>NC_064639.1:213475552-215975552 GCF_023864345.2 Schistocerca serialis cubense | reverse complement strand
CTTCATGGAGACGGTTGCGAATGGTCCTCGCCGATACCCCAGGAGCAACAGTGTCCCTAATTTGCTGGGAAGTGGCGGTGCGGTCCCCTACGGCACTGCGTAGGATCCTACGGTCTTGGCGTGCATCCGTGCGTCTCTGCGGTCCGGTCCCAGGTCGACGAGCACGTGCACCTTCCGCCGACCACTGGCGACAACATCGATGTACTGTGGAGACCTCACGCCCCACGTGTTGAGCAATTCGGCGGTACGTACACCCGGCCTCCCGCATGCCCACTGTACGCCCTCGCTCAAAGTCCGTCAACTGCACATACGGTTTACGTCCACGCTGTCGTGGCATGCTACCAGTGTTAAAGACTGCGATGGAGCTCCGTATGCCACGGCAAACTGGCTGACACTGACGGCGGCGGTGCACAAATGCTGCGCAGCTAGCGCCATTCGACGGCCAACACCGCGGTTCCTGGTGTGTCCGCTGTGCCGTGCGTGTGATCATTGCTTGTACAGCCCTCTCGCAGTGTCCGGAGCAAGTATGGTGGGTCTGACACACCGGTGTCCATGTGTTCTTTTTTCCATTTCCAGGAGTGTATAATGGCTCCTTTTTTACTATTACTTTTTTGTTTTAAAATGTCAATTGGAAAACAATATTCTGACTGTGTCCTCACTAAATTATCGAAAAATTCACGTTACTCGGTCGATAGCTAGCAAGCAAATGAGGCCCGTAGTCGTAGTCCCCACCGGCCGATGGCCGATTTTACATTTAGCGGGAACCTATAGCTCGCGTGCACTTGCCAAGGGCTGCTCGAGGGTCAAATTGAATCTATCAGAATACGCATTAATTAAATACTTTCTTGAAAAGATATTTGCGTGCCCTCGTGAATGCTGTAAGTACAATTGTTTCTAGGCAATTTATTTTCATCCTCTCCTTTGCCTTTAATTAAAATATTAATAAATGCAATATATTTAATATTACCTCAATTTATTTGAAGTATGAATTATGTAAAAACTGGTAATTAAAGAAAGTTTCTGCATAGGGAGTCGACCCCGCGAACCTCGGATTACCGTCCTGCACTCTTTCCACTGCGCTAACACAAATAACTCACGACTCATTCGATCCACGCCAGAAATGCTTTTCCATCTGTGTCTCACACTACTACTGTCGCTTTTATTTCTGGTCAAGCCTTGTGTACACCATATATTTAAACGAAATCAATGATTATTAGTAGCTGCGGTTCCCTTGCAAAGCCGCGAGGGGTAGCCGCGCGGTCTAGGGCGTCTTGTCACGGTCCGAGCGGCTCCCCCCGTGGAGGTTAGAGTCCTCCCTCGGGCGTGTGTGTGTGTGTGTGTGTGTGTGGGTGTGTGTGTGTGTGTCTGTGTGTCGTCTTCAGCGTAAGTTAGCTTAAGTAGTGTGTGAGCTAAGGGACCGATGACCACAGTAATTTGGTCCCATAAGACCTTACCACAAATTTCCAAGCTTTTTCCCTTGTAAGGCTAAGGAAGCCTTCGAACTGCTCGTACTGCATAAAGCGCAACACTTTTACTTGCGAGTCAGGGAGTTGAGCAGACATGGATCAAATCCACTCGGCGGATAAAGGACCGAGGCTGATGCACCAGCCAGCAAGCCAACCTGGGTGTCATTTTTCGGCGGTTTCCCACACTCGTTTAGAGAAACGCAAGGCTGTCCCCCACATTTCGCCTTAGAATACACGATTCACAAACAGTTAAACTACTTTCACGCACTGAACGAAGTCTACACAATTCAGAGTGTTGGCGCACACGATTAGTTAACTGACAACTGTGGCGAAAACTAGGGCATCCGGCTGCAGAGTTAAACAAACCGAATCTGGCAAAACCTGAAAATGCTCACAAAAAAAAGTAGTAGTAAAGGTAAGTCCCCATTAAGGGGTGTAGATTCTTTCTTATTAAGATGAATTAATTGCGATATCCGTATGACCTTTGTTTTTCCATATAGATCTGTAGAAATTTCTGCTGCTAATATGATAGTTACGAAATACACTAATTCAATGTCAGTAAGTCACAGAATTACAGGAAGTAATCTTATAGAAGTTACAGAAGTTTGGATTTTGCAGTTTGTAAGATGAATCTGTGAAAATTCGTTATTTAATGCCAGAACAAGGAAATACGTTGAGTCGGACGAGAAGGAAATTTTGCACCGTCGTAGTATCAGTGTGAACAGGACAGAGAGGAAATGCAGCTTTGAGTTCTGGGCATGTAGTCCTGAGGCATCGAGTGATAGTTAGGGAAAAAAAAGAGTTTTTCAGTGCAGGAGAGGTACGTCACTCTGAATAACTATGTCAGTGTAGTGTTATGGCTGGCCGGTGTGGCCGTGCGGTTCTAGGCGCTTCAGTCTGGAACCGCGTGACTGCTACGGTCGCAGGTTCGAATCCTACCTCGGGCATGGATGTGTGTGATGTTCTTAGGTTAGTTAGGTTTAAGTAGTTCTAAGTTCTAGGGGACTGATGACCTCAGATGTAAAGTCCTATAGTGCTCCGAGGCATTTTTTTGTAGTGTTATGAAACAATAAATTAGCCCGAGTCCAGGAAACTACTTTATTATAGCGAACAAATACCTTGATAAGAGCTTTGGAAACAAATACCATATTTTCTGGACTATAAGAAGCTACGGAGTATGAGGCGCATCTTGATTTCTAAGCAGTTTTTAAAAAAAATAACATTTTTTCTATTTTTATTGTTAGATTGCAAGACAGAATAAAAAAAATTCTTCGTTTATAAAACCGAACAGATCTTTAAAATTCCTGAAAATAGTCATCTGAGTCTTCTTCCTATTCTTCTTCTTCTTCTTCCTCCTTCTCCTCCTCCTCCCCTTCGTCGTTATCGTTGTCCTCATCATATACAAGATGGTCTTCACTGCCATCGAGAGAGTTACTTATGTCGCACTTCTTGAAAGATTTAACAATAATGTCTTCTCTCACTCTAGACACAACTATTTTATCCACTGACACACTTCTTCATTGTAGGTCGTTTCAAACCGCCCTTCGGCGTGAATTCATGTTGAGTTTCATCCATTCGATTCCCCTCTACACTTTAAATCCTTAATTTATCGAGAATTCAAGAGTTTGCAATTGTGAAGTAAACCCTCCCGAAATAATAATAAGTTCTGTTTTCCCCGGTCTCAATTTCTCTTTCACAGTATTTTTCGAATGAGTGCTAAACTTATCTAGCACAAGAAGAGAATTCTTCTCCAATAAAGCACTTTTCCTTCTCTCTAGCACTCTGTTAATCCTTAATCTCATACCAGCCTCGTACATTCAACCCTTTTCATATACGTGTACAATAATACCTGGTGATATTTCAGGTTTTGAAACTGTTTTGTGCTTGAAAATTATCATTGGGTTAAGTGTAATTCCATCAGCACAGCATATTTTTCGTGTCCTCTTGTTTTTATAGTTACAGTTTTAGCATCTTTCATGGCAACAATTCTATTACTCGGCATATCAAATATCAGAGGAGTTTTTTCCATATTCGCTATTTGGCTTAATTCCGCGCTGGTTTTCTTTCGATATTGAATAATATAACGAAGAAAAGACAATGTTTTCTCTTCATACTCTCGCGGCATTTTCGGGGATATTTTGGTTTTGGTTCGCATGCTAAGTTCTGATGCTTCATAAACCTATAGCACCAAACAACTGTATCCCTAAGTCTGTTCCCGCGGCATCGAATATATGGCCATTAGTAAGACTGGAATTTTAAATCATATACTGGAGATTTTTACATTAATTTCGCGTATAAGACGCACCTGAATTTTGAAGACAATGTTTAGAAGAAAAAAAAGCGTCTTATAGTCCATAAAATAGGGTATGTAATATTTTCAGTATTACAACCTCTGCTTAAAGCTAAATCCAAATAGCGACCCAGTATTTGAGTGTACTCTTTACAGTACCAACTCCATTAGTACTACAGCGTGTTTCAGAAATGCGTTTTAGCCATTCCACTGTAACTGTAAAGAACTAATGGACGCGACCTCATGATACGACTTCCGATATGACTCCGTGATGATGCAGCCTCCGCAGCCCTTGGTCGAGGATTATAATACTGCTCAGATGACTGAAGAGCAGTTTCGTGTTTGGCTTCCGCTCTTAGCCTGTTGGATTTCCTGAACGGATGATATTATCGTAGTCTCGGATCGGTGCCTGTACGAGATGCGGCAGAAGTAATTCCTTTTCCGTGAGCGACCTGTGTTGAGTAGCCATCGGACAGACCGCCTACTACGTTGCCTGCACGATCGGCAACCCGAAACACAGCGATGAGGGAAGAGATGTATGTAACAGGGGTAGCTGGCGTATCCAACATTCACAAACCAAAATGGATTTCTGCATGTATACGGTGAATACAGAATCGACGTGAAGAGAGTGCATAAAATAGTTACCAGAAGGGCATTTGTATGCCACCCAGAGGATAAGGAGCAACACTGCAGCGAGTGTCCTCTGAAACAAGTAATGTTCTTGAAAATTCTGCTCAGATTCACCATGTCGGATGTAAATAAGCCGTAAGT
The DNA here is from genome assembly GCF_023864345.2 of Schistocerca serialis cubense. NCBI lineage: Eukaryota > Metazoa > Arthropoda > Insecta > Orthoptera > Acrididae > Schistocerca > Schistocerca serialis. The sequence continues at coordinate 215,971,025 of NC_064639.1, read as the reverse complement.
GTCTCTCGAATAAGTCTGTCGAGAGTTATTCATGTTATACGCACAAGAACCTTCAATTTTCATCATGTGACGTATGTCTCATAGATTTCTATCTGCTCAAAGAATTCTCCATACCAAGGAAGCGACGTTTACAAACCATGGCAATATGAAAATAAGAAATATGCAAGCTCTTTCAATAAGATTTATCGAATTTCTCAAGACTGCATCTTCTGCATGAACGAAAACAAAAACTTTCGGGAACATGTTACAAAGCTTTTATTTTCAAAAGAAATATTCGATTCTACAATTCTTTTTTCTCGATCACTCGAAGCCTGAGGACTACATGCCCAGAATTCAAAGCTGCATTTCCTCTCTGTCCTGTTCACACTGGTACTACGGCGGTGCAAAATTTCCTTCTCGTCCGACACACCGTGTTTCCTTGTTCGGTCATGAAATAACGAATTTTCGCAAGTTGATCTTACAAACTGCAAAATCCAAACTTCTGTAGCTTCTACAAGACTACTTACTGTAATTCTGTGACTGAGTGGCATTGAATTAGTATATTTCGTAACTACCATATCAGCAGCGGAAATCACTATAGTTCTGTATGGAAAAACAAAGTTCATACTGGTATGGCAATGAATTAATCTTCGACGAGCACACCAATACAAACTTGGTTAACAATTCACAATTTTCTAGCAGGAATGCTTTTATTTACCTTTAGTAAGTGTTCAACGTGTTCTACATCGGACGAACGACAATCATCCTGTACTTCTCACTATATTTGGTGTTATTGCATTCACTGCAATTTAAATGGCGTCGTAATTCACTTACGGCAGTTTGATGGAAAGACACACAAAGGTCAGTGGTGCAGTGGCAGATCCGGACGGCCCTTACGTCTGATACATCGTCGATTGTTAAAGCAATGCCCTTATATGCAGTTATCAGTATTATCTTGTCACCGTCTTTTTCGCAAGTAACAACGGGCTCTAAATTTATTACTAGTAAAGGGCGCAACGTACATGGCAAGCTAAGGGTTGTCTTGTAACATTATGTAAATATCCAACAGAAATTTTGAAACACTTGTTAAACTGATTTTTGGCCATTTTCAGGCAGAACCCTGTGATGACGCCATCTGGCCCTAAATGATTTAGTGATGAACGCTGAAACTTGCCCAAGCTCAACGATTTATAGATGTCCTTCTGAGGTAAACTACGAATGAGACAGTGGGTCAGAAGGTTTCAGTTCTAAAAAAAATATAGTGACTGAAACCGTAGTTTGGTGACCTTAGAACCCTTGCGAAGACCGGGAAACCCTTTCCATGAGTTCACTACATCAGTTGAATCTACATTTACACTTCATAACGGATATTACATGCATATTTTACATGCGTAAGTATGGCAACTTGGAACCTTTGCATACTGGTAACGAATAATGATATCGAAAAATATTTGAAGGTTCCCTAAGACAGTCGTTTTAATTAAAAGTGTGGTAGTAATAACTCTACGTCTTGTCATAAACAAAAATTGTAGAAGTGGCCCACCCCAATATTGGTACTTTTGGTATCCAAAAATCATGGTCTTTCGGGATTTTCTGAGGAAATGTCTTGCAACAAATGGTACTTTTATATTCCATCTAAGGTACACGTTAGACAAACTAATTGCAACAGAACCAAAACATTCGTTCAGTTTGCCTACGCTAGAGGAAGTGTGTAACATCTAAATTTTGGCTCTTTACTGTAGGACAGATGATGTAAGCAAATTTGGTCCCTCCCCCCCCCCCCCCCCCCCCCCCACCGAAAAAATCTTATTTTCGAGAATGGCTTTTTGGAACTTACTGTTGTGCACAAAACGATACCTCTTCGCCTCTACAGCGCCTTTAAGGACTAGATTTAAACTGTAATTTGGTTATGGTTTGCACCTCACTGCATATTCTACTCAGGCGGATACTTCGTCACAGCATCGGCCGAACACTTGCTCAATTTGGGACAGTTCATTTACATCCGATTCTTTATCTCTCTAAAAATCTTAATTCCAAATGTAAAGCTGGGATAATGAGTTCAAACGTTCTCTGAGTGATGGGACAGGGGCAGAAGGTGAGAAGAAAATTTCTTTATTAATTGGTTTTCAAAATCTGCTGAATGGAAAGAACGTACGAGGTGGCAAGCAGCATCACATCTCGAAAGACCAAAGCAGATGAGGAGGTCGCGTGGAACTATGGTTATGGAAGAAGAGACACTCCGACCACTAAAAATTGTTCGCACAGTAAATCAGTGTACTGTTTTTCTTTCAGGGCTCACCGAATTATCATTCCATCAGACTTTTGCTGGCATGACTAATTTGTTTCATCTCAGTTGGAAGCTTAACAATATAAGTCACTCTGCATTTAATTTTAATCAAGAATATAGTTAAATTTGTTTTCTGCAGATACTCGTTTCTTTTATCGAGTTATTGCATAGGAAAAAGTGTTTATCTAATTTTAAATCAGTTTACGAGCTATACAATTTGTAATTCCAGTGAGTGACTTTGTGAGAACTATTTACTCGTTGTTTCATGACAGAGTATTGTTTGCGTAGTAACAGGGAGCGAAATACTTCTGACGCAGTGATATTCTAAAATTAGGGCCAAAGTTACGACGTTTATTCTGGTAGTTTGAACATTCCATGGATATTTTTTTTATTTTCGTCTACTTACAATGCTACTTTAGCAGAGATATACTTAAACTATACTACACGCTCGTGAGCCGAATGTTGAAGTACTCCTAAATAAACTCAATCATTCGTATAATAAGGGAACCACCACAATATCTAATCCCTTTCGTTCTATGGTTTTAATTACGTTATGTTCGAGTTCGAATGTAACCTGATCTTTGATGTGGATAAAGAAGGTAAATGATTTACATATCTTTACTTCAAAATGATTTTCAAAACAATATCTGATTATTTTAACATGGCGAAAGATTTTTCTTGACGCCAGCGTAGCTAATTTGTGCATTTCTCCTTCCAATTTTAATCTTTCCTGATTTTTTTCCCTTCTTTTCTCCGTTCCCAAGGGGCACCTTACTTCAGGACATTGCTCCGGTTGCCCCAGTCCCGTTACACCTCTTTCATCATCTCTTTCATTTCTCTTAATTATGCCGCAGTTATTCTACGTATCTCCCCCTAGTATAAGCAAAATATCACGGCGCGACTCTGTTTTTGGAAATTGGAAATTTGTGGTAAGGTCTTATGGGACCAAACTACGGACGTCATCGGTCCCTAAGCTTACGCACTACTTAAACTAACTTAAGCTGAGGACAAAACACACACCCATGCTCGAGGTAGGACTCCTACCTCCGACGGGGGAGCCTTGCCGACCGTGACAAGACGCCTGATACCCGCGCGGATACCCAGTGCGGCACTCTGTATTTAACAATACAGGAATCACAGTAGCGAAACAAACCATAGCTTGGTACCAGGTCGATACAAGTGCAATGCGATCAACATGAACATTTCCGCCATTCAGCTAAATTTTTAGAAAACCGTGAAATGTAGTGACAGGAAGGACTATCGATAGCAGACAGAAGATAACCTATCAATAAACATTTCAGTTCTGCCAGTCGAGACACTAAAAACACAGGCGTCAAATCTCTTACAGTTCTCTAGGACGGAATAACACAAATTATCAGAGGTACGTATTCTTAATGAATATGGAGATCTTTGACACAGCAATTATATCCAGGGTAACTTTATTTTGCAAACCATTCGTCCAGACTGTTTATAAAGATTTGTCTGAGGCTGTTCGTGATCAAGAAGTATGAATTTTATAAATCTTGTAATAATAGGAAAATCGGAATATTAAAAGTTATACGTTTTCTTATGAAGCTTGCTTGCTAAGTGCTCTATGCATTCACTCTTATAGATAATGTTCGACAAGTCGAATATATCCGAGCTGTGTCCTAAAACGCAGGTTTCCCATGCACAAATCTTAAGGAATAACGTATATTATAACAACTTATCACACTTTATAGAAGGATTTCATCCATTAAGCTATGTTTTTGTCACAAAATAATTTACTTTTCAAACATAGGCATCTTATTAATGGAATAAAGTGAGATTTGAGAGTGTTGTTTTTGAAGCAGTATAATTTAATTTATGATTTTTGTATGAATGCAGTTTGTATCCTCAGACTTAATACAGTTCGCCCATAAACTTTATGGCTTTTCATCTCCCTGTTACTGTGGCTCTAGACGTCGCTGGAATTCGAGGCGCTAATATCCTGATTCAGACTGCTGCCACCTTAGGCGATCAGTAGGCATGACACTGCAACTGTCACTGCTTAACGCTGTGCTTCATTTCGGCCGTAAGTACTCGTAATTTTTTCAAGAGGCATTCTCAGTATTAGTCATCGGATTTGGTCAGCGACGTAATTCTTGGTCTGTGCGTTGAATTTAATTTCTTTATGGCATACTTGGCTGTCACATTTTCATTGGTTTCGAGAGGAATTACTTTTTAAAATCTTGTTGTGTATTACAAACATTATTCGTCTCTTCAATTTCGTCTTCGGGAATTATTTTCTGATTTGTCAGTCCTTTTCTTTATAGTAGGGTGCATTTTTATTCAATCCATGTAAAGAGATGTCCACTAAAGCTGTATACTTACAGTGTATTTTACGATATACTGGTTTCGATTGATTCACAATATTTGTTTTGTTAGTTCGTATTGTGTATCGTGGTCCCCACTACACTTACAGAGCTTTACTGCGACACTTCCCGATAAAATTTTCTCTTATTAGCACATGGGCGAACAGCTCAGTTTTTACTCAAAATACTTATTTTTCCGACGCAGTGAATTCTTGTAATCGAAGGTGGCAGTTTTAAGTTTCACATTATGGCTAAGGATATAGTTGCCGTGTTGTTTACGTTACCTGACGCATGTTCACCACGTCACTAGTCAAAGCCGGCGGCTAGCATCGTAGTTTCCAGTTCATCCAAGTAATTTGTAGCAATAAGTATCCTGTTGCACGTGACCTCTCACTTTCTTGTGTGCCCCCTGATCTGTAGATGTCTGATTTATTACAGGACTCATACACGAGCGAAAATTTGTGGGCCAGTACCACTAACATCGGTTTGATGCAGGATTATTGAGCATATTCTATGTTAAAATATAATACACATATGAAATGTAACGTCCACTGTTCAAAGAGCCGTCAATGCCAACAAGAGGTGAACGAGACGTGTAACCAATGGCACCCCATACCATCATGCCGGGTGATACACCAGTGTGGCGGTGACGAATACACGCTTCCAATGTGCGTTCACCGCGATGTCGCCAAACACAGATGTGACCATCATGATGCTGTAAACAGAACCTGGTTTCATCCGAAAAAATGACGTTTTGCCATTCGTGCACCTAGGTTCGTCGTTGAGTACACCATCGCAGGCGCTCCTGTCTGTGATGCAGCGTCAAGGGTAACCGCAGCCATGGCCTCCGAGCTGATAGTCCATGCTGCTACAAACGTCGTCGAACTGTTCGTGCAGATGGTTGTTGCCTTGCAAACGTCCCCATCTGCCATCTTTTGATTCAGGAATCGAGACGTGGCTGCATGATCCGTTACAGCCATGCGGATAAGATGCCTGTCGTCTCGACTGCTAGTGATAGGAGGCCGTTGGGATCCAGCACGGCGTTCCGTATTACCCTCCTGAACCCACCGATTCCATATTCTGCTAACAGTCGTTGGATCTCTACGAACTCGAGCAGCAATGTCGCCATACGATAAACCGCAATCGCGGTAGGCTACGATCCGACTTTTATCAAAGTCGGAAACGTGATGGTACGCATTTCTCCTCGTGACACGAGGCATCACAACAACGTTTCACCAGGCAACGCTGGTCAACTGCTGTTTGTGTATGAGAAATTGGTTGGAAACTTTGCTCATGTCAGCACGTTGTAGGTGTCGCCACCGGCGCCACCTTGCGTGATCTGAAAAGCTAATCATTTGCATATCACAGCTTCTTCTTCCTGTCGGTTAAGTTTCGCGTCTGTAGCACGTCATCTTCGTGGTGTAGCAATTTTAATTGACAGTACTGTAACTGTCCTTGAGACAAAAAAGGTTCTGTTCACAAATCAGACGGATTCAAAAATCATCACCCGTGTGGAACTCAGCTTGCCTTTCTCTTGTACCACAGCCTGCGAGCTATGGGTGAAGGACAACAGGCAGATTCCATATTCTTAGATTTCTTGAATTCGTTTGACATAGTGCTCCTATAAAACACTGTTAACAAAGTTCCGAGCATATGGAATAGATACCCACATATATGGCTGGCTGAAAGACTTTTTAAATAATAGCACCTAATACGGTTATCTGGGCGGCTAGTGTTCATCTGAGACAAGGGTATCGTCAGGAGTGGCTCAGGGAAGTGTGATAGGACCACTCTTACTCCTTACACAGCGTGAACATTAATAAATCCGACAAACTGCAGGGACGGATTCCTGACTGGAAATGCAAGAAGAAAGGTCCAATGATCAAGTGTCCGGAAATGCATAGTTGTCACGGCAGATGGAGCTGACGAAAGAAAGTACCTCTGACCACGTGTCATGTGGTCCTTGTGCACTGCAGGGTGTCTGATTGACGCAGCGCACTGTAAGCAACAGTATGGTCCGGTATTCGTGTCGGGAATGAGATGATGTTTGTATACGGCCAAGCAGATGGAAACGGTCGAGAGGCAGCACGGCTATACCAAATAAGTACCTTCACAGACACCAACCACATCATAGGACATTTCAAGCCCTTTTTGGGAATCTGCGTGATCATCGGCTACATAATGTTGGCGGGCCAGTTGCCCGGAGCTTGTACTAGAGTTCGTCTCAATATCCTGTAAACCTGAACCTCCAAATCGGGCGTACGCACAGTCTACCGCCCCCCTGCATGTTCAATGAATGTAACTCCATCTTCTGGTGGAGTATGGGACTACGGCTTTTAAATGTTCAATAAAAACAATACCAATCGCCGTTGTATATGTTTATTTTTAGGCGACCCGTTTCGACGTTACACTACGTCATCGTCAGGCCTACATTGCTCCAATTCAATAACCTTCCTGTTACAAATATAGCAGTGCCTTGAACTGCTCTTGTAATAACTATTACGAGACCAGCTAAAGGCACTGCTATATTTGTAACAGGAAGGTTACTGAATTGGAGGAGTTTAGGCCTAAAGATGACGTAGTGTAACGTCGAAACAGGTTGTCTATAAATAAACCTATACAACTGCGATTGGTATTGTTTCTATTGAACATCCCTGCATGTTGGTCCGTCTGGAAGGGCCCATGGTCACACAAACGCCCAAAAAGGGCTTGAAATGTCGTGTGATGTGATTAGTGTCTGTGAGGGTACTTCTTTTGATATAGCCGTGCTGCCTTTCGACTGTTTCCACCTGCTTGGCCCTCTACAAACACCACCTAGGCTAGTTCCCGACATGAATACCGCACTATTCTTCTGCTCACAGTACGCTGCGTCAGTCAGACAGCTTGAAACACACAAAGAACACACCGCACCTTGTCAGAGGAACTTTCGTTCATCAGCGCCATCTACCTTGGCAACGACGCATTTCCGGACACATATTCGTAGGAACTTTCTTCCTCCATTTCCAATTAGGAATCAATCCCTGCGGCTCGTCGGTTTTGTTAATGCTCACTCTGTATACATAAACGGTTTCACGGATAAGGTGAACAGGAAACTGCAGCTGTTTGCTGATGACGTATGTAGAGTACAGAAAAGTGTCGGCGTTCCATGACTGGAGGAGTCTTCAAGATGACTTAAACAGAATTTCTATTTCATTTCACGTATGACAGCTTGTTCAGAATGTAGAAAAATTCCAGTTAATGCACATGAGTAGAAAAAGGGCCCTGTAATGTTTGAATACAGTATTAGTGCTGCCTGGCACAGTCACATCGATTGAGTGTCTAGGCTGTGATTGGGGCATTCGTAGCTTTGGTTGTACACTTTATAGCAAGAACTACGCAAAGAGCAGTATCTTGGACCAATTTTAAAAGTCAATAGAGGTTGCGTGGTATATAGCCATATCACCAGCGTACAGAAATTAAAACATGGTGAACAATATGGCAGAGGCTATAGAAGCTTCATAGCTAAAACCGTAATGCTAGAGAACAATTGGGTGACAGAAAACATTCTATGCCATGTGGCAAGGATCTGCCAGGAAGGTAGCACAACACAGAGCCGCCCAGGGAGCCACAGCAACCACCGTCCGCACTCAGCCTGGTTCAGGATACAACAGCTGTTTGAGGTGTTCTTGCTTTTAAATGTCTAAGCGCCAGGTTGCTGAGGGGTATGAAATGGAACGAGCACGTACGGTCGGTAGCAGGGAAGGCGAGTGGTCAATTTCGGTCTATACAAAGAATTCTAGGAAAATGTGACTCATCTATAAAGGAGACCGTGTATAGAACACCAATGCGAGCCGTTATTCGGTACTGCTAGAATGTTCGGGATCACCACCAGGCGGCTTAAAGGAAAACAGCGGAGAAATTCAGAGACATGCTGCTAGATTTGTTACCGGTTGGTTCTATCAGCATGCAAGTATCACGGAGATGCTTCATGAACTCCCACCCAAACGACATATATGTATTGCTATATTTTATAATAATTGTACAATATCTGCTTACCTATAACTCGAACAAGTAAGTATGTTATGTATGCTTCCATAATTTTTCTTATAGTGACTGTATCAAACAGTTGTATTTGTCGTAGCGAAACATCTCTTCACCCCTGTGCGTTGTAGATATTTGCCAACGCATGCAATTCACTAAGACAGCCAGAATCCAAGCTTTGTCGATTAGGGAGATACGAACTAACCGCGAAGTTGCAAACCCAATGACGTTAAGGGGACAGCCCGACGCGACTGCAGCGTCACCGCTGTGCGAGGCGCGATAAGTTGGACTGTGGCCACAAGCAAGTGAAAGCCAAGTCTGCCGCTGTGGAGGCGGTCACTCGTCCGCCGTGATAGTCTAGTGGTTAGGACATTGCGTTGTGGCCGCAAGAACCCAGGTTCGAATCCTGGTCACGGCAAACGGATACTTTTTATCGGCGATGCTGAGGAATCTGCATGGACCTATTGAAGCAAGATGAGGGTTTGAATCGATAACGATTTCATTTGTCATACACAGGCACTTAAAAGTATACATTTTATTAACTGCCTGTTTCTCTGATTTTTATTTACCTGTACTTGTTTCAGAGCGAAAGCTCGATATTCAGGGTATGCAAGTTTCAACCGACACATTTAACTCCGATTTGGTGTAACGGTCGCACGTGAATTTTGCGGAAATCTGATTCACTGTTAATCAAGGATGAAAAGGTAGGAAAGTTACGGTTTAACGCACCGTCGACAACGAGGTCATCAGATATGGAGCGCAGGCATGCGTTGGTGAAGTATAGGAAAGGAAATCGTCTGTGTCGTTTCGAAAGAACCATCGCAGCATTTATGTACACAGTTTTTGGAAATCACGAATACCAGTATTTAGACGGTTCGTTGGAAAGTTGAATCCGAGCTCACTGTGAGTCCATGTGAAATTCCTCTATATTATTTGACCCTTGTCACGTACGTTGCGCCACAAGAAACTAATCTTGAAGACGAACATACCAAATTGAGTGTTTGGAGAACTTTCTGAAGACGAACGTACAAATATATTTTTGTAGACATTTCTGTCATTTGTGCTTTCAATATCGTGCTTTATGAACTTGTAGAACACTCAGGTAACGGTTTTTCATACATTCACGCATTTCATTTTCTGTGGCTGCTACCTAAAACAGCGCACCGGCGCACGTAACAGATCCCTAGTGCTCTCTGTTTCGGAAATGTGCGACAACATATTTGACTTTGTTAAGCAGGTGAAGAAACGGCTGCCTAATGGAACTTCGGCCGGAAGAGAACAGCGAATATGCAAAAATTTTGTTGAAATGATCTTTTAGAGAGTCCAGAAAAATCACTGACAACTTTTAGGGACAAGTTCGTTACACCACAAACAAGAAAAAATGCCTAGCAGAAATGGGCTCTAAAATGCATACCTTAAAGAAGATGAACATTTCCTCAGTAGAAGAGATGTTTTTAACACTAGGGAATATGAACAAGGGCTCACAGCTCTTCAGGTCCGCGTTTCAGACCCCATATTTACTGGACATTTTTTCTTGGTTTGGTCTCTCTTACCAAACTGTGGAAAGCAAAGTCCTTGCAGTAGAAGAGGTCTGTTTTATGGTATGACCAATTGCTCATAGCTCACAACAACGGCCTTTGCGCAATGGTAACATCGGTTCCCGTCAGATAACGAAAGTTAAGCGCTCTCGGGCTTGGCTAGCACTTCGATGAGTGACCAACCCGGGTCTGCTGAGCGCTGTTGGCAGTCGGGGTGTAGTCAGCCTTTGTGAGGCTAATTCAGGAGCTACTTGACTGAGAAGTAGCGGCTCCAGTCACAAAAACTGACAAGGGGCGGGAGAGCGATGTGCTACTACATTCACCTGCGTATTGACATCCAATGAGGATGACATGGCAGTCAATATACAGGGTGTAAATTTCAAGTTGACAAACCAGAATAACTCGAAAAATAAGCTTCACACGAAAAAAAAAGTATAGAATCCAATGCTGCTGCTACGGTCGCAGGTTCGAATCCTGCATGGATGTGTGTGATGTCCTTAGGTTAGTTAGGTTTCAGTAGTTCTAAGTCTAGGGGACTGATGACCTCAGATGTTAAGTCCCATAGTGCTTAGAGCGATCTGAACCTTTTTTTGTAGAATCCAATGTTGATTATTTTCGAGGGGGACATCTGCTGATGCTAAAATTAGCCCGCCACCCCAGCCCCATGGGGGTGGGGTGGGAGGCAACTTTAAAATTTAAAATGGGAACCCCATTTTTATTGCAGAATCAGATTCTTAATAAAAAAAAACTACGTACATTTTGTCTCAAACTTTTTTTTTTTAATCTTGGTAGTTGGCGCTGTAATTCATGAAAATTCATGTTCTCATGTTTGCGTGGAAAATGGTTACGTATAGATAAAAAATACTTATTTACTTCGTAAATTTTGATTCGCTAAAACTAAAAATCTCTCTCTCCCCCCATAGGGTGGGGTTTGAGAGAGGGTAATTAGAGGTTTACAAATGTTGACCGAAATAAAGGGAGAGTTTTAGTTTTAGCTAATCAAAATTTACGAAGTAAGTATTTTTTATTTATCCATAACCATTTTCCACGCAAAAATTAGAACATGGATTTTCTATCGTTACAGTGACAATTACTAAGAATCACAACAAATCTTTAAGACAAAGAAAGGTACTTAGTTTTTTATGTAGAATCTGATTCTGCAGTAAAAAACGGAGTTTCCCATTTGAAATTTTAAAGTTGCCTCCCGCCCCACCCCAAGGGGCTCGGGTGGTGGGTTACTTTTAGAACCAGCAGATGTCCCCCTCGAAAATAATCAACTTTGGATGATACAAATTTTTTCGTGTAAAGCATATTTTATGAGTTATTCTGGTTTGTCAACTTAAAATTTACACTCTGTATACAGGGTGATTCACGAAGATATGCAAATATGTTATTCTGTAAGTGAAACTAAAGAAAAAAGTTCAGATAAATGTAGGTCCTCAGATGTTTAGTTACGGAGTCACGCCTAGCAAAAGATTTTGCATGAAATTTAGCAACTTCGCTAATATGAAGCCATTGCAAAACTGTACGAGGTTACAGTAAAGCACGATTTCCCTTTATTTTGTTGTTATTGGTCTGGCGAATCTAATAAAGCATGTCCCAGCCGTGTATCTGCAGTAATTTTCCAGAACATCCAGAGAAGGATAGATTAATATATAAGTAAATCTGTTTAGTTTCCATTAAGAATGTAGAAACGTTTATTTCATTGTTGGCAACAGTAAGTTGTTTAGTCGTTTCCTAACCTTGAAACGAGTTAGTTTTTTGTATTGTTCAGTGAAAGAACATAAAAACAACAGTGTATTTAAGTGAAACCACACAGTAACAGTTGTAGTTTGTAGATTATTTATGAAATAGTGATTCCTTTCAAATTTACAACAGAGGAAGACGCCGATACGGTGTTTTCCACACGTGGAGCTAAATGCATTGAACTCGATGGAGACATTTTTGAACATTTATTGTGAATGTATTGCGAAATTGTATGTAAACTGTACAACATCCTTAACAATGAGCTTTTTTTCGGTTTAATTTGATTTCACGTGTGCTATGGTATTAATAAAAGCAGATTATCTGACACATTCACACAGTTTCAGTTAACGTTATTATCATCATTTCTCCAAAATTAAATTCTCTACAACTTCTGCTGAAAACGTTGTGCAGTTGTCTGGAATTTAAAAAACAAAATTGGCCAAGTAGTTAACAAATTAAATATTTTACGAAATTACTTCTTTGCTTCTCTGGGTTTTCTGGAAATCTGCTGCAGATGCACGTCTGGGACATGTTTTATTAGATTCGCCTGATCGATAGCAACAAAATAAATGGAAATAGTGCTTTTCTTTAACCTCGTATAGTTTTTCGATGGCTTCATATTAGCGAAGTAGCTAAATTTCAGGTAAAACCTATTATTAGCCGTAACTCCGTAACTAAACATTTGGGGACCTATGTTTATCTGAACTTTTTTCTTTAGTTTTACTTACAGAATAAAATGTTAAAATATTTGCATAGCTTCGTGAATCACCCTGCATATACAGGGTGTTCCATTTATCTTGACCACCCTAAATAACTGTCTGTCCAGATACAAATTACAAAATGTTTCAAACAAATGTTCTTTAGCCGTCAGGGGGACACCAATCAGCACGATTGCCTTCCTTGTAGTTTTTTTTTATATAGATATGAATAGCGGTATGACTTTTTTAAATGGCACCGTGCATTTTTTATTCGGTAATTTATTTCCTCTCCTAAAGACCTATTCAAAAATGTATCACAGTGTGCCATTCACTGAAGCACAACGTTATTAATTACATAACACAACATTGATTTGAGCCTGGGATCACAAACTCGTCCACTTGCTGGAGTTGTCAGAAAACAAATGAAAACCAACTAAAAACGTAACACAAAATTGACTTTGACTCTCCTGTACCATTGGCCAGGCGTAGAACATTGAAAGGCGCTCAAAGTGGTGACCCTGGACACCGATACACTGGTGCACTCATTGAATGAAAGAATTATGTACTGCTGCCAGTGTTGCCTGCTGAAGAGAATTACAAGCAAGCACGATACGTTCCTGCATGTCCTCTGGAGTTTTTGGAATATCGCGATAGACAACGTCTTTAATGCATCCCCAAAGGAAAAGGTCCAGAGGATTTAAATCAGACCTAGCAGGCGAAGTAACTGTTCCTCCTCGACCAATCCATCTGGCAGGATACCTTCGGTTCAGAAAACGACGTGCACGCAGGGCATTATATGCTGGACATCCATAGTGTTGATACCACATAAGCATTCTGGTTCTTAGCGACAATTCATCTAGAAGAGGAGGAAGAATTCGTCTGAGGAAGTTGGCATACGCTGTGCCGTTTAGACTGCCACTGGTGAAAGTTAATTGTAGTACGAAGCATCCCACACCAGATGTTAACTGCCCTTTGACACTGATGTTCCGCCTGTCTAAGCCATCGTGGGTTGTCGCTGGACCAATAATGCATGTTCCTTGTATTTACCTGTTCTTTGTTTGAGAAGGAACATTCATCGGTAAGTAGAACATTGGAGAAGACGTTCGGGTTGGCGAGGATTTGTTGCTGTGCCCACTGACAGAACTGTACACGATACTGGAAATCTTTCCCATGCAATTCTTCATGTAGGTGTACATGGTAAGGATGGAACCGGTGACATGTAAGAATAGGAAGTACACTGATTTTAGAAATGCCAATCTCGTGTTGAAGCTGTCGTGTGCTCACATGTAGATACGTAGCAACGGGAGCGAGAACAGCAACTTCGGCAGCTTCGTCTGTGCGAGTGCTACGACGATTGCGTTGTTGTGGGTTGAAACTTCCAGTTTCCTAAAGCGTCGCAACAAGACGAGAAAACATCCGTCGGGAAGGTGGGTTCTTGTCAGGATATCGTTCTCTGTACAGTTCCGCTGCCTGCTTATCATTTCGCCTACCTTCAACAACAACAACAACAAAAGAAGCGTTATGTCGATACAGTTTGTAGGAAGGATAGCCTTTACTGTACGCCTACTCTACACAACAGTATTTAAATGACAAAACTACAGTACCAGATGTACCTGTACTTAAAAAACAGTATTACAACTGCTGTTCTGCTAAGGTACATTCCCCATAGATGAGTAACAGCCCGCATCTCGTGGTCGTGCGGTAGCGTTCTCGCTTCCCACGCCCGGGTTCCCGGGTTCTATTCCCGGCGGGGTCAGGGATTTTCTCTGCCTCGTGATGGCTGGGTGTTGTGTGCTGTCCTTAGGTTAGTTAGGTTTAAGTAGTTCTAAGTTCTAGGGGACTGATGACCATAGATGTTAAGTCCCATAGTGCTCAGAGCCATTTGAACCATTTTTGAGTAACATTTCCACCTTCTCTTTGTTGGTGTACATTATACACACACAACACTTCAACTAACGGTGGTTGACGGAATGACAGGTGTGCATTCTACTTATGTTTACATTTGTCCTCTGTCAACGTCAGCACGTGGATGTGTTCCTTTACCCCGAGTACCTGCACTAAGCGCTGGAAGCGTTAACGTCAGTGTTGTGTTATGTAATCAATAACGATGTGTTTCAGAGAATGGCACACTGTGATACATTTTTGAATAGGTAGGAGAGGAAATGAATTACCGAATAAGAAATACAGGGTACCATTTAAAAAAGTTATACCGCTGCTCATATCTTTGTAAAAATACAAAGCTACAACGAAGGCAATCATGCTGATTGATGTCCCCCTGACGGCTAAAGAACATTTGCTTGAAACATTTTGTAATTTGCATCTGGACAAACAGTTATTTACGGTGATCAAGATAAATGGAACACCCTTTATTTTGCCGCTATGAAGAGGAAACCTGATTAACTGGAATAAACACAAGAAGCATCTGATTTCCTGAAACTAACGCGTCCAGTGGCGGGTTCAACGTGCTACGCCTATTCCACTAACACTTCACGTACATGTTGCACACGTTTTACATGTTTGAATATACTCACACAAATAGAAGAGTATACGGAGAAACAAGGACAACAAAAAATCTAATATTATGCGTATGCCTCAAGAAATTTCTAGGAAATAAATTATATTCAGAGAGAAAGTACGTCTCTAAACTGAACCAGTTCTCGCATTTAACCATTATTATGAAAAAATTTTAACTGCACAATGAGTTTACACAAGCGAAAAGTTGTTTCCAGTTAATGAATGTGGTTTAAAGCACCGTGAAGCAAACAATATGTGAATGAGGATACGGCAACGAAAAGGCTCACAACTGCAGAAAAAGATTCGTAGATTTATCATTAAAATTTCTATTCAAACGGTTTGCGTTAAAGCTGCAGAGTGTTTGGTATCGTTTTCAGGCGTCGACATCACATTTCCCGCCACATTTGCATAACAAACCGCATAAAAATGGCACAATCTGGAGAGACCTTCAATGTGGTGTGTCATTGGTATTGCGTATTTTCGCAATACACGAGTACGAGTACAAATACGAAAACCACCAAATACGACATGTGAGCATTGCGAACACTTAAGTGAACATGGCAGCAGCCCGGTTCACTCCTGTCATCGAATCACAGCAGAGGACACTGTGTTGTTACACCTCAAACAAAGGGTGATTATGTACTCCTACATACTGGGTAAATATCAAGAATGATAATTATTCAAAACTGACAATGAATACTGTATGACGCGTTCTCATGCCCTCACCTCTGTGACACTGAGCCAAGGAAACTGTAATTGCAATTCATCTCACACTGACGCACTAAAAATTACAAGCTAAATCTATTAAATGTAGTAAACAAAACAAAAGATTAAGTTTATTCATTGCTGATACTGTTATTTCGTTCGGCAACTCAATTGTGACGGTCAGAAAATATGAGTTCTGTTCCCTGTGTACGTTCACGGGTTGTTCGAAGGTCGAGAGACTTGTCTGAAATTTCGGCTTATCTAATCTGTTGACTGGTCTTCTCTCAGGCGTGAAGTGCGTATAAAGTGGACGATTAACAATTCAGAACAGTTAATGTAGAGAAAGAGTCATCTTTGAAATAGAGGAGGCGAAATATGGGAAAAGGAAACACGGAACAGGCCATAAAATCATCGTGCGATGGGTGTTCGTTGGAATTCGACGAGGATAAAGGTCTTCGTTCTGCATTTGGAAGATTTTTTAGGAACATTCAAGGAAAAATTAATGCGTGGGACGACTATCATAAGCGACTGCTGGAAGTCATATGACTTTATAGGTACTGAAGGTTTCCAACTGTTAAGAGTGAGGCATTGCATGAACTTCGTGTGTCCGATAAGTCGTTTCGTTCACGTACAGAATGTGAAGAGGGTATGGCAGGACGTTATCTCACGATCTGGCAAAAAGAGCGATTAATTTGCGGGTTGCATAGCTGAGTACACGTTCCAGAGAGTATACTGTACAATGGAATTATTACATTTTTTCTTGAGGCGGGTGAACTTTATCCACCTGGCGAAACTGCGTTGGAATAGTTATTTCTAGAGCTCTACAGCCGAGACTGGTGGCTACAGTACCGTGCTTACAGTTTATTTGTACTTTTGGTGAAAAGTTTCGGGGAACAAAGTGCCTTTACTTTCCTTACCATTCAAGCTATGTGAAGGCATGGCTTTACTTCATACTCTGTTGTTTGCATGTTAATCTGAGACGCTTATAATTCCTATTATATTCGTGCTGATTGCATGATGTTTTTCGTCTTCTCAGTTCTGCACTTACCTATATGTATTTCGCATGTATTCAGTCCGCGGTGTTTGTGTGCTCACGCGATGCATTAATGATATTAATGATATTTTCTTGAGGTCACGTGTCCTGTGCTGTCATTGGCAGCCAGAAGCACCCCGACCTGCCCCCGTGTTGGTTTAAGTGTTTGCGAAGCTAACGTGCCATGTTTTGTGGTATTACGAAAATATGCAGTTACAGTGACACACCATATTAAAGATTTCTCCAAGACGCGTCATATTTGGAATGTTTTGTTGTGTTAAGTGTCGGGAAATGTGCCGTTGGCGTACTACAATCGTACCTAGCGTTTAAACAATCAATTATAGCTGTTTGGCGACAACGTCTTTTAGCCGCCAGAATGTTCAATGCAGATCACTAAAGAGAGTTAATCGACGTGTCATTGTTCCATGTCAGTACACAGTGGCAGAATCCAATGACGACGAACGTACTCGATAGTGTAAACGTAGTTATACTCTTCGAAGCAGACATGTCAGGACGCGATTGTAAATGGTTGTAGATTTCTGGTAGCTAAACTGTTCACCGTTACACCAAAAGTTGATTTCCATCGCTCAACACTTTGGTCTATTATACAATTAGTGCATGATCCGTGTATCACATCAGAAAGAAAAACAGTACACATAACACGTCTTTTATTTCGCAGTCTGCATGTCATGTATTACAGATCAGTTATGGAGCGATTAGTGAATAATAAACAGCGCAGGAAATCCATGTAAGATTATGATCCGCCCTTCGTTGCACAACGAAAACTAGTTTTCTGGAAAATGTCTCTTAGTTCACGTTGTGTAAGTGGAGCTGTGCTTAAACCTTAACTCACGAGCTGTGGTCTCTCAGACCGCGCGATAATTTCCGAACTCGCTCTCCAAGGCCAGTTGTGGTGGAATGTTTCTATACTCCTTCTACCCTCCTGAAATTGTCAAGCCGACAATGTTTTGTTGTCGATTGTGTTATCACCCTCTGTGTTTATTGTTAAAACGTGTTATTGATAGGTGTTGGAGTCTCCTAGACCACTCCTCGTCAACTACCTACCTGTTTTCTTCAGTACAGTATTTAACGAAATAGCTTTTATTTTCGTTAAAGATAGTATAATAATTATTGCTTTTAGTTAATTAATTTACCTCTCTTTAACTGTCTTCTGTAAGTACGAACTTTGTTGTAGAACCTCTCTCTTATTTACGTGTGGTAATAAAAAATTTTCACTTTCAAAAGAATTACGTACATTTAAGAATTACGTGAACTCATATTAACTGATTAAGAATATTTAGTTGAGAATTAAATCCTTTACATAATTCGGCCTTGGCACACATTTTCTAAATGCAGTGTTTTTTTTGTTTTTTTTGTTAAATATTTACTGAATTCTATCCCGGCGTTAGCTATGGAACACAAGATTATCTCTATTAGCAGAAAATGGTTAATTATGCCAAGCCGACATTTAATTATCACTGATCAAACCTACTTCGCTATACATTTAAGTTATTTGAAAGAACCAAAATTGTTAAATTTCAATGTTAACTAACATTAACTATCCGCCTACGAATGCACAAACGTATAATTAGTTTAAAATTCATCAGTCTCAGGATCACTGTAAGAGAAGAACAATTTCTTAATTCACTGTTAATTTTTATCTATCTGTTCCCGATTTACGGGTTTGGTTGATTTTTCCTTTAGCGGAACAATTTTTTAAATGTGCCGCCGCTGCAAATCGATCGGTCGCGGCACAGCCCAGCAACACCGCTAAAAATGCTGAAAATTCTTTAAAGAAATTTTATAGATGACATGGGCAAGCTAATTTACATTAATAATACACACTTTTGATAAATTCTGATATATTTAGATCAAACAATAATTGAACTCACATTAATTTGTAACGCCTCCTCTAATGGCGGCTACATCTAGACAGAGACAAAAGAAGTCTACCCACTGATAAATCGCTTCGACACAGCTTCCTCTCGCATTCAGCTCTATACAGAGAAGACCAAAGAATACGCTGTACATGGTTCTTTTATACTACTGCTGACTATTAACATTTCTTTGTAATTTGACAATATTATTCTCCTCTGGCTAAATTTCACATCTCTGTTATCGCAGATACTGACACATTTCACAATCACATAATAAATATAGAAAAATTACTATCCTAAATACAGAGAGAATATTACTACAAAAAATATTACGATAATAACAAATGTCTTTTACACAAAATTTAATAATATTTTTTGTTCAATAATTACGGTATATACAACTTGCTCAGAGCGGCGTATATGGTACAAATAAACTCTTGTTCATTAATAGCGTGAGTTTGCCAGGGAACGTTACATTACCCCCTGGCAGCATTTGGCAAAGAGTTTCTATACTTTGACACAATGGTGCCAGTAACGTTCTTTACAATTCTGTATTTTTTATGGAATGGCTCTTTTAATTAGTCCCAGGGTTATATATGTTCATGGCTCCCCCATTTGGGCGAAGGCAGACAGGAAACCTGGGCAAAACTGTGCCGGAGCCCAGCCATCCCAGTTGGTTCATGATTAATATTGTCTCTTTAACAGTCATTCATTTGAATTAATTTAGCAGTTTGTCACCAACGGTTACATAATATCACAGTCACATACAGTTCAACGAAAGTTTTTTTTTTTTTTTTTTTTGTAATTAACTACTCGTTATTATTAATTTTGGGATATACTGCAAGGTCACTTGTCCTAGGATATATCACTTAGTTTTTTTTTTTTTTTAAATCACTTAGCACAGGGTCACTTTTCATAATGTTTCCACTACCTACGTGTTACAAATTCATCTCTTGCACTTGTTAGTGTCATTTTCTCTTATCAGTTTACGGACATACATAATAAATGTTCAATGTTTATCAAAATGGAGTCATTGACATGTTATGCAGTTTATGTAAATATTTTGGAAAAAGTCAATAATGCTGTAGTTGGTGAGCGGTGCGGAGTGATTGTTGAGCGGCGCTCGGTGCGGCGCGTCGGCTCCGTGTAGGTCAGCGCACCCGGTGTTGACAGCTACGGCGCGGAGAGGCGTGTGGCTGTCTGGTCTGCTACGGGCTGCTGCGGCCGCTGCATGGCTGATGTAGCCGGATGAGCGTTGTGTATCAGCTCGCCCGTGTGACATCTTCTTGCAGTGCTCCAGCAAACATGCAACAAGTTCACAAACAGTGTACTATCCTTATGGGCATTTTTCGTGCTGTGGGAAAAAAAACGCACACAGTTATTGGCAGTTATTATTCAGTAGGCCTTCACTAGTCTGGTTTGCACAATGTTTCGTTGTCACAGTAACACGTTTTATGGGCACACAATATTTTTTCACCATGTCATGACTTGTCATTAGTCACACGCAAGTTTTCACCTTAGGACAAAATGTATCTCTGTAGTCAATACACTTTCCTAGCGTCCCTTGACACACAAAGAATTAAAGTTTGACACTAACTTGGTCCACCGTCCGTTATCGGCTCACTGTTCGTGTCGTGCTAGTTCCTTGTCCACTTCCACACACGGCGATGATACAGTTTTTTATTACTTATACACAACAACTTCGTGACGTATTGCTGCAGGTTTAACAGTCACTGTCTGTCTCTGCCACACAATACTGCACTTTTGTTTAAGTTCCTTTATTTTTATTTACAATGTCCGTTGTGCAATTTTTGTAACAGCACATTCGTAACTCTTTACCAAGGTGTGTGATATTTGCGCACATGGTAACAAATATTAAAATTTCGTATTAGTTTTCCCAAAAATCATCTATATTCGTGTTCGAGTAGATTTTATTTGTGCATTCCAGCCGGATTCAGGCATATTGTTCAATAACTCCTTTGAAATTATGTCTTACTTCACTTGCAAGGTCCTACGTAACTACAGTGTAGTCTCTGTAGGCTAAAATTGACTTGGACTGTATCAGGCTAGCTCCTTTTTTACTGATTGAATCTGCACATGCTTCAATTGAAGCTTCTTTACGCGTAACTTTGCGCTACTTAAATTTGCAATAAGTTTGCCTCCCATGGTGCCCTCGGGTCACTACTGGGTGCATTATTCTCTCTGATAACATTGGTTAGATAATAAAGTTCTCAGGGCCTCATATTATTGATATTATTCTGGATTCGAATCTGTCAATCTGACAGCTACACATATATACATATATACACATATAATAGAAAAGATTGTACAAGAAATATTTCAAGTTTGACACACATATAGAATATTATGCAGTACACAAACTAATCATTACTAAAATGTTCCTCCTGACTGATCTCTGTCACAATTTAACACTATAAATAATTGCACTAATCAGGTTATCTGTGCAGACATTTAGAGCATGTTTAAGCTAACATTAATTAAAAGAAGACATAACACAAATATTCATAAACAAAAGAGAAAGTCAATCATATTCTTATAACTAAATACTTCTACACTAGTACATTATGTCTACAGATCACACATCATTAATGTTCATTCATTTACAAAAGAATGGTGTCCACATAGGACTATTAGTCTTTTACTGTAGGAATATTTTTACATCCTTACGCGGATACAGTCCCCGTACTCTCCCTGAGTGGGGATCTGCTAAGAGATAGCTACACTCATGTGGCACACTTACTACTCTAAAAGGTCCATTGTACACCAATTGCCACTTGCTATTCTGTGTCAAGGATGCCGAGGACTTAGGATGATTGCGTAAGAGTGCCAAGTCCCCAACACTAAATTTTTGGTTATTCGTCACATGTCGATCATATTTTTCTTTCCTTTTCTGAGCGCACCTGGTAAGGTTGCACCCTGCTTTTCTTATCTTCTCTTCCTTAGGCTCAGGAATGACTGGGACCTTACGCAAAGGTGCCAGCCACTCATTCAGAACTCTATTATTATTCATTATAATTCTCGTTTGGTGGATACCCCGTAGAAGCATGCGGGGTTGCGTTGTGAATTTCCAAAAACTTAGGTATCAGATCTGGCCATCTTGTGTGCTTATATGCAATGTATAACCTGAAAAATTTATTTAACTCTCCAAATGTTCTCTCTACTAAACTTGCTTGTGGGTGAAAACGGGATATTAAAATGTGCTTTATATCTTGTTCATGTAAATAGTTTTTCCAGGTATGGCCTGTAAAATAGGAAGCATTATCCGATATTATCGCTTCAGGCTTACCCACTTGTGCAAAATATTCTTTCCCTAACCATTTAACTATTCCACGAGCAGTGGCTGATTTAAGGCAATATATTTTTAAGTATTTAGAGAAAAGGTCATACACCGCTAAAATGTACTTTAATCCACCCCTGGCTCGTGGGTAGGGTCCTGCTATGTCTATAGATACTAATTGAAGTGGCCGATGAGGCACTATAGGATGCAGTTCAAACCTTGTGGACTTATTTTGAAACTTAGCTTTTTGGCACAGAGGACAAGTCCTGATAATGGCGCGAGTCTGCTGGCTTATTCCCTTAAAGTAACAGAATCTGGATAAAATCCTTATTGTTTTGCCTATCCCAGCGTGACTCCATGCTAAATGCGTGTGCCACACTACAGCTGGGATAGCCTGTTGCGGAATACACACGACTCCATGGTCATTTGACACACCCGTTTTATAATACAGAATATCATCTATTATTTTGAAATTCTGAACACTTTTGAGATTGGTTCCTTCTTTAATTTTGCTAATGATATCTCGCCAAATCGGATCAGTTTCCTGCAATGTAGACATATTCTTACACATATGTAAAAAGTCCCTCCTATGTACCTTATCTTGTACTAAGAGTATTCGATATTCCCCCGATTGTTCCAAAATCTTTGACACTGAGGATTGCCCTAGTGGGAGCCTCGACAAGGCGTCAGCTACAACATTATCTTGTCCTTTTAGGTACATAATCTTAATTTTATATTCCTGCAATGCTAACCTCCATCTTAGCAAGCGGGTATGGTATAATTTGCAAGACATTAAATAGCTCAGAGCCTGGTGGTCACTGAATACTTTGACTTCTTTACCATAGATGTAGTAGTTGAATTTCTTTACCGCCCAAACCACTGCAAGAGCCTCTAATTCGGTAGCGGAATATGCTCTCTCACAGCTGTTTAGTGTGCGTTAGTGTGCGGCTGGCAAATCCGATTACATTGATTGTTGTGGGGTCGTTGCTCCTGTCCCACTGAAATAAACAAGCGCCCAGACCGTATAAACACGAATCTGTCGCTATGCAAAAATCTTTTGTCATGTCTGGGTGTCGCAGTATGTTTGCATTCACCAAGGCGTTTTTGATAGCGTCAAATGCGCGTTGACATTCTTCTGTCCACACCCAGTGCGCATGTTTACGCAACAGGCTCAATAAAGATTCGTTATTCATTAATTGGTTTGGAGCAAACCGTCTAAAAAAGGATGCAAGACCTATAAACGCTTTGAGTTGTCTCTTAGTTCTCGGACTAGGAAACCCACGAATTGCGTCAAGTTTTTTGCTGTCAGGTTTGATGCCTTGTGGTGTTATTATGTGACCTAGAAATTTAATCTGATTATAGATGGGAGTTACAGAAAGTATACCGGATGAAACGCAACCTCCGATTTGAAAAGAAAAAGAAAATTAGGATTATATTGGTATATTCACATGCATTTGTTTGGCAGCATGGATACGGCTTCACTGGAATCTGATGTACGATTCTCTCTGATTTCGTAGTAGCTCTGTCATAGTGTTATTGGACCGTTGTGGGTCCACGCTGAAACTCACTGTCATGGCACCAACGTCCGCAAGGTAGTTTTCTGGAAATGAGGGTGGTCTACAAACCAGATCACTTACAAAGTAAAAATATCAGACCAAGAAAAAAGTTATTCTAACATTTTACATGTACAATAAATATCGCATAAAATGTTTCAGGTCTATGAATGACGTGTAGTTACAAAAGGGCGTTAATGACCTCGCAGTTTAGGGGCTTGAAACATTAAAAAACGAAAGAAAAACTGTGCATCATACAACAAAAAAACCACTGAAAACACCTTCTTCTTCTCGTCGCTACAGGTCAGCTAAGGAGCACTTTTAAGCCACCGAGTAAGCTTTATTTTCACTCCAATACTCATATGTTCTTACTTTTCTTCTCTACTATCTGCTGTCTCTATTTCTTCTCCGTGTTTTATCTGTCTTCAAGTTATTGCTTCTTTATTTCAGTTTCTTCTACGTCTTGAGGCATTCTTGTACGTCAAGTGGGTTTACTTTTTAATTTTTCAAAATGCTGTATGATTTTTGTTAGTCTTCTACGACACATTATTTGGATTCGTTCCTAGAACCTATTTTGTTTGTAATTTTTCTACATATTTGTATGTGTCTTCTTTACATTTTAACTTAAATGTTCTTATCAGTATCATCCTCACAGTGTTCCTTCTCTTTCTAACTGTTTTTTTTTTTCATTTTATTTAGTAGATCCTGAAATTAGAGTATCTGAATGTTGCGTACATTCTGATCAAGTTACTGTCATACATTGATGAATTGTAATTTTATAATGTTTTTTTATTATTGACATATTTAATTAAATGAAACGCGAAGTCCATCATTTGTAATCTTTGTCTGATTGCCTCTTTTACCTCCATCAGATTGAATGACTTTTTTCAGACACTTATAATCTGTCTGTTCTTCTGATTTTCCATACCTGGTGCAGTTCTCTTGTTTGTCATTACCTCTGACTTTCGAAGGAGATTTGGAGGCCTTCTTTCGCTGCTGTTTGCTTAAGATTTTAATCTGGTTTTGTAATTTTCTTAACTATGTAGCAAAGTGACTATATAGCCTGCAAACGGGAAACATTAAGTTTGAATTTATCTCTTCCCTAGCCAATTTGTATTCCATATCCGTTGTTAGAATCTGTCAGTTCCTTCCTCCGTTCTCTGGTCACTTTCTGAAGAACGCAATTACAAAAGACTAGATACCCATTATCGTATGAATTTTACTTTAGATTTTGTACTTGATAGTCCTTTAATTAGGCCCGGTGCGTCTGGAGATTAAATAGTAATATTACAGCAATAAAAGGAATTTAATTGATGAACGACTATTTATCTGCTTACAGTGTTTCAGTAGCCAATATTAAGCTGGGATGTAGGAATATACGACAATCGTCTACGTGACTGTTTCCTAGGTACCGCAACAAAATAGAGAAAAACCCTAACTTGTAGTGCAGTAGAAAGATTTGTTCAGATGCCTACGTAATTGTTCTCAGGAAGCTTCTGGAGTATTACAAGCGTCTACTTGCACAAAAGAACTGAAAAATGTTTCCAGTAGACGGAGACGAATCTCCGTGTTGCAGCAACGGTTAGCTATATCCTGCAGTTATAAACGTCTCAGAAATGTCCGCTCGGATACAGGTCCGCATAACTTATTATGAGGTGGTACACTGACTACATCTACATCTATGCTCTGTAAACCAATGTTAAGTGCATGACAGATAGCTCTTCCCACTGTAACGCGTGTTCGGGTATCTTCCCGTTCCATTCACGTATGGAGCACGGAAAGATTGAATGCTTAAAGACTCTGTACACACTGTAATCCCCCCCTCGCGATCCGCACGGAGGCGCGGCTATGGGGTTGTTCTACATTCCTATGCTTAAAGCTGGTTCTCGAACCATTACACGCAGACTTTCTCGGGCTACTTTATATCTATGTTGAAGGATCTCGCAGTTCCGTTTCATCAGTATCTCCGTGACGCTGTCTCTTAGGTCAAATGAACCTGTTATCATCCGTGCTGCCCTTCTCTGTATACGTTTAATATCCCCTGTGGGTCCTATTTGGTAGGGATCCACAGTCCTGAGCAGTATTCTGCAAAAGGCCGCTCGAGTGTTTTGTTCCATGTTTAAACATTTCGCGTTAACCAACTACTGTGTTAAGCGTTCTTACTGAATATAGAAACCTGGCAGAAGTTAGCGTAGAGAACTTCATAAGTGATGTTGAAAGTGAGACGGTATGCATGGCGTTTTATAGGTCTGAAGGAAAGAATTTAAGGCTGTATTGTGAGACACAAGTACTACAGACTGGAAAGTATTTATTTACAGCCAAATCCATGTTCCGTTTGTTGACGTTAAGCAGAGAAACTCACTGGCGACTGACTGCATGTCACGTATTGGAAAGTAGCAACACAAGAAAGCGATAACACAGTCTGCCGTCCCCCGGCTTGCTGCTTCGGTGTCATCCTTTGCGCTCGAGACGCCATCTATCTGCGGGCAGAGTTGCCGTGCCAACTGGAGCGGAAAGCGCAGTTTTCTGCTGCCGAAGGAAAGAGTACAGCAGAGTGAGCGTAGCCGTGATAGTCTAGTGGTTAGGACATTGCGTTGTGGCCGCAAGAACCCAGGTTCGAATCCTGGTCACGGCAAAAGGACACTCTGCTTTTATATTGCATTTCCTTATGTGCGTAATATTTTGATCTCTTCCCATGCTCGTACAGTTTACTCACATAACGCAACTGTGTTTCGTTTCAGGTTTCACAAAACTGCATCCAAGACGACTTTCTTTTAAATTCTGTGTTGTTATTGTGGTTTTTGGTCCGAAGCCGGGTTTGATGCAACTCTTCACGCTGGACTATACTGTGCGAGCCACTTTATCTCTGCATAACTACTGCAACCTACATCCATTTGAACCAGCTTACTATAACGAAGCCCCAATCTCCCTTAATTACCTATGAACCGTGAATTTACTTTCAGAATCTTTTCTTAAAGAATTTTCTTTATTTACTAGCGATTCATCAAGAACATTACTACATTTAAGCGTGGAAGTAGTTGCCAGGGAGTAACCGATGAAAATGAAATTACCTTTAACAAACGATGACTGGGTGTTGTGTGATGTCTTTAGGTTAGTTAGGTTTGAGTAGTTCTAAGTTCTAGGGGACTGATGACCATAGATGTTAAGTCCCATAGTGCTCAGAGCCAGCCTTTAACAAAGGCGAATTTTATTCATAAAAGCCTTTTCAAAAACAGATTTAAAATTTATAAGCAGAGAAGCACCCTCGAAATATCAAGTTACAATTTTATTTAGAGGCAGAAAGAACAAAATTGACAGTATGAGCCTTCGGGCTGAGAAGCTTGCCGATCCCTTTCACCACGGCCGTAGCCACGACCGCTCACAACCACCTCTGAAAGGCTACACTGGTGCAAATCTGCAACACACCAGATTACTGTAAACTAAAATTTTTAACAGCTCACACAAACACATTAACTATGCACCCCGTAAGAGGGATGGAAATGGTACAGACACTAAGAAATTATTTGCCATCGAAAGTGCAATTTGTTTTTAAAAGGACTCTTACGGTGGAAAGATGGCAAATTTATAAAAATGACAATTTAAATAAAACCCATGAAATTCAGACTTACATAAAATGCACAACATGCTCTACATTACACATATACCGCCTCGCAAGATGATAGGCAAGATAAAAACATATTTCAGGAATTCGGCCTTTACACCTTAATTCTATAAATTCGTTAACACCGAATCCGACGAACATGACAGAGGCAGCTATTAAAGTATTCACGATAAAGGATGACAGCCAAAAACAGTTGCAGGATAAAAATTTATTAAAATTTCTTGACCAAGGTTTCGGTACATATAAATATACCTTCATCAGAAGTAAAAAATCTGAAATTACATCATGTAATGGAGATTAATAAAACAATTATGCCAAAGGCGTCGTCAATAATTGAGACATCTTCTCCATTTGTACAACATGACTAATGGGCACAGGGTCAAAGCGAACAGTTTAGCACCATTACTTCGCCTATGAACTATCGAGACAAGAGTGTCTCGATAGTTCATAGGCGAAGTAATGGTGCTAAACTGTTCGCTTTGACCCTGTGCCCATTAGTCATGTTGTACAAATGGAGATGTCTCAATTATTGACGACGCCTTTGGCATGATTGTTTTATTAATCTCCATTACATGATGTAATTTCAGATTTTTTACTTCTGATGAAGGTATATTTATATGCAACGAAACCTTGGTCAAGAAATTTTAATAAATTTTTATCCTGCAACTGTTTTTGGCTGTCATCCTTTATCGTGAAGAAATTCAACAGTTGCTGTTGCAGCCATGTTTAAAATCTATTAAAGTATGGCAGACCGACAGACAGACAGACACTAACTGCCTAACAAATGCGCACGGGAGACAGACGAGCAAGCTGGGGACGAGAGGCTGACCAGGAAAACAAGTAGATTTAACAAGTAAATGAAACAACATATCACAAATCACTTAACTTCTAATAAACAGCGATGTCCGGCGAAGACGTGGCGCAACACCCCCAAAACGCTCTCCCGACCCGTCCGCTGCCAGCCGCTTCAACGGACGCAGGAAGGCGATCTCCCATCTCACGGCGTTGCAGCTCGTACCTGGCCGACCGACGTCGTGGGTTGACTCCTGTTGCTCTCGTGTCGACCGCGAAGCCACTACCGATACGGCGCGACCCACTGGACTCACGTGGGGACCTCGCATGCGCCGACGCTCAAGGCGGACAAGTCATTTTATGTCTCAGTGCGCGACCGACCAACCGACCGATCCAATCGCCAGTGACCGTTGCCCGAACAACTCGAGCAGACTGGCGGCCTAACGCGCAGAGTCAGATGCAGCTTCAAAATGGTTCAAATGGCTCTGAGCACTATGAGACTTAACATCTGAGGTCATCAGTCCCCTAGAACTTAGAACTACTTAAACCTAACTAACCTAAGGACATCACACACATCCATGCCCGAGGCAGGATTCGAACCTGCGACCGTAGCGGTCGCGCGGTTCCAGACTTAAGCGCCTAGAACCGCTCGGCCACTACGGCCGGCTCAGATGCAGGAACTCAGCCCCGACCGGGCGACCACTAGCTGAGTTCTGGCTTAAAGTTTGATTCAAACGACAGACATACTCGCTCTCCGACTACACACACACTAACTGCCGCACAAATGCGAACGAGAGACAGACCAACAACTGGTCACGCGAGACTGACCTAGCCTCACTCCGACTGACCAATTGCCGAGCTGATAGCGCCCCTTAAATGCACGTGAACAGGGAACTTTTCCCGTATCCCACCAGAGGGAGACACTAAAGCTGCGACTGCCACAGCGGCGCCACCGCCAGAAGCGGAGGGCGACTGCTTCACACTAAGTGCTGCGGCGCGCTCTTCAAAACAGAAAATTTTACCACGGCCCAACCATAGCTGACGATTCCTTCATGTAACAGTGTGTCGCGTATCAATGAGTTCCTTATTTTAATTAGGTTGTGTTTTCCTTCGGATTCGATACAGTACTTTGTTATCTCTCTCTCTTATCTACAGCATTATTCTACAGCACCACATTTCGGAAGCTTGTCTGAACTGTTTATTGTCCATGTTTTACTGCCATGTAAACCTATACTCCAGAAAAATACCTTCATTACAAACTTCGCAACACCTACCATTATATTAGATGTTACAATATTTGTCTGTTTCAGCATTGCATTTCTTAATATTGGCAGTCTGCATCTTGAATTCTCTTTACTTGGTCAACGTCAGTTAATTTTCTTTCCAAATAGTGAAACTCACACACTACTTCCAGTATGTCAGTTCCTTATATAATTCCATCAGCATCACTTGTATTAATTTCGCTTCACTCCACACCCTTGCGTTACACTGACGTGACAGAAGTCGAGAGATACCTCCTAGTATCGAGTACGGCCGCCTTTTGCGCGGCGTAATGCAGCAACTCTAGTGACATGGGCTCAACAAATCGATGGAAGCGCCTGCACAGGTATCGAGCCATGTCGCCTCTTAGCCGTATATGACTGCGAAAGTGTTGCCAGTGCAGGATTTTGTGCACGATCTGACCTCTTGATTATGTCCCATTAAGGCTCGATGGGATTCATGTCGGACGATCGGGATGGCCAAATTATTCGCTCGAATTGTCCAGAATGTTCTTCAGACCGATCGCGAACAATTGCGGCCCTGCGACATGGCGCATAGTTATCCATAAGAAATTACATCGTTGTCTGGGAAGATGGAAGTCAATGAACGGCTGCAAACGGTCTCCAAGTAGCCAAACGTAACCATTTTCAGTCAATGATTCATGTACACACAGTCCACACCATTATGGGGATACCTGCAAGTTGCACAGTGCCTTCTTGACAACTTGGGTACATGGCTTCGTGGGGTCTGCGCCACACCCGAACCCTGACATCATCTCTTACTAACAAGGGAACCTCCCCATCGCACCCCCCTCAGATTTGGTTATAAATTGACACAGTGGATAGGCCTTGAAAAACTGAACACAGATCAATCGAGAAAACAGGAAGAAGTTGCGTGGAACTATGAAAAAATAAGCAAAATATACAAACTGAGTAATCCATGTGCAAGATATGCAACATCAAGGACATTGTAAGCTGAGGAGCGCCATGGTCCCGTGGTTAGAGTGAGAAACTGCCGCACGAGAGGTCCATGGTATGAGTCCTCCCTCAACTGAAATTTTATTTTCTTTATTTTCGCAAAGTTACGATCTGACCGTTCATTCATTGACGTCTCTGTTCACTGTAATAAGTTTAGTGTCTGTGCTTTGCGACCGTACCGCAAAACCGTGCGATTAGTAGACGAAAGGACGTGCCTCTCCAATAGGAACCGAAAACATTTGATAGCAAGTTCATAGGTCAACCGATTCCTCCACAGGAAAACACGTCTGATATATTCTATACTACACTGGTGACGGCATGTGCGTCACATGACAGGAATATGTTGTTGACCCACCTAACTTGCACACTTGGCGAATGGGTAAAAAGATTCTTCTACCTTGTCCGATTTAGGTTTTCTTGTGGATGTGATAATCACTCCCAAAAAAGTGCTGAAAACATAAGAGTTTGTCACATAAACTGCAACAAATGAATGCAACAGTTTCACAGTCGCACTGTTTTCCCTGTGCTCTGTCAAAACATATGTTTTTTACGTTTTCAAATGTTTCCGTGTGTAGACCGTCAAATCCTGCATATGTCCAAGCAAGTCTGAACATGTCCTGGAATTTTGGAGAGCGAAGTTTATTATGTGTGAGTGCCTGAACTTTGATAAGTGTCTGAAAATAAAAAAATTAAACTTTTCGCTCGAGAGAAGATTTGAACCAAGGACATCTCGATCCGCAGCTGCTCACGTTAACAACGGGACCACGGCGCTCGTAAGCCAACACTCTCGTTGATGTGGCCTACCTTGCACATGGACTACTCAGTTTGTATATTTTGCTCATTTTTTTCATAGTTCCACACAACTTCTTCCTGTTTTCTCGATTGATCTGTGTTCTGTTTTTCATGGCCTATCCCTGTGAAAACTTATAACTAAATCTGAGGGGGGTGCGATGGGGAGGTTCCCTTGTAAGTGAAATCGGAACTCATCTGCCCTGGCCACGGTTTTCTAGTCGTCTAGGTTCGAACCATACGGTCACCAGCCGAGGAGTGGCGCTGGAGGCGACGTGGTTGTGTTAGCAAAGGCACTCGCGTCGGTCTTCTGCTGCCATAGCCCATTAACGCGAAATTTCGTCGTACGTCTCACACATTGATTTCTGGTATTATTTCACGCAATGTTGCTAGACTGTTAGCACTGACAACTCTACCCAAACGCAACTGCTCTAAGTCGTTAACTGAAGCCCGTCGGCGATTTCGATGTCCGTGTTGACAGGTAACGCCTGAAATTTGGTATTCTCGGCAAACTCTTGGCACTGCAGATCTCGAAACACCGAGTCCTCTAACGATTCCCGAAATGGAATGTCCCATGCGTCTAGCTGCAACTACGATTCCGCGTTCGAAATCTGTTAATTCCGGTTGTGCAGTCATAATCAAGTCGCAAAGCTTTCACATGAAACATACGAGTACAAACGACATCTCCACCAATGTGCTGCCCTTTTATACTTTGTCTACGCGATACTACGGCCGTCTGTACACTGATCACCCACAACATTATGACCACCTACCAAATAGCCGGTATGTTCACCTTTGGCATGGATAACAGCTGCGACGCGTCTAGGCGTGGAAGCAATGAAGCCTTGGTAGGTCGCTAGAGGGAGTTGGCACCACATCTGCACACACAAGTCACCTACTTGCCGTAAATTCCTGGGAGGGTGGCGCTGAGCTCTGGTGCCACGTTCAATCACATCAAAGATAAATTCGATCGAGTTCAGATCTGCTGAGTTGGAGGGGCAGCACATCAATTGGGGAACTCGCCACTATGTCCCTCGAACCACCCCACCCCATCACACTCCTAGTCTTATGATATGACGCATCATCTTGTTGAAAAATGCCACTGCGGTCGCCGGCCGAAGTGGCCGAGCGGTTCTAGGCGCTACAGTCTGGAACCGCGCGATTGCTATGGTCGCAGGTTCGATTCCTACCTTGGGCATGGATGTGTGTGATGTCCTTAGAGGTTAGTCAGGTTTAAGTAGTTCTAAGTTCTAGGGGACTGATGACCTCAGAAGTTAAGTCCCATAGTGCTCAGACCCATTTGAACCACTGCGGTCGGGAAATATGATCGTGATGAAGAGGCGTATGTGGTCCGCAACCAGTGTCTGATGTTCCTTGGCGGTCATGGTGCCCTGCACGAGCTCCACTGGACCAATGAATGGCCAAGTGAATGTTGCCCAGAGCGTAATGGAGCCGTCGCCAACATGTCACCGTCCGGCGGTACAACTGTGAAGGAGCTGTTCTTATGGCAGAGGACGGATTCGCTTCCTCCCATCGGTATGGTGAAGAAGGTGTCGAGATTCACAAGACATGCAACGCTCTGCCACTGTGCCAACGTCACGTGCCCATTTCAGTCGTCGTTGCCGATGTCGTGGTGTTGACATTGGCTGCGGAACCGATCGTTAGTAGTTTCCGGTGCACTGTGTGTTCAGACACACATGTACTCTGCCCAGTATTAAAGTCTGATGTTAGTTCCGCCATAGTTCGCAGCCTTTCCTGTTTCACCAGTCTGCCCAGCTTATGACGTCCGACGTCTGTATAAGGAGGTGGCCACACAACCCCACGACGACTAAACGTAGATTCATTTTTGTTTCTTCACGTGCTGAGAAGACTCACCTCAGCACTCCTTGAGCACCCCACAAGTCGTGCAGCTTCCGAAATGCTCGTGCCGAGACTCCGGGAAATCACTATCTGCCCTCGATAAACTCAGATAGATCACGCGCCTTCCCCATTCTTCTCACAGACAGAACGCTCACTAATATTACATGCACCATGTTTGACGTGTGTGTGTGTGTGTGTGTGTGTGTGTGTGTGTGTGTGTGTGTGTGTGTGTGTGTGTGTGTGTGGGTGTGTGTGTGTGTGTGTCTGTCTGTCTGTCTGTCTAGCAGTCATTCCTACCAGGTGACGCTGTTATCCTCTGAGTACGGGTTTCTGTCGGTAGTAGGTCGATTGCCATAATATTTTGGGTGATTGGAGTTTATGTGTATATCGTCAACCCATGACTTTTGTCACTTCATTGTACATTTTCTGATATCCAACTTGTACTATCTGTTCTTTTCAGTGGATCTTCCGAGTCCTTTTCCGCCTGTGATACATTTGAAATGTCATGGGCAAACTTAAGAAATTTAATTTCTTCTCTATCAGTTTTGATACCATTTTTCAAATTTCTATTTGGTTTACTTTACTGCTTGGTCTAGGCACAGATTTAATAACACGGACTGGTCTACAACCCTGCTTCATTTACTTGTCAATTGTTGCCTCCTTTTCTTCGGCTTGTACGACTGCAGTTTGATGTCTGGAAAGTTTGTAGATAGCCTTTTGCTCCATGCTTTTTATCCCTGATAACTTTGCAGTTTCAAAGAGCATATTCTAGCAAATGTTGTCAATAGCTTTTTCTAAATCTACAAATACTGTAAATGTGATAAGAGAGAAATGTGATAGGACCCCAAAAGAGTTATAGATCTGACCAGTGAATTCGGAATCACACATCGTTAACAGTCGACACGCCGCATTCAATTGATTCCTTGCGACGTCCACAGAAATATCCACAAAGACAAATCATTGTAATATCAACCTATTTAGCTTGCGAGTGGCAAAGTGAAGCAAATCTGCTACTTCTAATTATACATGACATACGAATAAAGAAAGAAATCAAAGGAGACAAATACATGTTGAGAGAGCATTCCTTCCGGAAAGCAGTCTACTAGTGTCAAACATCAATCTGAGGAATGAGTTTCAGTGACTGTACGTTTGGAGCACAACGTTATATACTACTTTATTTTGGACTTTGGGAAAACCGAGAAACAAAAGAATCTAGATCTTTGAGGTATGTTGCTGTAGAAGCTTGCTGAAAATTACGTAGTGTGCTAACAAATGAGGAGATTCTCTACTGAATCAGCGAAGAAAGGAACACGTGAAAACATGGAATAGAAGAAGGGAAAGGTTGACAGGACATTTGTAACGGCAGGAAATAGCTTCCATGTGTTACGGGACAGTTTTTCCAAAATTACTCTGTAACCTAGTTAGCAGCCTCTATCCGATATTAAAATCCCGAATTAAATTCAAATTATTGCAGATGTTGGAAAAAACGAATGTTAACGAAACATGTAGCAATGATTGCACATCTAATCAGTACCTCTCAGTTTCATTTCTTTCCGGTGAAAGATGCATGTAATATTTCTCTGCAAGTTGCGTCCAGTGGCAAACCGGGGGAATGTGATGGGTGCAGCCATCTAACAGCAAACACGTTATGAAAATTTTTTTAGCTGAAAGGCCATGTCCTAAGGCAGGTGTTGTGAGAACACGTGTATTGTCAGCAGAATAATGAAAAGAAACTAGAAGAGCACATGTAACCACCCTTGCCTAAGTGCATGTTTAGTTTAACTCGTAGACTCGTAATTTAGAAAACCGTGACTCCGCTTGCAACAAACAACTTCGCGGTCCCCTCATCACAACTCGCGCAATTTGTGGCTTACTCTTACCATCACTCTAAGACTGGGGGATGGCTCCAGTGGTAGCTGAGAGTTAAAAGTTCAGCCCTGGCATCTATGATCATATCTACAAGGTGAAGTCTTGATTATCTAGAGTTCTAAGATGTAGTGTTGCTCTTGAGCAATCTTAATATGAAGTGGCAGTCTGTTATCCAACTCAAAAGCCTTTCTGGTTCTCCCAGCACTGGATTCTGCAGCCAGTCACTACAGACCTTTTAAGTTCCGACCAATGAAAAGTTATTAAGAATAACAACAATTTCTCTTCTCCTCAAACATCTGCCGTGACTAACCAGTACTGCATGATTCTGCGCTACAGTGAGGCGGAAAGAAGCTCTTCTACCATGGGAGTGCTATCACGTTTTAGTCAATGACAAGGGGTTGCACGTACAAAACGAGTCTTGCTCCCCGCTACGATAACCGTTTTGGTGAACCAACCCAGCCCTGTCTTACAAAATTAAACAACGTATCCTATTGACCTTCACTGAGTTCAGTCGATTTTTCGTATCCTGAGTCATGTTTCCCAATCCGTATCTTTTTCTCAAGCATTCTTTCCTCGACCTCTCACAGTTACAGTTTACATCCTGACAGAATTCTCGTTTAGGGCTCTGCAAGGCTTCTATCTATTGTTGCGTACAATGTTGTACAAGGCAGGGAATGGTTAGTGTTTTCAAAGTCCCAGAGCGAAGCTATCTCGCTTACATTACAGCGGTGTCGACACGAGGAGGGCACGAAGAATAACAGTTCACCACCGATCAGTGGGTCAGGGAAAAACACAACATTGGCAATTCTGGCGAACCAGACAGCGGATCTCAGCAGAAACGTAGTGGGGCAGAGCAGATGCACATGACCACGTTACCTTCGTTATGCGATAAAAGAAACGCCATTAATAATGCAACACCGCGTGCCAAGAGCTTTTATGAACGAGTCCTATGCCATAAGAATAAAAAAAGCTAGTTAAGCAAGCACCGCAAAGTAGGAACCGCCGATACCTTTGTAAAAACGAGACCCATGTGGTGATAAGTGACGCCGAGTAAACATTAGCCTCTGCTTTGCTCCATTAAACCCTCCGCATTTTAGCTCGTAAGGCAGTCGGTCAGGCGAATCGATGTCGTACATAATATCCGCATTTGATTCCCTGATTACAGTAAAGTGACATTCGGCACAAGTCTGTTGTAGATTACCTGCACGGTACAGAACAACGACAGCCGCTACTGGGAGAGATGGCTACTTCAC
This sequence comes from Schistocerca serialis cubense, assembly GCF_023864345.2. Taxonomy (NCBI): domain Eukaryota; kingdom Metazoa; phylum Arthropoda; class Insecta; order Orthoptera; family Acrididae; genus Schistocerca; species Schistocerca serialis. The sequence continues at coordinate 215,935,022 of NC_064639.1, read as the reverse complement.
CATAATCACCAGTCGCAGAATTCAACACCATAATCTGCCACTGTCGCAGATGTTTGACCCGGGGGTCTTCCCTATCGTCCCGGTTCAGGATACCAGCGTTCCTGATATTTTGGCGGACTGACCGAGGCCTACCTGAATGGCAAGCCAAGATCGTCGTACTACGTGGCTACACAGCAACCATCATTGCGGTTCAGTAGATAAAGGTGAATGGGGGTGAGGGAAAGGGAACAGAGCACCTCCCAAATCGGCGCTTGCAACTCCACCACAGGCACAGCCTTCACTCACTGCCGCGGCGATCGACGTCCGACAAGCGTCAGAGCTACTGTGAGGGGGCGAATTTCCATAGCAGCACCCTGCGAGGAACGGGCGTGCGGCGTCAGCTACAATGAGCGGGCTTACAGGTCAATTAGAACGCGAATTCTCCGCTGAGATCGGCAGCCGACTTCAACAGCGAGTCAAGACCCGGGCTGCACTTTGTGAAAACAAATAACTAATTATGAACCTTCTTTCATCGCGCCTACCGGTGATAACAGGTCAGCGCCATTCTTTCGGGGAAAACTGGCGAGGAGAGAACTGGGAGAGTGCCTCCAGACAAAGAACCGTCTCTACTTCTGCCCTCCCAACAGTCGCCTCTTGCACTGCACACTGGGCGCTATCTGTGACAATGCACGTGTGCCCAGAACACCTGCCTTAGGATATGGCCTTTCATCTAGAAGGAAGTAGGACGGAAGTTCTACTCTGAGACACTGAGATGAAGGGCTTGGCACACGAGAGGGTTGTGTGCCGAGATTGCAGGTAATGGCGCACACCAAAAATGGTTCAAATGGCTCTGAGCACTATAGGACTTAACTTCTGAGGTCATCAGTCCCCTAGAGATTAGAACTAGTTAAACCTAACTAACCTAAGGACATCACACACATCCATGCCCGAGGCAGGATTCGAACCTGCGACCGTAGCGGTCTCGCGGTTCCAGACTGTAGCGCCTAGAACCGCTCGGCCACTCCGGCCGGCGGCGCACACCGTCGGTCATTGTAACTTGTCAGTACAATATAGCAATTGACTCAGCTTTCGATGCTCGGGTAAGGAAATTTACGTTAGTTTTGGTCCCCATGCGTATATGTTGTTGTTGTTGTGGTCTTCAGTCCTGAGACTGGTTTGATGCAGCTCTCCATGCTAGTCTATCCCGTGCAAGCTTCTTCATCTCCCAGTACGTACTGCAGCCTACATCCTTCTGAATCTCCTTAGTGTATTCATCTCTTGGTCTCCCTCTACGATTTTTACCCTCCACTCTGCCCACCAATACTAAACTGGTGATCCCTTTATGCCTCAGAACATGTCCTACCAACCGATCCCTTCTTCTAGTCAAGTTGTGCCACAAATTCCTCTTCTCCTCAATCCTATTCAGTACCTCCTCATTAGTTATGTGATCTACCCATCTAATCTTCAGCATTCTTCTGTAGCACCACATTTCGAAAGCTTCTATTCTCTTCTTGTCCAAACTATTTATCGACAATGTTTCACTTCCATACATGGCTACACTCCATACAACTACTTTCAGAAACAACTTCCTGACACTTAAATCTATACTTGATATTAACAAAGTTATCTTCTTCAGAAACGCTTTCCTTCCCATTGCCAGTGTACATTTTATATCCTCTCTACTTCGACCATCATCACTTATTTTGCTCCCTAAATAGCAAAACTCCTTTACTACTTCAAGTGTCTCATTTCCCAATCTAATTCCCTCAACATCACACGACTTAATTCGACTACATTCCATTATCCTCGTTTTGCTTTTGTTGATGTTCATCTTATATCCTACAGATTGAAAAACATCGGGGAGAGGCTACAACCCAGTCTCACTCCCTTCCCAACCACTGCTTCCCTTTCATGTACCTCGACTCTTATAACTGCCATCTGGTTTCTGTACGAATCGTGAATAGCCTTTCGCTCCCTGAATTTTACAGCTGCCACCTTCAGAATTTGAAAGAGAGTATTCCAGACAACATTGTCACAAGCTTTCTCCAAGTCTACAAATGCTAGAAACGTAGGTTTGCCTTTTCTTAATCTAGCTTCTAAAATAACTCGTAGGGTCAGTATTGCCTCACGTGTTGTAATATTTCTACGGAATCCAAACTGATCTTCCCCGTGGTCGGCTTCAACCACTTTTTGCATTCGTCTGTAAAGAATTCGCGTTAGTATTTTGTAGCCGTGACTTATTAAACTGATAGTTGGGTAATTTTCACATCGGTCAACGCCTGATTTCTTTGAGATTGGAATTATTATATTATTCTTGAAGTCTGATGGTATTTCGCCTGTCTCATACATTTTGCTCACCAGATGGTAGAGTTTTGTCAGGACTGGTTTTCCCAAGGCTGTCAGTAGTTCTAATGGAATGTTGTCTACTCCCGGAGCCTTGTTTCGACTTAGGTCTTTCAGTGCTCTATCAAAATCTTCACGCAGTATGATATCTCCCATTTCATCTTCATCTACAGCCTCTTCCATTTCTATAACATTGCCCTTAAGTACATCGCCCTTGTATAGACCCTCTATATACTCCTCCCACCTTTCTGCTTTCCCTTCTTTGCTTAGAACTGGTTTTCCATCTGAGCTCTTGATATTCATACAAGTGGTTCTCTTTCCTCCAAAGGTCTCTTTAATTTTCCTGTAGGCAGTATCTATCTTACCCCTAGTGAGATAAGCCTCTAAATCCTTTCATTTGTCCTCTAGCCATACCTGCTTAGCCATTTTGCACTTCCTGTCGATCTCATTTTTGAGACTTTTGTATTCCTTTTTACCGGCTTCATTTACAGCATTTTTATATTTTCTCCTTTCGTCAATTAAATTCAATATTTCTTCTGTCACCCAAGGATTTCTACTTGCCCTCGTCTTTTTACCTACTTGATCCTCTGCTGCCTTCACTACTTCATCCCTCAAAGCTACCCATTCTTCTTCTACTGTATTTCTTTCCCCAATTCTTGTCAATTGTTCCCTTATGCTCTCCCTGAAACTCTGTACAACCTCTGGTTTAGTCAGTTTATCCAGGTCCCATCTCCTTAGATTCCCACCTTTTTGCAGTTTCTTCTGTTTTAATCTGCAGTTCATAACCAATAGATTGTGGTCAGAGTCCACATCTGCCCCTGGAAATGTCTTACAATTTAAAACCTTCTTCCTAAATCTCTGTCTTGCCATTATATAATCTATCTGAAACCTGTCAGTATCTCCAGGCTTCTTCCATGTATACAACCTTCTTTTATGATTCTTGAACCAAGTTTTAGCTATGATTAAGTTGTGCTCTGTGTAAAATTCCACCAGGCGGCTTCCTCTTTCATTTCTTAACCCCAAGCCTGTTCACTTATTACGTTTCCTTCTCTTCCTTTTCCTACTATCGAATTCCAGTCACCCATGACTATTATACTTTCGTCACCCTTCACTATCTGAATAATTTCTTGTATCTCATCATACATTTCTTCAATTTCTTTATCATCTGCAGAGATAGTTGGCATATAAACTTCTACTATTGTTGTAGGTGTGAGCTTCGTGTCTCTCTTGGCCACAATAATGCGTTCACTATGCTGTTTGTAGTAGCTTACCCGCACTCCTATTGCTTTTTTTATTATTAAACCTACTCCTGCATTACCCCTATTTTATCAGACCAGAAGTCTTGTTCCTCCTGCCACCGAACTTCACTAATTCCCACTATATCCAACTTTAACCTATCCATTTCCCTTTTTAAATTTTCTAATCTACCTGCCCGATCAAAGGGATCTGACATTCCACGCTCCGATCCGTAGAATTCCGGTTTTCTTCCTTCTGATAACGACGTCCTCCTGAGTAGTCCCCGCCCGGAGATCCGAATGGGGGACTATTTTACCTCCGGAATATTTTACCCAAGAGGACGCCATCATCATTTATCCACACAGTAAAGCTGCATGCCCTCAGGAAAAATTACCGCCGTAGCTTCCCCTTGCTTTCAGTCGTTCGCAGTACCAGCACAGCAAGGCCGTTTTGGTTAGTGTTACAAGGCCAGATCAGTCGATCATCCAGACTGTTGCCCCTGCAACTACTGAAAAGGCTGCTGCCCCTCTTCAGGAACCATACGTTTGTCTGGCCTCTCAACAGATACCCCTCCGTTGTGGCTATCTGTATCGCTGAGGCACGCAAGCCTCCCCACCAACGGCAAGGTCTGTGGTTCATGGGGGGGGGGGGACTCTATAGCCATCCATAATCGTGAAAGTGATGCCAATACAGGATTTTCCGCGCCAACTGGCCTCTCGATTATGTCCCATAATCCCATAATGGGATTCACGTCGGACAGTCTAAGTGGCTAAATCATTCGCTCGAACTGTCCAGAATGTTGTTCAAACCAATCGTGAACTGAGGTCCGGTGACATTGCTCATTGTAATCCTTAAGAATTCTATCATTCTTTGGGAACATGAAATCCACGAATGGCTGAAAATGGTCTCCCTGGGGGGGAACATTTCCAGTGAATTATCGGTTCAGTTGGACCGACGGACTCAGTTCATTAAATGTAAACACAGCCCACACTACTATGAAACCACATCCAGCTTGCACACTGTCTTGTCGACAATTTGGGTCCACGGCTTCGTCACTCGTCCCGCATTGATTTCTGCGGTTATTTCACGCAGTGTTGCTGGTCTGTTAGCACTGACAACTCTACCCAAACGTCGCTGCTCTCAGTCGTTAAGTGAAAGCCGTCGACCACTGCGTTGTCCGTGGTGAGAGGTAATGTCTGAAATTAACAATACGGATTTCAGAATATTGAGTCCCCTGACAATTTCCAAAATGAAATGTCCGACTGCTCTAGCTACAAGCGTCATTCCGCGCTCCAAGTCTGTCAGTTTCCGTCGAGCGGCCATAATCACGTCGGAAACCTTTTCATTTGAATCATCTGAGTACAAATGATAGCTCCGCCAACGGACTGCCATTTTATACCTCCTGTACGCGGTACTACCGTCATCTGTATATGTTCATAACTCTGTTACATTTCTTTTGTCATCTCAGTATATATATATATATATATATATATATATATATATATATATATATATATGTGTGTGTGTGTGTGTGTGTGTGTGTGTCAGAGAGAGAGACAGAGAGAGAGAGAGGAGGAGGAGTGGGGGTAGGGATGACGTTGAAAAGCAGGTGTTTTTTTGGGTAAAAGAAGATTTTAGATTTACTTCGCTTTATTTGAGGAATCGCCTTTTTGCAATTCATTAAGTGTTTTATAGTGTAGTGTATTCTCTCCTTGTAGTATTTCTTTTTGTATGAGGTAGATCTCCTATATTTTAAGTTCTCTGGAGAGGCTGTTGCTTTTTCTGAATATAATGAGGACATTTTCAATATTATTTGGGTAGTGGTTTTCCTTTATGGGGTGATCTGCTGAAGCAGTATGTGTGCTGTCACTTTTCAGCCCTCAGAGTTGCTCCGAATACCTAGTTTTAAAGTTTCTGCTTATTTGGATTACGTAGACGTGTTGACATGTTGACTTGTATTACAGGTAGCTGAGACATTCCATCTTTGCCACGCGGAGTGGCGGCGCAGTTTGAGGCGCCATGTCACGGACTGCGCTGCCTCTCCCGCCGGAGGTTCGACTCCTCCCTTGGGCATGTGTGTGTGTGTGTTGTTCTTCTCGTAAGTTAGTTTAAGTAGTGTGTAAGTGTCGGGGACGATGACTTCAGCAGTTTGGTCCTTTAGGAATTCACACTCACTTTGAACATTCCTTCTTTGTTCAATTTGTTCATGGATGTGTTGTTGATGTTGGTTTTCTGTACTAGTGTTTCTGTTCGCCTGTATTCCCTGTGGTCGCCATGTGTTGGCGTTATTGTCTTAATTGTGGCTGATAATTTATCATTAATTTTTTTCTCTTAATTTGGTTTTTTATGTTCCTGTGTAGTTTCCTTTTTTCTGCGTTGTACCAGTTCTGGCTGCCAAACATGAGAAAACACGTCAACAGCACTTTATGAATACAGCAATAGTGACTTACGCGCAAACATTGTCGGCCGCTTGCAAAGGAAACGTGAATTAGAAAAAAAAGAGGCTCTGAGCCCTATGGGACTTAACATCTGAGGTCATCAGTCATCTAGAACTTAGAACTACTTAAACCTAACCAACCTAAGGATATCACACACATCCATGCCTGAGGCAGGATTCGAACCTGCGACTGTAGCGGTTGCGCGGTTCCGGACTGAAGCGCCTAGAACCGCTCGGCCACACAGGCCGGCGTGAATTAGCAGTTGCCATACGTGTCAACTAGGGAAGTAACTGCAGTGATTGAGGGGGACATAATCATGAAGCAATATTCAGTCGATCTAACTTACTGAGCACCACACAGAGTGAAGCGATCAATCCACCAATACATTAGCAACAGGGCTACCAGGAAGAGACTCGTACCCCGACTATAAACAGTAGTAACAAATCTGAAACCGATGTAGTTGCCAAACTTCTAGAGATACTACAAACCTATATCCTTTCCAGATCTTTTCCGTCCCTAGAAAAATGTCCAATACGAAAACACAAATCAGGACAAATCAAAATTAAATCAACGTTACGAAAAACAGGCTTGAGGTACAGACATCCAAAAGAAGTCGACCATTCAAATAAAACGGCCCACCGCATTAAATTGCAGGGAAACTCTCACGAATTACAACGAAAATGGATACGCACTAGAGAAATCGTTTAGAAACCCCAGACAGGCGAGAAGGCAGTAGCTGAAGTAATAACGATAATTGTTCCTGCTCAAACTGAGGACATCGGTATGGAATTGGTACAATCAGACAAATAAAACTACTGTTACACCTTACCAGTATACTACGTATTCGAGCATGTACCTGTCAGAGAAAAAACCGAGCAACGGTGAATATTTTTATGGAGACTAACGAACTGGCCACAGTAAATATAAGTAGAATAAATTCTGTGGTGCAGTTACAGTGTTCGACAGACTATTTTTATACATCTGATACAGACGCTGCGTGTCACAACAGGCTGTAACAAAAAAATAGCAAATGTAACAAGTTATGCAGGCAAATGAAAGAGTATCAGCACTTTTATGCAAAGAGGGTGTCCCATGCTGAGTGCAAAGTCGTTTCAGAAAGGGCAGGGGTATAACGGTCAAGGTACAAGACCTAAACTGGATTAACTTATATGCGGTGTCAGGGACAAATGAAAGACAGAAATGAAGTTACTTTCATGGAAATGAGATTGCTGAAATGCTAATGAACGTTGGGGGAAACACGATAATGATCGGAGATTTTAATTGTGTGCTACTCTATAAACACCAAATGCCTAATTTTATGTTACCTCGAGAGCTACATACATTGGCAAATGATTCATAAATAAAAGTTATCTAGCTCTATTTAAAACCGCAACTTACCGACTGTACATATGTTAGCAGCACGTCAGAAACTGGATTAGACAGAATCTATGTTAATAACGAGATCGTCCGCAATATCGGATGAACATAATCTGATAAGCAGCAAGTAGGCTCCAAATCTCTTCTCCACCACTTACCTTCTAAGCTGTACAGCGTGCAAAGAACAGTAGTTCTGAAAAACTTTCTACTAGCTGCAGTCTGGAAAAAACTTATGCTAACTGCGTTTCTTCTTCGTATTGACGAACGTCGTGCTGAAGGCAGAATTCTGATTAAATGCATGGAATAAAGTGTAGACTGGAAAATGAATACAAAGCACGTAATCGATCGTGTCTCTACAGATGAATTTAATGAGTGGCTTGGGAACGAAAATAAATCGAAAAAGATTTAGCTAAATTCATGCTTGAGACTTAGTCCATAGCCATTACGATATAAATTTAGACAACGTTTCCATAGGAGAAGAGCCATCTGATCTTACAATTTGGTTAAAATTATATCCTAGACCGCAATGATATTTCTTTATGACGACCGGTTCCGACTTTCACTTAAAGTCATCATTAGAATGTGACTCTTGCAAGAGCAAAAATGGTTCAAATGGCTCTAAGCACTACGGGACTTAACGGCAGAGGCCAGCAGTCCCCTAAACTTAGAACTACTTAAACCTAACTAACCTACGGACATCACAAATCTATGTCCGAGGCAGGATTCGAACCTGCGACCGTAGCAGCCGCGTGGTTCCGGACTGAAGCGCCTAGAACCACTCGGCCACCGCGGCCTGTTGCAAGAGCAGGAATAGTAACGTTGCAGAGAGTACTGAAACGTATGGCGTTACCCGAAAACACGGAGATCATGTAACGTCCATGCCTGTGACTGGCGCTGGCGGTTCTTCGGCTGTTCTCGTGACAGTACGATCGTAATTGCACCTGATGGCTGTAGAGCCACGGGTAAACAGCGTGCAGCTTCCGCTTCAAATACTGATTACATCAGCACCAGCCAAAAAGTGAAATGTCGATGTTACATGAAATTTGCAAAACAAGCTCTCGTAGGTCAGGTATGAATATGCGAGAAGTTAAACCGTTACAAATCATCAGACAAGTAGTGCTCTGTGTTACAACAAAGCGAACTTACAGAACGCGCGAGGAAGCAGTGTCAATTAGTGACATTGATGTGAAAACATTATCCTTATCGATATTTTGCCGATGAACGAAATAACTAGAGAAAAAGTATTTATAAGCACATGCAGACATCACGTGAAAATACAATAAGAGAGTAAATTACATTACAAGATGCATCCATTAAAAAGTATATACATGTCGTAGTCTATTTGCTAGACAGTGCCCTCTAGTGTGTGTTCGAAAATGACGCCATTGTGAAGCGAACTCAGAGAACAAGACGGCAGCGCTGAAATCCGAGAAGCGTGTACTCAAAGGGAGCACGCCGTTGTCATGGTAACGCAGAAGCCAATGTGGCAGCTCAGAATCCACAGAAGTACCTATGGGGTAGTCATGGTAGCGATCCAAGAGGATATCTTCAATGACGGTTGTGCAGACCACTCATAACACAGGTTCCTGGAAAAACTGAAAATCATCATTATCACTTGACAGCGTGTGACTGAGAAATTGGTGTAATATAACGCAAAGATACAATGTAAATTTCATATAACTTCGCTAGTCACAAGCGTAAACGCTACATCATCTTTGTGTTTTCTGGTTAAGCCATCGTTTTCGTGCTCTCTGTCACTCTACTATTCCTGCCCTTACAGGACTGATATTCTAAAGATGACTGGAAGTTGAAGTCGAAGCCGGTCATAATAAATAAATATCATTGCAGTTTAGACTGTTATTTTAACCCCATTAAAACACGAAACATTTCAACTGTCTGGACGGGGACCACGTGGCATACAGGGCCACCACATCAGAAAGAGCTGAACGAAGTAAAATTCTAGGCACATCAGAAAATCCTGTCACACATTTAAATAAACGGGAATGTGATGTAAGCTACATATCTATCGTATGGATGTAAATGAAAAACCGATACTGTACCACGGGCATCTAGCTCGTATAACTAACTAGCTCTGTGATCGACGGAGGTAAAGTCTGAATACAAATGAAGGCGTATGCAAAGAACTGCACATATTGCAAACACATACTATGCCAAGCTGCAAAATGTGTGCTGCAAACCTCAACATGCTTCTTGCAGCTGCCGGCCGTTGTGAACGAGCGGTTCTAGGCGCTTCAGTCCGGAACAGCGCTGCTGCTGCGATCACAGGTTCGAATCCTGCCTCGGCCATGGATGTGTGTGATGTCTTTAGGTTAGTTAGGTTTAAGTAGTTCGAAGACTTGGGGACTGATGACCTCAGATGTTAAGTCCCATAGTGCTTAGAGCCATTTGAACGATTTGAATTTTCTTGCAGCTGGTTGCATGAGAAAGCCCATCAGAAAATAAGTTCAAAGCAAGCTACCATACCAGTCACCTGTAGCAAAAACGTGGAAGCAGCAGCCAAGAATACTATCACAACCAGAGCGGCACATGATAAGCTGGCCAGAAACAAAGAGCGGAAACCGCTTTGTTCCGGGTCCAACAGGCGCACAGGCATACCACTCGACTAGTCAAACCGAGCGAGCTGGAGCCATTGTTCGCACACTCGACTCGCGTGCGGGAGGACGACGGCTCAAACCCACGTCCGACCATCCAGATTTAGGTTTTCCGTGATTTCCCGAAATGGCTCCAGGCAAATATCTGTACGTCTCCTCTGAAAGGGTACGGCCGATTTCCTTCCCCGTCCTTGAAAACATCCGAGCTTTTGCTCCGTCTCTAATGACCTCCATGTCGACTGGACGTTAAACCCAGTCTTCCTTTTTCTTTCGACTGGCCAAAGGGATTAACACCTTACGTAAACGATCAACTGGTTCGGATTACCTTTACAATATTTCTTCTCTTCTTTTTCCGTTAGGGTCATTTAAAGGCCACGCGCCAACTTCAGTGCTTCCTCCTCTGTTCTTCTTTCTCCTTCCTCCAGTATTCATTAATCTTCCCACGTATCCTTTTTCTCTCCTCAGACCATTTTGACCCTGTCTTCTTCTCCTTCCTGCCTTGCAGTCCTTGCGTTTTTCACACATTCGTCTTAAAAATCTCTCTTTCCTAACTTTTTCAATTCAGGCTGTTGTTGACATCTTGTCCCAAAGATATTTAAAAATCTGTTTGGTTAATCTGTTGCCGTTCATTTTGTATAAATCTCGAAAGAATAGACGTCGCTTCTTCCATAGCGTTTCAGTTAGGTGTTCCATGTTCTTTGTTACTTCTTAATTTCCATACCACTGTATTTCTTAGCGGACCAAGTATTTTTCGAATGATTCTTCTTTCTAGGATTTTAAGTTTGTGTAATTTGTAATTCAGTACTAAACATTCAATTACATAAAGACATTTTGTTTTTACGACTGTGTTGTAGCGCTGTATCTTCAAATTTCTAGACAGACCTTTCGTTGTAAATGTACCTGGTTATACGATATGCTCTCTCCATTTTACGTACTCTTTCGTCTACAGTGAATTTTTCTAAGTCATTCTCTTGAATCTTTTTTTCTCAAATATTTACATTAATTAACCCTCTTTATCTGTCCAATATCTTAATTAGGATTCATGGGACAGGTCATAAATTTTGTTTTTCCTACAGAATTTCTTAAGCGTTCTGTTTTGGAAATTTCTTCTAAGAGTTTGTTTTGTATTTTTGGCATTAGTTATGTTTTCACAAAGAATGGAAAAATCATCCGAAAATGCTAGAAAGTGAATTACAGTACTTTTGTTCTCCATCCCCAGTGTTATAAGTAATAGCTTACGTTATTTCAGTTTTTGTTTCCATCGCTTATTTACTATTTTTCACAGGACGCAGCTGAAGAGGAGTGGAAACAGGCCTTCTCCTTGCCTTACATATGTTGTTATTTTGAATGCTTTAAGTATTTCACCGCAAAACTTTACTTTGGATCTGGTGTCTGTGAGAGTTTCGCAACTAAAATTTCCTAATTTCGCGTTAATGCAAAATTCTAAGATCACTTTATCTAGTATTCCGCTATCAATTGAACCAAATGCCTTTTTAAAATCTATAAATATTACATCTATATCCTTAGAGATTGTGTCTGTGATTGATTATTAACTTTAGGTTGAAAATATGTTCTGAGCAACATCTGCCCTTTCTGAATCGACTCTGATATGTTCCCAAATGGCTATCAAGTGTTGCTTCTACCATTGATGTGATGGCAAGAGGCGGTACCATTAATTCAGAAGCATATGACAACACATTAACAACCAGGAGAAGTTTTGCTGCAATACAATAACGCTCGGCCCCACACAAATCTGAGGACTGCTGAACACATCGAAAACAGGGTTGGACAGTGTTACTCCATCCAGCCTCCATCCAGCCCTGATCTAGGCCCCCTCGGACTCCCACTTGTTTTGACCATTAAAGGATGCCATTCGTGGAAGACATTTTGAGGACGATGAGGAGGTGATTCACACAGTGAAGCACTGGCTCCACCACCAGGACAAGGATTAGTACCGACAGGGCAGACACGCCCTTTTTTCGCGCTGGACAAAGGCCATAGAACGGGATGCAGATTATGTGGAAAAGTCCGGTGTGTGTATAAAACACCATTCTTTCGTGTGTGTAATTCACATCACGTTCACTAAAGAATTGTTAAAGAAAAAATGCAGTGCATTACTCTCTGGGCAATCCTCATACTTCAGTTACTAAACAACTATGAGATCGATTTCATCTACGATGGTAAGGATACGTGTCCCCTTTTTTTGTAGTTGTGTAATAACTGTTTTTCTTTTACGACATGCTCTACGTTCCTCAAGATCACCTCATTACGGATCTTTAGAATATAAAGCATATCTAATCCAATACTGTTTTATCTCATCGATCACTGTAGGTCACCAACACACGACTTCATAAATATGAAGCACTTTTAAATTTGAACACTATCCCGGAGTTATGATCCACACACAAGACAGCGGTCACCCGACTCCCAGATTTCGAAAAGCTCGTAGCAACTATTGCAACTGCTAAGACCTTAAATCCGGAGGTGCAATATTATTCGCTTAAGATATAGACGCAGATATTTTCCTGGGTCATTCCTTTTCTCCCTGTAATACCGCTTGTCTGATAACTGCAGTCTCTTAATAGGACTTCGAAAATTGCTAGTCCTCGCTCAATGCTGCCAGGACTATACCTCACTTCGACAGAATGTCGCTATTCCCTAAGCAAGCATAGTAGAGTCGGAGCACAGTACTCAGCAAGTATTATGAGTTCTACCGTGGAGCACACCTTGTACGAAATAGAGAAACTAACTCGTCTGCTCCCGGATACAGATGAAAGCGAGTATGGTATTCTGAAACCCCGATCCTTCTTCAATTTTGCTGTTATAAAATCTAAAGGCTAGTTTCAAATCAGAACGTTATTCTTGCGAACCACAGGCTGTATAGGCTCACAAATGATGCGTTAGGCTGTCTTCGCTGTACTTCTATAGATACATCGATGTTGCAGCTATCAGATGTCAAAAGTGCCTAATTGTTTTTAATGAAGTTAGTTAAACACTGTCTAAATTGTGAACCAAGTTTTCCTTACTACCGAAGGATGGAAAAAGCTGAGTCGGCGTTCGAGCGGAACCGAGTGACATCAGCAACTCTGCGGCCGCTAAGAGAACAGCGAAGTACACCCACGCTGAATCCACCAGCCGTGATAGTCTAGTGGTTAGGACATTGCGTTGTGGCCGCAAGAACCCAGGTTCGAATCCTGGTCACGGCAAAAGGTTAATATTTTAATGAAGAATGGCGCACCTGCACTTAACTTCTTCATTGATACATTACTTTCGTTAGCAAATAATTATTGGCTTTGTTCAAGTCAGTTAGATGCTACTAGACTTCGAAAACGATTTTGACACCGTTTATCACAAGAGACTACCAATGAAAATGCGAGCAACTGGAACATCATGTAAATTACGCACCAGGATTCGTGACTTTGTCAGGAAGATCGCAGCATGTTCTGACGAGTGAGAACAGAGCCAGGGAAACCGAAATTGCATCTGTCGTTCCACAAGGAACAGTGACAGGCTCTTTACTGTTTCTGATCTGTATAAATGAGTTTAGTAGCTTTTTGATATTGTTGAAAAATGAGATTGACAGAAAGTGCAAAAAAGCAAAACAGTAATGGCTAGAGAAAACTCTCCATCCGAACTGGTCCCTAAACCGACAGGCGTCACTCAATGTGGATATGGAGGGGCATGCGGTCAGTACATCACTCTTTCGGCCGTTGTCAGTTTTTGTGATCAGAGCCGTTACTTCTCAGTCAGGTAGCTTCCCAATTGCTCTCACAAAGGCTGGTAAACTCCAGTTGCCAAGAGCGTTCGACAGACACAAAGGATGGTCCATCTGAGTCCTAATCAAGCCCGACAGCGCTTAACTTCGGCGAACTGACGACAGCTGGTATAACCACTGAAACAAGGACGATGGTAATGGCTAGAGGAAATGCAAAATCGTAGCAGTTCGTATGACTACATGGATGATAAATACCACTTGCAGGAAAATTAAGAGACCTCTGCAGAAAAGGAAAGCAACTGCATCTCTATTAAGAGCTCAACTGGCAAGCCGGTACTAAACAAAAAAGGGGAAGACTGAGAGATGAAGAAGATATATAAACGGCTATGAAGAGAAAATAAACTTGAGAACGATGTAACGAAAAAGAGTGTGGAAGAGATGATACTATAAGAGGATTGTGACAGACCTTTGCAAGATCTTAGAGGAAAATAAAGTATCTGCGACAGACGATATTCGCTATGAAATGTTGAGCTCCTTGGGAGATAAATGAGATAGGCGAAATTAGCTCAGACTACGAGACGAATGTAATACTTGCTATTACAAAGAAAGCATGCGCTGATAGGTGTCGATATTACTGAACTACCAGTTTAGAAAGTCATACTAGCAAAATACTAACACGAATTCTTTATAGAATAATGGATCAACTTAAGAAGCCTATTTTGGATGACATTAGTTTGGTTTCCGGAGAAATGTACGAACACAAGTGGCACTGTTGATCGTATGAGTTACGTTTGAATATAAACTGAAAAAATGCAAACTTACATTTAACACATTCGTAGATTTAAAGAAAGTTTTTGAAAGTGTTATCTGCATCGCACTCTTCGACATTCGGAAGGTAGCAGGAAACGAACGATTATCAACAACTTGTGCAGAGAACAGACTGCAGTTAAAAGAATAGGAGGACATACAAGAGAGGCATTAGTTGAGAATGGAGTGAGATAACGTTGTTGCCTATCCTAAGTGTTGTTCAGTGTTCAGTCTGTACTTTGAGCAAGCAGTAAAGGAAACCAAGAGATGTCTGGAAAGGGAATTAAATTTTAGGGGGAAGAAATAAAAACTTTGAGGTTTGCCGACGACATAGTAATTCTAGGTCAGGCGGCAAAATAAATGCTGACAGGGAAGAATAGAGGATAGGATAAACTGCAGACTGACAATAGCAAGAATAGCAGTTCTGACAAGGAAAAGTTTGTTAATTTAAATTTAAGGAAGCCTTCTCTGAAGATATTTGTGTGGAGTGTAGCCTTGCACGGAAGTGACATGTAAATGAAAAACAATTCAGAAAGTAAGATGATGCGAGCATTTTAACTGTGTTTCTAAAGGAGGTAGAGCAGAGGCTAATGAAGTGTTGAAACAAATCGAAAGGGGAGCGAGGGAAGAAAATTTGTGCTTCACTTTACCGAAAGAAGGGATCCTGAGGCATCAGTGTGATGGAGAGAAGTCTGTTGGATAAAAATTGTCGTCGTTGTACAAAGATTGATTATAGAAAACAGGTTCAAGAGAATGTAGGGTAATAAAGTTGTGCGCTGAAGATAAACGGAAAAGAAAGAGGTTACAGTGCCTGCAAGATAAACGTTTCTTACATCTATAGGTGCCTCGTCAGTGTTGCTGCTTAAGTAATTCCAAAGACTATTCTATGGACAAGTTAATTAACAAAGGGAACTGATTAAGGCAATGTTCTCATTAAAATATCAATCATCTGCCTTGACCATCATTTGGACAGATGCAGATAACGGGTATTAGGTGGGCTTAGCAGATCCAGTATCTTCCATCCATCCGTAGGAGTGCTCTCCCTCTGATCTACACTGCACAGTAGGTACTTATTCTCCATCTGCTGCAGATATCGGTAATACTAACTTCATAGCCTTCCATCCAAACCCTCTAAGCTTCTTAATGGCTCTTCTAGGTAGAGAGAACCTCTTGCAAAGAACTGATTGCTCTAAAATCTTTATCTTTTTTCGCAGTTTTCAACAATTTTGTGGCTGCACATTGAATAACTTTGTGAGCCACCGGCAGGCATAGTGATGAACAACGAAGGTATAGCTAGGGATACCACTATTAAGTTTTTTCAAATTGTGATAAATTCTGTTAGCGTATATATACATGGTATTCTCACTTTTCGGTTTCATACGAAAAATATGTACTCTCTAAGTGATGATTACACCGTAAAATAACCGAAAAGACATTAAAGAGTAGAAGTTTATAAAATATATGTTGATTGCTTTTGAAAGCGGCTGTTATGTGAAGAGCAAAGTTTATTGAACTTACATATCTGAGGAGATTAGTATGTTACATCAAGTTCATATTTTCATCAATTCTTACATACAAGGACTCCAAATATTCTTCCACTTTCGGTAATTCCGTTTCTTGTGGTGTGTTAAAGTTGATTTTTCGGAACTAAGTGTCCATTTTCCGACAATCAGTTAATAAATCTTTAAAAAATGTTATTAACAATATCGTTTCCTCTTGCTTTCTCTCTAAAACAGTTAATTATAACATCTGTGGTATGAAAGAGTGTCGGGCCCGTTTTACACATAGGAGGTGGTTTACATGTATAAGAAGTAGGCATGGACCGAAAATTAAAGCCCTTGGAATAATTTTTTCCCTTAGTCGGTATAATTTTCTCTCCTTCTAAACTATTTATCACAGACTGTATTCCTTTCGTTACATGAGATTCAAACTAGTTGTGTATAATATGTTTGATACCCTTGTGAAGAGAACTTGAACTATGTGGAATCACACAGAAAAATGCTTTAGATATATAGAAAAATTACCAGCTGGTGGTTCTTTTAATGTAATCCTCGTAATTTTTGGCGAGTAAACGTGTAAATGGCATTCTCTGTCGAGCAAATCGTCTGCAACGCAAATTGTAATTCACTAAATCGTAGTAAACCGCCGGCCCAAGGAACTTTCGCCACAAGAGGGGAAAACAGCCAACGACTAATGTAAACTAAAATGTATGTAATCTAAATGTGAACAGCAGTCTAAAGATGAAACTGACGGTTTGAAACCGGTAACGCGTATATTTGTGAGAATAAGCAGCGTTATTTACAGTGTGTGGTTGATGTTCCCTTCTTCGCAAGAATCAACTTGTATTTTGAATACAGCTACATTCTACATTCTCAGTTTTCGACAAAATAACAATGTGTGATTAACATGGTGGAGCACCGTGGCTGTGGATTCAGTAAGATAAAAAAATTAAGTACTACTTCCTTTCCACTTACATGTAACACCAGGTAATTGGATGATAATTTACTAAAAGACGGAATAGTACTGTCTAGGACACACCACAGTGATTTGTGTTTTCAAATTGTCTGGGTAACATAATGAAGGTCACAATATTATTGATTTTCCTTGACACCGCGCAACAGTAGCTGCGATGAGTGTTCAGATAACTAGGCCTGAGGATGACCTATACTATCTGGAACCGACTATATAAAATAAATAAACTCTGATCTATTCTGTTACTCAATTTGTATTACTCAATTTGTATACGACTATTTAAATCGTTTGTGCGTCCTGCCCCATTGAGGGGTTTAACATAGCGTATTGTTATGTCAGGAACAATTCCTTGTGCTAATGTTGAATTATATACACCAGTAAGAAGATGACTTACTAAGTTAGAATGACTGGTATTATCATCGTATCTACATTAATACTTCATGGCATTTTTTTTTTTTGCATATTCTTACATAGATATAATAGTTTCTCTGTTGCTTCAGTGTTGCTTTTGGGTCTTTAAATATTTGTGAATCAACATTTTCAGTGTATCTTCTTGCTTCTTCAAGGAATGCACAAAATGGGATGTGCACAGAATTGGCAGATATTCATGAAATGATTAGTGTTGAGGATCGGGAGAAACTCCTTCAATTTATAATAGGTGTCGCAAGCGGGATGGTAAGCCTGGGTCTGAAGGAGAGGAAGTTAATGCTGTATTGTAGAATGTGAATAACATAGTCTGGGAGCTATTTATTTGTAGCTGACTCCATTCCACATTTATTGACATGAAGATGAATTTCTTGCTCCTTGAGGAAGGAAGAAGATACACTGATAATGTTTATCCACAAATATTGAAAGAACCAAAAGCAACACTGAAGCAGCAAATAAATTATTATATCTATGTAAGAATACGTAAACAAAAAAAAGCCACGAAGTATTACTGTAGCTACGAGGATAATTCAAGTCATTCTAACCTACTAAGTCAGCTCCTTAGTGGTATATACAGTTCAACACTAGCACCAACACAAAGACGTGAGATCTCAGTGTGCGTTCTCTGTCTTATTGCTCCCGCCTGTTGACCTGCGATCGAGACGCCACCTACCTGCTGGCGGCGTTAGTTTGCCAACTGGAGCGGAAAGGACTGTTTTATGCTCCCAGAGGACCTTTTGCAGACGAGCGACGGTAGCCGTGATAGTCTAGTGGTTAGGACATTGCGTTGTGGCCGCAAGAACCCAGGTTCGAATCCTGGTCACGGCAATATAGTGCTCTATTTTGTATTTCTTTTTACAGAGTTACTAATGTAGTCAACTGGAAATTGCTCATCAGGGCTACCAACATTAAACATTTGCGATTCACAGTTGCTTGGTAAA
This sequence comes from Schistocerca serialis cubense, assembly GCF_023864345.2. NCBI lineage: Eukaryota > Metazoa > Arthropoda > Insecta > Orthoptera > Acrididae > Schistocerca > Schistocerca serialis. The sequence continues at coordinate 215,916,676 of NC_064639.1, read as the reverse complement.
GGCAGTAATGGAATAGGAGGAACCACCCAAATGCTTTGTTTCCCTTTTCCGATACAGAAGGAGCGATGATTAGCAATAGAGCTATATTCAACAAAAATGGCATATTATGGATATTATTGGAGTATTGTGAATAGTTACAGATGACACAAACATAAAAAGAAATCTAATAAACTACTAGAAAGATCTGTTCATCAAACGTATAAAAACTGCGGACGTACATATATAAGATTTTGAATGTGTTTGTTTTTATCAAATAATACCTGACACATGAAAAATCATTTGGACGTGACACCGTACACAACTTACGACACATCTAAAAAATGTTTCTTCGCAGTGCGAATGTAATTGGATATAGAAGACATAAGAAATATCATATGTTACTTCCATACGGTGCCTTACTTTGACGAAACTGGTAAAGACATGCAAGAATTACCGGGTCCAAACAAATTATTCATGGTACCAATTAATGAATTCCTTGCAGTAGTCTCTTCAGATAACTGGATATACTACTGCTGCTTCTCAGTAATTTATTCTTCAATTAAATATATCACATGAACTATGTCTTTCTTTGAAATCAACGCCTCAGTTCTCGGATACAATACCAAGAACAAGAGTAATCTATATTAAAATTTGGAATCACATACAGTGGTGTACATAATTCAGGAATAGATATTTCCGACAGCGTGCCAGTAACCATAAAACGTCAGTTATTGATAAAGTACAAATTAGAAGAATCCTAAGGAATTTTATGGCAGCCATTTCCTTCTACTTCAGTGACGAATTTCTTAGCAAAACTAAATGGTGTCAATACTTAAAGTTAAATCACATTACATGAATGTAGTGTAACAAACGATTTCGGAACAGCTTCAGTGGAGCAAATGGAAAAGTCTAACTAAGCGTGCCATTTTATTTTCTTATTATTCTAGTCGCCTTATCAGTTTTGTGTGTGATGTGGCCTAATGAGTGAATTTTATTTTAACTGTAGTATTTTTGCTGCCGTAGCTTGCGAGGTTTTGCGTAATTACGAAGTGTACAGGGCGTATCAAAAAGAATAATCCAGTTTTAAAAAAGTCATAATTATTATGTTATCTGAGATATGTGCGTGAACAACAAACTGTTGAAAAGAGCAAATTCTCGAGTTTTATATGGTACCCTCTAGGTAACAGCAGTATGCACCCACTTCAGTTCTAGTAAAAATGGTGTCGGGACAACAGAGAGTGTTTTTGTGTTCTACGTTTTGCGCAGTATGGGTCAGTAATAACTGTTCAGTGTGACTTTCATATTAGGTATGGTGTGGATCCTCCTACAGAACAGAGCATTAGACGATGTAACTAACAATTGCGACAAACAGGTTGATTGCGTAAAGGCAAATCGCCAGACCGTCCCCAAGTCTCTGACTCAGCTGTCTAACGCATACACCATAGTTTCACAAGCAGTCAGCAGAAATCCGTTCGCCGTCCTGCTCGACAGCTCTACACGCCCCCCATGTTCGTCTGGCGTGTGTCGCATCGACGTTTACACACGAAACCGTACGAAATTCAGATACTGCAATCTCTTCGTGAAGATGGCAAACAACAGCGTGTGAAGTTCTGTAATTTCGTCCTTGGCAAGATGGAGCATGACAATTTAGTTCCACGCTTAGTCTTTAATGACGAGGCAACATTCCATTTAAATGGAAAAGTGAACCAACATAACGTGAAAATATGGGGTATGGAATAACATGAGAGGGACTCTCCAAAATTTAATGTGTTTTGTGCAGTTTCAGGGGAAAAGGTATATGATAAATTTTTCTTAACTGAAAACACTGTTACAGGAAGCACATATCTCGATACGCTTGAGAACTTTCTCTTCCCAGAGCTGGAGACTGATTCGAATGACTTTATTTACCAACAGGGTGGGGCACCGCCACACTGGCATCTGGAACTGCGAGAACCTGTGAATCAAAGGATTACTGAACTATGGTTCGGTCGCATTGGACCAGATGATTCAGCCTTAGTTTACTGGTCTGCAGGGTCACTGGACCTGGATGTATGTGATTATTTCTTTTAGGGGTTTATAAAAGGCTCTGTTTATGTGCCTCCTTTACCAGCAACAATGAATGACCTAAGACATCGCATAACAGCAGCTGTGGAAGCTGTAACTGAAGACATACTTGTTGCAGTGTGAGAACAATTTCAAAACTACATTGACATACGCCGTACCTTCAAGGGGGGCATACTGAATACCTGTGAAAAGGTATGAAAAGAAAAACTTTTTAAATTTTCCATTCACCCAAATACAAAATTTATTGTATATGTTTATTAGTTTCAGAAATATAGATGTGCCAAATCGGATGATTCTTTTTGATACATGCTGTATTTTATTATATCCTGAAGTTCGTCTAACTCAAGTTACTTGACTTGTTTCTAGGTGCTCACAGATTTTTTTTTTTTTTGAGGGCTTTGTTCAACTCTCTGAGTCCCTTTTTGTGTAGATGAGACATCTAGGCGTTGCTGTGGGACCACTTTGCTTGTTGGTATTCACGTACACGTACAGACGCCGTTGTTGCTGATGTCTGTTCTGTTTCCGCAGTCGGCGACGTCACGCACGCATCTCCGCCGGAGACGATGCCCCCAGGGGCCGGTGGTATCAGAGCTCGTGCAGGTGCTGCTGGTGATATAGGCTGCGCTCCACTCGGCCTGAACGCTGACGCTTCGCAATCCGACGCGGCGCTATATAGCCCAGGCCGCGGGAGCGACTGTTGCACACAGACGAATACACCAAGAGTATTTATACGTCTCTCATTACCACATTGACATCTGCACGGATCACACTCATTCACAGCACTACCGATGCCACTACATGCTCATGCCAACCAAACTGGAAAGTTGGTGGATTCCGTTCTCCATTACCAATACGTAATATGGCCGAAGCGGACATTACCCCACTACTGACACGGTGGTCATCCTGTCAAACGCATATCCAAATGCAGTATGTTTGCGATTCAGAACTCATCGAAGAATGGGTAAGTTTGAAAGCTGATATTTTAAGAACAACTTTCAAATACTACACTCACAAGCTAAGTATAAGGGGCGAATAGTCCGTAGGACCAAACAGGCACAACCTTTAATTCGCTAATGTATTAAACATTAAGTGAAAGGCCAGGAAAGTTGGCGAAAACAAATCACAGAATTTTATTTTTTCTACTTGGGAGACCTGTATAAAAACGAGATAAACTCCCGGCCAACATCACCAAAATAAGGCGTTTTAAATCGAAAATGACGGCCTTAGTCCGGCAGTGCGTGGACGGTGGACGAAGAAAAGTCCGAAGCTAGGACAAAATTACTCGGAAAATACGTCATTACACCATGTGATCAGGGAGACATCGGAGGAAAAGAAAGGAATAAAAAACTGTGCTGAGAGACGACCAAGGGGAATAAAACAGCACACAGACAGCAATGAAACAGTGTTGTGCCGGAACAGAAATAGTAGAGTGACTAGCGAAGGTCCTTTAGCATATTTTGCAACAAGAGTAAATGTTGTAATAGAAAAAATCTGACAAGTGCGAAAAGGACTCGTGTTCCTATGTATGAAGATAATAATGATAGTTATCTGAGGCTCAATGGCCTGGTGCGAATTTTTCTATTGGACGCCACTACGATGACTTGCATTTTCTCACCTGCCCCAGATAACCAACCTGATAAAGAGGAGGGGGGGGGGGCAATTTTTGGAATTTGTGGTAAGTTCCTATGGGACCAGACTGCTGTGGTCATCGCTCCCTAGGCTTACACACCACTTAATATAACTTAAACTAACTTGCATTAAGGACAACACACACACTCATGTCCGAGGGAGGACCGGGGGAAGCCACGCAAACCGTGGCAAAGGTGCCTCAGAGCGCGTAGCTAACCCGCTTGGGGGGGGATACAGTTTAACGTAGAACCCGACTCCGTACATCGTTGAGAGGTGAAGACCAGGTTTTAGTTTGCGAGTATCAAAATCTGTGACATGTTTAGCCGTATATTTTGATTGCTATCACTTGAAGCTTAAATTACACTGTCGGAAAAAAATCGCAACACCAAGGGGGAGTTGCGCAACGTAAAGGGGGAAAGTTGGTAGGCATGTTTCTATATCTGAAAGATGATGTCTTTTTAAATTACTCATCAGTAGCATAGGAGTGGCGCTAGTAGCGCAACTGTGAGGATGCAAATCAAGTTTGCTTTAAATACATGCTGTAACGGCCTTGAGCTTTAGTTACTTTTGACATTGGACGTACTGAGTTGTTAGTCAAGAACGCCTTTAAGGCGACAAAGACGCCGGTATCAACACCTCACTGAGTTCGAACAAGGTCGTGTCATAGGGCTAAGAGAAGATGGATTTTCCTTTTGCGATATTGCACAAAGACTTGGCAGGAATGTAGCCAATGTTCATGATTGCTGACAGCAGTGATCATGAGAATGTACGGTCGCAAGAAGACCGCGTTCAAGTTGGCAACGTGGCACTACCAGAGGGAAATGATCGTGTTCGGCGCACAAAAAAAAAAAAAAAAAAAAAAAAAAATTCAAATGGCTCTGAGCACTATGGGACTTAACAGCTGAGGGCATCAGTCCCCTAGACCTTAGAACTACTTAAACCTAACTAACGGCCGGCCGGAGTGGCCAAGCGGTTAAAGGCGCTACAGTCTGGAACCGCGAGACCGCTACGGTCGCAGGTTCGAATCCTGCCTCGGGCATGGATGTGTGTGATGTCCTTAGGTTAGTTAGGTTTAAGTAGTTCTAAGTTCTAGGGGACTGATGACCTTAGAAGTTAAGTCCCATAGTGCTCAGAGCCATTTGAACCTAACTAATCTAAGGACATCACACACAACCATGCCCGAGGCAGGATTCGAACCTGCGACCGTAGCGGTCGCGCGGTTCCAGACTGAAGCGCCTAGAACCGCTCGGCCGCTCCTGCCGGCTTCGACACAGAGTTCCGAGGCAGATGCCCTGTAGCGTGCATTCCACAGACCCCAAACCACCGCCATTTTCGACTTCAGTGATGTGTTTAGAGAGCTCATTGGGCGGTAGGGTTGAAGTCTGTGGTGTTCTGATGGAAGTTGGTTCTGCCTCGTTGCCAGTGACGGTCGTGTGTTGGTTAGAATGAGGTCAGTTGAGGAACTGCAAGCAACCTGTCTGCGCGCTAGACACACTGAACCTACACCTGGAGTTATAGTCTGGGATGCGATTTCGTACGACAAGACGAGCAATCTCGTGGTTATCCACGCACCCTGACCTCAAACATGCACGTCAGTCTGGCGATTCGACCTGTAGTGCTGCCATTCAATAACAGCATTCCAGAGGGTGTTTTCCAACAGGATAATGCTCGCCCACATACCGCTGTTTTAACTCAACACGATCTACAGTGTGTCGACACGTTACCTTGGCATACTCGATCACCAGATCTGTCTTCAATCGAGAACGTATAAGGCATCATCCGATGACAAATCCAACGTCATTCACCAACAGCGTTAATGTCCCTGTATTGACCGACCAAGTGGAACAGGCATGGATCTGAAAAACTGACATCCGGCACCTGTGCAGTACAATGCACGCACGTCTGCATTGCTTACATTCGACATTCTGGTGCCTACGACGTTTATTACTGTAGCACCATTTCACATTTGCAATGGCTTATCTCGCGTTTACATGAACTTGTGATGCAGCAATATTAATCGGTTACATATGATACCCAAGAAATGTATTTCCGAAATTTCATTGCTCAACACTAATTATTGCCCCGTGTTGTGATTTTTTCCGTCAGCTTATTTACACCGCCAGGAGACCATAGATATTGAATTTCAAATAAATTTCAACTAAATATCTGTACCAGTTCCTGAGAAAAAGAGTTTTTTTCAGACGGTCGTGTCTTTTGATTTTCAATGTCGTAGAATGCACGTTTCTTACACTGCCAAGGGATCGTAGAATTCAGTACCTGACATAAACTTCAACTTGACATCCGTACCCGTTCCTGAGAAAAAGGGGTCTGAGCGTTCGGACAGACAGGCAACGAAGCTATCAGACGGTTCCGTTTGTTATCGACTGAGTTACCTAACCCTAAAAATCGATAATTAACATTTAATGTAGCGCATAGAAACAAGAGCCTGGACTATGCCCGAAAGTAATAAACAGACTGCGGCTATATAAGGACTACTGAGCCACAAGTTAATACCAGAAACATTTATGATTACCAGAAACCAGCCGCGGAACCCAATAGAGATAAAAAGTTCTTGGAGCAACTAGACGAATATTTGGAAACACGCAAACAGTATCATCCTGCCAACTAGATTCAGCGCTGTATTGTGTTAACGAAACCATAGCCGCACCAGAAAGATCATACAAAGCTAAACTGACACAGTCTGCATACTGTGATTAATGTCAACTAGTGGAAAACGCAGCGCACATGATATGCGAAAATATCAGAATTTGGAACAGATACCTGTTTTACCTTGACTTACTATTTCATTTCGGTCATATACATTCTAAGGTACATAAATGAAGTAGTTCAAAGGTTGTTTCTTCCTTTTACTTTCACCAGAGATTTCTCGGCATTCTTTCCGAGTACTTAGTGGCACGAAAGGTGAAACTGGCGAATGTCATGTGCGGCTGTAATGGGAGAGAGGGTCAGGGTGGCGGAAAAAAGAAATTTCAAAAAGTGTAGCGGATCGCGAAAACCAGGAAGAAGGCTCATCACCTAAGAAAAACGTCGGGACTATACCAAAACAAGGAAAATTCATATTCCATGGAAATCAACGTAAATTATTACCTTTAATCAAACTTAAGCAAATCACTTTTTTGCGTTAATAACCCAGTTGCAGTATCTTATTAGCGCCTTCAGCTTACCTATCACGAACGCGTTCATTGAGTCGCAACGATCGCCTTAAAAGCCAGAAAACTCATCCTCATTCGTGGGAATGCACTTCTCTTCTTTTAAGCCTTCTGTATTGGTAGAACAGCTTTCTGCAAGTATGTCTAAGATATTTCGGTTGTTGAACAACCATAAAAACGATTTCATCTACAATCTGTGGAAGGGGTATGTATCTCTCTTTTTCGTAATTATTTTTTCCTTTTACGACATGTTCCACATTCTTAAAGATCACCTCGTTATGGATCTTTAGAATATAAAATATATCTAATATAATACTATCTTTGTGCTGGCTTAAGCTGTCGCCAGCACACTGGTCGGCAATGATGTAGCGCGATGATCGATAGTAGGCGCTGGATCAAATGCGCCGTATCAGGAGAGAGACCAGAGATATACCAACAAGCAACACGCTGCCAACGCCCTCTTGGCAGCATGTGTTCAGGCTACCGCCACTGACCGGAGGATCTCACTCAACTCACGCTATACCTTGGCGTCTTGTCAGTTAGATGTAGTGTGCAACATCATTTGTTTAAGCCAGAGACGCACATCTTTTTCTGGATCATTTTCTTTCTCCCTCTAAAACCGCTTGTGTGATATCTGCGGCCTCTTGATATGACTTCGCACATTGCTGTTCCTCCCTTACAGCTACCAGAATGTCACTAATCCCTAAGCAAGCCTAGAAGAGTCGGAGCAGAGTATTCAGACGTATTATGAGTTCCACCGAGGAACACACCTTGTACGAATTAGAGAAACAAACTCGTCAGCTCCAGGATGTAAATGAAAGCAAGTATGATATCCCGAAAGCCCTATCCTTCTTTCAGTTTGCTGTTATACAATCTAAAGGCTAGTCCGCTCATGCTCATTTCAGATCATAACGTTATTCTTGCGAACCATTGTCTGCATAGGCTCACAAATGATAAGTTAGGCTGCATTCACTGTACTTGTATAGACACATCACTGTTGCAGCTATCAGATGTCAGAAGTTCCTAATCGTTTTTAACAATGTTAGTTAAACACGGTCTAAATTGTAAACCAAGTTTTCCTTACGACCGAAGGACGAAAAAAGCTGAGTCGGCGTTCTAGCGGAACCGGGTGACGTCAGCAACTCTGCGACCACTAACATAAGAGCAAAGTACAACCACGCTGAATTCACCAGCCGTGATAGTCTAGTGGTTAGGACATTGCGTTGTGGCCGCAAGAACCCAGGTTCGAATCCTGGTCACGGCAAAAGGTCAATATTTTAATGAAGATTGGCGCAGCTACACTGAACTACTTCATTGATACATTACATTAGTTATTGATTTTGTTCAAATCGATTCCATGGTACTAGACTTCGAAAATGATTTTGACACCGTTTCTCACAAGCGACTACTGACGAAAACGTGAGTAACTGGAATATCGTCTAAATTACTCACCTGGATTTGTGACTTTCTGCCACGAACATCGCAGCATGTACTGACTACTGGGAACGAAGCACATGAAACGGAAATTGCATCTGTCGTTCCACAAGGAACAGTGACCCTTTACTGTTTCTGATCTGTGTAAATGTATTAGGAGAGAATCTCAGTAGCTATCTTATAATTCTGAAAAACAGTTTGACAGATAGTGCAGAATAGCAAAGCGGGAATGGCTAGAGAAAACTCTGTCCGAACAGGCCTCGGAAAGCCAGGAGTACCGACTGACTACCACGTCATCCTCAGCCGACAAGTGTCACTGGGCTCATAAGAGCCGGGCGGTGATCCGTGAAAGTCCTAACCAAGCACGACAGGGCTAAAATTCAGTGATCTTACGGCAACTGTTGCAACCACTGCTACAAGGCCGATGGTTATGGCTAGACAGGAAATGCAAAATTATAGAAGAACATATGAGCACGTGCAAGATAGATGCCGCCTGCAGGAAAATTGAGAGACCTCTGCAAAAAAGGAAAGCAGCTATATCAATATTAAGAGCTTAGGTGGTAAGCCAGTACTAAGCAAAGAAGGGGAAGACTGAAAGATGAAGAGAATATAATAACGGCTATGCAGAGAAAATAAATTTGGAAACGATACAATGGAAAGAGTATGGGAGAGACGATACTGGGAGAAGATTGCGACAGACCATTGCAAGACTTAGACGAAACAAGGTATCTGGGTCAGACGATATTCCCTATGAAATTTTGAGCTCCTTCGGAGAGCTAGCCACGATAAAGATAAATAAGACTGGCGAAATTGCCTCAGACTAAAAGATGAATGTAATATTTCACATTATTGTGAAAGCATGCGCTGATAGGTGTCGATAATACCGAACTCTCAGTTACTAAGTCATACTTGCCAAATGCTAACACGAATGGTTTACAGAAAAATGTATCAACTGATAGAAGCCTATTTCGGATGACATTGGTTTGGTTTCCGGAGAAATGTACTAACACGAGAGGCACTATTGACCCTAGGAGCTACGTTTGAATACAAACTGAAGAAATGGAAACCTACATTTAACGCATTTGTAGATTTAAAGAAAGTTTTTGAAAGTCGTATCTGCATCACACTCTTCAAAATTATGAATGTAGCAGGAGTAAAACACAGGAAGCGATCGATTATCAGCAACTTGTGAAGAAACCAGACTGTAGTTAAAAGAATAGGACATGCAAGGGAAGCAGTAGTTGAGAAAGGAGTGAGACAGCATTGTTGCCTATCCCCCAGCGTTGTTCAGTATTCAGTTTGCAATTTGAGCAAAGAGTAAATGAAACCAAGGGACGTATGGAAAGGGAATTAAACTTCAGGGGGAAGAAATAAAAATCTGGGGTTTGCCGATGATGTAGTAATTCTAGGAAAGGCAGCAAAAGAGTTGCATAGCAGTGTCTTGAAAAGAGATTATGAGTGAAAGTCAGAGAAATTAAAGAATGGGCACTAAATGAGACACTAAACGTTGTAGATTAGTTTTGATATAGTGGTAGAAAAACTGAACAGCGAAAGAATAGAGAATAGGATAAAGTGCAGACTGGCGATAGCAAGAATAGCGGTTCTGAGAAGGAAAAGTTTGTTAATTTAAATGTGAGGAAGCCTCTTCTGAAGATATTAGTCTGGAGTGTAGCCTTGCACGGAAGTGTTACGTTTTTGATAAACAATTCAGAATGTAAGATGATACGGGCTTTTTGTTTCTACAGAAGATAGAGCAGAGGCTGATGAAAGGTATTGAATCAAATCGGAAGGGGGAGGGGGGAGAAAATTTGGACCTTCATTTACCGAAAGGAGAGATTCTGAAGTGTAAGGAGATAAGTGTGTGGGATAAAAACTGTCAAAGTTAGACAAAGATTGACTATAGAATACGGGTTCAAGTGTATCTAGGGCAACGTCAATGTGCATTCAAGATGAACTGAAAAGAATGAAGTTACAGCGTCGGCGAGATAAATGTTTCTTATACCAGAAGGTGTCTATTTAGTGATGGTGCGTGAGAACAAGTAATTCCAACGACTAATCTATGGGCAAGCTAATTAAAAAAGAACTGATTGACGCAAATTTCTCATTAAAATATCAATCTTCTTTCGTGACCAAGATTAGAACCTGATGCAGATAACGGCTGGTAAGTGGGATTACCAAATCCAGTATCTTCCATCCATCTGTAAGAGTGCTCTCTATCTGATCTAAACTGCACAGTAGGCACTTCCTGTCCGTTTGATGCAGTATATCGATAATACTACCTTCATTGCCTTCCATCCAAACCCTCCAAACTTCTGAACGGCCACTCCAGATAGAGAAACCCCTCAGTTTAGAACTGATTGCTCTCAAAATATTTATCTTTTTCCGCAATTTTCATTGATTTTGTGGCTTTACATTGAATACCATTCTGACCCACCTGCAGCTATATCGATGAACAACGAAGGGACACCGCTGTTAAGTTTTTTCACATTGTGACAAATTCCGGTACGTGGAATACATGGTATTCTCACTTTCCGGTTTCACACGAAAAATACGTGCTTTCGAAGCGATAAATTACACCAGAAAGTAACCCAAAAGACTTTAAAGAGTATAAATTGTTATGTTAATGTGTTGATTGATTTCATTTATGTGAAGACCAACATTTATTGAACTTAGATGTCTGAGAAGCATAGTATGCTCCATCAAGTTCATATTTTCATTAATTCTTACACCCAAAAATTCAAAAATTTCTCCCACTTTCGCTAATTCCGTTTCTTGTAGTGTGTTAAAATAGTTTTATCGGAACTAACTGTCCATTTTTCGATAGTGACTTTGGAAAATGCTATTAACAACATCGTTTTCTCTTGCTTTCTCTCTAACAGAGTTAATTATAATACCTGCTGCATGAAAGAGTGTCAGGTCCGTTTTATACATAGTAGATCGATTACATGTATAAGGAGTGGTAAAGGACCGAAAATAAAAGCCCATGGAATTATTTTTTTCCTTAGTCGGTATGATTTTCTCTCCTTCTCAAACTACTTGATTTATCACATATTGTACTCCTTTCGTTAAATATGATTCAAACTAGTTCCGTATAATAAGTTCAATTCCATATAGTTTAAGTTTTTTTCAAAAGAATATCACAAAGAAAAATGTTTTAGACATATGTTGCAAAATTATCAGATGGTGGCACTTTTTATGTAATCATCGAACTTTTTGGTGAGTAAATGTGTAAATGGCATTCTCTGTCGAGCAAGCCGTCTGGAGCGCAAATTGTAATTCACTAAATAGTATTAAATCGCCGATACAAGGAACTTCCACCAGATGGGGGAAAACAGAAAACAACTAATGTAAACCGCCGGCTCAAGGAACTTTGACCACAAGAGGGAAAACAGTCGTCAACTAACGTAAATTGAAACGTATGAAATGTAAATGTGAACAGCAGTCTAAAGGTGAAACTATCGGTTTGAAACCGGTACCGCCTCAGTTTGTAAGAATAAATAGCGTTATTTGCAGAGGCTGATTGCTGCTTTCTTCTTCGCAACAATCAAATTGTATTTTGAACACGACTGCGGTGTAAAAGACTTCTCAGTTTTCGACAAAATGATAATGTATAATTAACATGGTAGAGCACGGTGGATTCACTAAGATAAGATAAATTAAGTACATAGTTTCCATTTACATGTAACACTAAACTAAAGTTGTATTAGTTTAACGAATATTTTGAAAGAAAAGATACTAGTAGGTAAACTGAATGATAATTTACTAAAGGATGACATAGTGCTGTGTAGGAGACACCACATTGATACGCCAGCTGGTCTGGCCGTGCGGTTCTAGGCGCTTCAGTCTGGAGCCGCGTGACCGCTACGGTCGCAGGTTCGAATCCTGCCTCGGGCATGGACGTGTGTGTGATGTCCTTAGGTTAGTTAGGTTTAAGTAGTTCTAAGTTCTAGGGGACTGATGAACACAGATGTTAAGTCCCATAGTGCTCAGAGCCATTTGAACCACATTGATATATATTAACACAATCAATATCACAATATTATTTATGTATTGTGATGTACACTGTTTTACACAATTTTTATACAATTATTTAAATACTTTGTGCATCCTTCCCCATTGAGGGATTTAACAAAGCGTATTGTTATCTCAACAAAAATTCCTTGTGCTAATGTTGAATAGTATACAACACCAAAGAGATTACTTAGTAGGTTAGAATGACTGGTATTATGTTCGTAGCTCATTTATACTTCGTTGCATTTTTTATAATAATCTTACATAGATGTAATAGTTTCTCTGCTGCTTCAGTGTTGCCTTTGGTTGTTTAAATATCTATGGGTCAACATTTCTTCTTTAAGGAATGCACAGAATGGGATGTACACAAATTTGGCAGATACTCATGAGATGATTATGGCTCAGGATCTGGGGAAATTCCAGAAATTTTTGGTAGGTGTTGAAAGTGGGATGGTGTGGATGACATAAGTTGGGAGCTACTTATTTGTAGCTGACTCCATTCCACATTTATTCACATTAAGATGAATTTCTTACTGTCGACTAACTACCGCTAACGTTTAGAGAATCACCAATACAGAGACGTGAGTTCGCAGTCTGCGTCCTCCGTCTTGCTGCTCGTCTGTTGCTCTGCGATCGAGACGCCACCTACCTGCTGGCTGACTTAGTTTGCCAACTGGAGCGGAAAGGACCGTTTTCTTCCTCTAGAGGAGTGTTTCCACAAGAGCAGCGACGGTAGCCGTGATAGTCTAGTGGTTAGGACATTGCGTTGTGGCCGCAAGAACCCAGGTTCGAATCCTGGTCACGGCAATATAGTGCTCTTTTTTTATTTCTTTTTACAGAGTTACTAATGTTGTCAAAATGTCTCTTGAAAATTCCTCATTCAGGTTACCAACATTTAACAACTGTGATTCACACTCTGAGATATTTTTTACATATTTCAGATATGATATAAGTCGATCATCGAATTATTATCAACACAATTCTACTAAATAAAGATGAGCTTGGTGTGTCAGATGCTCAACTGCAACCTGCATGGTAAAGCCAGTAGTGGTATAACAGGAACCGACCAAACGTTTTGTTTCCCTTCTCAGATACAAAAGAAGCGATGTTGAGCAATAGAACTATATTCAAGGAGAATTGCACATTTTGGACATCGGTTGACTATTGTGAATAGTTATAGAAAGCTCGAAAATGAACAGCAATCCTAATAATTTGCTAGAAAGATCTGTTGATCACATGTATAAAATATGTGGACGTAGAGATGTAAGATTTTGTGTTAGATTTTATCGAGTAATACTTGATACATGAAAAATCATTTTGATGGAATACCATACATAGCTTATGACACATCTAAACAAATGTTCCTTTGTAGTGTGAATGTCGCTGGAATAGATGACATAAAAATGGCATGCTTTACTTCAACATGGCTCTTTATTTTGAAGTAATGGTAAAGACAAGCAAGAATTACCTGGACTAAACGCATTCTTGATGGTACGAATTCACGAATTCCTTGCAGTAGTCGCTTCACATAACTGAATATACTACTGTTGCTTCTCAGTGCATTTGTTCTTCAATCAAATGTGTCACATGAAATATGTCTCTCTTTGAAGTCTGATTTCGTAAAATTAGCATAGAAGGTTCCTTTTGCAAACATGTAATGGATTTTCATTTTCTGACATTTCCTGCAATCTCGAGAATCTTTTTACTGATTCACTCATGAAGATTCGAAAAGAACTGTAAATCATCCAATATCTTCCGTCTTTAGCTTGAATGCAGTATGTGTGTTTTTGTATACGCTATCTTTTTTTCTACATTTCTATGTTTCCATATTTTTATAGAGCACAGTCTTGTTAAGACAGGAACCAGCAGGTGCCAATGAATTTCATTCAAGGAAAATTATTATTTGAGAAAGTAGTTGCTTATACACAAATGTGGGATACTGGGACCACATTTGCCGTCACTTGTAGTTAATTTAAGGTACACAACTCAGAAGTATCATGAAAAACTATTGTCCTCATTACCTACAGACAAGATACTTCCGGTGTAGAGGAACCAGCTAATAAGGAAAACTGGAACTCATTCCTACCATTAGTCAGTTTCGCATGGGTCTGTATTATGGTTCATACTGTATTACTGTGTATCAGAAATCGGAACAGTCGGAGTCCTGACACTCGACATAGAAAAGAAAAATGGATCAGTTTTATCTTCTATCTTTATGTCTACACCACATGTTCTTTGGTGATTTTTTTTTTTTTTTGTTCGTCATGGAGATGTGGCGGTTCTAAGTACAATGGTCATGGACTCTCTCAATTATATTACACTCTACTTCTTTGTTATGAAGTTGATATTACTAATTTATTGACTTGCTTTTGAAAGAATCGTCTCCTCCTTCATTTCATATAAAAAGCAAATTGTCTGTTACAGTCGGGGAAAGCGTTGTACCTGGAAGGTAGTGAACTAGGAACACGTAACGTTTCTTGGTCTTTGTTTCAACCAGGCGACTGATTTTGGAGTCACATGAAGAAATCCGCATCATAAACCACGATACGAAGGTACTTGTGTTCTCTACTGTTTTTGTTGTAAGAGATGAATTTGTGTTACATGCGGAGTTTGTAAATATTACAAGTTCGACTGTTTTAAGCGCTGTAAACTATGTTATAGCTATTTGGAGGATATTGCTTATTGATCACATACACACTGTTTTGGTGAATAAGTTCTGTATATGAGTAATAATAGTTACATATCGTGTCGGTAGTTAAGCCATACATCGTCAGTCGTGCACTAACTTGTACAATGAAATGGATGAGGCCTTCTACCATGAAACAAGTGAAATTTACTAACGAAATGAGTTTCTTTAACGACTTAACGATTTTCACTGTCTCGAAAATGGAAATTTGAGTTAGTTGACAATAGTTTCTTCTTCATGTTTTTAACTTTAATTCGTTTTTGACAGTGCATCTTCTTAATTTGATTCCACTTATTCATTATTGCTATGTTACAAAGTAACAATTTAACAGATGGAATATTAAAAACAGCGTTGCAAATGCTTTCTAGGTTGTAATACTTTTAAATTTGAATAGCGTATTTGTTCCTAGGCGCATGACCGTGTTGTTCCTTGGAACAATTTTTCGCGTCTGGGAAAACCTTAGTTTTCCACATTAATTTTTGTAATTTCAGGAAACCTGTAGCTCACATGAAATGTGTGCTACCAATTCAAAATGGAATAATAAAATATAATAAGCTTTTGTTACTGGGCAACACTCTACCCTATCTCTTGTATGGGTTCCTACATTTGTCTACATTGCGAGAATTTACTGGGAGTCTTTCTCCGTGCACACGGTTTAAATGTTCCTTAGCTTTTCTCTTATTTTGTTTCTTCTTTTACGTTATATATTGCTGAACATTTTTTAAATCCTCATGTCTTTCACGATCTTTCGTTGTACATTCTTCACTCTTCTTCGAAGCCTCATTAATTCAGGCGGTTCTATACTTTAGGGCATCCTGCTGTAACCCAGGCTTCACTTTCATAAATAATTATTTTTGGGATCGTTCCACGTATGTTAGGAAATTTGTTTAATTTCAAAGGCAGCTTTGAGAAGAAATCACGGCAGCTGTATCGTTGTATTGTTGATCGATCGTGCACTCCATATAGTTTCTACATCTACAACTACATTTAAATCTACACACAGCAAGCCAACTCATTGTGTAAGGTGAAGGTACTTCATGTACCGCATTCTCTTCCCCCTTTTTCTGTTCCAATCACGAATGGAGCGGGAAGAACGATTGTAGGTAATCCTCCATCCGGGCTATAATATCATTAATTTTACCTTCAAAACTTTTTCGCAAGATATGCAAAGGTTGAAGCAATATATTAGCTGACTCTACTATCAAAGAACGCACACGGAATTTTAAGAACAAACCACTGCTTGTGCCGTCTGCCACTGGGATCGGACGAGCGTCTTCGTGACTTTTAGAAAATGACTAAATGAACCTGTTAATGGCGTTTCTAGATTGTAAACTAAACTCATTTTATACACTTCAATTTAATCCTAGCTTAAGCTACTACAGCACTAAAATCAGTCTGCTGAACACCTATGTCGGAGCTGAAATATTCACAAAAAGTATATCACCAGTGCACTAAATTATTTTGTAGAGTAACACATAAAAATAGTGCATCCTTATGTTCACAAATTTACATTATAACAACCAGAGAAATTATTGTATAGATCAGTCTGTTTGGATTGTTATTTTATCGTTTTGAGAACTATGCAACATGATTGGCTTGAGACACAAACGCAGGCATTTTCCTCGGCCATTCTCATCCTCCCTCTAATTGCTCTTCTCTGGGAAGTGCTGTTTCTTTACGTGACTTCTCACATCGCTATTCCACCCTTAATGCTGCTATGAGAATATCTGACTTCACCATAATGTTTTTAATTCCTAAGCAAACCTAATACAGTCGAAGCACAGTATTTAGCACGAATTATGAGTCCACCATGCTACATACTTTGTACGGATTTGAGAAACCAACTCGCCAGCTCCTACATGTAGACGAAAGCGAGTATGGTGCTATGAAACTCCACTACTTCTTCGATTTTGCTCTTATATAACACCTACAGCAGGGTGCTCAACTAGTCGATTGCGATCGAGCGGTCAATCAGCGTGGTTTAATCAGTCGATCTTTCTTTGCCCAAAGTCTGGTCAAACGAACTGTTTTTGTAAAACACCAGTTTGTTGACAACGAGTGTTTCGCACCGTATTTGTAGGCGGTAAATACACTCCTGGAAATTGAAATAAGAACACCGTGAATTCATTGTCCCAGGAAGGGGAAACTTTATTGACACATTCCTGGGGTCAGATACATCACATGATCACACTGACAGAACCACAGGCACATAGACACAGGCAACAGAGCATGCACAATGTCGGCACTAGTACAGTGTATATCCACCTTTCGCAGCAATGCAGGCTGCTATTCTCCCATGGAGACGATCGTAGAGATGCTGGATGTAGTCCTGTGGAACGGCTTGCCATGCCATTTCCACCTGGCGCCTCAGTTGGACCAGCGTTCGTGCTGGACGTGCAGACCGCGTGAGACGACGCTTCATCCAGTCCCAAACATGCTCAATGGGGGACAGATCCGGAAATCTTGCTGGCCAGGGTAGTTGACTTACACCTTCTAGAGCACGTTGGGTGGCACGGGATACATGCGGACGTGCATTGTCCTGTTGGAACAGCAAGTTCCCTTGCCGGTCTAGGAATGGTAGAACGATGGGTTCGATGACGGTTTGGATGTACCGTGCACTATTCAGTGTCCCCTCGACGATCACCAGTGGTGTACGGCCAGTGTAGGAGATCGCTCCCCACACCATGATGCCGGGTGTTGGCCCTGTGTGCCTCGGTCGTATGCAGTCCTGATTGTGGCGCTCACCTGCACGGCGCCAAACACGCATACGACCATCATTGGCAACAAGGCAGAAGCGACTCTCATCGCTGAAGACGACACGTCTCCATTCGTCCCTCCATTCACGCCTGTCGCGACACCACTGGAGGCGGGCTGCACGATGTTGGGGCGTGAGCGGAAGACGGCCTAACGGTGTGCGGGACCGTAGCCCAGCTTCATGGAGACGGTTGCGAATGGTCCTCGCCGATGCCCCAGGAGCAGCAGTGTCCCTAATTTGCTGGGAAGTGGCGGTGCGGTCCCCTACGGCACTGCGTAGGATCCTACGGTCTTGGCGTGCATCCGTGCGTCGCTGCGGTCCGGTCCCAGGTCGACGGGCACGTGCACCTTCCGCCGACCACTGGCGACAACATCGATGTACTGTGGAGACCTCACGCCCCACGTGTTGAGCAATTCGGCGGTACGTCCACCCGGCCTCCCGCATGCCCACTATACGCCCTCGCTCAAAGTCCGTCAACTGCACATACGGTTCACGTCCACGCTGTCGCGGCATGCTACCAGTGTTAAAGACTGCGATGGAGCTCCGTATGCCACGGCAAACTGGCTGACACTGACGGCGGCGGTGCACAAATGCTGCGCAGCTAGCGCCATTCGACGGCCAACACCGCGGTTCCTGGTGTGTCCGCTGTGCCGTGCGTGTGATCATTGCTTGTACAGCCCTCTCGCAGTGTCCGGAGCAAGTATGGTGGGTCTGACACACCGGTGTCAATGTGTTCTTTTTTCCATTTCCAGGAGTGTATGACAACACCGTCTGCACCTCTTTCGTCTGCATGTGCATTCCACTACCTTCAACGCTCGTGCCAAGCAACAGTCTTTCTTTCTGGATGGTGAGATGAATACTTGCGAACTGTAAATATGTATGTTGTGAGCGGCGAGAGCGCTAAGGGTTTGCTGCATCGTGAGATGTGGTTTGAGGTGTAGGGGCTAGGGGTGGGGGGACAAAAACAACGAACAAGCCGCTTCGCCTCTAGTAGGCAACACAAACCTGTGTTTTCGAGCTTTCAAAAAACAACAATGTGCACTACGGAAGTAATGATCACTTAAATACTTTGTGTTATCGGAACTTGCTGTTTGATCTGGAACGTCAACTTACCTGCTCATCACTGATTTTCGACTCAATCGCAAACAAAATAGCGCGACAATACGCACCACAATGACTGCACAGTTCAGCGACAATGCCGTCAACACTGGCGAATAGTATGCCACGCAGTTGACAACGAACATCGTCAAACCACTACGGCGTGAAGTCTCCTGATCACTGCATGGTGTTACCAATCAGAGCTAAAATATCTGCCCGCCTAGTTATAGATCTCACTTAGCAATCGTTTGAAAATTGAGTGCAGCTAAATGCAGGAAAACATACCACTTTCATGGTGAATGGGAAGAACTAAAGATGGGCAGACTAGTTTTTTTCACAGAACCACACCCTTTGAGATAATTCTTCTTATCAGACTAGTTCAACAACATAGTTTAAGTGAACTGCATAGTTTATTTTAATTCTGAAGTATCAGAAAACAACAACACTTAGAAAAACTCTTAAACTCGTAAATTTGAAAGCAAATTGGTGCCTAAAGAAACTGAAAAACCTTTAGGAACAAACGAATGTGCACATTCCTACGACTTACCTTCTAAAATTAAAAAAAATTTTAAAAAATGTATACTATCAGTCGAAATGGGCTGAGCGCTTTGTTGTTAACACAGGCCTTACTTGAGAACCTAGGATGTGGGAAGCATTAAAGGTCAAAGTATTCTCAATGTCACTAATAGCATTTATCTGCCATGTCGTTCTTTTTCTTATCTTATGAGCTCTCGAAAAAGGAACTCGTTCTTAATTAACGGTTCGGAAAAATTAGTTCTTAAGGTGGGAAAGAAGTGTGTAGACACAGATACTGGAGACTGAACTGAAATTACGGAACGGTTTCGGTCTTTAGATGAGACGCAGTTCGCACGGTTCGGAACTGGAGCCTGAACTTAAGTAAGTGAATTAACGTATCAGTTTCGGCCTTCTTATCAGATGTAGTTCGCACAGTTCACCGTTAGGAGTTCGGAAATGAGGCCAGTCAGGCCCTGGGAATGCGTTGTTCTCAGTATCAAGGGAGTATCACTGTCGCAACTATCAGTTGTCAAAAGTTCCCAACCCTTTTTAACTGAATTACTCAAACACTGTCGGAATTGTGATCAAAGTTTTCTTTACTACTGAAAGATGGAGAAAGCTGAATCGGCGGTCTAGCGGTACCGAGTGACGTCAGCAACTCTGCGGCCACTAACAGAAGAGCGAAGTACACCCACGCTGAGTTCACCAGCCGTGATAGTCTAGTGGTTAGGACATTGCGTTGTGGCCGCAAGAACCCAGGTTCGAATCCTGGTCACGGCAGAAGGTTAATATTTTAATGAGGAATGGCGCACTTGCTCTTACCCTTTCATTGATACTTTAGTCTTGTTGGAAAATAATTGTTGGTTTTGTTCAGATCGATTCTGTACTACTAGATTTATGAAATGATACGGACACCGTATTGCAGAAGCGACTAGTAATCCATGTACGGGAAAGTGGAATATTTTCTAAATTACGAACCAAGATTCCTATCACGAAGGTCGTAGCATATACTAACCGATGGGAACGGAGGAAGTGAAACCGAAATTGTATCTGCCGTTCCACAAGGAACAATAACAGGCTCTTTAGTTTTCCTGACCTGTGTAAATAAATTAGGGCTCTTTAAAAACGTCAGGAGGGGTACAACAGCAAAGCAGAAAAACTGGAGAAGAAATGCAAAGTTGTAGAAGCACACGGCTTGTTGTAACATATATATGTCGTTACAGCAAAAGTAAAGAGATCTCTGGACAAATGAAAAGCAGCTGTATCAATTTTAAGAACTCAGGTGACAATTCAGTACTGCAGAGAAGGGAAGGCTGAAAGGTGAAAGGATATATAAATGGCTGAACAGAGCAAAACAAACGTATGGGAAGGAGACGGGAAGATACAAAAACATGAATGTGACCAGTGAAAGACCTTAATCGCAGCATGTCATCTAGGATAGTCGCTATTCCTTATGACTTACTGAGCTGCTTGGGAGAACCAGCCAGGTCACAGATAAGTGAGACTGATATAATACCTCAGGCTAAAAGAAGAAAGTAATCATTCAAATTACAAAGCAAGGTGTGAATGCTACCGAACTATCAACTCAGTAAATCACGGATGCAAAACACCAACACGATTTATTTAGAGAATAATGGATCAACTGACAGAAGTCGATTTCGAGGGATATCAGTTTGCCTTTCGGAGAAATATACGAACATCGGATGCAATTTTTATCCTATGACGTATACACTGAAGAGCCAAAGAAACTGGTACACCTGCCTAATACAGTGTAGGGCCCCCACGAGCATGCAGAAGTGACCACGCGACGTGGCTTGGACGCGACTAATGTCTGAAGTAGTGCTGGAGGAAACTGACACCATGAATCCTGCAGGGCTGTCCATCTGTAAGAGTCAGACGGGGTGGAGATTTCTTCTGAACATCACGTTGAAAGGTATCCCCGATATGCTAAATAATGTTCATGTCGAAACTCAGAAGAGTGTTCCTGGAGACAATCTGTAGCAATTCTGGACGTGTGGGGTGTCGCATTGTCCTGCTGAAATTGCCCAAGTCCGTCGGAATGCACAGTGGATTTGAGTGGATGCAGGTGATGAGACAGAATGCTTGCATACGTATCGCCTCTCAGAGTAGTATCTAGGCGTATCAGGGGTCACATATCACTCCACCTGCACACACCCCACACGATTATAGAGCCCCCACCGGATTCAACAGTCCTCTGCTGACATGCAGGGTCCATAGATTCATGAGGTTGTGTCCATACCCGTACACGTCCATCCGCTCGATACAATTTGAAAAGAGACACGTCCGATCAGGTAACATGTTTGCAGTGGTCAACAGTCCAGTGCAACTGTTGACCGGCTCAGGTGAGGCGTAAAGCTTTGTGTCGTGTAGTCATCAAGGGTCCACGAGTGGGCCTTCGACTTCGAAGCCCCTTATCGATGATGTTTCGTTGAATAGGTTGCACGCTGACACTTGTTGATGGCCAGCATTGAAATGAGCAGCAATTAGCGGAAGGGTTGCACTTCTGTCACGTTGAACGATTCTCTTCAGTAGTCGTTGGTCCCATTCTTGCGTGATCTTTTTTCCGGCCGCAGTGATGTCGGAGATTTCGATGTTTTACCGGATTCCTGATATTCACGGTACACTTATGAAATAGTCCTACGGGAAAATCTACCTCGGAGATGCTGTGTCCCAATGCTCGTGAGCCGACTATAACAACATGTTCAAAAGCACTAAAATCTTGGCAGTACGCCATTATAGCAGCAGTAACCGATCTAACAACTACGCCAGATTCTTGTTGTCTTATACAGGAGTGGCTGACTGCCAAGCCGTATTCAGCCTTTTTACATATCTCTGTATTTGAATATGCATGCCTATACCAGTTTCATTGGCGCTTTAGTGTATTTGAATATAGACTGAAGAAATGCAAACTTACATGTAAAGCAATTGTAGTCTTTTTTAAGTTTCTGACAGAGGTTTTTGCAAGGTGTATTTCGAAACTCTAAAGGTAGCAAGGATAAAAGACACAAAGCGAAACGATATCTACAGCTCATACAGAAACCACGTTGCAGTTATAAGCATCCGAAGGACATGAAAGGGAAGCTGTAAATGAGAATGTCATGAGATAGATTTGTTGCTTATCCCCGATGTGGTTCACTCTGTACAATGAGCAGACAGCACATGAAACCAATGAGACGTTTGGAAAGGGAACTAAATTTAACGGGAAAGAAAGAAAAACTCTGGAATTTGCCGATGTCTTAGTAACTCTGTCAGTAACGGCAAAGAACTTGCAAGGTAGTGTCTTGAAAATAGATTGTGAGTAATATCGGCAAAAAGAAGGAAGGGTCTTGATATGTACTCTAATTTAATCAGACGATACTGAGGGAATTAGAAAGGAGGCACTAAAAGCTGTAGATGAGCTTTTTTATGTTGGCAGGAAAAACGCCGAATAAGAGAAGATAAAATTCATATTGGCAACAAGGAGAAAAGCATTTCTGAAAAAGAGAAATTTATTAATTTCAGTTTGAGGAAATCTCTTCAGAATGCATGTGCGAAAGTGAAAAGTAAGCGGAAAAATTTCAGAGAGTAATAGGGCAGACATTTTTTAAACGTGATTATAACGAATATGGATCAGATCCTAATTAAGATATACTGAATCAGATTGCATGGGGTGGGAAGGAAGGGAAGAAAGTTAGGACATTACTTGATCGAAAGAAATAATCCTGAGACATCCGTGCAGTGGAGGGAAGTTTGTGACCTAAAAATAATCGATTGTATACAAGAACTGACTATAAACGCAGGTTCAAGTGGATGTATGGTATAGCAGTTGTGGACTAGGGACCACAATAACACGTTGAAAAGAAGAATACTGCAGTGTTGCAACATAAATGTTTTTAACAAATGTAAGAGTGCATTAAGTGATGCAGTGTGAGGCTAGCAGTACAAGCGGTTATTGAATAATAAAGCTAATGATAAAAAGGAACTGATTAGGGTAATGCCCTGATTAAAATGTCAGTCTTTTCCGTTAACATGATTGAAACTTGGGCTGGTGTGGCTACTAGACGATAACGGCTGGTAGATGGACTTACACAATTCAGTATCTTCTATCCCTCTCTGGGAGCGACCTCTGTCTTTTCCACACAGATCTGTACAAAGGGTAGCTCCTACCCATCTGCTTCAGTATACCGATAACAATGCCTTCGTTAGCTATCATCCGAACCCTCCAAGCTACTCAACTGCCCCTCTAGATAGAAAACTTCTCTTGTTTAGAACTGAAATCGGCTAGCTCTCAGAATCATTTATCTTTTTGGGCAGTTTCTAATGATTTTATTGCTGCATACTGAATACCGTTCTGAGCCATTGATAACTAAAGAAATGAACAATGAAGTTGGGACAAACTCCATTGACGTATGGCTGGTTGCTTGACTCGGTGGAGGGTTTCAAAGACCGAGTTCATCGGTCCCATCGGGTTACAGAAGGATGGGGAAGGAATCAACCCCGCAGTTTCCTGCAGCTATTTTGGAAAATGGCGGAAAACCTATATATTAATATGCTGATTCGCTTACTGTGGAGAGAAGCTGTTATATGAAGAGCAAAATTTATTGAACTTATGTGCCTGAGAAATTGGTAGGCTCCATACAGTTCATATTTTCGACAGCTCAACTCCAAAAATTTTCGAAGATCCTTTCATTTTCGCTGATTCTAATCCCCGAGGTGTGCTAAAGTTGTTTCGAAGCTAAATTCCCATTTTCCACAATCAATTAATAATCCTTTGACAAATGTTATTAATAACTTCTTGTGCTGTTACTGTGTTTCTAACACATATAATTACAATATTTATAAAGTGCAAAGGTGTCAAGTCCACTTCGTACTTGGAGGTGATGGAATGTCTTTTATATACATAAGGAGTTGAAGCGGACCCAGAATTAATGTATCACAAAAAATTCAGCACATTGTTTCCACTTACGTTTAGCACTACTCGTAATAGTTTGTTTAACGAGTATTTTAGTAAAAACGTTCTAGTAAGGAAGCCTGATGATAACTAATTAGAAGCTGCCTTATGCTATCGTGGAAACACCACATTGATCTTTATATTCTAGCTGTCTGAGAAACTCTGTGATGATGGCAATATTTTTTGTTTTCGTTGACGACGCGTAACAGTTGCTGCAACCAGACCTGAAGATGACTTATACTGACTGAAACCGGTCATCTAAAATAAGCAATATTGTGATACAGACTTTTGTTACTCAACAGTTGTATGATAATTATTTAAAACATTTTGTGCCCTTTATTACTCAGAGAGTTTTAGAGCATATTGTTTGGAAAAATTCCTTATGCTAGGGTTGAATTGTGTACACCGCTAAGAAAATGACACAGTAAGCTGGAACGACGGGTGTTATGTTCTAACGACATTAACACTTCGCGACTTTTCTAGTGAGATTTTACCTACATATATTTATATCAGTGCTACTTAATTGTTGCTTCTGGTTGTTTAAATATTTATAGGTGATCAGTTTCATGTGAAACTACATGCTTCTTCAAGGAATGTACAGCACGGGATGTACAGAATACTGGTAGCGTTTCATGAAATGATTAGGGTTGAGGAACGGGTAATGCTCCAGAATTCTGTAATAGGCATTGAAAGCGAGATGATAAGCATTGATTTAAAGGAGAGAATGTTAATGCTGAATGGTAGACTTTTAATGACTTGGATCAGAATGTATTTTTGATAATTGTCTCTTGAATATTTCTCTGGAATTCAGGCGAGTGGCGTCGCGCAAACCGCTCTATATTTAGGCAAGCCGACTTATTGCCATTTTCAGACGTCCAGGCGCCCTTTAGACGTCGATAACCACCTGAATATCAGAGAAATATTCGAAATTTTCCTATACCAAAAAATACCAAAATCACATTTAGTTGAATCCCTTCTACATTCACTGATGTTATGGTGAATTTCATGCTGTCGACTGACTTTTTTACTTTTTCTACGTTTTAAAGGCCCATCTTGTTTAGGAACTGTCAAAGAAAAATTACCACGTCAGGCTTGTTTTGCAAGCATGCAATGCATTTTTATTTTTCTAACATTCCCACCAATCTCGAGAATTTTTTTATCATGACTAAAGGTAACGATCTCTGTCTGCGTCCTCCGTCTTGCTGCTGCAGTCTGTTGCTCTGCTATCGAGACGCCACCTACCTGCTGGCGAAATTACTGTGCCTACTGGAGCGGAAAGGACAGTTTTCCGCTCCCAGATGAGCGCTTATAAAAGAGTCAGCGTAGCCGTGGTAGTCTAGTGGTTAGGACATTGCGTTGTGGCCGCAAGAACCCAGGTTCGAATCCTGGTCACGGCAATACAGTGCTCTGTTTTGTATTTGTTACAGAGTTACAAATTTATTCAAAAAGCTTCTTCTAATTTTAATAATTAAAAGTTTTCATTCATTTCACCAACATTACACAGATGTGATTTAGATTTTGAGATATTCTTTACATATTTTAAATAGGATGTAACTTGGTCACCAAGTAACAATGAACACAATTCTACTAAACAAGGAGTAGCCTTGAGTATCACATGCTCAACTATAGGCTGCAGATAGTGAAGACAGATAACTGAAACTGCTCAAATCATTTGTCTCTTTCTTATGATGGAAAATGATTGACGCTCAACGATGTAACCATGTTCGAGAAAAATTCTGCGGTGTGGACTAAAATTACTGTGTCCAAAAGCGTGTAAAAATTGAGGTGCGAATTCATGGAATCCTTGTAGTACTCTTTTCATCATGTAACTAGCTAGAACACTGCTGTTTCTCATTGTATTTATAATTCAAAGAAATATATCGCAAGAAAGACGTCTCTCTTTTGAAGTCACGAAATCATTACCAAGAACAACAATAATTTGTATTATCACTTCAAATCACTCATTGTGGTATCTGTACTTCAGAAGTACACATTTTCAATAGCTTGGATGCAACCGTAAAAGATCGTCTACTGATACACTAAAGGTTAGGAGTATCCTTTGGAATTTTTTGGCAGTCATCTTGGACACAATAGCCTACCGATTATTTTGCGCACTTTAGTACTGTACATATAATTTTGTAGTAAACTTTTTAATTAATTTGTTTATGAAAAACAGGTACTTTTTCCTTTTTCTACGTCTTTAAGGCCCATCTTATTTAGGAACTGTCAAAGAAAAATTACCACATCAGGTTTGTTTTGCAAGGATGCAATGCATTTTTATTTTTCTAACATTCCCAGCAATCTCGAGAATTTTTTTTGTCATGGCTATAGATAACGAATTCTAACATAATTTTTCAAGCGTTTCGTTCGATGAAGATTCATAAAGAGTTGTTAAGCATCCAGTATCTTACGTCTTTGGCTTCAATGCAGTAAGTGCATGTCAGCGTACAATACTTTCCATTCTATATTTCCATATTTCTGTAGAAGATAGGCATCAACAACTGCAGATCAGTCTTATATGTCGAAATTATCGTTTGCAAAAGAAGTTAATCACAAACAGCACTGAGATACTGGCACTACATTTGACATCTCTTGTTGTTGATTTATAGTGCACAATTAAGGACTATCAAGAAGAGCTATTGGCCACATGCACTATCGAGAAAATACCTTCGATGCTGGAGGAACAAATTATTAAGGACAATTGGAGTCACCGCTGTAGCTAGTTAATTTCTACCTCATACTGTATTGCGATGTATCAGAAATAAGAATAGTATTTGGATTGGATTGATTTGGGCGAAGAGACCAAACAGTGAGATCATCGGTCTTATTGGATTACGGAAGGAAGTCGGCCGTGCCCTGTCAAAGGAACCATCCCAGCATTTGCCGGAAGCGATTTAGGAAAATCACGGAAAATCTAAATCAGAATGGCCGGACGTGGGTCTGAACCGTCGTCCTCCCGAATGCGAGTCCAGTGTGCTAACCACTGCACCACCTCGCTCGGTAAATCGGAATAGTCCGGATTCTGACAGCCAACATAGAAAAGAAAAATGGTGCAGCTCTACCATCTGATCTAATGGGTCTACTTCATGATCTTTGTGTGATCTTTACTATGTCCTGCAGATACAATGGCTCTAACGACAATGAATATGGTCTTGTTCAGTCATATTCCCATTACAATGCTTATTACGAAATTAAAATTACTGATTTGTTGATTCTCGTCTCGAAGTATCTGCTTCTACTTCAGTAACCGTATTAAGCACATAACCTGTTACTGTAGGGGATAATGTTGTACCAGGGGCATAGTGTACGAAGGAACATACACTAAAGAACCAAAGAAACTGGTACACATGCCTAGTATTGTGTAGGGCACCTGCGAGATTGCAGGAGTGCAGCAGCAACACGACGGGGTATGGACTCGACTGATGTCTGAAGTAGTGTTGGAGGAAACTGACACCATGAATGCTGCAGGGCTGTTCATAAATCCGTAGGAGATCTCTTCTGATCAACACGTTGCATGGCATCCCAGATAGGCTCAACAACGCTCATTTCTAGTGAGTTTGGTGGACAGCGGAAGTGTTTCAACTCAGAAGAATGTTCCTGATGTCATTCTGTAGCAGTTCTAGATGTGTGGGGTGTCGCACTGTTCTGCTGGAATAGATCAAGTCCATCGGAATGCGCAATGAACGTAAATGGATGCAGGTGATCAGGCAGGATGCTTACGTACGTGCCACCTGTCAGAGTCGTATCTAGACGTATCAGGGTTCCCATGTCACTCCAACTGCACACGCCCCTCACCATTACAGAGCCTCCAAAAACTTGAACAGTCCTCTGCTGGTACGCAGGGTCCATCGATTCACGAGGTTGTCTCCATACCCGTGCACGTCCATCCGCTCGATACAATTTGAGATGAGACTCGTCCAACCGGGCAACATGTTTCCAGTCATCAACAGTCCAATGTCGGTGTCATCAAGGTCACACGAAAGG
This sequence comes from Schistocerca serialis cubense, assembly GCF_023864345.2. NCBI lineage: Eukaryota > Metazoa > Arthropoda > Insecta > Orthoptera > Acrididae > Schistocerca > Schistocerca serialis. Next base: position 215,888,399 of record NC_064639.1, on the reverse strand, counting down.
GCCTTCGCCTCCGAAAGCCCATATCGATGATGTTTCGTTGAACGGTTCGCACGCTGACACTTGTTAATGGCCCAGCATTGAAATCTGCAGCAATTTGTGGAAGCGCTGTACTTCTGTCGTGAAGTGGTCGTACGGGAAAATCCCCACTTCATCGCCACCTCGGAGATGCTATGCCCCATCGCTCGTGCACCGATTATAACACCACGTTCAAACTCACTTAAATCTTGGTAACCTGTCATTGTAGCAGCTGTAATTGATCTAACAACTGCGCCAGACACAGGTTGTCTTACATGGGCGTTGGTAACTGCAGCGCCGAATTCTGTCTGTTTACATATCTCTGTATTTGATAACCCATGCCTACACCAGTTTATTTGGCGCTTCAGTGTGTAATACTCCTTGGATGTCGTTTCAGTGTAGTGGCTGATTTTGGAGTCACATGGAGGAATCCGCACTAGAAATTGCCATAAGCAGTTTCGGGCATTTTTTAATGTTTTTCTTGTTGTGAGACATGAGACTGTGGTTTGTGCGGCCTGTATTAATATTTCAAGTAACACATCCAGTAGCGCTATATTTTATGTTGAAGTTATTTGAAGCATATTGTTTGTTCTTTAGTAGAGTTTAATAGGAAGTAAAATTAATATAGCTGTAAAGCTAGTTACATAAGCGTGGATGGTTGAGCCATACTTAGTCAATCGTGCACTATCTTGTACTTTCAAACTTGTCTTCTGCCATACCACTTGTTAAATCTGTAAACGAACTGAGTTTCTTTAATGGCTTAACAGTTTTCCCTGTCTTGTAAAAGTTATGTCACATGCCAATAGCTTCTTTTTCAAAATGTTTTTAACTTGTAAATAATTTTGATAGAACTTCCTCTAAATGTGGTTTCACTTATTGGTTATTGGTGTGCAACAGAATAATAGTGTAGCAAATAGGCTATTAAATAGAGTACTGACAAGTTATTCTCGATTACAACAGTTGTAAACGTGAACTGCGTATTTGTTTCAAGGTACATGGCCATATTAGTGCTTGTAACAATTTTTCACATCTGGAAAAACCCTACTTTTCTGCGTAGTAATTTTTGTAAATTCAGAAAAAGACTGCAACACACATAAAGAGTATGATTTCAGTTCAAAATGGACTAAAGAAATGTAATAAACTTCAGTTACAGGGCAGTCTGAATAATGTTCCAAGGTACAATCTGCCCTACGGCGCCTCTTTTATGGCTTCCTACAGTTCTTATTCCAGTGCAGTTTAAATTGCGAGCCTTTATCGGGAGTCCTTCTCACTCCACACGGTCTACATGTTTCTTCCATTTTAGTTTGTTTCTTTTCGTTCTTTTTTTGTTTAAATCCTCATTCCTCCACGATCTTTTCTTGTATACCTTTTTCTCTTCGTGGAAGCCTCATTTATTCAGCCAATACTGTACTTTTTGGTGTCTTACTGTTGCTTGTACCGCATTTTCATAAGTAAAAGTTGACAATGCTATGGTTTTCTAAAACTTCAACTGGCTTTCTTTCCTGACCTTGCTCTGTACTTGTTTTAATATAGTTACAGATATGCAAGTAAATTTATTTAATTTCATAGGAAGCTTTCTGAAGAAATTACGGCGGACATATAGTTGTGTGGTTGATCGATGGTACACTCCACATGTAACTACATCTACATCTATCTCTATACTCAGCAAACAACCTCATTGCATGCGGCGGAAGATACTTCGTATTCCGCTGTGGCGTTAATCTCACTAATTTTTTCTTAACGTTCTCTTGGCAAGATATACGAAGGAGCAAGCAGTATACTGGTTGATTCTTCTAGTGGCGAATTTTAAGTCTGAACAACTGGTCGTAGCGTTTGCGACTGGGAGTTGGAGGGGCATCTCTGTGACGTTTACACTTTGATTAAACGAACCTGTTACTGGCCACTGACCTTATTTTATACATTGCAATTTAATCCTAACTTAAGCTATTTCTGCGTTGTTTTCTGCCCTTTGTCAATAAGTTGGCAGGTAACTTCTAATAAAGCCATTTTCTCCCTGCCTATTACAATCGCGAATAATACGCAACTAATACAATACTCACCATGTATAAGGGAGAATTTGTCTAATTATGTTATTGTGGTTATTGTGCGAGGAAACAGTGTGCCTTCTGACTCAGTTTAGGGACGTGGGGGCTGACACTTTTAGCACTAAAGTTTCCACGCGATTCACAACGCCCCTCATTTATAACAAGTGAATTAACAAACGACGGAGCTGATACTCGATGGTACACAAAAGAGGCCAGAACACCGTTGAAGAAACAACGAAAAAAGGATGCAAAATTTAAACGGAAGCATTAAAGAATCTTGAAATTTATCTCGGATACAATGTGACATACTTATCATAGTTTCTGCAATGGAACCTTGTCTCGAAACCCGGCAGAAAATCCAGACAGATTGTGGTCGTACGTGAAGTATGCTAGCGGCAAAACACAAGCAATGCCTTCTCTGCCCAGTAACAACGGAAATACTATCGATGACAGTGTTGCTAAAGCTGAGTTACTAAACACAGCCTTTCGAAATTCCTTCAGCAAAGAAGACGAAGTAAATATTCCAGAATTCGAATTAAAAACAGCTGCAAACATGAGCAACTCAGTAGCAGATATCCTCGGAGTAATGAAGCACCTTAAATCACTTTATAAAAACAAGTCTTTCCGTCGAGATCTTATACAACCTAAGTTCCTTTCAGAGGATACTGATGCAATAGCTCCGTCCTTCACGGTCATATACAACCGCTCGCTCGACGGAAGAGCCGTACCAAAGGACTGGAAAGTTGCACAGGTCACACCAATACCGAAAATGGGAAATAGGAGTAATCCGCTGAATTACAGGCCTTTATCATTAACATCGATATGCAGCAGGATTTTGCAACATATGTTGTTTTCGAACATTATGAATTCGCTTGAACAGATCGGGCTCTTAACATACAGTCAACACGGATTTAGAATACATCGTTCTCATGGAACACAACTTAGTCGCACAAAGTTGAGTACTATGGACGATGGAATTCAAATTAATTCCGTACTTTTAGATTTTCAGAAGGCGTTCAAAACCGTATCTCACAAGCGTCTTGTAAACAAATTGCGTGCTTATGGAATATCTTGTCAGTTATGCGACTGGATTCGTGATTTCCTGTCAGACTGTAGTAACTGACGAAAAGTCATCGTGTAAAACAGAAATGATTTCTGTCGTTCCCCAAAGTTGTACTACAGGCCCTTTGTTGTTCCTTATCTGTATAAACTATTTAGGAGACATCGATCTACATAGGGAGAAACGATCATCATTATAAAATAAGGGAAAACAGAACTCCCAGAGAAACATATAGGTGTTCGTTTTTCCGCACGCTGTTCGAAGGTGGAATAAGAGAGAATTATTGTGAAGGTGGCAGATAAACCCACTGCCATGCGCTTAAGTGTGATTTGCATAGTATCCCCTGTAGATATAGATGCACCATTTCAGACTGCAGTTTGTGGACCGTTTCTGTGAGATGATCCGACTAAACTGTCTTATCGCGAACCCCGTAGCTGTTCGCTGTTCTTTGATTATGATCGTGTGTCTGTCCTCTCTCTCTCTCTCTCTCTCTCTCGTTAAACCAACTTTGTAAGTGCCAGAGACCATCGAAAAATATTTGAGAATTAGTGAATCGATTATTCTGCAAGCGACGTCTTTCGCGTTTGAGTTAGACTTTCCTTGTGTTGTTTCAATAAATCTTGATCTACCTTCTCTACATCTAAATTTGCGCGATCGTTGGACCTCACATCGCAGCGGATGGTTGCTGCTAGGTACTGGAAAGTATTAAGGCATTGGTTACCGGGTTACCGATCACGTAGTCAAATGATTCAGATTCTTTCAGTGTATTGAAGAGAATTGCACCACATGTATTTACACTGAGAGTTAACTGTCAATCATAGCAGAAGTCACTGGATATCTGCAAGTGTCACCCGTTTCGTATCCATTTCCTAATGATCTCAAATGACTACACACGTATGCATCGTCTGTACATAACCTCTTTGAGGTCCAAAATTATGACAACACGCTCCATGACGTTCTAGCACAATACAGACATCCTCTTAAGCAGCCGACTGTTTTGTGAAGCTGGTATTGTTAATCACAATATAAAAACGATTTGATTTTCACCTGTTCACAGGACCTTCGAGAAATCAGTTTTTGATTCAGCTCAAAGATCTGTTTATTCATACGTAATATTCAAAGATATTGTGTCTGACAACCTAACTTTTTTTCGTTTCCGTGTATCAGTCGGCTGTATACCTGTATCCAACCTAAAGTACAAACAAAAAGTCATTTTAAGGTAGAACACGAGAAATACAGCCTCCAGATGATCACAGATTTACAGTTTAATGACCTGGGAAAATAATGTATAAACCTATGTTATCGAATTAGACACACAGGATTGTTATTTTACCTTTTTGAGATTTGTCGTGAAAATGTGTGCGCCCGTGCACGAGTGCGTTCTTGCGTACTTGTAAGTGTAGGCAATCAATCCTGAGGTGCAATACGATTGGCCCGAGACACAAAGGCAGGCCTGTTCCTCGACAATTCTCATCCTCCCTCTAATAGCGATTCTCTAGTAAGTACTCCTTCGCAATGTGAGTGCCCACATCACTACTCCGCCCTTGATAGTGACAGGAGAATACTTGAATTAGCCGGAATGTCATTAATTCCTAAACAATCCTAGTACAGTTGAAGCACCGTACTCGGCGCGAATTGTCAATGTCACCTGGAGCACACTGTACAAATTACAGACGGGTTCTGGATTGATAAGTTATGCTATGTAGGCTATACTTTTGTAGATATATCACTGTTACAGTTATCATACGTAGAAAGTTTCTAACGGCTTTCAATTAAACAGTATCGAAAGTACGTTCAAAGTTTTCTTTGGGACGGAAGAACGGAGACATGAATCGGCGTTCTAGCGGTACAGGGTGACGTCAGCAAATTTGCGACCGCTAAAGGAGAGCAAAGCACACCCACAACGTCGCCACCAGCCGTGATAGTCTAGTGGTTAGGACATTGCGTTGTGGCCGCAAGAACCCAGGTTCGAATCCTGGTCACGGCAAAAGGTTAATATTTTAATGAGGATTGGCGCACTTGCACTTAACTACTGCATAGACACATTACTTTTGTTAGCAAATGATTGTCGGTTTTGTTCAAACCGATTTCGTACTACAAGGCATCTAAAATGATTTTGACACCGTAACTCACAAGCGGCTTTCAACCAAAAAACGAGTAAGTAGAATATCGTCTAAATTACTCATCACGATTCTTGGTTTCCTGTCAGGAAGGTCGCAGTTTGTACTAACCGATGGAAACTGGTGTAGTGAAACCGAAATTGTATCTAGTGTACAACACGGAATAATTATAGGCTCTTCACTGTTCATGATCTGTATAAACGAATGAGAAGACAACGTGAGCAGTTATCTTAGACTGTTGAAATGGTTCAAATGGTTCTGAGCACTATGGGACTCAACTGCTGAGGTCATTAGTCCCCTAGAACTTAGAACTAGTTAAACCTAACTAACCTAAGGACATCACAAACATCCATGTCCGAGTCAGGATTCGAACCTGCGCCCGTAGCGGTCTTGCGGTTCCAGACTGCAGCGCCTTTAACCGCACGGCCACTTCGGCCGGCTTAGACTGTTGAAAAATGAGGTTGGATGAAAGTGCACAATAGCAAAGCAGGAATGACTAAAGAAGGAATACAAAATTGTAGCAGCATACATAGGTACGAGGAAGATATATATGCCGCCTATAGGAAAATGAAACAGACCTGTGAAGAAAAGAAAGTAACTGTATCAGTATAAAGAGCTCAGAAGGACAAGCAGTATTAAGCAAATAAGGGGCAGATGTAAAGTGAAAGGAATATATGAACGGCTGAACGGAGAAAACCAACATGAACAAAGTATTAAGTAATGGAGATGGGAGAGATCATACTGTAAGAAAAATGTGTTAGTTGAAGCAAGATCTAGGGACGTTGGTATTTCGCACAAATTGCTGAGCACCTTGGGAGAGCCAGTCACGGATAAATGAGACAGGTGAAACTTCCTTAGAGTACAAAAACACGTAACATTTCAATATCCCAGGAAAACATGCTGTGATTGGGGTGAATATCACCAATATCACCGAATTATCAGTATAGTATGTTATGGATCCAAACACTAACACAAATTACTTACAGAGTAAAGGATCGACTGACGGAAGCGAATTTCAGGGAGTTTAGTTTGGATTCCGGAGAAATGCAGGAACACGATACGCACTATTGATACTATGACCGGCGGGGTCTGGGATTTTCTCTGCCTCGTGATGACTGGTGTTGTGTGATGTCCTTAGGTTAGTTAGGTTTAAGTAGTTCTAAGTTCTAGGGGACTGATGACCTCAGATGTTAAGTCCCATGGTGCTCGGAGCCATTTTTGACACTATGACTGATGTTTGAATGCAGATTGAAAAAATCCTAACTTACATCCAATCATCTGTAGATTTAAGAAATCTTTTGATAGTGTTATCTGCAACACACTCTTTGATATTCTATAGGTAGTTTTGATATAAATGCAGAAAGTACGAGGTTATCCATAGCTTACACAGAAATCATACTGCAGATACAAGGATTGAAGGAAATTAAAGGCAAGTTTTACGTCAGAAGGGAATGGGACAGAGTTGTTGTCTGTCGCCAATGCTATTCAGTATTTACAATAAGCAAATAGTAATGGACACCAAAGATATATTTGGAAAGGGAATTAAACTTAATGGGGAAGAAATTTGCCGACGCCATAGCAATTCAGTCAGAGGCAACAAAAGACTTACAAGCAGGTGTCTTGTAAAGAGATTATGAGTGAACATCAACAAAAGTAAAAAAAAAAGGCCATGGAAATAAGAAGATGGTGAAGCAGTTAGAGTAAGAAACGAGACACTAAAAGTTGTAGTTAAGTTTGCTACATTCGCATAAAAATAAATGACGATAGCCGAAGAAGAGAGGATGAAGTGCAGACTGTCAATAGCAAGAACAGCGCTTCTGACAAGGAGATGCGTATTAATTTAAATCTGAAGAAGGCTTTTCTGAAAATATTTGCCTGGTGTGTAGCCTCGTATGGAAGGGAAATCTAGGCGAAAGCCAGCTCATGAAGTAAAAGATAGGAGGCTAATGAAGATAAGAGGCTAATGAAGATGGTTTTAATCAATCGGTGTGGCGGGAGGAAGGGGGTGGGGGAGGGAGAGAGACAAATTTGGAGCCTTCCTTTACAGACAGGGTGGATTCTGAGTGAAGTGTATGGGATAAAAATTGTCGGGAGAGTACAAGGACTGACTATAGAGTACGGGTTCCAGTCGAAGTAACTGTGGAAGAAAGACAAGTCAAAAATCAGGAAGTAACAGTGTTGCAACAAAAAGGTTCCTTCAAGTGTAGGAGTCAATTCAGTGTTGTTGGTGAGAAAAAGCAATACCTGCATTTCACTGAATGACCAAGTTAATGAAAAAATAACTGATTAAGGGAATGTCATTCAAATATCAGTATTTTTCCATGTCCAAGATGCAAACCTGGTGGCTATAACGGCTGGTAGGTGGACTGATCCCGTCCAGTATCTTCCATCCATCTGTAGGAGTGCCTTCCATCTGCACTGCACACTTTCGGGCAGCTGTTTTCCATCCATCTGCTGCTCTGTTCCAACACTGCTGCTCCCCGTTGCCTTCCATCCACTCCCTCTAAGCTAATCAACGGCCCGTCTAGACAGTGAATCCTCTTGTTTAGAATTGTGATTCCGTTTGCTCTTAAAACCTTTGTCTTTTTCGGCAATTTTCAGTCCTTTTCTGGCACCATATTGACTACAATTCTGAACCACTGGCAGCTAGTGTGATAAACTACTGTTATAGATAGGGAGATAAAAATTTCTTCAAATTGTCACAAATTCCGTTAGTATATATATACATGGTATTCTCACTGTTCACTTTTATACGACTGATATGTACTTTCTAAATGATTAATTGCGCCGGAAAATTGTACCAAAAGACAGTGAACAGTAGAAATTTACAAAATGTGTTGACACGTTGAATTCTTTGCTTTGAAACTAACAGTTAAGTGAAGAGTAAAATTTGTTGAACGTAGGTGTCTCAGAAACGTAATATGCTCATCCAGTCAATTCTTAGACCCAAAAATTTCGAATGTTCTCCCACATTCGCTAACTCAGTTTCCTGTAGTGTGTTACAGCTGTTTTTTCGAAACTAAGAGTCCATTTCCCAAGAATCACGTAATAATTCTCTGAAAAATTTGTTAACAATTTCTTCTTCTATTGTTGTCTCTGTAACAATTAATTATATCACCTGCTGATGAAACACTTTCAAATGGCTCTGAGCACTATGGGACTTAACATCTGAGGTCATCAGTCCCCTAAAACTTAGAACTACTTAAACCTAACTAACCTAAGGACATCACACACATCCATGCCTGAGGCAGGATTCGAACCTGCGACCGTAGCGGTCGCGCGGTTCCAGGCTGAAGCGCCTAGAACCGCTCGGCCACCCCGGCCGGTTGAAACACTCTCATATGCGTTTTATACATAGCAGGTGATGGAAGATCGTTTATACACACAAGGAGTGGGCACGGATCCAGAATTAAGATCCATGGGTTATTTCATCCCTGAGTCACTAAGATTTTCTCTGGCGAAGTGCTCTCGGGCTTCCAGCCGGGTGGCGGTGTCTTCAAACTGCGACGTTTCCACGAGTGACATACTCATCATCTTCTGGCGAAGAAGGACATCCGAATACAGAGTGATGACCTACTCGTGAGCTTCGACGTCACCTTCTTGTTCACGAAAGTACCGCTACAAAACGCCTTGGCGCTCCTTAATCAGCACTTCGAGCCTGAAACAGTGAAGCTCTTTGAATATGCACTTACGACCACCTACTTCAAGTGCAATGGAGAGCATTATGAACAAGTGGATGGAGTGGCCATGGGATCTCCCCTTGCTCCAGGGATCGCGAATCTTTATATGGAACACTTTGAGGAGGTGGCACTACAAACTGCTCACCGTAAACCCAGGCACTTCTTCCGCTATGTGGACGACACTTTCGTGATTTGGCAGCATGGCAGACAGGCACTGGAGGAGTTCATGGCCCACCTAAACGGCATACATGACAATATCACCTTCACGATGGAAGTAGAAGAGAATGGCTGTATTCCATTCCTGGACATACTGATCAGGAAGAAAGCGGATGGCACGCTGGGCCATTCAGTATACAGAAAAAAGACGCACACAGACCTGTACTTCCATGCAACCAGCTGCCACCGTCCAGCGCAGCGCCAGTCAGTACTGACCACCTTGGTGCATAGGGCACACATCATTTGTGACAAAGAAAGCCTCTCAGGCGAATTACACCACCTAAGAGAGGTATTTCGGAAAAACGGGTACAGTGCAACACAGATTGGCAGGGCCTTCAAGAGGAGACAGGCTGACAAATTTCAGGAAGAGGAAGAGGAAGTTAACAAGAGACTCGCCTTTCTTCCATATTTGGGGCCCACATCAGCCAAAGTCGGGAGGCTATTAAGAAAATCAAACATAAATACCGTCTTCCGACCACCGTCGAAGACGAAAGAGCTGCTGGGCTCAGCTAAAGACCCACTCAAACTAAACACACCTGGTATATACAACATTGCCTGAGAATGTGGTGTGCAGTACATTGGTCAAACGCAGCGCTGCATCTCTAAAAGGTGCGAGGAACACATCAGGCATGTTCGACTTGGACAGATAGAGAAATCTGCTATAGCATCAAAGAAAACCACACCTTTGATTTCGAAAACACCAGGGTGCTGTGCCGAGCCGGGAGCTATTGGGATAGCGTCATTAAAGAATCAATAGAAATACGGGTCCACGAGAATCTTGTGAACAGGGACGAAGGCTATCAACTGAGCGCGGCCTGGAATCCAGCATTAGCAGCAATACGCCAGGAACGCAACAAGAACCGTCCAGCTCACGAGACGCGATCAGAATGCTCTGACGGAGACACGAACGGCGCACCCGCCTCCCCCTCCACCCCGCCCGCCGGCTCCGCTGGACCCAGCCTCCCGCGGCCAGGTGGTGGGGATCACACCGCAGGTATAAAGGGACCGGCATCCGCAAAGTCTCGGCACCTGGTCATCCGTAGGCTACAAAAGGTTTTAGATGACACAGAAACTTGGGCCCGTCGCTGGCGCATCACCATCAACTCTGAGAAGACGCAGGCAATGCTGATTACCCGCAGGCTCGGAAGGCGCGATCCTCCTCAACGACCCCCCCTCCACCTTCACCTAAATGGAACCCAACTCCCCTGGCGCAGAACCGCCAAGTACCTTGGTGTAACCTTGGACTCTCGTCTTACGTGGAAACCCCACATAGACGAGGTCCACAGGAAGGCCTGCGCCAGAATGTCCATCCTATATCCTATCCTGAACACAACCAGCTCCCTTCCCTGCCCATTAGCAGTAAATGTGTACCAGGCCCTGATCCGGCCAGTAATGGAGTATGCGTGCCCTGTCTGGGGATACGCGGCAAAGCAGCACCTGGACAAACTCCAGAGGCTGCGGAACCGCGCACTCAGAAGGGCACTGCACTTGCCTCTTGGATTCCCTACAGACGACTTGCACGCCGCAGCCGAAATCCCACTCCTGAGAGAGCGTTTCCAGGATCTGGCAAGGGCCTTCTATGAGGGTTCTTCCAGATCCGGAAACGCACTCATCCACTCACTAGGTCGGTATGACATGTCCCGCGATAAGCACAAGCGCCCTATGACGATCTTCGACGACTAAGTCGAAGAGAAAATCCCAACACCCAATCCATCATCCTGTTCCTTCCCATATAACACCAAACTTCTCGCCTACCTCAGGCAAGTACCAGACACACTCACAACAATCATCACAAATCACAGACACCAAAAACTAAAGAAAAATCACACACACACGTTCACAGGGGAGTAAAAGCCGAAAGGCTACAGACTCCCCCTCACACTTCCCCAAAGAGGGGAAAGCAACAGATGAGAGCAGCAGCAAAGTCTCGGCACTTCGCCAGAAGATGATGAGTATGTCACTCGTCGAAACGTCGCAGTTTGAAGACACCGCCACCCGGTTGGAAGCCCGAGAACTCTTCGCCAGCTGTATACGCCGGGAAAGCATACATTCACATTTAAGATTTTCTCTTCTTCTGAAACTATTTGATTATTTCAGCTTCGCACATTGTATTCCTTTTGTTAAGTATGATTCAACTCCATACAATATGTTTAATTCCATCTGTTTTTTTTTTTTTTTAGTTTTCTTCAGAGGAATATTACACATAAAAATTCTTGAAATATTTTACAAAAACATCAAATGGTAATAGTTGCTTACACAATACTTTATATATATACTATGGTATATATACACTCCTGGAAATTGAAATAAGAACACCGTGAATTCATTGTCCCAGGAAAGGGAAACTTTATTGACACATTCCTGGGGTCAGATACATCACATGATCACACTGACAGAACCACAGGCACATAGACACAGGCAACAGAGCATGCACAATGTCGGCACTAGTACAGTGTATATCCACCTTTCGCAGCAATGCAGGCTGCTATTCTCCCATGGAGACGATCGTAGAGATGCTGGAGGTAGTCCTGTGGAACGGCTTGCCATGCCATTTCCACCTGGCGCCTCAGTTGGACCAGCGTTCGTGCTGGACGTGCAGACCGCGTGAGACGACGCTTCATCCAGTGCCAAACATGCTCAATGGGGGACAGATCCGGAGATCTTGCTGGCCAGGGTAGTTGACTTACACCTTCTAGAGCACGTTGGGTGGCACGGGATACATGCGGACGTGCATTGTCCTGTTGGAACAGCAAGTTCCCTTGCCAGTCTAGGAATGGTAGAACGATGGGTTCGATGACGGTTTGGATGTACCGTGCACTATTCAGTGTCCCCTCGACGATCACCAGTGGTGTACGGCCAGTGTAGGAGATCGCTCCCCACACCATGATGCCGGGTGTTGGCCCTGTGTGCCTCGGTCGTATGCAGTCCTGATTGTGGCGCTCACCTGCACGGCGCCAAACACGCATACGACCATCATTGGCACCAAGGCAGAAGCGACTCTCATCGCTGAAGACGACACGTCTCCATTCGTCCCTCCATTCACGCCTGTCACGACACCACTGGAGGCGGGCTGCAAGATGTTGGGGCGTGAGCGGAAGACGGCCTAACGGTGTGCGGGACCATAGCCCAGCTTCATGGAGACGGTTGCGAATGGTCCTCGCCGATACCCCAGGAGCAACAGTGTCCCTAATTTGCTGGGAAGTAGCGGTGCGGTCCCCTACGGCACTGCGTAGGATCCTACGGTCTTGGCGTGCATCCGTGCGTCGCTGCGGTCCGGTCCCAGGTCGACGGGCACGTGCACCTTCCGCCGACCACTGGCGACAACATCGATGTACTGTGGAGACCTCACGCCCCACGTGTTGAGCAATTCGGCGGTACGTCCACCCGGCCTCCCGCATGCCCACTATACGCCCTCGCTCAAAGTCCGTCAACTGCGCATACGGTTCACGTCCACGCTGTCGCGGCATGCTACCAGTGTTAAAGACTGCGATGGAGCTTCGTATGCCACGGCAAACTGGCTGACACTGACGGGGGCTGTGCACAAATGCTGCGCAGCTAGCGCCATTCGACGGCCAACACCGCGGTTCCTGGTGTGTCCGCTGGGCCGTGCGTGTGATCATTGCTTGTACAGCCCTCTCGCAGTGTCCGGAGCAAGTATGGTGGGTCTGACACACCGGTGTCAATGTGTTCTTTTTTCCATTTCCAGGAGTGTAGTATAGATTTAAGTGTCAGGAAGTCGTTTCTGAAAGTATTTGTATGAAGTGTAGCCATGTATGGAAGTGAAACATGGACGATAAATAGTTCGGAAAACAAGAGAATAGAAGCTTTTGAAATGTGGTGCTACAGAAGAATGCTGAAGATTAGATGGGTACATCACATAACCAATGAGGAGGTATTGAAAAGGATTGGGGAGAAGAGAAGTTTGTGGCACAACTTGACTAGAAGAAGGGATCGGTTGGTAGGACATCTTCTGAGGCATCAAGGGATCACCAATTTAGTATTGGACGGCGGCGTGGAGGGTAAAAATCGTGGAGGGAGACCAAGAGATGAATACACTAAGCAGATTCAGAAAGATGTAGGTTGCAGTAGTTACTGGGAGATGAAGAAGCTTACACAGGATAGAGTAGCATGGAGAGCTGCATCAAATCAGTCTCAGGACTGAAGACCACAACAACAACAAAAACAACACAATACTTTAAATATCTGGTTTTAAATTCCATTATCAGTCGAGCAAACATTCTGGAACGCAAACTGTGATTCGCTAAGTAGTAGTAAACCACTGCCCCAAGGAACTTTGGGCACAAGGGGAAGAAACAACTGACAACTAATGTAAAAAAAAAAAAAAAAAGTAATCTGAGCGTGAATAGCCACCTAAAGATGAAACTCTCAGCTGGAAACCGGTAACCCTGCTACTTGTGTGAATGAATATCTTTGTAAATAGTGGTTGATTGCTGTTTTCTTCTTTTCAAGAATAAGAATCATCTTGCACTTTGTACACCGCTACGGGCTCAAAACGTTAAACTTCGATAAAATAGCAACCTTTGCTAAATATGGTAGAGCACCCGAGGCTGTAGATTATGAAAAATAAAAAAAATAGGTACTTTGCTTCCACTGAGTTGTAATGCTACTGAAAAATATACTTGTTGACCGAATATTTTCGATAAAAGACATCACTAAGGGAATTGGATGTAATTTTCGAAAAGTCGACGTTATGCTGTCAAAAAATGGTTCAAATGGCTCTGAGCACTATGGGACTCAACTGCTGAGGTCATTAGTCCCCTAGAACTTAGAACTAGTTAAACCTAACTAACCTAAGGACATATCACACATCCATGCCCGAGGCAGGATTCGAACCTGCGACCGTAGGGGTCTCGCGGTTCCAGACTGCAGCGCCAGAACCGCGCGGACACTTCGGCCGGCGTTATGCTGTCGAGGAGACCAACGGTGATATGTACATTCAAAGCGACTAACACAGTCAGGACCACAGTACTGTTTCATTTAGTTGACGATGGCAACCGTAAATGCAACGAGTTCTTAGGTAACCAGACTTGAGTATGGCGACTTACTGCCTTTCACTGGTCATCTAAAATAAATAATATTGTGATGTAGAAAATTCAAATGGCCCTAAGCACTATGAGAGTTAACATCTGAGGTCATCAGTCTCCTAGACTTAGAACTACGTAAAGATAACCAACCTAAGGACATCACACACATCCATGGCCGAGGCAGGATTCGAACCTCCGACCGTATCAGGCGCTTGGTTTCGGATTGAAGCGCCTAGAACCGCTGGGTCACTGTGGCCGGCTGTGATGTAGGCTGTGTTAATCGCAAAGTTCATATGATATTACTTAAATCTTTTCTCTGCCCTTTCATATTGGGGGATTTAACAAAGCATACTGTTACGTGTGTGGAAAAATTCCTTGTGGTGATGCTGATTTCTATACAACAGTACGGGTATGACTTACTGAGATGGAACGACTGATGTTTTGATCGTAGCTACATGAATATTTCACGACACTTTTTCTGAGCGATCTTAAGCAGATGTATTTATTTCAATGCTACTTCAATGTTGCTTTCATCTGTTTGAACATAAATATGGGTCAATATTTTCAGTGTATCTTCTTCCTCCCCCCCCCCTTCCCCTCCCGGCCAAGGAGTGTACAGAATGGGGTGTAAAGAAAACTGGAATATGTTCACGAAATTATTATGGATGAGGAAGGTGGGGGGGGGGGGGAGGGAGGGAACTCGAGATATTTGTAATAGGTTTTTAAAGCGAGATGTTAAGCGTGGATTTGTAAGAGAGAACGCTAATGCTGTATTGTGAGATATGAATAAGGTAGATTGTAAGCTGTTTGTTTGTAGTTGCCTCCATTTCACATTTATTGAAATTAAGCTGAGTTCCTTGTGTCGACTAACCACACAGAGACGTGAGATACAAGTCTGCGACCTCATCTTGCCGCACCCACCCATTGCTCTGCAATCGAAACGTCACCTACCAGCTGGTGGAGCTACTTTGCTAACTGGAGCGGAAAGGACCGTTTTCTGCTGCCAATGTAGTGCTTTTCGAAGAGCGTAAGTAGCCATAATAGTCTGATAGGACATTGTGTTGTGGCGTCATGAACTATGTTACAAATCATGGTCAAGGAAACGTATTGATTTTATATATATATATATATATATATATATATATATATATATATATGATCACACTGACAGAACCACAGGCACATAGACACAGGCACCAGAGCATGCACAATGTCGGCACTAGTACAGTGTATATCCACCTTTCGCAGCAATGCAGGCTGCTATTCTCCCATGGAGACGATCGTAGAGATGCTGGATGTAGTCCTGTGGAACGGCTTGCCATGCCATTTCCACCTGGCGCCTCAGTTGGACCAGCGTTCGTGCTGGACGTGCAGACCGCGTGAGACGACGCTTCATCCAGTCCCAAACATGCTCAATGGGGGACAGATCCGGAGATCTTGCTGGCCAGGGTAGTTGACTTACACCTTCTAGAGCACGTTGGGTGGCACGGGATACATGCGGACGTGCATTGTCCTGTTGGAACAGCAAGTTCCCTTGCCGGTCTAGGAATGGTAGAACGATGGGTTCGATGACGGTTTGGATGTACTGTGCACTATTCAGTGTCCCCTCGACGATCACCAGTGGTGTACGGCCAGTGTAGGAGATCGCTCCCCACACCATGATGCCGGGTGTTGGCCCTGTGTGCCTCGGTCGTATGCAGTCCTGACTGTGGCGCTCACCTGCACGGCGCCAAACACGCATACGACCATCATTGGCACCAAGGCAGAAGCGACTCTCATCGCTGAAGACGACACGGTTCCATTCGTCCCTCCATTCACGCCTGTCGCGACACCACTGGAGGCGGGCTGCACGATGTTGGGGCGTGAGCGGAAGACGGCCTAACGGTGTGCGGGACCGTAGCCCAGCTTCATGGAGACGGTTGCGAATGGTCCTCGCCGATACCCCAGGAGCAACAGTGTCCCTAATTTGCTGGGAAGTGGCGGTGCGATCTCCTACGGCACTGCGTAGGATCCTACGGTCTTGGCGTGCATCCGTGCGTCGCTGCGGTCCGGTCCCAGGTCGACGGGCATGTGCACCTTCCGCCGACCACTGGCGACAACATCGATGTACTGTGGAGACCTCACGCCCCACGTGTTGAGCAATTCGGCGGTACGTCCACCCGGCCTCCCGCATGCCCACTATACGCCCTCGCTCAAAGTCCGTCAACTGCACATACGGTTCACGTCCACGCTGTCGCGGCATGCTACCAGTGTTAAAGACTGTGATGGAGCTCCGTATGCCACGGCAAACTGGCTGACACTGACGGCGGCGGTGCACAAATGCTGCGCAGCTAGCCCCATTCGACGGTCAACACCGCGGTTCCTGGCGTGTCCGCTGTGCTGTGCGTGTGATCATTGCTTGTACAGCCCTCTCGCAGTGTCCGGAGCAAGTATGGTGGGTCTGACACACCGGTGTCAATGTGTTCTTTTTTCCATTTCCAGGAGTGTATATAGAAAATTGCTCATTTTATCTTATCAAGATTACACAGCTGTGATTCACACTTGGCGATCTTTTTTACGTATTTCAAATATAAGTGGCTTATAGAGTTATAATGAGCATAATTCTACTAGACAAAGGTGAGCCTTGAATTTACCATGCCCAACTGCAACCTGCAGAACGTCAGAACAGTAGTGGAATAATAGGAACTGCCTAAATGCTTTGTCTCCCTCTTCAGATGGAAAAAGATAGACATGTATCAATAGACCTATGTTCAGAAACCATTCTAGGCTGTGAAAAGCGGCGAATGGCTACATATGATACAAAGATAAACTAGTAAAATACGTTCAGTATCTGCATCCAATATGAATGTATGGTGTGCTCATACAAATCTAATACAATTTTACAAAGAACTGTTGATGCTATGCATAAAAGGTGAAGAAATGTAGATATATGATTTTGAAAGCGTTAATGCCTAGCGAATGATACTTGATAACGGAAATCGTTGCGGCAGAGCACCATACCCAGCGGCTGATAGACCTAAACTAATCTTCATTTGCATTGTGAATGTTGCTGCACTCACATAGTGTCAAAGAAAGACACACTTTTGTTGCTTTAATTCCATACTTTGATAGGGAGTCTTTTTTTGAGATAACAGATAAAGACATCGTAAAATTACAGGGTCCGGAAGCGTGTAGCAAGTTATTGACGGTGTGAAGTCATGAATTCCTTGCAGCTGTCTCTTCAGATAATTAGGTATGATACTAATGCCTCTCACTGTTATTATTCTTTAACAAAATAAATCGCAAGGAATATGTCTCTCTTTGAAAGCAGTCCCTCATTTCACCGAACCATTAGCAAATACAAGAATAAACTACATTAAAACTTAAAACCTTTCATTCTGCTATCCCTAATACAGGAAAACACATTCTGAGTAGCTTGCATTTAGCCATGAAAAGGTCAGGTGGAGATAAAGTACAGATTAGGAAAATCCTAGAGAATTTGTCGGTAGCCATCTTCTCCTACTTCAGTGATCAGTTCCTTAGCAAATCGAAATAGTGTCTGTATTTAAAGTCGTACTGTATAACGTGGATACAGCGAAATACTTGATTTCGGAACATCTTATGACCAGCAAATGCGATATGTGTAGCCAAGCACTGCAAACGGTTTTTAATTTGACTACTCTTCGGTACAATAGCCTACGGATTATCTTATGCACATTAGTAACGTGCAGTTACATGTTTGTAGTAAGCTTTTCATTATTTTGCAAATTAGAACAAGTATGTTTTTCTTCATTCTTAAGGCCCATATCACTTAAGATCTGTGAAAAGAATATTAGCACATTGGTTTCTTTCGCAAGAATGTAATGAATTTTTATTTTTCTGACTTTTTCAGCAGTCTCAAGAATCTTTTTACTATGGATGTACATTACTAACTCTGATATAATCTCTCAAATGTTTCATTCAATGAAGATTTGTAAAGAACTTAAAGTAGGCAATGTATTACTTCTTGGGCTTCAATGCAGTCGGTGTAATTCTGTATAAGCTATGATTCTTTCTATATTTCCATGTTTACCCACATCAAATTGTTGTTATTCAACTATGATAGGCATCAGCAGGTACAGATCAATCTGAGATGGGGAAATTATAATTTGTGAAAGAAGTTAATTACAAACAAATCTAAGATACTGGGACCACATTTGTCGTCAGTTGTAGTTAATTTATGATGCAAAGTAAGGACTATCAAGAAGAGCTATCGGTCATGGGAACTATCGGGAAAATACTTCCACTACTAGAGGAACCAAATAATAAGGAAAACTGGAAGTCATTACTGTAGTTAGTCAATTCCACATGTTTCTGCAACCTAGTTCGTACTGTGGTACTGCGTATCAGAAACCAGAATGGTCGGGGTTCTGAAAGTCAAGGCAGAAAAGAAAAATTGAAGAACTCTTTCTTCCGTTTTTGTGTATAGGATGCACGATCTTTGTGTGGTATTTTATTCGTTGTGCAGATGGAGAGGATGTAGCTAGAATACATTTTGATCTTCTTCAGCTATATTCCCACTCCAATATTTGTAACGAAGTTGAAATTAGTTTTTAATGACTTTGTTTTCAAAGGAATCGTCTCCTTTTGCACTTCATGTATTAAGCAAATAGCCTGTTACCGTAGGGGGCTATGGTGCACCTGAAGAATAGTGTACTTGGGAACACTTGATTTTTCTTGGTCGGTGTTTCAATCTACTGACTGATTTCAGAATCATGAAGGAATGCACACTGGAAACCGCCGTATGCAGTTTGCGGCATTTTTTAGTGTTTTTATTGTTTTAAGACATGAGCTTGAGCTTTGTGCAACGTTTGTGAATATTACAAGTTTCACATATTTAAGGACTGCATGCTATGTTAAAGCTATTTCGAGGATATTGCTTATTTCTGTGTTACAGAGTTTTATAGTGAGTAAAATTCTGCGTATCTGTAAAAGTAGTTACATAACATGTGGACGTCTGAGCCATAATTCGTCGTTCGTGGACCATCTTATATCGAAACAGAAGAGGGTCTCTTGCCATGGACCACTTGAAATTTTCAAACGAACTGAGTTTCTTTTACGTCTTACCAAGTGTTCCTCTCCTGAAAATGGGAATTTCTGTTAGTTGGTAATACTTCTATTTCAAAATGATTTTACTTGTAACTCGTGTATAATAATGCTTATTCTTTATGTGATTCCACTTATTGATTATTGGTGTGTAGCAGAGTAATAACGTACCACATAGACTATTAAACACATTACTGATGAGATTTTTCTCGTTTGCAACAGTTGTAAACTTGAATAGCGTATTTGTTCCTGGGTACATGACCATGTTGTTCCTTGGAACAACATTTCACATCTGGAAAATCCTTAACTCTCCTGAGTAATTTTAGTAAATTCAGAAAACGACTGCAGCACACTTAAACTTTATGCTATCACGTCAAAGTGGAATAACAAAATGTAATAATCTTTAGTTACCGGGCTGGTTAGAGGAGAATGTCTAAACAGTTTCCAAGGTACATTACTCTCTGCTGTGGCGTGTCCGACGTGCAGTGCTGGTAGCTGAATGCCTGCCAACCACACAATTCGAACGCCCACGGATCTACTCGTACCGTGACGGGGCGAAGAAGTCAGCGAGTAGACCAACATAGGTCGACGTTGATGAACACGCCAAAATCTCTAACGTCGCACGCGACTAGCATCGGTGTGCGCCGATCCGGACAATAGTCTGTTTCCACGACCCAGCCAAGCAGCCAATCAGAAAGGTGTAGTACTTCACACATTGAGAGTTGAGAGTTTAAGCTTGCACCAAAGCAGCAGACGAAAGTGACACGACCATCCTTCACCAGAGTACCAGAGTCGCCGCTGCTGTTACCGTCCAGTCTACTGTCTACCACCACTCCACAACCGAGGCGTTGCGCCCTCAGCAACCGAACTCTACCAGCTCGACGCATCTGGACTTTGTCATCGTTTTGGTGACTGTAGATGGGAACATCAACTTTTCCGTCACTCGTGCTCGGAATAGACTTCAACGTTCACGACGAGCGTGCTCCATACTGGCCTGTCGGAATTTTAGCTTTAGTTCTACCAGTTATATCGTCCTCCAAGGGACTCGATTTTTTTACTACGGTGTTCAAGAATAGATATTTTTGCCACAGTGAATTTTCTGAAGCAGTATTTATTTTCTATGGTGTTCACTGATTAGTTTTGGAAGACACTTCTGAAAATATTTTGTGTGTGTTGCTACTCTGTAGCTAAAGGCTTATAACTGTGCTCATTCAACATAATTGTGTAAATAATTTTTTTTCCAGTTTAGCTTCCGAGTAACAACATAAAAGTCTCCCCAACTCCACCCCATGTATGGGTCCTTCATTACTTCTGCCAGTGCAAGACTGCAGTGAAGATCCCTGGCTCCTTAAATAAGTGTCTGCAGGATAATCGTGGATGACCTCCAGCAATTATTCTGATTACACCCTTTAGTGCAATGAACAATCTTTTAGTCAATGATGAATTACCCCAGAATACGATGCCCTACGAAAGCAGAGAATGATGCAAGCCTGTATTGATTCGTTCTTCATCTACACCGTCTACATGTTCCTTCCATTTTCTCTTATTTTCTTTTGTTTCGTTTATGTTATATTTCTAAACCCATCTTTAAATCCTCATTTCTTGTACGGTCGTCTGTTGTGTGTCCTTTCTCTCTAATTAGACGCCTCGTTTATTCAGCAGATATTGTACTTTTTGGTACCTTGCTGTTACCAATGCTTCACTTCCGTAGAAAAGTGTCGGTACTACTATAATTTTCTAAAACTTCAATGATGTTTCGTTCCCGACTTTTTTCTGCAGATTTTTTTATAAATTGTTACACATATACGTAGAAGTAAATTTATTGAATTTCGAGAGAAGCTTTGAGAAGAAATTACGGAAGACCTATAATTATACGGTTAATGAACCGTACTGTCCACATAATTTATACAGATACAGCTACATCTGTATCCACATCTATACTCAGCAAGCCACCTCACAGTGTACGGTGGAGGGTACTTTGTGTACTGTTGTCACTTCCCCCCATTTCCTGTTCCAGTCATGAATTGCGCGGGAAAGAACGAGATAGGTAATCTTCCATCCGGGCTCTAATTTCACTGATTTTACCTCCAAGGTCTTCACGCAAATTATGCGAAGGGTTGACTCTTCCAGTAAAGAACGTACAGGGAATTTTAAAAGTAAACCACGGCTCATAGCGTACGACACTGGAGTTGGACGAGCATCTTTGTGACGTTTCCGATTGACTAAACGAATCTGTTAGTGCCATATCTAGGTAGGTCCATGAATTCATTTTATGCAGTGCAATTTAATCCTAACTTAAGCTATTACAGTGGTCGCTTTTCTGTGTTGTTGTGTGTCCTATGTCTATAAGTTGGAAAGTATCTTCTAATAAAGCAGCTAATTCGTTATTTCGGCCGGATAGTCAGTGTTTCAAGCTGACGGGAACACACTTCTCCTTTTCTACGTCCACATGTGCCTTCTTATGTTATGTGGCAGAGTGTAAGTGGCCGCACCATAGCCATTTTCTCCATGTCCATTACAGCCGCGGATAATACGCGAACAATGTACTACAGACCTTTTATATGCCATGATGTCTCTAGTTAAGTCATCGTGGTTATTGTACGAGCCTTTTGACTCAGTTTAAGTATTTGGGCACTCACACTTTTGGCAGTAAAACTCACCGCGATGCACAACGGCCATCATGTAGCGTCTCATTCTGAAGTTTCTGGACTGTTTCTGCAGTTCCTGTACCATTTCTGAGACAAGACCTGACAAAAATGACCTTTCTCTAAGCCGGAAGCAATATTTTTGTGTGACTACCCGCTCTCCCTCCCCCTCTCCCTCTCCCTCTCCCTCTCCCTCTCCCTCTTCCTCTTCCTCTTCCTCTCCCTCTCCCTCCCCCTCTCCCTCTCCCCCCCCGTCTCTCTCTCTCTTTCCCTCTCTCCCTCCTCCCGGTAATCCTATTTTGTAAGGGCCACAGACCATCGAAAAATATTCAAGAATTGGTGGAACGATTATTTTGCAGGCGACTTCAATCTTGCCTTAATTAGACTTCATTTGGTTTCTCTCAGTAAATCTTTACCTGGGTTTTCCACAACATATTTGTGCCATCGTTCGATCTCATATCTCGCCGGACGATTGCTTCTGGATACTAGACAAGGTTTCAAGTGATTGTGCAGCGATCAAGTAGTCAGACGACTTACTTTCATTCAGTCTGTTTGAGAGAACTGCGTCAAGTTTATTTACACTGGGAGTCAACCGTGAATCTTCGGAGCAACCATTAACTATATGCAAGTGTCGCCCCGTTTCGTATCCATTTCCTAATGATCGCATCTGCCCATACACATATCTGTCGTCAGCGAACATCATCACAGAGGTAGAGATGTTACGATGTCACGTGGCATGATGTAGCAGCTGACAACAGGTACTCCTTGTAAGCAGCGCACCGTTTCCTGAAACTATGATCTTGTGATGTATAGGTATTTCTGGTTTTCACTTGTTCACAGGACTTTCGAGATATCACTGTTTAGCCTTCAGTTCAAAGATACATATATTCACAACATTATTTACAAAGGTGTTGTGTCTGACGACCCGACTCTTCTTCGTTTCCGTGTATTAGTAGCCTGTACACCTATATCCAGGCTAAAATGTGCACAGAAAGTGTATCACTATTTTAAAAGTACAACACATAAAAACAGTGCATCCTGATATTCGCAAATTCACACTATCAATTTCTGGAAAATTACCCAATAAATCTGTGTAATAGAATTAGACTGTTTGGATTGTTATTTTATCTTTTTGAGATACGTCTTCTGCATGTGTGTGCGTGCTTGTGCGTTTGCATGTTTAGACATTCAGCCCTGAGGTGCAAAATAATTGGCTTCAGACGAAAACGAAGGCCTTTTCTTCGGTCATTGTCATTGTCCTTCTAATGGGACTTGTCTGAGAAGTGCTGCTTCTTAATGTGATTTCCCACATTACTATTCCGCTCTTAATGCTGCCAGGGGAATACCTGACCTGATTTCGCTGGAATGTGTCTAATTCCTGAGCAAGCCTTGTGCAGCTGGATTACAATATTCAACATGTATTGTTCTCTGGCAGCGGTGTTTTCTACCCGCACCATGATGTCTGTCGAGTCTCCCATGAATATTATTAGCCTTCCGGATTCCGCTCGTTTCAGGTTGACAAGATTGCTCATCATTTTCAACTACGCTGTCTAGAAATTCACGTTTGGTTGGTTGATACGATTCGAGTTACATCTCATCAGGTAGATACTGCTTCTTTTTGATTCTGATTTGTATATATTTTTTATGAAGTTTCAAGATCCCGTGCAAGTATACTGGCTTCTCTCCTGGGTTGGTTCTCAGGTTGTGTTTACACGTCGTGTTGGTTACGTTCGTCCAGCACTTCTTGCAAATGTGGCGATCGAGTATACTCCGGTTAGAGTTTACAATATTTCTCCCTAAGTGGACGATTCATTTCTTAAGGCGGCGTTGATTCCTCGTGGAGTCGTACGGCATATCAGGCGAGAACGCTGGTCTGCTCAGCATCGCTTGCAATGTTGCAGTGGTATCCGAAACGTATAAATGTGTGCTCAAAAGAATATTCCTTCACACCTTAATATTTGCGATTACCGGTTCATGTTACGCTTGTAGGGCAAGAAGGAACCAGCTTCCTTAGTAATGAAAGTGGCTGTCCGACATCCAACTGTCCTCGCCATGTTACAGTTTTAAAGTCGTCCTATGAAACTCGTTGTCCGCTGAGCTAGTGTCTTTGCAATCTGCTGTCAGTACTTCTCCAGCTTCAGAGGCCGTTGGGGAGAGATTGCTCCCCACTCTGCAGAAACTTTCCACCCTTACAGGCCTCTGCTGCAGTTATGGCGCCGGCACCGTTAGCATAATTCAAACGCCCCTAGACTCAGGATGATACAGATTTTGAAGTTACTCCTCCCCAACCACGCCTTTCGAGAAGGTGGTGGTAGAGGGTGCTACTTCCATTGGTGTAGCTTTGAATATAGACGGTAATTGCGGTTCTTTTCCCGCCAGGAATGACGACGCTGAATCTGTTGATGCTGAAATGAATGTTGCATCCGCGTCCTCTCCTCCACCCGTGGAAATGTCTGTCTCGATGTGTTCCTATAATTTAATGGAGATATCGTCTACTGCTCTGTCCTTATAGTGTTGTAGTGCAATACCATCCCCTCCTCATTCTGGTACAGTGGAACAAGGAGGAGCAACAAGTTACTACAAATTTTTCTTCCAGCTAATCAGGTGATGCAGATAGCTCCAGATACTGCACTGCCTGTCTCTCCTTTATCTGATGACGGTTTTCATCGCTCCTGATTGTGTTTCTCGCATTCTGTTGAGTGGAGCATGGATTCTGCACCTTCCGGTTGGGAGGATTCAAATCTTGTACCGTCTTCTCGCCCACCTGTTGGTGGTATGGAGAACAAGACGTGATGTGTAAATTCTTTTCTAGTTCTCCTTTCATTTCTTGCATGTGTTAACTAATGCAGGCATATAAGTTTCATCCCCCAAGTATTTGTAGGATGAGGTCTCCATTTCGGCTTGCTGCATTACGACAGTTTATTTACGATTCCCAAGCTGCTGCTGTCTGGTTTCAAGAAGTGGTATTTGATGTGTTTTGTCTCCCTGAGTATTGTACATTTTTTGAAGTTACTGGCATGGCCATGCTTTATTGGGACGCTATTCCGTTTGTAAGGTGGCAGAATAAACGGTCAGATTCGCACCTTACATCAGACCTTTACAAATCGCCATGGAAAGGTGAAGATGACACCTAATTAAATCGACAGTTATGAGAACATTTGCCTATCAATTTGTAATGCAAAAAGGGATGACAGTCAATCAACAGTAATTAACACACCATTCCTATACAATGCATGTCTTTGAGTGGAAGGTAGAACAGGGAACGTGAGTCGAGTCGCTTTTAGTTTTGGAAAGCCAGCTCCACAACGGCATAGCGAAGCTGCGCTGCGGGAGTTACATTGGCAACCACTTAAAGGGGTGGCAGGAAAGAGGACAGCGACCCGAGGCCAGGTGATCCAAGCTGGAGGGCCACCTGTAGCGAGGGCATCGGTGAAAGGGCAGAGAGGAAGCTTCAGAAAACTGCATTTCGAAATTCCAGCAGGATAAAAACAAAACCAAGTGACGCATTTTCGTCCAGTGAGTGTGACACATGGAAAGGTCAATGTACTTTAGGCATCTAGAATGGGCAAAAAACGTCCGATTGGCGGAAACTCACTAGGAAGGAGAAAACTGCTGAAGTTTGATAGAAGGGACGTTGCGATTGGTAGAGGGTGTTCCTTAAAATAAGACGAACACTCCCATTGTTCGAAAAAAGCTGTGATGTGAAAAAGGAACCCTAGTGGAGGAAGGCAGTTCTGCCATGAGTAGGACAAGAGAGAAATTTTAGGGGAACTCTTCTCTGAACTGGCGTCAGGTGCAGAACGGAGCACTTAACGCTCCATACGATGCAGAGAAGAAACTGACGTGGACACTGCGTCCACAGTGGCTGCACTCCAGCTAAAAGTAGGTGTAGCAACGTTTAGCTCCAACTGTCGAGAAACGAACCAGCCAAATTAGTTAATTGTTCTTGGGAGAACTGAGAGGGCACTATAGTATGCACGCTGCTCCAATCATGCACGTGTATATCGCCACATAATAAGACTAGGGCTGAATACATGTTTTCTCGCATAACGAGAAACATAGGGAAAGTTTCGGCTGGAAAGTTCAGCAAAGACCAGATTAGTTTTGTAGGAATTTCAGTGGGAGACAGCTGCCTTGCAGATAGCAGCACATTGCAGCTTAAGGTGAATACCGCCTGCAGAGGCGTAACTTTGTTGGATCACCAGTTTGGATCCACTTTAAACTCGAGTGGCCTTGGGTAATCTTGCACTAAAATTTGTCACTTGACTAACCATCCACCATAGACTTGATTGTCATCCTAAATAGTACCGAACCTTGAACCGGATTCGGATGATTTTCATAGTACTGACCAACATTATAACGTATGTGTAGGAGCAGTTTTGTAAAGAAACGTCCAATTAAACTTTCATATTATTGTGCTTAGGATTAATGTAAAGAAACTTCCAATTACACTTTGATAATACTGTGCTTAAGATTAATGTTCTTTCAGAGAGTTGATATTTAACATTGTTGTGTATACACTTATATCACTTTTGATGTTGGCAAGATGCGTTATCCATTGCGCTGTTTTTATGTTGGCGAGTTGAAAACTGTGTGAAAAGCTGTAATTTGATGAGAAATTTTGCAACATTAAACTTGTCATTTCATCTCACACAGTCGTTCTCAATTGTAGAATAAGTGAAAACAACCCCCCGCCCCCAAACCTTACACGCTGACTGACTTTGAACCACTGGGCGATGGTCGACGTATCTCATGTCGATTTTATGAACTCGCCTTAATTTGTCTTTATGTTCCAACTGGAACTGGTCGTACATATGATCGCTTGTGTTTTTATGAGAAAGATGCCATTTATTTACTTGGTCAAAATCTACGGAAAATTTTGATGAGCAAGGGGGGATATTTGAACTACGCCTTACGTCCTGTGGATCAGACTCCCAGCTATAGCTGTGGTTGTGAACTTAATGATATGCTGGCGTAGCTGGGTCAGCAGGACGCTTGGATCTGCAGATGTCCCACATTAGTGCAATTTTCGTATTTCGCAGCTACTTCTAGTAGTCGACTGGACCGTTTTTATTTGTCTGCTTCCCTACGTAGCCAGCTGATTCAGTTCCTCCCACCTTCACAGGCTACTGTGCTGTTTAATGACTCTTAATCATGTCCCGCAATGGATACATCTTTCTCAAAAATGGCTCTGAGCACTATGGGACTTAACAGCGGAGGTCATCAGTCCCCTAGAACTTAGAACTACTTAAACCTAACTAACCTAAGGACATCACACACATCCATGCCCGAGGCAGGATTCGAACCACAACCGTACGGTAGCGCGGTTCCTGACTGAAGCGCCTAGAACCGCTCAGCCACTCTGGCCAGCCATCTTTCTCGCCCCATTTGGAAGCTAACTGTTTTTCATCTGGCGTATCCCTCCCTGGATGATATCATCGCTGCCATATGGGGGCGAGCAATCCGTTCTAACGTACGTCATCCCTCAATTATGGAATCATGGAGCTCCATTGTCAAATATCACCTTCGCACTGCACTCCTGCGTTTTAGCGCTCGTAAAGCTGCTGGAATGAGGAGGACTCGCGAATTTTGTTATGCTGTCCCTCTTGATCTTTATGATGGTGCTCGAGACGTCCCATTCACAGTTATATATGTTCACCGGGTGAAGGCGAGACTCCTTCAACTTACAAGACTACAAGTAGAAAGTCTTCGTTTGCATTCCCAGCCACGTTCGATTCTCCAGGACGAGTTGACGTCTCTGTATCATCAAACTCGGCTTCGAACGCGATTTGAAAGGACTTGTCTCTCTACCATTCGTTCTATATGTGGACGTGAGTGGTCACCTAAACTGATATAATGCGTGAACTTTCCCGTATTTTGCCATATTTACACTGGAGTGGAATCAGACGGTATAATGTCTGCTGATTTTATACTTTTCTTCTTGACAGTGTTGTTACACCAGCTTTCCATAGGAGTTTTTGACAGATTTTCACCGTGATGGGGTTTCTGACTTTGTAGTTAGCTCTCCTTCCCGCAGATCTAAAAATGCGTGTGAAATCTTATGGGACTCAGCTGCTAAGGTTATCAGTCCCTAAGCTTACACACTACTTAACCTAAATTATCCTAAGGACAGACACACACACCCATGCCCGAGGGAGGACTCGAACCTCCGCCGGGACCAGCCGCACAGTCCATGACAGCAGCGCCCTAGACCGCTCGGCTAATGCCGCGCGGCCCCGCAGATCTCCGGTACTGGATGGCGTTCACAAAGAATTTTATGTTCGGTTTTGGCATTGATAGGAGACACGAAACCGTCTATGATGAATGAAGTGTGCAACGGGTACCCACCCGCCCTCCTTTAAGTTCGGAAAAACTGTTTTAATTCCCAAAAATTCAGGACATTTGTCGATCGATCAAGTCCGACCTATAACGCTGACATATTGCGCGTTATCAGTGTTGTCTACCGGGTCGTACTCTCCTGCCTCCCGTTGCTGAATGTCGTGATCTCATCTCGACTGATTCCATTGTTTCTGTGTTGGGAACATTACTTTTTATTCATTTGCTGTTGCAAGTGGTGATGGCTGTTGATTTTAACAATCCCGCACGACGGATGTTCACCTCTCTAGTACTGGTATTCTGACGTGAATGGTCGCCTTACTCCCTCCGTCGAAGTGTGTCGTGGTGTCCTGCTGCGGGGTCCCCTTTCTATGTCGTTATTAGTGCTATTCCTGGAATCCTTATTGCTGTCTATAGCTGCTCGCTTACAAGGAGAAAGGTTATCGTCCGTGCGTATGCCGATGACGTTATGGTACTTCTTCGTTCTTATGAAGACATACCGCTGCTCAGCGAAGTTTTGGATGTGTTTTTTGGGAGCACAGGCTAAAGAACGGAAATGTCAGTTACTCACTTTGTGGGGATTTGAAGCAGCTGAGATTCTTTAGGCCGTGGCTGTCGCCGCCATCGATCATTGGGTGTTATAACTGATCGTTGTCCGGTGAAGATAGCTGCGCTAAATCGGAGGTACGTCGCTGACAGGATTCAAGGGGCGATTCTTGAATACGAATGTCGCTCCATCTCTTTACTTCATAAGGTTCGGATTGCGGAAACTTATTTGTTGAATAAAGCCTATTTTGTTGCACAAATTTTTCTCTTTTCTACAATGACATCCCTAAAGTTACAACGATTATGGGGGAAGTTTATCTGGCGAAAGTCTATTTTTCAGGTGCATTATGAGATTATGGCGAGACCCCGGCTTATGGGAAGTTCGGGCGTCCCTGATGTTGGTGCCAAGGCTTCTGGTGTATTTCAAATGCTTCAAGTGGCTCTGAGCACGACGGGACCTAACATCTGAGAACATCAGTCCCCTAGAACTTAGAACTACTTAAACCTAACTAACCTAAGGACATCACACACATCCATGCCCGAGGCAGGATTCGAACCTGCCGGCTTCTGGTGTATTTCTTCGACGCACTATCTTAACGTGTCTTTGCGTCCCCCAGTCACTTACAGCTCGCCTTTTTGCCTGCCTCCAACCTGCCAGCTTAACCCCTCCAGTACGTGTTGCTAGTACAAATAACAAATTAAGGCATATTCGAAAGAATACTTGGAGGTTGATATTCTTTCCCAGTCGCATGTCGCTATAAATATGCTGTTATACCGCTGGACGTTTCCAAACTGCGTTTTCTCTGTGGAACCCCTGCCGCCAGAGACAGATTGGAAGGTTGCTTGGTCGACTTGTTTTCCGATGGACGTGGCGTCCTATTGGTACCATGTAATTCATAACCTTGTCCCCATCAATGTTATACTTTTTCGCAATGGCCTTAGTGAAACAGACCGAGTCGGTCGCGGTGGCCGAGCTGTTCGGAACTGCGCGACTGCTACGGTCGCAGGTTCGAATCCTGCCTCGGGCATGGATGTGTGTGATGTCCTTAGGTTAGTAAGGTTTAAGTAGTTCTAAGTTCTAGGGGACTGAAGACCTCAGATGTTCAGTGCCATAGTGCTCAGAGCCATTTGAACCATTTTTTAAACAGACCGGTACAATCGTTACCATGAAACGTATACATTACGTCATCGGACGGTCCCTCGCGGATTGGGTCTGTTGTCAACTGGCCTTTTATGCGACGGCGACGCAAGCGGCAATCTCCGGTGAGACTGTCCTGCGTCCCGATTCAGCCTTCTTTTCCACCACCCAGCAGGAAGAACAATGCAGTTATGTGGCTTGTCGGTCATTGTGGTCTTTATGTGGTGGGGAGCGGGTATGACCCGGAGTGTTGTGTCTTTCACCAGTATGTGGCTACGGCCCAGTGGACATGTCTAAAGATGCCACGCTATCATGCGCTTTTTGCGGATATGCTGTACCTCGTATTTAATTGTGATGAAGTTGGATGATGTTCGGATGTTTCACTCCAGTTACGTTGTTTTTCGTAAAATTGAGGAAAAAAGGTGTGAGTGAACTGGTCCTCTTGGTATTTTTCTAATGGTCCCTTTTCAGGTGTCCTATTACAAAGTTTATTTCATTTTTGTGGTACTATGTGTCTTTTTTTAATTAGTAGAAAAATAAACAAAAAATGTGGCAGGCAACTACTGGCAGTGATTTTATGTCCTGTTTCAGAGGTGGAAGCCATGTAGGATGAATCCCGATTTTGTTTCTTTCTTTTTGAGTAACGCCTTTTAAGGTTTCGAAGAATAAACAAATAAATAAATAAATATTTAAAAAAATAAAAAATAATGAAGGCCAGTACCATGTGATGGACCAGTACAGAGACAGGCGAGGCCAGCCCTCGGGGTTCGACGCCTGCCTACCTTGTCTCCAGCCAGCCTGTAGGTGACAGTCTCCGTTCTTTTCTGTCGCTAAAAGAAAAAAAAAAGTGGTCAAGACATTTCGTTGTGGCAGCACAACAAACCACATTCGAACCCTGGTCACAGCGGAAGGTTAAAATTTTGATGAGGAATGTGCGCACATGCACTTAACTACATCACTGATACATTACTGTTGTTGACAAGTAATTGTTCTTTTTTCAGGCTCTAAAATGATTTCGACACCGTTTCCTTACTACAAGCTTCTAATCAAAACGCGAGCAACCGGAATATCGTCTAAGTTACGCACCAGGAACTGTGAATTATTGTCAGGAAGATTGCACTATGTACTAACGGATGGAAACGGAGCGAGTGAAACCGAAACTTTATCTAGTGTTCCACAAGGAACAGTGACAGACTATTTACTGTTTCTGATATGCATTGCTGAAAAATGAGAATGACAAAAAGTGTAAAATAGCAAAGCAGGAATGGCTAAAGAGTAAATGCAAAATTTTAGAAGCATGCATAACTGTGTGAAAGGTAGATGCCACCTATAGTAAAATTAAAGAGACCTCTGGAGAGAAAAAAAACAACAATTTATGAATATTAAGAGGTCAGATCAGCAACCAGTATTATGCAAAAGAGGGAAATCTTCGGCGAAGGAAAGCTGTAGACAGTGTTGTCTGCAACAAACGCTTTGAAATTTTAGAGGTATCAGGAATAAAACACAAGAAGCAAAAAATTATCTTCAGCTTGTTAAGAAAAACCGTATAGAGTTAGAAGACTCGATAGACATGAAAGGGAAGCATTAGTTGAGAATGGAATGAGATAGGGATTCTTGACTATTCCCAATTTTGTTCAGTGTGTACACCTAGCAAGCTGTGAAGGAGGCATTTGTAAAGGGAATTAAACGTCAAAGGTAGTGTCTTCGAAAGAGGTTATTAGTGACTATCACCAAAAGCAAGAAAAAGGGACATGGAATGTAGTCGAATTAAATCAGACATTTTTCAGGGAATTAGAAAAGGAAATGAGACACTAAGAACTGTAGAGGAGTTTTGCTAGAGAAATAAATGACGATATCCAAAGAGGAGGGGATAAAATCGGTTGGTAACACCAAGAAAAGAGTACCGGAAAAGGAGAAGTTTATCAATTTAACTGTGACGATGTCTTTTCTGAAGATATTTGTCTGGACCGTGGTTTTATAGAGAAGTGACACGCAAGCTAAAAACAGTTCAGAGCGTAAGAGAACAGAAGCTTTTGAAATGTGATTCTAAAGAAGATAGACCAGGGCCTACTGAAGAGACACTGAGTATAATCGAGGGGGGCGGGAGGGGGGGGGGAAGAAGGAATCCAGACGCATTAACGTAATGAAGAGAAATATGTGGGTTAAAAATTGTCGATGGTGTATAAGGAATAACGATAGAACGCTGATTCAAGAAAATGTAGGGTACCGTAGCATGGAATAAATATAATGGCAAGTTAAAAAGAAGAAAGCTGCAGTATTGCAACACACATTTCCCGTACAAGTGTAAGTATCCACTCGGTGTTGCTGTGTGAGAATCAGCAATACCAGCTATTACTAAATGATCAAGTGGGACGGATTAACGGAATGTCCTCATTAAAATATCAATATTTTTCCGTGGCCAAGATTCGAACGTGAAAAGGTGTGGCTAACCACTTGACCATAGCGACTGTTACACGAACTTACCCAATCCAGTATCTTACTTCTATCTGTAGGAGTGCACTGTATCTGATCTACACAGTGAAAGGGTACAGTACCACCCGACATTGAAAATAGGTACAACATACTTCATTATTTTTGTCAGAACAACACATTTTTTTTGTAAAATAACTCAAATTCAATTAATACAGCGAAGCCGGATACCAGTGCGGGAAAGAATGACAATTTATTTATTTAATTGATCACATGTGCACTCCCACAAAGTAAATCCCTACATCCAGTTTGGTGAGATCTGTGAAATGAATGAATGTATGGTCGTCTGCTAACCGCAAATAGTGAATGTGAATATATGATCATCTTTGAGACGATCCTTTGGCCACCTTTGGTGGAACCAAAGAGATGAAACTTACCGGAGTGCCTGAAATGTGGCTGACCAATACGGTAGCATGGTCTTCCCCCACCTCGACAGAAGTGCGAGATGACCTGAAGAATGGCCATGTTTCAGCACTCTGCCGCTGGATCTTGTGCTGTTAAGACCTGTCTTAGTTGTGCTCCGTAAAGACAAAAGAGTGGAGACATGGTATGCATGTGGAATATTTAAGAGTAGTTTGAAATAATAATTTCTCTATTTCAGGAACTTTTGTGGGGAGAATTAAATGTCAGGCAGGTAATATTAATGGGATTGTAGTAATCTTCGGAAGTGACCAACGGTCACAATGAAACCACGTGTAGCAATAAGTTGAAATACCTCTGTGTGCTTAAGTTAAGCTGAATTACTAGCGTGTGTACAATAAGTTGAAATATTTAAGAAATAGCGTGTGTACCATAAGTTGAAATATTTAAGAAATGGTGTGTGCAGGACTTGAAATTAGAGACAAGTACTTCCACGTGGTGAGTACTGTGTGAGTCTCAAACTGTGTATGAGACAAAAGATAAAGAGAAGTACTCGTCCATGGTATCAGTTGAGGACTCGCGTGTGTGACGAATACGTTCTTAATATTACTTTGCGTGATATGATTCCGTGTGACGCTAGATTCAAACTCTGAGAGAGAAGCAAGGTGAGTCGGCCGTCTATCCAGCAACGCCACTTGGCTTGCATTGCACAGGAAGACGTGCATATATCTCCAGCGTTCATAGTAGGAAAGTAGAATTACGAAGTGGGGCAGTGTCATGTGAAACTGGGATAAATATTAATTGAAGTGGGAAAGCTGAAAGTGATAATGTAGTGACTATTCCCTGTGTAGTATTTCATATTGTAGTGTGGTGTATGTCATGTAATTTGGGTATGTGTGGTTTGCATGGGAGAGTAGCGAGGTAGTTTCAAAAGATTAGTGGGTTATGCTTGTTCCTTTTGTACTGCTCGGTCTGGAGGAAAGTTTCATGATGATGATTGTGAGAGTCGAAGTGTGAGAAATAATAGAAGATCCACCATCCTATCTAGAAAGTGCACTGTAGCGTTAAATAATTACGAGACCATAAGGTAGAGAATCACCAATGTTAAGCCATGCCCACTGGGCGGAATTTCTCATGTGTTATTGTTGTAGGTTATAGAATTTGTGTGTTTAGGATATAGAATTTATCGGAATAAATGTGATGGTGAAAATAAAAAGATTGGTGGCCTTTTCCTTCGAATTGTATGTTGTCATGATATCCAGAATTTATAACGTGTGCGCCACTCATATTCAGTGCGATGGCCACGTGTTGATAAAAGCCGTTAAATAAAAAAGGAAAGAAAATGTCGTATTGCCAGTGCATAGTGAACAGTCAGAGTTCTGTAAATTACTGATAGTCAGATGCGTGTTTCCGTTGCGTATTACTCATACAGGAGGATAATTTGTAACTAAATTGTGAGTACGAGAGTTCATGTTACTCGATAAATAAGAATGAATCCGCTCGCTTGGCAGACCACTCATCTTGCAGGCCTGACTGCTTGATGCCACAGTATGAGCAAGGCATGTGGGTGCCTCTCAACAGTTCTGTACAGCTTGTACTTCCCATCCATCTGCTGCACTGTATCGATAATACTGCCTTCATTGCCTTCCTTCCAACCCTCCAAGTTACTCATCGGGCGCTCTAGTTAGGTAACGTCCCTCGCTTAGAACTGAAATTAGGTTTGCTCTCAAAATTTTTACCTTTTTAGGAAAATTCCATTGAATTTGGAGCTCCATATTGAATACCGTTCTGAGTCACTGACAGCTGTAGTGAAGTTCTACCTAGTGACGGTACTATTATCTTTTTCCAAACTGTGACAAATTCTGTTAGCGTGTGTAAAAATGTTGTTCTCAATTATCGCTTTCATACGACCAATATTTACTTTCTAAGTGATGGACTACACCAAAAACCTATACCAAAGACATTAAATAGTAGAAATTTACAAAGTATGATAGTATATTGATCTGCATGCTTTCGAAACTAGCACTTACGTGAAGTGCAATTATTGATTTCCCAAGTCTCTAAGATTTTCTCCATTTCTCAAACTATTTGATTTATTGAGCGTCACACTCTGCATTCCTTTCGTTAAGTATGATTCAAATCAGTTGCATATAATATTTATCAGCTGCATATAATATTTAATTACATATAGCTAATGTTTTTCAGAAGAGTATCACAGAGAAAAATGCTTGAGATAAACTGCAAAGAGTCCACCTGGTGGTTGTTTCTCATGTAATCCTTTAAATATTCGGTGAGAAAATGTGTAAATGCCATTCTCAGTCGAGCAAACCTACTGGAACGTATTTTGTGATGTACTAAATACCATCACAACCCCAAAAAACTTTGGCCACAAAGGGAAAAACCAGCTGACAAATAATATATACAACAACATACGCAGTTTAAACTCGAACAGCCGTCTAAAGACGTAACTGTGGATTCGAAACCGGTAACACTTTCTTTTCTGTGAATAAATAGCTTTATTAATAGTGATTGGTTGCTGTTTCCTTCTTCGTAAGAATCTGCTTGCACTAAGGACAAACCTACGGTCCAAAATGTTAGTTTCCGACAAAATAACAATCTCTGATTAATATGATAGAGTACCGTGGCTATGGATTCAGTAAGATAAAAAAATGAAGTACGTCATTTCCACTTATACGTGACACCATTTTTAAGCATATTTGTTCAACGAATATTTTCGAAAAAAGATATCAGTAAAGAAATTGGATGAAAAACTTACTAAATGTTGGCATTACTCGTATGCTGCCCAGGAGGCACTACAGTAATATGTATTTTAAAACTGTCTGAGTATCGCAATATTATTTATTTTCGTTGACGACACGTAACAGTAGTTAAGAAGAGATTCAAGGCAACCAGACCTGAAGATGGCCTGTACCTACAAACTGGTCATGTGAAATTAATAATATTGTGATCTAGACAGTGTTACACAGTTTGTATGATAATTATTTTAGTTTTTGTTCCTTTCCTTATTGAAGGATTTAACAAAGGATATTGTTATTTATCCGGAAAAATTCCTTGTGCTAGTGTTGAAATGTATACACTACTAAGGAATAACTTAGCAAGTTACAATGACTGGTGTTATGTTCGTAGCTACATTAATACTCCTCGAGTTTTTTGTTTTATTTATTTCTTATTGCTAGGTCCTACATGGATATATAGATTTCAGTGCTATTACTATGTTGCTTTTGGTTGTTTTAATGATTATGGGTCAACACTTTTCGTGTATCTTCCTCCCACTTCTTCAAGGAATGCGCGGAATGGGGTGTCCATAAATTGGCAGATATTAAAGAAATAATTAGGGATGAGAGACGGGGAAAACTCAAAAAAATTATAAAACGTGGTTTTAGCAAAATCGTAGGCGTCAGTTTAAAAGAGAGGATGTTAAAGCTGCAATGTAGGATATAAATAACATAGTTTATGAGCAATTCATTTGTAGTTGATTCGATTTCTCATTTACTGACATCAAGATGAATTCTTTGCTGACGACTGACTGCAGATAACGTTTTGAGAAGCACCAACACAGAGACGTGAGATCTCAGTCTGCGTCCTCCGTGTAACTTCTCCCGCCTGTTGCTCTGCGCCCGGGGCGCCACCTACCTGCTGGCGGAGTTAGTTTGCCAACTGGAGCGGAAAGGACAGCTTTCTGC
This sequence comes from Schistocerca serialis cubense, assembly GCF_023864345.2. Classification (NCBI taxonomy): domain Eukaryota; kingdom Metazoa; phylum Arthropoda; class Insecta; order Orthoptera; family Acrididae; genus Schistocerca; species Schistocerca serialis. The sequence goes on along the minus strand of NC_064639.1, from coordinate 215,851,935 downwards.
TGCCTGAGGAGCGTTTGTAAAGGAGCCAGAGTAGCCGTGATAGTCTAGTGGTTAGGACATTGCGTTGTGGCCGCAAGAACCCAGGTTCGAATCCTGGTCACGGCAATATGGTGTTATATTTTGTATTTTTTTTTTTACAGAGTTAATAATGTAGTCAAAACGACTCCTCCCTTTGTAATAACTCAAATTGTTCATTCAGTTCACCAACATTAGACAGATGTGTTTCACAATCTGTGATTTCTTTTTTTTTTTTTTTTGCTTGTTTCAAACATGATGTATCTGTATCTTGAGGTTATAATGAAACAATTTTGCTAAACAAAGACGAGCCTTGACTATCACATGCTCAACTGCAATATGCAGGTCGCGAAGGTAGTATCGGAATAACAGGAACTGGCCAAACGGTTTGCCTCCCTCCTAAGATGGAAACGCAGTGACGTTGAGCAATATGACTATGTTCTAGTTGAACCCTACAGTGTGGCAAACGTTTGCTTATTGTTGATAGTTGAGAGTGATGCTAAGATAAACACCAGATGTGATATAGTTTTAGGAAGAGCAGTTGAAGTTTTGTATAAAATATGACGATACAAAGGTATAAGATTACGAGAGAGTTAATTTCTGGCGAGTAATATCTGGCAACAGAAAAACATTTGTTCAGAGCACCACACAAAGCAGTTGAACACCTAAATCTATCTTCATTTGCATTGTGAACTTTTTAGAGATGCAAAGTGTCAATAAAAAAGGCACACTTTGCTTTCATTAATTCCATATTGTCATATGGCGTCATATTTGGCAGTACCTGATGAAGAAATGCCAAAATAATCAGGTTCAAAAGAGTGTAAAATATTATTTATGGTATTAATTCATGACATCTTTGCAGTAGTCTCTTCAGATACGCACGTATGATATTACTGCTTCTCACTGTATTTACTCTTTAATTAAATATATCACGAGAAATCTCTCTTTCTTTGAAATCTACCCCTCAGTTTACGGAATCATTACTAACAACGAGAATACTCTACATCAACACTTAAAATCACGCACTGTGTTGTCCATAATTCAGGAATACACATTTTCAATAGTTTGAAAGTAACCCTAAAACGGTCAGCTACTGATAAAGCACAGATAAGGAGTATCCGAAGGAATTTTTAGGCAGCCATCTTCTTCTACTTCAGTGATAAATTTCCCAGCAAAGGGAAATGATGTCTATGTTTAAAGTTACATCACGTCACATCACATCGCATGAACTTGGCGTAATACCGGGTTTCGGAAGACTTCCGAGGAAAAAATCCAATATGTCTAACTAAGCTCCGGTTCCAGTTTGACGACCCTTGGCTACAATAGCCTACGGATCATCTTATCCACTTCAGAAGAAGATATTTAAATGTTTTTTATGAGATTTTTAACTAATTTGGATAACGGTAACGAATTCTGAATTAATCCTGAAAGTGTTTCATTCAATGAAGATTCATAAAGAATTGTAAAACATCCAGCATCTTACTACTTTGTCTTCACTGCAGTAAGCACATTTCTGTATACTCGATGTTTCTCTCTGTATTTCTACTTTCTATAGATGGGAACTGTTAGTACTGAACTATGATAAACATCAGCAGGTGCATATGAATCTAAGTTGGGGAAATGATAATTTGAGAAGAAGTTAATTACGAACAAATATGAAATACTGGGACCACATTTGTCGTTGAGAGGCACCCACATGCCTTGCTCATACTGTGGCATCAAGCAGTCAGGCCTGCAAGATGAGTGGTCTGCCAAGCGAGTGGATTCATTCTTATTTATCGAGTAACATGAACTCTAGTACTCACACTTAAGTTACAAGTTATCCTCCTATATGATTAATACGCAACGGAAACAGACATCTGACTATCAGTAATTTACAGAACTCTGACTGTACACTACGCACTGGCAATACGACATTTTCTTTCCTTTTTTTTATTTAAACGGCTTTTGTCAACACGTGGCCACAGCACTGAATATGAATGGCGCACACATTATAAATTCGGGACATTATGACAACATACAATTCGAAGGAAAAGTCCAACAATCTTTTTCTTTTCACTATCTTATTTATTCCGATAAATTCTATAACCTAAACACACAAATTCTATAACCTACAACAATAACACATGAGAAATTCCGCCCAGTGGGCAGGGCTTTACATTGCTGAATCTCTATATTATGGTCTCATAATTATTTTTAACGCTACAGTGCACTTTCTGGATAGGATGGTAGATCTTTTATTATTTCTCACACTTCGACTCTCACAATCATCATCACGAAACTATCCTCCAGACCGAGCAATACAGAAGGAACAAGCATAACCCACTAATCTTTTGAAACTACCTTGCTACTCTCCCATGCAAACCACACATACCCAAATTACATGACATACACCACACTACGACATGAAATACAAAACACTAAATAGTCACAACATTATCACTTTCAGCTTTCCCACTTCAATTAGTATTTATCCCAGTTTCACACGACACTGCCCCACTTTGTAATTCTACTTTCCTACTATGAATTCTGGAGATATTTGCACGTCTTCCTGTGCAATGCAAGCCAAGTGGCGTTGCTTGATAGACGGCCGATTCACCTTGCTTCTCTCTCAGAGTATGAATCTAGCGTCACACAGAATCATATCACGCAAAGTAATATTGAGAACGTATTCATCACACACACGAGTCCTCAACTGATACCATGGACGAGTACTTCTCTTTATCTTTTGTCTCATACACAGTTTGAGACTCACACAGTACTCACCACGTGGAAGTACTCGTCTCTAATTTCAAGTCCTGCACACGCCATTTCTTAAATATTTCAACTTATGGTACACACGCTATTTCTTAAATATTTCAACTTATTGTACACACGCTAGTAATTCAGCTTAACTTAAGCACACGAAACTATTTCAACTTATTGTTACACGTGGTTTCATTGTGACCGTTGGTCACTTCCGAAGATTACTACAATCCCATTAATATTACCTGCCTGACATTTAATTCTCCGCACAAAAGTTCCTGAAATAGAGATATTATTATTTCAAACTACTCTTACAGGGTGTTTCAAAAATGACCGGTATATTTGAAACGGCAATAAAAACTAAACGAGCAGCGATAGAAATACACCGTTTGTGGCAATATGCTTGGGACAACAGTACATTTTCAGGCAGACAAACTTTCGAAATTACAGTAGTTACAGTTTTCAACAACAGATGGCGCTGCGGTCTGGGAAACTCTGTAATACGATATTTTCCACATATCCACCATGCTTAGCAATAATATGGCGTAGTCTCTGAATGAAATTACTCGAAACCTTTGACAACGTGTCTGGCGGAATGGCTTCACATGCAGATGAGATGTACTGCTTCAGCTGTTCAATTGTTTCTGGATTCTGGCGGTACACCTGGTCTTTCAAGTGTCCCCACAGAAAGAAGTCACGGGGGTTCATGTCTGGCGAATAGGGAGGCCAATCCACGCCGCCTCCTCTATGTTTCGGATAGCCCAAAGCAATCACACGATCATCGAAATATTCATTCAGGAAATTAAAGACGTCGGCCGTGCGATGTGGCCGGGCACCATCTTGCATAAACCATGAGGTTTTCGCAGTGTCGTCTAAGGCAGTTTGTACCATCACAAATTCACGAAGAATGTCCAGATAGCGTGATGCAGTAATCGTTTCGGATCTGAAAAATGGGCCAATGATTCCTTTGGAAGAAATGGCGGCCCAGACCAGTACTTTTTGAGGATGTAGGGACGATGTGACTGCAACATGGGGCTTTTCGGTTCCCCATATGCGCCAGTTCTGTTTATTGACGAAGCCGTCCAGGTAAAAATAATCTTCGTCAGTAAACCAAATGCTGCCCACATGCATATCGCCGTCATCAATCCTGTGCACTATATTGTTAGCGAATGTCTCTCGTGCAGCAATGGTAGCGGCGCTGAGGGGTTGCCGTGTTTGAATTTTGTATGGATAGAGGTGTAAACTCTGGCGCATGAGACGATACATGGACGTTGGCGTCATTTGGACCGCAGCTGCAACACGGCAAACGGAAACCCGAGGCCGCTGTTGGATCACCTGCTGCACTAGCTGTGCGTTGCCCTCTGTGGTTGCCGTACGCGGTAACCCTACCTTTCCAGCACGTTCATCCGTCACGTTCCCAGTCCGTTGAAATTTTTCAAACAGATCCTTTATTGTATCGCTTTTCGGTCCTTTGGTTACATTAAACCTCCATTGAAAACTTCGTCTGGTTCAACAACACTGTGTTCTAGGCGGTGGAATTCCAACACCAGAAAAATCCTCTGTTCTAAGGAATAAACCATGTTGTCTACAGCACACTTGCACGTTGTGAACAGCACACGCTTACAGAAGAAAGACGACGTACAGAATGGCGCACCCACAGACTGCGTTGTCTTCTATATCTTTCACATCGCTTGCAGCGCCATCTGTTGTTGAAAATTGTAACTACTGTAATTTCGAAAGTTTGTCCGCCTGAAAATGTACTGTTGTCCCAAGCATATTGCAACAAACGGTGTATTTCTATCGCTGCTCGTTTAGTTTTTATTGCCGTTTCAAATATACCGGTCATTTTTGAAACACCCTGTAAATATTCCACATGCATACCATGTCTCCACTCTTTCGTCATTACGGAGCACAACTAAAACAGGTCTTAACAGCACAAGATCCAGCGGCAGACTACTGAAACATGGCCATTCTCTAGGTCCTTTCACACTTCTGTCGAGGTGGGGGAAGACCATGCTACCATATTGGTCAGCCACATTTCAGGCGCTCAAAGCTCAGGTAAATTTCATCTCTTTGGTCCCACCAAAGGGGGCCAAAGGATCGACTCAAAGATGATCATATATTCACATTCACTATCTGCGGTTAGCAGACGACCATACATTCATTCATTTCACAGATCTCACCAAACTGGATGTAGGGATTTACTTTGTGGGAGTGCACATGTGATCAATTAAATAAATAAATTGTCATTCTCTCCCAAACTGGTATCCAGGTTCGCTGTATTAATTGAAAGTGAGTTATTTTACAAAAAAAAAAAGTGTTGTTCTGACAAAAATAATGAAGTATGTTGTACCTATTTTCAATGTCGGGCGGTACTGTACCCTTTCACCACCGGCTACCCATGCAGAAAAAAATGGCACGGTACTATCCTTGCAATGCGATGGTAGTTCCGAACATTTTTTTAAGAAAACTGTATTAGCACAAACGTAGCAAGTCATCAAAATAACCAGGAGGAGACCTTAGCCCCTGGTGACCTCAAATTGACGACCAAATGTTGTTACTTTACCAAATTATTGACACAGTTGTTGCATTATTGTACTCTCCACAATCCGGAGTAACGTACACATACAAATTTACAACACTCCACATGACAAATAAAACATTACATCATACAAATAAAAAATAATGGTGAGATAAAAATTTGCTTAGTTACCAGGATCTCGATTATTTTTAGGAGTAATCCAAACTTCACTAATTCTATGACAAATAAAAGATAATACTAATTGTACTCGTGAAATTTTAAGTAGCTCACCGTCCAAACACAGAACAAGTAATCTGACATTCATAAATTGCGTTGTAATAATCTTTACAAGGCAATGTCTAAATACAAAACAAAATCAACAAAAGAAAAAAATTTCATACACTAGTTACACGTAGAAGTCAGGCTCCATATCAATACATGCAATAAATAGTTAGCAATTAGTGCTTGAATCCACCAGTAGCTCTCGTATCTTACTCTACTGCTCATTTCTCTGTTGTCATACATTTAGACGACAAGAACTTGCATTTCGACTAGCCTTCGTTACACTTTAATGTGAAATATCACCACTGTGATAATAAAATAAGTGGCTTCAGTCCACACACCAACAAGATCATTACTGTCCACGACATCAAAATGCATCAATTAATTCCGATATTTGTTGGGCAATGCAAATTCTTCTCCCCTGTGACAACCTTACTGATCAATGCTACAAGAGCCGCTACGTTAGTATTACGCCACTGGCTAATAATTAAAGCATCATTGTACCAAATATTCTAATAAACATGCTACGTGAACTTGATAACCCAGAACAAACAAAAAACAACACCAACTATTCTAAACACAAATGTTAATGAAATACAATTACACTTGCTGTCCCTTCAGGAATGAAACATATAAAAAAATTTACACAATTACAAGTACAAATACATTATTCCCTATCTTGCGAGTCACACGGAATCATTTAATTCTGTGATTTTCTTGGGGTCTAAAAAGTTGCTGACAGGTTCCCTAGAAACACTGTCTCGGTGTCCAAGCTCTCCCATGGTTACCCGGACGAAAGTCTTTAAGTCACTCAAATCGGCATTTTCAACACGCACTGAACAGTAAACTGTATCTCACATTAAACACAAATGCCATAGTCACTCTCAGAGTACCATCCACACGAATCTGGTCGTCCAAAAATGGCCCTACAACTACTATTACCTGCGGTTCTGTCCTTACAGTTCATGGTGTAATTAAAAGTCGTAAGTTCCAACAAACAACACTTATTCCCGCACCAATTAAAGAAATGTCTTCTACTACAAATGCAAATGTCAATGTCCCACTTTAGTTTCTTGCGTTCATCCAATAATTAGTCACCAAACGACAACTGTCCTCTTCAAGAATACCAAGCGTCCCACATGCAATTCACAAAGCACACTTAACAAGTCACTGCCAAAAGTTCATGGATCCCACCGTTCAGTGGTCAAGACAAAACAAAACAATCGTCCTGTCTGCTAAAGACAAAATCTTTTTCACCACTCACAACGCGGAAACACCAGTCCTTCACTTTCCACCTTATGGAGACATACGAGCAGTCATCTTGTTTCACGGCTCCACAGTCCAGCACTAGTTAATAGTTGCTGGTAAGAAATGCCCGCCGGGTTCTGCCGCGCGTCGTTCATTCTGCCGTGGCGCCGCCGCGCGATCCGTTAAACAGAAGAAACCACCCGCTGTTGCATCTGCGGGATACTTTCCCCAGTCGTAAGGGTGCCGGAACTTATGAATGGCCAGTGGTATGTGCGTGTCGCCCCAGGCCGTTGACCTGCTGTAGCAGGCGCGTGGAGTGTACCCCGACCGGCAGTGGAGTGGGGAGTGCACCGGCTCTGTTGCCGACGTCTGCTTGGCTTATGTGATACGGGTGCGTTCGGTGTAGCCCTCAGCGCTACGACACCCAGTCAGTCAGACCCTTCCGTGCATCTTGCAACATTACAGACAAAAGGATATTCTTACAATATTTAAATACTCATTGATTACATGTATGATCTATTAGATACATTGGTAATAAAAGAATCTTTGTTCTAAAAACATAAAATCATACCCCCTAGTTTTCTACACATACATCAACATTTATTCCTTTTCTATATACAGCCCACACTTGTGCTATTCATTGTACCTGTCATCCCTCATACAAAACATGAAAGAGTAAAAAAAAAACAAAAGGAGTAATAAGCAATCTATACTGCTCACAATTACAATATCAAATAGTAGGCTACTCTAACATCCTATCACAGTGAAAATATTTGAAACTGTTTATTCTAAAACTACAATATACTGTGAAACTTTGTGCTTGTGACAGACTGAAATTAATACCCCTTGAAAGTGTTCTAACAAAAAAATAAGAAAGAATCTACACAGCTCACAATTACCTACCACATGTTATTAAATAGTAAACTAGTTTAACATTCTAACACAATAAACATTTTAGAAACTCGTGACTCTAAATCTACAACATACAATGCACCTTTGTGCTTGTGACAAACTGAAATTAGTATCTCTTTACATATTTCACATTTTATTATATATAACAATATTTCTAGGACACGTATGTACCATCCACATCTCAGATCCTGACCTGCCATCGAGGTTCATCCCAATCAAACAATAAAACACAATAATGTTTTAGTTATGGATCGGTAGCATTGATCACACTACTCTACGACTCTCACTCACCAGACATCACATTTTCCTTCTCATTCAATCCATTAATACACTAACAGAATAGGTCTAGAAGTCAGCTAACCTTAACACCACCACACTCACGACAACATACCATACCTTTGCTCCCTTCTACTCAACCACATAACACATGAAGCTGTTTCGGAGATAGCTTTCCAGCCTCCGAATTCGTCCCTTCACTCTGGCACCTCTCTCCATCGGCTTACCTCTGCATTCACTTTACCGATTATTCATCCTGCTAAATATCAACTTAGAATTGCGACATTTCATCTAAGAACAAAAAATACACAAATTATTCATCCTGAAAAATAACTGTACACATTCTTGGTACCGTTTTGATTAGTTATACTGGTACCAGGCTTCAACAACAACAAAAAAATTATTTTTGCCAAATTGCAAATCTTATGGTAAGAATTAGATTTACACTTATATTACATCCTACGTCAGTATTCCACAACGTTCACCATCTGCATCTCATACTCCCTTTATGTCCTTTCACATTGTGCAGTTGTCCTCATCTCTTCATTCGTATTTCGGCTCTCCGTCCGTCCATTACTCCATCATTTCGTGGTCTTCCTTCGGCATTGGCATCAGTCTCTATTGCAGCATACACAGGCCTCTCTGTAACGTACATCCAAGACATCTTCACATTATTAATTCTACTCACCTTTATTTACCACTGTTTCATCACATCGAATCTCTCTTTATTAATCACACTGCTTCTCTCCTTAAATATCACCTTTATCCACTACTATTTATGACGTCGCTTCTCTATCTACCATCTTTATCCACTCATTAATCAGCACGTCGTTTCTGCTTGATCCTTATTCATATGACAAAAAATACGTACATACACCACTCTGTCGACTCCTGTTCATGACTCATTCGACCAGTCTATTCCGTCATACTTCCTGACATCCCCCCTGAAAATTCTTATGTTCGATTTGCCCCTGCACAACGTTGCACACCACAAATAAATACACTACCATAAATTGCCTACTTTAGATCTATCCTTAACTTTTCCATAATTTGATGTTAGAAATGTGATGAAGCCCACGAGATTGTTTTCCCTTGATCGTCTCAATCAGTACAGCATTTTCATGGACAATCCACCTCACTCTGAATCGTCCACTATACACCGTAAAGAATTTGCTAGTTAGGAATCTGTGCTTCTTTGATAATCGATGATTTTTTATTAGAACCTTGTCTCCTACTGCCAATTCGATCTTACGGATCTTTCCTTTCTGCTTCTCCTGCCTATCCTTAAATGCTTTCTTAATACGCTCTATCGCAACCTTGACAATTTCTGTGTGCCTCTGCTTTCCTGATCGCGGAAAGTCTACCAGCTCCCTGACTCGACCTGGTGGTGGTTCATTCTTTAGTACCGTAATTGGTGATAAACCAGTTGCTCCATGTGGTAGCTCATTGAGGATGTCCTGAAAATCTTTGAGAAAAATACTCCAACTTCTATGTTGCCTGTGGCAATAGATCTTACACAACTTTCCCAGTTCTTTCAGCACTCTTTCACTGGGGTTACTTGCAGCATGGTATTGGGATATGAACACCGGTTTTATCCTTCTTCTCTTCAGTGTGGTTAGCCATTGTCTGGATCTATATTGTGGTCCATTGTCAGCTATGAACTTTTCTACAGTTCCTACTTCTCGCAAAAAGTTTTTAACGATCGCTGCTGCCACTGTCCTTCCCGTCGCACGTTTCAATGCGGTAAAAGTCACATACTTTGACACCAATTCCACTGCTACTAAAACATATCTATATCCCTGCATTGACTTAGGTAGCGGGCCAAACAAATCTGTTGCTCCGAATTCCCTCAAACTACCTGGCACTATCGGAAAAAGCGGTGCTTTGCATGAGATAGTTAACGATTTTGCCTTCTGGCACAATTTGCAACTACCAAGCACGTTCTTGATCCTCCTCTCCATACTAATGAAATAAACTGATTCTCTTAACTTCTTACAGCATTTCCTTGCCCCGTAATGCCCGTAACTTAGGTGCGTGTACCAGATCAACTTGTTGACTATTTCATTTGGTATACACAACACCCAGTCCTGTGTGTTCAGATTTCTACGGTAGAAAAGGACCCCGTTCTGAATTGTATAAAAGCGCGCTATATTGGCATCTAAGTTCGCTCTAACTCTGTCCTTCACCATTCTCCATGACGCGTCTTTATCCTGCTCTTTCGCGATATTTGTGAGTACCGCCCCTATGTATTTCTCGAACGGCATGCCCTGCATATACAATGTATCATATCTGTTCTCGTTTACCTCCTCATCAAAGTTTTGACCATGACCTACTGGGTTCCTTGACAACGCTTCTGCCACTATATTCTGTGGCCCAGGAATATACATGACCGAAAACTGAAACTCCTGTAAATAGAGTGCCCACCTAGCGAGTCGTCTATGGTTAAGTTTGGCCGACATCAGAAACTGTAGTGACTTGTGGTCAGTATAGATTTTAGTATGCCTTCCATACAAATAGTATCTAAAGTTACTAAAACCCCATACTATTGCCAAATTTTCAAGCTCAGTTACCGTGTAATTTCTCTCAGCTTTGCTAAGCACTCGGCTCGCAAACGCAATAGGTTGTTGTTGTATTACTTCTCCTCCTTGCTCTTGCTGTTGGAACAATGTTACCCCAAGTCCACTACGGGAACTGTCCGTGGCCATACAAAACTCTTTCCCTAGGTCTGGATGCCCGAGAAGAGGTGCCGATAGCAGTGCCTTCTTTAACGCCTCATACTCTTCCTGTGCGACAGGGTCCCAATTCCATACCGTTTTCTTTCCAGTCGGCTGACATAGTCTGGGTGTCGCTGCACCCCCAATATTAATGAACCTCCTGTAAAAATTGATTAATCCTAAATAACCCCGTAGCTGACGTTTTGTTCTTGGCACCGGAAAATCTCTGATTGCTTCGAGTTTGTCTGGATTTGGTCTTATTCCCTCTGGTGTCACAATGTGACCTAGAAACTCGATTTCTTTTCGTCCAAATTCTGACTTTCCCAAATTCACGGTTACCCCATGTCTCTCCAATGCACCGAGCAATATGCTTAACGTTCTATTGTGGTCTTCCCAGCTTCTTTCTTCTATCAGGACATCATCCGCGTACTGTGTTACCTTATCTTTTATTTTATTAGGAATGACAGTATTTAGCGCTCTGATAAATGCCGCGGATGATACATTTAACCCAAATGGTAGTTTCCGGAATTGATACGATTTCCCGTAGCACAAGAAAGCAGTGTATTTTCTACACCCCCTCTCTAACTCCACCTGCCAGAAACTCATTCTCAAATCAACTGAGCTGAGAACTCTGATCCCGTGGAACTTTTGTAGCAATTCGTCAAGTGTCAGCGGCCGATCTGTCTCTTGCTCTATTATCTTATTACTCCTTCCTGCGTCCAAAACTAATCTAATTGACCCATCCTTTTTTTCAACACAAACTAAAGGGCTGTTGTATGGACTGGATGCTGGTTCGATAATCCCTTGTTGTAGCATGCTTTCGATCTCAGCTTCCACTCTTTCTTTGTACACAACAGGTATCGGGTACACTTGGGCCCTAAACTGTTTATGTGGCTTGACCTTGAATCTATACACAAAATTTCTTATTGTACCCGCAGCATGTTTAAATACCTTTCTATTCTCGTATAAAATTTTCTGCAATTCCCCGTAGACCGTGGTCCCTCGTAAATGCCAGATTTTCTCCCTGATCTCCTCCTCCAAACATTTACGAATTTCCTTCTTCTCTTGTTCGAACCCCGTATTCTGTGCCTGTCTACCGGACTTTACCGCCAGACATAATGCTGAGTGTGAATTATCTTTACCATATAAGCAATCGTCGAATCTTAATGTAATTTCCTCCGAATCTCGTTTCAACTCCATCGAACCATTTCTCATGTTAACGACTGCTTTATATTTGTTCAAAAAATTAACGCCTAATATCCCTTCAACAGTTAGAGATGACACAATCATGAACACTGTACTAAACCTCTTCGCCTGGCACACAAAGTCTACCTGCGCTTGTAACTTCACCTCAGTTCCCTTTCCTGTAACTGCCCCTCTCACTGTTGTCCTTTGCAATGGCAACGTTGGCCATGGTTTTGTAAGACTACAACACTTAAATACATCTTCCCTCAAAACACTCATTACACTGCCTGTGTCGATGACACAAGGTACGATTATATTATTTATTTCTACGCTAATTATTGGGTAGACTTCACTCCCCACATATCCTACCTCCTCTAACAGATTCTCCCTTAGTTTTCCGTAATCGATATACCTAATATTTACATCATTAATAGTCCTGGTTTGTACCCGTCTATCATGTAGTCACCTTCTTGTCCCTCCATCATTGTGACAGTGATTGTCCTGTCGTGAACCCAATGACTGCCTATCCTCTCTTCGCCCATCATTTTCATTTTCCCTTCTTCTTCCAGCTCTGTCCTATCTTCTATTTTCCCGGTTTGCTGGTCGATATCCCCATGAATTCTGCCCCCTATTTCCTCGCCATCTTCCATTTCCGTCATTCCTCTGATTCCATGCTCTCCTGTCATTCTGATAGTTTCTACCGTTCCTATCCTCAACTCTGTCTGACCTATGAGTCATGTCGCCGTTCACAATGTTGCTCTCATTACCCAGTTCCTGTAAGAAGTGCTGAAATGACGCAGAATCGTCTAAGCCTCTGCCTCCTATCACTATATCTCTGCGCAATCTCACTGGCAACTTCGTTATACAGATCCTAATGAGCTCCCCAGTTTCGTATGGCACATCCAAATACCAGTTTCGTCTCAGCATTTCCTGATAGCACGACACTGGATCTCTTATACCACCTTCGTTACAATTTGGCATCATCAATATGCTTTGCTTAACCTGGTCCTGCTTACTTTTCGACCAGAATTCATTTAAAAACTTGTCACAAAATATCTTGTAGCTACTACAGTCTTTAATAACTTCCTGCATTTTCGCTCTGGCCCCGTCCCTCAAATGGTTACACACAAACTTCATTTTGAGGAGCGGTCCCCATGATGAAGGTAATGAATATTGAAATTGAGACAGCCACAGGCATGGATGTTGGTAATTATCAGGATCCGGAAAACAAGTGTACGTTTGTACCGACACGAAGTGCCTCCTCATTCTTCTTCCGCATTTATGTTTTCCGACCTTGGGCTATACCCAGTTGGATTTGCCACCTGTTTTATCCGACACAACCGTTCTTCTAACTCTCTGAGTTCGTCTTCCTCTTTCTGCCTATTTTCTTTTTTTGAATTTATCTCACTCTCCCTCTGCAATCTACCTGGTGGTGTGTCACCTCCGCTACTGCATGCTAATTGCAACTGTGCTAGTTCTTCCCTATGTTTCCCATTTATTTCTAATTGCGCCTCTTTAAACTGTAATAGTGATTGTATCTCTTCCTGCTCGGCATAAACCTCTCGCTGCGTACCGTCAGAGCCTGCCTCGCCTCTTACACTGAGCTTTTCTACATCTGCACTAATTGTATTCATTCTGACCACTACCTCCGCAACTTCATCCCTGTATTTATTTAGCGCCACTTCCTGCTGGGTGACTCGAGCTTCCATGCTGTCTAATGCCCCTTGTTTATCTGCAAGTAAGTCCTCCACTAGCTCTTTGATTCGCTCATCCGGCCACACGCCCCTATGTTCTGTAACATCGCTCTCTATTGCACTTATTCGCACCTCCAAATTATTGGCTTTTTCTTTCACGGCATCACATATTTGCTTCAACGCACCCAGATTCTTCTCCCCCTCATCTAACCGATTATTAACTGCGGACAGGCGCTCATCGATAACTGTGTGTAGCTTCCTCATTGCCTCTTTATTTCCCTTATCCATTGCCTCCAATCTTTCATTACTTGCTTCCAATCTTTCCTTACTCTCCCTATCTCTCTCCTTAGTCTCCCTGTCTCTCTCCTTATTATCTCTATCCATCGCTTCCAATCTTTCCTTATTTGCTTCCAATCTTTCCTTAGTCTCCCTATTCATCGCTTCCAATCTTTCCTTATTATCTCTATCCATCCTCTGTAAAAACTGCAGTAGCACACTGTAATTTGCTACTTTCGGTGCGCTCACCTCGTTCGCCTGAGAAACCGTAGCTTCGCTAAGGGTAGCTGCACTTTCACTGCATACCTGACCTAGTCCCGGGTCGCCCGCGTCGTCGGGAAAAGCCCCCGCTTGTGGACAAAGCCCGCCGCATAAAGGATCATCTAGCCGCGGTCCGCTGAACAAATCGGCCCCTTCCGAGTGTTTGCCGTTCACACTCATTAACCCATGGTCGACAGCTACTTCCTGCTGCACTGCTACGTTCACCCCAGAATCCCTATTCTCCATGGTGACTACACTTTTCGACTGCAACCTAGTTACTACGGACATTACGCAAACAAAATTATACAACGACCTTCCAGCCTTGTGCGATATAGCGATCAATTACATAGAAAAAAAATAAAAGATCCTCACCAATCCAGAAAGAAATTGCAAACAGAAAAAATTTTACTTCTTAGTGCTATCACAATACATTCCATAAAAAAAATCTAAACAGCAAACCCTAACAGCAAATTATCCTGGAAAAAAAATATCCTGGCAAAATATATCCTGGCCAAATTATCCTGGCAACAAAATATTCTGGCAGGGTCGAAATTATGAGAGGCACCCACATGCCTTGCTCATACTGTGGCATCAAGCAGTCAGGCCTGCAAGATGAGTGGTCTGCCAAGCGAATGGATTTATTCTTATTTATCGAGTAACATGAACTCTAGTACTCACACTTAAGTTACAAGTTATCCTCCTATATGATTAATACGCAACGGAAACATGCATCTGACTATCAGTAATTTACAGAACTCTGACTGTACACTACACACTGGCAATGCCACATTTTCTTTCCTTTTTTTTATTTAACGGCTTTTGTCAACACATGGCCACCGCACTGAATATGAATGGCGCACACATTATAAATTTGGGACATTATGACAACGTAGAATTCGAAGGAAAAGGCCACCAATCTTTTTCTTTTCACTACCTTATTTATTCCGATAAATTCTATAACCTAAACACACAAATTCTATAACCTACAACAATAACACATGAGAAATTCCGCCCAGTGGGCATGGCTTTACATTGCTGAATCTCTATATTATGGTCTCGTAATTATTTAACGCTACAATGCACTTTCTGGATAAGATGGTGGATCTTTTATTATTTCTCACACTTCGACTCTCACAATCATCATCACGAAACTTTCCTCCAGATCGAGCGGTACAGAAGGAACAAGCATAACCCACTAATCTTTTGAAACTACCTTGCTACTCTTCCATGCAAACCACACATACCCAAATTACATGACATACACCACACTACAACATGGAATACAATACAATAAATAGTCACAACACTATCACTCATCTTTCCCACTTCAATTAGTATTTATCCCAGTTTCACACGACACTGCCCCACTTTGTAATTCTACTTTCCTACTATGAACTCTGGAGATATTTGCACGTCTTCCTGTGCAATGCAAGCCAAGTGGCATTGCTGGATAAACGGCCGACTCACCTTGCTTCTCTCTCAGAGTTTGAATCTAGCGTCACATGGAATCATATCACGCAAAGTAATATTGAGAATGTATTTATCACACACGCGAGTCCTCAACTGATACCATGGACGAGTACTTCTCTTTATCTTTTGTCTCATACACAGTTTGAGACTCACACGGTACTCACCACGTGGAAGTACTCGTCTCTAATTTCAAGTCCTGCACACGCCATTTCTTAAATATTTCAACTTATGGTACACACGCTATTTCTTAAAAATTTCAACTTATGGTACACACACTATTTCTTAAATATCTCAACTTATTGTACACACGCTAGTAATTCAGCTTAACTTAAGCACACGGAAGTATTTCAACTTATTGCTACACGTGGTTTCATTGTGACCATTGGTCACTTCCGAAGATCACTACAATCCCATTAATATTACCTGACTGACATTTAATTCTCCCCACAAAAGTTCCTGAAATAGAGATATTATTATTTCATACTACTCTTAAATATTCCACATGCATACCATGTCTCCACTCTTTTGTCATTACGGAGCACAACTAAAACAGGTCTTAACAGCACAAGATCCAGCGGCAGAGTACTGAAACATGGCCGTTCTCTAGGTCCTCTCACACCTCTGTCGAGGTGGGGGAAGACCATGCTACCGTATTGGTCAGCCACATTTCAGGCGCTCAAAGCTCAGGTAAATTTCATCTCTTTGGTCCCACCAAAGGTAGCCAAAGGATCGACTCAAAGATGATCATATATTCACATTCACTATCTGCGGTTAACAGACAACCATACATTCATTCATTTCACAGATCTCACCAAACTGGATGTAGGGATTTACTTTGTGGGAGTGCACATGTGATCAATTAAATAAATAAATTGTCATTCTTTCCCACACTGGTATCTGGGTTCGCTGTATTAATTGAAAGTGAGTTATTTTACAAAAAAAATGTGTTGTTCTGACAAAAATAATGAAGTATGTTGTACCTATTTTCAATGTCGGGCGGTACTGTACCCTTTCATCGTCACCTGTTTTTGATTTATGGTACACAAATAAGGACTGAAAAGAAGAGCAATCAGTCACATGAACTATCGAGAAAGTATCTCCGGTGCTACAGGAACTAGCTAATATGGAACACTGGCAGTCGCTGTCATAGTTAGTCATTTTCACTTGTTTCTCCAATCTAGTTCATTTTGTGTTACTGTGTATCAGAAATCGGAATATTCAGAGTCGTGACAGTCAACAAAGAAAAATTAAATGAAACAGCTGTATCTTCTGTTGTCATGTCTACATTAGATGTTGTTTGTGTGATCCTTTGTTCGTTGTGAATATATAGCGTTTCTAGCTAAAATGAACTATGGTCTTGTTTATTTATATACCAATTCCAATAATTGTTGCGCAGTTGAAATTAGTATTTTATTGACTTGCTTCTCAAAGGTATCGTCTCCTTTTCACTTCATGTACATGAAAGAATCCGCCCTAGAAACCGCTATAAGTATTTTCCCGCATATTCTACTGTTTTTGTTCTCTGGGACATGAAGTTGTGTTTTGTGCAGCATTTCTAAATATTATAGGTTCGACACAAAATACGAGGGGCGTTCAGTAAGTAAAGAAACACATGTTTTTCTGAAAACAGGTTAGTTTTATTCAGTATTCCAATACACCATATTATTCATCACTGTTTTGGCTAGATATGCATATTTTTCAATACAATCTCCGTTTAATGTGACGGCCTTCGCCACGTTACTAAAAGGGCCTGTATGCCCGCGTGGTACCACTCTACTGTTTGACGCTTGATCACTAGCCTTCCAATCATCCACGAGTGTCAGTACTATTCAGTCATACAATTTACGAAAATTAAAACCCCTTTAAAGTCTGTCGTAATATAACTGTGATATGCAAAGGGTATATGGAAAGTGTGATATAAGTTATGTTAGAGTGCTTTGCTGATTAGTGTTCGTAACTTATGTAAATAAATATGTGGAATGTATAATTTACTAACTAATATTTTGTCATGGGTTAATGAAATGAAAATATTCGTGTGTGTAATTTTTGGTATTTCTGCAAATTGTCATTTGTATAAGATGGTATACGCTTAATGCCAATGTGTAGGATATGTGTTATGTAAAAGACAGAGTGGTTTTTTACTGTGCGGAATTTACTGTGGGAACTGTAACAGGTAGCTTGGGTTTTTGGGGCGCTACCTGTATAGCGAGTGGCTACGAGAGGCCACAGACTGTAGGCAGCAGTGACAGAGGCAACACTCGGACGGTGCAGGCGATGTCTTGCCTGGAAACTGTTGCACAATAGCTTCGGAAGACGAATACTGAATTATTAAGGCATTGGTACAAGTTGTTGGGCTACGTTATGGACGTCAAAACGACGCCAAGAAGAATTAATTAGTCCATACTTCAAGAAACATTAACGCCATACCATGGGTAGTGTAGCTGACGATACTACCCTGCACATCTAACGACTACAGCCAACATGTTGCGAACTGTATAATTAGAATTGTAGAAGCGTGAACCATTAATTCAAGATTAACTTTTTTTGAATAATTATTGTGTTTATCATAAAATTTGGTTCACCCCGTTATTTTATTCCTAATATTTCATCTATATAGGGTCCTTTCCTGGTTTCACCAACTGCGACATGCCAATTGCAATAATGACTGTGTGGACGATGCGGCCTATTCTACGCCTTATTTTAGATCTATATGACGATGCTATGCTGATTATATTTATATGTTTTGACGATGCCATTGTGGCCTTATCACTTTGGGACATGGTGAAAAAAAGATATGACTATGGTCTTTACGGACTGAAAGCGGTCATCGTCTAAAGAACTCATATTGTGATCAAAGACTGAAATAAAAAACATTTCCTTTCCAATTAAACCTGATGTAAAAACATTTAAAGTGCTTTACTCAGTATCTACGAGCACTAATTTTCATCTCTGAATAAATGTCTGAAAATAATTGTTGTGTACGAATTTTTAAAGCGCAAGTAAATGTACTACATGATTTACGTAGTACAAATGCTGAAGTGAAATTTTGATTGAGTATTGAAGTTTTTTGGACAAATTTAGCTATTTTAATATTCTTACTCTCTTTCAGGTAATAAGAAAAGTGAAACTGAGTAAATAGGTTTTGCTAAAAAGACAAACTTGTCATGCATAAATACTAAGGTTTAGCAAGTTCGAAATTTTAAGTGAAGTAACGATAAATTTCTTTCATTTATAAATGAACTCCAGTACACTAAGAAGAGTTATAAAAAGAAAATGGCATATGTGGCTCAGTAACACTGATGTAGAACTGCATGAAAATAATGAATGACAATACAGAGTGACTACCTTTGGCTTTTGACAAATCATGTGTTAAGAGAAAGTTATAATCAAAGCATCTTAATGAATTTAAATGTGTGTAATATGGTATTCAAGTATTTAAGTATTTAATTTGTTGATTATATAAGATGAAAACATATAAGTCCATCCCAGTCAATTTCTTTTAGCGCATAGTGATGATTAAAAATTAGTGGCCTTTCTAGATATATATGTATGTTGGTGTAGTATATGTATGTTGGTGTAGCGGCTAAAAGACTCTTATGTCTTGCTCAGAACCATATCCTGAAAAGATGTATTTGTTTGTGAAGCTATGTTAGGGGACAGCAGGAAAGCAGGCCAGATTTACTTGTTCCGTTTCTTTTTTTTTTTTTTAACTTAACCATGCTTTGCCTA
Organism: Schistocerca serialis cubense; assembly: GCF_023864345.2. Lineage (NCBI taxonomy): Eukaryota > Metazoa > Arthropoda > Insecta > Orthoptera > Acrididae > Schistocerca > Schistocerca serialis. Next base: position 215,832,607 of record NC_064639.1, on the reverse strand, counting down.
GATAAGCTGCTGCCCGTTAATCCATTAGAGAAACCCCTTAATGAACTTCGTACGAAAGGTCCTAGATGCAGTATTATTCCTTTTTTACTGCTTTTCTTTCTACCAGCTAGAAAACTCTTAGGAAAAGGAACCAATAGTCTGTTTTCCATATCTGTTAGTCATGCATCACGGTCAAATCCTGTAGAAGGGTAACATTATGCTACAGTTGTGGAAAGTAACCACGATTGTGACTTGTATACTACAACCAGAAATCCCCATACAATAGTGTTACACGTGGCTTTTCCCATGATGGAACTGTTTGTTCTCTTGGGGTATAGCCATACAGGAACTGCTTTCCGCGGAATGCATCCTTCATGGAGCCAAAAAGATGGATGTCGGAAGGTACAAGACCCTGGCTGTTGATGTTTCTTGAACTCCTCTGGAGTGCAAATACATTTGTAAGATCCCGAGTGGTCACTGAGAAGGAAAAGTACCTTTGCATGTTTGTGACGACGAACACAGTGAAGTCGTTTCTTCAATTTCCCGAGGGTAGTACAGTTCCCTTGAGTTGGTCGTTGCGTCATGGGGAAGGAAATCAAACAGAATAACTTCTGTAGAGCCCCAGAAGACATTCGAAATGACTTTACCACCTTTTTCTTCGGAGAAGAGGTGGTTTGGCGCCAGTCCATGGATTGTCGTTTTGTTTCTGCTTCGAAGTGATGAAGTCACGTTTCATCGCCTGTGATGACGTTCGACAAAAAATTGTCACGATAAGCCTGGTAACCCGCAAGCAATTCCCGCAGGTGGTCCTTTGTTGCTCTTTATGGTCTTCTGTTACGCAGGGCGGAACCCAGCATGCACACACCGAGTACCCTACTGATTGCAGTGCGAGGTGTTCGACTGAGATCCGTTTATCATCTCTAATGAGTGTGTGTGTGTGTGTGTGTGTGTGTGTGTGTGTGTGTGTGTGTGTGTGCAGGTTCCAACAATGGTGTGTGTGGCCGGCCGGCACGCGCCGTGTCCGACATGTTTGCGCGACCTTTCTGCTATTATGAAAGACACCTCGCGCAACGACTCACCGTGCTTGTTCACTACCAGGTTTCCGTAGAGATTCTGCAAGTGCCTCTGAGTGTCTGCGACGGTCTGGTTTTCCGCCAAAAGAAACTCAATGACAGCTCTTTGCTTGGAACGCTACTCCATCACAGACGCCACTTTGAAGGCAACGTATTCCGTAACGACCTATCGGAACCTCATGAAACTATAGGGGCTGTAGCAGGAATATTCCAGAATATCCAAAAACAAGTTTCGCATTTTTTAACCGAAATTATCCGTAAAAAAAGAATGTGTTGCGTTGTTCATAGTACGCCCTTCGTAAGTTAAAACTATTTGGAAGATGTTGTTTACTCTTCAGTTGCAGGGTTTTGTTGTGAATAACATACTGAATACCTGTTAGAGTAGTTACAAGATGCGTGGACGGTTAAACCATACATCGTCGGACATCCACTATCTTGTACTTTGAAACGGAAGGAGATCTCCTGCCATGGAATACGTGAAATTCGCTAAAAAAAAAAAAAAAAAAAAAAAAAAAAATGAGTTCCTTTAAGGACTATACAATTTTCCCGTCTTGAAAATGGGAATTTCTCTTGGTATCCAATAGCTGCTTGTTCAAAATATTTTTAACTTGGAACTCGTTTTAGATAATACTCCTTTTTAATGTGACTCCACTTCTTGATTGTTGGTGTGTAGTAGAGTAGCAATGTAACATGTAAACTATTAAGTACAGTACTGACAATATTTTCTCGATTGCAACACTTGCAAACGTGAAAAGCGTTTTCTTCCTAGATGTATGACCATGTTGCTCCTTGGAACAATTTTTCACGTCTGGGAAAATCTAATTTTTCCCGAATAATTTTAGGAAGAGACTGCAGCACGCATGAAGTGTACGCTATTACTTCAAAATGGAATAAAAAATATAATAAACTTCTGCTACAGTCTTACTGTTTAAAACATCAATTTCAATGATGTAGCCGGCCGGTGTGACCGAGTGGTTCTTGGCGCTTCAGTCAGGAACCGCGCGACCGCTACGGTCGCAGGTTCGAATCCTGCCTCGAGCATAGATGAGTGTGATATCCTTAGGTTAGTTAGGTTTAAGTAGTTCTAAGTTCTAGGGGACTGATGACCTTAGGTGTTAAGTCCCATAGTGCTCAGAGCCATTTTTAATTATGTATTTACAGAAACGATCTTTCTCCATGTGTGCCAAACATCTGACAAACGTTTATGCTTTTACATATGGACTCTTACGCCGTGTTTTCGAAATTGGGTCATCTGTCCTCGCTTTATCCTAAGCCAGCATTTGTCTAATTACATCACTGTGGGTGTTGTGAGAGGAAATTATATGTATTTCCACTCAGTTTAAGAAACAGGGCACTCACACATTTTCCAGTAAAATTCTCTATGATGGCACAACGCTTCTGATGTACTGTCTCATTCTGCAGTTTGTGAAGCGTTTCTGTGACATAAGCTGACTAAAGTGACCTATCACGATGCTCGCTGTTCTTCTTTAAATATACCTCTCTCTGTCTCTGTCTCTCTCACTCTCTCTCTCTCTCTCTCTCTCGTTAATCCAACTTGGTGAGAGCCACAGACCATAGAAAAATAATCGAGATTTTCGAAATTTGTTGGAACGAATATTTTCTAAGCGACTTCTTTCGTGCTAGGAATTGACTTCCTTTGGGTTGCTACAATAAATCGTGATCTACCTTCTCCATATAGTTCGATAGTTCGACCTCAGATCACCCAGACAGATACTAGATACAAGACAGGTTTGAAGTGACTGGTCACCAATTGCATAATCTAATGATTTAGATTTTTTCAGTCTATTTTGTGGGCATTACATCACATTTATTTACGCTGAGGGTCAACTTTCAGTCTTCGTAGCAAGCAGTCATTATCTGCAAAGCGTCGCTCCATTTTGTATCCATTTCCATATAATCTCTGCTGGCTTCACACATATGTGTCGTACGCGAAACCACTATAGTCGTACAGACGTCGTGACGTGACTCGTCAAGATGTAGAAGCACGGTACACCTATCCTAGTAAACAGACGACTGTGAAACTGTGGTATTATGAATCACTATACAAAGACATTGCTAACTTTCACTTGTTCACAAGATTTTTGAAATATGTTCTATAAGCTTTGGCTCAAAGGTAAACTTGACAGCAAAACAAGTGGATCACTGCTCAATGCAACCAATATAACGTAGCTGTGTTGCGGGTCCTCTCGACGCCGAAAGCCTGTTGTGTACAGTCATTTGACTACACGCAATGGTTATCAAAAGAGACCACTAGAGAACTTTGCTAATTTTGGCAGTCACTCCAGATGTAAAGCAATACCATCATGCAACAAGTGGTAGAGAATACGTTATTAGAGATGAGACAGTCCTTAACACTTGTAAATTTAACTTCATTACAATAAGTGATACTGCAAAGGTATTATAACAATCATTACATGACATGACGTGTTGTTGTTCTTGACCCGAATTGGAACTCATTCTTAATCAAACAAAATTTGCATGTCTGAACGAGACTTGACTAGGCATAAAGATATGTCAAATATCAATCAAAGATTGTGAGTGAATTCAACTTTGGTGTGTCATCGACTTACCAAATATATGTTTACAGACAGGGGAGATTACTTTCATGCAGCAACTACAACTAATCTCGTTGCCTACATTGCGAATTATCTGTATCAGCCACAACAGGGGCAATGGTGAGGTAATGAACGCTGCAGTTGGTCGCTTGCTCCATGAAAATATCGACGCACTGCAAAGAGTACGAGGCAGTAGCTCTCGGTTTCTAAAGATGTCGTCCTGAGTTCGATACAGCTGTTTGTACCTCCTCTGTGACAAAGCTACAAACAGCTCTATGGAACTCAGAACGAAATCTGTAGAAATTTTGTCATCATAAGGCGACTCATTGCTTTCGGTAACCAGTATTTCTAGAGGTAATAAACATAAAATAATTCGGCATTGCTACTGTAAACACACAAATCTGTCAATGAAACCGTACCACCGAATACTCTGTTAACTGTGTTTCATTCAGTAACTGCTCACAGCCACATTGTCGTACGTATGATGTAGACCAGTTAATATACACTCCTGGAAATTGAAATAAGAACACCGTGAATTCATTGTCCCAGGAAGGGGAAACTTTATTGACACATTCGGGGTCAGATACATCACATGATCACACTGACAGAACCACAGGCACATAGACACAGGCAACAGAGCATGCACAATGGCGGCACTAGTACAGTGTATATCCACCTTTCGCAGCAATGCAGGCTGCTATTCTCCCATGGAGACGATCGTAGAGATACTGGATGTAGTCCTGTGCAACGGCTTGCCATGCCATTTCCACCTGGCGCCTCAGTTGGACCAGCGTTCGTGCTGGACGTGCAGACCGCGTGAGACGACGCTTCATCCAGTCCCAAACATGCTCAATGGGGGACAGATCCGGAGATCTTGCTGGCCAGGGTAGTTGACTTACACCTTCTAGAGCACGTTGGGTGGCACGGGATACATGCGGACGTGCATTGTCCTGTTGGAACCGCAAGTTCCCTTGCCGGTCTAGGAATGGTAGAACGATGGGTTCGATGACGGTTTGGATGTACCGTGCACTATTCAGTGTCCCCTCGACGATCACCAGTGGTGTACGGCCAGTGTAGGAGATCGCTCCCCACACCATGATGCCGGGTGTTGGCCCTGTGTGCCTCGGTCGTATGCAGTCCTGATTGCGGCGCTCACCTGCACGGCGCCAAACACGCATACGACCATCATTGGCACCAAGACAGAAGCGACTCTCATCGCTGAAGACGACACGTCTCCATTCGTCCCTCCATTCACGCCTGTCGCGACACCACTGGAGGCGGGCTGCACGATGTTGGGGCGTGAGCGGAAGACGGCCTAACGGTGTGCGGGACCGTAGCCCAGCTTCATGGAGACGGTTGCGAATGGTCCTCGCCGATACCCCAGGAGCAACAGTGTCCCTAATTTGCTGGGAAGTGGCGGTGCGGTCCCCTACGGCACTGCGTAGGATCCTACGGCCTTGGCGTGCATCTGTGCGTCGCTGCGGTCCGGTCCCAGGTCGACGGGCACGTGCACCTTCCGCCGACCACTGGCGACAACATCGATGTACTGTGGAGACCTCACGCCCCACGTGTTGAGCAATTCGGCGGTACGTCCACCCGGCCTCCCGCATGCCCACTATACGCCCTCGCTCAAAGTCCGTCAACTGCACATACGGTTCACGTCCACGCTGTCGCGGCATGCTACCAGTGTTAAAGACTGCGATGGAGCTCCGTATGCCACGGCAAACTGGCTGACACTGACGGCGGCGGTGCACAAATGCTGCGCAGCTAGCGCCATTCGACGGCCAACACCGCGGTTCCTGGTGTGTCCGCTGTGCCGTGCGTGTGATCATTGCTTGTTCAGCCCTCTCGCAGTGTCCGGAGCAAGTATGGTGGGTCTGACACACCGGTGTCAATGTTTTCTTTTTTCCATTTCCAGGAGTGTAGTATGAAAAAAGACTCCAAGGTTAATCAAGATAGCCATTCGTTGTATGATATTACGATGAGTTACCAGTTGTATTAGTGTAGTGCATATTATTTGCTTTTCCCATTAGGTTATTAAGCAAAATAGACACAAATATCAGAAAAATTGTCGACAGTTTATTCCACTTAGTTATCAAACCGTCGAATGGTGTGCCGTTAGTGTTTCAATTCCACGCATGTAGCGACTCGTGGATTCTGAGTTAAGCCATGTATAAAGTACAATCGCAAAAAAGCTAACTTTCTTTGTAGTTTATCGATAAGGAGCGAGAAAGGTAAAGACGTGCAGGTGCCAGAATAGAAGATGGGCGGTGGGTGTTTTTGCCATCTAAGCTCCATGGTACTGTCTTCCGGGTCGCATTTCTTACTCTAAAATTGCAAGGTTTCTCTTTTGTTGGTAACATTTGTCAGCTGCGGAGGACACATCCCTGTGAAGCGGTTCCTAATACAAAACACATTCTTTATGCCACCAGACGTATATCAATAACAAAACATTTCGTGGGCGTATACAAACCACTGCTTGAAATAATATTTGCTATGACTCACCCACTATATCCTCCTTATGAAGTTAACATGAGGTACTTCAAATTGCCATCAGGGTGCACTCATTTACGTCCACAGTCACCTCCTTAAATCTGTTACGGCAAATGGCAGGATCAATCCTTTGAAAGGGCACAGACAACTTCCTTCCCCATCCATCCCAGTTCGAGATTCTGCTTCGCGACTAATTTCGTTTTCGACGAGACGTTGTACCATACTCCTCTCCCCTTTCTTTTGACCTCAACACGACTACTGAAGGCAAGTATCACACGAAGGTTAAGTGGTAGTCAGACTTGTCACTTGACAGCTACACTGTCATTGACCATGTAGTAAATCGCAGAAACGTCCATGATCAACGCTTGTTTGTCTTCCTGAATGTGGTGATTATTTATCTCAAAGCGTTGTATTTTAAATGACATCACTTGACAATCTCGATAGCAATCACTCCATACAGGGCGCAGGAGTTCCGAACTGCCTCCACTGATTTCACCCTTTTACTAAACACAAACAGAACACAATGTCACAACTGTTAGCCTTTGCTATGTTTTAGACCTCGTTTTCTAATGTGCAAAAGTCTATCAAAAATGAGAAATATTCAAATTGTAATGGCACGAGCTATACTACAAACTTGAGCAAAATAAGACCTTGGTTAAATGCTTATAACAATATGACATACAAAAGCGCCATGGACCATGCTGAAAAATAGTCTTATATCATATGCAACGTTACACAATGTCATACTTGTTAATTCGAACACAGAAGAGTCTACTGAAGATCATCGGCTCTACGAATAATTTGTCGCGATCACTTGGGCGGATGCCGGTCTGTATCAAGCGACCGCTGGCTGACGGAGCTGAAATTGATTTTAATATGAGAGACACCCACGAGCCCTTTTACAGACATATTTCTGCAAGATTTTTCCATTACTGGTTAGTTAGAAAATGAAAGAAACTTTCTCTGACCTCTGTCACACTGATGGTCTTAGCAGACAAACGGAATACAGTTTACGAAAGAAAGGAAGGGGATGGGTTTGATACCACGGCTTTGCATTCGGACTGCATCATGTTTACCCTGAAACCAGAATAGATCATTCGCAACAACGGCTCTAGTGGAAGTCAACACTTCTCGTAGCATGTGGTACCAACCCCATTGTGACAAAAACACGATGCTAACACATTTGAAATTCGGTGGTTGAGTGGACTGAGGCTAGCTTGTAATGTCTAAGGCGTGTAAGGCGTGGGTGGTGTGAGTTCGATTCCCGCTGGGGGTACCAGTTTTTAACAGCCACAAACAAAGCCTTTTCACCTCCAGTAACTACAAGTAAATAACGTAGGACTGTACCTTGGTGCCTAAAATATACACGGAAAATATTTCACTAGAGCTCTAAGTGATTCTTAAGTACAACACACAATAATGGTGCATCCTGATGTTCACAGATTTACGTTATGCGTTCCTGGGAAATCACTCTATAAATCTGTGTTATATAAGTATACGGTTACTGTTGTAATTTCATCATTTTATGAATTGTCGTGCAAATGTGTAAGCACACGCTTGCGTTTTTGTGTGTTTAGACATTCAGGGCTGAAGTGCAACACAATTGGCTTCAGACACAAACGCAAGCCTTTCCATGCTCATTCTCATTCCCCATCTACATCTACATCTACATCTACATCTACCTACATACTCCGTAAGCTTCTCTAAGATGCATGCCGGCGCTCAGAGAGACCGCGTGATTATAGGTGCCATGTCACTAGTCGTGCGGCTCCTTCCACCGGAGGTTCGATGGTGGTGGTGGTGGTTAGTGTTTAACGTCCCGTCGACAACGAGGTCATTAGAGACGGAGCGCAAGCTCGGGTTAGGGAAGGAAATCGGCCGTGCCCTTTCAAAGGAACCATCTCGGCATTCGCCTGAAACGATTTAGGGAAATCACGGAAAACCTAAATCAGGATGGCCGGAGACGGGATTGAACCGTCGTCCTCCCGAATGCGAGTCCAGTGTGCTAACCACTGCGCCACCTCGCTCGGTCCGGAGGTTCGAGGCCTCCTTCGGGGCATGGGCGTGAGTGTTGTCCTTAGCGTTAAGTTAGTTTAAGTCGTGTGTAAGTCTAGGAACCGATGACCTCAGCAGTTTGGTCCCTAAGGAACTCACACTCATTTGAACATTCGATGCATGCCGAAATAGTCGATTCGCCTACACTAACGCAATCCTCACATGCTCATTCCAATTCTTATCGCTTTGCAACGTTACGCCAAGGTATTTAAACGACATGGCTTTGTCAAGCAGGACAGAACTAACGCTCTATCAGAGAATTACGGGCTTGCTTTTCCTACTCATCCGCTCTAACTTCAGTTTTTCTACGTTTAGAAGTAGTTGCCATTCATCAGACGCTGTAGAAATTTTGTCTAAGTCATCATGTATCCCCCTTCAGTCACTCATCTTCGGCACATTTCCGCACACCACAGCGCCATCAGCAAACAGCCGTAGGCTGCTACCCACGCTCTCCGCCAGATTATTTATGTGCATACAAAATACCAGCGGTCCTATTGCACTTCCATGGGACACTCCTGACAATACACTTGTGTCTGATGAATACTCGCTATCGAGGACAACATACTGGGTTCCATTACTTAAGAACATATTACCTTCTCCTGCCAATAGCGCTTCTCTGGTAATTGCCGCTTCATAATGTGTTTTCCTAGGTTACTATTTTACTCTTAACGGGGGAACGACAGAGTGAAGGTCGAAGAAACTAGATTTTTTTATTACAGAATTCGAATGTATATGTCTTGAAAAACTATTCCCCAAAATATTATGAGCGAATTCGAAAAAGTAACGATTCTGTTTGAAGCCGAGCGTGCACGGCACTCCTCGGCGTTAGAGAACCGGTTGCCACAAGTCCTTATCAATGCCATTACTCATACCGATATGAGTAGAACTGATTTGCTGAGGCATTATTTCGCCGGCTTTACACAAAATGTTAACGAAAGTGTCAATAGTCTCATTTGGATATACGCTTCAAAAATAACATCCAGCCAAAACGAAATTGTCGACATTGCTTATAGTTTGGAAGTATGATTTTTCAACGTAGGCCATACCGCATGAATGCACGTGGCAAATGCCCTTCAAATAAAAATGCACCGATTCTGTGAAGATAGAGACGCCAGCGACAAAGCTCTCAGCGACGAAAAGGACCTCGAAGATGAAAATGAGAGCTTATCAGGTCAAAGTAGGAAAGCAAAAAAAAAAAAAAACTTCAAATGTGTGTGAAATCTTATGGGACTCAAATGCTAAGGTCTTCAGTCCCTAAGCTTACGCACCACTTAACCTAAATTATCCTAAGGACAAACACACACACCCATGCCCGAGTGAGGACTCGAACCTCCGCCGGAACCAGCCGCACAATCCATGACTGCAGCGGCTAGACCGCTCGGCTAATCCCGCGCAGCCAGTAGGAAAGCATCCACTACTCAGAGCGATAGTTACTATATACCAGGCATCGATGATTTCCCACAAGTTTCAAGCTTTCTCCTGTTTCTTTACATGATATACACTTGACAAACTATAAACGCGTTTTTTCCAAATCCGTTTTTTCGCCATGGTTGTCGTCGCCCACCCTACAATTTTCATCCGATTTTAATAAGTTTTTGGTCTCCCTCGAAGCAAATTGAATTCCCTTCAGTTCATCGTTGATATTTAGTATATTTTTCGGCAAAAAAGAGGGATAAAAAATAGAGTTACAGCTGCAACCGTCAATGTACCTTTTTCCAGAGCTGCCTCAGGAAATTCCCAATTACACAGTGAAGATATTATTATTTTTCAATAAAAATACCGATAAAAACTTCAATGTATGCTTTATGCATTGCAGAGAACCCCATTTGTCTACTACATTCCAGTAAGGAGAAAAAAGTCCTGAATTTGAGCAGTATTTTCGTCAGACACCCTGTCGTTCCACCTTAATGCTGGCAGGAGAACACCTGACTTCACAGGAGTGTCCTTCATTCCCAAGCAAGCCTAGCGTAGTCGAAGATGAGTATTCAGCACGTATTGTGAGGCCACTCCTCCCCCACCCCCCCAACTACACTTGAGCACACCTTGTACGAGCTGGAGAAACCAACTCGCCAACACCTGGGTGTACACGAAAGGGACTATGGTGCTGGGAAACACCGTCCCTTCTTCGATTTTGCTCTTGTTTAACATTTAAAACCGGGTTCGCCAATGCGAAATTCGATTCGGTACATTACTCTTACGAGCCGTGGTCTGTATATGGTCAGAAATGATACGGTATGCAGTATTCGCTTTACTTCTACAGATATATAACTGTTTCAGCTAGCAGATGCCAAAAGTTTCAAACCCTTCTTAATAAAATTAGTTAAACAGAGTCGACATTGCGTGCCATGTTTACAACGTAAGGATGGAGAAAGCTGACCTTGCGTTCTAGCGGAACCGAGTGACGACAGCAACTCTGCGGCTGCCAACAGAAGAACGAAGTACACCCGTTCTGAATTCACCAGCCGTGATAGTCTAGTGGTTAGAACATTGCGTTGTGGCCGCAAGAACCCAGGTTCGAATCTTGGTCACGGCAAAAGGTTAATTTTTTAATGAGGAATGGCGCATCTGCATTTAACTATTTCATTGATACATTACTTTTATTAGCAAATGAGTATTGGTGTTGTTCCAATCGATCCCATGCCATTACATTTCTGAAATGATTATGACACCTTTTCTCACTAGTAGCTTTCAATGAAAGTGGGTCCAAATTAAGGGACTGGCGCCGTGATTTCCCATCAGGAAGGTCGCACTACGTACTAAGCGATGGGAACTGGTCAAGTGAAAACCAAACTGTGTCTGACGTTTCTCAAGGGACAGTGATAGGTTATTTACCGTTCCTGAAATGTATAAATTAATCAGGAAACGACCTGAATAGCTTTCTTAGAGCGTTGAAAAATGAGGTTGGCGGTAAGTGCAAAATATCAAAGCAGGAATGGCTAAAGAGGACCTGAAAAACTGTAAAAGCGTGAATGACTATGGGGATGATCGATGTTGCCTACAGAAAAATTAAAGAAATATCTGGAGCAAAGAATAGCAGCTATATCAATTGTAACAGCTCAGATGTCAAGCCAGTACTAAGCAAAGAAAGGAAGGCTGAAAGATAAAGTGAATATGTAAAAGCATGTACAGAGAAAACAAACGTAAAGATAATATAACGGAAAGGAGTTGGGAGAGAGATCTACAAGAAGAATGTGACCGACCATTTCAAGCCCTTGATGGAAACAAGCTCTCTGTGACAGTCCCCTGCAAATTATTCAGCTCCTTGTGAGTGCCCGCCACGACAAAGAAAATGAGACTGTGGAAATTGCATCAGACCACAAATAAAAGTAATAAATCAAATTCCGAGGAAAGTAGAGGCTGACAAGAGTAAATAATACCGAACTATCAGTTTAGTAAGTCACGGATGAAAGTAATAAAACGAATTATTTACAGAGTAAACTATTAACTGATAGTCGTCGATTTCAGGGGATACCAGTTTGGCATACGGGGGGCTTTACGAACAAAGGGGGCACTATGGTCACTGTGGTTTATGTTTACACTGGACTAAAGAAATGCGAAACTACATTTCAAGTACATGTAGATTTAAAGAAAGCTCTTGACAGCAACATACTATTTGAAGATTTAAAGGGATAAAATGTAGGAAGCGAAGGGTTATCTACAGCTTGTACAGAAACCAGACTGGAGCTATAATAGATGAAGAACACGAATAGGAAGCAAAATAAATAATGATAGCGGAAGAACAGAGGATAAAATGTAGACTTCCAATAGCAAGATTAGCGGTTCTAAAAGGAGAAGACCATTGATTTAAATGCGAAGAAGTCTTACGCGCAGTCATCCGTATGGAATACAGCCTTGTACGGAAGCGAAACGCAAGCGAAAAACAGTTCATAGAGAAACAGTCAGGGAATAAAATCTTTTTACAGGTGGTTCTAAAGAAGATAGGCTAATGAGGAAAAAAAATGGTTCAAATGGCTCTGAGTACTATGGGACTCAACTGCTGAGGTCATTAGTCCCCTAGATCTGAGAACTAGTTAAACCTAACTAACCTAAGGACATCACAAACATCCATGCCCGAGGCAGGATTCGAACCTGCGACCGTAGCGGTCTTGCGGTTCCAGACTGCAGCGCCTTTAACCGCACGGCCACTTCGGCCGGCGCTAATGAGGAAACACTGAATGAATTCGGAGAGAGGAGAAACAAATGTATGGCATTACTTACTTGAAAACGTTATCTTGGCTCATCAACATAATGGAGAGGTGTGCAGGGGTAAAAGTTGTCGAGGGTATACAAGAAACGACTACAGAAAGTAGATACATGAAGGAGTAGGGTGCGCCAGATGTCGTAGCTACGGAGTAAAGACCATAATAACAAGTTATAAAAACTAAAGTTGCAGTATTGCAACACAGGTGTTTCTTGCAAGCGTAAGAGTCCATTCAATGTTGCTGCGTGAGAATAAGCAATACCAGCAATTACTAAATGACCAAATTAATGACAAAAAGAACTGATTAAGGAATTTACTCACTAAAATGTTAGCCTTTTCCCGTAAGCAAGATTCGAATCAACTCAGTGTCCTGACCACTAGCCCAATAGACCATAATTGCTGGTAGGCGGAGTTATACAATCCAGTATCTTACATCCATCTGTCGGAGTGCCCTGTATCTGCTCTACAAATTTCTGCACATCTTGTACTTCCTATCCATCTGTTGCAGTATACCGATAACGCTGCCTTCATTGCCTTCCGTCCAACGCTCCAAGGTACTTAGCGGCCTCTCTGAATAGAGAACATCTCTAGTTTAAATCTGAAATTTGGTTTACTCTCAAAATCTTTATCTTTTTAGGAAACTTTAAAAAGTTTTTCGACGCTTAGTGAATACCGTTCTGCGCCACTAACAGCTTAGTGATAAACAATGAACATGTAGCTAGGGATTTCACTATTATCTTTTTTCAAATTGTGAAAGCTTTCATTATCTTATATGTACATGTCATTCTCACTTTTCGTTTTCATAGTACCTATACATTAATGTGACAAAAGTCATGGGTCATGAGATAGCGACATGCACATATACAGGTGACGGTAATATGCGTACACAAGGTATAAAAGGGCAGGCAGTTCATCGACGGAGCTGTCTTTGTACTCAGGTGAATCACGTGAAAAGGTGTCCGATGTGATTATTGACTAACATCGGAAATTAACAAACTCTGAACGCGGAATTCTTGTTAGAGCTAGATGCGTTGGACATTCCATTTCGTAAATCGTTAGGAAATTCAATATTCTGAGATCCACAGTGTCTAGAGTGTGCTGAGAAAATCAACTTTCAAGCGTTACCTGTCAACATGGACAACGCAGAGACGATCGGCCGCCATTTAACGATCGACAGCATTTGCGTTGTGGTAGAGTTGTCAGTGCTAACAGACAAGCAACACTGCGTGAAATAAGCACAGAGACCAATGTGGGACGTACGACGAACGTATCCGTAAGGTCACTCCGGCGAAATTTGTTGTTAATGAGCTGTGGCACAAGACAACCGAGGAAATACCTTTGCTAACAGTACTACATCGCCAGCAGCGTCTCATCCTGGGCTGGTGTACATATAGTTTGGACCTTAGACTAGTGGAAAACCGTGGCCTGTTCAATTGCGTCCCAGTCTGAATTGGTAAGAACTGATGGTAGGATTGGGGTGTGGCGGAGGCCAACGAAACCAAAGACCCAGGTGTTCAACAAGATATTGTGCAAGCTCGTGATGGCTCCATAATGTTGTGTTCACATGCAATGGACTAGGTATTTTGGTCCTACTGAGCCAATAATTGATTGGAAATGGTTATGATCGACTACTTGGTAACCATTTTCACCCATTCATGGACTTCGCGTTCACAAACAACGATGGAATTTTTATGGATGACAGTGCACCATGGTGGAACATTCTGGACAATTCGAGCGAAGAATTCATCCACCCATATCGCCCTATATGAATTCCATCGAACATTAATGGAAAATAATCGAGAGCTCAGTTCGTACACCAAATCCAACACTGGCAGCACTTTCGCAAACATGGACAGCTATTGAGGCAATATGGGTCAGTATTTCTGAATGGGGCTTACAACGACTTGAGTCTATGCCACGGCGTGATGCTACACTACGCAGGAAAAGAGAAGCTATAAGATATTAGGAGGTATCCCACGACTTTCGTCACCTCAGTGCATCTCACTTGATAAGTGATGAATTACACCAGAAAACTGCACCAAAAGACAATGAAGAGTAGAAATTTACAAAATGCGTTATATGTTGGTTTGTTTGCTTTGGAAATTAATAGTTATGTAAGGAGCAAAATAAATTGAACCTGAGTCTGGCGAATTCCTAGACCAAAAAATTTCGAACATTTTCTAACTTTCTCTAACTTCGTTCTCTATGGTGTATTACAGTTGCTTTCTAGAAATTAAGTATAGATTTTCCAAGATATGCTTAATAATTCCTGGAAAAATATTAACAACTTCTGGTGCTAATTTCTGGTGCTATTGCTGTCCCTCTAACAAAGTTAACTGCAACAATTGTCATATGAAACAGTGTCAGATCCGTTCTATACATACTAGTTGATGGAAGCCATTCACATACATAAGGAGTAGAAACGGACCCAAAAGTAAACCACGTGGGATTATTTTTTCCCCGAGACATTAAGATTTTCTCTTCCTCTCAAACTGTTTGATTTTTGTCAGCGTCACACATTGCCTTCATTTTGTTAAGTATGATTCAAACCAGATGCATGTAGTATATCGTATTTCATCTAGTTTAAGTATTTTTAGAAGTATATCACAAAGAAAAAATTGCTTTGGATGTATTATAAAAATACGATCTGGCGGTAATATTTAGTGTTAATATCTGAAATATTTGTTGAGTAAATGTGAAAATGCCATTCTCAGTCAGACAAACCTTCCCGAAAGCAAATTGTGATGCACTAAGTAGTAGAGAAAAACTCCGTTAAGGAACATTCGCGAGAAGGGGGAAAAAGCAGTGGACAACTAATGCAAACAACAAGATATGTAATATAAGAGTTAACAACGGTCTAAAGATAAAACTGTCGCTACGAAGCCGGTAACGCTGCTATTTGTGTGAATACACAGCTTTATTAACAGTGGTTGGTTGCTGTTTTCTTCTTCTTCGCAAGAATCAGCATGTACTTTGTTGTTAATATTGTGTTGTACGATATAAACAATATAGTTTGAGAGTAATTCATCCATAGTTGACTCGACTACACATTTATTGACATCAAAATGAATTCTTTGCTGTCGACTAACTACGGCTAACGTTTTGGGAAGCATCAACACAGAGACGTGAGATCTCAGTGTGCGTCCTCCGTCTAACTTCTCCCGCCTGTTGCTCTGCGCTCGAGACGCCACCTACCTGCTGGCGGAGTTAGTCTGCCAACTGGAGCGGAAAGGACAGCTTTCTGCTGCCTGAGGAGCGTTTGTAAGGGAGCCAGAGTAGCCGTGATAGTCTAGTGGTTAGGACATTGCGTTGTGGCCGCAAGAACCCAGGTTCGAATCCTGGTCACGGCAATATGGTGCTCTATTTTGTATTTCTTTTCTCGGAGTTAATAATGTAGTCAAGGGACCCCTCCCTTTGCAATAACTGAAAATTGTTCATTCATTTCACCAACATTAGACAGATGTGGTTCACAATCTGTGATTTTTTTTTGCTTGTTTCAAACATGTTGTATCTGGATCATCAGGGTAAAATGAAACAAATCTGCTAAGCAAAGACGAGCCTTGACTATCACATGCTCAACTGTAATTGCAGGTCGCGAAGATAGTAGTGGAATAACAAGAACTAGTCAAATGGTTTTCCTCCCTCCTAAGATGGAAAAGGAGCGACGTTGAGCAAGATGACTACGTTCTAGTAAAACTCTACAGTGTGGCAAATGTTTGCTTATTGTGGATAGTTGAGAGTGATGCAAAGATAAACTGCAGATGTAATATAGTTTTAGGAAGAGCTATTGAAGATTTGTATAAAATATGAGGACACATAGGTATAAGATTACGACAGAGTTAATTTCTGGCGAGTAATATCTGCCAACAGAAAAACGTTTGGGCAGAGCACCACAAACAGCAGTTGAACACCTAAATCTATCTTCACTTGCATTGTCAATATTTTTGGAGTTACACAATGTGAATAAAAAGGGCGTACTTTGCTTTCTTTAACTCCATATTGTCATATGGAGTCATATTGTGCAGTACCTGATAAAGAAATGCCAAAATTATCAGGTTCAAAAGAGTGTAACATATTATTTATATTATTAATTCATGACATCTTTGCACTAGTCTCTTCAGATTGGTACGTATAATATTACTGCTTCTCACTGTATTTTTTCTTTAATGAAATATATCACAAGAAATCTCTCTTTCTTTGAAATCTACCCCTCAGTTCACGGAATCATTACTAAGAACAATAATACTCTATATCAAAACTTAAAATCACTCACTGTGTTGTCCATAATTCAGGAATACACATTTTCAGTAGTTTGAAAGTAACCCTAAAATGATCAGCTACTTATAAAGCACATATAAGGAGCATTCCAAGGAATTTTTAGGCAGCCATCTTCTTCTGCTTCAGTGATAAATTTCTTAGAACAGCGAAATGATGTCTATGTTTAAAGTTACATCACATCACATCACATGAACACAGTGTAATACCTGATTTCAGAAGACTTCTGAGCAACAAATCCAATATGTATAAGTAAGCACTGTTTCCAGTTTGACAACCCTTGGGTACTACAGCCTACGGATCATCTTATCCACTTCAGGAGAAGACACTTAAAAGTATGTGATGAGGTTTTTAAGTATTTTCGATAACGCTAACGAATTCTGATCTAATCCTCAAGGTGTTTAATTCAATGAAGATTGGTAAAGAATTGTAAAACATCCAGCATCTTAATACTTTGGCTTCACTGAAGTAAGCACATTTCTGTATACTCGATGTTTCTTTTTGTATTTCTACTTTCTGTAGATGGGAATTGTTAGTACTGAACTATGATAAGCATCAGCAGGCGCATACGAATCTAAGATTGGGAAATGATAATTTGAGGACAAGTTATTACGAACAAATATGGTATACTGGGACTGTATTTGTCGTCACTTGTTGTTGGTTTGTGCTACACAAATGAGGACTGAAAAGAAGAGCAATCAGTCACATGAACTATCGGGAAAGTATCTCCGGTGCTAGAGGAACTAGCTAATACGGAACATTAGAAGTCACTTGCATAGTCAGTCATTTTCACTTGTTTCTCCAATCTAGTTCATTTTGTGTTACAGTGTATCAGAAATCCGAATATTCAGAGTCGTGACAGTCAACAAAGAAAAGTAAAACGTAACAGCTATATCTTCTGTTGTCATGTCTACATTACATGTTGTTTGTGTGATCCTTTGTTCGTCGTGGATATTCAGCGTTTCTAGCTAAAATGAACTATGGTCTTGTTTATTTATATACCAATTCCAACAATTGTTACGTAGTTGAAACTAGTATTTTATTGACTTGTTTCTGAAGGAATCGTCTTCTCCTACAATTCATGTATTAAGCAATTTGCCCGTTATGGTAGGGGAAAGTGTTGTACCCGAAGCATAGTGAACCCAGGAACACATGATGTTGCTGGATTGGTGTTTCAAACTGGTGGCTAATTTAGAAATCATGTGACAGAATCTGCACTAGAAACAACCATATGTAGTTTCCGACATGTTCTACTGTTTTTGTTGTAGTGAGACATGAAGTTGCGTTATATGCATCGTATCTAAATATTACAACTTCGGCATACTTAAACTCTGTATAGTACAAGGAGATTTCAGTAAGTAAAGCAACACAGTTTTTTCGCGCAGCAGGTTGGTCTTATTCCAATAAAACAAATTATCCCTCATTCTTTTGGCAATGAAACCAAATTTTTCAATATAATTCAGTGTACGGCCATCGCCGTCTTACTGGAAGGGTCTGTACGCATGCAACGTACCACTCTACAGGTTGACGTCCGAGCCAACGCCATGCTGCCTGAGTAACCTCCCTATCATCCACGTGTAACACGATTTTTCTATGTCATATAATGTATAAAAAATTTTTCCCTTTAATGTTTGTCATAATGTAAATGTGATACGCAAAGACTGTACGGAAACTTTGACTGCTTTGCTAATATTAGTTTTTAAACTATGTAAAGAAATATATGGCATATACAATTGACTAGATTATATTTTGTCATGGATTACTGAAATGAAATTGCCATGTGTGTAATTTTACACATTTGTGCAAGTTGTTACTTGTATAAAATGGTAAACGCTTAGGGACAATGTGTGGGATATGTTATGCAAAAGATGGAGAGCTTTTGTACTGTACTGAAGTTACTGCGCAAAGCACAAAAGCACAAAAGATGACTTGGGTTTTTGGCGCGCTAGGCGAGAGGGAACGAGAGGACACAGACTGTAGGCAGCAGTGAAAGAGGCAACACTTGGTCTGAGCAGGCGATACCTTGCCTGGAAATTTTTGCGCAATAGTCTCGAAAGATGACTACTGAATTATTACGGCACTGGTACAAGTTGTTGGGCTAAGTTATAGACGTCGAAACGACGCCAAGAAGAATTAATTAGTCCATACTTCAAGAAACACGTACGCAGTACCATGGGTAGTGCATCCACCTTTACTATCCTGCACACCCAATGACTACAGCGAACAGGTTACGAACTATATAATTAGAATTGTATATAGAAGCGTGAATTATTAATTCAAAACTAACTGTTTTTGATAATTATTGTGTTAAACATAAAGTTTGGTTCACCTGTTATTCAATTCTTTATCGTTCACCTATATCTCGTCCTTTCATGGTGTTTTTTATTCCGAGTTAAACATGTTATAAATAACTGAACTGCTTTATTCAGTATCTACAAGCACTAATTTTCATCTTTGAATGAATGTCTGAAAATAATTGTTGTGGGCTAACTTTTAAAGTCCTGGTAAATGTATTGCATTATTTTATGTAGTAGAAGAGCTGAAGGGAAATTTCGCTTAGGTACTGAAGTGGATGTTTTCAGAAATAATTAACGATTTTAATTTTCTTACTCTCTTTCGGGTAATAAGTAAAGTGAATCTGAGTAAACAAATTTTGCTAAAAAGACGAACTTGTCATAGATAAATATGAAAGTTTAGCAATGTTCAAAGTTATAAGGAAAGTAATGATAAATATCTTTCAGTTACAAATTAATTTCAGTGAAGTCTAAAGTGTTATAAAAAGAAAATTGCTTATGTTGCTCAGTAATACTGAAGTACTGATGGACAATGCACACTGACCACACCCTACTTTGGGCTTTTGACAAATCACGTGTTAAGTGAGAGGTATAAACGAAGTGTCTTGATAAATTTAAATGTATGAATTATGCTATTAGTGTATTTAAGTATCTATGTAATTTGTTGGTTATACAAGATGGAAACATAGACGTCGTCGTCGTCCCCCCCCCCCCCATCATATTCTTCTAGCACATAGTGATGATTAAAAATTTGTGGAATTTCTAGATCGAAAGTGTATATATATATGTGGGTGTAGTAGCTAAAAGATTCATGTATCTTGCTCATAGCCATGTCCTGAAAAGTTGTATTTATTTGTGAAGCTGTTATGTAACCAGAGGAAAGCAGGCCAGCTTTACTTCTTCTGCTTTTCTGAAACTTAACCATTTGTTTGTCTAGACTGGCTGGCGACCGTAAATCCATTACACAAACCACTCAATGAACTTGGTACAGAAAGGTCCTCTTTTACTGCATTTCTCTTTAACAGCTAGAAAACTGTTAGGAAAAGGAACTAATAGTCTGTTCTTGCATATCCATTACGGTCAAATCCTGTAAAAGAGGTAACATTATACAACAGTTCCGGAATGTAAGCACGTTTATGACGTGTATACTAAATAAGCAATTCCCCACACAGTAGTGTTACTCGTGGATTATCCCATGATGGGACTATTTGCTCTGTTGGGGTGTAGTGTTAAACATGTACTGCTTCCCGCGGAGTGCATCCTTCATGAAGCCAAAAAGATGGAAGTCAGAAGGTACGAGACCCTGACTGCTGATGTTTTTTGAACTCCTCTGGAGTGCGCAGACATTTGTAATGTGTTGAATTGTCCCTGAGAAGGAAAAGTTTCTTTGCATTTTTGTGGCGACGAACACACTGAAGTCGTTTCTTCAATTTCCTGAGTGTAGTACAGACCCTTGAGTTCATCGTTGCACCATTGGGAGGAAATCAAACAGAATAACTCGTTTAGAGTCCCGCAAGACATTCTAAATGACTTTACCAGCCGAGGGTGAGGCTTTCACCTTTTGCTTCGGAGAGGAGGTAGTGTGGCGCCACTCCATAGATTGTCGATTTGTTTCCGCTTCCAAGTAATGAAGCCGTGTTTCATCGCCTGTGTTGATGTTCGACTAAAACTGATCACGATCAGCCTCGTAATGCGTAAGCAATTCCCGCAGGTGGTCCTTTGTTGCTCTTTATGGTCTTCTGTTACGCGGGGAGGAACCCAGCATGCACACACCGAGTACTCAACTGATTGTAGTGCAAGGAGTTTGATTGAGATCCGTTTATCATCTCTAATGCGTGTGTGCGCAGGTTCCAACAGTGCTGTGTGCGGCCGGCCGGCATGTTTGCGCGACCTTGTTGCCGTTATGGAAGACGCCTCGCCCAACGACTCACCGTGCTTGTTTCCTGTCTGGACTCCGTAGACATTCTGCAAGTGCCTCTCAATAACTGGCGGTGCTCTGATTTTCCGCCAAAAGAGACTCAATGACAGCTCTCTGCTTGGAACGCTTCTCCATCACAGACGCCACTTTGAAGGCTACATACGTACGAATACCGCCACGATCTATCGGAACCTCATGAAGCTATAGGGACCGAAGCAGGAATATTCCAGGATGCTTCAAAACAAATACCACATTTTTTAACCGAAGTTAGCTACTGAAGTACTAAGCACTAAAAGCTAAGTACTTCAAAATAGAAATTTGTCTTCGTTACAAATAGCTTCTTTCTCAAAATATTTTTAAATTGTAATTCGTTTTTGATAATACTTCTTTTTCATGTGATTCCACTTCTTGATTGCTGGTGTATAGTAGAGTAACAATGAATCACAGAGACTATAAAGTACAGTATTCACTAGATTTCCTGATTCGAACACTTGTAAACTTGAAAAGCATATTTCTTTCTAGGCCATGTTCCTTGTAACAACTTTTCACATCTGGAAAAACCTTAATTTTCCTGAGTAATTTTTGTAATTTCAGGAGGAGACTGCAGCACGCCTGGAGTATATCCTATTACTTCAAAATCGAATAAAATAGTGCAGTAAACTGTTTTTGCATTGTTACTATTTAAAATTTCAATTTCATTGATGTGTTTACAGAAGCGATCTTTCTCTCAGAGATGTAAAATGTGTACTAAACACTTGACAAGCGTTTATCCTATTGTAAATGCGCTTTCACGGTGTGTTTCCAGAATTGCGTCATCTCTCCTCGCCTTGCCCTAAGCCAGAATTTGTCTAATTACGTCACTGTGGTTACTGTGCTATGAAATAATATGTATTTTGACTCATTTTAAGAAACTGGGCACTCAGACTTTCGGCAGTAAAATTGTCCAAGATGCACAGCGCCTCTGATGTACCGTGTCATTCAGCAGTTTGTGGAGCGTTTCTGTGACATGAACTTACTAAACTGACCCGTCGCGAAGCACTCAGTTCTTTACATATACTTGTCTATATGTATATATATATACATATATCGTTAATTCGACTTGGTAAGGGCCACAGACCATCGAAAATTATTCAAGAATTGGTGGAAACATTATTTTGCAGGCGACTTCTTTCGCGCATGGAATTAACTTCGTTTCGGTTCCTGCAATAAATATTGACCTACCTTCAATATCTACTTTTGTGCGATAGTTCGACCTCAAATCCGGACGGTTGCTAATGGTTTAGAATTGTAAATCTGTGGTAACATTTTGTGGGACCAAGCTGCTTAAGTCATCGTACTTACTCTAACTTAAACTAACTTACCCTATGGACAAAACACACACACACACACACACACACACACACACACACACACACACACACACATGCCCGAGGGAGGACTCGAATTTACGACGGGGGCGGGGGGAGCCGCGCGGGCCGTGACAAGACAATGATTTAGATTCTTTCAGTCTATCTATGAGCATTACACCACATTTATGTACGCTGATGGTCAACTTTCAGTCTTCGCAGCAGGCATTCATTACCTGCAAGGTGTCGCCCCATTTTCCATCCTTTTCCTTATGATTGCACCTGGACGCACACACATGCATCGTCTGCGAAATAACCTCGTAGTGGAAGAGACCTGATGGCGTGACTGATACAGGATGTAGCAGCACAATAAACGTATCCTAGTAAGCAGTCAACTGTGAAACTATGTTATTGTGAATCACAATACATAGACACTGCTTATTTCCACTTTTTCACAAGACTTTTGAGATATGCACTATAAGCTTTAACTCGAAGGTACACTTGGTAGAAGAAAAAAGAAAAAAAAAAGACGAAAAGTGCTGAATGCAATCAACATAACGTATCTGTGTAGCAGGTCCTCTAAACGCCGAAACCCTGTGGGGTACAATCATTTGACTATACACAATGGTTGTCACAAACGACCACTAGAGAACACTGCTCCAATACCATCATGCAACAAATATTAGAAAACTCGTCATTAGAGATGAGACGTTCTGTAACACATGTAAAATAAACTTCATTACAATACCTGTCACTGCAGAAGTCTTACCACTCTCATTAAATGACATGACCAGTTTTTGTTCGTGATCCTAATTAGATCCCACTGTTACCCAAACAAAGCTTGCGCGTCTGATCGATACATGACTAGGCATAAAGAGACGTAAAATGTCGACGTGTTCACAAGTATCAGTTTACAAGGCCGAATGTCCGAACATGGAAATAAACGACGATACGTTTAGCATTGCAACATGAACCCCATTACGCTTATATTGCACCTGAGAAGTAACCACGAAAGTATGTAATGAGATTCAAACCATGGACAGGGAATAGAACCCAGTATCTATATGAATTGTTAACTAAGCACAATTAGATGACAGACATTAAATCTGTTCACCAATAGCGCGATACTGGAGCCTGAGACGACGACACAGATGAACTTTTCCTGGCAAGGATTCGAACAAGACACTTTTACCACTGTATTAAAGCTACGAAGAGACATAAAATACTGTCTTCACCAGTAGTGATACGTGTACATGTTCTGTAAAGGTAATGTAACGAATAGTTCTGTGGTGCTTGGGACTCCAGCCTCATGTATTTCGTTGTTGTTGACCCCACATGAACATTG
The DNA here is from genome assembly GCF_023864345.2 of Schistocerca serialis cubense. Lineage (NCBI taxonomy): Eukaryota > Metazoa > Arthropoda > Insecta > Orthoptera > Acrididae > Schistocerca > Schistocerca serialis. Next base: position 215,809,052 of record NC_064639.1, on the reverse strand, counting down.
TCAACTATCAACTTCCCTCTCACTAGTAGTTAGGATCGCCCCATTCGTAGAGACCTGGAAGAGTGTGGCGCCATAAGGAACCAACGAAATGAAGGGACAGTGTCATCTCGACGGTTCAGATCAAGAGGAATATGGGATCGGAGCTCGAATCTCAGATCAGTACCAATATTTTCAAAATCTCAAAGTCACATAAAATAAGAAATGAAGGTCCCATGATCTTACGTGACGATAGGTTTATGAACTAAAATAAAATTACTGGTGTAAGAAAGCTTGCTACAGACAGAGTTGCTGAAAGCAGCGACTTCCGCTCTCACAGTCAAAACTGCGCCAACTCTCTTCCAGGTAGCAACGAGTAGACATGCTTAACGTTGATTTAGAACCAGGATACAGTCCTGCATTCTTTGCTAGTTGTTACTGGAGGTGAAGAGGGTATGTTTGTGGCTGTTAAAATCTGGTACCCCCAGCGGGAATCGGAACCACATCTTAGTCATTACAAGCTAGCCTCAGTCCAACCAACCACCGAAATTCACACGCGTTGGCATCAGGTTCTTTTTTTTTTTTTTTTTTTTTTTTTTTTGTCACAAAGTGTTACGCAGCACATGGTGCGAGAAGTTTTGACTTCCACTTGAGCTGTTGTTGCAACAAACCTATTTTTTCCAGTAGTCAATGTCATACAGTGCGCATACAAAGCCGTGATGTCGAACCCATTCTTTACCTTTCTTTTTTAAGCCATATTCTGCCCGTCGTCCAAGAGCATAGTATAACAGAAGGTCAGAGATAGTTTTATTCATTTTATAACCAGCCAGCAACAGAAAAATCTTGCGTAAACATGTTTGTGGGTGTCTGTCATGGTAGGACCAATTTCAGTGCCATCGGCCAGCGGCCACTTGATACAGACTCGCGTGCGCCCAAGTAATCACGATCAATCGTGCCTAGAGCCTATGATCTCCAGTGATCTGTTCTGCGCTCAAATTAGCAAGTATGACATTATGTAACGTTGCATATGATATAATACTAAGTTTTAGCATGCTCCGTGGCGATTTTGTTTAGTTTATTGGTATAAGCATATTTAACTATGGTCTTATTTTGTTCAAGTTTGTAGAATACCTCGTGCCATTGCAACTTGAACATTTCTCATTTTTGACGTTATGAGGAGAGTCGTTTGTACATTAGAAAACGGAGTCTAATATTTGTGACATTTTGTTGTGTTTGTCTTTAACAAAAGGATGAACTGAAGGCAATTCGAAACACCTTTGCCCTGTATGGAGTGAGAGCTATTGTGAAGGTCAGTAGTATTGTTTCAAGTACAATCGCTCTGAGTTAAATAAATCACCACATTCAGTGTATAGTGGCAAGTGTGATGACCAAATAACCTTCGTGCGACACTTGCCTATATTACTCATACTGAGGTCAAAAGAAAGGGACGAGGATTACGGTACAATGTCTCTTCGAAAACGAGATTAGATATAAAGTAGTATCTCTAACTGGGAAGAATGGGAAAGAAAGTCTTCTGCTACCTTTCAAAGGATTGATCCTGCCATTTGCTGTAATAAATTTAAGGAGGTCATTGTAAACCTAAAACAGTGAGGTATGATGGCTATTTTCATAGGAAGAAAATAGTAGGTAAGTCATAACAAATATTATCTCAAATGACAGATTGTGTATGTCCTCCATATGTGTTGTTATTGATATACAGCTGGTGGCAGAAAGGTGTTCTGTATTGCGATATGCTTCATAGGGATGTGTCCTCCGCAGCTGAGATTTGTAACCAGCAAATGATACACGTTGCAGTTGTACACTAACAAATGCGTTCCTGGAAGATAGCACCATGGAATTTGGTTGGCAAATGCGCCCACCGCACACCTGATAATCTGGAACCCATATATGTTTACCTTACTCGGCAGTTATCGATCAGATACAAAGAAAGTCTGATTTCGTTTCTTTTGTTTGTTTGTTTTGGCGATTGCTCATTACACGTGGCATAACTCATAATCCACAAGTCGCTACATGCTTGAGATCAAACATCTACCTGCACTTCATCAAATGGTTTTCGATAACTAGTGGAATATATTGTTCACAAGCACTTTCATATTTTTGCCTGTTTTGCTCAGTAACCTAAAGTGAAACACTACTAATGGGATCTACACTAATGTAATACAACTCGTGTCTCATCATAATACGAAACAACGAAAGGCTATCTTAATTAAACGTGTAGTCTTCTGTTATATTCAAGTAGCTTTACAAGACTACAATATAAGTATGACAATTAAATATGACAATGTGGCTATGAGCCGAGCTACTGAATGACACACAGTTAACAGAGTATTCAGTAATACAGTTTTATTAACAGATTTGTGTATTTCCAGTGGCAGTTCCGCTTTATTTTGTGTTTACTATCTCTAGAACTGTTGGTTTCCCAACGTATTGGCATATCTTATCGTAGCAAAATTTCTACATACATTGTTCTGAGTTCGATGTAGCTGCTTGTAGCTCTGTGACCGAGGAGATAAAATGTTACTCTCGCGCGTGTTTGGAACTGAGAGCTACTGCCTCTTTCTCTTTACAGTGTGTCAACATTTTTATGGCGCAAGCGACCAACTGCAGTCTTCATCGCCCCCTCATTGCCTTTGTGATGACTGATACAGATAAATTGCAATGTAGACAACTAGATTAATTGTAGTTGTTGCGTGAAAGTATTTGCCTCTGTTTGTAAACATATAAGTGATAAGTCGATGACACACCACAGTGGAATTCATTCAGAATATTTGATTGGTATACTACAGATACATCAAGTGAATCTTGCAAGGTAATTCCCTATCATTACAGGAAGTAACAAAAGTACCAAAGCGTCACCAGACATCACGACCCTATAATAATCGTGGCAGGACGATTGTGTTTCTACAGGCAATGTCTGTCTTGAGTGGGCTAACAGTTTAGGAGCACATTAATGATGTTGCGGTTTAAATACTTTTTCTACGATATCGTGAGGAGTACTCTAATATTTATGTTGAGGGAGAAGAATGAAAAGTTGAACAGACAACTGTAATGCACTCGAAAGAAAGTAAACGTAATCTACTGAGTTACAGATCCAGTTCATTGGCATCGAAATGTAGCAGGACATCTGGACAAATACTTTGCTCCAATGTTGCGAAATATCCGAAATATACTGAAGAACAAAAGAAACTGGTATGCTTGCCTAATACTATGTCGGGCCCCGCGACGTGGCCTGGACTCGACTAATGTCTGAAGTAGTGCTAAAGGGAATTAAAACCATGAATCCTGCAGCGTTGTCTATAAATCCGTAAGAGTACGAGAGGGTGGAGATCTCTTCTGAACAGCATGTTGCAAGGCATCTCAGATATGCTCAATAATATTCATCTCTAGGGAGTTTGGTGGCCAGCGGAAGTGTTTAAACTCAGAAGAGTGTTGCGGGAGCCATTGTGTAGCAATTCTGGACGTGTGGGGTGTTGCATTGTACAGCTGGAATTTCCCAAGTCCATCGGAATGCATAATGGACATGAATGGATGCAGGTGATCAGACAGAATGATTACGTGCGTCTCACCTGTCAAAGTCGTATCTAGACGTATCAGGGGGTCCACATCACTCCAACTGCGCACGCCCCACGTGATTACAGAGACACCATCAACTTGAACCGTCCCCTGCTGACATGCAGGGTCCATGGATTCATGAGGTTTCCTCCATACCCGTACACATCCACCCACTCGATCCAATTTGAAACGAGACTTGTCCGACCAGGCAACACGTTTCCAGTCATCGACAGTCCAATCTTGGTGTTGACAGACCCAAGCAAGGCGTAAAGTTTTGTGTCGTGCAGTCATCAAGGGTACACGAGTGGACCTTCGGCTCTGAAAGCCCATATCGATGATGTTCCGTTGCATGGTAGCGTCTTAGACCTCCTGGCAATAAACAGACCTGAACCTATCGAATCAGTTAACGTAGAGGAAGGTATCAGTGATAATAAGGCTGTGACAGCTTCTTTGACGACGGGTCCTACACGAAATGTTAAGTAAGGTAGGAAAATATATTTGCTTAGCAAGTGACAGGATAAAAATTTCTGAATATTTCAGCAGTCAGCATCAAATATTCGGTGATGAGGGAGAAGATATAGAGTGAAAATGGGAAAAAATCAAAGGGATCGTTCAATATGCTCTAGACAAGTATGTTCCGAGTAGGGTTTTAAGGGAAGGGAAGATCCACCACGGTTTTATAGCCGTGTTAGAAAAGCTCTACGTAAACAAAGAGCACTTCATCTCAGATTCAAGAGAAGTAAAACCTAGCAGGCGAACAAAATCTGAACGAATGGAAAATAAGCATAAGCAGAGCAATGAGAGAAGTGTTCAATGAGTTTGAAAGTAAGACGTTGTCAATAGACCTGAGTAAAAACCCTACGAGATTTTTGTCGTATGTAGAATCAGTAGGTGGGTCAAAATCATCTATTCATTCTCTCAGCAAACACCCCGGCAACAAAACGGAAAATAACAGAGAGAAGGCCTTAATAGTGAATTCGGTCTTCCGAAGTTGTTTCACCGCCAAGGTTCAAATGTTCAAATGCGACTTAACTTCTGAGGTCATCAGTCGCCTAGAACTTAGAACTAATTAAACCTAACTAACCTAAGGACATCACACACATCCATGCCCGAGGCAGGATTCGAACCTACGACCGTAGTGGTCGCTCGGCTCCAGACTGTAGCGCCCAGAACCACACGGCCACTCCGGCCGGCTCACCGCCAAATATCGTAACACTGTCCCTCCCTTCAATTGTCGTGCGAACGTCGAAATGGCAGCTATTACGATAACCAATCGCGGAATTGAAAACCAGCTACAATCGCTTAGTAGTGGAAAGGCGTCAGGACCAGGTGATATACACTATGTGATCAAAAGTGTCCGGACACCTGGCTAAAAATGACTTAAAAGTTCGCGGCGCCCTCCATCGGTAATGCTGGAATTCAGTATGATGTTGGACAACCCTTAACCTTGATGACAGATTCCACTCTCGCAGGCATACGTTCAGTCATGTGCTGGAAGGTTTCTTTGGGAATGGCAACCCGTTCTTCACGGAGTGTTGCACTCAGGAGAGGTATCTATGTCGGTCAGTGAGACCTGGCACGAAGCCGGCAATCCAAAACATCCCAAACGTGTTTGCAGGATTCAGATTAATACTCTGTGCAGGTCAGTCCATTACAGGGATGTTATTGTCATGCAACCACTCCGCCACAGGCCGTGCATTATGAACAGGTGCTCGATCGAGTTGAAAGATGCAATCGCCATCCCCGAATTGCTCTTCAACTGTGGGAAGCAAGAAGGTGCTTAAAACATCAATGTAGGCCTGTGCTTTGATAGTGCCATGCAAAACAACAAGGGGTGCAAGACCTCTCCACGAAAAACACGACTACAACATAACACCACCGCCTCTGAATTTTGCTTTTGGCACTACACACGCTGGCAGATGACTTTCACCGGGCATTCGCCATACCCACACCCTGCCATCGGATCACCAAAATGTGTACAGTGATTCGTCGCTCCACACAACATTTTTCCACTGTTCAATCGTCCAGTGTTTACGCTCCTTACATCACGCGAGGCGTCGTTTGGCATTTACAGGTGTGATGTGAGGCTTATAAGCAGCCGCTTGGCCATGAAATCCAAGTTTTCTCACCCACCGCCGGTCATAGTACTTGCAGTGGATCCTGATGCAGTTTGGAATTCCTTTGTGATGGTCTGGATAAATGTCTGCCTATTTACACATTGCGACCGTCTTCAACTTACGGCAGTCAACAGACGAGGCCGGCCTATACGTTTTCGTGCTGTACGTGTCCCTTCACGTTTCCACTTCACTATCACATCGTAAACAATGGACCTACAGATGTTTAGGAGTGTGAAAGTCTCGCGTACAGACGTATGACACAAGTGACACCCAATCACCTGACCGCGTTCGAAGTTCGTGAGTTCCGCGGAGCGCCCCATTCTGTTTTCTCACGATGTCTGACTACTGAGGTCACTGATACGGAGTACCTGGCAACACAATGCCCCTAATATGAAAAATGAATGTTTTTAAGTGTGTTCGGATACTTTTTATCACATAGTGTACCTATAAGTTTCTATAAAGATTATGCGAAAGAATTTGCTCCCCTTCTAGCAGTAATTTATCGTAGACCGCTTGAGCAACGAAAGGTACCTAACGAAGGGGAAAAAGCGCAGGTTATTCTCGTTTTTAAGAAAGACCGTTGGACAGATCCACACAATTATAGACCTATATCGATGACAAAAATCTGTTATAGAATTATGGAACATGTTTTATGCTCAAGAAATGTAACGTTTTGGGAAAATGAACATCTTTTCTATAACAATCAACACGTATCTGGCAAACAGAGGTCCTACGAAACTCAGCTCGCTCTGTTCCTTCATGAGATCCACAGCGCAGTGGAGAACGGCACTCTGGTTGATGCCGTGTTCATTGATTTCAGTAAGGCATTTGAGACCGTCCCGCATTGCAGTTTAATGAAAAAAATACGAGCTTACGGGGTGTCGGAGCAGACTTGCGACTGGATTCAAGACTTTATCGGAGATAGAACTCAACATGTCGCTCTTAACGGAACAAAATCGACAGACGTAAAGGTAATATCCGGAGTACCACATGGAAGTGTGATAGTACCGTTGCTATTTACAGTACCGGTATATATAAATGATCTAGTAAAAAGCGACGGATGCTCTTTAAGGCTATTCACAGATTATACAGTTGTCAATACCTAAGTAGTAACGCCAGAAGTAGCAGAACGCCCTACAGAAAATTGATGAATGGTGCAGGCTCTGGCAGTTGACCCTGAACGTAAATAAATGTAACATACTGCGAATACATAGGAAAAGAAATCCACTACTGTACAGGTACACTATTGACGACAAACAATTGGAGACAGCGTTTGCAGTAAAATATCTACGCGTTACTATCCAGAGTGACCTTAAGAGGAATGGTCACAGGTAGTGGGGAAAGAAGATACCAGACTCAGAATCATCGGAAGAATCTGAAGGAAATGCAACTCGTCCACGAAAGAAGTGACTTTTAAGGCGTTTGTTTGCCCGATTCTTGAGTATTGTTGATCTATATCGGATCCCTATCAGGTAGGACTGATGGAGGAGATAGAGAAGGTCCAACGAAGAGCGGCTCGTTTCGTCATGGGATCGTTTAGCTGGCGAGAGAGCGTTACGGAGATGCTAAACAAACTCCACTGGCAGACGGTACAAGAGAGGCGTTGTGCATCACGGAGATATTTACTATTGAAATTTCGGGACATTACTTTTCAGTAGTAGTCAGACAACATATTACTTCTCCCCACATACATCTCGCGTTCAAGAAATTAAGCCCATTGCAGAGGCTTACCGACAATCATTCTTCCCACGCACTATAGGCGAGTGGAACAGGGTTGGAGCCGGCCGAAGTGGCCGTGCGGTTAAAGGCGCTGCAATCTGGACCGCAAGACCGCTACGGTCGCAGGTTCGAATCCTGCCTCGGGCATGGATGTTTGTGATGTCCTTAGGTTAGTTAGGTTTAACTAGGTTTAACTAGTTCTAAGTTCTAGGGGACTAATGACCTCAGCAGTTGAGTCCCATAGTGCTCAGAGCCATTTTTTGAACAGGGTTTCTAGTATGCTAAAAAAATTATTTACTCTTAAATATATCTCAATTCTTTCAATTTAAATCTGTGTTTCATACTAGAATGTCGTGTTCCCAGTTTGGCACAGCTTTGCCACAGGAGACACGAAAGCGGTCGAAGACGTCCGTCTTCTGGTCGGCTCCTGATCGTTGTCAGAAGGAGGCTTGTTTTTTGATTACGCAAAGACTTCTATTACTTGGAAAATAACAACCCGGATTTCTTTACGTAATCAGTATGAATTTTTTAATTACCTAAGGGACCTTTAACAATGAACAGTAAAAAAAAAATGCATTTGCAAATGAAATCATTCGTAAATGGGGCTGCTATGAGTTGTATAGAAGACAAGGGGCGGCCTTCTGTACACGACCAGGATGCCGCAGTATTTTCTGCTGTAGTAAAGGCTGTTTGACATTTATAAAAATAATATGGCATGGAGGATAAAAAAAGTATAAAGGAAAAGAATAGAATAAGAAATCTGGTAAACACTAAATATATTCTAATAATTCTCACAAGCAATTAGAGCTACTTTATAGACAGCATAACTTACATAAGTAATTATCTAACTCTATGGTGCGATCACATTTCAGCCTGTCCTTTACTAGCTCCTATGTTCGCGTTTTTGTCACAAATTACAGTCACTTTTCTCCTTCGTTAAAGACTATTCTTGCACTGTTCAACACCTCCGATAACAATAGCTTGCCGAGTTACAGTTTCGAACATAAATTACTTGAATGTTATTAATTAATAATGTTGTCTGCATGCTGGCAAGACCGCTCACTTTTTTAGCTTAAAGTCGACCTTCTTCACGCTTTCACACCACAGACAGAAGTACATTAAAAAAATCTGAAGATCTACCAAAGTTTTTTTTACTGTCATCTTTTATTTAGATCGAAGCGGAACGTCGTTCAGCTTCTGTTAAAATGTTTCTCTGACTGCGCAATCGATGTATTAGCGTCCGCGCTAGATGCGCATCTTTACAGTAATGTTAATTATATAAAATAAATGTCTTTCATGTTAATTATATAAAATAAATGTCTTTCAAAGAATATGTCTCATAAGTTGATCATTTAATATACAGATAGTTGAATGCCTTTCCAAGGGTACTCAAAGTTTTCATAGGACGGAAATACCAATAACATTACAGGTTGGAGGGATCAGATATTGGTACCGAAATTACCCTCCGCCACACACCATAAGCTGGCTTGCGTAGTATGATTTAGACCTAAATGGTTCGCACGCTGACACTTGTTCATGGCCCAGCATTGAAATCTGTAGCAATTTGCTGAAGTGTTGCTCTTCTGTCACGTTGAACGATTGTCTTCAGTCGTCGTTGGTCCCGATCTGGCAGGGTCTCTTTCGGCCACAGCGATTTCGGAGAGTTGATAGTTTACCGGTTTCCTGATAGTCAAGGTACATTCGTGAAACGGTCGTACGGGGAAATTCCCACTTCATCGCTACCTCGGAGCTGCTGTGTCCCATCACTCGTGCGCCTAGTATAATACGACGTTCAAACTCACTTAAATCTTGATAACTGCCATTGTAGCAGCAGTAGCCGATCTAACAACCATGCCAGACACTCGCTATCGTGTATAGACGTTGCCAACGGCAGCGCCATATTCTGCCTGTTTACATATCTCTGTATTTGAATACGTATGCGTATACCAGTTTCTTTGGCGCTTCAGCGTATATTACCTATGTATATCAAACCAGCTTGAATTTCGAGAGCCTCACTCTGGTGAGAAACTGCTGGCACTTTATTCAAACGAGGTACTGCGTACAGTGGCTCTCAAATTGATTCTGTATTTACAGACTTCCAAAAAGCCTTTTGGTATCATTTCTCATCAGCGGCTTTCATTCGCATTGGGTTTCCTATGGACTATCGTCTCAGTTGTGCTACTTAAATCGTGAGTTCCTATCTGAAAAGTCAGAGTTCGCAGTAACTAACGGGACGTCAACCTAGTGATTCTGAAGTGACGAGTGTGATTCCGCAAGTAAAGTGATGTAGACATTTGTGTGTGTGTGTGTGTGTGTGTGTGTTTTGCCCTTAATGAGCGCAGTTAGACTAAGCTACATGGCCAATTCCTTTTGCTGCCTTCGTTGCTGCCAAAACTTCACTCATTCGCTCGCTGTGTTTCTGTTTCCGGTCCTCTGTCCATGGTTCTTGTGGGCTTCGTGTCTTCGGCTGCACCTTGGTTGCCTTTTTGGTTGCTCATATTTCTTTCATCTCCGGCTGTGATATTGCTTGCGTTCTTCAGTCCATTTTAATCCTGTTCGTTTGACACAGTGTATCTCCTGTTATTTACTTTTCTTAATGATATTTCTGAATTTTATTCAAATGGTTCAAATGGCTCTGAGCACTATGGGACTTAACATCTGAGTTCATCAGTCCCCTAGAACTTAGAACTAGTTAAACCTAACTAACCTAAGGTCACCACACACATCCATGCCCGAGGCAGGATTCGAACCTGCGACCGTAGCCGTCGCGCGATTCCAGACTGTAGCGCCTAGAACCGGCCACTCCGGCCGGCGCTCTGAATTTTATTCTGTCGTTTATTGTGTCTGGTGTGATGTTGAGTTGCTTCAGGTCTTTTTTTACCTCTCCCACACATTTTTTGTTTCAACCGGTTACCCAGTCAAAGATCTGGTTGGTCTGTCTGCGTGATGGCATTCTGTATAGGTGTCCATAGAATTGTAGTCTGCGTTTTCTAATCATTTCTGTGATTGTCTCCGTATGTTTGTATAGTTCCTCTGTAGGTTTCTTGATCCATATTCTAGTGCTGTTAGTTGCGCCAAATGTTTTCCTAAGTATTTTTCGTCCTGCTTTTTGTATTTTGTGATACGTGTATTCCCTAGTATTATTGTGATCTCTGCTGCATACAGTGCTTCTGGGAGCACGACCGTTTCGTAGTGGCGTAATCTGCCTTTTTGTGAGATAGACTTTTTGTTGTAATGATTCCGCACTACTTTGTATCCCTTGCCCAGTTTAGTTTTTCTTTCTTCGTTTGAGTCTCTGTCATTTCCGCTCATTTGTAGTGTTTCACCGAGGTGTCTGAAGTTTGCCGTTTTGTACTCGTGCCGTACTTTGTGTTCAGAGATGAGAGTTTCTTTGTGCTCATAAACTGTGTCTTTTCGTAAGAGATCTGTAGTCAGTTTTGGAACCGCTTTCGTGTAGTTTTTCAATAGCTGCTTTTGTTCCGTTTATACTTTTCGTAACAATCACTAAATCGTATGCAAAATCCAGGTATTTAATCTGTAGGTTTCCTAAGGTTATTCCCTGTTGTGATATTTCCCATTATTTTATTACCTTATCTAACACTAGATTGAAAAGGCCTTGTCGGACACCTGTGCGAATTTTAAAGGGCTCTGATAGTTCCCCACAGAACATTACTTTGGAGGTCGCGTTGTTCAAGGTTTGTTCTATGATAGTCCGTGTTTTGTTGCCTACTTTGTATTCAGCTAGAATTTGGAAGAGAGTTTTCCGCTCGATGGAGTCGTACGCTTTTTCGAAGTCGATAAAGGTAATGATCTGGTTCTGTTTGTGTTGTAAAATCATGTTAGTAGACAAGCAGAACATTTGTCCTAGAGATGTGGCAGTTAATACTGCTCGCTAGTAAACTCCTAAGAAGAGCAAAACGAAGTGCTAAATGATGTTGAAAATATATCAATATGGTGCAAAACGTGGCAGTGGAACCTCAACAATAAAATGTGGGGGTTTCTCCACAGGATTACTAAGAAGGTTTCGTCAAGTTTCAGGAAATCGATAAGTAAATCAAATCTGAGGGTTATAGATCTAACGAAAGTCTTGCTGGTTACAAATATAAATAACGTAACTGAGAAACATCACATGCTGTGGCGAGGGTGAAACAAATGTTGCGTTGTTGACACAACTATTAGAAGACCCAGGAACTCTACTAAGGAGACAGTCAGCACTATGGCTGTTGGATGTCTTCTGAAATGTCGCTGAGCACTGAGCGATCATTACTCGACGGGACTGACGGAGGACATCGACAACGTTGAAAGAAGGCAGCTGATTTTGTAGTATAGCTAATTAGAGGAGAGAGTGTCACGGACGATTTTCTTTCTCTTCCCTATGAGATTAGAGGGGAGAGGGTGCACGGCGACGAGTTGGGGACGCAATATTATAACAAACGGTGTTCTAATGTGGCACATTATTTCGATGACATTTCAATCACCATCTTTCTCCTCCGAAAGCAAACAGTTTTTGTTGCCACCAGTGTACAAGGGATGATATTACGACTGTAAAACATAAGAGAATTTAGAACTCGCACATAAAGATTTTGATGTTCGTTTTCCTCAAGTTTCGTACTCGAGTGGAACGGTCGAGAAATTGGAGCGATTGTGTGAACCCTTCACAAAACACTTAAATGTAAATTACAGACTAATTGTGTATCACTGTGATGTAAAAGAAGTGCTTCGCCAGAACATAATTTCTGTTGTACAGCAGTTATTGTTTCAGAGGCAATGAGTACACTTCGTAAGTGCTCAATATGTGAATGATATACTACTTATACACAATCATTTGGCAGGGTTGCCACCAAAACTGTTTAATTTTCTAATCCTCTTAGTTATCTTGGTAGATCAAATATTTTCTTAAGGTGAGATCTAATGGAGAGTTTTCTGCATCGTGCAACTGATAGCTGGTTGCAATATTTTGTGGTAGCTGTTTTTATCATTAGTGTTTTCTTTAACTTATTTTTCGTTAAGTACTTGTATGAAACGTCAAAAGTAGATGTGCATACTCATGTCATAGCAAGAAAGCTCTAGCTGCGTTAGTTTATGCTACAGACTTGGGGATGGTCTATGAAACGTTTGATTCTTCAAGGGGTGAGCGTGGCTTTGTAGCCTGGGCCTGTACCATCTTCGGATCGCGAGCTACAGGCCAGCCAGGCCGAACGGCTCCAAGGGCACAGTCCCACCTGAAGTCCTCCGCCGGCATTTTCTCTCTGTTCTTGGTGAGTTTGAGGGCTCAGAAATAATGTGCATAGATGGATCACTGGTCGACGGTCTTGTTGGCTTCACTTAGGCTCACGTTGGCCATACGGAACAACGCTCCTTGCTGCATCGTATTCACTACCGAGCTGGTTGTCATCTATCGCGCTCTTGAACGTATCCTCTCCTGTCTGGTGAGTCCTTCGTCATTTATAGTGACTCATTAAGCAGCCAGAAGCTCTCGACCAGTGCTTCCCGAGGCGGGAGTCTCTTTACGCCCTCTGCAACAGTGGCCGCTCAGTGACCTTTATTTGGACACCAGGCCATGTCGGAATACCGGGCAATGAACATTTTGACCGCCTGGCCAAACAGTCTACCAGTAAACCATCTCTGGAGATTGGCCTCCCGGAGACCGATTTGCGAGCAGTCTTGCGCCGCACAGTTTTCGCGATTTGGGACACTTAATGGCGGATCCTGTGCACACCAAATAAACTCAGTGCTATCAAGGAGACGACGATTGTGTGGCGGTCATCCATGCGAGCCACTCGCAGGGAATCAGTTGTCCTTTGCGTGCTCCGCATTGGCCATACGTGGCTAACACGTGGCTACCTTCTCCGTCGCGAGGACCCACCTCGGTGTCGCTGTGGCTCCCTTCTGTCTGTCATGCACATCTGGCTTGACTGCCCACTTTTAGCTGCTCTGCGGCGGACTTTTCATCTTCCCAGCACCCTACGTTCGGTGTTGGGCGACAATGCCTCAACGGCAGATATAGTTTCACATTTTATCCGTGAAGGGGGTTTTTATCGTACCATCTAAGGGAGGGCGTTTGGCCTTCTCTCTGGGGCCTCCAACTACCCTCCCTCCATTTTAACTCTGTCACCCTTTCTTTGCGTTTGTTTTCCTTGGTGTTCGTGTTTTACCTACATATGTTCATCTCGCCTTGTCTTTTTTGGGGTGGACATATTAATGTGTTGCAGAGTGGCTGGCTCATCCTGTTTTATTCTTGTGATCAGCCAGCCTAGACCATGGTATACGTTTTCCCCGGTTTTTGTGTGTCCCATTCATTTTCTTTTTAGATGTGGTTCCGATTTCATTTTCCCCCTTTGCCTTTACCAAACGTACTTTGGGAGCTGTTCCACCCTGAGCCTTGTTTGTATCTGGAGCAAGGGTCTGTGACCCTGTAGTTTGGTCCCTTTATGCCTCAAACCAACCATCCAACCGAACGGCTAATGGGCTGGAGACCGAAGCAAGTGAACCAACAGTAGCAGGCCAAAAAACTCCCCGCCTCCCCCCTCCCCCGCATGGGATGACCCAGCACGGCCACAGTTCATAGCTCTGCCTCTGCCACTCCTTTTGACGTAAATATGTGTCCTTTTTTCTCCTGGCATCAGTGTAAGTGAGGCAAGAAGAAATGCAGATCAGGACGCTTGTTGCAGTGGCTAGCGCGGAGAGATCAACTGGAGACAGAGTCATTGCTTTCACTGAAGAAGGTGGATGTTCCACCAGAGAAGCTGCCAGAAGGTACTGTGTGCCACATACCACTGCAACGAGATGGTGGAGGAATTACCTTGAAAGAGGTGCTACCAACAGAGCTCCTGTCTCGGGCAGAAAGAGAGCTCGCAGCAGGACGACAGGGAGCTAGTGCCTAAGGGCAGAGAAATTTCATTTCTGACCATGAAGCAGTTTTGGTGGGAGACCAACTTCCCAGCCTCCGCTGACACGATTCGCCGACGTCTGAGGGATTCTAGACTGCACCCACGAAGATCCGTCGTGAAACAAGAGCTCAATGAAGACAACACTTTATACAGGCTGGCATTTGCGAAGCTCCATCTGAGTGTGTTGTGGAAAACCATCATTTTCACTGAAGTGAAAGTGTTTTCCACCAGTAACGATGGTCTATCTGTCTCCTGTTGGGGATGGATTTGCGTGAGAGGAGCAGGAATTCTTCGCAGAATAACAGAAATTCTCGACAGCGAGCAGTACGCCAGCATATTGGAAAATGCGATGCTTCCGTCAGTGCGGACGCTGTTCGGAAGGGGGCTTCACATTGAAAAAAGACCATTCTTCCGTTCCCTAGTCTGGAATCGTTCAGCAGCAGCTTTCCACGATTACCGTCAACGTCACAGACTGGCCGCCAAGGCCTGCTCATATGAACCCTATGGAAAACATGAGGGCTGAGTCGCCAGAACGTAAAAAGAGAACTGGCCACGAAACCAACCTACTACATCTGACGCTCTTTGGGACTGCATTCTTGAAGCTTGGGAGGAAGTTCCTTCTTCTGGCTGTTACATCCGACGGCTTATACACTCCTGGAAATTGAAATAAGAACACCGTGAATTCATTGTCCCAGGAAGGGGAAGCTTTATTGACACATTCCTGGGGTCAGATCCATCACATGACCACACTGACAGAACCACAGGCACATAGACACAGGCAACAGAGCATGCACAATGTCGGCACTAGTACAGTGTATATCCACCTTTCGCAGCAATGCAGGCTGCTATTCTCCCATGGAGACGATCGTAGAGATGCTGGATGTAGTCCTGTGGAACGGCTTGCCATGCCATTTCCACCTGGCGCCTCAGTTGGACCAGCGTTCGTGGTGGACGTGCAGACCGCGTGAGACGACGCTTCATCCAGTCCCAAACATGCTCAATGGGGGACAGATCCGGAGATCTTGCTGGCCAGGGTAGTTGACTTACACCTTCTAGAGCACGTTGGGTGGCACGGCATACATGCGGACGTGCATTGTCCTGTTGGAACCGCAAGTTCCCTTGCCGGTCTAGGAGTGGTAGAACGATGGGTTCGATGACGGTTTGGATGTACCGTGCACTATTCAGTGTCCCCTCGACGATCACCAGTGGTGTACGGCCAGTGTAGGAGATCGCTCCCCACACCATGATGCCGGGTGTTGGCCCTGTGTGCCTCGGTCGTATGCAGTCCTGATTGTGGCGCTCACCTGCACGGCGCCAAGCACGCATACGACCATCATTGGCACCAAGGCAGAAGCGACTCTCATCGCTGAAGACGACACGTCTCCATTCGTCCCTCCATTCACGCCTGTCGCGACACCACTGGAGGCGGGCTGCACGATGTTGAGGCGTGAGCGGAAGACGGCCTAACGGTGTGCGGGACCGTAGCCCAGCTTCATGGAGACGGTTGCGAATGGTCCTCGCCGATACCCCAGGAGCAACAGTGCCCCTAATTTGCTGGGAAGTGGCGGTGCGGTCCCCTACGGCACTGCGTAGGATCCTACGGTCTTGGCGTGCATCCGTGCGTCGCTGCGGTCCGGTCCCAGGTCGACGGGCACGTGCACCTTCCGCCGACCACTGGCGACAACATCGATGTACTGTGGAGACCTCACGCTCCACGTGTTGAGCAATTCGGCGGTACGTCCACCCGGCCTCCCGCATGCCCACTATACGCCCTCGCTCAAAGTCCGTCAACTGCACATACGGTTCACGTCCACGCTGTCGCGGCATGCTACCAGTGTTAAAGACTGCGATGGAGCTCCGTAAGCCACGGCAAACTGGCTGACACTGACGGCGGCAGTGCACAAATGCTGCGCAGCAGCGCCATTCGACGGCCAACACTGCGGTTCCTGGTGTGTCCGCTGTGCCGTGCGTGTGATCATTGCTTGTACAGCCCTCTCGCAGTGTCCGGAGCAAGTATGGTGGGTCTGACACACCGGTGTCAATGTGTTTTTTTTTCCATTTCCAGGAGTGTAGATTCTATGCCAAGAAGCATGATTGAAGTGCAAAATAATTTGGGATTTTGGATAGAATATTAGTCCTTAAAACGTTTTCTTATGTCGTTTTTTACTTAATTTTTCCGCTCTGAGGGCCAGTGGAAGATCACTTGCCAACAGATAAAATAAACTTTGAGTTCGTTTTCCTTTCAGTTGCCTTTTTAAATGAGGTGAGTTTCTTTTGAATACACGGTTTGTTACATATTATATTTTTATTTCATTTGTACCCTGTCTAGATACTTACAAAGTAATTATTTTAGATATACTCTTTAAAAGTGTTTTGTGTTATTTCAAATACATCTCTCTCTTCACCTCCATCCATTAATACATCCTCTGTCCTCCAAACATTATGCAAACGATTTCGTCTTGCCTTTATTTATTGTTAATTTCTCCTTGTTTTTCTCTCTCTCTCTCTCTCTCTCTCTCTCTCTCTCTCTCTCTCCCTCACACACACACACACACACACACACACACATACACACTCACACTCACACTATCTCTCGCCTCTCTTACATTATCACCTCAATTGCCCTTCTACTCCGTTCTCCCCTTGAAATTATACGTTCCTGTCTAATTTCTGCTTTCTTTACTGTCCTCTATCATTCCTCTTAAAACATATGAACTGTATTCCTTTTCCCTTACCTACAATCCATTCCTCGTTCTGAAAACATTTCTTCTTTTTCTCCTCGTTCTAAGATAAAACGAATTGTGGCATATGTATAAATGAAGAATACTTCGCAAGCTTTTCACTCTTTTATTTTGCACTTCTGCACTCCTATCCATTCCTAGATCCCTCCCTCCTTCTTGCTGCCACTCCCTTGATATCTGTATCCACATCTACATGAATACCCTACAGTTCACATTAAGTCCTTGGCAGGGTTTCTTTGAACCACTGTCGCACTATTTCTCTACCGTTCCACTCTCAAAAAGCGAGTGGAAATAACGAACAACTAAATCTTGCAGTACAAATACTGACGTCTCTTCTCACAATGGTATGTCTCCTGTGTATGTCGGGGTAAACAAAATATCGTGGCATTTAGCGGAGGAGGGTGATGATTGGAATTTAGTTGCAACACCTCGCCGCAATGTGAAACGCCTACGTTTCAGTGATTTCCATGCTAACTCAATAACCACATCCATGACAAAATCTCCTCTATCTGGCGATAACAGAAAACGAGCTGCCCTTCTTTGAACTTTTTTGATGTCTTCCCTAAGTACTACCTCGTAAGGATCCTATACCGCGCAGGAATACTCACGAAGAGGACGGCCAAGTGTTTTGTAAGCGGCCACTTTAATCGAATTCTTACATCTTCTGCCTATTCTACTAATAAAACGTGGTCTTCAGGTTTTCTTCCCCACAATATTTTGAGATGTGATGGCTCCAATTTTAGTTGTTTATGACCGTTCGTAGCTCCTACAAACTTAGTTGAATCAACAACTTTTAATGTGACTGATTTATTGTGTAAGCGAACTTTAACGGAATTGGTTTGGTATTCACGTGGAGAGGATCACACATTTTGTTGTTTAGGTTCAGTAGTCACGTTTTGCACTATGAAGATATATTTTCAACATTATTTGGCAAATGTTTTGAGAAGTTTTTTAGATGGCAGCATTACCTACCACAAATCTAAGACAGATGTTCCGATTGTCTGAAATAGCGGAAGTTCCACATCACTTTACATGAAGAATCACACTCGTACACTCATCACTTCCGGTTCACTAGGTAATATCCAGTCAATTAATCAAAACTGTGACTTTTGAGACAGGAACTCACGAATCCAGTGCACAACTGATACGATGGTCCATAGGGAAGCAATGTGATTGGAAGCCGTTGTTGTTTTTGTTGGTTTGATGCAACTGTCCACGTTACTCTATCCTGTGCAAGGTTCTTCATCTCCCAGTACCTACTGCAACCTACATCCTTCTGAATCTGTTCAGTGCATTCATCTCGTGGTCTCCCTGTACGATTTTGATGCCTCAGAACATGTCCTACCAACCGATTCCTTCTTCTAGTCGTGACACAAATTCCTCTTCTCCCCAATTCTATTCATTGCCTCCTCATTAATTACGTGATCTACCCATTTGATCTTCAGCATTCTTCCGCAGCACCACATTTCGAAAGCTTCTATTCTCTTCGCGTCTAAACAATTTATCGTCCATGTTTCACTTTCATTACATGGCTACGCTCCAGACAAATACTTTCATAAAAGACTTCCTGACACTTAAATCTGTACTCGATGTTGACAAATTTTTCTTCTTCAGAAAGGCTTTCCTTGCCATTGCCAGTCTACATTTTTTATCCTCTCTGCTTGGACCATCATCAGTTATTTTGCTCTCTAAGTGGCAAAACTCATCTACTACTTTACGTTTTTTATCTCCTAACCTAATTACCTCAGTGTCACCTGCTTTAATTCGACTGCATTCTATTATCCTCGTTTTACTTTTGTTAATGTTCATATTATAGCACCCTTTCAAGACATTGTCCATTCCGTTCAATTGGTCTTCCCGGTCTTTTGCTGTCTCTGACAGAATTACAATGTCATCGGCGAACCTCAAAGCTTTTATTTCTTCTCCATGGATTGTAATTCCTACTCCAAATTATTCTTTTGTTTCCTTTACTGCTTGCTCAATGTGCAGATTAAATAACATCAGGGATAGGCTACAACCCTGTCTCACTCCCTTCCTAACCACTGCTTCATTTTCATGCCCATCGACTCGTATAACTGACATTTGGTTTCTCTACGAATTGTAAATAGCGTTTCACTCCCTGTATTTGACCCCTGCCACCTTCAGAATTTGAAAGAAAGTATTCGAGACAACATTGTTAAAAGATTTCTCAAAGTCTACAAATGCTAGAAACGTAGGTTTCCCTTTCTTTAATCTATCTTCTAAGATACATCGTAGGGTGAGTATTGCGTCACATGTTCCAACTTTTCTATGGAATCCAAACTGTTCTGCCCCGAGGTCGGGCTCTACCAGTTTTTTTCATTCGTCCGTAAAGAACTCGTGTTAGTATTTTGCAGCCGCGACTTATTGAATTGATAGTTCGGTAATTTTTACACCGGTCGACATCTGCTTTCATTGGGATTGGAATTATTATATTCTTCTTGAAGTCTGAGGATATTTCACCTGTCTCATACATCTCGCTCACCAGACGGAAGAGTTTTGTCATGTCTGACTCTCCCAAGGCTATCGGTAGTTCTAATGAAATGTTGTCTACTACTGTTTCAACTTATGTCTTTCAGTGCTCTGTCAAATTCTGCACGCAGTATCATTTCTCCCGTTTCATCTTCACCCACGTCTTCTTCCATTTCCATAATATTGCTGTCTAGTACATCGCGCATGTATAAAAACACTATATAATCCTTCCATCTTTCTGCTTTCATTTGATTGCTTCGATCTGGCATTCCATCTGAGTTCTTGATATTCATACAGCTGGTTCTTTTCTCTCCGAGGCTCCCTTTAATTTTCCTGTCGGCAGTATCTACCTTACCCAAGTGATGTATGCCTCGAAATTCTTACATTCGTCCTCTAGCCATCCCTGCTCAGTCATTTTGCACTTCTTGCCGATCTCATTTTTGAGACGTTTGCAGTCCGTCTCGCCTCCTTTCATCAATTACGTTCAGTATATCTTCTGTTACTCAAGAATTACTACTAGCCCTCGACTAGTTATCTACTTGATTCTCAGCTGCCTTCACAATTTCATCTCTCAAAGCTACCCATTCGCCCATGCGCAATCCGAATCGAAATGCTACTCTTACGAACCGTGGTCTGTATATAACGAGAAATGATACAGGATGCAGTAATCGCTGTACTTCTACAGGTATATTACTGTTTCAGCTATCAAATGTGAAACGTTTCTTACCCTTTTTAATCAAATTAGTTAAATACATCCGAAATTACGTTCCATGTATACTTTACAATGGATAGATGGAGAAAGCTGAGCCGGCGTTCTAGCGGAACAGAATGACGTCAGCAACTCTGCGGCAGCTGACAGAAGAGCAAAGTACACCCACGCCGAGTTCACCAGCCGTGATAGTCTAGTGGTTAGCACATTGCGTTGTGGCCGCAAGAACCCAGGTTCGAATCCTGGTCACGGCAAAAGGTTAATATTTTAACGAAGAATGGCGCACCTGCACTGAACTACTTCATTGATGCATTACTTTCATTAGCAACTGATTTTGGTTTTGTTCAAATCGATTCGATGCTATTGGATTTCCGAAATGATTATGACAAATTTTCTCAAAATTGGCTCTTAATCAAAATGCGTACAAGTGAGTCTAAGTTACGGCACAGGATCCGTGATTTCGTGCAGGAAGGGCGGACTACGTACCAAACGATGGCAACTGGTCAACCAAAACTGTGTCTGGGGTTTCACAAGGGACAGCGATATGTTCTTTACTGTTCCTGATATGTATAAACGAATCGGAAGACATTCTCAGTAGCCTTATTAGAGCGGTGGAAAATGAGATTGGCGGTAAGTGCAAAATAGCAAAGCAGAAATGACTAAAGAGGAATCGCAAAACTGTAAAACCGTGAATGACTATGATGTTGTCTATACAAAAATTAAAGAGACTTCTGGAGCTAAGAACAGCAACTATATCAACAGTAACAGCTCAGGTGGCAAACCGGTACTTAGCAAAGAAGGGAAGGCTGAAAGGTGAACTGAATATACAAATGCTAGAAACGTAGGTTTGCCCTTCTTTAATCTATCTTCTAAGACACATCGTAGGGTCAGTATTGCCTCACGTGTCCCAACTTTTCTACGGAATCCAAACTGGTCTTCTACCAGTTTTTCCATTCGTCCGTAAAGAATTCTTGTCAGTATTTTGCAGCCTCGACTTATTAAACTGGTAGTTCGCTAATTTTCACATCTGTCGACACCTGCTCTCTTTGGTATGGAATTATTATATTCTTCTTGAAGTTTGAGGATATTTCTCCTGTCTCATACATCTCGCTCACCAGATGGAAGAGTTTTGTCCTGGCTGGCTCTCCCAAGGCTATCAGTAGTTCTAATGAAATGTCTACTCCCGGGGCCTTGTTTCTACTTATGTCTTTCAGTCCTCTGTCAAGTTCTTCATACAGTATCAGGTCTCCCATTTCATCTTCATCTACGGCCTCTTCCATTTCCATAATATTGCGCTCTAGTACATCGACCTTGTATGAACCCTCTATATACTCCTTCCACCTTTCTGCTTTCCCTTCTTTTCTTAGAACTGGGTTTCCATCTGAGCTCTTGATATTCATACAAGTGGTTCTCTTTTCTCCAAAGGTCCCTTTAATTTTCCTGTAGGAAGTATCTATCTTACCCCTAGTGAGATAAGCCTCTACATCCTTACATTTGTTCTCTAGCCATCCCTGCTTAGTCATTTTGCACTTCCTGTCGATCTCATTTTTGAGACGTTTGTATTCCTTTTCGCCTGCTTCATTTAATGTTTTTTTATATTTTCTCCTTTCATTAATCAAATTCGGTATGTCTTGTGTTACCAAAGGATTTCTACTAGCCCTCGTCTTTTTATCTACTTGATTCTCTGCTGCCTTCACTGTTTAATCTCTCAAAGCTACCCATTCTTCTTCTACTGAATTTATTTCCGCCGTTCTTGTCAATCGTTCCGTCATGCTCTCTCTGAAACTCACTGCAACCTCTAGTTCGTTCAGTTTATCCGGGTCCCATCTCCTTAAATTCCTACCTGTTTGCACTTTCTTCAGTTTTAATCTACAGTTGATAACCAATAAATTGCGGTCAGAATCCACATCGGCCCCTGGAAATGTCTTATATTTATGGCTCTTAAATCTCTCTTAGACCCTTACATAATCTGTCGGAAACCTTCCAGTGTCTCCAGGGGAAGCCGCTTAGGAGGAATGATATCAAAGACCTTTTTGGAACTCTACAAATAGAGAACCAATTTGAGAGCCGCTGTACGTAGTACGTCGTACGAATAAAGCGCCAGCAGCTGCGTCTCACAAAAGTGATGCTTTCTAAATACGTTCTGGTCTGATGTCAATAGGTAATATATTGGGGGGGGGGGGGGTATTTCATGACACTGGAACGAAGTGTTTGTTCACACATTCTGCTACGTTTCGATGTCAATGAAATGCATCTGTAACTCAGTGGTTTACGTTTATTTTCTTTCATGTGTATTGCAGTGGCCTGCTCAACTATCCACTTCACTCTCACCATAAATACTAGAATACTCCTGATGAGGTCGTAGGAAAAGTAATTAAGCCGCTGCATTGTTGACGCGCAAGATGCACTCCTAAATTGTTAGCTCACTCAAGAAAGACGTCGTCTGTAGAAACATTACTGCTATGATAGGGTCATGACAACAAAGTGGAACATGTCTGGTGACGATTTGATACTTTTGTTACTTCCTGGAATGACAGAGAATTGTCTTGCAAGCTTCGCTTGATATATTTGTAGTATACCAATCAAATATTGTGAATGAATTCCACTTTGGTGTGTCATCGACTTGTGAAATACATGTTTACAAACAGAGGCGAATACTTTCACGCAACAACTACAATTAATCTCGTTGTTTATATTGTAATTTATCTGTATCAATCATCACAAGGGCAATGGAGAGGCGATGAAGGCTTCAGTTGGCCGTTTGCTTCATGGAAATGTCGACGCATTGTAAAGAGTTAGAGGCAGTAGCTCTCAGTTCCAAGCTGGCGCGAGAGTAACATTTTATCTCCTCTGTGACAGAGCTACAAACAGCTATTTCGAACTCAGAATGATATCTTTAGAAATTTTGTCATCATAAGAAATCTCACTACGTTCGGTAACCAGTAGTTCTAGATGTAATAAACAGAAAATACTGCTGAACTGCAACTGAAAATACAAAAATACTTTAATGAAACCGTTTTACTGAATACTCTGTTAACTGTGTTTCTAGGCTCACATTGTCATGTTTATATCGTGGTCTCGTAAAGCTACTTGAGTATTACAGAAGACTACACGTTTCATTGAGATAGCCATTCATTGTATGGTATTATGATGAGACACAAGTTGTATTACACTAGTGTAGTGCGTATTAACAGTCTTTCACATTGGGCTATTGAATAAAATAGGCACAAATATCAAAGAAATTGTCAACAATATATTCCACTTCGTTATAGAAAACCGTCTGATGACGTGCAGGTTGTTTTTTGATCTCAAGCATATAGCGACTTTCGGATTATGAGTTAAGCCACGTTTGAAGACCAATCTCCAAAACAAAACAAACAAAAACAAACAGAATAAACGAAAACTGTCTTCGTAGCTGATCGATAACTGCAGAGCAAGGTAAACACACATGGGTTCTAGATTAGCAAGTGTGCGGTGGGCGCATTTGCCAACCAAGCTGCTTGGTGCTGTCTTCCACGTCGCAATTATTGCTGTACAACTGCAAGGCTTCTCATTTGCTGGCTACAAATGTCATCTGCGAAGGACACATCACTGTGGAGCATATCGCCACATAAGACACGTTCTTCATGCCATCCGATGTATATCTATAACAATACATATTGTGGGCACACACAGGCCACCATTTGAGATGTTTGTTATGGCTCACCCATTATTTTCTCCTTATGAAAATCGCCATCAGCCTCACTGTTTTAGGTTTACAGTGACCTCCTTAAATCTATTACAGCAAATGCCAGGACCAATCTTCTATATCAATGCCAGTTTCTCTTCCTGAATTTGGTCATTAATGTATCTCAAAGCGATCTTACTTGAATCGATACTACATGACTCTCTCTATACCACTCACTCCATGCAGGACACAGGTGTTTCGTATTTTCCGCCTCTGTTTTCACCCTTTTATTCAACACAAGCAGAACACAATGTCACAAATGTTAGACTTTATTTCGTTTAAGACGCCGTTTTCTAATGCATAAACGACGCTCCTCATAAAATAAAAAAAGGAGAAATATTCAAGTTGTGATGGCACGAGCTATACTACAATCTTGAACAAATTAAGACCATAGTCAAACATGCTTATAGCGACATGCCATACAAAATCGCCACGTGGCATGGCGAAACATAGTATTATATTGCCTGCAACGTTACATAATATTACAGTTGCTAATTCGAACACATAAAGGTCCGCTGGAGATAGTAGGCTCTAGGGACAATGCGTCACAATCACTTTGGCAGACTCTGTGTCAAGCGGCCGCTGGCTAATGGAACTGAAATTGGTCTTAACATGACAGACACCTGCGAGCCCTTTCACAAACACGTTTCCGCAAGATTTTTCCATTACTGGCTGGTTAGAAAATGAACAAAACTGTCTCTGATCTTCTGTAACACTGATGCTCTTGGCACACAGACGGAATACAACTTAAAAAAGGTAGGAAAAGGATGCGTTTGATATCACGGCTTTGCGTTCGGACTGCATGACGTTGACTTGTAGACAACAATAGATTATTCACAACAACAGCTCAAGAGGAAATCAACGCTTCTCGTACCTTGTTCTGGGTACTCCATTTTGACAAAAATGTGATGGTAACACGTGTGAAATTTGGTGGTTGGTTGGACTGAGGCTAGCTTGTAATGGCTAAGGTGTGGTTTCGATTCCCGCTGGGGGCACCAGTTTTTAACAGCCACAAAACATACCCTCTTCATCTCCAGTAACGACAAGTAAAGAACACGGGACTGTGGCTTGGTTCCCAATCAACATTAAACATGTCTGTTTCATATTGTCTGGAACGTAGTTGGTTTATTTTTTGCGTCAGAGGCGGAAGCTGCTGCTTGTAGAAACACTGTCTGTAGCAAGCTTTCTTACACTAGTTATGTTGTTTTAGTTAACAGACTAGTTGTCATGTAAGATCATAGGACCTTCATTTCTTATTTTAAGTAACCTTGAGATTATGAAGACAGTGGCACAGGTGTGGAATTAGAGCTCTTACCCCAATGTTTCTCTAGATTTGAACTCTTTGAGATGACACTGTCCCATCATTTCGTTGTTTCCTCATGATGCTACACTCCTCCAGGTCTCTTCAAATGGCGCGATACTACCTACTAGTGAGAGGGAAATTGATAGTTGACACCACGTCATGTGGGCTTGTGTTTCCTAATCATCCGCATTAACTTAAATTTCTCTACATTTAGGTCTAGCTGGCATTCATCACACAAACTAGAAATTTTGTGTAAGTCATCATTTATCCCCCTTCAGTCAATCAACTTGGACACATTTCCGTACACCATGGCATCATCAGCAAAAAAGCCGTAAAGTGCTGCCCACCCTATTGCCAAGATCGTTCATGTACACAGAAAATAACAGCGGTCCTATTGCACTTGCATGGGGCACTCCTGACGATACCCTTGTGTCTGATGAGCACTCGCTGTTGAGGATAACATACCAGCTTCGGTTACTTCAGACCCTATTCCATTCTCCTTGTAATAACGCCTCTCTGATAAGTGCTACTCCATAATGTGACCTCCCACGTTACTATTTCACTCTTAGTGCTGCCAGTAAAATATCTGACTTCGCCGAAATGTCTTTAATTCACAAGGAAGCATAGCAGAGATGGAGAACAGTATTCAGTACGTATCGTGAGCACTCCTGTAGCATACATCGTACGAATTACAAAAACCAACTGGTCATCTCCAGGGTGTAGACGAAAGGGAGTATGGTGCTAGGAAACTCTGCTCCTTCTTCGTCTTTGCTCTAATATAATATCTAAAGGCTAGTTCACCCATGCGCAATCCGAACCGGAACACTACTCTTACGAACCATAGTTTGTATATGGTCAGAAATGGTACTGTATGCAGTAATCGCTGTACTTCTACAGGCATATTACAGTTTCAGATATCAGAAGTCAAAAGTTTCTAGTATTTTTAATCAAATTAGTTAAAGACAGCCGAAATTGCGTTCCATGTATACTTTACAATGGAAGGATGGAGAAAGCTGACCCAGCGCTCTAGCGGAACCGCGTGACGTCAACAACTCTGCGGTCGGTGACAGAAGAGCAAAGTACACCCACGCTGAGTTCACCAGCCGTGATAGTCTAGTGGTTAGGACATTGCGTTGTGGCCGCAATAACCCAGGTTCGAATCCTGGTCACAGCAAAAGGTTAATATTTTAACGAAGAATAGCGCACCTGCACTTAACTACTTCATTGATAATTACTTTCATTATCAAATGATTTAGGTTTTGTTCAAATCGATTCCATGCTATTGGACTTCCTTAATAATTGTGACCCATTTTGTCTCGAGTGGCTTTCAATCAAAATGCGTACAAGTGAGTCTAAGTTATGGGACAGGATCCATGATTTCGTGTCAGGAAGGGCGTACTACGTACTAAACGATGGGAACTGGTCAACCAAAACTGTGTCTGGCGTTCCACAAGATTCTTTACTGTTCCTGATATGTATAAACGAATCAGAAGACAATCTCAGTAGCTTTCTTAGAGCGTTGAAAAATGAGATTGGCAGTAATCGCAAAATAGCAAAGCAGGAATGGCTAAAGAGGAAACGCAAAACTGTAAAACGGTGAATGACTATAGGAAAGATAGATGTTGTCCATAGAAAAATTAAAAAGACCTCTGGAGCTAAGAATAGCAACTACATCAACAGTAACAGCTCAGGTGGCAAACCAGTACTTAACAAAGAAGGGAAGGCTCAAAGCTGAACTGAAATAGATTGTGTACATAAAATCCGGGAAGACTTTCAATTATTTATTGCACAGGAACGAAACATTGTACAGATATAATACATATGTCGTTTTGAAGAGAAGCCCTGGAAGGTTTTTTTTTCATGTATACCGCCATAGCGTAGTTTAGTAATGTACAAAAACCCGTACAGAGAAAACAAACGTTAGATTATATAACGGAAAGGAGATGGAAGAGATATCTATAAGAAGAATATAATTGACCATTTCAAGCCCTTGGTGGAAAAAGGTCGCTGTGACAGACGATACTCCATACAAATTATTAAGCTCCTTGTGAGTGCCAGCCACGACAAAGAAAAATGATATTGTGAAAATTATATCAGACTAAAAAATGAACGTAATAATTCAAATTCCAGAAAAATTCATGGAAAGTAGTCGAATTAAATCAGACGATACTGAGGGAATTTGAATACGCAATGAGACACTAAAAGCTGTAAAATGAGTTTTGCTGTACTAGCATCAAAATAAATAACGATAGTGGAAGAACAGGTTAAAATAAAGACTGGCAATAGCAAGAACAGCTGTTCTAAAAGGAGAAAAAAATTTGGAAATTTGCGGTAAGTTCCTGTGGGACCAAACTGCTGAGATCATCGGTCCCTAGGCTTACACACTACTTAATCTAACTTAAACTAACTTATGCTAAGGACAGCATGCACAAACACCCATACCTGAGGGAGGACTCGAACCTCCGACGGGGGAAGCCGCGCGAACGCGAACCTTGGCAAGACGCCTAAGAGCGTGAGTCTACCTCTCGCAGCTTAAAAGGAAGTCCATTAATTTAAATGTGTGGAAGCTTATCATCACCACCAAAGTGAATTGCAGTGACGCAGTCACTGCCCTGTGGAAATTTACTGCCTCACCAACACAGTTAGACCGCTATAGACCGGTGATGCTGTACTGTAACATATCACCTCGGACTACAAAAAAAAAAAAAAAAAAAAAAAAAAAAAAAACATCACCCCTGCCCCGGCGTACGGGACCACAAGCCCCACCGCCACACCCCCATCCGCCCATGTTAGGCAAATCCCTCTGCCCGACTCATGCAGCACCATCACCGTCAGAGGGTGGTACGGGATCACAAGTCCCACCGCCACACCTCCAAAGTGAATTGCAGTGACGGAGTCACTGCCCTGTGGAAATTCACCGCCTCACCAACACAGCTAGACCGCAATAGACCGGTGATGCTGTATTGTAACATATCACCCCGGACTACAAGTCCATTTAAAAAATAAACAAAATATGAAGATACCTTTATGGAATACAGCTTTGAACGGATGTGAGACTTGGGCGTAAAATGTTTCACAGAGAATGGGTCAAAGGACAGAAGCTTTTTTAAATCTGGGTTCTGCAGAAGATAGATCAGAGGCTAATGAGTAAAAAATGAATGACTTCGATGAGGTGAGAAACTAATTTAGGTCATACATAGGCCTAACTGAAAGAAGTTATCTTGACTCATCAACGAAATAGAGAGAAGATTGAGTTGAAAATTGTCGAAGGTATACAAGGAATGACCATAGGACATAGGTTCATGAAGGAATAGGCAGCGCCGGCTTTAGGGTGGGGCGACTCGGGCGGTCGCCCAGGGCGCCAGGGCCCAAGGGGCGCCACGTACTAAACGCATGTAAAAAAAAAGTTACAATTTACAATCACTCATTTCGCGAAACTAAAATATTATTCAGTCTCATTCAACATACGTCGCTAATCTCACGAATGCGCGATGAATTCGGGGTAGCAGAAGAGAAATCATGCTGAATGCAATCTTCGTATTGTCTGCAACCATCCATGTTTGACGCGGGCTAGCACGGGCTCTACCAAAGCGCCTCTCTTATTTGTTTCAAGAACTGCAACAAGGAAGAGCCCATGCAGCCGCACCATCTCTCGTTTACAACAGAAACTACCGGTCGCTCCAAATAAAAGAAAATACAGACTGTGAAATATACATTACATTATGATTTAATTAATACGAATGTATTTATATCGAATATTTGTGACTTAATGACTCATGTACATTAATTAATAGATCATGCAATGCGTGCACTGCATTCATAGAGAATTCTCCCCTAACTTACTGAAATAGTACAGCGCCACACAATGTTTGTTAGACTGCATATGTTGGCAGCGCTACGATTTACACCCGCATGTCAGTAATTGTCAGTAAGAGTCGGAGGCAGCGATCATGTTTTCGTGGCTGAATAATTGTGAGTGAAACGAGTGTCGTGACTGTGTCAACATTTTAATTTTCTGGTAGGTACGAAAAACATTTTTATCTTTCAGTTCAGGTTTTTTTCTAGTTACGTCTACTGATAGGTGAATTTCTTTATTTGTTATAGATCGAATATTGTGGTCGCGAAATAGAGCAGTGTCCAAGCAATAATTTGTCAAATTATTAAATCATGCCAGAAGAGAAGGAAATGATTAAAAAAAAAGCTTTCTGGTTCAGAAAATCGGAAAAGAAAAGCTGAAAAAGAAAAAGTTCTTGAAGAAACTAAAAAGCACATGAATATTTATAAGTACCTTAAAGAAAATTCTAAGGCAAATACTTCAGATATTGAATCAAAAGTCCATGTATCAGCAAATATTTCTTCAGACTGTGAACAATTATACACAAAAAATATACAATCACCTATTGAAGGTGATCAAATTGACCAGCGCAGTACATCTTTGGATGAATCCTCTGATATTTCTCCAAGTCAAAATCAACACATGACATCTGTGGTCGATGAAAGTATCAACGTTCTTGCAATAAAAGAATACAATGTTTCTGATGTAGGTACGTGGCCAAAAGTACTTAATGCTAGAGATATAGATCGCATTATAATATGTGGACCCTCACAAGTATGTCTAAATAACTTTCCAAAACATGAAAATGGGCGTCATTTCTCTTCAACTCATTACACAAGAAAACTATCAAACGAAGAAACTATCAGACGACGGTGGCTAGTTTATTCTGTATCAAACGACAGTGTCTTTTGCTTTTGTTGTAGACTGTTTGATTTAAAATCAACTACTAATTTGACTACCACTGTGGGTTTCAGAAATTGGAAACATTTAAGTGAAGCTCTGAAACTGCATGAAAATAGTCCTAACCACAAAAAAGCATTTACTCAATGGACTGAAGCTGAAATCAGGTTTAAAGCTGAATTAACTATTGACAAGGAAGAACAAAAGCTAATTTCTAAAGAAAGTTTACGATGGAACAATGTGCTTCAAAGATTGATGCACATTACTTTGTATTTGGCTGAAAATAATACGGCATTCAGAGGGTTATCAGATAAATTATTTACCCCAAATAATGGAAAATTCTTAGGTCTTGTACAGTTATTGGCAAAGTTTGATCCAATCATGGAAGAGCACGTCAGACTGACATTGAGTGGTGATTTGGCTGACCATTATTGCGGCAAAAATATACAAAATGAATTAATAGAACTCATGGCATCACACGTTATGTCTACAATCGTATCCCGCATAAAGGGTTCAAAGTATTATGCAATCATAGCTGACTGTACTCCAGATATAAGCCACAAAGAACAACTTTCGATAACTTTAAGATGCGCCGACATAACAGAGGATGGCGTAAGTGTAAAAAAACATTTCATCTCATTTCTGCAAATAGATGATACAACCGGTGAAGGCCTCACAGAAAGCATTTTAAAAACATTGAGTGATCTTGACCTTAACATTAATGAGTGCAGAGGACAGGGCTACGATAACGGCGCGAACATGAAGGGGAAAAATAAAGGCGTCCAGAACAGAATTAAGAAGTTAAATCCACTAGCTTTTTTTGTGCCATGTGGATGCCATAGTTATAATTTGGTATTGTGTGATGCGGCAAAATCATCAGTAAAATCTGTGACACTGTTCGGAATGTTACAAAAAATGTTTAATCTATTTGCTGGATCGGTAAATAGATGGAAAATTTTGACCGACCATTTGAAGATATACACCCTGAAAAATGTAAGTGACACACGCTGGGAAGCTCGAATTGATAGCGTCAAAGCGGTTCGTTATCAATTATGCGAAATGCATGACGCTTTGGTTTCCTTGGCCGATGCTACTGAACAAAGCGATGCTGCGGTGTCACACGACGTGACAACACTAGGAGGACAATTAAAAGACTTCAGCTTCATTGTTTCTCTCGTGACATGGTATGATGTTCTGTTTCAAATTAACGTTGTGAGTAAAGCAAGTCAGTCACCCACAATCAACTTTGTCGAGTTTATGGGAATCCTTGACAAATGTTGCTCTTATTTGGAAACATATGGACAAACAGGTTTCGAACAAGCTATTGTAACAGCAACTGAACTGGCTTCGGATCTTGATACGCAGCCATTATTTAAACCACAAATGCGATTAAGACGTATTAAACGCAGGCCGGGTGAAGAGGCTGTTGATAATCAAATAACTGACCCAAAAAAGAAGTTTAAAGTAGAGTTTTTCAATGCACTGTTGGACACCGTGCACATATCCATGAAAGAAAGATTTGAACAGATGCAAGAATTTTCTGCGACGTGGAGTTTCTTGTTTGACATTAAAAAAAATCAAAATAAAGAAGAACTAATACAATGCTGTTCTAAATTACAAGAAAAGTTAACTGTCAACATGAAGTCAGATATTGATGGAAATTTGCTGTGCGACGAAATTTTAGGCCTGCAACACTATCTCGAAGACAGCCAGGCAACGCCTATTGAAGCCTTAAACTTCATAAAAAAGCATAATCTTCAAGAGTTATATCCCAACATCTGGATAACGTTACGTATTTTGCTAACAATACCAGTGACTGTCGCAAGCGGCGAACGCAGCTTTTCCAAACTGAAGTTGATAAAAACGTACTTGCGGTCTACAATGTCTCAAACAAGACTAACCAGTTTGGCCTCACTGTCCATTGAAAATGAAGTTGCAGAAAACCTGGACTTTGCTAATCTGATCAGAGACTTTGCCGACAGAAAAGCGAGAAAAGTAAAATTTTAGTCGTTTATAATTATTTTTCATTAGGCGTAATATGTTTTGTGTTCAGATGACTGACAGAAAATATAGGTTTATGGCTTATAGTTATATCAAATTCAATAAAAATATGGTACCCAATTCAAAATTAGTGTTTTTTCGTTATACATATTACCTCCTATATATAAAAATCAATTGTTGTGTGTTAGTCTCACCAAAACAAAGAAATGGCTTGACCAATTTGAATAATTTTTGTTTTGTTCTGTTCGCTTTAGTACAGGGGTGCTTCAGAAAAGAAAAGAAATATTTGGGATATACGAGCCTGTTTCAACCACATTTTACGCATCTTTTCTTTGTTTGGAACACGCAAAAACAATTTTCTGGAGTTGTTGTAGATGTACAGTGCAGTACTACGCAATATTTTTAGACAATTTCCCAAAACGTGAATGCCCAAACAATATATCACTGCTATACTGAGTGTTACGGCAGCGACAGCAGCATGCTGGACTGACGTCACAGGCTACACAAGACGCACATGGAGCGTCTTAGCGGGCTTTCAGATTATTTGGATTTCATTTCCATTTAAAAAAATAAAATACTCAAATTTACGACGGAAAAAACCATGTTATGATCATAAGATGACGCCATTAACCACTTAAGACGATTTCTAGAAAACAGTCAAATACCGTGTTGCAAAGCACTGCCAGGTTCGCTATTTATACGATAAAGGGCGCCAACTGGACGACTCGCCCGGGGCACCTGGATGGCTAAGGCCGGCCCTGGGAATAGGGTACCATAGTTACCGAGTAAAGACCATAATAGCAAGTTATAAAGAAGAAAGTTGCAGTGTTGCAACACCAATGTTTCCTACAAGTGTAGGAGACCATTAAGTGTTGCTGCATCATGACAATCAATACCAGAAATTACTAAATGACCAAGTTAATGACAAAAAGAATGGTTAAGGAAATGTACTCACTGAAATATCAGCCTTTTCACGTAAGCAAGATTCGAACCTGAATAGTAGTGGCGACAACCCTGTGTCCTGAGTACTGGACCATAACTGCTGCTAGGCACAGTTAGAGAATCCAGTATCTTACGTCCATCTGTCGGAGCGCCCTGTCCCTGCTCTACAAATTTCTGCACAGCTTGTACTTCCCATCCATATGCTGCAGTATAAAGATAATACTGCCTGCATTGCCTTCCGACCAACGCCCCAAGGTAGCGATACAGAACATCTCTTGTTCAAAATTGAAATTTTATATATTCTCAAAATCTTTATCTTTTTAGGCAAAATTCAACAATGTTTTCGCTGCATATTGAATACCTTTCTGAGCCACTGACAACTTAATGATGTACAATGAACCTGTAGCTATGGACGTCACTATTATCTTTTTTCAAATTGTGAAAAATTTCATTAGTTTATGTACACATATCATTCTCACTTTTCGCTTTCATACGACCTATACACTAATGTGCTAAAGCCACGGGTAATGGGATAGCGATGTGCACATATGCAGGTGGCGTTAATATCGAGTACACAAGGTATAAAAGAGCAGTTCATTGGCGGAGCTGTCGTTTGTATTCAGGTGATTCGTGTGAAAAGGTGTCCGACTTGATTATTGACGAATGATGGAAACTAACAGACTCCAAACGGGGATTTGTTCTTTGAGCTAGACACATGGGTCATTCCATTTCGGAAATCGTTAGGGAATTCAATATTCCGAGATCTACGGTGTCTGGTGTGTGCCGAGAATACCAAATTTCAGCGTTACCCCTTAACATGGACAACGCAGAGACGAACGGCCTACATTAAACGACCGAGAGCATCGGCGTTGCGTAGAGTTGTCACTGCTAAGTCCGGATGTTCAAATGTGTGTGAATTCCTAAGGGACCAAACTGCTGAGGTCATCGGTCCCTAGACTTACACACTACTTAAACTAACTTATGCTAAGAACAACACACACACACACACACACACACACACACACACACACACACACTCATGCCCGAGGGAGGACTCGAACCCCCGGCGGGAGGGCCCGCGCAATCCGTGACATGGCGCCTCTAACCACGCGGCCACTCCGCGTGGCAACAGATAAGTAACACTGGGTGAAATAATCGTAGAAACAAAAGTGGCACGTACAACTTACTCATACCTTAGGACAGTGCGAAATTTTGCTTTAATGGGCTATGGGAAAAGACAACCGATGCGAGTGCCTATGCTAACTGCACGACATCACCAGCAGCGTCTCTCCTGGGCTCGTGACCATGTAGGTTGGACCTTAGAATTCTGGCAAACCGTGGCCTGGTCAAATGATTCCTAATTTCAGTTAGTAAGAAATGATGGTAGGGTTCGAGAGTGGCGCAGGCCCAATGAAACCAACGACCCACGTTTTCAACAAGGCACTGTGCAAGCTGGTGATGGGTCCATAATGGCATGGACTGTGTTTAGGTACATGGAATGGACTAGGTACTCTGGTCCAATTGAACGGATCATAGACTGGAAATGTTTATGTTCGGCTGCTTGGTAACCATTTGCACCCGTTCATGGACTTCATGTTCCCAAGTAACAATCGTATTTTATGAATGGCAATGCATCTTGGTAGAACATTGTAGACTATTCGAGCGAAGGATTCGGCCACTCAGATCACCCGATAAGAATCCCATCGAACATTTATGGGAAATAATCGAGAGGTCAGTTCGTGCACCAAATCCAGCACTGGCCACACTTTCGCAAATATGGACGGCTATAGAAGCAATATGGATCAGTATATCTGAATGGGGCTTCGAACGACTTGTGTCTATGCCACGTCGAGTTACGCACACGCAGGACAAAAGAGGAAGCTGTACGATATTAGGAGGTACCCCATGGCATTCGTCACTTCAGCGTATCTGCTTGATAAATGATGAATTACACCAGAAGATTACACCAAAGACATTTAAGAGGCGAAATTTACAAAATACCTTAATATGTTGGTTTGTTTGCTTTGGAAACTAACAGTTACGTAAATACCAAAGGGAAATGAACTTAGGTGTCACCATTCCCTAGACCAAAAAATTTTGAACATTCCCCCACTTTCGGTAAAATCGTTTCCTGTGGTGTATTTTGAAATTAAGCGTCGATTTCCCAAGAACCACTTCATAATTAACAGTTCCTTCTGCTTTTGCTGTCTCTCTAACAACTTTAATTACAACTCTTCTCGAATGAGACAGTGTCAAGTCCGTTTTGTTCATAGCAGTTTAGGAATAGGGACGGAAAATTAAACCTCATGGGATTATCTTTGCCCCGAGTCATTAAGATATTCTTTTCTCCTCAAACTATTTGATTTTTCCAAAGTTACACCTGCATTCCTTTCGTTAAGTAAGATTCAAGCCAGTTGCATGTAATATTTTGAATTCCATCTAGCTGAAGTATTTTTAGAAGAGCATCACAAAGAAAAATGCTTTGGATGTATTGCAAAAATACCATCTGATGGTAAAGTTTAGTGTAATACCTGAAATATTTGGCGAGTAAATGCTTAAATGCCATTCTCAATCGAGCAAATCCTCTGGAACGCAAATTGTTATTCAATAAATAGTAGTAAACCATTGCTCCAAGGATCTCTCGGCTAAAGGGGGTAAAACAGCCGACAACTAATGTAAACAACGACATAAGTAGTCTAAAAGTGAACAGCCGTCTAAAGATAAAACTCTCGGTTCTAAAGTGGTAACAGTGCTATTTTTGTGAATAAATAGCCTTATGAGCAGTGGCTAGTTGCTGTTTTCTTCTTCGCAAGAATCAACTCGCATTTTGTACGCAGATACTATGTCGAAAGGTTAGGTTTCGAAAAACTAGCAGTCTGTAGTTGATGTTGTAGAGCACAGTGACTGTGAATTCATTAAGCTAAATAATTGTTTTCACTTATATGTAACTTTACTCTTAGGTCTATTCGTTTAACGGATATCTTCGAAGAAGGATACCAGTAAGGAAATTGGATGATAAGTTACTGTAAGATGCCATTACGCTGTATATTCATATTGTCTGAGTAGAACAGCCGAGATCACAAAACTGTATTTTTATTTTCGATGACGATGTCCAGCAGTAATCGCGACGAGTTATTAGGTAACCACACCTGAAGATTGACAATACTGACTGAAACCGATCATCTAAAATTAATAGTATTGTGAGGTAGACTGTGTTACTTATACAGTTTGTATGAAAATTTTATAGATTTTTTCCATGCGCTTTCTTGTTGGGGAGTTTTACAAAGCATATTGTTATCTGCCTGGAAAAAATTCCATGTGCTAGGGTTGACTTGTACACATCATTAATGAGCTGACTGAGTAAGCTGGAATGACTGGTATTATGTTCTAGCTACATTAATACATCGCATGCGGCTTTCTCTCTCACTTTTTTTCCCTATATCTTGTTCAAAATCTACGAATTTGTTTGAAATCTTATGGGACTTAACTGCTAAGGTCATTAGTCCCTAAGCTTACACACTACTTAACCTAAAGTATCCTAAGGACAAACACAGACACATTCATGCCCGAGGGAGGACTCGAACCTCCGCCGGGACCTTTCTCGATCTTACATAGGCATATTAATTTCAGTGCTACTACCATATTTCATTTTGTTGTTTCACTACGTATGCATCTACATTTTCAGTGCATCTCCTTCTTTTTCCGAGGAATGAACAGAGCGTGGGGGACAGAATCTTGGCATATGATCATGAAATGATTAGGGATGGGGAACGGCGGGAACTCCAGAAATTTGTAACAGGTGTTCAAAGCGAAATGGTAAGCGTGGGCTTGATGTTAACTTTGGACTGCAGGATGTGAATAATACAGGTTGGAAGCTGTTTATTTGTAGCTGACTGCGGTCGAGACGCCATCTGCCTGCTAGCGGAGATACTGCCAACTGGAGCGGAAAGGACCGTTTTCTGTTGCCAGAGAAGCGTTTGGAAAAGAGCAAGAGTAGCCGTGATAGTCTAGTGGTTAGGACATTGCGTTGTGGCCGCAAGAACCCAGGTTCGAATCCTGGTCACGGCAACATAATGCTCTATTTTGTATTTTTTAAAGAGTTGCAAATGTAGTCAAAAGGCCTCTTCACATTGTAACAACTGAATATTGGTCATTCAGGTTACCAATATTACACAGATGTGATTTACACCATCTGATATTTTTTTACATATATCATGTATGATATAACATATCACCGATTAGTAATGAAAACAATTTTGCTAATCAAACATGAACCTTCAGTGGCATATGCTCAACTGCAAACTGCAGATCGTAAAACAGTTATCGAATAATAAGAACATTCTCAATGTTTTTCCTCCTTCCTCAGATGGAAAAAGATGAAAGTTGAAAAATAGATTGTATTCAAGAAAAATTCTGTAGTGTGGAAATCATTTGACTATTACGAATAGTTACAGATGATACAAGCACCATTTGCATATATGCTCGTGTATCAACATCGATTTCTGCTGCTGAGTATATGATGTGCTCATAAAAATCTAAATATATTTTTAGCAAGAGCTGTTGAACATATGCGTACAATATGAGGACACACAGATATGTGATTTTGACAGTTAATTTCTGGAGAGTAATATCTAGTAAAAGGAAAAAGCTTTTGGGCTAAGCACCACACACAGCAGCTGAAAAACGTAAACCAATCTTTATTTCCAAAGTGAATGTTGTTGGGCATACACGATGTCAAAAAAACCATATTTTGCTTATTTTAATTCCATATTGCAATTTGATGTCACTTTTTGGGGTAACTGACAAGGAGATGCTGAAATTACCCGGTCCAAAAGAGTGTAAGAAATTATTGACGGTGTGAATACATCAGATTTTTACAACAGTCTCTTCAGATAATTAGGTATAATACTACAGGTTCTCAGTGTGTTTATTCTTTAATGAAATATAACACAAGAAACACGCCTCTCCTTGAAATACACCCATCAATTCCCGGAATCATTAACAAGAACAAAAATGATCCATATTAAAACTTAAAGTCACACACTCTGGTGTTCATAATTCGGAAATACACTTTGTCAGTAGCTTGTAAGAAACTTTAAAAAGGTCAGCTACAGATGAAGTAGAGATTAGGAGAACCTTAATCAATTTTGTGCCAGCCATTTCATTGTATTTCAGAGATCAATTTCTTAGCAAAGCGAAATGGAGTGTCTATATTTAAAGTCATATCACATAAAATGAATGTAGTGTAATACTTGATTTCGGAATAATTTCATAGCAGCAAATGTTGCATGTGTAACTAAGCACTGAAAACTCGCTTTTCATTTGACGGCCCTTGAGTTCAATACCTTATGGATTATCTTACGCACTTTAGAACTGTAAATTTAGTCTTAGTAGTAAGCTTTTAATTAATTTGTGTATGAGAACAAGCATTTTTAACTTTTTTCGCGTTCTTGAGTTCAACACCACTTAGGACCTTCGGCAGGAAAATTAGTACATCAGGTTTATTTTACAAGTAGTTAATGCATTTTATTATTTGGCATTTCCGTAGCCTCGAAAATCTTTTACTTTGAATATGGTATACGTATTCTGATCTAACCTTCCATGAGTTTGATTCTATGAAGATCCGTAAAAAGTTGTAAACCATCCAACATATTGCGTTTTGGCTTCAATGCAGTTAGTGTATTTCAGTATAGGCTATACTTTTCTTCTATATTTCCGTATTTCTAGAGCGCATTATTGTCATTCTCCTATTACAGGCATCAGCAGGTACAGATGAATCTTAGACGGGGAAATTATTATTTGGGAAAGAAAGTAATTACGAACAAATTGGGTTGCTGCGATAACATTTGTCGTCATTTGTCATAACCACTATCTGCCTTCTGCTTGTATGTGTATACTACACTGAAGAGCCAAAGAAAATGGTACACCTGCCTAATGTTGCGTAGGACCCCCGCGAGCACGCAGAAGTGCCGCAACATGACGTGGCATGGACTCGACTAATGCCTGAAGTAGTGCTGGAGTGAACTGACACCATGAATCCTGTAGGGCTGTCCATAAATCGGTAAGAGTACGAAGGGGTGGAAATCTTTCTGAACAGCACTTTGCAAGGCATCCCAGATATGCTCAACAATGTTCATGTCTGGGGAGTTTGGTGGGCAGCGGAAGTGTTTAAACTCAGAAGAGTACTCCTCGACGTTTAAACACAGAAGAGTGTTCCTGGAGCCACTCTCTAGCAATTATGGATGTGTGGGGTGTCACATTGTCCTGCTGGAACTGCCAATGCACAATGGACGTGAATGGATGCAGGTGATCAGAAAGGATGTTTACGTGCATGTTACCTGTCAGAGTCGTATCTAGACGTATCAGGGGTCCCATATCACTCCAACTTCACACGCCCCACACCATTTGAGAGCCTCCACCAACTTGAACTGTCCTCTACTGACATGCAGATTCCATGGATTCATGAGGGTGTCTCCATACCCGTAAACGTCCGACCGCTCGATACAATTTGAAACGAGACTCGTCCGACCAAGCAACACGTTTCCAGTCATCAAAAGATTGCACTTCTTTCACGTTGAACGATTGTCTTCAGTTGTCCTTGGCCCCTTTCTTGCAGGATATTTTTCCAGTCCAGCGATGTCGGCGATTTGATGTTTTACCGGATTCCCGATATTTACAGTACACTCGTGAAATGGTCGTACGGGAATATCCCCACTTCATGGCTACCTCGTAGCTCGTCCCTCTTCTCGTAAGCCGACAATAACACCACGTTCAAACTCACTTAAATCTTGCTAACCTGCCATTGTAGTAGCAGTAACCGATCTAAAAACTGCGCCATACGCTTGTCTTACATAGATGTTGCCAACCGCAGCGCCCTATTCTGTCTGTTTGCATATCTCTGTATTGGAATATGCATGCCTGTACCAATTACTTTGGAGCTTCAGTAAACATGTTCTTTGTGAGATCTTTTGTTCGTCGTGGAAATAAAGCGGTTCTAGTTAGAACGCGTTATGGTCTTGCTCAGTTAAATACCCACGCCAATACTTGTTACGAACTTGAAATTACTAAATGCGTTATGGTCTTGCTCAGTTATATACCCACGCCAATACTTCTTACGAACTTGAAATTACTAATTTACTGACTTGCTTCTCAAATGAATCGCATTCTTCTGCACTTCATGTGCTAAGCGACTTGCAAACTGTAAGCCTTCACGGCCAGAAATCTCACAATTAATACAATATTCCGAGCTATTATGACGTGGGCGAATGGATTTCACCTTAAAACCCAACATTTCATCACCATATGCGGAGAACATCTTCAAGCGGGATCGTAGCTGCTTTGAATGCCCGATTCACACCCTGCCTCGCTGCTTCCTCGCAGTTGCGTGACGTCAAATGTTTTGAATGCGGAGTACAGTTGGCCGTTGTCGACTGCCGTCGTCCGCTGTTGCTATCACCCTATGGTGGAAGAGTGGTACACATCTTCTTCAGCACCGGAATCCACATGTCATTCAATTTCACCCCCTCCTCCTCCCTATTAAAATTCCTGGGGTGTTTTACAATCTCTATGGCCTCCCTGTATAGACTTTCATGGTATCCGATTGTGGCTGCCAGTACTTGAGTCCTATAAAAATGAATGTGGTGGTCTCCTGGTTGTGCTCCTCTTTTTGTAGCACCGACATACACCTCCCCTCAACTACACGGAATCTTATAAACTCCTGCTTTTTTCAGCGGTTGGTGAGCATCCTTGGCCGATTTTAGATGATCTTGTATCTTACGCGTGTGTTTGTGTGTTACTATGTTTCATTGGGCATCAAGTTCCCAAACAACGATGAAATTTTTATAGATGGCAATTTGCCATGTCACCAAGCCATTATTGTTTGCTATTGGTTTGAAGAACATTCTGCACAATTCGAGTGAATGATTTGGCCACCGGCCGAACATTTATGGGACATAATCGAGGTGTCAGGTCATACACAAAATCCTGCACCGGCAACACTTTCGTTATTACAAGCGACTATAAATACAGCATGGATCAATATTTCCGCAAGGGACTTGCAATGACATGTTGGGTCCATGCCAATTCGTATTGTTGCACTACGCTGGGCAGGAGGTGGTCCGACACGTTATTAGGAGGTATCTCATGACTTTTGTCACCTCATTGTAATATGGCGGTTCTCACATGTACGAGTATTTCGTAGTCGTTGCATGTACAGGGTGGTGCAGGGAAACGGGGAATTTCGAAATAACGACATTTCCATGAATAAATTCATAAAACTAGTAATTTATTAACGAAAGTGAATGTATTCAGTATGCCATTATTCAGTATGTCTTTACAATCAAAATGTCCAAAAGTATCTCTTTACTTTTTAAAGATGACATCGGAAAGATGTACTCCCATTCGGCGTTCGCACTCTAACAGCCTGTTATGAAAACTCTGGAATGCGCGGTGTAGCAAATCTTGGGGAATGGCAGTGATTTCGTTTTCAATGTTCTCCTTCAGTTCATGGATTGTTGCAGGACGTGTACGGTACACCTTGCCTTTAAGATATCCCCACAGGAAAAGTCGCACACACTAAGATCAGGGGATCTCGCAGGCCATGCAATGTCACCGTTGCGGGAAATAATGCGTCTTCCAAGCAATTGACGAACTGCTGCCATCGATTGTCGAGCAGTGTGTGACGCGGCTCCGTCCTGCTGAAACCACATGTTTTCGACGTTAAGATTAAGCTCTTACAGTCTCGGTGTAAAGAATGTTAGAAGCATTTCAACATATTGAGCAGATATTACAGTCACTCCACTACCATCCTCACGTTCAAAAAAATAAGGACCGATAACACCATGACATGATACAGCACACCATATTGTGACCTTGGCGCTATGTAGTGGTCGCTGGTGAAACTCACAAGGATTGTTCTGTGCCCAATAACGAAAATTCTGTTTGTTCACGAATCCGTTCAGGTGGAAATGGGCTTCGTCTGATATCCTTAAGTTACCAAAGGAAATTTGCGTCCTCGTTGATTTTAGCCACTATCTGGCTACTAAACTCCATACGTGACGCTGGGTCTCGTTCATGTAAGTGTTGCACAATCTGCAACTTATAGGGATGGAAGTCTAATTCGTGCAGCATTCCTTGTAAGCTTCGTCGCTTAATCCCTAGCGAAGATGCATGCTGTCGAACGGAGCGGCGAGGACTTCTCTCGATTGCAGCTCTAGCAGCTTGCAATGTTCTCTGGGGTACGTACCGTTGGAATGCCACCTGGAGGTTTCTTTTTCAAGGCAGATCCTGTTTCTTTAAAACTACGCACCCACGTTGTAATCGCATGCGCAGATGGGACACGTCCATGACGTCCAAGCTGGTAATGCTGTCGAAATGTTCTATGCGCGGCAGTCGCACTATCACCATTTTTGTAAAGCGCTCTCACAGCTACTGCACGTTCCGCACCAGTCCAATTCTCCATGATTACTAAATGGCAATGCGTTTACATCAATTGTGAAAAGTTTCGAACATCTGCCGGCGCTACAGTGCTGCCAACTGTAACGTTCAAAATTTCCCGTTCCCCTGCGCCACCCTGTACATGGCGAGACCTCCAAATGGATGGCGAAAATTATGTCGTAGAGAATCCTCCGTTAACCACTGTAAAGTGATAGATACGATCACTACTGCATAGGGCTATTAAAACTTTTTGAGTTAAAACACTAAGAAAGACTGAATCTGTGAGATGTTATGCTCAGAGAAGAATTGTAAACGGTCTCCAAGTAGCCGTACATAGCCATTCCGATTCAGTGATCGGTTCAGTTGGACCAGAGGACTCAGTCCATTTCATGTAAACACAGCCCACACCACCAGCTTGCACGGTTCCTTGTTGACAACTAGAGTCCACGGCTTTGTTGGGTCTGCGTCATACTCGAATCCTAGTATCAGCGCCTACCAACTGAAACTGGAACTCACTTGATCAGGCCACCGTTTTCCCGTCGGGGGGTCCAACCGATATGGTCATGAGCACAGCCGAGACGCCGCGGGCGATGTCGTGCTGTTAACAAAGGCACTCGCGTCGGTCGTCTGCTGCCATAGCCCATAACACCACATTTCATCGCACTGTCCTAACGGGTACGTCCGTCGAACTTCACACATTGTTTTATGCGGTTATTTCACGCAGTGTTGCTTGTCTGTTAGCACTGACAACGCTACCCAAACGGCGCTGCTCTCGGTCGTCAAGTGACGCTCGTCGGCCAGTTCGTTGTCCGTGGTGAGAGGTATTCTCGGCACATCCTTGACACTACGGATCTCAAAACTCAATTCTCTTACGATTTCCGAAATAGAATGTCTCATGCTTATAGCTCTGACTACGACTCCCCATTAAAAGTCTATTAATTGCCGTAGTGTGGCCATAATCACGTCGGACACGTTTTCACGTAAGTCACCTGAGTACGAACGACAGCTCCGCCAATGCACTGCCCTTTTATACCTTGTGTACATAACGCTGCCTGCAATCTGTATACATGCATATCGCTATCCCACGACTTTTGTCACCTCTATCACGAAACGTAAAAAAGGCATTTTACATTAATTACCTAAATATATCATCGCTGGTCACATATAATTACTTCACGGGTTCCAGTAACATTTTCGATAATCCTGTTTTCTGATATCACAGCACGAAATTTCAAGCATTCGAATGACCTGTCTGTTACCACAGATCTCAGCTACACTTAACCTCTCGTCGACTATGATTGCATCACTTACTAACGAATTTTGCTATCTGTACTATGTCATATGAACATCAATAATTTATCGGAATATGCAGGACTCATACGATAATAATTTGGTATCTTCTGTTCCCGTTACGGTCAGTAAATTAACTTACGACAAGTCGTTCTTTTTCTGCCATTCTCCAACTTATTTCCCTTATCTCGTTGTTTTCT
Organism: Schistocerca serialis cubense; assembly: GCF_023864345.2. NCBI lineage: Eukaryota > Metazoa > Arthropoda > Insecta > Orthoptera > Acrididae > Schistocerca > Schistocerca serialis. The sequence continues at coordinate 215,765,204 of NC_064639.1, read as the reverse complement.
GTTGCTTATCAGACATAGTAGCTAAAATAACTACTACACACGCTTTCTTTTGGGTGTTCGAGATCTGAACCTTGTAAAATGACAAAAATAGAAGTTTCAAACATCAAAATACCACGATCACTTTAATAGAGCATTTAATGAGATTATCTGTTTCGGCAAACTATGTTTCAATCTTCGGATCTCATGCAGTACATTTCCAAGAATCTCATTCAAGTGTGTAACAATTTGCGTCACTTGGAACGTGAAGATGGTAACATAGCTTGCTGAAAACAGTAACCTGAATAAATGCTCTACTAAAGCGATGGTGTCATTTCGAAGTTTGTTGCTTCTTTTTTCATTTCAGTCTAGATCGCCTCCAGAGTGGAATTAATGTCAAGCACATATAGTCTCATACAATTTCTCCGTCTACTGACAATGATGACAATACTATTGATGATGTGAGGGTAGCTTCACTGTTTTGAAGGTATGACAAACTAGTAATGTCAGTAAATGTTGAACGTGTGCTGGCTCCTTAGCAGCACTTGTAAAATGACCCACAGTGTGTCTCCTATAACCGAGTGGCAGCCGGCAGCCCACGTGGAAACACTGTAGGGGTAAGTGACAGACGACTAGGATCAAGTTATTTTAATCGCACTATATCGAGCAAAAATTCTGTGCATTTTTAGAAATAGTTGCATAACATGTGGACGGCTAAGCCATACATCGGCGGTCTTGTACATGAAATTTGCATACGAACTGAGTTTCTTCAATGACTTGACAATTTCCTCTGTCTTGAAAATGGAAATTTGCGTTATTTGCCAGTAACTTCCTTTCCATTTTTTTAGCCTTAACTACTTTTTGGTAATGTTTCTTCTACATGTCATTCCCTTTATTGATAATTGGTGTGGATTAGAGTAGTAATGTAACACATAAGCTGTTGAATACAGTACTGACGATATTTTATCGATTGCAACACTCGCAAATTTCAATAATGACATTCTCATGTACCTAGGAACAATTTTTCACATCCGGAAATAACTTACTTTTTGTGAGTAATTTTTGTAATTTCAGAAAAACACTGTAGCATATATAAAGTGTATCCTATCACTGAAAAGTGGGATAAGGAAATACATTAAACATCAATTGCAAGGTCGGCTAGAGGCGAAAGTCTGGTAAGTGTTCCAAGGCACAATACGCTCCTCTACTCCATTCTTGTATGGCTTCCTACATTTCTTATTTGAGTGCGCTTTTAATTGCAAACCATAGATGGGAGTCTTTCACCATCTACTCTGTCTACATGTTCCTTGCATGTTCTCTTATTTTCTTTTGTTTTTTCTTTGTCAATCACGCTGAACAATAAAATTAATGGGTTGGTGCTGCTATGGTTTCCTTCAACTTCTGCAGGATTTCTTTCGTGACTTTGTTCTGAGAATTTTTTACTATCGCTCCACACATGAAAGCGAATTTATTTAATATGAACGGAAGCTTTGAGAATAAATTACGGCGGATCCTTCATTATATGGCTGATCGACCGTACACTCCGCATAATTTCTTCGTCTACATCTACATCTACATTCAGCAAACCACCTCGTTGTGTACAGCGGAAGTAATTTTGTGACCACTGAGACTTCCCCCTTCTATTCCAGCCACGAATGGCGCTCGGGAAGGACGATTGTAAGTAATACTACATCGGAGCTGTAATCTCGCTAAGTTTGCCTATTTTAGCAGTAAACAACTGCTTCCAGCGTGTGCCACTGGTGCTACATGAGCATCTCTGGACGTTTTCATTCTGACACAAAGAAACTGTTCCTGCCATATCTATATCGGTAACTGAACTGATTTAATTTAAGCCATCAGAGCAGTCGATTTTCTGTGCCCTGCATCTGTAAGTTTATAAGTAGCTTCTAATAAATATTTTCATTCCTTATTTCGGTCGTATAGTCACGCTGACGGGAACACCTAGGCCACAATTTGTCAAATTATGTCGATGTGGTTATTGAACGAAGAAACAACACACATTTAGACTGAGATTAAGAGCTTGGGCGCTCACACTTTAGGCAGTGAACTTCTCCACGATGCACAACGCCACTCACGTAACGTCTCATTCAGCACTTTCCCTAGCACGGGGTCCCGGGTTCGATTCCCGGCGGGGTCAGGGATTTTCTCGTGCCTCGAGAGGACTGGGTGTTTGTGTTGTCCTCATAATTTCATCATCATTCATGAAAGTAGCGAAATTCGGCTGAGCAAAGGATGGGAACTTGTACGGGCACTGATAACAGCGCAGTTGAGCGCCTAGCAATCCAAACATCATCATATCATCATCAGTAGCAGCAGAAGCAGCATTCAGCACTTTGTGGACCACCTCTGTGATACCAGTTGACTAAACTGATCTGTCCCGTATCGCGCAGCTGTTCTTTGAATTTTCTGTTATGTATATCCTATGTCCTATCTCTCTCTCTCTCTCACACACACACACACATTCCTATTAAACCAACTTGGTAACGAGCGCAGACCGTTGAAAAATATTCAAGAACTACGGAAGAAATAGTTTGCAAGCTACCTCTTTCGTGTGTGGATAAGACTCTTTTCGGTTCTTTCAATAAATCTTTATCTGCCTTCTCCACATTTCCATAATTTTGTGTGACCGTTGGACCTCAAATCGCGCCGGGCGCTAGCTTCTAGATACTGTACAGGTTTCAAGTGACTGGCCACCGACCATTTGGTGAAACGATTTAGAGTCTTGGAGTCTATTTGTAAGAAGTATGCTGTGTACAACTTCGTACACAATGTTAAGTATAGGTGGGACTGGTGCAGCAACAGTCGTAGTAGGAAAGCTGGACAGGAACAGAAAGGATTAGCGAACAAATTAATAAACAGAAAATTTATTTAACTTCTATTTCCCCACGTATACGGAGACTCGTTTCAAATGACGCAGCAAAAAGTACTGTCCGGTTCATACAATAGGAACTAGGATGACGGTCTCCGAACTAAAGCACGAATGAATGTCGGAGCCGCAACTAGGCGACATCTGCTTGACATCATGTGGCAAAGAGGCTCCAAGCCTGAGTAGGTTGAGTGACTGCCGCAGGCCGACGCTATACAGGGTGAAGCGAAATTCGCACACTCGGGCTTTGCAGAGCGACTCCTCACATGGCAGCGATAAAAAAAAAATTACTGTTATGAAATCTCCCTTTAGAAAAATTAATGAATTACTGTGCTGCTAAACCCCTTACATTGATTTGATTTTCAAACAGCTGAGCGAAAGTGAACGTGCACAGACATTTCTCTCTTTACTTATTCAGATCATCAATAAACTGACACACAATATTTTTAGCACAACGCAATCTGACTTTCAATAATCTCTGCAAAAGAATGGCCCTGACTAACAATAACCTATACCTTTCATGAATCACTTACGTCACAAAAATCTTCATTACCCGAACTATTGCAATACAGTGAGCACCAATACTGTCAGCTAAATAAAAGATTCTAAGTCCTGAAGGCACTAACTACTGATAGGCATAGTTAGCAAATGAAAGATTTTGTTAGAGAACAAACAATGTATTTACCTTAATAGTGTTCAAAAGTCATTATATATATATATATATATATATATATATATATATATATATATATATGACATCCAGTCTTACAAATTTACTGTCTCTGGTGGACACACGTCCAGATCACCCGCTTTCAAAAGTCCGCCATCTCTATCCCCACATCCACCACTGCTGGCGACTCACCTCCAACTGCGCAACGCTACGCGCTGCTCACATCCAACTGCCCAACACTACAATAGCGAATATTCCAAGAATACCAACCAGCCACAGACTGCACACAGCGCAGCCAGTGATTTTCATACAGAGCGCTACGTGACGTTACCAACGTAAAAACAGAAACAGGCTACTTACACTGTTACAAAACTCCTTCTGGCGAGTACATTTGGCAGAAAAAGGACTTTAAAGAGTGGCAATCTGGCAACACTGTAACCACATGTATGGTAAGTATCTTTGTCAGCACATTATAGTCATTCTGTGCAGTTAATGCAGTGATTTGAGTTTTGAGTTACCATACAGGAAGTCGTTGGTTCGATCCTGGGTTGGGCCACATGTTTTTTATTTGGTAAATGTAGTCCGGGTGGTACGGTATCTGGTATCTTAATTGTCAACAGTGATTTCAGCGACTCGTCTATAAAACACTGTCACGTGCATACTACAGTCGTAGAAATGGAAGATTGGTCAGCTTTGAAAGAAGCCCTTTCCACGTCGTGGGCATGAATTTATTCCCACCACTTCGTCTACTAGATGCGAAAGCTGTTTCCTCATCCAATGGTCCCATAAATTGGTACCAACTATTATCTTTGCCTCGTTCAGGTCCATTACATTTTCTTAGGGCTTTACGTTACCAGTAGGACTAGCAATGTGCTTTGCGAATAATGTCCAAACTCGGTTACTATTTGTATGTGTTATCACCATCGTCCCACTAATTGCGCCTTTCAACATCGAGTGTGGTAACTGCATGCTGTTTAGTACGTATTCCAATGCGTTATTATTATTATTACTATTATTATTATTCTATCGATGGGATTGTGGAAACATCACATCTATTACCGTTAGGGAAGCAGTGTAATTCGAGACCGAACATTTCACAATTAGCGGTGTCGGAATGAATCATGCAAAACAATTTCTGTCAGAGAGGTAATGCGCGTTAGGTGGAATAGCGCGTAGGAATGACGGCATGTTTGTACAGTATGCGCTGTCCACCGGACAGGGGCTACATGCGGGCGGAGTAACGCGCCGCTGGCAGACTCCAATGTACATGCGTACACGTACCGAATTTTCTCATTGTAAACCTCGACACCAGTGTGGGAGACGTATGGCATGCACAAACGATGAATATGTGGATACGCTTCTGGTCCTTGGTGCATCTGATAACCGGGCTGGTGTTGCCGCTCTTGAGTATGCTGCCAGATATCCTCGTCGACGCCATCTAGATAAAAATGTGTTTCGTCGTCTATAACTGCGGCTTCGGGAGTCAGGTTCTTTCCTTCCACCATATTGTGACAGTGGTCGTCCACGGACTTTGTGTACTCCAGCAACTGAGGAAGGTATTCTGGAGGCCTTACACCAAGAACCTATGGGAAGTACACGTAGCGTAGCAAGGCAGCTGCGTGTATCGCAATGCACTGACGTTAACGTGGTGCACGAGCATGGGCTGCACCCCTATCATTGTACTTTCACGCAACACTTGCATCCTGCAGATCGCCATCAGCGGATGCAATTCTGTTAATGGTTCCAACAACAACAGAAAGCCAATAGAGACTTCATGATCAGCGTAATATGGTCAGATGAAGCAGCATTCACTCGTGAGGGTGTCTTCAATATTATGTCGATGTGGTTATTGAACGAAGAAACAACACACATTTAGACTGAGATTAAGAGCTTGGGCGCTCACTCTTTAGGCAGTAAACCTCTCCACGAAGCACAACGCCACTCACGTAACGTCTCATTCAGCACTTTCCCTAGCACGGGGTCCCGGGTTCGATTCCCGGCGGGTTCTTGTTTCCCCAGGGATGATGAGGCTGGTCCTGTTGATGTTGAAATGTATGTTGCAAATGCCGGCCGAAGTGGCCGTGCGGTTGAAGGCGCTGCAGTCTGGAACCGCAAGACCGCTGCGGTCGCAGGTTCGAGTCCTGCCTCGGGCATGGATGTTTGTGATGTCCTTAGGTTAGTTAGGTTCAACTAGTTCTAAGTTCTAGGGGACTAATGACCTCAGCAGTTGAGTCCCATAGTGCTCAGAGCCATACATGGGTATGTTGCAAATGCGTACTCTCCTCACCCTCAGAAACGTCTGTTCCGGTGGGTTCCGATGATTTAACGAAGACATCGTCTGCTCTTCTGTCTTTCCAGCATTCTAGTGGCATGCCACCCTTTCCTCAATCTGATACGATGGAGTAACAGGTTACCGCGGATACTCCTCTGGGTAGTTAAATTATGCAGACAGCTTCAGATGTTGCATCGCCTGTCTCTTCTTTATCTGATGATGATGGTGGTGTTCATCGCTCCCGGCTGTGTTTCTCGCATTCCGTTGGGTGGAGTGGGGAGCCTCTCTCACCACAGCGGATCTTGATGAGCCCCCTATTCTTCCGCGTCAAGCAGTTATGTTGTCACGAAATGGTGTGGAATAACATTTTCAACCTGTGCGTGCAGCGTAGTAACGAAAAATCAAATCATGGAATGTGCACCTTCCGGTAGAGACGATTTAAATCCTGTACATTCGTCACCACCGTGTGCCGGTGTTGTGGAGAGCGAGACTTGACGCGTTCATTTTTTTCTAGTTCCACTTTCGTCTCTTACATGTGTTAATAACTAATGCAGGCGTACGCGCTTCTTGCCCTAAATGTTAACAAGATAAGCTCTATATTACGGCATGCTGAGTTACGACAGTTTACGTATGACTCCCAAGTTGATGTTTTGTGTTGGCGAGAAGTGTTATCTGATGCGTTTTGTCTCCCTGGGTATTCTATGCTTTTAATATCGCGCTAGAAAGTTCTGCCGGCATAGATGTGATTTATAGGGACGGATTTCTTTGAAGGACTTTGTAACGCTGGAGACTGCAGGGCCATTTTTGATGTCGTTATGTCGTTTTTATGATGTTGCCTTAGTTTTTCCTTGTGCTTCATCTGCATCTGGTTGTCGCGCTTTTATAAGAAATATGCCATTTACTTACTTCGTCAAAATTCGCGGTCATTTTGACGAGCGGGGGAGGGGGGGGGGGGGAGATAACTATGGTCGTCGTGAACTTAATGATATTGGTATTGTTGAGTCTACAGGATGCTTCGCTCTGCAGTTATCCCACATTAGTGCGTTTTACGTATTTCACTGTTACTTCTAGTAGTTGGCTGGACCTTGTTATCTGTCTGCTTCCCTTTGTAGCCAACTTTCGTCAGTTGATGCAATTCCTGCCAGATTGACTGACCACTGTGCTGTTCCAATGACTCTTAACCACGTCCCGCAGTGGGTGCATCTTTCTCTATTGCAAGCTAAATATTTTACATCTGGCGGATCCCTTTTTGGCTGATATCACCGCTGTCGTGTGGTGACGGGCAAACCGTTCCCAGGTACGTCATCCCTCAATTAGGAATAGTAGGTTTCCATTGGCAGACATCAGATTCGCACTTTACTGATGCGTTTTAGCGCTGGTAAAGCGGCTGAAATGAGGAGGAGTCGGGAATTTTATTGTGCTGTCCATCGTGATATTTATAACAGTGCTCAAGACGTTCCATTAATAATTACGGAAGTTCACCACGTGAAGCCGAAACTGTTGCAACTCAAAAGATTATAACTATATGGTCTTCGTTTGCGATTCTAGCCATGTTCGATTCGCCATGATGAGTTGACGTCTCTGTATATCTAATTCGGCTTCGAACGCGACCTGAAAGAGCGTGCCTCAATTCCATTCATTTTATATATGAACGGAAGTGGTCACCCCAACCTGATATGATGAGTGAACTTTTCCGATATTTAAAGATTTATGATGCTGTCGTAATCTGCTCATTAAGAGGGCCGGCCGGAGTGGCCGTGCGGTTCTAGGCGCTACAGTCTGGAACCGCAAGACCGCTACGGTCGCAGGTTCGAATCTTGCCTCGGGCATGGATGTGTGTGATATCCTTAGGTTAGTTAGGTTTAACTAGTTCTATGTTCTAGGGGACTAATGACCTCAGCAGTTGAGTCCCATAGTGCTCAGAGCCATCATTAAGAGGTATTAACTTACCCACAGAAAGCCAGTTATCAGAGTTAGAAACTTGTTTTACGTTATAAGACAGTGTTAACTCACGCCACGAAGTTTAACAGTTAACTTGCAAGGTGTTATCTCTCACACCATGCAAACATTTTCGAACTCGCCATTTCTGGCAGATTGCTCCTATACCCATCCTGCCCTTGTTATATCACCAACCCTAAATGTTTTGCTGTCGGTTGCGTGATAGCCCCCTTTGTTTTTTGTTGACATGTGTTACTGTCACCTGCTGGAGTCTCCTAGACTGCACCTCGTGAACTATGTACCTGTTTTCCTCAGTATAGTACAAAATGTGTTCGCAGGAGTGTGTTGGTTTTAACGATCTGAAGTTTAATGAAATTGTTAGTCGGTGGATGGAGGAAGATGTCAGTGATATAGATCAAGCAATAGACGAAAACGACGTGAGTTTTACAATAGCCACTAATCGCAGTTCTACTAGCGGGAGATAATTCAGAGGAAGAACTTCAGGACATGCGTGATGGAGACCTTCTTCCTGCTTCAATAAAATACTCGAAGTGTATGTTAAGGTTGAATGTTTCGTGACTGACGTTTAATAATAATGTAGCACTCATTTGTCAGTACTGAATGTCAATTCAGAGAGTCAGCTGATACTACAGTGTGCGGTCACATTAACGTGACCACTTGTCAGACTCATGAATAACCCGCTTTTGCAGCGCGGGCCGCTGCGAGACATCCAGGAAGAAAGTCAGTGAGGTTGTGGATGGTCCCGACAGAGATGTGAAGTTATGCCGACTACAGTTCCATGGCGAGCTGCGCTAGGTGTCCTCGGTAGAGGATCCACGGAGCGAACAGCCCGATTAGGTGGTCCGTAGATTTCGATAGGGCTTAAATCCGGGGAGTTTCGTGGCCATAGTAGTATAGTAAACTCATCCTAGCGTTTTTCGAGCTACGCAGGTACACTGTGAACTGTGTGAGACGTTGCATTATGCTGCTAATAGATGCAATCGTGCCTAGGAAAAACAAATAGCATGCAAGGGTGGACGTGGTCCCGAAGGACAGATGTTTACTTGTATTGATCCACTGTGCCTACCAGACGACGAGAGTACCCAGAGAATGGCATGAAAACATTCTCCATACGATAACGCTCCATCCCTCAGCCAGGACTCTTTCGACAACTGTCGCAGAGTGTTTACTTTTAGACATCTGACGCCGATGGAGCATAAAACGCGATTCATCTGTAAAGATCACCTTTCACCACTCAGTGGAAGACCATTATTCGATATTTGCGTGGCAGTTCCAGCGTTTGTCGCTGAAAAACAACAGTAAACATGGGTGCATGAAGCAGGCGCCTGCAGCGGAGAACCATACACAGCAATGTACGCTGAACGGTCGTTCAGGAAACAATGTTCATAGCCCGTTAGTTGATCTGGGCGGCTAGATGCTCAGCAGTAGCACAGCTCCAGAATCACATTTTCACTCTACAGTGGAGTGTGCGCTGATATGAAACTTCCTGGCAGATTAAAACTGTGTGCCGGACCGAGACTCGAACTCGGGACCTTTGCCTTTCGCGGGCAAGTGCTCTACCATCTGAGCTACCCAAGCACGACTCACGCCCCGTCACCACAGCTTCACTTCTGCCAGTACCTCGTCTCCTACCTTCCAAACTTTACAGCAGCTCTCCTTCGAACCGAGACGAGGCACTGGCGGAAGTGAAGCTGTGAGGACGGGGTGTGGGTCGTGCTTGGGTAGCTCAGGTGGTAGAGCACTTGCCCCCAAAAGACAAAGGTCCCGAGTTCGAGTCTCTGTCCGGCACACAGTTTTAATCTGCCAGGAAGTGTCAGTAGCACATCTATTCGCCCATACACATCTCCGCAGCCGCCACTCATCCCTGTCATCTATGGCCAATGGTGTACCACAGATGCCCCGGCGTCAGTTTCACATGGCGTCATTTTGTCATGCACGGTATACTTTAATCACGGTGGCACGCGAACAGTTTGCAAATTAGTTGTTTTGGGAATGCTTCCAGCTTGCCCTTTTGAACCTCAGATAAATCAGCCCGTTTCCGCATTACGCGAACGAATGCAGTGTTTTCCCGCTTCCTACTCTCCCCCCCCCCCCCTCTCCCCCCTTTCGCGGCACCTTTTGTGTATCCTCCACTCTTAGTAGCGCCACCTGCTGTCTGTAAGTGGTTATTGCACGTAGACGTCGAACACAGGCGGTGGTCACATCGATGTGACTGGACGGTGTAGTAACTGGATGTAACAATTAGGAGGGAACAGATACCACTGATGATCGTGCAGCTTCTCTAGAATAAATGGTAATTAATTGGAACCCTTAGCTGCCGGCAGGTGTTGTTGATATACCTCGATGGGGACAGCTGAAAATGTGTGCCCCGACCCGGACTCGAACCCGGGATCTCCTGCTTACATGGCAGACGTTTTATCCATCTGAGCCACCGAGGACACAGATGAATAGCGCGCCTGCAGGGGTCTCACGGGAAGCGTGCAAGGGATAAGTCCCTGCAGTCGCGCTATTCATCTGTCCCCTCGGTGGCTCAGATGGATAAAACGTCTGCCATGTAAGCAGGAGATCCCGGGTTCGAGTCCCGGTCGGGGCACACATTTTCAGCTGTCCCCATCGAGGTATATCAACAACGCCTGTCGGCAGCTGAGGGTTTCAATTAATTATCATTTAACCATCAGGCAGGCTCAGTCGTAGGGGAAGCAGGTGACAGACTTCGTTTCGTTTGAAGTATACTAGGAAAATGCCGTCGATCTACAGAGGAGACTGCTTCCATATCACTCGCCCGTCCCATCATGGAATATGGTTCAAGTGTTCGTGAGTCACACCAAGTGGGACTTGCCGGGCTTACTGAAGTATACAAACAAGAGCAGTACGAATGGTTAGATTTTGTTTAACTAACGGAGAGTGTCACGTTTATGTTGAAAGAGCTGCATTATAGGACTCCTGCAGATAGACGCAAATTACTCCTCGAAAGGCTACTTACAAAATTTTAAGAACCAGTGTTAAGTTAAAAGAGACATTTTTCGTTCCCACGGAGATCGTGAAGAAAAGATTAAACTAATTACAGCGCTCACGGACACATTCAAGCATTCTTTCTCCGCGCAGTCCATGCACGATTCGGACGGGAAGAAACGCCGGCCGGAGTGGCCGTGCGGTTCTGGGCGCTACAGTCTGGAGCCGAGCGACCGCTACGGTCGCAGGTTCGAATCCTGCCTCGGGCATGGATGTGTGTGATGTCCTTAGGTTAGTTAGGTTTAATTAGTTCTAACTTCTAGGCGACTGATGACCTCAGAAGTTAAGTCGCATAGTGCTCAGAGTCATTTTTTAAACGGGAAGAAACCATAAAGTATGGGAGCAGGCTAAATACCCTCTCCCCTGCACTTCGCAGTTGTTTGCAGACCATTTGCAGATGCAGATGTTGATTTAGCGAGCGACCCAGAGATATGCAAGCAGCTGCCGCAGCAGTCCGGTCGACGCGTGGTATGGGAGTGCTTCAGTCCACTACTCCTTGGAACATAAGATGGCAAATAGCACACGGCTGAGGGTGACAGTCCGTGTCGCAAGACAAAACTGAATAAAATTCTTTAAAGATAAATTTCTGGTATAGCGATTAAACTTCATTTTCTCAGAATTAACAAGTAGTGAGATGTGTAGAGAGGAAAAAAAGCACTATTCTCGCAGGCACATATAGCAGATGAAACGTTAAATTGCAAAGGCACGCAATGTTAATTAATGATTAATAACAGCCTCTTCACTTCTCGTAAATGTTTCCATATTAAGCTTTCACATTCGAGTAGTTTGTTAAGTAACTGTATAAACCCAAACTTACAACGCAACCCTTCTGCAACACTCCGTTCGACGACATAGCTCGAAAGAAGACTTTGTGTGGGTTCTTGTTGGCAAGGCTAACCAAACAAATATTGACATGAAAGAAAGGCACTGTGCTGAGACACATTAGTACTGTTACTGAGTGAGTTATCCTCCATCTACTCTGGCAAGCAATCTATATTTTATATAAAAGCAGTAGCAGGTATTTATTAAGATAATTGACTTCTTTTTATATTTTGTTTTTAGAAATGCCAGACGAACCGTCTTTTGAAGCTGCAGAAACTTTGGACACCAATTCTAATGATTCACATCCATCTGTATCAGATGCACGTGCAATGTTAGAATGGGATTCAGACAAATCCGATGATATTATGTCATATCCTGATGATGAGTCAACTAGAACTATGTCTGATTCACAAATAAAAGAACGTTTGAAGCGTATTTCCATAAAGTGCACAAAAGACATAAGAAGTATAAATCCAGTGAACTATAGAACTACATTAACATGGTCTAAATGTACATTTAATTCACGTGTTCATGAAGTTATTGAACAAACAGCTTATGATATATACCCCAATGACAATAATTTCCTGTGATCTTTTGACTAGGAATTAAAAGAACTTAGAAAATACGATCATTTCATGCGATGTTTGGCTATAATACCTGTTACGAGGGTTGAATGAAAAGTAATGCATCCGCCTTCGTTAATTGGGTTTGGATGGGAACATTTTAATAAATCAAACGCAGAAATGATCCTTAGAATGTGATCTTTAATTACCAATATTCACTTTTTCACATAATCACCAGGCAATTGCATACATTTCTGCCAACGATGAACAAGTTTTCTGAAGCCATTACGGAAGAAGTCAACACGCTGTTTCCGCCACCACAGTCTCACAGTTCTTTCATCGTATTCATCAGAAGCACAATGATGTCCCACAGATCGTTTTTCATTATCAGGAACAGATGGAAGTCTGTATGGAGGTGCCGTACAGTGGTGAGATTCAGTCTCCCAAGTTCTGCTGTGGTGGCACATGAAGTGTGTGGTTTGACATTGTCATGCTGCAGGAAAACAGTTCCCTTTTCCTTTCACATCAACACAATTACCGTGAACTGCTCCCATTCTCTGATGAATCTCCTTTTGGGGTGACACCTTCTACTGTCAAGAATTCAGTGACTGCACATTGCTTAAATCGCATTGACCGACCGTCTGCGCAGGGTTCCATACTTTACACTGTAACAATACAACCGTTCAATGCTAAGCCTTCCCGCAAACTGGAGCTGTAGAGAAGAGACTACAGAACAAGCCAGTACCTGTCGTATACCAATGCTGACAACTGTTGAAGAGTTATGTAGGTGGAAGCATTACTTTTCAGTCACCCTCATAATGTTGTATAAAATGGTCATCTCAAAATGAATATACATTCCCAGTTACAGAGATTATTTTGGTCAGTTGTGTATAATGTGTATGTAATATTGGAAAATTACATTTGTTTCATAATTTACATAAGAGTAATATTTTTTTGAGCTTTTCCTCATTACAGAGGCTTATCTCCAACATAATAATTTACTTGGAAATTACAATGCAAACAATAAACGTTCTTAAACTATAATCTCAAAATATTTCTCCAGGTGTTTCGATCTTGTGTGCCCTCTTCCTCTGCGCCCATTCTCCTCATTATGTACTGTACATTTTGGAGCCAGGTTGTCATAGGTCGTCCTCTTCTTCTTCTCCCCTCCGGTTCCCACTCCAGTATCAATTTTGGTATTCTGATTTTCTCCATTCGTCGTACATGCCCGTACCACTGTAGTTTCTTCCTATCCATTACGTCATATATTCTTTCTTTTATTACCATTCTCCTTATTACTTCGGTGTTCCTTATCTTTTCTTTCCTGGAGATTCTTGCTGATCTTCTCCAAAAGTCCATCTCTAGAGCTTGTAATTTTTTAATGTGCTTCATATTCATTGTCCAGGTCTCTGTTCCATACAGAACCAGACTCTCTAATATGAATTTGTATATTAATTTTTTAATTCTGCTCATTACATTCCTGCTCCATATGACTGAGTTAAGCATCCCAATGACCCTTCGTCCGCTACTAATTCTTTTGTTGATTTCCGACTCTGATTTTCCCTCGATTACTAAAATGGATCCCAAATAACAGAAAGTGTTTATCTTTTTGATTTTCTTTCCTTCAATGTATAGCTCATCCGAATCATTAGTCAAGTATTCTGTTTTTTGGTAATTAATCTTCAAACCCCAAGTTTTGTATGCTACTGCCAGTTGATTGCACATATAGTTAGCATCCTTCCCATCTTGTGCTACGACTACTTGATCATCAGCAAACAATAAATGATGTAGGTAAACTCCATCTCTTATTTCTAATCCCATACTATTACATTTACGAGACCATGTTCTAAGGCTAATATCTATATAGATTTTAAATAATGATGGTGACATGGGACAGCCCTGTAAAAGGCCTTTGCTTGTTCTAAATTTCTGTGAAAGTTTATTACCAACTTTCACTTGGCAAATGTTATCTTTATACATCTGTTGTATTATTTTAATCAAGGAAGGGTTTATGTTTGCCATATGTAGTGCTCTCCAAAGTAATTTTCTTGGAACAGTATCATATGCTTTTTCTAGATCTATGAAAATTAATCCTATATTTTTTGATTTTTCCCTACGTTTCTCCAAAATCTGTCGTAATGTGAAAATATGGTCTACACATGATCTCCCAGCCGTGAATCCATATTGTTCTTCTTGGGTTCTAAAATTTTTTTCCAGTTTGTTTTTAATTACTTTCGCAAAAATTCTCATTAATGTGTTTGTAACACAAATTCCTCGATAGTTTTAACAAATTTTGCGATCCCCTTTCTTAAATATTGTATTAATGTAACCCAGCTTCATCTCGTTGGGTATTAAATCTCCATGTATCATTTTGTTGAAGAGCTGTGTTATCAGTTTCACAATTTTGTCACCACCATATTTCAGACACTCCAGATTGATATTGCCTGGTCCCGGTGATTTACCATTCTTTCCTGTTCTCAACGCCTGAAGTACTTCACTTTCTAAAATCTGGATCTCATCATCTTCATGTCCTTTATCTTCCCCTGTTCCTTCTTCTAGATATTCTTCTCTGTCCTCATTTAATAATTTTTGGAAATACTCTTCCCATTCCTTTTGTGTTATCAGTTGGAGATTAGTTTTGCTTTTTGTATCCTGTCGAAGCCCTTTCAATACCAACCATAGTTCTTTTGCTCTCCCAAATCCTAATTTGCTATTCACCTTGGCACATGTTCTTTCCCATGCTTCATTTTTTGCCATCCTTATTTTTTCATCAGTTCATTCTTCTTTTCCTTGTATATTGATCTTGTTTCGTCTGATTTATCATTCAACCACTGAAGGAACGCATTTCGTTTTTCCCTAACGAGGACCTCTAGTTCCTCTGACCACCACTCTGCTGCAAGGTTGTGGTTGCTATCTTTTTTACCCAACACCTCCGTTGCTATGATTTTCACATTAGCTTTTATATAGTCATATATTTCCTCTGTACTTCCTTCAAATGATTCAACCAGTTTCCTTTCCATCCTGGCCGCAAAGAGGGTTCTGATACTTTCTTCTTGTAGGCTGTCAGTATTAAAAGGTAAATTTTCATCTTTCTCAGTCTGGTTCGTTTTATTTGTGTTACTTGTATCACTTCTTGCATTCTTCCATGACCAGAAAGACTTCATTTTAACTAGATAGTGGTCTGATCCACACTGGGCTCCTCTATAAGATCTGACGTCTACTGCTTTGAAACTACTTCTTTGCCTAATTATAATATAACCTATTACAGAACGAAGTTCTTTGGTGTTCTGTTGCCAAGTATGTTTATGAATGTCCTTATGTTTGAAAAAGTAATATTTAAAAACCACAATTATTATCAGCACTGCATCCTGAATGTCATATAAATGAAATTGTCAATAATGATTCATTGAAGGAAATAACTAATCTTTAGGTATATGTGGGTACCAGACCTTATATGTATTCAACATATTCTCCAAGTAAAGATTATTATGCTTTTCAAACAACGGAAATTAGATGTAAAGATATTAATAATATGTTTGAAACTATATTACAAACGAAGTCAATTCTTTCTTGCAATATATGCTTAAAAGCAACATTTGTAGGAAGAATAGATACAAAATTTGTTGATAAATATATTTACCATGATGACACACAAATACAAACTGAAGGGTCATTTTGAAACATTTTAGGTTACTGAAAGAAGGAAAAGAAGACATATATTATTTTCGCCTACTCCAAAATGAAATCAACGAATTATTTGGATCGGAAGCCATGTCCAATAATAAAATTAGTGGTACTTTTTCATCTTAAGACTATTCTGATACTGAGGAGGTCACTGTCCAAGACCCTGCTAAAACCCCAGGTAAAGATCTATAAGTTGTCATAGATGAGGAAGACACCAGCTAGAACTCACCACCTAAGAAAAGGGATAGTAAAAGAAAACTTGAAAGTAATGACAGTACTGATTCAGTACCATATCAGAAAATTATAACACTACTAATTGAAATATTGAAGTTATATCAGTCAGAACAAGAACATATAGATTCGTTGTGTGGCTATATAACCACATTATCAAAAAATATATGAGCATCACTGTTCAAAATAGTGAATTGTATATAGGACAATTGGAACCATTCCAAAAACCAGAACATTTTGTTAATCTATGCAATATGTTAAAGTTCCAGAGCAATTGGGCACACAACTTTTTCTGGCAAAATCAATACCCAAATCATTATAAAATCATTACAGATATTTATAGAAAATTTATATGATACATAAAACAAGCAAAATTTGTCTTCCTATTCTTCAAAAAGCAGGAACTAACAGAGAACACATCCACTTTATTCACAACTGCAAACAACAAAATGGATCATGCAGATGTATGTTCCACACAGCATCACTTCTATCTTTGGGTGGGCTGAATTTACTAGGGTCATTGGACCTTATGACACTGATGGAAAAATCAATCTCCTCAAGCATTTCATAGTGAAACCAAAATGGATATGTTTCTTTGTCATGGTTGGAAAAACCAAAAAATGTATTTATGGGTTGTTAGTTTTAGAATAGACAGAAAATCAGAACACTACCACACAACATTTGGTACAAAGCCAAATTCATGGGAATTTGAAGAATCCCATTTCGAAAGTGATTCAAGTAGTTCAGAATTCGATAACCAGTACACGAGTTTTTCTGGACAAATTAAATCCAGAGCAAATTACAATAAAGTACTAGTTGATATCATGAAAAATTATGTTACTGTTCTATTTAACAAGACATAAAATATACTGTTTTTGAGGAATAATATTTCTTTATGAACTTTAAATGATGATATATTTTCAATTGTTATCAAACACACTCAAATTATGTTAAGTGATTTTTCTGTGTGTCAATTGTATAATTATGTTTTGAATGTAAAGGAAGTGTATTTTCAAGCATATGCACAATTTGATTCGTATTATTACAGTGAAAAAGGATCTTGAGATATAATTAAACATTTATTAGAATATCAGTTTGGAGGTGACTGGGATATCAGTTATGATTTTACATGTACATTGTATAATGTATCAAACAAAACAAATGGAAAACAAAATTGTATTCAGTTAATAGGTCACTTAAAAGTTTCAAATCTACATTTGCCATTTAATAGAAAGTGCTATGATTAATACTGGAGGGTGTAATAAAAACCATAAATGCTTCACATTTGGATTGATGGAATGTACTAATAAATGTTTAATATGAAAGGATGATCCTAATTTTGATCCAAGATCATTTGAACAATTAAAATGTATTTTTAGTGGTGATCCTACTAATATTCAAATAAATTTTGAAGGAGACTTTACCCTTGATAAAACTCCTGTATTTGTATGATTTACTATTGAACATTTCAAAGGAGATGTAGGGGAACAAAGGATACATAAATATTATTGGACTACATGGGATATAAAATTAGAAAAACAAATTCAATTTCTTTGTACAATTTTATTGAATATAAACTTTTACAAAAATAATACAAATTGTTTTATCTTAAATCCATAAAATCCTTAGTGCCTGTAACAGGTGATCTTTATTTTTTGGGTGAGATACATTTAAATTATCAGATATATATGCGGAAGATTCAGATATTGTATCAGTACTGTACATTACATTGGAATCAAAACAAAAGCATTTAAAAAAATTTTCAAAAGATTTAGTTGAATGAGTCACCAACATGACATCAGTATGACTTAATGTACATGTTTGAGAATTATATGTTTGATAATTAGTACCAATAGTAATTCCATTTGTCATCTGAACTTGGAAGAAATAATACGGGAGAAGACAGACAGCACAAGCTTTCATTGCCCGAGACTTTTGCACAGAATTGTATAAATAGGCAGCTGTGTAAGCCAACTAGGCCCAGAATGAGTGGGCCTGACAAGGATTGGTAAATATCACTGACGTCAGAACACAAGCAGCCTTATCAAAATTCTCTGCAGTACAACTAAATTCTAATAAATGCAAACTCAGGTAACAGGTAAACTTAAATAAATTATAGTTATTATTTTTTTTTTTGGTCATCAGTCTGCTGACTGGTTTGATGCAGCCCGCCACAAATTCCTTTCCTGTGCTAACCTCTTCATCTCAGAGTAGCACTTGCAACCTACGTCCTCAATTATTTGCTTGACGTATTCCAATCTCTGTCTTCCTCTACAGTTTTTGCCCTCTACAGCTCCCTCTAGTACCATGGAAGGCATTCCCTCATGTCTTAGCAGATGTCCTATCATCCTGTCCCCTCTCCTTATCAGTGTTTTCCACATATTCCTTTCCTCTCCGATTCTGTGTAGAACCTCCTCATTCCTTACCTTATCAGTCCACCTAATTTTCAACATTCGTCTATAGCACCACATCTCAAATGCTTCGATTCTCTTCTGTTCCGGTTTTCCCACAGTCCATGTTTCACTACCATACAATGCTGTACTCCAGACGTACATACTCAGAAATTTCTTCCTCAAATTAAGGCCGGTATTTGAAATTAGTAGACTTCTCTTGGCCAGAAATGCCTTTTTTGCCATAGCGAGTCTGCTTTTGATGTCCTCCTTGCTCCGTTCGTCATTGGTTATTTTACTGCCTAGGTAGCAGAATTCCTCAACTTCATTGACTTCGTGACCATCAATCCTGATGTTAAGTTTCTCGCTGTTCCCATTTCAACTACTTCTCATTACCTTCGTCTTTCTGCGATTTACTCTCAAACCATACTGTGTACTCATTAGACTGTTTATTCCGTTCAGCAGATCATTTAATTCTTCTTCACTTTCACCTAGGATAGCAATGTCATCAGCGAATCGTATCATTGATATCCTTTCAACTTGTATTTTAATTCCACTCCTCAACCATTCCTTCATTTCCATCATTCCTTCCTCGATGTACAGATTGAAGAGTAGGGGCGAAAGGCTACAGCCTTGTCTTACAACCTTCTTAATACGAGCACTTCGCTCTTGATCGTCCACTCTTATTATTCCCTCTTGGTTGTTGTACATATTGTATATGACCCGTCTCTCCCTATAGCTTACCCCTACTTTTTTCAGAACCTCGAACAGCTTGCACCATCTTATATTGTCGAACGCTTTTTCCAGGTCGACAAATCCTATGAAAGTGTCTTGATTTTTCTTTAGCCTTGCTTCCATTATTAGCCGTAACGTCAGAATTGCCTCTCTCGTCCCTTTACTTTTCCTAAAGCCAAACTGATCGTCACCTAGCGCATTCTCAATTTTCTTTTCCATTCTTCTGTATATTATTCTTGTAAGCAGCTTCGATGCATGAGCTGTTAAGCTGATTGTGCGATAACTCTCGCACTTGTCAGCACTTGCCGTCTTCGGAATTGTGTGGATCATGCTTTTCCGAAAGTCGGATGGTATATCGCCAGACTCATATATTCTACACACCAACGTGAATAGTCGTTTTGTTGCCACTTTCCCCAATGATTTTAGAAATTCTGATGGAATGTTATCGATCCCTTCTCCCATATTTGACCGTAAGTCCTCCAAAGCTCTTTTAAATTCCGATTCTAATACTGGACCCCCTATCTCTTCTAAATCGACTCCTGTTTCTTCTTCTGTCACATCAGACAAATCTTCACCCTCATAGAGGCTTTCAATGTATTCTTTCCACCTATCTGCTCTCTCCTCTGCATTTAACAGTGGAATTCCTGTTGCACTCTTAATGTTACGACCGTTGCTTTTAATGTCACCAAAGGTTGTTTTGACTTTCCTGTATGCTGAGTCTGTCCTTCCAACAATGATATCTTTTTCGATGTCTTCACATTTTTCCTGCAGCCATTTCGTCTTAGCTTCCCTGCACTTCCTATTTATTTCATTCCTCAGCGACTTGTATTTCTGTATTCCTGATTTTCCCGGAACATGTTTGTACTTCCTCCTTTGATCAATCAACTGAAGTATTTCTTCTGTTACCCATGGTTTCTTCGCAGCTATCTTCTTTGTACCTATGTTTTCTTTCCCAACTTCTGTGATGGCCCTTTTTAGAGATGTCCATTCTTCTTCAACTGTACTGCCTACTGCGCTATTCCTTATTGCTGTATCTATAGCGTTAGAGAACTTCAAACGTATCTCGTCATTCCTTAGTACTTCCGTATCCCACTTCTTTGCGTATTGATTCTTCCTGACTAATGTCTTGAACTTCAGCCTACTCTTCATCACTACTATATTGTGATCTGAGTCTATATCTGCTCCTGGGTACATCTTACAATCCAGTATCTGATTTCGGAATCTCTGTCTGACCATGATGTAATCTAATTGAAATCTTCCCGTATCTCCCGGCCTTTTCCAAGTATACCTCCTCCTCTTGTGATCCTTGAACAGGGTATTCGCTATTACTAGCTGAAACTTGTTACAGGACTCAATTAGTCTTTCTCCTCTTTTATTCCTTGTCCCAAGCCCATATTCTCCTGTAACCTTTTCATCTACTCCTTCCCCTACAACTGCATTCCAGTCGCCCATGACTATTAGATTTTCGCCCCCCTTTACATACTGCATTACCCTTTCAATATCCTCATACACTTTCTTTATCTGTTCATCTTCAGCTTGCGACGTCGGCATGTATACTTGAACTATCGTTGTCGGTGTTGGTCTGACGTCGATTCTGATTAGAACAACCCGGTCACTACCTTCCTATTCATAACGAATCCTACACGTGTTATACCATTTTCTGCTGCTGTTGATATTACCCGATACTCTGAAAGGTCTCTGTTGGATTCCTTTCATGTTTAATTTATGGAATAAATTCCTCTTCTAAATGTACTGTGGCGTTTCTGACTATCTGGGAGGACACTGAGCAGTGGAACGTGTTACTTTTACACATAAACAAGAACGATCTGTCACACTACTACACTTTAAAGCACAGTTTATATGTAATTCTTATATGTAATTCATATCACACAGTCTCATACGGAACCTACATCCGCTTTCTGTTATATACTGTATATGATAAGATACTGTCATCCCCCTTCCCTTTTGTGTGAGAGGATGAATGAGCATATGTATTTCTAGTTGCATGCTTGAGGGTAGCAGACAAGGCTGTCTGCTAGAGAACAGTAGGACCAACGTCGGAACAGGTAGCTACGCTTTCTTAAAGAAGAGAGGTTTCTATCCTTAGTATGGTTCTGTCCGTCCGTTGTCATGTTGGTATAGGAAGCTGCCCCTCTGGCCCCTTCCGTTTTGTCTTTGTGAGCCACCCTCAGGAAACACGCTCGGCAGTAGGCAGTTGCAGTCTGGCGGTGGCGAGCGTCTGAAGTGGTAAGATCTCCGGCTAAGCGCGTGTCTGCTAAGTCCATAGGACAATGGATTTGTTAAGTTCAGCCTAACTGAAAATTTAATCATTTTTATCTCGGGTTTAGCTCTAAAATATCTAAGGTTATCTTAAATTGCAGCGTAGTGTAATTCTCGTGTGAAGTTCAGATTATTTTGGGGTAGTTGCTTTGTCATTACTTTGCGAGTAAAGTGGAACCACGTGTTGATCAGTAACTCTAACTAAGTTCATCAATCTTAAATGTGAATGCTTGTGTGATTATAACGTCTCGTCTTGACAATATTTTACAATATAACAACTTTTCTTTATGCTTTTCTTTATGTTCAACCCACGTGGAGTGTACTTTGCGAGACCAGTACCACGTGCTTATATAACTGTTTGACCCAGCAGGTTAATAGTAAGACGTTAGTAACCAGTTCAAGGTTTTGCTTTTGTCAATTGCTTTTCGATCTAATGTATTTTAATTATCAAAATTATTGTGGAGTTGTACGCTTTGTGTAAACCAAGTTGACCACGTGGAGCATGTGGTGTAATCATCAAAGTAGCCCTCAGCTATTCTTTTTGGGAAGATTTCACAAAGAGTTAATATGAATTTAGTATACCAGTGTGTGGTAATTACATGACGGACAGGATTGTGGTATGAACGTAATTTCTTTGGGTAAAAACTGAATCTGTTGGTTGTGGTTAATTTCTTCTTGCTTATGTTTCAATGTTCTTCGTGAGTTATTTTATGAATGCAGTGTCGTATGCAGTCTCCCAATCTTGGCTCCATATTTTATGTGTTCCGTAAGATTACAATCTCACATTTTTCAATCGTAAATAAGGCACCAGCTCAGTTATAACTCACGTATAATATGCTGAAATTTCAATGAACAATCATAAAATAAATTTCCAAATATAAACTGATTTCTTTCTTTTTATTTAAATTCTCTTTATATATATATATATATTACCGGTTTTGTATGACTACTAAAAGATTATCATTAATGTTAGTCTGCTTGGTAAACCTAGACTAAATATCTGATGAAACAGTTGCCCAGTAATCCACGGTTAACGTCCCCAGACAGATCACGGATTTTAACCCACTTTCATTGTCAATTAGCACCGATATCAGCATACCAAAATAAAGTTACAACTTTACACAAGAATTACACTACGCTGCAATTTAAGATAACCTTAGATATTTTAGAGCTAAACCCGAGATAAAGATGATTAAATTTTCAGTTAGGCTGAACTTAACAAATCCATTGTCCTATGGACTTAGCAGACACGCGCTTAGCCGGAGATCTTACCACTTCAGACGCTCGCCACCGCCAGACTGCAACTGCCTACTGCCGAGCGTGTTTCCTGAGGGTGGCTCACAAAGACAAAACGGAAGGGGCCAGAGGGGCAGCTTCCTATACCAACATGACAACGGACGGACAGAACCATACTAAGGATAGAAACCTCTCTGCTTTAAGAAAGCGTAGCTACCTGTTCCGACGTTGGTCCTACTGTTCTCTAGCAGACAGCCTTGTCTGCTACCCTCAAGCATGCAACTAGAAATACATATGCTCATTCATCCTCTCACACAAAAGGGAAGGGGGATGACAGTATCTTATCATATACAGTATATAACAGAAAGCGGATGTAGGTTCCGTATGAGACTGTGTGATATGAATTACATATAAGAATTACATATAAACTGTGCTTTAAAGTGTAGTAGTGTGACAGATCGTTCTTGTTTATGTGTAAAAGTAACACGTTCCACTGCTCAGTGTCCTCCCAGATAGTCAGAAACGCCACAGTACATTTAGAAGAGGAATTTATTCCATAAATTAAACATGAAAGGAATCCAACAGAGACCTTTCAACTCATCTGACCAGAAATCCTTGTCTTCCTTCCACTTCACTTCGCTGACCACTACTATATCTAGATTGATCCTTTGCATTTCCCTTTTCAGGTTTTCTAGTTTCCTTACCACGTTCAAGCTTCTGACGTTCCACGCCTCGACTCGTAGAACGTTATCCTTTCGTAGATTATTCAATCTTTTTCTCATGGTAACCTCCCCCTTTGCAGTCCCCTCCCGGAGATCCGAATGGGGGACTATTCCGGAATCTTTTGCCAATGGAGAGATCATCATGACACTTCTTCAATTACAGGCCACATGTCCTGTGGATACACGTTACGTGTCTTTAATGCAGTGGTTTCCATTGCCTTCTGCATCCTCATGTCGTTGATCATTGCTGATTCTTCCGCCTTTAGGGGCAATTTCCCACCCCTAGGACAAGAGAGTGCCCTGAACCTCTATCCGCTCCTCCGCCCTCTTTGACAAGGCCGTTGGCAGAATGAGGCTGACTTCTTATGCCGGAAGTCTTCGGCCGCCAATGCTCATTATTTATCAAAATTTTGGCAGTGGCGGGAACCGAACCCGGGACCGAAGACGTTTTGATTATGAATCAAAGACGCTACCCCTAGACCACGGGCCTTATATATATAAATAAATATATAGTTATTATTTGTTGCAGAACATTGCTCTCAATTTTAACAGTCTTCTAAGAAATTAGAAGAAAATTTGAGGCACCAGTTGGCTTAAGGAAACTTCAGAATTAAATAGTTATACCAAATTCTGCTGGAACAAATGATTAAGCCAACCCCGAGCCAACTGCCTCAAATGCTATGGCTCCTGAACAGGTGCACAGTCCATGCCAATCTCAGAACGGACCATGTGTCCTAGTGCAAAAACCAAAATTTCCAAATAAATCACTTAAATAAAATAAACACACGATATACATGAGCTGAAGCAGAATAAGCAGCATGTTAGCCTCAATGAATAAGACACAGATTAGCCAAGTCCACAAAGACAGTTAATGTTCCACTAAACGACAACTACAAACTTAGCACAACATTTATCCAAAAGGCTCAAATTAAACCTAAGTCACACGTTTTTTAACACTAACCCTGACACCATTCGATCAACACGAAAATGCATTTTCACATCAGGAACAGAAAACCTATGATTAATATAATCATCGACCAATATCATACGTCAGAACTAACATCAGCTGATAATTATTTGCCTCAAGGAAGGCAAGGATTAATAACAGGCAGGTGGAAGCACTTAAACACACATAAATACTACACTGACAAGGAACTTTACAACAGCCTTCCTTGTATAAGGGAACACTAACACCAGCCGAAATTAAAGGCCAGTGACACTTAAAATTCGCAGATCGGACTTCCAATATGATGCAATGTAAAAAGATCTAATTAAAATATTTAACAGGCCTTTTTAACACACGCATCTTGCTCATATAACTCAGCTCGAAAATTCCATGGACTTCAGTATCAGCAAACGGAACCTGAGCATCCTGAAATGCTGGTAAACACGCTTCTGACAGCTCGGCGGGTTTTTAATAATCCACTCCTGAGGTTCCTTGCCACTGCAAGATAAACACAGGTCAACGTGACCCCTGTATATTCTTCTCAGTTTACGCCAGCACTGAGACAGGTGAGTGGCAGCAGAAGGCGTCCTTTCCCCTTGGTTGCTCCGCTGATACTCCACTCATCCTAGTAAGTGTCATGCGCTCGCTGGGAAACATCTTGGAGCCAAAGATAAGAGCATATCGATATTGATACAGCACGACAAGCCACCACGGCTCACTTTGACATCTTTTAAACACTGTCTGATCAAAAGTATCCCACTGTATAATGTGAGAATGACCACTGGATGTCAAGAGGGGCAGGCCCGCCAGCACAAAAGAGGGCGGGGAGTGCTGCGACGTCGGTAAAACAAAAACAGCGGAATGGTTCGCTCAGGAGAGCTCGGTGACTTAGAACGTGGTGTGGTCACCAGATGTCACCTGAGTTACATATCCATCCGGGACATTTCAGAAGTTCTAAAGCTAGCGAAGTTGACTGGTGGTGACGAGTTTGCGGAATGGAAACGCGAATAAATGACCAAAGTTGATCCTAGAGCTGTAAAACCACACTATCGTAAGTAAGCGTACGCTACGGCAGTTTCATAGTAGCTGTGCTCAGTTGAGGCTGCACCCACATTCGCTTGTAACACTCCCACCGACTACCTTAAACGGCAATCGATGCTAGCGTTATACCTCAGCTAAGAATTTTTGAGATGTGACCCTGAGATAAACAGAGCAATCAAACTGGGGTTCGTTTCCGAAAGACTCCAGCAGGGTACAAACAATAATAAACGGTGGGTCTGGAAAAGACGATCTCCCAGCACTAAAGTAAGTTGTAACATTACATATTAAAACTGGTCGTTAGAACATTCTACGCACAAACCTCGTAGATCCAAAACACGTACTCCTACCACCTCTACGTATAAAGTTTGGCTTAATGAAAGAGTTTGTAAAGGCTTTGCCTATAGATGGACCATGTTTAAAGTATCTCTGTCAAAAGTTTCCACACCTTTCAGAACCTAAAGTAAAGGAAGGCGTCTTTGTCGGACATGACATTAGAAAATTGATGTTTGATGATAACTTTGAATCCACAATGACCTTAAATGAGAAAGAAGCATGGGTATTATTCAAGCAAGTCGTTGCAAAGTTCTTAGGACATGGAAATGAACCAGAATATGTTTCTATTATAGCTACAATGTTAAAGAAGTTTGAAACTAGAATACTTGATGAGCCTGAAAGTTCACGTTTTGAACAGTCACTTTGATTACTTCCTGGACAATATGGGAGATGTTAGTGAGGAGCAAAGAGAGCGTTTTCTCCAGGACACTAAAGTGATGGAAAAACGCAACCAAGGCCGCTGGAACACGAACATGATGGCGGACTACTGTTGGTCACTTCATCGAGAGCTTCAGCAAGCGACTCACCATAGAAAATGCTACACAAGAAGCTTGGATGAAAAAAGAGAAAGAAAATATGAACCAATTCCAGCTGACAAGTGAAATCTCCATTAACACATTTCATTGTTTTACGTAGCTTACAGTAAATACAAACCATGCTTATATTGTAACAAAGCGTTTCATTAATTTCCCCATTTACCATATAGCATACGATTTTTACACTATATACTAAAAAGCATATTGCTTGAAAACTACGGGCGGTACAAAAAAAAAGATAAAAGAAAAAACTAAGGCTAGATTTGGATTCAGCTAGTAAAAATCTGTAAAGATCAGCTATCAAAGTAAAAGACGTTTTTCAAAAAAAAAATTTTGTTGGCCTGTGTTATTAGTTAAGGAAAGCACAAGAAACTGTAACCCTTAAAATAACAAATGTGCTTTCATAATCAGTCTTTTGACCTACTCAAAAGTATAATTGACTGTGCAAATGACAACACGACGTTAAATTCAAGTTCATCCCTTTCTTATAATCATTTAGGACACTCGGAATTAAATCTACTAGGATAAGAATCCTGTCCAGGTTTGTGAATGGGGAAAATCGCAGGTGTAAGGTAGAGTTTTTGGTAACACCACGTTTAGTATTAAAATCAAGCGATTTTCACAAATACCTGGTCTATTTACAGAGTGACAAATACAAAACAATTTAGTGGAAGGCTGGTGGCACTGGTGGCACAATTTGCAATGTCTATTAACCTGGCGGCGATGCAGTCATGGCAGTACAGTTGGCCTCGCCCTATTACTGATCTTCTAGGTGTCGAAATAATATTTTTCTAGTGCCAAAAACCATCCCGTGATAATGGTATTATCAAATTCAGCATCCGAGGCCCATAAATACTGCCCTTAAGTTCTTCTGGCATCAAAACGCTGGGAATATGAGCCACTATGATCCGCTGCTGCTAGCGAGATGTTAACTACCCCACCGCTCATCCCAGACTGCTTACTCGTCACAAAGGGCGAGTTGCCAGTTGTGCACCAACCACACTTTTTCCACTCTGCCAGGCTACTTCCGTAGCTGCGGGGCTTCCCTACGTGTTTTACATCACTCCTGCGTTCCCCAATTATGGACCAAGTCATTTCTAGTACATTACATAACAATCATTTCAGTAGTTATTTAAACAACATCGTTCAAAATTTCGCATAACTGAAACATGTATACATAGTCAAAGAATTTCAGTGGCAGATACAATATTATACATAAGCAATACTACAAATTGACATAGGAATATCGATACAGATACAAAATAGGTCAAAAATAGGTGTTACACGCTGTACGTTACGTGTGCTGCATATCTATCGGGCGTTACCTCATAACGATCGCTTTCTTACTAGGTACCTCTAAAAACCACAAGCGGTGAGCTATGTAGAAACAGAGGGTATTTTAAGGGCTGGGTAACCAACGGAAAGTTTTCGTTCTCCATTGTTATCCTCCTGTCTGTTACTTGAAACTAAACAGTATTGATAGAAAAACTTAAACTGGCAATGTTCACCTCTGATTCTATTCGAATATTGAAGATTTGTAAGGTGCAACACAGGGATGTTATAATATTATTATTTTTATATTTTACACATTCGATCCCCTCAACGGTTCTTCACACGCACTGCTTTCCACAATATAGCCTTTAAGTTCATCTCCCTTGTATAGACTCTACATATTCCTTCCACCTTTCAGATTTCCCTTCTTTGCTTGGAACTTGTTTTCCATCTGAGCCCTTCATATGGCTGCTTCTCCTATCTCCCAAGCTATTTCTAATCATCCTGTAGGCGCTATTTATCTTACACCTAGTGAAATATGCTTCTAAATAATCATTTTTCTCCTGTAGCCATTCCTGCTTAGCCATTTTGCACTTCCTGTCAGTCTCATTTTTTTAGATATTTGTATTCCCCTTCGTCTGCTTCTTTTCCTGCATTTTTATTTTCTCTCCTTTCATCACTTAAATTCAGTATCTTCTGTGTTACCCAACAGCAAGGTCCATGGTTCAAGGAAGGTGTCGGTGCATCCATAGAAACTCAAATTTTTGGGTATTTGGATACCGTCCGATGTCTCCGAAATTGATTATGTCGGATTATTTAAGTGTTTTTCATTCTATTTGGCAATGGGACACAAATATTCTAATAGGGTGCATGTTACGTGAAATGTGTGCTAGTTTGTTACAAATTCAAGATACATTTCAGTGAACGAGGTTGCGCAGTGATAAATGCACTCGTCTCTCTGTCTCATGAAAAGCAGTATTTCCCGTTGACTTAAATCATGAAATTAGGCAAGAAACATGGTTTCGTAGTACAAGTAAAGAAAAAATTAGAAGACTGTTAATTTGTGATTATGTCACATGAAAAAATTTGAAATTAAAACATGTTCGAAAATCATGGAATCACTAGGACCGATATCTTGCCAATATCAATGTTGATAACAGGCAAAAATTGTCAGTATACACGATTTCCGGAAACAAACAAACACACACACACACACCTACATCTATGTGATTACTCTGCTATTCACAATAAAGTGCCTGGCAGATGGTTCAATGAACTGCCTTCATGCCATCTCTCTACTGTTCCACTCTCGAACGGCACTCGGGAAAAACGGGTACTTAAATTATTCTGTACGAGCCCTGATTCCTCTTATTTTATAGTGATAATCATTTCTCCCTATGTAGGTTGGTGCCAACAGCATGTTTTCGCAATCGGAGCACAAAACTAGTGACTGAAATTTCATGAGAAGATCCCATTGCAACGAAAAACGCCTTTGTTTTAATGATTGCCCCTCCAATTCACGTGTCATGTCTGTGACACTATCTCCCCTATTTCGCGATAATACAAAACGAACTGCCCTTCTTTGTACTTTTTCGATGTCATCCCTCAGTCCCACCTGATGCGGATCCCACACCGCACAGCAATACTCCAGAACAGGGCGGACAAGCGTGCTGTAAGCAGTCTCTTTAGTAGACCTGTTGCAAGTGTTCTGCCAATGAATCGCAGTCTTTGATTTTTCCTACCCACAATATTATCTATGTGATCGTTCCAAATTTGGTTATTTGTAATTGTAATCCCTAAGTATTTAGCTGAATTTAAAGCCTTCAAATTTGTATGACTTATCGCGTAATCGAAATTTAGCTGATTTCTTTTAGTACTCATGTGAATAACTTCACACTTTTCCATATTCAGGGTCAATTTACACTTTTCGCACCATACAGATATCTTATCTAAATCATTTTGTAAGTCGTTTTGATCATCTGATGACTTTACAAGACGGTAAAACACAGCATCATCTGCAAACAATCTAAGACGTTGAAAGGTGGCTACACTGAGTCACAGCGCCAGAGATTGCGCCAAAGAGTATTATTCAGCCGCCTCCACTGGCAGTGCTTGTTGAGATGTGGTAGTGGAGAGTTCTTGTCGAGATGTCGTCGTGGGGAGTGCTTATTGAGAAGTGGGCAGTAGGAGTTCTGATGTAGCCGTGACTAGTTGTGAGCATGTTGTATGCAGTTGTTCTGATGGGCTAGACAGCCGATGCTGTTCGATTGCGGATGTTGTAAGGATTAGAGTGTATTTTTCGTC
Source organism: Schistocerca serialis cubense (assembly GCF_023864345.2). Lineage (NCBI taxonomy): Eukaryota > Metazoa > Arthropoda > Insecta > Orthoptera > Acrididae > Schistocerca > Schistocerca serialis. The sequence goes on along the minus strand of NC_064639.1, from coordinate 215,735,333 downwards.
AATATATATGAAGGTAAAGAAAATCTTTTATTTTTTATTTCAAACGTGCTAAATAACAATGCCTCTTGGTCACAGGTTCAGTCAACAAAGCATCTGGCTTGTGTTCATGTAATGGAGTGTAATTCTGGTTTCTTTGTGCAATTATAGTATTTCTGTTTTTTTTAATTACTTCAGTGTAAATGGTGCTTAAATTACCTTGTCTTATTGAGGAAGAACCGTGCCAGATGTGTACATTGAATCACACTTCCACACACAGAACAGTTACACTTGTGTTTTGTTGTTTCGTAGGTTTTATAGTTGCTGGGGACTTAATTAATTATTTGTGTTAACGGAAGTTTTCTTTCATTCTTTGTTGCTATTCTATGCAGTCAGATTGCGTACTAATGTCAGTCAGGGCAAATCGTTTACGAGACTTCGTAGCCGGACATACAGCAACTAAAATTAAAATTATTTGCATAATATTTATTTAATTAAGCCCCCATGCAACGTCTACTCAGATTGCCTCCTATGTCGTTAATATAGATCAGGAACAATAGAGGGCCTATATCACTTCCTTGGGAAACGCCGGATATTACCTCTGTTTTACTCGATGAATTTCCGTCTGTTACTACGAACTGTTACCTTTCTGAGAGGAAATCACGAATCCAGTCGCACAACTGAGGCGATACTCCGTAGGCACGCAGTTTGATTAGAAGACGCTTGTGAGGAACGGTGTCGAAAGCCTTCAGGAAATCTAAAAATATGGAATCAATTTGATATTCCCTGTCTATAGCGCTTATTACTTCATGAGTAAAAAGAGCTAGCTGTGTTTCACAAGAACAATATTTTCTGAATCCGTGCTAACTATGTGTCAATAAATCGTTTTCTTCGAGGTACTTCATAATGTTCTAACACAGTATATGTTCCAAAACCCTACTGCAAATCGACGTTAGTGATATAGGCCTGTAATTCAGCGTATTACCTCCACTTCCGTTTTTGGGTATTGGTGTGACTTGAGCAGTTTTCCAGTCTTTAGGTACGGATCTTTCTGTGAGCGAGTGGTTGTATATAATTGCTAAATATGGAGTTATTTTATCAGCATACTCTGAGGGGAACCTGACTGGTGTACAATCTGGACCGGAGGCCTTGCCTTTATTAAGTGATTTAAGCTGGTTTGTTACGCCGAGGATACCTACTTCTATGCTTCTCATCTTGGTAGTTGTTCTAGATTGGAATTTTGCTTCGTCTCCTTTGGTGAGGGAGTTTCAGAAAACCGTGTTTAAAAACTCTGCTTTAGTGGAACTGTCGTAAGTGACTTCACCGTTGTTATCACGCACTGAAGGTATTGATTGCGTCTAGCAACTGGTGTGCTTTATATATGATCAGAATCTCTTTCGGTTTTCTGCCACATTTCAAGACAGAATTTCGTTGTGGAAATTATTAATATATATGTATCAAAAGAGCATCTTAAATTAGTGAAGAATATAATAACACCTCAAATAAAAATTTGCAAAGCTCAACTTGCATTGTCAAATGCAGCAGAAGGGACTAAAATTTACTGTCTAAATTCAGAGTATAATGTGGGAGGACGACTAAGTGGAAGGAATTGTTGGAATGTGTGGTTGTTCGCTGAAGATGTACTTGTGATAACGACGGGTTTGTGTGCAACTGTTTGCAGTAATAGTGCTGCCTTGAATTGCCGTTCATCCGTCTTGAGACCCACAGCTGTCTGTCAACCAGCGAGGCGATCGGCCTTGGACGGAGGCAGAGGTCGAACACCGGCCCTTCAAGTTCAGAGGCCGGTGGTCAAACAGGTACGCCAGCGGCGGCACTCGAGAGCAAGGTTGCGCGTCGCGTAACTCACGCATTTTTACCTTTTCCGATGTCATCCTGAACTGTTGCCTGCCCTGTGCGAGAAGGCATCTCTCTGGCTCACATGGGTGCTCCCGCCGTCTGAGATACCGAGGGGCAAATAAAAGGCTAGTGATGGGGGCATGTGAGATGCCGTATAAGGAGCTGTGTGAATACATCGTCCTCAGACAGCAGGTGGCAGCTGAGGAAGCCCTGGAATGTAAATAACGCAGAATGCATCGGGCGTTCCACTTTCCCATTATGGACCCTCGGATGCGGTCCTTGATGGCGACGGGGGATTTCGCAGGAGGAAGGTCGAGGGAGGAGGAAAAAGGAGAACTTCGGCTGTCTGGTGGTCAGTGACTGCCCTCGTAAATAATACTCGGCTCGCAGGATGGAGTGCACTGCACTTGGCGGGGGACGGCATTGCTCTTCACATGGCGGCTGGGAACCACCAGACATCCATTCCTTCGTAGCAGCGGTGTCCACACTGGAACATTCAGCTGACGGCTGAGAACCAAGACACGTAGCTACGACGTATCCTCACTGATGCGTTGCTGGATCGAAACACTTTTTCTAATAGAAGCCAGTACGTACTAAAGGTCGGCGAATGTTCCACAGAAACACAAGTTGCACCCGATGGGCTCCAAATGCGCATTACAGTACTATGCTACTAATGTTCTCAATATACAAGGGAACAAAAATATAAGCACTCTGACGTTACAGCGTGGATCCTTGCATACCAAGAGTACAAAGATGTCTCTCATAAAATTTCGTAGAAAATCGATGTAAAATAAAGCCAGTCTTGTAACTTAGTAATCACATCTCCGACAAGTACCTGCCATCACTACTGTGTAGCACTACTGCCTCATTTAAGGCCGCTGAAGGCTCGCAGCTTACAGTAAGGTGGCAAATCTGACGGGATAGCGATACTTACGTATACAGGTGGCCTTAGTGTCGCTTGGACAGTGCGGTGAAATTTGGCGTTACTGTGCTGTGGCTGCTGACGACCGACGTGACTGTCTTTGCTAGCAGCACGACATCGCCTGCAGCGCATCTCCTGGACTCGTGACCGTATCGGTTTGACCCTAGACGACCAGAAAACCGTGGCCAGGTCAGATGAGCCCCGGTTTCAGTTGGTAAGAGCTGATGGTAGGTTTCGAGTGTGGCGCAGAGTCCACGGAGCCATGGACCCAAGTTGTCAACAAGACACTGTGCAAACTGGTGGTGGCTTCATAATGGTGTATCCTGTGTTTATGTGGAATGGACTGGATCCTCTGGTTCATCTGATCCGATCATTGACTGGAAATCGTTATGTTCGGCTACTTGGACACCATCAGCATTCATGGACTTCATGTTCCCAGACAACCACGTCACCGAGCCATAATTTTTAGCGATAGGTTAGAACATTCTGGACATTTCGAGTGAATGATCTGGCCACCCACATAGCTCGACATCAGTCCGATCGAACATTTATGGGACATAATCGAGAGGTTAGTTCGTGCACAAAATTCTGCACCGACAGCAGTTTCACAATCATGGATGACTACAGAGGAAGCATGGCTCAATATTTCTGCAGGGGACATCCAGCATCTTGTTGAGCTCTGCGACGTCGCGTTATTGTACTACGCCGAGTAAAAAACACGATATTAGGAGATATCCCACTACTTTTGTCACTGTACTACTAATGTTCTCAGTATAACTGTGAAGTCGCAGCGTGGATCCTTGCATACGAGTACAAAAATGTCTCTTACAAAATTTCGCCCCTTGAATACTTCAGGTAGAGAAGGGACATCAAAGAAAGGTTATCTGGCAGCATTGTAATCATTTCTCCGACAGGTCCTTGCCATCAGTGAAGTGTCGATCCAGAATGTAAAATATACATATATTTCTACATCTGCATCTCGAAACAAGCTGCCTAGCAAAGAACACACTGCTATTCCTCAGAAATAGTCTACCAACAATTAATCCAAAGCACCCTAAGTCAGTGAAATATCCTCACCCAAATTGCTCACAAGTTTGATTAAGTGACCAGAGATATCAGAGTTATGTGTCTAGATGTAATCATCGAAATCTAGCCAACTCTTACTAAGAAAAATAAAATCAAATATTTGCGGTGCATAAATAATAAGCCTTTGATAACTTCCATCGTATGTAGTTAGCTGAAAAAGCTAGCGGTCCAGAGCAACTCGAGAGGGTTTGTATCATTCTGTTCTGATAACACCAGTTAACAAATTTAAACTTTTTTCTGCATCTGGTTTGTTAATGGGTGGATTTACCTAATTTTGGGGTGCTGAATACGCTGGTGAAATCAGTTTTTTCTATGACGTCACATTTCCTAGATACACAACAGAATAAAAAATGGTAATAGCGAAAATTGACACAATGAAGTCAAACAAAAATACACATTCAGAACGTTTAAAATCAATACTATTTTGTATGTATATATGGGCATGATGCCAATAAAAGGTCCAAATTAGTTGAGAAGATATTTTCACCTTTAATCGTCTTTGGTTTTTGAAAAATGCGACGACGGAGCTCTTCTTTTGTTTGCCATTTCATCACTCTCCCTAACAAGACCCGAGCAGTAGTCACCCGTCTCGAAGGGTTCCAACGACCTTGGTAACGGTGTTCCATGGTAAGAATGTCTTGGTGAAAGCGTTCACCATGCTCATCGCTTACGGCTCCGAAATTTTCCGGGAAGAAATCAAGGTGAGAATGTAAAAAGTGAATTTCAAGCGACATCCTACACCCCATGCTCTTATACTTGTCCAGTAGATCATTCACAATGGTAACATGATTTTTGTCTTTTCTGTTACCCAAGAAATCCTTTACAATTGCTTTAAAAGAAGACCAAGCAGCTAATTGGATATCTGTGAGTTCGCTAGCAAAGGTTGAATCTTTCAGCAGTTTTCTTATTTGTGGTCCAACAAATATAACCTCTTTTAGCTTTGCCTCACTTAATTTGGGAAACTTTTCTTTTAAGTGATTGAAGTCATCACCTCTTTTATCCAGAGGTTTTACGAAGTTCTTGATAAGGCCCAACTTGATATGAAGGGGAGGCAAAATGATTTCATAGGGCTCAACCAATAGGGTATTGTTCACATTTACATTTCCAGGAATATATGGCATCCTTATAGGCCATTCATTGAGTGTAAAGTTCTTCTTGGTGTCACAAAGGCACAAAAAGCAGCAGTATTTCGTGAATCCTGCCTATAAACCTGTAAGCAGTGCAACAACTTTTAAATCTCAGCAAAGCTGCCATTCATGATCCTTATATTTGATTGCCTCTAGCAGCAAAGCCATGGTTTCATAAGATTCTTTCATGTCTACTGTGTAAACCAAAGGTGACGATGAAAATTCATTTCCATTATGCATTACTACTGCTTTCAAGCTGATTTTACTGGAGTCTATAAATAGGCGCCAGTCCTGTGGATTATGTTGTACACCTAACTGCGTCATCAGACCATTGACACCTCTACATACAAACATAGAATTCTATACATCGAAATATTGAGCAAAGGAAGCACCTCTTGATCTGAAACAGGAAATTTTTGTCCCTGGAGCTAAAAGGTTCCTTTGTTGCAGTCTCGACCCCAAGATTTCAGCTTGCTGTTTCCAAAGTTTTAGATCGCGAACCAAATCGTTCAGTTCCGTATGATTTAAGAGCTGAGGCAAAGTGTCATTATATTGAGGGCAGTACTATTTGTGGTATCGATAGTAACGATGCCACATAGTTTTAAAGGTTGGCACTACCACGAGACACCGAAGGCAGCGTCCTCTAGCTGGTGCTGTGCAGCTCTACGAGCTCCGCTACAGATTGACCCCATTTCATCAGGTGCAGCCAGCCAGGACACTTCGCTTCAACTTCGCACCACCTTGCAAGTTATGTAATGTGTTTGAATATGTTTATCCATTAGTAAAGGTGCTTAAACCGTATTTGCAGTACCGAGAGTTAAGTACCCTTCCCTGTTCCTGTTCCTTACCCACTCGCCGCCTCCCAGGCGGGATACAGAACTATTCTGTATGTTCAGTACTTTCTGATTCACTTGACATGGTGTCTGATTCCGTGGCTTTCAAGTTACAGACAGGGACAAACAACCCCTCATCATGGGGCACGGGCAAATGGAATCAAGATATATTTGGACACTTTAATTTATTTCTAGTTTTGCTTGAATGTCCCGAAATATTTGTAAGGCAGAAGTAACAGTCTGAATAATGGTCTTTAGGCTCACACCACACCATCGGAACAGCGAATGGCATGGCTCGGCGTTTTCCTTTCAACCACTCGGGTAAGGTTGTAGTAGTACAGGTTCTGCAGGCAATATGAGGTGCAAAATTTTTATATTGATCACTAACAGGACAATCAAAATACAATTTATATGCCTTCTTAAACAAATCAGTGACTGGCTTTCATTGGGCTTTTGGAGTGACTTTCCCACACACATAACAAAAGTTGTCGGGGTGGTTTAGACGGCAACGGGATTTACAAGTTGTCATTTTTCTTAGTTTAAGTTTCAAACACAAAACGTTTGCACCATCTTTCACAGGAAACACTCACTGAGGATCTCTTTCACACCACACGATTACCACACGAATCGTTTACTGACTATTTGTAGATCTTCTAGCTCTTCATTGCAAATCAGAAACAAATAATTAAACATCAAAACAGAAGAACAGGAAAAAGCGCAATACTGAATACGAAAAATAAAAAAAACTTTTAAAAACTCAAAAGTTGTACGTGCTAGAACATTTTGAAACGTATATTCGGATTCTACACACCAAAACAAATACAAGTTGATGTATCATATCCCAGATGCAAAATGGCTGTTGACTAATGTAATAGACCTTTTCGTGATGTGTTGTTCCAAAAAGATCTGTGATACCCTACGCGGTTATTTCCACTGTGTGATGTTAAGTAGGTTATTAATGTAATGGTACCTATAAAAAAAAATTTGGGTGGCAAGCTGCTCCAGAGGTGTGCTGCCGTAGCGAGCCTGTCTGGAGTCGGTCGATATTGAAGCCCATCCGATAGGAGGACGCCGTGTGAGATTTGTCGATACTCTTATCACACTGATAAAATGTTGAAATAAATGATTAAATATAATGTTGCAACCATTTCTGTACAGAAGCTCAGACTGTGAATATTAAAATGTGTGTGTTTCATTCAATCTGTGTCCCTTTATACCATTGCTTAAGTTAAAGCACTTCAAATGATTTTGCCGCGCGGAGTAGTCCGGGCGACTGCCCCCGTCGGAGGTTCGAGTCCTCCCTAGGGCATGGGTGTGTGTGTGTTGTCCTTAACGTAAGTTAGTTTAAGTTAGACCAAATAGAGCGTAGTTTAGCGACCGATGACCTCAGCAGTTTGGTCGCACAAGACTTTACCACAAATTTCCAATTTTCAAATGATTTCGGCAGAATATTCCGAAGTTAACGGGATCTAAACTGGAAAGTTCAATTATTTAAGAATGGATATTCAGGAGAGATTAATCGTGCAAATTGACTGATAGTTAATTCAACTTTGGAAGGTAATTAGAGTTTCAGAAAAAAAGAATAACATGTCACTAATATAAAAACGGAAAAGAGTGGTTGTTATGTTCATTTTCCCCCAGGCAGCATGTCAGGTGTTGCAGTGTGGAAAGGTGGACGCAAAAGGGTTAATCTTTATTGCAGGCGCATTCCATTTAGTGGTGCAGTTACGACCGGGCAGAAAACATCAAGTAGTAAATTATGTGACATGTTTGATAGAAGGCTGTAGCTATAAACAGTTTATTCGAAAGTGAAGGTCGTGAGCTTTTGATCGTAAAGTGAAGTCACAGGCTATAACTAAACTATGAACTATGGGGTTGAAAAATCGAGGAGACTGCAATAAGTCGTGACATTGAACATTCATGAGACAGTTTGTAATATGTTATTAAGGAGATTACATTACCAGTCAGTTCTTCTCATAAGTGTTAATTAAGAATTACATGTAATGGACTTCATGATAGCTATGTAATCTCGAAAGGCTTTTCAGTGATGGCTAGATACATTGTGTGAAGTTAAATGGTCGTTTAAATAAATACAAAATGGCAATAAAATTAGGTTTGGATACTAAACTTCAACAGGTAGTAATATCTCTGACTGTAATTTCATGTGTAAGGTTTTCATATATTTTATTTTATTGCAAATAATTCATCTTTACTGTACTCGACTTCAAGATCATTAGCGACAGAGCACAAACTCAAATGGTGTCAAGGAGGTATAAGGAAATCGGCGGTGCCTTTTCAAAGGAACCATCCTGGCATTTGCCTGGAGCGATTTAGGGAAATCACGGAAAACCTACATATGGATCGCCGGACGCGGGTTTGAATCGTTGTTCTCCCGAAATCGAGTCCAGTGTGCTAACCACTGCGCCACCTCGCTCGTTCACTGTATTGGGATAAAGATGAATGAGCTCACTGCACAAGTGGTGAATAAGATCCTTGACTCTACATTTAGTTTTTCTGTGGTTCACTTGCTAGTCAGTCAGTTGCGCAGCACTGGGACATTCATATTTGAGGCATAGTAGCGAGCATTTGAGTTTATCAGCGAATGAAATCTGTTGTTTGTGAATCTTGAAGAAACTATCTGGAATACCTTATTATCGAGATGAAAACTTGTGAATAAAGCTGTTTGATTCACAGTACTCATGGAGAAGATTTCTGGAGGAATTTTTAAAAGTAATTCTTGCGCAAACAAGAATAAGATATTTGTCAGCACTATTAATTCAAGTAATTCTTCGTCCCTCAGATAACAAATAATATTTTTGATTTGTGTTGATCTCTTTGTATCTATTATGTCACAAATTATGCAGTTCGTTGAGATGTCTGTAATTTTTTATGATGAAAGAATTTCGCAGTTGTTAGTCTTCTTATTTTGTACAACCCTTTTCGTCAATCATCAGGGTTTAATTTCTCAAGAGCGATTGTCATTAAAGGAAAACCCACCTCCATCGTTCTTAGTAAAGTTTTTAATGTATTTAAAATAAGTTACATTATTTTTCTTTAGCTGCTGCATATGCTGATTAGTATGTTGCTTTTGAGATTGTCAGTACATGAAATACAAAATAGCCTGCTGACCAGTAGGTAAGACGCTAATATTTCAGGGTAGATCTCACCTTGCGCTCTTATGAGGAAACTGAACGTAGTCAGAATCATCAGATGTTGTGGTAAGCAAGCAAATTAATTTCCATTGAAGAGTGTTGGTAATTTCATATAGTTATTTTTTCTGACAAGGGAACCTCCCCATCGCACCCCCTTCAGATTTAGTTATAAGTTGGCACAGTGGATAGGCCTTGAAAAACTGAACACAGATCAATCGAGAAAACAGGAAGAAGTTGTGTGGAACTATGAAAAAAATTAGTAAAATATACAAACTGAGTACTTCATGCGAAGATAGGCAACATCAAGGACAATGGGACTCAATGAGCGCCGTGGTCCCGTGGTTAGCGAGAGCAGCTACGGAACGAGAGGTCCTAGGTTCACGTCTTCCCTCGAGTGAAAAGTTTAAGTTTTTATTTTCAGTTTATGTGACAAACTCTTATGTTTTCATCACTTTTTTGGGAGTGATTATCACATCCACAAGAAAACCTAAATCGGGCAAGGTAGAAGAATCTTTTTACCCATTCGCCAAGTGTACAAGTTAGGTGGGTCGACAACATATTCCAGTCATGTGACGCACATGCCGTCACCAGTGTCGTATAGAATATATCAGATGTGTTTTCCTGTGGAGGAATCGGTTGACCTATGACCTTGCGATCAAATGTTTTCGGTTCCCATTGGAGAGGCACGTCCTTTCGTCTACTAATCGCACGGTTTTGCGGTGCGGTCACAGAACACAGACACTAAACTTATTAAAGAGAACAGAGACGTCAATGAACGAACGGACAGATCATAACTTTTCGAAAATAAAGAATGTAGAATTTTCAGTCGAGGGAAGACTTGAACCAAGGACCTCTCGTTCCGCAGCCACTCACGCTAACCACGGGACCACGGCGCTCCAGAGCTCACGTTTTCCTTGATGTTGACTATCTTCGCGTGAACTACTCAGTTTGTATATTTTACTAATTTTTTTCATAGTTCCTCACAACTTCTTTCTGTTTTCTCGATTGATCTGTGTTCAGTTTTTCAAGGCTTATCCACTGTGCCGACTTATAACTAAATCTGAGGGGGGTGCGATTAGGAGGTTCCCTTGTGAGTAGAGCAGTAATTTAGTTTTGTGGTTCTTCGGAATCAAACATTGCATTTCATAACAAACATCTGACATTATATACAGAAATTGCCTAATTATTATGGTAAAGCTGTAACGTCAATATTTGCTTTGAAATTTTGTATTTAATATGCATTTTGCGGAATTAGGTCAGATAAAATTATTCTGAGGTGAATGTGGAATGTTCAGAGGTAAGTATGGGCATCTGTAGAGAATTTTGAATTGCATACTTTGGCTAGAATGACTGCAAGACACTGCCAGTTAGAAATCGGGTATGTGTACACAGTCCTGCATTCATTATATAATAAGAATTTTTTGAGTGCTGTGTTGGTTGTTGAGAACATTAGTGATTATCTGTTGCTTAAAAAGTAATAACGATTTAAGTAAACTATTTGGAATTAATTCCAAGTAACAGATCAGAGGCCAAGAGAGAGGCTTATTTCAGTTCTTTTGGAGTCACGCAATGTGAGGTTGTGTGTAGGAAGAAAAACATTTCACCAACGACAGCTGCCACTGTTACAAAACTTTTGGCAGAACGGCCTTACACACAGCATCAAATTTCCTCCAGACTCGGGATCTCACAACAGACAGTGAGTAGTTACAAAAAAAAATGTACATTAGTACAAATTTCATTAAATGAACTCATTCCAAAATGTTGCTCTTGAAAAATTTGTGTATATGGTAAACATGGCTATCAAAATTTGCCTATAAATATCACTAAATTTTTTTTTAGTAATGCAATGTGTGGTGGTAATGAAAGACTTAATATTTACTTGCAGGTGTGTTTCTGTGACGAATCAATGTTCTTTGTCACTGAAAATAGCAGTTAGTATGTGAGGAGGAGGGAATCGGGGGAGTTTCATAAATACTGTGTATGCCATACTGTGGAGCACCCCAGTTCAGTTACTGTCTGCAGAGTTTTTTCATGGAGGGGTACAGGAAATTTGTACATTTTTGAAGGTTGTATGAATCAAAGTGTTTAGACCAGACCAGACAAGGCGATGGTTTAACGGTGAAGATTATGTTTTCATGCATCATGGAGCACTATGCCGTAAGGCTAAGAGTATGGGAAAGTTTTTGGATGAAAATAGTGTTACTGTGCTTCCATTGGCTGGGATTAATCCAGACATGGACCCAATCGAGAATGTGCGGGCAATATTTAAAAGAAAATAAGAATACAGAAGGTCACAACAAAGAATGCACTGATAGAATTGGTGACACAATCATGGCTCTATGGCCCAGATATTCAAAACAGTTGTAAAAAACTATAAAAAGTATGCCTAAAAGACTACAGAAGTTAATAAAAGCTAAAGCAATGCAAACAAAGTATTAAAACATTTGTAAACTTTCACTGTTATGTAGTGTAGTTACCTAAATTTTCAATAAAGATTGAACTTAAAGCAGCTTTACCATAACAATTTGGACACCTCTGTAGTTCGGTACTGAGGTTCAGTTATTTAGTTTTCATTGTGCACACAAGTAGTTTCTGTTGGCATTTAATTAGATTCATTTTCATTTATTTAAAATTCTGCATTTCATGGAGTTTAAAGTTTTCCTTCACTACACTGTTCACATGCGCAACAAAGGGACAGCCAGCAGTCAGTGTTTCTCAGCAGCTGAACGTGTTACTCGAGGTACATGTTACTCGAGGAAAAAGTTTTTTAAAATAAAATATTCATTATTCACACATTTAGACTAATATTTTTTACAGGAAGCTCCATGTATAGGATATGAAATTTAACGCAAAATTTCTATGTAAACTTGTAAAGTACAACATCATTAGCCATTTTTATTAAAGTCCATCTGGTCACTGTCAGTAATGTGATCAATTAAATTAATTGATGTGTGCAATTAAAATTCGTATAAAGAAGGAAGCGTAAGTATTCTAGGAATTAATAACTTAGATTAATTCGAATAAGCATTCCATATGTGTCCAATTTTGTTGGTTAAGGAGATATAGCTGTTAAAATGTAGCCCAAACGTTAATCGTGGTGCCCAGGAGACATGTTGATGTCCATCGATCCATCGATCAGGAAATGTTAGATTTACAGTAGATGATGTGACACTTGACGACTAGAATGTGTAGGGCCTCGTCATGCTGCAAGAATATACGCACTCATGCAGCCAAAGGAAACTCTTCCAATAATGTTGGAAGCTCGATTTCAAGAAAGACTAGAAAACGAGCTTCTCTAAGTCGATGAAGTAACACAGGAAGTATAATCAACGTTGTCCATCATACGACGCCATACGCCTACAAAGAAGCGTTGTTGAAAATATGTCTCAGTGACGGCTTCTGAATTTTCCTTAACCAACGATGTTTGGTATGGGTGTTCTTGATACCGTCACAAATGAACATCTGAGGTCATCAGTCCCCTAGAACTTAGAACTACTTAAACCTAACTAACCTAAGGACATCACACACATCCATGCCCGAGGCAGGATTCCAACCTGCGACCGTAGCAGCCGCGAGTTTCCAGACTGAAGCGCCTAGAACCGTTCGCCGACAGCGGCCGGCCACAAATAAATGTGGCTGCATCTATAAACAATATTAGTGGGATTATTAGGCTATTTACAATTAAACAGCGAAAAAATTCCAATGGTCTATTTTCGTCTTCTTCTCGAAGGCGTTGGATCCGCTGTAAATGATAAGGATAGAGGCTTTGCATATATTATGTTAGCCATGTTCTTGTATATGGAACCCTGATACACGTACAAATACGGCCAATGTTCGTTGAGTAATACCATGAACTTTATCTATGGTCTGTTCACTTGCACGTTCAGATGAAATAGAATAGCTAGGTATGGGAGAGCCAGGAAAAGTGGCCTACCAGAAAACTGTTGATTTCGCTGGCCTAAGGCCACGTCCTACGTAAGCGTCAGAAGCGACCGAAAGCGCGTGAAAGCTTCAGACGAAACAACGCAGCTTCAAGTGTGGTTTCGGAAGTGTCCTAGATGAGCGACGTCCATTGCGCCACCCATCCTCTGCTACAAATTTGAATTCTAACGTATTTGAACCTTGTCGCTGCAGCACGCGTAACAGTGAGAGCGACAGCCACGATTCTTCTCCACGAAGCACTGGAAAGGACACGACGGCTGCTACGAAATATCCATTATCCGATTTTAAGAAAACTGTTCAGCGAAAACATTTTATTCTTCCGCAACGTGCAGCCTGATATCTCTGCTCAATGAAGGACTGAATTTATTCCTCGTGCTTACTGCGCTGCACGAAACTGAGTAAATGACTGCACGAAATTTTGCAGAGGTAAAATGACATTGTGTAGACTCTGCATATAGTTCGTTTTAGGCCATACATTATTGTGTATTAAATGTAGCCAACACATCGAAATCGGTCAAATATTTTGTGAAATTATTTGTCTAAAAGAAGCATTTTACGTGCCTTTGAATTATGCTCGAAATTATGTACCGAAAATTAGGTGCAGCAAACGTTTCTCTAAAACATTTTATTGATTATTTGTAGACAAATCATGTCACAAAACGTTTGATTTCCTTCCAAAAAATTTTGTGTGCTTTACTTATGCAGACTGCTTAGATTAACTGAAACGTTTGGCCTTAACATTGACTTCCGGTGAATTACGTTCTGGACCATCAAAGATCAGCGATATTTCACTGTTTTTCGTTGTATTTTATTAGGAATTCGGTGTGTATGATATTCTGGGATAGGTGTTTATACAATTAAAGATCAATTACTGTGGCGAGATCTTAAAAATATACTTTTAGATGCAATGTAAATGATACAGATAAACTTAGCAAAACAGCATTAGTGATGGGATTGCAGGCAAGCCAGTTAAAATTTAAGATGTAGGCAGGATCGAACTCGGTACCTACGACGCTACACCACGGATACTTAACACATAACATCCTTCATTCTTCCGTATTTACGCTAGTCAGGTATTTCTCTGTACTTACCGGCGGCTGAATGTTCCTGGTCATGTGAGAAACATTCGTCTTTAATTTGTTGATGAGATAATCGAACGTCTCTCTGCTCAGCCACGTATATTCTAAACATTTGTCTAGTGATCTTCGTAGTTGATGAGATGTTGTTGTTGTGGTCTTGAGTCCAGAGACTGGTTTGATGCAGCTCTCCGTGCTACTCTATCCTGTGCAAGCCTCTTCATCCCCCAGTACCTACTACATCCTACATCCTTCTGAATCTGTTTAGTGTATTCATCTCTTGGTCTCCCTCTACGATTTTTGCCCTCCACGCTGCCCTCCAATGCTAAATTTATGATCCCTTGATGCCTCAGAATATGCCCTAACAACCGATCCCTTCTTCTGGTCAACTTGTGGCACAAATTTCTCTTCTCTCCAATTCTATTCAATATATCCTCATTAGTTATGTGATCTACCCATCTAATCTTCAACATTCTTCTGTAGCACCACATTTCGAAAGCTTCTATTCACTTCTTGTCTAAACTATTTATCGTCCACATTTCACTTCCATACATGGCTACACTCCATACAAATACTTTCAGAAACGACTACCTGACACTTAAATCTATACTCGATGTTAACAAATTTCTCTTCTTCAGTAACGCTTTCCTTGCCATTGCCAGTCTACATATTATGTCCTCTCTATTTCGACCATCATCCGTTTTTTTTGCTCCCCATATAGCAAAACACATTTACTACTTCAAGCGTCTCATTTCATATTCTAATTCCCACAGCATCACCCGATTTAATTCGACTACATTCCATTATCCTCGTTTTGCTTTTGTTGATGTTCATCTTATATCCTCCTTTCAAGACACTGTCCATTCAGTTCAGCTGCTCTTCCAGGTCCTTTGCTGTCTCTGACAGAATTACAATGTCATCGGCGAACCTTAAAGTTTTTATTTCTTCTCCATGGATTTTAATTCGTACTCCGAATTTTTCTTTTGTTTCCTTTACTGCTTGCTCAATGTACAGATTGAATAACATCGGGGATAGGCTACAACCCTGTATCACTCCCTTTCCAACCACTGCTTCCCTTTGATGTCCCTCGACTCTTATAACTGCCATCTGGTTTCTGTACAAATTGTAAATAGCGTTTCGCTCACTGTATTTTACCTCTGCCACCTTCAGAATTTGAAAGAGAGTATTCCAGTCAACATTGTCAAAAGCTTTCTCTAAGTCTACAAATGCTAGAAACGTAGGCTTGCCTTTCCTTAATCTATTTTCTAAGATTAGTCGTAGGGTCAGTATTGCCTCACGTGTTGAAAACTTATGAAATTCTCCATGAAGCTCCCTCCCTTTGTAAATTTCATGCACAGCGCTACTTTATCGCCTTATTTTCCTAAGTGAAGCTGATTTTGTTTCCGTACTCTCGAGCTACAGTATTCTACGATTTAGGGGCGCCGTTTATAGAAGCAGATGGTCGGCTCTAGAAGGCATCTTGTAGCGGTAGATGGTCGCTCGCACGCAGAACACTCGAGCGTACGCCGGATGCTGCCGCTTGTCGCTCGCTGTCGTTCGCTTTTGACGCATCTATAGGACGCGGCCTAAGGCAAGTTGGCTGTATTAAGTACGTGAAGCAGTGGCTTCTGTCTTGGTAGTTTGTCGTATTTAATCGGAGCTCAGTGATGGCACAAACCACAAGTATAATTTCTGTTGACTGTGTTGATAACTTTCGATGGTTATTAGCTCTGTAAAAGTACTTTTACTTTATTGAGGATTAATGTCATTCATGTCATAGCAGTATTTAACATGCATGGAAAACGAGAATTTATAAATTTGTTTCATTATGTTAGCCTTTCATGAATTATTGTAGCTGAATTTTGTGACTGCTGAGGAAGCTAAGGAGGTACATCCATTTTACTATTTAAAATTATGTTGCCTTAAATTCAATGAATGACTGTTTTGGATATTATTTTCTGAAACAGAAGTGTTATCATTTTCGGAGAAAAGTATCACAGTCACCTCAAACTAGCCCTTCTACTCACTTACTACGTATCACAATTCAAACTAAAACAACGACAGTCGATAAATAAATCCGTGCTACAGCAGTACCAACAAGAGAAATGAAAACTTAACTTTGTAAGGAACTGTACCTCTTAACCATTAAATATTGGACACATGTTACATAAAATGCTTTATTCGAATTAGTCTATGCTACCACCTCCTAAAACATTTGCTATTCCTCCCGAAACAGCGTGTCTTATTGTGTTTGGTTAGTAACGAAGGACATCAACAACAATGGCTAGGAATTTTTACTAGATGACTTGTACTTTCTCTGAATCTGAGTTCGTTGCTAAGGACCAAATTTCGAAACCACACGTTATCATTAGAAGAGTGAATAATAAGGAAGTGTTCAGTTTAGCCTTGATGTTTGAGTGCCTTTTTTCTCAGTGAATACGTTTGATGTATCTTCACGTAAAGTATAATATTAAGGTACTCGGTTCTTTCGATACAATTGGAATGCTATATGAAACCGTGATGCTGTCAAGTAGAAAGTACGGGGTATGTACCTCACGGTCTGGTATTTCTCTTTTCTCGTTGCCACGTCGTGACGTTAAAGTTTAATCTTTCATCCTTTTTTTTTTTTTCTTCTGCCGCTCTCCAAATGTTAGTACCATTGCCAAGAAGCCAAACTAGTCTGAGTAGGGCCAACTTGAAAGTTAAATGCCGACAGCTGTGGCCGAGCGGTTCTAGGCTCTTCAGTCTGGAACCGCGCGACTGCTACGGTCGCAGGTTCGAATCCTGCCTCAGACATGGATGTGTGTGATGTCCTTGGGTTAGTTAGGTTTAAGTAGTTCTAAGTTCTAGGGGACTGATGACCTCAGATGTTAAGTCCCATAGAGGTCAAAGCCTTTTGAACCATTTTAAAAAGTTAAATGCAGTGACGACAACAACGTTCAGAAAACTAGGTGTATAATAGCGCTCTGTGCTAACGGCGCATTAAGCCGCTCAAGCACTCTACATCTACATTTATATCAATTCTTTACAGTTCACACTTAAGTAGCTGGCAGAGGGTTCTTTGAACCACCTTCACACTATTTCTCTACCCTTTCAGTCTCTAACAGAGTATAGAACAAACAAACACTTAAATCTTTCTGTACCTGGTCTGATTTCTCTCATTTTAATGTGATGATCATTTCTCCCTATGTAGACTGGCTACAATAAAATATTTTTCCATTAAGAGAAGCAATATCTTGAGAAGATCTCGCCGCAATGAAAAATGGCTTTGTTTTAATGATTTCCATCCCAATTCGCTTATCGTCTCTGTGACATCTGAACTTTTTGGATGCTCTCCGCCAGTCCTACCTGGTAAGAATTCCGTGCAGCACAGCAATACTCTAGCAGAGGACGAATAAGCATAGTGCAGACTATTTCTTCGTAGACCTATTGCCTCTTCTAAGTGTTCTGCAAATAAAGTCTAGTCTTTGGTCTGCCTTCACCACAACGTTATCTATGTGATCATTCCAACCTAAGTTGCTCGCAATTGTAATTCTAGGTATTTAGTCGAATTGACAGCCTCGAAATTTGTTTGATTTATCGTGTAACCGAAATTTAACAGAATTCTACAGAATTCTCTTCGTACTCACGTGCATGACCTCAAACTTTTCCTTTTTGTGAGACAATTGCCACTTTTCTCACCATTCAGATATCGTGTCGAAGTCATTTTACAATTGATTTTGATCTTACGATGACTTAACTAGACGGCAAATGACAAAATTATCTGCAAACAGTCTAAGAGAACTGCTCAGATTATCTCCTACATCCTATTTCATAGGTTATGAACACAAAGGGCTTATAACACTTCCTTGGGGAATGTCTGATATCACATATGAACATACAGCATCGCTGGAACCAAAGCTGTCAGAAAAGCTGTCAAAAATAACAACACAAGATCACGCAAATAAAAAGTAAACATACAAATAACGTGATAATATCATAACCAATAGACAACAGACATTTGCGCTCTGAGTTGCCACATCGACCACATCATACAAGCTAAGAGGTGCATTTGACAATAGTAAATCACCTACATGAGCTCGTTGTGTAGCTTTTATAATTAGGAGTAAGTAAAGAAACAGCGCAGCAAAAAAGTGTACTTAAAAATTTTCTGTCGATTACTACGTACTGTTACCTTTCAAGAGGAAATCTTGGATCCAGTCGCACAACTGAAGCGATACTGTCATAGCCACACATTTGATTAGAAGTCTCTTCTGAGGAACGGTGTCAAAAACCTTCTACAAACCTAGAAATATGCAATCGATTTGAGCTCCCCTGTCGATAGCACTCAGTACTTTGTACAAGTAAACAGCTATTTGCATTTAACAAGAAAGATATTTTCTGAATCCTTACGAGGTAATTCATAATATTCGAACACAGTAGATGTTCCAAAACCCTACTGCAAATCGACGTTAGTGATGTGGATCTGTAATCCACCGAATTATTCGTATTTCCTTTTTTGAGTACTGGAATGACATGTGCAAGTTTCCAGTCTTTAGGTGCGGGTATTTCGTCAAGCGAGCGGCCAAATATGATTGCCAAGTATGGGATTATCGTACCAGCATATGGTGAAAGGTACCTTACTGGTACGCTATCTGGATGGGAAGATTTGCGTTTATGAAGTACTTTTCGCTGCTTCGCTGCACCAAAGGTATTTGCTTCTAAGTTACTCGTGCTGGCAGTTGTTCTCTTTTCGAAACCTGGAATGTTTACTTTATCTTCTTTCGTGATTCAATTTGGGGAAACTGTGTTTAATAAAATGGCTCTGAGCACTATGGGACTCAACTGCTGTGGTCATAAGTCCCCTAGAACTTAGAACTACTTAAACCTAACTAACCGAAGGACAGCACACAACACCCAGCCATCACGAGGCAGAGAAAATCCCTGACCCCGCCGGGAATCGAACACGGGAACCCGGGCGTGGGAAGCGAGAACGCTACCGCACGACCACGAGATGCGGGCAAACTGTGTTTAATAACTCCGCTTTAGTGGTACTGTCGTCGGTTACATTGCCACTGGAATCGTGCAGTGAAGGTATTGATTGTGTCTTGCTCTGTTGTACTTTACATATGACCAGAATGTCTTTAGATTTTCTGTCGGGTTTAGAGATGGAGTTTCGGGCACAGAAGGCTACGCCAAGTATCGAGATTCAGTAAAAAATCTCGAAGATTTTGTATTTTTTGAAATTCGGCATGTTCTTTTCGTTGCATCTTCACAAGTGTTTTGTTTATCATGGGGGGGATCAGCACCACTTTTTATTGTTTATTTGGAATAAATATCTCAACTGCTTCTGATACTGTTTCATTGAATGTAAGCCACATCTCGTCTACACTTACATAATTAGTTGGGAAGCAGAAGAGGCTTTCTCTTACGAGGGTGTCAAACTAATTTATATCTGATTTTCTTAAAGGGATATATTGAAACACGTATGTAACGCAGCAGCGATGGCGAGGCATTGTAGCATCTGTGACCAGAGAGTATGCGCTTGACCGCGCGAGTGTTGCGAGCGGTTCTCAGTCAGTAGCAGTCAGTTCAGTCGTTGTGAGTCTGTAGCTCTGTCTAGTTGAGAGCAGTACTCAGTCTGTAGTCGTCATGCAGAGCGGTCGGTCAGTAGTAGCAGCCCAGTGCGGTTGTGTGATGTAGGCGGTCGGCAACACTGGTCAAGATGAGGAATAAGGTATACTGTTAATTAATATAATCATTAGATAATGAAAAATTTTATTTATTGTAATTATTCTCCAACAAGTCTCCCAATAATAATTTTTTATTTCAAAAGCAATTTCTCAAAAATTTAATATTTTTATTGAACTAAAGATTTCGTTGCACTTCCCATTTCATTCCACTTCTTTTGAAGAAAAATTTCACTAGAATCACAAAAAAAGGAAATATTATTATTTGCAATGCAGTTTCTCCAAGCGGTGCGCAACAACAAGAGCAGATATGTGACATCCATTTATTCTGAGGTAAGACTTTAATTTTGATTGTTTTACACAGGGCCAAAGACCGATATTTCGGTTTAATTGAATTTTCTTGTCACTGAATGGACTTTAATTTTTTGAAGGATTTATAATTGAGTCAGATTGCGAATTTCACATTTGTTGCCATTGTCAGTACATTTGATTGTGGGCAGGTTACGCATAGAGTAATGTCCATCAGCATTTCTAATTAGCATCGTCCTTTCTTTAAAAATTTTGTGGGGAGGTTACACTTGGATCCCCATTTCTATTAAGTATTGTCTATTTTCTTTAAAAATTGCGGTGGGGAGGTTACACTTGGCGACACCCAGTCCAGGATCGAATTTCGTTGAGAGTCTTTTGAAAAACAGGCACATATCTGCTCTTATTTGCTTAAGTATAATTAGGATTTGGCGCTACGCTTTTATTAATCTTGTGACTTTTTCTCTACAGGTTAACGGCAATTTGTTGCTTTGTTGTATTTGTGTGTTGCTTTTGCATTGTGTTGATTTGTTTTGTAAAAAATTTTGACTATTGTAAAAATGCCGCGAAAGACTGTGAATAGTGTATCGCGAAGTATTGTGAATGAAATTACCGACTTAAACAACGTGACCGATAGTAATTGTGATACGCAACGTAATGATGACAATCCTGCGTTCACTAACAATCAGTGCATTCCAACCACTAATGATGCCTTTTACCTTAATGATGAACAAACGAACTCAATTGTCTCGTCTGTTAATTTGACGACAATTGATGACGCGGGACGCTCTATTGCAATGAGCGCTGCCGAGCTTAACACACCCGATTCGGAAAACTCAAGTAATGTACAGACAAATTTGTCTAATGAAAATGAACAGATCACACAAAGTAGGACGGATTTATTTAATTCCGAAATAGTGAGTGACAGTGTACATCGGACTGATAATCCTTTTTGTAAGTTGCAAAATGACCAAATGGTCACACAAAGTGCGACAACTGCAGGTACATCATTAAACAGTACTGAGAATAGAAATGCTAATTTTGGTTCGGATCAAATTATGACACTATTGCTGCAACGAATTAACCAAATAATGGAAAACCAAGACAACAGTAGTAAAGATATCAAACAACAGAGTGAAAATTTCAAACAACTTAGGGAAGATAATAAACAACAGAGTGAAAATTTCAAACAACTTAGGGAAGATAACAGACAGCTTAGTGAACAAATTAGAGACGTTGCCGCGCAGTGCCATGACACTAAGGAACAGTTGCGCGTGGAAATTGAGGCTTGTTCACAAAAAAATAGCGAAGAAATAAAGTCGGTTGCGCAAGAATTAAGGGAAATGCAAACAGCCGCAACAAATACACTCAGAGACGAAATTAGCGGAGTCGCCAAACAGTGCTCTGAAAAAGCTGCACAACTACGGGACGAGTTTAGAACAATGACGGTAGAACTTTCGCGCACTATGGACGCAAAGATAGACGCGAAATTCGAACAGCAGAACACTCAGATTAACGAGCGCTTTAATCAGCACATACAGAACAGTGATACGCGTTTCCGCAGATTTATTCAAGATCAAAACAAAGTAAAACGACAAGTCATGGAAACAATCACTGCACAAAGACAAGAGGACAAACGTAAAATATTCGCGAAAGCGAAGACGTATGTAGACAATAATATTACTACAGTGTCCGACAAAATTAATACCATAGAACAATTGAACGCGGAATTACGGGATGAAATTTCTGATCTTAAAGCAAAAACAGATACACACACAGTAAATATTCAAACAGTGACAGATAGATTCGAACAACTAGATCTAACACAGGATTGCGATGTCATCAAAGCTGATGTTAAAAAACTGAGCGAAACTACGCGCAAGTTGCAAAAACAGATTAATGCGTCTGATTCTAAAACCGATGATCAGGTTAAAATACTGACTGAAAAATGTGATGAATTGGCCAGTCGTATTGATGCTATCGAAAACACTAATGACAATAAATCAGACGATACTGCACCGGTTTCATTTATCCAAACGCCTGAATTTCAAAATTTACAGCAGACAATTAATGAGATCGATTCATCTAACAACACGTTACGTAGGAAGTTATCAAATTTACAACAAGAAGTAACAGAAATGAAAAACACTTCTGTTAATAATACACAACAGACGCCACTTTATGAACATGTGTCAGACTCACGCAGCGCGTATAATTTGGGTAATCTGCAGAGAGTACGGGACTTAGATTCCGATCAACCGCAGTTCAATAGATTCTCTTACGATCCTGAACCTGTTTCATTACACAGAGATGATAATTTCGACTATAAACATTTTCTGTCAGTAAGAAAGTTCAAAATATTTAAAAACGATAGAACGCAGATTCACCCACTGGATTGGATTCAACAGTTTAGTTTTGCTCTTCCACCGACTTGGCCTGTAACACATAAACTTGAATTTATTTGCAGTTTTTTGGAAGGCGAACCGGCAACTCGTATGAGACCGATCGCGAGACAGTGTTACTCGGTAGAGGAATTTCAGAATGCTTTTCTGTCAGCGTACTGGTCGAAGACGACACAGCGCGGAATTAAAGATCAACTAATTAGTTTGCCAAACTATGAAAACTCAAATTTTCCCAGTGTAACGCAATTTTTTGAGCACATGGTACAACAAAACCAATACCTGAGTGAACCGTACAGTGAATCCGCACTGATACAATTATGCATTTCCAAATTACCACGGTCATTACGAGTGTCACTTCTAACGGGCCAGCAAAAAGAAAACATTTCAGCATTCAGAGATCTTTTACAGCTCTTGGAGGTACAGCAATCCGATTATTCTTTTGTAAACAAAAACTTTTCGTGTAACAACCAAGGTCAACAACAGTACTACAATCATGATCAGGGACGTAATTTCAATCGGAAAGATAACAGACGCTTTAGGAACGACAACTACCCGAACGTCAATAACAGGCAAAATTCTAATTATCAATACCGTCAAAATTTTCAGCAACAGGAACAACACTTTAGTAACAATAGAGGTGTTTCACAACAACAACACCAAAACCAGCCGGTTAACATACCTAACCAACAATGGAATACACAAGGTCAACCAGGCTTTAATGTTTCGCCGCGTGGACGTATAGCCCCTGGTCCAACAAATAGTAACGTACGTCAGCAAGGAAACAACTACGTACAAAGAAGACAGTATTTCAATTCCTATCGTAATGCACCGTATAGGAATGACTATTACGACAGACGTAAAAATAATGAAGACAATTTTCAGCGAACATCTAACAACAGTCGGTCTCACCAACAGCAAAATCATACGCAAGAACATATTCTCATGAATGAACCCGACAGTAGGTACCATCCAGAGCGTAACACGTCTGGAAGAAGTAATAGGACAGTTCAAATAGTCGAAATGCCACAGAATCCGCCTAATAATAATAACACGTCAGATAGAATCTGACTAAATACTGCACAGGACGCATCTTCTAGTAACACAAGCACTACCTCTGACACGCAAAATGTTGTTCACGAAAATGTAATTACTTTTGACGACATCAGAGACACTCTTTTACAGGAAAGACCAGTTATTCAGAAAACCATTTCACATCCTGTTATCGAAATTAAAATTGGTTCATCGAAATTTTCAGCAGTAATTGATTCCGGATCACCAATATCAGTAATAAGTGAGGAGACTTTTAATGAGTGCAACAAAGAGAATACTTATCCGACATTACCATTAGGCAAAACAAAAGTGAAAGGAGCAGTGTCGAGTAAAGGTGTAGACGTTAAATTACAGACACATTTATCATTTTGTATTGGAGGTCATACTTTCCACTCTAATTTTTGGATTGTTCCTTTATTGACAACAGACATTATTTTAGGCACGAATTTTCTGGTACAACACGACGCAGTTATCGATTTTCAGAATTCTTATTTAATGTTAAAGGATGAAAACGTGCAACTTGCTTTAGAATTTCAGCACTCACTATCTGCGGAAGAGCAAACAATTAACCGCACAGAGGTCATTTCCGCAACACGTGACATAGACTGTAATCCCACATTGTTCACGGATACGTACGTACATAACTATAATACTCCAGACGAAGCTGACTACGACGTTATGCAGTTAATTTCTGATAAGGTTAAAGAGAGCAGTGCAACTACAGACGACGAACGAACGCAATTACACAAAATTCTTTTACAGCAAGCTCCAGTTTTTGACAACATTCCTGGTACTATGTCCGGCTTTATGTATGAATTTCAAGTGAAACAGCACGACACATTTAAAGCAAAGCATTATCCTATTCCATACATTCACAGAGAACAGGTTAAAAAAGAATTGCAGGATATGCTCGACCAAGGAATTATTGAACCAGCAGTTAGTCCGTACATAAACCCGCTACATATTGTTAAGAAAAAAGATGGCTCACTTCGCCTTGTACTTGATTCACGTCACATTAATGACATTATTATTAATGAAACAGATCGACCACAGACACTAGAGGAACTTTTACAGAAATTTCACGGTACAGCTATTTATTCTACTCTAGATTTGAAATCGGGATTTTGGCAAATTCAACTTCATCCGAACTGCAGAAAATACACAGCTTTTCTCTGTTTCGGCGACTGTTATCAATTTTGCAAACTACCGTTCGGCTTAACTATTTCTTCTGCAGCTTTTATTCGCGGTTTGAACACAATACTTCCGACAGAACTTAAAGACAGAATCACGACGTACGTAGACGACATTCTTATCGCAGAAGCTAACTGGTCTGAACACAATCTGATTCTTGAACAACTGTTGCAAACTTTTCATGCACAAGGACTTACAGTTAACCTCAGTAAATCGCATTTTGGCAAAACTTCCATAAAATTTCTTGGACACGTAATTTCAGCAGAAGGCATTGCGCCTGATCCAGAAAAACTTCAAGCTCTACGTGACATTACTGTTCCTACGACGAAGAAGCAATTACGCAGTTTTTTAGGCTTAATTAACTTTTTTCGTAAATTTATTCATCACTCCGCTTTAGACACGCCTAGACTATGCCAATTAACAGGTAAAAACACTATTTGGTCATGGGATAAGCAAGCACACTCTGAATTCATGAACCTGAAACATGCTTTGTTGAATGCTCCACTTTTATCGCACCCAGATCTTACTAGAAATTTTTCCATTGCCACCGACAGTTCCAACACCGCCTTAGGCGTACATATTTTCCAGGAAATTGAAGAAGATGGTTCAATAGTAATTAAAAACATCGCATTTGCAAGCCGCATTCTGTCACCTGCTGAGCGAAATTACTCCGTTACAGAACTTGAAACATTATGTGTTGTATGGGCTTTTACGAGATTTCGGCATTTTCTTTATGGCAGACATACCACCGTCTACACAGACCATAGAGCGATACAATTTTTACTTTCAGCTAAATTTACTCACGATAGATTAAGCAGATGGAAACTTTATTTGCAAGAATTTAATTTTACGATTGTTCACATTCCCGGCACACAAAATGTTATAGCAGACGCACTATCGCGTTCTCTCGGCAACAATCAGCAAGACGTAGCAACCAACTTCTGCAAAACAAATTTCAGTGTCATGTACATTCAGCAAGTTGCATTTGAAAACTTTATTTCATCGTCATTACAGGACATAGCAAAGGAGCAAAATAAAGACAATGTGTGGAAAGAAATTAAACACCTTTGGCAAGATAAAAAAAATGTTACGATTAGAAACCATTACACTGTACGCAATGACGTTCTGTTTCGCCGCTCTCATCCTGACAGCAACAATTGGTTATTATGCATTCCTGACGAACTGGTTAACAAATTAATTTGGTACACTCATTTAAGCTACGCACATTACGGAGCAAGAAAATGTTTTCTTATACTGAGACAGAACTGTTATTTTTCTAACATGGAAAAACGTATACGACGAGTTTTAGCGTCTTGTAAAATCTGCCAGAAAGCTAAATCAGACACCACTTCACATATTCCTCCTTTATATCCCATTATACCTGTTAAATTAAGGCACATGGCCGCAGTAGATATTTTTGGTCCGATTCCCAGAACTAACAGAGGTTTTTGCTACATCTTTGTCGCTGTTGAGCTCACTTCAAAATTTGTTACTTTCACTCCGTTACGCAAAGCTACTGCTAAAACTGTTTCGAAAGCATTTGTAAAACATTTTCTATCTCATGTAGGGCATGTGATGAAAGTAATTTCTGACAATGGATCTCAATTTCGTAGTAGCGTATGGACACGCATGTTACGAGCCAGAAACATTTCTCCGATCTATATATCCAAGTATCACGCTTCTTCGAACCCCTGTGAAAGATTAATGAAAGAAATTGGTAAGCTGTGCCGAATATACTGCCACAAAAGACATATTGATTGGGATACACACATACTCTCATTCCAAGATGTAATTAATTCCATTCCAAATGAATCCACTATGCTATCTCCGACTGTTATGCTGAAAAACGTCGAACCACCGAACAAAATTAAAGAATTAATAGAATTTCCCAAAAGTCGTCGCCTACGACACCACGAAATAATTGACATTGCGCTGAACAACATCAAACGTGCCGCAGAGCGCCGGAGAAGACAGCAAAAACAGGTTTGTACACGCCGCGACTTTCACGTTGGACAGAAGATATTGATACGTACACACTATTTATCCAGCAAATTAAAAGGTAAGTGCAGTAAATTTGAACTTCTATACGCAGGTCCATATCGGATTCGCAGCATCCCTCACCCCAATGTTGTACACGTCGAAACTTTGAGAACCAGAAAATCGAAAGGCAATCACCATATCTCAAACATTAAACCGTTTATTGAGTGAAACCACTGTATGATTCAACACACTATGATGCCATTTACTAATGCAATTAATTCACCTGACTAATTACTGATGATTATCGTATTTTTCTTGGCAAGTGCCCGGCAAGGTAAGGTTAGCAGGTCGCTCTTCTTGTCGTTACACATCAGACCATGCATATTTTTCCAGATGAATTTACACATTTATGACTATTTCTGCAATTATATTTATGTGACTACTTATTGATGATTATCGTATTTTTTCTTGGCAAGTGCCCGGCAAGGTAAGGTTAGCAGGTCGCTTTTCTTGTCGTTACACATCAGACCGTGCACATTTTCTACTTTTTTGTGTATATGACTGTACTCCAGTTTTGTTTGTATGGACTATGAAATAGTTAAGATATAACACACACCAGTCGACTTTGACATTTTTTTTTTGCCTTATGACATCTCAACATCGTGACTGTTTCACATTTTTTTTGCTACTGCATTGTATTATTATGTGTACATTTTTGCATCTGAACACTGTCAACGTCTTTAACATATTACGTTTTCTGTCATGTTATGCTGTAGGGTTAATTATGTTACCATAAACCAGTCATTATCTAGTGGGTATATGATTTAAATGCAGGACATTAATCTTTGTTCATCAATTTCAGAAAGGAATGATGATTCTAAGAAATAAATTTAACATAAATGGGAATTTCACCTACGGAATAAACGAAAGGAGATGCAATAACTTTATGAGGAAGAGTAAATGGATCAGGATTAACAAACATTAACAAGAATATACTATACTCATCACAGAATAGCAGTCTTAACTAATTTTTTCTTTCAGAATACAAGGTGATTGATGCAGGCTGTCAGAGAGAACTACACATCTTAGTTTTAGTGATGAAATATGCTAGAGATAAGGAATAGTTGAATAATGAGTAATGAAGTGATTTTTTGCAGATGATAATGAATACTGATGAATAATGATGAAGGAAATGGTATTATGAATAATGAAGTTTTTCTTTACAGGTGATGATAATGGTGAAGTTATGATGATATGGATAATGAAGTTTTTTTCTTTACAGATGAGGATAATGTTGAAGTTATGTATTTATGCTACGTAGTTATTTAAGTATTTGTTGCAGTTTGCTTTGACAGCAGGTGTTACATTGCATAGTAGGATGACGGAAAGTTTTGGAAAGGACAGCTATGGAACACATTTTATACACATTTCACTACCTGTTAATTCGAAGTTCACTACTTTTCAGCATAGTGTGCGTTTCTTCTTTCAGGTCAATAATCCATTTGTATATTTTTTCAGGAGAAGTTTTTCATGATACTTACTAAACCTGTTACTTATTATACCTGTTCTAGTACTTGCATTTTTATTTTTTTTTACCCATTTGTGTTTATCATTTATAAATGTGATCACATATACTGCCTTGTTACATAACCTTGCTACAGCTGACTCATGACGAATGACGTTACCTATCCTCATTTGCAGCAATAGGTCAAAAGCAAATAGTGTTATGCCTCAGCAATTAATTAACGATCCCAACGCAATGCATTGCTAACAAAAAAAAAAAAATGTATTACCAGTCCCAAGTAGTGATACCAGTTTGAGAAAATTCTGAATAATACTGATTAGCTCTGAATAGTATGTCGCTTGAGTAATGACTTCTTAATGAGACAAAAAAAAGTATATATTTAAGATAATGCTTTGTCACTAGCTAATAACTGCCACTGTTTATTGTAATGAGACTACTTATAATGCCTGTGATTATTAATGCTTTGACTGTAATTAACTGATTTTAATAATGACTTTGTAATGGTCTGAATACTACTGAAGGAGGAACACTGTTTATTGTAATGTTACCACTTATAATGCCTGTGATTATTAATGATTTGACTGTAATTAACTGATTTTTAATAATGACTTCGTAATAATCTGAATAATACTGAATGATGATTCTATTCAATACTTGCTGGCCACTGAGTGCCAATAATTAATGTCACTCCACGAATTGTTATTAATTATGCCATTGATTAGCTCTTGTTTCCAATGTTGATACTTTGTAATTTGAAATGAATGTGACTGTTTAATAATGCTTTGTAATTAGGAGAAGACTAATAATTCTTACTATATTGAAATGACAAATGACTAATGATTCTTAATAGATTGGAATGACACATAATTAATTAACTATGGTACTGTTTAATAATGCTTTGTAATTAATTAAGGCTAATAATTCTTACTATATTGAAATGACAAATGATCAATTAATTAACTGTAATTAGACAAATGATTAATTAACGACAAATGATTAATTAACTGTAATTATACAAATGATTAATTAACTGTAATTAGACAAATGATTAATTAATGACAAATGATTAATTAACTGTAATTAGGAAAAGGCTAATGATTCTTAATTATACTCTGTAACTGGAAAAGAATGCGATTATTTAATAATGCTTTGTAACTAGGAAAAGAAGATTACTGATTCTATGTAAAACAATTAATGAACATTTTTCTGTAATACTACATACATGGTACAGAAATGTTCAATAACTGGGCTATGAATGCCGCACACTACTACTGTAATTGACAATATTATGTGACTTAATGTCCTTCACCTTATGAGCTAACTACCCTGAATTACTGCAATGTCCATTTGTCCTGTTTATCCTAGTGATCATGGAGCACTATCTTTGGTTTTGCACTAATTCTACGTTGGTGTGCCTTGTAAGAGTGTGGTGTTGACACGACATGCTGTCCACCACCGTGAGCAATGAAGACGTTATTATGGTCCCACTGTTTGGTGTACCTAATGTACTGCCAAAATGAAAACATGGAACATTACTACGACAGTTCAGTGTCTTGGCTACACTGATAAATTCTGATGGGAAAAGAACTTCAAGTTGTGTCACTTGGTGTTGTACTTCTGTGGAAAGATATGGACTTTCAGAGCAGCTGTGTGCAATCTAAAGTGCTACAACCATGATGCAATCCTTCCCTTTCCTATCCTGATTCTTGCCACATAGTTCATAGGTTATACATTTTTCGATTCGCTGAACTCCAATGCGAATACACTTATGTCACTTGTCAATATAATATTTTTGCCAGTCTGTTCATTTGTTCTGAATATGCTAAAGAATTTTTTCAGTGCCTGTGCACTTTATTATCTGTCAAATAATTTGTATATACTTTTCTGATTTGCTACTATGTTTTGTACTCACATTTTGTCTTTGTCTGATATATTTTGTACTTAGTGCGTGTGCACAACATTTACTTTATGTACTACATCTAATTATTCTTGCCAGTCTGTTTATTTGTTCTGCATATGCTAAAGAATTTTTTTTTTCAGTGCCTGTGCACTTTATTATCTGTCAAATAATTTGTATATACTTTTCTGATTTGCTACTATGTTTTGTACTCACATTTTGTCTTTGTCTGGTATATTTTGTACTTAGTGCGGGTGCACAACATTTAAATATTCTGTAAGTTGTAGAATTTTGTTAATTAAAGAAAAATTTTGCCGCGCTTGGCAAGTCCAAATGACTCACCATCGCTGCCAAATTTTTGCCCCCCCAGTGGAGGGTTATGAAACACGTATGTAACGCAGCAGCGATGGCGAGGCATTGTAGCATCTGTGACCAGAGAGTATGCGCTTGACCGCGCGAGTGTTGCGAGCGGTTCTCAGTCAGTAGCAGTCAGTTCAGTCGTTGTGAGTCTGTAGCTCTGTCTAGTTGAGAGCAGTACTCAGTCTGTAGTCGTCATGCAGAGCGGTCGGTCAGTAGTAGCAGCCCAGTGCGGTTGTGTGATGTAGGCGGTCGGCAACACTGGTCAAGATGAGGAATAAGGTATACTGTTAATTAATATAATCATTAGATAATGAAAAATTTTATTTATTGTAATTATTCTCCAACAAGTCTCCCAATAATAATTTTTTATTTCAAAAGCAATTTCTCAAAAATTTAATATTTTTATTGAACTAAAGATTTCGTTGCACTTCCCATTTCATTCCACTTCTTTTGAAGAAAAATTTCACTAGAATCACAAAAAAAGGAAATATTATTATTTGCAATGCAGTTTCTCCAAGCGGTGCGCAACAACAAGAGCAGATATGTGACATCCATTTATTCTGAGGTAAGACTTTAATTTTGATTGTTTTACACAGGGCCAAAGACCGATATTTCGGTTTAATTGAATTTTCTTGTCACTGAATGGACTTTAATTTTTTGAAGGATTTATAATTGAGTCAGATTGCGAATTTCACATTTGTTGCCATTGTCAGTACATTTGATTGTGGGCAGGTTACGCATAGAGTAATGTCCATCAGCATTTCTAATTAGCATCGTCCTTTCTTTAAAAATTTTGTGGGGAGGTTACACTTGGATCCCCATTTCTATTAAGTATTGTCTATTTTCTTTAAAAATTGCGGTGGGGAGGTTACAATATTACACGTTTACTTTTGGTGAATTTGGATATTGCGGTGTTCAGTCTCACTACAACCATTTTACTGTCATTAATCGCCGGCCGGTTTGGCCGAGCGTTCTAGGCTCTTCAGGGTGGAACCGCGCGACTGCTGCGGTCGCAGGTTCGAATCCTCCCTCGGGCAAGAATGTGTGTGAAGTCCTTAGGTTAGTCAGGTTTAGGTAGTTCTAAGTTTTAAGAACCTTAGAAGTTAAGTCCTATAGTGCTCAGAGCCATTTTTTTGTCACTAATCCCTGTATCCGTCATGATGCGCCCATTTGCTCAGGATTATTTGTTACTAAGGGACCAAGTATGTTTTTGCAACTATTTACACGTAGAGTGTGCTCCGGAAACAATTTGCAGAGAAAGCATTCAGAAGAATTTTTGACGATACTTTATATGTGGTGAACTCGGCCTTCACCTCAAAAGCAAGAGAGACAGTCTTTCCCACTTCAACTAGCCGCTCGAAACAAAAGAGAATCTCTTCTGATCCAAAGCGACAGATGTCAATAGTAGCAATATGAGGTACCACCTGCAAATGACTGCACCCTGTACTCTTCATGGTATTCTGAAGCACTCTTTCCACATCTGTAATGACTGGCTGTGATACGTACACAGAGTGCACACTGGCTTACCTCCCCTCTCTGGCAGCCATATCTGTAAGGGTTCTCATTAAGCGCCTGACACTGGAGCTCCCGACTACAAGAATCGACCCTGCGTGAATGCCCAGATCTTGCAGGCCAAGAGGCTTCATCTAGAACAGGAGAACAACTGCATCTAGCGCAGGGTCTTTGTCAGCCACAGATAGCGCACAGAACGTGTGCATCAGATGAACTGGGTAGGCCTTTCGTTCGGCCCCCTGAAAGCGTTTTCCTGCCTGCCACACCCTGAAACAACCTCCCACTCGACCAGAGGTGAGGGCTCATCCTAACTGTGAGCAGTACCCAGGGTGGTCACAGTAGTGAACCATTGAATCCCAACATCCAGCCTCAAGCTGAGTGACCAAAGCCAGCACTGCCTGGAGCAGCAAGAGGAGGGTCACCAAATAAGCTTGCATCTGAACACAGCAATCACCATTCTTGTCCATACTAAATTCGGAGTGACTATACGGTAAACTATGATCTGAAACACTGAACTCACAAACGGAACACTGTGCTCTGATTTGCTGCTAGGTGGACGGGAGCTGATGACTGTGGCCATGCGGGGTAGCCACTCGGTCTAGGGCGCCTTGCCACGGTTCGTGCAGCTCCCCCCGTCGGAGATTCGAGTCCTCCCTCGGGCATGGGTATTGTGTGTTGGCCTTAGCGTAAGTTACTTTAAGTTAGATTAAGTAGTATGTAAGCCTAGGGACCGATGACCTCAGAGTTTGGTCCCATAGAAACTTACCACAAATTTCCAAATGACTGCGTTTTTGTTGCAAACATGTTTTCTGCGCTGTTTGAAATAAGTTTGCAACTATGTTTCCTTCCGAGCTCTTTGAACACATGGGCGACAAACATCTCTCACCATGTATTTTCTTCGTCTGCAAAGGTGTTTCTCATAGAGATTAGCATCACTTGCTCCCTTATAGACCAGTGTGCTGGTATTCAAAGGGACAGGGGATAGCGGGCTGTACCTAACGAAAGATCGGAATTTTATGAGCTTTATGTGCGTTGGTTGCAGGTGGTCTCCCGTATAGAATCTCAGTTTTGGCTTTCGACCTCTAAAACTCCATGATAATTTGGGGGAACCAAAAAGTCACAAAATTTAGGCTATGTAGCTAACGGGACGGTTATGTTTTTCCAGTATGAACTCGCCCCAGCACATTCTAGTCAGCAGGTGACACATTATCTAAAAGTTCTATAAACAGCTAGAAGCATTTTCATCTATTGTCAACATGCATGAGGCTGCTGTCCTGGGTTACAGTGGCGTTGGTATCTCTGGAGCGTTTAGCGTTGCTGGGAACCCTGATGTCACAACACGTAGAGCTTGTACAGGTTGGTCGACATTTACCTGAAGGTGAATGGCGAACAGTGGTGTGGTCATGAATCTCTGGGCGGGAGACGAAATTGGTTACTGGCCATAAGGCTGTACCCTCACAACCTTTGAACCATTGCCCACTGCTAAAAGTACGTCTCAGCCAGCAAGAGGCGCCTCGTATGCTGGAACTGGTGTCCATCTTCCCGAAAGGTCAGTGCGAGCGCAGAGGGTTGGTCTGCTTGTCTTTGGGAGCTCCCAAGTTAGGCAGCCGATGGAGCGTGTTAGGCAAGTATCGGGTATGCCGGAAACATTGCCAGTGTCTGTTTCCGACACGTTCAAGTATAGAGGAGGCTCTGCTGACAGAAGTTGTGCACAATGGCTTCAGATCGTGACTCATGATGGGTCAAATGACGCCTGTCACCTGGATTTGGAAGCTTTCCTCGTTTCTTACAAGCTTCTGACTGTTTGGGTGAAGAAAGCTAGCCTTGTGCATTTGGTGAAAGCAGCATCTCTATAATTTTTTTCCCTTGCGATCTACAATGTAAATTACATATACCTTACTTGTCACGCGTTAAATGTCCTAGAATTTACTGCTTAAACAAATTTTTACACAACATTCTTACTAAAATACTGAACTTTGAGCAAATGGCAAAAGTCTCGACGTATCCAAGAACTCTGAAAACAGGATGTGGTTTAGCATTATATTTCTAATTGGTCTTTCTTAAGAGGACAATAATAGGGACCAAAACGATCGCCCCCCCCCCCCCAAACACCACCATTTATTACTGTCTATGCTGTTGTTGAACAACTGATTTCTTCACGTATTGTTCCAACTGGGGTGACAAAAATCATTAGGATTGCGATATGTACGTATACATATGGTGGTAGTATTGCGTACACAAGGTATAAAAGAGCACTACATTGGGGGAGCTGTTATTTGTACTCAGGTGATTCATGTGGAGAGGTTTCCGACGTGATTATGGCCGCAGGACGGCTTTAATACACTTTAAATGCGGTATGATAGTTGGGGCACTCCGTTTCGGAAATCATTAGGGAATTCAATATTCCGAGATTCATAGTGTCCAGACTGTGCCGAGCATATCAACTTTCAGGCATTACCTCTCAACACGGACAATGCAGTGGCCGACGGCCTTCACTTAAAGACCCAGAGCAGCGGCGTTTGCGCGGTCACCAGTGCTAACAGACAAGCAACACTGTGTGAAATAACCACAGAAATCAATGTGGGACGTACAATGAACGTATCCGTTAGGACAATGCCGCAAAATTCGTCGTTCAAGGGCTGTGGCAGCTGACGACCGATGCGAGAGCCTTTGTTAACAGCACGACATGGCCTGTAGCGCCTCTCCTGGGCTCATCAGGATACTGATTGGACTCTAGACGACCAGGAAACCTTGACGTGGTCAGATTAGTTCCGCTTTCAGTTGGTAAGGGATCATGGTAGGGTTCGAGTGTGGCGCAGACCCCACGAAGCCATGGACCGAAGTTGTCAACAAGGCGCTGTGCAAACTGGTGGTGGCTCCATAATGGTGTGAGCTGTGTTGACGTGGAATGAACTGCGTCCCGGTTATATTCGGCTTCTTGGAGACCATTTGCAACCATTCACGGACTTCACGATTTCAAACAACAATGGAATTCTTATGGGTGACAATGCACCATGTTACAAGGCTACAATTCTACCCGACTGGCATGAGAAACATTCTGGCCAATTCGAGCGAGTTATTTGGCTACTCAAAAAAATGGTTCAGATGGCTCTGAGCACAATGGGACTTAACTTCTGAGGTCATCAGTCCCCTAGAACTTAGAACTACTTAAACCTAACTAACCTAAGGACATCACACACATCCATGCCCGAGGCAGGATTCGAACCTGCGACCGTAGCGGTCGCGCGGTTCCAGACTGTAGCGCCTAGAACCGCTCGGCCATCCCGGCCGGCGTTGGCTACTCAGATCGCCTGACCATGAATCCCATCGAACATTTACGGAACATTATCCAGAGGTCAGTCGTGAACGAACTCCTGCACCGGTAACATTTTCGCAATTATGGACGGCTATAGAGGACACAAACTGTAGAGGAAGACAGAGATGGAATACATCCAGCAAATAATTGAGGACGTAGGCTGCAAGTGCTACTCTGAGATGAAGCGGTTGGCACAGGACAGGAATTCGTGGCGGGCCGCACCAAACCAGTCAGAAGACTGATGACTCAAAAGAAAGTTTGAAGTGACATGGCTCAATCAATGCAGAGGATTTCTAACAACTTGTTGAGTCCATGCCACGTCGAACTGCTGCACTACGCCGCGAAAAAGGAAGTCCTACATGATTCCCCACCACTTTTTACACTTTGCGCCCAAATTTTAACTGCCCGCCACTTCCAATTGGAGTGCCCTTTTTTTAACAATTTATGTTCCATCTTGGGTTAGCCTTCTGATTTATCAGCCGTTTTAGGGAATGATACGCGGGCTGTCGACCGCGTTTTACTTTTTATCGGTCGACGCAATAGGGCGAAGGCCATTTAATTTTTAGTTTTGGACCTCCATTTCTGTATGGTGCTTTTAGCCCCTTTTCCACGTGCCTGTTTTTAGCTGTCTCCTATTCTGTCCATTGGGACTTCCGTATAGTCGTTTAACTCCTCTCTGTGTTCGTGTTCTATAGTTTTGGCTTGGGTGCGTATGACGCCAGTTGTTTTTTGTGACCTTAAGAGAAACAAAACTAAATCAAACCGATTTTCGTCCCATTCGAGCAATTCCTTTGTGATGTGTCGTTTTTTGTCTTAGGGTGTATAATACATTAACTCAGTACAAACACATTTTACAATCGCTTGAAAGTGCCTACATTTTGAATAATTCTGTATTTTCTAAAAATTGCGAGATTTATATGTTGCGGTTTCTCGACTGCAGTAAAACCCTAAAAATACTACTGCAATGCAGGTGAAGCGGAACAAGGGACAACAATCACGTACAGTCTTAATAAATAGCAGCACTGCAAATTGGAAATAAATACTATCCAGGAAAAAATTTAGTTGGTACTGTGTTATTTAAATCAGTTTTCTGACTCATATAACGTTTATCATTTTTACCATTTGCTTCTTCATGAACTGTATTACCGCACCGTTTACAGAAGAATCACAGTGCCTCAGAAGAACAAATAGAAACTGGCGGCATGAGGCAGTGCTACGTGGTAGTTGATCGAGAACCTTGTTTCCTTTAGGTCGCTATAGTATCGAAAGGGAAACTAGCGTAGGATATAACAGTTTTCGGGAAAGGGCGTCGCGCATGCTCATGACTGTAAGTCTATATTGCTGACAGTCTAGTGTCCAATTATGGAACGTGTTTTATGTTCACACATGATGACGTTTCTGGAAAAATC
This sequence comes from Schistocerca serialis cubense, assembly GCF_023864345.2. Taxonomy (NCBI): domain Eukaryota; kingdom Metazoa; phylum Arthropoda; class Insecta; order Orthoptera; family Acrididae; genus Schistocerca; species Schistocerca serialis. Next base: position 215,698,745 of record NC_064639.1, on the reverse strand, counting down.
CTCCTATATGAAAACCAATAAGGATTCCCTAATTGGAGATGTTGCGTAACACCTCTGGCTCAGATGGTCCATGAAATCGAGGACGCCGTTGACAAATGCGCCCGGGTTGATGTCGTATTCCTTGATTTCCGGAAGACATTCGATACAGTTCTGCTTTGCCATTTAGAAAGCGAAATGTCAGCTTACCGGGTATCAGACCGAATTTGTAACTGGATTCAGGATTTCCTTCAGACAGATATCAACACTTCGTTCTTGTCGAAACAAAATGACGTCTGTAAAGGTAATATCTTGAGTACACCAGGTGAATATTGTAAGTCCATTACTGATATTTTAATATGTTATTCTACAAGTAAAACTAAAGAAAAAAGTTGATATAAATGTTAAGTCCGCAAATGTTTAGTTACGGAATTACGGCTAATAAAAGATTTTGCCTGACAATTTGCAACTTCGATAATATGAAACCGTCTCAAAATGGTTGACGACAGAAACGTTTCTACATTCTCAATGGATAGTAAACAAATTTACTTGTATAGCCCAATAATCTTTGCTTCTCTGGATGTTCTGGAAAACTACTGCAGATACACGTCTGGAACATGTTCCATTAGATTCACCAGATCAATAACAACAAAATAAATGGAAATCGTGCTTTACTTTAGCCTCATACAGCTTTGCGATGGCTTTATAGTAGCGAAGTTGCTAAATTTCAGGCTAAATCTTTTATTAGCCGTAACAACGCAACTAAACATTTGCGGACTTATGTTTACATGAACTTTTTCCTTTAGTTTTACTTGTAGAATAAGTTATTAAAAGATTTGTATATCTTCGTGAAGCTCCCTGTATATGACGGAGCATTGTAGCATATAACTTCGGAAACCCTATGAGGCTTTTTACAGACAGTGCTATTGGTATGGTGTGACGTCATAATACTGCAACATAAGACAGAAATACCTCTGGAGGATCGATGGCCGGAGTAGGGACTGGCAGTTGACGCAGCATATAAATTAATGTAATGTTTTGCGCATCAATAGACTAATAAGTTCACTGCTGTTTGATTACAATAAAGGCGGCAAAAAACTGGAAACAGTAAATACCGTAAAAGACCTAGGAGTAACCATCTGTAGCAAATGAAAGTGGAATGACCACATAAAACAAATACTAGTAAATGCAGATGCCAGGCTGAGATTCATTGGCAGAATCTTAAGATAACGCGATTCATCCACGAAAGAAATGGCTTAAAATACGCCAGTTGGAGCTATTCTCAAATATTGTTCATCAATAGGATTGACAGAAGAGACAGAATGATCCAACGAAATCCGCCGTGTTTCCTCGCGGGATTACTTAATTGGCGCGAGAGCGTTACGGTGATGCTCAACAAACTGCATTGGCAGACGCTACCAGAGAGGTGTAGTGAATCTCGGAGAGGCTTACCACTGAAACTGTGAGAGAGTATTTCCCAGCAAGACTCGAGCAACATGTTACCACTCCCCTTTTACATGTCACGAAATGATCACGGCGACAAAATTAGAGAAATTAGAAGTCATGCAGAGATTCATCGAGAGTCAGTCATTCCACGCGCCTTTCATGACTGGAAGCGTAAGAAGGGGCAACAGATGGTCGTACCAGGAAAGCGGTCCACCACACACCGCAAGGTGGCTTGAGAGGTTGAGATGTAGATGTGAGTTTCAAAACATGTTTGCAACAGGTTGCGAACATCGACCACCTGGTAGTAGCATCAAACACATTGCTAGAAACTTGTAGCAAACTTAAATGTGTACGGGGCTTTAGAAACACGGCGATGTTAACTGTCCCGCAGAGTTTAGCGATAACCAAACTCCGCTATTATCGTGAGAGTGTGTACCTCTGAAATGGTCGCACTGGCGAGGAGAAGACGACAACTGCCATAGCCCTATATCCCATATATCCCGGAAACTTCCCTCTGTGGAAGAGGCGTTAAAAAGAAGCGAACACGTGTCTCGGCTTATTCGAGATTATATTATTTCAGAGAAACATAGGATCAAAGTTTGATTCGCAAATATGAGACGGCAGGTAGTGTTCGTGATGACAGTGTTGGCAATATCGGTCGTCCAAAAGGGGAGAAAACGCCTGAAAACATCGAGAAGACACGCGCTGTGTTTCAAACCAGCCCCAGGAAATTGATGAGACGAGCTGCACAACAGGTGGGAATCAAGCGGGAGACACTGCGACAAATTATTGTTGAAGACCTGCATCTCTTCCTATACAAAATTCAAACCCACCAGCCATTAAGCCCCAGGGCCATGGAACAGAGGTTGTGTTTCGCCAATTCTATTGCCTACAGAATTGACGAGCAGGACTTGATGTCAATATGGTTTGGTTTAGCGACGAAGCCCACTTTCATTTGAATGGGTTCGTCAATAAGCAAAATTGGCGCATTTGAGGGACTGAGAATCCGCATTTCGCGATCGAGATGTCTCTTCACCTTTAACAGCTTACTGAGTGGTGTGCAATGACCAGTCACAGAACAATCAGTGCGATATTCCTTGATGGGACGGTGACTATCGAACTGAACTGAAGGTTTTGGAAGGTGTGGTTCATGCAAGACAGAGCTCGACCCCATAGAAGCAGGAGAGTATTTGATGTGTGGAGGAGCACTTTGGGGACCGCATTCTGGCTCTGCGGTACCTAGAGGCCACTTGAATGGGCCTCGATTGACCGTCATGTTCTCCAGATCTGAATACATGCGACGACTCCTTTTTGTGGGGCTACATTGAAGACCATTTCTGAGCTGAAAACAGCCATTCAGGAGGTCTTCGACAGCATCGATGTTCCGAAACTACACCAGGTCATGCAGAATTTCGCTATTCGTCTGTGCCACATCATCGCCAGTGATGGCTGGCATATCGAACATGTCATAACCTAAATCCGAATATCTATAGGGAGTGACGTTTACATGTTGAATAAAGTGTGTGAACGCCGTAGTTTCTAACTAATTCACGTTTTCTCATATAGTTCAATAATTGTCACCCACTATGTGTCTATGGTATTTTCAGGGATTACAATCTTTTAAATCGTCATATTTTTATATTTAATTCTTATATCAATTCTGATATTTGATTCTTATGTCTATTCTTTAGGAAGATCTTGTGTATTTCCTTGGTTGATACCGAACGTATAAATATTCGAAACGCAGAAATTCCGAACATCCCGTGCATCGCATGAAGGCAAGTTTGCAAAAGTGACATCTCTGCCTGTCAGTCTCACTCAGGGAAGAAACGTCGTTAACGTTGCCGAAGATTTCACACGTTGCCAATAATTTTGCAACAAATCGTGGGTAACAGATCATTTTTCCGAAAACCGGCCTTTACAATTGAGTATGAATCAGGATACACTACAGAAATTGCACCGAAAACAGTATCAAATAATTTTCTGATACATTTAATGTTTTCTTAATTATTTTACCAGACATACAATTAGTAGATGGATAAGGACAACGCTACTTGAAAATACACTGAAAAAAAACTGTGTATTAATCCTGTGCGGACATGGGCATATTAATGAGAAAACAAAAGTAAAAATAATAATCGGGTTTCGAACATGGGAAGCGAACACGTGAAGCCGTAAGGCTAATCACTGTGCCAGCGCTTCTGTCAAACTATTTACTCGCTAAAAGGTACATAAACTACCTGGAAAACTTTGATCATCGTTTTTTTCAAAAGTCTAATATCTACGTACAAGCCGAAACACGTGTTCGATTATTTTGACCCCTCTTCCACTCAGGAAAGTTTCTGGGAATTTGGATTTTGCCATTTGCCGTGTTCTCCTCGTCAGATCTGAAACTCATTCGCGAGTAAGAGTCTGCTGTTGCCTTAACAACTTCACCGCTGTGCTTGGTAGCTTTTCACTTTGTGTTGGTGGTCGGTGAAACAACTCTACACTGAAATTGTTTGTATATGCAAACAAGCCTGCCGGTGGAACATCCGCAACCAAGCATTATGGTTGAGGTTGAAAATACCGCTTCAGTCGTAAGCTTCTTTAGTTTTTCTGTGGTTAAGCCATGATCGGTTTCGGGATATTACATGCCCATCATCAGGTGTGATACTGAAAATAAGGAAGAGACCGAAGTTAATAATGATTTTTAAACGCATTCGTACACATGAGGAAACAAAAAGGAAATACTATATAAAAATGGTTCAAATGGCTCTGAGCACCATGGGACTTAACTTCTGAGGTCATCAGTCCCCTAGAAGTACTTGAACCTAACTAACACTTGTTTTCAAGGACATAATGTAGTAATGAGAGCCCACGATCATGATGACACTTTTACTACTATGATTATCAGATGAAAATGGTTCAAATGGCTCTGAGCACTATGGGACTTAACTTCTAAGGTTAAAGGCGCTGCAGTCTGGAACCGCAAGACCGCTACGGTCGCAGGTTCGAATCCTGCCTCGGGCATGGATGTTTGTGATGTCCTTAGGTTAGTTAGGTTTAACTAGTTCTAAGTTCTAGGGGACTAATGACCTCAGCAGTTGAGTCCCATAGTGCTCAGAGCCATTTGAACCATTTGAACCAACTTCTAAGGTAATCAGTGCCCTAGAACTTAGAACTACTTAAACCTAACTAACCTAAGGACATCACACACATCCATGCATGAGGCAGGATTCGAACCTGCGACCGTAGCGGTCGCACGATTCCAGACTGTAGCGCCTAGTACTATATAACATTTTTAGAAAACAGGGATCGGGCTAAGCGCGGTAACTCATAAATCAACGCCAGAGCGACACCAGGTACTACAGATGACTGCCTTTGTAAAGAAGTATGGAATGAACACATGGACACCTACATTTTATGCTGGACCGCAAGCGCCGCTATGGAGAGCATAGCACCACCATCGAGTACAGAGCACGGAGTAGCGTGCACGAGGGAGGAAGCAAACTGATAAACCAAATTGGCAAACGTACTGCCATCTGTTGACGGGAAGAACAACGCGCGACCGGCTAGCCAAGCCGTTTGTAAATGGTTACCATCTCGACGAGGAGACTGCTTTAACGTTTGTGACAGAAGCACTGGAGGACACAACAATGCATCAACCCACAGAGTGTGTGCCGCCGCTGTTTGGCGGCCAGACGACAGCAACCATTGTATTCGCGCTCACGTGTTGCAATTTGTCGCCGGCAGCGTGCAGGCGAGTCCTTGTGATTCCATAAAGGTTGAACCCTACTTGTCCTCTGCGGTCCGAAATGCATCTGCGACGCAGAACCTGACCTGGCCTTGGCCGTTCTCACGGTTTCTTCCAGAGCTCCGGCGGAAAGCATCTGCATTTCAGGTAGGCAGAGCCGGCATTAAGCGTTACGTTGTCCGGCCAGGGCACAGCTGCAAGGTGGTAGCGGTCAACGAGGTGCTGTTGCTGCTGCGGTGCTGGTTGTTCCTTATGCATTACTCTCTCTCTCTCAACTACACATTGCCGGCCGGTGTGGCCGAGCGGTTCTAGCCGCTTCAGTCTGGAACCTCACGACCGCAGGTTCGAACCCTGCCTCGGGCATCGATGTGTGTGATGTCCTTAGGTTAGTGAGGTTTAAGTAGTTCTAAGTCTATGGGACTGATGACCTCAGATGTTACGTCCCTTAGTGTTCAGAGTCATTTGAACCATTTTTTCAACTACACATCGTTAAAGCAAACATCGCACTAAATTCCGCTATAAAAATCATTTTGTTTGTAAAGGGAAACAAACCGAAGCTTTCCGTCGACACTGGTCATCGCATGATAAACGTAGTGAGCGGCATTTGTTTAGGGTTACTTCAACTGAAGCATGTGCGTTTGAAATACGAGACGTGTTTTTTAAGTAAGTACCGTTTTGAAATTGAAAAAGACGTGCTAAGATATCTCAATAATTTTATTTTTACATGAAAGCCTGTACCTTAATATACTTTTCTACATAATTTCCGTCAATATTGAGGCACATGTCATAACGTTGTACCAGTTTTTGAATACCCTCCTCATAGACGTCTGCCGCCTGACTTGTTAACGACTGCATCACCACTATTTAGACTTCGTCATCGTCTTGAAGACTCTGACCCCCCAGGTGTTTCTTCAAGTGCAGGAACAGATGGTAGTCACTGGGCGCAGGATCAGGGCTGTACGGAGGATGATCTAGAGTTTCCCATCTGAAAGGTCTGATGAGATGTTTGGTCTGATTCGCCAACTGCGGACGGGCATTGTCTTGCAGCGAAACGATGCCCTTGCTCAACTTGCCACATCTTTTGTTCTGAATTGAACGGCGCAGATTGCGCAATGTCTTACAGTAAGTTGCTGCATTGATTGTCTCATTATGAGGCAGAAATTCCGCCAGCAATACTCCTTTTCTGTCCCAAAAACTGCGTACATGATTTTCCGAGCAGGAATTGTTTGCTTAAACTTCACTTTTTTGGTGAAGCTGAATGCCGCCATTCCATGGACTGTTGCTTTGATGCTGGTGTGACGTAGGCCACCCATGTTTCATCGCTCGTAACAATTTGGCTTAAGAAATCATCACCGTCTTTGTGGTGCCGCTCAAGGAAAGTCAATGCACTGTCTAAACGTCTGGTTTTGTGCACAGCCGTCAACATTTTCGGTACCCAACGTGTGCACAATTTTCGGTAATTCAAGTGCTCGGTCACAATGTCATACAAAACACTACGAGAACCATTACGAAAGTCATCCAGCAAGAAGGAAATCGTAAAGCGGCGGTTTTCTCTCAACTTAAAAAACACGCCTTGTACAGTTGAAATTACGTCACTGACAGCAGTCTGAGACGCAGCTATTAGACAGTGGGGCCACCGCGCAGCTGCCACGGCCGCGGATGAGGGTCCTGCCTTACCCATGTATAATTTGGTAACCTTTCCTTCGGTAGGTCTGAAGGACTACCAACCTTATAATTGAAGTCTTAATATTTAGTTTTTTTTTTTCTTTAAATGGACTTGTAGTCCGGGGTGATATGTTACAATACAGCATCACCGGTTTATTGCGGTCTAACTGTGTTGGTGAGGCAGTAAATTTCCACAGGGCAGTGATTCCGTCACATACCTCTGTGCCCTTAGCCTTCCCTGCGGAAGGTGACGCCTCGAATTATTTCCTCACTGTCGGAGAGGGATGCCTCCACGTCATTGAAACAGTCTTGTATTTGGTTTAAAGTAAAGCACCCTTGACTCTGAACAGGAAGATATTGCTCCCTCGCACATACCGCATCAAATGATCGAGGCTGATTTCTGCTCTTGCACTCTAGTGATTCGTTGTCACGTTTCGCAGCACCCATCTTCGACACGCCTTCAAGTAATCCCGCACATCACGGTGCATGTCATGGGCCAGAGGCCGGCCGGTGTGGCCGTGCGGTTCTAGGCGCTTCAGTCTGGAACCGCGTGACCGCTACGGTCGCAGGTTCGAATCCTGCCTCGGGCATGGATGTTTGTGACGTCCTTAGCTTAGTTAGGTTTAAGTGGTTCTAAGTTCTAGGGGACTGATGACCATAGATGTTAAGTCCCATAGTGCTCAGAGCCATTTGAACCATCATGGGCCAGAGCACGGCCAATATGCAGTGTGGACGCCACACCTGACACTGTTACGGGCTTGTCCGCTAATACCTTGTAATGTACTCTACCAGCAAGAAGGAAATCGTAAAGCGGCGGTTTTCTCTCCACTTAAAAAACACGCCTTGTACAGTTGAAATTACGTCACTGACAGCAGTCTGAGACGCAGCTATTAGACAGTGGGGCCACCGCGCAGCTGCCACGGCCGCGGATGAGGGTCCTGCCTTACCCATGTATAATTTGGTAACCTTTCCTTCGGTAGGTCTGAAGGACTACCAACCTTATAATTGAAGTCTTAATATTTAGTTTTTTTTTTTCTTTAAATGGACTTGTAGTCCGGGGTGATATGTTACAATACAGCATCACCGGTCTATTGCGGTCTAACTGTGTTAGTGAGGCAGTAAATTTCCACAGGGCAGTGATTCCGTCACTGCAATTCACTTTGGAGGTGTGGCGGTGGGACTTGTGGTCCCGTACCACCCTCTGACGGTAATAGTACCGCGTGAGTCAGGCAGAAGAATTTGACTAACATGGGCGGGTGAGGGTGTGGCGGTGGGACTTGTAGTCCCGTACGGCAGGGCAGGGGTGATGCATGATTAATATTTGGAACCATTTGAACCATTTTGAACCTGTAGTGAAGTTTTCTGGCTGCGAGAATCTAAATTTAATTTAGCTGCGGGAACGTAAACTGTTGTTAAGTTTAAACCAAGCCAAAACTGCATGAATTTACATAACACAAAAACTGAATCTGATCCAACACTGTTTATTTAAAATTAGCCCTGGTAATAAAACAGAATTTCATCAGTTTTAAAATAATGGTGCCTGTGCTTAATGAATGATATCTCTGAAATAATAAAATTTCTTACCTATCTCTACGCAATGGTAACGCTCTCCGCACTGCTCCCTGTTAGTACTTTAAACCGTATAATTAGCAAACAGCTATTGTGCACAGCTGTTGCTTTGCAGACATTTTAATTAAATCGAATATGGCTGTGACAATACCTTCTTGAGAAAGATACTTAATCAACAATGACATGGATCATTTTGGCTCTTTGCAAATTAATAATGCTCGCAGTTAACACACTCAATAAACTGATTGTACATTGACAATTAGCTTTACAAAATCATTGGATGTGAGTGCTGTACATTGTCTCAATCATCACTTATGAATACGTGCATTAGATTAGTAACAAAACAACTTTCTTTACCTTAATTATTTCCAACTTCTGTTGAGATTCCTTTCACAGTTAGCAAACATCATAGTATCTTGCAAATAAAAGCCGTTACTGCTCGTAGGGAGTAAATATATATATCCAACACACATCACATAAAACACGTCTTTACACTTGAGAGTCCTCCATACATCTCTCGATCTTAAGTTACTCTAACACTTTACCCATAACACGTTAAATCAGCGATCGCTGTTGAGCAGCGATGCTACTACACAGTCGATACTACATTTGACCATCTCTCGTTCAATATATTTTCTTGCAAAACTTGAATTAATTTACCCTATGTATATATCTTTCGCAGCTACACACTGAAAAACTGAGAATACTGACATCTTCCTAAACAGCAGAGAAACGCCCCTGTCGACTCTTAGGAGGGACACCCGGCATATATCTGAAATTATACCATGGCGTATTTTCCGACATACGCGCACCAAGCATATATAAGTACGGCTATGTACTGCAGTGACAGAATCATGAGGTTCCTCTTAATATCGTGTCGGGCCTGCTTTTGCCCGGCATAGTGCAGCAAGTCGACGTGGCGTGGACTCAGCAAGTTTTGGGAAGTCTCCTGCAGAAATACTGAGCCATGTTGCCTCTATAACCCTCCATAATTGCGAAAGTGTTGCTGGTGCAGCATTTTGTGCATGAACTAACCTTTCGCTTATGTGCCATAAATGTTCCAAAGGGTTCATGTTGGAGATATAAGAGACCAAATCATTCGCTCGAATGGTTCAAAATGTACCGGGTGATCAAAAAGTCTGTATGAATTTGAAAACTTAATAAACGACGGAATAATGTAGATAGAGAGCTAAAAATTGACACACATACTTGGAATTACATGGGGTTTCACTAGAACAAAAAAAAAACAAAGTTCACAAAATGTCCGACAGATGGTGCTGGGCAGCAAAACGTCAGTGACTACGCATGACCGTCGTGTATAAAAGAAGCTGTAATGAGAGAGAGAATCAGATGCGCCAGCAGTCGCAGCATGTTGACGTTACCTGAAAAGGCGCTTTTAGTGAAGCTGTATTATCAGAATGGGGAATGTGCTAGTTCCGCGTTACGATCCTATAGCCGTAGGAATGGGATTCGAACGGGTAATGGTCCGTTGACAAATGCAGCTGTGGCGAGAATGATTCCGAAGTTCGAAGCCACGGGTTCTTTAGACGATAAGACCCCGTAGTGGCCGTCCGGGTACAAGGCGTAATGCTGCTGAGGCAATTCAGGAAGCAATGGAGACTGTAGCGCGTTCGTCTATGCACAGGGAAGTCAGCGCTCGTGAAGTCGCACGTCGCACCGGCATTCCATACACTACTGTTTGGTTGGCACTTAGGCGTACCATCCGATGCTATCCGTACAAAATCCACTGGTATCGTGAACTGTTACCAGGCGATTTAGTGAAGCGGAGGGCATTTGCGGTGTGGCCGTTTCAAAAGATGGCGGAAAATGACGATTGGTTGAGTAACGTGTTGTGGACCGACGGAGCTCATTTCACGCTCCGAGGGTCTGTCAACGCCCACAACTGCAGAATTTGGGCTACCGAAAATCCTAGAACTTTCGTGGAAACTGCATTGCACGACGAGAAAGACACGGTATGGGTTGGATTTACCACATCTACCGTTATCGGGCCTTTTTTCTTCGAGGAAATGCGTGATTCTGGTTTTGTAACTGCTACCGTGACGGGTGAGAGGTACGTCGATATGTTACAGAATCGCATCATCCCCAGCCTGGCTGATAAACACCTGCTGGAACGTACGATGTTTATGCAGGATGGCGCTGCTCCACCCCATATTGCTAGACGCGTGAAAGTCTCTCGCGCGCGTCGTTTGGTGATGATCGTGTGCTCAGCCGCCACTTTCGTCATGCTTGGCCTCCCGGGTCCCCAGACCTCAGCCCGTGCGATTATTGGCTTTGGGGTTACCAGAAGTCGCAAGTGTATCGTGATCGACCGACATCTCTAGGGATGCTGAAAGACAACATCCGACGCCGATGCCTCACCATGCCAATGCCTCCGAACATGCTTTACAGTACTGTTCACAACATTATTACTCGACTACAGCTATTGCTGAGGAATGATGGTGGACATATTGAGCATTTCCTGTAAAGAACATCACCTTTGCTTCGTCTTACTTTGTTATGCTAATTATTGCTATTCTGATCAGATGAAATTTTTTGATCTTTTGCATTTTTTTGGTTCTAATAAAACCTCATGTCATTTCAAACATGTGTGTCAATTTGTACCTCTCTATCTACATTATTCCGTGATTTATTCAGTTTTCAAATTTATACTAACTTTTTGATCACCCGGTACTTCAAACCAGTCACGAACAATTGCGGGTCGGTGACATTGCACAAAAAATTCCATCGTTGTTTCGGAGTATGACGTCCGTGAACAGCTGAAAATGGTCTCAAAATAGCGAAACACCCAGCGGACTAAGTCCATTCCATGTGAACATTGCCCACACTATTATGGAGCAACCACCAGCTTGCACAGTGCCTTGTCGGCAAACTTGGATCCGTGGGGTCTGCGCCGCACCCGAACCCTACCATCAGCTTGTAACCTCCCCACAAAAAATTATATATACAATAATATGATTATGATTCTAATTTTAGTATAACCTCAGAACAAAATTGGTTCCCATTTATAACCTCCCTACAGAAATTCATTCACATTTAACCTCCACACAAAAATTTGTTTCCCATTTAATGTAAGCTCGAAACAGAAAAATTCCTAAACCTCGTAATAAAAAATAAATTCAGTAACCTGGTAAATTTTGGACGACAGCAGTGCTGCGTCATGGCCCTGTAAGATCATTCTGAATAAAAAAGCAAACATTCTTACCTCAATAAAGTCGCCAAGTATCTGCTCTTACAATAACCTTTTTCCGGCACAGCTCTGTGCAATGCTGGCCTATAGATTTGTCATTTATGAAAGGAAGCAACTGATTTTTCTTTTGCAACAATCGGAATGATCATGGATTGGAGAAATTAGTAAATTCTTTAAATTGAAATGAGTGCTTATTGGAAATTACTTTATATGACAAAGATTATTATTAGGACATTTTTAAAAGATTTACATGGGAGTTCACATAACATTACTAGACATGCGCGAGGCTGCTTTTTACCTTATACAATAATACTCAGGCCCCGGCATCGCTGCACCGCGACCGGCCAGCCAACACGATACACCAGACCAGAGCAGAGCATACTCCACACAAGCGTAGACTAGCGCAGACTTACTGCTACAGCTACACAGTTCGTACTGAGACAAGACTGCTCTCTGGTCAGCGATTCTTTTATACCTTGCATATCGCAGGCAGCGCATGAGCAATACATCGAAATTACATCTGCTCGGACCTCTTACATAAAATTACATCTGTATTACACCTGCTCGGACCTCTTGCATAAAATTACATCTGCTCGGAACTCTTACAAGCTCTAACCAACTGACATCGGGACCCATCTGACAAGGGCACGGTTCTCCAGTCCTCTAAGATTCAATCGATATGGTCGCGAGCCCAGGAGTGGCGTTGCAGGTGATGATGTGCTGTTAGCAAAAGGCACTCACGCCGCTCATCTGCTGCCATAGCCCGTCAACGCCAAATTTTGCTGCACTACGATAGCGAATATGTTTATCGTACTTTCCACATGGATTTCTGCTTTTATGTTACGCAATGTTGCTTGTCAGTTAGCACTGACACTTCTACACAAACGCCGCATGTCTCGGTCGTTAAGTGAAGATCTTTGCCCATTGCGTTGTCCGGTCAGAGATGATGAATGATGATGAAGTCTCATAATCCTTGACAGAGCGTAAGGGAACTATGCGGGAGACCCGCACCGCCGTACTAGGCAACGTCGTATTGGAGAAGATTTGCCACTGCCTTCCTCCGACCGTAATGGAGGATGATGAAGACGACACAACAACACCCAGTCATCTCGAGGCAGGTGAAAATCCCTGACCCCGCCGGGAATCGAATCCGGGACCCCGTGCTCCGGAAGCGAGAACGCTACCGCCAGACCACGAGCTGTGGACCCGGTGAGAAGTAGCGCCTAAAATTTAGTATTCTCGGCACACTCTTGACACTGTGCCTCGCGGAATGCTGATTACCCTAACGATTTCCGAAACCGAATGTCTCATGCGTCTAGCTACAACTACCATTTTACTTTCAGTGTCCGTTAATTCATGTCGAGCGGCCATAATCACGTCGGAAACCTTTTTACATGCCCTTTTATAAATTGTGTTCACGATACTGACGTCATCTATATGTGGGTATTGCTCTCCCATGGCCTCTGCTATCTCACTGCATTTGTAAACCAAAACAATGAGAAGTACATACGAACATTGTGGTGTCTTTTTAAGGGCAGATATCAATATGTACCTTACTTGCACACCGTTTGGAAGCAGCGACTACACAGCTTCCAGAAAGTATACTTCCCTGAAAATCTTGGCATCCTCTAGTAATTACACAACCGTCTGAAGCGTTTACATCTCTGGAACTGTTAAATTATCGTTCTCTTAGGACATTGCTACGTTATCTCACTAAAAGGCGAATTCCACTTCGAAGCGGTAACCGGCTACATGTTAAATGTAGCTTTCTATCCAGAACCAGCTATCCGCTGTAACTGTAAAGCCAGTTTTCAGCAGATATTTTGCTTCTCTGGCTCCTGCAGAGATATGATGGGGATTAATACTATATCGTTTCGGTATATGGCTAAGCGAGTCGGATCGCTCAGATTAACAGACACAACAGCAAACCTAATGGAAATGTTCTTATCGTTGCTGTCACAGTTGCCTGTAGTGAATACAAACGTCGTCTGCTACGGAATGTTTGTCAGCTCTCTCGTTAGCTGGTGAATCTCATTTACACAGATACCGTATAAGCAGGGAACAGGTCTTTCTAATTTTTCCTTGCTGTTTAGTAAATTATGTAGTTGGGAAAGGCAGAACGTGTGTATTATGTGTTATAAATCTCAAAATGTAAGACACTGAAAATTGAATAGCTTTCTACACCTTTTTTTCTTTGTGATTATACACTACTGGCCATTAAAATTCCTACACCAAGAAGAAATGCAGATGATAAACGGGTATTCATTGGACAAATATATTACACTAGAACTGACATGTGATTACATTTTTATGCAATTTGGGTTCACAGATCCTGAGAAATCAGTACGCAGAACAACCACCTCTGGCCTTAATAATTGCCTTGATACGCCTGGGCATTGATTCAAACAGAGCTTGGATGGCGTGTACAGATACAGCTGCCCATGCAGCTTTAACACGATACCACAGTTCATCAAGAGTAGTGACTGGCGTATTGTGACGAGCCAGTTGCTCGGCCACCATTGACCAGACGTTATGAATTGGTGAGAGATCTGGAGAATGTGCTGGCCAGGGCAGCAGTCGAACATTTTCTGTATCCAGAAAGGCTCGTACAGAACCTGCAACATGCGGTCTTGCATTATCCTGCTGAAATGTAGGGCTTCGCAGGGATCGAATGAAGGGTGGAGTCACGGGTCGTAACACATCTGAAAAGTAACGTCGACTGTTCAAAGTGCCGTCAATGCGAACAAGAGGTGACCGAGACGTGTAAACAATGGCACCCCATACCATCACGTCGGGTGATACGCCAGTATGGCGATGACGAATACACGCTTCCAATGTGCGTTCACCGCGATATCGCCAAACACGGATGCTACCATCGTGATGCTGTAAACAGAACCTGGATTCATCCGAAAAAATGACGTTTTGCCATTCGTGCACCCAGGTTCGTCGTTGAGTACACCATTGCAGGCGCTCCTGTATATGATACAGCGTTAGGGGTAACCGCAATCATGGTCTTCGAGCTGATAGTCCATGCTGCTGCAAACGTCGTCGAACTGTTGGTGCAGGTGATTGCTGTCTTGCACACGTCCCCATCTGTTGACTCAGGGATCGAGACGTGGCTGCACGATCCGTTACAGCCATGTGGATAAGATGCCTGTCATCTCGACTGCTAGTGTTACGAGGCCGTTGGGATCCATCACGGCGTTCCGTATTACCCCCCTGAACCCACCGATTCCATATTCTGCTAACAGTCATCGGATCTCAACCAACGCGAGCAGCGATGTCGCGATACGATAAACCGGAATCGCGATAGGCGAACCTTTATCAAAGTCGGAAACGTGATGGTACGCATTTCTCCTCGTTACACGAGGCATCACAATAACGTTTCACCAGGCAACGCCGGTCAACTGCTGTTTGTGTATGAGGAATCGGCTGGAAACTTTCCTCATGTCAGCACGTTGAAGGTGTCGCCACCGGCGCCAGCCTTGTGTGAATGCACTGAAAAGCTAATCATTTGCATATCACAGCATCTTCTTCCTGTCGATTAAATTTCGCGTCTGTAGCACGTCATCTTCGTGGTGTAGCAATTTTAATGGCCAGTAGTGTAATTATCCGTTCAGAAATAGCGTCTGATTAGTCTTAAATCAACACTAAATTCCTTAACAGCAAAATGCAGTCCTTACTATCCATGTGGGAATTAACTGATTAAGGTTCACGTAACAACCAACCATAATCCTGAAACTTCCTGGTAGATTAAAACTGTGTGCCGGACCGAAGCCCGAACTCGTGACCTGTGCCTTTCACGGGTAAGTGCTCTACCAACTGAGCTACCCAAGCACGACTCACGCCCCGTCCTCACAGCTTTACTTCTGCCAGTATCTCGTCTCCTACCTTCCAAACTTTACAGAAGCTCTCCTGCGAACCTTGCAGATCTAGCACTCCTGAAGGAAAGGATATTGCGTAGACATGGCTTAACCACAGCCTGGGGATGTTTCCAGAATGAGATTTTCCCTACCACTTTCGCGCAACGACGCTCTGAGCTTGTTTTTTTAGGGAATTGACTAGTTTGAACCTGGGACCTGTAGCTGGTAAGGAGACGCCAGACCACACATGACATGTAGAGTTCAGAGTAGTTCAGTGAGACTAGCGATGATATAACCAAATACTTAATGATTTTAGCGTCAGCTCCACCACACTCCCTGTAAAAGAATCTTAATACTAACTAAATTTAGTGGAAGGGGTTCAAGGCTTTCCTATTTTTAGTTAGCTGGTAAAATAACGTCGAAAAAGCAGTTAAGTTTACCATTGGAAATTTTATTCTACTCACAACACATTGTTTATAAATTGCACTATTGATAAAAAGAAATGTTTTAATACAGGATGGTAAAAACCAACTGTGTTCAACAAAAATGTGAACGAATATTCCCTGAATGGGTTTCCAAGTTCTACAATGGATCGAAGGATGACCTATGCCATATCACATCTATAATCTAGGTTTAAATTAAGTTTCACAAAAGAGAAAACTATCAAAATGGTCTACAGTGACCCTCAATTATCTTTAATTACTTATCTAACTTGTCGTAAATTACAGTAGCTGATGTGGCTTCTCAATAACTATATAACAGAAAAATCATCGCGTTGCAGATTTTTACTTCAAGTGGCAAATGTGAATACCATGAGCTTTAATTGACGATCGACACTAGTATTACGCAAAAAGGGGGTGTAACAGATGAGACTTCTGCAGTTCTGAGTGAAGCTTTATGCACTGTTATGCGGCATCGCGAGTGTTCATTACCTTGTCGGTGTTCGTCAGGGAGCGGCGGACAGCAAAGCTCCGCTCACCTCGCCATCTCGGAAGCAACTCTCTCCTAACTTCTCCTTACTACAATTTACCGAAGTTGGTTTAAAAAAACTATCTGGCTGTGTTTTCATCTGACCAATCAGGGTCTCAATGTTAACCTTAAGCTCCGCCTACGAAAATTCAGTCTATCCAATGAGAAACGTTATACTTTTCGTGGTGGGGCAATGTTTTTAAAGTTTGCAACATAACAGAGACGAGAAAAAGTCTCATGTTAAAACTTGCAGCTGGTGTGGTCATTTTAGTGTTATCGTAAGATCTATACTGTTCATCTGGAGGGCTCTATCTTTTATCATGGGCTGGGGGGTGGTCCTGTCGTAACAGAGACGCGAAAAAGTCTCACGCTAAAACTTGCGGCTGGGGGTAGCCCTTTTTGTGTTATCGTAAGATCTATACTGTTCTTGTGGAGGGCTCTAGCTTTTAACATGGGCTGGGGGTTGGTCCTAGCGGTTAGCTGGCGACGTGGGTGTCCGTCCCTTATCGTAGGGCCTTCCAGCTTAACGCGGTTCTGCTCTCGGCTTCTGTTCTCGTTTCTCCCCTTGGAACTGCGTCTGTGTCACAGTGGGAGGGTATGACATGCATTTTGGCATTCTTGTGTTAGTCTGTGGTATTCCATTTGCTCACTCGTTACTCGTAGTACTTTGGTTAATTTAGTCTCACGATTTATTCGGAACTATGTGACATACTACTGGATTTGCTTATCATGTCAGGGTCTTCATGGAAGGTGTTGGATTTGCCTGACACCTTACAACTCCGGTGCAGAGTGAAAATCTCATTCTGGAACCAGAATCCTGTGTGACGGAAAAAGTTGTCATAAATCACATTCGAGTGTTTTACGTCAAAGTAGACTGAACAGAAAAAAAATGTTCAGCTAATTTAAGTACAACAATAATTCCGTGAAGCTCAACGGCTTTCTATTGGACGCCACAATCTATGCCACTTATCCAACAGGAGCAAGAAATTTCATCATGGAGAAGCGAAGACTGGGTTAACAGCAGAAAAAAATCCGTTGTTCAATCTGGATTCGATCCCGCAATCTTTCGGTTTCCAGGGTCGACAATTACTCGTAGAGTATCAGTATTTTCTAAATCATCTTCTGCTCCCGAAGGAGAATGCACAGGTGCGATAGGAAACACCAGCCTTCTTTACATAATTTTATCAGTACTGAATTTAAGATGTAAGTGGATGGAAAATTACCCACTAATGATAGGAATGTAATTATACGAAGAGAAATATATAAAGTCATGGTCTCACTGTGGAGGAGTGTTCTTAAGTTCAAAAAGGCTTTACTTTTTTACGCAGCTCTCTTTTAGATCAGTTCACTTTATGAAGCATTTTTCAGGGGAGAAAATTCCGTACATGGAGAAAGATGCTGGGTGGTCAGCAAATTACAGGTTTACGATTGCTATGCTATCTACGAGGCGCGTTCAGTAAGCAATGCAAAACATTTTTCTCTCAGCCAGTTTCGGTTGAAAAAATGCTAGATTTGTTATGAGACATCTTGAAATATTCCCGCTTCAGCCCCTATAGTCTCATGAAGCTCCTATCGATGGCGACGCTAAACATTGCCTTCAAAATGGCGTCTGTAACGGAGATGCGTTACAAGCAGAGAATTCTCATTGAGTTTCTTTTGCAGAAACCCAGAGCATAGCACATAGACATAGGCGATTGCAGAATGCCTACGGAGACTAGGCAGTGAACAAAAGCACGGTGAGTCGTTGAGCGAGGCGTTACTAGTAGGGCAGCGGAGCTCCGAGAACACTCTTGATGTCAAATTGAAATGTAAATTAATTAACGCCACCCCTCCCCCACCCCAGATGACCTCATGTGTATTCCCCAGCTGGAACGTGGTTCCCGCATCCTACCCCTCCCCACACCTTCCCTGCCACTTCCCCACCTGTCTTATTGGCGAGAATTTCGAATTTTGGTGGGAATTTCTTTGCCTCAGGGCGCGATGACGTCCCACCCCACCAGGGAATTACAAATGGCAGCGCCTTTTCCGGGACTTGGAACCCTGGTCCCTCTGGTTGGAAAGCCGAAGTGCAACCCCCCTCCCCTCTCCCCCCCCCCCCCCCCAAACACATGGAAACTGCCCAGGTGCAGAAGAGGAATGTTGGATAAGCGTAATTTATTTATTATTGTTGGAAACTGAAGTTAATATCGATCCTCATTACGTAATCATAAAAATCGGTCCTAATTACACAACTATATGCATAGCGCTACACAAGGAGCGCCTAAAATCGCAAAACAGCTCAAAAATTGACGATGCCATACAACTGGTGTTGTCCTAGTGGGAAAAAATCCACAATACCACTCAAAACTAGTGGGAGACATACTTAAACTCTCCCTTCACTTACACACTGGGAAAAAGCCTGGAGTGGAACGTACTATCTTTATTTTTTTGGTGGGAACTGTGTACAACTGACGAGATGCTGGTGTTCGACAAAGAGCAGTCTAATAAGTGTATTACCTATTAGCATACAGCTGAGGACTGTATCTATCGCTGTTTGATGTCACAGTTCGCTACAGACAACTGTAGTTTGTACACGGCGGAGAAAACCACCTTGTATATGTTTTCCTGCAATTACACTTTAGGCCCACTGCTTATTTTTCTAAACCTGTGCAATTATTATGTTTGAGCATTTGTTTTGGTTGAGAGGTTAACTATTGTGGGAATCGATTCTGTAGCCTCCTAATTTAGTGGCTATGATCCTTGCTATGTAGCCGACTGACCCAAGGCAGGGAAACATGTTTATTTGCAGTGAGCACTGGCAACTATGACTAGCATATGGTCGACCTTCCCAGAGATTTTTGCTACTGGAATGGAAGGCTGTCATCAACAAAAAGAACATTTGCTGGTGGTAAACATCCTAATCCTATTTCTCACAACCATCAGAACATTTTGTCTATTACTGGATTATTTCCTACGTGGGGTCACAATCGTCAAAAAGATGTTGAAGATATATTTGAGTTTTGCGGTACGTTTTGTTTTGCTGAGCAAGGGTTCACTACACCTCTCAAGCTATGACTTTAGGCGTCACCTTAATACCGCCAACTTTCCTTCCTAAGTGGGTGAGTGGCATTATATATATATTAGGACTTTGCTATGCTGGAGGTACTGGCTATTGTTTGTGCTACTTTTTAATGTTCTTAATTTTTTTGTCTTCGTTTTTCTTTGTAAGTGTGTCAGGAGTGCAGACTACATCCTAGGAGTCAAGGTGTTAACACGTCTTGAAGGATGATACGTGATACAGCGATCGTTGTTTACCTATGTATACATAGACAAGATGCATATTTAATGACTCCAACATGGTGGTCAAGATGTCACCATGCCACAACTAACGTGGAGCGGGAGAGCTCTGAGCGCACACCCAGTGCGATGCGAAATGTTTTGATAGTAGTGATAGTAGTAGGATATAGAGGTATAATTAAAAACTGAATTAATTTTTGTTGGAGAATGTAACAGCATTCCAGATTTCCATACATGATAATAGATTTACTGCTACCAAATGATTTACTAAGTTACAAATAAATGGACATATTACAGAAGAATTTCCAGTCTGATGTTCTGTCATGTGGAGTAACTGTTGCATCACAATTTGGTAATCATTCAACAGAGCAGAGGGTATTTCGCATATATTTTCCTGTCGATAATATTACAAAACACCTCTTTGGATATATTAGAATATGTTAGTTACATTGTGTCTAATTCTTTAAATTTCGAGTAAGTAATGTTGGCAGTAAATTCAAGAATACTTTTCATTCATGTTAGGGCAAACCACAAACTTTTCAGCGACATAAACTAAAGCTTATGTTTTTTGGCTTCATCCACTTTTTCTGACGGGTAGCGTAATGTGTCTTTTGAAAGCGGTAGATATTTTATCAATACTTTGTAATCAGTTCGCTCTAATATGTCAGTTTTTACCCCTTCGCACGAATGTGGTGTAGTAGTTCATACTTAAACACAATTGCATATGATACTGTCAATGTGTCGAGGTACTTAACGTTGTTTGTAAGTTATACTGTTTTTCATACCGGTGATTCCGGATGTTGGTTTTTTAAAAACGTTCCCCTATCTTCTTGTGCTGTCATGTAATTAATTTCTCGGTTGAGTGTGGCTCCCACAGTTGCTTACGTCGGCCTCCTACGTTGGTGCTCCTGTTCCGCGCATACGCGCCTGGGCGTTCTTCCATGGGCATGACCCATGCACGAAGCATATCTTGTATCGGTGTCCTGGCCGCTGTACCTGTGGTTTGCTCACTCCACTTGCTGATAATGTGGATCTATTGGGAGGATTCTTGTCAATTTCATACGATTCGGTTCTTAACATCAATTTCTTTTCAGGGTTTCGTCTTATCTCGTGTCCTCTGTCATTTTATAGATGACGCGTGCGTTTTTTGTATGCCGCTTTCAAGCAGGAAGATGGGCAATGTCTAATATTTGCCCTCACGGAGATCTAAGCACACTTTAAGGTGCGTACTTGACACTGCAGCACTTTGATACAATCACGCTAAGGTTAATTTTGGTTGTAACTTTTTTTCACCTGAAGATATGATTTTGTGGTCACAAAACTAGTTGTGACTAAGTGATTGACAATTAGCTTCTGGCAGCTGTTGCTGTCTTATTAGTTGAAATGGGGTACTGCAGTTGTACTTGAACCATATTCAAATGATGAACCGCTCACAGCGTTTCACGAAAGCTATCCGCCAAGGAGCCCCAATTAACTCTGTTACTCTGTTGCAAGAACTACATCGGTCTGTCATTGTGCTTGGAGCGTGACTCTGATTTTGTTCGATATCCGATATAACTACGTAGCCTTGCATGCCGGTGCCAAGACGATTAAAATTCTTCCGGCTGATGTACAGAGTCACTGTATAAAAATTTAAATACTTTGAAATATAATAAACTCTATTCTCAACGTTTAGGCCATATCATAACGGCCTTCCTCGGGGTAAGACTTGTTTTACTGGAGGAAAGGTGCCGCAGTTTATTGCAAACAATCGTTGTCAATGCTTACTACTTCTGGAACTTTATTGGCACTGGAATATAACAAGCTAGTCGTGACAAGAGTGAGAGATTTGGAAAGAGACTACCTTTGGACTATCCGGCTCGTCAATGATAGGCACATACTTGCAAATCAGCTCTTGGCTTCTTGTGGGCATGTTTTATTCCCGATTTTCGTGCAAATGATTAACAGTCCCTCTATAGCTGTTTGTTTAGGCTGTACCGTCCTTGACCAGCGAGGCTTCTGCCCCAGAAACTTCGGACAGGGATAGCTGGCAGCCATGACTCCGGAAGCTTGTAGCCGTCCCCTCTATTAGCGTTTCAAGCTGGTTTATGAGTTTAACCGCCTCTCTGTTTTGCGTCGACACGTCCATGACTCTTTTGCCAGTACACGGGCATCCTGTACCACGAGAAGTTGTCCACAAGCACTGTGGTCTTCCACTATTGCCGGTTAATTGTGCTGTTCTAATTGCACCTAGCGTTCATGTTCTACCTCGTGTGTGCTGCCTGGCTTCTCTGTCTGCCCTATATAGGCAACGAAGCAGTCGCAGCGCAGCTCTTATACACACACAAAAAAAGTCTTGCATTGCCTCGGTTCCGAGAGTTTCGGAACTTGTACTTTTTATTGAAAACCACACATTGCATGTTGTACCACCATACAGCGAGACCTGCAGAGATGGTGGTCCAGATTTCTGTACACACTGGTACCTTTAATACCCAGTAGCACGTCCTCTTGCACTGATACGTGCCTGTATTCGTCGTGGCATACTGTCCACAAGTTCATCAAGGCACTGTTGGTCCAGATTGTCCCAATCCTCAACAGCGATTCGGCGTAGATCCCTCAGAGTGATTAGTGGATCACGTCGTCCATAAACAGCCATTTCAGTCTATCCCAGGCATGTGCGATAGGGTTCATGTCTGGAGAACATGCAAGCCACTCTAGTCGAGCGATGTCGTTAACCTGCAGGAAGTCATTCACAAGATTTGCGCGATGGGGGCGCGAATTGTCCATGAAGACGAATGCCTCGCCAATATGCTGCCAATATGGTTGAACTATTGGTCGGAGGATGGCATTACTTATCGTACAGCCGTTATGGCGCCTTCCATGACCACCAGCGGCGTACTTCGGCCCCGCATATTGCCACCCTAAAACAGCAGGTAACCTCCACCTTGTTGCACTCGCTGGACAGTGTGTCTAAGGCGTTCAGCCTGACCGGGTTCCCTTCAAACACGTCTTCGACGATTTTCTGATTGAAGCCATATGCGACACTCATCCGTGAAGAGTACGTGATGCTAATCCTAAGCAGTCCATTCGGCATGTTGATGGGCCCATCTGTGGCGCGCTGCATGGTGTCATGGTTGCCATGGACGTCGGGAGTGAAGTTGCGCATCATGCAGCCTATTGGGCACAGATTGAGTCGTAACACGACGTCCTATGGCTGCACGAAAAGCATTATTCAACATGGTGGCTTTGCTGTCAGGGTTCCTCCGAGCCATAATCCGTAGGTAGCGGTCATGCACTGCAGTAGTAGCCCTTGGGCGATTGAGCGAAACATGTCGTCTACAGTTCCTGTCTCTCTGTTATCTCTTCCATGTCCGAACAATATCGCTCTGGTTCACTTCGAGACGCCTGGACACTTCCATTGTTGAGAGCCCTTCCTGGTACAAAATAACAATGAGGACGCGGTCGAACCGCGGTATTGACCGTCTAGGCATGGTTTAACTGTAGACAACACGAGCTGTGTACCTCCTTCCCGATGTAATGGCTGGAAGTGTTCGGCTGTGGAGCCCCCTCCGTTTAATAGGCGCTGCTCATGCATGGTTGTTTACATCTTTGAGCGGGTTTAGTGACATCTCTGAACAGTCAGAGGGACTGTGTCTGTGATACAATATCCACAGTCAACGTCTATTTCAGGAGTTCTGGGAAACGGGGCGATGCAAAACTTTTTTTGATGTCTGTACTTATGCAGTATTAAAGTTCTTCACCGTATCTCTAGTGGAACCTGTCACGTGGATCCTGGCTGCCGCAGAAAATCGGTTTGAAACCTCACCGACGGAGGATGTTACCTAGCTGTTCACTGACGTCCTTCACGTACGGTAAGTGCACTACCGGAAGCTTCTCTCCCTTGCAGTCTTCTCGTGTTCTATTCGGGTTGATCCTGGTAGCCTTTCTTACAACTGTGTTGTCACATCCGTTTGCCCTAAATGTGTGGTATAGTCCCTCGATTCTTCTTTGATATTGTTAGTGTCACTTACGGGGTGAGCACGGAAGTCAGTGGATGCTGAATAGAGTACTTGTGAGCTGGGTGATGGTGGCTCTCCGTGTGCAGGTACACATTTGTGTGGGTTGGCTTCCGGTATGCTTTGTGTCCATCGGCGGTTCTGTATACCTCCAAATCCAAAAATGGCAGCGTACTGTTGTTTTCGGTTTCGTGCGTGAACTGTATATTCTTTGGCAAGCTATTTACGTGCTGAATGAAATTTCCCAACTTTTCTTGTCGTGTGGCCATTTAGCGAATGTGTACTTTACATACCGTAGGCAACAAGTTCCACTTTACCATTATACCTATAGAGGACACCATCCGCATTCTATAGGAGCAGATCCACCTATCTGTGATCTGATGCGCTTATGCCTGCCATCAAAGTCGTTGACCTGATCGGGAAAACACAACGAGCCGTTCGATGAGTGACAATGGGCTCTCCGCTCCCCCGTCGCTGCGGCATCTTCGTGCAAGCTTTTGAGCAAACGGCCGTCGCTTCTGCACCATTGCGCCCCCGTAGTTGGCTACGGTATGCAGACTACACATTCATTATATGACCACACAAAGAAGAATTTCAACAGTATTAAGCATCGTTCGATGTCTGTTGTTATACTTATTTGATAAGGAATCACAACACTGGAATAACACTCTACAATTGGTTGCTTTGGCACCATTTTGTTTACAGATGCTGTGAATTTTCCCAAACCCCTCCAAAAAATCTAAGTTTTCCATCGGTCTTCCCAAATTCTGATTCGTCCCGTTTCGTCACATTTCTAAGCATTACGCATAAATACTGAAACACTGACCTGCTCTACAAAATTAACAGTTAATTTTGTAAACAGATACTATTGGGTGCTCTCTCTTTGTTATGTCATTTTGGTTGTTGAACAATGTGGTACAGAGTTTAACACATATTACGTCTCACATCAAAAAATGATCTTTGATCAATGCTGCACTGATAATACTATATCGAACGATCCTGATGACTACGCACAATGTTAAGTGTAGTGGATATAAACATAAGCAGGGTTATCCAATGACGATGTTTAAAAGTTTCAGGAATGATGAAAAAGAGTAAATGCATACCATAAGAGCTATAAGCAGTCCTTCATTTTCACTACTGTGAATCACATCTCTTCTACCGGAAAAAGTGCTCACAGCTATTAAAGTACGGGGATCCCACACTTACTAGACCTTTTTTCCTTGTTTTGGCCCCTATTACAACCTCAAAATATTGCCTAGCTTACAACCTTAGTATCAGTAGACGTGTCAGAACGATTTTTGCTTATAACTTCGGACTCGATCATCCAGAGCAGAGCCCCTTACCTCAAGTTGAGTCAGTTTCCCTTCTGTATATCCCTGAAAGTTTGCAACATCGTTACTGAATCACCGTGCACATGTTTCAAAAAGAATGAAGCTCGGTCAAGCGAACCAAATCGTCTTTGTTATTAATATAACATACAACCACGAATGTTAGGAACACAACCTTCAGCTATGCGTTTCGGAAGTTAAGCTCCTATCATATCGCTGTCTGTGTTAACGTTACATCAACAGGCATATAGACAGCACACAGAATTAAAAAAAAAAGAAGTTATCCGGACGGGAAGTCCTCATTTTACTTTAAAAACGGCAACAACGGATTCCCTGTTCCACTTTTCCATGCTACTGCCTGTCCACCTATGTGTTAATTTCCTGTCGCGGTAAATACCAGTCACATTAGCTGTAAGTTCGTTCAGCTGCCTCACCGTGCACCAGCTGTTTCAGTGAACATGTGTACGGCTCCAAAAGACTGCATTGAGCTATGAGCCGTTCCATAGCATTCCAAAGATGTTACAAGGGACGTTAATAGGCAACATACGAACGGTTATGGACGCAAAACTGCTCACTTATAGCGTATTAAGACTAACGTTATAAAAGATCTAAAAAACCATTGAAGAAAGCATTACCACTCTCTCTCTCGTTTATACCTTACGTATATTACAAAACCTAACTTGGTGAAATGCTGTTTCAATTTCTTCAAGCAGGTTTAGTATATTATCAAACCTAACTTGGTGAGATTGATATTTCAAGTTCGGGTTAAGCTTCCTTCCCTTCTTCTATAAGTGCACCACTTCTAAATCTATGTCTTTTAGGGAGCAGCCAGTCTCATATATGGCAAATACTGATCTAAAAGAAGTGCCCAGCCTAAAAGCGCGTGCATGCTCCCGATATCTTGTCGAAAACTTCCTTCCCATCTGTTCTATAAATTTCACCTCTCACGATGCACGCTGTATTTTAGAAACACCACCAGTTCAAATATACTTATCCTGTACCCGACTGGATACTTTAAAACATATCTGATTAAGGTATTTGCTTTGGATGGCATCTAGACATTGTATGGCCTAAAAATGTTCGCCATTGCCATGAAAATTTTCTAAAATATATGTATGGTATAGAAACAATCTTTTCATTCCTAACTATTTCCTCTTTTCCTTTCTTCTTGCCGCTATGGATAACACGATTCACCACCCTTACATCATACCCATTATTAATTGCTATTTGTTTATTAACGTTTAATTCATTTAACCTCTCTACTGCAGTCACTGGCACATTAATGCCTCTGTTCATTAAGATTCTAAACGCCATTTATTTGAAAACAGGTGGATGGCAAGACGTGCTAGAAGTCACAACATCTGTTGCCGTTGGCTTTCTGAAGATCTTGAAGGTATGCAGTTTGTCTTGTCTCATCGCCGCAAGGTACAAAAGGCGTGGAGTTTGTCTTGTCTCATCACCGCAAGATCTAAAATCGAAATACAACAAGTACTTTAGAGCTCTACAATAAAGTCAATTTCCTCGTGGAACCCATTAAATTTACCAACTATTTTGAACTCCTCAGCTCCATCCACGGGCAAACAAGTTTTCATTGACTCAGGCGTTTTTTTTATTTATCCAGCTTGCTATAAAAAATTGTACACACGTGTATGAGTAAGATAAAAGAGAATAGATGCTTCAATGAGAGTAAAAAGGTAATATATGGATATACGAAAATAGCTGTCAGCTGTTAAACCTTATAAATTTGTTTAGGAGAAAAGCTTCTTCGCGTTAATCGGTCTGGTTTGTCGCATCTTGTGCTGTAGATGCAGGTATGAGTAACTGACAAACCTTGTACTTGATATTGTTCTGAATAATATACAGAATACAATGCTCAAACATCAAGATGTGATATTACATTGCTCAAACAGCAAAATGTTATACGAGTATATCTGAACATAGCCCGCATTTTCCAATCTTTAAATGCAAAGTTCAGTTCACTTTTGGTAACGCTATTTAAGGTGGAAATGAAAGTAAGATTTTTCACGGTCAATCTGCTTATCGAACAATGGTACGTTCATCAGCACCACAGGGCCTGAAACATTCACCAATCAGTAAGCGATGGTTATTTCATTTTTCCTACAGGATTTCACATAATACTCAGTGAGGCAATTAATATTTTCAGATGTTTGGATTTAAATCCAATACGTCATGCTATCGCTTCTGCGATGTGTCGTTCCGACGGCAAACCTTTGATTCACGCACTGAGCAGATTCATTTTTAACTTAGTCATTGTCGTACTTCCTCACTGCTGACCGGCAAAGGACACATTACACTCTCCCATTAAAGTATTGTCAGATTTCAAAACATTCTCTTCCAGATTGTTAGTAAAAATATCTGTCATTGTGCCTCATATGCTTGATCTCATAGGAAGACCAGTTTCCTGGATGTAAAATTTGTTAACAGATTAATAAGACAGCCAACAAGCTGCATTAAGTGGTGGTATTCAATTAACCTTTAATTCAACTGGTTGGCTGTCTTATTCAAGCTGTTATTCTGTAACCGTTGCTGAAATGCAGCCATATTCAAAATAGTAAAATTTGTTGTTAAATGAGAAATAATTAAAATCAGTGACAAGCCTCAGTAGCTCTGTAGCCTGAAAAGTTTTCTGTCTTCAGAGCTTCTTATGCGTGAGAAAGTTATTTTGAATATTATCTGAACGTTGGCGTACAAGTTTTTAATGTCCAGGAGGATTCAATGTTCAGATTGCCTTTAGGTGGATGGACATTAACAC
The DNA here is from genome assembly GCF_023864345.2 of Schistocerca serialis cubense. NCBI lineage: Eukaryota > Metazoa > Arthropoda > Insecta > Orthoptera > Acrididae > Schistocerca > Schistocerca serialis. The sequence goes on along the minus strand of NC_064639.1, from coordinate 215,670,938 downwards.
GGATTAGTGGACCGAGAATCTGGTGTTCACATTTTTAAAGTAAAACAAGAACTTCTTGTCCGAATAACATGTTTTTTTTCACTTTGAATGCTTTTCGAGTGCATGTTTACGTAGGGATAGCAAAATCGAATAACGGGAACTTTACTCTTGAACTGTATTGCATAGAATTATGATCCGAACATTACAGGTTGTATGCTAACACAATTATATTATGCCTTGCAAATCTACTGCCTCCAGTCCACATCATCAGTACACTACAACTACGACCTTCAATTTGGCAGTGACCTTTCAATTATCAAGACAATTAACTATCGCAATCATTGTCGCAGCCGTTCCCTGAATGTACTTAAATATTCTGTTACCATTATCTGACTGCGGGAGACTGATTTCTTCCGTTAATGAATAATTGGACGCTTCGAAGTACACAGTTAGTAGAGTTCCTAGACACTGAAGTAGATGGTTAGATTCCCGTTATTAATATGTTGTTCTTTTTTTTACAGAAACAGCAACCACTGCTTTTATAATGTTTCTGGAACAATCTGGAAATAGGTGGCCTGAGCACAGAGCAAACCTGCCCAGTATCGTTCATTTTTGAAAAAGACCACTAGCCATATACTTAGGATTAACTCTCATATCCAGTAAGGTATTACAATATTTTGCTCTGCGCTTACTTAATGTTCGCCGGATTTAACGTTTCTTATACACCTGAATTTGCTAAAAAGTGTTATTGGACTTCCACAGTAATCGATTTACAACACTCGTTAATCCATTTTCAACAACGTCGATAAAAATTTCAAATCCCTTCAGTATTTTCAGGTCAGCGCATATTTAGTCTAATCTGTATGCGCACATGTACATTTCCATGCTCAGTCCGCAAGTCGCTGTACAGTGAGTGGTAGAGGATACTTCAAGCCAATAAGAGCGTTTTTAAACTTCCTGGCAGGTTAAAACTGTGTGCCCGACCGAGACTCGAACTCGGGACCTTTGCCTTTCGCAGGCAAGTGCTCTACTATCTGAGCTACCGAAGCACGACTCACGCCCGGTACTCACAGCTTTACTTCTGCCAGTATCTCGTCTCCTACCTTCCAAACTTTACAGAAGCTCTCCTGCGAACCTTGCAGAACTAGCACTCCTGAAGGAAAGGATACTGAGGAGACATGGCTTAGCCACAGCCTGGGGGATGTTTCCAGAATGAGATTCATATCAGCACACACTCCGCTGCAGAGTGAAAATCTCATTCTGGAAACATCCCCGAGGCTGTGGCTAAGCCATGTCTCCTCAGTATCCTTTCCTTCAGGAGTGCTAATTCTGCAAGGTTCGCAGGAGAGCTTCTGTAAAGTTTGGAAGGTAGGAGACGAGATACTGGCAGAAGTAAAGCTGTGCGTACCGGGCGTGAGTCGTGCTTCGGTAGCTCAGATGGTAGAGCACTTGCCCGCGAAAGGCAAAGGTCCCGAGTTCGAGTCTCTGCCAGGAAGTTGTAATCTGCCAGGAAGTTTCATATCAGCGCACACTCCGCTGCAGAGTGAAAATCTCATTCTGGAAGAGCGTTTTTGTTGTGCAGTTCCTTTGACATACTGAGTGATGTAAGATATTGTCTAATGCCTCTGCAAACGTCGTAAACTCTCATAGCTTGCTTGTTTTCTCCCTATGGTACTTGTTCGATGCTGGGAGCTTCAATTGTCGCACTGTCTTCCTGATCACCTGAAATCACCTAAAATGATTTCAAGAGATCACAGATATCCACTTACGTTCTCTGAGCAACTTTCACTACATTTTCTTACGTGCTGGACTGACCGGTCGAGATTGTTTGATATTTGTATTCGTGGACTGCAGGTGAGTATAATGGATGTATATGTAGTGTAGTGTAGCGTAATGTATGTGTTCTGTGATGATGCTGGGAGATCAAGAATATCTGGACACCCCTATGTATTACCAGCACATACAGGGTGGTCCATTGATAGTGACCGGGCCAAATATCTCAGGAAATGAGCATTAAACAAAAAAACTACAAAGGACGAAACTTGTCTAGCTTGAAGGGGGAAACCAGATGGCGCTATGGGTGGCCCGCTAGATGGCACTGCCATAGGTCAAACGGATAGCAACTGCGTTTTTTTAAAAATAAGAACCCCATTCTTTATTACATATATGTGTACAACGTAAAGAAATAGGAATGTTTTAGTTGGACCACTTTTTCGCTTTGTGACAGATGGCGCTGTAATACTCACAAACGTATGTATGTGATATCACGTAACATTCCGCCAGTGCGGACGTTATTTGCTTCGTGATACATTACCCGTGTTTAAAATGGACCGTTTACCAATTGCGGAAACGGTCGATATCGTGTTGGTGTATGACTATTATGATCAAAATGCCCAACGGGCGTGTGCTATTTATGTTGCTCGATATGATCCAAGTGTCCGGACCGTTCGCCAGATAGTTACGTTATTTAAGGAACAAGGAAGTGTTCAGCCACATGTGGAACGCCAACCACGACCTGCAACAAATGATGATGCCCAAGTGGGTGTTTTAGCTGCTGTCGTGGCTAATTCGCACATCAGTAGCAGACAAATTACGCGAGAATGGGGAATCTCAAAAACGTCGGTGTTGAGAGGAATGTCGTTACGCATATTGCCAAATGCATTGAGGTTGACGGACATCATTTTGAGCATTTGTTGCATTAATGTGGTATTTACAGGTAATCACGCTGTAACAGGATGCATTCTCAGAAGTGATAAGTTCACAAAGGTACATGTATCACATTGGAACAACCAAAATAAAATGTTCAAACGCACCTACGTTCTGTATTTTAATTTAAAAAACCTACCTGTTAGCAACTGTTCGTCTAAAATTGTGAGAGATATGTTTGTGACTATTACAGCGCCATCTGTCACAAAGCGAAAAAAGTGGACCAACTAAAACATTCATATTTATTTACGTTGTACACGAACATGTCAAAAAAATGGGGGTTGCTATTTAAAAAACCGCAGTTGATATCCATTTGACCTATGGCAGCGCCATCTAGCGGGACAACCATAGCGCCATCTGGTTTCCCCCTTCAAGCTAGACAAGTTTCGTTCTTTGTAGTTTTTTTCGTTTGATGCTTATTTCGTGAGATATTTGGCCCGGTCAAGATCAATGGACCACCCTGTATAGCCTATTCCTGTCGGATGGCAGCAAGGAGGCAGACGAGCTTAACGTCCCAAGCTGACACACGGATCAGCATTTAGAGTGTCACACACATACCCTTCATGAGACAGTGGCAATGATGTACTAACTATCTGATCAAGAATATCTGGACACCACTATGTAATGTGGAATTGACCACTAGATGTCACGCAAAACGGACACGCTAGTATAAAAAGAGGCAGGGACTACTGGGTTATCAGTGGAGAGGCGGTAACAGCAGAAAGGGTTAGTCAGGAGAGCACACTAACTTCCAGTGTGTACTACTCATCAGGTATCATCTGCGTTACAAATCTATCAGGGAAATTTCAACTCATCTAAAAGGGTCCAAGACAACTGTTGGTAATGTGACTGCGAAGTGGAAACGCAAAGTTGAGTTGGGTTGTTTGGGGAAGGAGACCAGACAGCGAGGTTATCGGTCTCGTCGGATTATGGAAGGATGGGGAAGGAAGTCGGCCGTGTCCTTTCAGAGGAACCATCCCGGCATTTGCCTGGAGTGATTTAGGGAAATCACGGAAAACCTAAATCAGGATGGTCGGATGAGTCCAGTGTCTAACCACTGCGCCACCGGAAATGCAAAGGAACAACCACAACTAAACCAAGAGCAGGCAGGCCTCATATACCGATGGACAGGGATCATCTCGCATTCCCTAAGGTGGTTGTAAAAAATCGCATGAAGTCTGCGGAAGGAATTGCTGGTGAGTTCCAAAGCACCACCAGTAGTCCAGCTAGCACAATGACTTTGCGTGGGGAGTTAAAACGAAGGGGCACATTAGTCGAGCACAAGTTTCTGTTGTCAGTGCTAAGCGACGCTTGAGACAGTGTAAAGTGCTGAAGACTGGAACTGAGTAATTTGGAGTGATGAATCATACTATAAGCTGTGGCAATACGATGGTAGCGTTTGAGATTGGCGAATGCCTCGAGCACGTTACGTGCCACAATTTGTAATGCCAACAGTGAAGTGCAGAGGAGGTGGTGTTATTCCCCTTACTGCTCTTAAGAAAATGCTAGATGCGGAGTGTTATGAACACATTTTAAACCATTGTGTACTGCGGACAGTAGATGAACAGTTCGGAGGCGATGACTGTATCAGCGTGACAATGCAACATGTTATTAACCAGGGTATTTGAGGCAGTGGTTTATGGGCAATGCATTCCTGAAATGGAATGGCCTGCCAAGAATCCCCACTGCACCCAAAGGAACACCTACTATGGGGTGAGCTAGAGCGTCGACTTCGCTCCAGACACCAACGTCCAATATCAGTACCATCTCTGGTTTCTGCTCTTGAGGAAGGCTACGATCCGTCTACAAACATTCAGACAGCTCACTGAAAGTTTCTCCAGCGGAATTCAAGCCATCGTATATGCGAAGGGATTGAGATTGACTTTCATTATTTTAAGGCGCAAAAACAACTAGGGTCATCGCGCACGTATCAGAACCATAGAATACGAAGACAAATAGAGGAGTTAAAAACGGCTACACGTTAAGCCCAACCGACGGAGAAAAAGACAGCCGAAAACAGGGAGGTGGAGATAAGTGTATAAAATACGCCATAGAGAAATGGAGCTTTTAAACTAATGATTAAATGTACTTCGCCATATTGCTACGACGGATAAAAATTAAAACGCGGTCGACAGCACTCGCATCGTTCGCTAAAACGGCCGATAACTCAGACGGCAAACACAAATGAGAACGTAAGTGGTTAAAAAAAGGGCATTCTGTCAGGAGATGGTGGACTGTCAAAGGTTGAGGGCAATGAGCACAAAGTGGTGGGGGAGCACCACTTAGCAAATTGCGATGGCTAGAGAGACCGTATCCGATAGTGACCTAGGTAAAATGGTCTCCGCACGGAGAGAGGGTCGAGAGAAGGTCGTCCAAGCCGCTGGGAGAGGCTTGATTCCCCGGAGTTTGTTCCCATGAAAGGAGAACTAGTGGTGATGCCAAAGTGACACCTGCTGACAGACGGCAACACAGAGATCATCAGAAGGAATGTAAGAACTAGCGAGCTGAGGCAGGAGGACTGCAGTCTAGGTAGCAGCGCCAGCGGCCTCATTTCTTGTCAGACCGACGTGACCAGTAATCCACATAAACATCACAGTGGCTCCATCAAGAGTGAGAAAGTGACAGCTTTCCTGGACTCGTTGCACTAAGGGATGGACGGTGAACAGCACACAGACGCTCCGAAGGGCATTGAGAGAGTAGAGCAGATGAGGCAACTGAAAAGCCTCTGTCGCTGGATGACTGCATGGCCTCATAAAGAGCGAAGAGCTCTGCTGTAAATATTGAGCAGTGTGCCGGAAGCCGACAACGAAGAACTTCAGTGCCAATGACAAAGGCACACCCGACACCACGGTCAGTCCGAGAGCCATCAATGTACACAAAGGTACTACCGCGAAGTTCAGTGCGAAGGTCGTGAAACTTAAGTTGATAGAGCGAGGCTGGAGTAATGGCCTTAGAAAGTGAATGAAGGCCAAGGTAAACACTGGCCGCCGCACGATGCCAAGGCGGTGATGGTTTCATACCCATCAGGAAAGCGGCAGGTAGCGTGAAGTTAAGCTTCCGGAGCGAGCCGAAAGCGAAGTCCAGCAGGTAACAGAGAAGAGGGACGCGCCTCATAATGGCGATAAAAGGAGTAATCGAAGAGGGAGGCATAGGATGGTTGGGTAGGCATGACAGACAAACAGCATACATATCTGCTGAAGAGAAAGTCACAGCGATATGACAGTGGTAGCTAGGCAGCTTCTGCATACAGGCTCTCAAATGGGCTAGTGTGAAAGTCGCCAGCGGCCAAACGCACGCTACTGTGGTGAACAGTATTAAGACGGCGTAAAAGAGACGGACGTGAAGATGCATAAACACATAATCTAGTTCTGAATAGACAAGGGACCCGTACAAAAGGAGGAGGTTGGAGCGATCTGCTCCCCAGGAAGTACCACTAAGGACACGTAGGACATTGAGGGACCGCGAACAGTGGGCTCCTAGGTAACACACGTGGGAGAACCAAGAAACTTTCCTATCGACCATGAGCCACTGGAGTTTCATAGTTTCAACGAACGGAAGAGCAACACGCCCTAGATATAAAGACGGTGCAAGAAACCAATTTCTCCGCTAGAAATTAATAGAAACGGTTTTGTCAGTGGGAAGACGAAAACTATTGTCGATGCATGAGTAAAGACGGTCGAGGAATCGCCCAAGGCGCCACTGAAGGAGACAAGTCCGCTGAGGACTGCAATAGATCGCAAAATCGTCAACGAAAAGGCAACCGGAGATGCCCTGCGGGAGACAGGCCATTATAGGACGGAACCCTGAGGCACACCGTTTTCCTGGATAAAGGTGTCCGACAAGGCAGTATCCACATATATCTTGAAAACTCAGTCTTTTAAAAAACCATGAAGGCAACACGGCATGTGGCCACGCAGACCCCAGGTGTAGAGAGTATGGAGGACACCAGTGCTCCAGCAAGTGGTTCAAATGGCTCTGAGCAGTATGGGACTTACCATCTTAGGTCATCAGTCCCCTAGAACTTGGAACTACTTAAACCTAACTAACCTAAGGACATCACACACATCCATGCCCGAGGCAGGATTCGAACCTGCGACCGTAGCAGTCCCGCGGTTCCGGACTGTAGCGCCTAGAACCGCACGGCCACCGCGGCCGGCGCTCCAGCAAGTGTCGTAGGCCTTCTCCAAATCGAAAAACACGGCCACAGCCTGGTATGTCCGTAGAAAACCATTCAAGACATAGGTGGACAAAGTGACGAGATGGTCAACTGCAGAACGGCGCGCTCTAAATCCACACTGTGCAGTGCCTAGTAAACTGCGATACTCGAGCCACCACACCAGCCGAGCACGAATCGTATGTTCCATCAGCTTGCAAACACAGCTGGTGAGAGAAATGGGGTGGTACCTAGAAGGAAAATGTTTGTCTTTGCAGAAGAGCTTAGGTTTGGGTATGACACTTGCTTCTCGCCAGCATCTGGGAAACGTGCCCTCGCCCAGATGCGATTGTACGTTGAAAGGTGGCTACACTGAGCCACTGCGCCAGAGATTGCGCCAAGGAGTATTATTCAGCCGCCTCCACAGTGCTTGGGCAGAGCTTGTAGTAGTCAGTGCCTGTCGAGGACTCGGGGTAGTCTGTGCTGAGATGTCGTAGTGAGGAGTGTTTGTTGAGATGTGCTAGTAGGCAGTGCTTGCTGAGATGTGATATTGGAGAGTTCTGGTTGAGATGTGGTAGTAGCGAGTCGGTGTGGAGAGATTGTAATGTCTAGAGTGCTTTTCATCAATATAAATTAAGGTAACAAACTACTCTTCTTTTCTTTCTCATTATTTCAATGTCCCGAATAATGCGTCATTACAGGTTCAGCCAACAAAGCATCTGGCTTGTGTTCTTGTATTAGAGTGTAATTCTGCTTTCTTTACGCAATTATAGTATTTCGAATTTTTTTTATCACGTCAGTATAAATGATATTTAAAATTTCTTGTCTTATTGAAGAAGAACCGTGCCAGATGTGTACGTTGAGTCATACTTCCACACACAGAACAGTTACTCTTGTGATTGTTGTTGCGTTGGTTTTACAGTTGCTGGGGACTTAATTAATTAATTGTGTTAACGAAAATTTTCTTTGTTGTTATTCTATGCAGTCAGATTGCGTACAAATACTAGTCAGGGCCTACCGTTTACGAGACACAGCGTAATCGGACTTACAGCTACTAAAAATATTTTCATTATAAATAATTAAGCCCCCATGCTCGTGGCGACCGCTGCTTCGGATCGTCCCTTGGAATTCTTCTGATTGTAAAAATAGTAGACAGTAGTATTGTTGTAGTAATTTGTAGTTTGGTAATTGTAGTCTATTTTGCATGTGTAGATTTGGTAATTGGCATTCTTCTAATGGTATTTTTCAAAATTTAATTTTCATTGCCTTGTATACGCGTTTGACAATTTAGTGCAATTATTTCAATTGTTCGTTAATCGTGTTTGAGGGAATTATTTTGTGTGAATGGTATTGTTGAAGATAAGGAGTCATTGTGTATAATTTTCGTACAGTGACGAGTTTTGTATATTTTGTAAATGATTACGCGGTCAATGAAACAGGCAAAAATGATGAATAGTCACAATAACGAAATTGTTAACATGGCGAACTCGCCAACACAGGAGAACAGTGTGATGAATAATGAAGTGGAAAACAATTTAATAAGTCGGGAAAATAGTCCGGAACCATTTCAAAATTTTTCTCAATCAGAAAATTCACAGAATACGAGATTAACGATAGAAGATTCTGAAATAGTATCGAACACAGATAGCTTTACAGCTATGACGAAGGAAGCTGGTTTTGCGGGAAATGTTAGGGGCGAAAAGAATTTTGAAACAGTTAACATGGAGCAGTTGATGAGTGCAATATTAAATTTGGGATCACAGTTACGATCTGAATTAAAAACAGATAGGGGAACAATGGAAAAACGGTTAGACTCACTGGGATCACAAATGGGAACGATGGAAACACGGTTTGGATCTGAATTAAAAACAGAGATAGGAACAATTAAAACCGAGATGGGAACTTTGGGATCTGAATTAAAAACTGATATGGGAACAATGGAAACACGGTTGGACTCACAAATAGGAACAATCAGAACTGAGATGGGAATACTGGAAACACGGTTAGACTCACGAATAGGGACATGTTTCAAAAATACACTCCTGGAAATGGAAAAAAGAACACATTGACACAGGTGTGTCAGACCCACCATACTTGCTCCGGACACTGCGAGAGGGCTGTACAAGCAATGATCACACGCACGGCACAGCGGACACACCAGGAACCGCGGTGTTGGCCGTCGAATGGCACTAGCTGCGCAGCATTTGTGCACCGCCGCCGTCAGTGTCAACCAGTTTGCGGTGGCATACGGAGCTCCATCGCAGTCTTTAACACTGGTAGTTTGCCGCGACAGCGTGGACGTGAACCGCACGTGCAGTTGACGGACTTTGAGGGAGGGCGTATAGTGGGCATGCGGGAGGCCGGGTGGGCGTACCGCCGAATTGCTCAACACGTGGGGCGTGAGGTCTCCACAGTACATCGATGTTGTCGCCAGTGGTCGGCGGAAGGTGCACGTGCCCGTCGACCTGGGACCGGACCGCAGCGACGCACGGATGCACGCCAAGACCGTAGGATCCTACGCAGTGCCGTAGGGGACCGCACCGCCACTTCCCAGCAAATTAGGGACACTGTTGCTCCTGGGGTATCGGCGAGGACCATTCGCAACCGTCTCCATGAAGCTGGGCTACGGTCCCGCACACCGTTAGGCCGTCGTCCGCTCACGCCCCAACCTAGTGCAGCCCGCCTCCAGTGGTGTCGCGACAGGCGTGAATGGAGGGACGAATGGAGACGTGTCGTCTTCAGCGATGAGAGTCGCTTCTGCCTTGGTGCCAATGATGGTCGTATGCGTGTTTGGCGCCGTGCAGGTGAGCGCCACAATCAGGACTGCATACGACCGAGGCACACAGGGCCAACACCCGGCATCATGGTGTGGGGAGCGATCTCCTACACTGGCCGTACACCACTGGTGATCGTCGAGGGGACACTGAATAGTGCACGGTACATCCAAACCGTCATCGAACCCATCGTTCTACCATTCCTAGACCGGCAAGGGAACTTGCTGTTCCAACAGGACAATGCACGTCCGCATGTATCCCGTGCCACCCAACGTGCTCTAGAAGGTGTAAGTCAACTACCCTGGCCAGCAAGATCTCCGGATCTGTCCCCCATTGAGCATGTTTGGGACTGGATGAAGCGTCGTCTCACGCGGTCTGCACGTCCAGCACGAACGCTGGTCCAACTGAGGCGCCAGGTGGAAATGGCATGGCAAGCCGTTCCACAGGACTACATCCAGCATCTCTACGATCGTCTCCATGGGAGAATAGCAGCCTGCATTGCTGCGAAAGGTGGATATACACTGTACTAGTGCCGACATTGTGCATGCTCTGTTGCCTGTGTCTATGTGCCTGTGGTTCTGTCAGTGTGATCATGTGATGTATCTGACCCCAGGAATGTATCAATAAAGTTTCCCCTTCCTGGGACAATGAATTCACGGTGTTCTTATTTCAATTTCCAGGAGTGTATGAAAGATGAGTTAAAGAAAGAAATCAGAGAAGAAGTACAACCGATTTTGAATTCTCACAATAATAGATTAATTGCAGTAGAGATTAGACAAAGGGAACAGGATAGAGAACAGGAAGAAAGAGATCGCGTGATAGTACAAAAATTTTCAGAGTTAAATTTACAACGTGCACACGATAAGAAAGAAATATTTGAGAGAATCGAGGAATCCGTACCAAATGACAGATTAAATAATCTAACACAACAATACGAACAGTTAGCTACCAAATGTGTTGATACTGAAACCCGAGTCGCGACACTTACGGAAGACATAAATAAACAGAAAGAACAAATAGGTGATTAATCGGAAAGAGTTGAGGAGATTTCAGATAAACTGACAAGTCTTAGTTTAAGTGGGGACAGAGATTCGGATGATACAGCTCCATTTCCATTTGCAGAAACCGAAGAGTATCAGAACATAAATAAGCATGTTGAAAATCAGGGAAAATTTAATGAACGCGTGAAAAGGGAATTTGAGGCACTAAAAAAGCAAGTCAAACAAATTGAAGGCGAAATCGTAGGAAAAGACGGCAAAGGAAATTTAGAATCACAGATACCAGAAGGGTTTGAAGAAAATACACTCCTGGAAATTGAAATAAGAACACCGTGAATTCATTGTCTCAGGAAGGGGAAACTTTATTGACACATTCCTGGGGTCAGATACATCACATGATCACACTGACAGAACCACAGGCACATAGACACAGGCAACAGAGCATGCACAATGTCGGCACTAGTACAGTGTATATCCAACTTTCGCAGCAATGCAGGCTGCTATTCTCCCATGGAGACGATCGTAGAGATGCTGGATGTAGTCCTGTGGAACGGCTTGCCATGCCATTTCCACCTGGCGCCTCAGTTGGACCAGCGTTCGTGCTGGACGTGCAGACCGCGTGAGACGACGCTTCATCCAGTCCCAAACATGCTCAATGGGGGACAGATCCGGAGATCTTGCTGGCCAGGGTAGTTGACTTACACCTTCTAGAGCACGTTGGGTGGCACGGGATACATGCGGACGTGCATTGTCCTGTTGGAACAGCAAGTTCCCTTGCCGGTCTAGGAATGGTAGAACGATGGGTTCGATGACGGTTTGGATGTACCGTGCACTATTCAGTGTCCCCTCGACGATCACCAGTGGTGTACGGCCAGTGTAGGAGATCGCTCCCCACACCATGATGCCGGGTGTTGGCCCTGTGTGCCTCGGTCGTATGCAGTCCTGATTGTGGCGCTCACCTGCACGGCGCCAAACACGCATACGACCATCATTGGCACCAAGGCAGAAGCGACTCTCATCGCTGAAGACGACACGTCTCCATTCGTCCCTCCATTCACGCCTGTCGCGACACCACTGGAGGCGGGCTGCACGATGTTGGGGCGTGAGCGGACGACGGCCTAACGGTGTGCGGGACCGTAGCCCAGCTTCATGGAGACGGTTGCGAATGGTCCTCGCCGATACCCCAGGAGCAACAGTGTCCCTAATTTGCTGGGAAGTGGCGGTGCGGTCCCCTACGGCACTGCGTAGGATCCTACGGTCTTGGCGTGCATCCGTGCGTCGCTGCGGTCTGGTCCCAGGTCGACGGGCACGTGCACCTTCCGCCGACCACTGGCGACAACATCGATGTACTGTGGACACCTCACGCCCCACGTGTTGAGCAATTCGGCGGTACGTCCACCCGGCCTCCCGCATGCCCACTATACGCCCTCGCTCAAAGTCCGTCAACTGCACATACGGTTCACGTCCACGCTGTCGCGGCATGCTACCAGTGTTAAAGACTGCGATGGAGCTCCGTATGCCACGGCAAACTGGCTGACACTGACGGCGGCGGTGCACAAATGCTGCGCAGCTAGCGCCATTCGACGGCCAACACCGCGGTTCCTGGTGTGTCCGCTGTGCCGTGCGTGTGATCATTGCTTGTACAGCCCTCTCGCAGTGTCCGGAGCAAGTATGGTGGGTCTGACACACCGGTGTCAATGTGTTCTTTTTTCCATTTCCAGGAGTGTAATTTGTTTCATTTACGGGATGCAACAAGAGAGCGCCAGGCGCGCGAACTTTACAGTAATCGACATTCGGACTGGGACAGACGCGGTAGGTCTTTGTCGCCACGAGGCGAAAACTTTGACTATAAACACTTTTTGACTGTCCGGAAATTTAAGATCTTCCGCAATTCTAAGAATGACATACATCCATGTTCATGGCTAGATCAATTTACGTACGCACTTCCGCCAAATTTGCCACTGAGTCACAAACTTGAAATTATGTGCGGCTATTAATGTCCTCAGGGGATTCACTACTCTAAGTGAATATGTGCCGTAGCGAGCATAGGGCCCCGAGCTGTAGTGGTGCTATTTCCCTTTTAGTTTTCTGTACCGCTGCCTACTCTTTTACTATTCATTGCATCTGTCAAAACAACTCTTCGACTATCAATCTATCTAGACAGTAGATAAACAATAACCGGATATGACTATTTTACCTAAAAGTGATTTCGGAAATTACCGTTTGGACTTTACCTTCAGCAGCATTCATTCGTAGTTTAAAGGAAATTTTACCTGTTTATCTTCATAACAATATTACTTCATATGTTGACGATATTCTTGTTGCTGAACGTTCTTGGAGTGAGCACAACAAAATTTTGGATTCATTATTATGTATCTTTGCAAGAGTTGGCATTACAGTGAACTTAGAAAAATCTGAATTTGGTCGTTCTCAGGTGAAATTTCTCGGTCACATTATTTCTACAGAAGGTATTCTTCCTGATCCAGAAAAATTAGACGCTATTCGTAATTATGCTGTTCCTACCACTAAACGTGATGTTCGTAGTTTCCTTGGTGTCTGTAATTTTCTTAGACGCTTTGTTAGATTGGACAATTTGGCCACACCTCGTTTATGTGAACTATCTGGAAAGAAATCTAATTGGTGTTGGGATGAGGAAGCTCAGTCAGAATTTGAACAGCTTCGTGATGCTTTAGTTGCTGCTCCACTTCTTTCACATCCGGATTTATCTAAAGCTTTTTGTTTGGCGACGGACTCAGAAACCAACAGTTTACGTAAACATGCGGAGAATACAAGGATACCGCGCTGTGTTTTGGCGGCGGCACATACTCAAAGCAACAGTCAAGTCTGCGCGCCGCACAAGGCAGTCGTTGACCGCAAACAATTGCTTCCTACGTCACGCGCCTACAGCTGATCGAGCGCTCAGTGCGAATGCACTGACAGCCGTAAACAGATACACAGTTTAATTTCTCCGATTAAATTCAGTATAAAGCTATAGTGACTTGATGAATTATGTTATTAACGTTCAGTATTTTTCAGGATACGGTTGTATAAAATATTTAAGAACTTCAGGTAAATTCTGTGTGTCTCCGACGTTAAGAGGACTTGCTATCGAGAAAATTCCAGAAAGAATGTAATTTCCAAGAAGAAACTAATAAACTAAAAATGTAACTATTAATTGAGTTTATTTTTCAGGTAACATATTTCCACTTAGGTACGTACTTTAGACGTAATTTGCTGCTCGCAATTACGTGATTCATACTTTGTGCTAAATTTCATGTTCTATGAAATTACTTGTGAAGCGACGTGCTTGCGTACGTTAACTGATTTTGACAATGATTATTAATGAACTGGGTTGTAACTTGTGTATATTATGCATCGCTTGGCTGCACTGCTTTTTCACTGATGTCATATTTTTTAATTATGTGCCTGCTGTGCTTATTTATTTAAATTATAATTGTCACCTGATTTATTGTGCTGATGTGGTTAGGTATGTAAGTTATACTTCGTGATTTATCTGCTTGCGCCTTCATGTTTACTTATTAAGATTACATATGAACATTTATTTGCTTATGCTGATATGATGCTAATGACCTGTTTGCTGCTATGCGTATGGATTGCATATTTATACATTTCTGTTTGTTGTCATAACTACTCTTTAATTTGGTATATAGAAATGCTGAGATAAGGTGTACAAACATAGAGTTTAGGTCACACTATGGTATTAATTATAGATTGTTCGCTTGGCAGAGCCTCGTTGTAAGAATTGTGCTGCATCCACTTGTTGACATTCTGTTCTCTACTGGTATGTTTACTCGCTATTGCTTGTTTTGCTTACGCTCAGTGCCTTATATTTTTAAGATAAGAAAATGAGCTGCTATAATTCGACAAACGACATTAGTACAAGAAACTTCATAGAAGTCACATGAGCTGGAGGTTTTATGAAATCTGTATAAATTTATGCTAATAGGAAGGAAGCTAACGACATGACATACCAAAACTAGGTTTAGACCATTGACAGTTATTACACTGCATTTTTCGTGAGCAATTGAAATAGGAAGTGACACTTGACACAAGAAATACTCCACATGTTTGCTTCTGTTTGCCATGATTCTTGAAGTGGTGTACACACTGTGAAATATTATGATCATTCACACTCCGTAATCGTAATTAATTACTAAGAGTTATTCGAACTAAGTCTGTTAGAGGTCATGTATGCATTTCTTTTGTTTATAATTCATAATGAGTAGAAGATTTGGGTCAGATGGATTACACAGAGGTTGTGTGTTGACAGTGTGTCTTCGGATTGTATGGGATGATGAGGTTTGCATTCGGATTTTATCTGTACTTGTTCGAGGAGACTGACTAGAGGAAAGAGTTGTTATGGAAGTGAAATGATATTGGTAATAAGGTTTATATGTATCGACATATTGAAGAGGTATTATTGAGGTATTGAGATTATATGAAGTTGATGATTATTGGAGTTTTGGTGGACAAGAGGTAAGGTAAATGCTATTAATGATAAGGTTTATATGTATCGACGTAAGAGGTATTATTGAAGTATTGAGATTATGTGATGCTGATGATTATTGGAGTTTTGGTGGATAAGAGAGGAAGTAAGTGAGGTGCATATTTTTTTTTTTTTTTGTTGGTCTATATGGAACAAGGAGGATGAAGATAGCAGACTAGAACACTAATGTGGAAGGAAGATTGTCTACACACACTTTGTTAAATCACTAAGCAGTATATAACTTTTTTTTTGGAGAGAGGAAGTATTTGCATATCTTGGCTCACTGACAGTTGTTCAGCAACCGTACATTTTGATCTGGCTTGGCAAACATTGGTCTTGACATGATGACTGTGACGTTGACTAACTATCATTGACTGTATACATTGCTGCCACTACTACTTGATACACAAGATGAACATCAAATTTTGACAGAATTGCATTTACACAGTTAACACTATTCAATTACACAGTAGTACTTAATGTGGATGAAAGATGAGTGAGTGTGTTTTGTGTGTTTGCCTTTCCTAATCCTACCCACCTATCTCCTAAATATTATTTTATTTGTTTGTTGTGGCTTGCACTGACACCCATAAATATTATAGGTTTACTGATATTTGAGTATTTGTAATAGTTAATATGACAATTATCTGATATCATTTGTGTGTTTATTAGAATTTGTATGTTTAGTGTAAGAGCATTGCAAAAGCATTTGTATGTGTATTCAAACTATTGTTCATGCTTGAACTGTCTGATTAGTGATGGTGAATATTATGAACTGTTACTTGCACCTACTCAACATTGCTGGGTGCCACTGTTAGAACTGTTTCTACTGAAATGATGTTACTTCTTGCTGTCTGCACCTACTCAACATTGCTGGGTGCCACTGATGGATTGGTTCTACTGAAATAATGTCACTTGTTGGTGTCTGCACCTATTCAACATTGCTGGGTGCCACTGTTAGAACTGTTTCTACTGAAATGATGTTACTTCTTGCTGTCTGCACCTACTCAACATTGCTGGGTGCCACTGATGGATTGCTTCTACTGAAATAATGTCACTTGTTGGTGTCTGCACCTATTCAACATTGCTGGGTGCCACTAATGAACTGCTTTTACTGAAATAATGTGACTTGTTGCTGTCTGCACCTGCTCATCATTGCTAGGTGCAACTGATGGACTGCTTCTACTGACATAATGTCACTTGTTGCTGTCTGCACCTGTTCAACATTGCTGGGTGCCACTGATGGACTGCTTCTACTGAAAAGATGTCATCTGTTGGTGTCTTCACCTGTTCAACATTGCTAGGTGCCACAGATGGAACTGTTTCTACTGAGATAATGTCACTGTTGCTGTCTGCACCTGCTCAACATTACTGGGTGCCACTGATGGACTGTTTTTTACTGAAATAATGTGACTTGTTGCTGTGTGTACCTGCTCAACTTTACTGGGTGCCACTGATGAACTGCTTCTACTGAAATAATGTCACTTGTTGCTGTGTATACCTGCTCAACACTACTGGGTGCCACTGATGAACTGCTTCTACTGAAATAATGTCACTTGTTGCTGTGTGTACCTGCTCAACACACCTGGGTGCCACAGATGGAACTGCTTTTACTAAAATGATGTCACTTGTTGGTGTTTGCACCTGTTGACCATTGCTGGGCTGGAATTATCAGCTATTTTTTTTTTAATAATTAAAAGTATTTTATGTGAACATTTGTATAAACTGATTTTTTGTGTATTGTGTAAACTATTATGTAAAGCCACATGTATGAAAGAATTTGTATTGCCTACTGTATTTTATATATTAGGTTATTGAAAGGTCAGTGCAAAGCCAAAATTTTAACTAATTATGTGATATTTAGGTATTAATATTATCTTTTATTTTTGTCTGTATTTTTGTGGACGAATTTGGTGGTATTTTCACCACCAATGCCGGCAAAAATACCATCAAATTCTGGCCTGTGGAGGAGGGGCATATGAAAGGTGGCTACACTGAGCCACTGCGCCAGAGATTGCGCCAAAGGGTATTATTCAGCCGCCTCCACAGTGCTTGGGCAGAGCTTGTAGTAGTCAGTGCCTGTCAAGGACTCGGGGTAGTCTGTGCTGAGATGTCGTAGTGAGGAGTGTTTGTTGAGATGTGCTAGTAGGCAGTGCTTGCTGAGATGTGATAGTGGAGAGTTCTGGTTGAGATGTGGTAGTAGCGAGTCGGTGTGGAGAGATTGTAATGTCTAGAGTGCTTTTCATCAATATAAATTAAGGTAACAAACTACTTTTCTTTTTTTTTCTCATTATTTCAATGTCCTGAATAATGCGTCATTACAGGTTCAGTCAACAAAGCATCTGGCTTGTGTTCTTGTATTAGAGTGTAATTCTGCTTTCTTTACGCAATTATAGTATTTCGATTTTTTTTTTATCACGTCTGTATAAACGATATTTAATATTTCTTGTCTTATTGAAGAAGAACCGTGCCAGATGTGTACGTTGAGTCATACTTCCACACACAGAACAGTTACTCTTGTGCTTGTTGTTGCGTTGGTTTTATAGTTGCTGGGGACTTAATTAATTAATTGTGTTAACGAAAATTTTCTTTCATTCTTTGTTGTTATTCTATGCAGTCAGATTGCGTACAAATACTAGTCAGGGCCAACCGTTTACGAGACTTGCGTAATCGAACATACAGCTACCAAAAACTAAAAATTATTTTCATTATATTTAATTATGCCCCCATGCAACGTACGTAGGAGAAATTGCTTGCCCGCAAGAGAAAGGTGCAGCAACATCTAAATGTGAACATCGACCGGCACTGGGACGTAGGATCGGGATGGAATGAGAGCATTATCTAGCTCCCTCACAGTAAAGGCAGCACTGTAGCACTCACTATTCTGAGAAGAGAAGGGTATCGCCAGAGACTTCTCCACATTTTTCCGACGGAGGAAGGCAGGGTGATAGTGGAAGGAGTTCGAGATTCCCCCAAAATGGCTGCCTAAGGTGGAGATAGCAGTAGGGTCCACTATGACATCGTTAGGTCGGAAATTGGGGATGGACATTGGTCCCAAAGAGCTATCGAAGGTTGGCGCACACGACGGAAGAGGGAGTGTAACTGTTAAAAGAACTAGGGAATGAAACCCCGATAGCTTCTTTGCTATCCCGAAGAACGAGACGACACTGTGCACGCTATTGTTTATAATGAATACGCCGTCGTAGGATGACGGTTAAAAACGCGGAGAGCACATCTCCGCGTGCGAGTTGCTTCGCGGCACGCCTCAGTTTACCAAGGGGCTGGGACACGGCACGGTAAAGAGGAAGTGCGACGAATGGAACTTTCTGCAGCGATAAGGATGTTTGTAATATATTCGACCTGGCCATCGCAACTGGGTAAATGTTGTTTGCGAAAGTCGCCAGGGAGGAGTAAAGCCTCCAGTTGGCCTTAGAGATCTGCCATTTGGCTGTGCACGAAGGTGGGGCAGGAGTTAGCAATCGGATAGCACACGGGAAATCGTCGCTCGAGTGTCAGAGAGAACGGTTAAGTTGATTGAAAAGGTGAGCCATAGGGGCACATCTCGGACAGGCTCTTGTTCCTCTTGTATTACAGAGAGATAAAACGATTTACATATTCGTAATTACTATTCGTTCTTCCTCAACCTTCTATTTCACATTAACATGAGACATTAACATGTAATGAGTTCTTCCCCAGCCTGCAGATATCGTACTCTTTTCAGTCCTGACTCTTTGTAGAACATAACGAAAGTTACAGGTTTGCCGCCCACCGGCATATTTTGTATATTCTGATATCTCCTTAAAAACAGGTTTACACAGAAGCAGGGAGTTGGATAGATTGGTTGATTATTCTTGTCTGCATATCGTATGCCTTCATTGTTGTCCTCATCATCATTATCAGTGTGATCAATCTTCATCTGCTTCTCATTATCCTTTTTTGCCTTCTGCCCCTCCTTCTTCTTTTTTTCTTCTATATCGTTACCACTCGCATCATCGTTATTTACTTTTTATCACCATTACCAGCACCATCGCCATTATCCTCTTCTTTTTCTTCTTGCGTTTGATTGCCTTCTTACAATCATAATCATTGGTATTATTATTACAATGTCCATCATCATAATCTTATTCTTCTACTCCATCATCTTCATCTTCATAATATTTGCCTTTATCATCATCGTCTGCATCATTACCATAACCACCACGACCACCACCGCACCATTTTCTTCATGTTCTTCTTCATCTTCTGGATTATCTTCTCCTACCGCTTAGTCTTTTTCTCCTTCTTCTCCTTTATCATTACCAATTTTCTCTTCTATTTCATTATCATCATCACTGTCTTGATCTTCTCCTTCTACTTCATGATCATCTAGGGTCCATATTCATATGGATTATTTGTTTATATAGACCACCTTTCAGTGGTTATAGACAGATTTTAAGTCGTATTTCTACTATATAAACTTTTCTAACATTCTGCGTGGTGTCTGTTTGTTCGAAGTCGTGTCTCCCTACCACTTTCGCGCAACGACGCTCTGACGCGTGTTTTTTAGGGAATTGACTAGTTTGAACCTGGGACCTGTTGCTGGTAAGGAGACGCCAGACCACACATGACATGTAGGGTTCAGAATAGTTCAGTGAGACTAGCGATGATATAATCAAATACTTAATGATTTCAGCGTCAGCTACAGTGCACTCCCTGTAAAAGAATCTTAATACTAGCTAAATTTAGTTGAAGGGTTTCAAGGCTTTCCTATTTTTAGTTAGCTGGTAAAATAACGTCGAAAAAGCAGTTACGTCTACCATTGGAAATTTTATTCTACTCACAAAACATTGTTTATAAATTGCACTATTGATAAAAGGAAATATTTTAATACAGGATGATAAAAACCAACTGCGTTCAACAAAAATGTGAACGAATATTCCCTGAATGGGTTTCCAAGTTCTACAATGGATCGAAGGATGACCTATGCCATATCACATCTATAATCTAGATTTAAGTTAAGTTTCATAAAAGAGAAAACTATCAAAATGGTCTACAGTGACCCTCAATTATCTTTAATTACTTATCTAACTTGTCGTAAATTACAGTGGCTGATGTGGCTTCTCAATAATTATATAACAGAAAAATCATAGCATTTCAGATTTTTACTTCAAGTAGCAAATGTGAACACCATGAGATTTAATTGACGATCGACACTAGTATTACGGAAATAGGGGGTGTAACAGATGAGACTTCTGCGGTTCTGAGTGAAGCCTTATGCGCTCAAAAATGCGGCATTATGTGCATTCATTATCTTGTTGGTGTTTAGGCAGCGTCAGGGGGCGGCGGGCGGCACAGCTCCACACCTCGCCGTCTCGGAAGCAGCTCCCTCCTAACTTCTCCTTACTACAATTTACCGAAGTTGGTTTTAAAAAAAGTATCTGGCTGTGTTTTCAACTGACCAATCAGCGTCTCAGTGTTAACTTTAAGCTCCACAAATGGTTCAAATGGCTCTGAGCACTATGGGACTCAACTGCTGTGGTCATCAGTCCCCTAGAACTTAGAACTACTTAAACCTAACTAACCTAAGGACATCACACACATCCATGCCCGAGGCAGGATTCGAACCTGCGACCGTAGCAGTCACACGATTCCGGACTGCGCGCCTAGAACCGCGAGACCACCGCGGCCGGCTTAAGCTCCACCTACAAAAATTCTGTCTATCCAATGAGATACATTATACTTTTCGTCGTGGGGCAATGTTTTTAACGTTTACAACGTAACAGAGACGCGGAAAAGTCTCACGCTAAAACTTGCAGCTGGTGTGGCCCTTTTAGTATTATCGTAAGATATATAAAGTTCTTCTGGAGGGCTCTACCTTTTAACATGGGCTGGGGGTGATCTTGGCGGTCGGCTGGCGACGTGGGTGTCCATCCCTTATCGTAGGGCCTTCTCGCTTACACAACTCTGCTCTCGGCTTCTGTTCTCGTTTCTCCCCTTGGAACTGCGTCTGTTTCACGGTGGGGAGGTATGACATGCATTTAGGCGTTCTTGTGTTAGTGTGTGGTATTCCATATGCTCACTCGTTGATCGTATTACTTTGGTTAATTTAATGTCAGGATTTATTCCGGATTTGCTTATCATGTCAGGATTTTCATGGAAGGTGTTGGATTTGCCTGACACCTTACACTTTCTATAGATTGGTAATTTCAATATCTACGCAATCAAGTTATCAGTCATGCAGCAAAGTAATTTGTTTACGTCATATGTTACCAGTGTCTCAGATCACTCAGAAAAACCAAATGTTCTAATCGTTTATATCGTCTCAATTGAAACAAAGCCACAGAAAATTGATGAATAATCGTCATAAATGCGTGGTGGAAAGCTGACTGTAAGTGACTGGTTACTTTTACCTGTGTATTTCAATTGATATTCCCAGACTTCGTTAAAAAGATACTAATATTTCATACCTTCCAGGGCAAATATTTAACAGATCAGGGAAAGACTTAACCGATCAAGGAGGAAGGTCGTAATCATCTCTGAACGAGGCTGAAACTGAAATGTCAGAATGCTGACGCCGTGGGAGCGCAGCCACCTGTCAGTCACAACACAATGACACACCTCTGTCAGTTGCTGCTCCTCTCCCAGCTGATCGGCGTCGCAACATTCGCGGTAATGGACTGCTACATTGTACTGTCCGTCACCGGAGCAGGTGCGGGCGATGGCGAACCCCAGGCGGTAGGAATGCGCGAATAATTTCCTCCGAGCTCGGAGAACAGCCCTGGCATTCCTCAGCGCGGATTCTCACGAACCTTACGTAAGCGCAGGGCTCGCAGGAATGAGAGCCAAAAAGCAACGGGGAAAAGAAAAGAAATGGGCGCAGCCACGAGGTCAGCTCATGTGCTCCGGCGGTCAGCCCTGGACGCCCTATAAAAGGCTATCACCGTGGCAGAGGTGTCTTCACTCTCCCCCACCCCTTCCCACCTGCCCGCCGAGTCAGGTGATACAGTGTGGAAGAACGAAACTGAGGTAGGGAGGAGGGGAGAAACAAAGATCGAATGTGTATCGCGAGGCGGGGCGATGCGACTGTGAACCTGTTCCGCCACAGTCGGCCGTGACATTTCGCAGATGAGCAGCTCTGCGCCGCAGAGTCCAGCTCCATCAGCGCGGCTCGCTCGGGCCAGTTTTTCACCCGCCCTGTCGCATCCAGCAATGCCAACAGGTTGCCGATGGACTGGCAAAAAGGGTCCACAGCGGGGCGGTTACCGGTGACTTCTGCGCCGGCTGCTGCTTCCACGATTCGCCTGCGCGGTCTCGTTTCGCGGGAAGGGCGGAAAAACTGAAGGAAAGTTGCGCAATGTGAACGGTCGGGCGCGTCTCGAAGCGTGTGGCGTTCGTCCCAGACTGAGAGAGAGGCACACCTTACGAGCGTACAACACGTCTTCTAAAGACACCTCAGAGGTTTAGCTTGAGCTGTCCCCAGGTGCATAGAAAATCTCCCTTCACTGCCACTGGATATCTGTCAACTGCATCCGCATCTACATGACTACACTGCAATTCACTAATAAGTGCGTGGCAGAGGGTTCACCGAACCACCTTCAATCTATTCTCTACCGGTCAACCCTCGAACAGCGCACGGGAAGAACGAACACTAAAATCTTATCACGCAAGCCAAAATTTCTCTTCTTTTATTGCGATGATAACCTCTCCCGTCGATGGGCGCCACCAAAATTTATTCGCATTCGGAGGAGAAAGTTGGCGACTGAAATTTCATGGGAAGTTCCCACCACAAAGGGAAACGTCTTCAGCCGGCCGCTGTGGCCGAGCGGTTCTAGGCGCTTCAGTCTGGAACCACGCGACCGCTGCGGTCGCAGGTTCGAATCCTGCCGCGGGCATGGATGTGTGTGATGTCCTTAGGTTAGTTAGGTTGAAGTAGTTCTAAGTTCTAGGGGACTGATGACCTCAGATGTTAAGTCCCACAGTGCTCAGAGCCATTTTTGAAACGTCTTCGTTTCAATGGTTTCCACCCCATCTCGCGTATCACTTCCGTGACACTTTCCTCACTATTTCGCGATAACACAAAACGAGCTATCTGTTTTGAACTTTTTCGTTTTCATCCATCAATCCTATCTGATGCAGGTGCAAACACGCAAAAATTGTCATCTTAATGTATACAGTGGGACGAAGCATTGAAATATGTGTTCGTAGAAATTCTGTTGCTGGGATCTTGACACATTCACAGAGAAAGCGTTTCACGTCCAAAGCTTTCTGTCTTGCGTATTCTTTACAGAAGTTGAATCGAAATGTACACTTCCCATATTTATTCGCCATAATCGATGTACACTAGCACGCGCGCAGGTTACGTCCGCAAGATAAACAAAATCTATTCAAAAAAAAAATGGTTCAAATGGCTCTGAGCACTATGGGACTTAACATCTGTGGTCATCAGTCCCCTAGAACTTAGAACTACTTAAACCTAACTAACCTAAGGACATCACACACATCCATGCCCGAGGCAGGATTCGAACCTGCGACCGTAGCAGTCGCGCGGTTCCGGACTGAGCGCCTAGAACCGCGAGACCTCCGCAGCCGGCCCAAAATCTATTCACATGTCTCGCAAGCGGAAATACCAAACACCTACTTTGCATGGCCGATAGAGCCAAACTGTCGAAGCTGATGTGAACAACCCTATCACTGAACTGTTCACAACAGCTCAGTCTGTGCCCTACTTTCCTATTCATAACGAGTCCTAATCCCATTGCCCCTTTTCTTGTTGCTGTAGATATTACGAATGTTCGTGAGACCACAAATCCTTGTTTTCTTCCCATTTCACTACACTGACCTCCATGCATCTACATTCATTCTTTGCATTCCTCTTTTTGGATTTTCTGTCTTTACTACTGCGGTGAAACTTCTGACATTCCATGATTCGACTTATTAGAATGTTGTCCCTTAGTTGGTCACTGCATTTTATCCTCATGATCACCTCCCAAAGATCCGAATGGAGGATTAATCTGGAATAGTTTACCAATCTTCCCCCCATGAACCATGGACCTTGCCGTTGGTGGGGAGGCTTGCGTGCCTCAGCGATACATATAGCCGTACCGTAGGTGCAACCACAACGGAGGGGTATCTGTTAAGAGGCCAGACAAACGCGTGGTTCCTGAAGAGGAGCAGCAGCCTTTTCAGTAGTTGCAGGGGTCAACAGTCTCGATGATTGACTGATCTGGCCTTGTAACACTAACCAAAACGGCCTTTCTGTGCTGGTACTGCGAACGGTTGAAATCAAAGGGAAACTACAGCCGTAATTTTTCCCGAGGGCATGCAGCTTTACTGTATGGTTAATGATGATGGCGTCCTCTTGGGTAAAATATTCCGGAGGTAAAGTAGTCCCCCATTCGGATCTCCGGGCGGGGACTACTCAAGAGGACGTCGTTATCAGGAGAAAGAAAACTGGCGTTCTACGGATCGGAGCGCGGAATGTCAAATCCCTTATTCGGGCAGGTAGGTTAGAAAATTTAAAAAGGGAAATGAATAGGTTAAAGTTAGATATAGTGGGAATTAGTGAAGTTCGGTGGCAAGAGGAACAAGACTTTTGGTCAGGCAAATACAGGGTTATAAATACAAATTCAAATAGGGGTAATGCAGGAGTAGGTTTAATAATGAATAAAAAATAGGAATTCGGGTAAGCTACTACAAACAACATAGTGAACGTATTATTGTGGCCAAGATAGACACGAAGCCCACACCTACTACAGTAGTACAAGTTCATATGCCAACTAGCTCTGCAGATGACGAAGAAATTGAAGAAATGTATGATGAAATAAAAGAAATTATTCAGATAGTGAAGGGAGACGAAAATTTAATAGTCATGGGTGACTGGAATTCGGTAGTAGGAAAAGGGAGAGAAGGAAACGTAGTAGGTGAATATGGATTGGGGCTAAGAAATGAAAGGGGAAGCCGCCTGGTAGAATTTTGCACAGAGCACAACTTAATCATAGCTAACACTTGGTTCAAGAATCATAAAAGAAGGTTGTATACATGGAAGAAGCCTGGAGATACTGACAGATTTCAGATAGATTATATAATGGTAAGACAGAGATTTAGGAACCAGGTTTTAAATTGTAAGACAGTTCCAGGGGCAGATGTGGACTCTGACCACAATGTATTGGTTATGAACTGTAGATTAAAACTGAAGAAACTGCAAAAAGGTGGGAATTTAAGGAGATGGGACCTGGATAAACTGTCTAAACCAGAGGTTGTTCAGAGTTTTAGGGAGAACGTAAGGGAACAAATGGCAGGAACGGGGGAAAGAAATACAGTAGAAGAAGAATGGATAGCTCTGAGGGATGAAGTAGTGAAGGCAGCAGAGGATCAAGTAGGTAAAAAGACGAGGGCTAGTAAAAATCCTTGGGTAACAGAAGAAATATTGAATGTAACTGATGAAAGGAGAAAATATAAAAATGCAGTAAATGAAGCAGGCAAAAAAGAATACAAACGTCTTAAAAATGAGATCGACAGGAAATGCAAAATGGCTAAGCAGGGAGGCTAGAGGATAAATGTAAGGATGTAGAGGCTTATCTCACTAAGGGTAAGATAGATACTGCCTACAGGAAAATTAAAGAGACCTTTGGAGAAAAGAGAACGACTTGTATGAATATCAAGAGCTCAGATGGAAAGAAGGGAAAGCAGAAAGGTGGAAGGAGTATAAATAGGGTCTATATAAGGGCGATGTACTTGAGGACAATATTATGGAAATGAAAGAAGAGGTAGATGAAGATGAAAGGGGGATATGATACTGCGTGAAGAGTTTGACAGAGCGCTGAAAGACCTAAGTCGAAACAAGGTCCCGGGAGTAGACAACATTCCATTAGAACTAAATGGTTCAAATGGCTCTGAGCACTATGGGACTTAACATCTGTGGTCATCAGTCCCCTAGAACTTAGAACTACGTAAACTTAGCTAACCTAAGGACATCACACACATCCATGCCCGAGGCAGGATTCGAACCTGCGACCGTAGCAGTCTCGCAGTTCCGGACTGAGCGCCTAGAACCGCGAGACCACCGCGGCCGGCCCATTAGAACTACTGACGGCCTTGGGAGAGCCGGTCCTGACAACACTCTACCATCTGGTGAGCAAGATGTATGAGACAGGCGAAATACCCTCAGACTTCAAGAAGAATGTAATAATTCCAATCCCAAAGAATGCAGGTGTTGACAGATGTGAAAATTACCGAACTATCAGTTTAATAAGTCACGGCTGCAAAATACTAATACGAATTCTTTACAGGCGAATGGAAAAACTAGTAGAAGCCGACCTTGGGAAAGATCAGTTTGGATTCCGTAGAAATATTGGAACACGTGAGGCAATACTGACCCTACGGCTTATCTTAGAAGCTAGATTAAGGAAAGGCAAACCTACGTTTCTAGCATTTGTAGACTTAGAGAAAGCTTTTGACAATGTTGACTGGAATGCTCTCTTTCAAATTCTGAAGGTGGCAGGGGTAAAATACAGGGAGCGAAAGGCTATTTACAATTTGTATAGAAACCAAATGGCAGTTATAAGAGGTGAAGGACATGGAAGGGGAAGCAGTGGTTGGGAAGGGAGTGAGACAGGGTTTTTGCCTCTCCCCGATGTTATTCAATCTGTATATTGAGCAAGCAGTAAAGGAAACAAAAGAAAAATTCGGAGTAGGTATTAAAATCCATGGAGAAGAGACAGCAAAGGACTTGGAAGATCAGTTGAACGGAATGGATAGTGTCTTGAAGGGAGGATATAAGATGAACATCAACAAAAGCAAAACGAGGATAATGGAATGTAGTCGAATTAAGTCGGGTGATGCTGAGGGAATCAGATTAGGAAATGAGACACTTAAAGTAGTACAGGAGTTTTGCTATTTGGGGAGCAAAATAACTGATGATGGTCGAAGTAGAGAGGATATAAAATACAGACTGGCAATGGCAAGGAAAACGTTTCTGAAGAAGAGAAATTTGTTAACATCGAATATAGATTTAAGTGCGAGTATTTGTATGGAGTGTAGCCATGTATGGAAGTGAAACATGGACATTAAATAGTTTGGATAGTGAGAGAATAGAAGCTTTCGAAATATGGTGCTACAGAAGAATGCTGAAGATTAGATGAGTAGACCACATAACTAATGGGGAGGTGTTGAATAGGATTGGGGAGAAGAGAAGCTTGTGGCACAACTTGACTAGACGAAGGGACCGGTTAGTAGGACATGTTCTGACGCATCAAGGGATCACAAATTTAGCATTGGAGGGCAGCGTAGAGGGTAAAAATAGTAGAGGAAGACCAAGAGATGAATACACTAAGAAGATTCAGAAGGATGTGGGTTGCAGTAAGTACTGGGAGGTGAAGAAACTTGCACAGCATAGAGTAGCATGGAGAGCTGCATCAAACCAGTCTCAGGACTGAAGACCACAACAACAACAGTTTACCAATGGAGAGATGATGATGACACTTTATCAATTACAGGCCACATTTCCTGGTGAATACGCCCTACGTGTCTTCAGTGTAGTGGTTTGCATTGCCTTCCACAGCCTCATGCCGTTGGTCATTGCTGATTCTCCCTATTTTCTCACTCCGAGGGCAAGAGAGTGGCCTGAACCTCTGTCTGCTTTTCCGTACTCTCTGACATGGCCGTTGGGAGAATGAGGATGCCTTCCTACGGCGAAATCTTTGGCCACTATTTTTTAAGGTTATCATTCAGATTTAATCAGGGGAAAGTTTCGAACCCGGGACGCAGTACGTTTCGACTGCTGGTCAAAGAGACTACCCCTTTCTTTTGCACTTTGCAGACACGTACTTCACTGTTTTTTTAAGACAAAGAAAATACTTATACTGGCTGAAAAGAACATACACAGTCAGCTTCAGACTGGGTGGAGTCAAGCCGGGCACGGTTCGAGCCGTGAGGCCTGGCCACGATGCCTCCCCTTCCCCCGCCTGCCTCTGTGCTGGTCCCTGACATGCTACTGGATCTTCCTTATTTTTTTAATATTTTTTCCTTACAATTTGCTAAACAAAAAGAAAACAGGAAACAAAATCAGAGTTCATCCTACATAGCTTTAGCCACTTAAAAAAGAAAAAAATTCTTTTCCAGTCGTTGCCTGCAACAATTTTGTTTATTTTCTTTTTATTAATTTAAAAAAAAAGAACAAGACAAACGTATACTGCTGGCCATTATAATTGCTACACCACGAAGATGACGTGCTACAGACGCGAAATTTAACCGACAGGAAGAAGATGCTGTGATATTCAAATGATTAGATTTTCAGAGCATTCACACGAATTTGGCTCCGGTGGCGACACCTGCAACGTGCTGACATGAGGAAAATTTCCAACCGATTTCTCATGCACAAACAGCAGTTGACCGGCGTTGCCTGGTGAAACGTTGTTGTGATGCATCGTGTAAGGAGGAGAAATGCGTACCATCACGTTTCCGACTTTGATAAAAGTCGGATTGTAACCTATCGCGATTCCGGTTTATCGTTTCGCGACATTGCTGCTCGCGTCGATCGAGATCTAATGACTATTAGCAATATATGGAATCGGTGGGTTCAGGTGGGGAATACGCAACGCCGTACTGGGTTCTAACAGCCTCGTATCACTAGCAGTCGAGACGACAGGCATCTTATTCGCATGGGTGTAACGGATCGTGCAGCCACGTCTCGACCCCTGAGTCGACATATGGGGACGTTTGCAAGACAACAACCATCTGCACGAACAGTTCGACGACGTTTGCAGCAGCTTGGACAATCAGGTCGGAGACCATGGCTGCGGTTACCCTTGACGCTGCATCACAGACAGGAGCGCCTGCGATGGTGTACTCAACGACGAACCTGGGTGCACGAATGGTAAAACGTCATTTTTTCGGATGAATGCAGGTTCTGTTTACAGCATCATGATGGTCGCATCCGTGTTTGGCGTCATCGCGGTGAACGCACGTTGGAAGCGTGTATTCGTAATCGCCATACTGGCGTATCACCCGGCATGATGGTATGGGGTGCCATTGGTTACACGTCTCGGTCACCTCTTGTTCGCATTGACGGCACTTTGAACAGTGGACGTTACATTTCAGATGTGTTACGACCCGAGGCTCTACCCTTCATTCGAACCCTGCGAAACCCTACATTTCAGCAGGATAATGCAGGACCGTATGTTGCAGGTCATGTACGGGCCTTTCTGGATACAGAAAACGTTCGACTGCTGCCCTGGCCAGCACATTCTCCAGATCTCTCACCAATTGAAAACGTCTGGTCAATGGTGGCCGAGCAAGTGGCTCGTCACAATACGCCAGTCACTACTCTTGATTAACTGTGGTATCGTGTTGAAGCTGCATGGGCAGCTGTACCTGTACACGCCATTCAAGTTCTGTTTGACTCAATGCCCAGGCGTATAAAGGCCGTTATTACGACCAGAGGTGGTTGTTCTGGGTACTGATTTCTCAGGATCTATGCACCCAAATTGCGTGAAAATGTAATCATATGTCATTTGTAGTATAATATATTTGTCCAATGAATACCCGTTTATCATCTGCGTTTCTTCTTGGTGTAACTACTTTAATGGCCAGTAGTGTAATTAACTGTGCGAAAAAACTTCTGAACGGGACCATAACGAGAGTATCAGAAGAACCGGTTAACTCTGCCGATACCTTGACGACGAAATACAAGATTCAACATATTGGCGTATTAGTGGCAGTACCGTGGCAATCGCAAACACTTCTAATATGCAGTGGCCACATACTGGTGGTAGGCGAGTGGGTCCCTATCGTCCCCGTCATCTTTACTTTATTGAACATAGTGGCCCAACAACCAAGCAACGGCTTTGACTTTGCTCTTTGAAAGTAGGAAGAGTCATGACGCAATAGGATATCAGCTGAAAAGGCAATGTCAGCGAATCGAGCCATAAAGGCTAATTGTTTTTTAAGCAAATGTCTATTCAGTTCGTGACCACAACAGGTAAATCTATACTGTACCGTGTCTATGGCGGGAAAGCGACTACATTAATCCGTAACACCAAGTCGGATACGGAATACAGGCAGTTTCCTTTGAACATCGGAAAGTCCCAAAGCAACGAGAGAATGCTGCCGCCTCGTATCAAAATGGATAAATGTGATACTTCCATTAAAGAAACAACTATAGTGCGTTTAAAATTAGTTGTGACTTTTGACGTTTGGCTCACCGAAGGGGACGTGACGCCATTGCCCAGGTAACACCAATGGCAAGGCAGCTTTCCCTTCCGCGCCGCCAGAGGTTTGGTTGGCAAAGTGCCCCTGTTGTCACGCATCGGTTAAACAGTACCACATGGTGTCACGCATTACATTCAACTACGTTCTTGAGCTCTCGTTGTGAAGTAGCATTTTTTGGCGCTGAAGTGTTCTGCAGCTGTTGTGAACAAGTGTTTTGTGTTGGCGTTGCATTGGTAATAACAGTGCAGTACGTCTGAATACGAGGTTCGCATTAAAATTGTCGTCCAAGAACACGTTCACTTGATGTGAAGATAATGTTCTGTTGCATAATATTCCTCAGAATTCGACAACAACAAAAAAATGGTTCAAATGGCTCTGAGCACTATGGGACTTAACTTCTGAGGTCATCAGTCCCCTAGAACTTAGAACTACTTAAACCTAACCAGCCTAATGACATCACACGCATTCATGCCCGAGGAAGGATTCGAATCTGCGACCGTAGCGGTCGCGCGGTTCCAGACTGAAGCGCCTAGAACTGCTCGGCCGCACCGCCCGGCTTTTACGAATTAACACAGTTTTGCTAACTTTAAGTGAATAGGGCACAAACTCTCCGCTAAACATATCGTTCAAAATCAGTGTAAAAGTAGTATCCAACAAAGACCAAAAACCCACATAAAAGCCGCGCAGAGTGGCCGCGCGTCTTAATCGCCGTGTCACGGATTACGCCGCCTCTCCCGCCGGAGCTTCGAGTCCTCCCTCGGGCATGGGTGTGTGTATGTGGTGTGTGTTTTGTTCTCAGCACAAGTTAGTTTAAATAACGTGTAAGTCTAGGGTCGATGACCTTAGTAGTTTGGTTCCTTAGTAATTCACACACATTTTTTTCCCACATAAAACTCCTTAGGCAGACCATCCAAACCCGGCAACTTGCGCGAAGGCGGTCTGAAAATAGGCAGCGTGACATTGAATATCTTCTAAACACGCAGCAGTATGAGCAGGTGTAAGTCTAAGATCCAGAGCCTGAATAAATAAATCGGGTGACGTTTCAACAGGAACGGGTAACTCATATAGCCCAACACAGAATTGATGTACAGCACACAATATGTCCTTTTGTGCGGTCACAACATTGCCGTCCTCTGTCTTGAAAGACGTGATAAACGCTCGTCGACGACGAGTCTGATATCAAATGACATAATATAGAAAAGTCAGTTCATTCTCTGATTCGGAACATGGTTTAGATCGCATCCTTAATCCTCCCTTTTGACGCTACCTCAATCTTTAACAATTGCACCTTTGCACGCCTGGCGTCTGCAATCCGTAGCGGAGCCTGATGCATACTTTCATAAAGATCACTTGAGAGAGAGTAGCAAAATTCTTGCGTCCTCCGATATTCCCGCGCTCTATCAGCGCAGGATTGTAACAACGTTGGTCTGAACCCCGGCTTTGCAAATTGAACCCACCATTCCAAAATAGAGGCGTATCGCTCAGTTGAGAGAGCGACTACAGTCCCAGACTTCACGGATCACCTCATGGAAAGACTGATGCTCAAAGTGTTCCACAGTTAGCATCTAGGGCAATCGAAACAATTTCACTGACTTTCGTGTGTGGTTTAAAGTAACAGTCACTGCACAGTGGTCAGTGAAGCTGGTGGGGATGACATCGACAACCAAAATCCTACCACACATCCTATTTTATACATAAAATTCGTAAAGCTTACTGCTAGAAGTAGCAATAAAATAGGTATAAAAATAGGTATATTTGGCAAGAGTCTGATATTTACAGACACAAACATCTTTCAGTTTCAAGGAACGAATTAAATCTTGCAAATGCCAACAGAAATTAAAAAGTGCAAAAACCAGCGAGAGAAAAGCGAGTAAATTGTAGTTCTTGTAGGAATACGACATCCGTACAGGGATCATAGATAAACTGACGCAACGAAGCGAGCAGCGGATCCGATTTCCCCCTATCAACATTCAAAGAAAGTAACGCATAAGCACACAGATTTTAACAACAAGAAACGAAATTCGAGGTGTTGACCAATTGAATTAAGTCATCACAAAACGCCGGCCGGAGTGGCCGTGCGGCTCTATGGTCGCAGGTTCGAATCCTGCTTCGGGCTTGGATGTGTGTGATGTCCTTAGGTTAGTTAGGTTTAAGTAGTTCTAAGTTCTAGGCGACTGATGACCTCAGAAGTTAAGTCGCATAGTGCTCAGAGCCATCACAAAGCAAGATCCATTGCCCACTCCATTGATGAATCAGAGGGTTGGGGACTCCCACCTCCATCTGTAGAATCTTTATATTCCATCGTTTTACGAGCTACCGAGCGCTCTGGTTGGACGCGTTGTTCACAACAACTTTGAGGCAATAGAACATGGGAAATCGGGGACGTAGGCGGTTCTTGAATATTAGGCAGAATAGGTGACAAACAAGGAGCAGCAGTTGGCCACTACATAGGATGAGACCCTTGCAATTCCGATCGACACAAGAGAGGGGTCAGTCACCACAACACATGGGTCAACAAGCAGGATTTCATGGCCTCCAAACGACTTCACTGGAGTAATAACAGTTGGTCGTTCCCGGCATCACCTGAGTGGGTGCCATCAAGGGAAGAGGTGATTTTGGGGACGTCTCAATTTGCTGCTGTTAAATCACTGTAACATCACTGGGCTCAACAAGTTCCCCACCCTTTGGTGGTTCAGGATGAGTTTCCTCAACAGAGGGAGGGATACTAGGCGAAACACCGAGCAAGGTGGCGCAGTGGTTAGACACTGGACTCGCATTCGGGAGGACGACGGTTCAATCCCGCCTCCGGCCATCCTGATTTAGGTTTTCCGTGATTTCCCTAAATCGCTCAGGCAAATGCCGGGATGGTTCCTTTCAAGGGTACGGCCGACTTCCTTCCCCGTCCTTCCCTAATCCGATGAGACTGATGACCTCGCTGTCCGGTCTCCTTCCCCAAACCAACCAACTAGGCGAAACACCAGAGCACTTAGCTGCTGTTTTCGCACTATCGAACCCATCTGGAATCAGGACTACGAGATACATCAACCGACAAAACTACTTCCGGGAGGGGTAGGTGAGGAGTGGACCCATCCGACTCCTCACTATCCTGCCTACAGTGCCACTTATTCTGTACTGCGGACACTGCCTGCTTGGTAACAATTTGAGGACCGTGGTGGGAGGGTAAAGGCGGAAAGTCGGAAGCAGTAAACTGTGCATCCTGTTGTTTTATTGTACCCGGGGAAGACTTGGCACCAACTTCGTGAACATTAGAAACGAGATGAGCTAACGTCAACTTACTGGGCTGTTTGAATGAGAGCATCAATACAACAATCCGCCTCAGGCAACTGGATCTAAGGTGGCCACTTTCATTTCAGAGAAAGCGTGTCCCCAGTTGCCCGTTATACGTAGTATGAATGCGGTAACCACAGACCAGCAGATGGGTAGGAATTTCACATTTAACTACCATCTCCAATGAACGGATTCCGCTATAATATTGCAAACCAGTGTTGATAGACAAGTGTTCGCTTCGAATACCCCTTGCATCACCGTAAGGAACAGAGACTACCATAAGTAAGCTGTCGTCTGTTGCCGGCGGGAGACCGAACGCTCGGGCGTTAATACACATATCAAAAAAGTTTTGCGTCACCCCGGTTCCCAGAAGTCCTGGAGATAGACGTCGACTGTGGATATTGTAATAGAGACACAGTCCCTTTGACTGTTCAGAGATGTTACTACGCCCGCCCAAAGATGTAAACAACCATGCATGAGCAGCGCCTATTAGACTGAGGGGGTCCGACAGCCGATCCGTTCCAGTCATTCCACGAGGAAGGAGGTACACGGCTCGTGTTGTCGGTAGTTCAACCATGCCTAGACGGTCAATACCGCGGTTCGATCGCGTCAGCAATCTTACTTTGTGCGAGGAAGGGCTCTCAAAAAGGAAAGTGTCCAGGCGTCTCGGAGTGAACCAAAGCGATGTTGTTCGGACATGGAGGAGATACAGACAGATAGGAACTGTCGATGACATGCCTCGCTCAGGCCGCCCAAGGGCTACTATTGTAGTGGATGACCGCTACCTACGGATGATGGCTCGGAGGAAACCTGACAACAACGCCCTCATGTTGAATAATGCTTTTCTTGCAGCCATAGGGCGTCTTGTTATGACTGAAACTGTGCACAACAGGCTGCACGAAGCGCAACTTCACGCCCAACGTCCATGGCGATGGCCATCTATGCAACTACGACGCCATGCAGCGCGGTAGAGATGGGCCCAGCAACATGCCGAATAGACCGCTCAGGCATGAAGTTCTCTTCGCCGATGAGTGTCGCATATGCCTTCAACCAGACAATTGTCGGAGACGTGTTTGGAGGCAACCCGGTCGGGCTGAACGCCTTAGACAAATTGTCCAGGGAGAGAAGCAAGGTGTAGGTTGCCTGCTGTTATGTGGTGGCATTATGTGTGTCCGACATACGCCGCTGCTGGTCATGGAAGGCGCCATAATGGCTGTATGGTACGTGAATGCCATCCTACGACCGATAGTGAAACCATATCGGCATCATATTGGCAAGGCATTCGTCTTCATGGGCGACAATTTGCACCCCAGTCGTGCACATCTTGTGAATGACTTCGTTCAGGATAACGACATGGCTCGACTAGAGTGGCCAGGATGCTCTCCAGCCATGAACCCTATCGAACGTGCCTGGGATGGATTGAAAAGGACTGTTTACGGACGACGTGACCCACCAACCACTCTGGGGGATCTACGCCGAATCGCCGTTGTGGAGTGGGACAATCTGGACCAACAGTGCCTAGATGAACTTGTGGATAGTATTCCACAACGAATACGGGCATGCATCAATAGAAGAAGACGTGCTACTGGGTATTAGAGGTACCGATGTGTACAGCAATCTGGACCACCACCTCTGAAGGTCTCGCTGTACGGTGGTACAGCATGGTATGTGCGGTTTTCATGAACTATAAAAAAGGCGGAAATGATGTTTATGTTGATGTCTGTTACAATAATCTGTACAGATCCCGGAACTCTCGGAAACGAGGTGATGCGAAACTTTTTTTAATGTGTGTATAATCCAGTTTCACGTTAGCAAGAAGCACCATACTTATGGAAACATCACAATGATTACAGGGAACTTGAAAACATGATGCAAAAGCAACCTATCTACGTAGGAACCTGATAAGATGTTATATGATTTGTATCGACGAGCCAGTCATGAATATCCAAAGATTGGGCTTCACGGAACGCGTGAGTTATCAAAACGGAAGCTTACTGTACCTTGGAACTATGAGCGGACTGCTTGCTGTTCACAGACATACCAAACAATTAATGCTACGAAACAAATAACGAAGCAACATACTCGAAAACACAGACAAGATGGAGGAAAAGCTGTCCAGCCGCACGCGGCGGTGCGATGAGGCAATAGACTAACACTCTTCCCGCTAGGGTGCTCCAGGTACAAGTCCCTAAAATGAAGATGAAAAGTTCTGCTGAAACATCGCAGTAAATACGTCTGACAGCCTTTAGGAGAGACAACTGGTACGTAGTGACAAGGATACTGAACAGTCTAGTTAATGTGACTACCTGCCACTAAAATCCAAAACTTTTTTGCAGCACAGATGTGCCGGAAGCAAGTATTGGGGTTGTGGAAGGTAACGATGAGGTGCTGTGGGCCATTCTCGGTTGAGAATCCATAGCGCGAAGAGCCCGATCGAGGTAGTCCCACGAATACTCGATTGGGTTTATATCCTGGGAGTTTGGTGATCAGGAGAGTACGGTAGACTTATCCTCATGCTCTTCAAACTATTCACGAGCACAGCAAGCAGTGTCACATGTTGCATTGTCTTACTAGTAGATGCCTTCGAGACAACGAAAAACAAAATGCATGCAGGTATGGACATGGTCCCCCAAGGGTAGACCGATACTTGTGTTCCTCGATTGTGCTTCCCAGAATGACGAGATCACCTAGGAAATGCCATGATAAAACCAAAAGTTCTCTCTTCCAGCCGGGACCCTCCAGAAGGTTGTCTGCTTTCAGACGTTTCACACCATACACACCAATGGCCATCTGTCTGATGTGACAGACTTGTAATCTCTCAGTTGACGTTCAGTTGCGGTGCTGGCATCCAGATTCCAACTTCCATTGCCGATGGACTGCTGTCAGCATGGTTGCATGAACCACATGCCTGCTACACAGGCCCATACACATTAACGTTCGCTCAACGGTCGTTCAGGATAGACTGTTGATAGCTCCTTGGTTCTTCTGGGTGGTCAGCTGCTGAACAGTTCAACCTCCATTCGCCCGAACACATCTCCACAGCTGTCCTTCACCCCTGTCACCTGTGGGCGGTGGTGCACCACAGTTGCTTCATCGCTGATTTTAGATAGAACCATTTGGTATGTACGGCACACTTCAACGACTGCAGAAGGCGAACTGTTTACAAACTTGGCCGTTTCGTAAATGCTTCCACCTTTGCCCTGAAAACCAATAAATATGTTGTTCTGAATGTCACATAATTCGTTGCGGTTCCACATTACAACGAACTGCACTGTTTTCCCCGCGTCCCATCCAACACATTTTTATATATCCCCCCCCCCCCCCCCCCCCCCCCCGCTAGGCTCTAGGCCTGACATCTGCCACCGAGAGTGGTTATTGTACGTTGTCGTCGAAAATAGCCATTGTTCATATTAATGTGACTGGGCCGTCTATAACTACTTGCATAAATAAACTCTTTCTCTGGTGTCTACTGTATCATTGTGTATCAACATAAAACAGCATGAATCGTAAACATTTATGTACCAGTGTGTGCTTTATACGAGAATTTAAATTACACTATTGTAACAGGGACTGTCTACGGAAGTGTTGGTAACCATTCAGGCTCTCTTCCTTCCAACATACACTACTGGCCATTAAAATTGCTACACGAAGAAGAAGTGCAGATGATAAACGGGTATTCATTGGACAAAATATGGTACTAGAACTGACATGTGATTACATTTTCACGCAATTTCGGTGCATACATCCTGAGAAATCAGTACCCAGAACAACCACCTCTGGTCGTAATAACGGCCTTTATACGCCTGGGCATTGAGTCAAACAGAGCTTGGACGGCGTGTACAGGTACAGCTGCCGACGCAGCTTCAACACAATACCACAGTTCATCAAGAGTAGTGACTGGCGTATTGTCACGAGCCAGTTGCTCGGCCACCATTGACCGGACGTTTTCAATTGGTGAGTGATCTGGCCAGGGCAGCAGTCGAACAGGATCTGCTAGATGCGGTCGTGCATTATCCTGCTGAAATGTAGGGTTTCGCAGGGATCAAATGAAGGGTAGAGCCACAGGTCGTAACACATCTGAAATGTAACGTCCACTGTTCAAAATGGCGTCAATGCGGGTAAGAGGTGACCGAGACGTGTAACCAATGGCACCCCATACCTTCACGCCGGGTGATAGGCCGGTATGGAGATGACGAATACACGCTTCCAAAGTGCGTTCACCACGATGTCGCCAAACACGGATACGACCATCATGATGCTGTAAACAGAACCTGGATTCATCCGAAAAAATGACGTTTTGCCATTCGTGCACCCAGGTTCGTCGTTGAGTACACCATCGCAGGCGCTCCTGTCCGCGATGCAGCGTCAAGGGTAACCGCAGCCACGGTCCCCGAGTTGATAGTCCATGCTGCTGCAAACGTCGTCGAACTATTCGTGCAGATGGTTGTTGTTTTGCAAACGTCCCCATCTGTTGACTCAGGGATCGAGACGTGGCTGCACGATCCGTTACAGCCATGCGGATAAGATGCCTGTCATCTCGACTGCTAGTGATACGAGGCCGTTGCGATCCAGCATGGCGTTCCGTATTACCATCCTGAACCCACCGATTCAATATTCTGCTAACAATCATTGGTTCTCGACCAACGCGAGCAGCAATGTCGCGATCCGATAAACCGCAATCGCGATAGGCTACAATCCGACCTTTATCAAAGTCGGAAACGTGATGGTACGCATTTCTCCTCCTTACACGAGGCATCACAACATTTCACCAGGCAACGCCGGTCAACTGCTGTTTGTGAATGAGAAATCGGTTGGAAATTTTCCTGATGTCAACACGTTGTAGGTGTCGCCACCGGCGGCAAACCTTGTGTGAATGCTCTGAAAAGCTAATCATTTGCATATCACAGCATCTTCTTCCTGTGGGTTAAATTTCGCGTCTGTAGCACGTCATCTTCGCGGTGTAGCAATTTTAATGGCCAGTAGTGTAAATGTGAACTTGAACAACAGATCTATCCGGATTAACTTACGACACGTTTCAAACTTCAATAATTGTAGCTACTATTTAGGGTTTGAATTCGATTTAACTCTTCATAGACAAGTAAATATAAGTACACTGTCAACTTAAATAGTGTGACATCAATATTTAACTGCGAGAGAATGTATGTCATGGACATAAACCATAATTAGCCTAACTATTATTGTTTTGTATAACTGTTTTACAACGATGTAGGCTCGATGTTGGGCGTCAGAGGTAAATCTTTGCAATTATCATTGGCTCACAAGGAATACTGCCATTGTAGTTGACAGCTACTGAACTCGTTGCTTAGCAGATTTTCGGCATCTCTGGAGAAGACAAGATGGTGGGTGTCAATGCCAGAATTAATTAAAAAATCTCAGATTATTCCTATTGCCGATCCGATTCGCCGTCCTGTCAAAGAACTCGCACTGCGGAAACGGTCAGGACTGTTTGAAAACGATGTGGGAGTGGGATGTGCTGGGGCTGAGATACGATCACTCTTTAATGAACGCCCACATAACTATGTATTTGCGTAGCATGAATCACTTAATTAGTATTTAACTTTGGTCCTGACAATAGCGTATTTAACAGTCAGACACCCTGGCCAGAGCCCAAATTCCCGAAAGACCAGAACTACTACACAGTCACTATTCAGTGCTGGTAACTATTCAGTTCACTGTCTCATCGCATACTCGGGGTCCTCATGGTTTGTGGTGAACAATGGTTTCGTATCGTTCTTTCAGCGTCTTTATTCTTCTGTATTGGTGTGTAAGTGTCGGACTGAATTGCCACAGTTAGTTAGGCACTGGTTCCGGGAGATGCAATATCGAGATTCTTGCTCATTTTATCCCAGGCTGTTTCTAAAAAGTGTCTGAGAGCTGGTGGCTCATTGCTTTGTTATTAGGTTTGTTGATATTAACTCATTGAATCCAACACCCACGAAACGTAAATCAGAAACGTAAATCACACTTCACATAAGAAGTAGTTCAAACCGCCGATAAATATTCTACTGAGGAAACCAAAAGCGAGAATTTGAGTCATACGGCACAACTAATGAAATAAATAGTCTAAAATTACTGGTAAAAAATAGACATGACGCTTCAAGCAACTGTAATCTGTAATGGAAACTATATGTTCAATGTTAGGTTCAAAAGATAAAGTGATCTTAGTCAGAAGCAATCTTCACATACTGATCGAACGGTGATTGCGATAAATTGTAGCTTCTAAATGCAATGCAATTTTCAGAAGACCAAAACCGATTTCGCAAACGAGTTTGCATGTCAAGGCTCCATTCGATTTTGCTAGCTTGATCTAACATATGTGTTCCAATCGCCAACTGTGTAACACAAATGGTTTCAGGCAATCGACAGTTCGATTTAAGATTTAGTCAACACTATGACTGCGTCTCCTCATTACATACTGGTGAGTAGCTTCTTGCTCAGTCTACTACTTCTTTTTCACTGCATACAAAAGGCCTCACAGTCCGTATTAGCCGATATTATTAAAAACAAATAGGAACATGATAGCCCAAGTAAGTTTCAAAAAATAATTGATAGTATACATGGGAGCGAATATAGATTGAGGAAGTATGACGCTAACAGTGAGAAAGAAACGTTTATTTGTGCGATTTTAAAATTTTGACTCAACTAGCTATGCACCCAAGTGTGGGGCTCTGACGTATGCACGTACTATGGTTTCCGAATGACAAAGAAAGGCCGCCATAGGCAAATTTAGAGAGAGATAACCGAAATTTATGGAAAAGAGATGAATGAAGTTTCAGATCGAAAATGGCGGATCATGTATGACAACAGACGAACGATAATCCTCATGAAGAACAATCAGGCAGACTTTGGATTGTGACTTACGAACCAAGGATTCAGGCAACAATTTACCAGTGTAGATGTTTCACTATTGAGAGCTGAGTTGATGTTAACCTGAAATTTCATATTCAGGTATTTATCAAGTTGTTCAAAAAATGGTTCAAATGGCTCTGAGCACTATGGGACTTAACATCTGAGGTAATCAGTCCCCTAGAACATAGAACTACTTAAACCTAACCAACCTAAGGACATCACACACATCCATGCCCGAGGCAGGATTCGAACCTGCGACCGTAGTAGTCGCGCGGTTCAGGACTGAAGCGCCTAGAACCGCTTCGCCACAGCGGCCGGCATCAAGTTGTTAATGGTGGTTTGAGCTATATAAATGTGTGTGCCAGGTGTTTTTCGGCTTTCGACAGATGAACACAAAAAACAACGAATGGGAGCTGCACTGACTTTTGTCACTCATTACGACAACGATGTCGATGAGGTTCTGAATCACATTGTTGCTGGTCGCGAGACCTGGGCTTCGGATAAAAGAACAGAAAGAAAGCTTGTCAGTGGAATGGCACTGTTTACGATCCGTCCCTTCCTTATAAAAAATCTGAGCAACAAAGAAGTTATTGTCACATTTTACTGACATTGAAAGGCCGTCCTACTCATCAACTTTATGCCTATAGAGTAGACCGTAAGCGTTCCCTCCTGCTGTCATATCCTTCACCGGCTATGCTGCGCCGCTCAAAACAGACGACGTGGAGTTCTCCTGCAACATTCTGCTTTTTCACGGTAACGCTCGCCCCAGTTCTGCAGCTTTGACGAAGGACTCGCTACGGCAGCGCAAGTGGGAAGATTCTGAACATCCAGTCAGTAGCTCTGACTTGGACGCGAATGATCACCATCATTTTCTCAAATTGAAAGATTTTTGGAGCGGAAAACTCTACGGAAACGGAAACGAACTGGAAGAGGACGTTAGTGACTGGTTCAACAATTTGATGGCAACTGAGCATGAAGAAGGCTACGACAAGTGTTGACTGAACTTGAACGGCAACTGCATAGAAACATAGCTGAGGTAACACAGTGTGTTAACAAAGTGGGGCTATCATTTCAAAAAATCGTAACTGGAAAACTATTGGAAAAGTGATCCACATCTACATCTACATGGTTACTCTGAAATTCACACTTAAGGGCCTGGCAGAGGGATCATCGAACCGTTTTCATACTACTTCTCTACCATTCCACTCTCGAATCGTGCATGGGAAAAATGAACACCTCAATCTTTCAGTTCGAGCTCTGATTTCTCTTATTTTATTAGTATGATCATTTCTCCCTATGTAGGTGGATGTCAACAAAATATTTTCGCATTCAGAAGAGAAAGTTTGTGATTGAAATTTCGTAAATAGATCTCGCCGCAAAGAAAATCATCTTTGTTTCAATGACTACCACCCCAACTCATGTATCATATCAGTGACACTCTCACCCCTATTGCGTAATAACACGAAACAAGCTGCCCTTATTTGCACTTCTTCGATGTCCTCCGACAATCCTACCTGGTAAGGATCCCATACCGCTCACCAATATTCCAGCAGAGGGTGGACAAGTGTAATGTAGGCTGCCTCTTTAGTGGGTTTGTCGCATCTTCTAAGTGTTCTGCCAACAAAGCGCAGTCTTTGTTTCGCCTTCCCCACAATATTATCTATGTTGTCTTTACAATTTAAGTTGCTCGTAATTATAATTCCTAGGTATTTAGTCGAATTGATAGCCCTTAGGCACTGATGACCTCAGAAGCTAAGTCCCATAGTGGTCAGAGCCAGCCCTTAGGCTTGTGCGATTTATCGTATACCCAAAATTTATCGGATTTCTTTTAGTACCCATGTGGATGACCTCGCACTTTTCTTTGTTTAGTGCCAATTGCCACTTTTCGCTCCATACAGAAATTCTTTCTCAATCATTTTGTAATTGGAATTGATCGTCTGATGATTTTACTAGACGGTAAACTACAGCGTCGTCTAAGGAGGCTGCTCAGATTATCATCTATATCGTTTATGTAAATCAGGAACAGCATTGGGCCTGTGACACTACCTTGCGGAACGCCAGATATTGCTTCTGTTCTACTCGATGATTTACCGTCCATCACTACGAACTGTGTGACCTCACGAATCCAGTCACACAGCTGGGACGATACTCCTTATGCACGCAATTTGATTAATAGTCGCTTGTGAGGAACGATATCAAAAGCCTTCTGGAAATCCAGGAATATGGAATCGATCTGAGATCCCTTG
This sequence comes from Schistocerca serialis cubense, assembly GCF_023864345.2. Lineage (NCBI taxonomy): Eukaryota > Metazoa > Arthropoda > Insecta > Orthoptera > Acrididae > Schistocerca > Schistocerca serialis. The sequence continues at coordinate 215,628,231 of NC_064639.1, read as the reverse complement.
TCGACAGCACTCATTACTTCATGGGAATAAAGAGCTAGCTTTGTTGCACAAGAAAGATATTTTCTGAATCGTGTTGGCTATGTATCAATAAGTCATTTTCTAAAAGGTGATTCACAATGTTCGAGTACAGTATATGCTCCAAAATCCTGCTGCAAATAGAAGTCAGTGATAAGGGTATGTGATTCAATGGGTTACTCCTATTTCCTTTCTTGAATATTGGTGAGACTTGTGCTACTTTCTTGTCTTTAGGAACAGACATTTGGTCAAGTGAGCGGTTGTTGCGAAACGTTTAACAGCTGTCAATTTTTCTGAAGTCAGAATTTCAATGTGTAGCCCCCTCGCTCGTAGCAGATCAAGCCAATATTCGAGTTTTGTCCATTCACGGGTCAGCATTGCTGCATCAAGGGTTTTGATCGTTTCATTTATTCTTGCATAAAGGGTATTAATATCATTGACTGGTGTTGTGTACGCGTGATCCTTGACGAAACCTCACAAAAAGAAGAGAAACGGTGCCACTGCGACAGTGCTGCACATACGCGATGGGATCCTGAAGATCCATCCATCCGTCAGCAAACGTCATTCAGCACATACCGTACGTTTAAACTACAATGAGGATGTTGTAATACCATGGAGGATGATGATGGTTGGCTGCAGATTTTTGCACTGTGATAACTGTTCGAATATGTCCAGGTAAACATTTCCCGTTATGGTTTCCTCTGTGAAGAGAGATAGGTCTAACACCTTATCGTGCATTAGGCCACATAAATATTAAGCTCCGGGTAGCGACGGATGTGTTCACGTGTGTTGTGTGGGTTTTCAGAGTGCCAAATTGTGGTACTGTAGCGATTCACATGTCAAGAAATGCGGAACACTGCTTAATCTGGGAAGAGGCACTTTTCAGGCAGTCACTGATTATGTAACACTGTACGGATGGTTGGCCAGCCGGCCGAAGTGGCCGAGCGGTTCTAGGCGCTACAGTCTGGAACCGCGCGACAGCTACGGCCGCAGGTTCGAATCCTGCATCGGGCATGGTTCAAATGGTTGAAATGGCTCTGAGCACTATGGGACTTAGCACATATGGTCATCAGTCCCCTAGAACTTAGAACTACTTAAACCTAACTAACCTAAGGACATCATACACATCCATGCCCGAGGCAGGATTCGAACCTGCGACCGTAGCAGTCGCGCGGCTCCGGACTGAGCGCCGAGAACCGCTAGACCACCGCGGCCGGCCGGGCATGGATTTGTCTGATGTCCTTAGGTTAGTTAGGTTTAAGTAGTTCTAAGTTCTAGGGGACTGACGATCTCAGAAGTTAAGTCCCATAGTGATCAGAGCCATTTGAACCATGGTTGGCCGCTCGGAGTGGCCGCGCAGTTTGAGGTACCATGTCACGTACTGCGTGTCCCCTCCCGCCGGAAGTTCGAGTCCTCCCTCGGGAATGAGTGTGGGTGTTGTTGTCAGCATAAGTTAAAGTTAGTTTAAGAAGTGTGTAAGTCTAGTGACGGATGACCTCAGCAGTTTGGTCCCTTAGAAATTCACACACAGACACAGACAGACGGATGGTTGGTCTCGCTTACCGCTATTCGCGTGGTAAAAAATGAACTGACTTCTGGTGGCTGCGCTGGAATGCAACTTGCACTCAGTCAACACTTGTTTGAGAAACAGGTGAACGCCCACTTGCGAAAGGTCAACGACACGGCCTGTCGCTTTAAGCTTTTTGGAGCCTCCTCATTATGCTTGTTTTTGCCTTTCGCGGCGTCTCATAATGGTGTCGATAAATTCGCAATGCCGTTGTCGTAGGATGGATTCTGCATATCGGATGAAGCATTACACTTTCTACTAGTGTATCGCTTTTTGGTGCACTCCAAGTCAAATATGCAACAAAGGGCTAAAGAAAAAAGAAGCTTGAAAACGCCTGTTAAGTTTTACAACAAATCACTATCCAAGTATTGATTTTCTGACAGACCGTAAGAGAATGACAGCTACGAAAGTCGCTGCCGAACTGAATATCGTACTCTCGAACACTGTCGGCACCAAAATAACACAAAGGGCGCTCCATAAGCAGGTAATTGTAGAGCGAACAGGAATACCAAAACCACGTATCAGTGACGGAAATGCCCGTAAGAGGAAAGTGTGCTCCAAAGCTGTAAAAACCTGAACTATGGAGCAATGCAATAGTGTCACTTGGTCTAATCAATCTTGTTTCAGTTTCCAACTTTTGACCAAGCTTACGTCCTAAGAGATCTCACTGCGGGCTCTGTTGGTCAGCCATATTGTATTCATGGGCCCCATGGTTAGTCTCCAAGTTCGCATTACTTTCAAGGATTACGTGACCGTTTTGTCTGATCAGATCCATCCTGTGATACAGTGTTTGTTTCCCAGTTTCCAGGACAGGTTCCCTAAGTACGAGAATGAAGTGTCGCATCTCTCCTGGTCACCACAGTAACCAGATCTCAATCTTGTTGAGTCTCTGAGATCTTCTTCGGAGAGATGGGTGTGTGATCGCTATCCACGTCCATCATCGTTCCCTGAACTTGCCACTATTTTGGAGGGAGAATGATACAATGTAACTGAAGGTGGAGGGAGGGGAAAGGAAAGGAAAGGGAAGAACTGATGATACACTACTGGCCATTAAAATTGCTACACCGCGAAGATGACGTGCTACAGACGCGAAATTTAACCGACAGGAAGCAGATGCTGTGATATGCAAATGATTAGCTTTTCAGATCATTCACACAAGGTTGGCGCCGGTGGCGACACCTACAACGTGCTGACATGAGGGAAGTTTCCAACCGATGTCTCATACACAAACAGGAGTTGTCCGGCGTTGCCTGGTGAAACGTTGTTATGATGCCCCGTGTAAGGAGGCGAAATGCGTACCATCACGTTTCCGACTTTGATAAACGTCGGATTGTAGCCTATCGCGATTGCGGTTTATCGTATCGCCACATTGGTGCTCGCGTTGGTCAAGATCCAATGACTGTTGTAAGAGGTATGCGCTATATGCGCTGCCTGCAATAGGCAAGGCATAGCAGAGTCTCTGACCAGAGAGCAGTATGTTGTTGCTTGTCGCTAGTCGGCAGTAGTCTTCTGTAGTCTGCGTGAGTCGGCAGTAGTGACAGTAGTCTGCAGTAGTCTGCGTGAGTCGGCAGTAGTCTAGGAGTCGGCGCGTGTCTGCGCTTCTGTGCAGTCTGCTCTGGTCGGGACTCTGGAGGATGAGTATTATTGTAGAAAGTAAAGAAGCAGCCTAGCGCATATCTAGTAATGTATGTTAACTGTCATTCAATTTCTTTTAAAAAATGCCCCAATAATAATTTTTATAATATAAAGTAATTTTTTTTTAAAAAAAGCATTCATTTCAATTTAAAGATTTTATCCAACGGATGATTATTTCTTTCACGAATCACAAAGCATAGGCGAGCATTGCACGGAGCTGTGCCGAAAATTTTTTAGGTAAGAGCAGATATATTCGCAGTTTTTATTGAGGTAAGAATTTTTGCTTTTTTTATTCAGATATCCAGGGCCGTGGCGCAGCGCTGCTGTCGTCATAAAGTTTACCAGGTTACTGAATTTTCCTTTTTTTTTATTATTTCGGGGTTTAGGAATTGAATTTTGTGAGTACATCAAATGTGAATGCATTTCTGCACACAGATCATAAATGGGAACCAATTTTGTTCAGAGGTTACAATATTTAAAATTCATTTAATTATTATTTCCGTGATGAGGTTACACATGGTTCATTAAATTATTATTTTTGTGTGGAGGTTACACTTGGTTCATTTTTTTTATATTTCTGTGGGGAGGTTACACTTGGCGACATCCGGCCAGGATCGTATTTCTTTGTGAATCTTCTGTTAAGTAGTCATATTGAGAGGCACCCACGTGCCTTGCTCATACTGTGGCATCAAGCAGTCAGGCCTGCAAGGTGAGTGGTCTGCCAAGCGAGTGGATTCATTCTTATTTATCGGGTAACATGAACTCTCGTACTCACAATTAAGTTACAAATTATCCTCCTGTATGAATAATACGCAACGGAAACGCATATCTGACTATCAGTGATTTACAGAACTCAGACTGTTCACTACGCACTGGCAATACCACATTTCCTTTATGTCTTTTATTTAACGGCTTTTATCAACACGTGGCCACCGCACTGAATATGAATGGCGCACACATTATAAATTCGGGACATCATGACAACATACAATTCGAAGGAAAAGTCCACCAATCTTTTTCTTTTCACTATCTTATTTATTCCGATAAATTCTATAACCTAAACACACAAATTCTATAACCTACAACAATAACACATGAGAAATTCCGCCCAGTTAGCATGGCTTTACATTGGTGAATCTCTATATTATGGTCTCGTAATTATTTAACGCTACAGTGCACTTTCTGGATAGGTTGGTGGATCTTTTATTATTTCTCACACTTCGACTCTCACAATCATCATCACTAAACTTTCCACCAGACCGAGCGGTACAGAAGGAACAAGCATAACCCACTAATCTTTTGAAACTACCTCGCTACTCTCCCATGCAAACCACACATACCCAAATTACATGACATACACCACACTACAATATGAAATACTACACAGGTAATAGTCACAACATTATCACTTTCAGCTTTCCCACTTCAATTAATATTTATCCCAGTTTCGCACGACACTGCCCCACTTCGTAATTCTACTTTCCTACTATGAACTCTGGAGATATATGCACGTCTTCCTGTGCAATGCAAGCCAAGTGGCGTTGCTGGATAGACGGCCGACTCACCTTGCTTCTCTCTCAGAGTTTGAATCTAGCGTCACACGGAATCATATCACGCAAAGTAATATTAAGAACATATTCATCACACACGTGAGTCCTCAAGTGATACCATGGACGAGTACTTCTCTTTATCTTTTGTCTCATACACAGTTTGAGACTCACACAGTACTCACCATGTGGAAGTACTCGTCTCTAATTTCAAGTCCTGCACACGCCATTTCTTAAATGTTTCAACTTATGGTACACACGCTATTTCTTAAATATTTCAACTTATTGTACACACGCTAGTAATTGAGCTTAACTTAAGCACACGGAAGTATTTCAACTTATTGCTACACGCGGTTTCATTGTGACCGTTGGTCACTTCCGAAGATTACTACAATCCCATTAATATTACCTGCCTGACATTTAATTCTCCCCACAAAAGTTCCTGAAATGGAGAAATTATTATTTCAAACTACTCTTAAATGCATACCATGTCTTCACTCTTTCGTCATTACGGAGCACAACTAAAACAGGTCATAACAGCACAAGATCCAGCGGCAGAGTGCTGAAAAATGGCCGTTCTCCAGGTCCTCTCGCACCTCTGCTGAAGTGGGGGAGCACCTTGCTACCGTATTGGTCAGCCACATTTCAGGCGCTCAAAGCTCAGGTAAATTTCATCTCTTTGGTCCCACCAAAGGTGGCCAAAGGATCGTCTCAAAGATGATCATATATTCACATTCACTATCTGCGGTTAGCAGATGACCATACATTCATTCATTGCACAGATCTCACCAAACTGGATGTAGGGATTTACTTTGTGGGAGTGCACATGTGATCAATTAAATAAATAAATTGTCATTCTTTCCCACACTGGTATCCGGCTTCACTGTATTAATTGAAATTGAGTTATTTTACAAAAAAAAATGTGTTGTTCTGACAAAAATAATGAAGTATTTTGTACCTATTTTCAATGTCGGGTGCTACTGTACCCTTTCAATATATCTGCTCTTATTTACTTAAACGTAGTTTGCATCTGGCGCAACGCATTTACTAATCAATCCTCCGTTTACAGACAATCAGTGCATACCGACCACTAATATTGATTTTGATCCTAATGATGAACAAATAAATTCAATTGTGCCATCTGTCAATTTAACGACAATTGATGACGCGGCACGTTCTGTTACAATGAACGCTGCCCAGTTTAACACGCCCGATTTGCAAAATTTGAATTGTGAACAGATAAATTTTTCTAACGAAAATGAACAGTGTACTCAAAGTATGACAGATTTATTTGGTTCCGAGGTAGTGACTAACAGTGCACATCCGTTTGGCAAACCTTATCAAGAATTACAGAATGACCAAATGGTTGCAGAAAACGTGACAATTGCAGGTATGCCATCAAACAGCACAGAGAATAGAGTAAGTAATATTGGCTTGGATCAAATTATGGCAGTATTGCTACAACAGAGTGAAAATTTCAAACAACTTAATGAAAGACAAGACAACAATCACAAACAACTTAGTGAAAGTCTCAAACAACAAATTATTGAAATTAATGAAAAACAAGACAACCTTAATGAAAAACTAGACAACAATTCCAAACAGCTGAATGAAAAATTAGACAATAATTCCAGACAGCTTAGTGCACAGATTACAGCCGTTGCCGCGCAATGTCATGATACTAAAGAACAATTACGTGAGGAAATTAAGGCTTGTGCTAGGAAAAGTAGTGAAGAAATTAGATCTGTTGCACAAGAATTAAGGAATACGCAAGCAGCTACAACAGAATCACTTAGAGACGAAATTAGTGCACTCGGTAAACAATGCTCTGAAAGTGCAACACAGTTACGTGACGAGTTTAAATTAATGTCAGCAGAACTTTCGCGCACACTGGATGCAAAAGTAGACGCGAAATTCGACCAACAGAACAGTCAAATTGACGAACGTTTTAATCACCACCTACAAAACAGTGAAACGCGTTACCGTAAATTCATACAGGAACAAAATAAAGTAAAACGGCAAGTTATGGAAACAATTACCGCTCAGAGACAGGAAGAAAAAAGGTAAATTGTTTACGAAAGCAAAAACATACGTAGACAACAATATTGCTACCGTATCAGACGAAATTAATACTATCAAACAGTTGAACACCGAATTGCGTGATGAAATTTCCGATCTTAAATCAAAAACAGATACACACACAGTAGACTTTCAGACAGAGACCGACAGACTTGAACAATTACAACTAATACAGGATTCCGATGTCATCAAAGCAGATGTTAAAAAATTGAACGAAACCACACGTAAAATACAAAAACAAATTAATGCTTGTGACACTAAAAACGATGATCAGGTAAAAATACTGACTGAAAAATATGATGAATTGCCCAATCGTATTGACGTTATTGAAAGTAATAATGACAGCAAATCAGACGATACTTCACCGATTTCGTTTAATCAAACACCTGAATTCCAAAATTTACAACAGACGATCAGTGAGTTAGATTCGTCCAATAATACATTACGTAGAAAATTGTCAACTTTACAGCAAGAAGTGACAGAGATGAAAAATGTTTCAGTCAATAACACGTCACAGCATACGGCACATTCCGAACATTTGTCACACTCACACAGCCGGTATAATTTAGGTAATTTACAGATAGTACGTGAGTTGGATTCCGAACAGTCACAGACAAATAGATTCTCATACAATCCTGAACCTGTTCAGACATACAGAGACGATAATTTTGATTACAAGCATTTTTAATCCGTGAGAAAATTTAAAGTATTTAAAAATGACAGAACACAGATTCACCCCTTGGATTGGATACAACAATTTAGCTTTGCTTTTCCACCGACTTGGCCTGTAACGCACCAACTTGAATTTATCTGCAGTTTTTTGGAAGGCGAACCGGCAACTCGTATGAGACTGATCGCGAGACAATGTTACTCGGTAGAAGAATTTCAGAATGCTTTTCTGTCAGCGTATTGGTCGAAGACGGCACAGTGCGGAATCAAGGATCAATTAATTAGTTTACAGAATTATGAGAACTCAAATTTTTCCACTGTCACGCAATTTTTTGAACACATGGTCCAACAAAACCAGTACTTAAGTGAACCTTACAATGAATCTGCACTTATTCAATTATGCATTTCTAAATTACCACGATCATTAAGAGTGTCACTTTTAACAGGTCAGCAGAAAGAAAACATTTCGGCATTCAGAGATCTGTTACAGCTCTTGGAAGTGCAGCAATCGGATTATTCCTTCATAAACAAAACTTTTTCATATAATAACCAAGGTCAACAAACATACAGCAATTACGATCAGCCACACAATTTCAATAGCAAAGCTAATAGACGCTTCAGGAACGACAACTACCAGAACTTTAATAACAGACAAAATTTTAATTATCAGTATCGTCAAAATTATCAGCAACAGGAACCACGTTTTGGTGACAATAGAGGTTTTTCCCATCAACAGCAACAAAGCCAACCGGTTAGCATACCTAACCAACAATGTAATGTACAAGGTCAACCAAGCTTTAATGTTTCGCCGCCTACGCGTATAGCGTCGGCCCCAACAAATAGTAATGGACAGCAACAAGGGAATCAGTACGTACAGAAAACACACTATTTCAATTCCTATCGCAATGCACCGTATAAAAATGACTATCATGACAGACGTAAAAGTAATGAGCACAATTTTCAGCGTACGTTTAATAACAGTCGGTCTTATCAGCAGCAGAATCATCCACAACAACAGATTATTATGAATGAACCAGGCAGTAGATATCATCCCGAACGCAATACGTCAGGACGAAATAACAGAACAGTACAAATAGAGGAAATGCCACAGCATCCTCCTGAAAATAATAGCACGTCAGATAGAATTTGACTAGATACAGTACAGGTTGCATCTTCCAGTAACGCAAGCATACTTTTGACATGCAGAATCTTGTTCACGAAAATGTTATTACTTTTGACGACATCTGAGACACTCTTTTGCAGAAAAAACTAGTTATTCTAAAAACCATTTCACACCCTGTTATTGAAGTAAAAACTGGATCATCCAAATTTTCAGCAGTAAATAATTCTGGATCTCTTATGTCAGTCATAAATGAGGAAACTTTCAACGAATGTAATGAAGAGAATACCTATCCTACGTTACCATTAGGCGAAACTAAAGTAAAAGGAGCAGTATCTGGTAAAGGAGTAGATGTAAAATTACAGACACATTTATCATTTTGTATTGGAGGTCATACATTTCACTCAAATTTTTGGATTGTTCCTTTATTGACGACAGACGTTATTTTAGGTACGAATTTTCTGGTACAACACGATGCAGTTATTGACTTTCAAAACTCCTATTTAATGTTAAAGGATGAAAATGTACAACTGGCTTAAGAATTTCAGCACTCTTTATCTGCAGAAGAAAAAACAATTAATCGTACTGAGGTCATTTTCGCATCACGTAACATAGACTGTCATTCCACATTGTTCACAGATACGTACGTACACAACTATAATACTCCAGACGAAGCCGACTATGACGTTATACAGATGATTTCTGATAAAGTTAAACAGAGCAGTGCAAATACAGACGACGAACGCTCACAACTACGCAAAATTCTTTTACAGCAAGCTCCAGTTTTTGACAACGTTCCTGGTACTATGTCCGGTTTTATGTATGAATTTCAAGTTAAACAGCACGACACATTTAAAGCCAAGCATTATCCCATTCCGTATATTCACAGAGAACAAGTTAAGAAAGAATTACAAGCTATGCTTGATCAAGGAATTATTGAACCGGCAGTTAGTCCGTACATAAACCCGCTCCATATTGTGAAGATAAAGGATGGTTCACTTCGCCTCGTACTTGATTCGCGTCACATCAATGACATTACTATTAATGAAACAGATCGCCCACAGACACTAGAAGAACTTCTACAGAAATTTCATGGTACTGCTATTTATTCCACATTAGATTTGAGATCGGGATTTTCGCAAATTCAACTCCATCCGGACTGCAGAAAGTACACGGCTTTTCTCTGTTTTGGTGACTGTTATCGATTTTGTAAATTACCGTTCTGTTTAACTATTTCTTCAGCAGTATTTATTCGCGGTTTGAATACAATACTTCCGACAGAACTTAAAGACAGAATCACAACGTATGTAGACGACATTCTTATTGCAGAAGCTAACTGGTCTGAACACAATCTGATTCTTGAACAACTGTTACGGACTTCTCGTGCACAAGGACTCACAGTTAATCTCAGTAAATAGCACTTTGGTAAAACTTCTGTAAAATTTATTGGACATGTAATTTCAGCAGAAAGCATTGCGCCTGACCCGGAAAAACTTCAAGCTTTACGTGACATTACTGTTCCTACGACGAAGAAACAACTACGGAGCTTTTTGGGTTTAATTAACTTTTTTCGTAAATTTATTCATTACTCTGCTTTAGACACCCCTAGATTATGTCAATTGACAGGTAAAAACACTATTTGGTCCTGGGATAGGCAAGCACATTCTGAATTTATGAACTTGAAAGAAGCTTTGTTGAATGCACCACTTTTATCACATCCAGATCTTACTAGAAATTTTTCCATTGCCACCGACAGTTCTAACACCGCTTTAGGCGTACATATTTTTCAGGAAATTGAAAAAGATGATTGTATAGTAATTAAAAACATCGCCTTTGCGAGTCGCATTCTGTCACCTGCTGAACGCAATTATTCTGTTACAGTACTTGAAACATTATGTGTTGTATGGGCATTTACGAGATTTCGGCATTTTCTTTATGGAAGACATACGACCGTTTACACATATCATAGAGCTATACAGTTTTTACTTTCGGCTAAATTTCCACACGACAGATTAAGTAGATGGAAACTTTATTTGCAGGAATTTAATTTTACAATTGTTCACATTCCCGGTACACAAAATATTGTAGCAGACGCACTATCCAGTTCTCTCAGCAACAATCAGCAAGACATCGCAACCAACTTCTGCAAAGCAAATTTCAGCGTCATGTACATTCAACAAGTTGCGTTTGAAAATTTCATTTCGTCGTCATTACGAGACATAGCGCAAGAGCAGAGTAAAGACAACGTGTGGAAAGAAATTAAACACCTTTGTCAAGATAGGAATAATGTTACCATTAGAAACCATTACACTGTACGCAATAACATTCTGTTTCGCCGCTCTCATCCTGACAGCAACAATTGGTTATTATGCGTTCCTGACGAGCTTGTTAACAAATTAATCTGGTATACTCATTTAAGTTACGCACATTACGGAGCCAGAAAATGTTTTCTTATACTGAGACAGAACTGTTATTTTATCAACATGGAGAAACGTATTCGACGAGTTTTAGCGTCATGTAAAATCTGCCAGAAAGCTAAGTCAGATACGACTTCACATATTCCTCCATTACATCCCATTGTACCTGTTAAACTGAGACACATGGCCGCTGTAGACATTTTTGGTCCGATTCTCAGAACTAATAGAGGTTTTTGCTACATCTTTGTCGCTGTTGAACTCACTTCAAAATTTGTTACCTTCACTCTGTTACGCAAAGCTACTGCTAAAACTGTTTCGAAAGCGTTTGTAAAACATTCTCTATTTCATGTAGGGCATGTATTGAAAGTAATTTCCGACAATGGACCACAGTTTCGATCTGCTATATGGACACGTATGTTACGAGCTAGAAACATTTCTCCAATCTATATATCGAGGTACCATGCTTCTTCGAACCCTTGTGAATGATTAATGAAAGAAATTGGTAAACTGTGCAGAATATACTGCCATAAAAAACATATTGATTGGGACACACACATACTGTCACTCCAGGATGTAATTAATTCCATACCAAATGAATCTACTTTGCTATCTCCGTCTGTTATACTGAAAAATGTTGAACCACCTAACAAAATTAAAGAATTAGTTACCTTTCCTACATCTCGTCGACTACGACACCATGAAGTAATTGACATTGCGCTGAACAACATCAAACGTGCCGCAGAGCCCCGGAGAAGACAGCAAAAACAGGTTTGTACACGCCGTGACTTTCACATTGGACAGAAGATATTAGTATGCACACATTATTTATCTAATAGAGGAAAAAGTAGATGTAGTAAATTTGAACTTCTATATTCAGGTCCATATCGAATTCGCAGCATTCCTATCCCCAATGTAGTACACGTCGAAACTCTGAGAACCAGAAAAACCAAAGGGAATCACCATGTTTCCAACATCAAACCCTTTATTGAATGAACATACTTTATGATTTATCACACTGTAATGCCATTTCCTGATTTTTTTTTGACCACTTATGCAATTATATTCACATGAACACTTATGATTATCGTATTTTTTCTTGGCAAGTGCCTGGCTAGGTAAGGTTAGCAGGCCACTCTTCTTGTCGTTGCACATCAGACCGTGCACACTTTTCCAGATGAACTTACACATTTTATGACCACTTATGCAATTATATCTATGTGATTACTTACTGATGATTGTCATATTTTTTTTGGCAAGTGCCCGGCAAGGTAAGGTTAGCAGGTCGCTTTTCTTGTCGTTACACATCAGACTGTGCACATTTTCCATATTTCATGTATGTATGATTGTTTTACTGTTTTGTTTGTATGCACTATGAATAATTTAAGATATAACAAACACCAGTTGACTTTGACATTTTGCCTTATGATATCTCAACATCGTGACTATTTTACATTTTTTTGCTGCTACATTGTGATACTCTGTGTACATTTTTGCACCTGCACACTGTCTATGTTTTTGAGATATTACGTTTTCTGTCATGCTATGCTGTATGATCAATTATATCACTATAAACTAGCTCTTATTTAATGGGTATATGATTTAAATGCAAGACATTAATCATTGTTCATCATTTTCAGAAAGAAATAACGTGTAAAAGAAATAAATTAAACAGAAATGGGAATTTCACCTTCGCTGTGAACGAAAGAAGATACAATACCTCGTCACGAAGAGTAAATGGATCAGAATTAACAAGCATTAACAAGAATATACTATACACATCGTATGATAGCAGTCTTAACTAATTTTTTCTTTCAGAATACGAGGCGATTGATGCAGGCTGTCAGACAGAACTACACATCTTAGTTTTAGTGATGAAATATGCTAGAAATAAGGAACTCTATACTATGAATAGTTGTATAATGAATAATGAAGTGACTTTTTTGCAGATGATAATGAATGATGATGAATAGTGATGCAGAATATGCTAATATGGATAATGAAGTTTTTCTTTACAGGTGATGATAATAATGGAGTTATGGTGAAATGAATAATGAAGTTTTTGTTTACAGGTGTTGATAATGATAAAGTTTATATGGCCACTAAACACACCACTTTTAAGTTTTTCTTTGCAGATGAAGATAATGTTGAAGTTTATGTATTTATGCTATGTAGTTATTTAAGTATTTGTTGCAGTTTGTTTTCACAGTATGTCTTATGTCGCATGGTATGATGACTGAAGGTTTTGGAAACGACAACTAGAGAACATATATATTTAATACACATTTCATTACCTGTTAATTCGAAGTTCACTACTTTTCAGCATAATATGCGTTTCTTCTTTCAGCTTAATAATCCATTTTGTATTTTTGCAGGAGAAATTTTTCATGAAATTAATGTGCTATAAGCAGTTGGTCATTAAACCTGTGTCATTTATGAATGTAATCACGTATACTCTATTTGTTTCATAACCTTGCTACAGCTGACTCATGACGAATGACGTTACCCATCTTCATTTGCAGCAATAAGTCAAAAGCAAATATTGTTATGCCCCAGCAATTAATTATCGATCCCAACGCAATGCATTGCTAGCACAAAAAAAAGTATTACCAGTCCCAAATAATGCTAAGAGAGTTATGAGTAATACTGGATGATGTTTTCTAATCACAGACTTTGAGTAATAGTTACAGAGTGTTACATTTTTAATATGTCTTATGTCACTTGAATGATGAGTTCTGAGTAATAGTGAATGATATTTTGTAATAATGCATGCATGCTCTACACTCATTAACTCCTGTTTTGATTGATGGCTTCTGATGATTTCTAACTGATCAATGAGTGCCAATAATTATTTTTAAATATGTCATATGTCACTTGAGTGATGAGAAATGTTTTGTAATATTCAATACTTGCTGACCAATGAATGCCACTGTTTCTTATATTTTAAATTTGTATTATGTCACTTTCATGTTATGTATATGAATACCAGTAGCTTGATGCTACACTCATTAGCTCCTTTTTTGAATCATGACTTCTGATGGCTTGTAACTGGTCAATGAGTGCCAATGTTCTCTGTAAACAGATGACTTATGAACATTATTCTGTAATACTTCATACATGGTACAGAAACGTTCAATAACTGGGCGATGAGTGCCACGAATTACTCAAATCAATTGATAGACTAGTGTAATTATCAATGATGACTGGCATAAGACTTAAAGTGCTTCACCTTCTGACCTAATTACCAGAAATTACTGCAATATCCGTTTGTCCTGTCTATCCTCATGATCATGGAGCACTATATTTGGTTTTTGCACTAATTCTACGTTGGTGTACCTTACATGAACGTGGTGTTGACACGACATGCTGTCCACCACCTTGAGCGATGGAGATGTTATTATGGTCCCATTGATTGGTGTACCTAATGTACTACCAAAATGATAACATGGAATATTAATATGACATTTCAGTGTCTTGGCTACACTGATTAATACTTCAGGGAAAAGAAATTCAGATTGTCTCACTTGGTGTTGTGCTTCTGTAGAAAGATATGGAGTTTCAGTGCAGCTGCATTCAACCTAATGTGCTACAAGCATGATGCAATCCTTCCCTTTCCTATCCTAGTTCTTGTAAAATAGTAAAAAAAACCTACAGTGCGTGTGCACTTTATGTCATTTGTTAATATGATTTGTACTCATTGCCTATATATTTTGTGATTTCCAGATATGTTCTGTACTACAGTGCGTGTGCACTTTATGTCATTTGTTAATATGATTTGTATTCATTGCGTATACATTTTGTGATTTCCAGATATGTTCTGTACTACAGTGAGTGTGCACTTTTGTCATTTGTTAATATGTTTTGTACTCATTGCGTATACATTTTGTCATTGCTTGATATGATCTGTACTCAGTGCATGTGCACTATATTTTATTTCATGCTCTGCACTTATATGTATATATTCTGTGATTGTAAACTTAGTTAAGTAAGAAAAATTTGTTGCTCATGGCAAGTCCAATTGACTCACCATCGCTGCCAAATTTTTGCCCCCCCAGTGGAGCGTTATGTAAGAGGAATGCGCTATATGCGCTGCCTGCGATAGGCAAGGGATAGGAGAGTCTCTGACCAGAGAGCAGTATGTTGTCGCTTGTCGCTAGTCGGCAGTAGTCTTCTGTAGTCTGCGTGAGTCGGCAGTAGTGACAGTAGTCTGCAGTAGTCTGCGTGAGTCGGCGGTAGTCTTTAGGAGTCGGCGCGTGTCTGCGCTTGTGTGCAGTCTGCTCTGGCCGGGACTCTGGAGGATGAGTATTATTGTAGAAGGTAAAGAAGCAGCCTTGCGCAAATCTAGTAATGTATGTTAACTGTCATTCAATTTCTTTTAAAAAATGCCCCAATAATAATTTTTATAATATAAAGTAATTTTTTTTAAAAAAAAAGCATTCATTTCAATTTAAAGATTTTATCCAACGGATGATTATTTCTTTCACAAATCACAAAGCATAGGCGAGCATTGCACGGAGCTGTGCCGAAAATTTTTTAGGTAAGAGCAGATATATTCGCAGTTTTTCATTGAGGTAAGAATTTATGCTTTTTTATTCAGAATACAGGGCCGTGACGCAGCGCTGCTGTCGTCATAAAATTTACCAGGTTACTGAATTTTTTTATTATTTTTGGGTTTAGGAATTTTACAGTTTCGAACTTAACATTAAATGAGAAAAGAATTTTGTGGTTACGTTAAATGTGAATGCATTTCTGCACGGAGGCAATAAATGGGAACCAATTTTGTTCAGAGGTTACAATATTTAAGAAATCTTTTAATTATTATTTCCGTGGGGAGGTTGCACTTGGTTCATTTTAATTAATATTTTCGTGGGGAGGTTACACTTGGTTCATTTTAATTAATATTTTTGTGGGGAGGTTACACTGTTCGCAAAATATGGAATCGGTGGGTTCAGGAGGGTAATACGGAACGCCGTGCTGGATCCGAACGCCCTCGTATCACTAGCAGTCGAGATGACAGGCATCTTATCCGCATGGCTGTAACGGATCGTGCAGCCACGTCTCGATCCCTGAGTCAACAGATGGGGACGTTTGCAAGGCAACAACCATCTGCACGAACAGTTCGACGACGTTTGCAACAGCATGGACTATCACCTCGGAGACTGTGGTTGCGGTTACCCTTAACGCTGCATCACAGACAGGAGCGCCTGCGATGGTGTACTCAACGACGAACCTGGGTGCACGAATGGCAAAACGTCATTTCTTCAGATGAATTCAGGTTCTGACTACAGCATCATGATGGCCGCATCCGTGTTTGGCGACATCATGGTGAACGCACATTGGAAGCGTGTATTCGTCTTCGTCATACTGGCGTATTACCCATCGTGATGGTATGGGGTGCCATTGGTTACACGTCTCGGTCACCTCTCGCTCGCATTGACGGCACTCTGAACAGTGGACGTTTCATTTCAGATGTGTTACGACCCGTGGCTCTACCCTTCATTGGATCCCTGCATGTTGTACGTCCTGTACGGGCCTTTCTGGATACAGATATTGTTCAACTGCTGCGGTGGCCAACACATTCTCCAGATCTCTCACCAACTGAAAACGTCTGGTGAATGGTGGCGGAACAACCGACCTGTCACAATACGCCAGTCACTACTCTTGATGAACTGTGGTATCGTGTTGAAGCTGCATGGGCAGCTGTACCTCTACACGCCATCCAAGCTCTGTTTGACTCAATGCCCAGGCGTATCAAGGCCGTTATTACGGCCAGAGGTGGTTGTTCTGGGTACTGATTTCTCAGGATCTGTGCACCCAAATTGCGTGAAAATGTGATCACATGTCAGTTCTAGTATAATATGTTTGTCCATTGAATACCCGTTTATCATCTGTATTTCTTCTTGGTGTAGCAATTTTAATGGCCAGTAGTGTATCAGCTGTATTGGAAATTTATGCTGAATCAGCTGCGACGAGCCGAAATATTTGTTGGACCAGGACTTGGGCCTGGGATATCCTACTTACTAGGCACTTACGTTAGCACTACTCCACCTGGACACAGCTTTATTGTAAATGCGCGGGCTATATCGGTACGCTCCCCGGCTCACCCACACTCACACCTAGGGCCACATATCCGCAGTCCATGTCTATATCCTTCATGCTCGCCAGTTTGTGATTTCCGCTGGAGGTCGAACATAAATGTGCATCCAAGCTAATAGTTGAATGCGTGGTATCTGTTCATTCGGACATGTTCGAAAGAACAGACACCATGTGTTCATAGAACGAAATAAGATATCCTCTAAAACCCTACACGACCTATATTTATACACAACTGGCCATTAAAATTGCTGCATCGAGAAGAAACGCAGAGGATAAACTGGTATTCATTGGATAAATATACACTCCTGGAAATTGAAATAAGAACACCGTGAATTCATTGTCCCAGGAAGGGGAAACTTTATTGACACATTCCTGGGGTCAGATACATCACATGATCACACTGACAGAACCACAGGCACATAGACACAGGCAACAGAGCATGCACAATGTCGGCACTAGTACAGTGTATATCCACCTTTCGCAGCAATGCAGGCTGCTATTCTCCCATGGAGACGATCGTAGAGATGCTGGATGTAGTCCTATGGAACGGCTTGCCATGCCATATCCACCTGGCGCCTCAGTTGGACCAGCGTTCGTGCTGGACGTGCAGACCGCGTGAGACGACGCTTCATCCAGTCCCAAACATGCTCAATGGGGGACAGATCCAGAGATCTTGCAGGCCAGGGTAGTTGACTTACACCTTCTAGAGCACGTTGGGTGGCACGGGATACATGCGGACGTGCATTGTCCTGTTGGAACAGCAAGTTCCCTTGCCGGTCTAGGAATGGTAGAACGATGGGTTCGATGACGGTTTGGATGTACCGTGCACTATTCAGTGTCCCCTCGACGATCACCAGTGGTGTACGGCCAGTGTAGGAGATCGCTCCCCACACCATGATGCCAGGTGTTGGCCCTTTGTGCCTCGGTCGTAAGCAGTCCTGATTGTGGCGCTCACCT
The DNA here is from genome assembly GCF_023864345.2 of Schistocerca serialis cubense. NCBI lineage: Eukaryota > Metazoa > Arthropoda > Insecta > Orthoptera > Acrididae > Schistocerca > Schistocerca serialis. The sequence goes on along the minus strand of NC_064639.1, from coordinate 215,610,132 downwards.
GCACGGCGCCAAACACGCATACGACCATCATTGGCACCAAGGCAGAAGCGACTCTCATCGCTGAAGGCGACACGTCTCCATTCGTCCCTCCATTCACGCCTGTCGCGACACCACTGTAGGCGGGCTGCACGATGTTGGGGCGTGAGCGGAAGACGGCCTAACGGTGTGCGGGACCGTAGCCCAGCTTCATGGAGACGGTTGCGAATGGTCCTCGCCGATACCCCAGGAGCAACAGTGTCCCTAATTTGCTGGGAAGTGGCGGTGCGGTCCCCTACGGCACTGCGTAGGATCCTACGGTCTTGGCGTGCATCCGTGCGTCGCTGCGGTCCGGTCCCAGGTCGACGGGCACGTGCACCTTCCGCCGACCACTGGCGACAACATCGATGTACTGTGGAGACCTCACGCCCCACGTGTTGAGCAATTCGGCGGTACGTCCACCCGGCCTCCCGCATGCCCACTATACGCCCTCGCTCAAAGTCCGTCAACTGCACATACGGTTCACGTCCACGCTGTCGCGGCATGCTACCAGTGTTAAAGACTGCGATGGAGCTCCGTATGCCACGGCAAACTGGCTGACACTGACGGCGGCGGTGCACAAATGCTGCGCAGCTAGCGCCATTCGACGGCCAACACCGCGGTTCCTGGTGTGTCCGCTGTGCCGTGCGTGTGATCATTGCTTGTACAGCCCTCTCGCAGTGTCCGGAGCAAGTATGGTGGGTCTGACACACCGGTGTCAATGTGTTCTTTTTTCCATTTCCAGGAGTGTATTATACTAGAACTGACATGTGATAACATTTTCATGCAATTTGGGTGCATAGACCCTGAGCAGTCAGTACCCAGAACAACAACCATTGGCCGTAATAACGGCCTTGATACGTCTGGGCATTGAGTAAAAAAGAGATTGGATGGCGTGTACAGGTACAGCTGCCCATGCGGCTTCAACACGATACCACAGTTCATCAAGAGTAGTGACTGGCGTATTGTGACGAGCCAGTTGCTCAGCCACCATTGACCAGACGTTTTCAGTTGGTGAGAGTTCTGGAGAATGTGCTGGCGAGGTCAGGAGTCGAACATTTTCTGTACCCAGAAAGGCCCGTACGGGACCTGCAACATGCGGTTGTGCATTATCCTGCTGACATGTAGGGTTTCACAGGATCCAAATGAAGGGTAGAGCCACGGGTCGTAACACATCTGAAATGTTCGATTGGTCCATGTTGCAATGATTACAGTGTATTTTTCTTCAATATATATATATATGAAGGTAACAAAAAAAATTTTATTTCAAATTTCCTAAATAACAATGCCTCTTGGTCACAGGTTCAGTCAACAAAGCATCTGGCTTGTGTTCATGTATTAGACTGTAATTCTGGTTTCTATGTGCAGTTATAGTATTTCTGGTTTTTTAATTACTTCATTGTAAATGGTCTTTAAAATATCTTGTCGTATTGAGGAAGAACCGTGCCAGATGTGTACTTGGAATCACACTTCCACTCACAGAACAGTTACACTTGTGATTTGTTGTTTCGTAGCTTTTATAGTTGCTGGGGACTTAATTAATCGCCGGCCGTGGTGGCCACGCGTTTAAAGGCGCTAGAGTCTGGAACCGCGCGACCGATACGGTCGCAGGTTCGAATCCTGCCTCGGGCATGGATGTGTGTGATGTCCTTAGGTTAGGTTAGTTCTAGGGGACTGATGACCTTATAAGTTAAGTCCCATAGTGCTCAGAGCCATTTGAACCATTTTTGAACTTAATTAATCAATTGTGTTAATGGAAATTTCCTTTCATTCTTTATTGTTGTTCTATGCAGTCAGATTGCGTACTAATACTACTCAGGGCCAACCGGTTACGAGACTTCGTAACCGGACTAACAGCGACTAAAATTACTTGCATTTTATTTAATTAAGCCCCCATACAGCATATCACAGCATCTTCTTCCTGTCGGTTAAATTTCGCGCCTGTAGCACGTCATCTTCGTGGTGTAGCAATTTTAATGGCCAGTAGTGTATATTTTGGGACGACTGAAGCTGCTTCCAGTGCCAACGGGCTGCTTACGCAGTATTAGGCATGTTAGCGTGTTGCGTTTTTGGCCGTTTGTATAGTTTTGTCCACACCGCTGATGTTACCTGCAGGCTTTGTGAATGTACAGTCAGTAGGGTGTGTCAGGGAGAACTGACCTGCAGGCCACGACACTGTAGTTCCGTCACTACTGCACAATAAGCTGTTTTTCTTCCGCGGCAATGAAATAACTCAGCGGGGAGTGAGACGTTAAATCTCGGTCAGCTGCCGTTTGCAGCGCGGACGCACGCGCCGTTATGACGTCCTGTAATGCGAGCAGAGGCCAAGGGCGGGTCCAACACGGGCGGCCCAAGCTGTCCGCGAGATTCATAGTGGCCCGGCCCGGCCTCGGCGTGCGTGGGCGGACCGCACAGTACAGTACGTCGCAGGACCGAGCTGTGCCGCTTCGCTGCTCGCGCCGGAGTCGTAAATACACCCAAAGGCTGCTAACGGTGCTCACTCACGCTATAATATGCTCCTTGAAAAGATCCAAGTTTGCTGTGTCACATGCTTTATCAGAGACGACCAAGAAGATCACTGGTATTTGTAACGTCTCGTGGCAAAACACACATTATATGTGGTAAAAAAGGAGAAAAGAATAATTGAACTTGATGATTGTAATCGCGTGGACAATGATTGTGTGAACTTTATGTAATAAAGAGAAACCATTATGTGTCATGTTTTATACTTGTATAGAATTATGTACCGATTTTTTTAAAGATAATATCTGCCGGTGAGGACTGAAACCGCCACAGACGATAATTATTAAATATCAAACAAAGATAAGAATATGTCACAATGAATATAAATAGTAGTGACCGAACATTAATTTCTCTGTCGTCTTCTTGGAGTTACGTGAGTAGGAAGGGCCTGTGACGTTATATTGTACGCTTGTGTAGCATTCTTTTGTCAACATTGAGAGACGTACGCCATTAGGTACTGATTTGTAAAGGTGTGTAATAATTTAATCTGTCTAAATGTTTCGAATATAGAGTTACTTAGTGAAAACTTGCATTATGATTTGTAATAAGCTTGCTTGGTATTTTATCCCATCCTTTTAAGACATTTTCAGCTATTTAAATATTCTTCGTGGTGCAGAGCTTATAAAGGCACATTTGCATGCCGTGCGTGAGTTTCCTCGGAAACGCGAAATCTTAATCTGTGAGAAATAAATAAAGCCTATGGCACACAACTGCAGCGCTGTGTCGCTGATAAAACAAAAGCACAGTTACGTTACTCGTATGTTCGATTAAGAAAAGAGAGCTCTGGTTGAAGTGGTGCGAGAAGCACGTATTTTTAGTTTTATTGACTGGCACACCGCCATATTTAATGTTATATAAGATCACTGCGAGTTGCAATCTTACTAGGCACTCGAATCTGTAAAGAATTTATATTTATGAAAGTAAGTGGAATTATTTAACTGTAGGCTTATTCGTTGAATATATCTGATTTAACTAACTGTGTAAACTTTTTATGTTTAGTAGACAGTCACCTCTGTACGACGTATTGACATGGCTGGCAAATTATTCTAATATTGAGATTTAGATTTGAGTCCGCACCTACCGCAGCAGTCTTTGGAAACGATGTAAATACGAAGTCCGATTATTTGAGTCTTATTTCACGGTCAACTACGAATAACATTACATTTACGAAAAAGCCATTGTCAAGCGTCTGATACCGAATAATTAAACGTCACGCAAATATTAAGTACAACCAATCACTATCATACAATAATACATAATTAATATTTTATTTTATTTTATTTTATTTTATTTATTTTATATTGGCGACTGCGTGTCGGACTTGTTATTTTGTCATTTGTTACACTGTTCTCTTTGTTTCATGTGAAAAATTAACTATCTGGACCTGGACGTGAATGTATGAGAAATAACAAAGATCTGAAGATATTTTCCAATTCTAAAATTTTGCGGGAAGACGCAATGAAGCTTCCAGCAAAATAAGGTAAGACGCAGCATCTTTGCATTGGCAGGCTTGACCAGATGCATAATTCAGTGTATTAGCTCTTCAGTAGATTCTGTAGTATTTCTTTCGCGCGTAGCAGTTTTCAGTGATAAATTTCATTCTCAGTACTTTTCCTTAAACAATAACTTCTGCAACAATACCAATACACGAGTGTACAATATGGCCGACTTCTGTACGATACGTTGTAACATGGACAGCAGCCATTAACAATAATCCCATATTCAGTTTACATTTTTAAATTAACAAACAGCCATTGTTGCTACGAGCGATTCATGCTCAACTGCATTTTATTTTAAAACCAGTGTCAAACATTAATTTCTTGAAATATATATCACGTGTGGCATGGTCATAACTAGAAAACAATACGCAAAGATGGAACAGCAAAGACATACTATTCAGACGCAATCCGACTCGGACGAGAGACAAGTGTTAGAAAATGACTTTACGACAGCAAACCGTAGTGACGATTCATCAAATATTGACGCAAGTGTTAACGGAAGTTTTGACAATAGGCCGTCCACCACAAAAATTTCAAAGTCTCAGTCAGAGCCCATGTTAATACATGACGTCACGTCTAATGACGCGGCGGGGGCAGAGACCTTGCAAACAGTAAACATTGCCAACATGTTACAAGTGCTAATGAAACAGAACGCGGAAAACATGGCAACCTTAAAGACACAAAATGACGAAATTAAATCTGACCTCATAGCAATCAAGGCATGTAATGACACTTTGTGTAAACGTGTGGAACTTATAGACGCCACACTGACCAAACAGATGACTGAACTCAGTACGAAATTTTCCAAGCTTAATACGAGACAAGAAAAGACTACAAATGACGTAGCACTTTTACAGACACAATTAAAAAACCTTAATGTCACGTGTGAAGCTCTTACTGAACAAATTCAAACATATCCTTCAGTACACGACAACCTTGAAAAACGAATTACTGACGTGCAGAATAAATTTGACGATGTTGAACAACACCTGACTGACATCTTACAATCTGATGCCACAGCTCATTTTCAAAATATTAATAAAGAATTTCATGATTGGGTAGAGAACAAAGACAAACATTTTGATAGATGCATACGTGAAAATTTACCAACAATTGTGCACGACTCCGTAGCGGAATACATCACTAATAACAAACAGCTGATTAGTGATGCAGTACAATCCGTCACTGCACCCATGAGACCATTCACCGATCAACCACAGTCTGAATGTAACGAAAATATCAGTCAAAATGTACAGTTCAGAAACCAATATACATACGAGTGTGACGCACACATACCGCACACAACATACACACAAGAACAAAACACACCACGACAACAACACATACCACAACGTGCAAACACAAACACAAGCTATTATCATGGTAAACTACAGCAACATTATCGTAATTACTCGCCAGCTGAGCATTGCAGTAATTACAGTGGAACAAATCCATATCATAATGCAAAGGAAGAAGAAAGCTTAATAAAACACAGGCAATTTCAGGCTTTTATCCCAGAAAAACGAACCATTCATCCGGTGATTTTTCTTAAATCTTTTAGTAACGCATTTCCACGCACTTGGAGTGACCGGAAAAAGATTTCATATATTGTCGGTTACATCCAAGGCGATGCAGCTGTCTGGGCATACAGTCAAGCTGACGTATGTACCACGTACAGTGAGTTTGAGCGTGCTTTTCTGAACAAATTCTGGTCGCAATCCGTCCAGGAGCGACTCAGAAGACAAATTTTAGAACCTGAAACTTTTAACAGTAAAAATGGTAACTTACGCAGATATTTTGAAAAATACTTGAACATGGGACATTTTTTAGACGAACCAGTCGCAACGCGTGATATACTCCGAGCGTTGAAGGCCAAATTGCCTTTCAACATTAAGGAAAAACTTCTACATATCCCGGATGACGATTCAGATTATTTTTTAACAGCTTTAGATTCGGTTGACATGTTACTTGAAGATCAGCGCTTCGCGCGGCAAAACAGCAGCCACAATGTTTACACTAGTGGTATGCAAAACATGCAGGCTTGCCAACACAATTCTGGCGCGCCCACAGTTGGATACGCGGTACAGCAAAAACAGCAAACTCACATGCCGTCTCAATACGGAAATCAAAATCAACACGCGTATTCCAATACAAACAACAATTACAACAGTAATAACACTTCATGCGGCAATCCATACAAAAGGCACCGCGGTAATAACAACAACGGTAACAACGGATACGAATGTAACAACAAAAACACAAACAGAAATAGAAATAATAATAACTACGAGCCAAGACAGCATCAAGGCTGGACTCGTAGCGATCAATACTATCATTCAAATACTGCTTTACCACAGCAGCCACCAGGACAAAATTGGAGCATACCTTACGACCGACAGGTAAGTTATAATGCGCAACAGCAACAACAACCGCAAAAGTTTGGAGATCATAATAGGCAATATCCGAATGTGAATATAATAGAAATGACACCTGATGCACAACCCCAATCTGTGTCAGTACCTAGTACAAATGATAATCCAACAAACTAGAAACAGTCACTACTTTGCCCCAGGTCGTGGCTGAAGAATTCTTGGGGGGTGACTTCAATGTTAATCAGTTATTTGACACCACAATTGAACAACAAAATATTGATGTGCCTAATAATTCTAAACAAAAGCTACCTGTTTTATTTATAAGATACAACCACAATGACAATATATCAGATGAACTTTTACAAGACAGTACACAATGTCGTTTAAACACAAATGAAATTGTTTTAGCATCTACTACTGGTGTAGTAGGTGGGATTCCAACTACTATTATATTAGATACAGGTGCAGCTGTGAGCGTTTTGTCTTTTAATTTCTATAAAAAGATGTGTGAATTGGAGCCTGTGCCTGAGTTTCCTGCCCAAAACTGTAAAATAACTACCGCTCTAGGTAATAAGTCATGTAGGGTTACAAAGCAAGTTTTTGTAAACGTTAAAATAGGTAATGGAACCGTACAATGGCCATTCCTGGTTGTACAAAACCTTGTGACAAATTGCATATTAGGAATAGATATTATGAGCGAGAAGGACTGCATTATAGACTTCTCCAAAGGTAAATGTATTTTAAATGATAAAGGCAGTGTAATTATTATTGATTTGGACAGGAGAACTCTAAAGCATGACAAACACTGTACAGGGTACAAGGTTCAGTTAGTACTTGACAAAGACATTCAAGACATCCAAACACACTCATCTGACACAGAGCTAATGGACTTGAAAACATTGCTTGATCATAAGATAAGTGAAGCTACAGCTCTCAGTGTACATGAACGTATAAAACTACAGGAAGTGTTATCCAAATATTTACAAGTTTTTACCAAACGATTAGGTGTTATCAACACGTATGTGTACAAGATTGAAGTTAAGCCTCACAAGATCTTCTACCATAAGACATATAACGTACCGTTATCTCAACGACCTGCTGTGTGGCAAGAATTAAAACAAATGTTAGACTGGAAGGTCATTGAACCATCCACCTCACCTTATTGTAGTCCTCTACTTGTTGTCAAAAAATCAAATGGAAGCATTAGGTTAGTGTTAGACGCACGAGCTATTAATGAAATAATTTTACCGGTTCACACAAAACCTGAAAATTTAGAAGAGCAATTACAGAAATTTCTAGATGCAAAATATTTTTCCACAATAGATCTCGCTAATTCGTTTTGGCAGGTGGGTATCACTCCTGATTCTCGGAAATATACTGCATTTATGTTCGGGGGGCGAACCTATCAGTTTTGTGTTCTACCCTTCGGACTGAATGTCAGCTCTGGGGTATTCATTACAGCCCTGGATACCGTGCTTGGCGACGATTTAGTTGAGACAGTCACACACTATGTAGATGATATACTGATAGCTCCACAATCTTGGAATGAACACGTTGACACTCTTCAAAGAATTTTAAAAAAAATTTGCACAAGCTGGAGTCACAGCCAACCTAAGAAAATCAAAATTTGGTTGCAGTGAGATAAAGTATTTAGGACATATCATTAATTCACAGGGCATACGTCCGGATCCCAGTAAATTAGATGCTATCAGAAACTTTCCTAGCCCTCGAACTAAAAAGCAGTTAAAATCATTCCTTGGGCTATGTTCATTTTTCAGACGTTTTTTGCCACAACCACTTTTGAACAGTAAACATCTGCTAAATCTACTCAGAAAGAATCAAGTTTGGATCTGGTCGGAACAGTGCCAGAATGACTTTAATACAATTAAACATGCTTTAGTGAATGCTAACATATTGAGCCATCCAGATTTCAATTTAGATTTTTGTATGACTTGTGACGCTTCACGTACTGGCTTGGGCTGTTGCTTATTTCAAGTTGTAAAGAATAAAGAGGAGGAACAGATAAGAATTATTGGGTTTGCGAGTCGCACTCTAACTGAATGTGAGCGTACATACTCCACTACTGAGTTAGAAACACTTTCCATAGTATGGGCATTCAAGAAATTCAATTATTATTTATTTGGAAAACATACGGTAATTTACACCGATCACCAGGCCCTGACATTTTTGTTAACTTGTAAACTTGTACATCCTAGACTATCACGATGGGCAGTTACACTTCAGAACTACTGTTTTGAAATTAAGTACATAAGAGGTAATGACAACACCATTGCAGACACTTTGTCTAGACTTCCACAAGGTATGAATGATACCAACAGTGACTTAGAAAATATAAATGACTACAGGATTCTCTTAATGCAAGACAAGCAGTATCACCAATATTATATTGATATGTGCAGAAACATGGCTGAATTACAAAAATCTGATCCTCACTGGTATAAGATAATAACATTACTGGTAGAAAAACACAACCATCCTTTGACTAAGTATTACAAGTTACACAATGATGTGTTATTTTACCGCCGACATCCAAATGCTACTAACTGGTGTGTATGCATTCCCAAAGAGTCTGAACGTAATCTAATTTGGCACACACACTTAGTTTGGGGTCATTATGGGACGAAAAAGTGTTTGGCAAAGCTCAGTACATACTGTTATTTTAGCAATATGAGAAGAAAAATTTATAGGGAACTAAAAACATGTGTCATATGTCAAAAATCAAAACCTCAGAATTTATCCACAAAAACAGATTTACATTCTATTTTACCTAGTAAACCCCTGGAAATTCTGTGTACTGACATCAGTGGACCGCATCCAGCAAGCTCTGGAGGCGTCAAATATATCTTAGCTTTTTACGATATATTTTCTAAACATGTAAAACTTTATGCTTTAAAATCCGCCTCTGCAAATGCTATAATACGAAGATTCTCAAGTGATTACCTGACGCACGTGGGAAAACCTAAAGCAATTCTGTCAGATAATGCAGCATACTACTCTGGGTACAAATGGAGAAATTTCTTGAAGGACAATAACATTAAAAGTATATTTATTTCAAAGTTTAGTCCACAATGTAACGCGACTGAGAGACTTTTCCGAGAACTAAATCGATTCATGAGGACCTATATTTCATCAAAACATACTAATTGAGTGTCCTACCTAAGTCTTTTCGAAGACGTACACAATAACTTAAATATTTACGATACGAATTACACACCTAACGAGATCATGTTCAATTGCAAACAGAACGATCAGTGGATAGAACCATTACCTAAGTTGTCAGACAAGGAAATCACACCTGAACAGAAAATAAAAGAAGTATTGACTACATTGACACATCACGCACAGATACGAAACAAACATCACACAAACATAATAAAAAGAAAACAAAAATTCAAGGTAGGAATGCTTGTACTACTTCGTACTCATCATAAATCTGTAGCACTCAAACGACGCAACGCTAAGTGGCGTCTGCTATATGAAGGACCTTATATAATTGTTAACATACCGCATCCTGGTGCGTATCTGTTACAACATCCTAGAACTAACAAAATTATTGGGCTATACGCACACCGAGATCTTAGAGCATTTCATGCCAAATAATGTCAAAGTCATACCCATGAAAACATTGCTAAGCAACTCGCAAAACTCTGTTTGCTACAACACAGGCAATAAGCAGTATAGAAATTTTCATTTCAGCGGTTCCAGTGACGCAGTTGAAGACAAAAGAACTTTTCTTTCAACGCCGCGGCACCACCGAGAAGACTGAATATTAAAGTAAAATTTATGATTACGTAGCAGTGAATGATATATAAATTTTTCACGGAACATTTGTGACTGTAGGTACCACTGACTTGGTATGACACCTGACGAACCGACAGACGTCATCTGTGAAGCGATCTTTTACTTCGAGAAATAGATTAGACGCACATCTCTCAGCAAGAAAAGCATCTACCAGTAGCCAAGGCCACACAGACACTATACGCACACGCACAAAACGCGAGGAATCTAACAGCTTTCCGTCTCTTATTTTGAATATTTATTGAGTAGTGAAAACGCCTGGTCTTGCCTACTGATGTAATGAATGTTGTGTCTAACCTGTCTTAATTTCAGATGACATCACAAAAAACATCGATAAAATCCCAGCAAAACCGTTAAAGAGGACGTAAATATCTGCAATCCATGTAATCAAATGTGACACAATGTAATAATTTATAGCTATGTAATAATGATGAAAACATGTTTATGTGTAACTGTATTATGTTTATGCTAAGAAAATATGTGACGTGTATATGTATGATTACTTATGTTTTTTTTTAACTGATGTATAATGTAACTGTTACTGTGTGAAAATTTGAACGATAACGAGTGCCAAAATGTGAAAAACTTTTTTTAAAAAAAAAAAAAAATGTGTAGTGAACCACTGTTCACAGACATTAACGTACATTACTAAGTCTGCAACTACGCAGAAACCTATGTGAAAGGAACTGTTAATGACATTCATGATGCATCGTACCTTTGTAAACGCGATGAGTAACTACGAACATTTAGGTGAGCTATATTTAAAAAAAAAAAAAAAAAAAAAAAACTGAATATGTGAAGTGCATAATTCGTGCATCGTCTAGTGACATTACTACAGTACCCAACTTCAAGATGTTAACTGGATTAAATGGACACAAAGTGCCTGTCCAGAAAACAACACGACGGGTGGAAGAATTCTGGTTGGAACTTCAGGGAATGAAATGTTCTCGAAATGTGACGGACACTCTTACCTGGACTGTCCAAGGATCGACGCCAGCTATGTGCCGTCCGAGGTTCTGCAACCAAGCTTCCACGGAATATCGAAAACGAACTGCATATGGACTAATTACTCGACGGGTCACGTCTGATCTGTAATAAACAATGCTTTTTGTCACAACGAACTGCATCACAACGACTATAATGGAAATAGGAAATGGACATGCTTATGTATCAATCACGATGTTATACAGCGATGTTACTGTGATCAAAAAACTTTACCACGACGACACTAACCTGTGAAACAGTACTGTGCAGTAGATGAATATAAACTGTAATAACGACACGATGTGTATAGGTCAACGCACCTGAAACAACAGAACATTTTTCGTTGAAGCATTTCATTGCAATGCTATGTAACTAAGAACATTCAACAATCTAAAGTTGTATTGTATTATAACAAATATTGTAATTTTAAAACTAAGTTACCTGTCATAGAATGTAGTCTTCATATGTAATCTTGGTGGAATATTTTCTTTGTGCAACGACTAAGAAATGCGCGCGCACACGAACAATATGAACTGCAATACTGTGCCGCGTGATCTAAATTTACGAAATAACGGCAGTGCCGTAGTTACACAGACGCTTCTGCGCATGCGCGCACTCTGTTTTGCCAACATAAGAACTTTTTCGGCGCACGCGCGTCATTCAAATTTTGTATATAATATACAGTATAATGTAAGTCACGTAAATAGTTGTAGATAACTTAGATTTTCTTGTGCCTTTAGGTGAATTGCTCGCCTGCAGGTGTGTCCTTTCGCCTCGCAATTCAGGGGGCAATATAAAGGCACATTTGCATGCCGTGCGTGAGTTTCCTCGGAAACGCGAAATCTTAATCTGTGAGAAATAAATAAAGCCTATGGCACACAACTGCAGCGCTGTGTCGCTGATAAAACAAAAGCACAGTTACGTTACTCGTATGTTCGATTAAGAAAAGAGAGCTCTGGTTGAAGTGGTGCGAGAAGCACGTATTTTTAGTTTTATTGACTGGCACACCGCCATATTTAATGTTATATAAGATCACTGCGAGTTGCAATCTTACTATCTTACTAGGCACTCGAATCTGTAAAGAATTTATATTTATGAATGTAAGTAGAATTATTTAACTGTAGGCTTATTCGTTGAATATATCTGATTTAACTAACTGTGTAAACTTTTTATGTTTAGTAGACAGTCACCTCTGTACGACGTATTGACATGGCTGGCAAATTATTCTAATATTGAGATTTAGATTTGAGTCCGCACCTACCGCAGCAGTCTTTGGAAACGATGTAAATACGAAGCCCGATTATTTGAGTCTTATTTCACGGTCAACTACGAATAACATTACATTTACGAAAAAGCCATTGTCAAGCGTCTGATACCGAATAATTAAACGTCACGCAAATATTAAGTACAACCAATCACTATCATACAATAATACATAATTAATATTTTATTTTATTTTATTTTATTTATTTTATAAGCTGCGCTTCGAACGAACGAGCCGCTGCCGCGGCGCATACAAACTGCATTAAATGAAACCAATCACATCGCAAAGAGCGGACAGGTAATAGTGAACTAAAATTATTTCTTTCAGCTTTCGGAATTGCAGGGTAGAGCAGCAGACTTTATGATGGGTGTTACAGGTGGACGCGGGCTGCAGACGATATATTATTAACAGTGCAAAAAGATAATTCACCTTCATAACATAAAAGAAATCTTGCTGTGCGTAGTTCTGGTCTGGCAAACATTATATTAAAAACATCTTTTTCTCTGATAATAGTCTCATGTTCTCTTGTTAGTCGTGGTTCTTATTGGTGTTTTAGTGTTAACAAAAATCAACTGCAAAATTTTGATGTTGAACAAACATTGTGTACTGTAACATCAATATTGATAACGAAATAATTTTCAATAACCTTTTCAATGACTGTAAAGTAAGGAAGATATGTTGAACTTTATGGCGAGTAACACTAGGATAAAAACGTTCCTTCAATAGAAAGCCAGATCCAGAATAATAAAAACATAATATATTTTGTTTTGTTGAAAATTAATGATCCAAAGAAAGTTACAGCACAGCATCCCTAAAAAGTATTTCGGGGCTCTTTTCGTAGCAAAATATTTTATCTCATGTATTAGTTGTTACGCGGGCAATAACAAAGCAGAGAGCCAGCGAAATATTGGTTTTCGTCTTCTTTTCCTGAACAAGGTGTCGTATGGGGCCTACTAGTAGATTTCTGATTATCATCTCGATAAATAAAGTTACATGATTACACTGCCTGAGAAAACAAAGTGAAGCACGCAGAACACATGGTGCAATGTCAATGTGAAGTTGAAATTCTCTCTGACAGATAGAACAGCCACCTTGTGCATTACTGTTGTTTACGTTTAGTTATATTACCAGGCTTGGTAAGGTATATAAGAGGCGTGAACAGTGTCTGATGCCTGAGTGATCACTGTGAAGGTCACTGAGATACAGCCTACTCATCTGAGACAGCGTTATCAGCACCTGACAGAGTTTCAAGGAAGCCTTACTATGTCTTCATTTGACTTGCTGGAAGGATTCTACATTATCCAGATTTGTGGTGTGTTTGGATTACTTATTAATTTATTTCATTAACGGTACAGAGTAATCCACCGCCTTGAAATGTAAGGCGGGTCGGATCCTTCTAAATCTAACAGCAAAGGCCTCTTATTATTACAATCTTATTGGTGTATCCTTGTTAATGCTTTTTAAAATAATATAAAGAACATAACACGTAAAATTTTTTCTAAGGTTATGGGTAATTGTATGATTAACAGTTGTTAAAGCCGTTCTATATAATTTGTTTCTCCCTAGTTGAGGAGAATATGGTTTATATAAAGCAAATGTAAAAAAAAAATACAATAACTGTAGCGAAAATAAGTTGCAATTTGTAGAGCGAAGTGATATACTGTATATGGACGTGTAATACGAGGGGCATTTGAAAAGTCTGTGCAAAAATAAAAACTACTTAAGTGTTTAGGGCAAACCTTTTTTACTTTTCTACATAGTCTCCTTTTAGACTTATACACTGGCGTCCACCGCTGTTCTAATGTGTTGATCCCTTCCGAATAATAGGAATTGTCCAAGTCTGCACAATAGCTATTAGTTTCTGCATTCACCTCCTAGTTTGAATAAAATCTTTGTCCCGCCAGCCATTTCTTCAAATTGGGGAACAAATACCAGTCCGAGGGAGTCAAGTCTGGAGAATAGGGGGGCTGTGAAACGAGTTGGGATTCTATTTCCATTAATTTTGCGACCACAACTGCTGAGGTGTGTGATGCTGCATTGTCGTGATGGAGAAGGACTTTTTGCGGCGTTTTTCTGTCAGCTCGGTTTTCAAACGGTCCAAAAACGGTGAATAATATTCATCTTTAATAGTTTTACCCTTATCCAGGTCTTTCCCAAAAGACAGTCGCCATAACCTTTGCAACCGAAGGAATGGTCTTCACCTTTTTTGGTGCAGTCTCTCCCTTGGTAACCCATTGTGTACATTATTGTTTGGTCTCAAAAAAATGGCTCTAAGCACTATGGGACTTAAATTCTGTGGTCATCAGTCCCCTAGAACTTAGAACTACTTAAACCTAACTAACCTAAGGACATCACGCACATCCATGCCCGAGGCAGAATTCGAACCTGCGACCGTAGCAGTCGCGTTTGGTCTCAGGAATATAATAATGTATCCATGTTCCATCGACAGTGACGAAACGATGCTTGAAGTCCTTCAGATTCTTCCTGAACAGTTGCAAACCATCCATGCAACACTCCACACGATTCCGTTTTTGGTCAAGCGCGAGCAATCGCGGAACCTATCTTGCGGATAGTTTTCTCATGTCCAAACGCTTATATAAAATATTATGTACCTCTTCATTCGAGATGCCCACAACACTAGCAGTCTCACTCACCTTAACTCTTCGTCATCCATCACCATATCATGGATCTTATCAATGAATTCTGGATTTGTAACCTCCACAGGGCGTCCAGAGCGTTCAGCATCAAGTGATGCCCATATGGCCACTATGAAAATTTTGAAACCACTTACAAAGTCTGTAGTGTTGGCAGAAGCGCCAACACTGTGTTGCTAGAGGAGGCCGAAATGCACGCGTTTAATTACACGCTGACTGGCGTGAGGTCTGGAACGGGACAATATCTTGAGAATTGCAAATAAAGTACGTAGATGATGTAATACTTAACTTTAATCCACAATTGTAGAACATCTCTCGTTACTGTACATGCTTCATAATATTAATTATCAACTGCTATGGCGCCTTGCTAGGTCGTAGCAAATGTAGCTGAAGGCTATGCTAACTATCGTCTCGGCAAATGAGAGCGTATTTGTCAGTGAACCTTTCCTAGCAAAGTCGGCTGTACAACTGGGGCGAGTGCTAGTAAGTCTCTCTAGACCTGCCGTGTGGTGGCGCTCGGTCTGCTATCACTGACAGTGGCGACACGTGGGTCCGGCGTATACTAATGGACCGCGGCCGATTTAAAGGCTACCACCTAGCAAGTGTGGTGTCTGGCGGTGACACCACAAAGTCTTTTAATCGAAGGTGCAGAGTCACCGTAATGTTTATCAAGCTTCTCTTTAGTCTCCTGAGGCGTTTTGGTTTTCATAACGTAATGTTTAATCACCGCACGAAATTTTTTTTCGTCCATTTTTTGACATCACTCGACTTCCTTGATCCACACGAATGCCAATAACAAAGAAATAGACCGGTATGGATCAAATTTGGTGTGCGTTCTTTCCAAAGTTGCTACTAACTAAACATGACCTCGATACGCGCCGGTGGTGCCATCTCTCGGACTTTGCACGGACTTTTCAAACGCCCCTCTTACAGTCTACGTACCTCGTTGGTTGATAGTGGCCTATTTCTACCTATTTCAGGTGAGAAGGTCTCGGTAGAACCTCGAGCTATTCTCATCTGCAACAGTTAGTGTTTATGTATGTTAATTGTGTTTGCGTGTATTCATGTATTACTTAGAGCGTTGCATGTCAGGACACTACATGATATTCAATAGTTGTTTGTTCGTCTTATTGTTGGTACTTAGATTAGGAAATGAGATACTTAAAGTAGTAAAGGAGTTTTGCTATTTGGGGAGCAAAATAACTGATGATGGTCGAAGTAGAGAGGATATAAAATGTAGACTGGCAATGGCAAGGAAAGCGTTTCTGAAGAAGAGAAATTTGTTAACATCTAGTATAGATTTAAGTGTCAGGAAGTCGTTTCTGAAAGTAGTTGTATGGAGTGTAGCCATGTATAGACGTGAAACATGGACGATAAATAGTTTTGACAAGAAGAGAATAGAAGCTTTCGAAATGTGGTACTACAGAAGAATGCTGAAGATTAGATAGGTAGATCACGTAACTAATGAGGAGGTATTGAATAGAATTGGGGAGAAGAGGAGTTTGTGGCACAACTTGACTAGACGAAGGGATCGGTTGGTAGGACATGTTCTGAGGCATCAAGGGATCACCAATTTAGTATTGAATGGCAGCGTGGAGGGTAAAAATCGTAGAGGGAGACCAAGAGATGAGAAGGATGTAGGTTGCAGTAGGTACTGGGAGATGTAGAAGCTTGCACAGGATAGAGTAGCATGGAGAGCTGCATCAAACCAGTCTCAGGACTGAAGACCACAACAACAACAGCAAAGTGAGGTCAGGCATACTTGTCGTCGACCTCTAAACACTACAAGGGAGGATCGCCGCAATGTGCACCAAGCACATAGTAACCATTTCGCATCTGCGCTTTGTGACGGTACAAACCCCCGTTACTAGATGAATGTTTCTAGTATGCAAGGATTGCTTTGAGGAGAGCGAGCGCGCTACATGGCGCGCGATTCGCGGAAGTGCGTGCATCGCCCGCGCGAGATTTGCAACGGTCGGTGGGACGCCTCCGTCGCCACATGGTCTGCAGCTTGGGGCATTGTTTGGTTTTTCGCGCATTCCGCGAAAACTATGTAACTTACGGTGAAGAGTGATGCGGCAGTGGATTGCGGTCAGCAATGTGCACCTTCTGAAACATCGATCTTTATTTCAAGTCACGAGACGCAAAAGTTATAGTAACCTCAAATTCGGTTAATATCACGAATACTGAAAGATCAATAAAAATAGTAAATAACAGCTTACAGGGATGAGCGAGCACTCATTAAAAACGTTTCGTCATAGCGGATCGAGTGCCGTTGTCATTTGTTAAGATTCATGAATAATTAAGCCCGTAAAGAGCAATAAACAAAGTTTGAGGGAAAATTGTTTATAAAATTCGATAGAAAATTCAGGACCTAAAGAACGGCACTATATAATAGTTTGGGTGGCATCACACGGATTTTAAACTAGTTAAATTATACTATACACTTAACTTGCAATAGTTTTCATTGTTTGCAAATTATTAACATCGCCCATAATGAATTAAATATTACAGATATGAAGATTTTGAGCAGCGGAATGTGTAGATCACTATAGATTACGTCTAAAAAACGGTGCAGGTCTGTGTTAAAACTTTACAGCACAGATGTCAACAAACAAATTTGCGCTAAGTGGCGAAATTTTGCAAAAATTAAAACTTGATTTACGGGCGATAGAATAACTCCTATAAATTAATGTAAAATAGTAAATAAGATGTACTTTTCAGCGCGGTTCCGACGGTGTAGTTATTTCTGTCGAGCGATGTATGTATCACAATTTGTAACCTTAAGTGGTGAGACTGGTACTTGCATAACGAGGGGGTTTATGTCCGAGCCTATATAAGCGAGCGGCCATCTTGGCCAGGGGTCAGTCGTTTTCAAGGGTGAGTGGCGAGCAAGGCGCACTTGAGGGTGGCCCATGTGGTCGTTTGAGAATTCTTTTTCGTGCCGATTTGTTTCGACAGAGAGTATTGCTTAATAGTGGAAGTGTGCAAGCATATATTTGGTGAACTGGAAGTGCTACGATTATCTGTGTGAGTACGATTTATGAGGTATACATTGTCGTAAGTGAACATGTGGCGATCTGTGATTTCGCCCCAAAATTGTTACAACAAAGAGGGCAGTGGGACTTATGGATCTGTTCGAATTGACTGAATAACTTAAGATTATAGAAGCCTAAATTACTGCTATTGGGGGCTCGGAGTCAAATTATTATTAAAGTAAAACTGTAAACCGTCTCACCAGTGCTAATTTCATTGTGTGAAAGAAAGGGACAACGCCAATAAATAGTGATTGAACTGTGTCATGAAAAACTGATTTTGCAATAATAATTTCCTAATTTCATTGTGTGTAGGAAAAGGACAACGCTAATAAATAGTGATTGAACTGTGTCGTGCCGGCCGCGGTGGCCGTGCGGTTCTGGCGCTGCAGTCCGGAACCGCGGGACCGCTACGGTCGCAGGTTCGAATCCTGCCTCGGGCATGGGTGTGTGTGATGTCCTTAGGTTAGTTAGGTTTAAGTAGTTCTAAGTTCTAGGGGACTTATGACCTAAGATGTTGAGTCCCATAGTGCTCAGAGCCATTTGAACCATTTTTTTGAACTGTGTCGTGAAAAACTGATTTTGCTATAATAATCGCCTAATTTTGTTCCCTAGCACAAACTGTACTTATGTCTGAGTGAATAATTAATTCAAAAACTATAACAAATGCGCGGGTGCGGAAGTGTACTAATGCACCCTGAGACATATGTGAGAGCCAAAATTTGCAATAACATTTTTAACCAACATTTGTATATGCACATTCGTGGAAACACTCTGCAACCTCACTACTTCTTTCTTTATTTACCGCCGCGTCGCAGCCTGTCTTCAGAGAGCAAATAATGGACTCCCTGCGACGTTCTGTCTCATCTCACGCCCTTTGGTCGGAGACTAGCAGCGGATGCGCTAGGCAATTCCCATGCCTTTCGTAGGCTGCCATTAACACAACGTCACAAACCGCTGTGTTTGGAGTGGTGGCGGCACGGGAATAATGGACTGCTGATGAATGGTTTCGCAGTAAATGATGTCAAAAAAAAACCGAGTTGTAGCTAAGTCTTTCACGATTTGAAGATGTACACAATGTGATCAAAAGTATCCGGACATGTGGCTGAAAATGACTTACAAGTTCGTGGCACCTCCATCGGTAATGCTGGAATTCAGTATGGTGCTGGCCCACCCTTAGCCTTGGTGACAGCTTCCACTCTCGCAGGCATACGTTCAATCAGGTGCTGGAAGGTTTCCTAGTGAATGGCAGCCCATTCTTCACGGAGTGCCACAGTAGGGACAGGTATCAATGTCGGTCGGTGAGGCCTGGCACGAAGTCGGCGTTCCACAATATCCCGAAGGTGTTCTATAGTATTCAGGTCAGGACTCTGTGCAGGCCAGTCCATTACAGGGATGTTACTGTCGTGTAACCACTCCGCCATAGGCCGTGCATTATGAACAGGTGCTCGATCCTGTTGAAAGATGCAGTCGCCATCCCCGAATTGCTCTTCAACAGTGGGAAGCAAGAAGGTGCCTAAAACATCATTGTAGACCTGTGCTGTGATAGTACCACGCAAAACAACAAGGGGTACAATCCCCCTCCACGACCACACCATAATACCACCACCTCCGAATTTTACTGTTGGCACTACACACGCTGGCGGATGACGTTCACCGGACATTCGCAATACCCACACCCTACAAAAAGATCGCCACATTGTGTGATGTGATTCGTCACTCCCCACAACATTTTTCCACTGTTCAATCGTCCAGTGTTTACGCTCCTAACAGCAAGCGAGGCGCCGCTTGGCATTTACCGGTGTGATGTGTGGCTTCTGAGCAGCCGCTCGACCATGAAATCCAAGTTTTCTCACCTCCCGCTTGTCAAAGTAATTGCAGTGGATCCTGATGCAGTTTGGGATTCCTGTGTGATGGTCTGGACAGATGTCTGCCTATTAAAAATTACGACCCTCTTCAACAGACGAGTTCGGCCTGTACGCTTTTGTGCTGTATGTGCCCTTCACGTTTGCACTTCACTATCACATCGGAAACAGTGGACCTAGGGAGGTTTAGGAGAGTGGAAATCTAGCGAACGGACGTATGACACAAGTGCCACTCAATCACCAGACCACGTTCGAAGTCCGTGAGCTCTGCAGAGCGCCCCATTCTGCTTTCTCATGATGTCTAATGACTACTGAGGTCGCGTAGGTGGACTACCTGGCAGTAGGTGGCAGCACAATGCACCTAATAAGAAAAAATGTATGATTTTAGGGGCGTCCGGATACTTTTGATCATATAATGTATGTAAGTTGTACTTGAATAAACATTGCAGATTCTAACGTGCCAAGATGTGTCTTGACTTTTCTGCATGGGTTGGATTTAATCTGCGAATAAGGAATGCAATATAGTTTCCACACCGACATATAACTAGGTTATTCGTAAGATAGTTGTAGGACACGTTAGCTCTTAACCACTATCCGTCAGTCTGAGAAATGTCGATGTCCCTGTCAATCAGACACGAGAAACGTTATCAGATTCGGACGTATGTTAATAGATGCATAGAAGTGTCACAATTTGAAACTGAAAGTGGCGACTTTTAACTGTGGAAATTATTCCAGTACGTGATGAAACACGAGGTGGTTGGTTGTTTCCCAGAAAATGGATGGAGATACTTCTTCATTGTGTGTATGGTCCTAGTTTCCAGACTAGTGCAGCCGAGTGTTTTGGAATCAACAGGACAACAGTATGTAAGAAAATGGACAATGTTATCTATCAGAGAGTTTTAAAAGCTCACGAGAAATTAATTCGGCTAAGGTAGAATAGCAAAAATTATTTAGATTGGCAATTAAATTAGGGGCTTTGGAATGCACCGAAAAATCAATTAACAAACCAGCATTACATGTTAATGAATACATCAGTGGCAAGGCTATGCCTCTATTTACGTGCAGGCCACCGTAGAAAAAAATGGTTCAAATGGCTCTGAGCACTATGGGACTCAACTGCTGAACCTAACTAACGTAAGGACATCACAAACATCCATGCCCGAGGCAGGATTCGAACCTGCGACCGTAGCGGTCTTGCGGTTCCAGACTGCAGCACCTTTAACCGCACGGCCACTTCGGCCGGCGCCACCGTAGATACTGGTGAGAAATTTACTAGGACAAGTGCACACTGGCCAGATAGCGTACAAGATGCTAGAGTATGGAAAGATAATTTCAGGGTACAAAGGGGATGCTTGCTTACTTGACGATTAAAGGTTAGGAATATCTCTACGGTTATTCACTCCTTTTAAGCCACCAAGAAGTGCTGATCACCGACGATTGAATTATGTCCATACCAGAGATAGAGCGATGTGGAGAGAGCCATAGGCCAACTGAAGCAACGATTTCCAAGCGTCGGTAACTGCGTAGGACTTTCTTTAGACAGACTCCCCAAATTAATAGTAACGTGTGCTGTACTGCACAACATGTCAAAGCACCTGAAAGATAACTTTCAGTATCATTTAGAGTCCCAGAAATGTGTAGACGAAGCAGAAGACGACGACGAAAGCGAGAGTCCTGATGAAGGTGAGCCAATCGACGGACAGCTGGAAACCACTGGAAGCAAGGTTCGTGGAGAACAGAAGAGTTAGTAAATGCTCGGATTTAATCAGGTGTTTTTTCTTGCTTCAGTTGTGTACTATTCAAATGTAATAAGCAACAAGTAAGGAATGCAATTATGATTGAAAGTCACGTAATTGTAAGAGAGCAGTAATATTACATATTATATTTTTATTTATTTTGTTTGTACAATAAAGAAATGAATGAGAAGGATATGGTAACAGGAAACTTTTAACTGTACAGTATTTATTTTTCACACCAATAGTACTTTTGAGTAGGTTTGTCCTCTACAATTTTTTCTAGCTTTTTCTATTTGAATGTTATGTAATTCCAGTTGTTTCAACTATTCAAGTCTCTGAAGGTGAGGTAAAGACAAGTCTTTTATTTCTTCAGTTTCATATGCCGCAACGATTTTCACATCAGGTCGAATGTATGTCGATGTTGTCGATATTGGTGTCGCAGGAGCAACAAGTGGGCACGTACCTGCATTTGACATTTCCCTCTAATTTTCATTTCTATCGGAATCCTTAGCAGCGTTTGATACGTGCTTGACACCAACTGAAATAGCACCAGGAACCTTTCTGAGAACAGGATTATCTTCCTGGCGGAGCAACATCAATAAATCCTTTTCCCAGTCTTTAAGTTTAACTGATTTATTTCTTGTTTCCTACACATCTGTCTCCTTTTTTATGTGGCTCTTCATATTAGCGAACAGTTTATTAAGCTCTGCAACACTGTACTGTTTTCCCATTCCACGGGAGTATTTAATTACTATAGTATTGCATGCATTCTTCTTTTCTGACATTGCCTTCGGTATGCTAGATATTTGTAACAGCATCATATACTGTGATATCGAATTGACGAGCAACGATTTGATGACTGTATTCTTGTCGACAGTTTCACTTTCACTGGAAGACTTGTCGATAATTGGCTCTTAACCTAGCACGACCCGCGCGTCACGATCCTCTACATGCAATTAACATTTGGTATGAGTACAATGGGTCGAGAGGGAAAAAGGGAGGTGGGCGGTATGGACACAGAATAGCTGTGAGTTCTCACGGACAGGCGAACGTTGACTCACAGTGAAAATAAGACGTATCTTGCCCTTGGGTTGTATATACTCTTGAAGAATCTGCTTGCGTTTTCCGACTGAACAGAATTATCTGCCTACACTTAGCATCAAATTATTCGCTTCAGAAACAGTCGGCGCTAAATTTACGTTCTAGGTACTATTAAGTAGACTCTATGTTTTTTTCACATTCATTGTTTCAAACCTGAATCGCGGTACCGCATTACCACTAGTGACAGTCGCGGGTGAGTTTAGATGCTACCTGGGCAGAGATCTACATGATTTTGAGGTACTCCAAACATCTGTCCCAAATAGAAAGTGTATAGGAGCAAGGCGGATCCGACTCCGTCTCAGTGGTAGTATCCTGCATATCAAGGACTCGTTACAGTAGCTGTGCTGCAGACTACCTCAGGAGAGGATAGTGGCCTTGCGAAATCCTTTTCAATCGAATCAATGTAGCAGATGGAGGGGTTACAACGTCATGCTGATAAATAGACTCAAACTGCGCAAGTATGCAGCGTAATTGTTGCAGCTGAGTCAGACCGAACCACGTGACATCTTTAGCCAACGAATTACCTTATGGTATGCACAATGACAACAGGCTTCAGCTGCTTTAGCAGTGTGCTATAGTGTTGTGGTGCGGGGATTTCATTGTTTACCAGCACAGCAGACATGTAACGAAAAACAAACGAGTAAATAGTTATAGATTTTAGTTGAAATTTTATGGTTATCCCTTGTAATCCATCCTGATGCTGCTGCAACGCTAAGCTGTCCTGACCTGGGACGTGGAACAGGACGCGTTCGAGCAGCTGGTCACAATGTGCAATTCCGCGTTGCAGAGCATTCTCAAGCGCGACAGCGAAATCTGAAATGTCAGATATTTGCTGCATAGAGAGGAATGTGGCAAAAGGGATGCAAAATCGCTTTCTACGACATATGTGAACACTGGGAGAGGTCATGCTGAATAGAAGCCTGTACTTGGTGGTCTGCTACGTCATAGCTTACGTGCTATGACTATACGACATTTAAAAACATTGGTATATTGAAGAGTTACCAATATAAACATCACTTTAGAGAAGATTTGTTACAAATGTTGGATGGTTTTCTATCGATGATCAAAGCATTTATTACAGAATACAATCATATACACAGACTCTGTCGATGGGCAGGTGGAGCTAAAAAGATAAAATAAAATGTGCTTTGTATAACGAATAGAAGTGTAGACTTTCAGCAGAAATGTTTCCAGTTTATATCTTGCTTTTTGCAAATATCTTTTTTCTCTTTCATATTTTCAAAAAATCTAGGTTTCCTTATTAATTTAACAGAAGTATACTATAGGTTCTGTAATATTCAGTGTCACATTTAAACAAGAGCGCTCTGTGTTGAAGAGTGAGTTTGTTCAATTTTGAGATTGTTGAAACGGTCTGCGTAGAAATTCAGTGACTGAAAGCAGCAGACTGAAAGAAACATGTTACTTAAGTATAAAAGCGTGGATTTTACTACGTTTCAGATCATGTATGCCATTGTTAAGAGTGTCATGTACTGGAATGTAAGGGAAATTCCCCATGAAAATGTAAGGGAGAAGCAAAATACACGTAGCTTTCTTACCAGCATTGAAGTAAGCAGGAATGGAGAGAAACTACAAATCAAATATCCGACTCCTCATGTGCATCATCAGAATGTTGAGTCGTTTAGGTCTGACAGACAAAAAAAAAAAAAAAAAACACGCTAGATATTGATATCGCCAGAAAAATTGAGTACCATGGAAAATATGACGAAATAAAAGGCAATTCGTCTTCTTCCAAGTTAGTGCGAACCCGTTTGGTGATAAGAGACATTTATATAACACTGATCAAACAGTAGTATGCATTTAGATTTCACGAGACATGGGTTAACAAAACCAAAACTAGCGACAGCCCTGGTGTGTTGTTGTACAAGCCACAAGATGTAAGCAGCCTCACGGATTTACTCCTGAGAAGAGAAATCTTTGTTCTCATTACTAGAAATAGAGCTCAAGGTGAAATGCTAAAAAAGTGTCGCGGTGGCCGAATTTTCATGAATGGAGCCAACGTTTAAGTTTCGAATTAATTACTCTTATTGTGCCTGATGACGCGAGGGACTGTTTCCCATGCGCTTCCCTCATTTCAGACAGATTAGACCAAGAGCTCAGATCTTTTTTTAATGAAATAATGACTCGAGTAAGTGAAGCATAGTCTCAGATGCTTACGTCAGACTTAGCTAAATTATTTCGAAATGCTTGTTTATCACATGTGGCACAGTGTCATGTTGTAGAGAAAAATTACTTATACTTACGAAAATTAGATCAGGAAAAAGAGAAGCTGAACTGAAAAAAGTATTCAGAAGTGTGATGTAACTTATTTATTTTGAAGAAAATGAATCCATGCTTTGCTGCCTGCAGCACAGTATGTGATTTTTCTGTTTCCGAAAAGTTCTGTTTTCTGTATCTCTCTTAATTAAAAGAGCAAAATATAATCTTGGACTGCTTGGACGCCGGTGATGACCAAGAGCAAGTAACTTTGTGTAGCACGATTTTGGAATGAGCTTTGTCTCCAGCAGAAAGCGAGTATGCAATATAATATGTATAATAAAACACTTCCCTTTTGCAGATTAGTTTAATTTCATTGTGTTTCTGTATTATTTCAGTGATAATAAAACCGTCTGCAAATATAAAACTGGCTTCGTCTTGCGCGCCATGCGCTGAAATTCGTATCTCCTCCTAGCCTCGGTTCTCTTCGTAAGGACACAGCTGCAGCTATACATCAGAGGCTAGACACAAGTGATTCAGATGACACACGGGTTGGGAGCTACAGTATCTTCGCGTTTTCTTTTAGACCTGCAAGGTAAGCGTGGAACGCAAACACATTGAGTATGAGAGTTCTCCTGAACGCTTTTAATAGAGCCGCTCAGTGTATCCACCCGACATTCGCGCGTCTGCAGATATATCTAGTCGACGTAGTTTTTTTCTAACGTAAATAAGACTAAACTTGAGCCAGAAAATGATAATTTGTTAGGGTAGTCTGTGATATTGCGCCAGGATTATCATTAAGATATTTTGTTAGGGTGGTGGGAGGCCAAGTGATTTAAAAGCTTCATCTTTTTGTGTACCGTACTATGTATTTTTTTAAAGTATTAATGGAAATATATTGGGGTGGTGAATTTTTCTTTCCGGCTTTTATCTTTTCTATGTATTCTAAGAACTTCAATTTGTTATGCGACTTTGTCTCTACTAGTAATTCCACCAACAATCGAGCGACATTTATTTTTTTGTAATTTTCAACTTCTCCGAAGTGAGAATGGCCGACTGAGACTACGTGATGCACAAATCTTTACGTGTGTCAGACGTGGATTTCAGTCGACGCCTGTGAGAGCAGCCTATAATGCATCAGTGTTTCATGTTTTATTTTGTCATGCATATATAACAGTGGAGATATTAGCCCCGCCAGGATAGCTGAGAGCGCTAACGCACTGCTTCCTGGAGTCGGGTAGGCGCGCTGGCCCCGGATCGACTCTGCCCGGCGGATTAACGACGACGGTTAGTGTGCCGGCCAGCCTGGATGTGGTTTTCAGGCAGTTTTCCACATCCTCCTAGGTGAATTCCGGGCTGGTCCCCACGTCCCGCCTCAGTTACACGACTCGCAGACATTTGACACACATTCACACTATTTCACGATTTACACTAGACACAGACAGCTTGGGTACACTTATTCCATCCCGGGGGGTATGGATGGTGGCAGGAAGGGCATCCGACCACCCCTTAACTTAACCACGCCAAATCCGTACTTAACCCTGCCGACCCTGCGCACAATGCGGAATAAAGAAAGAAATATAACAGTGGAGATAATTACTGTCGTAGTCAGCTGCATATATACTTGGAAGGCCTCGGAAGGGTACCGTCCGATCGCTGTCTCATCCTCAGCCGATAGGTGTCACTGGATGGTGATACAGAGTGGCATGTGGTCAACACAACTCTCTCCCGGCCGTTGTCAGTGTTTGTGACCGGAGCCGCTACTTCTCAGTCCAGTAGCTCCTCAGTTAGCCTCAAAAGGGTTGTCTGCACCCCGCTTGCCAATAGCATTCGGCAGACCCTGACGGTCACCTATCCAAGTGCCAGCCAAACCTGACAGCGCTTAAATTCGATGATTCGGTGATCGGACGGGAACCGGTGTTACCACTGTGGAAGGCTGTTGGCGGCTGCATATATACGTTTTCATTTATTCATTTACGTAGAACAGACAGCACAAACACGTACTTTCGATGGGTTGTCCCCCTTTTTGCATTAAAATATAATCACACATTATATGTACACTTCCAGGGCACAACCTTTTAAATTAATTAGTTAATATTCCAATATTCACTCTGCCTACCACGAAGCCATTTAAATTGTTAAACCACATAACTACCATATGTATTTCAGTAACATCAGAAATTGAGTCCGCCTTGATGCAAAACACATTGTTATTCGTTTATTTCTTTATTATCCAAAACTAGTTTTGGCGACAAATATCACCATCATCAGTGGGGTTTTTTAATCTTCAATATTCAGAAAAAGGCATGATTGTACAAACACAGTAAAACATTATTAGATTTTTACAATTCGTCTTTTGAAATATAGTTTTTCTATTGATACTTTCATACTACCTTATTTTATTGTATGTTACAGCATGTTTTAAGCAACTATTGGCGCTGTTTGCGACATATTTTCTGTGCTCTTTTTTTTCTGTTGCCGTCTTTTTACTTAGCGAACATCATGTCATCTGCAAGTATGTGAGCGGCTGTTAGTAATGTATTTCATTTGACAGCACCTGCAGTGATTTTAAATTAAACCATAAATTTAAACAGATCACTTTCATTAGTAATTCAGGCAGTGAAATACTTTTAACGAGTTACTTCCACAGCTGCCAAACCTAGGGAAGAAGGTCAGTACCGATTACATACGTTTACTGCTGAACATTTTACGTGATGGCAGTGTTTGCCTCTTCACACACACACACACACACACACACACACACACACACACACACACACAGTATTCTTACAACACATACAAGGAACAGCATATATTCCAAACGACGTCATCTTCAAATGTAATCGACACTTGCAGACGCAAACAGGAGACTATTTTACATTCGGAATATTTTACTCAGGTTGATGCAGTCATCATTACGTCTTATAGTAGGGAGTTATCTCCCCACGGAATGTAACGGCTGTACTTTCACTCTACCCTCAACAGTTCGCAGTATCACTATGGTAAGGCCATGTTGGCTGAAGCTACAGACCCAGCCAGATTAGTCAAACATCCAGCCTGCTGCCCCTGGAATTACTGAAAACGCTGCTACCCTTCTTCAGCAACCATATGGGAGTCTGATCTTTCCATCGATACCCTTTGATGTGACTGAATCTACAGTACAGCTGTTAGTTCCCGTAACACACTCCAGCCACCCTACTGCGGCAAGGTCCATGGTGTGAGAGAGGGGAGAGTGATCGTTGAAAGTATGTTTGTACATTTAAAAAATTTTCGACCGTGTTGACTGGAATAAACTCTCTGAATTTATGAAGTTATCAGTGATAATACCGGAGAAGGAAAATTATCTACGATTTGTACTTCAATCAGACAGCAGTGATAATAGTCGAAGGACATGAAAGGGAAGCTATAGTTGCGAAGGAAGTGAGACAGGGTCATGTCATTCAACCCGTACATTGAGCAAACGGTAAAGGAAACTGTACTCATAAATTATTTCAACTTCATGTAAATTGTAATTAGTGTTTTCACTCATTTTCCGGATACTAGAACTGATGCGCCTCCTGTATAACTAATTGCACTCCACGGTTTTTAATGCTTTTCTTGCTTTATACATACATAGTAGAGTGGCAATTATTAACCGAAACCTGTTGTGATAATGGAGGACATTCGGACAGACCGTGTCACCCTTTTCACAGAATACCGCCACATATCATGTCCTCATCCACCTCTTTCTCAGCATCACAAGAACAGAATTTCCAGAGACGAATGTGCAACTTCCTTCCGATTCGTCACTCATTCGTTCTAACTGTACAGATATAAAACGCTTATGTCGCTCCATCCACAACTTTACAAACAGGTATGTGTCAAAAGATCGCCACTGTCAGTTGCTTTTCAGAATAAATACATAGTCTGCGCTTCACCTTCCAGAGTAGTTCCTTTCCCAAACGATGTCTTTCCTATACTACAAGAAACTACTATCAAGGAAAATGTCTAGAAACTCACCCACACAATCCGCGCGTTGTAAACACCGAAACCTTTGGAACCGCACGCGCTGCACCACCGACTCAAAACCGCAGGGGCTTAGAGTTGATTGAGGCGTTACCATAGAAACGTTAACAAAAAAAACGTTATGCGATTGTTCACGGTAGACACGCTAAGCAGCTGTACCATACCAACTTCATTTATGATTGATCTTCTCTGGCCGAACGGAATATAAGGTACGTACTACATTTCTCCTGCTGGTATGAATAATCGATAAATATTACGAAAATGTATGTACACATACAAACGTCTCAAAAATGAGATCGACAGGAAGTGCAAAATGGCTAAGCAGGGATGGCTAGAGGACAAATGTAAAGATGTAGAGGCCTATCTCACTAGGGGTAAGATAGATACTGCCTACAGGAAAATTAAAGAGACCTTTGGACATAAGAGAACGACTTGTATGAATATCAAGAGCTCAGATGGAAACCCAGTTCTAAGCAAAGAAGGGAAAGCAGAAAGGTGGAAGGAGTATATAGAGGGTCTATACAAGGGCGATGTACTTGAGGACAATATTATGGAAATGGAAGAGGATGTAGATGAAGATGAAATGGGAGATATGATACTGCGTGAAGAGTTTGACAGAGCACTGAAAGACCTGAGTCGAAACAAGGCCCCCGGAGTAGACAACATTCCATTGGAACTACTGACGGCCTTGGGAGAGCCAGTCCTGACAAAACTCTACCATCTGGTGAGCAAGATGTATGAAACAGGCGAAATACCCTCAGACTTCAAGAAGAATATAATAATTCCAATCCCAAAGAAAGCAGGTATTGACAGATGTGAAAATTACCGAACTATCAGTTTAATAAGTCACAGCTGCAAAATACTAACACGAATTCTTTACAGACGAATGGAAAAACTAGTAGAAGCCAACCTCGGGGAAGATCAGTCTGGATTCCGTAGAAACACTGGAACACGTGAGGCAATACTGACCTTACGACTTATCTTAGAAGAAAGATTAAGGAAAGGCAAACCTACGTTTCTAGCATTTGTAGACTTAGAGAAAGCTTTTGACAATGTTGAATGGAATAATCTCTTTCAAATTCTAAAGGTGGCAGGGGTAAAATACAGGGAGCGAAAGGCTATTTACAATTTGTACAGAAACCAGATGGCAGTTATAAGAGTCGAGGGACATGAAAGGGAAGCAGTGGTTGGGAAGGGAATAAGACAGGGTTGTAGCCTCTCCCCGATGTTGTTCAATCTGTATCTTGAGCAAGCAGTAAAGGAAACAAAAGAAAAATTCGGAGTAGGTATTAAAATTCATGGAGAAGAAATAAAAACTTTGAGGTTCGCCGATGACATTGTAATTCTGTCAGAGACAGCAAAGGACTTGGAAGAGCAGTTGAATGGAATGGACAGTGTCTTGAAAGGAGGATATAAGATGAACATCAACAAAAGCAAAACAAGGATATTGGAATGTAGTCTAATTAAGTCGGGTGATGCTGAGGGAATTAGATTAGGAAATGAGGCACTTAAAGTAGTAAAGGACTTTTGCTATTTGGGGAGCAAAATAACTGATGATGGTCGAAGTAGAGAGGATATAAAATGTAGACTGGCAATGGCAAGGAAAGCGTTTCTGAAGAAGAGAAATTTGTTAACATCGAGTATAGATTTAAGTGTCAGGAAGTCATTTCTGAAAGTATTTGTATGGAGTGTAGCCATGTACGGAAGTGAAACATGGACGATAAATAGTTTGGACAAGAAGAGAATAGAAGCTTTCGAAATGTGGTGCTACAGAATAATGCTGAAGATTAGATGGGTAGATCACATAACTAATGAGGAAGTATTGAATAGGATTGGGGAGAAGTTTGTGGCACAACTTGACCAGAAGAAGGGATCGGATGGTAGGACATGTTCTGAGGCATCAAGGGATCACCAATTTAGTATTGGAGGGCAACGTGGAGGGTAAAAATCGTAGAGGGAGACCAAGAGATGAATACACTAAGCAGATTCAGAAGGATGTAGGTTGCAGTAGGTACTGGGAGATGAAAAAGTTTGCGCAGGATAGAGTAGCATGGAGAGCTGCATCAAACCAGTCTCAGGACTGAAGACCACAACAACAACATGTACACATATACTCATATGTATGTATGTATGTATGTATGTATGTATGTACGTATGTGTGTTCCACGTCTCCTAAACTACTGAATCTATTTCAACCGAACTTGGTAAGCGTCTCAAAGGGATGGAGTGGAGGTAAAAATCAATGTAGTCGACGACCCTCGGATAGCCGTACTTTATCACACAGTATTTGAAACTGAGACCACTTAGTGACTTGCAACAAACTTTACATATAATTTCAAACCTTTATGAAACTTTTTCTCGCTGACAATTCCCACAAACTGGTGAAAGGAAAGAAGTTTCTCGCTTATTATATTTTCGCTGTTCATGCAGTAAAACTGCCATATGAAGCATGACGTTTTAGTTTACTACTTCTTTACTACTAACTATATTCGTGATACATACTTCAGATAGTATTGACGTATATCATTGAATGTACCTACAAAAATTTATCACGACACATAGATCAGGATGTTTGGCGTCATAAACACTGAGATGAGTGAAAAACTGCGGCGTCATGTATATTTTAATTTATTACTTCTTTACTACTAACTCCGTTCGCGGGTCAAGAGCTAAGTACAGTTCCACCCGTCCGCTTTGCCCATAACGCTTGTATGACGTTACTATTTAACGTTGCGGAGAACGTAAGCGATCTATTATGAAATGTTAAGTGTGATTGTGTAAGTTTCGCGAGTAGTATATGATGCTTATAAGCAGCAAGCATAGATTAAACTGTTGACAGAGAAATAAATACTTGGCTTTTTACTTCTAATCTCGGTACGATTATGATGGTAAGGTTCGGTGGGAACTTTAGAGCAGAAGTTAAACTGCTGTTTCTTAATTATTAATATAATGTTGTTTATTGCAGTTATTTGGCTGTGTTTGTAATGTGGCAAGTTTTTTCAGGGTGAGTTTATTCAGGAATGTAAATACATTGCTCATATGGTCGTGAGTGAAGTGAGTTATGATGCTTTTCATAATTTTGTTTTTTTACCAGTACTTTGTCTCTTTTTAAAATGTAAAGTCGCTGAGGTGTTGCATATACGAAATCGATTTTGTATTACAGCGAATTACTCGATTCCAATTCCCTATTTTCTGAATATTTTGTTCAGTTTACTCCAGATGAATTGGATTGTCCTATTTTCCAGTGTCTTTGTTCCTCTGCGATGATCTTATCTTTATTAACCTTTCTTAAGTTTGTCCCCGCCCAAAACCCTCTCATTCTCGCGGGTAACTCATTAATTTTTATTTTCTTTGCTGATTGACATATGTAAGTGTCTTTTTTTCGTTCTTCTATGAACATCATGCTCTACCTTGTCGTCACCGTCATGCGGAATGTAAATTGGACTGTTATTAAATGCTATATGTGACTGTCTTAGTAACTACAATAAACGATCGTCTTTACGCGTAGTGTGAACGTCACTGATCAAAGTAGACACGAGGAGTCGGTCCTTATTGTATCCCTCTATTCACATCACATTTTGCAGACAGTATTCATACACTTTGCTGAATTTACCTACAAAAATATATCATTGTACGACATACGGTTTAGAAGATACATCAAATACTGAGATGCGTGCAAAATTGCGGCGTCATGTATGGCGTTTTAATTTATTACTTCTTTACCACCAAGTCCATTCGCAACACATTTCGCAGGCGGTATCTACATAGGTTGCTGAACGCACCTACAAAAAAATATCGTTGTACTACACATATTTCAGGAGATATGATGTCATAAACACTAACTTGCAGTGAAAAGTATGCATCGTGCTTGACGATTAAATTTGTTACTTCGTTATACTAACTCTATTCACAACACGTTTCGCAGACAGTAGCCACATATACACTCCTGGAAATTGAAATAAGAACACCGTGAATTCATTGTCCCAGGAAGGGGAAACTTTATTGACACATTCCTGGGGTCAGATACATCACATGATCACACTGACAGAACCACAGGCACATAGACACAGGCAACAGAGCATGCACAATGTCGGCACTAGTACAGTGTATATCCACCTTTCGCAGCAATGCAGGCTGCTATTCTCCCATGGAGACGATCGTAGAGATGCTGGATGGAGTCCTGTGGAACGGCTTGCCATGCCATTTCCACCTGGCGCCTCAGTTGGACCAGCGTTCGTGCTGGACGTGCAGACCGCGTGAGACGACGCTTCATCCAGTCCCAAACATGCTCAATGGGGGACAGATCCGGAGATCTTGCTGTCAGGGTAGTTGACTTACACCTTCTAGAGTACGTTGGGTGGCACGGGATACATGCGGACGTGCATTGTCCTGTTGGAACAGCAAGTTCCCTTGCCGGTCTAGGAATGGTAGAACGATGGGTTCGATGACGGTTTGGATGTACCGTGCACTATTCAGTGTCCCCTCGACGATCACCAGTGGTGTACGGCGAGTGTAGGGGATCGCTCCCCACACCATGATGCCGGGTGTTGGCGCTGTGTGCCTCGGTCGTATGCAGTCCTGATTGTGGCGCTCACCCGCACGGCGCCAAACACGCATACAACCATCATTGGCACCAAGGCAGAAGCGACTCTCATCGCTGAAGACGACACGTCTCCATTCGTCCCTCCATTCACGCCTGTCGTGACACCACTGGAGGCGGGCTGCACGATGTTGGGGCGTGAGCGGAAGATGGCCTAACGGTGTGCGGGACCGTAGCCCAGCTTCATGGAGACGGTTGCGAATGGTCCTCGCCGATACCCCAGGAGCAACAGTGTCCCTAATTTGCTGGGAAGTGTCGGTGTGGTCCCCTACGGCACTGCGTAGGATCCTACGGTCTTGGCGTGCATCCGTGCGTCGCTGCGGTCCGGTCCCAGGTCGACGGGCACGTGCACCTTCCGCCGACCACTGGCGACAACATCGATGTACTGTGGAGACCTCACGCCCCACGTGTTGAGCAATTCGGCGGTACGTCCACCCGGCCTCCCGCATGCCCACTATACGCCCTCGCTCAAAGTCCGTCAACTGCACATACGGTTCACGTCCACGCTGTCGCGGCATGCTACCAGTGTTAAAGACTGCGATGGAGCTCCGTATGCCACGGCAAACTGGCTGACACTGACGGCGGCGGTGCACAAATGCTGCGCAGCTAGCGCCATTCGACGAACAACACCGCGGTTCCTGGTATGTCCGCTGTGCCGTGCGTGTGATCATTGCTTGTACAGCCCTCTCGCAGTGTCCGGAGCAAGTATGGTGGGTCTGACACACCGGTGTCATTGTGTTCTTTTTTCCATTTCCAGGAGTGTATTACTGGATGTACCTGCAAAGATCTGTCATCGTACAGTATATAGTGGAGCAGACGAGACGTCATAAACATTAAACTGCGTGAAAATGAAACTGCAGGGCGATATTCGCCAGATATGCGAGTGAAACACGTGCACAACGATCTGTGAATTATGTTACATATATGTGAAATATAGGAGGAGGAGATGGGCAGACAGTGAGGGGGAATAAGGTGTTACGACCTCTGCACCACTTGTTAGCAGCAGACACAGTGGCTGCGCCAAAGACTGAGACGGCGTGGAGTTTTACAATTATTTATTGAACTTTCTTTGCAATTTCTCCCTCGTCGTCGCTGCCCAGCCCTGCGGATCCCTCCGCCTGGCTGCTGCTGTGTGGATTCTCCGACAATGCGCGCAACGCGCGCTGCTGATCGCAGTCGGGAGCCTGAGGCCACCAGTGCTCCGCTGAAGCCAGAATGCCCTGTGGTTGAGATGAACTCGTCGCCGGTCGGTGCCCCAGTACGGGAACGCCCACGGAGCCGTGAAGTCCGGAAGTCAGTCCCCGGCGGCACCTGTGACCCATGGACACAGATAGCGGGAGGAGGAGGTGGACAGATAGATTGGAAGGGGGAAATGGAGAGGGAGAGGGGAGAGGAGGAGATGAGATAGCCAGAGAGAGGGGGAAGGAAAGGGACAGACAGACGGAGGAGGAAATAGACAGAGAGAGGGGGGAGACGGATATAAAGTGAGATGGGGAGGAGGAACGCACATAGAAAGGGAAGAGGAGGCGATGGACAGAGAGAAGGGGAAAAGAATATTGGCAGAGAAAGGAGGGAGGAGGAAATGGACAAAGAGAGGTGTGGAGGAGATGGATAGAGGGGGAAGCAGCAGATGGACAGAGAGAACGGAGGAGGAGCAGATGAGCAGAGAGAGGGAACGAGGACCAAATTGATGGAGAGAATGGCAAGAGAAAATGGTCAGAGAATGAAGTGGTTGAGGAGATGGACAGAGGGAGGGGGTGAAGGATGAGATGGACAGAGATGAGGGAAGGAGGAGATGGGCTAATAGAAGGTTATAATAAATATAGGCCCAGGCAATGCCGGGCACTCAGATAGTAGGTAAAAATCTCACATAACAAAATACTTTCCACCGCAGTAAAAGAGCCCACTGTTCGCTTTGGAGAGCTGTAGAATATGTACAACTGTTACTAGGTGATCATGTCAACCTCTGCTGTTGAGGCAGTGAAGTGTGAATGTGACAGTCAGTTGTGCTGTATCAGTGCAGTAAGATGGGTAGACGTGAAAACGTAGCAGGATGGCAGCTATTGGAATTTAGACGTGCCCATGGTCACACCGTTAATGAAGTTGCTTGGTTTGTCTAACGTATCTACAAAGAATGCACAGTCATGCACCACAGTGAGAGAACAGTTGACTTAAGAGGATGCAGACTGACAGGAACTCGAGATGAGCGTCACGTCCTGTAAGTCACAATCAGTTTCAGACCAGACAGGAATTGCGAGTCAATTCCAGCGTCCGATTTCACACATCGGCTTTGACCACTGACCTAATGTGTGATGTGATGAGCTTAGGTTGCTTTGGGTTGTCTTTGGGTGTAATAAGTAGATTATGAATTTAATGTATAGTCGACTTAGATGTTCTCTAAGTGTCGTACCGCTTTAGAACAAACAAACCATTCTGGAGAAAGCAATACTTTGGCTACGGTTACAGTACCACCCTCTTGGTCTGTAAAAATACCACTATAACGGTGGCCGAAACGGTGCTTTCCCCAACATAGTTTTTTGCATTCTGACGCAGTACGATACTCAGAAAACTTGTATGTTACCTGACTCTGGCCATGGAAGTCTGCGCAATTAAAATGTGTAGTAGTCTGTTTTCTTATCATGTTTTGTTTGCAATGTAATGCATGCGTAGATGTTCTTGCATACAGAGATACTGAGATTCCCCTAGTTTAGTCTAGAATTTCTTTTCCTAGAATGGATGTGTCAGCTGTATTTAATGACAAAATGTTTAGGAAAAAGTCAGAGATTTGGAGTCATGCAAAAAGTTTTTACAGACATTCGGTGTGAATGGAGAATTTTGTAAACGTCACACATGTTCTCTAAGTGTCGTACCGCTTTGGTCATGGTTCCTTCTTTAAGAAAAATTTGACGAATATGTGTGGTGATCAAGATGGGACGATTTATGATCTGTCAGAAGAAGATCATGGTCTGAAAGTTGGATGTTGAACTTGTAGTTATGCTCACCTACAATTTTTGTTACAAGTGCGCTGCTCGTTCTGCCATGCATGAAACTGAGATTTCTTATGCTACTGTCGTTGATTGTTTTCTTTTTGTGGAGAGTTAAGCATAGGATTTCATTAGGGGGGCCAGGGTTTACCATTAGTCGATGAATCTCAATTTGGGAAGAGAAAGAATGAAGGTGGGCATAAATTCCTTGAGCTTTGAGTTATTGGAGCAGCAGCTTTTGGGGGGGGGGGAGGGTGGGAGAGGTTATTTTCAGGGTGGTACGCAGTAGTACTAAACAGGTACTCCCATCTTTCATAGAAAAGTTCGTAGAAGAGGGTTCAACTAGAATGTCTAATGAGTTTCCTTCTTACAGCGGGTGGTGTCGAAGGAGATATAAATTGGCAGTGATAAGAGGAAGTATTCTGCATTGCCTGTGCGTTTGGATGAGTATTGTTAGAACAAAATCATTTCTAAAGGGTTTTGTGCTTTTCAAGCTTTCATGAAATTGTTAGCAAAATGCACAGGCTGCATGTTGGTTGTTAAGTGCGGGTGGGTTTTGTGTTTTTGGTTTGTTTGTTGTTTTCTTTCTTCCAGTTGGTACTGTGTGAGCGTTTGGTACTTTTTGATTACCTGGAAGGTGGTGGCGGGTTATGGTTTTGGCATGATTGGGTTTGAGGGGGGGGGGGGTTTCGGGTTCGTTGGTTGTGGTTACAAGTAACCTAAGTTGGAACGATCACATAGATAATGTTGTGGGTAGAGCAAACCAAAGACTGCGATTCGTTGGTAGAACACTCAGAAGGTGCAATAGATCTACTAAAGAGACAGCTTACACTGCACTTGTCCGTCCTATTCTGGAGTATTGCTGTGCGGTGTGGGATCCGTATAAGGTGAAACTGACGGATGATGTTGAAAAAGTTCAAAGAAGGTCTTCTCGTTTTGCATTATCGCTAAATAGGGGAGGTAGTACCACAGACATGATTCGTGAATTGGAGTGTCAGCATTAAAAGAAAGACGTCTTTCGTTGCGACGGGATCTTCTCGTGAAATTTCAATCATCAGTTTTCTCCTCCGATTGTGAAAACATTCTGTTGGCACCCACCTACGTAGGAAGAAATGATCATCACGATAAAATAAGAGAAATCAGAGATCGCAGAGGAAAATTTAAGTGCTCGTTTTTCCCGCTCGCCGTTCGAGAATGGAATGGTAGAGAGACAGCTTGAAGGTGGTTCATTGAACCCTCTGCCAGGCACTTAATTGTAAATAGCAGCCGGCCGTTGTGACCGAGCGGTTCTAGGCACTTCAGTCTGGAACCGCGCGACCGCTACGGTTGCAGGTTCGAATCCTGCCTCGGGCATGGATGTGTGTGATGCCCTTAGGTTATTTAGGTTTGAGTAGTTCTAAGTTCTAGTGCTAGTAAGTATAGTGCTTAGAGCCATTTGAACCTTTTTTTTGAATAGGAGAGTAACCACGTAGATGTAGATGTAGCTTGTGTGGGGTTGTTGCTTTGGTTGGTGCGGGACGTTTTTTGTGGGTCTTATGGAAAAAAGGGTGTTTCGCCTGGATAGGACGTGTTTTCGTGGATATGTTGGGTCAATTCTGTTGTCCGGGTTCAAGGTACATATCATATTTCGCGTTTTTGCAGCAGTACAGAGAGCGACACCGAAAATGTAAATCCTTAATTAAATAACAGTCCTCACATAAGAAAAACGACGAAAAATACCGTAACGTGGAATTAAGTAATAATGAGAGCGATACCAACAATGAAAACAAGGTGTATATCTACTGCAAAATTCTGGTTGGCTTTTCCCCGTTTCGTCATATTTCGTGAAGTTTCGTTGAGTGTGTAGTGCGCTTCCTTTTAGGATTTCTGTTTTCATTTCCCACCATTTCCTGTTGCTGTTGTTTTTGCGCTTTGTGTATGTTACTGTTATTTGATGTTGCGGTTGTAGTGTTAGACTGTGGTTTGTCCCAGATTAATCTCATTTGATCCAATATTTATTGTTAACAATTATCACTATATATTATGGGTTTACAATGCGGGATATTGAAGTGGATGTTAAAGGTCTTTTAACTCCTCACGAAAACTATTATAGCGATTTATTTCAGTAATGTACATTTCCTTTTTTTTCTGTTGTCAATTTTTTCATTACCCCAGTTTGTGTGCGATATATTTTGTGGCTAAAAATAATTAATCGGATGAACTCTGATGGTAATTTATTGGATGTATGGATATTATCTATTCTCTGTGCTGTATTCGTTTGTTTCCGAGTAAGCTTCGTTGTTTCATATAGGAGCTATAATACGGAGAGTTGTCATAACGTCACAAATTTGAAGCCAACGTCCCGCACGTTAGTTAACATCCTGTGGTAAAGTTTGATAAAAAATGCCATCTTGCATCATTTACCGGTGTGCTAGTCGTTCTGATTATTATCTACAGTGTGAAGGAGTCACATTTCACTCGTCAGGGGACTCGTTCAAGTCACATTTTCTTTTATACACGTGAATTTTAGTTCCGCTGGCTTCTTTCACTGTTGTGATCTTATTT
Organism: Schistocerca serialis cubense; assembly: GCF_023864345.2. Lineage (NCBI taxonomy): Eukaryota > Metazoa > Arthropoda > Insecta > Orthoptera > Acrididae > Schistocerca > Schistocerca serialis. Next base: position 215,570,918 of record NC_064639.1, on the reverse strand, counting down.
ATATAATTTCCCTCCAGATATCTTATCAGTACAAACCGAAGAGGACTCTGGTTGGACAGTTTGAGAAGGAAATCCTGCTAACCGTGCGGACATAGCAAAACATATTCTCAGTATTTTCAGGAAGAGGACATAGACGGAACATCAGTGTCGTCTCTCGTTATTAAGAAAAATGCTGGATTACAAAAATAGTCGTTTCGCGTCACATACTTCACTTCTTGATAATTCGAAGTGTGTAACACAAAGAAAATAACATTAACGAGGCTAAATGTGTCGCACTACTGGATCAAATGAGTCGTTAAGACCAGAAAAAGTCTGAAAATCCATTCCTGACCCTGTGTTATTCACGAAAGCACAATAATATTTACTTTTTAAAACAACTGTTGCGTTTACACAACAGAAATTAAGAACAAAATGGTTCAAATGGCTCTGAGCACTATGGGACTTAACATCTTAGGTCATGAGTCCCCTAGAACTTAGAACTACTTAAACCTAACTAACCTAAGGACATCACACACATCCATGACCGAGGCAGGATTCGAACCTGCGACCGTAGCAGTCCCGCGGTTCCGGACTGCAGCGCCTAGAACCGCACGGCCACCGCGGCCGGCAATTAAGAACAAGAAGCAATTGTAAACAACAGTCTGCTAAAGTTTAGAGGCTACTAACATGACGGTACCGTCTTCAGAGCAATGTACAGCGTAGATGTGTAGGGCCACCTCCCCTTGTTATACTGTACATCCAAGGTTGTTTTGATATATTGCCTCTGTATATCTTCGACTTAGGTATGACGTCATTGGTCAAAGCCGAAGGGTAGAATATCACACTAGAATTTATCCGGAATTGTTTCTGTCAGTAAATACAAATCCGCTTCAGCCAGTTCCCGAGTGGCCATTGCGAAAGAAACTCCACGCAGAAGACATTTGGAGTCGGGTGCCTCGTAAAAGGCACATAAAGCCTTAAGTCTTCAATCGGCCAAACTACCCACAAAGTGGACAGTAGTTGACTGGAGATGTGTAGTGTGGACCCAAAAATCTCGATTTGTCCTCTTTTAAAACGATGCAAGGCGTCTATTTGACCAGCAGTGTGTGAAGAGCTGGATGCGGTTGTGTGCGTGATTTTCGTACCATGACTTGGGCCCACTCATTCATGTTACCGTTAACATGAACCACGATATTTCTTTCAACATTCTCGGTGACCAAGTGTTGCCATTTGTTCTACGTATTTGTGATGAGTATGCTGTAGAGACTCCTGCCTTTCAAGATAACAACCGTGTTCACAGGGCTGCAGCCATTTGAAGAACTCTGAGACTCCCTATACCACTTTGACTAGCCTACTAAATCAGCCAATCATAATCCAAAGCAAACGTGTGGTACTATTTGGAACAGATGGTGCTTTCTTTTGATAAACATCAGAGTTTTTCGTGAGACAGTCACAGCGGCACTTAAATGAACAAATATTGTCATTTCTCAATTTATGCTTTATATTTCATGTATCGATAGGCATACTAAGTGTAAATATAGTCCTGTGTTTTCTCTTCCCATTTGGTTATTACGTCCCACGTTATATTTCCGTGTTTCCCTGTTCCATTCCTTGTCCAGTCTGTTTTAGAGGGAGTGTGCAAATGTCAGTTTATGGTGCTTCATTGTATTTGGTTCTTGGGCAGGTATTCTTTGAATGGTAATGGCAGTGTAGCCAACTTTTGTGTTGAGACTAAGTAGCTTCTGCTAGGCCATAGAGACGTTAATAGAGATTGGTCAGCAGTTATTGTATAAGTTGGTACAGGTAGCCAAAACTTTTCTTCTCTGCCCGTTGCCGCTACTGCAGCGCGGAACAGCACTTTTCGCTGGGTCATCGTAAGTGAGAATGTGTGCTCTGATCATCTTTCGTTATGTAAGCTAAGGTAGTTGGAATGTGTAAGCGTATGGCCGAGGTTGATACGTCAACACGTTTTTTAGCAGTAGAGCCATGGTAGATCGTACTCGAGTATCTATTTCAGTTGGGGAGTGCAACTATTCTTATTAATATTTTGTTTATTTAACGCGATTCTTTGTCCTATAGCTACTTGGTAATGGGAGAGTGTTTTGTGCAACCTGTGTCTCACTTTAGTTAATGTGAATCTTTTATTTGTGAATGCATATTGTGTGTGTGTGTGTGTGTGTGTTATATCGTCTTAGAATTCTTTTTCCATGTATCAAGTTTAAATGCATTTTGTGAGTTCTGTGTGCCTTTTATCAGGCAACTAAACTACACCACACACCTTTCCGCCATGTGGAGAATCCTTAGCTGAACGCTATTACTCTTTCAAACGTGCTGCTTAGTTTGAATTTCGAATCGTTTGGCAATCTGTTTTCATCTTATATATTTCCGAGTATTTTTTTCATACCTCCTAGCTAGCTACCAAGCGGTTGATCAGTAAAACTAATGTTTCTCTGCTGTTTAGATTTATCCTCATGGTCTCTTCTTTCTGTGTGTGTACTTTGGGAGGAAGGGATAATTAGTAACTCATAACAAATCGAGGCTTTTCCTAAATGTTTGGATAGAGTTTATTTATAAACTACTATTCTGTGTAAAGGATGTCATGCGTTCCTATAGTGATCATTATTGTTTAGTAATTGAAATTATTTGTAAATTTATCCGTAAACCAGTATTAAATCGTCTCCTTAACATCACATGTGCAATCCGTCCAACTATTCGTCTGATTTCCTCAGGGACACCTGATTTGGCTGTTTGGTTTGTTAATGTTTTATTTGGCGTTAATACAAAAGTTTTATCCTAAATTTGATCAAATGCTATTGGGAGAGATAATATACCAGTGGGTCATTACAATGAGATTTAATTAGTAATCAACTCATAAACCAGTTGTTGAGACTTGCTCAGTGCAAACGAGCACTAGGTTGCTTTCAGTCCCATCATCCGGATATGATGTGTAGTTCGGGGTAGAGTAGGTTTTATTCAGAATGTAGTAATCATAGCAGCTCAGGGGTCTAACCATTAACGAGTAACTTCAGCTGGATATTGCATACCTGACGAAACTTGTGCCCTCGGCGATTGGAGGCCATTATCAACTATATAGGCAGTGTTACGCGGTGTTAACCGGCGAACTAGAAACGACGGAGAGGCTCCGTCCCCGCCGCAGCCGCAGTGGTCCACAACCCCATGCGATGTCTCCTGACAGTAACTTATTTTTGTCAAGTGTGCGTATGGGCAAATCTCTGAAGAAACCATCATTGCAACACAGTGGATTTATAGTGTATGTTCTAAGTGGTTGAACCTTTTCAGTTACACGTGGGGATGATAACTCTACAGTTGAGCCAGCAGTTTTTTTTTTTTTTTTTTTTTTTTTTTTTTTTTTTTTTTTTTACTACTTGTGATTGCCAAGGAATGCTCTTATGTTCATAGCGCACACTGTTTCCGGAGAGTGCCAGGGAGCCAGTACGGAGAAGCGCCTGCCATCTGGCGTTCAGAGCGCGTGTTACATGCTGCGGCAGCCTTCGTGACTCGGATCGCGTATTAACGGTGGTCGACGTCAGTCCGCTAACTGCTTCATCACGTTTCCCCTAAAATCAAGAATTACCATGAACAACTGAGCAAGAGTATACTACGGCTAACGCATTACGCTTCAGTACTAGAGCAGAGAATTTCACATGTTCTGACTGGCTCGCGCAGTTGACCTCACTCACTTAAAAAGGAGCGAGTCGCACCTCTCTTTTCGTGTCTCAATACCTTCTCCCACCCATATCCTATACCGGCTCCAAAAGATGAAGGATCTCCTCAAACACATAGAATACCCTTGCCTCTCCTACATGTCTTGTTCATATGTTCCAACACCCTATAGTCACTCTCACTGTTTCTGGAATACACATAGGGATGAAGTAGTGTGCGCGCAGTATGCGCAGGCAACAAATCAGATATGTGTTACAAATTACAGTAGTTGAGATGTTGCAGTTTTCACAGCGATTTCTGTCACAGCTACAAGTCGGGAGAAACAACTAAAGGTGGTATGCTGTGTGTGCCCTCTGTTGACCGAAGTTCATAGTTATTTCTAAGACCATTCTGTCTCCGCGCTATGTGTGTACATCGTGCAGTCTCATTCTACATCTACATCTACATGGATACTTTGCAAATCACATTTAGGTGCCTAGCAGAGGGTTCATCGAACCACCTTCACAATTCTCTATTATTCCGATCTCGTATACCGTGCGGAAAGAATGAACACCTACATCTTTCCGTACGAGCTCTGATTTCCCTTATTTTATCGTGGTGATCGTTCCGCCCTATGTAGGTCGGTGTCAACAAAATATTTTCGCATTCGGAGGAGGAAGTTTGTGATTGCGATTTCGTGAGAAGATCCCGTCGCAACGAAAAACGCCTTTCTTTTAATGATTTCCAGCCCAAATCCTGTATCATTTCTGTGACACTCTCTGCCATACTTCGCGATAATACAAAACATGCTGCCTTTCTTTGAACTTTTCCGATTTACTCCGTCAGTCCTACCTGGTAAGGATCCCACACCGCGCAGCAGTATTCTAAAAGAGGACGGACAAGCGTAGTGTAGGCAGTCTCCTTAGTAGGTCTGTTACATTTTCTAAGTGTCCTGCCTATAAAACACAGCCTTTGGTTAGCCTTCCCCACAACATTTTCTATGTGTTCTTTCCAATTTAAGTTTTTCGTAATCGTAATACCTAGGTATTTAGTTGAATTTACGGCTTTTAGATTAAACTGATTGATCGTGTAACCGAAGTTTGAGTTCCTTTTAGTACTCATGTGGATGACCTCACACTTTTCGTTATTTAGGGTCAACTGCCACATTTCGCACCATTTAGACTTTTTTTCTAAATCGTTCTGCAGTTTGTTTTGATCTTCTGATGACTTTATTAGTCGCTAAACGACAGCGTCATATGCAAACAACCGAAGACGGCTGCTCAGATTGTGTCCCAAATCGTTTATATAGGTAAGGAACAGCAAAGGGCCTATAACACTACCTTGGAGAACGCCTGATATCACTTCCGTTTTACTCCATGACTTTCCGTCAATTACTACGAACTGTGACCTCTCTGACAGAAAATCACAAATCCAGTCACATAAGCACGCAATTTTACTACGAGCCGCTTGTGTGGTACAATGTCAAAAGCCTTCCGGAAATCCAGGAATATGGAATCGATCTGAAATCCCTTGATATAGCACTCGGCACTTCAAGTGAATAAAGAGCTAGTTGTGTTTCACAGGAACGATGTTTTCTAAACCCATGTTGACTGTGTGTCAATAGACCGTTTCCTTCGAGGTAATTAATGTGACCGTCTGTCAAAAGCCTGAATAACCACCGTTTGCATCAGGGACCGCTGCGAAACATGCAGGAATAGATTCACTGATATTCTGGCAGGTACCTACAGGGATGTGGAACCATATCGACCGCGGTGTCGTGGCCTGTTGCACTACGTTTCCCAGTTGAGGATCCATGGGGCTAACAGCCCGACCGAGGTAATCCCACGGCTTTTTCAGTGGGTTTTAATACAGGGAGTCTGGTGTCTAGGGGAGAATGGTAAACCCATCCAGTGCTCTTCGAACCACGCATGTACACTGCGAGCTGTGTGAGACGTTACATTGTCCTGCTGGTAGATGCCATCGTGCCGAGGAAAGAGCGTGAAGGGGTGGATATGGTCCCCAATGATAGATGCGAACTTGTGTTGATCCATTGTGCGTTCCAGATTGATGAGATCAACCAGGAAACACCTCTTTCGTGGAGCCTTCCGATAATTGTTGCAGTGTGTTTGCTTCCAGAGTTTCATGCCGAGGGAGCATAAAACGTGATTCATATGAAAAGGACACCTGTCGCCACTCAGTGGACGTCCAATTTCCGTATTAGCGGGCTGATTCGAACCTTCGTCACCACTGAACAGCAGTCAGTACGGGTGCGTGAACCACGCGGCTGCTGCGGTGGCCTACACGCAGTAACGTTGGCTGAACTGTTGTTGAGGAGACGCGGTAGGTAGCCCCTTGGTTTGACTGGGCTGTCAGTTGCTGAACAGCTGCGCATCTATTCGCCCGTATACATCTTCGTCGTCGCTCACACCCGTCATCTATGTCCCGTAGTGCATCCAGTTGCCTCCTTGCCGGGTTTGGATGGCCCCATTTTGCCATGCACGGTGTACATTAACCACGGTGGCACGCGATCAGTTTAAAAACTTATATATTTCGGAAATGCTTCCACTCTTGGCTACAAATCCGATGATCATGCCCTTTTGGATGTCGGATAAATCGCTCCGCTTTTGCATTAGGACAACAACTGGACCGTTTTCCACGTCTCCCCAACACGTTTCATATACCCTCGACTGCTAGTGCTGCCACCTGTCGTCAGTCAGTGATCATTGCACTCTGAGGGCGAACATACGCTGTGGTCACATTAACGTTACTGGACCATGTATAAACTACATACGGTCGAAGAAATGAACCAAGAAGCTAATTTACTCTGAGAAAGAATTTGTACTTGGGATTTTACCTGGCTGCAACACTGCTACGTGTGATGTTGGGCCTCTGCCCTCACTGAAATACGTGTTGTGTTGCATTGCCCGAGGTCTAGGTTAGATTGAAAGGTGATATCTTGTTGCTGGGTTGGCGAAGCCAACGACTCTGATCGCCAAATAGGGTTATGATGACTGACTGAACTATAGCGTAGCCTAATGATTACGTACGCGCCATATTTAAACACACTTAGCGCACTTTTTATTTTAAAAACTAAAAATGTATATCAGTAATGGACAAGGCTTCGATGAGTATTTTGATGTGCACTGTATACGTATAATGTACGTAAATTGCAATAAATGCATTTGGAATTCACTACCTAACGTTCACCAAATGTTTAAGAGTAGTGTATTCACAAGATAGACAGCTCTTTCAAAACTGTAATACGGAGGTAAATTTTTGTGTGAAATTTCTTGGCAGATTAAAACTGTATGCCGAACCGAGACTCGAACTCGGGACCTTTGCCTTTCGCGGGCAAGTGCTCTACCAACTGGGCTACCCAAGCACGACTCACGCTCCGTCCTCACAGCTTCACTTCTGCCAGTACCTCGTCTCCTACCTTCCAAACTTCGCAGAAGCTTTCCTGCGAACCTTGCAGAACTAGCACTCCAGGAAGAAAGGATATTGCGGAGACATGGCTTTTTCAAGTTCTGCAGAGTTCCCAGGAGAGCTTCTGTGAAGTTTGGAAGGTAGGAGACGAGGTACTCACCGAATTAAAGCTGTGAGGACAGAGCGTGAGTCGTGCTTGGGTAGCTAAGATGGTAGAGCACTTGCCCGCGAAAGGCAAAGGTCCCGGGTTCGAGTCTCGGTCCAGCACACGGTTTTAATCTGCCAGGAAGTTTCATATCAGCGTACACTCCGCTGCAGAGATAAAATTTCACTATGGAAACTTTTTGTGTATCTGCAAATACTGTACTTACACTATTCCCGACGGCAACTTCTAATCTGCAGATCCGTACTTCCCCGTTCATTTCACTTGCATATCATCAACCTTAAAACGCATAACAAAGTCAGTAACTACATGCCAGAATATTGAAGGGTATAGGACGGCTATAACAAGGGGAGAATAGAATTTTCATTATTCACTCACAGTATATTTATATTTATTTATCCTTCCATTCAAATCGTGTAATGAATTGGGTGACACACTCTTGAAATACTCAGAAGAAGACATATCACGTCCGTTGCATTTCCACAGCTCACTTGGCCAGATAAGTCAATCAACAGATATGATTGCCAAAGCTCGTAAGATGCAACTTCTGACTAGTAACAGCGTAACATCTACAGTGATAACTCGTAGAAGTGGCGTCTTAAAGTTGCCAAGTGATACAAGCTGTGAACTTGTAAACTGCAATTTTAACCTGTGACAAATCACAACTAAAAAATCCGTCTTACAGAAAAGTAGGATTCACAGAAATCACAGATATCGGAAAGTCACAATTCAGTCCACCCGTGCACGCATTAACAAGCTGCAATGATGACGTCAGAGACGACCTTGCCAACGCTCAGCTGCTCACTACTGCCGTAACCTGTTGTGTCGTCATTCCACTTTTGACTGAAGGCAAGATCGTTTATGTGGGTGTGAGTATTTTCGGTGAACGTCGATTAAGTTTAGACTTACGCTGCAGTTACCAGTCTATTGAAGACTTTTGAGAGTATGCTATGAATTGTTTTCAGTGAAAAATAATAGTTTTCTGGGAAACTGCGATTTGTGATAACTACCGTAGATACCGAAAATAGTAACAAAGTTTTATAATTTCCTAAGAACAACAAGACGAAACAATAATTGATAATTGCTTCTAAACCGGGCAATTCGTTTTCAGCTGGTAATGTTTCTATTTGCTAGATACATTTCGCTTACTCAGATCATGAAAGGGATTTGAAAAGCGAACTGTCGAGTCTTCCACTGAAACGCATGATGAAGACTGACGGTGTTGGAACTCTGGATGTTCCATCCTCAAAAGTTGATTTAGGGGCTAGTGATGAGTTTAAAATGAGAGAAAAACTCGGATACAAAGAAGAAGTTACTGTAAAGAAGTAGAGGAGATTTTGCAGTTTTAGTTCTTTTAGGTTTTATTTAATTTTTATTGATTTCTTTGCGCTATTCCCTTTAATTATATAAGAGGTCATGTTTTTAGTATTTTTTAACTTGTGCCATGTTTTGATTGATTCCAAAGTTGTACCTCAGCACTGCAATAACAATATTAAGAATACTAATGATAGTAATAGTAATAACCATTTAGTACTGGTAAAGAAGAAAAGTGTACATCTTTGTAAATGTATAGCCGGCCGTGGTGGCCAAGCGGTTAAAGGCACTACAGTCTGGAACCGCGCGGCCGCTACGGTCGCAGGTTCGAATCTTGCCTCGGGCATGGATATGTGTGATGTCCTTAGGTTAGTTAGGTTTAATTAGTTCTAAGTTCTAGGGGACTAATGACCTTAGAAGTTAAGTCCCATAGTGCTCAGAGCCATTTTTTTTTGTAAATGTATTATGTATCAGTAACGGTATGAATTGAGAGACTATATGCATATGTTTTGGCTAAAAGTTTAGAAAATGAAAGTTTAAAAAGTTAAACATATCACAAACGAAGAAAGAAATTACTAGAAAAGAAAATGTTAAGTATGAGAAAAAAGAAGAAACAACATGAACGCGAATTACGTCTGTGCGCCAACGATTAGAAATCATGCATAAAGAAACAGAAGAAATTAGGCAAAAGAATACGTATTTACAGGATAATCTTTGTAGGTGTGTGTAATGCAGACTTACTTGGAATAAAATATGTTCAATATGTCCCTGAGGATTCATTTTTTGACTAAACGACGAGTGGTCATGAAAGGAGAGCTTTCTTACTGGTCATCAAAAGGTATTGCTAGGGCGCCGACTTTACAATGTATATCTTATAAAGTGCCATTTTTTCCTAGGGATGTATTGAAATATCTCCTTCCTAGTACTGTCATTGTTAAATGAAGAGCCACGCAGTTTAACATTGCTCAAGGATTTATGCCAGCATTTTATCAACCATTAAGAAATAGCATGGATAAAATTTGAATAACAAACACACGTTTAGGTAGTCCTTAAAGTTTCATAGAGAGAAAAACTTTTAAATAATGGTTGATTTACTTGTTTATTCAAGTATTAAATGAGGTAATAATAATAATTATAATAAAAAACTATAAAATGACAAATCCAGTTTTTATTCACACTTGAGCTTCAGTTAACATGTATGCACAGCATAAGCTACCATGCGGCGCTGTGAGGCAGTGGTGTCATTGCTCGCAGCAAACTTGCGCATGCGCATACCATGTATTCCAATAACCGCCATCTCCCCCGCCCGCGAGATCCCTGGCCTCTGTCAGCAAGTCCCATCTGCTCTTCACTTCTGAATACCCGATGTCTTTTCCCAAATTAATTCAACTGTCTCCCCGTCGTAGAGCATGAACTCATTCCTGAAATCAATCCTTACTTCCAACCATAACCTACCCTACACCACTCACCTCATCACAATTGAATCTTCCATCTCACCTTTTCCTTATCCAGAGGGTGTCCTACCCATTTCTTTACACCTACACCTCACCTATCACGTCCTCCGCACATAGACACGCCCATATCGTTTTTCATGTAATACCCTTCCATCCTCCATAATATTTCCCACGTTCTAATCCCTACCCACAGTTACTAGGAGAAACCATCATATCATCTCATAATAAACTGAATGAACGCAACGTCACTTTTTTTAACTTCAAAAACTTTTTCATATTAAATTGAATTAGTATATATTTCATATTACGACTGGTTGTGCCCGCCATACCTAGCAATACCTGCTTTTCTTAGGGAGGAAATACATATGTATAAAACAAACACACATGTTACATACATTTCACACATGTATATTTCACATATATTGAACATGTCTCTGACGTCTTTGTACACTTATCTCACCCTTATCTGAAGCGAATTTTGCCTTTCAGTTTCATCTGAATTCTGAGGAAAACTGTAATTGTGCCAGTAACCGATCGTCTTTTCGAGGTAAAGGACTGTCGCTGGCAAATATGATTCTTCGCTGTTTGACACCGTGTAACTCTAGAAAGGACTTTTTTAATCTATGGTAATGACACTTATCATAACATCTTTGGTGCCAAAACACGATGTAGCTGATGCATTGAACAACGCAAATAAGAGACAGATTGCGCTCCATTCTTTTAAAGTTTTGTATGTCAGCTGATGAAAGAAAAGGAATACCCGCATGACATGTTCGTGCATTTCTACATGCCACCCCTTCTCATCCTCATCCTCACCCCTGGCGGTCGTAGGCGCATCTTATTCCTACAGTATTTTTATACAAATTTATATACGAAATTTGGTTGAAACTGTTTCAAGCGTTTCTGAGTTATTTTTTTGTGCCAGCTCTTTTCACCCAAAAGCTCAGCCACAGAGCTGCTAGGAGTGTCTTACCTATTCTGGTAGAAACTCCTTTAGGTGTTGCACAGATATACTGACATGTCACTGACTTTGCACCCGCTCCCCCCCCCCCCCCCCCACTCCTCCCATTTATAGGGGTGAAAAGTCATAGTGAATGTCTCCAATAAGTCTAGCGACCCCGAATAATGGAGATATTCATATCAGCCATTGTAGAAAATTTTTACAAGTCCCGCCTGCAAAAGCGTCAGTGGTGGTTATGTTACCATCCTCTAAAAACTACATGCGGGCAGGCCACTCCCTGAAAATCTACTCTTTAAATTTCAATTGTGCAGAAAGTCAAGTGTATAACGCGAAATTACGGCCCTCAGCATAGACCTAAAAGTGGGGATGGTTCAAATGGCTCTGAGCACTATGGTACTTAACATCTGCGGTCATCAGTCCCCTAGAACTTAGAACTACTTAATCCTAACTAACCTAAGGACATCACACACATCCATGCCCGAGGCAGGACTCGAACCTTCGACCGTAGCGGTCGCGCGGTTCCAGACTAAAGCGCCTAGAACCGCTCTGCCACTCCGGCCGGCTAAAAGTGGGGAATTTGCCTAAATATGGATGTGACTGATGCTATCTGACTGGAATAATTTATTTGCATATGATTTACTATAGTTAAAAGCATCTCCCTGAACACTCGTTAACTGCACCTAGCTTGATATAGTGAAGGTGCCAAATAGAAACATTGGTTAGTTAAAAACTCAAATTTATTCACAAACGCATCAATTAATGACATAGATTTGTCACGATTTTCATAACTGACTTTCCGTTTCCAATTTCTGGTGAAAGTCTATGTGGATGGCAGTGTTTCTTGTTCATCCATGAATTTGCTACGTAAATACTTCAGAATTTACACGCAAATAAAGTACAACGATAATTCCGCTGCATGTAACCGTACAAATTCCTGACTGAAACAGTGGCTGGAAGTAGGTGACTATCCCAAAAAGTGTACGCGTCCATATTCAGGGTGGAGAGAAATTGCCTCACGAAATTTTAACCCTGGATAGCTGATGTCGGAAGGAACCAAAATTACTAATGTAGTGTAGGTCGACAACGCACAATTTTTAAATTACGGAAACTTGGCGCCACGTGCTCCGATTAGCCGCAGGATTGCCATGTTGCCGGATGCTCTGGACAAGCATGGCCGTCAATGCTTTGCCTGCCGGAAATGGCAATGTTCACAAGGCGGCCCGCACGCTCGGTGGTAGCGCGCCAGCCTTCACTCTAGGGGCCTGGGGGCGAATCCGCCTGAGTCCCGACACATCAATTGCAGTTTCATGATAATAACCGTCAACAGCTGTTAGTTCGCGTACGGAAAGTCTTTTACAAAATGTGTCGGCCATGAAAAGGGCCTTTTTGGTAGCTAGGACATTGTTTACTTCAAGCAGGTGCTCGAACTGGCGACCCTCTGACGCGACACAAGCTAGGTAACGTCGAACGGTGTTTTGCCGAATTCTTTCAAAGATTCCTGGCATTGCCCTGATGCGATTGTCGGCATGTTGAATGCGATCCATTAATTTCTTTTCGTTTCTAGGTGGTTCGCGTTCGGGTGGGTGAACTACTCGTAGAACCTTGAAGAATCCCCACAGGAAAAAGTTCGGTGGCGTGAGGTCTGGTGATCACTGGGGCCAGTCCTACGAGCATCCCTGCCAATTACCCGGCCGTCGAAGAGTTCATTTAAATATCCGCGCACAGCGCGACTACCAGTGAGGGCTCCCCATCACGTGCAACCACTTGCGTAGCCGTTATGTCCAGGGGGACATCTTGCAGCAAAAAGTGAGTGACTTGCCCTGGTAAGACTAGGAGGTAGACGGACCGGCCCAATCAGATGGTCACCCACAATGCCTGCCCAAAAGTTGAGCTGAAATCGTTCCTGGTGTCCGCGGACGTAAGTGACGTGAGGATTTCTCCTTGCCCAGTAATGAACGTTTCGAACGTTGTGAAGTCCATCCCGATGGTAGGTGCACTCGTCGGTAAACAACACAACGGCGGGGAAGTCGGTATCTCGTGCAACACGTCGCGGAAACCACCTGTGAAACCCTAGCCTGTGTTCATAGTCCGCCACAGGATTTAGGTCTTGGACGAGTGGAAACTAAATGGATGCTGGCCATCGTCCCTCAAAACTTCCCAGGCTAACCGATGAACGACCCCCATGTCGTGTCCAACCGCTCGAGTACTTGTTGTAGGTGATTCCCTGAAGCGTTCGAGAACAGTCTATTCAAATGCATCCCTTCGTGTTCGAGCTCTTCCATCATCACCATGATATCCCGCTGTTTCGCCAAGTCGCCGGCGAATTGCTGTAAACGGTTTCGGGTGTGTGTAGCGTCAAGCTGGGTACCGTTCCTCATACAACCTTCGAGCTTCGTGCGCATTACCGTCGGCTAGTCCATAAACTAAAACCATATCTTGTTGTTCTTCAAACGAATACTGTGCCGAGATGCTTACTGTGTGACTAAGTCGCAGGTGACGTGTGTGTGCTCCGAAGCGAAGCTTACGTGTGAATGCCTCTGACTTGAGGTGGAGACAAACAGCAAGACCCATTCGACGTGTGTGTGGATGACGTTGGGGCAGTGACGGGGCGAGGGACGTTTGTATGTGTGAACCGACAACCATAGCGCTGCCCGTCAACCGACGAACGGCAACAGAGCAATCCCACGGCCAATCGGAGCGCGTGGCGCCAAGTTTCCGTACTTTAAAAATGGTGCGTTGTCAACATTAGTAATCCTACTGGCATCAGCTACCCAGGGTTAAAATTTCGTGACACAATTTTTCTCCACCCTGTAGATTAACTTGAGACAGGTGACCGTCCTGGGTTCCTCATGTGTGAAATCGAACTGAACTACTGCGCTGGTGCCGCGAATTACGCTCACGATGAGTTTGGCGGTGTTGCGCAATGTTGTACACTGCAGAACTGCTGGCCTTTCATGAAGACGGGGTCGTCAGTATCCCGTCGCAATGTGAAGATGGCACAACCACAATGCAACGTCAAGTCGATCCGTCCTCTATAGCTACCGTCGACAGGTTCGATCCGGACACCTCCACGACCAAAGCGCAAGACGATGAGGACAGCTCCGCTACCAACTTCCTAGTGCAGTGGTTCCCAACTTTTCTTAGACCATTACCCCTGAGCGCAGTCAGACATTAGTTGGTACACCCGCCTTCCGCCCCCCCCTCCCCCACCCCTACCATCAGTTGCTTCCCCTCCCTCCACCACAGTATCACTAGCTTTAGCACCTAACTAAACAGTGGAATGAAATACTTTTCTTGAAACACTTTTACTCTTAAAAGCATGAAATATGAATGTTATTGTTCGTTTATATGAATGTATGGTGTGTGTGTGTGTGTAAGGGGGGGGGGGGTTAGAACTTATGTCGAAGGAATTCATGGTCCCCGCTACTTCACAAGTGCTACCCCAACTCCTTCTCAGATTAGAAAGCTTACTATCTACAATGAGAGTAGACACTTGTACAAAAAATACTTACTCCTCTCCACTGCCGCACTTGCTCGACCTGTGCACTGCAATCCCTTTTAGAATCAAACAGGTTCAGATGTGCGCACTATTCGTACTATTTTGTGTTTTGCCCTTTTCGATGTTCATGTTAGTGTGGTAGACTGACGTATTCTCTTCTTGCATAACGCTGTCAGCTCTCCACCTTACTTTCAGACCACCTACTTTTCTTATCTGCATTGACATTATCTAACCTTTAATCAGCTTTACCTAAGAAATATGAAGCTAATCTATTGAAACTTGAAAACTGTATGTGACGAAACCTCTTATTTAAAAATGTTGCTTATTACCACTTCTGTACAGCTTGCATACCTTAGCAGTAGTATGAACATTTATTTTAATGCTTCTACAAAACTACAGTGTCCCAATATATTAAAATACTAAAATACTACCCTGATTTTCAAAAAGAACGTTAGCTGTGAAAATTACGGTGCCGACTGATCATCCGTAAATACCTGTAAATGAGATTTAATACAAAGAATGGCTATCAACAGTATACAGAACAACTTCCTCATCAAACAGTGACAACATACTGGCTAATTCTCACGCACTGAAACTATGCCCTATTAGGAAATGCGTCTGCAGAATTATACGAAAATTTAACAAATTGAAATTGTCTCCCAATTCCATCTTCTAAAGTTCGTTAGGGACTACCATTGATTCTAAAAGTGGAGGGTGACGGATAGTACTTAAGATTTTGAGCACATGACTGATAATTCGTTCTGGATACCAAAATATAGATATTGTTAAACAAAATGGAATTTTTGAACTAAAATAAATTCACAGCTAGCTTTTGCATCAAATAGAATCTTTTTTTAATTACCTTGTCCCAAATGTGCCCTCTCTCTACGAAATCATCTCAAAATCATGCTTTATCCTCAGTCACACCAGGGATCATCTCAAGTAGATTTCATTCTCAATTCGACAGACAGCTCCCCACACATCGACGACTTGAAAAATTTTCTCCGTAGCCGATTCATTCTCTGTCATCTTCTCCTAATACAACCTCTGATAGCCAAAGAGTAACATACCATTCATGTGTTCAGTCATCCAAACATGCTCCTAATGGCAAACATTTCAAATACGACTGCGTTTCTCATGGCATATAAACCTTTCAAGTATTAGGAAATATACCTCACGTATTGAGAAATAGTTCTCGGGGAGACACATCAAATAAAACTGGTCTGTAGTTTTCTCCAACTCTCTTTTGTTGTACCCATATTGAGCAGGTAATCTTCGTAGTTTGGATTTCGCATGCTCCATCCGCCAATTTAATCTGTTGATTATATTACTACTGCATAACTTCCATGTTTCCAGCACAATAGTTCTTAGTTCCTCGTCTTTGACCAGGTAGTACCTAATTCCCAGTATCCTTTTCCACGGAAAATAGTTTGTTTCCGAAAACTGATTCTGGTAATATAAGCACAGCGATCGGAGAAATCTACGAGCCAGATTTCTAAGGCAGTTTCTGATGCAGTTATGTTACGTACTAAGTCTTGTGAGATCTAAATCCTGTCTATTCCGCTCGCTGAATGACTAGTGACGTAGGTGTGCATTAATGAGTCTGCATTTGTTGCCTCCACGTGTAAATCATATTAAAATTTTTAACAGTGTATTCCAGTTCAGTGCATTTTTTGGATTTTGAATTTGGCCTCTTTATCTTATAACAGAGTTAAAATCGCCACCAAATACGACTCTGCTCCACGAAACTGGTAAAGCAGACGTAATGTCCTGTTTGAAACAGTCGGTCCTCGCATCTCCGCTGCTGTTAGCAAACGGAGCACACACATTTTGAAAGAGTGTATCTTCTATTTGTGCAGATGTTGCTTTACCGTATAAAAGTCTCTCAGTTTCTGCCACTTGAATTCCGTCTTTTATTAATGTCACCGTACTCAGAATTACTTTTCATCCTGTAATTTCAAAGAGACTGCTAGTTTCGAACTCCTGGAGGAATTATATACTTACTTCAGCAGCGTACAAGAATCGTTGGAGACAGGTCTGCCTGAACTTAGATGATATTCTGTTAATATTAAAGTACTCGTACAAATTTTATGACTTTGATAGGTCATAAATGTCTCTTGTGGTTGTGAATTCCTTTTTTCTTGGTTTCCTTGTCTATACTTGTTGTTTTTCATATTGTAATTGGTCTGGCTTGCAATTGGGATCAGAATTCACCTCTGTTTTCCGATATTTTCGCCTGGTTCTACTTGACCGTACGATCACCAGATTCTGCACTTTCTTTCGTCCCTCATGACTGTCGGCAGAGAAATTATGTTCGTCGTGGGAGATCGGTTCGGAGTCAGACACTGTCATATCTTCACTCGCGGTTTCCCCTAGGTCACTACTGGAAACTGTTGTGGGCTCTTTGTTTGCATTGTCTCGTCCCCCTTCCTTATTACACGCCGAAATTTTCCTTTTACACTCTTCAGTCGATACGTGATTCAGCTTTCCTATGAAAATACACTCAGTTTTATCCATCTGTGATTGTTCTGTTGTTTCTGATGTGAAATCGCAGACGCTTCCTTTGAATGTATCATCGATTTAGTCACAAGTCTTGGCTCTGGAGCACCGTACACCTCTTCACCACGAACGATCTCTATCGAGGACATTTCTGAGACGTCTGTTTTAAACTGCCCGACTGAGACTGCAATGTCTCCCTGCCGGACTTAATGTTTACCGTTTGTTGCCTAAAGCTTGCTACAGGGTAGGGCAAATAACAGGGACCCGAAGAACAGGGTTCCAAGGTACAAAGAAATGCAGGAGAGGAAAGCAAATACGATACTAACCTGATTAGGTTCAAAGTGATCACCATTCATCACTTGGTACTTTTGGGTCCTGGTTCTGAATGTTTCTTACTTGTTCGGAACAGATCCTGTCTGACACCATTTTCGGACTAAGCGTCCCATGGCATTCTTTGCTGGAACTTTGACACCATTAAACTTCTCAGCAACTAACTGACCGCACTGTTTCCACGTCTTTGTTGACACGTGACTTTCCACAGCAAACACCTGCTGCTCCAGTGTGAATACCATCGTACCCCTTGCAATGCTCCATTCACACTGACAAAGCCCGCAGTAAGCTGTGAACCGGAGTGGATCACGTAGCGGACGTACACGTGGTCTCCGCGTCAAGTGGTGTGGTTGTAAGCATACATTCACATGCAATCGCATCCACTTATCCGGGCCACTTTTATTCGCCCCACCCTGTAATATCGGCTGTGCTATCATCTTCAGGAATACTATTTGCATGGACATGGCTGACAGATAATGAATCTCCTCAATCTGACTCTATCCATGTACGCCTAAAGACCGAGATACACTTTCATTTGGAACATCACTGATGTGTTCAGGCTTATTGTTTACCGTCTCTGGATCATTAACAGCAACTGAGTTACTTACGGCTGATGCGGCACTTTTTGCCACCGATTCTCTACTTATCCCGTCTGTGAGGAATACATTAAGTTCGGCTGGTCCCGGCGGAGGTTCGAGTTCTCCCTCGGGCATGGGTGTGTGTATGTCCTTAGGATAATTTCGGTTAAGTAGTGAGTAAGCTTAGAGACTGATGACATTAGCAGTTAAGTCTCATACGATTTCACACATTTGAATACATTTAGTTAGGTTACGTGCAAGACGGAATTTTCGTCTGAGACAGTCTTGTTTAACATGATATGTTTCATTACATATGGAGCATTCTGGTCGTTGCATCGTCTATTTAATATATGTTTGACATCGCTCAACACTGTACAGACAGGATCGGTTTTTTAACTCCCATTTGGATTGATCTTACTCCATTTAGGAGGGGAACAGGTAAAAGTCCGCACAGACATCGTTCTGAAAGGCTGCAATTTGAGTTTTATTACTTCATTTGGACCCTCCATGGAGTTGTTAAAGACACGCATATTTACCAAGTTGTCTTCTACTGGAGTAACGGTAAACATGGCTACAGAGTCTGTTGCAAATATTAAATCAAAGTGACCAGTACATCAGGAATTACATTTACATCTCCGTGATTACTCTGCTATTCACAATAAAGTGCCTGGCAGAGGGTTCAATGAACCACCTTCATGCTGTCTCTCTAACTTTCCACTCTCGAACGGCACGCGGGAGAAAACGCGCACTTAAATTTTTCCGTGCGAGCCCTGATTTCTCTTATTTTATCGTGATGATCATTTCTCCCTATGTAGGTGGGTGCCAACAGAATGTTTTCGCAATCGGAGGAGAAACTGGTGATTGAAATTTCGTGAGAAGATCCCGTCGCAACGAAAAACGCCTTTGTTTTAATCACTGCCATTCCAATTCACGTATCATGTCTGTGACACTATCTGCCCTATTTCGCGATAATACAAAACGAGCTGCCCTTCTTTGTACTTTTTCGATGTCATCCGTCAGCCCCACCTGATACGGATTCCACACCTCACAGCAATATTCCAGAATAGGGCAGACAAGCGTAGTGTAAGCAGTGTCTTTGTTAGACATGTTGCACCTTCTAAGTGTTCTGCCAATGAATCGCAGTCTTTGGTTTGCTCTACCTACAATATTATGTATGTGATCGTTCCAATTTTAGTTATTGGTAATTGTAATCCCTAAGTATTTAGTTGAATTTACAGCCCTCAGATTGGTGTGACATATCGCGTAATCGAAATTTAGCTGATTTCTTTTAGTACTCATGTGAATAACTTCGTACTTTTCTTTATTCTGGGTCAATTTCCACTTTTCGCACCATACAGATATCTTATCTAAATCATTTTGCAAGTCGTTTTGATCATCTGATGACTTTACAAGACGGTAAATGGCAGCATCATCTGCAAACAATCTAAGACGGTTACTCAGATTGCCTCCTATGTAATTAATATAGATCAGGAACAACAGAGGGCCTATAACACTTCCTTGGGGAACGCCGGATATTACCTCTATTTTACTCTATGACTTTCCGTCTATTACTAGGAACTGTGACCTTTCTGACAGGAAATCAGGAATCCAGTCGCACAACTGAAGCGATACTCCGTAGGCAGGCAGTTTGGTTAGAAGACGCTTGTGAGGAACGGTGTCGAAAGGCTTCTGGAAATCTAAAAATATGGAAACAATTTGACATCCTCTGTGGATAGCACTTATTACTTCATGAGTGTAAAGAGCTAGCTGTGTATCACAAGATCGATATTTTCTGAATCCGTGCTGACTATATGTCAATAAAACGTTTTCTTCGAGGTACTTCATAATGTTCGAATACAGTATATGTTCTAAAACCCTACTGCGAATCGACGTTAGTGATATAGGCCTGTAATTCAGCAGATTACTCCTACTTCCCTTTTTGGGTATTCGTGTGACTTGAGCAGTTTTCCAGTCTTTAGGTACGTATCTTTCTGTGAGCGAATGGTTGTATGTAATTGCTAAATATGGAGCTATTTTATCAGCAAACTCTGAGAGGAACCTGACTGGTATACAGTCTGGACCGGAGGCCTTGCCTTTATCTAGTGATTTAAGCTGCTTTGTTACACCGAGGATATCTACTTATATGTTTCTCATCTTGGCAGTTGTTATTGATTGGAATTCAGGAATATTTACTTCGTCTTCTTTGGTGAAGGAGTTTCGGAAAACCGTGTTTAATAACTCTGCTTTAGTGGCACTGTCATCAGTGGCTTCACCGTTGCTATCGCACAGTGAAGGTTCAAAATGGCCCTGAGCACTATGGGACTTAACTTTTGAGGTCATCATTCCTCTAGAACTTAGAACTACTTAAACCTAACTAACCTAAGGACATCACACACACCCATGCCCGAGACAGGGTTCGAACTTGCGACCGTAGCGGTCGGGTGGTTCTAGACTGAAGCGCCTAGAACCGCTCGGCCACATCGGCCGGCTCACAGTGCTCTAAATTAGAGCAAATTTTGAAAAAGTAGACGGACTAGTTAATACTAATTTGCACACTGTCTGCTTGACGTCTTACAAATTTTATACAGCTAATTACCGAACTCTGTATTTCGAGAGCTGTTGGCCGTGCGTTCTCCTCGTCGAATTTCAGTTCCATAGTAATCTTCCGGGTGAAACGTAATTTTATAGTGAAATAACTATTTGCTTACCATGAATTATGTTTTAACTGGTAGAGGTTCGTGAGGATGTATTTTGTATATAATGTGATGCAACGATAGCGCGCAATCAGCACGTCATGGTATATGAATTACAAGAGACATTAATAAGTAATGCAACACTTTTTCTCTGAAAGCAGGTTGGTTTTATTTAGGATTCCAATACATCATATCATTCCTCATTCTTCTGGCTACAAAACTCTATTTTTAAGCATAACCTCCTTTCAACGCGACAGCCTTACGCCACCTTACTGGGACGGCCTGCATACTCACTTGGTACCACTCTACGTCCTGTTGAATCAATAATCTCCCAGTCATCCACGTACTGCTTTGCGCGTAGTGCATCCTTCATTGGGAGACACAGACAGAAGTCGGAAGGTGCGAGATCTGGACTGTAGGGCGGATGATGAAGAGCAGTCCTCTGACTACCCTCAACTGGTGGACGAGTGTTTCAGCACTACCAACAGAGACGTCCAGTTGAGCAGCGAGGTGTCAGAATGTGATTCGTCGATCACGTCGATTGAGAGTGCCCACACTCTCCAACATTGCAGGAGCCGTAGCTGTGTGTGACCGGCAGGCACGAGGTAGATCGCACGAGTTTGGGTGAACTTGTTGCAATGACACACCCCTCGCCCAACGACTTTTGTTCACTGCCAGGTCTCCACAGGCATTCTACAGGGACCTATGAATATCTGCAAAGCTCTGGTTTCCCGCCAAAACAAACTCATTGACAGCTTTCTGGTTGGAGCGCACCTCTGTCACATGCCTCATTTTGAAGGTTACGGATTTTCAAGAAACTATAGGGGCTGAAGCGGGATTATTCGACGATATCTCACAACATCCACATTTTTTCAACCGGAACTGACTTAGAAAAAATTTGTTGCATTAACTGTTGAACTCCCCTGCTACAGCGGACATCACTCGAGCCTACAGCCTTTTTTAACTAAATCCGATTACCATTGTTATTTTTTATGCAAAGCTAACTTTTTGCATTAACGGTAGCAGTTACACGGTCAGGCGTCACAGAGCTTACTGTTTTCCAACTAAGACCTTTGGATATAAAAATCTCAACATTCCGACAAGAAAAGGTTTGATGGCACCGTAGATATAGTTACGCCATATCATTAAATTTATTTTTCCTTTCTTGTCGGCCACTCTCATTCACTCTTTTTTTTTACCAAAAAGTGTAGCGTTACACACTTCAGTTGTTAATAGGCACTTTGTTAAGTTCACGACCAGTGTTGGTCTTTACAGTCAAGCTATCTTCAAGACGATCTGAAACTTTTGCTGCTAAGAAGCTAGGTCAAATCATCGTTAGTTACTCGAGCTACCATCTAATCTTGTGACGCACCACAGTTCAAAAGCTTCTATTATATTTTTGTCTGTACTGCTCATAGTCCGTGTTCCACATACGTACAAGGCTGCACATCAGACACATAGCTATAGAAAAGAGTTCTTCATATTGAAATTTATGTCACATTGTAACAAATTCCTCTTTATCAAAAATTCTTTTCTCGCTGTAGCCAGTCTGCATGTTACATACTCTCTGCTTCGGCCTTCATGAGTTACTTTACTGCGCAAATTGGAAAAATAAAATAATACTTTTAGGCGTTGTTTGATATACTTCTACATTTGCCGAGGTGGGTTGCCATACGTGCCTCTATGATACAGACGACAGTACCATATGTGTAATTACATTGGCGATGTATTCGATCAGAGGCAAGACTGACATATGGTTATGAAGAATAAATGCAAACTTTCTAGTAATTGCATGGGCAAAAGCGTAAACGATAGACTGGCCTGACATTGTAACGTTAGCTGGCGTAGCGAAGTTTGCAACGAGCTATTTAGCTTAATATACTTTTCCATTCGACATGAAATCTCATTGAATTTTAACGATCTACGGAATCTTTGGCTTTGGTGTGAAAAAGTCTACAAATTGAGCCATCCAAGAATGAATCACGACCCGCACTCACTGGCTTTTCATTGCCAGAGGTACTAGCTAAAGCTGTGAAGTCATTACTGGGTGGCTCATCGGCAGAGCAGCTGCCTTCGATAGGAAAAGGTTCCACGTTAGAGTACTGGTCCAGCAAACATCTGTAATCTTCCAGGAAAACATCAGATGAGTGCACAATTCACTGCAGAGTCAAAATTCTGTCTGAATTAGGAATGACATCACAGTCCACATCCTTTTTGTCGTCACAGCACAGACGACCTAACGTCAGCAAATTTCAACAAATCGGGCAACGCCCCACTTATAAATGACTGGTGAAATAAAGAAATTGAAGTGTTACTGTATTCAGAAGCTGCTGAGAGACAGAATACTTACTTAACTGGTTTCCAGCGGGAATGGAGGTCAAAATTATGACGAACAAGCTTAGAATAATTCCATCTCTACCACTGTCTTATACAGGGTGTTTCCGTATGAGCGTGCAAAGATTTAATAGGACGTAGAGATTGCTCCACTGAAGAATTTGAGGTAGGGAACCTGGGGTCGGAGAAGCCAGCTTAAGGAGTTAATAGGAATAAAATCGCATAACTGTGTACTTTTTTAATTTACATTAGTTGATTGCAAATACCATCATTGACACATGGTTCCATTTGTACAGTATCTTACAAAATGTACTGACGGCCATCAACCTCAACGCAAGCATGACGACGGCAAACAAGATTCTGACGCACCCTAATAAATATCTGTGGTGTGTTTCGAATCACATCACAGGCAGCTACAATTCTGGCAGCTTATTCCATCTCTGTACCCACTGGGGTCTCACACAAAACTGGCTTAAGATATCCCCACAGGAAGTAAACAACGGGATTCAGGTTAGGTGACCTCGCAGGCCATGTAATAGGACCTTCTCTTCCAATCCAGCGACGGAAAAACACTATACCGGTACTGCTACATCGCATTGTACTGAGTAGTAATGAGTCTGTCGTTCATTCATTGCGCATTCCGTCACGGGACATTGCAAATATAATACAACAGAGCCACCTTAAGGACAAGTAAAGTAAACAAATCGTGCAACATGACTTCCTGGTAATCAAGGTCGACCTCCGTGTTTCCTTGCAGGAAATAAAGACTGTACATGTAAGTAAACAGCACAGTACGTGTAAACTTGTGCGCATCTTACTTGTAAATGAGCTGGAAAACAGTAATGCTACATAAAGCGGTGGACAAGTGTACTTCCATGCCTCCTTATGTTGACTTCTCCGACCCCAGGTTTCCCATCTCAAATTGTTCGGTGGAGCGATCTCCATGTTTTGTTACATTTTTGCACGCTCAGACATCCTGTATATCACTGACACGCAAAAGGTCGGAGTTGAAAGCTTGGACACAAAGTTCTGGACATTCACCCCATGGAGTGGAAAGCACGATGTCCCAAGAATCGTTGTGTATGTCTTGTCACTGGCTGCGACAACGCTCTTTGTGAAATTTGTCTCTGTCCACCCCTGTAAGCTTTTTGGAGTAGGCAAAAGTAGTGGAGTGTCAGTAAAGCGTGAAAAGAAATGACACGGGATCGATAGTGATTTGCAGAGGCGCCGTAGTAGCTGCCCCTTCCTATCAGGCAGATCTTGAACTAGAGAGAGATAGAGAAAAAGTACAATAAAAGAGCGAGACGTGGTTGTGATTCCAGCAGACCGTAAACTACGGTTGTTATCGCCATTTATACGGCTACAGCACGGATGTCGGCTCATAAAGCGCCTACGTGCGGTGATTCGAGGAGATCGTTAGGTCCCCTTCGGCTTTAGTGCTCCAGTATTCCACAGCACGGTGCCTACGTCCCGGTCCGCCTACCGCGACAACAGTATTTTACTCGCGGCCGGGGCGGGATGTGCTCGGAGTACCTAATTTGCAAATCCTGGTGTTATCTCCGAGGGCAGAGGATGAGACTTGCAGCGGCCTGAGCCGTGATGCCAATTTACGGTCCGCCTGTGGGCGGCTTTACAGCGAGCGGGCATCGGGACTGCCCGGGATTCCGGTGTTCAAATAAAATGAGCGCGGATTCCTTTCGCGTCGGCGCGGGGTGGTTGTCGGACAGCGGATAGCGGACAGCGGCCTGGGTTTGGGAAGGCGCCAGCCCACCCAGACGGCGCGAGTGAGTCAGGAGCCGGCAGCTAGGAGCCGGCTCGGGGAGTGGTCGGACACGCCATTGTTCCCGCGGACGATTCATTGCCGCGGCCGCCGACGCGCGGTCGTGACCTTTCTGGCCAGCCCTCGGCCCACGGAACTCTGTACGCCGGGGCGGGGCGCCACGTGCTCCGGAACCAACACGCTGGCTCCACACTGATCACAAGGGCGCTACAAGAGCGAGCTGAGTCGATGGCGGCATTAAGCCACAGGGTGTGGAAAAGTCCTTTCTTACCGCTTTACGTCTACATCTACGTCTGCATCTACATAGCTATCCTGCAAATCGCCCTTATGTGCCGGGCAGAGGGTTTCTCGAACCATATTCACAAAGATTCTCCGTTACTCCACTCTAGAACAGCACGCAGGAAAAAACAAACACCTACAATGAAGTGCCAAAGAAACTGCGAACTCATTCACTACTGGCCATTAAAATTGCTACACCACAAAGATGACGTGCTACAAAAAATGGTTCAAATGGCTCTGAGGACTATGGGACTTAACTGCCGAGGTCATCAGTCCCCTAGAACTTGGAACTACTTAAACCTAACTAACCCAAGGACATCACACACATCCATGCCCGAGACAGGATTCGACCCTGCGACCGTAGCGGTCACGCGACTCCAGACTGTAGCGGCTAGAACCGCTCGGCCACTTCGGCCGGCGACATGCTACAGACACGAAATTTAACTGGCAGGAGGAAGATGCTGTGATATGCAAATCATTAGCTTTTCAGAGCATTCACACAACGTCGGCGCTGGTGGCGACACCTGCAACGTGCTGACATGAGGGAAGCTTCCAACCGATTTCTCATACACAAATAGCAGATGACCGGCGTTGCCTGGTGACACATTGTTGTGATGCCTCGTGTAAGCAGGAGAAAACCGTACCATCACGCTTCCGACTTTGATAAAGGGCGGATTGTAGCCTATCGCGATTGTGATTTATCGTATCGCGACATTGCTGCTCGCGTTGGTCGAGATCCAATGACTGTTAGCAGAATATGGAATCCGTGCTTTCAGGAGGGTAATACGGAACGCTGTGCTGGATCCCAACGGCCTCGTATCACTAGCAGTCGAGATGACAGGCATCTTATCCGCATGGCTGTAACGGATCGTGCAGCCACGTCTCGACCCCTGAGCCAACAGATGGGGACGTTTGCAAGACAACAACGATCTGCACGAACGGTTCGACGACGTTTCCAGCGGCACGGACAATCAGCTCGGAGACCATGGCTGCGGTTACCCTTGACGCTGCATCACTGACAGGAGCACCTGCGATGGTGTACTCAACAACGAACCTGGTTGCACGAATGGCAAACGACATTTTTTCCGATGAATCCAGGTTCTGTTTACAGCATCATGATGATCGCATCCGTGTTAGGTGACATCGCGGTGAACACACATTGGAAGCGTGTATTCGTCATCGCGTATCACCCGGCGTGGTGGTATGGGGTACCATTGGTTACACGTCTCGGTCACCGCTTGTTCGCATTGACGGCACTTTGAACAGTGGACGTTACATTTCAGATGTGTTACGTCCCGTTGCTCTACCCTTCATTCGATTCCTGCGAAAGCCTACATTTCAGCAGGCTAATGCACGACTGCATGTTGCAGGTCCTGGGCGGGCCTTTCTGGATACAGAAAATGTTCGACTGCTGCCCTGGTTAGCACATTCTCCAGGTCTCTCACAAATCGAAAACGTCTGGTCAATGGTGGCCGAGCAACTGGCTCGTCACAATACACCAGTCACTACCCTTGATGGACTGTGGTATCGTGTTGAAGCTGCATGGGCAGCTGTACCTGTACACGCCATCCAAGCTCTGTTTGACTCAATGCCCAGGCGTATCAAGGCCGTTATCACTGCCAGAGGTGGTTGTTCTGGGTACTGATTTCTCAGGATCTATGCACCCAAACTGCGTGAAAATGTAATCACATGTCAGTTCTAGTATAACATATTTGTCCGATGAATACCCGTTTATCATCTGCATTTCTTCTCTGTGTAGCAATTTTAATGCCCAGTAGTGTATATATAGATATTCGAACAGTCAGAATACGGCGCTGGCTTCGCCAACGCCTACATGGAACAACAAGTGTCTGGCGCAGTTGTTAGATCCGTTACTTCTGATACAATGGCAGATTATCGAGATTTAAGAGAGCTTGAATGTGGTGCTGCAGTCGGCGCACGAGCAATGGGACACAGCATCTCCGAGGTAGCGATGAGGTGGGGATTTTCCCGTACGACCACTTCCCGAGTGTACCGTGAATACCAGGAATCCTGTAAAACATCAAATATCCGACATCGCTGCGGCAGGAACAAGATGCTTCAAGAACGGGACCAACGATGAATGAAGAGAATCGTTCAACGTGACAAAAGTGCAGCCCTTCCGCAGATTGCTGCAGATTTCAATGCTGGACCATCAACAAGTGTCAGCGTGTGAACATCATCGATATGAGCTTTCGGAGCCGAAGGCCCACTCGTGTACCCTTGATGAGTGCCGATGGAGGCTCTTTAATGGTGTGGGGCGTGTACAGTTGGAATGATATGAACTCATGACACGTCTAGATACGACTCTGACAGGTAATACATACGTAAGCATCTTGTCTGCTCACCTGCATCCATTCATGTTCATTGTGCATTCCGACAGACTTGGGCAATTGCAACTGGATAATGCGACACCCAACACGTCTAAAATTACTACAGGGTCTCTCCAGGATCACTCTTCTGAGTTTAAACACTTCCGCTGGCCACCAAAGTCCCCAGAGATGAATATTACTGAGCATATGGAAGGGTATCTGTTGAGAGGCCAGACAAACGTGTGGTTCCTGAGGAGGGGCAGCAGCCTTTTCAGTAGTTGCAAGGGCAACAGTCTGGATGATTGACTGATCTGGCCTTGTAACAATAACCAAAACGGCCTTGCTGTGCTGGTACTGCGAACGGCTGAAAGCAAGGGGAAACTACAGCCGTAATTTTTCCCGAGGGCATGCAGCTTTACTGTATGATTACATGATGATGGCGTCCTCTTGGGTAAAATATTCCGGAGGTAAAATAGTCCCCCATTCGGATCTCCGGGCGGGGACTACTCAAGAGGATGTCGTTATCAGGAGAAAGAAAACTGGCGTTCTACGGATCGGAGCGTGGAATGTCAGATCCCTTAATCGGGCAGGTAGGTTAGAAAATTTAAAAAGGGAAATGGATAGGTTGAAGTTAGATATAGTGGGAATTAGTGAAGTTCGGTGCCAGGAGGAACAAGACTTCTGGTCAGGTGACTACAGGGTTATAAACACAAAATCAAATAGGGGTAATGCAGGAGTAGGTTTAATAATGAATAGGAAAATAGGAATGCGGGTAAGCTACCACAAACAGCATAGTGAACGCATTATTGTGGCCAAGATAGATACGAAGCCCACACCTACTACAGTAGTACAAGTTTATATGCCAACTAGCTCTGCAGATGACGAAGAAATTGAAGAAATGAATGATGAAATAAAAGAAATTATTCAGATTGTGAAGGGAGACGAAAATTTAATAGTCATGGGTGACTAGAATTCGAGTGTAGGAAAAGGGAGAGAAGGAAACAAAGTAGGTGAATATGGATTGGGGGACAGAAATGAAAGAGGAAGCCGCCTGGTAGAATTTTGCACAGAGCACAACATAATCATAACTAACACTTGGTTTAAGAATCATGAAAGAAGGTTGTATACATGGAAGAACCCTGGAGATACTAAAAGGTATCAGATAGATTATATAATGGTAAGACAGAGATTTAGGAACCAGGTTTTAAATTGTAAGACATTTCCAGGGGCAGACGTGGACTCTGACCACAATCTATTGGTTATGACCTGTAGATTAAAACTGAAGAAACTGCAAAAAGGTGGGAATTTAAGGAGATGGGACATGGATAAACTAAAAGAACCAGAGGTTGTACAGAGATTCAGGGAGAGCATAAGGGAGCAATTGACAGGAATGGAGGAAATAAATACAGTAGAAGAAGAATGGCTAGCTTTGAGGGATGAAGTAGTGAAGGCAGCAGAGGATCAAGTAGGTAAAAAGACGAGGGCTAGTAGAAATCCTTGGGTAACAGAAGAAATATTGAATTTAATTGATGAAAGGAGAAAATATAAAAATGCAGTAAGTGAAACAGGCAAAAAGGAATACAAATGTCTCAAAAATGAGATCGACAGGAAGTGCAAAATGGCTAAGCAGGGATGGCTAGAGGACAAATGTAAGGATGTAGAGGCCTATCTCACTAGGGGTAAGATAGATACCGCCTACAGGAAAATTAAAGAGACCTTTGGAGATAAGAGAACGACTTGTATGAATATCAAGAGCTCAGATGGAAACCCAGTTCTAAGCAAAGAAGGGAAAGCAGAAAGGTGGAAGGAGTATATAGAGGGTCTATACAAGGGCAATGTACTTGAGGACAATATTATGGAAATGGAAGAGGATGTAGATGAAGATGAAATGGGAGATACGATACTGCGTGAAGAGTTTGACAGAGCACTGAAAGACCTGAGTCGAAACAAGGCCCCCGGAGTAGACAATATTCCATTGGAACTACTGACGGCCGTGGGAGAGCCAGTCCTGACAAAACTCTACCATCTGGTGAGCAAGATGTATGAAACTGGCGAAATACCCTCAGACTTCAAGAAGAATATAATAATTCCAATCCCAAAGAAAACAGGTGTTGACAGATGTGAAAATTACCGAACTATCAGCTTAATAAGTCACAGCTGCAAAATAACAACACGAATTCTTTACAGACGAATGGAAAAACTAGTAGAAGCCAACCTCGGGGAAGATCAGTTTGGATTCCGTAGAAACACTGGAACACGTGAGGCAATACTGACCTTACGACTTATCTTAGAAGAAAGATTCAGGAAAGGCAAACCTACGTTTCTAGCATTTGTAGACTTAGAGAAAGCTTTTGACAATGTTGGCTGGAATACTCTCTTTCAAATTCTGAAGGTGGCAGGGGTAAAATACAGGGAGCGAAAGGCTATTTACAATTTGTACAGAAACCAGATGGCAGTTATAAGAGTCGAGGGACATGAAAGGGAAGCAGTGGTTGGGAAGGGAGTAAGACAGGGTTGTAGCCTCTCCCCGATGTTATTCAATCTCTATATTGAGCAAGCAGTAAAGGAAACAAAAGAAAAATTCGGGGTAGGTATTAAAATTCATGGAGAAGAAATAAAAACTTTGAGGTTCGCCGATGACATTGTAATTCTGTCAGAGACAGCAAAGGACTTGGAAGAGCAGTTGACTGGAATGGACAGTGTCTTGAAAGGAGGATATAAGATGAACATCAACAAAAGCAAAACAAGGATAATGGAATGTAGTCTAACTAAGTCGGGTGATGCTGAGGGAATTAGATTAGGAAATGAGGCACTTAAAGTAGTAAAGGAGTTTTGCTATTTGGGGAGCAAAATAACTGATGATGGTCGAAGTAGAGAGGATATAAAATGTAGGCTGGCAATGGCAAGGAAAGCGTTTCTGAAGAAAAGAAATTTGTTAACATCCAGTATTGATTTAAGTGTCAGGAAGATATTTCTGAAAGTATTCGTATGGGGTGTAGCCATGTATGGAAGTGAAACATGGACGATAAATAGTTTAGACAAGAAGAGAATAGAAGCTTTCGAAATGTGGTGCTACAGAAGAATGCTGAAGATTAGATGGGTAGATCACATAACTAATGAGGAAGTATTGAATAGGATTGGGGAGAAGAGACGTTTGTGGCACAACTTGACCAGAAGAAGGGATCGGTTGGTAGGACATGTCTTGAGGCATCAAGGGATCACCAATTTAGTATTGGAGGGCAGCGTGGAGGGTAAAAATCGTAGAGGGAGACCAAGAGATGAATACACTAAGCAGATTCAGAAGGATGTAGGTTGCAGTAGGTACTGGGAGATGAAAAAGCTTGCACAGGATAGAGTAGCATGGAGAGCTGCATCAAACCAGTCTCAGGACTGAAGACCACAACAACAACAACAACAATCTGGGGTGCCTTGCAACGTGCTATCGAGAAGAGATGCCCATCTTCTCGTACTCTTACAGATATTATGGACAGTCCTGCAGGATTCATGTTGTCAGTTCACTCAAGCACTGCTTCAGACAATAGACGAGACCATGCGACGTTGTTTTGTGGCTCTTCTGCGTGCTCACGGGAGCCCTACACCATATTAAGCAGGTGTACCAGTTTCTTTGGCTCTTCAGCTTATATCTGTCCGTGCTAACTCTGATTTTCCTTATTTTATCATGATGATCACTTCTCCCTTTGTAGGACGACGTCAATAAAATATTTTTGCGTTCGGACGAGCAAGCTGGTGATTGAAATTTCGTTAGAGGATTCCGTCACACAGAGAAATGCGTTTATTTTAATGGTGTCCACCCTGAAGCCTGTACCATTTCCGTAACACTCTCTCCTCTATTTATCGATAATACAAAATGAGCTGCTGTTCTTTGAACTTCCTCAATGTACTACTTTAAGGTCTGGTAGGGATCCCACACCGCGCAGCAGTAGTGCAAAAGAGGTCGGACAGGTGTAGCGTTGCCCGTCTAGTAGATCTGTTGCATCTTCTACATGTACTCCCAATAAATCGCTATCTTTGGTTAGTCTCCCCCACAACGTTTTCTATGTCTTGTTTCCAATTTAAGTTGTTCATAATTGTAATTCCTAGGTATTTAATTGAATTTACGGCTTTAAGCTGTGGTTGCTTCATCTTGTAACCGAAGTTTAACGGATTCGTTTTAGCACTCATGTGAATGACCTCACACTTTTCATTATTAATGGTCAATTGCCAATTTTCACAGCATACAGACACCTTACCTAGATCGTTTTGCAATTGGTTTTGACCAGAAGATCAACTTAAACTAAAAAGGAGACATTGAAAAAGTTGTGGGGAAGGCGTACCAAAGACGACTTTACTAGACGATAATGACAGCTTCATCTGCAAACAACCCAAGGCGGCTGTCCAGATTGTCTCCCAAATCGTTTATATAAGTAAGGAGCAATAAATGACCTATAGAGCTGCCTTGGAGAACGCCAGAAATCTCTTCTGTTTCACTCAATGATTTTCCGCCGATTATTACGAACTGTGACCTCTGTGACAAGAAATCAATCGAATTCAGTCACATAACTGAGACCATATTCCAATGCATGTAATCTGGAAAACTCAAAATACAGAGTCATTTTCAAATATTTTGCCTCCAAGCTTTGTTAGCATCTCACGCTGTAGCAATATAAAAGAATCACGTATGCGTTCACCAGCAGTGCCAACATCCTGATATACAAACTCCGTTCGAACAGGCCTTGCAAAGCCCAACGGTACCGACCGACTGTGGTGTCTTCCGCTTTTCATGCGGTTACGGAAGGCATGTGGTCAGCACATGGCTCTCCCGTCTGTTGTCAGTTTTCGTGATCGGAGCCGCTACTTCTGGATCAAGTAGCTCCTCAATAGGTCTCGCAAGGGCGGAGTGCACCCCACTTGACAGTAGCGCTTGGCCGACCGGGACGGTCATCGATCAAGGTTCCAGCCAAGCCCGACAGCGCTTAACTTCTGTAACCTGACGTGAACCGGCGTTACCATTACGGAAAGGCCATAGGATTCTGATATACAATGTGACGCAAAATTCCGTTAGCATTTGAAAGTGCACTAGTTCGCGAAGTAATGTAAGTTAGCGTAAGGAGGGCTATGCGTGAAGCGTTCAGTGAATTCGAAAGTAA
This sequence comes from Schistocerca serialis cubense, assembly GCF_023864345.2. NCBI lineage: Eukaryota > Metazoa > Arthropoda > Insecta > Orthoptera > Acrididae > Schistocerca > Schistocerca serialis. Next base: position 215,538,489 of record NC_064639.1, on the reverse strand, counting down.
AATTCTATATACCGACTTGACAGAAAATCCTCGGAAGTTCTGGTCTTACGTTAAATCAGTAAGTGGCTCGAAACAGCATATCCAGACACTCCGGGATGATGATGGCATTGAAACAGAGGATGACACGCGTAAAGCTGAAATACTAAATACCTTTTTCCAAAGCTGTTTCACAGAGGAAGACCGCACTGCAGTTCCTTCTCTAAATCCTCGCACAAACGAAAAAATGGCTGACATCGAAATAAGTGTCCAAGGGATAGAAAACCAACTGGAATCACTCAACAGAGGAAAGTCCACTGGACCTGACGGGATACCAATTCGATTCTACACAGAGTACGCGAAAGAACTTGCCCCCCTTCTAACAGCCGTGTACCGCAAGTCTCTAGAGGAGCGGAAGGCTCCAAATGATTGGAAAAGAGCACAGGTAGTCCCAGTCTTCAAGAAGGGTCGTCGAGCAGACGCGCAAAACTATAGACGTATATCTCTGACGTCGATCTGTTGTAGAATTTTAGAACATGTTTTGTGCTCGAGTATCATGTCGTTTTTGGAAACCCAGAAGCTACTATGTAGGAATCAACATGGATTCCGGAAACAGCGATCGTGTGGGACCCAACTCGCTTTATTTGTTCATGAGACCCAGGTAGATGCTATTTTTCTTGACTTCGGGAAGGCGTTCGATACAGTTCCGCACTGTCGCCTGATAAACAAAGTAAGAGCCTACGGAATATCAGACCAGCTGTGTGGCTGGATTGAAGAGATTTTAGCAAACAGAACACAGCATGTTGTTATCAATGGAGAGACGTCTACAGACGTTAAAGTAACCTCTGGCGTACCACAGGGGAGTGTTATGGGACCATTGCTTTTCACAATATATATAAATGACCTAGTAGATAGTGTCGGAAGTTCCATGCGGCTTTTCGCGGATGATGCTGTAGTATACAGAGAAGTTGCAGCATTAGAAAATTGTAGCGAAATGCAGGAAGATCTGCAGCGGATAGGCACTAGGTGCAGGGAGTGGCAACTGACCCTTAACATAGACAAATGTGATGTATTGCGAATACATAGAAAGAAGGATCCTTTATTGTATGATTATATGATAGCGGAACAAACACTGGTAGCAGTTACTTCTGTAAAATATCTGGGAGTATGCGTGCGGAACAATTTGAAGTGGAATGATCATATAAAATTAATTGTTGGTAAGGCGGGTACCAGGTTGAGATTCATTGGGAGAGTCCTTAGAAAATGTAGTCCATCAACAAAGGAGGTGGCTTACAAAACACTCGTTCGACCTATACTTGAGTATTGCTCATCAGTGTGGGATCCGTACCAGATCGGGTTGACGGAGGAGATAGAGAAGATCCAAAGAAGAGCGGCGCGTTTCGTCACAGGGTTATTTGGTAACCGTGATAGCGTTACGGAGATGTTTAACAAACTCAAGTGGCAGACTCTGCAAGAGAGGCGCTCTGCATCGCGGTGTAGCTTGCTCGCCAGGTTTCGAGAGGGTGCGTTTCTGGATGAGGTATCGAATATACTGCTTCCCCCTACTTATACCTCCCGAGGAGATCACGAATGTAAAATTAGAGAGATAGAGCGCGTACGGAGGCTTCCAGACAGTCGTTCTTCCCGCGAACCATACGCGACTGGAACAGGAAAGGGAGGTAATGACAGTGGCACGTAAAGTGCCCTCCGCCACACACCGTTGAGTGGCTTGCGGAGTATAAATGTAGATGCAGATGTAGATGTAGAGAGGTAAAATTTGACACACAGGCCTGAAATGACATAGAATTCTACTGGAACCAAGAAAAGTGGAAAAACCGGCCAGCAGATGGCGCTGGACAGAAATACACTCCTGGAAATTGAAATAAGAACACCGTGAATTCATTGTCCTAGGAAGGGGAAACTTTATTGACACATTCCTGGAGTCAGATACATCACATGATCACACTGACAGAACCACAGGCACATAGACACAGGCAACAGAGCATGCACAATGTCGGCACTAGTACAGTGTATATCCACCTTTCGCAGCAATGCAGGCTGCTATTCTCCCATGGAGACGATCGTAGAGATGCTGGATGTATTCCTGTGGAACGGCTTGCCATGCCATTTCCACCTGGCGCCTCAGTTGGACCAGCGTTCGTGCTGGACGTGCAGACCGCGTGAGACGACGCTTCATCCAGTCCCAAACATGCTCAATGGGGGACAGATCCGGAGATCTTGCTGGCCAGGGTAGTTGACTTACACCTTCTAGAGCACGTTGGGTGGCACGGGATACATGCGGACGTGCATTGTCCTGTTGGAACAGCAAGTTCCCTTGCCGGTCTAGGAATGGTAGAACGATGGGTTCGATGACGGTTTGGATGTACCGTGCACTATTCAGTGTCCCCTCGACGATCACCAGTGGTGTACGGCCAGTGTAGGAGATCGCTCCCCACACCATGATGCCGGGTGTTGGCCCTGTGTGCCTCGGTCGTATGCAGTCCTGATTGTGGCGCTCACCTGCACGGCGCCAAACACGCATACGACCATCATTGGCACCAAGGCAGAAGCGACTCTCATCGCTGAAGACGACACGTCTCCATTCGTCCCTCCATTCACGCCTGTCGCGACACGACTGGAGGCGGGCTGCACGATGTTGGGGCGTGAGCGGAAGACGGCCTAACGGTGTGCGGGACCGTAGCCCAGCTTCATGGAGACGGTTGCGAATGGTCCTCGCCGATACGCCAGGAGCAACAGTGTCCCTAATTTGCTGGGAAGTGGCGGTGCGGTCCCCCACGGCACTGCGTAGGATCCTACGGTCTTGGCGTGCATCCGTGCGTCGCTGCTGTCCGGTCCCAGGTCGACGGGCACGTGCACCTTCCGCCGACCACTGGCGACAACATCGATGTACTGTGGAGACCTCACGCCCCACGTGTTGAGCAATTCGGCGGTACGTCCACCCGGCCTCCCGCATGCCCACTATACGTCCTCGCTCAAAGTCCGTCAACTGCACATACGGTTCACGTCCACGCTGTCGCGGCATGCTACCAGTGTTAAAGACTGCGATGGAGCTCCGTATGCCACGGCAAACTGGCTGACACTGACGGCGGCGGTGCAGAAATGCTGCGCAGCTAGCGCCATTCGACGGCCAACACCGCGGTTCCTGGTGTGTCCGCTGTGCCGTGCGTGTGATCATTGCTTGTACAGCCCTCTCGCAGTGTCCGGAGCAAGTATGGTGGGTCTGACACACCGGTGTCAATGTGTTCTTTTTTCCATTTCCAGGAGTGTATGTTAGCGACGCCATATGTGAATCGTGTATAAAATTAGCTGTAGTGAGAGTGTCAGATCATCCCTAGCCCGCCTGACAAACATATGATGGATGGTACGATGCAGGATAGCGCTCCACCTCATATTGCTACGCATGTGAAAGATCTCTTGTGCACATCGATGGATGACGATTGCGTGTTGAGCCTCCGCTTCCGTCATGCTTGGCCTCCCTGTTCCTCAGTGTGATTATTGGTTGTGGGGGTTACCTGAAGTTGCAAGCCTACTGTGATAGTTCGATCTCATTAGGGATGTTAAAAGACAGCAACGTCTGCAATTCCTTATCATACCTATTGATATGGGGTACAGTACTGTTCACAACAGTGTCCCTCGACTAGTTTGATGAGAAATTCTTATAAAGAACGTCTTCTTCGCTAAAAATCAATTGTTGTACAAATTATTGCTTTTATATAGTTTGAAGCACCATTTGTTGGCCATTTTCTGCACTTTTTCGGTTTCAATAAAACACCGTTTTATTTCAATCATATGTTTAAATTTTTACCTCTCTACTTTTTCCGTAAAGCATTGAATTTCCAAATGTTAACTGACTTTGGGTCACCCTGCGGTTCCCTGTGCTGGTAATCTAATGCTCTTGATAATTAGAATGCCAGTGGAAGACCAGAGCACAATTAACTGACTATATTCCCACGTGCTACTCAGCAGAATGTCGAACGCTCAGCATATAAATGTATGTAACTGTGGACCTCCTATATGTATGTGTCTGAATACTGCTGTATCTATAAATATGGCTATAACATCCAAATCTACAAATACAATTCTTGTATTCTGTTCTCACGCTCTGCCTAAATGGTACTTTTAGACTTGCACAAATATTCAATTCTCTATCTGTAGCTTTTGAATCAATTCTGACGGGGCATACAAAAGAACATTTTATTGTTAATTTAGATACATAGTCATTAATATGGATGAAACTGAGAATATGCCAAATGTGTACCAACGGCGATTTATCATTCCTTGTTGCGTTACCAGCAGGATTTTTATACCATACTACATTTTCGTCTGTTTACTCCTTCCAGCATACTGTGCATGCAAAATATGTTCTACGTCAAAATCTGTCCTTTGTTAAGCCAGTTTAACTTCGTACCAGGCTACGACTTAAACTTCTGTATACTATGAATTGTCAAACCAAGTTTTGTGAAACATTTCCTGTGCTGATATGGCTGTATGGCCACATGTCGAAAGCCAGTACAACAACAACAACAACAACAAAAAGAGTGGGTGACAAGGTACAGTATCCTTCTACTCCTCAGCTACACTCAATCGGCTAACAACCTCTTTTCAAAACACTATCGATTCTTTTCAATTGATATTTCAAGTTCTTCTTTATCTCTCAAGAAATCACGATGTCATCAACAAACCATGCAGTGATAATTTCTTCTCCATGAACTTTAAGTTGACATTCAAAATAATCCTCAGTTTCGTCGGGTGTTTGCTCAATATACGGAATGAAATACATGGCTGATTCGCCGCAACTTGGTCTCATTATTTTCCTAATTACTGTCTACCTTTTATTTCCTATCATTCTTACAAGAGCAGCGTGCTTTCTGTACAACTTGCAGACACTAGTAGCAATGTTCGCTGCTGACATTAAATCTGTCCAGGAAATTACTGTGACCCATCTGTCAAAAGTCTGAGTAACCACTTTGTAGCGTGGGCCGATGCAGAAAGAGCGTCAATGAGCTCCTGGAAGGTACTAACAGGTATGTGAAGCCATGCTGTTTCCAGTTCTGTGATAAGCTGCGCTAGGTTTCTCGGTTGAGAATCCATTGTGCGAACAACCTGATCGAGGTGTCCCCACAGATTCTCGTGTGGGTTTACATATGGTGAGTCTGGAGGCGAGGAATGCACGATAAATTCATCTTGGTGCTCTTCCAAAAACGCACGTCACTGCGAACTCTGACATTGCATTGTCTTGCTGATACATAACATCCTGCCTTGGAGAAACAAAGTGCATGTATTGGTGGAAGTGGTCCCCAAAGACAGAGGCATACTTTGTTGATCCACTATGCCTTCCAGAATGACAAGATGACCCAGGAAGTGCCACCAAAACATTCCCCAGACCACAACGCTCCCTCCTCCGGCCAGGAAACTTCAGACGACTGTTGCAGGGTGCTATCATTTGTTCGATGGAGCATAAAACTCAGTGGATGGACAGTAGTAGCACTGGCGTGCAGATTCCAGCATTCGGCGCCGATCAGCAGTAGTCAGCGTGGGTGCATATGCCCGGGGTGGTCAGTTGCTCAACAGTCGCACGTCTATTCACCCGTCCACATTTCTGCAGCTGTCGTTTACCCATCTCATTTATAGTCCGTGATGAACCACAGTTGCCTAGCATCGGTTTTGGATAGCGCAATTTCACCACGCACGGTGTACTTTAACCATAGAGGCACGCTAGCAGTTTACAAACAGAGTCGTTTCAGAAATGTTTCCATCCCTGGCCTGAAACCCAAACCCTTTTGTACATCAGATAAATCCCTCCATTTCTGCATTATGACAAGGACTGCACTGTGTTTCCGCTTCCCCCGGACATGTTTATATACCCTCCATTGCTAGTGCTGACACTTGCCGTTTGTGAGTGGTTATTGTACGTTGACTTCTAAAGTGGGCGGTGTTGACATTAATGTGACTCGACCATGTGTGTCAAGAAAACTTAGATGATTTGCCCCAAAAGTGATGCCATCGAATACAAACATACGTTGCTGTTGCCATGGACTTCAGTCTGGAGACTAGTTTGATGCAGCTCTCCACGCTAGTCTACTATTTGGAAGACTTACTATGTTTGTATAGCTACTGCAAACTACATCCATCTGAACCTACTTACTATACTCAGGTCTCAATTTCCCTCGACAGTTTCGCCCCCTACCCCTTTGACTGCGTTTTATTGCCATACTGACGAGTCTTTTATGCCTCAAGAAGTATCCTATCTTTTTTTTAGTCGAGTTATGCCAGAAATTTATTTTCTCCCCAATTTGGTTCAGTGTCTCGGCATCAGTTATTCCTCCTACCCATCTAGTGTTCAATATTCTTCTGTGGCACCGCATTTCTATTCTCTTCTTGCGCTATCTCTTTATTGCGTATACTTCATTTACGCCGAATGCTACGTTCCAGATAAATATTTTCAAAAAATACTTCCTAATACTCGGGTATGGATGTGTGTGATGTCCTTAGGTTAGTTAGGTTTAAGTAGTTCTAAGTTCTAGGGGACTGATGACCTCAAAAGTTAAGTCCCATAGCGATCAGAGCCATTTCAGCCATCTTCCTAATATTTGATTTTCCAAATCAATAAATTTCTTTTTTCCAGAAGCGTTTTTCTTGTTATTGCCAATCTTAAATTTACGGCCTCTCTACTGCACTCTTCCCCTGTTATTTAACAATATTCATCGACCGCTTTTTCCTCACTATCTCCTGATTTAATTCGACTATATAGTATTACCCTTGTTTCATTTTCGTTGAGGTTCGTCTGTCAACCTCAGTTCAAATTACGCTGTTCTAAATCCATTACCGTCTCTGAGACAATTGCAACGTCATCGGCAAACCGATGGGTTTTTATTTCTACTCTCCGATCTTCAACTGTCTTTCCAAATTACTCTTTACTTTTCTTCATTGCTTGCTGAGTGTATTGATCGAATTAAGTCAGGGACAGACTACAAACCTGTCCCACTCACTTCTTCATTGATGATTTTCTTTCATGTACTTCTGGTAACACATTTTGGAGTTATCCGAATAGCTTCACGTCGTTTCCAGCTGTTGGTTTCACGTACTACTCGTGTTTCCTTCGCTGCCCCTATCAATAGAATAAGCATTGCAGCTGTAATGACACACAGTTATGATATGGTACAACTGAGGTAAAAGGCTATTCAGCTTAGTATATAAGTTGTGAGGATAAAGTATTAGTCTGCCCCTGAACAGAACAGATTGATGTTTTTGGGGCCTGTAGATTGTCTAACACTGGGCGGCCGTGTAGCCCTCCACCACTGACGAAACTCACGTCACGGAAATGGTGCGTATCTGTCAGTTTGTTACATGTAACCAGTGAGTAAGATGAGTCGACGTGGAAACGTGACAAAATGGTAACATGTAGTTGTCGTGTTTGTACAGGGTTATTACAAATGATTGAAGCGATTTCACAGCTCCACAATAACTTTATTATTTGAGATATTTTCACAATGCTTTGCACACACATACAAAAACTCAAAAAGTTTTTTTAGGCATTCACAAATGTTCGATATGTGCCCCTTTAGTGATTCGGCAGACATCAAGCCGATAATCAAGTTCCTCCCACACTCGCGCAGCATGTCCCCATCAATGAGTTCGGAAACATCGTTGATGCGAGCTCGCAGTTCTGGCACGTTTCTTGGTAGAGGAGGTTTAAATACTGTATCTTTCACATAACCCCACAGAAAGAAATCGCATGGGGTTAAGTCAGGAGAGCGTGGAGGCTATGACATGAATTGCTGATCACGATCTCCACCACGACCGATCCATCTCCTGTTTAAGAAATGCCGAACATCATGATGGAAGTGCGGTGGAGCACCATCCTGTTGAAAGATGAAGTCGGCGCTGTCGGTCTACAGTTGTGGCATGAGCCAATTTTCCAGCATGTCCAGGTACACGTGTCCTGTAACGTTTTTTTCGCAGAAGAAAAAGGGGCCGTAAACTTTAAACCGTGAGATTGCACAAAACACGTTAACTTTTGGTGAATTGCGAATTTGCTGCACGAATGCGTCAGGATTCTCTACCGCCCAGATTCGCACATTGTGTCTGTTCACTTCACCATGAAGAAAAAATGTTGCTTCATCACTGAAAACAAGTTTCGCACTGAACGCATCCTCTTCCCTGAGCTGTTGCAACCGCGCCGAAAATTCAGAGCGTTTGACTTTGTCATTGGGTGTCAGGGCTTGTAGCAATTTTAAACGGTAAGGCTTCTGCTTTAGCCTTTTCCGTAAGATTTTCCAAACCGTCGGCTGTGGTACGTTTAGCTCCCTGCTTGCTTTATTCGTCGACTTCCGCGGGCTACGCGTGAAACTTGCCCGCACGCGTTCAACCGTTTCTTCGCTCACTGCAGGCCGACCCGTTGATTTCCCCTTACAGAGGCATCCAGAAGCTTTAAACTGCACATACCATCGCCGAATGGAGCTAGCAGTTGGTGGATCTTTGTTGATCTTCGTCCTGAAGTATCGTTGCACTGTTATGACTGACTGATGTGAATGCATTTCAAGCACGACATACGCTTTCTCGGCTCCTGTCGCCATTTTGTCTCACTGCGCTCTCAAGCGCTCTGGCGGCAGAAACCTGAAGTGCGGCTTCAGCCGAACAAAACTTTATGAGTTTTTCTACGTATCTGTAGTGTGTCGTGACCGTATGTCAATGAATGGAGCTACAGTGAATTTACGAAATCGCTTCAATCATTTGTAATAGCCCTGTACATGTAGATGACCGCGTGGTGAGTGAAGTTGATTGAGTATTTGCGTCAACGTGAGCTGTCCGATGTGTATACAACGGATAGAGCACCACACAGAGCATTTAACACAGTTTAAGAACAGATACTAACCAACAGGTCTCAGAAACCGTTGCCAGGCCTTGCAATGATAATCGCTTTTAAACCCAAGAGGAATTGCTGTTGTCAATGAGTGCATGTCCATGTCAACCAGTTTACTAGCGAACAGTGCGCAGGGAACTATATGATTCCGTCACATTAATGTGACCACCGCATGTGTTCGACCTCAACGTGCAAGAACAACTCATGGATGTCAGGTGGCAACACTAGCAGTGGAGGACATGTAAGGGCTGTGTGGAGGGGGACTCCGATAACATCGTAATGCGGACACGGTGCGATTTATCTGACATCCAGTAGAGCACGATGATTGGTTTTCGGTCAAAGGGTGCAAGCATTTCCGAAACACATATAAATTGTTCGTGAGCTGCAGCGGTTAACGTGTAGTAGGCAATAAGCCCCTATCCAAAACCTTTTTTTTTTTTTTTTTTTTGGTCATCAGTCTACTGACTGGTTTGATGCGGCCCGCCACGATTCCTTTCCTGTGCTAACCTCTTCATCTCAGAGTAGTACTTGCAACCTACGTCCTCAATTATTTGCTTGACGTATTCCAATCTCTGTCTTCCTCTACAGTTTTTGCCCTCTACAGCTCCTTCTAGTACCATGGAAGTCATTCCCTCATGTCTTAGCAGATGTCCTATCATCCTGTCCCTTCTCCTTATCAGTGTTTTCCACATATTCCTTTCCTCTCCGATTCTGCGTAGAACCTCCTCATTCTTTACCTTATCAGTCCACCTAATTTTCAACATTCGTCTGCAGCACCACATCTCAAATGCTTCGATTCCCTTCTGTTCCGGTTTTCCCACAGTCCATGTTTCACTACCATACAATGCTGTACTCCAGACGTACATCCTCAGAAATTTCTTCCTCAAATTAAGGCCGGTATTTGATATTAGTAGACTTCTCTTGGCCAGAAATGCCTTTTTTGCCATAGCGAGTCTGCTTTTGATGTCCTCCTTGCTCCGTCCGTCATTGGTTATTTTACTGCCTAGGTAGCAGAATTCCTTAACTTCATTGACTTCGTGACCATCAATCCTGATGTTATGTTTCTCGCTGTTCTCATTTCTACTACTTCTCATTACCTTCGTCTTTCTCCGATTTACTCTCAAACCATACTGTGTACTCATTAGACTGTTCATTCCGTTCAGCAGATCATTTAATTCTTCTTCACTTTCACTCAGGATAGCAATGTCATCAGCGAATCGTATCATTGATATCCTTTCACCTTGTCTTTTAATTCCACTCCTGAACCTTTCTTTTATTTCCATCATTGCTTCCTCGATGCACAGATTGAAGAGTAGGGGCGAGAGGCTACAGCCTTGTCTTACATCCTTCTTAATACGAGCACTTCGTTCTTGATCGTCCACTCTTATTATTCCCTCTTGGTTGTTGTACATATTGTATATGACCCGTCTCTCCCTATAGCTTACCCCTACTTTTTTCAGAATCTCGAACAGCTTGCACCATTTTATATTGTCGAACGCTTTTTCCAGGTCAACAAATCCTATGAAAGTGTCTTGATTTTTCTTTAGCCTTGCTTCCATTATTAGCCGTAACGTCAGAATTGCCTCTCTCGTGCCTTTACTTTTCCTAAAGCCAAACTGATCGTCACCTAGCGCATTCTCAATTTTCTTTTCCATTCTTCTGTATATTATTCTTGTAAGCAGCTTCGATGCATGAACTGTTAAGCTGATTGTGCGATAATTCTCGCACTTGTCAGCTCTTGCCGTCTTCGGAATTGTGTGGATGATGCTTTTCCGAAAGTCAGATGGTATGTCGCCAGACTCATATATTCTACACACCAACGTGAATAGTCGTTTTGTTGCCACTTCCCCCACTTTTGTAATACCCCACGGGCCACAAATGACAAGGGTGAATGACGGCTGCAAAACATGTGGGGGCTAATAGAGCAACTGACCTCCCAGATGACCCAAGAGGCTACCGACACTGTCTCATCAACGATCGTTCAGCGAAGGTTGCTGCGTATGAGCCTACGCTGTAGGTGCCTGGTTCGTGCACCTGTGCTGACTGCCGTTCATCGTCAACAAGACTGGTATTTGCACGTCAATACCGCAACTGGACGCTCACTGGCCCGCGAAAGGCGACCTTTTCACGTATATCACGTTTCACGCTACCTCGGACAGATGGCCGCTGGCTTGTACCACGTGATATGTCTGAAAGCAAACATCTCCAACAATCGTCAGAAGGTCCAGGCCGGAGGGAATTCTCTGGGTGTTCAGCTCATCAAAGCCTCTCTCCACTATCACTCTTTCTCTGCCATGGACCAAATTTAATAGTCGCTGATAAGCATTTCTTGCTAACGTAAATGGAGTGACTAATCACGGAGATTTTCCGTACCGTGAATTACCAAGTAAGCAAGCATCCCCGTTGTACCCAGAAATTATGTTTCAAATTGTAACTCTTCAGGCTTTCCCGGCGATCTAATGACATCTTGGGTTGTCGGGTGTTCTGCCGGGTATCAGCGTCGTACTTGCACGATATTTCGGTCACGTAGCTCGTAACCTTCATCAGGTGCAGTCTCAGGTCACACCTGATGAAGATGACGAGCTACGTGACCGAAATATCGTGCAAGTACGACGCTGATATCCGTCAGAACACCCGACAACCCAAGATGTTATGTTTCAAATTGCTTGACGTCTCCATATTCTAGCATCCTTTACGCTACTACTTGGGCTAGTAAATTCCTCACCAGCTTCAAAGATGCCCTGCACATAAATAGCGGGATAGCCTTGCGACTGATGTATTCATCAACATGTAATACTGGTTTTTTAATTAATTTTTCGTCCCATTACAAAGCCCGTACTTTAATTGGCAGCTGCAATTATTTTTATCATCCTGCAATTCCTGCGTTTTAGAAGGGAATGGAATCCAGTCGTGAGCTTTTAAAACTGTCTGATACATAACATCGTCCATTATCTTACATACTGCTGTCCGGTCAACTCCAAAACCCTCGGCCGCACCAGTCTGGAGCCGGCCGTTGTGACCGAGCGGTTCCAGGCGCTTCAGTCTGGAACCGCACTGCTTAAGTCCCATAGTGCTCTGAGTCATTTGAACCAGTCTGGAAACCGGGATCACCCACACAATGAAGAAGAATCTCCATCCATTTTCGGAGAATTAGCTATCCATTTTGTGTTTCATCAAGCACTGGAACAAGTTTCACAGTTAAAAGTCAATATTTTCAGTTTCAAATCGTAACAGCTCTTAACATCTACTAACATCCCTCCGAATCTGATAACGTTTCTCATGGCTGAGTGACAGGAACATGGACATATAGTAGATTAACGTAGCGTAGTGAGGAGCTAGCATGTCCCACCAGCATCTTACGAGTAACCTAAATATATCTCAGTGTGATAACTAGATTCTACTCTTTATTCATGGCTTAAATGTAGCCCACCCGGAAAAGCCATATCAGAGTGCACAACGTCTATTCACATAAAACTTACGTACACGTAGAAGTCGTGATAGTCGTAGTTACAAATCGTTTTTTTCTCACGTCACACAATGCGAAGCCATTCGTCAGCAGTCCATTATTCCCGCTCACGGCACTACTCCAAACGCAACCATTTGTGTTGTAGTGTTAATGACAGCCAAGGCATGACATGGGTATTTCCTAGCGCGGCTGTTGCTGGTCTCTGACCAAATGGCGTAAGTTGACACAGAAAGTTGCAGGGAGTCCAACACTTGTTCACTGAAGGCAGGTGGAGATGCGAAAGGGTTACAATGTACGTGGCGCACAATACGGCGATACACCCTTGTAGTGTTCAGGGGTTGACGACATGTATGCCTGCCCTCATGTTGCCGTACAGTCCAAAATCGAGCCAATGTTACACAGATATGGTAATGGGCTATTCGACCAGCCAACCAAATGAAGATGCACAATAAGGCTCCTCCGAAACTCTGTCGGGTACTGATAATGCTGTCTCACACGAATAGGCTGTATCTCAGTGACCTTCATAGTGATCACTCAACATAGAGCGCTGTTCATGCCTCTTACACACGGTGTTTCCGTAAGAGCGTGCAAAAATTTAAGAGGACGTTAAGGATGCTCCACTGAACAATTTGAGATAGGGAACCTGGAATTGGAGAAGCCAGGTTAAGGAGATAATAGGAAATAATCACATTAATGGTACTTTTTATTTACATTTGCTACCGTTAACTGCAAATACCATCATTGACACAATGAATGTGCCATTTGTACTGTATCTTACAAAATGTGCTGAAACGATGGCCATCAACATCAGTGCAAGCATGAGATAGGCAAGCAAGGTTCTGACGCACCCTGACAAATATTCCTGGTGTGTTTCGAGTCACATCACAGGCAGCTGCAATTATGGCAACTAATTCCATCTCCGTATCCACAGGAGTCTCATACACAAGTCACTTTGGATATCACCCTACGAACTAAACTAGAGGATTTAGGTCAGGTGACCTCGTCTTCTACCTTCCAAACTTTACAGAAGCTCTCCCACGAATCTTGCAGAACTAGGACTCCTGAAAGAAAGGATATTGCGGAGACATGGCTTAGCCACAGCCTGGGAGTTGTTTCTAGAACGAAATTTTTACTCTACAGTGGAGTGTGCGCTGGTATGAAACGTTCTGGCAGATTACTTCTGCAAGGTTCGCAGGAGAGCTTCTGTGAAGTTTGGAAGGTAGGAGACGAGGTACTGGCGGAATTAAAGCTGTGAGGGCGGGGCGTGAGTCGTGCTTGGGTAGTTCAGTTGGTAGAACACTTGCCCGCGAAAGGCAGAGGTCCTGAGTTCGTGTCTCGGTCCGGCACACAGTTTTAATCTGCCAGGAAGTTTCAGCCAAGTGCATGTTCTCCAACAAATAAGATAGAACGAACCTCAAGTTCAGGTGCCCATTCAGACGGCCAGGTAGAAGATGTGACCCAGTGAGATGGTCGGCTATAACGCCGGCCCAGATATTCACAGCAAAATGTACCTGAAAGTGACTCTACCACAGCGTGAGTGTTTTCCTCATCTCATTCATGGCTATTCGTGCTGTTCGAAATACGATCACGATGGAATGAGACCTCGTTATTAAACAGCACGATTTGAAAGAAATCCGGTCGATCAATCCATTATTGGATCAACCACTGACACAATGCGACCCTTGGTGCCAAGTCAGTCACAAGTATTGCATGGACTCGTTGTGGGTCATATGGGTGTAATTGTCGTTCGTGGAGTAATCCCCACACGCTAGTATGTGCAGCGTCCGTTTCACGTGAAATATAAGGAATATTTATAGCGGGGATCCCCTGCAACACGTTCCAACACCTCCTCTTCAAAATCGCATGTGTGAGTGATTCTCATGTTGCCAGTTCCCTCGTTTCATCTTTCCAATGAACCAGTCTCCCGCATTCGTCGATCGAGGGATGGAAACACTTGTTGTGACGGATGATGCCTGTTAGGAAATCGTTCCCTGTACAGCCTTTCAGCAGCGAGAGCATTATAACGTACATCCCCATACACAAGATGCACGCCAGTGAGTTCTACGAAACTGTACCGGTACTGCTCCACAGTATTGTACTGTACGTCTCTGAATAGCAGTGAGTAATGAAGTGCTCTGCCGCTGATTCATAGCACGTTCTGTTATGGGTCAATATAAATGTGATGCAACAGAGCCACCTTATGGACAAGTAAACAAAACCCGCATCGTGACCTCAGGCTCTTTATCCTTGTTTCCTTGCAGGAAATAAAGAATGTACATGTAAATAAACAGCATTTTACTTATAAACTTGTACCCATGTTAGTTGTAAATAAGCTGAAAAAAAAACAGTAATGCCAGACAAAGTGGTAGACAAGTTTACTCCCGTATCTTCTTAAGCTGGCTTTTCCTGTCCCAGGTTCCGTACTTTAAATTGTTCAGCGGAGCATTCTCTATGTCCTGTTACAGTTTTGCACGCTCTTACGGAAACACCATTTATATGAGGGTGACACCACTAAATATTATACCTGTCAGTCTGACTGCGTCGTTAAGGTGAAACAGTAGACACATGGGCTGTCATATCAATGAGCGCATTTGTTGCTCACAGTTTGACTTCCTTATATGAAACAGTTCATGCCTTTATTCATTATATTGTATAACTAGTTACGGCCAATAACTAGATATGCCTATAGTCATATAACCGCTTGTAATATCGACATGCATACTGTACGAAAACATTTTCTGTACAATATGTACTTTGTAATTTAGGTGTGTGGTCTGAGAATGGTCAGCCAGAAACTGGTAACCACTGCAGAAAAAAATTGTATACCCATGTAATTGAGACGGACAAAGTAAAAATAAAGTTTTTCTCAACGCTAGCTTACGTTAGTGATCAGTGTGGCCGGAATAAAATATTGAAGACGGGCGAAAATTCCTCATCATCATAGTGATACAGATTTTGTATGCTTTTCCTAACTCGATTCAAAGTAATTCTGTTGTTATTGCTCGTGAATGTACAATGTCTCAGCTCCATTTCCAACTGTGACTCCAATGACCTTTTGTAAACTGTAGATTATTTGTATGACATATTGTGATAGTGAGCAATTAGAGATGACATCGCATAAAAAACGTCACTGTTTTGTAGATATAATGCCGCTTTCATTCGTTAGTTTTATACTGTCGATGTGGCAACAATATCGATACATTTCCCCATATATCAGCCTATCTCTTTTACTTTCTTTCTTCTCTTTTAAAGAATTATTTCTGTAAAAGAGAAGTTAGTCGTAGGAATTTAATTTCATAATTCTCTTTGCTTTTTGTTTTCACTCGGTACTGAATGTACTTTCCAGTCAAATAGAGTTGGCAAAATGAAAATTCGTTAAGTATTTTTGTTATCACAATTGGTAGGTGACAAATCAGCTCATCCATATGCCAAGTACTTAATTATTTTCAGTAAATTCATTTTGACTTCTTGTCAGCCCAGATACATCAAATACATCAAACGTATTCATGTACCTTACTCTGTGTATACGTCCAAACGGAGGGTTGGGCCTGATGTACAGGGAGACAATTATTGATGGTTCAAATGGCTCTGAGCACTATGAGACTCAACTGCTGAGGTCATTAGTCCCCTAGAACTTAGAACTAGTTAAACCTAACTAACCTAAGGACATCACAAACATCCATGCCCGAGGCAGGATTCGAACCTGCGACCGTAGCGGTGTTGCGGTTCCAGACTGCAGCGCCTTTAACCGCACGCCCACTTCGGCCGGTGACAATTATTGAACTATATGAAAATAAACGTAAGTTAGTTACAAACTACGGCGTACACAGACTTTATTCTACACATAAATACTCGGATTTAGATTGTGACATGTTCATCATTGGCGATGATGTGGCGTAGACGAATAGCGAAGTTTTGCTTGACCCGCTGAAGTATCAGAACATCGATGCTGTCGATGACCTCCTGAATGGCTGTATTAAGCTCGGCAATCGTTTTGGGGTTATTGCTGTATACCTTGTCTATAATACAGCCCTACGAAGAGGAGCAGCATGTGTTCAGATCCGGACAATATGGCAGCCAATAGAGGCCCATGCCAATGGCCTCTCGGTACCCCAGGACTAGAATGCGGTTCCCGAAGTGCTCCTCCAGGACATCAAACACTCTCTTGCTTTGATGGGGCCGAGTTCCGTCTTGCATGAATCACATCTTGTCGAAATCACTGTCACTTTGGATAATGGATATGAAATCATCTTCCAAAACTTTCACGTACCGTTTGGTAGTCACCGTGCCATCAAGGAATATCGCACCGATTATTCCGTGCCTAGACACTGTGCACACAACCTGTTGATGGTGAAGAGACTTCTCGATCGCGAAATGCGGATTCTCAGTCCCCCAAATGCGCCAGTTTGGTTACTAACGAACCCATCCAAATGAAAGAGGGCTTCGTCGCTAAATCAAACATTCTAATTTCCATCATGCCCCGCGACCAACGGTGCAGTTCCAACGTTGTAACGCAAACCGTTCAGAAGTTATGACGATTTTATTTCATATAGTTCAATAATTGTCATATTGCCCAGTCGGTGAGTCCCCTCTCATTCTGAACCCACTAGACGGTACCTCTACTTATGTGAAGTCAGTCATGTGTCTCATCTGCTTTGTTCTGCTGTTCAGTCAAATCTATGTATTAAGTTATGTGTGAACTGTTGCCATGCAGATGAAGACGTTATATATTACATCCTTAATTTATTTCTCAAAGAGTGTTAGTTAAGTATCCCATATGTCGTTTTGTACAGTGCAGTGATTCTCTAATCGTGCAGAGTATTGTGTCACCTAGAGGCCATTACACTGCTATCATATAAGCATAACACGAGAGTTATTGCAGTAGTGGAGACCAGGGAAGGTTCTCACAAGTCTTAGTTCCTACAAAGTCCCAGTTCTCATCGTTGTTGCTCCCTAATGGTCGGAACCTAACCCTTATTATTAATTCTGTACTCAGTGTAGTTTACATCACAACTATTTTATAATAGCTGCACGAAGATACTCTGTGCCAATACTGAGTTTCTGTTCAAGGTCCGTTTTTCCAGCCCTGTTTTTTGTCCAAGATGTCTCTCCGGGGTTTGTGGCCACAAAAATTTCTGAAATGATTGTCACATGTGATAACCTACTCCAACAAATGTTTATAGCAGATTCTTCGCTTGCTTCAGGTAAAGATGGTGAGAAGATACAAAAAGACAAACGAAGGAGAAATTTCTCCAGTCATTATGTTTTCAGCAGTGGGAGAGCAAAAATTCTTGAAGCTGCAACTGCGTATCAAATCAATCAAACATTAACAAGGATAGCGGCTCTCACGAGGCATGTAACAACTCAGTTTCTTTAAATCCAATCGAACCATCCTGTTATCGATCCCCTCACGCTGTACACAAAACACCAGTCTCTTGATCGCAGCCGCGCAGGATTAGCCGAGCGGTCTAAGGCGCTGCAGTCATGGACTGTGCGGCTGGTCCCGGCGGAGTTTCGAGTCCTCCCTCTGGCATGGGTGTGTGTGTTTGTCCTTAGGATAATTTAGGGTAAGTAGTGTGTAAGCTTAGGAACTGCTGACCTTAGCAGTTAAGTCCCATAACATTTCACACACATTTGAACATTTATTCTTGATCGCATTATGGGGGCGTTCAAAACAGTCTTCAACTCACCTTGTGACGTCTTGATATTTAACAACCCAAGGACACTACAACAAATTAAGATATATCACAAATGGTCTCTCCGGCGTATCCTGTTGCACCGACTCGATTCGATATTTCTTCAGGATTTCGGTGCATAGGAGTGTAACCATTAAATAGCAGCGCATAAAGGACGATGGATTTTGCACAAAGCTGCGACACAGAGCAGCGGGTGAACAAGGCCTCGAAGAAATTTGCAAAGTAGCATTGAGCCAAATAAACAGCTTCTAGAGAAATCTCAAGATAATTCAGTCGAACCTCAAACAGAGCCCAACAATGTGTACACGTCGCCTCCTGAGGTAGGGTTTTCACCAAATTGTAGGAAACGCGCGTTATTGTAAAAATTAAAAAAAAATCAGTTCTAGTGGATCATTGTTAAATAATATACATTTCACAAAATTTGATGAGGTTTCAGAATAGCATATACATGAAACATTCATTTACCAAAGCCTGTCAACAGGAAAAAATACAGAAAGAAGCTAGAGATAGGAAAAATTCAGAAAAACACATACAGCAGTTTGAACAGTCATCAGTTAAAAGAAACATTGAAGAACTAGATGAAAAAGAAAATAATAATTAATTAAGTATTTATTTAGTAAAGCAACTGAACATAACAGGAATACAAAAAATTGAAAAAGAAAAGAAACAAAAGGAAGAAGTTACAAAAAACCTCAATTAGCGAAGGTATGGGTGAAGATGACTGCTCTTGAACATTTTGTAAAGCTCAGGAAAAATGCACCCATGGTATAACTGGTCTCATGAATTACGAAGCCCTAACCCACATAACGTTTATGTATCAAAATTATGAGTGTGCACTCGAAATTGGCTAAGATGCTACAATACTTTCTCTTGAATGTTTATTTAACTACCGTTTTAGTTTCTGGCTATGTCTTAAATATATATAAGAAATGTATATTAGTGCTTTATGAAAATCATTCTTTAATTTTTGTATTCTTAATTCAACTTCTTCTGAATAAATAATTTCTCTTCTCCAATTTTAGGAAATATAACCCCAATGTCTATGACAATGAAGAACGCATTGGTGCAGATTGTCCACCACTTGTTTCCACAAGTTTAACTAAGAACGGCAAAAATATTAAATATACTGAGTAGACGGAGTTGCCTGATGTGTGATCCTCCGCCCCCCCCCCCCCCTCTCTTTTCAACCCCTACTCACGTCTTTCAATTCCCATCTCTTTCACCCCATGTATCTGTCCATCTTCTCGTCTTTCCTTTCTCAGTCTTATCTCCTCCTCACACTTCGTTCTGTCCGTCTCCTCCTTCTCCCTCTAGGTGCTCATCTCTTGCTCTTCCCTCTCCCTATCCATTTCCTCTCCTTGCCTTTCTCTGTCCATCTCCTCCTCTCCCATCTCTCTGTCCATTTCCCCCTCACCCACTCCTGCTCATCGTCTCATTCGCAATCTTTGCCTGTCCATCTCCTCATCCCTCCCGTTATTGTCCACGTTATCACCCCCACCCCAACAATGAGCAGGTGGTTCTCACTCCCACAGTATTTCTTTCCAGATATTAACTGATATGTGTGCCAAATTTCGATGAAATCGTCCAGGGGCTTAGAATGAGCTTCCTACCGGTGGGTTTGCTAGTGTACAAACATGTCAAATACACTGAAGCGCCAAAGAAACTAGTATAGGCATACGTATTCAAATACAGAGATATGTAAACAGGCAGAATATGGCGCTGCGGTCGGCAACGCCTAAATAAGACAACAAGCGTCTGGAACAGTTGTTAGATCGCTTACTGCTGCTACAATGGCAGGTTATCAAGATTTAAGTGAGTCTGAAAGTAGTGTTATAGTTGGTGCACGAGCAATGGAATACAGCATCTCCGAGGCAGCGATGAAGTGGGGATTTTTCCGCACGATCATTTCACGAGTGTATCGTGAATATCAGAAATCCGGCAAAAAATTAAATGTCCGACATCGCTCCGGTGGGAAAAGGTTCTCCAAGAACAGGACCAACGACGACTGACGAGAAACGTTCAGCGTGACAGAAGTGCAACCCTTCCTCAAATTGCCACAGATTTCAATGCTGTGTCATCAACAAGTGTCAGTGTGCAAACCATTCAACGAAATATCATTGATATGGGCTTCCGGAGCCGAAGGCCCACTCGTGTAACTTTGACTGCACGACACGAAGGTTTCCGCCTCGTCTGGGTCCATCCACACCGACATTGGACTGTTGATGACTCGAAACATGTTGCCTGGTCGGACGAGTGTCGTTTCAACTTGTATCGAGCGGATGGACGTATTCGGGTATGGAGACAACCTCGTGAATCCATGGGCCCTGCATGTCAGCAGCGGACTGTTAAAGCTGGTGGAGACTCTGTAATGGTATTGGACGTGTGCAATTGGAGTGATACGGGACCTCTGACAGTCTAGATACGACTCTGATGGGTGACATTAACGTAAGCATCCTGTCTGATCACCTACATCCATTTCTGTCCATGGTGCATTCTGACGGACTTGGGAAATTCCAGCAGGACAATGCAACACCCCAAACGTTCAGAATTGCTACAGAGTGGCTCCAGGAACACTCTTCTGAGTTTAAATGCTTCCCTGGCTACCAAACTCTCCAGACATGAACATTATTCAGCGTATCTTGGATGCCTTGCAATGTGCTGTTCAGAAGAGCCCTCCGTCCCCCTGTACTCTTACGTATTTATGGACACCCCTGCAGGATTCATGGTGCCAATTCCCTCCAGCACTATTTCAGACATTAGCTGAATTCATGCCACGTCGTGTTGCTGCACTTCTGCATGCTCGCGGGGCCCCACGTGCGGCACACGGTTGTTCGTCATTGTTCGTCCTGCAGACGTTCCAGACACTCAGGGGTGAGAAAAAAGGCATTGGTCCTATGTCTGCTAAGAAAATAAATACAGAATTCGAAAAGACAGATTCTTTTGGAGTGCAGTGTGGCAGAGAAGGGAGAGCAGTTGATCCAATGTGCGTCGAAGATGGACCACACTGTTGCAGGAGGAGTCGATCGGTGGTGTGCAAAACACACATTGCACGGGGAATTGCCCGAAAGTTGGATATGCCTGCAACCAAGATGTATAAAATACTTTGAAACATCTTCCACTGCTATCCATACAAAATGATGCATTTTTAAGATTTGCTTCCTGTTGTCCTGCCAGCTAGACAAACGTTCGCTCTGGAATTTCTTGCTTGGGTTTAAGTGGACAATGAATGGCCATGGAACATTTTGTGGTCAGACAAAGCTCATTTCCATTTCCAAGGACAGTACGTAGATCTGCAGAACATAGGCAACGGAAAATCCGCCAGCGCATCAACAGGTATCACTTAATTCTGAAAAGGTGGGTGTGTAGTGTGGGTTGACGTCGTCTTTGATCGTATGATCATATTTTTTCGAGGAGATGAGTCCTGCGGGTGTTGTTACATGTACTGTTAGTGGTAAACGCTGTGAGAGACTTTTGCACGTCATTATCATTCCAACCTTTCAACAACGTGGATATGTGGGTAGGACAATTTTTATTCAAGATGGCGCTCTTCGGACATTGCAAAGCCAACGAGGCGCTGCTGTAGAGGTAATTTCGGAAACGGTAGAATTATAAGCAATTTCCCTGCAGCCCGGCAGTCCAGGTCACCTACTCTTAATACGTGTGACTCTGTCTGTGGGGTTATTTGAAAGATGTTGTGTTCATTCCTCCAGTTGCCATCGTAGCTAAATGAAGGCATGCATTGGGAAACGCATTCTGAACATGACCCCCGAAACACTCCGATGTATTCCTAAAAATGCTGTTTCTCGACATCCACTCGTGGCAAAAAACAGTGGGCAGCATACTGAACGCGTCTTGCGCCAGACTCACGAGATTTTAATGCGGTCTCTGGTCCCATAACAAATAGAAAGTGATATCATTTTCCTTTTTATGCGGTTTTTGTCTCCAGGACAATTAAAAACCGATGTCATTTTGCTTTCTATGTGGTTTTTGGCCTCAGAACAAATAAAATCCGATAACCGATTTTTCTCATCCGATGTAGTACGACCTCGGAGTGATGCATGGGTTTACCTGACTAATAGTGCCACAACTATTGGTTGCTGAACTCGCGCAGTCATGCACATTGAATATTACAGATGGTGTAATGTGCAGCTCAAGCAGTAGCAGTTGTAATGCGATTCATCACTCATTTGAAGCCGACCCCACTTAAGGTAAAGGCTTATAGCGCCATCTGATGGTAAAATTTTCGTTACTTTTGTTTCATGACGTGTCTTCCTGCGTCAACAACATGCTGTTCAAGTACGACATCAGTCTAAGCAGTGATTCTCTTTCTACAGCGTCCGCTATTGGAACTTTAATTATCGATACTCTATACAGGGTGTTACAAAAAGGTACGGCCAAACTTTCAGGAGACATTCCTCACACACAAATAGAGAAAAGATGTTATGTGGACATGTGTCCGGAAACGCTTAATTTCCATGTTAGAGCTCATTTTAGTTTCGTCAGTATATACTGTACATCCTCGATTCACCGTCAGTTGGCCCAATTGAAGGAAGGTAATGTTGACTTCGCTGCTTGTGTTGACATGCGACTCATTGCTCTACAGTACTAGCATCAAGCACATCAGTACGTAGCATCAACAGGTTAGTGTTCATCACGAACGTGGTTTTGCAGTCAGTGCAATGTTTACAAATGCGGAGTTGGCAGATGCCCATTTGATGTATGGATTAGCACGGGGCAATAGCCGTGGCGCGGTACGTTTGTATCGAGACAGATTTCCAGAACGAAGGTGTCCCGACAGGAAGACGTTCGAAGCAATTGATCGGCGTCTTAGGGAGCACGGAACATTCCAGCCTACGACTCGCGACTGGGGAAGACCTAGAACGACGAGGACACCTGCAATGGACGAGGCAATTCTTCGTGCAATTGACGATAACCCTAATGCCAGCGTCAGAGAAGTTGCTGCTGTACAAGGTAACGTTGACCACGTCACTGTATGGAGAGTGCTACGGGAGAACCAGTTGTTTCCGTACCATGTACAGCGTGTGCAGGCACTATCAGCAGCTGATTGGCCTCCACTGGTACACTTCTGCGAATGGTTCATCCAACAATGTGTCAATCCACATTTCAGTGCAAATGTTCTCTTTAGGGATGAGGCTTCATTCCAACGTGATCAAATTGTAAATTTTCACAATCAACATGTGAGGGCTGACGAGAATCCGCACGCAATTGTGCAATCACGTCATCAACACATATTTTCTGTGAACGTTTGGGCAGGCATTGTTCGTGATGTCTTGATTGGGCCCCACGTTCTTCCACCTACGCTCAATGGAGCACGTTATCATGATTTCATACGGGATACTCTACCTGTGCTGCTAGAACATGTGCCTTTACAAGTACGACACAACATGTGGTTCATGCACGATGGAGCTCCTGCACATTTCAGTCGAAGTGTTCGTTCGTACGCTTCTCAACAACAGATTCGGTGACCGATGGATTGGTAGAGGCGGACCAATTCCATGGCCTCCACGCTCTCCTGACCTCAACCCTCTTGACTTTCATTTATGGGGGCATTTGAAAGATCTTGTCTACGCAACCCCGGTACCAAATGTAAAGACTCTCCGTGCTCGTATTGTCGACGGCTGTGATACAATACGCCATTCTCCAGGGCTGCATCAGCGCATCAGGGATTCCATGCGACGGAGGGTGGATGCATGTATCCTCGCTAACGGAGGACATTTTGAACATTTCCTGTAACAAAGTGTTTGAAGTCACGCTGGTACGTTCTGTTGCTGTGTGTTTCCATTCCATGATTAATGTGATTTGAAGAGAAGTAATAAAATGAGCTCTAACGTGGAAAGTAAGAGTTTCCGGACACATGTTCACATAACATATTTTCTTTCTTTGTGTGTGAGGAATGTTTCCTGAAAGTTTGGTCGTACCTTTTTGTAACACCCTGTACACAAGTACATCCATTTTTATGAGTGGCGTTCAGTAAGTAATGCAACACTTTTTTTGTTGGCAACATTCGGTTGAAAAAATATGGAATTTATTGTGAGAAATTGTGGAATATTCCGGCTTCAGCCCTTATAGTTCATTGAAGTTCAGACAGGTGGCAGCGCTATTCGTACTCGTCAAAATGACATATGTAATGAAGGTGCGTTCCAAGCAGAGATCTATCATTGAGTTTCTTTTGGCGGCAAACCAAAGCATTACAGATATTCATAGGTGCTTGCAGAGTGTCTACGGAGACCTGACAGTCAACGAAAGCACGGTGAGTGCTTGGGAGAGGCGTCGGTTCAAAATGGTTCAAATGGCTCTAAGCACTATGGGACTTAACTTCTGAGGTCATCAGTACCCTAGACTTAGAACTGCTTAAACCTAACTAACCTAAGGACATCACGCACATCCACGCCCCGCCCGAGGCGGGATACGAACCTGCGACTGTAGCAGCAGCGCGGTTCCGGACTGAAGCGCCTAGAACCGCTCGGCCACAGCGGCTTGCGAGGCGTCGGTCATCACTACAACGAAGTCGAGCAAACCTGTCTGATATTCCGTGTGCCGGCCGGCCCCACATAGCTGTCACTCCTGCAGTGTTGGAATGTGCGGACACTCATTAGAGGTGATCTACGGATCACACTCAAACATCTCACTGCTCAACTGGATGAGACCAGTAGAGTGGTGCCACACATGCATAGAGGTTCTCCCAGTAAGGTTGTGCGTGACCGTCGCATTGAAAGGAGGTCAAGTTGAATAATTCGGTTTTGTAACCAAAAGAGTGGGAGATAATATGTAATATGGTTACTGGTATCGCGAATAAAACCAACGTGCTTTCAGGAAAAAATGATTTGCATTAATTATCGAAAGTTCCTCGTATGTTACGTTTAGAAGTCTGCATACGACAAAGAACCATTTTGCATCAAGACGTCTTACAAATCTCTTATCGTTTTAGCTAATGCAGACCGAATTAAATAAGAGTTAAACATTTATTGCGAGCGTCATATTACATGTGCAACTACACCAACACTTTACAAGTCACTTTACAGAGGCAGGAAGAACTGTCCGTAAACCTTCGCGTGAGCCTGAATTTCTCACGTTTTCCAGAGGCGGTTTCCTCGCGATACGTGTGTGGGAGGAATTTATGCGTGTACACTCGGAAATATAACTGCAAACCTCACCGTTATGCACAACGCTTCTCTTGTAGTGTCTGCCACTGTAGCTGTATGAGCGTATCTATGAAGCTTACACTTTTACTGAATTGCTCTATGACAAAACACCCTGCCCTGCTTTAGATTTTCCCAATTTCAGATACCAATCATATATGATACGTATTCCAGACTGACGAGCAGTATTCGAGCATTAGTCGAAATAGTGTTTTCCTAAGCTACCTTCCTCATAGACGGAGTGCCTTCCCTGAGCGTTCTTCCGATGAATTTCAGCCTGAACCTGTCTTATGTGCAATTAGTTTTGTAATGTCGTCCACCATTCAATAGCTCAGTATGCATATTCCCAGTAATTTAATACATGATTATTCATCAGTCGTGTCATGGGTCTTCCTGGCTATTCATGCACAGTACATTTCCAATCCATACACAAAGCGGTTATCCTCTGTAAGTCGACCTATATTTCGCTACAGTTTTCTAGCGTTGCAGATTCTCTCTGTAGAACAACATCTTGTGCGAAAGGCCTCATACCAGATTCCGACGCTATGCATGGTATCCTTTATAAACTCGTATATTTTGAAAATGAATGGCCCGATAACACTGCGATAAGATATGCCCAAAATTATTTTTACTGTTGCAGAAATGTCTTCGTTTAAATATTACACAGCAGCTGGTTTTGATTTCATTGGCGTTCAAAAATGTCTACTTTTGCATAGACCGCCTTTATTTTGCTTCGTGGTTTCTTTTGCAGTAAATTTGTGTTTTTTAGTTTAATAAGGCTTGATTTTTCATTCTCTGCTCACATTTAATCTAAACCCCACACATTTACCAACATATGCAGAAAATGCAAAAATTTTTAGGCATTTTATGAGGTCTGTCACAAATCCGACGAGATTGAATTTTCATATTTACATATGAATCGAATATACTACGCAAATTATTTCGGTTATTTTTGGTCCACAGATGTCTGTATTCGTTCTCTTCACTACCGCTACTCAAAATGTTCTTTCAATAGGTTTACAGTGAGTTGCTTAGCAGTACGTCGTTTATGTCTTTCAGAGGAGAGACAGAACTCATCTGTAGTCAAGCGCTCTTCCACGGCCGCCGAGTTCATCGGTTGCGACTAAAGTTGTTCAAGCGTGAGGATATTGTTCTAGGTCAAAAAGCAGTCCTGCACTATTACGCGACGAAGAACAGTTCCTTAGTAACGCGAGCAGAGTCGTTTCCTTTTTGACGAAGTGGTATTGCCCACAAGAATGCAATCATTATTACCCACAAGAATTCAATTTGAAAGCCCCATACAGGAGAAGTTCTTAATCATTGCACATTATCTTCCAGCACGCAATTCGCTGGTTGCTTATCAGAATGAAGAGGCCTGCAGTGATATGGAGGTCTCAGAAATCACTGGAAGACTTTGCGGAACTGTAGGTGGACCGTCAAAAAATAAAGTAACTTCCAAATTAACTAATATATTGACAGATCGTCCTTATGCATTAGTATAAGTAATCCGAGCATTACGTATCGCTGTACTCAAACAGGAGTTACGACGTACTCAGAGAAAAATAACGCCCACACATAGGCAGGTGATTAGATCTACATGACGATTAAACTTGTAGTGCATTCCAAGTTACATGCATACTGACCACCGCCTATTGTCATGAGTGACATAAAGATACTTGATATCAGATCATAAACTTGCAAGTGCAGAAAGACTAGTAAACAGATAAATTAATGTGCACAGTGTTTTATGTATTCAACCCACACTCGCGTGTAGCTGGTGTCTGGTTGTGTGAGGTTTGCATAAAGTAATAAGCACGCGCAAGAAGGATAAGTGTTGGGCCGTAGAAGTCGGCTACCATTTAGTTTCCCAAGAAGTTGTTCTCCAGATCTGCTCTTAGATTATTTTAAAATGTTCTGTCGTCCATATTTTCCTAAATAACTTTATTGGTAATGCAGCAGGCCGTTTTCCCTCTACAAAGTGGGCAGATTTTATGTCGTGATTCAGCATGCATCACTATACTTCTGAACTAGATGGGATTTCTTCACTCACTCGGGTTATAAACATAAATAGGTCCTCATGAGTCTGAAATCAGATGTCTTCTTTTGCCTCTTTCTTCAGATGAGTTCCGTCGTCGTTATTCTCACTTACCCAGCGATCCTGGAATTTTCCTTATTATTCTTCTTCTTTCTAATATTTCTTGTTTGTCTAACTTCTAATTCAATACTATGCATTCACTCACATTTAGACATTTGGATTTCACCACCGTATTGTAATGCTTCGTTCTAAGGTCGCTCGATACGCATTTGTTTTGCGAACATTTCTCATGAGAACAATGGATTATTGCTCGTGTGCATCTTTTACTTCATAGCACATAGTTATATTCCTTTACCTAGAATTATTTCTCTCAAATAACTTTGTTAATTTCTTTGTGTGACTAATATTTGTAACTACAGCTGCGAAAAACGTTTTGTACTAATGACGAATTAAGCTCTTCAGCAGAGTTCCTCAAACCTGAAACTTCCTGGCGGATTAAAATTGTGTGCGGGACTGGGACTCGAACGCGGGACCTTCGCATTTCGCGGGCAAGTGCTCTACCGCCAGAGCTACCCGAGCACAACTAAGGGGTCGTCCTCACGGCTTCATTTCATCCAGTACCTCGTCTCCTACCTTCCAAACTTCACAGAAGTTTCGCTGCAAAACTTGCAGGAGTGGCACTTGTGGAAGAAAGGATATTACGGTCCGGCACACAGTTTTAATGCGGCGAAAATAAAGTTGTGGGGAAGAGGCGTGAGTCGTGCTTGAGTATCTCAGTCGGTAAGTTTTGATGTATGTCAGTCTGATTCTCCTGACTTAAAGACAGGGAAAGTGAAATTCTTGATGCAATAATTTACCAACAGCCGTATGATTTGTAGAAGTTTATTTTACTTTATGAACTTCTATGTGCTACCAGTTTCGGCATTACATTGATGCCATCTTCTGGCCCCACTCGTCATAGTCGTAAAATAGGGCCATATAACTGGATCCGTGAATCAATCGTCCTTCAACAGCTCTTGGTGGCCAGGCGACACAGACTCAGAGTTTTCACTATAAGATGCAATTCTCTAATTACACTACAGGCCATTAAATTTCTACACCAAGAAGAAATGCAGATGATAAACGGATATTCATTGGACAAATATACTAGAACTGACATCTGATTACATTTTCACGCAATTTGGGAACATAGATCCTGAGAAATCAGTACCCAGAACAACCACCTCTGGCCGTAATAACGGCCTTGATACGCCAGGGCATTGAGTCAAACAGAGATTGGATGGCGTGTACAGGTACAGCTGCCCATGCAGCTTCAACACGATACCACAGTTCATAAAAAGTAGTGACTGGCGTATTGTGAGGAGCCAGTTGCTCGGCCACCATTGACCAGACGTTTTCAATTGATGAAAGATCTGGAGAATGTGTTGGCCAGGGCAGCAGTCGAACATTTTCTGTATCCAGAAAGGCCCGTACAGGACCTGCAACATGCGGTCGTGCATTATCCTGCTGAAATGTAGGCTTTCGCAGGGATCGAATGAAGGGTAGAGCCACGGGTCGTAACAAATCTGAAATGTAACGTCCACTGTTCAAAGTGCCGTCAATGCAAACGAAGACCGAGACCGAGACGTGTAATCAATGGCACCCCATACCATCAAGCTGGGTGATACGCCAGTACGGCGATGACGAATACACGTTTCCAATTTGCGTTCACCGCGATGTCGCCAAACACAGATGCGACATCATGATGCTGTAAACAGAACCTGCATTCATCAGAAAAAGTGACGTTCTGCCATTTGTGCACCCGTGTTCGTCGTTGAGTACACCACCGCGGGCGCTCCTGTCTGTGATGCAGCGTCAGGGTAACCGCAGCCATGGTCTCCGAGCTCATAGTCCATGCTGCTGGAAGCGTCGTCGAACTGTTCGTGCAGATGGTTGTTGTCTTGCAAACGTTCCCAACTGTTGACTCAGGGATCGAGACGTCGCTGCACGATCCGTTACAGCCATGCGGATAGGTAGCCTGTCATCTCGATTGGTAGTGATACGAGGCCGTTGCGATCCAGCATGGCGTTCCGTGTTACCCTCCTGAACCCACCGATTCCATATTCTGCTAACAGTCATTGGATCTCGACCAACGCGAGCAGCAATGTCGCGATACGATAAACCCCAATTGCGATAGGCTACAGTCCGCCCTTTATCAAAGTCGGAAACGTGATGGTACGCATTTCTCTTCCTTACACGAGGCATCACAACAACGTTTCACCAGGCAACGCCGGTCAACTGCTGTTTGTGTATGAGAAAACAACTTTCCTCATTTTAGCACGTTGTAGGTGTCGCCACCGGCGCCAACGTTGTGTGAATGCTCTGAAAAACTAATCATTTGCATATCACAGCATCTTCTTCCTGTCGGCTAAATTTCGCGTCTGTAGCACGTCATCTTCGTGGTGTAGCAATTTTAATGGCCAGTAGTGTATTCAAGGAAGACGTACAAAAGTGACCTTCAAACGAGTTTTTTTTTTAATAAATCGAGAACCGTGGCCTCCAGAGAAGCTTTTGCCAGCACATAATTTAACTACATCTAATTTCCTACAAAAAGATCCTGTTCATTTTTATGTAGGACGGAAAGTTTGCACGTAGTGAGCAAGAGAATATAAAAATCCACTCGCTCTTGGGTTTTGACAGCATTGCGTGATGCATAAATCCATAGGCTTATCAGCTGAACCACCCTGTATAAGCCATAGTTATGCAAATTTTTGATGATGAAATATTTCAGGAAACTTAGGGATACTGTATTCTTTAACAACACAAAGACGGATCTGTAGAAAGTTCTAGGAACCGGCAAGGTTTGCCAGATGGCAAACCCATCCACTCTTAGCAACCAGGCTCTCTTATTTCGATTATCCCAGTGGGAATGAGAGAATTCATTGCTATCGACCCATACAGTCCCCTTCCCCAAACCGAGCGAGGTGGCGCAGTGGTTAGCACACTGGACTCGCATTCGGGAGGACGACGGTTCAATCCCGCGTCCGGCCATCCTGATTTAGGTTTTCCGTGATTTCCCTAAATCGCTCCAGGCAAATGCAAGGATGGTTCCTTTGAAAGGGTACGGCCGACTTCCTTCCCTGTCCTACCCCAATCCGACGAGACCGATGACCTCGCTGTTTGATCTCTTCCCCGAAACAATCCAAATCCCTCCCCAAACGACACGGAGCTTTTCGACATGTTTTTGTGGCTGTTAACATAATATCAAAGTTTGGAACCTTTACGCCAGTGTGAAGCTCGATCACTCGGACAGTGGTGAATACTTTCCGCAATAGTTTCTAGCGAGAGGTAGGCCACGTCGAGAAGGTCATCTCAGACAACAGGCCACAATTCTACTCCCGACGATGGTGCTCGAAATGGAAGATAACACAGGTATACTTTTCATTTTAACACTCAGCTTCCAACCCATCTGAAGAGACCATGAAAGAGGAAGGGGATACTTGTAGGATCTATTGCTCCAAGCAACAAAGGAAATGGGATGCGTTTCGGCATAAGTTTCAGAACTTTATGAATGACCTATCCCATAATTGTATAGCAGTGTATTAACACATAAATTATCTCCCAATACAAATCGCGATTTGGTAAACCTTTCCCATGATGAAACGAAGGGACACCAGCAGACTATCCAGTTTGTACTGAAGAACATACAAAAGCTGACTGAGAAGAGGTAGGAGATGCTAGCAGGAAGGGATCTTGTGCAGTAAAGTACTACATATAGGACAGAAGGTCTTGGTGAATAGCACACTCATTTTGCGAGAAGCAGAAACTTTTGTATAGCAAATTCTTTAACATTTATTGCAGGCCCTTCCAAATATCTCTGTTGATTTATTGTGTGTCCGCGACGGTGGCTGGTGAAATATTTCCCGAGGAAAATCGCCAAGCACCCGCACAGTTTGTGAAGTTATTTTAATCTGGCGATCAATTTCGCAACTTCAGTATGCCATCTTCAGGCTCCACAAGCCCTTCATTTATAGACAATCAGATGTTTCGATGTTGGCATACTGGAGCCATAAGTATCTGGATACAGTGAATTCGTTATTCGAATCTACATCTACATGGTTACTGTGCAATTCTACATCTACATCTACATCCATACTTCGCAAGCCACCTGACGGTTTGTGGCGGAGGGTACCTTGAGTACCTCTATCGGTTCTCCCTTCTATTCCAGTCTCACATTGTTCGTGGAAAGAAAGATTGTCGGTATGCCTCTGTGTGGGCTCTAATCTCCCTGATTTTATCCTCATGGTCTCTTCGCGAGATATACGAGGGAGGAATATACTGCTTGACTCCTCGGCGAAGGTATGTTCTCGAAACTTCAACAAAAGCCCGTACCGAGCTACTGAGTTTCTCTCTTGCAGAGTCTTCCACTGGAGTTTATGTATCATCTCCTTAACTCTTTCGCGATTACTAAATGATCCTGTAACTAAGCGGCCGAGCGGTTCTAGGCACTACAGTCTGGAACCGCGCGACCGCTGCGGTTGCAGGTTCGAATGCTGCCTCGGGCATGGATGTGCGTGATGTCCTTAGGTTAGTTAGGTTCAAGTAGTTCTAAGTTCTAGGGGACTGATGACCTCAGCAGTTAAGTCTCATAGTGCTCAGAGCCATTTGAGCCAGTTTTTGTAACGAAGCGCGCTGGTCCCCGTTGGACCTTCTTTATCTCTTCGATCAACCCTATCTGGTATAGATCCCACACTGGTGAGCAGTGTTCAAGCAGTGGGCGAACAAGTGTACTGTAACCTACTTCCTTTGTTTTCGGATTGCATTTCCTTGGGATACTTCCTATGAAACTCAGTCTGGCATCTGCTTTACCGACGATCAACTTTATATGGTCATTCCATTTTAAATCACTCCTAACGCGTACTCGCAGACAATTTATGGAATTAACTGCTTCCATTTGCTGACCTGCTATATTGAAGCTAAATGATATGGGATCTTTCTTTCTATGTATTCGCAGCACATTACACTTTTCTACATTGAGATTCAATTGCCATTCCCTGCACCATGCGACAATTCGCTGCAGATCATCCTGCATTTCAGTACAATTTTCTATTGTTACAAGCTCTAGATATACCACAGCATCATCCGCAAAAAGCCTCAGTGAACTTCCGATGTCATCCACAAGGACATTTATGTATATTGTGAATAGCAACGGTCCTACGACACTCCCGTGCGGCACACCTGAAATCACTCTTACTTCGGAAGACTTCTGTCCATTGAGAATGACATGCTGCGTTCTGTTATCTAGGAACTCTTCAATCCAATCACACAATTGGTCTTATAGTCCATATGCTCTTACTTTGTTCATTAAACTACTGTGGGGAACTGTATCAAACACCTTGCGGAAGTCAAGAAACACGGCATCTACCTGAGAACCCGTATCTATGGCCCTCTGAGTCTCCTGGACGAATGGCGCGAGCTTGGTTTCTTTCACACGATCACCCATGCTGATTCCTACAGAGTAGATTTCTAGTCTCCAGAAAAGTCATATTCACACTTAAGTTCCTGGTAGAGGGTTCATCGAACCATTTTCATACTACTTATCTACCATTCCACTCTCGAATGGCGAGTGGGAAAAAGGAACACCTAAATCTTTCCGTTCAAGTTCTGCTGTCTCTTATTTTATTATGACGATCGTTTCTGTCTACGTAGGTGGGTGTCAACAAAATATTTTCGCATTCGGAAGAGATAGTTGTTGATTGAAATTCCGTAAATAGATCTCGCAGCAAAGAAAACCGCCTTTGTGTCAGTGACTGCCATCCCAACTCGCGTATCGTATCAGCGACACTCTCACCCCTACTGCGCGATAACACGAAACGAGCTGCCCTTCTTTGCACTTTTTCGATGTCCTCCCTCAATCCTACCTGGTAAGGATCCCATACCGCGCAGCAATATTCCAGCAGAGGACGAACAAGTGTAATATAGTCTGTCTCTTTAGTGGGTTTGTCGCATCTTCTAAGTGTTCTGCCAACAAAGCACAGTCTTTGTTTCACCTTCCCCACAATATTATCTAGGTGGTCTTTCCAATTTAAGTTGCTCGTAATTGTAATTCCTAGGTATTTCGTTGAATTGACAGCCATTAGATTTGTGCGATTTATCGTGTACCCAAAATTTATCGGACCTCTTTTAGTATCCATGTGGATGACCTCGCACTTTTCTTTGTTTAGTGACAATTGCCACTTCTCGCGCCATACAGAAATTCTCTCTAGATCATTTTGTAATTGGAATTGATCGTCTGATCATTTTACTAGACTGTAAATTACAGCGTTTTCTGCAAACAATCTAAGGGGGCTGCTCAGATTATCACGTAGATCATTTATGTAAATCTGGAACAGCAGTTGGCCTATGACACTACCTTGCGCAATGCCAGATATCACTTCTGTTCTACTCGATGATTTACCGTCTATCACTACGAACTGTGACTTCTATGACAGGAAATCACGAATCCAGTCACACAACTGAGACGATACTCCATATGCACGCAATTTGGTTAATAATCGCTTGTGAGGAACGCTATCAAAAGCCTCCTTCTGGAAATCTAGGAATGTGCAATCGATATGAGATCCCTTGTCGACAGCACTCATTACTTCATGGGGCTAAAGAGATAGCTGTGTTGCACAAGAACGATATTTTCTGAGTCGATGTAAGCTATGTATCAATAAGTCATTTTCTTCAAGGTGATTCATAATGTTCGAGTACAGTATATGCTCCAAAATCTTACTGCAAATTGAGGTCAGTGATATGGGTCTGTAATTCAGTGGGTTACTCCTATTACCTTTCTTGAATATTGGTGTGACCTGTGCTACTTTCCAGTCATTAGGAACAGACCTTTCGTCAAGTAAGCGGTTGCATAAAATTGCTAAGAAAGGCGCTATTTTGTCTGCCTACTCTGAAAGGAACCTGATTGGACCGGAAGACTTGCCTCTCTTAAGTTATTTGAGTTGTTTCGCAACACCGAAGATACCTACTTTTATGTCACTCATGCTAACAGCTGTTCCACTTTCGAATTCTGGAATAATTACTTCGTCTTCTTTCGTGAACGATTTACGGAAAACTGTATTTAGTAACTCTGCTTTAGAGGCACCATCATCAGTAACATTTCCATCGGTATCGTGCAGTGACGGTATCGACTGTTTTTTGCCGCTGGAGTTCTTTACATTTGACCAGAATCTCTTTGGGTTATCTACCATATTTTGAGACAACGTTTCTTGTGGAAACTGTTGAAAGCATCTCGCGTTGACGTCCACACTGAATTTCGAGCTTCCGTGAAACATAGCCA
The DNA here is from genome assembly GCF_023864345.2 of Schistocerca serialis cubense. NCBI lineage: Eukaryota > Metazoa > Arthropoda > Insecta > Orthoptera > Acrididae > Schistocerca > Schistocerca serialis. The sequence goes on along the minus strand of NC_064639.1, from coordinate 215,503,957 downwards.
GTCTTGGGGATTTTGTGTTCTTCTGAATTTGGCATGCTTTATTCGTTGCTTCTGCAACAGTATTCTGACGCGTTTTGTGTACCATGGCGGATCAGTCCCGTCTCTTATTAATTTATGCGCTATGAATCTATTTATTGCTGTCGATACTGTATCTTTGAATTTGAGCCACATCTGGTGTACATTTACATAATTAGCTTGGAAGGAATGGAGACTCTCTCTTAGGAAGGCATCAAGTGAATTTTCATTTGCTTTCTTCGAAGACTTGACAAAAACTGAGCACACCTGCGGCCCAAGAAAACGTATCCTCTCAAGTATGAATGACCTAGAAACCATCCGATTAAAAAGATCTTACAGCATGCACAACATTTAGGATACAAAAGTCTTTGTAGAATAAATAGAAAATGTACATTAGGTATGATTTCAATGTTGACCTCCACCATTGGAATGAGGCTGATGAGACGTTTGACTACATATGGTTGGTACATAGTTACGATTACTTGTTTTTCTCTACTAGTAAGTGAATGTTGTTGTTTGATATGTTCTTAATTGATCTTCAATTTGTGATTTATTATGATATCACTTTTAGATTTATGTTATCACAAATGTTGTGTGAAAACACTGAACTCAAGGTATAGTGAGAATTGCCTGTCCTAAAAGTGGATCTTCACAAAGCTACTGAGCATTATAACTACGTCTACGAGGTGTAGTGTTTCCTAAATGTGTGGAATTCGTGGTCAGTACAGGAGACATTGAGGGGAAATAGGAACAAGAGGAGAATTTGAGATACCCACTTAAAGGTACAATGTGATTGAGACGCTGAGAAATTGTCTGCTGCAGGAAACGCTGTGCCCACGTAGTAGTATTGAGGTAGACGACAGTTTTATCCGTTGTTTTGCCAGTTACAGGGGTAGCGCTACGCTTATTTTGTCTGCTTACTCTGAGGAAGTTGCATTGTCAAAGTAAGAGATGAGGCAAAGTAAGTAGTGCAAGCTTACCATTAAAATCTCAGTGAATAGAATAGCAGTGTTAAGAACAGTAGTATGTTTTGTGTTTATTTTCTTTCCGTGAAATCCCAGATCTCAGTCGACTACTGACTTATGATGAGAAAGAGAGATTGCGTGTTGATGGCAATGACAATTCTCACTGTGGACACAGTGTGCTCCAGATGAGTGTGGAGCAAGGCGAACTTCTTACATTGGTAAATGGTGAAGGGTAACAAAAGGTGAGAAGATGGCGTGCAGGAAGTGAGTTCAATAATGTGTAACTCATGTGGCTGATAAGAGGCAAGCGATTATTCAAAGTAATGTAACCACTTTGTACGAGATTTTCCATATCCATGTGAAAAATTATGTAGTGTTTCCACATGCCAATGTCTCTTCTCCATGTCATAGGTCCATTTATGATGAGATACTCGATGAAAACGATTCCCATCGATCCTGAGGAGAAAGTTACTACAGTTACAGATAAGTGGAAATGTGGAAATGGAGAAACTGACTAATTATTCAAGTTGTAAGGAGTAGTATAGCGTAGAAACTAACCATTTAATGATAGAATGTGTCTTGATAGTCCTTCTATGTGACAGTGTTTCAACAGAATGTAGCTGGAGATGTATATCGAAAAGCAGAGTTGGAATAATTAAGTAGCTAGGAGGGAAAAGCTGATGAGAGGAAAACAGTACCTGTTCCGTTTCCTCATATGTGCCCCAGTACATTTCATCAGTGTCATATAGCGAAGTAATCATTGTAATCTCTTTGTGTTATCACTTATCAGCACCAGAATGTACCACATGGACAAGCATTAAATCTCAGATAGTTATTATACCCATTGTTAATGAGTAAAAATACATTTGTATGATGGTTTAAGCATTTTAAAATTTTTCTCTTTAGTCAGTACTAATGTGGAAATGTATGATGCACTTGTGTGTAAAATACTGTAAGTATTGCACATTTTCCAACCTAATGGGGTTACAGGCATTACGGCATTGTAACGTTTTACAATCTAGTGAAATAGATAAGTAGGTGTTCAGTTATTTGTAAATTGTTAATGTTATGTGAATTCTCTGTTTGAAATATATGTTTGTATGCATCAGCTGGAGATATTTGTTCATACATGATGGGAAAAGAAAACCCCGTTTGGAATGAGGCAATGAGCAAGCCTCCCTCAGTCCTGGCGATGAGGAGATAACAGATAGGAATAGAGAATACAGTCTTTGCAGCCTGAACTGTTCTCATTTATGTGCGCAGAGTTGAGTGTCACTACAGATAGAGTGCAGTGAATGCTGTACCACTGTGTTCTGAAGTGAGTGTGCTGAAAATATGCTGATTGTCAGGCTTGCTGTGCTTAATGTTACCCAGATGAGCAACCACTCCAACTGGTGTGATATCACGATTAATATATATATATATATATATATATATATATATATATATATATATATATATATGTGTGTGTGTGTGTGTGTGTGTGTGTCTGTGTGTGTGTGTGTGTGTGTGTGTTGTTATATATTCTCAGGACAGTTCACTTCAGCATAGGTAAAGATGTCCAATTTGAGAATGCCACCAAAGTTATGTGATTAGTGGTGAAACATGTGAATGATTTTTCTTTCTTTCATTTATCCAGATGTTTTTTTGCTTTGTCTTTAGTGAAGTGTATTATCAAGACTTGGGGGTGCACATGAAACCTAATATCATCCTATTTTCTTCTGTAACTGAACGAATGCTATATCTTATTATTATGTAACAAGTCTTTTTGTGTGAAACACAAACCTATATTCATCGAGTCATTCACATGAGATGTGCATATTCAACCTCTGGCCTTCAAGATGCATCTTACACCGTTGCTTGTTAATCTATGACTATGTACTGATATTCATTTTTACATTCCACCATAATAATTTTTATTTCTGTGTGTCTGATTTCATTTGAATGTAATATGATTCCTGTACCTATTTACTTAGTGTCAGATCGGCAAGGTTTCCCGCTGGACATAATCAGCGATAGGAATTACTGGACTTTTTGTTGATGCAAGTATTCTTATGCTAATTGTGATTTTTCTCCATATCTCATGAGTTGAAGTGTGTGTTGCAAATTTGGGATCTTAACAGGAAACTATAAAAGCGTTTGTGGCATCAATATTATCCTATCATAGTTCTTAAATGATTTAATTGTGGAGTTTATTCCTTCTCCTTTTTGTACTGATCTGATGACAAATAAACTTCGTCAAGTGAATATGAAGAGTGGCATTTTGACATACATTTTCTTCAGGAACACAATTTAAATTTGACTATTTGTGTTTGTAATATGATGGCATACGGATTTCAACCAGATTCACTACCACATGTCGTAGTCTCTCATTTTCTTGGTTTCATGTAAATGTAAAATGCCTTTCATACTTTCAATTAGTCATAGGAATTCATTTTTCCATATTTCTGCTGTTTTCTTTCAAGGGTTCTACGATCTGTTTGTATATTTGTTGCTACAGTATATGGTTTATAAGGAGCTAGGCCCCAACCCCTTTAGAAAGAAATATACATATGTGTAAAGAAATACTGACATCTTAATTTAATTTTGGATGGTTGTGTGAACTCAGGATAATGCCCTTTTCTTGATACTACCTCTGCCAGTACATTTGTTTTGCTACAGAACGTTGAAGTATCTACAACGCATTACAAGTTATAGAGTCCCACCTTCTGATAATGTGTGTATGTAAATTTGTGAACTGTAATTTTCAGACATCTTGGCGAGTTTTGCTTTGAGCACAGCATACTATCATTTGACTGTTAACTTCAACATGTGTTCCTATATTGATTGCCAGAGTAGCTCTGCATTTTTCACATGGATAGTTATAATGGTCAAAATAGAAATGGTTCAAATGGCTCTGAGCAATATGGGACTCAACTTCTGTGGTCATCAGTCCCCTAGAACTACTTAAACCTAACTAACCTAAGGACGTCACACACATCCATGCCCGAGGCAGGATTCGAACCTGCAACCGTAGCAGTCCCGCGGTTCCGGACTGCGTGCCTAGAACCACTAGACCACCGCGGCCGGCCAAAATAAAATAAATATCCATACATGGTAGAAATTCTTGTTAGTTTTCCATTTCTGAAATTTCTTGGAGACAGAAATTTGTGACTCCCTTTCTGCCATTAGAGGCAGACATATTGCTTAGAAAGTGATGAGTTGATTGAATACCAACATATATGTTGGATTTATTTGTAGCTGTCAGATTTTATTTAAGAATACCTCAAACTGGAAGCATACTGAAACTGAGAGAGCAAGAGAGCGAGAGACAGAGAGAGAGAGAGTAAATGACTATAGAGAAATGTAGTACATTTCTTAATCACATGCTGTTTGTACATCAGCCTTCCAGTCCCTCTCATGCTTATCTTGAAGTAGATTGTTTTCATCTTTGCACCCCCAGTGTGTAATCCAAGAGTAGTTCCCATACAAAGTTTAATCAAAACGACAAATAACTATTTTAAAAAATACGCTCCTTCTTTCACCATCTCCAAAACCTTTCATTCATGCTGAACATTTCAAACCATTGTTTGTTTGTTGGCAGTTTAGAAGCTGACTGAAGTATTTGACTGTTCCTAGGCACTTGTATCAAACAATTACACCTCTAAAGGACATTTCAGTGCCTGATAGTCTTTAATGTACTCTTAAGGATTTGAAATCACTTTCAGGAGCTACATTTTACTAAGGTACCTTGCCTTTATCTAAGATGAGAGTTTTTACTTTTACATCAACTTCATTACTATACTTTAAGTTTTAGTGTCGATTCTTTTCAGAGATTTTTCATGTATTCCACATGTTTGTAAATTGTTTTAACATTCATTCATATCTTCCATTTCACTACAACTAGAGTCTGAGTTGAGGTTGAAATTTCAGCAAGGTGGTATAGTTTCACTTGTTGTAATCTCACTACCCAATATTTTTTTTCTTATTTTGTATTCCCTCCATTAAATATAAAGTTTGAAAATATGAAGTCTCAAAATTGTTACAAAACATTTATTTTTTAAACCTTTATCATTTAGTATATGATTTGTATCTGCTGCTACCAACAATGTTGGTAGTTCAGGTAGAAGTATTCTAAATTTATGGTTCACTGAAACTGTCTTTATTTCAAATTTCGGTACTGATGTGACTTTTTGTGATAGGATTGATATATCTTATTTGAAATCTTTAGCTGAAGTCTTTCTAAGAAATGTAATCGTTTCAAAATTTCAGTGTTGTTGTCTCGCAACCATTAATTTTCTGATTCCATACATAGCTTTCATAGAATAACGTGTTAGTTTATAAAATATTTCAGCTAGAAAATTAAAGTTTTCAGAAATTCTTGGTGGACTTTCATAGTTCCCAGTGGTCACTAAAACTTTTGCCCCATGTGAGAGCAGTTAATTGAACCAATTTAAGGACATCTATACAACAGTTGAACTAAATATTTTGTCTATATGTTATTTTCTAATATATAATAGCTTTCTATATATATTTATAAACATTTTGTACAATCTATCCTAATCAAATGGTTAAATAGGCAGAGCCACAAAACTAGTCAGTCAGCAGCTAGTACTCAAAGATCAAAGCTACTACTGTTGTCACCAAGATGTATAGTCGCTATGTCAGACAATAACAGTAATTTAGTGAAGTTTATATCGAGTTAGGGCCTTGTTCCCTTCTTGTTAGTTAGCCATCTCTGTAACTATGAATGGGCACTTGTGAACTGTTGGTATTCTCCTTAAAACCCCTATAGGTTATTGACCTCTGTTATAAAAAATACATTATTTATTTCAAGTAAACTGACCATCGGTACTGTTCATGAACAATAAATATGAATGAAGTGAAAACTGAACTCAATTGTGCCAATAGAATCATTTAAAAATTGCTCAAGGCATGTAATATCAACAGCAGTGGTATCACTAATAAGAAAATCTACAAGACTCACAAGCCCCAAAACAGGTTGGTAAGCTAACAATTGAAGATGTAATGGTTTCCAGTTTGTGTTCTTGTTAATATGTGGCTGCTATTTACTGGTTTCTGTTGGCATGTTTTAATTATTGTTGGCATAATACTCTTTGCACTATGAAACTAAAAGTCACATTTCTAAAATCCAGACAAAGCATATCTGTCTCAATATGGCAAAGAATTTTAAAAATGAATGGTTTACTTTTTCTCTGTTCACGCCCTTTTTTTGTTGAATATAACAACTACTTCAAATTTTCTGTATTACTTTTGTCGTCTTCTGTTCATTAGTTACCCACTGATGACTGAATATTATTTTAGGCTGTTTTTTGCCATTGATCTGTATAATTTGCTAATAAGTGTTATTAGATAACAGACTTTTGGGTAATATTAATGGGGTTTGTTGTTTATGATTATGATTTACATATTTTTTAACTGTGTACAATTTTTTTTGATCATGTTTTGAATACCATGCAGTGAAGTTGATGACGCACCTGTGTTTGATTTGTACTGATATTTGCATTACTCTGTTCAGAAGTGTAAATTCATACATTAAAACATGCAAACACTAGCATTCATTAACATTTTATGTTTAAAAATTCGTTTACAAAGTAAATATATTTGTCAAGTAATTTTGCTTTATTTTTAAAATTATCATTATTGTCTATTATCTCCTTCTTGCTAAAGCAGTTACTCACTTGTCCTCCCAAGGCTCCATCAATCTAGTTCTAGTTCTTCCACCATGGAAGAACGACTGTCAGTACCAGCATGCAATAACCACTTAACTATAGAGACAGACCATTAAGAAAGCTGGTCATATTTTTTTCTAGAGATCTATTTATGAAAGCTAATGTTTTAATGTTATGTCTTGTTGTTAAAGTAACACTACTTTAGGAAATAAATCTATTGTGAGACAGTGTTTTTCGAACAGTTGTTTAAAGAAAATTTTCTTGTGTAGTATATACTTTATGTCTCTCTATGGAGTTGACTACTGGCTAATATTCAGCACAGCATTAATGAATAAAAGTTTACACAGTAAGTTAACATCCAGACACATTAATTGCTAAAACCTACACTCAATAAAAGCGCAAAAGCAACTCAGAATGACGTTCTCTAATTCTGTTTATTTTTTCTGCACTTTCCTGCTATTTCTGCAGTTGCACACTGTCTTGTTTGCAGATTTTTGATGAGTCAATATCTAGTGACATTCTGTTTACAGAGATGAAGTGAATAATTTTAGTGAACATGTCTTTCAGTTCCTCTAAGGTAGAATTAATTGTGAACCAAAATTATTGTTTTCCGTTTATCAGCAGACGATTTGGGACCATTTACACATCAAAAGAAAAATATGTATCCAGTATCAAATCCAGTGGCATGCCTATAGTGCTTTGTATCCACGTGTAAAATAATTCATTATACAAAGTACAATACTAGCATTTGCTTGCTATGAGTTAAGTATGAAGTAAACTAATTCTTACACACACAATTAGCCCCATAAAATTATAGTTTCATTTAATGAATTTTGTAATATTACAGTGAAATGCACTAATTATGTATTACGACATTCCAGTTGGAAATATTTAGTAATTTACGTATTTCATTATATTTCGCAAATTAAGGATGGCAAACATCCTTGTATCAGAATTGCGACTAAAGCAGAATTTAGTACTACAATTATACTTAACATAGAGAAAACAGTTGCACAGAGGAAGTGAACGGTTATGGGGAAGTGATTACACATTACAACAAAAGAGAAACTGCATTCATTCTTTCATCATAGTAAGAATCAGCGTTAGTTTTTATTATACTGCTCTGCATATTATACCAACAATTTCACCCAACTTTGAAAAGTGTGTAATGGCTACCTTAAAGTATGTCTACATTTACTTTGACTTCTGTGTTTTTCAATTCCAACGTTCTTTGTCCAGTGTTAATTAAATTCGCTTACAATTCTACTCTTTTTTATACAACTGTGTATGAAATAGGGCGTATTGCACCGACAGTCTCAACGATTGCAAAGCCAAAACTTCAAGAAGTAGGCTTAGCTCATTTTAAGACGTTACACCACTTAGCCTTACGCTGCTGGTTGACACAGCATTCCGAATAATGCCGCTTTTAGCATAGGCGTTTGGTAAATCCTGAAGTCTTTCTTAGTTCACCTACTCTCTACAGTTTGTTAGTTTTTCTTGCACTGTCGAGAACAGCAAATTTTCTGTAGCCATATTCCTTTTTTACAGAACAAAAAGCTATGTAAGTATTTATGTTTTGGTTATAAGTACGATCAGTAATTTACATCGAGTGAATTTTTTTGTTTCGAAAATATATCGTAACATTTCCATGGTGATCAAAAGGAGCATTAATGAACACAACTGAAATCACAGAGAATAATTATAAAAAACAGCGAGACGTTTATTTGCAGTATAAGTTTTAATGGTACATTTTTAATTACATTGGCAAGAAGCTATGAACGGTGTACTGACATCGGCGATCACAATGCATTAGTCGACGAACAATGATACAAAATCGTTTGTTAAGACCTCCACTTTCTCACCGATCCAGTTTTTGGTCACTTGGAACAAGTTTCCATGGAATAAAAGCGGAGATAACTGTCCAGAAGATCTGTAAGCACTAGTATTGGAACTGAAATAAAGGATAACGATACTTTCATAACTAAATTACAAAAAAAGACTGAAGAAACAAAAAACAGAGGAAAAAGTATTATCACTGGTCTCAGACTAGCTTATGAGCATAGTTCAAAGTCCATTTCATATTACAGAGTTTATATATCACAGACATCAATGTTTGTTAGCATTCTTGCTTTTGTATTGTCATTAATATTACAGGCACATTGTTGCGATATTGTTGAAATGTGGTTTTATTGTATACGACCGTTAGTTCGCTGTTTCAAGCACCTTTGATGTAGATTTGACGATATCTACACCACAGAGCCATAGAATCACTGTGAATTGAAAAGCGACATTGGCTAAACACATTGATCGACCTTGAGGCGTTTGACTATTTATGTGTGCAACCTGCCAAATGGTATGCAAGAACTGTTAACTGTATCTTAGGTGGAAGAATAACATCTGCCTATGAGGTGAGTTCGGCGGTATTTCATGTTCCATAGATTAGTGCCATGTCAGAGTTAGAGGGGAAAGCTAAACCGATGCACACCTTGCCGACGCGACAAGTGCTGCCAGGGCCCAAATACGGCCCAGCCGTCCAGATGTGCCCAAATCCTGGACGGGCAGTCATCGCGCAGGCTGTGCTAACCTACCTGGGACGCCACGCTGCTTAGGATCGAATCCGCGGCCAGACTCTCGAACTCGCCACACGTATAACCGTCTAAGATCATATAACGATGAAAAAGCGTACAAAAATGTATAGATACAGCACAATAAATTATTTTGAAGAACAAGTAAATGGTATATAGAATTCCGCGATATCGACTGTTGTATGTTTCGAGTAGAATTTATTTATAACCTGTCGCGTAAGTACAAGGTTAAAGACGAGATGCCGAGAAAATAATTCTAAACTGGAAGGAAGAACAGGAACTTTGATTTTGTAGTGTATCATTAACATCATGATATGTCAGCAGAAAAAAAATGTGCTCACAATTACTCCCAAAGATAACAGTAATTTCAAAGTCGAAATTGAAATTATTGAAAAAGTTAACGAATTTAAATATCTAGAAGCCTTCTTCAATACAACAAGTAACATCAAAGATGAAATTGAAATTGGATTACTAAGCACAAAAATGCATTGTGCTCACAAGTACTCCCAATGATAACAGTAATTTCAAAGTCGAAATTGAAATAATTGATGAAGTTAACGAATTTAAATATCTAGAAGCCATCTTCAATACAACAAGTACCATCAAAGATGAAATTGAAATTGGATTGCTAAGCACACATAATGCTTATTGTAGCCGGACAAATTTCCTAAAGAGTAGAAAAATCTCTAGAAATAATCGAAATATTGATCTGCAACTACTTATTAATTATCACATTAAATTATGCAATTGAAACCTTGACTCTAACAAAAAAAAAAAAAAAAAAAAAAAAAAAAAAAAAAAAAAAAAACGAATAAATATTCGGGATCTTGAAAGGAAATTACAATAGTTTTGCAGCAGTGAACGTAGAGGAGGGCGAATCTCGAAAAACTTAGTTGTATTAGCTATTTGAAGGACTTGCCATGGCAGCAAAGATAAAAGGTAATATTGTTAATTGGATTGGAAAGAAGACAAATCCATAGATTGTAGCAGAAGAATTAGACTATCAGAATAGTTGAGAATCAGATTTCAGAAAATGTTGAAAAGACCTGAAATTTTTGAAAATTACTAGTTGGAGTGGCTATTGCAAAAGGAGACAAGTTGCTAAATCAGCAGCAAAGAAAACATACGGCTTGTAACTGATTTGTAGTAATAATGATAATCGAGATTGAGGTCAATAGCGACAGAATAAAGTGATACAGAGTTAAGAAAAACTGACGTTGGGAATGACTGTGGTACACTGCGCATATTCTTTAGAAATTATTTGCAAAAAATTGTGCCTGAACTAAAAAACATTGTGGACTATTTTTAATATTAACTTAGTGACGTCGTTATAAAAAGGGAACCTAGTTGAAATGAAATAATCGGAGGAACAGTTAGGGTTGACTGTACTTGGGAAACCTCTCAGGGTTTTTCCTTGTGTACTTAGAGTAAGCGAGTTTGATACTTGAAAGAACGTACTTATTGTTGAGCGGCTGCCAAAAGTTGTGTTCAGAAGTTGTGACTAGAATACTGTGAGCGTTTGTTGAAACCAAAGAAGTTTTTGTCATAAATGAGTGTGAACTGCATCAAGCATTCTCTTGGCTCGGAAATAAGAAGTGACTCACAATCTGTCATTATCTACTAGAACCTAAATCGTAGAAATGGGAATATTTTCGAGGGAGCTGGGTAAGAAGCACTGAGAGATGAAAAGATTGACACAAGACTGCAAGAGAAAAAACATAGAAAGCAAGCAAGACAAACACATATACCATGGAATCTTGTAATGACGATTCTCAGCAAAGATATTGCATTAAGATGTGACTAGAGGTGGGCAAAATAAATGTGACCCGGAAAATATTTCAAGCGCCTTAAGCTAGGCAACTAACCTTACATCATCCGCCCCAGTTATGGATATTGTAAGGTGGGTTGGCTGTCTTAAGGTACATGAAACACATTTTGAGGGCAGTTTTATGTGCCCGTCCTGTAACATGGAAGCAATAGGAAGCGTAACTGTGGCAAGAATCTTCGGTATCAAAGCGGAGAAAGATAAATTAAATTTATACTTGCGTTAGTAAAAAGTAACCTCTTTGAACAAATTCTCGGCACTGCAGCTGAAACCTCGCTCTTTAGCCACTAGGACAAAGAGAGCCAGCTTAGACAAACTCTGGAAGCTCTATGAAGACCCAGACCCAACTGCGTCAGCCTCACTCGTAAATGAGATGACCACTGGATCTGCGTTTCCTGTCACTCTACTAGAGGTAGCACATGCAAAGCGCATTTTATACAAGCAGCGGATACAAGCGGTTGCCACTTAAGATCTTAGGCGGCACTACCTACAGATTCAACATCGGAAATGTCTAAACCGTTATTTAGTACACTGAGTGCATATTTATAAAATATGCTCTTCAGATTTGTGACGAAAGCACCAAATCATTAAACCGGGTAGTTCACGTTTCATCGAAACCGCAGCGATGGTGCAAAGGAGGCATGGCATCTCCGAGGGGGGGAACTAGAATCTCGTCTCGTACGTAAACGACACGAGGGCTATACGACATGCAAAACGCAAATCCAGCGTGATCTCTGCAAGTCCGGCAGTTAGTCCTTCTAGGTTAACGGCAGCGTAGCGTCCCAGCTGTTTCATTTGCTTTTCTTGACCGTTGAGCGACATGCATGATGTTATATCGTATTCTGATCATCCCACAACACATTGCCTTATCTTTTCCTTTCGACTGCTGCGTCCGTGTTTTGAATACAAAACGGAGGAATATATGATTATTTTGGAATCTTGTGTTACGGTAATTCGTTACGTGAGGACATAGCCTCTTAGGCTAAATTATGTTGCTTCTTAAAGATGATTTTATATCTATTGTGAAGAGATCAGCTGCAGTGGGGAAAGGAGACGTTTTGTTTGCGGCGTGATCTGAATTGGTGAGCTTCTGTTGCGTGGCACACTGTGACTGCTACATACAGTATATTGTTGTGACGTAAGTGTAGTAACAAAGGTATTAGTGTATGTCATTTTCCCCACTTGTGAATGTATTTTCAGCCCTTTATGCTTTAGCTTGCATATGTCTTAAATAGGACTACTGGTCTTTTAATCTCTGTATTGAAACTCCTTTTGAGAATAGCAACGTGTATTGACAACAATTTTACAGTGGCTTTCTTATCGAACCTAAAAACACAGATCACAGCCAGCAGGTCCGGGAAACTGACTGGTGGCACCTGCGCATCGCGGAGCAGTCGCAGAGTCGGCAGGTAGCGGTGGGCGTGGCGTCCAGCGGGCAGTGACGTCAGAGGGAGAGGAAGTGGCTGAGCGCCTGGTCGATGAGCTTGGTGGGGGCGGTGCCGTCGGCCGTGTAGCGCACCGCCCGCAGGGGGTCGCCTTCGCTGTTGACGACGCCGTACTCGCCGACGATGAAGCCGTCCGGGGTTCGTTCCTCGACGCGGTACTTGCGGAAGCCGCGGCCCTCCACCACGTAGCCGGCCTTGTTGCCTGCGCTGTCCACCTGCAACACCAACACCTCTATGTAAAGTCCGCAAATACGAAGCCGAGTAAATGAGTAAATCCCCGAAACCATGCAGACAGCCTAAAATTCTAGACCCAGACACACTTCAGCGATTTCACAATATGGTGTAGCCTTTGGTACCTTAAAAAAGCAAAACCATCCCAAATAATAGGCAGAATCAATCATTAAACTCTCCCCCTGCCCCCCACCAAAGCCATCAAGGCTACCAGATATTGCACATCCAGGTCCACTTCAACAATTTCAGCATCTGGTGTAGTCTTTGGTACCTTGAGACCACCTAAATGTCCCAGTTAAGTGGCTGGATCAATCATTAAACCTCCTCAAGCCGTCTATACTTCCCAATACTCATATGAAGATCTGTCTCTGCAAACTCACCATCTGGTGTAACCTTCGGTACCATAAAGCCATCCAAAAATCCCAAATACGAGGCTAGTCAATCAGCGAGCCTCCCAAAGCCATCCAGACTTCGAAAGACTCCACATTCAGATCCACTTGTTCTCGAAAGACTCCACATTCAGATCCACTTGTTCATCTTCAGCCGCTAGTATAGCCTTTTGTACATTACATCACCCTAAACGACCCAAATACAAGGCTGGATCAGTCCAACAAACCATCCACACTTCATAAGACTCCACATTATGATCTACTTCAACAATTTAACCATCTGGAGTAGCCTTTACTACCTGAAGGACGCCAAAAATTTCAAATAAGAGGCTGTGTGAATCAGTAAGTCTTCAAGCCATCCAGACTTACCAACATTCCACATCCAGATTCGCTCAACAGCTCACCATACAGCACAGTCTCCGCTTTAAAGACGAAAATCATCCCAAAGACGAGGCTGATTTAGCCACTAAGCCTCCTGAAGCCATTTAGACTTATCAATATTCCATATTCAGACCCACTTAACCATCTCACAATTTGTTGTAGCCTTTGGTGCCTTGAAATTATTGTCATTGGAAGTATCATGTCTTGGCTGATTACGTTGCGTCATATTCCTTTCATAACTTCTTCGATATTTTGGGCCTCTTTCCTGCGATCTTTCTCATGAATCTTCTAGGATCTCAGGGTAGCTGAACACTATGAAAAACCGGTTTCACTTTCGAGAATTAGAGGACGTCTTTGAGAAAACACCGAGTGAGGATCCTTTTATAATTGCATACGCCACTGTTTTCTGACAGCTCGCCACTTAACCACAAAGAAATTATTACCTTGATAGGCAACGATCATGGGTCGCATAGACGTCTCTCTGATTTTCATTTCTCCGCCCAACGCACGGCACTAAACACAATCAGAGTGGTTGCTATTTTCTGATTTTTTAAAATTATTAGTTTTGTAAATAAAGGTCAATAGCGCATTACAGCAACTGAATACAGAGTATAAGACATACAACAATAAAATATCAAACGAAACATCAATCGAGAATAATGCAACTTTTGTCAGATCAACTGCATAGAATACGACGTATGCTGAAGCAAAATCTAAACTAGAGAAAGCAAATTACGCCGATTTCAGCGTTTATACAGGGTTCCCCTGGGGGAAAGGACAATTCTCAGGGATACGACAGAAACGTATATTTGAACAGAAAACTTCATATAGACGTGTGCTGCATTCTGAATGGTGTCGGTATAGTTTAATGTACATTAGTTTCCAAGCTAGTGGCTCGCAAGCATGTTTCTTACCCACACAATTCCTTTGATGTTTTATTGTGGCCCAACCTACCTCGTTGCTTACAATCTCTGTGTTCGGGCTGTCATTCTGAGATTACAGTAGAATGATATATGCGCGTTTGTCCATTGTGTGTTATGAGTGAAGTTGTGCGAGGGATTGAATGTGGATCAGAGAAAAGCATCAGTTAACTGTGTTTGTCCCCACGCTGGCTAAAATCCCATGTATCTACAGTACTGAGGAATGTGCAGATATAGTGTATCCTCACGGCTTCTGCGATGCTAGTGCTCCTACTGCTATCGAAAAATACCGTCGGCGTTTTCCGACACATCGCATTCCTGATCGTAAAATATTTAACAGAGTTTTGAGTACATTTCGTGAAAGGGACATTTTTCCAAGTTCGCATTTTTCTTCTTAACGTGTGGTTCAGCAACCTATGCAAGAACAGCAATACATTGTTGAAGGGTGAAGTGATGTCATACTTCCAGCACATGGTGACTTCCTGCGTGTTTCAGTGTCCCGTTGACGACAATGCCACAAGAATTTTGTCATGACAATGACAATTCTCCTTTCTTTCCATTATTACTACTCACAGACGAAGCCACGAACATATGGCATAGGATCAATATGCATAATAAACGTCGATAGTCTCAGGAAAATTCACATGCTACAGTGGAAACTGATTTCCAAACAGGTTTTGCGATCAATGTTTTGTGTGGCATGATCGGTAACATGCTTCAAATGATCTTTCTTTTCGTATCCCTGAATACTGGCCATTCCTCTTGGGACACCCTGTGTACAATATACCGGATGTTTAAAGATAATATAGAATGAAACAATTACTAAGGTTGCATTATATAGCAGTTCCTGCTGTATCGTAGGTATTTTTGCTATCGAAATGGAAAATAAAATATAGTGGAATACAAAACGAAGTTCCTGTGTAAAGTGGTATTCGATTAGACAAACAGAGAAATGAAGAGACATGGTAAGAGCCGCGTGTATACGCAAGAAATCCTAAAATGCAACAATACAGAAAGAAATAAAAGAGTAGCATTTAGTATGAGTGGATGATACCTTATTACCTATAAAACTAATTAAATAACATGTAATATAGTTCTGGAGTGTCAGGGAGATAACATAGAAGACGGATCGAAGTGTGAATATTTGAAATGGAAAGCACATAATTGCTGAAGTGCAGAAGATGACGATTTTTTTAGAATGAAACATATCACCCAAGCCTAGATACATGCTTCTTGTGAAATCGTCCTGCAACTAACAGCACAGAGGCTAACTCAAATGTGTGCAGAATACAATCTCAAAACTTTATTATATAAGATGAATGTTATGGCTCTTCAAGGTAAATGCTCGATAAGGTTAAGATTAGGTAGTTAACAAAGAAATAAATGAATAGATGTAATATTTTAAATGTGTGGGCTGCGACACGAGTGATAATGATATAAAGGATGATACAGAACCGAAAACAATGGGAGTTTATTCGAGGATATTTTCTAAGTCTCCGGTGGCTCGTTACAGAGTAAAATTACAGTGGTGATTTATTCAGTTTTGTCCCAAAGATCTTCACAACGGTGAAAAACCGCAGTGGCCAAAATGTACGTGTTTTTAAGAAAGAAGAAGTTGATACAGATGCAGGTGGCAACATCATGAGATTGAATGAGAGATGAAAAACTAACCCTGAACTGCAATCTGAAGGATAGACATAGGTCAACCAAGGAAACGATGGGCGCAAACTTAATGAAAACTGAACAAGTAGGCGCCTAATCTCTGTGTGCCAGACGATGAAGTTGTACTTTACGTGGGGAGCAAAGCTGGCAGTACAGCACACTTTCGCCTCATTGCCGTAAATACTGAATATAGCTAACTCTCAATTTCTATGCATACCTCTGGTTCAATTGTGTACATCTCAGGAATTAATGTGGGAACTATTATAGTTACCAATACAGATAACAACATTGTAATAAAAATAATAATAATAATAATAATAATAATAAAGGGAGTTAAAAACAGCAAAAATATTGAGTAGCATATTTGAAGCTATGTTTAGAATCATCAGAAACAAAAATGATAGTGAAATAGAAGGAGACTGAAATGACAGTGATATTAGCTGTGAGAAAGAACAGAACATCAATAGACCACTCTGCAGACAAGGGCGAGAGAAAAGTGTTGAGGGGGCGGTGTTGATAGAAGTGAGTTTTAGACAAGCATATGGAATAGACAGCTACTTAGAAGGTGGACCAGTAACTGAGTCTTGAAGTTTTAAATGAATTTAATTTCCCTCATATTTTGAGGCTTATCATTTCAAAGACAGGTTTCGATGATTCTTAGAAAATGTCTATGTTACCTGGTGCCACAGAGAGGGTTTTACTTTGTTGATAACCAGCATATCTATTCTGCTCTTCAGGTAACAGTAGTAGCAGTATTCGTAGTGTGTAAGGATTGAAGAAAAGTGCAATGATTGAAAAGACAATAGGACAAATACAGGTTATGATAGCATCTACGCTTATCAGCACATAGGTATGATAATGAAACTTCCTGGCAGATTAAAACTATGTTCCCGACCGAGACTCGAACTCGGGACCTTTGCCTTTCGCGGGCAAGTGCTCTACCATCTGAGCTACCGAAGCACGACTCACGGCCGGTACTCACAGCTTTACTTCTGCCAGTATCCTGTCTCCTACCTTAAAAACTTTACAGAAGCTCTTCTGCGGACCATGCAGAACTAGCACTCCTGAAAGAAAGGATATTGCGGAGACATGGCTTAGCCACAGCCTGGGGGATGTTTCCAGAATGAGATTTTCACTCTGCAGCGGAGTGTGCGCTGATATGAAACTTCCTGGCAGATTAAAACTGTGTGCCCGACCGAGACTCGAACTCGGGACCTTTGCCTTTCGCGGGCAAGTGCTCTACCATCTGAGCTACCGAACCACGACTCACGCCCGGTACTCACAGCTTTACTTCTGCCAGTATCCTGTCTCCTACCTTAAAAACTTTACAGAAGCTCTTTTGCCAACCATGCAGAACTAGCACTCCTGAAAGAAAGGATATTGCGGAGACATGGCTTAGCCACAGCCTGGGGGATGTTTCCACAAGAGCTTCTGTAAAGTTTGGAAGGTAGGAGACAGGATACTGGCAGAAGTAAAGCTGTGAGTACCGGGCGTGAGTCGTGCTTCGGTAGCTCGGATGGTAGAGCACTTGCCCGCGAAAGGCAAAGGTCCCGAGTTCGAGTCTCGGTCGGGCACACAGTTTTAATCTGCCAGAAAGTTTCATATCAGCGCACACTCCGCTGCAGAGTGAAAATCTCATTCTGGAGGTATGATAATTGATATGGCATGAGTGATATGGTCTCATGTGTGAGCTCTCTCTCGAAAATCCTTGCAGAATAAGATTGCCATAATCAGGTAAGAGGACTGTTAGTGATTCCACGCGTTTCTTTTCAAGCTCGAGAGAAACTATTTTCTTATATTTGGATAGTGAATTAAGTGACGCAGGCACTTTCTTACTGACCACAGTTGTGTGTTCAGTCCAGTGTAAGTAATGGTCCACAATTAGCCCCAAGTCGTTTGCAGAAGATGGAAAGGTTATTTTTGTGCCGTCTCGGATTAATGGTGGAAGAGTTTCTCTGGACTGAGGGAAAGTAAGTCTTTTATGAGTGAATAAGATAGCTTTCTTTTTAGGTGGGTTCAATTTCAAACCCGTGTTCTGCGTGTACTCTAATAAGGCAAATAAGTCAGCACTCACATCCTGGATGGCTATGCACAGTTTTGTTGGACTTCCAGATGGGAGAAGCCAAAGATCGTGAGCGTAGAACTGATATTTTCGTTTGGAGATAAAAATCGGCACATCAGCGGATAATGAGAAAAGCAATAGACCCAACAATGATCCTTGTGGCACATGTGATACTACATCTTTGCATTCTGACCTTTTTGTTTCAACCTTTACACACCGTTGGTGGTATGCAAAATATTAGCGGAATCATTAGAGGGTCTCCAACCGATGCTTTGGGCATCACATTCAAGTTTTCGTCAATACGAGAACGGCTGGGTAAGGAATTGTATGTGTGATGACGCTAGATATCGCTACGTCGTGACAAGGAGACCTTGTACCTCCCTAGCCTCTTGACATACGGAATCTTAAGGAAGATTTATGCGGTGTGCAGTTAAACATCACTCCGCAGGAAATACCCAGAAGTGAAGTGTCAAGAGTATTGTGTAAGAACGACATTCCATTGCCGCCGTCCCGCTTACGGAAGCACCAGAGCAGGAGCGTATTCCATTAGCGAGTCGTCTCTGTCCTTAGGGTGTCGATAGCAGCTTCACAGACGGAGCCGTGAATCCACCTCGTCACGCTTGTTACTGTGCGGCCGACCTTCCACGGGATGGAGTGCCTTCGGATAATTAGTTTCCTGCAGAGTTAGTCTCGCATTAGCCACCGGCGCGCTGTTCGGCTGTGTTGATTTAGAGGACAACGCAGCGCCCGTAAAAAGAGGTATCGTGCATGCAAAGTGGCAGATTAGCCCTCTAGAGATCATTACTGCCACGAGCGGGCGCAAATAAGATTCGGAAGACTGCACCTTAAGCTTCACAATTTAGAACACTTGTTAACGGGAATGGGTTCCCTTCAGTCGTTTATCTTTTCGTCAGCGAAGGTTGGTCTGCGGTGGGTGAATTTAATATCCAATTGATGTCGAGGTCTCTCTCTGTCGAGATTTTAACGTTCTGTCAATGCGGAGGTCGTTATGGACAGGCGCTGAAATACCTGTCCGTAAATTTGTAGCTAAACGAAGACCCATGTTATAAAAACACGGATATATTTCACCGAGAGAACATTTATAGATTGAGTTACTGAATTAATTTTAGGAAATTATTATAAATACGACTCAAGAAACAGGGAGACCAGTCGTTTAATACAAAATATCAGTACAGGGACTCTACTTCGCAGAGAAGACGAAGGGCTTCATAAGAAGAAACATGATTAGAAGTGAAGATACTAGAACAGACTTAAATATTTTCAACATGAATGAAAAAATTCAAAAATATCGTGAAGATTAGACACAATGCCTCATGAGAATGTCAGGTCACAGAACTACTGAGAAGATCCTGAACAACAAGCCGAATGGCTAAACAGGCATTATAATACCCTGAACAAAATGGAAATGACTTTGTTTTTTATTTCAGAACAGGCAACAGCCTTATCCTTGAGAGGAAGAAGAAGAAGATGATGATAATAGTTTCCACTTATTAAACCACCTTTTTGGGCAATTTCGTAATAATCTGAAGTAAATTTTAAATTACGGTATCCGTAAAAAATGTTTCTACTGTTACGATTCTTTCATTGCATAATTCATCGCAGTATATACTTTAGCTCTGGTTTGTCTATAGCAGCTCGTCTCGAAAAGAGGTTGTAAGGTGATTATCAACAAAAGTAAAACAAAGGCGACGGAATCTAGTCGAATGAAATCAGATGATACTAAGAAAATTAGGTCAGGAAAAGTGAACACGAAAAGTGGTTGAATAGTTTTGCTGTGTGGGCAGCAAAATAACCGACCGTGGCCGATTTAGAGAGAATATCAAAATCGCGGTGGCAGCAGCAAGAAAAGATTCTCTGAAAAAGAGGAATTTCTTAACATGGAATTTGAATTTAAATATTAGAAAGCCTTTTCTGAAGTTGTTTGTGTGGAATGTAGCCTTGCACGGAAGTGAAACGTGGCCGATATGTTGTTCAGCCAACAAGAGAATAGAAGCTTTTGAAATGTGATGCTAAGGCAATACTGTACTTATATATTTGTATGTTGTGCATATTTCTTTCAACAACTGTCTCATAACATCAAAGGTGTTTTCATGAATCCATGGAAATGAAATTTTTTTCTATAGTTCATTGCAAAAACACAGGTCACTTTTTGTTTTCGTTTCTAATAGAAAATTGGCAAAATGAACACCCGGCAATGCCGGTTTTGTCTGGTAGTTAGAAGTGAAACTAAAGGATCGAAATTCTTCTGTTTTCATGCTTTTCCGCGCGATATTCTACAATGTTTAGGATTTCGAGTATATTGTAGTGGAACTTCTAGAACCTAAATAAAACTTCTTTCCTCTACGTGTAACAAAGAAAATCTTTATTTAACCTGGTTTATGAATGTATAAATTGCTGTTGACGCATTTTTACAGCTGCAAACTTTACCGTGAAAACCACAATAACTTCTGAAATGAATGTAGTTTTCCCTCTCTATTTCGACATCACTCACTTCTTCGACTCGCATCCTTACCGATGCGAAGAGGAATACACTGGCATTCTAGAATGTAGTTAAATAAATTATGACGTGGTATCTTGAATTTCTCGAACAGTATACTATCACAGCATGATTCTCCTGAATACAAGAGAACCTTAAGGTTCTTTAAGTGGTACAATGCAAGTACCTTTCGCCATGCACTTGACAGTGGTTTCCAGAGCAAAGATGTAAATGTAGAATATCAAGAGATCACATCGCGCTACGAGAAGAGATTGAATAGTGATGCAATGTACATTTACGAAATATCTTATCAAGATGGTTTATTGTTCGGCACAAACACTTAATTACCTGTTTCGGGCGAAAGGTGACAGTTTCTAGATGCAACATAGAGTGGTTTAAGAGGAAGAAAGTTGTGATTCGAAATATGATTTAAAAATAGGATTCTTTTGTCGTGAAATATTTCTATACCACAAGACAAATATTCAGTATGGAGCAAAGCAGCGCATTTCCTGGCTTTAGCTCACCCTAAACGAGCTTTACCTTTCGGGGTTCCTACATGTATTCTTGTTTTCCAAACAAATCTAATTATTTTCCATGACGAAGGTTAGACTATCTGGTCTTTGAAATAGTTCCGAAACGTTTCTTACCTATATTGATGGACCACTACATCTGAGGATGACAAGATTGGCTTTCCTACATCCAAAGAACTGTTTACAATATTCTACGTTGTAGCGCCAGCTAAGATAGGAGTACTGACACATGTTGGGACGTTAACTCGGATCGTGAGACTAACTAGAACCCTGATTAGATCACTGCTAGCGACAAACAAGGGGACGGATGCACGTCTAGGTCTGACAACCCATTTTAGTATTTCTCGTATATTTCATTAGTCAGCAATACAGAAAGAGTATGTCATTTGATGAACAGGTTAAAGGTTGTAGCTAGGTCATTCTTCACCATAAGCTTCCTTGCTGGGTTAGTAATCCAACAGACAAGGCAAGAGTCCCCCAAGCATACAGTATAATAGCAGAGTTCT
Source organism: Schistocerca serialis cubense (assembly GCF_023864345.2). Taxonomy (NCBI): domain Eukaryota; kingdom Metazoa; phylum Arthropoda; class Insecta; order Orthoptera; family Acrididae; genus Schistocerca; species Schistocerca serialis. The sequence continues at coordinate 215,482,272 of NC_064639.1, read as the reverse complement.
ACTGCGAAATTCGATACGAATGGGGTCGCCAAGCATGCATAAATGTTCATTTGGTAACAGGGATACTAGATGAATCTAAGGGGCTAAGATTGACTTTCCATCAGGAATATATATTCGTCTGTGAGGAAGCTGGAAATCTATTTGGTGATCACAGTTGCTCACATTATCGTCGTGAAATAAAATTGCATTGTTATTAGAACACCGTACCCGTCTACCGGTTCGGAGCCCTTAGCACTAAAATTATATGGTGCAACGATTAGAAGAATCCTGCTAAAGAGATATCTACAGACACTCCTGGATGAAAATAATTCATACATGATAGAGATCACGCATGCAGAATGGTATGAATGTGATGCACCGAATTATAGCCACAGAAAATTTCAGCTTCTCTTGAAAACAGAGTTACTAGCAATTTAGATACCTTAAAATCAGTTGTACGATATGACGCGAGTGTTTGGACACATACAGATTCCAGCCGGAACAGTTAACAGTAGTATTAGCAGCCAAGTAAGTGGTTTACTCACGAGCGTGCACGCCTATGTATAAAGTGCGCCAAACACAAATAACGTTGTCTTGTATCGTTACAATTTTGCTCAAAATTGCGAGCCCGTACCTATTCCTTCTTTACTGCTTTAGCTAACACACTGGCAAGTGAGCAGCAGTAGTGCAGAATAAAAAGCAAGCAAGGCGAAAAACAATGTACGATGCGTGCAAGAAAATTCCGAGCTAGTGGCACAGTTCCACAATGAGACAGTTGTCTACGAGGTAATTAGCAATCGAATAAGTGGTTGGCTGTGATCACATGCTTAGAGAGTGTCATTATTGTTGGGTAATATTTGTACGCGTCATCAGAGTGATATAATGAATGTTTATTTTGTTATTGTTTAATTAAACATTGGTTATCTCATATAATCGTTGTTTAATTAAACTAAGATTAAACTGCGATTTTACTCATACATGTTTATCTTCTTAACGTAAAGGCATCTAATCCTTACATGTGTACAAAGTGTTATAAAAAGCGGTCGTTGAAAGCGCAGGGAGACTATACTGAAGGCATGGAATGAGATGACATCGAAAAATGAAGATGGAAATAAATGAAAATTTATGTGCGTTATTCATGAAATGACAATCGTACACTAGTGCACATTGTTATAAGTTGTCACAATGAATTATTATTAAATTCTGAAGAGGCATTGTTCACAGTTTCCGTTCCTATCAATAGTATATCTCGTAATATGTATGCTTGACTATACTTCTGCATGAATTTTAACCATGGCATCAACTTTTCAGAGAAAAAGTTCTGTCCGAGAAAATTTTGTGACAACCTGCCCGGCACCCAGTTGATTGTCAGAGACTTTGGAGTTAGATGTCACTGGTTATTTAGATAGGAGAAAAAATTATTAATAAAAAAAAAGTTGTACCAAGAACACAAATATCAGAGAATGGTATTGATAAAGCACTAATATATGGTTAAGACCATGTTAGATACTAAAATAGTAGGGGAGATCGTGGCAATATGAAACAGGACTGTAATACGAAACGCCATAGTATTTGCAGCCTGCTAATATGTTTGCAGTAGTTTTGAGTCGTAAAAACTATTTTCTTTTCTTTCTTTTTTGCTTTTGTCGAAGCGTTCGTTTCTTGTTGAAATCAGAATTTTTTCGTAATGTTTGTAGCAGGAATAAACTTTTTTTTATTGATTTGGCCTGCTAAGGACCACATGAAATAACTTACGTATTCTTTCTTTCCTCCTTCCTTTCTTTCCAATAATTTTCATCCTTTCCCTACACTTTTCTCATCTTTCTTCTGTCATATTGCATCTGCTTTTTCTTTGTTTTCTCCTGGAGGCCCTTGAAATCTTTTACTTTTACTCTGAACCTTTATCTTTCTCCAGTTTCTGCATCCATTGTTTCCTTTTCCCTCAGGTTTGCTTTAACTTCTTTTATCCACGCCATTGATGTTTTTGGGTTTCTGTTAAAGAACTTAAAAGTTCTTCCTGTTATCCTGCTTTCATCGAGCGTTTTTATGTGTCCATAAAATGCAACTCTTCTCTTAATCATCGTGTCTAATGTTTGCTCTATTGCTCTGTTTTTTCATAAATTTCTTGATTATTTCTTAATTTCCATTTCCCATTCTCATATTTTGGTCCCAAGATTTTCCTGATTACAGTATTTTTCCTGTCGTCCTTTTCTAAAAAAAATGGCTCTGAGCACTATGGGACTCAACTTCTGAGGACATCAGTCCCCTAGAACTTAGAACAACTTAAACCTAACTAACCTAAGGACATCATACACATCCATGCCCGAGGCAGAATTCGAACCTGCGACCGTAGGCGGTCTCGCGGTTCCAGACTGTAGCGCCTAGAACCGCACGGCCACTCCGGCCGGCCGTTCTTTACTACTTCACCTGATTGTTTGGCTAGATTTAACGAAAGGCTTTCTGATGCATAAAGGCATTCTGGTTTAATGACAGTACTATTATATACTGTACACATTAGATTGCACACAAAAATGTTTGTTGTGAGTCTATGTTGTTTATCTGGATAATGGGCTGTAATTGTGAAGACCGAATAAATAATTTAGTTAAAAAATAAGCGATAATCATACCTGCGGATTTTCTGGCGCAGACACAGGGGCCGTCGAGGGCTGAGTGGTTTGCGACGCGTCTTGGGGCTGAATGCCGTGTGCACGGCCATTGGTGACCACACTCAGCTGCTCGTCCACTTCATAGTTCTGCTCCGGTTGCTCGTAGTTGTGCTCTGAGGGTTCAGAGTGGCTCTGGTGTTGGTGAGCTGGCGACTGCTGGTCCTGCTGCTGCTGCGACTGCTGTTGTTGATGGTGCTGCTGCTGCTGCTGCTGGCCTTGGTGACCGAAGCTCTTGCGACCGCGCTGAGGAGTCCAGCCGTGGCGCCTCACGGGCTCAGGTTGGCTCGGCGGTGGCCCACTGTAGAACTGGACGCGGCTGTTGGATGTGGGCGACGACACGCGTGACTCGTAGTTGACCACGGCGGGCGCTGGCACCTCGACCACTGTGGCGATCGTCTGGTCGCTGCCATCGTCGTGGTAATTGTGCTGCCTGTTGTGGTGGTCTCGCTGCGCGTGCAGCGCCGAGATGTCCGATGGGGAAGACTCCTCGACGCTGAACTGGCTGCGCTGCACAGCAGTCGCCGCCGGCTGGTCCTCGGTCACGAGTGACGTGGGAACCACCTGCTGCTGGTCCTCCACGGCTCGTTCTTGAGACACCTGCGCAGAATCGGGCAACGACGTCTGCGAGTACTGTCTCACTCCATCACCTTCCGTCCGACTAGAAAGAAAATTGTCGTGACTGGAAGATTCACTGCTGTGGTGAAATGGAGAATCACTCGGTTGAGATGTACCGAACGGTTTACTTCGTGCAGTGTTGGGCGGTGATGAGGGACCCTGCACTACCGACGAAGAGACACGGACGGAGATTACTTGTTGTACTGTTGAACTTTCGGGCCGAGAAGTCGGCTGTCCAGGGTGGTTAACAACTATTTGAGTAGCTTGAGTGGGATGGGAGGAGAACCACGAATTGGAGGTGGATTGGGGAAAGGCAGTACTGTGTCCCTGGTAACTGTGGTCTTGACGCTGCTCGTGGAGCGTTACAGTGTGATAGCTGGGGCTGGGACCAACACTGCTGTGAAACAAGCTTCCTGTCTCGGCACCTTGGCCTGTTGACGATTGATAGTGAACATTAGGGTCTGGCACAGAGTTGTGCGGACTACTGCTGTGGTATGCACCATTCGTTGAGGTTTGTTGAGGGCTACGATGCTGAGTGCCACGTGTGTTTTCATCCTGATGCTGCACATAGAAGCTGGTGATCCTCGACGCAGACAGCACGCCGTCACTGGCGTGTTGGTCACCATCAGTAGGGTCTCCGGCGGTAAGTGATATCAGTTCCTGTTTCGATGTGACGATATCTGTGACTACCGATATACTACTGTCGGGAGGAAGGGTGACGTCGGATGTCGTGGGAGAGTTATGTGGCGGGTAAGTCCTGTAGTGGAGTTCGGAAGCGGAATCCTCGATCCGCTGGGTGGGTTCTGTAGAGGACTGGAATGTCTCGCTGTCGCTTTCTGCCGGTGGTTTGCCGAACGTGCTGCTGTAATCCTGCTGGCGGGTGGACGGCCCAGAGAGTGGGGTCTCGGTGGTAGCGATAAAGGGCGTCGGGGTGGCGCGGGAAGTGGTCAGAGTGGTGCTGGAGCTCTTGGGCGCCAGGCGGGCACCGAAGCCGATGTCCTCTGGCGCCGTGGTGGAGTCCCGCAACCTAGGTTTGACCACCTGCTGGGGAGTCCGCGGCAGTGACGACCCGATGAACACCGACAGGAAATCGGTTCCCGCGATCAGGTCGTCTGCTCGTGGGCGGGGCCGCCCCGAGGAAGCGCGGGCGGGTAGGCCCGCGCTCGGCCCCACTAGTGCCACGCACGTGATCTGCAACAGAGCGCCGCGGGCGGTCATTGCCGTGGACTCAAACACTGTACCTTACTCAGCTATCCTTTTTGTTTATTTACTTATCAGAGTATTTCACCTTTCTTACCAGACTTCGCTGGCCGGAGTGGCCGAGCGGTTGTAGGCACTTCAGTCTGGAACCGCGCGACCGCTACGGTAGCAGGTTCGAATCCTGCTTCGGCCATGGATGTGTGTGCCGTCCTTAGGTTAGTTAGGTTTAAGTAGTTCTAAGTTCTAGGGGACTGATGACCTGAGATGTTAAGTCCCATAGTGCTCTGAGCCATTTGAACCAATACCACAGGCTTCCTCAACGAGTTCAAATGGCTCTGAGAAAAAAAAAAGAAGGGGCTGCGACTTAACTTCTGAGGTCATCAGTCCCCTAGAACTTAGAACTACTTAAACCTAACTTACCTAAGTACACCACACACATCCATGCCCGAGGCAGGATTCGACCCTGCGACCGCAGCAGTCGCGCGGCTCCGGACTGAAGTGCCTAGAACCGCTCGGCCACCAAGCCGGCTCTTCAACGAGCAAACATTATAGTTTGTATAGTGCAGAGCAAACAATAATTGTTTACCGCATACCACACTGGTGTAGAGGACGTCAACCAAATTGATATAAAATATTTATGGCCCATCAAATCGGAAAACTACCTCAAATTTGCATATAAAAACCATCAAAGCTACAACGTATGTCCGAGACTTTCGGTATTCTCTCATTCTCTGCGCCAAATTATTGGTTCTCGAGAAAAAATGAATACATTTTGTAGGAAATTTAATATAGTTTAATTTTGTACAGGGATTGGTTTGCACAAGGGACCGAGGTTTTCGATTGATTCAAGAAGTATAAAAATGTCATTCAAACCCATTCCCCCTCCCCGCACCCTTACACACACACTTACATCGCTCTACTCATGATTTTTGGTATGTTCATCACTGTACATAAATTTCCCACTACACGAATCGTTTCCAATCCGTGACTTTTTTATCTCTATATTTTCTGGGCTGTTATTACACCATCTGCTTGATCGCCCACTTACAAATCGTAAACCTGATGTTTGTGCAAGTTTCACCTCAAATTTTGTGAATTCGAACAGCAGAAAATAAACAGTAAAATAGGTTTGTACGTGTGCCCTTTTTACTGCGAAACTAATGTACTTGTTGGGATTAAGTTGAGATTGATTTTTAAGGGTAATTAGTTTATGCATAACATTTGAAAAAGTCTTTCTTCTTTGAATACATTCATAGTAAAGTGTACGTAAAAATGTTTACGAAATAGCCAAAAAAATGTTCAAATGTGTGTGAAATCTTATGGGACTTAACTGCGAAGGTCATCAGTTCCTAAGCTTACACACTACTTAACCTAAATTATTCTACAGACAAACACACACACCCATGCCCGAGGGAGGACTCGAACCTCCGCCGGTATCAGCCGCACAGTTCATGACTGCAGCGCTTCAGACCGCTCGGCTAATCCCGCGCGGCTCGAAATAGCCGACAAAGACAATGGAAGTTAACACAAAAAAGTCAGATTTTGAAAATAATTTGTGCAGTAGCATGTTATTGCAGTGAGGTTGGAGGAGCAGCCATTAGCAAGATACTAAAGGTCATGACAGCCGGGACCGTGACTGAGAGGATGCGAGCTCGTTTGCAGGCCACTTTTGCAAATCTCTCTTGCATAGTTCGGACACCACAGCCCCTAGGGAAAACGTATCCCAGTACAAAATTAAACTTCTACAAATGTCCTACGAAAAAGATCCTATTCAGTTTTTCTCTAGGACCAATAATTTTCGCGCAGAGAGCGTGAGAGTACTGAAAATATCACACCCTGCATATGCGCTTAAGCTTAAGTGACTTTTGTAGGTCAATTAGTGATAGTTCCCTGAACTGATGAGCCACAATCATCTGTCCCAGATCAAATTGTTCATCACGACTTTCTCTACAGCACCGTGATAGGTTGTAACCAATTACCTACACAGTGTATAATAATAGTAATTATATTAATAAAATCATTCAGCAAACTGGCCTAGACAAGACTGGTTGCGAAACTCGTTGTCCCAAAATCGGAACAGCTTTCATGTTTACAAGAGATAGCTTCATATAATAGATTGTGTATCTCAAAATACAAAAAAGACAATGCAACACAGTCATCAAGCCAGAGTGCCTATTTGGGGATGAGACTCTCACTATAAACAGAAAAAGAGACATCCAAGTAATATATATAAAAAAAGAAAACAAATCAAGAATATTTTAAGATTAAATTATACTGAACGAGCAACGTAAAGACAAAGTTCAAATACAGAAACTGAAAAGTACATCAACATGTATTCGGATATCGAAAAACGAAGGCTAAAATTCTGTGAGTGTTTTAAAAGACCGGAACCGATGACAGCGGAATTTCACGAAACTCGCAATAAAGCGAAAACTCAAAGAAAAAAATTTATCAGTGCACTAACAGAACACCTAAAAGACGCAGGAATTACACAACGTGAAAAGGAAAATATTTAGGCAGAAAATTCACGACTGCATAATTAGCTTGCTGGACAAACCCACAGCCGGAACAGCTTGGTCTGAAGAGCGGCAAAGAGCCAAATCTGTGAGAATGAAAGTAATGTGTACCCAAATGACAGCTAAAACATAATGCTGAATATGCGCCTTGTTGTGTAATATTTGGTCCGGTTAGGCCCTAGTTTGAGTAATGATAATAATAATAATAATAATAATAACGATAACGTTAGGTGAGCAAAATTACAGGCTGACAGCCTAATTTTGTTTTTGGATTTCAGGGATCACCCAGGATTTCTTATTCTCTACAATTCGAACTTCAAATCGTAGTAGAGAATATCAGGGTGCTTTCCGAAAGAGAAGACCCTACCCAGAACAGATTTTTAACTTAAAACCAATAATTAGCCACAGAATGTTAACCAGAAAACTGATAAAAGCATCGTTTATTGATTTCAAGAAAGCATTTGATTTTCTAGACAGAAAGACAATAGATAAACATCATTAGAGAATTTAGTGTTATATTCGTGAACCTTAATAAATAGAATAAAGTGAAATGCATCGTAGAAACATCTCAACCATTTAAAATACAAACTGCCTTAAGACAAGCCGACGACTTACCACTTTTACTGCTTAACTGGGTTTTAGAACAAATTGTAACGATCTGGTACTGCAGCTAAGAAGTCACAAAACTGAAGCAATAATTTCGTGAAGGAAATCAAATTGAATAAGACAGACTGTATTGCTTTTACACATGATTTGACAGTGCATTCAGAAAATCTGACAGAACAGTTGCTCAGATATATCTTCCGGAAAGTATAGCGAATAGAGCGGATCTCAGAATTCCAGTTCAAAAAACAAAATTTATGACAAATACGAAAAAAGTAAAGTAAAGAGCATTAGTATATTTATATATCTTGAAGAAACTATACAGTAGAATAGAACAGAAAAATTTGCGGTAGATTTTAAGATTAATAAAAGGAAAAGAGCATTTTTTGACAAGAACATATCAATAAGTAATGTATATCTAGAAATATATAACTAAAATTCTGTGCCAAGACCGGAATATTTACATGCCTGTAACAGCTTAAATATGAGCTAAAGCAAGCAGAATAGGAACATCTGGAAAGACGGATAGTTAGAAAAATTCTGGCTGCAGTACAAAGTAAACAGAGTTTGAAAATGGCAAGTAATGAGCAGATCTCCCAAAATATGCAGAAAATATCAGAAATAATGGTAAAGCGAAAGTTAATTTTCTTTGAACATTTCTACCAACTGCGAGAGAGCGGGGTAAAGAAGCAAGCGTTCCTGTATTTCTGCAAAAATAAATTAACTGATCCGTGGAAATCAGAAATAGGAAAACATCTAGAAGAAACAGTAACATAGAAACGGAAATGTCATCAAAAACTTTTTAAGAATAAAACACGATGTTTAGCAGGCTTTCAAGACAAAAGAAGAAAGAAATCGGAACAGCATCGGGGCTAGCATGAGCAGAACAAACGAAAAGAGGATACAGGAAGGAGATCGAAGAGCACTAGAGAAATACGAAACAACAAAGAAAGGAATTGAACTGAAGATATTACTTGATCCCTGTTGGTCAATAAGAAGATAAAAAAAGTTATACACCATTTTCAGGCTTCTGAATGTGAAGCAATTTCCTCATTACGTTCTTGTCGAATGTGAGAAGTGACCTGTGCAGAAACATAACAGAAGGAATCAATGTGAAGAATAAGTTAATTGGTCAGAGGATGTGCGAAATGTAATTGAGTAAGATTAGCAAATGGGACGGAAAGAAGAAAGAATTAGAGAGTCAGGAGAAAACTATAGATTGTTTGTAACGCTACATACTGGTTCCCTGTTGGATGGAAAGCAAACAGCTGCAGTATGCCGACAGCTGAGCTACACCGATGACAAAAGATAATGCATTATCCTCCTATTGAATGCAGAGTCGTTCTGAATAAAACGCAGGTTACAGGGTATGGCTGTCGCATGGCTGAATTGGGAAAGTAAATGAAGAAAGATTTAGTGCTATGCAAAGATACAGCCCTGATGACTGACCTATCTGATCCGATGTCGTAATTGCGGAATGCTAAATGGCATTTAGTATCCCTAAGACAACAGTCATCATACAGTAGTTTGAACAACGTCCTTGAACATCGCTAGCGCTAACAGTTCAAGGACACATAGTGGAAAAACGGTGCACCTGTGACGTTTTTATCACTTAAAACGGTGTTTATTTTTACCACTTTTAAACATACTGAAATGTTGTGTACGTAGTTGTTGTTGTTGTATGTGATCTGAATTAATTTCGCTGAAATGGAATGAATTTTGTGGTACCTTGTAGATTCACCATTTGTGATTAGTTTTCTCTGATGTCATCCGCATCTCCATTGAATTCACCCTCGGAGTGGCCGAGCGGTTCTAGGCGCTAGAGTCTGTAATCGCGCGACCGCTACGGTCGCAGGTTCAAATCCTGCCTCGGGCATGGGTGTGTGTGATATCCTTAGGTTAGTTAGGTTTAAGTAGTTCTAAGTTCTAGGGGACTGATGACCTCAGATGTTAAGTCCCATAGTGTTCAGAGGCATTTGACCATTTTTTTAATTAACCCTGACAATCTACTCATTGATTGTCAGTGAAACTATTTCAGTTGATAAAAAAATGGTTCAAATAGCTCTGAGCACTATGGGACTTAACATCTTAGGTCATCAGTCCCCTAGAACTTAGAACTACTTAAACCTAACTAACCTAAGGACATCACACAACACGCAGCCATCACGAGGCAGAGAAAATCCCTGACCCCGCCGGGGACCCGGGAACCCGGGCGTGGGAAGCTACCGCACGACCACGAGATGCGGGCTTCAGTTGATTGGCACAATGTTTAAATTAGGGGTAATACATTAGAAAAATAAGTGTAACAGCGTCACACTAAAGAGTTGTATTTCGTAGATTACGTCCTCACAAATTGCAGTAGAAAATGTAACTGGTCTTGGAGTAATTTGGTGCAAGCAAGTGTTGATTTACAAACAGAACAAGGCACAAGCTAAAATAATAAAAAAATGTGTTGCCAACCTATATCAAATACGAGAACACAAAGAAGGGAACAGTCAGAAGAAAAGAGGAAAGAAAAAAATGAATAGATAAAGGCGTATTTCGAGGACTGTGCAGTTAAGTTCTTTAATCGTGGTTCTCAGATGGACTATAATCGAAGAGACGGCGAAAAAAGTTGGATTCCAAGTGTGAAATATAGAATTTGTGTATGACAGTTAGGGTACGTGATGAAGTTGCTGAGGATCTGTCGACGTACTCTCATCTTCGCAGATCTTGAGAAGGGTTATAATGCTGTGGACAGACGTAGAGCTTATGACATTCTACAAGACCTCAGGGTGTGCACTGGTCAATACCTAAAGCGAGTTTCCTTGGTGAAATTTTGCAGTCTTTAGAACACCTAAAGGCGATCAAATTTTTGGCACACACTCGTACAGTCTGCCACAGCTTTACCAATTTTACGTCAGCGATCACATTTCATTACTCATTTAGAAGTATGAGAAGAGGTATACCTTTGTACAATTGACGCCCGAGGCAGTACAACACTTGTGAGACAAAAAGAGTTCGGTGTGTACAGCAGCACAGTACGTAATCTACGTAAGCATCTAGCCGCTCGTTAGGCTCCTCGCAAAGTAGCAGTGAACTCATTACCAGCTGGAATGTGGTTGAGTTGTAAACAAGATACGTCTCGGGCAACGAACAGGTGGAGGCCTGTTTGCAACAGAGAAGAGCTGATCTCTTTACCGCGGCAGGAAGCAGAATGAAGCGGCGTGAAGGCCAGACCTACACGCAACGAAGGCGTCGGCGCTGACGGAGTAACTGAGTCATCGTCCATCTGCAGAGAAATCTTGCTGACAGCGATTACTCCAACTCGCCATGTAAATAGGTCTTGCTAAACCTTAATGACCCAATTACCGTTTCTTCAAAAGGTAACATTCCTAGCCCATCCTGCTTTCAGTCAATCGGCTTCTGTAGCCATTACTTAGTTAAAAGCCCTTGTCTTTGCTCTGAAGAACAGTTATCGAATTTTTTCCGCTCTTCTGAAAAGTTTCAGGGGCCGAGAGTAACAACGCTCTCTCCATTGCGGCATACAGTTCAATTGAATAAGGAGGAAACAGTTCATCAAAAAAAGAGTATCTTACTGATGCTTGAAAACTGCTTTCTAGCAGGAATACAAAAGAAAGATAACCTCACTGGCCTTACGAAGAATTTACTGTTGGATAACTAAACCCGTGAAACCTCTCGCAGGAGCTACAGCTTATTTTTTACACTTGTTTGTTATGTGTGAACAAGGCCAGAACGAATTAAAATACGCCTTATTTAACACTCCTGGCATTAAAAGACGTTGGTTGTAGATTTTCACCCAGACGAATGGTCACATGCTGTTACTTAGCAGTTACAAACATGTATTAAGCAACGAGATAAAAATCTATGTCTAAACTCGCATCTAAACACCGCGAATCACATTATGGTGTGTGACAGTGGATATTCATGGTATCACTATCTTTCCCCCTGCGCCCCCTCCCTTTCTGTTCCGTGGGAAGAACGGTTGTCAGTATATCTCCAAAGCATCTAACCTTCCACCACGATCATTTCGCGAGACGTGTGTGGGAGGATATAAAAATATAGTATTTGTAATTTAAAACGCAAGTACGTTGCTTTGAGATTAAAAAGTAATAGTTCCCAATGGGACAGACACATCTAGCAGCACATCCTTTTAAAGGAAGTGGCAAAAAATTTCGAAATGCCTTCAGAGTTGGCAGTTTTATGTAACTTCTGTAGTAGGCTAAATTACGTGACATCTGGAAATTTCTGCAACTCTCGTCACCGCTTGCCGTGATTCACATGATGTCAGGCAAGAAGCCAGAATAGGCCTATATGCTGCTTCAGCGTCGAACACTAAAAAAAAAAAAAAAAAAAAAAAAAAAAACTTATACATACTGTTTTCCCATTCACTCACCAAAAACCTTCGCCGTGAGAATCTGGTTGTATCGCAAATACAGGTATCGTTTTGTTTCCAAAAGTCAAAGCAACAAATGTAACTCATTCTTTTCTATTTGATTTGGTAATTGCGTCACTTGTTTCGCATCTTCACATTTTATTTCCAGAATGTTTGTAATCCGCACATTTTTCAAGTCAGATAACGGCTGATACCGTGGTAATTTTGGTTAGTGTATTGCGTTGCACGAGTTACATGAGTTACTGGAAGTGAAACCGCTTGACATGGTCGATCAAGTGTAGGCAATTAGTACAAATGTTTATTTTTAAATATGCACTGCAAGACATCTGAAGGCTGACTGCCAGAGTTACAAATCAGTAATGGTAGTGTTCTTTTACACTAATTGAAAAATAATGTCCTTACAAATAAGAAACTGAGTTCAATTATTTTTAATTATTTTTAACTTTAAATGAAATATGACATTATCTGGCGTTCACCTATGACAAATGTCCTAATTTCTTCCTTTGTCTACATTAGATCGGATGGTATGCATTTCCTAATGGGAGTACACTTTCTGACACCTGTAGTGTTCTAGCAGACGAGACTATAACTGTAGATTGGGTAGAAAATAGTGTTTAGCACAAAGCTACGTTTTATACAGCTGTGGGACTACATCACTCCATCGTCACCTCAACTAAAGATAAATCAATAAAATGAAAAAGACTGATTATGTCAGAGGAAGATATTACTTTAAATTTTCGCTTCTGTCTCATTTACGCAGTACAAAGGAGAGAACAAATTGTTTCAACAGAGCACGTGTAGAGGATTCTGGTCTGTGACGTCAACCAAATCAACATATTCGACTGCTGATGCAACAGACCTGACTACTGGAATGTTTGTCCCTGTATATTCGTGTAAACAACTTTGACCTTTTCTTAACAGGGCTTTGGAGATAACGAACAGCGCGTAACGACTTCCCACTCGTTCAGGAGTCGTGTCGCGAGTGTTCAATGGCGGCTTTCCGTATCTCAACTGCCTCAATAAATTTTTTTACGGCCTCCGTAGCGACAGAACTTCTGCGGCGGAATCAGGAGACAGGAAATTAAAATTTCTAACAAATGAGGTGGCCATCAGATGACTAGAAACCCAGATTCCAGGCCGCAAAGTAGACACCGAACACATTTCGTTTTTGACACTTGTAAACACGCGGAACAAGGACGTCACAGGATTGGTAACACGATGTAAATTGTAGCGAACATCGAAATGTGAAGGAGACTTGAAGCAGGTTTTTTTCTCGATTTCCATTTGTGTTTTAATCGCCACTTCTAACGAGCTCTACTTCTTTCACTTTGTTACACATTTTCAAATGCATTCAAAATTTGTCACTAGCAGAGTTGCTGTCAAGCAAAATTGCGATTCGATAGTTTTGGTACAGTATATAAACAATGTCGTAAACGGTAGGACTACCGACAGTATTGGTAGAATTGGTAGGGAAATAATCATAAATGAATACGCGAGAGAAAAAATGGGAACCGACGACTTCCCTTCGTTTTTCGTTTGTTTGCACGTAATTAGCACCGCACATCGCTCAGCGTTAATCCATTTTTTATTTTATATCCTTAAAATACTGCATTTTAAAAGCATTAAAAATTAGTAGATCGCGTTGCTTCTGCGTTCTCATGTAACCAAAACAATTACTTTTGATGCAAGTACTGTTTACATACACAAACATAAAAAAATCTATATAATTATTTTTGTTATTTTGTGCTCATTAGAACGTTCTTCATCATCATCAAATACAAGAGTTTTCTATTAATAATGATAAGAGCAAAATTTTTTTATACATCGTCACTCAGATTCGAGACGGTACGCAATTTTCGGTGTCTAGGGGGAATTTAGTAAGACACTGATAGCACATGTAAACAAAGTGATCGAAAGGGGGTAACGCCAGACAGGTATGCAAGACACCTAACGTACATGTAAAGTGATTACAATCTTAACTGACCAAGGCTACTGGTAAAGCTACCTAGCCCATCCATGCTTAGCCGGCCGCGGTGGCCGAGCGGTTCTAGGCGCTACAGTCTGGAACCGCGTGACCGTTACGGTCGCAGGTTCGAATCCTTCCTCGGGCATGGGTGTGTGTGATGTCCTTAGGTTAGTTAGGTTTAAGTAGTTCAAAGTTCTATGGGACTGATGACGTCAGAAGTTAAGTCACATAGTGCCCAGAGCCATTTGAATCATTTGAACCAGCCATACTTATGTTAGTCCATGGTACCCTATAGTAGTTTTACACCTCTTATCACCAATGATCGAGAACTGTTTCAGGATTGACAAGAATTGAGAATCGAACATTTAAACGGCGGAGGCTTCATGTAATGAAATTTTAGATTTCACCTGTACTGTAGAACTAAACTGAAATTCATCTCCAGGTTTCCATTATATATTTCCGTAACACATGCTGATGTGTTAATGTGAAGTGTGGTACACTGAACAAGGAATATGAAATCTTAGTAAGTGAATATTTTAGAGTAATCGCTGCTAGTCACAGTTTGCTAGTATGTTGGCTAAGTTCTTATTAACACTACATCTTTCAGTGTTCGCCTCCATAACTGGGCGGTAAGGTGGTGTGAGGCTGTGCGGTGGACCTGGTTTCGACATCCAGAGCTGCCATGGACTTTTGCTTCGTGGTAGGAGTGGAACGCGGATGCCTCGACCTCCTGAAGGTAGTTTAGGCGCTGCTAGGGTGAAAAGTAACGGCTCCGAGGTTCCGAAAGCCGACAACGCATCCAAATGACGTCATATGGCACACGATGATGCGACGGCCGCACTGCACCACGTGACCTTCAGGATCTAATCGACGAGGTCCCTTTCATTCATTTCCAGGTGTAAAAGCTCATCATCAGAGAATTGCGACAATGCAAAAACATCTACCTTAAGTACACTATAATTATTCTGTACTGTGACCACAGTAATTCAGGGCGAACATTCATGTTTGGACGTATTATATTACGCTTATGTCAAGAATAAATGATTAATTACTGTAGCGCGTCACTGTGGATCGGGTAGGCTACTTGAAATTCTCGATGTTTTGAAAACTTGTGTAACGAACCTATAAATCTTGAAATGTGGGCTTGTATACAAAATTTTAAACGTGGTTATTTATCTTTGTTCAGTTGTAATTAATCAGTTGTAATTGCAAAGTGAACGTGCACTTCTTATGTAAACGAATAGTAGGTAGATGCCAACAAAATATTTTCACTCTCTGAGGAGAAAACTGGTGATTGCAATTTTGTGAAAAGATCCAGGTGCAACGAAAAACACCTTTCTTTTAATGACTGACACAGTAACTCTCTTATCATATCCATGATACTCTCTTTCCTGTTCCACGATAACACAAAAGCTGCCCTCATTTGAACTTTTTCTATTTCCTCCGTCAATCCTATCTGATGTGGATCCCACACCGCATAGCAATACCCCAGAAGGGGATGGGGCAGCAGCCAGAGTCTGTAGTAGACCTGTTACATTTTGTAAGTGTTCTGCCGATAAATCGCAGTCTTCGATTTACTTTTCTCACAACATTATCTATGTGATCGTTCCAATTTAAGTTATTCGTATATGCAATTCCAAGTATTTAATTGAGTTTACAGATTTTAGATTTGTGTTATTTACCGAGTAACTAAAAAATAGCGGATTCTTTTTAATGCTCATGAGAGTGACTTCACACTTTTCATGGCTTAGAGTCAACTGTCACTTTTTTTAACCATACAGATACCTTGTCTAATTGATTTTTCATTTGATTTTGATCATCTTACGACTTTAAATGATGGTAAATGAGAGCGTTATGTGCAAACAATCTAAGAGGGCTGCTCAGATTGTCTCCTAAATCGTTTATGTATATCAGGTGCAACAGAGGGCCTGCAACACTTTTTCGGGAACTCCAGATATTACTTCTGTTTTACTCGATGGCTGTCTGTCAGCTGTTACGAACTTTCTCATAGGAAATCATGAATCCAGTCACACAATTGGCACGATACTCAACAGGCACACCATTTAATTACAAGTTATTTGTAAGGGACGGTGTCAAAAGCCTCCTAGAAATCTAAGAATATGAACAGTTGGACAGAGTTTAAGAGCAGACATAAGCGCAGAAAAACGTGACAAGTGGTCAGTTATGTTTTGTTATGATGAAATAAAACTGAAAAAATATAATTAAAAAAAAATATTGCTATGATTGTATAAAGTAGTTATAACCAAGAAGATACCGGAACTTTATGTGGCTGAGTGAAGCAACCAGCAGAAAACGAACGTCAACAATGAAGATTGGCTCCAACAAGCAGTCTTCTTACGAATTTTATGAATTTCATTGTGCTTACCATGGTCACGTATACTTTTCATATAATCTGCATCAAATCTTTTACTATTTGGATTAGAGCTCATTTTTTAACGCGGTCAGGGAATGAAGATATTACGTCAGGCAGCGTTATATTTGAAGTTATATCTTTGCACTCGCGTTGTGTTATGTACGTGGTTACATGTAATGGTTCGCTCGAAAATTTTCTTGCGTTACGCATTTCTCAAAACTCAGTAATTTTGCTACGTGTAACGGGATAGCATTAAAAATTACAATGCACTCTTCAGTTTCTTATATTCGACACACGAAGATGCTTGAAAATGGTCTTGTGGGCCAAAATTTGCTGGTTGTGCTTATGATACATATGAATTTAAACAGACGAGATGGTTTCCATTACCACATATTTCTGTTTCATCTGAATGGTGGCTGCGATGTCAACAATTCTAATGACTCGATGAGGGGCACCGAGCTAAACTTCATAATTACCAGTATCAAATGACCTCGCCTAAGAAGCTCTAAAGAGAGGTTTGGGACTTAACTTAGGAAACCAGTGTGAGTAGCACCTGTTCTTATCGTCTTTCACAGAGTATTTTATAATTCTAAGATGGCAGATTAGTTCGTGGAAGTAAGAGTGGACTCAAGTATGATTACTACTACATTAATATGTGTATATTTCAACAAATTTAAGAAGTTAAAATTAATCACAATAGCGCTAGGTTTCGGTTGTGAAGTTTTGCTGTTACGTTCATGTTTATGTTTCAGTTTTGTGACTTCACATCCGTTAAACTTTAGGAGAGCGGGATGCCCATGGATTCAGATTGCAGGTATTCAGATGACGCAGCCGAGCGTGTAAGCGCCTAGTTTCATAGGCGCAAGGCTTCTGGGTAGAATATCGCTGTTGGTACACTGTTTTTGTTATTCACACGTAATTCTAGCACCACATTTACTATCACAGCACAAATTGTCAAAATCTAATGATTCATTTTTTATTTTGCTGAAGTTTATCTCGAAAAAAGAGAAAAATATACCTTGTTAAGAAGGTTCTAAATAAGAAAAGGACACACGAGAAAATACAAACAGATCAGTATAGTCTTTTTATTTATATTATTGTATCTAGATTTGTGACAAATGTGCTATGTAACTTATAAAATACTGCCCGAATCGGTATGATACTGATCGTAGAAACATGGGAAACAATAATTATTGCGAAATACAAAACACGTAATGAACGCCGAGTTTTTCCATGTGCATGGTTTTTGCGATACGCCTGTTGCAAAACAAACTTGGTTTTGTTTAATAAACGGTTAGCGGTAGTCACACATTTTCGCGGCGTGCCATGCGTATCTAATCATATCACCGAATATAGCTCACAAAAACAGTTGTACCAGCAGCACTATTTGATGCAGAGACCTCACGCTTATGAAACGAAGCGCTCGACTGTGTACTCCTTCGAGATTACAGGACCAATAAAGTGTATACTACGCCTAAGCCTTTCAAACTAGATTTTCTAGGAAACGATTGAGAGTTGGGTCCTCCTTTTTACATATGTTGAAGTCCTAGTCTTGCCGTACACATGTTGTCAGCGAGTGATGAGACGTTCATTCGGTCGTCTTGTTTGGTAATAAAACCTGATAGCACAAGTGATCTCTCGGGTCAGGAAACTGGGATTCGACTGAAGACAATTGATGAAATCTACAGGTTCGGTTTGTGGCACTACTCAATGAGAGATCAGAATTTATTACCATTCTACCACAAGCATAGAGAACGTCACAACAGGCCAACCTGCAGGACAACTGTCCACGAAAGGAAAGGTTGCGGGCTCGAGTCCCGGTCCGATACACAATTTTGGTCTGTCAGGATGTCTCACTTTTCTCCCGGTCTTTCATTCTCGCTCTAGTGCTTGTACGCGCTAGACAGTGGACTGGCAAATGCGGCGCACGAAGAGCAGAGGGCAGGGAGTCGACACAGCACCTGCAGCTGCGCGAGCGCGCTTTCGATCCCCCGTGCGGACATTCCAGCGCAAATGCCACGGCCGCACTCGTCAGCGCGCAACAGCCGCGCCGCGCCGTCTGACGACGATTACTCTACGTCTGGGAGCTGCCATGCACAGCACTGTGTAGCATCGATGCTGCTGCACCAATCAACCGTCTGGCGCAACGACTCCGTTCTTTCGTGGCACTATGATCAAAATGATATTCAGAATCAGATTAGTTAAATGTCACTCAATGTCTATCCAAGGTGCAACTATTCCCGTGCGTTCCTCAACACTTAGCCCTCGACCATGTTAACCCCGGTCAGTGCATGGTACACTACTCAACGGAACACAGTCCATATCCGGTTTATCTGTACAGTTTCAATTCTTCAACACTCAGCCCTCGGCCATGTAAACCCCGGACAGCGCATGGTACACTACCTAACGGAACACGGCCCATAGGCCGGCCGCGGTGGTCTAGCGGTTCTAGGCGCGCAGTCCGGAACCGCGCGACTGCTACGGTCGCAGGTTCGAATCCTGCCTCGGGCATGGATGTGTGTGATGTCCTTAGGTTAGTTAGGTTTAAGTAGTTCTAAGTTCTAGGGGACTGATGACCACAGATGTTAAGTCCCATAGTGCTCAGAGCCATTTGAACCATTTGAACACGGCCCATATCCAGTTTACTTTAAAAGACAGTAAGATGTGTCATTGCGGTCATGCGGGAGCTCCCACGACACAATCTTTAACTGTGAAGCCTATAGTGAAATTAGAAAACCCATAGAGACTTAACAACAACTACAAGAACTTTTAAGAAATTGCGAATGGTGGACAATAACAATGTGGCTGACCATTCGCCAGTATTAAAAAGACAAATTTGCCATGCTATGACAGTTACAAAATCTCTCCCATCCCACAAAGCGTCACCACAGAAGCGGGTGCATTATAAGTGTTGTGGAAGATACGAATGCGAGTGTTCTGTTACAGAACGGGAATAGGCAAACAAGATCGCACCAACACGCAAAGCAGAACCGGCAGAACCCCATCAGCCCCACGTCGACATAGCATCCACTCTCACCACGTCGATCTTGTCACGGAGATCCTCATCGGAGTGAGGTTCACAGCGCATGAACTGTGATATGGTGCCGTACTCAGTCCCGATGCTCTCCTCGGACGATTTACAGGCACACAAAAAAGTGATTATTACGCAGAGAGACAACGGTAACGTGCTCTGACGCCATTACCGAACATATACACACCCATACATATTAACAAAATCTACCTACACATGTACGTATGTACAAGGATGCTTGTATATATAGAGTGTTACGAAAAGGTACTGCCAAACTTTCAGGTAACATTCCTCACACACAAATAGAGAAAAGATGTCATGTGGACATGTGTCCGGAAAAGCTTAATTTCCATGTTAGAGCTCATTTTAGTTTCATCAGTATGTACTGTGCTTTCTTGATTCACCGCAAGTTGGCCCAATTGAAGGAAGGTAATGTTGACTTCGGTGCTTGTGTTGACATGCGACTCATTGCTCTGCAGTACTAGCATCAAGCACATCAGTACGTAGCATCAACAGGTTAGTGTTCATCACGAACGTGGTTTTGCAGTCAGTGCAATGTTTACAAATGCGGAGTTGGCAGATGCCCATTTGATGTATGGATTAGCACGGGGCAATAGCCGTGGCGCGGTACGTTTGTATCGAGACAGATTTCCAGAACGAAGGTGTCCCGACAGGAAGACGTTCGAAGCAATTGATCGGCGTCTTAGGGAGCACGGAACATTCCAGCCTATGACTCGCGACTGGGGAAGACCTAGAACGACGAGGACACCTGCAATGGACGAGGCAATTCTTCGTGCAGTTGACGATAACCATAATGTCAGCGTCAGAGAAGTTGCTGCTGTACAAGGTAACGTTGACTACGTCACTGTATGGAGTGTGCTACGGGAGAATGTGTGCAGGCACTATCAGCAGCTGATTGGCCTCCACGGATACACTTCTGCGAATGGTTCATCCAACAATGTGTCAATCCCCATTTCAGTGCAAATGTTCTCTTTACGGATGAGGCTTCATTCCAACGTGATCAAATTGTAAATTTTCACAATCAGCATGTGTGGGCTGACGAGAATCCGCACGCAATTGTGCAATGACGTCATTAACACAGATTTTCTGTGAACGTTTGGGCAGGCATTGTTGGTGATGTCTTGATTGGGCCCCATGTTCTTCCACCTCCGCTCAATCGAGCATGTTATCATGACTTCATACGGGATACTCTACCTGTGCTGCTAGAACATGTGCCTTTACAAGTACGACACAACATGTGGTTCATGCACGATGGAGCTCCTGCACATTTCAGTCGAAGTGTTCGTACGCTTCTCAACAACAGATTCGGTGACCGATGGATTGGTAGAGGCGGACCAATTCCATGGCCTCCACGCTCTCCTGACCTCAACCCTCTTGACTTTCATTTATGGGGGCATTTGAAAGCTATTGTCTACGCAACACCGGTACCAAATGTAGAGACTCTCCGTGCTCGTATTGTGGACGGCTGTGATACAATATGCCAATCTCCAGGGCTGCATCAGCGCATCAGGGATTCCATGCGACGGAGGATGGATGCATGTATCCTCGCTAACGGAGGACATTTTGAACATTTCCTGTAACAAAGTGTTTGAAGTCACGCTGGTACGTTCTGCTGCTGTGTGTTTCCATTCCATGATTAATGTGATCTGAAGAGAAGTAATAAAATGAGCTCTAACATGGAAAGTAAGCATTTCTGGACACATGTCCATATAACATATTTTCTTTCTTTGTGTGTGAGGAATGTTTCCTGAAAGTTTGGCCGTACCTTTTTGTAACACCCTGTATATACAGGGTGTCAGTTATTGAACTGTATGAAAAAAAACGTAAATTAGTTAGAAACTACAACTTGCACATACTTTATTCAATATGTAAACGCCACTACAGATATTCGGATCTAGGTCATGACATGTTCGATATGTCTGCCATCATTGGCGATGATGTTGCGCAGACGAGTAGTGAAATTCTGCATGACCCGCTGAAGTGTCGGAACATCGATGTTGTCGATGACATCCTGAATGTCTGTTTTCAGCTCAGGAATGGTTTTGAGATGGTTGATGTACACCTTGTCTTTAGTATAGCCCCAAAAAAGGAGTCACGTGAGTTCTGATCTGGAGATCATGGCGGCCAGTCCAGGCCCATGCCAGTGGCCTCGGGGTACCCCAGAATGCTTCTCCAGGACATCAAACACTCTCCTGCTTCGATGGGGTCGAGCTCCGTCCTGCTTCAGCCACATCTTGTCGAAATCAGCGTAACTTGTGATAATTGGGATGAAATCATCTTCCAAAACCTTCACGAACCGTTCGATAGTCAACGTGCCATCAAGTAATATGGCACCGATTATTCCGTGATTGGACACTCCACACCACAGTCATCCGTTGAGAGTGAAGAGACTTCCTGATCACGAAATACGGATTCTCACTCCCCCAAATGGGCCAATGTTGCTTATTGACGAATCCATCCGAATGAAAGTGGGCTTCATCGCTAAATCAAACCATGTATGTGCATACTAATTCCCAACATATCCCATGGCCAACCGTGCAGTTTGAACGTCCTAACACAAACCTCTCAGAAGTTACTACGGTTTTGTTTCATTCAGTTCAATAATTGTCACCCAGTATATTCCACATCTTCTCCTAAACTTTTAAATTTTGATTCGCTCTGCGCCGGCTGGTGTGGCTGATAGGTTCTAAGTGCTTCAGTCTGGAACCGCGCGACCGCTACGGTCGTAGGTTCGAATCCTTCCTCGGGCATGGATGTGTGTGCTGTCCTTAGTTAGGTTTAAGTAGTTCTAAGTTCTAGGGGACTGATGACCATAGCAGTTAAGTCCCATAGTGCTCAGAGCCATTTGAACCACTTTTGGACACTGCACCATTAATGAGAGGGGCGAATTCAGACAACCCTCTGGCCACCCGAAGGTCGCTAAGGGCGTTGGTTCCATAAATCGGGATTGTTCCATAAACAGGACATTTCCTTCTACCACTCTTTTTCAGAAAGAGTTGACGTGCCATGTCTTAATGACCTGACTTAGATGCGGTGTTGCGGTGCACTGTTTCTTCAAAATTCCCAGCATTTTTAACTTAGGGGTGATCTGGGTATACAGCATGTAAAGAAATACGATATGATTGTACAACTATGAGCTGAACTTTATTCAGTTTAAATGTTGTCGCTATTTTTCAGGGAGACTGATATAACATTCCCTTGAAAACCATACAGGTCCTGTATTTATGCATTCTGAGACGACTGGAAGCTGTTTGCAATGCCAGCGGGTTTCCTTCTGCGTGATAGTGTGATAATGTGTCGTGTGTGTTTGGTGTTTCCACGTTATTGTCCACCCCCTGTATCTATAACGAAGCATGGTCTGACAAAAACCTGCACAGATGCCCAGTCGGATTAACAAGATTTCAAATTGGTTTAAAAACTGGCGAAATGTTGAGAAAAGTAAAACTGTACGGTTTTGGAAACGAAAAGATGTAGTATCGTGTGACTACAATATCTGCTAATAGTTTATATTGAATGTGTACAGAGAAGAGCAATTTTGTTTGACCCGTGGGAGCGTGTCATGGAGATTCCGACGAAACTGAACTGGCAGACACTTGAAGACACACGCAAATTATTTCGACAAGACCTACTTACGAAGTTTTAAGGAACGCCTTTAAGTAATGATTCTTGGAGGATATTACAGTCCCCTACGTATCGCACCCATAGCAGTAGCAAAGGCAAGGTTAGACTAAATACAGCGAGCGCAGAAACAATTAAACATTCTTCCCGCGCTACATGGAAGGATGGAAAGGGAAGAGGTCCTAATAACTGGGGCAATGCCTTGCTCTACGAATTCCTCTCCTGTGCCATCCTTTTCACTTCAGAGTAGAACTTACAAATTACGTCCACAGTTATTTGCTGTATGTATTCCAGTCTGTTTTCCCCTACTGTTTCTACCCTCTACCACTCCCTCTAGTACCATGGAAGTTATTCCGTGATGTCTTAACAGATGTCCTATCATCCTGTCCCTTCTTCTGGTCAGTGTTTTCCACATATTCCTTTCCTCGCCATTTTCCCGGAGAACCTCCTCATTCCTTAGCTTATCAGTCTACCTAATTTTCAACATTCTTCTGTAACACTGCATCTCAAACGCTTCAATTCTCTTCTGTTCTAGTTTTAGTACCGTAAAATTCTGTGCTCGAAACGTACCTTCTTAGAATTTCTTCCTCAAATTAAGGCTTACGCTCGAAATTAGTAGATTTCTCTTGGTCAGGAATGCACTTTTTGCCAGGGCTAGTCTGCTTTTGATGTCCCCCTTATTCCGTTCGTCATGGGTTATTTTGCTGCTTAGATAGCAGAATTCCTATATTTCGTTCACTTAGTGATCCCCAGTTATTATGTTAAATTTCTCGTTGTTCTCATTTCTGCTACTTCTCGTTACTTTCGCCTTTCTTCGAATTATTCACAATTCATATTCCGTACGCATTAGTCTGTTCATTTCACTCAACAGATCCTGTATTTCTTCTTCACTTCCACTGAGGAGAGCAGTGTTATCAGCGAATCCTATCATTGACATCTTCCTGAATTTTAATTTCACTCTTGAATTTCCGTGATTTCTTCTTCGAGGTATAGATCGAACAGTAGGGGTGAAAGACTACATCCCAGTCTTATACCATATTTAATTCGAGCACTTCGTTCTTGGTCTTCCACTCTTATTGTTCCCTCTTAGTTGTTGTACATATTGTTTATTAACCATCTTTCCATATAGCTTACCCCTTTTTTCTCAGAATTTCGGGCCCCTTGCACCATTTTGACACTGTCTGACGGTTTTTCCGCGTCCACAAATGCTATGTTCCTCATAGTGGTTTGCGCATTATGGACGTTTGTGTAAATATAGACAAAATGCCAATCAGGTGTAAAAAAAAAGAAATATAACCTAATATGGAAAATTTCTAATTCATGACTCCCAAGGATGTATTATTAACCACTCTTTGAGCACACCAGTAATGAACAATTGTTAAGCTGACATACAAATACCCAGTAGTAGCAAAGCATTGGGACATGAAGTCACGGGTCATAAAGCCTTAACCGGTGGTAAACCCAACGACACGATTCGATTTAGTGGTCAATTACTAATATGTGAGATGAGTATAAAGGTCTGACTAGGAGACAAATTGAAGTTAAACTAAGGAGGAGCGTTGGAGTAGTTAATAGATTGTTTAACTTGCGGGAGACAACTACGCAGTTGCTAAAAAACGTGAATTGCCCGCAAAATATACTTTGACATTGGGTTTCGGAGCAGAAATAGTAATATTCTTCAGGCCCTTACATGTCGGCCCAAAAGGAAGAGGGGAAGTAAAATCAGACTGATAAAAGTTCACACAATGACACTGGAGCAATCGATCTCTCTGTGGTCCTTCCGCTAATGGAACGAGATCACGCTTAAACTTTTCAATGATTTTCTTGTAAGTAGATGTGTACACAATAAGAAAACATTTGAAACTGCAGCGAGTTTCCTCCGAATGTGATCGATGCTAATAATTTGAGCACATTTTTAAATAATTTTTGAAATTACGACAACTAATGCAACATAAGTTCAAGAGTGTTATAGAGATATTATCGCAATTTCTGTTTTCGATCACGCAGTACTCCATTCTGAAAAATAGTGAAAGATTTTAAACATTACAGACACGATCCACGTTATTTCAGCAGAAATTTTGCGAACGGTCTATGGAATTTTTTCGTGTTACCTCGTCAACTAACGAAATTTTTTGGTTAACGTATTAGCGTGCGGCGTCAGGCGCTTCAGACAGGTAATATTTTGCGGACAGTAAATGAAATTTTCTAAAACAAAAATTGACGATCAAATAACACACAGATTGTTTCCTAAGGTGACAGCCGTACTGCAATCGCTTTGATGACTTCTTTACAATTTCCTGGCATGAAATATGACTCAGGGTGACTGTCTGTGTCCAGCAAGCACACGTCCCAAAATTTCGCTCTACCTAAGGAGCACCTGATACAGCAGGTAGCAGAGTTCACAGGGGCCTGCGGTGAGGTGGCTGCGAAGTAAATGAGAAGCCGCTTCTTGGCACGAAAACGTACCTGTCGGTCCAAGAGTGAATCTACGTATAGTTATGAGCACAGAAAATATTCGGGGACCAGAAGAATCACTAAAAGCAAAGTACACACCTTAGAATAATAATAATAAAGAAAAATATTCAATCAAAAAGTGGTTCAAATGGCTCTGAGCACTATGGGACTTAACTTCTGAGGTCATCAGTCCCTTAGAACTTAGAACTACTTAAACCTAACTAACCTAAGGACATCACACACATCCATGCCCGAGGCAGGATTCGAACCTGCGACCGTAGCGGTCGCGCGGCTCCAGACTGTAGCGCCTAGAACCGCTCGGCCACTCCGGCCGGCTAAAAATTCAATCCATTAAGGCTAAACGCCTTCCTCTGTCAGCATGTGGGGTATATAGGATTTCCCAGAAATGTTGTTACAAACTTCGACAGGTTGAAGAGGATGTATTGAGGAAAGAATCGAGGATAGGGGCCCCGTCTGGGAGCGTCACACAACGACACTATAGAACGTCGAAGTTACATGCGCCAGAGTCTGTCACTAAGCCACCCCTTCTACATCTACATCTAAATCTACATCTACATTGATACTCCGCAAGCCACCCAACGGTGTGTGGCGGAGGGCACTTTACGTGCCACTGTCATTACCTCCCTTTCCTGTTCCAGTCGCGTATGGTTCGCGGGAAGAACGACTGTCTGAAAGCCTCCGTGCGCGCTCTAATCTCTCTAATTTTACATTCGTGATCTCCTCGGGAGGTATAAGTAGGGGGAAGCAATATATTCGATACCTCATCCAGAAACGCACCCTCTCGAAACCTGGCCAGCAAGCTACACCGCGATGCAGAGCGCCTCTCTTGCAGAGTCTGCCACTTGAGTTTATTAAACATCTCCGTAACGCTATCACGGTTACCAAATAACCCTGTGACGAAACGCGCCGCTCTTCTTTGGATCTTCTCTATCTCCTCCGTCAGACCGATCTGGTACGGATCCCACACTGATGAGCAATACTCAAGTATAGGTCGAACGAGTGTTTTGTAAGCCACCTCCTTTGTTGATGGACTACATTTTCTAAGCACTCTCCCAATGAATCTCAACCTGGTACCCGCCTTACCAACAATTAGTTTTATATGATCATTCCACTTCAAATCGTTCCGCACGCATACTCCCAGATATTTTACAGAAGTAACTGCTACCAGTGTTTGTTCCGCTATCATATAATCATACTATAAAGGATCCTTCTTTCTATGTATTCGCAATACATTACATTTGTCTATGTTAAGGGTCAGTTGCCACTCCCTGCACCAAGTGCCTATCCGCTGCAGATCTTCCTGCATTTCGCTACAATTTTCTAATGCTGCAACTTCTCTGTATACTACAGCATCATCCGCAAATGTGACTTCTACGCTGATGGATCATAGACAGAACGTCTCGCAATGATATTTGTTATTCAGTGATCGCGACTGACTGCTACGATCGTCGTTGTAAAAGATAGAGCTGGCTGCTGCATTGAAAGGCCTTGACTCCCACGCATACAATGCTCTGTTGCGTTGGTGGACACAGATATTCCATGACTTTTGTCACCTTAGTGTAGGGTTTAATTAACTGTGAGCTTATTGTTAGATATTTAGTAAATGGGGTCATCTAGCTATTTTGCCGTCTTGTGTCCAATATTGTTTTCGTGTTTGCGTGTGTAGAGATGGGGTACTCTGAGGGACGACGCTGCATTCCGATTTCATTTAAGGTGACAGAAAAAAGGTGAATAATCATACCTGCAAAGCCTAGAAATTAAACAACCATACGGCTTCAGAGCGAGAGCAGCTATCTTATTAAACACTTGCACTGAGATAATTTCGATACTACTCCGAGTAGCAAAGGTTTCATAAGCGTAAGGAAAGCAATTTCAATTACAGAGTTTTCTACATTCGGTCTAATGTTAGATGTTTTGTAACCATCTCCAATGAAACCTTACCAAAGTTGCAGCGAGGTCTACAAGTGAGAAGTGACTTGTTGCCCAGGTGTCTCCAGAAAGGCCATTCGGACAAAAGCATGCGCAGAGCTGTGGACGCGTGGACTTGGATCACCTTGTGAGCAGCTCGTTGCAGGAGTAATGTATGCAAAATTTACCGGTTATGCAAGACCAGCGTCCGACAGATACTGTTATGTGACCGCTTACATTTCGCACAGGTAATGTCGATCTTGCATGACGATGAAACGACTAGTGTTGGCGAAAATGACAATGATACCTTTGAACGAGAGCATTATACTTTCAGTACGTTGCCGTGGCGTGTTCACGGCAGTAACTGTCGGAGCGATAAACTGTACGTAATGTTTCTCACCGGACGTTAGCCTACTATTCATATAACACAAGGGGGTGAAGGGTAAGAAGACACGTATATTCATACGTAATGTACGTAGTACGTTTCAGATAAGGAAGACCTGTGTAAGGCCTCGTTTACTTGGTACTCCAAAATCGATTTGGGAATCATCGATTGCAGATTGACAAATAGTTCAAAGTTTATTTTGATGTCTTACAGAGGTCATCAACATGAAGGCTCGTATAAAAGTTACCATCACCGTTCGATATCCTACTATTACAGATCATACAGGGAACTTCAGCACTTTCAGGTCTCAGGAATATACTTGCCACATTAAATTTAAGGAACCTTTTTCCTACACCACATACATGCTATTAACGGTCGTCCTGTTGTTTTGTGGGAGATCTATTCGTTGTCATGATATAAGGGTCTAAATTTCCATAAAAATGCTCTAAAATCACGTTTTACGAGAATCGCAAGCGCTGAGATGGTTTAAAGTGTTACAGATGATAACGAAAAATGCACTGTTGTCCAAAATTAAAGTGTCCAAAATTAAAGCACAAAACCACTATTTCCCCGTCCTGTGTCTAATTCACTAGATAATCATACAAACCATCAACAGATGTCCCTACGATCACGTCCCGCACGGAAGACGGCATTCTGGTCAACGGACAGCCACGCCAACGATGACGTCGGGGCACTTATCAAACGGGATAGTGTTTGCCGAGTTGTTCCACATTCACAATCGCTGTACACACAGGCGCCGACGGTGCAATATGGCACAGAGAAGACGCCTACCATGCTCTCTGCGGTGAAGGGCCATGGGAATAATGGAAGCAGGACAGTCGCGAACAGATGTGGCCCGACGGTTTAATGTAAATCGTTTTGTTGTTTTACGGATGTGGTGACAGTTGAAGAGGTCAATACTATCCGGAAGACCAGAATGGGGCCGACAACGTGGTACGTCAGAAAGAGAGAACCGTTGTTTGGCTGTAAGTGCACGACGGTATCGCCTTAGTACTTGCACGGCAACTGGCATCTGACCTCGCAGAATCCACTGGATGTGTTTTAGTGAGGTAAAATGTGTACAGAAGACTTCGGCAGAGACATGCTGTATGTCTACCTCTGACGCGCCTTCACAGAAGGGAACGTCTAAAGTGGAGTCGTCAGCATGCCACCTGAACGGTCGAACCACGGGCCAATGTTATTTTCACAGATGAGTCCAGAATTGGTGTGGAGAATGGTTCTCGATGGATTCGCATCTGGAGGGAACGTGGAACTCGATTTCGGGGCCCACACATTGTGGAAAGAGACCGATAACGTGGAGGATCCCTAATGGTGTGGGCAAGGATTTCGAACAGATCATTATGAAATTGGACGGGTGATTCGGCAACGGTTAAGTGCTGTCAGGTATTGTGACGAGATACTGAGACCTCATTTGCGGTTGTTGAGAGTTGCTGTGGGCCTGGACTTCGTATTGACGGACAATAATGCTCGACCTCACAGAGCATGGGTGGTTGATGTTTTCTTGGAAACGGAAGATATTGCAAGTATGGCGAGGTCTATACGGATCCCATACAGCATGTCTGGGATGCACAGGGAGACGGGTTCCATCACGTCAGCATCAACCAACCACTCCCCAAGACTTGCGAGCAGGTCTGCAGGAAGAGTGGGGGTCGTAGCCTCAATACTAGACTCATGACATCATTGACAGCATGCCCCGTCGTTTTTCAGGCATGTATTGTTGCCAGAGGTGGTCGCACCCCATACCAACCGCATTAATCAGTTGTCGGAATGTGTGTGAAAATCAGTTACGTTGAAAAAAAGAAAAAGAAAATTTTCGTCTAACGTTATGCATTTTGCAGTTGTTTACGTTCTCAATTCTTTATATTATTTCTCCTTATCATCACCTGATTATACTGATTTATGGAAAAATAAACGCAAATTTGCAAACTTTCGAGTTTGTTGCTTTAATGTTGGACACGAGTGTATATTCTTATTATTATTATATAGGAAGTGTTTCCAAAGTGTTTATAGGACGCGTTTGCTAAAATCTTTCATCCTTCGTGTTTTACGTGCGAAAAATCACGCGTTTGGACATGAAACTATGTTTCGTAGAAATGCATTTCATTTTAACCTTTGCATCTGGATATAATTAAAACAACTGTTTATTACAGATGATTATCGTTTAGTTGTTTCTAAGTTAGGGGTTTTATTCACCAGTGGCTTAAAATCATCGAAAAATTTTTGGACTTGCAAAACAATGCGTGTACCAAACCAGAATTATTCCCATCCTTGTATAAAATGCTTGTGTTAGATAGAGCATTTAAAGCTTTACGGATGACCAAGTAGAAAATTAATCTAACACGAAAATTTCTATAAAATAATTGCCAGAAGAAATGTTACCTTCTTTCTAACCAATAGAAAATGTTGTACTGCGTTTTTTTCTCAAAAACTGCTATGCTCCCTTGTAGAAAGTTTATTTTGAGGCAAAACGAGCTTAAATTCGTCAACTTTCTTACAGGATTGAAAAGTTGATAGTATTTTGTTGTGCGTACGTTGTGTTGTAGATGTTTTGCTTATTTCAGCCAATCATATTGATTCAATTCGGATTAGTTGTTGCAACATTTCACACAAAAATTATTCACGTGAGCTTTTCTAGCGGCGGTATCTTAATTTTAAATTTTATTATTGCCTACATTAAATAAAAAGTGACAAGCTTTTTAAGACATATAAGAGACATATAACAAGATGTATGCTTTTCAATAGTTTATTATTTGTGGTGCGAATCGTTCAGCTTGCGTTGTGGTAAGTTTTTAAGTAAGTTTATCTATGTCTATGTACTAAAGTCGTATCGTAAGTTTATGTGTTTTATGTATTTACATACATTATTATTATAAATCTCGCACAATATTTAGTATTTCGTTCGGCTTCATATTTGTGTTTGCTGCTATTCTGTGCACTGTATTAAGTATGTATCGTTGTTTTACATATGTTTGCATATAGGCTCCCTTAAATCAAAATATCTTGACATGTACACACTATTTTTTACGAGTTAACCCTACCTCAAAGCACAGTGAGTTATTTTACCTACAAGGTATTGGGACACCTTTATCTCGCAATTTATAGACTAAAGTTCCTGGTCCTGTGCCAAAAAGACAGAATATTGACCAGCGAAAGTAGACAACATACGATGTCCTAGGGCTGGAAAGCATTCATGTAATAGGTAAAAAGCTTTTCTGGGGGAATAAAATTTCAGTGGGTGACCTTTTCCCCGAGGGGACCATTTCTCCTCGAAATCCACCCACTATTACATGTATAGTGAGGAGTTCAGAACAAATAGTCACAAATTTATGTTTTCTAGAGAGTGGGATGCATCTATAAGGTGGGGTGAGTCTACAATAGGAGGTATCCGAGAGGAGGTGGATCTATAATACGAAGTATCCCAGAGAGGGGATGCATGCATCCTAAATTTTAATGACACAGTGTGTCATATTGCACGACATGACAAATACCATATTAGATGACATGATGGCATGTCTCATGTTATATGACATGACAGCATGTATCATGTTATTTTACTTGACGTGGATTATTACATTACATGACATAGGTACTAATAGTAATACTAACAAGTAAAAAAGTGCAAAAATATAAAGATGTTTTGCTTGTAATGTCTTTGAAGATGTCAGACAAGTCGAAAAGCTAATTCCCTTCTTTTGCATCCCTAAATCAGCCCAGACATATTAGCATTTTTTGTGACATGATATGAACATTATACATTGTGGCCAGTTTTATCTGAGTGACATGTCATGGTCGAAATATTACAGATCATGTTTGGCCATATATACCAGTCGTCTGTGCTGTTATTATATCACAGCTCAGTACGTTAAAGTATGTCTACTGCGCGTAATGTAAGCCGTAATTCCTATTTTCAGTTCGCATTCACATCCTATTATGAAACTTTTCCATTTCCATGTACAGTTTCCTTGTACCAATACTGTCACAAGAAGATTTGAAGATTATAAAAATGTAATATGTATCAACTGTTTCACATGTATAAAATTATAATATATAGTCATCGTAATGCCGTCCCTTATGCACGAAATAATGTTTGATATGCCTTCTCGTACAGTGTGCCAACCAGGGTAGTTCTTTTAGGGGAGATCTACGTCTAATTCTACATGGTCACTGCAAATGAGCAAATGACATTAAAGTGCCTTGCAGAGGGGTCATCGAACAACCTTCACAATGATTCTCTGTTATTCCAATCTCGTACAGCATTCGAAAAGAACAATTATATTTTTCCGTACAAGCTGTGATTTCCATTATTTTATTATGATTCTGTCACCCGTTGTAGATGAATAAAATATTTTCGCATTCGCATCATGTTCTTAACAGTTTTGTTCTTCATTGTTAGTATTTCGAGAATGGGCCGCTGCTATCTCTGAGACACGCTGATTACGCAAACTGAGAATATCATAGGCTCCGACACTGACCCTTGTGGCACTACAGAAACGATTTGATTGGTGGACGACCGCTGGCGGCCGCGGCCACGTGGTCAGACAAGCATGACACTGTTGTCTCTGGGGGCTGCAGGGCGCTTCAGCAGCAGCCGTGGCTTGGGCGGCAGCTGTTGGCATTACCGCAGGCAAGGTCGCCGCCGCGTTCTGCACGAGGCCGGGGTGCATAGCCAGCCACCGGGAGTGCACAGTACGGCCTTGAGCCGTCACACAGACCTGCTAACGGTTTCTGGCCCTGCTCTGGTGCGAAAGTTGGCCATGTCCGGCACCGTTACTGACCACACGGGCCGGACGCGCAGGACTTCGTAACACGACAGACTGACAAGAACGTGGTGACTTAAGCGACACCACACAAAGTGAACTACCCGAGCGATATTTTGTTACGTTGGTAAATATTCAGAATCATTCATCCATTTATGTCAACTGCTGAGCATTACGTTTTTCTTGAGCGCAAACGATGTCATTATTCTTGAGTTAAAATTTCTGGACTGAGAGGCCATGGTCGACGTATAAAACTGCTCCCTTACGTTTCGTCTCCAACAGCGGGAGAAATCTTCCGAGGTAAAACAACTACTGCCACTAAGGGTTGACGGACTCACATTTATAGAGCGCATAGAGGGCACCACCATCCGTCACTTGATACCGACTGTGTGACTATTTCTAGATGGTGTCATCATTCACCTAAAGATAACCGATTGTTATTTTGTTGGTGCCAAAAATATCTATCCGAAAACCAGAGAAAATGTGCCTGACGGTTCTTAGGAGTATATATAATGTGTCTGCCCCTGCTCTGGTGCGGAAGTTGGCCATGTCCGGCACCGTTACTGACCACACGGGCAGAATGCTCAGGACTTCGTAACACAGCAGACTGACAAGAACACGTTCTTCATTGTTAGTATTTCGAGACTGGGTCGCTATCATTGTGGCAGGCCGCTTACGCAAACTGACAATATCATAGGCTCCAACACTGACCCTTGTGGCACTACAGAAACGATTTGATTGGCGGAAGAATTGTCACTTTCAGTATACTGTATATATAAAATAAGTAAAAATTTCGTTATCTGCTACTCTCCGCCGCGCGGAGTAGCCGTGTGGTCTATGGCGTCTCGTTACGGTTCGCGCGGCTTCCCCCGTCGGAGGTTCAAATCCTCCCTAGGACATGGGTGTGTGTGTGTGTGTGTGTGTGTGTGTGTGTGTGTGTGTGTATGTGTGTGTGTGTGTTTTGTCCTTAGCGTAAGTTAGTTTCAGTTACAGGTTACAGTTAGTTTCAGTTACAAGTTAGATTAAGTAGTGCGTAAGCCTAAGGACCGATGACCTCAGCAGTTTGTTCCCATAGTCCTTACCACAAATTTCCAATTTGCTACGCGTGGTTTGAGGCGATATGTCACGGATTGCTCGGCCGCTCCCGCCGGAGGTTCGACTCATTCCTCGGGCATGGGTGTGTGTGTTGTTCTTAGCGTAAGTTAGTTTAAGTAGTGTGTAAGTCTAGGGACCGATGACCTCAGCAGTTTGGTCCCTTCGGAATTCACACACATTTGTACATTTTTTTTAATGGTCAGCAAAAATTCACCACGTCCGTCCACGCCAGTGTCCTTTAGAAGTATCTAAGACTGAAATTAGTACTTGTAGGATCCAGTTTAGGGATGGTCATTTTTTAATTCAGTAAAAACGTATTATACCATCTGTAGCACCGAGCGAGAGGGTGCAATAGTTAACACGCTGGAGTCGTATTCGGGAGGACGATTGTTCGAACCCGTGTCTGACCGTCCTAATTTAGGTATTTTACGTGGTTTCCCTAAATCACTTCAGGCAAATGCCGGGATGGTTCCTTTGAAAGGGCACGGCCGTCTTCCTTCCCCATCCTACCCTAATCCAATGGGATCCATCACCTCGCTGTTTGGTCTCCTCTCCCGAATCAACCAATCAACCTACCAACTATATGTAGCTAAGTGGTGAAGAATTGTCATTTGCAGTATAAATTACACGATAGGCTAGCATAGGGATCACTTGTCACTAGATACGATCAAATGGTTCAAATGGCTCTGAGCAGCCACGTGGGATTAGCCGAGCGGTCTTGGGCGCTGCAGTCATGGACTGTGCGGCTGATCGCGGCGGATGTTCGAGTCCTCCCTCGGGGATGGGTGTGTGTGTTTGTCCTTAGGATCATTTAGGTTAAGTGGTGTGGTAGCTTAGGGACTCCTGCCCTTAGGAGTTAAGTCCCATAAAATTTCACTCACATTTGAAATTATTATTATTATTATTTTTTTTTTTTTTTTTTGGCTCTGAGCACTATGGGACTTAACTTCTGAGGTCATCAGTACCCTAGAACTTAGAACTACTTAAACCTAACTAACCTAAGGACATCACACACATCCACGCCCGGGGCAGGATTCGAACCTGCGACCGTAGCGGTCACGTGGTTCCAGACTGAAGCGCCTAGAACCTCTCGCTCACTACGGCCGGCTACATACGATCAGTTTGTAGTGCCGCTTTATGTGAGTCTATCTATGCTTTCCACATGAACACAGGTATCTGACCTCACGCTCCCAAGCGACGCCCTTTGATTTAGTTGATTTGTACTTTCGTTATCGCTAAGTTTCCATTCCATGCTTGTAGTGGAATGTATTTTGAGTATTTTATGACATCCCTTGATATTCGTTTAGTGCAGAGGACGAAACGAGTTCCAGAGTAAGTTTTCCCATCGGTTCAGTTATTAACATATTGCTTTAATTTCACGTTTTGATAGCTATCAATGGGCACTGTTTAGAAATGCAGATTCTGTATGAGTGAATGCGAGCACTGCTTTACCTAGCTTTACCTGTCTTGGGCAGACTGGGTCCTTACTTGTGGTCCATCTGAGATATTCTTATGAAGATAATTGCAAATACCAACACAAATAATAAAAATACATAATAATAATAATAAGAGAACACACAAAAATAACATTAATACTTACTAATTTAGCAATTTTGAAGCCGAATTTCGGAAAAAGAGAACATAATGACACAGGAGAAGACTGGAATGGTAGTGATGATCATTCTTAAGAAAGACCAAACTGTTTCAAAGGAGTACTCTGTAGATAAGGAGAGGGGAGGAGGAAAGTATTTGCTAAAGTGAGCTTCGAAACAAGTATGTGGAAGAGACAGCTAGAGTGACAGAACAGAGACAACTCTCTTTCAAAGTTGGAAACGAGCTTAATTTTTGGAACGGAAAACGATCTTGAGGAGATGTCTGACTTCGGAAGTGATACAGAGAAAATTTTATTTTTCTGACGTCGAGTGTTTCTGCTTTTATCTATCAGACAGAAGTCATAGAGTTGAAAATAAATAAGAGGTTTTACAGTCTTTGAGCAGACGGTAGAGCAAAAAGAGGACTGATAGTTTCTATGCTTATCTGACCCTCTCCATGATAATTGTCCTTGAGCTGGAGTGTTGTGGCTGAAAAAACGAACATCACCAATAAATCAAGCAGATACATTCCGTACGTCATGAGTACTCATACAAAAGTCTTTCAAGAACAGCGTCATCATAGCGAAGGATTCAGAGTCGTAGTTATTCTGTGAGTTGACTTACAAGTTCCAGACGAAATTTTTTTTTATAATATATCTGTACAGAGCATAGAGAGACGCTAACTCTTTTTTTGCATATCGCTGGTGTGTTTTCAGTCCAGGCTATGTTATCACCCAGAATTGTCGCTATCTGTTCAAGTTGCTGTCAAAGTCTTCATGTACTCATAACTATAGCAAGTAGCGAAAGCAACCAGTTATTCAAGATATGTTATTGATTTTAGTTTCAGAAACGAATTGAGTGAATATGTTAATTAATGGTAAACTGCGTACTAGCTGGCGATTAAAACTTTGCACTGTACCGGAACTCGAACCCGGGACCTTTGCCTTTCGGAAACAAATGCTGTATTTATTAAATTATCCAAACAAGACTCACGAACCTCTGTGAACTTTGTAAGGTAGGAGATCAGGTACTGTTGGACGTGGAGGTGTGAACGCAGGTAGTAAAAAGTGGTTGAATAACTCTGTCGGTAGAGCACTTGTCTGTGAAAGGCGAAGATCCCACGTTTCAGTCTGGTCCGGTTCATTTATGATCTTCCAGGAAGTCCAGCGCCCACAGCGCTGCAGAGTGAAATTACATTCTGGAAATAGATCATTACATATTCTGCTGATAAGTGACTGGCAAAGGCAGCAATTGAATTGCGCTACTGACGGGTAAGTGCTCCAATTACTCTAAAAAATGAAGGGCTTACTAAAGTACACTTCTTTAGCTGAAGTTGCACAACAGAACTAGCGGATGATTACTACTCGTACTGCCGCCTGGTGGCCGCCCCTGGAAGCGGGTGCCGCTTTTGACTCGCAGTGAGTGCTTAGTCACTTTACTACGTTTGCCCGTGTCAACAAGCATATGTTACTCGCGTCACTATAAATTACAGGGCTGTAAAGCCCCAGAAGACGTTATTGCTATTCTCCAAATTAAAATCGGCGCTAAAAAGCTGTCGATCATAGCCGACAGGAGTAATAAAGGCTAAAACAAAGAAAGAAACACTTGCCAGCAGACATCGCACGATGAGCTATGAGACATTGGTTCTTATCCACTTCCTCGTGTCCTTGATGACCAATTAGCAAGAAGTACTTCTTACTCGGGAAGGCCATGACCCTGCCTATTATGCTCGTGGCAAAGTAAATGATGGTTGGTATTAACGTGCCTGACAGGTACTGCCACGCAGCAAAAACTACCTTGCAGAGAGGACTGACCAAATACGCACACGTACCGTATCTCCCATCCTGCATTCCTCGGTGTTCGTGAGTGAAGAACCACGGCATCGAACACGATAACAGTGCGAATGGGCAGAGGTGTGGAATCAGATGCTGTGCGTCCAAATTCCAGAGGTTAACAACCAACCTTAATTTCTTTGACAAGCTCAAGGACGGATGAAACCTTGGGAAATAACTAAATAAAACAGAACCTTCTCTAGTTCACTCTAGTGATGCCTCCACAATAGTATTAATTTACAGTAGTGAAAGGTGGACAGATAACTTTGATTTTAGAGAAAGACGTAATGAAAGATTTGAGTTAAAATAGTGTTAAATACAGTTAAATAGAGTTAAAAATAGTGACTAAATGAAAGCAGTAACTGTAACTGTGAAGACAATTGTTCATGCAAATTGTGTAGGTGTGGACGTAAATTATTGTAAGGGGGAGAGAAAATGAAAGAAAGTTATGAATTCGAGGGTAAAATCTAAAACACTGTACTAGTTAATTTCAAAAGCTATTAACGACAGTTCATTTCCCTGTGGCTACTGTGGGTCAGACTAATATGTCGGCCGGCCGGTGTGGCCGAGCGGTTCTAGGCGCTTTAGTCTGGAACCGCGCGACCGCTACGGTCGCAGGTTCGAATCCTGCCTCGGGCATGGATGTGTGTGATGTCCTTAGATTAGTTCAGTTTAAGTGGTTCTAGGGGACTGATGACCTCAGATGTTAAGTCCCATAGTGCTCAGAGCCATTTGAACCATTGAACTAATATGTCGTGCAGATCAGTCTGAGATCTAAAGACAAATGTGTGAAAAGAAATGCTACGCAAAAACGTCATATGGAAACGGACTTTACCGAGCTGTTCAAGAAATGAAAAGAAGAAATTCCGATGAAGAGCTTTACAGGGCAACGGTAGATCGAGTTTGTGGTAATTGAAAAAGAGACCATTTTGTCTCAGTCCGAAGACTGGTTTGATATAGCGTCTGTCCTATGTAAATCGCTTCAGATGTGAATAACTACTGCAGCCAACATCCATTTGAATAAGGTTACTGCAACCAAGCAATGGTCTGTTCTACAACTTCCCCCCCCCCTCCCCCACCACCCCACATACAAGCACTTCTATTACTAATCTTAAGATATTTGATTCTTTAAAAAGGATGCATCCTATAAACCGATCCCTTCCTTTATTGAGATTGCGCCATAAGTTTCTTTTTTTCTTCCACATTCGGTTCAGTATCTCTTATCAGCTACAGCTTCGCAAAAGACTTCCAAACATTTGAATGTATATTAGATTTAATAAATTACTGATTTTTGTCATCGTCAATGTGCATTTTACACCCTCTCAACTTCAGCAATCGTTTGCTGATTTCCTTTCCACATTACAAATATCATCGACAGATCTTAGTGTCTCTTTTCCTAATGTAATTCCCTCAGAATTACCTGATTTAGTTCGATACTCTTGTTTTATTTTTGTAGAGCTTCATCTTATAGCTTCTCTTCGACACACTATCCAATCCCTTCAACTGCTCTTCCACGTCCCTTGCCGTCAGTCACAAAATTACTTTGTCATCAGAAAATTAAAGATTTATTCCTTATCCATGGACTTTAATTCCCTTTCCAGATTTTCCTTTTGTTTCCCTTACTGCTTGCTCAACAAGCAGATTGAGTAACATCGTGGATAGGAAACGTCCCTCTCTCTCTTGCTTCTCATCTACTGCTTTCCTTTCATGCCATTCGCGCCTTAGAACTGCAGTCTGATTTGGCTCCCTGTATTTTATCCGTACAGTCTTCACAATTCCAAAAGTTTTACTCCAGCAAAATTGTTAAATGCTCTGTCTAAATCTATAAATGCTATAAATGTATGTTAGTCGTTCTTCATCCCATCTTCTAAGATAAGCATTTGGGTCATTACTGCATCACGTGTTCCTACATTTCTCTGAAAACCAAACAGATCTCCCTCGAGATTGGCTTCTACCACTT
The DNA here is from genome assembly GCF_023864345.2 of Schistocerca serialis cubense. Classification (NCBI taxonomy): domain Eukaryota; kingdom Metazoa; phylum Arthropoda; class Insecta; order Orthoptera; family Acrididae; genus Schistocerca; species Schistocerca serialis. Next base: position 215,443,262 of record NC_064639.1, on the reverse strand, counting down.
TTTCCATGCATATGTAACTAATTTGGGCCGGCCGCGGTGGTCTCGCGGTTAAGGCGCTCAGTCCGGAACCGCGCGACTGCTACGGTCGCAGGTTCGAATCCTGCCTCGGGCATGGATGTGTGTGATGTCCTTAGGTTAGTTAGGCTTAAGTAGTTCTAAGTTCTAGGGGACTGATGACCGCAGAAGTTAAGTCCCATAGTGCTCAGAGCCATTTTGAACTAATTTGATCAGTATTTCACAACCATGGGGTATTAAACTGCTTGTTCAGTCATATCCACGGTTGTAAACACCTGCCTATTTCGAATGAGAATTTTTATAATCTTCTTGGAGTCTAAGGCTGTTTAATCTGTTTCCTATATCTTGCTTACCACTTGGGGTGGTTTTGTCACGGACCGCTCTCCCACAGACCTTCTACAATTCTGCGGGAGTCTCGTTTTTTCCAGGAGACTTGTTCCGATCTCTCAGTGATCTGTCAAATTCTACACGTAGTATCGTATCTCCTATCTCATTTTCATTTAGTTCCTATTACCTTTGTATAATTCAGCAAGTGCATTTCTCATACTTAGCCATTCTGTATATGCTTTCAACTTTTTAGTTACTCATTCTTCGCTTAGTATTGGCTTCCATTTAACCCTATAGCAATATCTCCTGTGACGTCAGCGTAGTCCCAGCAACTAGTTCATATGGTGCACATTACAAATTTCCTGTACTTATTCACCATCTGATAATGAATCTGAAATGGCTTGAATCAATCTAAAGTGCCAGGGAAAAGTTTAAAAAACAGAATAAACAGCCTCGTTGCAATTTTAACCACGATCGTAGATATAACGTCCTGAACGGACAAGATATACTGAATGAAACACGTTAACTGTTACCAGTCACAATTTATTTATTTTCATGACGTGTTTCCGAGCTTCAAACCTACATCATTAGGTGTATTTCTGTGAGTTAAAATGGAAGACGACAAAAGCATGAACAAAAATATAAATGCAAAAGTAAAAGCGGTTCCAGACTCATTTTTGCGTCGTGTTGTGCGACATATATCACACTCTGTAAACAGAAAATGTAACAAAGGTGGACACTACAAACTAACAAGTGTATGTGACTACCCGAGATATTTTCGGTTTCACATTTATGTTTTTGTTGACCCTTGCAAAAAATCCCTCCAAATAACCATGAGCTATGAGCTGCTTCTGTCCTCCTCTACCAGACATGGATTACCAAAATTGTAACACAACACACATTTCGCTTTAATCCACATAAATCCAGCTGAAGGTGGAGGTTTGAAGCCAATACTTCGTCATGGAAATAAAGAAGTAGTGCATAGTAACAGTAAATTTCGTGATGAAAAACAAACAGTCTTGGCTTCAGGGCTGTAATTATAATATTTTATTTACCAGCGACGCGTTTCGCCTGATTCAAACGTCTTCAGATCGCCTACACAAAAAATTGTATTTCGTTAGAAGTAGTATGACCCCATTTTGCAAAACAGGAGTTACCAGCAAGAAACTGTAACACGACTTGTTGATATTAGGGAGTGTTAGGTAGTATTGAGTTCAGTCGTGCTACGTTCGGTTCATAGTCGTGTTACAGTTTATTTCTAGTAACTCCAGTTTTGCAAAAAGGAGTCATGACGATTCTAAGGAAATGTAATTTTTTTGAGGAGGACAATGCGGAGATGCCTGATTCAGGCGAAATGCGAAGTTGGTAAATAAAAGACAATTACAGACTTTCAAACAAGTCTGTTTGTTGCTTCATCGTATATTACTGGTTGCTGTAGCATTCCTGCCATGAGTGAAAAACGTAAACTACTTGTTTCATTTAATTTCATTCAGTACTAGTCCCAATAAAGCCTAATTAAAAATGTTCCTATTTAAAGTAGTTTTTTATTCCTGTCTCTCCGAAGCTCGTGGTCTTGCGGTATCGTTCTCGCTTCCCGCGCACGGGGTTCCGGGTTCGATTCCCGGCGGGGTCAGGGACTTTTTCTGTCTGGAGATGACTGGGTGATGTGTCGTTTTCATCATCAACATTCATCCCCATTACGGTGGAAGGAAGGTAATGGCAAACCACCTCCACTAGGACCTTGCCTAGTGCAGCGGTGCGGGTCTCCCGCGTGTTCCTCTACGCTCCTAGGAGTAGGGGACCTCATCATCATTATTACTATATCACATAGTTGAGGTAAAGATGTGTGTGGATTTTCGTTGTCTGAAGCGTTTTTTTATTCCATTCCTATGTATGTAGAATGAATTTTTCACTCTGTGGCGTAATGTGCGCTGATTTTAAACTTCCTAGGAGATTAAATGGTTCCAATGGCTCTGAGCACTATGGGACTTAACCGCTGAGGTCATCAGTCCCCTAGAACCTAGAACTACTTAAACATAACTAGCCTAAGGACATCACACACATCCATTCCCGAGGCAGGATACGAACCTGCGACCGCAGCAGTCTCGCGGTTCCAGACTGTAGCGCCTAGAGGCGCTTGGCCACTCCGGCCGGCCCTAGGGGATTAAAAATTTGCGCCAGATCGGGCCTCGAACTCGAGACCTTCACCTTTTGCGAGCTACCTAAGCACCTAAGCTACCTGGGTTCAAGTGCCGATTCGGCACACAGTATAATTCCCAGGAAGATACATTTCTGTGTAATTGTAATGGAAAGTAAAATATATCTAAAGATACTGTCAGGGACGAGTTATGTGGGAGAATCTTCAGGAGCCAAGAAACATAACGTCTGCTGTGGCAGCCACTAACGAGGCGTTGTTACTCGTAGACCCGGCGTGTCAGCCGTACATGCAGATGCGGTATCCGTTGTGCAGACGTGTTTCTGGGGTGAGAGAGGCAGTGACAAACAGCCGGACTCCAGAATTGCCGGCGGTGTTTTCCTTGGGCGCGGCGTCCGCCAAGGCCGCTCCAGCGCTCCAGCGCACCTGGACTACTGGAGGAAGGAGGGCGGACAATGGCGGACGCGCCGACACGCACGAGACGCGGCTCTGCATTTGCGGCCGGTCGGCTCCGCTCCCAGCTGGTTCGTCACGCAGCTCGCCCATCGGCCAGCATCAGCGTTAATTCTGACGCTGAGGCAGAGGCCAGAGGGCGGGGTCTAGCGGAACGCTCTCCCTGCGCGTATACGTGAGCAGAAACACCATCCATTAGCGGAAGATATTTAGTCACTCTTGGAGTGAAGCCAGCGGTTCTTGCTCCTCATTCTCGCGACCTCAAGCAGGCGATTCGAACCGACAACACTTCTGCCGCTTATATGTGTGTCTCCTCACATGGTGCTGGTTGGACGCTGACAGTAACCAATACTTCAACACTTGTTTTCAAGGACATAATGTAGCAATGAGAGCCCACGATCATGATGACACTTTTACTACTATGATTTTCAGATGAAAATGGTTCAAATGGCTCTGAGGACTATGGGACTTAACTTCTGAGGTCATCAGTCCCCTAGAACTTAGAACTACTTAAACCTAACTAACCTAAGGACATCACACACATCCATGCCCGAGGCAGGATTCGAACCTGCGACCGTAGCGGTCGCGCGGTTCCAGACTGCAGCGCCTAGAGCCCCTCGGCCACCCCGGCCGGCGATTTTCAGTCACTGACCGCATACATACGAGGGCGAGTCAAATGAAAACCTTAAATATTTTTTTAAATATTATTTATTGTGCAGAAGTGGTACAAAGCTGTATCACTTTTCAACATAATCACCCCCACGCTCAATGCAAGTCCTCCAGCGTCTGTCAAGTGCATAAATTCCTTTAGAAAAAAATTCTTTCGGTATTCCGCGCAACCACTCATGCACCGCGTGGCGTACCTCTTCATCAGAACGGAATTTCTTTTCTCCTGTTGCGTCTTTGAGTGGTCCAAACATATGGAAATCACTTAGAGCAAGGTTTGGTGAGTATGGCGGATGAGGAAGACACTCAAAATGCAGGTCTGTGATTGTTGCAAACTATATATATACTAAGATGGTATCTGTCCTTTCGGACATGTCTGACAGGACAGATACTATCTTAGTATGTATATAGTTAAGGCTCACCGGCCACTTGACCATCTTCTTCTTCTGTGCGAATGCACAAACAGTGCTCGAACTCTTACGGGAATCGACAACGCGCCGCGAATAAGAGTATAATGGGCAGGGGCACTACGAATGTAGTGCGGGACAATACATTGAGAATGTGGGTTTCGCGGGAGGCGTGCCAGAGATAAATCCCTGCAGTCGCGCTATCCTCTGTGTGTCCTCGATGGCTAGGATGGATAGAGCGTCTGCCCTGTAAGCAGGAGATCCCGGGTTGGAGTCCCGGTCGGGGCACACATTTTCATCTGTCCTCGTTGACGTATGTCAACGCCTGTAAGCAGTTAAGGGTATTCATTTCATTGTAATTTGATTGTTGCAACTGTTGTACGGGGGCCGGCCGGGGTAGCCGAGAGGTTCTAGGCGCAACAGTCTGGAACCGCGCGACTGCTACGGTGGCAGGTTCGCATCCATGCGGATTTTGCATTTGTGGAAACAATGTTAAACTCTTCCTCCGTGAGCTCCTTGATGACGCATGCCGCTTTTGTTTCACTGCTTCATCAGACTGAAATCTTGTTTCGTTTTAATGCAGATTTGACCGTGGGGTCTATATAAAAGTCACATCGTATTAGACCAGGCGAATAAGGTGGGTGCTCTAACACTGGGATTTTGTACTTCAGGAGAAACCTCTTAACAGACAATGCGGTATGAGCTGGTGCGTTCTCTTGATGCAGAACCCTTGACTTGTTCTTGCAAAATTCGGGCCGGCCACAGTGACCGAGCGGTTCTAACCGCTTCAGTCTGGAACCGCGCGACCGCTACGGTCGGAGGTTCGAATCCTGCCTCGGGCATGGATGTGTGTGATGTCCTTAGGTTAGTTAGGTTTAAGTAGTTCTAAGGGACTGATGACCTCAGAAGTTAAGTCCCATAGTGCTCAGAGCCATTTGAGCCATTTGTTGTACGGGCAGTGTGGGGCCTTGCATTGTCATGCTGCAAAAGGACACCTGCTGACAGCAATCCACGTCGCTTTGGTTTCATTGCAGGCCGCAGATGATTTTTTAGGAGATCTGTGTATGATGCACTGGTGACAGTGGTCCCTCCAGGCATGTAATGCTCCAAAATGACGCCTTTTTCGCCCCAAAAGAGAGTCAGCATAACGTTCCCTGCTGATGGGTCTGTTCGAAACTTCTTTGGTTTTGGTGATGAGGAATGGCGCCATTCCTTGCTCACTCTCTTCGTTTCCGGTTGGTGGAAGTGAACCCAGATTTCGTACCCAGTAACAATTCTTGCAAGAAAGCCATCACCTTCTCGTTCAAAGCGCCGAAGAAGTTCTTCACAAACATCAACACGTCGTTCTCTCATTTCAGGAGTCAACTGCCGTGGCATCCATCTTGGAGACACTTTGTGAAACTGGAGGACATCATGCACAATGTGGTGTGTTGACCCATGACTAGTCTGTAAACATGCTCCAGTGTCACTCAGTGTCACTCGGCGGTTTTCCTTCACTATGGCTTTAACTGGCGCAATGTTCTGTGGAGTCACAACTCATTGTGCCTGACCTGGACGAGAAGCATCTTCCACTGAAGTGACACCATTTGCGAACTTCCTACTCCATTTGTAGACTTACTGCTGTGACAAACATGCATCATCGTACTGAACCTTCATTCGTCGCTGAATTTCAATAGGTTTCACACCTTCACTACGCAAAAACCGAGTAACAGAACTCTGTTCTTCCCTGCTGCAAGTCGCAAGGTGGGGCGGCCATCTTTATACTGATACTGCGACGGAACGTGTGCATCCGCACTATGCTGCCACCTACAGGCCATTCTGCACGCTGTCTGTAGCACTCTTACCAGCTAACAGGATAACGGCGCGAAATTTCGATTTGTTATTACATATTTAAGGTTTTCTTTTGAGTCATCGTTGTATATCTTACAATAGTTACGGTTTCGACGTCAGTTATCTTCAGATCAATTCTCCTCAGTGCTGAGAGACACTTATACACTCCCTGAAAATAAAAGTGAAGCACTATGAAGACACGGTCCGATGTGAATGTAACTTCTTACAAGTACAAAACATCGAAGCGAATGTAAATGATTGCAGTTGCGATTCTTTCTGATGGGTAGAGCGGCTGGAGAGCATTAGTGCTGTTCACACTGTAAGTAGGCTGTTTGTTTTCTTATTGGCAATGTTACGCAGCGCTCTGTATGAAAATCACTGGCTGTGCTGTGTGCAGTCTGTGGCTAGTTTGCATTGTTGTCTGCCATTGTAGTGTTGGGCAGCGGGAGCTGGATGTGAACAGCGCGTAGCGTGGCACAGTTGGAGGTGAGCCGCCATTTCTCTCCCCACATCCACCATTGCTGGCGGCTCACCTCCAACTGTGCCACGCTACGCGCTGTTCACATCCAGCTCCCGCTGCCCAACACTACAATGGCAGACAACAATGCAAACTAGCCACAGACTGCACACAGCACAGCCAGTGATTTTCATACAGAGCGCTACGTAACGTTGCCAATAAGAAAACAAACAGCCTACTTACAACACTTAGTACTGTTACCACGCCTGCTAGATTATACACAGTCCAGTCACATTAATGACCACCACCTATGTTTGCCGTGAACGTGCAATACCCAGTCACAGACGACAGGTGGCAGTACTAGCAGTGGAGTGTATATAGAGCGTGTCGGAAGGGGGGGGGGGGGCGGAGAGAGAATGCGGGAAACAGTGCAGCAATTGGCATAATACGGAAACAAAACGATTTATCTGATATCCAAACCGGCATGATCATTGGCTTTTGTGCCAAGGGTGGAAGCATTTCCGAAACGGCTAAGTTTGTAAACTGTTCGCGTGCCGCGCTATCCAAAATCGAGGCAATTGTGATGCACGACGGGACACACATAAAAAGGGTGAACGAAGAGTGCGGAGATGTGGGTGGAGAGATGTGCAACTCTTGAGCAACTAACAGCCCAAGCTATTTGGCACTATATTTATGAGAAACTTCATTTTCTTTAATCACGCGAGTTTTCTCACGTGTCATTCGGAAATAATTTGTGCGTGATTCTGAGAATAAAAAGTGAGCTGGCGATTATGACTAGACGTAGTACAGAACAGAAGTTTTTACTTCAAAATTGAACTTTTGCTTAAGAATTATGACATTTAAAAGATAATTAAGGCTGCTAGTATTTGAAAATAACATACTACAACCCATTTCGCCACATCAGCAAAAATGAGCGTACGTTGTGAGGTAGAACTGTTTTCAGCGACGAACACTTCCTTAAGGAATTTTCTGGAGTATCATTATTGGTTTACTTTCTGAGTTTGAAAACAGTGGCAACTTCGAGTCGTGATGACTGGGTGTTGTGTGATGTCCTTAGGTTAGTTAGGTTTAAGTAGTTCTAAGTTCTAGGGGACTGATGACCATAGATATTAAGTCCCATAGTGCTCAGAGCCATTTGAACCATTTGAACCATTTAACTTCGAGTCAGGACAAAGTTGTATTAATTTAACTTGTATCTTGCTTTGAACTAACTTCGAAATCTATTTAAGCTTTCTTTAATTGTCTTAAGTTCAAATGAATTATTTTCTTTAGGTGTTGTTTACTCCTTTAGCAGCTACTATGTTTGGCAGTTGTGTACTATGAAAAATGTAAGTCTCTGAGGTCTTTGAATTGTGAGTGAAACAAATCATAAGGTAACTGAAAAGTGACAGAGTTCCAAAGCCAATTGTTTATTAAATGACTACACTCTCGCCAGCTACTGAACGACTTATTGTAATTTTCACAATCGCCATTTCCACTTTTAAGTCGTTTTCACCTGGTTAAGGAGCTGAAAACACAATATTTGTCAGTGTTAGTAAAATAAGTAAAGGTGCTGTCAGCGTATATGGCTCAAATCAGTATTCGTCATATATGTGATCGATGTGTGACAATGTAAATAAACCTCGTGGAAATGGATTCACAGTTTCTACACATGTTTCTAACGTACACCGTATTTGTCAAAAATTAGCTGAAACCGACATTAAGTGTAGATATCAGGAATCCTGTTTCAGAAGATTTATTCCCTTCTGTTGTATACCGATGGTGTACGTCACGAATACTGACATCAACCATATATAGGATCACGTGCAATTCCCTTACTTTACGAATGTTGGCTATTGCCGTGTTTTCGGCACCTTAAACACTTGAAAATGACTGAAAAGTCGAACCTTAAACTGTAGAAATGACAATAAATACCTCAGTCATTGGCGAATATGAAGTCACTCAAAAAATTCAGACACTTAAATCCCAAAACAAATACAATTGTGCAAATTATGTACTAACTAAACTTAGGCGACTGGAACAGAGTGAAGTAACTTTTTTACAAAATGACGTGAAAATTACAAGGGGAAGAAACTGAAGGAAATCTTACTTCTTCTATACGATGCAAACTTAACAAGTTCCTGTAATTGTGTCGAGTCTGCTACCGCAATTTTGTAGAAGGACATGCAAGGCCAAATTCATTTTAACCGGTATCACCTAATTTCTAAGGAAATGTGGGTAGAGTTAATGTAGTATGATAGCCTCTCTCGTTAAAGCAGGCAGTCATGTTTTTAGCACAAAATAGCCAAGGTGTATAATCAGAAACTACCCTGGTAATATCTCGTAATATTTTGACTGAATATGTGCAGAGAGACTTTCAGGACCGTGTTACTTAGTGAAGCTACTTACAGAAAATTGGTAGTTTCTTATCTGAGACAATGTATAGACCCCTTTGTAATTCATTGTTTTTGTTACTAACACTGAGAGAATACAGCTCGTATGCGCTTCTAGAAATTTTAATGAATCTCAGTTAATAAGGGCAAACTTTATCTTGTAGTCTACGAGCGGTAACCACAGGCTATGCTTTCTTCTCCGAGTATCCGGGAAAGGTATCCATTAATACAGACCTTGTACACAGTAATGGCTGTGACCTTAGGATGGCTTTTCCTGCGGTTTTCCGTGGCACACATACAGAGCAGTGCCAAGCTCAAGGACAGAACTTCACTTCAACATTAGGAAGCGATTTCTCAGCTCGATCCGCTGCCTTCCAAAATGTCAAATGCGGAAGGAGAAACATCCATCAACTAATACTTAACGTCTGCTATCACTTACAAGAATGCCAACAAACGGTTTCTGAGCTACTCAGATTCAGTCAGTGGATTCACACGGACGATGAGCAGGGTCCAAATCGCCGCCTAGTCATCCACTTTTAGATTTCGCTTTGTCCCTAAAACGAGCGAATTAATGCTGGAACCGTTTTTAGAAAAGTACATCCCGATCCATTTCCATACCTTTCTGCAGTCAGAGCCTGTGCCACATCTAATACTAATAAAATACTAGTATATCTTGTGCTTAGAGCTCACTTTCTGTCCGTGTTTGTTTTCAAATGTATACAAGGGGCGATAAAAGTGTTTCCGTTTCGGGACGTTGCTGCAGCGCATACACAAGGTAGCACCGTACGTAGCACAAACAGTTCCGAAGTGGATATTCAGTCGACAGACTTAAGTATAAGGAGATATAAGGCTGCAGTCAGCGGGCAGTACCTCAAGACAATCGTCGGGGAATAGTCTGACAGCACCAAGGCATTGTCTCAGTGGGCGTCTCAGGACTCGTTTACACTCATCGCCATGTAATGCCAAAATGGAAATTATAAATGTTTTGTTAGTCCTCATTCGCTAGATTTAGGATGATAATAATATCCAAAGATAGGTTAGGGTATGTGAACTATGAACTATATTGCCACGCACAGTCTTCATACAAGTACTGAAAAACTACCATCAATAAATCATTGCAAGTCGTTCCTAATACGTGTTGCCATCTATTTTTGTCACAGCTGTTGTCTGTCTATCCCTACTTGGCCCGGTCACAAATCAGCGTAGTAGTAAGCAAGGAAGCCACCTCTTAACAGCAACTACTCTGGTGGTAAGGGGTTCGCTTTCTGCCCATGTTTGACGCCAAATGCATTTGGTGAATGCAACGTATACAAATAGCACTTTCTAGTAAAAACATGTAATTTGTATCGACAGTGTCTTTAAGATTATCAATGCAGTGTTCGGTTTTTATTAACCGGAAATAAGTTAAGTCGAAATTTAGGCAAAGGACCTAACTGTGTTCAGAAAGCATAGATTAAAGCAGTTGGCGGTGGGGTGTTTTCTGCTGTCAGAGGTAGTTTACTTTGTGATGAAACTAAAGTAGATTTTTCCTGTGAGTTAACATGGAAAGAAGTTATACTTCACAACTTCACAACTAGAAAAAATTAATAATTGGTTCCTTTTACCGACCCTCCGACTCAGCCGATACAGGCCTTGAAATGTTCAAAGATAGCTTAAGTTTCATTTCAAATAGGTACGTCGCTCATACAATTATACTTGGTGGTGACTTCAATCTACCATCTAAATGTTTACATAATAGCACGTTAAAATGTTCAAATCTGTGTGAAATCTTATGGGACTTAACTGCTAAGTTCATCAGTCCCTAAGCTTACACACTACCTAACCTAAATTATCCTAAGGACAAACACACACACCCATGCCCGAGGGAGGACTCGAATAAAACATCGTCCGAAACCGTAAAGAAAGCGTTTTGAGAAAATTATATTGAACAATCAGTTTAGGTACTCACTAGTAGTGTAAATGATTGCGAAAACATACTTGACCTCTTACAACAGAGAGCGTCCTGACGGGTACTGCCATTAGTGACTACAAGGTAGTTGTAGCGAGCCTGAAAACCTTAACTTCCAAATCCACCAAAAATAAACGCAAAATATATATATCTAAACAAAGCAGACAAAAATCCGCTTCACGTCTTCCTGAGAAACAATCTCCACTACTTTCAATGTAACTGTGTAAGCATGGACCAGATGGGGTTTCAATTCAGAAAAATAGTATCGACGGCAACTGGGAGATATACAGGCTGAGTCACTAACTATTGGCACCAAGAATACCTCCGAAAGTTTGCCAAATGTGGTGTGAGATTGTCAGAACGCGTACAGTGTCATCACTGAGCCCCACCCTTGTGCTTCGTTCGTAACTGTCAATCATGAGGTAATTTCGAGCGGAATACGGATTGAATTCTCTGCGCCTTTCGGTTTTCGACAGGAAAATCCGCACGTAAACGCGCAGTGATTCTTGTTCGGATACTGCTTGACTCCCACCGACGTTACAAAACGGCAGCGGCCGGTAATTTGAGAAACTGAGTGTAAAGGGAGAAATCTGACAGATCGGACGAGCACAAAGGAAACATCGGGAGCTGCAGCAAGGAGCATTGTCGGCGCGGCAGCTTCCTGCCGCATTGTATGGGGCCCGCCGGCCGTACCTGCTGTTACGTGGAGAGCGTGTGAAACAGGAGCCCGCAGCCGCAGGTTTTGCCGGAGCGCCACTGCGCGGCACGGCACACCGCGCACTGCTGCAGGGTCAACGCTCCCAAACCGCGTTTTGTGCCCCTCGCCTAAAAAACTTACAAGACTTTCCCCTCGTCTGTTAGGAGTGGCACAGACTCTACACGATTTCATTGTGTCAAAAGTGTTCTCCTCCCGTGGTCCTGAGGAATGAAGAAATACTAGCAGTGCCGCATGACTCGAATAACTTGGACTGAGCACCATTCAGATGAGAAAGAAACGAAATTCCGCTCACTTCTTACTGGGTGGAATCACGTGCTACTTGGCAAGAAGAGAATCTTCTCTTGTGTTCCAATTAAAGACTCTACAAGAGACTAGTAGGCGAGTGGCGAGTGATCGCCTGAGACAAGGGGATCGTCAAAGGAGCCCCGGGGAAGTGTCATAGTGACAGTCGTACTTCTGCGGATCTCGCTCCATCAGCAACCATAACGACGGTGGAAAGCCTGAAGATGGTCTGAGGAAAGGGCGAAAACCGGTTGCTAACAAACAAAAAATTTGAAAACGTGATCGAGACTGTATTTATTTGATTTGTAGTGTGGTGGGACTACTCTTGTTCTTTACACGCATAAATGACGTGATAGACAGGGTGAGCAGGAATCCATGGCAATTCGCTGAAGACACTGTAGCGTGCAGGACAGGGTCGTCTGTAATTGACTGTAGGAGGATACAAGTTGACTTGAAGAGAGTTCCTAGTTTTGTGATGCATGGCAGCTTGCTGTAAATGAGGAAAATGTAATTTAATGCAGATCTACATCTACATCTACATTTATACTCCGCAAGCCACCCAACGGTGTGTGGCGGAGGGCACTTTACGTTCCACTGTCATTACCTCTCTTTTCTGTTCCAGTCGCGTATGGTTCGCGGGAAGAACGACTGCCGGAAAGCCTCCGTCCGCGCTCGAATCTTTCTAATTTTACATTCGTGGTCTCCTCGGGAGGTATAAGTAGGGGGAAGCAATATATTCGATACCTCATCCAGAAACGCACCCTCTCGAAACCTGGACAGCAAGCTACACCGCGATGCAGAGCGCCTCTCTTGCAGAGTCTGCCACTTGAGCTTGCTAAACATCTCCGTAACGCTATCACGCTTACCAAATAACCCTGTGACGAAACGCGCCGCTCTTCTTTGGATCTTCTCTATCTCCTCCGTCAACCCGATCTGGTACGGATCCCACACTGATGAGCAATGCTCAAGTATAGGTCGAACGAGTGTTTTGTAAGCCACCTCGTTTGTTGATGGACTACATTTTCTAAGGACTCTCCCAATGAATCTCAACCTGGTACCCGCCTTACCAACAATTAATTTTATATGATCATTCCACTTCAAATCGTTCCGCACGCATACTCCCAGATATTTTACAGAAGTAACTGCTACCAGTGTTTGTTCCGCTATCATATAATCATACAATAAAGGATCCTTCTTTCTATGTATTCGCAACATATTACATTTGTCTATGTTAATGGTCAGTAGCCACTCCCTGCACCAAGTGCCTATCCGCTGCAGATCTTCCTGCATTTCGCAAAAATTTTTTAATGCTGCAACTTCTCTGTATACTACAGCATCATCCGCGAAAAGCCGCATCGAACTTCCGACACTATCTACTAGGTCATTTACATATATTGTGAAAAGCAATGGTCCCATAACACTCCCCTGTGGCACGCCAGAGGTTACTTTAACGTCTGTAGACGTCTCTCCATTGCGAACAACATGCTGTCTTCTGTTTGCTAAAAACTCTTCATTCCAGCCAGTCATCTGGTCTGGTATTCCGTAGGCTGTTACTTTGTTTATCAGGCGACAGTGCGGAACTGCATTGAGAGAAACAGTCTTCTAATGTTAATATACGAATTTAGTGGTGCCCTGCTTGACTTGTAACGTTATAAAGCGGCGTGAAATGAGACACGCACGTAATATCGGTTTTAGAGAATGGGGCTGCTTGACTTCGGTTTATTGGGCGAATTCTGGGACAGTGTAGCTCATCTATTAAGGAATCTGCGTACAGAAAACTTTTGTGACTCGTTCTTTAGTAAATGATCGAGTGCTTCTGGTCCCCATCAGGTCGAATTAAAGGATTAAATCGAAGCACTTCAGAGGCGTCCTCCTGGGTTTGTTACCGGCATATTCGATCAGCAGGTGAGCATTAAGGAAATCGTACCTGATCGCAAATCAGAGTCCCTGGACAAAGCTTTTTTTTAAAAAAAAAAAACATTTTTGAGAAAGTTTAGAGAAACAGTATTTGCGACAAACTGCAGAACCATTCTACTGTCACCGAGATTGCGCGTGAGGACTGCAAAGACAAGGTAGGAGAAATCGGGACTGTGTACAGAAACATGAAGGCAGTCCTTTCTCCCTTGTTCCATTTGCGAATGGAACAGGAAAGGTAATGACCAACGGTAGTACAAGGCAACGTCGGTCATGCACCGTTATGTTGGCTTGCGGAGCACATATCTAGTTGTAGAAGTGTTAGGTGAAGAAATACGAGAGCTTCGCAATAAGTAAAGACGTAGAAACACCTACAGAAACGTAAGCAGCAGACAAACACCTGCCTTCTACGCAATGTTCGCTTCGTAATTCTACATATATTAATTTGCGACCAATAGTCCGCAGTTTCTGATCGTCTAAATTCTATGTAATATTTGTTTTTAAAGTTTGGGTTTCTCTACACACGTCAACCTCCATGAACAAGACAAACACAGTGGCTGCAGATTTAAATCTGACATCCACCTCCACGGTGGAACTGAAAGCTGTGAGTGTTATTTTCTCAGGCTGACACGCTGCCTTGGGCATTATAAGGGAACACTAATGTCAGCGGGGCCATCGGTACGATTCAAGTGAAGTAGGCTAGCTTCCACTATCGCATTTAATTCTCCTTTGCTTTTACTCCACATGCATCAATAACAACATAAATAAATATTTTAGTCACATTTGTTACAAATAAAAAACAATACATCTGAAGCTCGACTGTGACATTGGATATTTAAGCAGCTGAATAATTGTATATACGAGGCATATTCAGAAAGTAAGGTCCTGTCAGGTGCGGAGTAGAAGCCATTGTGAAAATCCCATGGACCTTTGTACAAATATGTTGGGCAGTGTCTTTAGTGTAGCTGTCGATCCATTCACATCGCTCTTTTCAATTTACGATGCAAAGTGATCACATAAAAATGCGTAAAACAAGTGTCTCCTGCGAAGTATGTGGATCTGGTGAGAGATTTCGCCTGAAGCTCTGCAGCCCACATAACATAAATGTCATGCATTTAATTCTTCAGGGCAATTTTCAGCCGCATTCTGCAGGGGCAATTACGACGATCCTGCTGCGTTTTCAATGGGAAGTGTTTGATCACCCACAATATAGCTTTCAATTGGCTTCCTGCATTGTTCATCTCTGCTTACATGGACCGCTGGCTACGATGACAACATTTTGGCACTAACAACGAAAGGCAGACCAGTGTAGAGAACTGGTGGAAAGCACACACGACTACTTTCTGTGACGAGGGTACTGGAAAGTTCGTACAACGCCACGACAAATGTCTAAGTCGGAGCGGTGACTATTTAGAGGTAGCTGGAAGGTGTTGCTAATAAAAAAATTTTTGTTTTCACTGTGGTTTTCGTTTCGCGACCGATCGGACCCTACTTTCGGAACTGCCGTCGTCAGGTTCTGTTCGAGACTTCTTTGTTACCAAATGATTCTCTAAATTTTGTCAATGTGGGAGAATGGTTGAGATGCCACTTGAGAAATTCCTGGGGTTGTTTCGCAGCTGTTGATTTCATATTTACTTAAATCAAACACACCGGTTGGCATTTATATCCCATCCTTGGTCAGAAACGAATTCTGACTCAGTTAAAAGTTATTCTCAGGCAGTTATGTGTATATGCCGAAGACAGCAAAGTAGGATAGTAAAATGTTGTTCGACATCGAAGTATGGCGTCCGAACTAATACAAGGTTTATGATGAAGAGGATGATGAACGAAGGTGATATCCACATAGTCTGACGACCTTTTAACGACAAAATAACACCCAGGAGTCATCAGGTGCGTTTTTCCTCGTTTCGGAAGGTAATAGCAATATGTTGATGGAATTAATACAAAAGTAATGCTCTACAATTGTTTCATGTGATGCCCAGTTTTGAAGGAAAATTTCGGTTTGTTCTCGTTACAAACGATTTTTTAAGTGCAATTTGATGTGCCTATTCACTAGATTGCTCCCTAATTAGTCTAGTCGAACGACACTGAAAAAACAAAAAGAAGAAAAAACATAACGCTGATACGAACAGCAACGGTAAATCGTAGCTGATAATCATCGTCGCAGCCATTTGATTATAAAGTCTGAAGACAGTGGTTACAAGCAGTGGAATAAATCGAAGATCTAATCCACAAGTGATTACGATGATGGCATTCTCCGTTCCAATTACTGAAGAAGGCACGGCTTGAAAGTGGTTCTGTCTCTTGGAATCGTGCCACATTCTTTCAGTGGGCGCTGAGTTCCGTTGTTGCACCTGACAGAACACTTTCGTTGTTCATTTTCTTGCAATTCTCCACCCTGGCTTTTGTTCTGTGTCGATCAAGTTGCAAGTCATACTTGGCGTACTTTAAGGCTTGTGTATTGCGTAACTGAAGTTTGATTTTGTCTTTTGCTTCTTCTTTGCACAATACGTAAGTGTACTTCCTCCTCTTTTTCTGGCGCTATTTAAAGAAAGCAGGGCATGTATTTACATTAAGTAGCATTTCATGCTAGTAGTTTCAAAAATCTTACATTAAGCATTTATTTGTCTAGTGTGTATGGCACAGCGTCTACAGTAATAGTTAATCAATGATGAAAAACTTATTCCTCCCTTCGTTCTTTTCTCTTAAAACTGGAAGAAAATTTGTCAAATATTTAACATTTTTTGTGACTCGCTCTCTACACGATAGCCAACGCCCTTGCCGCTGTGGTAACATCGATTCCCGTCAGATCACCGAAGTTAAGCGCTGTCGGGCTGGATTAGCACTTGGATGGGTGACCATCCGGTCTGCCGAGCGCTGTTGGCAAGCGGGGTGCACTCAGCCCTTGTGAGGCAAACTGTGGAGCTACTTGACTGAGAAGCAGCGGCTCCGGTCTCGTAAACTGACATATGGTCGGGAGAGCTGTGTGCTGACCACATGCCACTCCACGTCCGCATCCAGTGACGCCTGCGGTTGAGGATGACACGGCGGCTGGTCGGTGCCATTGGGTCTTCCAAGGCCTGTTCGGACGGAGTTCAGTTTAGTTTTTCTACACGATTTGTGTTTCTTGCAATAGTGATAGCTGTTCATTTTGTATAGTGACTTTTATTACTACTATCTTCGCTTCAGTAGAGAAAAATAGCTGAAAGATGTGACTCGGGGGTTAATACACAGAAATAATATTCAGGATTAGATGAGCTGAATTGCTTGCTTCACTTGTCTGCTTCATTATCCCATGATTTCCCCAAAATCGTTTCTCTCGGACACAGGAATGGTTTCACTGGTGACAGCTCCCGTCTTTCGTCACTGAGTGTGTGAAAGACACATTGGCAGTGAAGTACCAATATAAATACGTGTAATGTAAATACGTGTGAGTGGGCGAAATCATACCGTAGTGTTGTATCCATCCGCAGCAGTTCAAAGCAGCACGAACACGCAAAATGACTTGTGGTAAGGATGGGTGTCGGGGGGGGGGGGGGGGGGGGGGCAGGGGGTGGGGGGGGAGGGGGGGAGGTATACTGACATTTCAGTTCCTTACACCTGAGTAGATTACAGTTTACTCACGTTGCGGCATTTTTTGTTATTTTATTTTTTTATTTATTTAACCTGAGAAGCCACCATTTATATTTAATAAAGAATTCTACATATTTTACATTAAACCTAGTATAGCATACTGCATTTAGAAAATGACAATAGCGCGGATAGAAACACACAGTTTATATTCTTCGATACTTACAACAGTAAATACAAATTAAAGGAAGTTAGTGTAACAGCCTTATTTGACCTAGTTATTCCATGTCCGTCTACTACTACTAGTCGTTTAGGGCTCTGTAAAAATGTTAATGAAGTCTGTATGTATTTTTTTTCACTACTTCTTTTTACCTGTTAACAATGCTTACCTTGTAATGACTTTGTGTGTACAGATGCAGCGTAATATCTTATGTCAAATTAGTATTGTATTTATTGGGTAACATTTTTTCCATGTGCGCATGTAATGTCGTTGCAACCGTAGGAGCTTCGAACCGTTAAGAAAATCAATAATGAATAACGTTATGGAGAAAGTTAAGGAGTGGTGGTGAGCTATGTTAGTTGAGTAAAGCCGAGTACCACGATTGAAAAGAGCTGTAGTCATATGGGCCGTGAGCTGTCTATGGTCTGGTTTAATATGCTCAAAACTGTATCGGAATCTGTGTAATGGCCGATCTCCTAAACAGCTTAATTTTGGTGACGTGAAAAATAAACGGATGGAGTGCACGTTGGGTTTGATGATCGGCAGCCTTCCACTGTTGCTTCTTAATATTAAATAAATTCGATTGGCCCAATCCTGCTCCGCTTTTGAAGTAGTGAAAGTTTATTTATGGTGTGCGTAGACAGACCAGCCATCAACGAGACAACGGAGCGTCGGCACAAGAGATTTTGCATTAATCGTCTCAAGTAGGAAGCGGCAGAATGCACATCTCTGTAATCACACTGTCGACTGTCAACCGACATTTGATTGCTGGTGAGAACCAGCACAAACGAACTACTGTAGCCAAACATTATTAAAGCGTGCTACATACTTTCAAGCCACTTAACGATTTACGTTTCAACAGTTCTCCTCCAGTAACACTTGAATTTAAAATTGCGTTTGTGCTGTTCAGGAGTGTTTCAGGGTCAGAAATTTACGTACTTGTTACATAACGAAGTGTGTTGACATAACGGTTAAGCTAAGGAGGCTGGTTCTCTGTTATTTTGATAATCCGTGGTCGCCACAATTAAACCAACCGCATTTTTAAGACACTGGGGAAAAGAATGAACACTTTTGCTCTATTAATACTGCGAACTCCCGTTATTGAAGATAGTGTTCGTGAAGCAACCAATTAACAAATACTTGAAGCCGAAACTGTTTACAGCTGGGTCATTTCGAGATAGGTCAACATCACTTATTCCTTGGTTCTTTATTCCAACCAGGGATCATTTTCTTGTTTGTTGATTGGACTGCCTAATAATTACAGCAGCACTTACACAAATACTTCTTGTGTACATTTTATCTGGTATGCGTCTCGCTTGGATGTATTTATTTTGTTTATGACTGAAGTGAGCTTGTGAACCGTATCAACGATCTCAATCAATGTTTATTAGAGCTAGACGCTACCTGCTAGAAGATACCAAACACATAGTAGTCCACGACAGAAACAGTCTGCTTAGGGGCGGAATAAATGGGCATATACCCGGAACTCATTGGTAATAGATTAAGAGGTGTTTTTGTGAATGTATTGCGACGTAGCCTCTACGGGTCACGTGCAGTAAGGAGCTTACATATATTAGAAGGTAAATGACAAAGTGGGGAAAGATATTAGCTGTGCGTTTACTTACTTCTAGAACAAGTTGCCCAAGAACAGTACCTTCAGCTTTTCATAAAAGAGTCTTAACCCAACAGTAGTAGTAATTCGGAATCGGTCAAAGTAGAGAGGAAGAAATTAGGACCGTTTTGCTAGGCTTGAACGCTGAGCTCTAGTGCCGATGCACTGAGAGAAAGGGGTGGAAGAGGCAGACGAACAGGAATGTGGTAGCACACAGTTAATGATGATAAGATGAAAGGAAGTGGCGTGGCTCATTGAGAAAGAAAAAGAGAAAGAAACGTAACTGGATGAACATAGGTAAATTGATTGTACCGTTCGACAGAGGGAACACAGTTGCGATATAGTAATTTCTTTGTGGTGACTAGTTTCGAACCATCAGGTGCATTTTCAAACCATGGCCTTAGACGTGATGGCCCAAAACTAGTCACCACAAAGAAACGGCTATTATCGCAGCTGTGATGGATATTGGAAGAAAACGGAAGGAAATTTAATACCCAATTTGCTGGTCCTATCCTCCATTAATATGTTGGAACTTCCTCAACAGGGGTTTGATTTGTACGTAGATTACTGGGCAATTTGTTCCAGAGGCGGACGGCAGAAACAGAGAAGGATTTTGCGAATTTTTGTGGTTTTATTAACGGGCACAGATATCAGTGTAGGTGAGTGAGACGTTGTGTTTCGATTAGTATGAGGAGATGAGACGTACTTAATCTCTTATGCGAGGTACTAGGGTGCATTTGCACTGAAGAGCCAATGCAATAGGCACACCGGGTGGTTCTCCCATAACTTGTGTGGTTGCAACCAATCAAACGAGGCATATGACACGGTTACATAGATGAATATTTCAGATGTAATGAATACAAGAGTTCTAAGCGTTTAGTGTTCTAACTAACCTTACCGCGTTGGATTACATCGCAATAATGGAGGTTCGGTAGTACGAGATATTGCTTAAGTTTACGTTTCGCTTCCGGTAGAAATATGTTGAGGGCATAGAAGCCATTCTGAACGTGGCGACAGTATTTTCTGCCCATCTAAGATGCTCTTACAAGGCTACATCCAAGTTCTCCACAGTTTTCCGGTATGGTACTGGCGTAAAGAATAGTAGACAATTGTTCACTGAATTCTGAACTTTAGTTTGTGTTGGGATACTAAGATTACGAGCGACTTTTTATCATTTAAGCTCAAAGGTTGCGCCAATATTACCATTGAAGACAGGTCATTATTGATATGTCCGAGCACAAAATTTACGAGGGCTTGCTGAAGAGGAAAACCTCCGAATTTTTTTTATGTGAAAACTTTTAAGGCTTTAAAAAAACAACCTGTTTAACATTCAACACCTTTATTGTTCCTGGTTACATATTTATTTCCCTACACGGTCATAGTGGCGACGAACACATTACTCCCAGCGAGAGACCAGTTTGTTGATACCGTCATTGTAGAATGTTTGACTTTGTTTCTTTAAGTTTTGGAAGTAGGGGCGAAGTCAGAACTTTATGGAGGATGATCAATGACAGTGAATCCAAGGGCTCAGATTGCTGCAGATGTCGCAGCGCTCGAGTGTGGTCTGCATTGTCATGCTGAAGGAGAGGTTTCACCATATGTGGCTGAACACTTGCAACTCCAAACTCGATTACAGCACACTGTTTCCCACGCACCGACATAGTTACGTTAGACATCGCCGTGCTGCACGCTAGAATTCGCAGTCCTGTAGCGACAGAGGGCTACAAATACGTAGGAATTAAGACTAAAGCTGTAGAATGTTAATAGCGTTTCTTTTAATTTAAAAATCATCAGGTGTTCCTATATAGAAATTAGGAGGCATGCGATACCATCCTCAGTTTATCCTATCTCTGTTTATTCTAACTGAAATTATAAAGTACAGGACTCATGTCTATTGGACTAACACGTCACACTAAAGCATAAACGAAAACTATCCCAATTATTTCGCAACCTATAAAAACATTATTTGTATCTTTGAATTTGAAACTTTTTGATCATAAAATTGTTTATCCTATAGGTTTCCATGATTTATAACAAATGCCACATGGTTCGAGTATTTTTTCAAATGTAATATTCGTAGTATTTCTTGGAAATGTATTGTTTCTTTAACGGAAAACTATTATAACGTTCTAAAAGCACACTTAACATGTAAATAATTAGTTGTTTTGTAAAAGATGAATATATACAGTCCTTTCACGAGGCAAACATTTTTTAGTCCCAAAATTTCTTTTTTAAGACTATAAAAGAATGGTATACCTTTGAATTTTTCATACAGTGGAAGGAGAGAAGTTTAGATAAAATTGTTAATACAGTAACGGGATTTCATTATAATTTGAACAATGCAGCTTCTAGGACATACTAGGATACCAATAGTGAAAAAATACAATTTTAGAAAGAATTGTTGATAATATAAAACCAGATGCAATTATAATCATTAATTTGAACGATACACCTTCTGGAACACATTATAAGTTCATGTTTTAACATATAGAACTGAATCTTCGACAAATTATCAGTCAGTAGTAGGTGTGCATTAGTATTTGTTTCAGTGTACCAAAAACATGTCTTTTACATCATAAAGATGGGAATAAAAAGCTGTCTTTAGTGGTAAAAAGATGGGTGGTGTATTTTGACTGTTGTGAAACGTTAAAATGCGAAACAAAACTAGTAACGTGATGTCGTGAAAATGGGTCTTCACTTTGTCAGTAAAAAACCCCAAGCCTGAAATCTGTCAAAGCTACGAGTCCTGTATTAAAGACAAACATCTTTCTGTATGTTATTTTCTATCGAATGTTTTAGCAAATGATTCCTCTTTCCTTGCCGGCCGCTGTGGCCGAGCAGTTCTAGGCGCTTCAGACTGGAACTGCGCTGCTGCTACGGTCGCAGGTTCGAATCCTGCCTCGAGCATGGATGTGTGTGTCGTCCTTAGATTAGTTGGCCTCACAATTACCCTCGTCGTTTTTTTTTATCTTCGGTTACCTAAAAAATGCAACAAAGAAATGGAAACAAGATGGCTGCAGCGCCCTGGTAGCACAATGTGTACGGCAAGAGCTGGGTGCGCCTTGGGGCCCGCTGGTTGCGGCGACACTGCAGTGTCCTTAGCGGCGGGCGGCACCTCCCACGCCGCGGGCGGCGGTCGGCCGCCACCGCCGCCCCACGGTCGGCCATTGTGGGCCGCAGCTGCCGCCCATTACCAGTAAAACTCTCGCACACACACACTGAGCCGTCAGTCACTTTGTAAAAGTGCCGACTCAGTGAGCTGACATTGCTCCGTTGGTACCGATCTAACACGCCAATACGTCATGTGTACACTAATGCGTTAGATTCCACCACTCTCTGCGATGCCCTGACTGTGTTTTTATGGTTCTACCATACCTCGTTCGATAGAAACGGACCCTTAGAGAGTCACTTTGCTGTCCGTCCGTATGTCTGTCTGTCTGTCTATCTGTTCGTCCTACTTGTCTCAGAACGGGTGGAGGTATCAAGTTGAAATTATATCGGTTATTAAATCCTGCGGTTCCTTGGCGGTGTACAAAACTGAAGTTTCTAAGTCAATACAATCAAACGGTACAGCTACTTATGTCCCATATTTTGATACTCGGAAACTCTTTCATCAAAACGTGTAGGTACTTAACGTTGGTCTACACTCATGAAATTTGGCTGGAAGCAAGTCTTTACAATACAACCAAAGGAAAAAAAAACCCTAAACCTGTAAATATGTAATTATATCACACGAAAAAAAATATATTTTCTCTTATCTTTTTATCAGATTATGTGCCTGTCCGGCTGGCCGGAGTGGCCGTGCCGTTCTAGGCACTGCAGTCTGGAGCCGAGCGACCGCTACGGTCGCAGGTTCGAATCCTGCCTCGGGCATCGATGTGTGTGATGTCCTTAGGTTAGTTAGGTTTAATTAGTTCTAAGTTCTAGGCGACTGATGACCTCAGAAGTTAAGTCGCATAGTGCTCAGAGCCATTTGAACCATTTTTGTGCCTGTCCGTCCATATCTTAAGACTCTTTTCTCTTAGGAACGGACACATGTATCAAGTTGAATTTTATGTCACACTCTAACTTTAAAGGTACCTTGGCGGTGTATAACATTTAAGCTTCTAAGTGAATGCAGTCAAGAGATAGGGCTGTATATGTTACATAATTTGATTCTCGCAGACTCACTCATCAAAACCTGCAGGGGACTTTCCGTTGACCTGGAATCGTGAAACTTGGCAAGAAGAAGAGTCCCACTGCACAAGTAAAGGAAAAAATCTGAAAACTGTGAATTCCTCACTGTATCAAACTAAGGAAAGTTATTATTTGTTTTCTGTCCTTCAGTCCGTCCGTTAACCCCTGTTTCTCAGGTTGTAATTTATGTCACACATAAAGAATGCGAAGATCTACAGTCCCTTGGCGATGTAATAAATGTAAGCTTCTAAGTCAATGCAGCCAAAAGATACGGGCATTTATGTCTCATCACTAGCTGTAAGGTACTTCTCATTGACGTAGACTCATGAAATTTGGGAAGAAGCAAGGTTTCACCATACAATCAGTAAATTGTTAATTTTTAATTATATCACACGGAAAGAAAATTTCTTTTGCCATTTCTTATGCGACGTCAAACTTGAATTTAAAATATTATTGAAAGTTTTGAAATCCCTGGGTGCGATATCTTGCCGGTGTCAACGTAGGTAACAGGCAAAAATGGTCGAGATTCTCGACTCCTGGAGTAGGCGAACTGTCTATATTCATCATTAAGTTTCTACGGAACCCTCTGTGCGCGTGTCCTACTCGCATCTGGCCAATTTTTCCTAATAAACTCACCTCAGTTTTGCTCAGGGTAGACAAGTCGTTATACGTATTGCAGCATGAATCCCTCACTCTGCAGTGAAGTGTATGCTGTTTTAAAACTTCCTGGTAGATTAAAACTGAGTGCCGGCCGGGACTCGAACCCAGCACTTAGCCTTTCGTGGCCAATGCACTTTCCGACTGGGCTATACAGGCACGAGTGAACACGCGCCCTCACCAGTTGTGCCAGTATGACTCTCCTCTCTACCAAACCTCACAGAAGCCCTCTTGTTGTCAACTGGAACAATTTTTTAAGACATTTTGAAAGTCGTGAATTACGAAACATCTTTGAAATAATTTATTTTTACGTGAATTAAAGCCACTTGCCAGGTGCACAGACGCTCTACACTCGGTTTCTCGTCTGTTAAAGCATGTGAAGACGTGGGTGAAGAAGAGTTACAGAAACTGTTGAATGGGATGAACAGCCTAATTAGCACAGAATATGGACTGAGAGTAAGCCGAGGAAAAACGAAAGTAATGTGAAGTAACAGAATAGCGAGAAGCTTCACATCGCAACTGGTGATCACGAAATAGACGAATTAACGAATACTGCTTCCTCGGAAGCAAAATAAAGCCACGACAGACGATGCAAGGAGGACAAAAAAGCAGATTAGCACAGGCGAAGAGGGAATTCCTAACCAACAGACGTCATTAGAATCAAATAAAGGCCTTCATTTGAGGAAGAAGTTACCGAGATCGTGCCTTTGGAGCACAGCAGTCTGTAGTGGTGAATCATGGACTGTGGAAAACAGAAACAGCTGAGAATCAAAGCTTTTGAGGAGTGGTACTGCAAAAGAATGTTGAAAATTTGGTGGCCTGATAAGGTAAGGAATGTGGAGGTTCTCCGTACAACCGGCGAGAAAAAGAATTTGTGGAAAACACTGACAAGAAGAAGGGACAAGATGATAGGACTTGAGTTAAGACATCAAGGAGTAATGTCCATAATACTAGAAAGAGTTGTAGAGGGTAAAAATTGTACAGGAAGACAGAGGCTGGAATACATCAAAGAACTGAGGACATAGGACTCAAGTGCTACTTTGAGATGAAGATTTTAGTACAGTAGGACAATTGTTGGCGGCTGCATGAAACCAATGAGAAGACTAAGGACTAAAAAGAGAAAAAGCATCCTACTGTCTTTGGCTACCAGCTGCCTAATAAAGGCATATCTATATGCAATACTTTGGAGGAATAGCTCACTGACCAATCCGGTGTCAGCACATGAGTTTTTACAGAAGTGTGCCCACGTAGACAGTGGGATAAAGAACTTTTCTGCACTTTGCTTTCAACTTCTTCAGGATGTTATCGAGTATGTTGTTTCCAGAGTCGTTCGTATTACACTCACTACGAGGTCGCTACTTCCACTTACAAGAAATGTTGTTCATTTTGATGGCTGTTTCCATTTTCCAACATACAGCAGTACATGGTGAGACCCTTGCTAGCAGGGGCAGCTTGACGTAATATTTTATTGCAGAATTCTCAGCTTCTTCGATGCACCATCCTTTGTGTATCCAAGATCCGACGTTCAAAGAGAGAGATCTCGTTCCATGTCAAAGGATTGATATCGGCATTTCTTTGGTAGGGCTTCGCATACGTTTCAATCCCACTTATGTAATGTTTAGCAGCTATTTTAGGTTGTGTGGGGCTTCCTCTAGTTCAGAATCTAATGTTTTGGAATTCTACTGCACGTGGTCCATTGGAGGACGAATGTTATCTCGACATTCCATTTTCTTATTTGATGTTTGAATAATGACTTTAAGTTAACCTAAATTCCTCTAGATTCATTTTTCTTCCCACTGACATTTATGAAATTTCTGCGTTGTTGTCATGTGCTCTTCTATTCTTACTTCAGTCGGTAGTTATTAAAAGCAATTTGCCTTCAACAGAATCGTTATTCAAACAACCCGTTCATTTTTCCATTTTTTGCGTGGATTACAGTCAGTATAATGTAAATCAACATTTCTGTGAACTTCGAGACTACATGCTGATCTTGAACATGTTTGGGGTGACTAATGTATTTCAGGTTCGTTTGCGAATAAAATATGTTTATGGGTCTGCAAAGTTAAGTCTTACACCCCATAGCATGCGTCGTTTCTACAAGGCGGACACAAAGACACTTTATAGATTTTACTGGGAAATTAGATGGTGTGGTTATAATGTTGCATTCATTTAAATATATGTTCAGTCTCCGCTTACATTTTTCATTGCACTATGAAAGCACTTAATACTTCTGAATATATCAGTTAAGTCGGAATGATATCACGTTAATATTCATTGATGGGTTAACATTTTGTGTGAAAAGGGAAATATTTTAGAACATTTTTACTGAAGGTGGATCACTTACGCACTCAGTTTAGTTCAAAAAGGAGTTGGAGGCATTCATCTGCCGATATGCTGCCAGGATCTGTTCGCCGTGATCTTCTGATAGTTGGCTGCAGTCGTAATTATTTTGTGTGAAATCCTGTCAACGACATACACTCCTGGAAATGGAAAAAAGAACACATTGACACCGGTGTGTCAGACCCACCATACTTGCTCCGGACACTGCGAGAGGGCTGTACAAGCAATGATCACACGCACGGCACAGCGGACACACCAGGAACCGCGGTGTTGGCCGTCGAATGGCGCTAGCTGCGCAGCATTTGTGCACCGCCGCCGTCAGTGTCAGCCAGTTTGCCGTGGCATACGGAGCTCCATCGCAGTCTTTAACACTGGTAGCATGCCGCGACAGCGTGGACGTGAACCGTATGTGCAGTTGACGGACTTTGAGCGAGGGCGTATAGTGGCCATGCGGGAGGCCGGGTGGACGTACCGCCGAATTGCTCAACACGTGGGGCGTGAGGTCTCCACAGTACATCGATGTTGTCGCCAGTGGTCGGCGGAAGGTGCACGTGCCCGTCGACCTGGGACCGGACCGCAGCGACGCACGGATGCACGCCAAGACCGTAGGATCCTACGCAGTGCCGTAGGGGACCGCACCGCCACTTCCCAGCAAATTAGGGACACTGTTGCTCCTGGGGTATCGGCGAGGACCATTCGCAACCGTCTCCATGAAGCTGGGCTACGGTCCCGCACACCGTTAGGCCGTCTTCCGCTCACGCCCCAACATCGTGCAGCCCGCCTCCAGTGGTGTCGCGACAGGCGTGAATGGAGGGACGAATGGAGACGTGTCGTCTTCAGCGATGAGAGTCGCTTCTGCATTGCTGCGAAAGGTGGATATACACTGTACTAGTGCCGACATTGTGCATGCTCTGTTGCCTGTGTCTATGTGCCTGTGGTTCTGTCAGTGTGATCATGTGATGTATCTGACCCCAGGAATGTGTCAATAAAGTTTCCCCTTCCTGGGACAATGAATTCACGGTGTTCTTATTTCAATTTCCAGGAGTGTATAAGCAATTTCCCCGGAAATTTTTCTTCTGAGAATTCTAGTCTAGCAAGCTGCGCAGGAGAAATACTGTGAAATTTAGAAACTAGTAAAGAGGTACTGACAGAAATGTCGCTATGAGGCAACGTCGTGAAGCGTGTGTGGACAATTCAGTTTGAACTATAGGTTTGGTGACGCAGTGGCGAAGTGACAGGAGGTATCGATCATCGGTCAGCCTTGGGATTTGTGCCTTCGTAGGTCAGTCAGCATGCGATGTTCCAGGTTCGAGTACCGGTCTGGAACGAAGGTTATAAGGAAAAACTGCAGGCCTAAAAAACAGAAACTAAAAGGTGGTAAAGTGCCAGACTAAAAAAAAGTCTATAAGAGCATTGTACATAATGGGGAGGTTCGAATCGCAGCCCATCCCAGTGTTTTGATCTGCCTCTAACTTAGCATACCTATTATATCGCTGCTTTAGTCTGGCAATTACATGGTTTAAGTGGCCGAACGTTACTGGAAATTGGCCATCTGATATGAAGGGCGTAAGTAATTTGGTTAATAATACAGCCGTAGGCTTACTGCAAGGTGCAGTGATTAGTGGTCTGAAACATTCTTCTATGGATAATGATCTCTGTAAGGTAGCTTTAAGGCAACCGCATTTGCCACTGCATTTAATATCTATCGGGTTAAAACAATTTCATCGTTGTATTATTGTGCAGACTCTAAGTGACTGTAGCTCATTCGCATAATAATATCTGTAGAGATTTGCAGTAAGCAATAAGAGCAACTAAAAAATGTAATTACGTCAAATACACTGTTCATTAACGTCGTTATTTAATCAAAATTTAAATGTGCTTTTGGCGGTTTTGGAGACTGGGTGTAAAATGAATTTTAAATAAGAAATTATTTCTTAAGAATCACTATAAATTGCGTGTAGGTTTTAAATAGTGTTTATTTTACGCCAAGAATCTCCAGCACTCTGTGTGGATATATTTAAGGATCTTACGGTTTTATTGCGTGCTAGTCAGTATAGACTACCTCTGCTGAAAGCAAAATGCAGTTAAAATGATGTCATAACTTAGTTTAGGCTGAAGGGAAACGAAAGGAACTTAACTTCCCGTGTATTCCAAGTAAAAGATATTTAATGCATAAAATACTACTGTTCATTACTGCAAACTCAACAAATAAATGACTTTCCCTGCGAACTAATTAAAGTCGATTTCTTTCCTATTCTTCAGGCTAAGATTAATCATAATGCCGTAGTAACCCAATATTCATAGGATCTGTCGACCGGGAAAAAGCGTTTGATTCTGTGAAATGGTTTTCGAAATTCTGAAATAGAAACAGGAGTAAACTACAGGGAGAGACGTATAATACGAAATGCGTACAAGAACCAAGAGGGAAGAATAAGAATGGAGGACCAAGAATGAAGTGCCAGGATTAAAAAGTGTGCAAGACAGGGATGTAGTCTTTCGCGCCTGCCGTCCATTCTATACACTGAAAGCAATGATGGAAATAACAGAAAGGTTCAAGAGTAGGTTTAAAATTCAGGATGAAAAGAAAACAACAACAAGATTCGCTGATTATTATTACTCTCTTTAGTTGAAGAGAACAATAATTACAGGACACTTTGAAAGGTTGAGCAGTCTAACGAGTACGTACAGAATATGAAATGAGAGTAAAATGAAAAAAGGCGATAGTAATGAGGAGAGCAGAAATTATATTTGCGATAAACTCATCAGAACTGGATGTCACGGTATTAAGGAATATGTTAGCATGAAAGTAAAATAACATATTACGGAAGAAGCAAAGAGGACGTAAAAAAGACTAACACAGCTAAAGAGGGCGTTACTACTGTCAAACATCGGCCTTAATTTGTGGAAGAAAGTAACGTGAATGTACGTTTGGTGCATAGCATTTTATGGTGGTGAAACACGGATTTTAGGAATCGAAGCATTTGAGATGTGGTGCTATAGAAGGATATAGAAAATTAGGCGTCTGATAAGATAATGAAAAGGTCCTCCACAGAATCGGTGAAGAAAGGAACGTACTGAAAGCACTTGTAAGATGAAGCGACGGGATGACAGAACATGTGTTAAAATATCTCGGAATAACTACCATAGTAGTTGAAGGAATTGCAGAAGCTGAAATCTGTAAAGGAAGACGGCATACAGTCAATAAAGTACGTAGGGTGCAAGTGCTACCGGATATGAAGAAGTTGGCATGAGAGAGGTACATGTGTTACCAAGCATTCTTGGTACAATATATTACTCTTTCGGTTTTCCACATGGAGATCTTTTTAATGCTTGTTACGCTCATCTATGAAAGGACTGAACCAGAGGTGCATGTAGTAATATATACATGAGCTGTTCAGATTCTCTTCAGATGCGATTTATGAATAGAAATGATCACTTCCGCAACATTACATCCTACAACTGCAGTTCAGTAAACGTCCTGTGAAATACGTGTCATCTGGATGAATGAAATTTCTGCCTTTATTCTCAAAAACAAGTTTTGACCATAACTCGTTGCAATTTGTTCAAGACGTTTCGCAGTAACACGTTTTGTGGTACATCAAAGGCACAAGCAGTGACATTACACATTATAGTCGACGTGACATGAAACCTCAGAGAAATAGATTCACTATTATAAAAGGAAGGTTGAGATATAAGTAGTGAAAATGATGACTCGATGACAAACTGACCTAAGCATGTGTACGAGGCTCCTATACGGCGGACAACACATCCGACGTCTCAGTGGTAAGTCAGATATGTCCATTATACTGTTTGATACGGGTACATTGTTGATTGTTGTTGTGGTCTTCAGTCCTGAGACTGGTTTGATGCAGCTCTCCATGCTATTCTATCCTGTGCAAGCTTCTTCATCTCCCAATACTACATCCTTCTGAATATGCTTAGTCTGTTCATCTTTTGGTCTCCCTCTACGATTTTTACCCTCCACGCTGCCCTCCAATGCTAAATTTGTGATCCCTTGATGCCTCAGAACATGTCCTACCAACCGGTCCTTTTTCTTGTCAAGTTGTGCCACAAACTCCTCTTCTCCCCAATTCTTTTCAATACCTCCTCATTATTTATGTGATCTACACATCTAACGGGTACATAGGTAACGAAAACAAAGGTGGAAGTACCAATGGCACTGCTGAGCTCAGCATCCTTCTAATAGCCCCCCTCCCCCTTGCTTGCTCGTTGATTACGTTGTTGTGTGTCTGTTTCGCGAAGTAAAAATGGCTGCCATGGAACGACAACTGAGGATACATTTGAGATCGACATTGCATGAAAACCTGTATATTACGGACATAACCACTCGCGCTTGTCAACAATAGGGCAGTTAACAAAATATTGACATATCAATATCTTTTCCACAAGGCATCGATAAATATTGGCAAAACCACTTCCCCGACATATCAATATAGAAATGGCAATATCGAGTTCCGAAACTTTTAAATTAATTATTTTTTTCACAATTGGCGGTACGTATTGAAATTGTAGTAGAACACAATTTTGCTTTCACTCTGTGAAGGGGTCTTACTACTTTTTGAGTTTTCATCACGTACAGTCTTTCTCTTTGACTGTGTAATGCAATATAGGTGGCATTTGCGTGGGGGGGGGGGGGGGGGGTGCAGTGGCGGTGTGACTGGAATAACAAAATGTCCGATGTGAGGAAACAGCAACTTGTGCTATTTCTTCACATCGTTATTCTTCAAAAAAAGTTGCTGAAAACGCTGAACAAAAATTAAAATAAAAGATGAGTCTTTGTGATGGGCGCGGAGGTGTGAGGGGAGAGGCTGACGTGATAGGCGCTCGGTGCTATCAGCAGAAACTGCAACGTTTAACTTCACCACGCAATTTTGGCACTACAGCTGCTAGGTTACTGGCGTTTGCAGAGATCAAATAAACCGGGAAGTAGACATGAAGTATTCTGGACAAATTCGATATGAGACGTATCAGTTTTTGCTCTAAGGTTGGTTCAAATGGCTGTGAGCACTACGGGACTTAA
The DNA here is from genome assembly GCF_023864345.2 of Schistocerca serialis cubense. NCBI lineage: Eukaryota > Metazoa > Arthropoda > Insecta > Orthoptera > Acrididae > Schistocerca > Schistocerca serialis. The sequence continues at coordinate 215,412,081 of NC_064639.1, read as the reverse complement.
CTTCTGATGTTCTCAGTCCCCTAGACTTAGAACTACTTAAAGCTAACTAACCTAAGGACATCACACACATTTGTCGATATATCAAGGCCCAGTTATGACGTTTTTATAAGTATCTATATATCGGATTCCCTACATTTCCAAAAATATCAGCAGTTCTAGTCAACAGTCACGTTAGAATTTTTTTTTTTTTTTTTTTTTTTTTTTTGACAGAACCAAAGACTCAATGGACGTAAAACCCTCTTGACGTAGAGAAGCTGAGCGAAATGAAAATGAGCATAAATAAATGTAATGTACTGCACTCACATTAATAGAAAGATTCACTACTGTCCAATTACACTAATGGTGACAAATCACTGAAAACGACTACAGTCGTAATCATTATCATCATTTTCTTGTTCCTCTGTTCCGCATCAGTGCAGCGTCCGTATGCTTATATAGGATTTGGTGTTGTTAGCTTAGGATAGCCGGTGATCATCATATCGCCACGCCCTCCTTCCTCCTTCCTTCCGGAACGGAGTATGTGTGCCACAAATGTCTGCGTGTAATCTTATTAATGTGAAAGTGAGTGAAAGTTTTCGAAATGTTTGCGAATAGTGTAACTGAGACAGGACTTGGGTTCCAGCCCGGTATTCACCTAGATATAAATGGGGAACCACCTAAAAACCACAACTAGGCTGTCCAGCACACCGACCATCGTCGTTAATATGCCGGGCTGATTCGATTGCCTATCCGGAGGGGTACCAACACTCGTAATATATACAGGAATAATCATCTGGAACGACATAAATTAGTATGAGCACATTGAAATAGTTGAAGGAATATCAGATGTCAAGCTTTCATGTAAAGAATATACAGGTATTTAAAAACAAATTTTTAAACTTAGTTTTAGGAAATGTCAGCGGTCATAAAATACTATTGAAAATATAACAAAAACTGTGTAGCTCGCATAAAATATTTTGTTTAAAAAAACAGTGACGAAGAAAGGGTGTTAGAGAACTCTCATTCGGCTGTCTCTTGAGTTTTGTTTTACTGTCTGGAAGTCTTATCTTGAGGTATTAATAGAAGGATGAGAAAAGTGCCAAAGAAGAGAAATGCATTTCGTCACGATTTCGTTCAGCAAGAACGGGAGTGTTACAGAGACGTTCATCAGACCCCAGTGCAGATATACTTGTGTCTGTTGTCCATCACAGAAAGATTCACTGTTAAATGTCAGCCAGTGCAGTGGTTAGTACAAATGAACTCGCATTCTAGAGGACAGCGGTTCAAACCCCCGTCCGGCCTTCCAGATTTACGATTTGCATGTTTGCCCTAAACAAGTTAAGGCGACCGCCAGTGCGCTCCCGTTGAAGAACTGATTTTCCACCCCATCCTTACTAAGCTATCCTAGTGCTCCGTTTCCGATGACTTAGTTGTCCCCGACACGTTAAACTCGATCCTTGTTACTACTAGAATCGCGAGAGCGTGCGTGTAGAGAAGAGTCAAGAATATATTATTTCCTCTCGCGTATATCTCGCGGAACGCCCACGATGGGGAAATGAGAGTAATTAACGTCCATACGGTGACGTAGCGTCCGCCCTTCTTACGTCCCATTCGGGAAAGAACAGGAAATGGTGCAAATGATAATGGCGTATTCCGATTAAAATTTCTTCGTCATTGACGTTTCGGCGAGTAGAGCGGTTGGAGCAAGCCTCCAGACAATCGTGCCTCTTCGAGCGCCATATCCTGATAACTTCATTCACGTCTGTAGTCGAACCGGATACCTCTAAGTCAAGAGCAAAATTAGCGAACGTCCTGACTACAAAGTTGTAGAGTAGCAGACGCTAGGGACGCTACTCGATCAATAAAGAGTTTTGCATTGGTAGTTATTTCGCTTCTTGCGTTTGCAAATCTTGCGCTTCTCCTTTTTGTACGTTCTGAAGAGCCTGTTTATTTTCCCGAACAACTTTAATATATATGCAAATAGACTACACCGGGAACCACGGAGCTGGCTGCGTCTTCGCTGGCGTGCAGAAAGTGGCGTCTAATTTCGGGCGACAAGTCTAAAATACGGCAGATAGGAAAGAGCATTCTACGAGAGAGAAGTATCTCGTGTGCCGTAATATGCGAAGTTAAGTTGGAGTGCGCCAGAGCATCCTGTGCAGTCAGCCTGGACGGCCATCCGAGCAGTGCCTACTAAAGCACGCCTGTTTATAAGGCGGTACCATATACGCAGACTAATACCTGTCCGTCGGGCACAGTGGACGAGATTACTAGAGAAATACTACTATGGAAACGTGCAGCCAGAGCAGTTTTATCTTGTCGACATTACACGTGGGCGCATGATGCACAGCCCTTACTTTACACAGAGGCGACAAAAGTCACGGGATACCTGCCAGTATCGTATCGGACCTCCTATTTCCCGGTGTAGTTCAGCGATTTGACCTGGCATGGACTCAACAAGTTGTTGGAAATCCAGAAATACTGAGCCATGCCGTCTCTATAGCCGTCCGTAACTGAGAAGGCGTTGCCGGTGTAGGATTTTGTGCACGAGCTGACCTCTCCATTATGTCCCATAAGTGTTCGATGGGATTCACGTTAGGCCATCTGGGTGACCAAATTATTTGTTGGAATTGTCCATAACGTTCTTCAAACCTATCGCGAACAGTTGTGGTCCGGTGACATGGCGCATCGTGGTCCGTAAAAATTCCATCCTTGTTTGGGGACGTGAAGACCATTAATGACTGCAGACGGTCTCCAAGTAGCAAGACATAACCATTTCTAGTCAATGATCGGCTCAATTGGACCAGAGGACCCAATCAGTTTCCTCGTGAACACAGCTCATACCATTACGGAGCCTCCGCCAGCTTGCACATTGCATTGTTGACAACTTGGGCCCATGGCTTCGTGAGGTCTGTGACACACTCGAACACTACCATCAGATTTCACTAACTGAAGCCGGCCGGAGTGGCCGCGCGGTAAATGGCGCTACAGTCTGGAACCGCACGGCCGCTACGGTCGCAGGTTCGAATCCTGCCTCGGGCATGGATGTGTGCGATGTCCTTAGGTTAGTTAGGTTTAAGTAGTTCTAAGTTCTAGGGGACTTATGACCACAGCAGTTGAGTCCCATAGTGCTCAGAGCCATTTGAACCATTTTTTTTCACTAACTGAAATCGGGACTCATTTAACCAGACCAATGCTTTCGAGTCGTCTAGGGTCTAACTAATATAGTTATGTGTCCAGAAGAGGCGCCGCAGGCGATGTCGTGCTTTTTAGCAAGGGCACTCGCGTCGGTCGTCTGCTGCCATACCCCATTAATGCCAGACTTCGTGATTTCGCCACACTGTCCTAGCAGATACGTTAGTCGTACGTCCCACATTGATTTCTGCTGTCATTTCAAGCAGTGTTGCTTGTCTGTTAGCACTGACTACGCATACGCCGCCACTCTTGGTCGTTAAGTGAAGGCCATCGGCCACTGCGTTGTGCGTGGTGAGAGGTAATGTCTGACATTTATTACTCTCAAAGCACTCTTGACATTGTGGATGCCGGAATGTTGAATTTCCTAATGATTTCCGAAATGGAATGTCCCATGCATCTACCTCTAACTAGCATTCTTCGTTCAAAGTTTGTTAATTGCCTTGTGTTGCCATAATCACGTCGGAAACCATTTCACACGAATCATCTGAGTAGATGACAGCTCCACCAGCGTACCAACGTACTGCCCTTTTATACCTTGTGTACAAGATACTACCACCACCTGCATATGTGCACATCGCTAGTGTATGACTTTTGTCACCTCGGTGTACTTGGCACCTTACAAACTATCACCTTTCGTAAGGACTGGCGTAATTTCACTAGGAAACCATGCGGCCTACTTTTGCTTTTGTAACATTTTTACTAATTTTGCCACTCGGGTTAGCTGTGCGGTCTGGGGCGCCTTGACACGGCCTGCGCGGCTTCCCCCGTCGGAGGATCGAGTCGTCGCTCGGGCATGGGTGTGTGTTGTCCTTAGCATAAGTTAGTTTAAGTTAGGTTAAGTAGTGTGTAAGTTTAGGGACCGATGACCTCAGCAGTTTGGTCCCATAAGACCTTACCACAAATTAAAAAAAAAATACTAATTTACTGATGTTTACTGATAGATAATTACTACACAGGAACCAAGACATGATCAACCGCGAGAATGAATGCCGCTTGTTGGCTTAGTGGGAACGTGACGCGGTAACGGAATGATACAAGTGGAGAAGAGACGAATGGGTAATCATTCCATCAACGGCGTGGTCCGCAGAGGGTTAAAATCCAATGTTGTACTAGGTGGGGCTGTGAAATGAGGGGACTACCACTGTAAAACTTTTTATTTCAAAAACATACACAATTAATTATTGTTACCGTCATTACGCTTCCCTTCTATATCCCTACAATGCCCCATGCGAATTTTGCATTTGTGGAAACAATGTTAAAGTCTTCCACTGTGAGCTCCTTGATGACGCATGCCGCTTTTGTTTCACTGCTTCATCAGACTGAAATCTTGTTTCGTTTTAATGCAGATCTGACCTTGGGGTATATATAAAAGTCACAGCGTATTAGGCCAGGCGAATAAGGTGGGTGCTCTTACACTGGGATTTTGTACTTCAGGAGAAACCTCTTAACAGACAATGCGGTATGAGCTGGTGCGTTCTCTTGATGCAGAACCCTTGACTTGTTCTTGCACAATTCGGGCTGGCCACAGTGGCCGAGCGGTTCTAGGCGCTTCAGTCTGGAACCGTGCGACCGCTACGGTCGGAGGTTCGAATCCTGCCTCGGGCATAGATGTGTGTGATGTCCTTAGGTTAGTTAGGTTTAAGTAGTTCTAAGTTCTACGGGACTGATGACCTCAGATGTTAAGTCCCATAGTGCTCAGAGCCATTTGAACCATTTTTTTGAACCGAAATTCGGGCCTTTTTTGTTATTTTCTCAAGGAGTTGAGCAAGATCCTTAAGATAGTAAAGGTGATTAATATTTTGACATTCAGTTACCCAGTGATTATACAAAATTTCATGAATATCGAAAAAAAAGCCGATAACCTATGCTGTGGATCTTGATTTGCTCAGTCGAGGTTTTTTCAGCTCTCGGAGAATTTTGGCCCTTCCAGTGCATGGACTGGCGCTTAGTTTCTGAACCATAAATGATAAACCAAATTTTGGCGCTTAGTTTCTGAACCATAAATGATAAACCAAATTTCGTCACATGATATCACTCCTTACAAGCAATTGGGATAATTTTCAGTGGTATTCAAAGTGTCAGTACAAAATTTTCAGTAGCTGCCTTTTGCTCGATCGCGAGAATTTTCGGCACCGGTTTCGCATACAGTTTTCTCAAGTTAAATTGGCTATGCAAAAGTTGCCCTAAGCATTCTTTGTTAGTTCCTACAGTTTCAGTAATCGATCTAATATTCAACTGATGGTCAGATCGAATCAGATTACCTACTTTTTCGATATCCCCATCCCTCTTTGATGCTGAACGGCGTCTCGGGCGTGAGTCATCTTCAACGTTTTCTCGGTCATCTTAGGAACTCTTGAATCGCTCAAAAACTGGCGTAGGAAATAAACAGCGTTCACCATACATTTTCTTATTCTTCCGTATCCGGATGCAACAGTTATATCTTCCCTTCCCAGTAATTAGCAACGTAGGTTGCTTTGTCGTTGACTTTCAAAATATCGTCTTTAGTGCGTGTTATAGACATATCTGGGCAAATCAGTAGGTGGTCCAAGTCCTGTATTGCTCCGCATTCACACCTATCGCTATCACTGTAGCCTCATTTAAACAGGTTTGATTTGCACCCATTTACTCCAGTGCGCAGCCGGTTTAATAACCTCCAAGTTGTAAAAGATAGTTTAAATCCTACAGATCCCTCCTCAAGTAGTTCCATTTGGAGTGTGGCACCATTTCTTCCCAAAAAGAGATAGCCGCCTTGCGACGGGCTTGATGGCGAGCTCTTCAGTAGTTTCAATGATACTCCTGTGGGATTTCAGCCGGACACGTAGTTTTCGGTGCATATGCATCGGGTGTCGAGGATCATTCTTTTGTTTTGATCTTTCGATCTCGGTGGCTACTTGTCTGCGGATAGTGGGTGGTGCTATACCTATGATGGGATAAATTTTGTCTTTGGGAGTTGGTTTGAGGCATCCTGTGGCAATACGTACAGCTTTGTCTACGGCGACGTCAACTTGCTTAGTGTGAGCAGAGTTTCTCCAAACTGGCGCCGCGCATTCCGCTGCTGAGAGATACTCAGCGCCAGGCCCGTGGTGCGCAAAACGTGTGGTTGACCTCCCCACGATTAACCTGTTAGCTTCGGCAGTATTTTGTTCCTGGCACAGACTTATTTTTAGTGTTGTGACAGTGCTGCTTAAAAGTAAGCGCTCTGTCCAATGTTACTCCCAGGTATTTTGGGCTGTTTGTATGATTCAGCTCTTCCCCTTGCCACATGACTCGGAGTTTCCGTTTGGCTTGTTTGTTCCTAAGATGAAAGGTGGATACTTGAGATTTACTAGGGTTTGGTTTGAGATTATTGTCTTCGTAATAGCTAGCAAGTTCTGTTCAGGCTCCTGTGAGATTCTCCTCCACTTTTTCAAAGGTTTTATCCTGTGTGGCCACTGCTGCATCATCGGCATAAATGAGCATTCGTGTCTGGTGGCTAATGGGAAGGTCATTCGCATAGATGTTAAATAATATTGGAGCCAAGACAGTACCCTGTGCAAGTCCGTTTTACTGTGTCCTCCATCGGATGTTTTTAGATTGTAAGGTTACATAGTAGCTACTATGTAACCTTGCAGTCTAAAAACCATACACTGGTTTTAGTAGAAGATAAGGTTCTGTAGCAGTTTTTCCACGTTTCATGCGGAAATTCATGACACTTCGTTTGTCTGTTATTACACTTATCTTCCGACAAAACAAAATAACAGCTCTTACTCGAAGGCCATGGCCACGCTGATATGTCTGCAGACGATACTTCATCTGTGACAGCATCTGTCCCGTTATTACATAGCCACACCTCGTAAGTGACGCTGACAAAGACGATGTAGTTACGGGCCGGCGCCTGGAGAGGATAGACTCAAAGCTATTAAGGTAGATCGTATGAATTGTACTTCTTGTTACGCCATATCGTTATTCATGTCCGCGTGCGCCGTCATCCAGGTGAACGGCTGTTAGAAGCACGCACACTGCAGGCCGGTGGGGGGCAGTGTGACGCTATGCGGAACATTCACGTTGGCCTCAAGTGGTAACAGTCGAAGCCACCTTGATAGCCGTTGACTACGTGACCATTACTGTGGACCACCTGCATCCTTTCATGCTTGATGTCTTCCTCAACAGTAGTGGGATCACCCAGAAAGATAACTGTCCATGTCACAATCACAGAATCAAGTTACAGTAGTTTGACGAGCATGATAGAGAAATCACGCTGATGTGGTGGCCAACGAACCCGCCTATCTGAACCAAATGTAGCGCATGTGGGACGCTAAGTCCGCGCACACAAACGTGCAGCTCGTAATCTACGATCTACGGGAACTGCAAGACCTGTGTCCTGTGTGTAGGCTTCCGGTGCCACTTACTTCAGAAAACCAACCGACGACCGGTCGAATCCATGCTACACTGTTTTTTTTATTTTTATTTTTTTTTCAAATCCGTATTTCGGCTAGTGCCTAGTCATTATCAATGCACTGTTTTCTAGTCTCAATGCATGTCAGTTCCCTGTTGTTCGGGCGTGTCAGTCACAGTTCTTTGAATACAAGAACTGTGGCTGACGCCCGAACAACAGGGAACTATCATGCATTTAGACTAGAAAATAGTGCATTGATAATGGCTAGGCACTAGCCGAAATCCGAATTGGCAAAATAAAACCTTCAAAAACAAAGGACGACTGATTGCTGCGCTCCATAATTTATATAAAAAATGTCGTTAGAAGAAGCTTCAGAAAATAGCCAGGTATATAAGAAATACAAAATGTTTCAAATGGCTCTGAGCACTATGGGACTTAACACCTGTGGTCATCAGTCCCCTAAAACTTAGAACTGCTTAAACCTAACTAACCTAAGGACATCACACACATCCATGCCCGAGGCAGGATTCGAACCTGCGACCGTAGCGGTCGCGCGGCTCCAGACTGTAGTGCTTAGAACCGCGGGGCCACTCCGGCCGGCTAAGAAATACATTATTCGCTCAATACGCGAATGGAACGGACAGTTAATCACTAATACTGTTACGAAAAGTACAATTAAAAACCTTTTCAGATCTCAAACATCTACATGCAGATTGAAACAACGAATGAAAATTTGTACCAAGGATGGGATCCGAACTATGGTCTGCTGCTCACTAGGCGGATGTGATGACTACCAAGCCACATTTGCACAGTGGATTTGCACAACTGCGCGGACTACCTTAGAACATCTCCCACATCAATCCAAATTCCCATTCACGGCTCAATCCACTTGGTACTGACCGTAAACTCATACGGTATCACGGGGGATCTTCAACTGTATTGGAAAATCACCTCAGCCTCGAACGAAGCCGGAGTCCCTTCCTGAAAACCAGGCACAGGTGATTTAGTCAAAAATGTTACAGTGGTACAAATTTTAATTCATCGCTTCAGTCTGTATATGTTGTTGTTGTGGTCTTCAGTCCTGAGACTGGTTTGATGCAGCTCTCCATGCTACTCTATCCTGTGCAAGCTTTTTCATCTCCCAGTACCTACTGCAACCTACATCCTTCTGAACCTGCTTAGTGTATTCATCTCTTGGTCTCCCTCTACGATTTTTACCCTCCACGCTGCCCTCCAATATTAAATTGGTGATCCCTTGATGCCTCAGAACATGTCCTACCAACCGATCCCTTCTTCTGGTCAAGTTGTGCCACAAACTTCTATTCTCCCCAATCCTATTCAATACTTCCTCATTAGTTATGTGATCTACCCATCTAATCTTCAGCATTCTTCTGTAGCACCACATTTCGAAAGCTTCTATTCTCTTCTTGTCCAAACTATTTATCGTCCATGTTTTACTTCCATACATGGCTACACTTCATACGAATACTTTCAGAAATAACTTCCTGACGCTTAAATCAATACTGGATGTTAACAAATTTCTCTTCTTGAGAAACGCTTTCCTTGCCATTACCAGCCTACATTTTATATCCTCTCTACTTCGACCATCATCAGTTATTTTGCTCCCCAAATAGCAAAACTCCTTTAATACTTTAAGTGCCTCATTTCCTAATCTAATTCCCTCAGCATCACCCGACTTAATTAGACTACATTCCATTATCCTTGTTTTGCTTTTGTTGATGTTCATCTTATATCCTCCTTTCAAGACACTGTCCATTCCATTCAACTGCTCTTCCAAGTCCTTTGCTGTCTCTGACAGAATTACAATGTCATCGGCGAACCTCAAAGTTTTTATTTCTTCTCCATGAATTTTAATACCTACTCCGAATTTTTCTTTTGTTTCCTTTACTGCTTGCTCAATATACAGATTGAACAACTTCGGGGAGAGGCTACAACCCTGACTTACTCCATTCCCAACCGCTGCTTCCCTTTCATGTCCCTCGACTCTTGTAGCTGCCATTTGGTTTCTGTACAGATTGTAAATAGTCTTTCGCTCCCTGTATTTTACCCCTGCCACCTTTAGAATTTGAAAGAGAGTGTTCCAGTCAACATTGTCAAAAGCTTTCTCTAAGTCTACAAATGCTAGAAACGTAGGTTTGCCTTTCCTTAATATTTCTTCTAAGATAAGTCGTAAGGTCAGTATTGCCTCACGTGTTCCAGTGTTTCTACGGAATTCAAACTGATCTTCCCCGAGGTTGGCTTCTACTAGTTTTTCCATTCGTCTGTAAAGAATTCGTGTTAGTATTCTGCAGCTGTGACTTATTAAACTGATAGCTCGGTAATTTTCACATCTGTCAACACCTGCTTTCTTTGGGATTGGAATTATTATATTCTTCTTGAAGTCTGAGGGTATTTCGCCTGTTTCATACATCTTGCTCACCAGATGGTAGAGTTTTGTCAGGACTGGCTCTCCCAAGGCCGTTAGTAGTTCCAATGGAATGTTGTCTACTCCGGGGGCCTTGTTTCGACTCAGGTCTTTCAGTGCTCTGTCAAACTCTTCACGCAGTATCATATTTCCCATTTCATCTTCATCTGGAACCATATAGTTTCATTGGATTAAAGCGCCTACGCGTGGATTTCAGGCAAGATCCTCCGTTTCACTCGATGTTGAGGTGCTATTTCAAATGCAGCTGAAGACCTTCCGCAACGCTGTTCGAGTTAGGGCGAATACCAAGTTGGCTGAGGGTTGAGTGGGAATTTGGATTGAGGAGGGGGGTGTGCTGGAATAGTCGGTGCAGTTGTGCGGAGCCACTGTTGCCACGGTCGTGGGAGATTCGCGCACCTGCCCATTGAGCAAGAGACCCATCTTGGAAACTCAGCCTTCGTCGCTTCAGTCCACATACGCACATTAAAAAATTATGTTTGAAAAAACAATTGAATCAGTAATTCTTTACTAAAATTTTACCATAAACTTTCAGTTTGGCTGGGAATCTGTTCGTTATCCGTGCTCAATATATATCAACAACATATGCTGCGCTATTTACTCAAGGTTCCCTTCCTTCTACACACAACTCTAGGCGCATGCTTTTAAGTTACTGTTAAGCTACAAATCGTATGACGCGACCCTTTATATGGAAGATAAGGTTTTGTTGTTTCTTTTAACACTCCATTTTCTAATTATAGCGTGGTCTCTTACATCAGTACTAAAGTGTTGCGTTGTACGCACGTCAAAGTGTATTACATTGTTGCACTTTATTCAAATGTTGGAAAATGTGTCAGCAGAATAATTTGTCACTTTTTAATGATGAAATAGCTCAACAGATGCTTAAAGAGTACGCCTAAATGATGTAACTGCCACCTATATGAGTCTACATTTTCTCTCTAGATATTAACGTTAAGAACTGCATTATGCAACACTACATTTTAATAGAGACGGTCGATTTCTTCGGTATGGGAACAGACCATCGTCAGATCCAGAAACTGCATCAGCTATGCATTTACGTAACGGAAGTAACATCGTTACACCACTAATAATGGGTGCACATTTGTAACATATATGTCCATTTAACCTCATAGACATTGGTGTGTGGTATACTCATTCACCTATTTAAGTAAATTGAGATGGCTTCCGGAGTCGATGACCTAATCTATCGTCTCTAATAAAATATATTGGTATACCTCTGTACTGCATAAGACAGTTATTAACATTCATTAAAGCTGTGCAACACCGCCTCCATAAAATATAACTGGATATTAATTTGTTTTCCGCCGCCTAGAGAGAGATCGTCATTTACACCTTTACTGGTTATTAGTGCTAAAACCGGCTAACTCATGTTTCCTTGGTATTGATTTGGATGGCTCTTCCTATTTACGCTGCTACCAGTTAACGCCGCACAGCCTCGCTACGTCTTTGCAGTGCTATTGTAATGAAAAATCTTGCACGTGTGGCTGTTAGATAATCTGTAACGGGCAAAGAAACACTAAGACCAAAGCTTCTGTTAACACAGCAGCAAGAAACAAACGCCTAAGCTACAGATTCATATCTGTACAGATAGATCTGAATGCTACCCGCACTCTCAACCTCCTTTACAGGTGAAGATATATCTACAGTATGTATAGGCTATTTTTGGTAGCATGATCCTTTGTTTCTCCCAGGCCCGTCGTATTTTCACAGTCGATTGAAAATCGAGCGGCCTGTTATAGTTCCCTATATAGAGGTATAAGATTTCAGGGAAGTGACGCAGGAACCGGTAATGCTTGAAGGACAACACAGCTCGTGACCGGATTCCTTTCATGCCCCGTAACAGAGAGCGGATAAGCGAGAACGCAGTTTTCCACGCCTCGTGTTGTTCGCCCGAGCTGATTCATTCATCGCGCAGCGTCTAGGCAACTCCGTTTGTCTCCCGCAATGTGTGAATTTTCGTTTCCTCCATTTGGATGAATAGCGTACTGAAAAGACATTGTAAGAGGAACAGTACCGAAGGTAAAACGAGGGTAATAGACTGCTGTTAATAGAGGAGATGTCGAAGTAAGTAGATTAGGAAATTAGATTCTGCCATTTGAACATGAAAATAACTGACAAATGCAGAAATGTTGAGGCTGCAAACTGCCAATATCTAGAAAAACTTTTCTGGAATAAAGATGTGTGTAACACTGTAATATGAAACGAAGTTTAGGAAGTCTTTTCTGAAAGTGTTCGTGTACATTGCACGGATTGAAGCGCCACACACTCAAGGAACCGGCTGTTACAGAAGGATTCTGATGGTTACATTGGTAGATCGAATAAATAACTAACTAATGAAAAGTTATTGTATTAAACTGGGGAGAAATAAATCATTAAGCTGTCTGTTCTTGACATAGTTGTGATTATAGGATTCTTTTGCTGCCGAATGACAACTGGACTGTAATATAAATTATCTAGTGCTGAATAAGTGACATAAGGAAGTGCGTTTGAGGAAAATTACATCCTAGAGACAGTACGCGCAGCTGGTAAACAGCCATTGAGTGACCGCGAGAAATTCTTATTAATAAGCTGCAGCTGTTCAGTCAAGCCGGCCGGAGTGGCCGAGCGGTTCTAGGCGCTACAGTCTGGAACCGCGCGACAGCTTACGGTCGCAGGTTCGAATCCTGCCTCGGGCATGGATGTGTGTGATATCCTTAGGTTAGTTAGGTTTAAGTAGTTGTAAGTTCTAGGGGACTGATGACCTCAGAAGTTAAGTCCCATAGTTCTCAGAGCCATTTCTTGTTTTTTTTTTTTTTTTTTTTTTTTTTTGTTTGTTCAGTCAATATAAAACCATCTCGATGAGGTAAATGTTTAAAAAACTCAAGTTCCTCCTGTTTTAGAGGTGATCGTGTTGTGTGCCTAATGCCATCACATGCCGTAATTCCCAATGCCTTGCTCGATTAACGATGACGAAAGCAGTCTCCCAACATTCTTTCTGCTCAGAGCCGTCTTCCATGGATACGTCCATCGTGATGCTCTAACTGTCACTCATCTGAAAAGACAACGAGATTCCGCTCCAATGTCCAATGTTTTCTTTGCGGCCACAACTGTGCTTCTGCGTCAAGGGAAGACGCAACGATGGTCACCTTGCAACCAGTAGGTGCTGTTCCAGAAGTCGTCGCACGCCCGTGTGGGTATCTTGCAGCAAGAAACTCATTTCCTGGCCCAACGTGAAGGTTAGTGTACCAACCTGCGTTGTCGAGCAAACAATACTTCTGACCTTTTGTGCACTAGCCGCGTGGGGCCCCTGAAATCCTGTATGGCGATCAGAATGACTCTCCTGAATTTATAGATTCCGTATTCGCATTACAGCCAAGAGATAAGGACCGACGAAGGCAGCAATATGGCGGAAAGATAAAGCACAGTTTCGATACGCCATGATCCTCCCACTGTCGACTGCCGTGCTGGTAGTGGTTTCAGCTTTTTACAACGGACATAAAACTCTCTTCTCACAATATTCAGCAGTGATTTCTGAATGAGAAACGTTCTGTGTAATCTTTCCTCATTCCGGGAATAGCTAGCTACACATGAGCGGATTTCTGCGACGAGCCAGAGTCGCAGGCCAATTCCGCGGATAATTTTGACCAGTGCGTCCTGCTGGTGTTAGGACCGTCGTATCCGACCGGGTCCAACGGCCCCGCGGCGTGGGTCACAGCACGTGACACTACAGTTCTCACGAGTGCCAATGGCCAATGGCTAGTTACGATTTCAGACGAGTTTAATAATTCTTAACTGCACGTTTAATTACATGCAAGCTCTCGATAGCACATGACAAAATTAATTAGTGTTTACCTCTTCACGGACGCGCTGTTACCCCTGAGCCCCACGCGGACCCGAGCGTTCGCGATGCACGGCGGGAAAGGCGACAAGTGTGACGTCACAAGTTCATTGCGGGGCTCGTATTTCTCGTGGGCCCAAATCCGACTAACTTGCACGCCCTGTCAGTCGGATCTAGGCTCCCAGATTTGCTCGGAGGCCGTGGGCTTTCGTGCGTTACATAAATCGACATCGACAGATACAAGACTGCAGTGAATGCTCGATAGGACAGAAACCATAAGCGACGGATATCAGTTGTCGCGAGACGATAACTCACCGAAATTATGTAGGAAGCTTTTCAGGTATTATTTTGGTAGCAGATTTTGAAATTATTTTACATCATAGAGTGGTAGTTAGTATGTGCGAGAGTAGAAAGAAAATTATTATAGTCGCCTGCGGTTTGAATGCTGTGTACTCATGTACAGGGGATGGTTGGAAACACCGAAACAACAAAAACACAACACATTACCATACCTTGTACGTTGTAGGAAAACTGGCTTTCAAGTCAGCTTCCAGCCGTCTCCCAATGATAAGCACAGCTCCTATGAGGATCCCGAGGCATCTTACAGCATTTTTCCTGTAAAACTGTGCCGAGTTCAGGTAACGATCAAGAGGTGGGTAGCATTTACGCACACTTCTATCCAAAGGAGACCACAAAGGCGAAATAACACCTAGATATCGTGACTGTGGTTGCCAGGGGAGATTCGACAATAGATCCTCGTGCTCACAAAAACAGTCCTGAGGGGTGCGAGTGTGAGCAGAGACCCTGTCATTGCCGGCCGGAGTGGCCGTGCGGTTCTAGGCGCTACAGTCTGGAACCGAGCGACCGCTACGATCGCAAGTTCGAATCCTGCCTCGGGCCTGGATGTGTGTGATATCCTTAGGTTAGTTGGGTTTAATTAGTTCTAGGTTGTAGGCGACTGATGACCTCAGAAGTTAAGTCGCATAGTGCTCAGAGCCATTTGAACCACTTGAAGACTCTGTCATCTTGGAACACAATACCACCAATAGGGAACAAATGTTGTACCATGGGACGGATCCGATCGGCTTTAATAGTCACATAACACCTTGCAGACTAATCACGGTCTCATGAAATAAAACGATATGCCTACCCAAATCGTCACTGAACCCACGCCAGGTTTCATTCTTGGGACGTAAAATGTGCAAACCAAGACTCGCTTGACCAAATGAGTTTCTTCCACTGCTGCACTATATGGTTTCGACACCACGTTGCCCTGTTACTGGCATTTGTATCACTGACAAGTGGTTTTGGAATTCCAGTTCTCGGGCAAGGGTGTGCGTGTTGTCCTTAGCGTAAGTTAGTTTAAGTTAGATTAAGAAGTGCGTAAGCCTAGGGACCTATGACCTCAGCAGTTTGGTCCCATAGTCCTTACCACAAACTTCCAGTTTCCAATTCCAGTTCGCCCTGCAGTTCCCTGCTTCTGGAGCTCCGCTTCCTTCGTATTGTGCCGGCACTGACATGCTTCGCGAACTTGACATTCAGTTCTGACGTGACTTTTCGTCACAGTTCTCTTCAATGGCCGTCTTTCACGATCACTCAACACGCACTTTCGTCCGCGTTGTGACTTGGGAGATTAAGGTTTTCCGCTTTCCCTGTATGCGCTATAAATTTTCGATATGGTGCCTCTTGAAACACCAAATACTTAGGCAACCTTGGTTGCATGGTTACAGAAGGACCCACCATACGGGCACCAACAATTTAGCAACGTTATGGTTCACTGATCTCCGACATAGCGCACTCACAATTGCACAGTACATGTTTCTGACCACAAGTGACACATGACATTACAGAGGTGCCGGTCGGGGTAAAATACAAGAGCGCACACTGCAGGCTTGACTAGAATCTTCATTTATGTTCTGCGGTTTTTCCATGTATTTGTTCAACCACTATATTTCTCGAAAAAAGTCGCACGAATGGTTTTTGTTGGCACACATCATAGTGTTGACATATACATTTCAGTCTCCCGCTTCTTTCAGAGGACCCCATCTATTCTGAAAATTGATCTCTACTTTGGTAGCTTAGCTTTTATTACAATTTGATCCACACCTGGAATAATATCTAGAAATATTTCAAGCACCTCTTCGGACACACGATTTTTGGATTGCAGGCCGCCTAATGTCCGTGGATCAAGTTCCCCAAATAAATTCTTTGGTGGTAAAATTGTATAAGTTTTCCATGGCATCTTGGGTCCACTCCTTCACCATATTTGGAAAAACTAAAACTTGTTGTCAATTGAAATTAAAGCAAACTGAAGGCCCATCCCAGATATCTACTCGCAAGTGCCCAATTGAACAGGCGGGATCTCCGGTTCCATGAACTGTGGGTAACGGCCTGAAAGACGTGTCTCCATTGACGCACAGATGGAGCCTGCTGGTTTTTCAGAATCAGTCGGAAATATTTACGACTCGTCGCCAAAATACTCTCTGTATGGCCAGATAACGTACCCTAGATTTCTTTTCTAAAAAAAGCTCATAAGATAGCGATATAAACGGATACCGATGACGGTATTATACCGTATACAAGTTATAAAAGGGCAGAGCGTTGGTGGAGCGGCCATTTGTACTCATCTGATTAATGTGAAAAGGTTTCCAATGTGAATAAGGCCACACAACGGCAATTAACAGACTTTGAACCCGGAATGGTAGTTGGGGCTGGATGGATGGGACATTCCATTTCTGAAATCGATAGGGCATTCAGTATTCTGCGATCCACACTGCCAAGAGTGTGCAGAGAATGCCAAATTTCAGACATTTCCTCTCACCACGGACAACGCAGTGGCCGACGACATTCACTTAACGACCGAGAGCAGCGCCGTATGCATACAGTTGTCGGAGTTACCAAACAAGCAATACTGGATGAAATATCCGCAGAAATCAATGTGGGACGAACGACGAACGTATCTGCTACAATAGTGCGGCGAAATTTGGCGTTATGGGCTGTGGCAATCAGACGATGGATGCGACTGCCGTTGTTAACATCACGACATCGCTTTCAGCGCCTCTCCTCTTCTCATGACCATATCAATTGGATCTTAGCCGAGAGGAAAACCGTGACCTGGTCAGATGAGTCCCGATTTCAGTTGGTATAATTTGATGGTAGGTTTCGAGCGTGGCGCAAGCCTCACAAAGCTATGGAGCAGAGTTGTCAACAAGGCGCTGTGCAAACTGGTGGTGGATTCATAATGGTGTGCGCTGTGTTTACATTGAGAGGACACGGTCCTCTGGTCCAACTGAAGCGATCATTGACTGCAAATGGTTATGTTGGGCTACTTGAAGACAATTTCCAGCAATTAATGGACTTTGCGCAACAACGATGGATGACAATGCGCCATGTCACCTGTGGCAGAAATGATCGCAATTTGTTTGAAGAACATTCTGGACAATTCGAGCGAATGATTCGGCCACCCAGATAGGCTGACATTAATCCCATCGTACATTTATGGGCCAGAATCGCTAGGTAAGTTCGTGTACAAAATCCTGCACCAGCAATATTTTCACAGTTATGGACTGTTACAGAGCCGATACGACTCCAGTATTTCTGCAGGCAACTTCCAGCGACTTGTCACGTCGAGTTGTTGCACTACGCCAGGCGAAAGGGGTGCGACACGGCATTAGGAGGTACCCCATGACTTTTGTCTCCTCATATAGATGGCGTTATTCCCACTTACTTTGTGCAGTTGCACTGAAATGCTTATCTTTCTCATACGCAGGCGTGTAGTGCAGTTCGTAACTATTTGTTTTCGTAGTGCCTGCACGGTGTTACAATCTTAATGCCGATACCTTCGGTACACAGCAGGGCGATCACCGGAGTGCCACGGACCGCACGTAAGCGGCGGTAGCCAGCGGCAGCGCAGGCCTGCGACTGCGGAGGCGCCGGGGCGGTCGCTCGAACAGCCTTGAACCCGGCGGCCACGCCTTACGTGGAAACAAAACCAGACCGGCCTCACCGCCACCGCACCGCCGCCGCCGCCGCCGCCGCCGCCGCAGCCACTGCCAGCGCCCGGGTTGTTCGACCCCGTGGGGCTGAAGGCGACCAGGTGGCCTTCCCTGCCTCAAGCCGCCAACGCCGTGCCCCACCCGACGCACACTGCCATCTGCGGCGACGCTAAGTCGTGCACTCTGCGGAACATGGATCGTGGTCTTCGTTCACCACAGAATTAATGAATTGCAGCTAATGTAACGTCCCATACCATTACGAGGGTCTATTGCTTGGTGTCCAGCGAAGGAGTCCATGATTTCAAAATTAAATGTCTCGATAACTAGGATGGCTAGACGAGTGCAACAAAAGATACGATTATTGTGAAAGCTACAAGCATTTTATGCATAAGCTGCACAGAAATTTTGAAATACACTGATCGAAAAAAATCGAAGTACCAAGAAGGATTTGTGCCACATAAACTAAGGGGAAACTACAGCCGTAATTTTTCCCGAGGACATGCAGCTTTACTGTATGATTAAATGATGATGGCGTCCTCTTGGGTAAAATATTCCGGAGGTAAAATAGTCCCCCATTCGGATCTCCGGGCGGGGACTACTCAAGAGGACGTCGTTATCAGGAGAAAGAAAACTGGCATTCTACGGATCGGAGCGTGGAATGTCAGATCCCTTAATCGGGCAGGTAGGTTAGAAAATTTAAAAAGGGAAATGGATAGGTTAAAGTTAGATATAGTGGGAATTAGTGAAGTTCGGTGGCAGGAGGAACAAGACTTTTGGTCAGGTGATTACAGGGTTATAAATACAAAATCAAATAGGGGTAATGCAGGAGTAGGTTTAATAATGAATAGGAAAATAGGAATGCGGGTAAGCTACTACAAACAGCATAGTGAACGCATTATTGTGGCCAAGATAGACACAAAGCCCATGCCTACTACAGTAGTACAAGTTTATATGCCAACTAGCTCTGCAGATGATGAAGAAATTGATGAAATGTATGACGAGATAAAAGAAATTATTCAGGTAGTGAAGGGAGACGAAAATTTAATAGTCATGGGTGACTGGAATTCGTCAGTAGGAAAAGGGAGAGAAGGAAACATAGTAGGTGAATACGGATTGGGGGGAAGAAATGAAAGAGGAAGCCGCCTTGTAGAATTTTGCACAGAGCATAATTTAATCATAGCTAACACTTGGTTCAAGAATCATAAAAGAAGGTTGTATACCTGGAAGAATCCTGGAGATACTAAAAGGTATCAGATAGATTATATAATGGTAAGACAGAGATTTAGGAACCAGGTTTTAAATTGTAAGACATTTCCAGGGGCAGATGTGGATTCTGACCACAATCTATTGGTTATGAACTGCAGATTGAAACTGAAGAAACTGCAAAAAGGTGGGAATTTAAGGAGATGGGACCAGGATAAACTGAAAGAACCAGAGGTTGTAGAGAGTTTCAGGGAGAGCATAAGGGAACAATTGACAGGAATGGGGGAAAGAAATACAGTAGAAGAAGAATGGGTAGCTCTGAGGGATGAAGTAGTGAAGGCTGCAGAGGATCAAGTAGGTAAAAAGACGAGGGCTAATAGAAACCCTTGGGTAACAGAAGAAATATTGAATTTAATTGATGAGGGGAGAAAATATAAAAATGCAGTAAATGAAGCAGGCAAAAAGGAATACAAACGTCTCAAAAATGAGATCGACAGGAAGTGCAAAATGGCTAAGCAGGGATGGCTAGAGGACAAATGTAAGGATGTAGAGGCTTGTCTCACTAGGGGTAAGATAGATACTGCCTACAGGAAAATTAAAGAGACCTTTGGAGAGAAGAGAACCACTTGTATGAATATCAAGAGCTCAGATGGCAACCCAGTTCTAAGCAAAGAAGGGAAGGCAGAAAGGTGGAAGGAGTATATAGAGGGTTTATACAAGGGCGATGTACTCGAGGACAATATTATGGAAATGGAAGAGGATGTAGATGAAGATGAAATGGGAGATAAGATACTGCGTGAAGAGTTTGACAGAGCACTGAAAGACCTGAGTCGAAACAAGGCCCCGGGAGTAGACAACATTCCATTAGAACTACTGATGGCCTTGGGAGAGCCAGTCCTGACAAAACTCTACCATCTGGTGAGCAAGATGTATGAGACAGGCGAAATACCCTCAGACTTCAAGAAGAATATAATAATTCCAATCCCAAAGAAAGCAGGTGTTGACAGATGTGAAAATTACCGAATTATCAGTTTAATAAGTCACAGCTGCAAAATACTAACGCGAATTCTTTACAGGCGAATGGAAAAACTGGTAGAAGCGGACCTCGGGGAAGATCAGTTTGGATTCCGTAGAAATGTTGGAACACGTGAGGCAATACTAACCTTACGACTTATCTTAGAAGAAAGATTAAGAAAAGGCAAACCTACGTTTCTAGCATTTGTAGACTTAGAGAAAGCTTTTGACAACGTTAACTGGAATACTCTCTTTCAAATTCTGAAGATGGCAGGGGTAAAATACAAGGAGCGAAAGGCTATTAACAATTTGTACAGAAACCAGATGGCAGTTATAAGAGTCGAGGGCCATGAAAGGGAAGCAGTGGTTGGGAAAGGAGTGAGACAGGGTTGTAGCCTCTCCCCGATGTTATTCAATCTGTATATTGAGCAAGCAGTAAAGGAAACAAAAGAAAAATTCGGAGTAGGTATTAAAATTCATGGAGAAGAAATAAAAACTTTGAGGTTCGCCGATGACATTGTAATTCTGTCAGAGACAGCAAAGGACTTGGAAGAGCAGTTGAACGGAATGGACAGTGTCTTGAAAGGAGGATATAAGATGAACATCAACAAAAGCAAAACGAGGATAATGGAATGTAGTCAAATTAAATCGGGTGATGCTGAGGGGATTAGATTAGGAAATGAGACACTTAAAGTAGTAAAGGAGTTTTGCTATTTGGGGAGCAAAATAGCTAATGATGGTCGAAGTAGAGAGGATATAAAATGTAGACTGGCAATGGCAAGGAAATCGTTTCTGAAGAAGAGAAATTTGTTAACATCGAGTATAGATTTAAGTGTCAGGAAGTCGTTTCTGAAAGTATTTGTATGGAGTGTAGCCATGTATGGAAGTGAAACATGGACGATAACCAGTTTGGACAAGAAGAGAATAGAAGCTTTCGAAATGTGGTGCTACAGAAGAATGCTGAAGATAAGGTGGGTAGATCACGTAACTAATGAGGAGGTATTGAATAGGATTGGGGAGAAGAGAAGTTTGTGGCACAACTTGACTAGAAGAAGGGATCGGTTGATAGGACATGTTTTGAGGCATCAAGGGATCACAAATTTAGCATTGGAGGGCAGTGTGGAGGGTAAAAATCGTAGAGAGAGACCAAGAGATCAATACACTAAGCAGATTCAGAAGGATGTAGGTTGCGGTAGGTACTGGGAGATGAAGAAGCTTGCGCAGGATAGAGTAGCATGGAGAGCTGCATCAAACCAGTCTCAGGACTGAAGACCACAACAACAAACAAAAGTTGGTACGCTGTTTCTACATACTAAAGATGATGTGTGTTCAAACTTCGCACCAGGATCATGAAAGTGACGCTAGTAGCGGCACTATCCGGATGGAAACCAGGATTGTTTAAATACACTACTGGCCATTAAAATTGCTATACCACGAAGATGACGTGCATCCGACGCGAAATTTAACCTACAGGAAGAAAATGCTGTGATATGCAAAGGATTAGCTTTTCAGAGCATTCACACAAGGTTGGCGCCGGTGGCGACACCTACAACGTGCTGACGTGAGGGAAATTTCAAACCGATTTCTCATACACAAACAGCAGCTGACCGGCGTTGCCTGGTGAAACGTTGTTGTGATGCCTCGTGTAAGGAGGAGAAATGCGTACTATCACGTTTCCGACTTTGATAAAACTCGGATTGTAGTCTATCGCGAGACATGTAACCAATGCCCCCCCCCCCCCTACGATCACGCCAGGTGATACGCCAGTATGGCAATGACGAATAGTCGCTTCCAATGTGCGTTCACCGCGATGTCGGCAAACGCGGATGCGACCATCATGATACTGTAAACAGAACCTGAATTCATCCGAAAAATGACGTTTGACCATTCGTGCGCCCAGGTTCGTCGTTGAGCACACCATCGAAGCCGCTCCTGTCCGTGATGCTGCGTCAAGGATAACCGCAGCCACGGTCTCCGAGCTGATAGTCCATGCTGCTGCAAACGTCATCGAACTGTTCGTGCAGATGGTTGTTGTCTTCCAAACGTCCCCATCTGTTGACTCAGGGATCGAGACGTGGCTGCACGATCTGTTACAGCCATGCGGATAAGATGCCTGTCATCTCGACTGCTAATGATACGAGGCCGTTGGGATCCAGGACGGCGTTCCGTATTACCCTCCTGAATCCACCGATTCCATATTCTGCTAACAGTCACTGGATCTCGACTAACGCGAGCAGCATGTAAAAATTTAGCAGCAACAAGTAGTACATGATTACTTCCGTGGGAAGTATGAATAGGTACGTGAAATAATACAGACTGCCCTATTATTCCGTACCTCGGTCGATAGACAATAAGTAAATCAGTGTCACCAATGCAGAGTATATACAGAAATGATAGAAGCAGCATGTAATCTTGTTAGCCACTAGTAACTTTAAACGTGAAATCCTATAAAAAGGGTCAGGATCGTTCCGCTAGTATTACCTATAAGTGTAGTGAGTCCAGCTCGTACGTAGTTGGGTAGCGACAGAGTAAGTCACTACACGCAAGGGATCACGCCTACAACGTGCTGACGTGAGGGAAATTTCCAACCGATTTCTCCTACACAAACAGCAGTTGACCGGCGTTGCCTGGTGAAACGTTGTTATGATGCTTTGTGTAAGGAGGAGAAATGCGTACCATCACGTTTCCGACTTTGATAAAACTCGAACAGTAGCCTATCGCGAGACATGTAACCAATGCCCCCCCCCCTCCCCCTACGATCACGCCAGGTTACGCCAGTATGGCGATGACGAATACACGCTTCCAATGTGCGTTCTCCGCGATGTCGCCAAACGCGGATGCGACCATCATGATGCTGTAAACAGAACCTGGATTCATCCGAAAACTGACGTTTGATCATTCGTGCACTCAGGTTCGTCGTTGAGCACACCAACGAAGGCGCTCCTGTCCGTGATGCTGCGTCAAGGGTAGCCGCAGCCACGGTCTCCGAGCTGATAGTCCATGCTGCTGCAAACGTCGTCGAACTGTTCGTGCAGATGGTTGTTGTCTTCCAAACGTCCCCATCTGTTGACTCAGGGATCGAGACGTGGCTGCACGATCTGTTACAGCCATGCGGATAAGATGCCTGTCATCTCGACTGCTAGTGATACGAGGCCGTTGGGATCCAGGACGGCGTTCCGTATTACCCTCCTGAATCCACCGATTCCATATTCTGTTAACAGTCACTGGATCTCGACCAACGCGAGCAACAAGTAGTACATGATTACTTCCGTGGGAAGTATGAATAGGTGCGTGAAATAATACAGACTGCCCTATTATTCCATACCTCGGTCGATAGACAATAAGTAAATCAGTGTGACCAATGCAAAGTATATAAAGAAATGATAGAAGCAGCATGTAATCTTGTTAGCCACTAGTAACATTAAACGTGAAATCCTATAAAAAGGGTCAGGATCGTTCCGCTAGTATTACCTATAAGTGTAGTGAGTCTAGCTCGCACGTAATTGGGTAGCGACAGTGTAAGTCACTACACGCAAGGGATCATTTCAACGTGTTGAAAAGAATCGTCCCGTGTCCAGGACACGGCAAGGTCTCCCGGAGTGAGGTGTGGCGTTGTTTCCGCGGCTCGTGGCTGGAGACAGAGCAGTGTCTCCTCCACCCTGGAGAGAGAGTACAGCTGGCCGAGATGCGCAGTGAACCGCGAGTTGGCCCAGCAGGCCGCGCCTCTATTATGGCGGCGTGCCCTCGTGGTTCCGCCTCATAACGCTGCTGTGTGCTGTTCCTCGCGTCGCCCGCACCAAGTCTTACGTAACAGCCACCGGGTGTCCGTTGTCCCCTGTCCCCGCTAGCAACGAGATGGTCACCACACGTTGCCTCCAGCACTCGGCTACGCCCCGAACAGGAACTCCACCCACTCGTGGTGTTTACAGACACGTAAATCACGCAGTGGAGGTCACGGCCATGTAGAATTTAGTAGGACTGGTTCTGACAACAGCTCTGACGCAACGGAAGTGGTAACATATGAAAGCAGGATGGAGTGTTTTGTTTCGCAAGGAATGAAGATTAAATTCACTTCTCTCTTTCCACAATCTTTTCTTCCCACTAACAACTATAATATAGTAAGACAAACATCGCTTGGCTTCTTTTTTTACTAAGGTTCCCTACCTCAGTCGGTAAAAACGAAACCCTTATGGGATTATTGTCCGTCTACCTGTCTAAGTCCGCAGCTCGTGGTTGTGCGGTAGCGTTCTCGCTTCCCACGCCCGGGTTCCCGGGTTCGATTCCCGGCGGGGTCAGGGATTTTCTCTGCCTCGTGATGACTGGGTGTTGTGTGTTGTCCTTAGGTTAGTTAGGTTTAAGTAGTTCTAAGTTCTAGGGGACTGATGACCATAGATGTTAAGTCTCATAGTGCTCAGAGCCATTTGAACCTGTCTAACTGTTAAAAACCCTTTTTCTCAGTAAAGGCAGACATATCAAGTTGAAATTTATACCAACAACTAAGGTCTACACCAGTATAATATCGAGACTTCTAAGTCAATGCGGCAACGGCCTTGTCGTAGTGGACACACCAGTTCACATCAGATCACCGAAGTTAAGCGCTGTCGGGCGTGGGTGGTACTTGGATGGATGACCATCCGGGCCGCCATGCGTTGTTGCCATTTTTCGGGGTGCACTCAGCCTCGTGATGCCAATTGAGGGTCTACTCGACCGAATAGTAGCGGCTCCGGTCACAGGAAACCATGATAACGACCGGGAGAGCGGTGTGCTGACCACATCCTCAGCTGAGGATGACACGACGGTCGGATGGTCCCGATGGGCCACATGTGGCCTGAAGACGGAGTGGTTTTTATAAGTGAATGCAGTCAAAATGTAGGGCTATTTGGGTCATATATTTTGATATTCGCAAACTCTTATCAAAACGTGTAAGATACTTCCCATTGACCTAGAATCAGGAACTTTGGCAGGAAGCAAGGTTTTCCAGCACAACTAAAAGAAAAAAATCCGAAAGTTGTTAATATGTAATTCTAACATACGAAAAATAATTGTTACTTGTTATCTGATTCAGTATCTGTGTACCTGTCTGTTAAAACACCTTTACCTCAGGAACACGTAGAAGTACGAAATTGAAATTTATGTTAAATACTAAGGTCTGTGCTCTCTGGGTGGAGT
Organism: Schistocerca serialis cubense; assembly: GCF_023864345.2. Classification (NCBI taxonomy): domain Eukaryota; kingdom Metazoa; phylum Arthropoda; class Insecta; order Orthoptera; family Acrididae; genus Schistocerca; species Schistocerca serialis. The sequence continues at coordinate 215,386,870 of NC_064639.1, read as the reverse complement.
AGAAGTTAATCTTCAAAGTCAATATACTGAAAAGATAGGGCCATTTATGTCACATATTTGGATAATCGTAAATTTACTCATTAAAATTTATAGGGTACTTCCCGTTGAATTAGAATCACGAAATTTGTCAGCACAATGCAAGTAGAGGTAAAAATCAGGGAAGTTTTAAATTTTTAATTATCTCACAAGAAATGTTTTTGGCACATGTTACCCGGCTTCAGACTAAAAAATTAAAACATTCTCGAAAGCCTTGGAAATCCCGGGACCGATACCTTGCCAGTATCAATGTCGATAACATGCAAAAATCGTAGAGATTATCGATTGCCTGGATGGATTAACTGTGTAGACACGTAACTAAGTTTGTAGGCGACCCTCAGGGCACGATTTCTACTCTCGTCTATTCTTTTTTCTCTCCTTTTTTTCTGGAGGGGGGAGGGGAGGGGATTCCGATTTTTCATCTCTTGCTAGAGCACATCTGGACATCTTCCGAACCAAATGTAATTACCACGAACGATAGTTCTTCAACACGGCCAAGATCTAGTCAAAAACACAGAAGTCGAGTGGACTGAAATGTTACCATCATCCTTCATTGTCCCTATAATTCACAAAGGAGGTATACTTTTATCACTGCACACTTTGCCCCTTTCTGTGTTTCGAAACGTTAAATTGTGAATACTGATAACGAGAGCGCGTGTGATCCTACATTTCTTTTATTAAATCGAACAACAAACATCGCTGACAACTCAAACTTTTGGTGGCGTCCATATGCTTGTAGCACACATGTACAGAGCACGTGCATCAAACCTCCAGTGGTGACAGATCACGTAGTGGGGAACAACTTCTGTAAGAGACGAAACCCTCGCTGACGCTTCCCGTCGACGATGGGGATTTTTTATTGTTCACTGGCCCTGGGATGTTTAGATGTCGTCGAACTAGTAGGATCTAATAACCTGGTGTTCTACCCCAGCAAATTGATAAAGTAATTTTCAACAACGAAATCTTAAGAATGGGTGTCTCTTAGCAGAGAAATATATTTGGGATCGAATCAGGAACTTTAATGTTGCTGGGCTTACCCCGTTTCATACGGAGCAGATGATTAGATTATAGGCAACCAACAAGACATATGCGTGGTGCAGAGTGAGCAACCCCCGCCAACCCTCAGGGACATAACAAATACGAAAGCGTCAGGGTCAGCGAACATTTTTCCTCTAACAAAAGTTGTTAGCCTTAAACGTGATCTGTCACCCAGGAGGTTCGATGCAAACACTTTGAAACACTCCTTACTGAACAGAAATAATGCAACTCATACACACAGACATAAATTCGCATTTAAAACATTTTTCAGATTTGCGTGGTCCTTTACCTGCCGAGCTTTCCCAAAAGCCTAACTTAAAAAGTTGAGGCAGTAAAAAGACTTCAAGCTGTATGTGATTCACCTTGTTCACTAATGGCTGAAAATCTTGTAATGATCCAGTCGGCCTCCTGTTTCAACGTCGAAGAACAATAGAATTAAAAACAAACATTTAAAAACGAAGGCGTCATCGTTCATAGCGTCAGACTCTCCAGACGCAAAAAACCTAACAAGTCAGAAAGTGCCACAAATATGAATACAATCAGAATCACTAATGATACCGACTCAGCCGTACTGAACACGTCGGGTCGTTTTATTGACTTGCGCAATATGAACTCCTTGACCCTCTTCAGCAGTACTGTCTCGTATCCGTCACTTCTAGCCCTGCGAGAAGTATTGCACTTATCACTTAGTTACTGTCTGTGTCATAATTTGCAGCGGTAATGTGAGAGCAGCACAAACAGCTGTGAATATAATCTACATCTATAATCGCTAGCGGTATTACGGCGTGAGGTGGATACAACTTGAGGTATCACTGTTATTTACACACATTTCTGTTCCATTCGCGAAAGGTGCATGAGCAGGACGACTGTTGAGCTCTTGTATGAGCTCTGATATCTATGATTTCCCCCACCGTGGCCATTTAGCCAAATGTATGTGGCAGTATGTTGCCAGCGATATGCTTTTCGAATGTTAAACTGTAAACTTCTCCGTGTACTTATATCGGGTACAATCAGAGTTTGACGAGCATCATCGGGACGTTCTCGCACACACCAAGGACCTGTGACGATACGCGCGTGATGCCACCTGTCTTCCGTGTTAATCTTAGTTGGTAGCTGCCCAGCTCAACACGCAGAATTGTTGAATCTGTCAAAGGAAGCTTTTTCAAGCAACCTCTGTAAAGGGTGAATTAAGTTTCCTTAAAATTCTTCTAAAGCATCTGTCTGATATCTATTCATCCCACAATTAGCTTTACATAAGCATTTTACTTTAAGCTGCCCCGTACTGACAGTCCTAGAAAATTTTACAGTCGTTATTCTTCCCACTGAGTAATAGTCAATCGTATAATTGAACAATAATAGATGTTTCGGCTTATTTCTCAGCAATTTGTTATTATAATAAAAGAGGAAGTGTGTCCTGTCGTGGGGTGCTAAATGCCCAATGCTCTCGGTGGTTTGATGTTCCGTATAACTCACAGTGCCATTAATAAGTAATAGCTGTCATTACGATTAATTATCTAATTATCAACATAATATTCGATAATGATTGTCAATAGGCAAATTTTCACTCAAAGTTTCACGATATTTAAATAAAGTGCACTGAAGCTAAATGTCACATCGGAACCAAATAAGTCCAATGTAGACATTTTTCAATAATTTTGTTGCCCCTGGCATACCGGAATTAATAACCAAGAGGATGGCACTCTTATCAGTACAGAGGATTTTGTATCTGGAAGAATGGGGTTCAAAGGCCCGCCAGATTTACACAGAAAAGGAGTAACTTGATCTCTGTCTCCCAAAATGGACGTCTATAGTGATATAGGTAACAACTGTTAGTGTTGCTGCGAAGGGCCGGCCGCGGTGGTCTAGCGGTTCTAGGCGCGCAGTCCGGAACCGCGCGGCTGCTACGGTCGCAGGATCTAATCCTGCCTCGGGCATGGATGTGTGTGATGTCCTTAGGTTAGTTAGGTTTAAGTAGTTCTAAGTTCTAGGGGACTGATGACCACAGATGTTAAGTCCCATAGTGCTCAGAGCCATTTGAACAATTTTTTTGCTGCGAAGGAGGGCAAGAGAAACACCGGTTTCTAAACTCAGTTTAGTTCATCTGATTCAGGCAGTACAAACATTGTTAGATCTCCATACATTCAGACAGATTACTTGTAGATGTATGGTACTGTAGTCTTTTGAAGTGAAGGAGATGTAACGTCATACACTTATTTCCAATTCTGTAATGCAACAATTCAAATTAAGTGTTCATCGATACTGCAAATGAGTACGACGCTGTTTAGTTGCTTTATTCATATCAGAACCTGTAATTTTATATTTTATGTCGACAAATGCTCCTCATAATCTTCCGGCGATACGAAATCCCCAAGCGCATTGTTCCTCGAACAGCTCATTCATCCAAACAGTGGAAGAGGAAACAAATAAAATAGTACTTCCGTCAGCTGGAAACAACAGAGTATGGCGTAATACATAATGTGAAAGCACGTAAGTGTGCCACATTGGCTCAATGGAGGCTCTATTATACGGTTCAGTGAACCATTAAGGGAAACATTGTACCCGAGACAGAGGCAGTCAAGCGATTTATTTTGAAAGCGGCGTATTAGCGAAAGGTAACCACGAGAAAACTACCTTGAATGCCGTTCTAACAATACATATTAAAGGTCGTTCGCCAGAAATCGATTTATTTCCCAGCCAAATACGTCCATGTGACCGAAAATGCTAAATCATTCAGTTCAAGAATAGGAGATAATATGGTACATTTGTTTCGAGCGAATAGTAAAGAGTTGCACAACGTTCGTTAAGCGCAGTAACAACCTGCTGTATTGAGAATAGAAAGATACTTTCTAAAAGCACCGTTTCCAATATTTATCATCGAGTCTTGAGATTATACACTAAAAAAGACGTGCTGGATGGTTTAATCGTTTCTATCCTTGCGTTCGTAAGATCAGTTCTCTGTCTTCGAAGTGTGACGCGTGTTTCTGACAGCTGTAAAACTGAATAAGCTTGTTGTAGACATGGTGTAGTTGAAGAATTATCAACTAACAAGGAGGAGAGCCAGTGTCTTCTCTTAAAACCCACAATTATATGACGAAATTTTTCTCGATGGAAAAGTATTTCGATTAAAAATAAATGTCGTGTGACTAGGGCCTGCCGTCGGGTAGACCGTTCGCCGGGTACAAGTCTTTCGATTTGACGCCACTTCGGCGACTTGGGTGTCGATGGGGATGAAATGATGATGATTAAGAGAACACAACACCCAGTCCGTGAGGGGAGAAAATCTCCGACCCAGCCGGGAGTCGAACCCGGGCCCTTAGGATTGACATTCTGTCGCGCTGGCTACTTTTTTTCCGTTAAATCTCATTTTGTTCGTTGCATCTGCTCGGGGCGGACGTCATATGACATCCGTTTAAGTTCGTTGTTGATCGATTAACTCAGTTTTTTTTATTACAGAGGGCAGCTAACCCTCCCACCGAACACGCTGAGTTACCGTGCCGGCAGCCACTCAGCTACCGGGGACAGACAAGGATTTGGATTGTGCGGTAGTGAAGTGATGTCCCCCAAATGCTTAACACTGATGCAACCTTGCGATGTATGTTTTAATCGTCAGCTAAAGAATTTGATCAAAAAGCTTCAAAACTGCTTTCATCTAGTCCCGAGAAAACAGCGTCAAAAATACGTTTCATTGTACATTACAAGCTATCGTTGCCAATATATAGAGAAATGATGCGTTACACGTCGTTTACTGCCAAACTGTGCAATGGGAGGGAACATCTTATAGATACAAATGAAGTTTCTTTTTCGTACAGAAACTTTAGAACACCATGTAATTGTAAAAATGCTGCGATTATAAAATGTGCAAGATGCCGAAAAAGGTTAATGCTTTCTTCGATTTTACGATGAATGCCCCGACAAGTGTAAATCATCTTATAGTGTAATAAAAGTATTTAATTTTATATACGAAGTTGTCGTGTATTCTTAAACCCCTTCCCCGAAATTTATTAGCGATCCCAAATTTTCATTTGCCTTTCCTTATTATGCCTTCTATGAACATTTTAACAAATACAATACAATAAGTATTTTTTCGGTTTATTTGCAGTGTAAGTATTATAAAAAAAGCTACTCTAATGTAAACAGTTCATGCCTTACCCAGCCCGCTCTAAAAATGGAATTTTTTCCAAACGCGTGGCGATGCATTTCAGTCACTTTCATTTCTGGCCAAGCCCTGCATATTTCATAACTTAGGACGAAGTCAGTGACAACGAGTAGACGCAGTCCCGTTGTAAGCTGAAATTTCTTCACTGAGTACAGTACTCCAGATATATGTAGTTGCAGTGAGTGTGTCGTCCGCCGCTGAAGTCTGTGCGGTGCGTTTGTCTCCGTACAGTCATGGTAGGAATGGTTTCCTGACGCTGCACTTTTACATCGACGGCTGTGAGGAGATTACGTCCTGAGCAACGATCTATGGATGTAGCAGATTGTCTTCCATATACTAAACACCCACCGCTCATCTCAGAAACCAGAATTCTTTTATTATCTTCGCTTTACCCGATGGTTAAACTAATCATAATGGTACTCCGGGCGAGTGCTGCAGTGCGGGCTGTATACATCGTAGGGTGCTGAAACATCGTAAGAATGTTTAGTAATCGGAGCGGCAGCGGACTAATCATACTTCCAGTTTCCGCTACTATGTGAAAATATGGTGCTGTAAGCAGACAGAATGTGGCGTGGGTGCAGGAAAAAGAGAGAAGCGACCAGACACACGATAACGGTTGTTTTGGCACGTTAATTAGTATATGGTCACAAGTTACAATAACTGTTCAATATAGCCTCCCGACTCATGAAAATGCTTCATCCGTAACATGGCATGATCGACAGTCGATCGCAACATATCCATTGTAATCTGAGATATATGTCGTCACATGCAGTAATTCAGACGAGGAAGAGTTCGGGTACGTTCATCATAGAAACGATCATTCAGATATCTCCACAGCCAGAACACTCATAGATTCAGGTTGGAAGATCTGGAAGATCACACATCTTGAAACTGCCTAGAGATGATGCGGTAATTACTGAAGATTTCTCGAGGCAAATCTTTCCCCTGGCAGTCTGCATGTGATGTCGCCCCGTCTTGCATAAAAATGGTAGTGTGAACAAAGTAGAGTTTTTGAAAAGCTGGAATCACGTGTTGCAGATGCAGGTCCTTATAACGCCCAGATGTCACTGAACACCTCACAGGCCCGAGAGATATCTCCTCTAAGAAAAACGGACCGCGAATAAAGGAGTTTGTGAAACCACACCACACAGGCAAATAAGCTGAGTGCAGTGGATATTTCAGCAAAACATGTGGAGCTGTAGAACACAATACGCGACGGTTCTGTGTATTCACGATACCGTGCAGAGTAAACTGAGCTTCGTCTGTCCAAATAATATGCCACATGCTATCGATTTCCACGCGAGCCAGACACCGAAGAGCTAAGTCACGGCTGTGAAGTCTAATTTGGGGTTTCATTTGGTGCATATTTTGAATCCTGTTGTGATACCAGTGTAAAATGAGCCGTAAAATCATTTCAGCTGTTGACAAGGGGAGAGACAATTTCCATGACACAGACTGAGAACTGGCTGGAGAATTTGAGGCATATGCTACATAGTCGGTTACAGCCACAGCGACTTCATCAACAACTGCAATGGGAATCGGCCGCCTCCATCTCCCTGCTGCGGCACCTAATTCACCTGTTTCTGCAAATTTGTTGATCATCAGCCCATTTATTATCATGAGAACTCTTCGCAGCTGTCGTTCTGATGAAACCGCTTTACCAGCAGCGCACGGTCTTTCTTCTCAATAGCCATTGCATTTCATATGGAAAGCTTAATCCCTCTTAACCATTTAGACCAAAAGTCACTTCACAAAAGAAATCAATAATCACCACCAAGCGACGGACAGCATACTGACGTCAAAGCAGGAAACATTTCACATTTTGACTGCATACAGTGCCATATTTTCACCTGGTAACAGGAGGCAGAACTATTATTTTTTTTAAGCGTACTCTTCGAACGCCCCAATTAGCGACACACCTATAGTGTTTTAGTGTCCTGCAGTGTATACAACACGCACTGAAGCACCCGGAAAGCCATCAGTTTAATTACAACCACCCGGTACAACGATCCGTGCGTCTTGCACCTATTATCATTCCACGTTCAAACCTGGTTAACGCGTGACATTCTGCCATGTTCACAACACACCCAACTGTAACAGACTGCTCAGGAATCATGTCTACAATCGCTCTATATGCCGCCATCCAACGTAATGTTCGGGTGTCATACACAGTACCTTTCCACATGGGGTTACCTTTCCCAGCGTTTTTGTAGTTGCTTCTTTAAAAAAAAACTAATAAATAAACATAAGACGTGGTTGATTGTCTTACAGTGAAGGAAAAATCGGGCCATGTCATTTCTATGTAACTATTCCGGGACTTCCCTTAAAGGATTTGTCCTCTTTGAAAATTTCAAAAAATCTACTTTTTGCCTTACAGCGTTCTTTTGGGATGTCTAATTTATCACAGTAGTCATCCCAAGTTCGCCAGAAACTCCGTTATGGAATTACTAGGCGGTTTGTGAAAAATGTCTTCGAAATTCATTCAGAGCAGCAAAAAGATAACCGACATCTCGGCGAATGTGGCAGCATGTAATTTCAAAAACGATGTAACAGGCATTATGAAAATTATGGATGTGCTCGAACATGAGATCGATCCGGCCTCTTACAGCTTCTGCACGAAAGTGCACGAAAAGCATATCGAGCGAGCAGAACAGTGGATGGCAGAAGCTGCCAAAGAGGCCCGCAGGACCAGCTTGGCCAGGCCACGACTACAAAAAATGTAAACCAAAACTTTAAACGCGTTTTTTTTCGAAATCGTGTTTTCAACATGGCGGGAACCGTACCTTGAGAGCGGTACATATGTTTTTGATCGGAATTTTATGTCACCATTCTATATTAAATTCTCTATCATCTTACGTAGCCGTTTTGTAATACCCTCAAAAGTGTATTTTCGGTGCAGGCTTTTGTGTCGATTTTTTGGGCGAAATAGATGACAGTTTTTGTCAACACGTCACTGTTTTGTTAGAGAATAGCCGGCCGGTGTGGCCGTGCGGTTCTAGGCGCTTCAGTCTGGAACCGCGTGACCGCTACGGTCGCAGGTTCGAATCATGCCTCGGGCATGGATGTGTGTGATGTCCTTAGGTTAGTTAGGTTTAAGTAGTTCTAAGTTCTACGGGACTAATGACCATAGATGTTAAGTCCCATAGTGCTCAGAGCCATTTGAACCATTTGTTAGAGAATATTTTTCAGTTATTCTACGCATATTGGTGGAAAATATATTAAAAACAACATTTGTAAAATTATCGTGTTACGGATTTACCAGTAGGACTTCAGGAATTCCAACCAATGACCAGTTTTTCGCTGTAAGGGGTCTTTAGCTTGGTGCAGCGGTTACAGGAAGAGTCCGATGTGGACACAAAATTTACTTCTTAAAGACGAAACGGTAAGCAGTTAAACTGTATCATCAGATTTAGCGTTACTTTTTATTTTACTTGAAAAAAAAATTACGAAACTCGGCTGTTTTTTATACTTTGAAAGAGGACTGCTCCTTTAAGCAACTTAGGGAACTAGGGAAAACCTAAATCCAGCTGACCGGACGCTGCTTTAATCGTCATTTTGGTGAATTTGAGGTACAGTGTGCTATCTGCTGTACCACCTAACGCATGACTATAAAATTTAGATCTCACGAAAATTAAAGACACTTTCAAAGGGCTTGATGGCCGAAAAACAGCGCCAGACAGTGCAAAATGGTGCAAGATGTTCAAAATTCCGTGGATAATAGGGATAAGCTGTAGGAAAAGACGAATACTATACAATGCGTACAATAACCAAGAAGGCGAAGGATGAAGTGGGCGGATTGAAAAGGGTGTGAGAAAGGGATGTAGTCTATCGCCCCTAATGTTCAATGACAGAATAACATAAAGGTTCAAGAAAGGAATTGAAACGCAGGCTGAAAGGATGTCAGTGACAAGATTCGCTGTCGATATTTCTATCTTCAGTAAAAGTGAAGAAGAATTGCATGACATGTTGAAAGGAATGAACAGTCTAATGAGTACCGAATACGGATTAATAGCAAACCGAAGAAAGGCGAAAGTAATGAGGAGTGGCAGAAATGAGATTAGCGAGAAACTTAACATCGAAATAGGGGACCACGAACTATACGAAGTTAGAGAATTGTGCTATCTTGTAAGCAAAATAACACATGACGAACGATGCCACGAGGATATGAAACGCAAATTAGCACTGGCAAAATAGGCATCACTGGACAAGGACTGGAACACATTGAAAACACTGACAAGAAGAGGGGACAGGATAATAGCGCATGTTTAAAGACATCAGGGAACAACTTCCTTGTTACCACAGGGAGCTATATAGGTTAAAACTTGAAAGGGGTGACAGGGACTGGAACACGTCCAACAAATAATTGATGAACGTAGAGTACACGTGCTGTCCTGAGAAGAAGTGGTTGGGATAAGACAGAAATTCGTGGCGGGCAACAAAAAAAAAAAAAATAAAATAAAAATAAAAATAAAAAACATAAAAAAGCAGTGTAACTACTTTATTTACTCTTGGAAATAAATTACCTAAATTTACCCCAACTTGGGGAAGAACGTTTTCCTTCAAATGATTTCGATTCAAATTCGCTGATCGTCTCTTAACACTTTCATTTTTCCTTATTCAGGTCGATTTGGTATGAACATTCAAAACTATGTTGCAGTACTCAACATGAGAACCTAGAATGCAATTTTACTTGCAGGTGAGCTGCACTTTGTCAGAATAATCCCGAAGAGACAGTAAGATAAAGGCATGAAACTGCATGTCACACACCTCAGTAATTTAAAACACTGTCTAATCTAGCTACAGGAAAATACGGTCGGTAATGAAGAAGGTAACTGAGAAACGCGAGTTTCAAGACATACATAGAATCGATTCGATACAGTTAACTTTGTTTGTGAAACAGTGTAGATTGATGAGTATATTTATTTATTTATATCGTCGTTTCATCTACTAACATCATCAGATCAAAATTCTGAGACTGTAATAAAATGTTCAGTGTCACTATCAACGAAATCTAAGTGTAAGCAGGGTGTCAACTGAAATAGGGGATACACATCTTCCTTCCAGCGAGCACCCGGGGATACTGGGTTTGAAATTCTTTTTTCTTCATTACGTGCAATCAAAAGGAACAAGAAACAAGAAAATTTCGTCGAAAAAGAAATGCAGAGAACTGCAGAGATGCTTTATCGGTGTCCAATTAAGAGGGTCTCTCCTTACACTGCACTCCAGACGTGCTGCGTTATTTTCCTTTCCGGAGCTGATACCACGCCCACACAACTACGACCTTGATTTTTTAAAAAAAGGAGTTACCTTGCCCAAACAAAGGACAGTTATATCTTATTGATGGCTACGAGATAAAACAAACGGTCAGCTTCCTTCTTTTCTTTTCTTGTGTACTCCGTAATCGTAAGAAAGGTACGTGTTTTTCGCACGGTTGGCCAGACTAAAATTACGGTTTACGCGATCGTTATCATCCTTCACGGTCCGCACTGCCTCATTAAAAGGAATTAGGCGTGGACCCGTAAATCGACGAGTGCTGTTGCTTTACTCCGCTCTCGTAACATGGCTGCGTAAAGCATTTGGTAGGTGGGTAACAATATATCTCTACTGACAGTGGAATAAGTGTTCTTCTTGTTATGTTGTTTTTCAGCGCTCCACTTCACTCATAATAACGTGTTGAAAGGGTGCTAACTCAGAAATTTTCCTTCTTTGCAAGTACGTTTCCCACTTCAAGAGCAAAGGTCGTCTGACGTTCCATAAACCTGTTGCTTTGTTTAGAAGATGACAGTGAGGAATTGTATCTAAAGTTTTCCGAAAATCAACGTCGTCATCTATCAGCTCCCTCCCGTTTTTCACGAAAGAAAAGAAAAGCGTGCAGAATGCAAGTTAATTCTTGTACAATAGTTGTTCGATCTCCGTATCATCTTCACATCTGACGGCACCAAAAGATTCCGTAGCTCTGTAACAAAATGTCGGCAACGATATTCTCTTGAGCCTGTAGATCTAGGTACCCGTCTTATGGTTCGTTTCAGAAACAGGTACGGTATATACGTGATGACGTCCATTAGCCAACGCTCGTAATCATGTATTGTATTTTATTGTATTGTTTTTGTGCCATATACGCACAGAAATAACATGTATACCTGTCCACATGTACTAGCGATATATTAAATGAGATATAAAGCTAAATGCTTAAGATAATGTGCTTGTAAATTACCGACTGCTGAACGTGACACATTACACGAAATATAAAAAGAATACAACCTACTTGTAACATGTTTCCATTGTTATTTGGCCGTCTTGTCACATAGTGGGGAAAATATATTAACAGTTGTGGCGATTCTCTTTGAAATAATAAAGGGTTCAATTATTATTTTTCCATCTGCCTCGTTTCCATTTGACTGTCTTTTATATAAACTTCCAACTTTAAAATGTAATCCTTTCAATGTTGAAGTATTATAGTCTAATAGCCTTAAATTTTCTGACTCGAAAAAAGTGCACTTTTACTAAAACAACATGTTAGTAAATGAAGCATCTCTATTTTATTGTTTAATTAACTAAAAAAGTCTTACGGTCTTAGTAACTCTTAGTGCACGCCCAAAACTTTCGCTACGTGAAACAGAACCATTATTTTGCCAGTTTAAGGAAATCGGGCAAACGTAATAGAAATAATATTTTTTGCCCTTTCTAATGGTTATTGACACTTTTTCTGTGTTTACGATGATACGTAAAATGCAGTGGCTATGCAACTTGCAATTTTATACAAATAGTTCTACGAGCGTCTTTAAATAGGAGCAGCACAGAAAAGAAGAGTCCTTCAGCATTGAGCACTTACCGAACAGTCATTATGTAATTTATTCTTGTTTTTGTATCCATTTTTGTTTCTTTGTTTACAGCATGCTCCATTACAATATTTGCAATACTACATGAATGTATTGTGCGGGCATGTGGAACGTAGTGTAATATTTGTGTTGTATAATGATGATCAGAGAAGGAAGAGGGTGAACCCTTTGCTGGCACATAGCCTACTCATTGCGGGTACAACCAAGGGGGCCACCAAGCTTAACGTTAACATTTGATGGACGAATCGCCATTAACAGTGTCACATGCCCTCACTTCATGAGGCGCTACGGACCGGTTTGGTTTTTATACCAGGACTTTGGCGCAAAGCCTGGTGATCAGGAGCTTTGCGTCACCGCCTCTCCTCCCATTGTGGCCAAACACTGGCAGTGAAAATTTGTTATCCTCGGCTCGAGCACCACAACACAAGCGTGCATTAGCGACCTCGGCCACGGAGGCGGGTTACTTATTCTTGTGTTTAAGTTTTCGTGAACCACTTCCTCCACCATGTAAGATAAAAACTGAATCTAAACTCAGCCTGAACGGGCCATAAAGGCCCAATGGTACCAACCAGCCGCCGTGTCATCCTCAGCCCACAGGCGTCACTGGATGCGGATATGGAGGAGCATGTGGTCAGCACACAGCTCTTCCCGCCGTATGTCAGTTTACAAGACCAGAACCGCTACTTCTCTATCGAGTAGCTCCTCAGTTTGCCTCAAAACGGCTGAGTGCACCCCACTTGCGAACAGCGCTCGGGAGACTGGATGATCACCCATCCAAGTGCCAGCCCAGCCCAGCCCGACACACTTCGGTGATCTGACGGGAACCGGTGTTAGCACAGCGGCAAGGCCGTTGGCACCACTGTAAGACAGCTACAGCAAATGAAGTTTAAAACGTGCATTAATAGTTTTGATCGATTTGCATCTGAACCCAACCAGACGACGAAGCAACGAAACGAAAAGGAAAGATAAGTAAAATTTTGTTCGAGCTGAAACATTTTAACACACAGTATTTCCATATAAACATTTCGACCCGATCGGGTCTAGGCAGTGCAGTAAAAGTATTCGTTGCATACTGGGACTCGCTTGCAATGACCAATCTTAACAGCTTAGACCAAAATAAAAATTTAATTTACACATATAGAGAAATGTTATTTTCTCGAAAAATTACGTCATACAAGGGAATGGATGTTGTAACTGTCAAACAGCATAACATCTGTACTTTCTTCGAACATTACAAGATTGCTTCTTCTACCCGTTCACATTAATTTACATTTATCCACATTTGAAGTAAGTGGCCATTATGAAATTTTCAAAATGGTTCAAATGGCTCTAAGCACTATGGGACTTAACATCTGAGGTCATCAATCCCCGAGACTTGAACTATTTAAACCTAACTAACCTAAGGACATCACACATATCCATGGCCAAGGCAGGATTCGAACCAGGGACCATAGCAGCAGCGCGGTTCCGGACTGAAGCGCCTAGAACCGCTCGGCCACAGCGGCTGGCATGAAATTTTCACTTTGCAGCGGAGTGGGTGCTGATAAGAAACTTCCTGGCTGATTAAAACTATGTGCCGAACCGAGACTCGACCTCGGGACCTTTGGCTTTCGCCGTCAGGGGCTCCCCGACTAAGCTACCCAAGCACGACTTCACGACTCTTTCTCACAGCTTCAGTTCCGCCAGTACCTTGTCTCCTACTTTCCAAACTTCACAGAAGCTCTCCTGCGAACCTTGCAGAAGTAGCAGAAAAGATATTGCGGAGACATAGTGTAGCCACAGCCTGGGGGATGTTTCTAGAATGAAGTTTTTACTGTGTCCGCTGAAGGCCATGGTCCCGAGTCTGAGTTTCGGTTTGGCACACAGTTTTAATCCTCCAGGAAGTTTCAAGATGACATTCATTGTACCAAATAGAATTTCTGTCCATGTGGTGCAGTAGCCTTACAGGGGCGACTTGAATGCCTTTTTTTATTCTTCTGGATAGCCTGTGAACACTTGCAGTGCGTTGTAAATGCGGCAGGCGACACGCTGGTCGACGTGTAACGCAGCTCTCCGACAAGAAGCAGCTCAGTGGCTGGTTGCGGCGTACCCCGTCGGTCCGGCCCGGACCGGTCAGCGAGCAGCGAGGCGGCGGGTTCGCAACCCGATGCCGCGTGGCCTTCCAAGGCCGGCCTCCTTTGTCTTGCAGGATGGCCAGCGGCAGTCTTTACGTAAGGTGGGGTGCCGCCCAGCTTCTGGGCCCTCATCAGCAGGGGCGGGTCGTACCGCCGAGCAAAACACTGGTTGAGCCCGGCGGCCCAAGTCTTTCCTACCGGAACGTGCCCGCGATCTACAAACATCGCCCGGTGCTCGCATTCTGCACGGTGAGAGTTTTTGTGATACACGGCTGCAGACGGATACGCCACCTTAGGTGAGATCGCTAAATTATGGGTTCGCGTTTGCTCTCGGGATTAGCAATCGTGTCGGTGGTAGGCAGTTACAGCACTGCGGTTCTTTGACTGGACGAAATGGACACACAATCGGCGGAAGTTGATAGGAAATTGAGGTAATTTGTAAACATCTTTACGATAGTTCTAGTGAGGGTGCATAATGCACTAATGGGTGAAAAGGGATGTGTTTAAGTAATACAAAAGATGTAATTACATGGAGGCAGTGATGAGGGGAATAGAGAGCTATGGTCAGAGTAGCAACCACAAAAAGGCTGTGCACAAAAAACTCTGTTTGAAGGCAACGTGATAAAATTGTATATGATAGAGGCAGCGACCGGACGAAACTATTTCAAACGCTTAATAATGCACAAACTGCACTTTACAAATGGTTGCTATAATTGAAGCAATGTGGCCATCTTCCATTCCACTGAACAATTTAGTTACCGAGCAACACATCTATATGGAAAGGAACCCAGTACCTCGTGGTCATCACCACCGTATCGTTGTCGTGTTGAACTATTCCGAGCAGCTTGATTTTTTACGATTATATACACTACTGGCCATTAAAATTGCTACACCAAGAAAAAATGCAGATGGTAAACGGGTATTCATTGGACAGATATATTATACTAGCACTGACATGTGTTTACATTTTCACGCAATTTGGATGCATAGAGCCTGAGCAATCAGTACCCAGAACAACCCCCTCTGGCCGTAATAACGACCTTGATACGCCTGGGCATTGAGTCAAACAGAGCTTGGATGACGTGTAGTTATTCGAGCAATCAGTACCCCGAACAACCACTTCTGGCCGTAATAACGGCCTTGATACGCCTGGGCATTGAGTCAAACAGTGCTTGGATGGCGTGTAGTTATTCGAGGTATCACATCTATCTTCAGCATTCTTCTGTAGTTTCCATTCTTTCTTATCTCAAGTGTTTATTATCGACGTTATATTCTGTGTTATTTGAATTGACTTTCTTACTATTGGCTATTTACATTATATATCCTCTCTGCTTCAGACATTGTCAATAATTTTTCTGCGTAAATAACTTATCTCATCTACTACTTATAATGTCCTGTCAACTAATCTGACTCTGTTGACATCACATTAAATTCGACATCATTCCGTTACCCTTGTTTTACTTTTGTTAATTTTCGTTTTATAACCTCTATTCAACACACTAATGTTTCCGTTCAGCAGCTGTTCCATGCCATTTTCTGTCTCTCACAGATGTACAATCCGTCAGAAAAAGTCGAAATTTTTGCTTCTGCTACGTGAAGTTGAAGTCTTTTTCCAAATTTCTCCTTGATTTTTTTTACTGCATGCTTGATATACAGCTTGAATAGATTTACGTTTGGACTACGCCCTGTCGCACTTCCTTCTCAACCACTAGCTTCCCTTTCGTTTTCTTCTACTCTTACAACTGCAGTCTGTTTTCTGCACTGGTTGTAAACAACCTGTCATTGCCTGTGTTTTATCTCAAATACGTTCAGATTTTCAGATCATGTAGTCTGTTCAACGTTGTTAAAACCTTTCTCTAAAACACAAAGGTTATAAAAGTAGGTCCGTCTTTCTTCAGTCTATTTTCTGGGATAAATCGTAGGGCCAGTATTGCATCGCGTATTCCTACATTTCTCCAGGACCCTAACTGACATTCCTCATAATCGGTTTCTACCAGTTTCTCCATTCTTCTGTAAATAAGCGGTGTCACTATTTTGCAGCCATGACTTATTAAACTAATAGTTTGAAAATATTCACACTTGTCAGAACTGAACGGCCTTGCCGCGGTGGTAACACCGGTTCCCGTCAGATCACCGAAGTTAAGCGTTGTCGGGCTGGGCTAGCATTTGGATGATTGACCATACGGTCTGCCGAGCGCTACTGGCATACGGGGCGCACTCAGCCCTTGTGAGGCAAACTGAGGAACTACTTGATTGAGAAGTAGCGGCTCCGGTCTCGGAAACTGATATACGGCCGGGAGAGCGGTATGCTGACCACATGCTCCTCCATACCTGCATTCAGTGACGCCTGTGGGCTAAGGATGACACGGCGGCCGGTCGGTACCTTTGCGCCTTCATGGCCTGTGAGGGAAGAGTTTTGACAGAACTGACTTCATAGGAATAGAAATTACAATATACTTCTTGAAGTCTGACGATATTTCACCTGTCTTATATATCTTGTATACCAAGTGGAAAAGTTCTGTCACGACGGTCTCACTCAAGCAGCTCCGTAATCTAGAGGGAACATGGTCTACTTGCTCTTAGGTCAGTGTCGAGAGAAATTCAGCCTGTAGCATCATGTCTCCGGTCTCATCTCCATCTACTTCCTGTTCCCTTTCTATAATACTGTCTTCAGGTTTTATCACCAAGCGTAAGAAGCTCAAAAAATACAAATATCTTACGTTAAAAACCATAAGCCATAAACCAAACGCCGACCCATTCTGTCAGCGGATCTCTGATTTCCCATTCGCTGGTGTTGACTGCTAGAGCAAACGCCATCATCTGAATTAGGTTAGAATTTTCTCGATGTGACATGGCACATCCAGTGTCATTTGGTTTCACCAAGCGTTCTCCAAGAAATGTTTTTTTTTCTTTTTTTCCGTGGGTAGACATTTCTCGTAGGCACTGCGCCAGGAGTCGGTACATGGTTAAGCACAGCACCCCGCCTGCTAGCTGCGTGTGACTTCACTGCAGCCGGCGGGAGGGGGAGGAAAGCAAGGCGATGCATCACGCCACGCAACAAGAGGTCTGCTTGCCATTAGAATACAATGCGTTGGATGGAGCGAAGCGTTCTGTCGTGTGGCTCGCAGGACTGCGTCGTGGAAGCTGGCAGGCGCACCGTGTGTGTACTCTGTACATGCTCAGCGTCGACGGAGCCGCTCCCGTCTGGTTAACAGCTAGTAGGATGACAGGATACGCCCGCAGACAATTACGATCGCCGGCGCACTGCAAATGCATTACAATCCATACGCGACGCTGGTCGTAGTGGAGAAAGAGAACACATGCGTTTCACGACTCGCGAGGCAAACCTCTATCGTACGTGCAACACGAGCGTTTCGTTTGTTAACCCTCTTTTTTTTTCGAAAAATGTACCAGAGCCCTTCGAGTCAAACTACCGAGGTTACTGCAACACAGATGTATCCAGTGGTATACTGAGATACTTCTACTAATGAAGTGCATTGTAGTAGTCACTTCACAGAGTTCAAAGCAACAGTCGGCGTGGGCATCGTGGACTGTGATTGTAAGAAATTGTGTCATGCTTTCTTTTTTAATTATTTCTTATAGTGATCGTACTGAGGAGTGCAATGACATTAAGCAAGTATATCTAAAGTTATTATAACGTAGTTTTGAGTGTGTGCTACTGCTGTTGTTACTGGTCTCGAAATGAATCCACTAGAGCAATAACTACTTTTGCTATAAAATTTTTGCCTGTTATTTACGACTATAATTTGTTTTAGGTATTGTGCATTCATGGAAGTTTCGAGATGTGGAATTGTGTCTAGGAAAAATTCGAAATCGCTTTCAAATATGTCTTATGAAATAATGGATGTCTGGTAATTGTATTTACCATTGGTTCGAAAGTGAAATCACAACTTTAAAATCATTGATTGTTCACGTTTTGCCAATTTCTTCTTGTATTCGTTGCTTATTATGATAATAAAGCTTCTTTTGCGAAAAATTTTAAAATTATAATCCAAATTAAAACCATTTCCTTAAAACAACTGATTTTTTTACTTTTTTCCCAATTTCTTCTTGTATCCGTTGCTTACTATGACGATGAAAGTCAATTAAGCGAAAAATTTGAAATTCATGAGCCCATGAGCCCATGCCGTTGCTCATTTAGTAACACCAATAATCCCACCACCTATATCCTTAAAGAATCGGACTCCCATGTATAAAATGCCTGATTATTTAAGAAATAAGTTATTGCGTTAAATATTTTATCGTAAGCATGTAAAACATGTTTGAAGAGCTTGTAGGTTTTCACACATCTCAATGTTTATGACGTCTTATCTTCTCAACTATGTGTCGCACAATGATAACAATTTGGAAGTGTAAGTGTGTTACGAATAAAGTTAGTGGTAAAGAAGTAATAAATTACAAGTAAAGCATCGTGCCTGATGCTGAAGCTGAATAGTGAAAATTTAGTAAGCGTTGAACATTTTTAATTTCATTATCTTGCGTGGGCGAGCGAGGGGCGTGGTGGAGGCTGGGGGGGGGGGGGGGGGGGAATCATCGAGATAAAGTTTCGAAAAGATTCGAAATAACGAGTAAAACTTGGAAGTCGCTAAGTATTCTGGATGCATTTAGTCTGTGTAATTTGCCCGCCTTGAGCTATCCTGCCTCAACATATATACACAGTTTCTAACTTCAGTATTTATACTAGCATGTTAAACCTTTTTAAGATTATACCACATAATGTGTGTCTTATGGCACCTACTTAATTTTTTAGATTTGTCCACAATTACATGAAAGCTTCAAAATGAAACATTTGTTGTTCCTGGAGGGTCGTAGATAAGTAACCTACAAATGGATTTGGGTGACTGGGGTTAACGAGTGATCCTTTAGCTATTTAGTAGTATAGAACTATGGCAAAATGGTAATATTTATTGACTTATTTATTTTCAGTTTCATCTTCGCAACGTGGTACTGAGTTCAGTAAATAACAACAAATTATCATTATTACTGTTGTTATTATTATTTCGTTTGACTCTTCAAGGAGGAAGTAGAACAATTAGCTTTAGTCTTCTTGTTCTTATCTTTCCCTAAACTTCTTCATCTTGTCACTATGTGTCGGTCATCTTTCTAGTGTCTGTGCGTTTTCTACAGGAACAGACTTCCTTCTACTAATTGGTTGGGCTTGAACTTACGAAAGTCGATCTTCAAACAGTATGTCGTACGTGTTGTTGCCGAAGGGTCAACAGCGGAATCCTGGAGATCGCTTTAGGTGTCGGCTAGCCACTGTACTTTGGTTTTTCGGGTCTTATTTATGATATCGGAAATTTCGTTATTTAATCGAGAGTCGTCCATTACTGTTACATTCCTAAAAATTTCAGGTGTCTTTTCCTTCAAACTAATCCAATGATTATTTTCGATGCATTTGTCATTACTACTGAATTCACATGACCTGTCCTCTAGAACGCAACTCAGGCTGTGCTTTACGGTTATTATTAAGATCCATCGGCTATTCATTTGGCTTCCTTCTTTTACAAATAATTAAGTGTTCAGCCCCGATTCCCCACGGCTGTCAACAGTGGACACGGCATGGTCGCAGCCTTGCAGCAGTGAATCCGGTGACCAACACTACTTCACATGTCACCGGGCATTGCCAAGTCTCATTGTCAGGTTGACTCAGAAGAAGCTTTATAACAAATGTGTTATAGGGTCATTAATTTTATACATTCTGCATTGTGTTACCAAAGAAGTTAATACTTTAAGGCATATGTAGAACATTCCATCAGCTGTTGTATTTTAATTAACAGTTCCGTCCAGTGAACATTCTAGGGAGACAGGTGTCTAGGAGTTTTTGAAGTGCTTTACTACCCATTGAAACACGTCCTACTACAACTGTTTTCTTCTGTACCGAAACTCTCGGCAAAGTTATAGCCTAGAAACGTGTCTTATGAAAGAGTTCAATGGATGTAACCGGTATCATAAATTTAAATATTTCATTATAACGGCTGGCGAGGTGTTTTACATATAACTGAGAATGCAATAGGATCCGATCTAAGACGCGTTTAAGAACGAGTTTTAGTTTTCGTGAGACACAAATTCTTCTTTTTTTTTCCTACTTCAAATTAGGGGAAACCTCTGAAACAGTGTACGTCTGTCGAAAGGACGAAGAGGAAACAAATTCTGTTCGTTAAATTTGAATTTAAGCTAATGCCTCAGCACTTCATATCCAATCATAACAAATAAATACTGGTAGAACAACGATACATTATAAGGATAAGAGTTTAATTTCATTACATTTTTCTTCGGCTCAAACAGATGCAACATTCGTTTGCTCTGGAGTGGTACGTAATTAGTGACTTTCCCTTGCTACATTTTAAAAAGTATTATGAGCTTCTCATAACCTTCGATGATATCACAGTCCAAGTTAATTCTTTCTAATTGGTGTACACAACGTTCTGTACACAATTTATTTCGTGGCACACCAAGACTCATTTGCAAGATACTACTAAGAAGAAAATCCGGGAAGCAATAGCGGAGACCAATCGCTGTGTATGTGATATACTGTGACCTACGAGATATATAAACAATTAAAACAAATAACGACTTTGAGTAATAGGAGATATGTAGGACTATGACACTCCTAAAACTGAACATATGGAGACGAAAAGACGACAACGTGTATCCTGCATAGTTTGAATCATATTCACAGTGCTGCATCTAAACAAGGTCATTCATATCCCACTGACCACGCCCGACATTAAACCTACAAGACGGTTTTGGAACGCATGCAATTAGCTGTTCCTGTTGCGTCATTCAGACGCGCGGACAAGATGTTTACGAAGTGCGTTAAGGGAATGGTGAGGTGCGAAGCAATAATCTCTCTTCATTTGTAGATCCTTTTTTTCTGTCTTAGCGCCGTATTAATATGAGACGGTCGTATTTCAGGGGTTCGAAGTCAGCAACGGCACTTTTGGAGTCATCTAGCAGGATTAAAAACTATTTTCCAACAAGAATATGTCTTGCATGATAAAACTCTGTCTTCAGAGCGATGTTTATATGAAACTAATCTTTTGCTAATACTGCAGCTGTTATTTACGGTCGTGTTTGTGCGCCGGAATTTTTTTCCGTGCATCATCCACGCTCTCGATGAAGACGTTGGCTATAAAGCTGTTTAGAGACTACTGATAGCAAGATGGTTACTGTTAACGCAGGATGGGCCCTTAACTCTATGTGAATATTCATTGTCTTCTCAGTTCGCTACAGACGAAGAATGCTATCGTTAAACTTTAAAATGCACTGATTCTTTTATATTGCGGCAAACTTCGACACTTCGAGGCTTTGTAAAGGGTGTTTTGAGGAACAAATTGAGAGTACGAAAACGTGTCCGGAAACGTCATCCGACGACACTGCAGAACGTCGGACTTACAGGCGCCGGCGCTTGCCACGAGGCCATTCCTTCGGCAGTGACTTCGTACGTAGGCGTAGGCGTAAGTCTCGATGTTGGTTCTTGTTCAGTGATGGCTATTGATGGCCACGATCGCCAGTGGAGAAGATAGAGCTAGCTGCTGGGTGGACTGGCCTTGTCTCCTATGAATCTGATGCTCTATTGCCTTGGTTGATGATGGTTGTGTACACGGGTTTTTGTCTGCAATATATTTTTCTCCTGTTTATCGAGAAACGTTGGAGAAAAATAAACTGCGAATGGAAACCCGTATCCGAACCATCATCCAGCGAGGGAACAGAGCATCACGTTGATTGGAGACCAGGGCCCTTGTAGGAGGCAGTGATCCCCATCTTCTCCACTGACGATCGTGGCAATCAGTTGCGATCACTGAATAACAAACAACACATCGAGGCGTTCCACCTACGATACGTCAGCATACAAAGGCATGTTTACTGCCGAAGGGGTGGCCTTGTGCCAGACGTTAGCTCCTGTAACTTCGACGCCCTGTGGCACCGTTAGATGACCTTTCCGGACATGTGTTCGTATCCCCGATTTCTGCCTCAACACACGATCTACAACCCCTCGAAGTTTGTCGAGACATTTCTGGGACACCTTGCATATTTCCATCACCACAGGAAAGAAACTAATACCATAACACAGCACTGGACTGGTAACGGTAGCAACGTGGTGCAATACATGCGCTAAGAGCTATCATCCAAACGACCTGTTCATATAACTAAATTCACAGTGCGCTAACGCGTGAGTTGAGAAGATGAGCCAGATCCCGATTGAATCCGTGTGGCGGATTATCCACTGTCGTGTTACTACAAAGGCCAGCGGTTTTCCGAGCTCGTTTAGGTAAATGCTCCGCCTCAGAAAATACAAGACATAAACAATTAAAGGACTGTAATACTCAGAACAAAATTTACACGATACGCCTTACGTTAACTGACGGCCTACCGAATGAAAAATCATGAAAGCAGCATACTCTGTTCCATCAGATAATCAAAAGGAGAGAGAGGTAGAGGTAGATAATGAGAGAGAGAGAGAGAGAGAGAGAGAGAGAGAAAGGTGGAAGGGAGGGAGGGATCTCTAAAAGCCAAGCATCTGCCTCAGTCTGTCCATACAGACCGTCTAACCAGCTCTGCTATTGGACTGAATAATTATTTCCAATTGGATGTATGTTCGACTTAAGGGACAGAAATTCTTGGATGTGAGGGCAACCATTCTACGGTCGTTTTATACCGCCATTACTGTTTCAAGACAGATATAATGGGTAACGTCAGCAGCGGAATGAGGCTGTTCATGGATGATGCTGTTGTAGAGGGTGTGTCATAATTAATGGCGTAGACGCATGTAGTTTAAAGTAAATGATACCGCAAGCAAAATGGCTCTGTACAGTTTCATCCATCGAATGTATCAAGCTTGTAACAAGACATCGCTATGCGTTGTATGTTCGGTGGACATTACCAATGTGTGTAAGTGGAATTTTGCTTTGATAAGCACTTTTAGTGCACGTCTGGTGTGAAAATGAACGTCTATCTTCGAAACTAATCACTATAACAAATTACACGCAGCTACGCTAGAAATTTAGATGAATAACTAACAAATCTAAGTTTCTGGTCTTGCACACATATTAAATGTAGTTTGCATAATTTCGCAAAACGCGAAGGGAAAAGGCGATTTGGAATCCGAAATTACGCAAAGTACATATAACGTATGTGCAGTGCAATGCTCTCGAAATGAGAAAGAAGAAGGATCAGTCACAACAAAACGTGACAGGCTATCAGTGTAGGACAACACACAGATTATCCTACAAAACTATATAGTGTAAAATCAAGTTGTTCAATAAACAGAACTCACTTATGATGACAAAGAGGTGCTGAAGCATGTTTAGGTACCAAGAAAAAACTGTGTTTTGCGTAAAAGATGGAACCTATATCCAATAATTTTAAATGCAAACGTGGAAAAAAATACAAAGGCTGAAAATGCAAACGATGACTATATCCTCACTCAATTAGACGGTCCGCCGTTTCAGAATTTTGGGGAATCTAGTACGAAACTGATCGCACACGTAACGAAAGCGAGTGTCATGAGGTAACGCCCAACATGTATGTAACACACCCAACGTGCAAGTAATGCGAGCATGATATTAAGGGGAGGTTTCCTATCTTTGGTTCAAAAAACAGATTTTTTTAAAAAAAAAATTGCATTGTTGGATCCATAAAAGTGGTTATAATGCACCCCTCAAACGGTTTTTAGGAATACGGAACGAAAATGTTTGCTATTCGCAGCTGAACAACAAAATGCACCTGCCTGAAATCGTCCTTTTTCACGCACCAGTATTTTTCTTTCAGAGGGTAAGTTATTGTACTGGTGCTAGGGAGGAAACAAACAAAATTCAAATGAAAGTTTGAACGCGTGTTTTTGGAAGTTAGCGTCCAAGCATTTGCATTCTGGTGCGAAGACTGTGGAGATTGCGAATTTCCTGGCAGCGAGCAGATTCAATGAAGGGTATTCAGCAATTCTGAAGACCATGACAACGATGTACGTCACCCTGAGACTCTATTGCATGCAGTTCGCCAAGCATTCGGACGACCACCGTATTCAAGAGGCCGAAAACCGCTAGTCACCGGCCGTACGAGCGGCTCTGGAGCAGCGCAGGATGGCCCAGATCGAGCAGAACGCCCTCTGTGAGGAAGAGGAAGGACTAGTTTATGGACCCGGAATAGCAGATTGAATGTATGTTTCGTAATATTGCATTTATATGCAGTCAAAACTTCAAACGCGTTTTTCTCGAAATGACCTTTTTTTTTATCGCGCAGTATGTTAACTTCAAATCTGCTGAACCGATTGGCATGATTCTTTGTTTCCGACGAAGCTAACTAAATTGTCTAGGAGCTGTACCACTTTTATATTTACTTGGCCGACGAAAAATCGATGAGAAAAACCCTATTTGTTTTTGAAATGGCCGCCATTTTGTTTCCTATCGTACAACTAACTTAAGCGAGGTACAACTCCTAAAGAATCTTTATACTTCGCTAACATTAGCTGAATTTTGAATTCAGACGAACCGGCTGACCTGTGACATACCGCCCGTGGAGATCTACATCGAAATTTTGTTTCGTTCCGACGGCACTCCCGCCTTTGCTCTTCGACATTTCCGGTCGAAAAAAATTCCAGTTTGTAGAGGAAATATCAATAAATACACTACTGGCCATTAAAATTGCTGTACCAAGAAGAAACGCAGATGATAACCGGTTATTCACTGGACAAATATATTATACCAGAATTGACATGTGATTACATTTTCACGCAATTTGGGTTCATAGACCCTGAGAAATCTGTACCGAGAACAACCACCTCTGGCCGTAATAACGGCCTTGATACGCCTGGTCATTGTGTCAAACAGAGCTTGGATGGCGTGTACAGGCACCGTTGCCCATGCAACTTCAACACGATGCCACAGTTCATCTGGAGTAGTGACTGGCGTATTGTGACGAGCCAGTTGCTCGGGCACCGTTGACCAGACGTTTTCAATTGGTGAGAGATCTGGAGAATGTGCTGGCCAGGGCAACAGTCGTACATTTTCTGTATCCAGAAAGGCCCGTACATGACCTGCAACATACGGTCGTGCATTATCCTGCTAAAATGTAGGATTTCGCAGGGATCGAATGAGGGGTAGAGCCACGGGTCTTAACACATCTGAAATGTAACGTCCACTGTTCAAAGTGCCGTCAATGCGAACAAGAGGTGACCGAGACGTGTAACCAATGACACCCCATACCATCACGCCTGGTGATACGCCAGTATGGCGATGACGAATACACGCTTCCACTGTGTGTTCACCGCGATGTCGCCAAACACGGATGCGACCATCATGAGGCTGTAAACAGAACATGGATTCAACCGAAAATATGACGTTTTACCATTCGTGCACCTAGGTTCGTCGTTGAGTACACCATCGCAGGCGCTCCTGTCTGTGATGCAGCGTCAAGGGTAACCGCAGCCTTGGTCTCCGAGCTGATAGCCCATGCAGCTGCAAACGTCGTCGAACTGTTGGTGCAAATGGTTGTTGTCTTGCAAACGTCCCCATCTGTTGACGCAGGGATCGAGACGTGGCTGCACGATCCGTTACAGCCATGCGGATAAGATGCCTGTCATCTCGGCTGCTAGTGATACGAGTCCGTTGTGATCCAGCACGGCGTTCCGTATTACCCTCCTGAAGCCACCGATTCCATATTCTGCTAATAGTCACTGGATCTCGACCAACGCGAGCAGCAATGTCGCGATACGATAAACCGCAATCGCGTTAGGCTACAGTCCGACCTTTATCAAAGTCGGAAACGTGATGGTACACATTTCTCCTCTTTACACGAGGCATCACAAGAACGTTTCACCAGGCAACGCCGGTCAGCTGCTGTTTGTGTATGAGAAGTGGGTTGGAAACTTTCCCCACGTCAGCACGTTGTAGGTGTCGCCACCGGCGCCAGCCTTGTGTGAATGATCTAAAAAGCTAGTCATTTGCATATGACAGCATCTTCTTCCTGTCTGTTAAATTTCGCGTCTGTGGAACGTCATCTTCGTGGTGTAGCAATTATAATGGCCAGTAGTGTATTTTGAGCAAATTTGACATTGTTATCTGTAACCCAATCCCGAGAAAAAAAATCCTCAAAGAACATGCTTTTTTCGGGCGAAAGATAGTAAACCTCAACTTAACTGACTAAAGTTACTGGGAAAGCTATATCAGCCTACGCTTATTTATGGAAGTCTACGTAGCCACCGGTAGTTTTACAACTCTAGCGGAACTACGAACTGAAAGGCGTGAGACACCTATTTTACAACAGTTGCAGCGCGGTGCTCGTGCCTGGAGACAATGGTGGTTATTAGGAGCAACAAGTGCGCAGTTTACGGCAGGCAGGCCGGCCGGAGTGTCCGAGGCAGCGGCGGCGGTGGCAGCGGTCCGCGGAGGTGAAGGCCGCCACAGCGCGCTGGGCTGTGGATTGGCGTGGGGCACCAAGGCTGGTCCGGCAGCGCAGGGCGTGGCCGCCGGAAACGGCGAGCCGCCGGTCACGTGACGCGCACCAAGGACGCCGCCGAGCGCGCGCGCGCACGCGCAGGCAAGCACGCACGCATCCACGCACGCACTCGCGCGCGGAATGGGATCGCCTTTGGGGTAGGCGGGGTCCTCGGCTCCTCCCCTGGCGCCACCGAGCGGCCATCCCCGGCCGGCGAGTGAACGTCCTCCACTGGCCTTCACAGCTATAAGCGAGCGGGTGCTCTTAGGCAACGGCTTAATGCCCAGAGCCGGTCACGATGCCGCGGTTGCGCAAGCCGTCTAGCTCTTCGCTAATCGGCTGTTGCGAGCTTCAAGTGTCTGGGCTCGTTTCTGGTGGGGAGCTGCCAACAACCGTGAGAAACTCCGTGACGAACGTGTAGGTGTAGCGCATTATTTCACTCGGTATGACTTAAGCGTAACAGTGCTCCCCCGTTTTTGTGATATCAAGATTATTCAGGAACTATGTCTCCCTACTTTTTCCAAAAAAGAAAACACAGTTATACTAAAAACTTTAGTCACAACACATACAGCAATGCTTGAGCTATAAGTCGACATAATCACCACCAGACTAGAGACACTTGTCAGTTCTTGTGTTCCTTTTGTAATGTAACAGACCAAGAACCACGAACTGTGGAAAAACGGATTTACATATACATATATCTGTGTGTATGGTCCACATACCCTTCTAAAACACTGGATTGTTTTCAACCAAGTTTGGTACACATATCCTTGTCTAGAGAGAAGTGCTGTGGGTGTATGCTACCCCAGTGGTAGCGGTGGCGTTGAGAAGGTACTGTAACTCACGAAGTGCGAATTCTGAAGACTAATCATTCAGTATTTGAGAAAGAGAACACTTAAAGATATGCAGAAAACTTTACCCATAATTTCAAACCTGTATGAAACATTTTCTATCCGAAAATCTCCACAAAATGATGAACGAAAAGAAATTTATCGCTTACTACGCTACTAGAAATGGTATGTCATTGTATGACACACAGTTCAGGAGATGTGACATTATAAACATGGCCGCATCATAGACGATTTCTGAATTTATTACTTCTTTAACAGTAAGCCTGTTTGCAACACATTTCACAGGCAGTAGCCACATATACCACTGGACGCACCTGAAAAATTATATCATTGCACCACATATTGTTTAGGAAATACGACATCATAGACAGGGAGCAGAGTGAAAATACAGGTGAAATACGTGTAAAAATATGTGTGACATATGTTAAATGCATGTGAATTACTGTATATGTGACATGTGTATACACGGGCAAAGCCGTGGGTAAAAAGCTCATCCTAAACCGCTGGGACAATTTCAATCAAATTTGGTACACTTATTAGTTACGATCTGGAAAGAAATACTATGGGGATAAGAACTACCAGACTTCTATTCTAATGGGGGTGATGAGGAGCAGAGCGAAGGGGGGGGGGTGGCGAAGAGAAGATGGACAGACAGAGAGGAGGACGGAGGATATCAACAGAAAATGGGGGATGGAGGTGGTGGACAGAGAGAGAGACACAGAGAGGGAGAGAGAGAGAGACAGAGAGAGAGAGAGAGAGAGAGAGGGGGGGGGGGTGGAGGAGGTGGGCAAATAGAGCCGGAAGGAGAGTATGTACTAACAGAAGATTGGAATAAATACATATCAGGCCATTCTTTTTGTAAACAACTGTTTAACAATGGCTAACACTGTAGGGCGGGGTAAAACGGCAGTAAAATAACTGTTTATAAAAGAATGTAAGAGTCTAAACGGAAATGACACAAATACAGGCAAGAAGAATCTCAATTGATGAACAGTTTGTAATATTGATTGTTAAAACGCTCGATATGCGAGTTTTGGCTTAGAAAACATGCTAAGTTTTTAAATCTTGCCACGAGGACTGCAGTTGTATTTTCTGTTGTGCGTATGGTCTGCTTATAAAATTTCGCCAATACTATTTGCAATCGTAAGTCAATTGAACAGTTATCTTCAACGACCTTTGTACCTGTTCACATTGTTAAAAGAATATAGCGTATACTCTTCAGCAGCGGCGTCGGCACAGGCGTTGTTGATTACGTTCGTTTTGGCTGAGATCTGTCACAATCTGTGGAAGTTAATTCTGTGACAATATATTTAAAAAGATAGATTTGATAAATGTGCAAGTGAACTTATACGTGCTGTTCAAGTTTCATTTAAAGATTTTCCATACACTTATCAGAAACTGGATGCCGTATTACTCCAATAGGAAGAACTTCTGACTTTCTGTAGCGAACAGACATGTACAATAGCATTTCTCAACGACTGAACGAACAGATCTAAGTACTGTTGATTATGATGTGACATTTCTTGTTCTCAAGAAAGACTTGGAAATAAGCTCTGTCTCTTACCTGTAGCACATGCAAATTAATAATCTGAAACGACTGCACTTCACTGGAATTTATGGTGACATCAATATTGTGAGCGGGAATGTTATACGGATCCAGCACCCTCATGTCGTGTCCTGCCCGAAAATGAAGATGCGTTGTGTTCTTGTTCTGTGAGCCTACCATCAATACAACAGTTCACGTGGACTTATTGGAATTTTACGTTGCACGTCAGTTACCGGTATTTCAACCATTAGTAATGTTTCAACAAGATGCAGTACTGTTACACAGTGGGCTTTTTTTTGACAGTTCTTGGATGAGATCTTTCCGGACACGCGGCTCGATATAGGCAGTCCAAGCATTTAGCTATGTTAAGTATTAAGTGTTCAGTTCATTATCTGCTAATTTGCAAACTTTTATTGCATGAATATGAGACGCTGTAGAGGCGGTGAAGGAATGAATGTTATCCCAGAGACGGAGAGAAACTGAATATCGCCGAGATATTCGATTGGTAAGGAGCACGTGTGGAAGTATATCCATACAAACTTTCTGAGTTAAGGTACCATTTGCAACAAACCGCATAGCCGTGCATAGCACAGTTCCTTAAAATTCTTTTATTCAGTGGAACGCCCCGTATCGCTTAATTTGTTCTGCTAAAACATCGAAAAAATTAGCTCGTCATTGGTCAGTTACGTGAAACATGACGCAGGGGGATTTTCCTAAGCAGTCGCGGCAGTCGCTCGAGACACTAGGGCTGTAAGGAAACTCCGTTGAGCGTTGTATCCAGACAGACGTCCTCGGCCGTTCTGGGACTTCCCTGTCCATTAACTGCCCAGAAGCAACATGTATCTTTCGTTTGCGCACAACGCGTCCGTCATCTCGAAGCTTGTATGTGGAGTGTCCACCTGTTCGTTGCCTCTACAGCTCCACGTGGGCGCAGCTAAGGAGAGCACTACTACAAAAACTGCGCAGCAGTCGTGGTATCCAAAGGAGGTCCCGCCACATCCTACGTGCTCGAAATCAGAGAACACAAAACAAAGTGCCAATACTACCACTCTCTCGGGCCGAGTGTAAGAACGGCGATAAATCTTAAATGAAAAGCAGGCAGTAATTTCGTATAGGCTTACAATGTTCCGCACGCAGCTAACGAGAGCTGTCACTAATTAGCAGCCTCCAATCGCGAGACGTGGCGTGTGCACACGTGCTCAGCCGTTTGCGCAAAGGTCGGCTACAGGAAATCTGCTGCAGAGCCTGCTTCGAGCCCTGTCGCAACCGAAAATTTATGGGAGCAAGTGTGAGGGAACATGAAGAAATCGAGGGACGTGCGGAAAGCATACGTACGTGAGGTCGCAGAAGCGTGTAACTCGCTTGAGGAATCCACATGCCGGCCGGGGTGGCCGTGCGGTTCTAGGCTCTACAGTCTGGAACCGCGTGACCGCTACGGCCGCAGGTTCGAATCCTGCCTCGGGCGTGGATGTGTGTGATGTCCTTACGCTAGTTAGGTTTAAGTAGTTCTAAGTTCTAGGGGACCGATGACCTTAGAAGTTAAGTCCCATAGTGCTCAGAGCCATTTGAACCATTTCTTTGAATCCACATGCACACCATTAAAGCAAGGACTGAGACTGTTGAATACAGTGATCTGCACTATTAATTTCAGCTGCGCTTCTATGAATTAATTTATCAGGCAATGCATAATGGAAAATTCATTGACATAGGAAATAATTTTTTATCGAACGGACTGTTTCAAGATTGAATACAATTTTAATCAATGGAGAGAGGTTGATTCTGAATCTATGTATGCAATAGCGTATGTAAATAACAATAACGTTAATAACTTTTTTTGCTTATCAATTAAATTTTAACAGAAAGGTAACGCCTTGTTGCTGAAGCCATTCTCGTCTCTATCTCATAATTTTTACCACTTGGCTGTAGTTGCTGCCGTTTATTCCACTGTCAACACTTTAATGCAGATGTTGTAGCCATGCCTCTTGATTTTCTTTTCCCAAGATGTTTCTTTTCTCACAGATTTTTATGAGCCGTTAGGTCGAATGAGTTGCCCAATTAATTTAGCTTTTCTTCTCTCTTTCACGCTAATGTCTTTTTCTCTTTAATTCCTTTTAGTGTTTGTAAACTGAAATATCATTCAGACCAGGGTGTTTTTGAGTCTCTTCTTCACATCCACACCTCTATTTTTTCTTGTCCTGATTCCGAATGGCCCACGCTTCACGTCTATAAGATAAAATGTTCCAAAAAATATTTTCATTAATTTCTTTCTTTTTTCTCTACTAAGGTGGTTGTTCGTTAATAAATTACACTTATTCCCGAAGGATTGTTTAGTCATGGCTATTCTTCTTTTAATATCTAATGTTGTACTTTGCAACTATCAAAATTCATTTACTTGCTTCAGTATTATATTTTCTGTCTTAAATTTTATATTTTTTGTATCAAAAAGGAGCAGCAAAGAGATGAAATTTAATGCTAAGCAAATACATTGTATTGGATTTTCTGATGATATACTAGCAGATTCTGAAGAGAACATGACGTGTAAGTTTAAAAAACTTTGAATTTTTTTTACTACTGAATCGTTACAGTTCGTAAGGATGGTCCTGCCATCAATGTATTTATTCGCAGATTCCTTAGTAAACATGTTATGTGTTACACAACGATGGTGCTGTGACCAGCATGCCCTGAGATGACAAAAGTCACGGGATATTTCCTAACATCATATCTGACCTTCTTTTCCTCGGCGTAGTTCAGCATCTCGACGTGGCATGGATTCGACAAGTCACTGGAAGCCCCTGCGCAAGTACTGAACCACGCACGCTCTGCAGCCGTCCATAATTGCAAAAGTGTTGTCTGCGCAGGATTTTCTGCACGAAATGACGTCTCGATTATGACCCATGGATGTTCGATGGGTTTCATGTCGGGCGATGTGGGTGGCCAAATCATTCTGTCGAACTGTCGAGAATGTTCTTCAAACCAGTCGCATGGCGCATTGCCATACATAAAAATCCCGCCTTTGTTTGGAAATTCATGAATGACTGCAAATGGTCTCCATGTAGTTGAACATTCAATTAGGCCGGAGGACCCAGTCTGTTCCATGGAAACACAGCCCACACCGTCTTGGAGCCACCACCAGCTTGCACAGTGCCTTGGTCGACAGCCTAGGTCCATTGTTTCGTTAGGTCTGCACCACTCTGGAACCCTACGATTAGTTCTTAACAACAGAAATCAGGACTCATCTGACCAGGTTACGGCTTTCCGGTCGTCTAGTGTTCAACCGATATGGTCACGAGCCCATGAGACGCGCTGCAGATGATGTGCTGTCAGCAAAAGCCCCTGCGTCGAATGTCTGCTGCCATAACCCATTAACGCCAAATTTCACCACACTGTCTTAAAGGATACGATCGTGGTACGTCGTACATTGATTTCTATGGCTATTTCGCTCGGTGTTGTCTGTTAGCACTGACAACTCTATGCTAATGCCGCTTCTGTCGGTCGTGAGATGAAGGCCGTTGGCCACTCCTTTGTACGTGGTGAGAGACAATTCCTGAAATTTGGTATTCTCGGCACACTCTTGACTGTATCGTCCGTGGAATACTGAATTCCCTAACGAATTCCAATATGGAATGACCCATGCATCTACCTCTAACTGCCATCCCGTGTTCAAAGTCCGTTCACTCCGGTCGTGCGGCGATTATCACGTCGGAAACCTTTTCACATGAATCGTCTGAGTACAAATGACAGCTCCGCCAATTCAGTGTCCTTTTACACCTTATGTTCGCGATACTACCGCCATCTGTATGTGAATCTACCCCCTGACTTTTGTCACCGCAGTATAATACGCAGACACTAAGTCCTCAGTAAACTTGTTCTGGAGATGGTAGTCAACAGAAACCGGTTACCAGCCGATTTTCCTTTTACGTTTTTTGAAATCAAGACTATTTAAAATTTGAACAGTTAAAAAAGTTAATTCCTTAAATAACCACCAAGTAAAAATGAACACAAAACAGAGTAAAATAATTGTAACGAAATTAATAAAAAATCTATAACAGAGAAGTACGTCACACATGTCCCACTCTTTTTTCTTCTCCCAAGCGTTTTTGCGGCATAGTAGAAGTCCACTTCTACAGGATTTGGCAAATTTATTGTATTATTTAACTTTGTGGCCGGTTGTTCTTCCTGACGCCACAGTCGTCATAGTGATCTAAGTAAGAGAAGTGAACCTCTGAATCGCGCAGGCTACGTCGTGTGTTTTATGGTGTTTTAACTGTTTGTGTATCGTACTCTCTGAGGCGGACTTTGGCACAGCCCAGCATTTGCCCAAAGGCCGCCGGAAAGAGCTCAGAAACGACAGCCAGTCTGGTCAGTGTACCATCCCACGGTCGTTAATCCGCCGCCCGGATTCGTTACGAACCTGGCACGCCATGCTAACACGCAGCGTGTTACGCTATATGAGCAGCCGCACATTATATTTGCTTGTGATAGTTGGGTTGAAGCGTTTTTACTGAAAACGTTTTCAAAGGTTTCACATAACTGAATACATTATCTCGGAACGTAGTCACTTTCTTGGTACTTACTCACACTTAGGTTCCTGTCACAAACGTCCCTCACGATTCTGTGAACCGCTTGCCGGCGAAGATGGTATCCAAGCAGCTCGCGAATATCAGTGCGAGCCGGTGGCTCCCGGTAGACAGTAGTAAACTGATGGACTGGCTCCACCAAGCCCGTTCTACAGATACTGTATGCTAACAATTTGTGTGACTCTATGGCTAAGCGTAAGTCGTTCAATTGCACTCCACTCCATTGACTTGCGTATCCCTAATGTACCCCAGTTACCCAGTCGGTTGGAGGGGATCTGCAGTTTCACGTGGAATGTGGATTACATGTCCTCCTTGGCGCAGGCCGGAGTGGCCGAGCGGTTCTAGGCGCTACAGTCTGGAAACACGCGACCGCTACGGTCGCAGGTTCGAATCCTGCCTCGGGCGTGGAAGTGTGTAATGTCCTTAGGGTAGTTAGGTTTAAGTAGTTCTTAGTTCTAGGGGACTGATGACCTCAGCAGTTAAGTCCCATAGTGCTCAGAGCCATTTGAATCTCCTTGGCGGCTCCTCATACTGTTGAGAGGTGAAGGCAGACTGTAAGTTCCCGTGGTCTCGGTATTCGATCCCACGACCGCTGGGTTTCCAGGAACACGCTTCGCCGCTAGATCACCAGGCCCCTCTGCTGCACACTGATTGACTGCCTGTGCGAAGACGCATCACCTTGTTCTCACACCTATGAATCGTTTGCATATACTTTCGTTCCTAACTTTCGTATACACTGAGACATATTTTATGTTACCGTTTCTATCTTTAACATATTCCTATGCTTTTGTATTCCCGCTCTCTTATGCGCAGAAGGTACCAAGTGCATGTTAACAACAATACCGTCAATTCTGCCACACTAGGAAAAGAAATTCACTTTTCAATATAAACTTCCATGTAACTGTCATTAGAGGCTAGATAGTAAAGGAGTGCAAGGTTGCTATAGATGGGTCGGTTCTATTGATGGGCCGGCTTGATTTCTGTGTGGATAATGACAATAAGCGCATAGTAGCGGTCATTGAGTGTACCACGTGCTGCCAAATATTCGGCATCATTGTGGCGTGTTGTTCCAAGGAGACACAAAGCATCAGAGAAAAAAGGTAAGACTTGCATTGTGTTCTCGTGATTGGGTAGTACTAATGATTGAAGCGTCGTAGTCAAATGGTAATAGTGGTTAAATATTTGCAACCGTTATCGGAAAGTACAAGAAAATCATACCATTTTGTCGTATTCATAGTTTAAAGTTACGTAGTGTGGAGAGAAACTAGCTGTTGTTAAACGATGCAGTGCGAGCTGCCTTCAACGAGTCACCTCCAATTTTGTCTAAACTAAGATCTAAGTATGTCACTATGAACAAAACCTAAGTATTGGTGTTCATTACAGTTTGTAAGTATTTTGACAGTCAGTCAAATGAGTGTCATTTTTAGCTTTGAACGCAACGTTTCTACTTTTAGCTTCCTTGGTTTCGAATACACGTTATTCGATTTCAGATTCAGAACAAAAAAAAAATCTCTTAAAAATAAAAATTATGAAATGTATTGACATTTAGTTGTGTGTAGCATAACAGCTAAGTGTGAAATGCTGCTGACAAGGGATTTCAAATGGAGTCCGTATTTCTATAATTCCAGAAGGCTTTTGACACTATATCTCACAAGTGGCTTGTAGTCAAATGGCGTGTTATGGAATATCGTCTAGTTTATGTGACTGGATTCGTGATTTCCTGCCAGAGAGGTTCGCAGTAATTGAAGGAAAGTCGTCGAATAAAACAGAAGTAATTTCTGGCGTTCCCTAAGATCGTGTTATAGGGCCTCTGCTAATCCTTATCTATATAAACGATTTAGGAGACAATCTGAGTAGCCGTCTTAACTTGTCTGCAGATGACGCTGTCGTTTATCGCCTAGTAAAGCCGTCAGAAGATCAAAACAAACTGCAAAACGTTTTATAAAAGATATCTATATGAAGCGAAGATTAGCAATTTACCCTACATAAGGAAAAGTGTGAGGTCATCCACATGAGTGCTAAAAGGAATCCGTTAAAATTCAGTTACACCATAAATCAGTCAAATATAAAGGCCGTAAATTTAACTAAATGTCTAGGAATTACAATTACGAACGACTTAAATGGGAAATAACATACAGAAAATGTTGTTGGGAACACGAACCAAAGACTGCGTTTTATTGGCAGAACATTTAGAAAATGCTGCAGATCTACTAAAGAGACTGCCTACACTACGCTTGTCCGATCTCTTTTGGAGTGCTACTGCGCTGTGTGGGATCTTTACCAAATAGGGTTAACGGAGTAGATCGAGAAAGTTCGAAGAAGAGCAGCATGTTTTGTATTATCGAGAAATAGGGGAGAGAGTGTCACGGACATGATACAGGATTTGTGGTGGACATCGTTAAGACAAAGGCTTTTTTCGTTGCGGCGGAATCACACACGCACACACACACACAAATAAAACAAATGAAAAAATAAACAAATAAAATAAAAAATAAGTAAG
Source organism: Schistocerca serialis cubense (assembly GCF_023864345.2). Taxonomy (NCBI): domain Eukaryota; kingdom Metazoa; phylum Arthropoda; class Insecta; order Orthoptera; family Acrididae; genus Schistocerca; species Schistocerca serialis. Next base: position 215,350,757 of record NC_064639.1, on the reverse strand, counting down.
TAAGTAGAAATACGATAATAATAATTAAAAATCCTCAGACCTACAGCCTCTCTCCCTCTCTCTCTCTCTCTCACTTGCTCTTTCGCAGCCGCGCGGGATTAGCCGAGCGGTCTCAGGCGCTGCAGTCACGCACTGTGCGGCTGGTCCCGTCGAGGGTTCGAGTCTTTCCTCGGGCATGGGTGTGTGTGTTTGTCCTTAGGATAATTTAGGTTAAGTAGTGTGTAAGCTTAGGGACTGATGACCTTAGCAGTTAAGTCCCATAAGATTTCACACACATTTGAACATTTTTTTTCTCTTTCGCACACACAAACGCACGTACAAAATATCACGTACACTTCGGAAAGATTCAAAACAACAGCCAGGAACACCTTAAATTGTTCCACTGTCTGCCATCTTGTTTTTACAGCTGGTAAACAGCGAAAAGTGACACTACAGTGACCATTCAATACGCAAATACACACACACACACACACACACACACACACACACACACACACAGCTTTCCATATAGGATTAATTAATTTTCAGGCATAGCCATAAAAGTTTCCAAATCATAATTTTTGCTTAAAAATTCATTTACATTAAGTTTTATACCGTTGAAGATGACAAACTGTGAAAGAAAACATATACTATAAAACCATAGTACCTCAGGAAAGCCACACCATGTGGTAAAAAGGTACGAATACATAATTATTCGCGCTTTTGAAAAAAATTGTAATTACGACTTTAAAATTTAATATTTACTCGTGTAGAAACAGTAAAGAACATTCTTTTACGTTTAACATCCATAAAATAAAAAGCCACTGGTGATGCTGCAACTGCAGTGAAACATGTTTGGGGTAAATTGTGTTTTGCTAAAGGCGGACCCTATTCAAACACATACGTACTGTTGCAGCAAACACGGACAAAGGGGCTTCGACCTCAAGATGATTATCATTTAGCATATCTGGGACGTCAGGCAGGTTCTTTAGGTCTTCAGTGTATATGTAAGAGCACCGTCATTTGTCGTCTGTTATCGGAGCAGGGACCATGTAGGAAGGAATGTAGCTTGGGGGAACGCCCATGGGTCAGTGGCTTCCGCGAGGCGAAGTGAAATCCGGTTCAGCATCTAGTGTCGAGTGTTCCGGTAGAGGGTGGCGGAGTGACCTCAGGGCGAAAGCCTCTAATTGGCCGTCAGGTGGGAAGCCGGTGGCCGCAGCTGCGGTACAGAACTCCACCCACGCACCCCCTGCCGCGGGTTTCTCCCGCCGTGGGCCGCGGCGAAAGCACAACCCGATGCCTATCGCACTATCCGCCACTCCATCCGTCACCTACCGCCGCGCCGGAAGTGCGCCACCACGCATTCCGCACTCCGCTGTGGCGCGCCTCCCGATCCATCACTGAGGTGGCCCCAGTGTTTGTTTAGGAAAACTCGACGCGTCGCATCAACGTTTACGCAAGACTTCACTGTGGATGACGAGTGGAGCGAACAGGTGCGAAACCTACCGTTAGTGCTACGTGCATTCCAAGTGAAACGCTGACAGCTACTTCCTAGATACGTCATGTGCAAACGGAAGTGGTGACGACCATTTCACTACGAAATTCTTCTGCCGTCCGAGTTACAACATTACACAAATAACCAGTTTTTATTAAAGAGCCTTGTACAGTGTGTCCCACATAAAACCTGTACACCTCACGCCCAAAATTCAAGTAACAATGAACTAACTAAAAAAGAATAAATAACAGCTAACGTAGTTAGGTAACGTAGTTAACTGTTGTAAGATATGCTGAAAGTGGTCTCCATAGGCACCCAGTCATCACTAACTTCGTGTGATGGCATTACGAGCAACACGCTGTAATTGGTTCAAATGGCTCTGAGCACTATGGGACTTAACATCTATGGTCATCAGTCCCCTAGAACTTAGAACTACTTAAACCTAACTAACCTGAGGACATCACACAACACCCAGTCATCACGAGGCAGAGAAAATCGCTGACCCCGCCGGGAATCGAACCCGGGAACCCGGGCGCGGAACACGCTGTAATTCTGTAGGCCTAATGTTGTTGATTTCTCAAGTCATGTTCCGTTTAAGATCGTCTGTTGCGTGCTGATTTTCTGTGTGGGCCTTGCTTTTTAGTGTGCCACATAAACAAAAACCACGCGACTTTTAAGTCCGGGGACCTCGGAGGTCAGAGACCTCTAAGGGCAAGTCTTTCTTCACGGAACACGTCGTTGATGCAGGACATGCTGTGGTTGGATGTGTGAGCGGCTGTTCATCTTGCTGGAATACTGGATACACCTTCTATGCAGCTGTTAACTGTGCATAGAAAGAATCAAGAATCTCTAGATATCTGGCACTGTTCAAAGTGTAATTGAAAAATATGGGACCAATAATGCTCATGCACACCAAACGCCTACCTCCTCTGAGTGGAGAGGTTCTTTATGCAGAATATGTTGGCTGTCCTGCGACCAGTATCTGCTTTTGTAGGAGTTTACACAACCTGACGATTGAAACCGGGCCTCATCTGATATGAAGTAAAGCAAGGCGTCCAGGGAACCGTTAGCAACTGATGTTAACAACCAGTTTCATAATTTAAAAAATACAAAATATTATTACTTACGAATTTACCCAAACCTTTCAAAATTTATGAAATAAGATCAAGCCAAGCGCCAAATTAAAGAAATCGCTTTAAATAATAACAGTTATAACGCTCTCATACATTTTAATAATCAAGTTACGCCAATCACTTTAAATGCGGCCACATGTTAACTTTCTAAGTAAAAGGATGCAGCATGAGTCTGGATCAATGTTCTTCATCGTCCATTATGTTGAGCTACCAGCAAACAAAGGAGGTTTTTTTTTCTAGCACGCTGTCCATACTATATGGTATATTAGCACTTTGGTTAAAGTAACAGCACTTAGTTTCAACACACTTCGCACACACCACGTGTGGACTGAATACTTATTTTGCTTGCGGTTTCATTTTCTGGGAAAACAGGAGTGCGCTGTCCTGCTCGCGCTGTGCCGAATTCCTGCTCCTAGGGTAGCCCGACTTCACTGAGAGATACACAAGATTTTTGGGGTCGAGGGGTTCTAGGCACTACAGTCTGGAACCGCGCGACCGCTACGGTCGCCGGTTCGAATCCTGCCTCGGGCATGGGTGTGTGTGATGTCCTTAGGTTAGTTAGGTTTAAGTAGTTCTAAGTTCTAGGGGACTGATGACCTCAGAAGTCCCATAGTGCTCCGAGCCATACACAAGATTTCCTTGAGAAGACGTACTACGGAGTGCAGAGCCGGGAGTATAATAGCCGCTCCCGCAAATGGATTTCTCCTCGTAAAGCGCGGCCCGCGCTGCATAGCGATGACGGAGGCGGCCGGGGGCCTTGGCAGCCGGCAGAGAAAGTGGCAGGTGCAGCGGGCCGGACCGACTGCAGTTGGGGACATGGACTCTGGCCTAGGACGGCCCCGCGCTGCTGGAACACCGGCCGGTGACCGTTGCGGGGCAGCTCGTAAGGCGAGAGAACGCAGGTAGCTCTGCAAGAGAGTGTGTGTTCTTCATAAACTTGCTGTGTGTTGGACCGGGACTCGAATCTAGTGTCTTGCCCTTCGTCGACATTAACGTTACATAGCGGGACAGAGCAACGGGCGAGTGTGAGTCTGGCGGTAGTTCTTTCCCGCCTTCCGACTTAACAGTTGTCAAACCGAATGAGCCACACAGCCACGACTCGTGACAGCAGTCACATCTTCAGTTTTGTCTATGAAGTTTGGATGTAGAAGGGAGGCACTGCTAGAACTGGAACAGTGAGGGTAGTGACGAGACGTGCCTGGATAGCTCAACTCTTGAGAGGATTGGCTATCCATAGGCAAGGTTTCGGGTTCGAGTCCTGCTACGGCACACTGTCTGAATCTGCCAGGAAGTTTCAGAGCAAGTGCTGTTTACTCTCTGTTGGGTGGTTGAAATTTGAGCTGTCGTAAAGTCGATGGTTGGTTTGTACACCACAATCATTTACACTATGTGATCAAAAGTATCCCGACACCTGGCTGAAAATGACTTAAAAGTTCGTGGTGCCCTCCATCGGTAATGCTGCAATTCGATATGGTGTTGGCCCATCCTCAGCCTTGGTGACAGCCTCCACTATTGCAGCCATACGTTCAATTAGGTGCTGGAAGGTTTCTTGGGGAATGACAGCCCATGCTTCACGGAGTGCTGCACTGAGGATGTCGGTCGGTCGGTGAGGCCTGGCACGAATTCGGCGTTCCAGAACATCCCATAGGTGTTCTATAGGATTCAGGTCGAGACTCTGAGCAGGCCAGACGATTACAAGGATGTTTTTGTCGTGTAACCACTACACCACACGCAGTGCATTATGAACAGGTGCTCGATCGTGTTGAAAACCGCAATCGCCATCCCCGAATTGTTCTTCAACAATGGGAAGCAAGAAGGTGCTTAAGACATCAATATAGGCCAGTGCTGTGATAGTGCCACGCAAAACAGCAGGGGGTGCAAGCCCCCTCCATGAAAAACACGACCACTCCATAACACCACTGCCTCCGAATTTTACTGTTGGCACTACACCCGCTAGCAGATGACGTTCACCGGGCATTCACCATAACCACATCCTTCCATCGGATCGCCACATTGTGATTCGTCACCCCACACAACGTTTTTCCACTGCTAAACCGCTCAATGCTTGCGCTCCATACACCAAGTGAGGCGTCGTTTGGCATTTACCAGCGTGATGTGCAGCTAATGAGCAGCCACTCGAACATGAAATCCAAGTTTTCTCACCTCCCGCCTAACTGTCATAGTACTTGCAGTGGATCCTGATGCAATTTGGAATTCCCGTGTGATGGTCTGGATAGATGTCTGCATACTACACATTACGATCCTCTTCAACTGTCTGCTGTTTCAGTCAGTCTACAGCCGAGGTCGGCCTGTACGCTTTTGTGCTGTACGTGTCCCTTCACGTTTCCACTTCACTATCATATGGGAAACAGTGGACCTAGGGACGTTCACGAGTGTGGAAATCTTGCGTACAGACGCAAGTGACACCCAATCATCTAACGACGTTCGAAGTCCGTAAGTTCCGCGGAGCACTCAATTCTGCTGACTCACGATGTCTAATGACTACTGACGTCTCTGATATACAGTACCTGGCAGTAGGTGGCAGCACAATGCACCTAATATGAAAAACGTATGTTTTTGGAGGTGTCCAGATACTTTTGATCACGTAGTGTTCTAAGATACTGGTGAGGTTTGTCTTTTGTCTTCTGCAGAACGATCAGTGCAGTGTATAATGGGAAGTAGCAGAAATGAAATCCAGCCAACGGCCTTGCCACAGTGGTAACACGGGTTCCCGTCAGATCAGCGAAGTTAAGCGCTGTCGGGCTAGGATAGCACTTGGATGGGTAACCATCCGGTCTGTCGAGTGCTGTTGGCAAGCGGGCTGCACTCAGTCCTCGTGAGGCAAACTGACATACGGCCAGGAGAGCGGTGTGCTGACCACATGCCCCTCCATATCCTCAACCAGTGACGCCTAGGATGACACGGCGGCCTGTCCGGGAGGCGTTTAGTTTTAGAAATGAAATTAGATATGACCTCAATATCAAAACTGAGGACCACGAAGTAAACGAAATGCGTAAGTTCAAATAGCTCGGAAGCAAAATAACGTTTGCCGGACGAAGCAACGTAGACGTGAACAGCAGCATATAACAAGCAAACAGAGCATTCCTAGACAAAAATTCACTAGAATCAAACAGCGTCCTTAGCGTGACGAAGAAATTTCTGACATTGCACGTTTGAAGCATAATATTGTGTGGTAATCATGGTCTGAGGGAAAACCGGAAAAGAAGAGACTCGAAGGTTTTGAAGTGTGGTGCTAAAGAAGGATTTTAAAAATGAGGTGAAGCTATACGATAAGAAATGGGGAGGTTTTTCGCAGAATCGCGGAGGAAAGGAACATGTCGAAAACACGCACAAGGAGAAAATATAAGGTGATAGGAAATGTGTTAAGACATCTAGGAATAACTTCAATGGCAGGCGCAGGTGTGGGAGGTGTAGAGGGTAAAAACTGTAAAGGAAGACAGAGACTGGAAAGGGTTTGCACGAGAGGTGCATTGGTGGCGGGGCGCATCAAACCCGTCAAAAGACTGACAAAAAGAAAAGAAATCACCCAAGAATCTCTAGTCCATACGCTTATATGGAGATGCAGTTTTTCCTAAAGTTGTCACTGTTCCTAATTTCATTTCAGTGTATAAGTACTACACACATCATCTTGTTTTGTCTAGTCAAGTCTTTTTCTGTCTTTACTACTTTCCTCCTCTACCGTTTCCGTGAGGCTGGTCGGGAGTCGTGCTTCCATAGATTAGTTGTTAAGAAATGGTAGGATTGTCGGTTGAGTCCGTCACACAATCTGCTGCGCTGCTTCAGGTGTAGAAAACTACTTGCACGTTTGTATAGGCGAATCAGAGATGTAACTCCACAGCCAGCTAAAGCACTGTGCAGGCACGTGTTTCATTTACCGATAAACAACATTTACAGATATATCTTGACTGACGGCCTTTCATTTGCTATTCTTGAACAGGCTTCTTTCCACGAGCAATCGTCATTAAACTCAGCAAATGGTTCTGTAATCATAACAAAGGAAATTCTATGAACTGGAAACAGTTGTTGTATTGCGTACGCATAAACTACTTGTTGAGATTTCCTTGTGCAAATATATCTCTGACTCTGGTGAATTTATTGCAACTAGGTATTTTATGGAAAGTGCGGATCGGTGTATATGGCGCATTCTGACAGACAGTTCCTTAGCTATAATTTAAGTTTGATAAGAAATTTAGACAAGTTTTTTTCTCTTTTTTTTACGACCAAATTTTAATGGTATGTGAATGGGTGGAAGCTTTTTTCTTTTGTGTCCCGTGTCTCATAAACACAAACGAATACAAAGACAATGAATAAAAGTGTAAGAAAAAAAAGCAGAAAAGGAAAGATAAATCAGTTCTTTGTCCCAAACTTGTGAATGCAATTTGCTTTATTTGTTATAATATTATTGTTTGATTGTACTGTTTCAGAAATGGTTGTTTTCCTTTTTAGTAATATGTGAAGAAATGAATAAATATGTATTTCACTTTTAACAAGGCACAGCGGGTAAAAGAAATACAAACTGCAGAAGGCTCTTGTGTTGGCCATAAATCTCTTGAACATAGCGCTAATTTATTGCCGTTGTTATCTTGGAGTTTCGATTTTAATTGACCCCAGAGAAAAAACTTTGACGTTTCAAGATTTCCTGCGACCACTGCGAGAGGCATAGTTACGGATTGTTCCCAGTTCCCGCAAGAAGTTTGGTGTGGGTTAGAGGACATCCAGTAGCGGCGAGGTCTTCTTGGAAACTATTACAGGACATAAACTCAAATAGCGAGTCCAATCTCTGGATGGAGATCGGAGCCTATCGGCTAGCTGCTTGATCGAACGAGAGTCTGAGGGTGGTAAACAAATCTTGGCGCGGTTTTTCTTTTTCGTCTCGAGTGCTGACCGCCCTTGCTAAAGGCCAAGGCTGTCTGGTTTTATCAGCGCGATATGTTGTGTTGTGCCGGGAGTCAGTATCCGGCTGCAGGCCTGCGTTAATCGATCAGCTTGAAAGCAAGGCACCGATTAAAAACGAAATGAAGTTGAAACGCAGAGAGCTTCATGTCTATACGCTTATTACTATGCTTAATGAAACATTCGATTTCATAACTTTCTTGCTTTCTTTTTGGTTGGAAGATAATGGAAATATCGTTACCGTAGTGTATCTACGTTCAGTATTTTAATTCCTCTTGAACAATAATTTTGATTGAGGAAAGTACGCAAACAAACCAGTAAGCTATTCACGAACATATGTTGTCGAAACAGGTATTCCTAATGCGTAATTAATTTCGCGATTATAAAGAAATGTCGACTTAAAATCAGTAGGATGATCACTGGCACTATTAAAAATAATTTTATCTCATTTTACAAGTAGGTGATTTCCGGCGATTGAATTATGAGACCTACAAAGAGCATTCGTCTCCATCCAAAATTATTTCGTGAGTTTTTAAAATTTTTGTCTTTTTTCGGAATGTAGAAGTAGAACAAGAATGGAACAATTTTCGTATTGTATTAAGACGGGGACCTAGAAACGATGGAGAGGCTTCGTCCCGCCGTAGCCCTCAGTCGTACACAACCCCACAATAGACCGCAGCAGTCCACTCACCCCACCGCCGACCCGCAACGAACCCAGGGTTATTTTTCGTATTATATAAAAGTTCTCTTTAATTTATTTTCTGCATTCACTTCCCATCCTCTGAAAGACTGCTAATACATAGCCCTAATGACACGTATACAGATTTTATATTACAAATCCATCTTTTTTAAGAAGCTGTCAGCAAACTGGATCTTTTCAGCAAAACTGTGTCATTGAAAGTGGTTTGGATTTTGGTTGTCGTAGCAATTACTCGTAGACATAATAGGCAAGTTCGACGTGATGATTTCGCTTCCTCCTCTCATAACTTCTGTCGAGTAAATCAGATTAAGTGCATAATGGTATACTTTGATGTAGACAATGGAATCAGTATTTAGATTAGCCTAAGTTTAAAGTATAGAAACCTACAACCGGCTTTCAACAAAATACAGTATCTTTTGTAAGGCGTCTTTTCCCTGGTTGGCAAGGGGTACTGGAACAGTATAGAGGAAGTTTGGGTAGTGTATGACACGTGGGCTCTTTCAGAATTGTGAGTGCTATTCAGAAAGTAAAGACCGATCGGTCGCGAAATGGAAACCACCGTCAAAACCAACAGTGTTTTATTTGCAACAGTTAGTTGCACCTTCCAGCTACTTCTCTACAAAGTCGCCGCTCCGACTTCGATATTCGTCATAGCGTTGTACCAGCTTTCCAACACACTCATCGTAGAAGGCAGCCACTTTATGCTAGTCTACAGCTCGTTGTCTTTGCTAAAATCTCTTCACGTCAAAGGTTCATGTGAGCAGAGATGAAACTAAGGGGAGCCAATTACGAACTATATTGTGAGTGATCAAAAACTTTCCATCGAAAACGCTGCAGGAGCATCTTCATTGTCCCTGCAGACTGCGACCGAGAATTGTCATGAAGAAGGAAACTAATGACAGTTACGTTATGTAGGGTGCATGGCATCAGGTGAAATCTCTCACCAGGCCCTCAGATACGGCAGAAGACACTGTTTTCTGGGCATCATTACGTGCTCACTGTCCTCTCAGAACTGGAAAAAGCAACTTGACGCTGTCGGCGGGCATACTAGAGACAATGTCCAGCTTATCTGTGCAAATCTTCTTCGGATTTACACTTGGTTTCCATTTGGTACCTGATCCTCGTATAATAGTAAGGAAGGTTGTGTTGAACATTTTTGACACTTAACAGGATTATGATACATTACTTGATATAATTGTAAAACGCGATGTCATACGAAGATATGTTCCTTGACTGTTAAAAATATTTTTCTCTTCTTTACATTTTGGACATTTAAATTTTTGAAGTGTTGAATCGGACACAAAATTTTAGTATGTTATAAAGTCATTTTTGTTCCAAAAAACGTTTCAGTTAGATCTTAAATAGTTATAAACTTGAACTTGTGAATTTGCTCAGTTAATCTGGCAAAGAAACTGTCAACTTGTTCTTTGCCACTGCTCGCTGCAACCTCATGGGTTCAGCTGTCTTCAACTAAAGTCTTCATGGTTTCTCATAAAATCATTGTAAAAGTCTTTATTCGTTTTCATTTTTGTCTTGTTTAACCGATATTTTATTTTCAGCTGCTGTGCATACTTGTGCACTAGATTTAAAGTTATCAGCAGCTATGTAAATTACTTACATCATCATACAAAGCTGTTTCCCATTCATCAGTGGGTACTAATGGGAAAAAATAATTTCCTAAAATAGGTTTCACGACCACCTCTCTGTTTTCCCTTAAGACTTTACGTACTTCTTGGAACTGTATATTTGTCACCCACTTTCCTGATTGTAATTCCAAAAAGTCTACCTTTTCTTGCAGCTTTCACCATGCTATTTTCATATCATTTACGTCCTGAATGCACTGTATTTGCCTGTTAAAAAACGTAAAAATTTAAATTTTTACGCTATCTAGTTTGTCTGGTACATTGCCTTGTTCGATACAACCCGAACTTACTACTGCGATTGTTTAGCATTTATATTACTTGAATTTTTCACTGTCACAGATTAAAGTTAAATGGAGCGCCGAAAAACTCATTAGTAACTGATAATGTGTTGCCACTCCGGAACACAATGTTGTTTTGACTAAAAATTTTCTGACTGGTCTTGTTCGTCCATTGCTTACATTGCAGTTGTGTGACAGGTGCTGCCACTAGCGGCAGAGTTTATAAACGAGTCTCGCCCAATACAATACGATGTGCCATGCACCCGACCTTCAAATGTTTGCTTACGAAGCAAAGAAATACGTTCGCGCAGCTGGGCGCTATTTGCCCGAGAGTGAACGATTTACAGTCGCAGCACTGCACATTCCGTCACGTACTGAAGGTACAGAACGTTCACTCCCTACTTTCATCTATCATGTGAATGTCCAGACGATGTTTTTATCATTAATTCTGTTAAGAGCTGCACATCTGGTCGGTTGCACAGTGAAGATCAGATGTCTCTCGCATCATCAGTTCGTAAGCCTAGTGGGCAAACCTGTTGAACTGGTTTCCGACGAAGAGCTGACAAGGCCATGCAGAGTTTCTTTGATGTCCAGTAGAATGTCATTTTTAATTCGCTACACAGCACGCAGAGCTCTTGAAACCATCGCGTTTCAAACATGCGGCTGACAGAGTTCTCCGCCGCGACAAGCTAGCTGCCGACCATGAAAAGGTGCCGCCGGGAGGTGGATGACCAAAAAGGCACGCCAGCAAGGCGGGTTGCATACTTAATGTCGGCGAAGGCTGGGAACTGCGCTCGTAATGGCTCGCTGGTTTCTGTAACGCTGCCATTTTCTCTTACGACGTGACAACAACGATAGTGTAGCGAATCAGTAATCCAGTCAGATACGTCTCTGAGTCGTTATTCTCCACCTGCTGATTCGTTTCATCGAGATGACAGCGCCGTATTTCTAAACGGTGTGCGGAATTCGTTTAAATGATACATCATTTATTTGATTATTTACAGTGTTTTTAGCCTTGTATCTCCTTCATCGCAGCAGTGACAGTTTATACTAAAATATATTACAACACAAATACAAGTGGTGAGTAATAACAATAATTGGCAATAATAATAACAATTGTAATAAAGGACATTAAGTATAACATGACATTGACTATATGAGTACTTTTGATGTCGTGTCCAGTATCATGAGCAATGGAAAGCATGAAGACAGAGAAGATCGAAACGCCAGTGACTGTGGTCATAATGAACAGACTTTCAATAGAAAACTCTGTAGGAAATGGGAAGGAGAAATGCTGGGGGACGGCGGGGCTGATAAGTGAGTTTCAGACAACTATCTGGAAGACAGCTATTGTACTAGAAAGTGAACCATTAGGCGTTCGGTACGAATTTAATTTCTCTAACATTTTGAAGAAGATTGCTGCAGAGATGGGATCCTGATACCGAAAATGATTTTAAGAAGACGGCTGTGTTATGTAGTGGTATAGTGAGGATTTTACTTTCTTGATAACGAATATTTACATGTTGGATGGCTGTGCACAGGTTAGTTTGTCTTGCACTGCTGTTCGGATGGTAGTGTGAGTTGAAGATTAAGAGGGAGTGCAATGATCGTGAATACTATAGACAGAACACAAAGTATGATAGAGTCTACGGTTACCATCACGTACCGGATATTACTGTTCGTAGGGGATATGGGGAGTATTAGTGTTCCTACGAGCTTCTTTTTAAGCTCGACAGGAAATAATATTGTATATTCTGCCGCGATTTAAGTGACACTGATATCTTACAGGCTACAGTCGTCTGTTCAGTGCAGGCTAATCGGTAGAGCAACAATGGCTCGATATTTAGCTTCTTTGTGACAAGGTCTAGGTGGTAGATATGAATCCTAACCTGCTTTTATTAAAAAAACTTTCACTCACTACATGTCTTTTGTTGCTCACGTTTTATATGAAACTGAAGCGACATGCGTCATGAATTGGTAGTTTAGTCGCTTCTTACTTTGAACTTTGTCATATTTCTCAGTGAAGATCGCAGTGATATGACAAACGTTACCCATATCACTAGTCTCGGCCAGTAGCCACAGTTAGTTTTCGGTATCATCTTCGATATAAGGTATCTCGTTACACGTTCCATATAACTAACATTGTCAAGTACTGTTAGGAGATTTTGGTATGGTACGTGTACCGCAAACGTGCCGAGATCATGTTTACTGACGAAAACACCGAAGACTGTTGATACTCACTGGCAGAAACTAGTAATTTGTGACTGTTGTGCAACAAATTGCGACCTTTACTGTTCATTGCATTAACGTAGTATTAACTACGATGGCGTACTCTGACCCATTATCGGTGTCCTCTTTGCCGGCCGCTGTGGCCGAGCGGTTCTAGGTCTTTCAGTCCGGAACCGCGCTGCCGCTACGGTCACAGGTTCGAATCCTGCCTCGGGCATGGATGTGTGTGAAGTCCTTAGGTTAGTTAGGTTGAAGTAGTTCTAAGTGTAGGGGACTGATGACCTCAGATGTTAAGCCCCATAGTGATTAGAGCCATTTGAACCAATCGGAGTCCTCTTTGTTTTTCTCTAGTGGGATTGTGATAAAAAATATCGTTACAGAAAGATCACAACTCTAAGGAGCATATGCGATGGCTGGATACTCTAATAACAAATTTTTTATGTATATGTTGCGTCTCAACAGTCTCCTTAGATAAAAAGACACTTGACCCAAAGAGACTTTAACATCACACTGGAGAAATAGTTTCCTCAAACTCTGCAGCATACTCAGTTATGAAGGTGACAATATTTTAGTTTGTTGAAAATTTCTTCCTACCAAATCAGTTTTTCAGACTGCTGAATAAAGTGGAATCAAGGCAACCAAATGAACCAGATAGAGTCTCGCACCGTACGCTTACGACGTCGTGACTGTTTCTCTGCTAGCTGGAGTGTGCTATGCTGGAAGAGCCACTTTCTTGTATATCAATACTGACCGCTTTCTTGCTTTTCAATCAGTTCCAGTACCAAACCGTGACATTAGAATGATCTCGATTAGTCATTTATGATTCTATATACTAACCTATCAAAACCGTATCGAATGACTTATACTCGAGAAATTGAAAGTGTTTAATCATAGTTCGGTACTCGTTTTTCTTCATTTTCTGCGTCTCTCGTCGTACTAGCCACTTCGGACGGCTGCTAACTAAGGTTTCAGTGGGCCATTGCCGTGAAATGTCCTACTTTCATAACACTCAAGTTATAATACGAAAATTCTGTAACCTGACAGTATGATAATTTCCGCCATTTTGTTACAGCTAGTCGTATCAATAACGACGAGTTTTCGAGAAATTCTCGATGTGCTGGTTCTTTGAAACAGCGTACGTTCATAGGACGCTAGTTCTAATATAAACCCCACCAAATTTGAGATCGTCATCTCTTTCCAAGGATCAGGTATTATAGTTACCTGTACCGGTATCCATCATCCATCCATCCATCCATCCATCCATCTCTTACCACACGTACCTAGTTCTCTCTGTCCAGTTTGCTGATAATTCATAATCTTTTTGGCAATCTATCTTCTACCATTCTGTCAACATTATCTTTCCATTTCATTCTACTCTCTTCTACCTTCTCATTAACTTGAAAAGATTTTTAAATCTTATTGTATCATTCCTTATTTTATTCATTTTACTACAGCCCCTTATATATCTCATCAGCTTCATTTCTGCTGCCTCTATACGCGTTTTTTTCTTTCTTTGTTACTATCCATGATCTAGAACCATATTCAAAAGTAGGTACAGCAATATCTTTATAGAATTTCATTTGTGTTTTCTTTCTTATTTTCCTTCCCAACGTTGTACCAATTTTTCCGCTGATCGCTCGATGTTTATTAACCTTCTGTTCACTGTCTTTGTCATAGTTGAGACTAATATCACATTCTAGATAACTGAAGAGGGGTACTTATAGTAAAATTTTCTCATTTATTGTTATTTTTGATCTGAGTGAATTTTTCCTCTTGAATGTCATCATTTTTGCCTCGTTTTCAGTTATAGTTAGTTGTAGTATATTGCTTTTTGTATTGCTTTTGACTCAGTCTATACGGCTCTTTGTAAATTATCTTTCTTTCCTGTATAATTACCTAGTCATCAGTGAATAACAGAGTATTTAATGTTATGCTAGATTCTACTTCCATTTTTCCACTTCAAAGCTTGATCGTCAATACATAAATTAAATAAAGTGGGTGACAGGCTACACCCCTGGTCGAATATCTTCATTCATTAAAATTTCATCCGACGTTTTAGAAGCTGAAGTTATAACTCTTATAACTATTTTCGTATTTAAATGGTTCGAATGACTCTAAGCACTATGGGACTTAACATCTGAGGTCATCAGTCCCCTAGACCTAGAACTACTTAAACCTAACTAAGCTACGGCCAGCACACACATCCATGCCCGAGGCAGGATTCGAACCTGCGACCGTAGCAGTAGGGCGGTTCCGGACTGAAGCGCCTAGAACTGCTCGGCCACAGCGGCCGGCCGTATTTAAGTAAAGACTCTTTATGGTACTAATGAGGTGTGTAGGAGCAGTTTTATTTTCAGTATTTTTCACAATAGCGACATTTTTACCTTTTCGAAGGCTTTTTCGTAATCAGTAAATGCTAAATGTGTTTCTAAGCCAAATTCTCGACGTTTTTCAGTAATTTTTCTTATTATAAATACATTATCGTTACTTGAAGATCTTTTCTGAAGCGTATTGGTTCTTCTGAGATTAACGGTCCCGATGTTTTACTAAGAATTTTCCCGTAAATTTTATATCCTGCACTTGTAAACTTATTCCTCTATATTTCATGGGTCTTAATTACTGCTTTTTTATATACATAAACAAATTCAATCGTGTTCCATTCTCAGGAACGGACCAGTTCTTCCCACACACATTGAAGAAATGGAGATATCATAGTTCTAAAATGATTCCTCCGTATTTGAGATCAAACGGAAAATGACTAAAGCCATTATGGCAACCGCAAAGTTTTACCTGTCACGTAGCGTGCGATCCTGCAGCCCACTGGCCCAGTTCCTCCTCATGAAACAAAAATCTGATCTGTCTTATTCAGTATTTCACGCTACGACATGTTTTGCAGTGAGAGGTCACAAAATTCCACCAGTCCCTCGTCTACGAACGCCTTCTCGGTTCTCGAGAGAGTGGCTTGAAGGAGGGAGGCTCGCATGTGCCATCTTGCGCCGAATAGTGTAAAATAGGTTCTGTTCGTTATTGTATTGTTTGTGTGTATCTTATTTTCTGAGGCGGAGGTTGGGCAACAACGCGGCATTTTTCTAGACCAGCCTGGAATATCTTAAAAAAAAAAAAAAAACCACAGGCTGGCTGGTGTACCAGTACAAAATTAGAGAATTTGATCCTATCTCTGTTCACCTCTACATCTACATTTACATCTGCATCTACATTTATACTCCGCAAGCCACCCAACGGTGTGTGGCGGAGGGCACTTAACGTGACACTGTCATTACCTCCCTTTCCTGTTCCAGTTGCGTATGGTTCGCGGGAAGAACGACTGTCTGAAAGCCTCCGTACGCGCTCGAATCTCTCTAATTTTACATTCGTGATCTCCTCGGGAGGTGTAAGTAGGGGGAAGCAATATATTTGATACCTCATCCACAAACGCACCCTCTCGAAACCTTGACAGCAAGCTACACCGCGATTCAGAACGGCTCTCTTGCAGTCTCTGCCACTTGAGTTTGCTAAACATCTCCTTCACGCTATCACGCTTACCAAAAAACCCTGTGACAAAACGCGCCACTCTTCTTTGGATCTTATCTCCTCCGTCAACCCGATCTGGTAAGGATCCCACACTGATGAGCAATACTCAAGTATAGGTCGAACGAGTGTTTTGTAAGCCACCTCCTTTGTTGATGGACTACATTTTCTAAGGACTCTCCCAATGAATCTCAACCTGGCACCCGCCTTACCAACAATTAATTTTATACGATTATTCCACTTCAAATCGTTCCGTACGCATACTCCCAGATATTTTACAGAAGTAACTGCTACCAGTGTTTGTTCTGCTATCATATTAGTCATACAATAAAGGATCCTTCTTTCTATGTATTCGCAATACATTACATTTGTCTATGTTAAGGGTCAGTTGCCACTCCCTGCCTATCCGCTGCAGATCTTCCTGCATTTCGCTGCAATTTTCTAATGCTACAACTTTTCTGTATACTACAGCATCATCCGCGAAAAGCCGCATGGAACTTCCGACACTATCTACTAGGTCATTTATATATGTTGTGAAAAGCAATGGTCCCATAACACTCCCCTGTGTACGCCAGAGGTTACTTTAACGGCTGTAGACGGCTTTCCATTGAGAACAACATGCTGTGTTCTGTTTGCTAAAAACTCTTCAATCCAGCCACACAGCTGGTCTGATATTCCGTAGGATCTTACTTTGTTTATCAGGCGACAGTGTGGAGCTGTATCGAACGCCTTCCGGAAGTCAAGGAAATTGGCATCTACCCGGGAGCCTGTATCTAATATTTTCTGGGTCTCAAGAACAAATAAAGCGAGTTTGGTCTCACACGATCGCTGTTTCCGGAAACCATGTTGATCCCTACAGAGTAGATTCTGGGTTTCCATAAATGACATGATACGCGTGTCTCGTTTCTCTCTAGTTAGCGTACTGCACGTTAAGCTACACGAGGAGGCTGCTTATCGCTTAACTCACATTTCATACATGACGTTTATATACGGCACATTTTTCTCGTTCTAATACTGGTTCAGCAGCACCAAATTACTTCGTGACCGCTATCTGATCCGTCTGACAAATACGCATCGCTCCCCGGACAAAATGCGCAGATAGCATCTCCGCTGGCGCTTTCCATCCGTCTTGAGCGGCGAAGTGGGAGGAAGGAGGAGGTGGAAGCTCTGGAGTTGCGCCAGCAGTGGGATTGCATCGGGACCGGCGCCGCCCGCTGCTTCGGCGAGAACTGGATGGTACTCGCAGAATTCGCCGCGGCCGCAAGCTGTCCTTGCAGGTTCGTGTCCAAGGACGTTGTCATGGATACGGGCAGACGTCACGCCCTCGCGTTAGCGTATCAAATATTGCCGGCGTTGTCTCTGTGCAGCTGTACGTGGTATGTCTCACGCACCTCAACGTATTTGCCTTGAGAGAGTCAATCAGAGGCTTAGCGCTGATTTCAATTGGGGAGTGCGTGGTCCATCGGAAGTGACCACGCCCTGGGAAAGGTTTTGGTGTCATAAGGACGCAGATATGCCTTTTCTTCATGCCGCAGCACTTACTCAGATGACATTGCTACATGCTCATTCCTCATGTCGCGTGTTTAACTAAATTGCAATGGGACACATAATTCCTTTACGTTAGGTTCGTGTCCCCTCGTCAAGGTCAGTCCCTCTCCCTGACAACTACAACCAATCAGGTTATGTTCACTGCGATACTTCTATACTTGTGTATTAAATGTAGGTTTTTTCGACGCATAATGAGTATCTGGTCGCCAGAAAAAGTAAGTGTTAAGGATATTCCGAGAAAAACAAATCAGACACCTATAGAAGAACAGATATGTGAAAGAAAGTGGAGATGGCTGGAGCACACATTGAGTAAGCCGGATAGTGCAGTCGAAAGGAAGGCATTACAATGGATTTCCCAAGGAACAAAGAAGAGAAACAGGCCTAGACATACATGGAACAAGACGTTGGAAGTGGAAGCGAGGAGAGTTACCAATATGCGGGAAGAATTAAAGGAAATAGTCAAACACAGAAATGGATGGCGAGCTCTCCTGAATGCTTTATGCCCCCGTAGGAGTAAAATGAATCAAGTCAAGTAAGTAGTAAACGTAGGAATTTAATGGTTTTTGCGTAACATTTGAGACGAATTGCTGTAGTTCATTTAGAGCTACCTATCATGTAACCAAAGCATATGAATATTACATCGCCTTTACCAAGGAGTTTTATATTTGATTTTTTAGTTTACTGAAATTTCCCTTTGCGTGATCATAAAACCATGTCATACTAAAACCACGTGACTTTGCTTATTCGCGGCCAGTACTGGCTTCTTAATGACTCTTTGTCCCATTTAACGGCTCTTTTGCTTAAGCAGTGCACAATACCATCCAACGTCATTTAGGAAACATAGGAAATTAAGAACGAGCAATGCCACTAGCTGCCCACTTCCAACTCATGATACATCGAGTTCACTTTTAATCATTACTATTGCCAACAAGAGCACGCAACGGAGAACACGTAGACACTGTAAATGCAATCTTAACCTCCACACGCTCGTAAGTCCTAACGAACGTAGGTCGAAGCAGTCTGTTCCTACCACAATTACTTTATCTGCCTTGTGTCGTTTCTTAGTCGCGAAACAACTGATATCTCCTTAGCCTTTCCGTTTCTGCCATTAAATGGTAGGCTGTTTTGTTAGTGTGCCACGCACGTTAATTTTTTTGAATTGGGAAACCTCTTCGGCAGCGATTTCTTGTGGTTTTTTTTTCAAGTATGTGTCGCAGTGGTATGGTCTTCGGGTGTTGAGTTGTCCTGAACACTTCACGACGGCCTTTTTTTGGATTTCGTGCGGGAATATCACAACTGTACTTCAGTGTTTTCAGCAGCGTGTCTTAAAAAAATAGAAATAAGACACGTATTTCATCCGTGAACAGACGATATAAGTATCTCGCAAGTATGACACATAGTGTGACATAAATAACATAATTTTCGAAACAAACACTTTTCGATGATGCGCGCCACACAGTACGTAAGCATCCTGTCTCATCGCCTGCATCCATTCATGTCAATTGTGCATTCCGATGGACTTGGGCAATTACAGCAGGACAATGCGACACACTACACGTCCAGAATTGTTACAGAGTAGTTCCAGGAACACTCCTCTGAGTTTACACACTTCCGCTGGCCACCAATCTCCCCAGACATGATTATTACTCAGCATATATGGGATGACTTGCAACGTGCTGTTCAGAAGAGATCTCCAACCCCTCAAACTCTTACGGATTTATGGCCATTCCTGTAGGATTCATGGTCTCTGGCCGTAATAACGGCCCTGATACGCTTGGGCATTGAGTCAAACAGAGCTTGGATGGCGTGTACACGTACAGCTACCCATGCAGCTTCAACACGATACCACAATTCATCAAGAGTAGTAACTGGCGTATTGTGACGAGCCAGTTGCTCAGCCACCATTGACCAAACGTTTTCAAATGGTGAGAGATCTGGAGAAAGTGCTGGCCAGGGCAGCAGTCGAACATTTTCTGTATCCAGAAAGGCCCGTAAAGGACCTGCAACATGCGGTCGTGCATTATCCTGCTGAAATGTAAGTTTTCACAGGGATCGAATGAAGTGTAGAGCCACGGATCGTAACACATCTGAAATGTAACGTCCACTGTTCAAAGTGCCGTCAATGCGAACAAGAGGTGACCGAGACGTGTAACCAATGGCACCCCATACCATCACGCTGGGTGATACGCCAGAATGGCGATGACGAATACACGCTTCCAACGTGCGTCACCGCGATGTCGCCAAACACGGATGCGACCACCATGATGCTGTAAACAGAACCTGGATTAATGCGAATAAATGACGTTTTGTCATTCGTGCACCCAGGTTCGTCGTTGAGTACAACACCACCGCAGGCGCTCCTGTCTGTGATGCAGCGTCAAGGGTAACCGCAGCCATGGTCTCGGAGCTGATAGTCCATGCTGCTGCAAACATCGTTGAATTGTTCGTGCAGATGGTTGTTGTCTTGCAAACGTCCCCATCTGTTGACTCAGGGATCGAGACGTGGCTGCACTATCCGTTACAGCTATGCGGGTAATATGCCAGTCATCTCGACTGTTAGTGATACGAGGCCGTTGGGATCCAGCACGGCGTTCCGTATTACCCTCCTGAACCCACCGATTCCACATTCTGCAAACAGTCATTGGATCTCGTCCAAAGCGAGCAGCAATGTCGCGATACGATAAACTGCAATCGCGATAGGCTACAATCCGACCTTTATCAAAGTCGAAAACGCGATGGTACGCATTTCTCCTCCTTACACGAGGCATCACAATAAAGTTTCACCTGGCAACGCCGGTCATCTGCTGTTTGTGTATGAGAAATCGGTTGGAAACTTTCCTCATGTTAGCATGTTGTAGGTGTCGCCACAGGCGCCAACTTTGTGTGAATGCTCTAAAAAGCCAATCATTTGCATATCACAGCATCTTCTTCCTGTCGGTTAAATTTCGCGTCTATAGCACGTCATCTTCGTGGTGTAGCAATTTTAATGGCCAGTAGTGAGGTCGGTAGTCATAATCTTCTGGGTAATCTATGTACATCTAATGTTCTCTACCTGCTGTACTAATTTGAACGAATGGTTTCGGAACACCCTGTATACACAGTTACTTTTTCCATCGCTTTGTTTGACAGTGGAAATGGGAAGGGAATGACCAGCAGTGGTACAAGGTAGCGTACACTACGCTGTCACTGTACGGTGGCTTGCGGAATACGAATGTAGTTGTTTAGTAGAAGGAAATTTGGCTAGCGTCTTGGTAAGTATGAAGCTCTCAGTTCCGCAACATACGCCCCGCCCTGTTGGAGCTCAGTGAGACGCTAATAATTAGAGCCAGGCGAAGTGGCGCTCATGAATGAAGCGGTGCCGTGCCGCCGTGAGTGCAATTAACGCGGCGCGGCGAGCTGCCCGCTCGGCCGCGCGGCTCCACGCTGCTTACGCAAATGAGCGAATTCCCAGGGGTCGGCCGAGTGCGACGCGACGGCCCGTGCCTGCTAGCTTTCGCCAAGCGCGCGCGAGCCGCAACAGGCCCACACCTCTGCTCAAACTCGGCTTACCGCACTGCACTTCCCTGAAGCCTCGCCCGCATGGCAAGCGACTCACATTCCTCACAGCTGGCTGACCACGTAGGAGGGCCTCTGACATTCCGATCCGCATCGCTTGTCACCTCATCGCCTGAGGTCGTCGTTAAACTCGCCTCACGTCACTTTAAGTTAACTCCGTGTTGGTCTCTGGTGCGGACTCACAAGCCATCGGGGAATCTTTACCCTTTCTCCACAAAACGTGTGTGTATATCAATTTCCGAATTTCACAGCTAACTTTCAGAGATGCCTAGCATGAAAAATAAGTCTCTTACATGGCAAGGACTTTCATTAATTACAATCTACGTTTGACACAGGATACCCTTCAGATGCAGACAAGAGTGAATATTACCGAACTATCAGTTTAATAATTAAACTGCTAGAAGCCGGCCTCGGGGAAGACCAGGTTGGATTCCGGTGAAACGTGGGAATACGCGATGCAATATCTATCTTAGAAGACAGGTTAAGCGAAAGCAAGAAGATAGGTTAAGGAAAAGCAGACTTGCGTTTTTAGCATATGTGGATTTGCTGAAAGTTTTCGACAATATCGACTGGAATATTCTGAAATTCTGAAGGTAGGAGGTGTCAAATACAGGAAGCGAAGATCTACACTACTGGCCATCAAAATTGCTACACCACGAAGATGACGTGTTACAGACGCGAAATTTAAACTACAGGAAGAAGATGCTGTGATATGCAAATGATTAGCTTTTCAGAGCATTCACACAAGGTTGGCGCCGGTGGCGACAACTACAGCTTGCTGACATGAGGAAAGTTTCCAACCGATTTCTCATACACAAACAGCAGTTGACTGGCGTTGCCTGGTGAAACGTTGTTGTAATGCCTCGCGTAAGGAGGAGAAATGCGTACCACTACGTTTCCGACTTTGATAAAGGTCGGACTGTAGCCTATCGCGATTGCGGTTTATCGTATCGCAACACTGCTGCTCGCGTCGGTCGAGATCCAATGACTGTTAGCAGAATATGGAATCGGTGGGTTCAGGAGGGTAATACGGAACGCCGTGCTGGATCCCAACGGCCTCGTATCACTAGCAGTCGATATGACAGGTATCATATCCGCATGGCTGTAACGGATCGTGCAACCACGTCTCGATCCCTGAGCCAACAAATGGGGACGTTTGCAAGACAACAGCCATCTGCACGAACAGTTCGACGACGTTTGCAGCAGCATGGACTACCAGCTCAGAGACCATGGCTGCGGTTACCCGTGACGCTGCATCAAAGACAGGAGCGCCTTCGATGGTGTACTCAACGACGAACCTGGGTGCACGAATGGCAAAACGTCATTTTTTCGGACGAATCCAGGTTCTGTTTACAGCATCATGATGGTCGCATCTGTGTTTGGCGGCATCGTGGTGAACGCACAATGGAAGCGCCATACTGGCGTATCACCCGGCGTGGTGGTATGGGGTGCCATTGGTTACACGTCTCGGTCACCTCTTGTTCGCATTGACGGCACTTTTTGATCAGTGTACGTTACATTTCAGATGTGTTACGACTCGTGGCTCTACCTTCATTCGATCCCTGCGAAACCCTACATTTCACGACCGCATGTTGCAGCTCCTGTACGGGCCTTTCTGGATACAGAAAATGTTCGACTGTTGTCCTGGCCAGCACATTCACCAGATCTCTCACCAATTGAAAACGTCTGGTCAATGGTGGCCAAGCAACTGGCTCGTCACAATATGCCAGTCACTACTCTTGAACTGTGGTATCGTGTTGAAGCTGCGTGGGCAGCTGTACCTGTACACGCCATCCAAGCTCTGTTTCACTCAATGCCCAGGCGTATCAAGGCCGTTATTACGGCCAGAGGTAGTTGTTCTGGGTACTGATTTCTCAGGACGTATGCACCCAAATTGCGTGAAAATGTAATCTCATGTCAGTTCTAGTATAATATATATGTCCAATGACTACCCATTTATCATCTGCATTTCTTCTTGGTGTAGCAATTTTAATGGCCAGTAGTGTACGTACAGATTGTATGAAAACCAGATGGTAGTTACAAGAGTCGAGGGGCATGAAAGGGAAGCAGTGCTTGAGAAGGGAGTGCCACAGAATTGGAACGTATCCCCGATGCTGTTCAGTTTATACAATTTGCAAGTAGTAATGGAAACAAAAGAGAAATATGGTATAGGAATTAAATTTCAGGTAGAAGAAATACATACTTTGAGGTTTTTCGATGACATTGTAATTCTGTCAGAGACAGCAAAGGACTTGGAAGAGCAGTCGAACAGAACAGACAGTTTCTTGAAAAGAGGATATGAGAAAAACATCCAAAAAACCAAAACGAGAATAATGGAATGTAGTGGAATTAAATCGAGCGATTCTGAGGAAATTAGATGATGGCCGAAGATATAAAATGTAGACTGGCAATGGCAAGAACGCGTTTATGAAGAAAAGAAGTTTTTGACATCGATTAAAGATTGAAATGTTAGGAAATCTTCTCTGAAACAATTTGTATGTAGTGTAGCCATGAATGGAAGTGAAACAAGGACGACAGACAGTTTATATGAAAAGACAATAGCAGCTATTGAAATGTGGTGCTACAAAACGATACTAAAGAGAAGGTGTGTGTATCACGTAACTAATGAGTAGGTATGGGGAAAATACTATTCTTCTGCGTTATTATTCGTGAGTTTGTCAGCTAGCGCAATTTTATGGCACAAAGTGATCGACATGTGACTTGTATTAGCAAATTTTTCGTAAACTACGTTTTGTATTTTCTTGTATTTATAACGTTCTGTACTTCAAGATTTGTTTTTATTTTCGGTTTTTAACGTTTGTTCAGGTGTCAGATGATGGTCGTTGGCCGTAATCGGTGGCAAATAAATAAGTAGTTCTAATGCAGCCAAGTGTCATGAGTTTAGTAAAATCTATAGTACTACAAATTAACGGTCAATGATTTTTTTAATAAAGTAATTTTGAGTAAATGGGCGTTTCATTACGAAACACTAAGGCAACTAAATTTCCGATGTTCAGACAGATTTCGCAGTTGTTCTCATTAGGACGGTTAACCGTCGGAAATTGAGTTCCTATAGCGTTTCCTAAAGACGTGGTCTAAAGTCAAAATCACTTTATTCACAGTTACGCTGGACGTGGAAGCTTACGAAATCATATGATTTTTTATAATGTCTCCATGACATTGCAGGTTAAATTTATGTACATCACAATTATTCGTGAACGATATAGTCTAGCATTAATCCTCGCATCAAAATAGGCTATTCCAACGTAAGTGATAACACTAGAATCCAGTGTTTATGTCTCTACGATAATAACCGTTTATATACATGGAAGTACGATCAGTGTGCCATCAGAGATCAGGCCTAAGTACGCACTATAGGTAACAAATGTTGAAGAGTATGGCAGTTATGCAAAATTACAACAAATTAGATAATCTATCACTAGAATAACAGCAAATATTCAGTAATCGGTTACTATTCCAGTTATGTTATCTGTTGCTACTTTTAGTTCATATCCTTCATTGATGTTTCTCATCACAGCAAACGATAGACCATATGACTGATAAATACTAACAACATGGTTGTAAGTATCTTATTATGCTGTTAATAACGTTTCCCATCATTTAACTTAATAGTAATATTGCCATCAACATTCAGCCATAAATTTTAGCTGCATACATTTTTGTGAAAACGGTATGACAAAGAAAGACTTTCACCCGTCAATAGTACAGCGTGCTTTAAAACACGAAACTGTCGCACTTCTTACAGCGCGGCCCTGGTTAGACAGACATCTCTTCTAGATGAAATGCTCTGATCTACATTACGCAAACGACCTTGTCTAACTGCCGTAGGTCGTTACCATTGAGGAGTTGCAACTTTTTTCACTGCAATTTCTTGTACCGCATCAGCGAATGGTCTTAATAGCCTACAAACACAGAAAGATGGGTGCTTGGTGGGAGGAGAAGCAATGTAATTTTACAGCCGGAAATTCCGTGGCTAGATTAATACCTTTATGTCGACCATAATAATCATGTATACGTCAGGTCCTTGACTGAACACGATACTTCGACGGACCGGTTTCAAATTGGAGTGAGTTTCACAATGTCGGTGAGTGCAACCAGCGAGATTTGCAGAGCTTATGCGAACCTGGTAACCGTCAAACTACTAGCGACGTCAGCTGTTATTAACAGAATAACAATCAAGAGCTGTTTTCTGTACCTTTATGCATGTAATTATTGTATCTAAATTCAGAGAAAGAGCGCACAATGACATATGAAAGTTTTCAACTGTGAATAACTGTTGGATAGTTTTGTGCCATTTTAGGTTTCGCTAGTTGTGTAGCAACTTAACATGTAACCCGTGTCAAAAAAATTATATTCGGCAGCTTGTTTTAAACAGTAGTACTACTGACAGCATGACTCGTGCATGTGATGTTATTTATATGTATTTCACTTTGCTGGTGCTGATTCCGCATTTAACATTTGACGACGCCACTATGGCTGCAGTACGTTAGGATTTTGTTTTTATGAAACAGATCTGAAGATGGTCATCAAAGACCGAAACCGGTAATCTGTTAACAAAAAGTTTGTGATCATAGACGTAAATTAAACGAAACTTAAAATTATATTCGCCACCCTTGTAATAACTGCCTTAGTGAAAATATGTTTCATGTAAAACAATAAGAAATTGTGTGTAGAAATGTACGATTATCTGAGGCTTCTGTGATCACCAAAATAAAATATTTCAGAATTTGCTATTATGCTCTTTCTGTTTCGGCAAATAAATTTATTTTTAAATCAGTGTCGGAGTCCGTGCACGAATTTTGAATATGTATTTGTCAGAGGCCGCTACCGAAATACAACTCATTTAATTTTTCCTTTCTGTCATTACCGTATGATGGCGATTCCTTGATCCACACTTATTTAGTGCAGAAAGGAAATTATGAGACTCGTAATACGGAAACAAATTGAAAATGCCTTCTACTGCTATGGGATAGTACCAAATACAAAACCAGAATACGATATGCAAACATATTTCGTACCATCCTGCAGATCTAGGTAGAGAAGAAAGAAAATATTGCAGGTATCCTATAAACTAAGTGGAACTTTTAAAAATGTTCTGAACAGTCCACCGAAAAACATCTTTTACAAGTGGGGCGCTGAGACCCACAATGGCTGAAAGCACACTTCGTAGATTTTGAGATTGCAGCGTGTATGCCTGCTCGTGACATCTGTTGTTCTTATGGTGAACCAGCTTCATGAATGCTGTATCCACACATCCTATATATTAAATTTGCAAGAAGCTGTCTCACCGATTTCCCTAATATTCACATCTGTAAGGGCCCAAACCACAAATTTTCATTGCGGTAACAACGCTCAGTCTAGATACACAAAGTAGGGCTCAGTGAATTGAAATGGAAAGAAAACAAGGATTTTTGGACAGATAGTAATATCAACAAAAAAATAAAATGGTATAACTGGAGTAGGATTCGTTTTGAATACGCAGGTACGGCAGAGAGTGCGTTACAGTGAACAGTTCAGTGATATGGTTGTTTTTATCAGAATCGACAGCAAACCAACACCGACAACGTGAATCCAGGGACGATTTCCCAAGCTGAAGATGAAGAGACAGACAAAGGATATGAGGATATTGAAAGGGTAATATAGTACGTAAAGGGAGATGAAAATCTAATACTAATGGGAGACTGGAATGCAGTCGTAGGGAAAGGAGCAGAATAAACCGTTACGGGAGAATATGGGCTTGGGACAAGGAATGAGGGAGTAGAAAGACTATTAAGTTATATAATAAATTTCAGCTACTAACAGCGAAGACTCTGTTCAAGAATCACAAGACGAGGAGATATACTTGGAAAAGGCCGAGTGATACAAGAAGATTTCAGTCAGATTACATAACTGCCAGACAGAGATGCCGAAATCAGATACTGTATTGTAAGTCATACCCAGGAGCAGATACAGACTCAGATGACGATGTAGTAGTGATTAAGAGTAGGCAGAAGTTTAAGCGATTAGTCAGGAAGAATCAGTACGCAATGAAGTGGGATACGGAAGTACTAAGGAATGAAGAGATACGCTTGAAGTTCTCTAAGGCTTTAGATACAGCAATAAGGAATAGCTCAGTAGGCAGTACAGTTGAAGAGGACTGGACATCTCTGAAAAGTGCATTCACAGAAACTGGAAAGAAATCATAGGTACAAAGAAGGTAACTGCGAAGAAACCATGGGTAAAAAAGAACTATTTCAGTTGGTAGATAAAAGAAACAAGTACAAAAAGGATGAGTGAAATTCAGGAATACAGAAATACGAGTCGCTAAGCAAATCAATAAATAGGAAGTGCAGGGAAAGTAGGACGAAATGGTTGAATGAAACATGTGAAGAAATCAAAAATAATTATTGTCGGAAGGACTGATTCAGCATATAGGAAGGTCAAAAGAGCCCTCGGTGAAATTAAAAGGAAGGGCGATAACATTAAGAGTGAAACGGGAATTCCACTGTTAAATGGAGAGGAGATAGCGCATAGGTGGAAAGACTATGTTGAAGGCCTCTGTGAGGGGGAAGATCTGTCTGATGTGATGATAGAAGAAGAAACAGGAGTCGATTTAGAAGAGATAGGAGATCCAGTATTGGAATCAGAATTTAAGAGAGCTTTGGAAGACTTAAGATCAAATAAGGCAGAAGGGATAGATAACATTCTATCAGAATTTCTAAAATTATTGGGAGAAATGGCAACAAAACGGCTATTTACGTTGATGTGTAGAATGTATCAATCTGGCAACATACCATCTGACTTCCGGAGAAACATCATCCACACAATTCCGAAGACTGCAAGAGCTGATAAGTAAGAGAATTATCGCACAATCAGCTTAACAGCTCATGAATCCAAGTTGCGAACAAGAGTAGTATACAGAAGAATGGAAAAGAAAATTGAGGATGTGTTAGATGACAATCAGTTTAGCTTTACGGAAGGTAAAGGCACCAGAGAGGCAATCCTGACGTTGCAGCTGATAATGGAGACAAGACTAAAGGAAAGTCGAGGCGCATTCCAAAAATTTGTCGACCTGAAAATATCGTCGACGATATAAAATGATGCAAAATGTTCCAAATTCTGAGAAAAATAGGGGTAAGCTACAGAGATAGACAGGTAATATACAATGTAATGTGTAATATAAATAAAAAAGGTGTAAGACAGGGATAAAATCTTTCACCCCTACTGTTCAATCTGTACATCGAAGAAGCTATGATGTAAATAAAAGAAAGGTTTAGAAGTGGGATTAAAATTCAATGTGAAAGGATATCAATGATAAGATTCGTTGATGACATTGCTATCCTGAGAGAAAGTGAAGAAGCATTACATGATCTGCTGTAAGGAATGAACAGTCTAGTGAGTACAGAAGATGACTTGAGAGGAAAGCGAAGAAAGACGAAGAAGCAGAAATGAGAACAGTGAGAAACTTAACATGAGGATTGATGGTCACGAAGTATATGAAGGAATTCTGCTACATAGGCAGCAAAATAACCAATGACGGACGGAGCAAGGAGGACATCAAAAGCAGACTAGCACACACGAAAAGGGCATTCTTGGCCAAGAGAAGTATATTAGTATCAAACCAGGCCACAGAGTAAGAAATTTGTGAGAATGTACGCTTGGAGCACCGCATTGCATGCTGGTGAAACATGGACTATGGGAAAACCGAAACACAGGAGAATCGAAGCATTTGAGATGTGGTGCTACACATGAATGTCGAGAATTAGACGGACTGTAAAGGTAAGGAATGAGGAGGTTCTGCGCAGAATGAGTGACGAAAGAATATGTGGTATATACTGACGAGGAGAAGGGACAGGATGATAGGACATCTTTTAAGATATCAGGAAATGACTTCCATGATGCTAGAGGGAGCTGTAGAGGGAAAACAGAAGACAGAGATTGGAATATATCATGCAAATAATTGAGGAGTTAGATAGCAAGTGCCACTCTGAGATGAAGAGGTTGGCACTGGAGAGGAATTCGTGTCGGGCCGCTTCAAACCATTCAGAAAACTAATGAAAAAAAAGAAGGCTCTCTGGCTACACTGGCGCCTATTTCTTCAAGAAAGCTGGCAAGACTACTAGATTTCGTGCCTAAAGTCAATAGACGGTTTTTCCTGAATCTGAAGTCAGAGAATGTGCTCCTCGAAAATGATGATAACGAAGACCATGAAGTGTAGGGATAGGTCGTAATTGTGCGAGTGATACATTTACTATCTGCTATTTATGTTATGAATCTGGTTTCACCTTAATTACACACTACACAACAGTCAAAAAGACACTATTTTGTGGATTAACATGAATAATGACAATCCTTAATATTAACTAAAATTTCATAGTATAATGTGGGTACTTGATTTTTTTATAGGAAATATATTGTGTTGAGACGTGGTTAAACAGCAAGTCAAACCAATGAGACTAGTAGTTTGCCTACAAACTTGATTTGAACCAACTTCTATTTTTCTCAAAACTCTGTGTCTCTGCTGTGGGCCCTTATGGCTCCAGGTGCCTCAACTGTCTCTGCGATCCTTATTTCTCACAGAAATTTGTCGTAAATACTTGGTGTGAACAATATGAAATGCGGCATGTGTTTTGTCACAACAATTTAAATTCAGTTAGTAACGAAAGTTGTAACGGATGGTGCTGTGAAGGTCATATGATTTTTATGTCCCGAAGTGCTTATGTAATCTTCATGTTTAAGGAGTTAAGCCCACAAATGCTACCACCACGTGGGAGCAACTAACTGTAGCGGACGTTACGCTGGTGACTTTCGGTATAAAACGTACTGCAGTACAATCTAGTGTTTTTCTCCTCTGCATCGCGGAGTTACCTCCCTCGTAATTTGTTACTGCCTTCCGAATCGACTACTGGACTGGCTATTCCAAGTACTTCACTTGATACGCAGCGCTATGTACTACACTTTAATCCAGGTAACAAGTGTCATGAGATTTTATTTACATCGTACTGTTAATACCTACAAACTTTTTTCTCAGAATTTATTGTCTTTCAAGAAAGCAATTGCCCGTAACTATAAAGTTGCGTTAAGTATCAATAGAGTATTTAGCCATACAGTAATCTTCGGGGAGTTGTAACTAACACAATTTTGTTTGTATGTCGTTGTTTCTGGTGATTGAACCTCGCACTGCATACAACACGACATTTCTGTGGATATGTAGACAAGTCACAAAATTTTAATCAGTCTGAATTCTGAAAGGAATTAAAGCATGGCAGTCAAGAACGTACTCACGATGTGAGGGGGTGGATGGAGGAGGATGAAATCACAATTGCTCTGAACGACGAACAAGTAAACAGTTTTGAGATAACAAATTTCTATGGGTGCACTTGCTACTGGTCAGTATCCTTTACATCTTTTTACTCTCTCCAAACTGAAACAAGTAAATATATGTCTCCTTGGCGGGACGGAATAGACGGTCCAAGGCTGTTTTCTTTTTCTGGGAGAGTGGTGGATCAGGTGCTACCCTCCTCTGCTCCTCTCTGGGTAGATCTACATCTACATCTTATATTTACATCTACATCTGCACACACACAATACAAGCCACAGTACGGTGCATGGCAGAGTGTAAGTTATACCACAGCTCGTTTCCCTTCCTGCTCGCAAATGGAGTGAGAGAAAAGTGGCTGTCTCTATGCTTCCGTTCGAGTCCCGATTTCTTGTCTTTGTGGTCATTACGTGGCAGTAAGACTGTCCTGTCACAAATCCTGGATTTCTAAACTTTCTCAGTTGTGTTTCACAAAAAGACCGCCTCCTAGCATTCCCATAATTCTAGAGTGTTCATCAAACTTACCGGTAACGTATTAGCAGCCCATCTACTTTTTTTGTTTCTTTTTTTTAAATTTACGTGTCTTGTTCCATAGGACCAAATTGGTACGCAAATCTTCATGAGCATGGGGTTAGTAAGTACATGAAATTAACATAAATAAAATAAGAAGCCGTTGAAAAATTAGTCAACCAGTTTCAAACAAAGGTCTTTTAGCCCTTGACCTACGTTGCGATATTTGCAAAAATAACATCCTCAGAAAGGAGTGGGCATTGTTAAATCATATGATGGTACATTAGATTTGATGAAGCCGAGCGGCTCTTGGCATATATAAAATTGACAAAACAAGAAGTATCCTAAGCCATGGCTTTAGACAGCATCCAAATTATATATGTTGTACTTCAGAATAGATGCTCACTAGTAAATGCCCACAGGTAGAGGCTCTCGTCAACATAAAATTGGAATAGGCGTGATAGGATGAATTATTTGCGGAAGTTGTGTGTACATCATACCAGAAACTATGGCCAAATGCTGGAACAGTTTATTTTTCAAATATCAAAATCTAGGTCAAGGTCTAATACATAATAAACAAGGTTTATTATGCAGCTGGTTGGCTGATTTTTCAACCTCTTCAGATTTACACATTTGCTGTTTCGCATCCATCTTTAAGATACTAAAATAAAATAAGATGTACACGAATGTTATGCAGATGACAAGCTGTGGAGATATATTACCATAATCAACAACATAACGCAGGAATTAGCTTTATTTTCCCAGGAAATCTCCGATACAATGGAAGGAGTAATCGATGGGTAAATCCTTTAGTTTAGACTTGAATATGCGAAGATTACTGCTAAGATTTTGTTTCAGTGTCTTGCTTTAAATCGGCCAAATGGCATTTTAGATTGTCAGTATGCTAATAAATGACGTTGTCTGACAAACTACATTTTTACCTCTTTTCTGTGTTGTGAGGTTTCTGGCAGTACATGGTCGATCTTGTATCACATTCGTTTGTCCTGTGTTTATTTCTTTTTCTATGGTCTAGTGTGAAACTAATGACTCTGAAAGGCTTTATGTATCATATTATTGGTCGTGCTCGCATAACCTTTCAGTACGATCGATTGCAGACTCCCAAGCCGTAGCTTACACGTCACGCGAGATATGACTTCGTGTACAGGCTTCAGCTGTCGAATTACAACCCCTCCCCCCTACCACGCGGTGGTACTTCACAACGAAGACTGAACCCCTCCCATCACCACTAGCGCATCGTCTGCACAGCTACGGGCCAAGATACCTCGTGCGCACCCTACGCTCTGTTTGTGACGTTTTAGATAACCATCATCAGCCACCTGGCCGTGTTTTCAAGGAATGCGCGAATGGCAGAAGAGCATACACGTTCACCGTGTCAAAGAGTATGAATAATGTGAAACTGTTGCTCTGCGAGCTGCAGCTGCATAATTGCTGCCTGGCGGTAAGTTGGTCTGTGTCGACTGCCGACTCACTCTGCGCGGCGTACCTCTCACCCAAGGCCTCGGAAGGCCACCCAGGGCGACCTCGAAACGCGGCCGCGGGGCGTGAAATTCGGTTCCTCAGATTACTTTGCCGACGCCGGCACGCTCAACAGAAGAAACAGCCGTTCTGCTTTGCTCTGGCGCGTCTCATTAATTTGTGACTGTGACGTTCTCGAGCGTCCTTGCCGTAACCTCTACCGTTTTTTCTCGGTGAAATGCGAGATCCGCTATACTGCCTACAATAGACGAGCGATTTCTCAATCATTCCCGTGCTTTGGTACAGAGAAGACCCCAGCACTAAGTTCATGTAGCAGTTTAAAGCCATTATGACTACTAATTGACTGTGACTGTTTCAAAAATCTGAAAATGTTTTTCAGAAGCCACTACCAATCACAACAAGTATTCAAGTTATTTAGTGAAGCAACATCTTTCGAGGTATGAACCACAATTGCAGCTACAATGGCAACACAAAAGTATCCAACTGAAATACACTAAAATACCAGAGTTGTCCTGTACAACGTTTCCTGTTTCTTATGGTGTATTCAGTTCAAATGGTTCAAATGGCTCTGAGCACTATGGAACTTAGCAGCTGAGGTCATCAGTCCCCTAGAACCTAGAACCACTTAAACCTAACTAACCTAAGGACATCACACACATCCATGCCCGAGGCAGGATTCGAACCTGCGACCGTAGCGGTCGCGCGGTTCCAGACTGAAGCGCCTAGAACCGCTCGGCCAGTGTATTCAGTAACTTCCATTGCTATGGTTCTGTGCATCATGTCAACCACTGTCCATAAACTAGCATACTTTAGAAACACGATATCACAATCAACTCTGTATTCGGTAGGAACAAGATGCGACAGCAAAATGGGCAGAAGACGTTGCAAGTAACTGAAAACACTGTTATCGACGTAAGTAGAGCAATAATCACTCCTAAGATCTTTTTGAGCGTCACATTGCTTTACTAGACATGTCGGAGGTGGTACACCGTTGGCTACGTCCGACGTTTGAGAATTGACTTTACAAGCCAGTTTACAGTTTAACGTGGATTCTGAACTATGGTGCGACTCAGTATATTTCACATCAAGAAACATTGTCAGATATGAAAGAAATGATTAGCGATTGGTAAGAAACGCTGGAAGGACCTGGTACCAAGATCTTTTGATTTAGCCGGCCGGGGTGGCCGAGCGGTTCTAGGCGCTACAGTCTGGAATCGCGCGACCGCTACGGTCGCAGGTTCGAATCCTGCCTCGGGCATGGATGTGTGTGATGTCCTTAGGTTAGTTAGGTTTAAGTAGTCCTAAGTCTTAGGGGACAGATGACCATTTTGATCTTTTGATTTACAACTAGGCACTTTACCTTTTCCTTTCTTTTTGGCAACACGTCCTTAAGATAAACATTATCTGTTTTCGCAAGGAGGACTGTACTAAAAGTCTGGGAACAATATGTAAGCAGTAATTTTTCTACTTGTAGGGGATTCGCAAATTTAACAAAGAAAGAATAGAGTTCGGTGTCATAATTCGTTGTTTGCACCCGATTGGAAGTCAAATCAAAAGTATCTGCCAACCAATCGTTGACTTCCAGAGAAATGAACGTGATGGGTCGACTTATCGAAAGAAAAACTCACTGTACCTTTACCTGGAATAGACCTGGACGCTAGGGAAACAAAAAAAAGTGGCCAACGCCGTTACCAAGGGCACACTTAAACGAACACAAAGACTATTTCGACGTCGGGCACAAAGCAGAAAACATCAAGTAAATAGCAAACTTCCAGTACTCGCAATACTATGAAAGAGCGGAGTAAACAACGTCCTACCCGTACAGCGTCGCAAGCGGAACTGCCACAAAGCCACGAAAACATGTCAGGAGTGACTTTCTGGTAGTTAAATAGAAATTAGCTTTGCTTTATTCACCATCTTGTGATATCGTGTTTTCAGTATCCTTTGGGAGTTTAACAACAGTTGTTAACAAGATCCAAGAAACCAAAGCAGTCGAGGTAACTGAACACGTCACAAGAAGACAGCCATCTCGTGTGAAAAAAGTGAGTGAATATTTAAAACTTCCGTACGTGGGCCGCGCGGTATTAGCCGAGCGGTCTGATGCGCTACAGTCATGGACTGTGCGGCTGGTCCCGGCAGAGGTTCGAGTCCTCCCTCGGGCATGGGTGTGTTTGTTTGTACTTAGGAAAATTTAGGTCACGTAGTGTGTAAGCTTAGGGACTGTTGACCTTAGCAGTTAAGATTTCACACACATTTGAAAATTTTCTCCGTACGTGGACTGCAGACCAACACACAGAATTAATAGTTCCCCAAATTATGTAATCCTTCTCTTTCTAAATAGCAGGACCACAGCACATAACAAATCTGTACAGAATAAATTTAATATCTATGTGTGCTTCTGTCAAATGTTTTTGTATTGCCATTGTTGTCTGAAAATGTGGTTCGTACCTCAAATATCTTCCTTCATTAAATAACTTGAGCATTCACTAAATTTTTTGGGTGATATCAGTCTCTCAAAAACCTTCTCATACAACAGTAACGCTACTTCTCAGCCGTCTATTCTTTCCAGATGCAGTAAGAGACGTGTGAAAAGAGATTCTTCGTGACCTATAATGAGAAGATTCCGACGAGGCAGCTCAAAACGGAAATAAGTTCCTCATTTTTTATTTCTCTTGCGGGCGTGGGGGAAGGTACCGGGGGTAGGCAGGAGCGAGACATCTGCTTCTCTATTCCTCAAACCGCTTTACGAAATGTAGCAGATCACTATTATTTACACCGTCGTGGTTAGTACTTGAAAAGACCGAATGTCAATAATTTTCCGTACTTGTTTTTAACAGCCCTAGTCAGTTAGAGAGATGTAAGATGAACAAAGTAATGTTTTGTGCGATTTTTCTTCGCATGTACGCTCTCGGAACTTTAACAATAGTTATTTCGTGGAGAATAACGCCTTTCTCGTAACGTCTGGCCGGTCGCTGTCGCCGAGCGGTTCTAGGCGCTTCAGTCTGGTACCGCGAGACTGCTACGGTCGCAGGTTCGAATCCTGCCTCGGGCACGGATGTGTGTGATGTCCTTAGGTTAGTTAGGTTTAAGTAGTTCTAAGTCTAGGGGACTGATGACCTCATATGTTAAGTCTCATAGTGCTTAGAGCCATTTGAACCATTTTTTAACGTCTGCTACTGGAGGTTGACGAGATTTTCCAGTAACTGCTTCACGTTTACTAAACGAACGCGTCAGAAAATTCTTTCAATCTTATCTATGGCCTCTACAAGTCGGATTATTTAAAAGGGAGTTTTTGTTTACTGTTGAAGGACAATTCCTTTTCTCATCCTGGCTGTTATATTATCTGTGTCATTATCACTACCACATTTTCAAAGGCATACTCTTGAATTTACACTGCGACATTCTGAGTATGTTCAAATATACGTCTGCCATTTTAATACGTAACAAGCTGTCGAATTAAACACGAGCGAGGGCAACATTCCGTATTTGTCAATTTTTTAAAACTATATTAACATCAAAGCGCTGACGAAGCGGAACTTTGCGTCGGTTGTGTTTACTACACAAGCGGTTACGTATAAAAATGACAGGTGTGCGTTTGTAAACACCCACGAAGAATGACGGTGTGAGTTTACGAATGTAGCTGTACGCAACTGAAAATGCCTAGCAGTAGATATCAGGTGATAGTAGAAAGACGTCCTGTGGTATCGATAGTTTCGATGCCACAGCGCCGACCGGTGTGGCCGAGCAGTTCTAGGCGCTACAGTCTGGAACAACTACGGTCGCAGGTTCGAATCGTGTCTGGGGCATGGATGTGTGTGATGTCCTTAAGTTAGTTAGGTTTAAGTAGTTCTAAGTTCTAGGGGACTGATTCCCTCAGAAGTTGAGTACCATAGTGCTCAGAGCCATTCGAACCATTTTTTATGCCACAGCGTAGGTTCACGCATGTAGATTGTCAGTACGAGAGCGAACGAACTGCGCCGACCACAGCGCCCTCTGGCCGACACTGTGGAGCTCAACGAGCGCCACTCTGCTCTCTGACCATTTCATCAAGAGCAGACGGTCTGGAAACATCGCTTCAACTTCAGAGTGTGTTGGCTCGCTGTTGAGACTATGTAGTACTTACGACGGGAATACGGCTTCGCAACTACGTGCCCATCATCGCAAAGTTATGTAACCATTTATTAACTTATATGAAGTCTTCATAGGTTGTCAGCCGAATAGCATCGTCGTCTCGTAGCAACGTTTCGATGGAATGCGTCCCCATTATCTTCAGGCGAAGGCGATGCTACTTGGTTGACAACCCGCGAAGACTTCATATATCAAATACGCCGACAAAGCCTGCACTCGCATTTATGAACTTGTTTTTGGATATAGTAAACGTCTTTAATTTTACACGCAGTACCTCTCCTGCTCCTACTCGCTTCCTTCATTCGCCCTATTTTGCAGATCATAAGAGCAGACCCACGCGCCGCCTTCCAGGCGGGATGCAAGAAGTCCTTCAATAAAATTGTGGGTGTGATGCTCGATATGAAAAAACTTATTGTTAATTACATTTCATGATACAAAGCTGAAAATTCCAAGATTTCCGCAATCGACATCAAACCAAACTAGGAGTTGGGTGATACTAGGTTTCAAATGTAACAAAATAGAAAAATTCAGAGACGAGCAGAGAAGCTGTGTTTTCCATTGTCCCGAAGGATCAAGAGGAAGACGAGCCTGCTTCGACATCAGAGGTGATGGCGGACAGGGTGGCGTTATGTTGCTGACGGCAGCGGAGGAGGCTCTGGGTGGATGGTGCGACCTGGAAAGAAAATAAAGCGAGTCCTTTCTACGCTCTTATCAGCCCGACACTACAGGCTCTCTCCAAACACGGTGTTTCTCTCTTCACTGTTATTCTTAACCTCTTCGCTCCCCGCGTGTCGTATACGATAATGACCTGGCGACTTTCATCTGCATACATAAACCATGTGACGCCAAAAATAACGCGTCAGAACTTTCCTTACCTTCTGGGAGGTGTCATTACCTACTGCAACAGGTTGCAGCATTTTGTGTCATCAGTTATAAGTAATAGAAACATTAGACGGATAAACATGCCGCTGGTGGCCTGGAACCGAAGAGGTTAAGGCACAGCAAGTAATATTAAACAGTTGGGATCTCAGCACGCTGGTCGAAGGTAAGCGGCCAGTCTCCAATCTGTTTACTTCTTCAAACATGGGTGCGTAAGAACCTATTAGGTACACACACATGTGGCAGCAGTATGTTGAGGTAATGTTCGCCGGCTGAGCTGCCGTAATGTTCGGTAATGTCTTCATCGGCACGGATGCACGGGCCACACCCGACTGCGTGGGTGCCCTGGCTCCGTCGCGGTGGCCGGCGCCCTCATTGTATGTTAATGCCTGGGATTAGCACCTGCTGCCCAGGCGCCCAGCACGCGCTGCACGACCAGACGCGACGACGCTCACACGTCGCTGATTCAGTGTGCGTCTCGTCTCGTTATGCGGGGGCTCCAGTCAAATACATGCAATGACCCCATTAATGTCTGCGTCGCTACTCCCTCTTCTTATGCTCCAGGGAACATACTACCCGTGTGTGTGTGTGTGTGTGTGTGTGTGTGTGTGTGTGTGTGTGTGTATGTGCAAGCACGCGCGCGTGTCAAGACTGTTTATCCATGCAGCCCATGCTGTGGTCACAACGCCGTTTTGTAGTTTTTAAGCGAGTAATATCGTTCATGATAATGTAGATGGAGAGGTAAAAATTGACACACATGCTTGGAATGACATGAGGGTTTATTAGAACCAAAAAAGTTTACAAAATGTCCGACAGATGGCGCTGGACAACAAAACTGCTACCGTGACGGGTGAGAGGTACGCCAATATGTTACAGAATCGCATCATTCCCAGCCTGGCTGATAAACACCTGTTGGAACGTACGATGTTTATGCAGGATAGCGCTCCACCCCATATTGCTAGACGCGTGAAAGATCTCTTGCGCGCGTCGTCTGGTGATGATCGTGTGCTCAGCCGCCACTTTCGTCATGCTTGGCCTCCCAGGTCCCCAGACCTCAGTCCGTGCGATTATTGGCTTTGGGGTTACCTGAAGTCGCAAGTGTATCGTGATCGACCGACATCTCTAGGGATGCTGAAAGACAACATCCGACGCCAATGCCTCACCATAGTTCCGGACATGCTTTACAGTGCTGTTCACATTATTCCTCGACTACAGGTATTGTTGAGGAATGATGGTGTACATATTCAGCATTTCCCGTAAAGAACATCATTTATGCTTTCTCTTACTTTGTTATGCTAATTATTGCTATTCTGATCAGATGAAGCGCCATCTGTCGCACATTTTTTGAACGTTTGTATTTTTTGGTTTTAATAAAACCCCATGTCATTCCAAGCATGTGTGTCAATTTGTACCTCTCTATCTATAGT
Organism: Schistocerca serialis cubense; assembly: GCF_023864345.2. Taxonomy (NCBI): domain Eukaryota; kingdom Metazoa; phylum Arthropoda; class Insecta; order Orthoptera; family Acrididae; genus Schistocerca; species Schistocerca serialis. The sequence goes on along the minus strand of NC_064639.1, from coordinate 215,311,995 downwards.
ATTCCGTGATTTATTCAGTTTTCAAATTTATACTGACTTTTTGGTCACCCGGCACGTTTCTAACTCAATGCACAGATACATCAAAAATATGCCATTATATATCTGTATTCAAAAGTACTTTTGGAGTTTCAGAAGACGTCTGCGAGAGAACTACAAGACCTACAGAAGTACAACAAATATCAGTGCCAGCAAAAAGAACACAACATATCATTCTCAATGGAGAGAAGTCTTCAGATGTAGTAACTGCGGGAGTATTCCAAGGGACCGTTATAGCTTCATCATCTTCCACAATTTATACATACTAGCTATTCTCGCCCACGTATTGCAGTGGATCAGTCTGATTAAATGAAAAAGAAAGAAAAGTGAAGACGTTCCTAATATCTATGGGATCTGTGTATAACGCTAATCTCCTTCGACCGGCCTGTGTGGCTGAGCGGTTCTAGGCGCTTCAGCCTGGAACCGCGTGGCCGCTCCGGTCGCACGTTCGAATCCTGCCTCAGACATGGACGTGCGTGATGTCCTTAGGTTAGTTAGGGTTAAGTAGTTCTAAGTTCTAGGGGACTGATGACCTCAGATGTTAAGTCCCATAGTGCTCAGAGCCATATGAAGCATTTTATTCTCCTTCTATTCCATGTTTCTGTCCATTACCTCCACCCCTTTCTGTCCATCTTCTCCTCACCCATCTCTCTCCATACTTCCCTGCCCGTCTCTCTCTCCTCTCGCCGCTCATCACGTTATCCACCTTTTTATATCCATCTTCTCTCTCCCTCTCTGCCGGCCGCGGTGGTCTCGCGGTTCTAGGCGCTCAGTCCGGAGCCGCGCGACTGCTACGGTCGCAGGTTCGAATCCTGCCTCGGGCATGGATGTGTGTGATGTCTTTAGGTTAGTTAGGTTTAAGTAGTTCTAAGTTCTAGGGGACTGATGACCTAAGATGTTAAGTCCTATAGTGCTCAGAGCCATCTCCCTCTCTGTCCATATTCTCCTGTCCATTCTCTGAGTATGTCTCCTTCTGGCCGCTTTCTATATCCATTTCTTCCGATCCCACTTCCATCTCCTCTTTCCCCCTCTTGTGTCTTATTTATCGTTATTATAGATTCAGATTCTGTAGTAGTATTCTACTCATAAACCAGTAAGATTACTCATAAACCAATAAGATTAGTTATGTATATTCATTAGAGTATTGTGACATGTAGTAGCTTTTGCTAATTTATACTATATATATATATATATATACATTATATACTATCATTTATTTATATATTATATACAGTAAGATATGAATACAAAACACACGCATATTCAAATTCAACGTTGCGTCAAAATTTGAAAGCAATTGGTTAATTACTTTTGGAGATAATCGTTTTTAACAAACCGACGTTTACATTTCTATTTATATAGACGACATCGTACAGAAGATCTGACAGTCCATGAGGCTTCTCGCGGACAATGCTGCTTTACACAGAGAAGCCACAAAGCTAGAAAATTGTTACGACGTGCAGGGAGACCTGCAGAGTATCGAGTCTTGGTGGAGCAAGTGGCAATTGACCCTCGACACCTCGACATAAACAGATGTACCTTATGGCGATTATATAGATAAAAACACTCATTACTGAATGATTAGGCGACTGCAGAACAATCACTGGAGCCAGATGCTTCCAGAAAATACCTAGCAGTATGCGTACGGAGTTATTTAAAGTGGGAGGACTGTATACAACTAATCGCAGGAAAGGCAGAGCGCTGCCTCAGATTTATTGGAAGAATTCTTAGAAAACATAGTCCGTGAACAAAACAATACTTCAATATTGCTCTTCAGTGTGGATCCGTACCAGATAGTATTCACAGAGAGAATGAGAAGATCCAAAGAAATGTGTTTCGTTACAGGTTCATTTAGTAAGCACGAAAGCGTCACGGTGACGATCAACCAACCCCAGTGGCTGACACAATCACGGTGTGATTTTCTTTTGAAGTTCCGACAGAGTACATCTCTAGAAGAGTCAACAAATATCTTGCTTCCTCCTACACATATCTCTCGTAGAGACAATTAAGAGATTTGTGGCTACTCGAAAGCTTTCCGACGATCGTTCTTCCCGCGAGCCATTCTCGCCTGAAACGGGAACGGACGAAGTGACAGTTGTGCACAAGATATCCACCGCCACACACCGTAAGGTGGCTTGCAGAGTATAGATGTAGATGTAGCTAGAGCATCTTCCCAAGTATCGATTGCGCCCCGTGGGGCATGTGTGTCAGAACATGTAGAGTGTAGTCAAATCAACCGCTCTGTATCGCCGCATCGAATTGGTTCGAGCCTGCAGAGAAGCAAATGAATGTATATATTTCCAATGCACTCTGCTGTCGCACCTTCCCAGACAGTTCGTGTCATAGACTTCACTGACATAGTCTGCCGCGTAACAAACGGGGGTTTACACGTTTGCAGTTGTAAACTGAATGTTATAAAACTATCTATGTTGATATCACATTAATACATTTCTAAATTAATATATGTTAAAAAACAGTCAATTATGCAGGATTATTTATAAGTTCCTCGAGAGATTCAGAAGCGACTGTGTGAAAATTTGAAGCCATACAGTGGACTGACACGTATCAGTAGATAAAGCGCCTTCAAGTTTCGATCCGCAATGCTCGTCTGGGTGTAGAAGCATCAGGAAGGCAGACGTGTAAAAACATTTGGGCAGATCATCCACTCCGTGCTTTAACACTGAATCAACCCGCTCCTGCAGGCAGGTAACCCCGTGAACAGACTGCCAAAGCGGGCTGTTGGCTCAACTCCCCGGGCGCAGCAGCGACTTCACTACCGTATTGACGTCAGCCGCACCACGAACGGTGCCCACATTGCACACATGTACAGTGAGGTAACAGAAGTCATGGAATACCTCCTAATATCGTGTTGGACCTCCTTTTGCCTCGCGTAATTCAACAGTTCGAGGTGGTATGGACTCAACAAGCCGTTGCAAGTCCCCTGAAGAAATATTGAGACACAGTGCCGCTATAGTCGTCCATTATTGCAAAAGTATTGCCGTTGCTGACCTCTTAATTATGTCCCACAGATGTTCAATGGTATTCTTGTCTGTCACTATGGGTGGCCAAATGACTCGCTCGAACTGTCCAAGATGTTCTTAAAACCAATCGCGAACAATTGTGGTCCAGTGGCATTGCGCATCATTTTTTGGGAACATAAAGTCCATGAATGGCTGCAAAAGGTCTACAAGTAGCGGAACGTAATTATTAATGAGCGGTTCAGTTGGACCAGAGGACCCAGTACATTCCATGCTAACACAGCCCACACCAGAGTGGAGCCACCATCAGCTTGCACAGTATTGTGCTGACAACTTGGGTCCATGGCCATCGTGGAGTACGCGCAGTACTCAAACCCTCCATCACCTCACTCACTCATCTGACCAGGCCACGGTTTCCCAGCCGTCTAGGGTCCAATCGATATGGTAACAAGCCTAGGAGGCGCGTTGCAGGCGATGTCGTGTTGTTAGCAAAGACATTAGTCATCTGCTGCCATAGCACATGAACGCCGAATTTTGTTGCACTGTCCTAAGAGATATGCACGTCGTATTTGCCACCTTGATTTCTGCTGTTATTTCAAGCAATGTTGTTTGTTTGTCTACACTGACAACTCCACGCAAACACCGCTGCTTTCGGTCGCTAAGTGAAAGCCGGCGACCATTGCATTGTCCGCAGTGAGAGGTAATGCCTGAAATTTAGTATCCTTGGTACACTCTTGACGCTGTGAGTCTTGGAATACTGAATTCCCTGACGAATTCCGAAATGGAATGTACCATGGATCTAGTTCCAACCACCATTCCGCGTTCAGTGTCTGTTAATTCCCGTCGTGCGATCATAATCACGTCGAAAATCTTTTCACTTGGCTCATCTGAGTGCAAATGACTGCTCAGCCCTTTTATAACTCGTTTACGAGATACTATCGCCATCTGTATATGTGCATATTTCTATCGCACGCCGTCCGAAGTGGCCGTGCGGTTAAAGGCGCTGAGTCTGGAACCGCAAGACCGCTACGGTCGCAGGTTCGAATCCTGCCTCGGGCATGGATGTTTGTGATGTCCTTAGGTTAGTTAGGTTTAACTAGTTCTAAGTTCTAGGGGACTAATGACCTCAGCAGTTGAGTCCCATAGTGCTCAGAGCCATTTGAACCATTTCTATCGCACGACTTTTGTCACCGCGCTTTTTTTTGTGTTCATAAAAGCCATAGTAGCGTGAAAAATTACACCAAATAGCACAAATACTTAGGGCAGTTATCCACACCGTAGCACATATCCGACGCGCCATCCACCGGTCAGGAGATGGTGAAGATAATCACAGCCACACGGAGAGCGCAATGTAGTATATACGATATTGTCATTAGATAAGATATCCTATAAAAGCATTCAGTCAGTCGTGTCAACGACTGGAAGTTTTCATCTACACGAAAAATAATTTCTTATGCGTCACACGCTAAATGGCACTTGAAATTTCGTAGATAACCATTTTGACCCGATATCAAGCTTCGTCCTGAGAGAGTGTGATGATTGCTTACTACGTAGAGACTCTTGGAATGCTTCTGTTTCTGTGTTTCGGTTGGCTAAATCTTGCTTTAACCTGACAAAAATCTTGCCACACATGTAGCAGGAACTGATTCGTTTTATTACTGATAATGCGTGGCCCGCAGCTCGTGGTCGTGCGGTAGCGTTCTCGCTTCCCGCGCCCGGGTTCCCGGGTTCGATTCCCGGCGGGGTCAGGGATTTTCTCTGCCTCGTGATGGCTGGGTGTTGTGTGATGTCCTTAGGTTAGTTAGGTTTAAGTAGTTCTAAGTTCTAGGGGACTGATGACCATAGATGTTAAGTCCCATAGTGCTCAGAGCCATTTGAACCATTTGATAATGCGTAGTTTACGACTTCTGCAACTTATGATGTTATATGTAGTTCGGAGGTTCTTCAGCGGACTGTAAAGAGAGAAACTATACTACGTGTACGAAGCCAATAATCTCATCTATCGCAAAAAAGGACAATTATTGATGTTCCTGAGCAGCAGTCATGCAATAAGTTTTAAATGAACACACCGTCATTTGACTGTATTGTGGTTTATTTAATTATGACACAGGCTTCACCCTTTCATGCCATTTTCTAGTGATTGAGTTTATTTCATGAACATATATTGCAGGATCAGGTCCAAAATTGCCCACAAATTAAGAAAAATATTCGCTCTCCACGAAATGCCAGATGTAAAACCATCATCTTGTAAAAAGATCAATAAATAATAGATTTTACAAGATGATGATCTTACATCACTCATTTAGTGGGGAGCCAATATTTTTTCTTAATTTATGGCCAACTTTGAGCTTCTTGTCCTGTATTATATGTTAATGACACAAACGCAGTCGCATGAGAATGGCATAAAAGACCGAAACCTGCGTCGTAATTAAATAGACAATAGTACAGCCAAATGGCGGTGTGTTCATTTAAAAAATTATGTAACAGAAAATGTAGTTGACCTTCCCGATTAATATAGCAACACAAAACACCGAATGTCTGTCCGCCGCTGTCCCGAAGTCGATAAAATAAGTTTATACGGTGGCGCTCGCCCCGCTACACGTCATCGAGATATTTCACTCAGAGAGTAGAGGCGTTACTGCCTACTCCGCGTTTCTGCATTATGCCTATAGTACCATTTTTAAGAATATTTTCCGATCTTTTTCCTCCTATTAGACTATATTATCGTATTTGTTTCGAATAACTTCGAATATCTATTCTTTGCATATGTATCTCCTACTCCCTTCAATACTTTTAGATTTTCCCACACAGTTTTGTTTCAGATACGATCTTCTCACTCTACTCGAAGACTTTATTTATGGAATTTCAATTCTTCTTGGACCCTTTCCCGCTAACGCCCATTTTTACTCAATAAAAAGCATCGGCAGAACCACCGTTTTTAAAAATGGATGTTTGTTGCAGGTGTTTGCGTTTCTAACGTTTGCTACAGTTCCACGAGCCTACTGATATGCGACCGACCTTTATAAAAATTTCGGTTTCGGTAAAGTGTCGGATTATGTTGAGGTTGGAAGTTCCTGTTGCCGTTTTTATGTGTTTTGTAATTTGAACACACACACACACACACACACACACACACACACACACAGAGAGAGAGAGAGAGACGTGCGCACGTGTATTAAACACACACACACACACACACACACACACACACACACACACACACACATGCACAATAAGTAAGCATGTTTCCCATTGCTCTTGTACCACAAAACGGGCGCCAGTTAGCCAAAAACAACAAAGTACAAGCGAGTAGCGAAAGCAGCATATGTCTTGATGACTATGGCCACAAAAGTTTCATAAATCTCGTTTCATTGTATGAAGCGTCGTTAACTGCCGAGAAAGAAATGTATCAAGGACAAACAATACAACGGAAAATGACAGTATAGAACACCCAGTACTCCTGTTCTTGAAAAAAGTATTCAAAAATATTCTTTGAACAAGTAAGCTCAGTCTTCGGAGTTAATTGTAGATGAAATGTAGTCCAAGCTGTAGGGTTTACAGCTCTTTGTTTCAAATTAATGCAGTCACGTATGCAATTACAAAAATATATAAATGCAAATGTAATTATTTTAAACCTATAATACTTAACCAACCAAAATGTTCAATAGCATTTCACGTAAATAAAACGGCGCCCACTGAAGATGACATATAGCTGTTGGGACAAGGGTCAGAATAGTATAAAAACAGAAGAAACACTGCGATTTGCAGGAATCTGATTGAAAAAAAAGCCGTATGTAATCTCATGACCGACGAAACGGTAGATAGTGTGAGATGTGTAGCTTAAGACTATCTAGCGGCGTGCGCTTGTAGGAATACTGATAGTGGAAGGATTTTGACTCAGTCGAAGACGACGGTTCAAACCCGTGTCCGGCCATCCTGATTTACGTTTTCTGTGATTTCCCGTAAATCGCTTCAGGCAAATGCCGGGATGGTTCCTTTGAAAGGGCACGGACGATTTCCTTCCCCATCCTTCACTAATCCGATGGGACTGACGACCTGCCTGTTTGGTCTCCTCCTACCGAATCAACCAACCTACCAGATACTGCCATACATGTCACACATTTCTTACTCGCAAACTCACTCATAAAAAAAAAAAAAAGTGTAGCGGTCAAATGCGTGTCTGGAAACAGAGAGGTTGCGGGATCGAATCTCGCTCATTTTACGGAGTTTTCAGTGTTTGTTTTAACTTAACCTTCACCTCTCAGCAATGTGAGATGATGATGATGTTTGGTTTGTGGGGCGCTCTACTGCGCGGTCATCAAGTTCGTACAAAGTCCCAATCTCTACACAGTCCCATTTTTTCCATAGCCCAATGGAGCCACTGTCACGAATGATGATGTTGATGATGACGAAATGATGAGGACAACACAAACACCCAGTCCCCAGGCAGAGAAAATCCCCAACCCGGCCGAGAATCGAATCCGGGACCCTGTGATCCAGAGCAAGCAATGCTAGCCACTAGACCACGAGCTACGGACAACAATTTGAGAAGGATGCCACAGCTCGGATTTCACGTTGAACGATAGGTCCCCTTTGCCCGGATGGGTAACTAAGGTAGGTTAGGGGCACTAAAGTCGCCGAAGTGGTGCCGAGTATAAGTATTTGGACCAGGCCACTCGAGTCACACGACATTATTATTCTTATCTACACATTTAATTAAGTTCGTACGGAACCGTCAGAGCACGAGCGATACTTCCATTGTCTGTCTTGTTTACTTTTGACTGCCTCTTATGTGGAGTGACCAAAAAAAAAGTGGCCGAGAGGTTCTAGGAGCTACAGTCTGCAACCGCGCAACCGCTACGGTCGCAGGTTCGAATCCTGCCTCGGGCATGGATGGGTGTGTTGCCCTTAGATGTCCTTAGGTTAGTTAAGTTTAAGTAGCTCTAATTTCTAGGGGACTGATGACCTCAGATGTTACGTCCTATAGCCCGCAGAGCCATTTGAATCATTTTGTGATTATGTATAAGATTTCAATTAGATTTACATATTCATATATACATGTATACATGCGTGATAAATTCTCCTCATGTCATCAGTATATTGCATGGCTTACGTCGCATATATGACGTATGATTAGCGAATTGATAGTTTGATGCTTGCTACTCATCGCATATACTATATATATTCTTTTGCGAGATGATTCTCTTTGTTGACTCTGTAATAAAAGCACGTCGTGGTGCTAATGCTTAACTGTTTTACATTTTTTTAACAATCGTGTTATATTTCTCATTTTAACATATTCTTTTTGCTTGTGTATTTTTTGCTCATTGTTTGTAGGACACATTTCGATCCTTATTTAACGTCGGTTTATCAATGATTTGGAACTATTTGAAACTTCTGAAGGTAAAAGTTTAAACTGTTGAAATCGTAATGTGAATGTAATAAAATTTTAGTGCCGCTAACGACCGACTTTTTATGTTTGTTGAAAGAATGTTAGTAATTTACTGTCAATACCTGTGTGCCCTTAAATGTTAGTGGTTTGCTTCTGGTTGACTGCAATGAATTCTATGCTGCAACCGTACTTTTGTTAAGGCTGTTCTGATTGTGTTGAAGTTCTATGTTTTAGCACGTGAATATTTTAATGATCATCTGTTTCATATTGTGTTCTAACTCTGCCGGCCGGAGTGGCTGAGCGGATCTAGTCCCTTCAGTCTGGAACCGCGCGACCGCTACGGTAGCAGGTTCGAATCCTGCCTCGGGCATGGATGTGTGTGATGTCCTTAGGTTAGTTAGGGGACTGATGACCTCAGAAGTTAAGTCCCATAGCGCTCAGAGCCATTTGAACCATTTTGAACCAAAAAAACGTTGGCACGAAAAGTATTTTATACCAGTTAATATGGGCACATCATTCATATCATCTGCCTTGGGTGCTGATGATGTAAGCTGGTTTCTCTATATTAAGGTACATGACATATTTTCGAGGCCGGTTCTATTCGCTCGCAGGCGCAGAGGTGAGAATGCAGTCATTTGATACAGGATTTTAACCTCTCTCTACCTTTAGTTTCATGCCCATACCTATCAAGAGGGCCGGAGTGAGGCAGAGGACACCCTCTACACACACACACACACACACTCACACTCACACAGCAGGTCGTTGGCTCGGAGAGCGACGTGTGATCCATAAACAGTATCCTCCACTCATTGACCGCTGTGGAATTGGCTGTGACCTGACTCTGCCGCGGGTGCTCTGGATACTAAACAAGTCTGAAATGTAAATGCAGGCCGCCTCCGTGCGAGGAGCGGCGGGCCGCGAATGCGAGTGCATCAGCCGGCGTCCGGCGCCAGCGGTGCGGACGTGGATCCCAGCGCGGGCCGCGGCTGGCAGCGAGCAGCGGCGGCTGCGTCCGCGCTGTGAGTCAGCAGATGCTATCGCCGCCTCTCCTCTCCTTTCGTCTGGCATTCACGCCTCGCCCGCGGCGCCGGCCAAGACGCGAGCGAGGCGCGCTCGCCGTACCACCACCAGCGAACCTCGGCGCGTCTCGCTGGCTGCCCTGCAGGAACACCTGCCGAGGATCGGTGACTGGTGGACTGTCAGCAATGTAACCACGTACTACGCAGAAATTACCGAAGAAGTCAATTACTCCAGAATGAAATTGTCACTCTGCAGCGGAGTGTGCGCTGATATGAAACTTCCTACCAGATTAAAACTGCATGCCGGACCGAGGCTCGAACTCGGTCTCCTGTGTTCTTGGTCTGGCACACAGTTTTGATCTTCCAGGAAGCTTCAAGTCCATTACTGTCTGATTATGCTACTGCCGATAAATTACTAGAGACAGTAAAAACCTTGAAGGAGGTGTGTAGGCCTTACCGGATGTGGAGGCGACCCGTGCCGAGGATGGGTGAAGATGGCGACGGAAGGGAGCCGTTTTGAAAGGAAAGACACAATTAAACTTTTAACTATATTCTTACGATACGGTGTACGGGAAAGCTCGTCTAGGCCTGAATGTGGGTGCGTCCTATAGTTTGAGTGTTAGCGAAAAAAAATGGTTGAAATGGCTCTGAGCACTATGGGACAACAAACCCGCCAGGATAGCCGAGAGTGCTAATGCTCTGCTTCCTGGAGTGGGGTAGGCGCGCCGGCCTCGGACCGAATCCGCCCGGCGAATTAACGACGAGGGCCGGTGTGCCGGCCAGCCTGGATGTGGTTTTCAGGCTGTTTTCCACATCCCGCTAGGTGAATACCGGGCTGGTCCCCACGTTCCGCCTCAGTTACACGACTCGCCGTTATCTGAACACGTTAGCACTCCATGAATTATACTAGACGCAGACAGCTGGGGTACACTAATTCCGTCCCAGGGGGTACAGGGTGGCGGCGGGAAGGGCATCCGGCCACCCCTTCATCATAACCTTGCCAAATCCGTTCCTAACAATGCCGATCCTGCGTCAGTGCGGGACATGCCACCAGTGAAAGAAAGATCAAATGGTTCAAATGGCTCTGAGCAGTATGGGGCTTAACTACTGAGGTCATCAGTCCCCTAGAACTTATAGAACTACTTAAACCTAACTAACCTAAGGACAACACACACATCCATGCCCGAGGCAGGATTTTAGCCTGCGACCGTAGTTGTCGCGCAGTTCCAGACTGTAGCGCACAGAATCGCTCGGCCACTCCGGCCGGCTGCAAGAAAGACTATGGGACTTAACATCTGAGGTCATCAGTCCCCTAGAACTTAGAACTACTTAAACCTAACTAACCTAAGGACTTCACACACATCCATCCCTGAGGCTGGATTCGAACCTGCGACCGTAGTGGACACGCGGTTCCAGACTGTAGCACCTAGAACCGCTCGGCCACACCGGCCGGCGGTGTTAACGACACGGGAATAGGGAGGGGAGAGAACGATGGGTTGCTATCGAACTCCACACATAAACAGAAGTTTTCTCTAGCCACTTTATTCTGGAATTCTTGGCAGACGAAACAAAAAATCGCTCTGAGGCATGTGTATACAGGGTGATTAAATTGCCCCTACCGCCGGTGTTCCATGCAACCCGCAATGTTACGTCTGGCTTTCATAAACTAATGTACAAGGTTTTTGATATCCTCTCGTTCGCTACATGCTAACTATTAGTCCCACGGTAAAAAATGTGCAGGACTTTGGTGTAGGAAATTTAGTGTAGTTAAATTTTGAGCTGAGTTTTCGCTGGAGGCTGCAATTTTCGAGTTATTCAAGAAAAACGTACGAAAGTGACCTTCGAACGCACCTCCATCCCAGACTCACCCCGTATCAGTCACGATTTCTAGTATGTTGTTCGTGGCAATCCCTCTTACCACGGAACAAATGTTTCTGACTATTTCCGATATTCGGCATTCTTTTGTCTGTATTCGTTGGGCTGTTTCGCCTCCACCATAGTCGGCTACTTCCTAAACATTATTAATTTACACGTACCCGTGAGGGTAATGAACGAGTAACGATTTGGGTAAACGGTACGCTATAGCTAACTATGCTGACAATTGCATTCAAACGTAACCCTTACAAGCACAGTAGTTTCGTAGTCAGAAGGCCTGACGAATACAAAGACCTGATTGTTTATTTTTTGCTGTTAAAATTCCCAAAACTGTTATGTGAAACTTACACAAATATCAATCTTCCAATTTGTAAGTACTCCGGTAAGCCAGTGGCGTAATAAGGCCAGTCAATGAAGATCAAAAAAAGGTCGAATGTGAGAAATAATTTGTACAGTCGCAAATTTTTGTAAATGAACAATATACTAGAAATCCTGACCGGTGGGGACTGAGAGTGGGAGTGGGGGTGCGTTTGAAGGGCACTTCTTCAATGTTTTCCTTGAATAGCCCGATGCCGCCTCTAGCGAAAACGTATCCCAGTACAAACTAGGCCTACTTTAAAATTCCTACAAAAACATCCTGTTCATTTCATCTGTAGAACTAAAAGCCCGCGCGTAGCAAGCGAGATGATGTGAAAATCTCACGTGTGGTTTATGAAGACCAACAACAACACTGCGAACTGCCTAAGAGACAACGGTAGGAGCAGCTGATTCACTCTGTGTACTCATTTGCAATATGTCCAGATTATTAAAAAAAAAATGTGTAACGACAAAGCCGGCCGGTGTGGCCGTGCGGTTGGGACTGATGACCACAGATGTTAAGTCCCATAGTGCTCAGAGCCATTTTTTTGTAACGACAAAATCGTCTGTCGCCCATGGGGACCTTTTCTCATCAATGCTGAGCAACCTCAGTACGGGGTGGAACGTCGCTTACTTCGATACTGCCTTGAATCCGTCGTGGCAGACCATCGATACGATCACTAAGCCAGTCCTAGTCCAAATTGCCCCACTCTTCAATAGCGATTCTGCGTTTGAATGTTGGGCTCCATAAGGTTCCATTTCTGAGCAGCGACCGTGGAATATAAAATTATAAAGAATGTAGCAACCAGTCGCGGAACCGTAAATTATTTATCTTGTTGCAAATCGATTTCGACTGATATCAGTCATTATCGGTGCGTTTTTCTAACTGATACTTGCCATAAGTAGAAGTTCTGTCCTTGGCAGTTTTCTGTCATAAAGTGGCAGAGCACGTGGTCGTTGCTGAGTCCAAAAGCAGCTCGTTTCAATCTATCACACACTAATTTGACGGGTTTCGTACCCGTGGAATAGGCAGGCCTCTCATTTCCGGTGATCCTAGCATGCTGAAGGAACGTTTCTGCGAGAACAGCACGATGAGCACCCGAGGTGTAATCCATCAAGATGAAATTGAGACCAAACTGTTGGCGATATGATCCCACCGTTGGTTGCATAATGTCGACACTGTACAGAGGAGCCGTGAGATTGCGGTCAACAACCACAGTATGTGTACGCTGGGCCCACGTAATACTACCGCAGAACATCACTCCATCACCAGCTAGTTGCGCATATGTGACTCAGTGTTGGAAGCGTTCGGTATTAAATGGCTCTGAGCACTATGGGACTTAACATCTGAGGTCATCGGTCCCATAGAACATAGAACTACTTAAACCTAACTAACCTAAGGACGTCACACACATCCATGCCCGAGGCAGAATTCGAACCTGCGACCGTAGCGGTCGCGCGGTTCCAGACTGCAGTGCCTAGAACCGCTCGGCTACCCCGGCCGGCACGTTCAGAACACGCGATACGAATAATGCAACGTCTATTGTGCTTGATTTCTTGTCGAGATGTAATGGAGCCCGTAGTGGTATGGGGACGACTTCTGCTCGCTTTGGTTATCGGAAACGGAGATCCGCGCCAAGCAATAGTCTCCTACTAGTTTGATGCGATGCGTGACGTCATGTAGCCTCCTCGAACGCCGAATCCACTTCTGTTCCAAGGTTCCTCTGACTCAAGTCGCAGATATAGATAATCCTGTGCATCTACTGCACATGGACAGCATGTGTGGTGTAAGTCTTTAACACTAATAGTCGACTGGCATCGACTCCATTTCTGCCACATCATTTTGTTTCCAGTTCACTCCTCGAGGAACTTCCATGGTTGACAAGACTTCTGCATGTAACATGATGATTTGGAGCCGATCACTGGTCGCAACTGTCCTTCGTAGCACGGTTGATGTTCACGTAACTGTTCCACAGACGTCTCTAATGTGCCCCTACCGTTGCTTTACTTTCAATTGCAGTGCCGTAATCCGTTTGAGTGCGGCGTTCTACCGGTAGGTAGCGCTCATGGTTACTGTGTATGTCTTTACAAACAACATCAGGTGTGACCTTTCGAGCGCTATGGGAACAGGCACAACAGAAAAACACCTGCACGACATATCAGTAATTAAAACACCTGATATGGCCGGGCCGGTAAAGTAAAGATTATGTAATTTGGCGCCGAGCGTGAGATCCAGAACAGCTTAGCGAACAAGATAATAGGGCAAAATCATTCTGATCATAATTTACTAGTTGCTCGTGAACCATCCACTTAATCTTTTAAACATTAACAATACATGGAAAGTTTTGTGTCGTTGTGGAATCTGACAAATCAAAACTTTAAGTGGACCACATTTGGTAAGCTGTTTAAGGAACGTAAAACCTCTAATTGTGGTCCTATCTCTCACAATGGTAAGGTTTGTCTTGTGTACCCCCTTGTAGGTAGTGCCGTCTAAAATTTCATCGCTGAAACTTCGTTTTCTGCCCTCAAGCTCCCCGTTTCACTAGCGTGCGGGTGAGTGTTAAATGGATGCTTTCACTTCTAAAGCATTATGAGCCAGGAAACATCTGTACGCAAGGACGTAGCATTGTAACATGGAGTACTCACTGGTACTTCAGAAACCGGTAAATACCTAAATATTGTATAATTACTTCTCTTCAGGCCGTCATAAAGTATTTAGCAAATGCTTACTTTTACTGCAGATAATACTAATGTCTTTCTACTGAGTGAAAGGATGTAACACGAGTGGAATGTTTGGTTATTCGCTTCTGTGGGAATTACTATGAATTAAATTTTATATTTCTGGCCTCTACAGGAGAGAAACCCCTCAGGGATGAAGGAGGAATGAGGAGGGAGGGGGGGGGGACTGTCGTTTATTACGTCGTGAAAATCGGTTCGGCAAACTGAAAGGCGGCTGTCCTGTTTGTCCCGACAATTTTCAGGTGGTTTTGGCCGTAAACATGAATGAAATTTGATAAATCGACTAAATCTCAGTAGTATCGATATAACCCCATATTCTTTGTGACTCTTGTAAGTCTGTTTTCATATTAGGTGCATTGTGCTGCCACCTACTGCTAGGTACTCCATATCAGCGACATCAGTAGTCATTAGACATCGTGAGAGAGCAGAATGGGGCGCTCCGCAGAATTTACCCTCTGTCCATATACTGTATTCATTAGACTATTCATTCCAGTGAACAGATCCTGTAATACTACTTCACTAACACTGAGAACCGCAATGTCATCAGCAAACCTTATAATTCACCTCCTTTCAACCTGAATTTCAAGCGGACTCTTGAACCTTTCTGTTATTTCCGTCATTGCTTCGTAGCTGAATAGAGTGAACGGTAGAGGTGAAAGACTACAGCCCCGTTTTACAGCCCTTTTTTATTCGAGCACTTCGTTTTTGGTCTTCCAATCGTATTGTTCCCTCTTGGTACTTATGCACACCTTCACTATAGCTTACTCATACTTTTATCAGACTGAGCATTAGCATTTCTTATGAGGTTTTCTAGCTTTCCCACCAACTTCAAACTTTTACTATTTCACTCTCCGATTCGTAGAACGTTACGCTTTCGTTGGTTATTCAGTCTTTTTCTGATGGTCGCTTCTCATTAGTAGCCCATCCTGGAGATCCGAGACGGGGGCTAATCCGGAACTTTTTATCAGTGGAGAGATCATCATGACACTTTTTCAATCACAGGCCACATGTCCTGTGGATACACGCTATGTGTCTTCATTGCATTGGTTTTCATTACCTTCTGCATCTTCATGCCGTTGGTCATTGCTGATTCTTCCGCCTTTAGGGACAATTTCCCACCCCAATAGCAAGAGAGTGCACTGAACCTCTGTCCGCCACTCCGCCCTCATTCAAAAGGCCATTGGCAGAATGGTGGTGACTTCTTATGCCGGAAGTCTTCGGCCACCATTGCTGATGATATTTATTTAAAATTTACGCAGACGAGGTCTTTCAAAGCCGGAAACCGGACGTTTTGATTATAGTCAAAGCCGTTACCACTCCCTGTTTTTTTCTTCATTTGATCGTTACTGCTCTCGGCATATGGCCTGGGCGGACGATGTATGACACCTGTTCGAGTTGATCGATGAATGCGTCACTCAGTCTTTTTATTACAGAGGCAGTCAGCCCTCTGACCGAACACGCTGGGCTAGCGTGCCGGCACCCATAGACCGCGGCTGAATGGAGATTGGCTTCAGCTCATATACGCTGCACTGCGTTGTCTGCACTCGTGGAGACGGGGACCGACGATTCCGCTACGGAGTGGCACCTCGAGAGAGCTGACGCCGGCGTCGCATCCGCGTTCCTGCGGACGTCCCAAGGCTGGCTCAGGCGGCGGGGGCGTGGCGGTCCCGGCGTCGGCGTCAGAGTGTGCACCAGGCCGGCAGCAGGCAGCAGGCAGCAGGCAGGCAAGGGTCACGGACACCCACGCTTCTGGGAAGCCGCGGCCGCGGCAGCGGCGCCGTGTGGAGAACGCCGTCTCGGGCCGCCGCATAGTTTCCGCACCGTGGGATACTTTCCCACAGTACCCCGTTCGTCACTCGGAGCAAAATTCACGATTGGCAGCACTCAGTTCCGATCAAGCCGTTGCTGGCCTGACAGAGAGGAGGTGGAGGTGGAGAAGGAGCAACAATTGTGTGACGCAAGGAAGGCGAACTCCGTCTTCAGGCCACGAGTGGCATACCGGGACCATCCGACCGCCGTGTCATCCTCAGAGGAGGATGCGGGTAGGAGGGGCGTGGGGTCAGCACACCGCCATCGCGGTCGTTATGATGGAATTCTTGACCGAAACCGCTACTATTCGGTCGAGTAGCTCCTCAATTGGCATCACGAGGCTGAGTGCACCCCGAAAAATGGCAACAGTGCATGGCAGCCTGGATGGTCACCCATCCAAGTGCCTACCACGCCCGACAGCGCTTAACTTCGGTGGTTTCACGGGAACCGGTGTAGCAACTGCGGCAAGGGTCAAGGAAGGCGAACACTTATTATAATGCAGGCATCCCACAGATTTTTATTCAGGTACGACACAGACATCAACATAAAATCACACAAATTATTTACATAACAAGCCGAATCCATGTTACAGCATACCTCTGGAACTTCTGACAAAGGAATTCCGTGACCTCTAAAGCACAGAAACGCACGAAAATGTCAGAATGTACTAGGACTGTTTGTAAAGTAAGAAGCGATCGAACGTGCATTCAAAACCACTGTGAAAATCAGAACCACTTTATTTGCAGCAGTTAGCTGCACCTTCCAGGTATTTCTCTATATAGTTGCAGCACCGACTTAGAAATATTCGTAGTATTGTACCAACTTTCTATTATCCCCTTCATAGTAGGCAGCCTTCTGTGGTTTCTGACAGTTTTCTACACTGGACTGCAGCTCCTTGTCCGTGACAAACAGTTGCATTTATGGCCTGCAGTTCATCTGAGCAGAGATGAAAATATGAGGGAGCCAAGTCAGCACTGTATGGTGGGCGATAAAACAATTCCCATCGGAAACGCTGTAGGAGCGAGCTCATTACCCCTGCAGTGTGTGACCGAGAACTGTCATGAAGAAGGAAATGCGTGGCTCTTACGTTATGTGGGATTGCCTGAAATAAGGCGAAATCTCGCGGCGGGCACCCATACTCGGCGGGAGACGCTATTTTGTAGGCATCTTTACGCGCTCACTGTGCGTTCAGAACTGAGAAGAGTGACGTGACGCCATCTACGGGCATACTAAAGACACTGCCCAACACATGTATAAAGTTTCATTAGATTTTCACTGTGGTTACCATTTTGCGACCCATTGTTTCTCCTTTCTAGATGGCCCTCGTCAATCTCTCATCTCAAAAACAGTCGTATGAGACATTTCCATACAAAATTGCGCCTCTTACCACGTGTGATACTTGAATGATCACCCATTAAAGGTCCAGGATAGAAACTTTGGTTATTTATTTATCTTATGTTAACAGGAGAACATACTAGACAAATAATTACAACAAATATACAAATTAAGACACAAAGCAATTAGATTGGCTGCAGGTGGGCATTAGTTAAAATCAATGGCCAAGGTAGAAAATTTGTCCTAGACCATGATTCGAAGCCAGTTCTTATGCTTACTAAGCAGATCTTCTTACCACTGAGCCAGCCAGACACAGTGGTCTTTGCAACTGCATCGATATACTGGGTGATCAAAAAGTCAATATAAATTTGAAAACTGAATAAATCACGGAATAATGTAGATGGAGAGGTACATATTGACGCACATGCTTGGAATGACATGGTGTTTTATTAGAACAAAAAAAAAAAAAACACAAAAGTTCAAAAAATGTCCGACAGGTGGAGCTTCATCTGATCAGAATAGCAATAATTAGCATAACAAAGTAAGACAAAGCAAAGATAATGTTCTTTACAGGAAATGCTCAATATGTCCACCATCATTCCTCAACAATAGCTGTAGTCAAGGAATAATGTTCTGAACAGCACTGTAAAGCACGTCCGGAGTTATGGTGCGGCATTGGCGTCGGATGTTGTCTTTCAGCATACCTAGAGATGTCGGTCGATCACGATACACTTGTGACTTCACTTAACCCCAAAGCCAATAATCGCACGGACTGATGTCTAGGGACCTGGGAGGCCAAGCATGACGAAAGTGGCGGCTGAGCACACGATCATCACCAAACGACGCGCGCAGGAGATCTTCCACGCATCTAGCAATATGGGGTGGAGCGCCATCCTGCATAAACATCGTACGTTCCAACAGGTGTTTATCAGCCAGGCTGGGGATGATGCGACTCTGTAACATATCGGCGTACCTCTCACCCGTCACGGTAGCAGTTTTTGAAAGCCAGTCGGAGCATTCAGATTTTATATTATGTGTAGTTAGATGTTCTTCGCCTCAGTCAGGAGACGATTTCCATCCCCGTTGGTACAGCAACGCTACACATCTACTTGTGTTTCTTGTGTTCTTATAACGATATTTTATTTCTTCGCATTTTTCAAGCTCCTGTTTTTGGGATGAATGATAGCTTCAGTGAAGCATGCCGCGCTATAATCATTTGTGATAAACTGTGTGTCGGACCAGTAACCGAACTAGCACCCAGCCTTTCGTGGTCTCGTGGTCAGTGTGCTATATCTGTGTTCGTGTCCCAGTCCAGTATGCAATGTTAAATTGTCAAAATGAGGGGCTATTTTTCTACGGCTTGCACTGAACTACCAAACTGCTTCAGATTTCTAAATCCGCTCAAACGTTGGGAAAGAAGAGCAAGATACGCAACACAAAAAAGATCGGCATTCATGGTGCTGTAGACGTTCCAAAAGCCTGTAGGGAGAGTGTTACGTAACAAATTCAATGAATGTGGGAGGCAATAAAGGTAGAAATAAAAGTGTTCCAATGGAGGCAAGAGGAATTACAGCGCTCTGCAGACACACAAGCGTGCCTGCATTGCGCCGCCGGCGGAGGACGGAGTTCAATGCTAACCAGGGAGGGGCCACCTGGTCTGCCCCACCCACGCCACCAGCACACCGCGAGCACACCGCCAGGTTTAGAACACCCACCTACCCACACCGACCCACACACAGATACACACACACACACACACACACACACACACACTCGACATCGAGTAAGGGACCACTCCAGAGAGGAATGTCAAAAATTGTTATGTACGACGATATTTTGCGCTCGTTACCCACATTAAAAATTACTGTACAGATTGGTCAGATTGGTTATAACTATAACTTTAGCGTTGTTACTAATGTTGATGCCATGAACTGCCGTTACGCGCCGATACTGCTACGGCGACGTGGGGTTGAAACACAAGCGTCAGTATGCATTACAGTTGCAGACAGTCAACATTATAAGTAGCCTGTTTACATGTTTGTATGTTGGCAGCGCTATGTCTGCATTAATATCACTGACAGTACTCTGCGCTCTCGCTAAGAGATTCTGTGGTTTGAAGGATTCGCAGTTGGAAGTTAATAATTAGCAGTTTTAGTAGCTAGAATTGTTAGCATGAGCGTACGATTTGGACGTTTGTCCGTCATGGAGATTTGGTATTGGTTTGACATGGATTGTAAAATGATGATTGATGTATCTGCTAATGCTGGGAAATGGAATCATGGATGATTCTATAATTCTGGAACTGGATGTCACATGATTAAGGTAAAATTGGCTGAATACATTGTTTGTTCTGCAACAAAACCTCTCCTTTGCTAACCACATGCCTATTAGTAGTTAGAGCCTACAGTAATAAGAATCTTTTTATTTAGTTGGCTGTAGGTGCTGCATGCTGTAATTTGTGTCATAACGATTTTCTGTGAGGTAAGTGACTTATGAAATGTATGGGTTATTGCTAGGATTTCTTCTACATCAGAGCCATTCTTCTGTGTTAATTATCTGCAGTGAGACTGCGTTGCGTTTGTATATTGTGGTCATAAATGAATGAGATAAGTCTGAGTTGTATTTGTCAGGGAAAATTCTGTAGGGTGTTGAAATGATAGAAACCAGTAAAGCATACACCAGTTAAGCAGGTTCAGTTGCATTAAGCAGTTTCAGAAATAAACGTAGAAGTTTCACATGGCGACCCTGGCAGGATAATATGTCCCAAATGTTCGGGAAACTTAATTAAGCAAATGCAAATAAGTTCTGAGGGGCTGTACAGGTTTGACAAATACTGATTTTTGTGCAACATATCTTCAAAATATTTTACTGGGCTGGAAAATTCAGACTGTTCAAAATGTTTTATCGTTATAATGCTGTGTTTTACTCGATCTTGAGTAGCCATTCACAAATATTCAGAAAGGAAGGCGTGATAAAAATCTCCTTCACTGTGACAGTCGCGAATAACCGATCTCATTCTAACAGCTGGCTCATTTGTAGATAGTCACACATAAATTATAATCTGTGCTCTAATGACCAATTAGGAGGAAAGCAATGAGAAAATTAATGAAGCCCAGGGCTTGGAGGTATGTCATTACTTGAATTCTTGAATGTTTTAAATTTACACGTTCTGATGAAGAGCTTGTAGTCAAAATCATCGTGACGACGAGTTGCAAATCGGTCATTATTACGTCGCGTCGGCGGTTCCATCTCAAGGCTCGCTGCTCCTTGCCGATTCCTCTCAAAATCTCCGAAATACCCAGTGTTATTGCTTTGTGACTCTTCCATATTTCTAAATCCCACTTCCCGTGTCGCAGCGCAAGTATCCACCGAAATATGTAATTCTTGTATCGCGTGTGCCAATTGATCTTGTACTTTCCGCATTTCTCTTTTGTGTTGCGTATTAATTTGATTGTGACTTTTTTTTAAATTTTCTAATTTTCTTGTACTCCTCTGTGTCAGTAAAGGCTACCGGCCTTGTATCATTCAAATAATCCTCTACCCTCGTAGATAAATTTTTTAACTGATCCGAAATTTCGGCTACTTTTTCCGATAATGTGTTGATTTACTCCATGTGTTTTTCTGAACCAAATTTTAGTGTGTCCATTTGTGTCTTAATCGTGTCTACTGTGTGTCCTTTAAGTTTTGCTGATTTTTTACAAGTTGCGCAACCGCATCGGTAGATGCAACTGAGTCAATTTTAACCTGCAAGGTGTAGTGATTTTCGGGAACAATGACCTGCAGTTCTATTATGGCTGCTTCATGATTCTGTAATGCGTTGTCATGTCACGAAAAAATAACCTGAAAATGCTCACAAATTTGTGTTTTTACATCTTCAGAAATTTTTTGACATTTCGACTCGATTTTGAGTAACTCAGCGGTTAAATCTTCACGTATTTGTTCAGGCGTTTGCTCAATTATGTCTAACTTTTGGAGTTGTTTCTGTGTTGGTTTTTGATTTTGTTCCATTTGTTGCCGTGTTTGTTTCTCATTTTGTTCCATTTGTTGAATTAATAGCAATAACAATGTGTTAGTGAATGAAACATGTTGCTTTGTGCTTTTCGGCAGTGTATTTGCACCGGCAATATACGCATTTTGAAGAGCAAAGAATGAATGTTGACTTAATTGAGAAAAGGGTAATGACACAAAACCTGAATCTACGGTATTTGCAACATTTTGTTCTGGTATTTCGCATTCCTGAGGCGAACTGTTACCGACCGATCGATCGACAACACTTCCCTGTTCACTAACTGTTACAGCGTCTACCCAGTTATTTACTGTCTGGTCCATGTCCCTATGTACAGTTATCAAATTATTGTCTCAAACATTTGTCACTTCATTACAAGGTGGTGCTAACAAGCTACGCTCGTCGTCACAGTCATTTCTCAATTTGCTTTGCAGCCTAGTATTACGTTTTTCGCACGCCCTGATTGTCACACTATTTTACACGATAACACAGAAAGAACAATTAAAAAGCAAAAAATAAGAAGACACACTAACATTTTTTTTTTTTTTTAATGGACTTGTAGTCCGGGGTGATATGTTACAATACAGCATCACCGGTCTATTGCGGTCTAACTGTGTTGGTGAGGCAGTAAATTTCCACAGGGCAGTGACTGCGTCACTGCAATTCACTTTGGAGGTGTGGCGGTGGGACTTGTAGTCCCGTACCACCCTCTGACGGTGATAGTACTACATGAGTCAGGCAGAAAAATTTTGTTTAACATGGGCAGGTGAAGGTGTGGCGGTGGGACTTATAGTCCCGTGGCGAGAATGCACACTAACATAGCACTGAAAATAATAAATATATAATTAGTTGCAAACGCGACTGCGAGATGCTTGGTGCAAATCCACATGCATGCCACAATTGTTTGATCATTACTACACGGTACAACAATAAGAAACTACAAAGGAAATTCCATATACAATTACGCCCTAGCAATAAACAATGACTAATTTCTAATCATGCACTAATTATTCAAACTACAAGAAAATCAGAAGATTCCAGTGAGGTATCCTCGGCTAAGGGTCGACAGCTGTGTACTTACACTGCCTGGCAAAAAAAAGTGAAGAATTCGGAGAACATGTTCAGAGGTGACTGTAACTACGCATCATCGGAGCGAGATGGCAAGGTGGTTAGCACACTGGACCCGCATTCGCGAGGACGACGGTTTAAACCTGCTTCCGAGCACCCGGATTTAGGTTTCCCGTGTTTTCCCTAAATCGCTTCAGGCAAATTCTGGGATGGTTCCTGTGAAAGGGCGTGACCGACTTCCTTTCTCGTCCTTCCCTAATCCGATGCGACTAATGACGTCGCTGTTTGGTCCCCTCCCCCGAATCAACCAACTAACCATCCTCAGTCAACCAACACATCATCGGCGGGTATGTGATGGATTAAAGCTACAATGATCTGTGACAAGTAGAACGGCCACCACACTGTATCGATATTATTCGCATTTAGTGTTGTTACCAGGTCTGTAGAGTATATAAAGGGCATTAACAGTGTCGGATAGTGAGTGATCACTGTGAAGGTCACGAAGATGACGCATACTCTTTGTCAGCACCTCACAGAGTTTCAAACGGTGTCATTGGGTGGCATTGGTCGGAGTGATCCGATGTTGGAAAGCGTGGGAACGTGAAGACAGGCATACTCATCGTTAAGGTTCCGCTCGACCACGGCTGATCACGACAAGGGAGAATCTTAGAACTGTATACCAAGCACATTCAACGGTTTGAATGTGCCTGCCATCCGAGAACAAGTAATGGATTCCCTGCAACATCCTGTGCCAACTGGCACCATCGGTCGGAGACTAGCAGCAGCAGGTCTAGGAAACAAACACCCCATGCACAACAAAAACGGCTACGTTTGGAGTGGTGGACGGTCACGCACCGAAGCCATTGACTGCTGATAACTGTGGTCAGCGATGAACTGCGGTTCTGCACTATTCCAGATAACCATCGTAGACATGTACGTCGCTGGCATGGAGAGAGGTACCTTTTTCCCATTGTTTTGGAGAGACGCATTGGTGTTATCCCTGCGATAATGCGGTGACAAGCCACAGGTTTCGGCTTCAGGTCACTGTTGGTAGTGATTCAGGGAAATCTTACGGCACTACGGTACGTAACGGACATCCTAAGCCTTCGTGTTTTACCTCTCATGCGACAATATCGTGGCGCCATTGTACAACAGAGTCTGCTTGATGTTGAGGGACTCCCATGACCAGCAAGATCCCCCATCTCTTCCCGAAAGAACAAGTGATGGTCCAGCTCTTGCATCAACTCCGTCCCAGTTCATTATCAACGATATCAGAGGCCAGTCACAACAGCGAATTGCTAAGATCAGTAAGACAAGATTTTCACTTCTCAAGTTCATTATGTAGGTAGTTGGACAACGCCGATCCTAATCCAACAGACATGACGTTCAATTTGCAACGCTCTGTATAGATAAAGGCTTCGCAGTGATCTATTGTAATGATGTTGCTTCTTTGACATTACTGTATAACGAGGTTTAATTTAGTACGATAATTTCACAGTATTGTTTCCTATGACAAAGGTGTAGTGGTTAGATGTTACTTTTAAGACAGTCATGTCTAATTACAAAGTTGTGGTCCAGTCTGTCTCACGAGACGACGCAGTGGCTGTATGAGACCCTCCCGAACCTATTCAGTGCATGCGCCCAGACTAGATGGTGTGCAACATCATAGTAATAAGGGGTCACATACTGCCACGTTGTTAGTAAATATGACTCGATTTTATAATCACCGAAATGAAATCATAGGCCCTTTTAAACCGCAAAGTTTCCTTTCGTTTCCTCCTCACCTTCTGGGTACTCCATTTTTCTTGAGTCTCTGAAATTAAAAATAAAGAATCCGATATTCCTCTATTAATAACTGACGGGAAGCCATCCTAACACTGTTACTGAAGCAATATTGAGCATATTCAGCCCAGTTGTCAATCGTGTGATTATTGCCGCAACATATTTCAGGATAACATTATCCCATTTTCAGGAGCTTAAAAACTTTTTTGATGCCATTAGGCCTCGTGAGAACTTAAAAACAAGCTGCACACGTACACTGTCAACTCAAACCGTAAAACATCACAGCCGGTCCACCCACCGTCCCCGAGGTACAGCTGCAAACTGCAAAATTTTTTAAGCATTTGAAAGCGGGATAATGTTGCCCGAAACATGTTGTAGCAATAATCACACGATTGACAACTGGTCTGAATATCTTCAGTATTCCTCTATTAAAGTTCTGGTTTAATTTATCACTATACGTAAAGATTACAGTATAACATTATAAATCATATCAGTGTATATGAAACATCATTTTGATCGTTTTTACTATTGTTCTGCCATCAAGAGAGCTAGTCATTTATACCGAAAAATACGGAGTGGACCCTACAACCACCACCAAAATTTCGGAGGTGTTTCAGAATATTTTATGACTATTCCGATACGAAAGATAAGTGGTCTCCGGTGGATTGTTACAGAGTAGTTGCATTTCACTGCATTTATTATCTCCGTTTCTCGTGCTATCAGCGTTGCACTAAATATTTGGGCACAAAAGAGCAGATGTTGACGATATGCGCAGTGTCTTCTGTTTATAAACAAACTTGTTTTAATTCACTCGTGGTAGTTGCTGTTGAAAACAGTAATGTTCATTTTGTTCCTCACCCTCAAATCTGTATTTAGGACATTTCGGTTCTGTCTAGAGTTTAGCATAAATATACGGTATCTCTCAGCGAATAAGAATTTATTTACGCCTGAGACGGGAAACGTTCCATTGAAATATTAAAATAAAACGTCGATACTTACATTAGCAGTTACTTGAACTCTGGCAACGGACCACCGTTAGCCTGCGTACAATAACTAACGTGTTGGTAAGTGTTCATGCTTCATGCCTCGCAACATTAATAAGGGTATATCCTTTTGTCGCTGAATGTCACGGACGGGTGGTATTGTTCTGCAACATAACTGCGCGCCAGATTATAATCTGTCTTTTAATCGCATCAAAAACGAGCAAACAGGGTGTGGTTCGTGTTTCGTAACTTAGAGCAGGCGGGAAACTGGACACACGGACCGCGGCTAGTTACAACAAACGCTCCGGTACTTACAAGGAGAACGGGCTCGTTGTCACATTACCGCTGGCTGCAAGAGGCGAATAGCCTCCGTAACTTAGTCTTAAGCTCTGGGTGGCCCAATGATAAAGTGCCTGCAATTTGTATTCGTCAGTATTCTCTACAATTTCACGCTCAATTTCCGCGTGCCAGCCTTCGATGGGTGACACGAATGGCCTGTATTATTTGTCAGACGGAGCCCTGACCCCTGAAAAATGTCCATGGTCGTCTTCTCGTAGTTTCTCTTTACTCTGTTGTTTCAGTAATGACGTGGAAAAATTGTTGCAGTGAGAAACGCTTAGGGAAGACAAAGAGAAACTCTGGCCAATAAAATACTACGCGACCCTGGGTCAGTAACGAGTGACATTTCCATGGTTATCGAAGGAGAGCAACTAATAAGGCACGCTTCTGACATGGCATCCTCTTTTCGGTGACATTCAAATTAAGTTAAGGCCAGGAGTTCAATTAAAAGGAGTACATTGTTTCCACATTTACCAAGGGAGATACCGCGTTAATTTATGTACACGTGAGAATAAATATTCTGCGTAGGTAGAGAAGGGAGAATTCACTGATTTTAAGAGTAATGAAAATTAACGATCGTTTTTTAAGTGGAAAAATTTATGAACCTATTTTGAGGCTGATGACTCCGGCTGAGCACATTAAGTGATCCATCCTGGTGTTGCGCGACTGATCTGAGACTATCTATGAAGTGCTCTGAAATGAGGAACTACGACAAAGACAGGTGGCAAAGTTATTAGGATTTACAAGCCTAACAATATGAAGAGCTTTCTATCATTTTTAATTCTGTTTCCTTTCCTTTCAAACGAAGATGAGGTTTTGATATTTTATTCTTCTTTGTATTCGAAAAGAGCATAATATACAGGGAGTATCAAAAAGAATCATCCTATTCAGCACGACTAAATTTCTGAAACTAATAAACATATGAAATGAATTTTGTTTTTGGATGAATGGTAAACTCAAAAAGGTTTTTCTTATACCTTTTCAAAGGTGTTCAATGTTCCGCCCTTGAGATCCACGTCAATGCGGTACTCAAATCGTTCCCACACTGCAACAAGCATGTCTCGAGTTACAGCTTCCACAGCTTCTGTTATGCGATGTCTCAGTTCATTCATTGTGGTTAGTAAGGAGCCACCTAAACAGAGTCTTTTATAAGCCCACTCAATAAATAATCACATACAGTTAGGTCCGGTGACCTTGGGCGCCAGTAATGTAAGGCTGAATCATTTGGTCCAGTGCGACCGATGCATTGTTCAGTAGTTCTTTGATTTAAAAATTCACGCACTTCCAGATGCTGGTGTGCTAACTAACGGGAACCATATACACTCGAGAGTTTGCTCTTTCAAACAGCACGTTGTTCATCCACATATCTCAAATAACGTAATAGTTATGATTTTTTAAAAATCGGATGATTGTTTTTGACACACCCTGTATTTGAATTTAGTTAACTAAGTATGTATCAATACACCGTCCTATTCGTAACCTATTATTGAAACAAAATGTCAGTAATAACTGTCGTATTCCCGTATATACCATATCATAGGCTTTTCTAGTTTTATTTTCCACTTTTTAGCTGTGCGCACTGGTATTATGTTCACAGTCCACTGAATACTGCCGAGTGGCATCCTGAACACGTACGTAAATGCGGAGCAGAGGCGAATAGATGACCATTCAAGTAACGATACGAGCCGCAAATGCGAAAATGCATTGACAGAAGTGATTTTGACGAAGGATAGATTTTTATCTCGGAAGCGGCATAGCTGGTAGACTGTTACGTGCATCTATGCAATGGGATTGAAGGGCGGTGATCCCTGAGTAGGTGATAACATGTTTGAGGTGCACGCCTCGTAACAGTACGTAGAGATAGGAGCCTTATCCGCTCTATAAAGCAGGAGAGACGACGATATGAGGTAGATTTGATGATTGACTACAATGATGGTGTAGGTAGAAGGATTTCGGAGCACACCGCTTAGCGCACATTGCTGAACAAAGGGATCTGCAGCAGACGAGACCGTCAGTTATGGTTGCGGTAGGCACAGGATCATCCACAACTGACTATGTGTCAATGGAAACGTGTCGCAAGGTCGGACGAATCACGTTGCACCTTACTCGCTGGTAATCATTTCCCGAAACAACGTCATCCGGGAGAATGAGTGCTCGGTATATGCACTGCCCTGAGGAGGGTATCACCACATCATGCGTGGCACCTGCAGTAACTGGTGACGTCATGAGAGCTGTGGTCTTAACCTATCACCTGAATCCCTTCATTCTTGATGTATTCCCCGACGGCGATGGCATGTTTCAGCAGGATAACTCTCCATGTCATAAAGGCAGAATCATGCTACTGTAGTCTGAGGAGCATCACGTTCAGGTTTGACCATTCACTTTGCCTGGTATGAAACCAGTGGAGCACATCTAGGAAGCTATCGGACGCGAGTTGTGCGTCCACAATTAACCGGCCCTAATGAGTGGGCATTGCTTGAGTTGTGAGTAGACTTCTGATGCCGCATACTTTAGAAAACCTGTTAATGACTTTTCGAACCCATGTCATACAGATTCGCTGATATATTGCGCTCCGAAAGTGGATTAACTCGCAGTTAAAATCAGTGTGGACAGAGTCCAATTGTTGTACTCACAAGGAAAGTGCGTGACGTCGAAGAGTCAGAACTGCTCGAAAATGTGCTCATCGCAAAAACAGGAACGCGAAGAAATAAGATATTGACGTAATACCACACACAGCAAACATGTTTTAATCTCGTGACTTATTAGTATACAGGGTGATTCAAAAAGAATACCACAACTTTAAAAATGTGTATTTAATGAAAGAAACATAATATAACCTTCTGTTATACATCATTACAAAGAGAATTGAAAAAGTTTTTTTTTTTCACTCAAAAACAAGTTCAGAGATGTTCAATATGGCCCCCTCCAGACACTCGAGCAATATCAACCCGATACTCCAACTCGTTCCACACTCTCTGTAGCATATCAGGCGTAACAGTTTGGATAGCTGCTGTTATTTCTCGTTTCAAATCATCAATGGTGGCTGGGAGAGGTGGCCGAAACACCATATCCTTAACATACCCCCATAAGAAAAAATCGCAGGGGGTAAGATCAGGGCTTCTTGGAGGCCAGTGATGAAGTGCTCTGTCACGGGCTGCCTGGCGGCCGATCCATCGCCTCGGGATAAGGTTTCATAACTAACCTTTTTCGTAGGGCTCTCCATACAGTTGATTGTGGAATTTGCAGCTCTCTGCTAGCTCTGCGAGTCGATTTTCCTGGGCTGCGAACAAATGCTTGCTGGATGCGTGCTACATTTTCATCACTCGTTCTCGGCCGTCCACAACTTTTCCCTTTGCACAAACACCCATTCTCTGTAAACTGTTTATACCAACGTTTAATACACCACCTATCAGGAGGTTTAACACCATACTTCGTTCGAAATGCACGCTGAACAATTGTCGTCGATTCACTTCTGCCGTACTCAATAACACAAAAAGCTTTCTGTTGAGCGGTCGCCATCTTAGCATCAACTGACGCTGACGCCTAGTCAACAGCGCCTCAAGCGAACAAATGTACAACTAAATGAAACTTTGTAGCCCCCTTAATTCGCCGACAGATAGTGCTTAGCTCTGCCTTTTGTCGTTGCAGAGTTTTAAATTCCTGAGGTTGTGGTATTCTTTTTGAATCACCCTGTATTTTCCACTAATAAAATGCACTGGTGTCCAAACTTAAAGCAATATACACGAATAGTAAACAGTAAAGTAGGAGCAATGTAAAGGATACGGAACGTAAACAACTGCAACATGTGTAATGGTAGACAAATTTGTTCTTCGATTTTTTCCAACTTAACGAATTGACACACATTCCGACAACTGATCAGTGTGCTCGGTATAGGATGAGATCACCTCTGGCATCAGTACAAGCCTGACAACGATGGGGCATGCTGTAAATGTCATAAATGTCTTGTTGAAGCAATAACGCCAATTCTGTTTGCAGAGCTGCTCGCAAATCTTGGAGAGTGGTTGGTGGATGCAAATGTGATGCATGTGTCCCTAGAGCATCCCAGACTTGCTACATGGGAATCAGATCTGGAGAACGAGCAGGCTACGCCATGCGTGCAAATTCTTCTGTCTCTAAGAAAATATCAACCACCCGTGCTTTATGAGGTCGAGCATTGTCGTCCACCAATAAGAAGTCCGAGCCCACAGCAACTCGCAGAAACCCGACATGAGGTCCCAAGATCTCTTCACGATACCTCACAACAGTTAAACCTTGCTGATTCAACCTTATAAGTTTATGGAGAGGTGTTCGCGTGGCCAACATAATCCCTGCTCATATCATTAGGGACCCTCCTCGATATCGGTCTCTTTCCACAATGTTTGGGTCCAGAAATCGTGTTCTACGTTCCCTCCCGATGCGAACCCATAGAGAATCACTCTTCAGGCCAAATCAAGACTCATCTGTGGAAAGAACATTGGCCCACTGTTCGCCCGTCCAGGTGGCATGTTGAGCACTGCACTTTAGACATTCTCTTCTGTAAAGACACGTCAGAGGTACACATTCAGCAGGTCTCGGTTCTGTACACCATTAGCCTCGATACAACTCGTCCAGTGAGTGCTGCGATGTCAGATGTCAGTTGCGAGGGTGGTACCGTCGTTTCAAAAATGGCTCTGAGCACTATGGGACTCAACTGCTGCGGTCATAAGTCCCCTAGAACTTAGAACTACTTAAACCTAACTAACCTAAGGACATCACATACATCCATGCCCGGGGCAGGATTCGAATCTGCGACCGTAGCGGTCGCGCGGTTCCAGACTGTAGCGCCTAGAACCGCTCGGCCACTCCGGCCGGCACCGTCGTTTCCTTGTAGTCAAATAACGGTTCTGTCTTTCTGATGTCACACGCTGTCGGCCCCTGCCCTGGTCTTCGAGATACAGTTCCGGTCTCTATAAACTGTCGCCACACCCGTATGAGACGGTCCTGCTTCCATTCTTCGTATGTCCCTCCACCGCAGAGAGTATGGTAGACGTCTTCGCCGTGCCATACGGCACCGCCTATGACTGTAGACAGCGAGTGTGGATTTGGACTGATCGGCAAATACCACCCTGTTTGATAGGTGCTCTGACGTCATCGCTGGCGTGGTTGGCATCGTTGGTGTGCAGATTCGTTTCCAAGAAAATGCTATATTCCGCGCAGAACACGATCGTACGGACATCTGTTGACAGTTTGTATGATTACATCGTGAATTACACACAGGACGGGGAAATAGTGGTTTGCTGCTTTAATTTCGGACACCAGTGTAATTATGCTATCTGAACAACAAACTACAAGACTACAACGCGGAAAACCAGAACTTAACTTTACACGATCGTGATTTCGTTATCAGACTTCAGTCTACGCTATACAATCAACTTTCTTCGCCGAACTAGACACCTGTCTTATAACATGCTTGGCAAAAAGCACGTAGGCTGTTATGAATAATTTTATGATACCGTAAGATAATCAAATGATCTAAATCGATAGTTGATGACGAATTACGTCATGAGCAGTTCTTGGTGGGCCTGACACTGCATTTATTCGTGCTAGAGCAATATTAACGATAGGAACAGAGGCATGTTTCATTTCATTCAATGACACCAATGATTTTATAACACATTATGTGACGTAAATGCTTTTATGAACCCGATTATGGCCTGCAGGCTGCGATTAGTTGTTAAACAAATAAATTTGATCAGCAGCTCTTACCAGTAATCATGATGTCCTTCAAACGTTTATGAGCTGTGGGGCACCATCCCATGATAAGTTCTGAACATCCTACACGACATTTTGAATATGACAAAGGTCGCCGCAGCTGGATTCGGTGACTGCTGGCATAGGATTAAAAACACCGTCCAACCGAAGTAGCAGTAAAGTTGCTGTTGTATCATACCAGTTCAGCTGACTTCTTTAAAGGCCCATTCACCATGGACAAGTACTATATGTCGCTATGACCCCGAGACACAGAAGCAAAGCAAGCAGTGGCCACACGTGGATTGACGAACGCCAAAAAACTGTCATGGGGCAAGGTGCGACGGAATGCTTTTGGATGCCATGGCGTTGTGCTACCACCTAATGGACGTAAGGGGAAAACCGTAATATGAGAGTACTAATGAGATCTCCCGACGGAAGTACATATGCCTGCGAACACAAAGCGTTGCGGGAAGCTGCCCACGACAACATTCTGTACAGGACACGGTCACACACGCTGCTTGTATGGAGTGTTAAATTTTGCATTATCCCCGTATTACCCTGGTATGGAACCGAATCAGCGCTTTCTCTTTCCGTGGATGAAGACACCACTGCGTGACAAGTAATTTCATACTGACGACGAGATGATTTTCGACGTGGGACACTTCTTCAACAGCTAAAATACAGACTTCCATAACACCACACTCTCCAAGCCATCCTTCGGTGGGAAAATGTGTTACATTTAAGAATGACAAACACGAAGTTTTATGGTCTCAGCCTGACTTGTTTTTACGTAGTGACTAAAGCATCGTGACTAAACGTCGTACAAGGGTGAACTGCTGTGGAAACAGTGGCTGTAGAGGCAAACACCAGGGTGTATTGTGCCTCAACAATTTTTAAGATTGATTTGTTTATTTTTCATATAGCTTTTTGTAAAGTTATATAACGCAAGATTTATTTATTTAATCGTTTGGCTAGCCCCCCCCCCCCCCCCCGACGGGCAGGCCGTTCGCCAGGTGCCACTCTTTCAGTATGACGCCACTTAGGCGATCATCTGCAGTCGATGAGGATGACAGGTTGATGATGACGACAGCGCAACACTCAGTCCCAGGGCGGAGAAAATTCCCCGACCCAGCCGGGAATCGAACCCGGGCCCAGAGGATCGACAATCCGTCACGCAGACCACTCAGCTACCGGTGGCGGACTAATGCGAGACAAAGGTGGTGGACAAAAAAAATATGGAAAGGTCGAAAGCACAACACATTACCGTACATAATGCAGTCTACAGAAAACGCTGGTATTTATAACAGTTTCCAATCGTCGCGGAATCGATAAATGGTTTTCAGTGGAATCTTATACCGTTTTTCGCGCAAATTAGTGGCGAGTTCAAATATCGATGATGGAGATTGACGCAGATCATGCACACTTCTCTCCATAGTAGATTACAAAGGCGCAATAATAGGGACATCTGGTGACTGTGGTTCCCAGCGGAGAAGCGACTATTCGCAGTCGCGCTCACAAGGCAGTTCTGAACGATGCGACCTGTGTAGTCAGGGGCCCTGTAGTCTTAGAACACAGCATCACCATTGGAGAACAAACATTGTACGATTGGATGAACTTAATCGGCCAAAATGATCACATAATCCTTGGTAATAATGCGACCTTGCACAGAACAATGGGGACCATGGAATGCCACAATATAGCTGCCAAAAACTGTCATCGACCCTTCCCCCCCCCCCCCCCCCCCCACTCCCCCGCCATGTTTTACGCATAAACTTGGCCAGAAGTTGGAAACAATGTGAAATAATACTCATCCGACTAAATGGCATTCTTCCATTTCTCCGTAATACAGGTTTTATTGCTTAACGACAAACATTTCTTGTCACGTGCATTTGCATCGCTGATGAGTGGTACTGGAATTCCGGCTTGCCGGCCGTGGTGGCCGAGCGGTTCTAGGCGCTTCAGTCTGGAACCGCGTGACCGCTACGGTCGCAGGTTCGAATCCTGCCTCGGGCATGGATGTGTGTGATCTCATTAGGTTTAGTTAGGTTTAAGTAGTTCCAAGTTCTAGGGGACTGATGACCTCAGATGTTAAGTCCCATAGTGCTCGGAGCCATTTGAACCAATTCCAGCTCGCTCTGCAATATCCACGTAGTGCAGCTCCCTTCATCTTGTTTTGATGCTGCCGGGTTCATGAGTGCGAAATTCACTTCTGCAGTGACTTTTGCACTAGCCGTCCCAAATTTTTCGGCCCAATTCTCTTCAATAGCCGTCTGCCACATCACTCAGTACACAGCTTCGTCCTCGTTGTGAGTTAGCGGATGATGTTTTCCCGCTTTCCCTGTATCTGGTATAAATATTAAAAACAATGCCTCTTGAAATTCCAGATACGTCGGCTGCCTTGGGTTATGGAAGCATCCACTATACGAGCTCCGACACAACGCACTCACAACTGCACAGAACTCTGTTCTGACCACGTCTGGCACTTGCAACGTGTTGAGGACACTGCTCAGGTACCGTTCGTGATCAAATACAAATGTGCAACCTGCAGGCTTGGCTGACATCTGCATTTATGTTCGAGTGTGGTGTCACCGCCAGACACCACACTTGCTAGGTGGTAGTTTAAAATCGGCCGCGGTCCATTAGTACATGTCGGACCCGCGTGTCGCCACTGTGTGATCGCAGACCGAGCGCCACCACAAGGCAGGTCTCGAGATACGGACTAGCACTCGCCCCAGTTGTACGGACGACGTAGCTAGCGATCCACACTGTCGAAGCCTCGCTCATTTGCAGAGCGGATAGAATAGCCTTCAGATAAGTCAATGGCTACGACCTAGCAAGGCGCCAGTAGCCTTACATAGCTTGTATCTCAAGAGTCTCACTTGTCTCATCAAGAGCGATGTACCACAAGGATGGATTAAAGTTAAGTATTCCAGAAGCTACGTACTTTTCTTTATAGCATTCATTACTTATCCTGTTTCAGACCTCACGCCCATCTGTGTGAGCTTAGCGCGTGCCTTTCGGCTTCCTCTCATTGTGTCTAGGCTGTCTTGTCTAGACACAACATCGAGTATGCATTTCTTGCTTGGTTTCCATGTTTTCCCCCGACCCCTGTATTCGACGGTGCTAATACATTTTTCATCAGATTACGCTGAAATGCACTTGTATTCGGTGCGAGATTACCTATTCTAAATAAATGATGCAAAGAATGTGAGCGATCGAAAGAAGGTGGAAAAAGGCTGGAAGATGTAGCTGAGACGTCAGAGCGTGAGACTTCGCTTTGGAGGACCCTGGCGCACCGCCACGAGCTTTTACAAGTGACAATACTGAAACGGGGTGCATTTTGCCTTGTACGGCTGCTCGATTGCGAAATAGCGGCACCAAAGTTCGGAAAGCCGACAGCGGTTCGGAGAGCAGTATATTGACCACATGGCGTTCCATGCCGCATACAAATGACGCAACTGGTAGAGAATCACACGGTGACCAGTTACAAGCGCTCGGTCCTCATCGTGTTAATTTTTTACGTTATCGCAGATATAAGAGCGTCTGCAAACGGTTATATCCCGATTTATTGGCCCTGATATCAAAGAAAATCTGAGATATTACAAAGCAGATACGACTTCATTTACGAGAGTGAGATGCTGGAGTGTCAAATGTACGTGGGAAATGAAATACTCTTTCCAGAACTAATCGATCTCTGTCAGCTTACATCCTAACTTTTTCGGGGATTTTTAACCCCGTGTTTTTCCATACAGAGACTTTTCTCTGCAATTAAGTTTTTTTTTTAATTTTTATTTGTTTCAAAGCACTATGGGACTTAACATCTGAGGTCGTCAGTCCCCTAGACTTAGAACTACTTAAACCTAACTAACCTAAGGACATTAGACACATCCATGCCCGAGGCAGGATTCGAACCTGCGACGGTTCCGGACGGAAGAGCCGAGAAGCGCTCTCCCACGTCGGCCGGCCTTTCAGTTAAATACAGCAGATACCGCTGAAGAGAGAAGCTCGGATGTACTTCACAAGACCTGTTTCATTAGCAATTTTCTGGTTTTGCTCTCTGAAAATGAAACCTAACCTCTGATGTTCTTAAGTGCAAACGAACCCTTGTTATTCTCACTGATGCGACTGCAAACCTGCATTAACAAGACGTTTTCTATTGAAGTGACACTCCCTGAGTTTCGACGACGCAGATCATTCCGTTCCATTAGTAATCTCAGACTGGACGTATGGAGCCTTGAAAAACCTTCACCTAATGACTATATCGATCAGTGTACGGTTATTGGTCCCTGCGACTTGGTGTCAATGTTTCGGTACAGATCTTAACAACAGACAACGCTTAATGACGTGCCAAGTCACGCACCGGGTAATTAAATGAATTAAACAGTGAACGCTGTGTAGTGTAGTAGCGTTATCGTTCAGCTGCTACACGACACGAAGGTCGACTGAAGCAGGCATAACGCGGGACGAGGGCAACACTAACTGCGGACTCCGTTAGGAAAATAAACGGAACTGGGAACATCGGTTCATGAAGGACAAAATGCACCAGCAAATTGCTGTCTCAAGGTACCTACCAGGCAACCAGCGTAAGAGCCGTAGGAATACTTCAGATGTCACTGTAAGGTATTTTGCTAGATCCACAACAGATGTCGCATTGAAATGAGCTATACAACGGAAAGTCACGCACTTATAAATTACTATAAATTACAGTTTTATTTTTAATTCTCTAGTTACTAATCATCGTCATCTCGCCCCTATCTTCATGTCCCTCACGGTAATTACATAACTGTATCCCACCTCACCTTCGTCAGTTCACATTGGTTGAAGATGTTTGAGATGTAAATAGACACACACAGAGAAGTAATAAGGAACCCCATTAGTGCGAGGTCACAAAAGGCCAAAGACGTTTACGTCATTCGACGCCCTACATATTGGCTGTTAAACGCAACAGGGGGCGGAACTGGAGGTATCCAATGGTGAGCACAGCATAAGGCTTCGGGACGTAGTTGAACTGCTTAGTTGACGAGAAACTCACAACAGTGCTACAGTGCCAGCGGTGTTGACATAAAGCAGAGCAATGGCAACGATAAACACAGCAAACATTGCATTACATCTACAACAGTTGGCGATGCTGAAAAAGAAGTCAAGAAACTTCGCAGAGTGAGAAAGAAGTGACAGATGAAATATTAGCTTTTCTGCAAGATGAGTCTGTGGAATGTGTAGTGTCGTATACGCTCGACTGTGCGGACAATGCACGTGAGCAATAAATGATGATGATACCTGCTTAAAAAGTGAAATTGATATTAAAAAAGGCGCCGAGCCATGTACTTCATCCTTGTCGGACAGAGAGCCGCAAATCCTGGTTCCAGTGAAACATAGTAAAGGACAGTCGTTTTCCAAGGAGCGGGTGCTAAACATAATTACGTGCGTGGAAGATCATCCGCAGGGTATAAAGAAACAAGAACGAATAATTTCTAATAAATCCGCAGCAAAATGACCATGTAGTGCATACGAAAATCTACGGATATTCAAAGAAGGATAAGGTGCAATTTTTAGAGAAAATGACGTTGGCGCGTTTCAACGATGCTCGACACAATTTACAGGATGTGCATGATATTGACCTACCACGTTATGCACGTTAAACTGCGCTTGAGATAGATTACAGTGATTTCAAGGGAAGCAGTATATGGTTGCTTATCTTTAAACAGTGCTACAATACTGGTAGTCGTAAGATAAAGAAATTTCAAATAAAGCGTCAACTTGACGATGCACAGCAAACTGCTGAATCGACTCGAAAATTTGTAAATGATTCAACAAAACTTACCCCATTGTTCAGTAAGGAATTTGTTTTCAACTCCGACCAATGGAATCTCAAGAGGAAATGCTTATGAAAGGAACCGTAGGAAATAGAGGTACCATGAGACTTGAATCAAGAAAACTAACATCAATGCATTAATGCATCCCTATAGAATTATACCCACTGTAAACTTGGATGTTAAAATGGCTGGAAAGTTATTTATTGTGCTGCAAGAAGTTGGAGGTGCATTGCCCCAAACGATTCTTTCTCGATTGCGTGACCTTGTTAGGACTGAAGGGAATATTTACGTCACAGCAAGCAAGAGTTGGAAAAAGGGCGTAAAAGAATTATAACTTTGGTACGAGCACTGCTTTTGGACAATAGGTGGTCAAAACAACGTGCTTTGACTTGATTACTGGTCCACGTATAAAAATCATACTCCCTTAGACCAAACCATTCCTCCTGAAAAGTGTGGGACATTGCAGTCCATACCACCTGGAACCAATGACCAAATTCAGCCTCTGGAGGTTTGTTTTCTTCCGTGTATATGAAACTACCTGCAGGTACCCCTTAAAGGATAGCCAGTTTCACAATGAGCTCCGAGACAGGCTCTTTCGCATTCGGTTGTATGACATCACACTCCATCAGTTATCATTACCTATGAACCAATACGATCCATTATGCATTCTTCAAAAGTGAATTTTTTAGAAGTGATCAGCGTAGTGCAGCAACTCTGCGTGGCTTGGACTCAAAAAGTCGTTGGAAGTTTCCTGCATAAATATTGAGCCATATGGCCTCTGTAGCCGTTCATAATTGCGAAAGTATTGCCGGCGCAGGAGTTTTTCCATGAACTGACCTCTCGTTCACGTCTAATAAGTGGTGGACGGGATTCATGTAGGGAGGTCTGGCTGGCTAAATTATTCACTCGAGTGTCCAGAATGTTCTTCTAACTAATCTCGAACAATTGTGGCCCGGTGACATGGTGAATTGTCATCCCTAAAAACTGCATCGTTGATTGGGAACATGACGTTCGAGAATGACAGCAAATGATCTCTAAATAACCGAATAAACCATTTGCAGTCAATGATCGGTGCAGTTGGACCAGAGAACCCAGTCCATTCCATGTAAACACAGCCCGCGCCATTGTAGGGACACCACCAACTTGCACAGTGCTTTGTTGACAACTTGTGTTCTTGGCCATCTTACCCTGCCATCAGCGCTTACTAACACAAATCGGGACTCATTTGACCAGGCCACAGTTTTCCAGTCATCTAGGATCCAACCAGCATGGTCACGAGTCCAGGAGAGGCATTGCACGCGATGTCGTGCAGTTAGCAAAGGCACTCGCGTCGGTTGTCTACTGCCGCAGTCCATAAACGCCGCATTTCGCGGCACTTTCCTCACGGACACGTTAGTCGCATGTGTCACGTTGTTTTCTTTCAGTTATTTCACGCAGTGTTTCTTGTATGTCATAACTGAAAACTCTACGCAAACACAGCTGCTCTCGGTCGTTAAGTGAAAGCCATTGGCCATTGCTTTGTACTTGGTGGAAGGTAATGCCTGAATTTGGGATTTCTCGGCACACTATTGACAATCTGGATCTGGGATACTGAATTCTCTAACGATTTCCGGAATGCAATGTCCCATGCTTCTATTCGAATTACCATTCCACGTTCAAAGTCTGTTAACTCCCGTTGTGCGGCCATACTCTCGACGGATACCTTTCCATTTGAATCACCTGACTACAAATGACTGCTCCCCCAATACGGTGCCCTTTTTTACCTTGTGTACGTGATGCTATCACAATCTATATATGTGCATATCGCATCCTATGACTTTTGTCACCTCACTGTAGTGTCACTCTAGTAGTAATATAATTGCAAATTTTTTATGAAAGCTTTACACCAGTTTTCGCAATTTTCATACAACGATGTACTAAAAGTGATAGAAGCGCGAAGTGACAGTACAGTTGTGCGCTTTTCTAAGATATATTTCTTCATTACGTCTTGCGTTTCTGATCTTCGTGTCCGCAGCTCGTCGTCTCGTAGTCTTGTAGTTGCGTTATCGCTTCCCGAGCACGGGGTCCCGGGTTCGATTCCCGGCAGCGTCAGGGGTTTTCACTTGCCTCGAGATGACTGGGTGTTTGTGTTGTCCTCATTATACATGAAAGTGGCGAATTTGGACTGAGCAACAGCGGGGAATTTGTACGGGCGCTGAATACCGTGTAGCTGAGTGCCCCACAAACCAAACATCATCATCATCTAGTCTTCGTTTATGCTTCTGACGCTTACGAAGGTTGTGACAATATGATTCGACATCCAAACGATTAGCCGAATGCTTCTCCGTCTGTCAGCGATTCCAGAACTGTTGTTTATCGATAATAAATTGGGATTTTTGGTCATCTGGTGATGGAAATTATTGGTAAATAACTTTGTGATTCAAGAATTTATCAAACATCCATTCATTAAAAAATGTATGTTAACATTTTATGAAACTTTAGGAACAGTCTGACATTATATTTTCTAACTTAATAAATGTAGTATTAGGATAAGTTTTATCACCACATATTCACTTATTTTCTGTATATCTAAATACAGTTAACTTCACCAGCAACATACACTGATCAGATTTAAATAAACGAGACATCCCTCATTGTGTTCTTGAAATATATTTCAGTAACTCAATGAGAAACATGCAGAAATGAACCAGTTTTTTGTATATAAAATACGGAACCAGACTTACTCATCGATAATGGACAGTCTTTATCTGCGTCAACTCACCTGAAACAGAAAGAGACATATGATAGTTATGAAGACACCAGCCAGAAATATAGTAATTTTATTGTCATGAGGGTAACAAAAAGAAACGAAATTATCCAGCTTAAAACAAGTATATTTTCCAGGAGAAAGAGTCCGTTATGCATTCTAGGGTTCGTAAAACACTGTTGTGACATATGTCGTCCTGTACATGCAAAGAGGAATGTCATCCACATTTTAGGTATTTCGTACGGTACATGGAGCGTTGGTGATTTGAACGCATGTTTAGAAACGAAACACAAACTGGAACTCGCCTTGACAACGAAATACGTACGTTAACAACACTATGTAGTGCATATAGTGATCCAGAGTTATTATACTATTTGATACATATTTTCATAGTTATATTTTCACAGATATATTTTCACCTAAATCGAATATGAACACAGGATTATACGCTGATATCAAACATACCAGCTGTTTGCACCGATATTATTAGATGTACTAGATGTGTGTAGTAGGCCATGGCCTATTTCATATCTCAGCAGGTCGTCTCAGGAAAATTTCACGTTATGTTCAGGATGGCTGTGTTTGATAACATCTATGGAATTCAATTCCCAAACATTGAATATTTGTTCAGGATATGAGGAGATCGTAACTACTATTTTATAAGCGAAACATTGCTCCAGTTATAATCTACATCTATATCTACATGAGTACTCTACAATTCACAGTTAAGTGTTAGGCAGAGGGTTCGTCGAACAACCTTCACGCGGCAAAATGGAACACTTGAATCATTCTGTGCGACCTCTGACTTCTCTCATTTTATTGCGATGATCATTTCTCCCTACGTGGCTGGGCGTCAACAAAATAGTTTGTTATTCGGAGCAGAACGTTGGAGACTGAAATTTCGTGAAAAGACCTCCCCGCAACGAAAAACGTCTTTGTTTCAAAGATTATCACCATAAGTCGAGTATAAATTCCGTGACACTCTGACCCCTTTTTGCGATAATATGATACAAAACGAACTGCCCTTATTTGAACATTTTCGATGTCTCCATCAATCCTATCTGGCAATGAGTCCATACCGCACAGAAATACTCTAGCAGAGGACGGACAGGGTTAGTGTAGACAGTCTCTATTAGTACACCCACTGCTTCTTCTTCCCAGTGTAACAATACCGATTTGAAGTGCCATGCAAGAACATTTGGGTGCAACCAGGAGAAGGTAGCCTCACCAGGCTATAAACAACAAACCTGATCCTTGTCTAAATCTCATAGAAGAAAACCACACATTGTGAGATGCTATAACCTAGAAGGCAGTGCATAAAAGGTTTTTATGCAGAACACGACCTTTCCCTTCTGGTTCCCTGTGAGTTGTCAATAACCAACGTAGAAAAATTCACAAGTTCGTGTGTCCCACCATAACTCTCTGATGAAGAAAATTAGGACAAACACATCGCCTAGAAATGGTACCAGACCTGTTTATTATTATCGATATCAATGAAACATTCGGGACTTTTAGAACCCCATTCTCGAACATTAATTTTTACACCAAAAAGAAATATATTTATCAGCCAGAATATATGGCAAACCATTCTCCTGCTCGGCAGTGGCTATAAATATATCACAAAACACAACATTGTAGGAGCCAATGTAATCTAAATGGGCTTGGTAGATGCAGTTGCTAGTTGCATCTCTGCTGACTCCGCAGTAATAGACTTGGTTTTCGCTTACATTTGGCGACCTGCTATGGCTCTTACCTCGATGACGAATGCTTTCTCGGACGCGAAAATGTTCATACTACCTTTGAGCTAATGTCGCAGGAGGAAATGTCCTCATTGTTTCTAAATATCCCTCGAAGTGAAATAAATATTTCTCGATGAGTATATTCAATCTTCATCTGTTACCGATCACTGCATAGTATCCCTGAAGGCATAAAAATAAACAGCACATATGCTTCTCTCTGGATTTCGTTTGCAGTGAATACAGCCACATAAAATATCATTCTCCGTCTTCGAAATGGGAGTTAATTATTAACGTATGTTCGTCGTCACTGAAAAATATGAAATTAATTTAACTGTCCAGTGTTACACGCTACGAAACAATATAATCGTACGTCTTCCCATGAGCATTTCATTATTCATACAATGACCTCGAACAGATCAAAACAAAATCGTTTCGTTGTCTAACTCCCACTCGATTACGGAAGAAAGACAATAGCTCGGCTGATAATTCGAGGACGTGCAGTCCGCGCAGAAATACTACGCAGTACGTTAGACAGAGAGACGAAGTCCTTGACTCAACCCGTTGAGGTCTGCCCTCCACATGCCACTTTAGCGCAGCATCGCAGATTTGAATTGCAGAGAGCGATGGAAAGGACACACTGATGGCAGAATGTGTATAACGACATGCACCAACTGAGAACAACCTATACGGTACTCGCGGACTCGGAGGCAAGCGATGCGGAGTGCCTCGGACATGGGCTTCGTACAGCTGCCATAACACTCAGTGAAGCATTAAACCCCGAGTCGTACATCGTTAAGTTTGCCACTGTCGGTCTTTCCCTGCGAGCGTAAATGCAATGGAAGCTGCGGAAAGCTGTGTCAAATAACAGTCGTAAGTGTATTCAAATATACCTCTCAGATGTATTGCAAGAACACTTTCGACTGATTTATGAAGTCGTGACGACAGCCTGACTTTTACAGTGGTTCATTATTTCTCACGAAGCAGAAATAAGATACGGCCCCGTAACGTCTCTTTCCTTCACAAATATTCTGTCCTCTGTTAAGTAAGGATGAGGTCTCTTCGAGTTTATTTACTAGCGCATAAAGTATTAGCGTAATCTCCAACGAGACTGACGTACTTTTAATAAATTTCGTAGAAACAACGGTTGCTATAGAGAAACAATGGTGAAAAAAATAAGTGTTTGTTAACAGCACACCTAACAAAAATGGTTCAAATGGCACTAAGGACTATGGGACTTAACATCTGAGGTCATCAGTCCCCTAGAACTTAGAACTACGTAAACCTAGCTAACCTAAGAATATCACGCACATTCATGCCCGAGGCAGGACTCGAACATGCACACCTAACACCCCCGTCCAAAAAATACCGGGTCCGTTTTTATCCTGGCATATAAGTGACGTCAGCGCACTAAGGTGGCAGCTTTAACTAATATCTGTCAATAACAGATAGCCATTCGATCACTCAGTTGTAAGCAAGAAGTGTTAATTAGCGGATGTGCGGCCGTTGTGTGTCAACGTTGTTGTATCACATATCTCAAAGGAGCAACATTTCTAAATTTTTTCAAGACATTCTCTTCTTTTGAAGAAGAGAAAAGTTTGTGTAAAGCTTCTCCCGCATAGCCTAACTTCCACTCGTACAAAATACAAAAATAGAGGAACACTACATTCCATTCATTTTCTTTTCTCTGTGATTTTCGTGCCATGTAAAAGGAGGTAAGAGATCGTAGTTATATAAAACTTTACTCTCGTAACTTACCGGGTTCTGTTTTTGACCGTGTTATGGGAAGTGCTACTGATACGACCATTACTGATGTTGTGGCACTACAGTAATGTACCCGAAAATATTCTTCGTGATCTTATTGCTCATTTTCGTTTGCATTATTATTATTTGGCCATGTTCCGCATAGATTTTTCCTGCGGTCTCTCTCAAAATAACAAAAATGTCGCAGGGTGTGGTAATTTGATGTTTAGTGAAGGAAATCATGTGTTTGTGGCAGAACTCTGCAGCAAATAACTTTAATTACGAGAGATGGAAGTCAATAGAAGAATTTGTTAGGTCCCCGATGGCACTCAGCATACAGATGTTAATCACGTTTGATTACTGAAACACGGTGGCTAAAATAAACGTTGCGTATTGCCCAG
Source organism: Schistocerca serialis cubense (assembly GCF_023864345.2). Lineage (NCBI taxonomy): Eukaryota > Metazoa > Arthropoda > Insecta > Orthoptera > Acrididae > Schistocerca > Schistocerca serialis. Next base: position 215,268,108 of record NC_064639.1, on the reverse strand, counting down.
TTTTTAATATTGAACGTTGGGATCCAGATGTACGTTATGATACCAAAACACTGGTTTGTTTGTAATGTAATTATAGCTGAATCAATCCACGTTTCTACCGTAAGAGAGCATTATGTGCAATGTCCACCCCCGGTACCTGGGTGGTCTCTCTGTAATAAAGTAACTGAGTAAAGGAATCGACAATCAACTTGAACGGCTGTCTTGTGACGTCCGCCCAGACCAAACGCAACGAACAATACCGAACAAAATGAAGAAAAAAAAAGTGGTCAGTGCGACAGTGTGTCCATCCTAAGGGCCCGGGTTCGATTCCCGTCTAGGTCGGAGATTTTCTCCGCTCAGGGACTGGGTGTTGTGTTGTCCTCATCATCATCATTTCATTTCCATCGACGCGCAAGTCGCCGGAGTGGCGTCAAACCGAAAGACTTGCAGCCGACGAACGGTCTACCCGACGGGAGGCCCTAGTCACACGACATTTACATTCTTTTAGTATGTGCAATCTATGGCAACAGTGTCATCTGTGAACATTGCAATACTTGTGCAGTGTTCCATTACGAGACTTGTGTAGCTTTAGGGTGATTCGGAGAACAATAACGTACGGTCAGAGACTCCGTGTAGTCACCCTAATGGGCTCTGAGCACTAAGGGACTTAACAGCTGAGGTCATCAATCCCCTAGGTCTTAGAAGTACTTAAACCTAACTAACCTAAGGACATCACATACATCCATGTCCGAGGCAGGACTCGAACCTGCGACCGTAGCGGTCGCGCGGTTCCAGACTGAAGCTCCTAGAACCGCTCGGCCACACCGGCCGGCCACCCTAACGGGGCAGGGAACGAGACAGGTGGACGTCGCAGCAAATTTTGTGACTCAAAGTGTTGTATACGGAACCTGGAACAAGTTTCAAGCGACAGAAGCAGTTGCGGATCGTCATAGAAGTAGCCACCTCCGACGGGTGGAGCCGCGCGGACTGTGACAAGACGCCCTAGACCAAGCGGCTACCCTGCGCGGCAAAACGAGTGGTTTGCTATCGCCCTGTCTCAACTGACATTGGTCTCAGCGCTGATATTTAGGGGTGTTGCTAGTACCCAGCAACAAATGGCAATACTTATTAAAGTTTTTCATTTGAGGGTTAGCCAGTTTTTCCGCGCATGTCTTCAATTACCCTCAGGCTTATGTAGACAATCTGGCAACGAGTAAGCTCAAATGCATTCAGAAGTATCTCCAGTTGTGAGGAGGGGCAGCTGGTTCATAAACGATGTGTTACGCAGAATGACAGTGGAAAGAAACTGTAGTGTTTGCAGTGGAATCTTCTGTAACGGCTTTTTGTTTTTATCAAGTGTAAATGTGTTTGCCATCTTTATTTTTGTTTCTTGATGACTGTACCTGACAGAACAAAGTCAGTCTCCTATTTTGATCGCTGTACCTAAAAATGCTTCAGGTTGAAAGTAGTAAAGAGGAACTCCTAATGGGACCGACATACTAGCAGGATCGGCGTAGGAGGTTCCATTAAGACTGCATAAACAGACTTTCTAAATTTACTTCCTTTTCCGGTTTCATGGAACCATCTTCAGATCTGAGTATATCGGCTGGAAGAGTAACCCGTCTTATTCTATAAGCAAATATGCATGCTGTGTCATAGAACAATGTTCAAATATGTGTGAAATCTTATGGGACTTAACTGCTGAGGTCATCAGTCCCTAAGCTTACACACTACTTAACCTAAATTATCCTAAGGACGAACACACACACCCATGCCCGAGGGAGGGCTCGAACCTCCGCCGGGATCAGCCGCACTGTCCATGTCTGCTGCGCCCTAGACCGCTCGGCTAATCCCGCGCGGCCATAGAACAATAGGACTATATTCTACTATGAGTTAACACTCATATTTTCTTACACACTGGCGGGCTGCTCTTATAGGTGAGATGCTACATCTATGTTTGAGGATTGTTCGATAGAATCGAAACAGGCTATGACAACAATGTATAACCACTGATTGCGGGTTATCCAAAGCATAAAAAATGTACGCAGTCTAATAAAATTAATAAAATAATAAATAATAAAAACTAGAAATTTTTCAAGAGGATCTTGAATCTATGTTTCATATATTATTTAAATACATATCTGCTACTTGTCTAATATGATAGACAGAAAGAAGTTTGGCATATCAGATCTTTCTGCTGATTAAGTACGGAAGGTATCCAATAAACGGAGGTCATGAAAACATGCAACGAAGCGGAACCCATCAAATAATTGCAAGTTAGGGATGTGGCAGCATTTTAAGAAGATGGTGCACAGTAGAGGATGAGGACTATTATATTCGTCAGCTCTGCAATACGACCAAAGCAATATCTTTTCCCTTGCAGCTCCGAGAGTTATTTCTTTCCGAAGAGGAACAATCGATTGAGCTCTGTAATCCTCTGACAAGAGCATTTCGTCGGTATCGACGCCTGTCCATTGAATGTAAATCTGGGTGATTTCAATACGCGGAGAACAAGGGCCATCGCTGCGTGGTCTCAGTGTCCTCCAGAGGTCGCGAGCACATTCCAGCGCTAAGCCCGTACAGCCGCACGTGCCGCCACAGCTTTGTGCTCGGCGATGTTCACCAATGGAGCGCGGTCACAGGCGGCGTCGAAATGTTGCTGTTCGTGACGTGGCGATTACGTCTGCCGGATTAGTCAACAAGCAAGGTGAAGGACGCGTGGTACTAGTATCAAGCAGTTATTTCTCAACAGCTTATGTCAACAAAGACTTTTTAAATTGCTGCGACTGAGATTAACTAACCGCACAACTGCGAAACAAGCTGCGTCAGTGGGTTACGAATATGAGATTGATTGTGTTCGTATACCTAGTGCCCTTCTCAGTCTCGAGATTGCTATGTGACATTCTAAAACTTCACTCGTCACTATCAGTGCTGTCGATCCATTTTTTTTTCTTTTAAGTTCTTGTTGTGTTATCTGATGATCCGAAAGATTTTAGCTCATAACGGTAAAGAAAGAGAACATACCAACTATTACTGTTTACTGTAGTCGCTGCATTTCTAGGATACGGTGCACATTACACAATAGGAACCAGTCCCTTCAGCAGCTCTGCCCAGCGATCAAAACAATGCTCTCTTCCAGCTACGATAGTTTATTTTTTTTCCCAACAACAACATTAAATGGACAGGTGTTGATACCGATGAAGTGTTATTGTCAGAGCACCGCATATATTGCGATTAGGTGAAAGTGTTGTAGAAAAAATTTTAAAAAGTAGTTTTCTAATGAACCCTCGCTTTGACGGCTGCTTTACTTCGTATCACGGTGAACAGTCCATTTTGTCTGACTTTTCCTACGGATTTTGAACGGAAAAAGGTTGGAGTTAACGTCCCGTTGAGGTCGAGGTTGTCTGAGACGAAGTATTTGGCCGTAAGAAAGTGGGAGAAAGAAACCGCACGTGATAAAAGGCGAAAAGCAAGACGATTTCTTTGAAAAGGCGATGACAAATCCTCTTCTCCGTGCTCTTCCACTGCTCCACCTCTGGTGACGACGTTATCCATGGTACGTTAGACTTTATTCTTCTTTTCTTGCTTTTAGTCTTAGTGGTTTTGAAAAGAACTAGCCTGAAAATCACGCAAACTGATTTGCAGAAGACGTCGACTAACAAAATTGGGAATAATTGTATTGATGAGTTGTTTTATTGAGAGTGAATTTTGCTAAATCAATAACTGACATACGTCTAATTATCTGTTAACAAAAGTTAGGAGTGTCTTCGTTGCCAACTGGACTAACAACTTCAGATGTTCACATGTTACGTACTTGCAAATTCTGCTGTATAATCGGAGCCACGGCATTACTCTGAATTTTTCACATTTTCAGAACAAGACAAAGGGAAAATTTTTATATCAACGACGCATCGAGTAGCGAATATTCAAATTTGAGATCTGATATTTATCGACACGAGCACCTTAAAGTAAGCAACAGCCCTTAATGCACGGTGGATACATTGTTATGTTACGTAAAGCGCGTGCACGAGTTGGATAAACTCCATTTGCTGTGCACTGTCCAGTCTGAGCGTGTCATTCAAGCGGTTTTCCACACTTTTCCAGGCAAACGCCGCGCATGGTCCTCCATTCACTTCAGAAACACACAACACACATAGTTTAATAACCATCAGACACTGATAAAATGTTATGCTGTTTACTGACTGATGGCATACATGCTCCTCCACTCTGAGGGTAACAGATGACTGCTGCAAGAGAGAAGAAAACAAAGAATATTAGGACTTTATGTCTCGTCAGTCATTAGAGACTGAGCACAACCTCGAATCAGGGGAACTTGGAGAACAAAATCGCAAGTTTACTTATTAAAGAAATCACTTTAAACAGTTTAGGGAAACTGCGGAAAGTATAAAACTGAATGGTCGAGAGGAAATTAGGACCTCTACCTTCCTAAATGTTAGCGTCATCTATTAACTATGGCACTGGCTGGCAACAAAGAGGAAAAATTTTAAAAATAAGTTAATTCCAGTAAATGTCAAATCGAATATGGTTGGTAGCCCGTCATTAACGTAACCTGGCACAGGCAAAAATATGATGCAGAAAAAGTAGAAAACATTGAATACCAGCTTAGCGTCCGCTACTTCGCTCTCGTACACTGTATGGCCTGCAGAGATTCTTCTCCTTTTTATCTACTCGAATTTTTTATGTTGCTCACAAATTGCAACACCTTATAAGATTTTCTCGCTAATTAAGGCCGTACAAGCATGGTGAACACCGTTGTGGCCACGAATGCGAGAATTCACCAAAGCCATACCACGACAAGGGCGATGCTGAGAGTGATTACGGTGAAGGGGAAACGCTAACCAACGTCATAATTGCTGAGGAGGGATATGATGTTCGGCTTAATTTGCAATATGGATCAAAGTGGGCCAGGTGTTAATTTTTTTTGTAATTCTGCGTTCTGTTACGGTTTTTTTTATTTGTAGTAATTTTCGGTTTTCCAAAAACATTTAGCTGATAAGAAATGGCATTGTATTAGATGCAAGGGAAATTTTTATACAATGTGCTTTATACACTAAGCATATTCAGAACGATCTAGGCTGCAGTAGGTACTGGGAGATGAAGAAGCTTGCACAGGATAGAGTAGCATGGAAAGGTGCATCAAACCAGTCTCAGGACTGAAGACCACAACAACAACAACATGTACAGATCAAAAATTGTTTTGCTATGTAGATATACCTGCACAAAACGAAGATCCCATTCAAGGCAAGGCTGGAGGAGGGTGTCAGTGGGGTTGTTAAACACTGACGATAAGACGACCTTACCATGATAAACCAGTGTTGTCTTCTTTTGTGCAGCTTTATTAGAAATGAGAGTGCCTTTCAAATTAGTCATGAAGTTCTTTATACTAGAGATACCTACCACTAAAGAGAATTCATAATTAAAATTGTAATGGCGAAAACCTCTACTTTCTGCTGTTAATTATTTTCTCTTGGCCCGAGTCCACAGATATGTAGAATCTTTTAAAGGCGTCATATTTGCAGTTGACTTACAAGTTATTTATTTCACAATTGCAATTCCGATCCGTGGCCCATTTTCAGGCCGTACTGCAGAGGATTTTGCTTCAGCACATGTCAGACTTTAAAATCCTTCGACACATTATGCATGTCATCGTCAAAAATAAGCGCTTTCACTGTAGAAATACAGTAACATCAGCCGAGTGCGAAGCTCTGTGTATCGTCCAATGATATAAATTACGTGAAATGTTCTAAAGTCGATTTGATTTTGTATCGATTTATGTGAACGATGTTAACATTAATACAATTCATGTAATTTTCCTCGTTTCAGGATGCCCAGAACTTCGCACTTGACTGACATTACCGTACTTCTACAGTGAAAAGGCTTATTTTTGACGACGACGTGTATATGTGTCTGAGAATTTTGAAGTCTGACATGTGCCGAAGCAAAATTTCTTGCAGTACCTCTTGAAAATGGCCCAGAGCCTGAAACTACAATTGTGAAATAAATGACATCTGCAGTCAACGGCGAATATGATGTTCTTTAAAAAATTTCTGCGTTCCTTTGAAGTTCTGTCCTTTGGTATGTGGTGTAAAAATATATTTGACCAATGCAAATTATAGAACGTTTTACTCACTACACGAAAGGTACGAGTACATCTTGCTGTAAGAAGTAAGGGAAGAACTTTGTAGAGAAAACAAATGAGAAAATGTCGCGGTCATTCTCCTCCCCCTCCCCCCTCCCGCCCCCCTACACAAATATAAGCCACTCCACCCCTCCGAACTTAGCACAGGGTTTCCGGGTTCTACACTACGCACCACCTGCACACAACATACTAGAAGTTCAAAAAATTCGAACACTTTGTAAGTTCCAATGTTGGAGAGACTGCTGTACCTGAAGGATCGTGTACCTAGGAACACATGATGTTTCGTCGTGGGTGTTTCAGTCCGGCAACCGATTTCAAAATCACATAGAGGAATGCGAACTACAAATCGCCATAAGCAGTTTTCGACATTTTCTACAGTTTTTGTTGTTGTGAGACATGTGGGTTGTATGCAGCAACTGTATTTGTACTACTACACGTTTAAGGGCTTTATAATATGTTAGAGTTATTTGGCAGATATTGTCAATTTTTCAGGAACAGAATTTTTTATGGTATGCGGAATTCTTTTTCAAAAGACGTTATACGACGTGTGGACGGTTAACCCATATTTCGTCGGGCGTGCACCGTCTTGCACCTTGATGAAGGCCAACTATCATGGATCATTTGACATTAGCAAAAGAACTAAGTTTCTCTAATGCATTTCCAGTTTTTCCTGCCTTGAAAATATACATTTGTATTAGTGTTCTATAGCTTCTATTTCAAAGTATATTTAACTCGTATTTAATTTGATTTCACATACGTATTATTGGTATGTAGGAGAGTAATAATGTAATAGGCAGACTATTAAATATGGTACTGATAACATATACCTGTTTGCAAAAGTTTACAATTTCAGCAGAATGTTTGCTCCTCGGTACATGACCACTTTGTACCTTTTACATTTCGAAAAACCTTAGTTTTCCAGAGTAATTTTTGTGCTGCCCGGAAAAGACTGCAGCGTACAAAAGCTGAGGGCTATCATTTAAAAATGGAATGAGGAAATACATTAAATTTCTATTACAGAGCGTGCTCGAAGAGAAAAATAAATTAAACGCGTTTTAAGCAGACCGCTGGTGGTTAAACGAAAAGAAAGCTTTGCAAACACGCTACTTTCATTGGCACGTAGGCTTCACTGTTTTATCTTGAATAGATGAGGTCCTAGTTGCAGACTTCCCTTATTAGGCAAACAATGCAGCAAGCACTAGTGTCATCAACTTCTGTAGTTGTTTGGCAATATAAGCGCCTGTCCAATAGTAACTGTTCTCTATTTCCTCCTGTCGTCACTACTACCATACCTTTATCGTAATCATAGATGAACATAGCAAATATTAGCGTATAATTCTGTATATTACTACAGATCTAGCTAGATTTCAGCTACAGTATATTCATCATCAGCGTTCTGTGGCGAGTCATATAGACTTAGAAAGCTTGTAGGCTTACAGGTTTGCAAACAGCAGCCACAGTATGAATATAGCTATGGACAACTTAAGGTCATCTTAACAACATGTGCATATAAAAGCTTTCTGCGTCTATATGACTCCCTAGTGAACTCACTGATGGCGGCTACTGCAGCTCAAATCTCTCTAAATATGCAATAAAATACAGATTGATACGCGTCTGTTTGCTGTGTAATTCCCTAATAAAAATCATTTCACAGTCTCTGACCACAATGATTTCTAATGGAGTCCAGTCTTGTAACTTTACCATGTTAGAATGCTACAGCTTATTTCTAGACACAACGGAAACACTTTCGGTTTATAAGTCTTTGTGGTCTAAGTTCAGTCCACGTGTATTCAAGTATGAAGTTGATTAACAGAGGCAACAAACATTTCTCTGACTGTTTTGAAAGAATAAAAGCCCTTTCTCGTGTACCATGATAGTACAGTGGTGGAGCGATAATAAAGGGGCAGTCTTGAAATGGCACAATTGTGACTCAGAAATCTGGCGCAAATTTGTATCGACTTGTCAGTCATGGGGCTGCACCATAACTTCAAAACCACGTACTGTGATGTAGGTGGGGAGTCCTTGAAATGAGTAACAACAGCATCATCGTCGGTGTGGAAATCAGGTCTGTCTTCATGGAGCCTGGGAAGGCGATCCCGTTACGAATCATAAACATTTCGAGTACTTGTATATGACCTGCAAACAAGTTCGACTAAACCGGGTCAAGCGCTTTCGTCACGTGGCTTTGGTCAGCTACAGGCTGTTTACTCTGGCAACACGCGACAGGTAACTCTACTGCCCTATAATTCTAGCAGTAAACAGGGCATACCTTCAGCTACTGCATTTTTACGATCATAAAGTACGTGCGATATCGTCAGAAGCGAATATCGCTATGTGCATACCTCAAGGTAGTGTGGTAGGAATGGTATCACTCTCTATGCACGATGGTTGTAACTCAAATAGTGGCAACTATTTATTCACAACCGATACAAAAGAGTTACATGTTTGCACCTGTTACTGTCCTTCAAAGTAGTCACCAGCGTTGTGTAGAACCCGTTGCCAGCGATGTGGAAGACGTAGTACACCGTTAATAGAGCCTGTTCTATTGATGGTGCGACTGGCGCGGTCTACTGCCTGTCGAATCTCTGGAACAGTTCCGATGCGAATGCTACCAAGTGGTTACTTCATTTTCGGAATCAAATCAACGTCACAAGGACTTAAGTCCGTCGAGTATGGTGGATGGTACAGTACTTCCCAGTCCCATCGACCGAATAGAGCAGCCACAGTTTGCGCTGTATGCGCCCGCGCTGGCCATTTCTGGAGCATCACCTGTGACCAGCTTTGCGAAAGAAGCGGCGACACTTCCTGCGCAACCCACCCATCATTTTGCACGACAATGCGCGGGCGCATACAGCGCAAGCTGTGGCTGCCCTGTTCGGTCGATGGGACTGGGAAGTACTGTACCATCCACCATACTCCCCGGACTTAAGTCCTTATGACTTTGATTTGATTCAAAAGATGAAGGAAGCGCTTCGTGGCATTCGGTTCAGAACTGTTCCAGAGATTCGACAGGCAGTAGACCGCTCCATTCGCACCATCAACAGAACAGGCTCGGCTAACGGTATACTACGCCTTCCACATCGCTGGCAACGGGTTCTACACAACGCTGGTGACTACTTTGAAGGACAGTAACAGGTGCAAACATGTAACTCTTTTGTATCGCTTGTGCATAAGTAGTTACCACTATTTAAGTTCCAACCTACGTATATTATCTGGCGGATATCTTTGGCCCTACGAGGTATTTGCAAACGATGAATTTATGTGTACAATGATAACATAGAACCTTGTTTCTAAATACAGTGAGGCCCTGCGGGTGTTCAGTGAAAAAACTGGCGCCCTACTTGAAACATAAACGTATGTATTTTAATGTGCGTAAATATGTGCGGTTGTCTTCTGCACTAGTAGACAAAAATATGCATTACACCAAGTTTTAATGCTTATAAAACTGATATTACAAAGGATGTATGGGAGGAGTACCCCCTGAAAGTGAGAAAGAACCGCCTTTGTCCTGTGTATACGTAAACGATCTGACGAAGAACAATGGCCGTTTGCTGTAGTCTTTGAGAAAATGTCGTCTTTGAGCGACTGTAGGACGACAGAGGAAATGAAAAGAATTTCTATTCGGTGCGATGAATGGGTACTTTCTCCAAAAATATGGGAGAATGTAAGTAAAAGTGGTGTGCTGCCAGACAGGCTTGTCAATTAAGTATCTGGGCAAAACGTTTCAAAGCGACATGAAATAGAACGAGCACGTAGGGACGGCTGTACAGAAGGCTTATGTTTGTCTGGACAATCCTAGGGAAGTTCAGTTCAAATGTGTGTGAAATTTTATGGGACTTAACTGCTAAGGTCATCAGTCCCTTACACACTACTTAACCTAAATTATCCTAAGGACAAACACACGCACCCATGCCCGAGGGAGGACTCGAACCTCCGCCGGGACTAGCAGCACAGTCCATGACTGCAGCGTCTTACACCGCTCGGCTAACCCCGCGCGGCGGCCCTAGGGAAGTGTAGCTGTCTATAAACGAGAATACGTGTGCACCCATTCGTTACTGCTTGAGTGTATTGAGATCACCAGAAGGGTAGATGAAAGGAAGAGATCAAAGGACTTCAGAGGCGTAATGGCTAGATTTGTTACCGGTATGTTCGATCAACACGCGAGTATTGCTGAAACGCCTCGTGGAAGATGGGAACTACCGGAGGGAAAAAGACCTCCAGTTCGCGAAGCACTTTAGAGAGTCAGCATTTGCGACAGACTGCAGAACGATTCTAACGCTATCAAACTACGTCTCGCATAAGGACAGCAAAAACTAGACAAAAGATACCAGGTCACATTTGGAGGCACATAGACACAAATTTTCCCTCTGTCCATTTGCCACTGGAACAGGAAACTGTGTGACTAGCAGTGGTACAAGGTACCTTCCGGCAAACACAGTGTGATGGGTTGCGGAGTATAAATATAAATAAAGAGCGTGAAATCCTGTTCTGTATCGCCAATAGTGTTTTTTTCTTTGAGTTTACTGTGTAAATGAGGAATAATAGTGGAGGAAAAATTAAATATGATAAGAAACTTAGAACTAAGTCCCCGTCTAGCATAAATTTTCGTTAGTCACGAGGTATTCAGTTTGTGACCCTTCCTGTATATCTATATCCGAAGTACCGTAAAATAAGAAGCCAGCTGTAACATATGGAGAGGGTAACGTGGTATCTTACGCTATGGAACTGATGCAGCGGCCAAGGTTACGGTCTGCAGCTAGATCTGGTCAAGGCCCTGTGTTGAAGCCCTTGACAGAGTTTTGTTGCTGTCTGTGTTTCACTAGTTCACGTGTGGACCCCATATGCAGCAGAAAGAGACCAGCTATCAGCATGAAATACGTAGTCAATTTTAGCGACGGATCTACAGAGTTATTACAAATGATTGAAGCGATTCCACAGCTCTACAATAACTCTATTATTTGAGATATTTTCACAATGTTTTGCACACACATACAAAAACTCAAAAAGTTTTTTTAGGCATTCGTAAATGTTCGATATGTGCCCCTTTAGTGATTCGGCAGACATCAAGCCGATAATCATGTTCCTCCCACACTCGGCGCAGCATGTCCCCCTCAATGAGTTCGAAAGCATCGTTGATGCGAGCTCGCAGTTCTGGCACGTTTCTTGGTAGAGGAGGTTTAAACACTGAATCTTTCACATAACCCCACAGAAAGAAATCGCATGGGGTTAAGTCGGGAGAGCGTGGAGGCCATGACGTGAATTGCTGATCAAGATCTCCACCACGACCGATCCATCGGTTTTCCAATCTCCTGTTTAAGAAATGCCGAACATCATGATGGACGTGCGGTGGAGCACAATCCTGTTGAAAGATGAAGTCGGCGCTGTCGGTCTCCAGTTGTGGCATGAGCCAATTTTCCAGCATGTCCAGATACACGTGTCCTGTAACGTTTTTTTCGCAGAAGAAAAAGGGGCCCGTAAACTTTAAACCGTGAGATTGCACAAAACACGTTAACTTTTGGTGAATTGCGAAATTGCTGCACGAATGCGTGAGGATTCTCTACCGTCCAGATTCGCACATTGTGTCTGTTCACTTCACCATTAAGAAAAAATGTTGCTTCATCACTGAAAACAAGTTTCGCACTGAACGCATCCTCTTCCATGAGCTGTTGCAACTGCGCCGAAAATTCAAAGGGTTTGACTTTGTCATCGGGTGTCAGGGCTTGTAGCAATTGTAAACGGTAAGGCTTCTGCTTTAGCCTTTTCTGTAAGATTTTCCAAACCGTCGGCTGTGGTACGTTTAGCTCCCTGCTTGCTTTATTCGTCGACTTCCGCGGGCTACGCGTGAAACTTGCCCGCACGCGTTCAACCGTTTCTTCGCTCACTGCAGGCCGACCCGTTGATTTCCCCTTACAGAGGCATCCAGAAGCTTTAAACTGCGCATACCATCGCCGAATGGAGTTAGCAGTTGGTGGATCTTTGTTGAACTTCTTCCTGAAGTCTCGTTGCACTGTTATGACTGACTGATGTGAGTGCATTTCAAGCACGACATACGCTTTCTCGGCTCCTGTCGCCATTTTGTCTCACTGCGCTCTCGAGCGCTCTGGCGGCAGAAACCTGAAGTGCGGCTTCAGCCGAACAAAACTTTATGAGTTTTTCTACGTATCTGTAGTGTGTCGTGACCATATGTCAATGATTGGAGCTACAGTGAATTTATGAAATCGCTTCACTCATTTGTAATAGCCCTGTATGTATACTTTAAGGGTAAATGTTACTGTAGTGAATAAACATAATCAGAAGCACAAAGCTTGAAAAATGTTTTAATGGAAGAGTTGAAATCTGAATTAATATTTTCCGTTTCGTACTGAACACTTGGTACGAGTTATATTACGTATCTATGAAGGCAGATTCGTGGTTTGTTTACGTTTCGTTGTTACATTATTTGCATCTGGTAAGTCAGACTTCGTTCAAAAACGTAATCCATTCGAAAGCAACACATTTCAGACGAAGGTAGCCAGTATGCGCTAAGTAGAACTTTACCGCTGGCTTTCTTAGTGGTTGGCAGGAGACCTATTTTTTGAGGTCGGGAGCTTTCTGAGCATCGGTCACTCGAGGTCGTAAAACTCCGGGTCGCGACCTTCTCAGCCTCCAATTTCACTGTTCGGACATAAGCGGCTGCACGATCGGAATACGGCAGTGCACTAGGCACTTACCGTATAAAGTCTCGCTACAAACTTGTTGTTCATTATCTTGATCAGAGACGCACGATGACGCCTACGATAAAGAGCCACAGTTTTGTTGAGGAGCGGTCAACTGTTTAAAACAGGAGCGCCACAAGTTTATAACCAGGGATCTTCTCCAACGGTACCTGTAGTATAGACCGGCCGAAGTGGCCGTGCGGTTAAAGGCGCTGCAGTCTGGAACCGCAAGACCGCTACCGTCGCAGGTTCGAATCCTGCCTCGGGCATGGATGTTTGTGATGTCCTTAGGTTAGTTAGGTTTAACTAGTTCTAAGTTCTAGGGGACTAATGACCTCAGCAGTTGAGTCCCATAGTGCTCAGAGCCATTTGAACCATTTTTTGTAGTATAGAGGCTAAATTTAGCCATTAGAGTAGCGGTAAATTGTCCGCCACTCTGCAACATCTAATTGTTAGTATTTTGTTCACAGCTGAAGTTCAGCGGCTGCAATGCGCATTCTTTCGACAAAGATAAAAATCGCTCGTCAGCTGCACAAAAATTTTGTTAGATTCGCTGTAGTGGTCCCAGTAGTTTCAGCTGTCGCCTTCAGAAGTTTGAAGTAGACTCACTGTCATGTCGAAATCGTCTTACAAAGAATCGGCAGAAAAAACAAACATAAATGAATATGTTAGAAAGTATCCTGAAAAGTTCAACGAATAGCCGCTTCTCCATTGTCCCTTGGCTCAACCACTAGTTGATAGTAAAATAGAACGCTTTAATAGTCTTGGCTTAGCTCCCTTTACGTGTATGTTATTTATATATTTGTTTGTTTAACTCTTGATCCTAGGTTTAATTGCTTGTTTACTTGTTTATGTCAAACATTTTATATGCTTCCATAAGGTTTACTGGAGAGTAGTGTCCCCACTCGCATAATTCTGTTAAGGTTGTATAAACACTAGCACTACTACTTTGTATATATGCGTGATAAATTCTGCTCAAGTCATCAGTATGTTGCTTGGCTACTGTCGCATATATGACGTATGATTAGCGATTTGATAGTTTGATGCTTGCTACTCAAATGGCTCTGAGCCGATTTGATAGTTTGATGCTTGCTACTCAAATGGCTCTGAGCACTATGGGACTCAACTGCTGAGGTCATCAGTCCCCTAGAACTTAGAACCTCTTAAACCTAACTACCCTAAGGACATCACACACATCCATGCCCGAGGCAGGATTCGAAACTGCGACCGTTGCGGTCACGCGGTTCCAGACCGTAGCGCCTAGAACCGCTCGGCCACTCCGACCGGCTGCTACTCATCGCATATACTATATATATTCTTTTGCGATTCTCTTTGTTGACTGTAATAAAGGCACGTCGTGGTGCTAATGCATAATTGTTTTACTTTTTTTAACAATCGTGTTATATTTCTCATTTTTAACATATTCTTTTTGCTTGTGTATTCTTTGCTGATTGTTTTTAGGACACCATGGTTCGATCCTTATTTAACGTCGGTTTGCCAATGATTTGAAGCTATTTCAAACTTCTGAAGGTAAAAGTTTAAACTGTTGAAATCGTAATGTGAATCTAATAAAATTTTAGTACAACTAACAGCGTACTTTTTATCTTTGTTGAAAGGATGTTACTAATTTACTGTCAATACCTATTTGCCTTTAAATGTTAGTGGTACGCTTTTGGTTGACTGCAATCAATTCTTTGCTGCAACCGTACTTTTGTTAAGGCTGTTCTGATTGTGTGAAAGTTCTTTGTTTTAGCACGTTAATATTTTAATGATCATCTGTTTCATTTTGTATTGTAACTTCCGTCCATATCATCAGTTGTTCACCAATCAATTTAGAACCGTTTGAAACTAGGGACGATCTCTGTTGCCTTACATGGTCATGACTGATAACTGAAATCACATTAATTTTCCTAGGTGTAGGACACAACTTGGAGATACACCGCTCCTTTCACTTGGATGCGGTTACTATCACGCCTAGTTACAAACGTTAGTGAATCCTATTAATGTACGCCAACATCTTATAGTGTGGTAACTATGCTGGTCTTATAATCCTATGGGTATCATACAATAGTATGCGGTGATATACTAACAGGGTATACTAACGAGGCTACAACATATCGACCACTGTAGTAAAGTGCCTAAAGAAGAAGATTCTAATTCGACAGCTGGGCGAAAGAAGTAGCAGAATAGCGTCTGTTCTCCATAGCTAGAGAAGTTACTATTTTGTGTAAACTGTAATATTCAGTTTAGTGTCACTTTTTTTAGTTATTGATCTATTTAACCTGGAAAGATTAGGACCATCAGCCGTCTCGTACCTGTAATCGGGCCTACTACATGTTTTACATTAGACCTACGTTCATTACGATAATCAATGTCCAGATTGCATTAAATATAAATATTTAGTAATTGCTATAATGTAGAAGAAGAAAAGATAATTTGCATCACTTCACGGGAAGTAAAACAACAGGGCCAAATTAGAGGAAGGTAGAATTAATCAATGAAGAGTAGTAACAGTGAACCTGGGAGCAGGGTTGATAGAGGTGAGAGAGACAGAACACATTTAACACAGTGAACCGTCTTGTAGAGAAACGCAGCAAGTTGGTCGTAACGTAGGCAATTGTAGTAGTTGCAATGACGCGGCCCAACGCCCAAAATGATGTGATCCAAAATACGGTGGCCAATTAAGCCTAAGAACTTATAACGTTCAATGAACATGAGTGAAAAGAAAGTCACGTGACTGAGTAAGGGAAAATTGGTGGAATACTTTACGATGTAAGTGAAATTCGGACTTCAGTCGCAATCGGGCAAACAAATCCAATGGCGAAAAATGAAAATTTGTGCCGATCCAGTACTCAGACCTGGATTTACCGCTTTACGTGAGAGGTGGTCTTAACTGCTTCGGCTATCTGAGCACGCGTTCCGTCCAAACCAAAATCTTAATCAGTCGCACGCGAACTACACATGTAGCGTCCACTGTCCATTATCCCCATTGCTCACAGCTTCCCTGATTCCAGCAAGAGTTCCGAAGTAGTGAGCACCCGCAATGAAATCATCTTTATTCACCATCAGGCGCTAATATTATTATAATTTTGGCGTCTGTTCTTTCGGACACCCGTGTCGTGTACGTTACTACGTCGCGCCTGAGTCGTAGGCAACTCAGCGCTATTGTATGTAGGCTGTATCTACATCTACATCTACATGATTACTCTGGAATTCAAAATTAAGTGCCTGGCAGAGGGTTCATCAAATTGCCTTTAAGCTACATGTCTGCCACCTTCGAACAGCGCGCGAGAGGAACGAACCATTACATCTTCCTGTGCAATGATTATCATTTCTTCCTTTGCAGGTCGGCACCAACAGAATATTTTCGTAACTGGAAAAGAAAGTTGGCGTTTGAAATGTCTTAAAAACGTCTTGCCGCAGCGAAAACGTCTTTGTTTTAATGACAGAGACCCTAATTTGTGTATCATATCCCTGGCACTAACTCACCTACTTCACAATAATACAAGAAGGAGATAACTTTCTTTGAACTTTTTCGATTTCCTCCGTTAATCCTAACTGATGAGGATACCACACAGCACAGCAGTACTCCAGAAAAGGACGAACAAGCGTAATGTTTTATCTTTAGTAAACTTGTTACGTTTTCTCAAATGGTTCAAATGGCTCTGAGCACTATGGGACTTAACATCTGTGGTCATCAGTCCCTTAGAACTACTTAAACCTAACGAACCTAAGGACATCACACACATCCATGCCAGAGGCGGGATTCGAACCTGCGACCGTAGCGGTCACGCGGTTCCAGACTGAAGCGCCTAGAACCGTACGGCCACATAGACCGGCTGTTATGTTTTCTAAGCGTTCTCCAAATAAAATATAGTCTTTGGTTTCCTCCCTGCACAACATTATCTATGTGATCGTTCTAATTTAAGTTATTCGTAGTTGTAATCCCTAAGGATTTAGCTGAGCTTACAGCCTTTAGATACGTGTAGTTTATCGTCTAACTGGAATTTAGCTAGTTTTTTCAGTGTTGATGTGGATGAGTTCAGACTTTTCATGACTTAGAGTCAACTTACACTTTTGCATCATGCAGATAACTTGTCTAAATCATTTTGCAGTTCGTTTTCACCATCAGATGACTTTACAAGACAGTAAATGACAGCATCATCTGCAAAAAGCCAGGAGGACTGCTCAGATTGTCTCCTAAATCGTTTATGTATATCAGCGAACGAAAAGCTTAAAACACTTCCTTGCGGAACGCAGGATATCACCACGGTTTTACACACTGACTTCCCGTCAGTTACTGTGAAGTTTGACGTTTCCGACAGGAAATCACGAATCCAGGACACAACTGAGACGATACGCCACACGCACGCAATTTGATTAGGAGTCACTTGTGAGGATCTTTGTCAATAGAGTTCTGGAAATTTAAAAATATGGAACCAATTGGACGTCCTCTGTCGATAGCTCTCATTACTTCATGAGAACAAAGAACTAATTGTATTTTACAAGAATGGTATTTTCTAATCCTTGTTGGCTGATTGTCGGCATATATCACGTAGCTTCTGGAGAACACAGCAGATGGTAATAGTGCGAATTCATTACAACGAGTGATTGCGCAGGTCTACTTTTCACACCCCGTGGACACATGTCCCGAAAGTTTTTAAAGGCACAGAGGCGGGCGGAAGTCTTCCTGCACGTGGCGACCTATTTTCTGCCCATACAAAGCTACACCCAATTTCTTCGCTGTTCTTTCCTAAGGTGTTGGTCTATTCTGAAATTCGAGGCTCGTGCATTGACCAGAGCTCTGCACGATTCGGGGAAAACCATGGACTACGTAGCAGCAATTACACTACTCGCCATCAAAATTGCTACACCACGAAGATGACGTGGTACAGACGCGAAATTTAAGAGAGAGAAAGAAGATGCTGTGATACGCAAATGATTAGCTTTTCGCCAGCCGCGGTGGTCTAGCGGTTCTAGGCGCTCAGTCCGGAACCGGGGGAATGCTACGGTCGCAGGTTCGAATCCTGCCTCGCGCATGGATGTGTGTGATGTCCTTAGGTTAGTTAGGTTTAAGTAGTTCTAAGTTCTAGGGGACTGATGACCACAGATGTTAAGTCCCATAGTACTCAGAGCCATTTGAACCATTTTTTGATTAGCTTTTCAGAGCATTCACACAAGGTTGGCGCTGGTGGCGACACCTAGAAGGTGCTGACATGAGGAAGTTTCCAACCGATTTCTCATACACAAACAGCAGTTGACCGGCGTTGCCTGGTAAAACGTTGTTGTAAGGAGAAGAAATGCGTACCATCACGTTTACGACTTTGATAAATGTCGGATTGTAGTCTGTCGCAATTGAGGTTTATCGAATCGCGACATTGGTGCTCGCGTTGGTCGAGATCCAATGACTGTTAGCAGAATATGGAATCGGTGGGTTCAGGAGGGTAATACGGAACTCCGTGCTAGATCCCAACGGCCTCGTATCACTAGCAGTCGAGATGACAGGCATCTTATCCGCGTGGTTGTAACGGATCGTGCAGCCACGTCTCGATTCCTGAGTCAACAGATGGGGACGTTTTCAAGACGACAACCATCTCGACGAATAGTTCGACGACTTTTGCAGCACCATGGACTATCAGCACGGAGGCCACGGCTGCGGTTATCTTTGACGCTGCATCACAGACAGGAGCGGCTGCTATGCTGTACTCAACGACGAACGTGGGTGGACGAATGGCAAAACTTCATTTTTTCGAATGAACGCAGGTTCTGTTTACAGCATCATTATGGTCGCATCCGTGTTTGGCGACATCGCGGTGAACGCATATTGGAAGTGTGTATTCGTCATCGCGATACTGGCGTATCACCCGGTGTGATGGTAAGGGGTGCTATTGGTTACACGTCTCGTCCCTTCATGTTCGCATTGACAGCACTCTGAACAGTGGACGTTACATTTTATATGAAGTGCGACCCGTGGCTCTATCCTTCATTCGATGTCTGCGAAACTCTACATTTCAGGAGGATAATGCACGACCACATCTTGCAGGTCCTGTAGAGGCCTTTCTGGATACAGAAAATGTTCGACTGCTGCCCTGGCCAGCACATTCTCCAGATCTCTCACCAATTGAAAACGTCTGGTCAATGGTGGCCGGGCAACTGGCCCGTCACAATACGGCAGTCACTACTCTTGATGAACTGTGGTATCGTGTTGAAGCTGCATGGGCAGCTGTACCTGTACACGCCATTCAATGCCCAGGCGCAACAAGGCCGTTATTACGCCCAGAGGTGGTTGTTCTGGGTACTGATTTCTCAGGGTCTATGAACCCAAATCGCGTGAAAATGTAATTACATGTCAGTTCTAGTATAATATATTTGTCCAATGAATATCCGTTTATCATGTGCATTTCTTCTTGGTGTAGCAATTTTAATGGCCAGTAGTGTGTTACTGGAGCGCCAGCGGCGGCAGTGGGTGCCGATGGCAGCTGACCGCCAGCGTTACGTGAGGGCGTACACGGCCGTGCCTGGCCGGCGGCGGGCGCCACTTTCTCCGGCGAGGCCAGGTGGCCGCCCGCCCGCCCGCTCACCGCACTGTGCGCTAGGCGCTGGCCGCCGCCGCCGCCGCGCTGGCTTTGACCCGCTTCCCCACGCTGACTGCCCCATATCTGACGCGCCCGCCTGCCTGCAACGTAACCGCGGTTGCTTACTTACTGGCGCACCTCTTCGCCGCTAATTTATTTGCGTGGCGGTTTATTTTGCGAGCACTCTTGCGTAACGTCCCCGATCTGTTCAGCGAGAACCAGTTCCGCGCGTTCGAACCTCTGCAGCCGTTGCGCCTACCGTCTCTTTCCACTGCTCGCATTCTTTTCTCGTTTATATCCACGGCCGGCACCTACTGTAGCGACGTCCTCCATCGTATCTGCTCTTGTGTGGCCTGGAACTAGCCGCTAGAGAACTGAATTTGGAGGAGGAAAAAGAGAAAACGGAGTGATTATACAGGCTGGGCTACATTAAACAGGGACGGGATATACATTGCTGAAGAAAAAAATGTCCGGAGGACGTGGTCGGGTGTCAGTGCAACTTCGTACACGTAAATACCCACACATCGTTGGCGGGTATGAAAATGATTACAACTGCAATTGAAGAGACTGAAAAAATCAGGCACCCAGTTGCAAACGAAAAATTTATGTAGCCCTTGACCTAGGTTTCGATATTTCTAAAAGTATCTGCTTCAGAACAAGTGGGCCTTGTTACATCACATAGTGGTGGCTTCAGCTAACGTAATTTACCACCATGTGCAAGACATGTCCTATATACATAACGCCAGTAGTGATTAAGGTAACTATGTTGAGAATTTCTGAGGAATGTGATTCACTGAAAGCTAAAAAGAATTTTGTATTTAAGAAAAATACCGAGTCGCAGTGTTTCGTAAGTCCTTTCACAAGCTGCTGCGCATGTGTAGCAAGTCTGAAGACAATATCGTAAAGGAAAATAATTATTAACAGTAACACGTATATGTTTAATGTGGGAGATATAAAACAAATGTAATAACGTAACAAGACTGTTCTGAAAATATACTTATATTGATATGGTGTCTATTGTTTCGGAGGTATCTGAAAGAACAGACACCATTGATGACCTGCAGCCGCCTAGAACGAATTTAGAATTAATTTTAATACCTTCAGCTGCTAATGGCCGTTGATATAGACCAACGGTGACAGGTGAAAATGTATGCCCCGATCGGGAGTCGAACCCGTGATCTCCTGCTTACATGGCAGACGCTCTACCATTTTTTTTTAAATCTCATTTTGTTCGTTTTCGTTCATTTCATCTACTAGGGGCGGACGTCGCAAGACGCCCGTTTCAGTTCGCCGTTGATCCATTAACTCAGTTTTTTTTATTACAGAGCAGCTGACCGAACACGCTGAGCTACCGTGACGGCTCCATCTGAGCCATCGAGGACACAGATGAATAGCGCGACTGCAGGAACTATCTCGCGCGCGCCTCCAGCGAGACCCACATTCTCACATTGTATATCCACACACTACATTCGTAGTGTCCCACCCCAACACACTCATTACTTGTGGAAGACATTCTTACCAAGTCCCATAAGAGTTCGGGGAACATGTGTGCATCCACACAGAAGAAAAAGGTCATGGTCGGTATTGCCAGAACTATATACTTATATGGATATGGCAATACCGACTATGACCTTCTTCTTCTGTGCGGATGCACACATGTTCCCCGAACTCTTACGGGACTTGGTAAGAATGTCTTACACGAGTAATGAGTGTGTTGTGGTGGGACACTACGAATGTAGTGTGTGGACATCCAAGGTGAGAATGTGGGACTCGCGGGAGGCGTGCGCGAGATAGTCCCTGCAGTCGCGCTATTCATCGGTGGCTCAGGTGGGTAGAGCGTCTGCCATGTAAGCAGGAGATCCTGGGTTCGAGTTCCGGTCGGGGCACACATTTTCACCTCCCCCCATTGGTATATATGAAGGCTCGTCAGCAACTGAAGGTATTAAAATTAATTCTAAAAATTGTTCTGAAAATGGTTTTGGAAAACATATGTTAGGGTTAATGTCCACATCGACAACGATCTCATAAGAGAAGGAGCACGATTTAGGATTGGAGAAGAACCTGTTAGGAAAATGACCGTTCCCAGCATTTGCCTTAAATAATAAGGGACCACTGAAAGCCTATATCTGGATGTCAATCGTCGTACCCCCGAATACGGGTCCAGTACCTCAACTTTGTGCCTCTTCTCTCACCCAAATGCTCTTGTGTCTCCGGCCGAGGCAGCGGTGGCCCAGTCAGCTGGTTCGCATGGATTTAGACTCTATGGCACATTATTTGCGATAATTAACCAACAGTTGCCTATTTTGTCTTCTGATATCAGGTTTAAAGCCTCGACAAGGTAGACCCGATCATTGTCGACTATTCGTGAAACCAAAGTGTCTGTAAAACTGATCATCCATAGTAATTTAGATGACTACTAAATTACTTACTCTAACCGGAAAAATTAACAAAATTTCAGAGATTAAGTGCATTACCTACAGAGCTGCCTCATCGGCCATCGTCTAGTGGTTACGATACCACTGCATGTGACATTTCACGAATACAATTTGACTGCTGTTACAAGTGTGAGCTAATATGCCGAAGGAAACTGACTACACCTATACGATTCTCCTTATGTTGCGTAACTGTGAACATGGGACGTCTTCAGTAGCCCCGTGACCGAGGAACACAGCAATTCCACTCCACCAGTGATTCGGCTGCGTCATTTCCCGTGCGCCCTTTCCCGCAGACGCTCTAAAATGTCAAAGCTGCTGGTGCTTGAAAGCGCATGCGAACATCTCAAGCGTAGCAGTAATGCCGGTAGCCTAACAAGCAACCGTGCAGCTAATCAACTAATCCATCACCGAACCCTGTGTACGGCTGACACTTCTCTAAAGGTTTTCAGAAACTACAACCAGTCGCCTTTCATGTTGATAGAATTTTGATTTTCCTATTAGCGACTTCAGGTCGCCCAGTGACTCATCACATGGTACATTTCTTACTAGTGGTTCATAGCATTGCAGGAGTCAGTGTGTAGAGTTATTTAATTCCAGAGGGCTCCTGTAAGGCACGTGGGCGTACTTACCAGTGGCAAATTCTATCATCAGATTTATATTGTTAGCTGTTGCCATGAAATCACTTCAAGTGATCGCTGGGCTGATTCATTTGAACAGACCACAGATGTAAATGATAGTGAAGTTAGTTCGTCACTTATTGTATTATAGATAAGAGGGTACGAATCTGTGCCGTCACAATCTTTACTACCGTCTGTTTAATTCCATGCAATTAGCTTTTTTAATCCACATACAGTCACCTGCTTGAGAGACAGAAAATTTTTTCCTAAGAAGGAAAGGGTATAATAGTGTGCATAAAATTCGAGATGTACATTCTAATCAGAAAAAAATTGACAGATGAAGTGGAGATTTTTCCTTGCCACATATGCTTTCTCTAAACGACTAGTATATGAGTTGCGAGGTCTAAAGCAAGGCAATGGCACGGAAACATCGACAGTTATTAGGGAAGGATAAAGATGCATTCGTTCCCAAACCGGATTATTTCCTCATCACGTAATGTATGAACAGGAAATCATAAAATATTTTAAAAACTTCAATAATAACGAGGTCACTGCAGATGACAAGTGGTACAGGTTTATCAGCAGGGTGAAATTTTGTAAAAAAATAAAGATATTTTCAAGTGTGTCGCTTAGTTAATACGGTTTCTTTGCACACAAGCACTAATTTATTTTTTTCTACCTCCAACACTATTTTGTTCGCAATTATGCCTTATTTCTTTTTGAGCTTACTTGAAATACGCAAGTATTATTTCTGTGATTTTTAAAGGGAGGTAGAGCGTCTTGTGCCATTTCCATTTCGCACTATCCAGTATACCCTAGGAAGGACCAGCAAGCAAGTACGTACCCAATTAGGACAGAGGAGCGCAGTAGCCGCAATCCCACCCACCTTGAAGTCCTAGGCGTAAAAAATTCTGCCCTGACGTACATGCAGAATTATTAATTCACTTTCAGTCTGAAGAAATTCAGAACATCTATTGGATATTGAACAGCAGCGAGGGTGCCCAGAATCATTTATCGCAAAATCACAAAACTATTTCTCCGATAACAGCTATTCTCGCCGGCCGCAGTGGCCGAGCGGTTCTAGACGCTTCAGTCTGGAACCGTGCGACCGCTACGGTCCCAGGTTGGAATCCTACCTCAGGCATGGATGTGTGTGATGTCCTTAGGTTAGTTAGGTTTAAGTAGTTCTAAGTTCTAGGGAACTGATGACCTCAGATGTTAAGTCCCATAGCAATTTGAACCGCTATTCTCCTTGCAAATGAAAACGCCAGGTGGCCCTAGGTTCACAACACTACCAATAACATTGTACCTTCAGTTACGCATTTTACCAGTCAATATCAAAACTACGAAAATGTGTATAGAGAGAACATTCGCATTCAACTCAACGTCACCTAGCTAACAGTACAATAAATGTAAAAGTCAAGTTAAAATCTTCTGGTTTATTAGGCCGCGTCATATTTCCTCTAAAATAATCGACGTTTCGACGCCTCTGCTGGGATCATCCTCAGGATCTTCTGGTGTCCACTGCTGCTAGAACACTAGATTTTAGCTTGAGTGACAACGGCCACGATAGCCTGCAGACTTACATAATCTGTAAAAGTCTCTTACAAACTAAACTATTTCAGTTATGAAAGCAGGCATGTGTTACAAACTGGTAGCATATTTCAGCATCAAAAAATGGTTCAAATGGCTCTGAGCACTATGGGACTTAACTGCTGTGGTCATCAGTCCCCTAGAACTTAGAACTACTTAAACCTAACTAACCTAAGGACATCACACACATCCATGCCCGAGGCAGGATTCGAACCTGCGACCGTAGCGGTCGCGCGCTTCCAGACTGTAGCCCCTAGAACCGCTCGGCCACTCTGGCTGGCATATTTCGGCATCAATAAACATGGTTTTTCAATAGTTTTGTCAGAAATTGTGGTTTCCCTCATCCCTCGCCCTCCTCAGCTCAGCTGATACATTCTTGCCTGCAAGCACAGAATTACATGTTTAACTCCTAAGACGTAAGCCTGATAATTAGACCTTGGATGATGGTGGTGATGATGGTGATGTCGGGTTCTCCCAATAAGGCGCGTCCATCACTGGAAATTCGTCATTCTAGAGTTTTTCATATTTTGCGCCATACCCACCATGGCAGCGTATGACGCATTTAGCTTAATGTCCTCAATTATCTTCTCCTTCCTGTGGTTCTACTCCCTGTCATCTCTCCTACTAGGGGATCCTTTACGATGCAGTCTCTCTTCATCCAGTATCCTGTACAATTTCTCTTTTTTATTCGGTTTTCAGTGTTCGTTATTCACTCAATCTCAGTCCTTTTATTTGGCTGTTTCGCACCTTCCATTATTCTCTCCAAATCCTCATCTCCAAAGCCTCTAAGTGTTTTTCCACTCTTTGTCGCGGCACTGTACAAGGCAACACTCCGCACGTAACACTTTTTAACGAGCCACAGGAAATAATAATTATTCTAAATAACATTTCTGTTGCTGTAGCTACCATTGTTTTCATTTTTTCATTGAATGTCAGATTACTGGTTATTTTACGCCATAGGTAGCTGAAGTTATCAGTTTGCTCCCCTAACTCTTTGCAAATACTCCCATTCATCTTCTACGCTCGTCCTGTCTTTTCAAATGTAACTTAATTCTATTTCTTTTTATTCTTAAATGATTTTTCCATTTTCCCTTGGAAATACGCTGCCAGCGTTATATTATATCCTTCTTCTACTGTCACACCACTCTTTTGTAGGTAACAGTTTTTAACTAAACTATATAAACAGACATAACACGGAGTAGGCGAAAAACAACAGCCTTGTCTAACCCCTCTCCCTATTTTATTTCCTTCTGACATCTCATATATTATCTTTACTTTTACTTATTGTGTCATATATAGATTGCTTATTAGCTTTGTTCCGTGCCGAGACCCTAAATAGTAGGTGAAATGAAAGATGGGTTGGGTATTGCAAAACTAACCACTGACAGAAGTTAATACCATAAGTAGAACGCTGAACACCTTAACTCCTACGTGCCCGTTCCCTTTGTTTCTCTTCTGACCTCCCACGTGCAGAGTTCATGAGTAACAACTTTGGCAACTCTGAAGACACGCACCAATTGCGTGACCCTGTGATCCTTCTAACTCGTGACTGCAGAGAATTGGAGCGGCCACAAGGAATGTGTTATGACTCTCCACGTCGCTCATAAGAACGGTGCAGTCTCGCACCCATAATTCCCTTGCATGAGACTCACTGGAATGCTAATATGTCGTCAGAGTACAGTACACGAGTTTTAAAAAATCGATAACGAGTGAATGCAGCATCTCGTTCTCCACAACAGGAAAAAACATCGACCAGGCACGTTAGTGATAAGCGTACCTTTGGTGCACAATACAGCAACGTATCAGCATGGCATGGAATCGACATGTTCTTGGTAGGTGACCAGAGGTATGTGGCATCGGACATCTGCGCACAGGGTAGACGCGCGGTCTCAGGCGCCTTGTAACGGTCGGCGCGACTCCCTCCGTCGGAGGTTCGAGTCCTCCCTCGGGCATGGGTGTGTGTGTTGTCCTTAGCGTATGTTAGTTTAAGAGATATTAAGTAGTGCGTAAGCTGAGGGACCGATGACCTCAGCAGTTTGGTCCCCTAAGACCTTACCACAAATTTCCAAAAAGAAATTTCCAATCTACGCACAGGTCACGTATTTCCCCTAAGTTCGGACCCGTGGTTTGTGGGAGAGGAACTGGAGCTCGGCAGCGTCCCGTAAGTGTTCCACAGGTTAATATGAGTTCAATAACGTGCTCTTCAAACCACTGTAGAACGATCCCGGTATTGTGAGAATTATCCTGCTGAAGATGCCACTGCCGTCCGGGAAGACGGATGAAACCGTTTCCCGATAGTGTTCATATTGTCCACAGGAAACCGTTTCCCGATAGTGTTCATATTGTCCACAGCTGTCATAGTGCCTTAGACTACTAGTATTTGTGCCATGGAAGACCAGGTGAATATCCTCCATAACGTAATACTGTCCCCACCGATACACGTCGGGGGTCGACCATCGTCCGAGTTGACGTTCGCCTGGATGATTTGGTAAGAAGCGCGATTAATCCGACCATGTGACACGTTCACATTAGCCCCTGTTGAAGTCTCGATGATCCGATGCCCATTGTAGTCGTAGTTGACAATGACGCTGGGTCAACATCGGAAAACATCGGGTGCGCCTGCTAAGGCAGTGTTCACGGAACGCTGTACTCTGAAACAATAGTGACTGCACTATAAATGTACTCTGCTTTTTGATCTGCCACATCGCCTGCCCTGTTTTGTCTGTTGTGGTGGCCGAGCGGTTCTAGGCGCTTCAGTCCGGAACCGCGCGACTGCTACGGTCGCAGGCTCGAATCCTGCCTCGCGCATGGATGTGTGTGACGTCCTTAGGTTAGATAGGTTTACGTAGTTCTAAGTTCTAGGGGACTGATGACCTCAGATGTTAAGTCCCATAGTGCTCAGAGCCATTTGAACCTGTCCTATTTTACAGAACGGGGACGATTCCGAGTTCCACGTTGTGTGATGAGTCGTGGACGTCTGTCATCTCATAGTTTTGCCGTCTTTCCCTTTCCACAGTTTCTCAAGACAGCAATACACGGGCAGCGGACCAGCTTTACAATTTTAGTGATGCTCGTTCCCAGGCGTCGAATCCTACCATTTGCCTGATTTGCTGAAGTCAGTGGATTTCCCCATTCGTGCCCCACATTGTAACTATAACGTTTCCTCATTAGGCTCTGGTCCGCTTATATGCTTTTTCTTACCGCGTCATGCACCGCAACGCCCTCACGCGGCGTCCAAATTCGCCGTCTGCAGTGGTCACATCGTTTTGACTCCTCGACATATGATGCGAGATTTCATTCAAAACAACTGCTATGGCGTACGTTTTCGCATTTCCCACTGTTATATACCGTCGTTTCGTCGTCAGTGCGTACTTCTGTGGGTGTTTCACTTCCTAAATATTTCGAAACCAAACATCCTTTTTAATGATAGACGACTCTTGTAACAGCGGAATGCCTAGTGTCAAAGACCTGAATAGAGAAACTGAAAATCGATTCAGTTTTTTCATACTCGTGTACGCTTGAGCCGCTAATACGCTGCACAGTCCGACGTATCAGTGAATACAGTCGTTTAACTGTAGTAAGAGGTATTTTGTATGTGCTATTTGTAAACGACAGAATAACTTTGCGCAAGCTATAATCATTGTCTCTCTTACATTGTGTTCACTTCGTTTTAAAAAAAACTGCTTTGCTGAAACTGCTTGTCACCTAATTTAACATTAAAAAAAAAAACATTACAGAAAATACATGGTTACTAGAATATTGTAAGCCACTTTCATCAATTGCAAGCATAGTTTAGGAATAGCACATATTAAGATATCTCACAGTCTCTAAAATATTCGACTAATCACTTAAACACTGTGTATCAAGAGCGAAAAATAATATTTTCTATTAATTCTATTACTATATTCAAATTATGTGCAGAGGGCTCAAATACAAGGTCATTGACGGTCAGAAATTTTGTCTACAGATATTCGTGTTATTGAATAAGTTTTCTAATGCAGTTACGTAATTATGCACACAACAATTCATTTAACGCATTCAGTTTTAGCGTTTATTTTCTTGGCATATCATTTTCTCTAATCCGTTGTAATAATGGTCACTGGATCTATTTTTGCTCTCTCAGAGGTCTTTTGGACTTTCCCAGGAGACGTGTGGTACATATGTACACATGAATTTGCAATCAAAAGCTTTCCCGAAAGTAACAATTATAGCAACGAAAACTTTTACCATCGTAGAAATGGTGACCTTAGACAAATAGGAATTAGGGGACACCGTTACGCTATTGTTAAGCTTTCGATCCCCATTTCTTCTTCATCCCTGGTAAAAGATGTTGAATATCTGTGAAACTAGTATACTGAATGTCGACAGCGAATTGTAAGCGGTGAAAAAGTATAAGTGTCACGAGGCTTTTTCAGAAAGTAAGTGCATTAGGCACGAAATGGAAACCAATGTGAAAATCCGATGGAACTTTGCACAGATTTGTTGGGCAGTCTTTAATGTGACTGTCAGCCCTTCACGTTGCTCTTTTCAGTTCGGAGCGCGAAGTACAAATGCCCAAAACAACTGTGTCTCCCGCCAAGTATGTGGATCCGGTGAGAGATTTCGTCTGAAGCGACTATTTAGAGAGGAAGCTGTTGCGAATAAAAACTTTTTGATTTTCACTGTGGTTTTCATTTCGCAACCGATCGCACCTTACTTTCCGAACAGCCTTCGTATATGTCAAGTAATTGGCGGCGTTGTGTGCAACTAATAAACAAAACAATTGGGTAAAGAACTGTGACAAATACACGAGAATTAACTCACGTATTTTAAAATAAGTAGCTCGAAAGAAGAGATACGAATGTAAGGAAATCGCACATGATTCACAAGGGACGAAGCTACTGGAGGTCTCTCATCCGCAATCAAATGAAACACATAAATGAGAAGAACGTTGGGCAGTACTGTCAAAATTGAAGTGCATCTATGAGTACCACCCAGCTGAGAGATCGAAGTCGATATATAAAACAATTCCCAGACGTTTCATATCCAACTGTGGCAGACGGGTTAAACGGCTACTGCGTCAAAGTCTTGAGGAGTTCATGAAATTGTAGAACTATATAGAGGAGAGCACTATTCATCACGTGATGCTGCATGCTCTGCCTGACATCATCGCTTTCTATTAAGAGTAATCTATCGTCATTAACTGGCGCAAAGTCAAAGCAGGAGCACCTAAGGGAGGTGACTTTTCGGCGACACCACTAAAGGTTCCCACGGACGACATTAAGTTTAACACTGAGTCCCTAAATACTGAGGCAGGGATTCGTCTGTTATCATAACGGTACGCTGATGAAATTAGGACAAAAACAGTTAGAATATTGCTTAAATTCACTGCACCTAAAAGTAGTCTGTCGCAAGGGGAAAGCACTATTCATGACTAGATCACGGAATAGGAGAAGTGACGGTGGTGTTAAACCTACCCTCCGCCACACACCATGGAATGGTTTGCACAGTACAGGTGCAGATGCAGAAGTAGCGCGCCTCTTGCTGCTGTTTCTCGTCATCCCGGACGACCTCCCTTTCGCTTGCTCTCGGCTGGCGCGGGTGCAAGAATTCCGCGCAGACATTAGCAAACTGCAGGCGGGAGTCTGCTTCGCGAGGAAATCAACCGGCGCTGTACGCCGGAAGGCCGAGTTTCCTAACTTTGGGACAGCTGGTCTCGCCAGCGCGCCGGCCTATATTCGGTACAGCGTGGCGTGGCGTGGCCGCTCCAGCAGCCGGCGTCCTCATGCACAAGTGGCGTTGCGTGGCAACCCCACCACGGCCAGGCCGGCACGCCGCTGTGAATCGCTGTCACAGTCACGTCACAGTAGCGGAGTGCGGGCGTGAGAACAGAGCAGCTGATGGACAGCCGCCAGTGTCGCCGCTGGCACGTAGCGCTTTCAGCAGACTGTGAGAGTCTGTGAGCTAACTTTATTTTTTTGTTTCACTCTCTCTTCTGAAGGGGCTTTGACGTAGTAATGAAGGGTGGATGCCGTCGTTCATTATCTTTCGTTGACCTCGTCGAGGTGAAAAAGGAAGGGAGATGGTTCTATCGATTTAACGCCGTACATTGTTTTGAAGCCAGTGTGGGCGTGCCCTGCTGCCATCTTAAATAGCCCAAATCATTAGCAGACTACTGTTTACAATTGCTTCTGGTTCATTATTTTGTCTTGTGCTCGCCACAGTTGTTTTGTATGCTAAAACTAACAGTGCTTACACAAATAACATTGTGTAAGGAGGGCAATTTCGAAAATTTTTCTGTTTCTGAATGCGTATTTCCTCTAGTAATACGACGCATTTGGGCATGTTAATGTAACTTGTTCATTGTTTGCATAATATTAATAACCAGGAAGAGAAGGATGTGATGTGAAAGGGATGCTTTCGTAATTCATTTACAGACATCAGAAAAAGTTTTGCATCACCTCGGTTCCGAGAGTTCCGGAACCTGTACATAAAATTGGAATAGAGATCAACATAAACATCATTTTCGTTCTTTTTATTGCTCATGAAAACCACACATTTCATGTTGTAGAGGTGGTGGTCCAGACTGCCGTACACACTGATACCTCTAAACCCAGTATCACGTCCTCTTGCATTGATGCATGCATGTATTCGTCGTGGCGTACTATCCACAAGTTCATCTAGGCACTGTTGGTCTAGATTGTCCCACACCTCAACGGCGTTTCGGCGTAGATCCCTCAGAGAGGTTGGTGGGTCACGTCGTCCATAAACAGCCCTTTTCAATGTATCCAATGCATGTTCGATAGGGTTCATGTCTGGAGAATATGCCGGCCACTCTAGTCGAGCGATGTGGTTATTCTGAAGGAAAAGCCGCGGGGGTTAGCGGTATGAGGCACCTTGTCACGGTCTGCGCGGCTCCCCCCGTCGGAGGTTCGAGTCCTACCTCGGGCATGGGTGTGTATTGTCCTTAGCATAAGTTAGTTTAAGTTAGATTAAGTAGTGTATAAGCTTATGGACCGATGACCTCAGCAGTTTGGTCCCATCAGACCTTACCACAAACATCAATTTCTCCTGAAGGAAATCATTCAAGCCGGCCGCGGTGGCCGTGCGGTTCTGGCGCTGCAGTCTGGAACCGCGGGACTGCTACGGTCGCAGGTTCAAATCCTGCCTCGGGCATGGGTGTGTGTGATGTCCTTAGGTTAGTTAGGTTTAAGTAGTTCTAAGTTCTAGGGGACTTATGACCTAAGATGTTGAGTCCCATAGTGCTCAGAGCCATTTGAACCATTTGAAATCATTCACAAGATGTGTTCGATGGGGGCGTGAACTGTCGTCCATGAAGGCGAATACCTCGCCAATATGCTACCGATGTGGTCAGAGGGCCGAGCGGTTCTAGGCACTGCAGTTTGGAACCGCGCGACCGCTACGGTCGCAGGTTCGAATCCTGCCTCGGGCATGGATGTGTGTGATGTCCTTAGGTTAGTTAGGTTTAAGTAGTTCTAAGTTCTAGGGGACTGATGACCTTAGAAGTTAAGTCCCATAGTGCTCAGAGCCATTTGAACCATTTGTGGTCAGAGGATGGCATTAACGTATCGTACAGTCGTTACGGTGCCTTCCATGACCAAGCCGCGTAGGATTAGCAGAGCGGTCTAGGGCGCTGCAGTCATGCACGGTGCGGCTGGTCCCGGCGGAGGTTCGAGTCCTCCCTCGGGCACGGGTGTGTGTGTGTTTGTCCTTAGGATAATTTAGGTTAATTAGTGTGTAAGCTTAGGGACTGATGACCATAGCAGTTAAGTCCCATAAGATTTCACACATTTCCATGACCACCAGCGGCGTACGTCGGCCCCACATAACGCCACCCCAAAACAGCAGGAAACTTTCACCTTGGTGCACTCGCTAGGCAGTGTGTCTAAGGCGTTCCAAACATGTCTCGACAATTGTCTGGTTGAAGGCATATGTAATACTCATCGGTGAAGAGAATGTGATGCCAATCCTGATCGGTCCATTCGACATGTTGTGGGGCCCATCTGTATCGAGGTACATGGTGTCGTGGATGCAAAGCTGGGCCTCACCATGGACGTCGGGAGTGAAGCTGTGCATCACACAGCCTACTGCGCACAGTTGAGTCGCAACACGACGTCCTGTAGCTGCACGAAAAGCATTAGGCGTTGCTTTCAGGGTTCCTCCGAGCCATAATCCGCAGGTAGCGGTCATCCACTGCAGTAGTAGCCCTTAGGCGGCCTGAGCGAGGCATATAATCGACCGTTCCTGGCTCTCTGTATCTCCTCCCTGGACGAACAACAACGCTTTGGTTCACTACAAGGTGCCTGGACACTTCCCTTGTTGAAAGCTCTTCCTGTTACAAAGTAATAATGCGGACGCGATCGAACCGCAGTATTGACCGTCTGGGCATGGTTGAACTACAGTCAACACGAGCCGTGTACCTGCTTCCTGGTGGAATGACTGCTGTCGAAGCCCCTCCGTCTAATAGGCGCTGCTCATACATGGTTGTTTACATCCATGGGCGGGATTAGTGACATCTCTGAAGAGTCTAAGGGACTGTGTCTGTGGTACAATATCCACAGTGAACGTCTGTCTTCAGGAGTTTTACGAACTGGGGTGATGCAAATTTGTGTGTGTGTGTGTGTGTGTGTGTAGTTCCAATTTTACTGTATTTGTATCGATAGCAGATGAAGCTGAAACTCCAAAATCAACACATGTTTACTTGCTGGTACATTTTTTTGTTCGATACATTTTCAGCTTTCAACACGTAAGCAAAACATTTTTAATATTCACTTTGCAAAAAGGACTGACTTTATTACTCCATACACGTGTACAATGACGAAATAAGCAAGGCATGCTTTCTTATCTTGCGCAAAGGTACTAAGTGAACGATTATCGAAATGTCAAAGAAACAGAACTGAACAGAGGCATACCCCCATGCAGAACAGAATTCTTTTTTTACTAAATTGTCAATGCACTAGTCTCATTGTAGCTTACACATTTCTCATTTTGAAATCTTACCTATGACTCATATTTCAGTGCGTGACAAATAATAGCAATTTTCAGAGTAACAAAGCGACTGGTAAGCTACAAAGCTATTTCGGATACGACTACGAAAGTTGACAGATATTCCCAATGGTCGAAACTGTGCACAGACACGTCAGAGTGACGTCAGAGGGAAGTATCACCTCAGTGAGCCATGGAGTCACAAGAGTAATGAGCCTAATGTTTTTGGCTATTTCAGATGGCCGTCGTCGGCTTCAGGTTTGTAACGTAACGACAACTTTCTTCTTTTTTTTTCACTTCCGTGTTTGACGTAGTAACGAGCGAAAATAGTGATAACAATTTGCGCAAACTTGGAATTATTTATGAATACATTCCCGTTCCGAATAAAAACTTCTCGCCGGGCGTGCTACTTTATTTTAGACAGAGAGACTCAGTTTGTGTGTGATACTGATGTCAACCATTTAACAATTTGTTTTATGTTTTTAGAATTTTTGTACGATACCTGCTTTTTTAGTTTTCGTGCCACTGCTGGTTTTTTGATTATTGTATCGGTATCGACGTTTTAAGTTAAGCTGTATAGGTCAAGTGATGTTTCCGAAACCGGGTTTCGTCAGTTCTCGCGATTTTTGGCTATGTGTATTGGTACTGCTTTCTCGACTTTCTCTACTTCTGTCGGTTTTTAGTTTTTATTATTAGTGTTCTTATTTTTAGTTGGGCTATATAGGATATTTTCGATGTGTGTTATAGTCGGTTCTCGCAATTTTTTTTTTTTTTGCGTCTTCTAAATACTCGTAGTTTTTTGTATCGTGTGTCTTTGGGTGTTTTTCCTGCTACCGTAATTCTGCGGTTGCTATTTTAGTTAGTCCCCACTCAAAACCTCCAGTTTCCCGTTGTCGTCCGTTAGCTTCAAAATTTATTATTAGATATTTGTACCTTTCTGTATTTGATAGTAATACTTCGGCTCCATGGGAATGGATAGTATCGTTAGTGGCCATTTTCAAATCATGTTTGTTCTGAATTGTGGAGATTCTTATAACATCATTGGTCAAAGTCAATGCATGGTATGGAAGGCTCTGGTTCATCCTTCTTTTCAACCATTGATTTGGTTGTTCTGTTTGGGACCATTTATTTGTAGATGGGGAGAAGGAGGCTTTTCAAGTGACTATGTATTCTTTGTTCTTTTTTATGATTTTGATTTTTAAAATTTGATTTTGGTTTTTAAGGGGCAAGGTATAACCGCAACACTAGTTTTGTAGGTAAGGGGAACCCCTGTAAATCCTCACTTGCGAATGTGTTGTGGATGGTTGTCCTAGTTTTCCTTTCTTTATTTTTTATAGCAATTAGTTTATGTTGGCTGCTCTTGATATCTTAAGAAAGGGAAAGTCATGATTTCTATCTTGAAATAGGTCCGTCGCCATTGTATTGGTGTATTATCTATTCAATACGATTTTCCAAGAAGGTAGATTGGTCGGTATTTTAAAGGTTTTATCTTGCCTGTTTCGTGTGTGGTGTTATTTGCCGTATTTGCGCTAGATATTCTAGCTATCCTAAGCACACACTACTTTCGGTGCTCAAAATTATTTTGGTGTAGTGTGGGTTAGCTAAAAAGACAAGTATATGTCTAATGAAAGTCTTGTATGTATGACCTAATGTTTTGTTTGAATTTCCGTTACTACGTCCTGTTATCAGTTTTGAAACACCGTGTCGTCTTCCTCTTGCTTTTGTTACGAGGTTGTCTACATGAGGTTTCTATAATAATGTAGTATCCACAGCCAGTCCGAGATATTTAGGTTTTGTTTATGGTATTATTTCTTGTCAATATTATAGCGCAAGGAATGCTATTTATATCCGTAACACCCTATCCTTTTCCTATAAGCCAAAGAAACTGGTACATGTGCCTAATATCGTGTAAGACTTCCGCGAGCACGCAGAAATGCCACAACACGACGTGGCGTTGACTCGACTAATGTCTGAAGTTATACATGAAGATAGTAATTGTTCTCGAAAGAACAGATACCATTGAAAACCGTGCAGCTTCTCTAGAATAAATGATAATTAATTGAAACCCTCAGCTGCCGACAGGTGTTGTTGACATACCTTGATGGGGCAGCTGAAAATGTGTGCCCCGATCGGGACTCGAACCCGGGATATCATGCTTACATGGCAGACGCTCTATCCATCTGAGACACGGGAAGCGTGCAAGGGATAAGTCCCTGCAGTCGCGCTGTTTATCTGTGTCCTCGGTGGCTCAGATGAACAGAGCGTCTGCAATGTAAGGAGGAGATCACGGGTTCGATTCCCGGTCAGGGCAGACATTTTCAGCTCTTCCCATCAAGGTATGTCAACAAAACCTGTCGGCAGCTGAGGGTTTCAATTAATTATCATTTAATGCCTGAAGTAGTGCTGGAGGGAACTGACACCCTTAATCCCGCAGGGCTGTCCATAAATCTGCAAGAGTGCAAGGGGGTGGAGATCTCTTATGAACAACACGTTGCAAGCCATTCCAGAATTGCTCAATAATGTTGATATCTGGGGAGTTTGGTGTCCAACGTAAGTGTTTAATTTCCGAAGAGTGTTCCTGGAGCCAATCTGTAGCAATTACGGATGTGTGGGGTGTCGCGTTGTCGTGCTGAAATTGTACAATGGACACGAATGGATGCAGGTGCTTTAACAGGATGATTATTTACGTGTTACCTGTCACAATCGTATCTAAACGTATCAGGGGTCCCATATCACTCCAACTGCACACGAGCCGGCCGGATTGGCCGTGCGGTTATAGGCGCTACAGTCTGGAACCGAGCGACCGCTACGGTCGCAGGTTCGAATCCTGCCTCGGGCATGGATGTGTGTGATGTCCTTAGGTTAGTTAGGTTTAATTAGTTCTAAGTTCTAGGCGACTGATGACCTCAGAAGTTAAGTCGCATAGTGCTCAGAGCCATTTGAACCATTTGAACCAACTGCACACGCCCCACACCATTACGGCGCCTCCACCATCTTCAACAGTCCCTGCTGACGTGCAGGGTCCATGGATTCATGAGGTTGTCTCCACACCCGTAGAAGTCCATCCGCTCGATACAATTTGAAACGAGACTCCTCCGATCAAGCAACATGTTTCCGGCGATTAACAGTCCAATGTCGGATTGACAGGCCCAGGTAAGGCGTAAAGGTTTGTGTCCTGCAGTCATGAAGGGTACATCAGTGGGCCTTCGATCCGAACATCCATATCGATGATGTTTTGTTGAATGATTCGCACGCTGACACTTGTTTAAGGCCCAGCACTGAAAACTGCAGCAATTTGCAGAAGGGTTGCACTTCTATCATGCTGAACGATTCTCTTCAGTCATCGTTGGTCCCGTTCTTGCAGGTTCTATTTCCGGCCGCATCGACGTAGGAGAGTTCATGTTTTACCAGATTCCTGATATTCACGGTACACTCGTGAAATGGTCGTACGGTAAAATCCCCGCTTCATCGCTACCTCGGAGATGCTGTGTCCCATCGCTCGTGCGCCGACTATAACACCACGTTCAAACTCACTTGAATTTGATAACCTGTCATGGTAGCAGCAGTGACCGATCTAACAACTACACCGGACACGTCAGTGTATAATGGAAACAGCAATACTAGAAGTTAGCCTCAGCGGACAAAATCTGAGGCACCCGTATAAAAGATCACCCCAGTCGCTTTCGGACACTGATGGTGGGATGTAATTAGGACCAGTCGGTAACGTCACCCTCCACCGCCGAATTATGTCATGACAGTGACGTGGTATGGTATGTGCCAGTCGGGTGTATAGAATCAGCGCATTAAGATGAGTCGACGTGCAGATCAGCAGAAAGGACCTATCGGATTTGTACATCCCATGACTGTACCATCAACGGTTTCCCGATTTGTTGCTGTAGCAAGACGTATTGCCTAACGCTTCTACAAGGAATGATATACCACTCGTACTCATGTGATAGGGCGTAACACGAGCGGTTGTAAATAGAGCCTAGCCTTTAGGAATCGGTGACGAGTGTCACACCACGTCAATGACAGGTGGCTTCAAACACAGTTGGAAGCACTGCCCCCAGTGAATGCAGGTCCATCTCAACCAGTTTAGTGGCGAAAAGTACGAAACGGGTTGAGTGCCACGGACATCTGTACACGGGAACCTCGCAAAAGACCACTGTTCACAATGGCACGTGAAGCTGACTGCCTTCAACGGGCCAAACCGCGCAGAAACTCGACAGTAATTGACATCAGGCGTGTATTGTGGCCCCTCGAACCGTTATTTTGTCTCTTTTTAGATGATGCAAGGTATCGAGCTCACTGGCAGTCCAACGTGGCATTCAATCCGCTGTGTGTATAGTGTGTATCTCGGATCGGAGGTGGTTCTGTGATATTTTGGGAGTGTTTGTCGTAACACAATTTAGGCCCATTCATTGGGGTGCCATGAATGCGAATCAGGCTGTTACTTCCAACATTATGAGTCACTAGGTATTGCCCTTTCTTCTTCGTGAAGAGAGGCTTTCTGCACTGCCGTCTTCCCAAATGACGGCAGCCGGGTTCATAGGGTTAGATGAAAACGTTCATGGTGTGACGAACTCTCAGACACATCATCGGACCTCAACCAGTACTCTAAGTCACGTGATCTTAATCCCATAGAAAACGTCTGGAATTCTTTCAAACAGTGCAAGGAAATTAGCAGTCAACATCTCCACCATTTTCTGCTCTTCCTTACTCGCCGGACTGAGGCCATTGCCAGTAGTGGAGGTAGTGTACAGAGTGTTTCCGTGATGAATCATGAGGTGACTAATATTTTGTCAAATGTGCTTTATACCAGGAAAAATAAAAATTAGATACATAGTTAAAATAAATGTTATGGAAAACTTTCGCCTTCTTCTTTATTGCGGAAAATGCTCTTCATTCAGGAAGATTTGTACAATATTCTGTAAGGGAGACTCGGAGTTTCTTCGACTTGCCGAGAGAAATTTAACAGATTGTTACTGTGATTTGTGAAGTAGAGAGTGTAGATACCTTACGCTAAGTTGGTTTCAAATACACTCTCGTCGAATAGATCAACAGCATCTGAATGCCATTGATTGGAAGAGTCGACACCATGCCGTGATTTCTTATGTAGTCTGTAGTCTGCTTTCGGAACTATTAATTATATTATATATAAGACAATAAATATGAATCGAAGATCCTGTACCATGTGTGTAGATTTTTTGATTCCACTATACAAGTAAGGAATTACCTGCAGGAATTGAATGTTATGCGTTGTTTTCTAATATGCGCATAATATTACACTTCACTTGATTATTTCAGATTTATTGACTATCCCTCCTCTTTATCACTGAGAAAATTGCTAGTATTTAATTTAAACCATCCTGAGAAATGAGCAGCACGTAAAAGAACCTAAGGCCTTTTGCGGAGGATTCAGGCATTCAGGTAAGGTAGCAAGAATGAGAAATGAGACACCAAGATGGATATACTCTATGGAGTACGTATGTTACTTGTTTGCAGAATGGCTACCAACATATTTATCACCATCCTACCTCTTCCGTATTTGGTAGTGGATTATTGCTGTTATTTGGCGTTCTCCGCTGTCATTATATTAGGCAGATTGTTCCATTCTCCCTCCCGTGCAGTTCGTGTTCTTTGAAATATGACAGTGACGCTTTGAGGGACTTCAAGATTGGCGAATTATGTGTACTTATTCTACTTATTTCCCAGCTGTCCTCTGCTGAACATCGTTGCCAGTTTTGGAACCACCAAGCCTGTTTCTTATGAACCCGTCTCTTCATAAACGTTAGCCATAAATCAGTCTGTCGTTGGCAGTCGGACCTTCAGTCGTAACTGCGTCCATCGCTGTTTACTTTTTGGGCAGATGTTAGCTGTAGGGTTTGTTTCACTGATATATCTCTGGGGAACACTAGTCAGAAGCTTGAGGCTTTCTGATGAAATGGAATGCTGAAAATACAGAAGTGACTACCAATAGTTCTGAAGCAGTACCCGTACTTATTCTGAGGATGTAGCATGTCGGAAAATATGATCCAGATGAGCGTACAGGAGCTTTATCCTAAGAAGTAAATGATAGATCGTCTTTCACGTACACAACGACGCACAATTGTTAGACTTAGTTTTAATCGTATATAATATCCTATTTATAATCCTGTAGGTGTCACAATGTTGGAAGAGGTAGAAGTGTCAGCGCCAAACATTTTCACAGCTGAAAATGGATGTTCCTTATTCTCATTTTGTTTCTGTAGCCGAATAGTTATATTTATGAATCTTGCATTCTGCTGTGGGGTGTTTACTCTCTTGAAACATCCCGAAAAATGTTGTGCTGTACCAGTACTCGAACCTCTTACAGACTGAACTACACATACCCGTCTCACGACCCGAACTCACAGCTTTACTTCCACCAGCCCCTCATCTCGAACCTTCCAAGCTTCACATAAGATCCCATGCATAACTTCCTGGGCTAGAACTCCTGGAATTATAGATACTGAGGAAAAATGACTTGATCTTCAGACATTTTCCTCTGTGAAAATATTTTAAGTGTAAATACTAGATTTAGTTGGTCACTGTTAAGTGCTATTAGTGGTAAACTTAGTAATAACAATGTTCACAGTTGGGATCTACAGCCATTACACTAAACACCCCGCTCAGTATTATCGTCTATGTACATATAAAAAATTTACAAAAAATATAAAAATGTGTACCAAAGCTGTATTATTAAACAGTTTATTGTGTCACGGCAGGTTTCATTCATACAACATCATTAGCGCAACACCGCAACCTAATGATGTTCAAAGAACGAACCAGACCATGACACAAGATTTTGTTTAGTAACACAGCTGTGGTGATTTGCATTAGTCAGTGATATAGGTTTTTACTGCAACTATTCTGGATTACATGAAAGCAGGAATTGTTGACAGATGCTTGAAAGAAGCTGTGATGATGTTACAAAATGTTAATGCAGTCTATAATTTCATTAGGAGGGGTCTACAGGAGATCCGATTCTTCCAGACTAACTACTTAAGTATATATATACAGGGCTATTACAAATGATTGAAGCGATTTCATAAATTCACTGTAGCTCCATTCATTGACATATGGTCACGACGCACTACAGATACGTGGAAAAACTCATAAAGTTTTGTTCGGCTGAAGCCGCACTTCAGGTTTCTGCCGCCAGAGCGCTCGAGAGCGCAGTGAGACAAAATGGCGACAGGAACCGAGAAAGCGTATGTCGTGCTTGAAATGCACTCATATCAGTCAGTCATAACAGTGCAACGACACTTCAGGACGAAGTTCAACAAAGATCCACCAACTGCTAACTCCATTCGGCGATGGTATGCGCAGTTTAAAGCTTCTGGATGCCTCTGTAAGGGGACATCAACGGGTCGGCCTGCAGTGAGCGAAGAAACGGTTGAACGCGTGCGGGCAAGTTTCACGCGTAGCCCGCGGAAGTCGACGAGTAAAGGAAGTAGGGAGCTAAACGTACCACAGCCGATGGTTTGGAAAATCTTACGGAAAGGATAAAGCAGAAGCCTTACCGTTTACAATTGCTAGAAGCCCTGACACCCTATGACAAAGTCAAACGCTTTGAATTTTCGGCGCGGTTGCAACAGCTCATGGAAGAGGATGCGTCCAGTGCGAAACATGTTTTCAGTGATGAAGCAACATTTTTTCTTAATGGTGAAGTGAACAGACACAATGTGCGAATCTGGGCGGTAGAGAATCCTCACGCATTCATGCAGCAAATTCGCAATTCACCAAAAGTTAACATGTTTTGTGCAATCTCACGGTTTAAAGTTTACGGCCCCTTTTTCTTCTGTGAAAAAAACGTTACAGGACACGTGTATCTGGACATGCTGGAAAATTGGCTCATGCCACAACTGGAGACCGACAGCGCCGACTTCATCTTTCAACAGGATGGTGCTCCACCGCACTTCCATCATGATGTTCGGCATTTCTTAAACAGGAGATTGGAAAACCGATGGATCGGTCGTGGTGGAAATCATGATCAGCAATTCATGTCATGGCCTCCACGCTCTCCCGACTTAACCCCATGCGATTTCTTTGTGTGGAGTTATTTGAAAGATTCAGTGTTTAAACCTCCTCTACCAAGAAGCGTGCCAGAACTGCGAGCTCGCGTCAACGATGCTTTCGAACTCACTGATGGGGACATGCTGCGCCGAGTGTGGGAGGAACTTGATTATCAGCTTGATGTCTGCCGAATCACTAAAGGAGCACATATCGAACATTTGTGAATGCCTAAAAAAACTTTTTGAGTTTGTGTATGTGTGTGCAAAGCATTGCGAAAATATCTCAAATAATAACGTTATTGTAGAGCTGTGAAATCGCTTCAATTATTTGTAATAACTCTGTATATACTGATGGGAAAAATCATAACATCAAGCGGGAGGAGTAGTGCGACATAAACGCCAGTTGGTAGGTGTTTTTCTACATTTGAAAGATGATGTCACTTTCGAATTTCGCGCTAGTCACATGAGAGTAGCTCTAGTAGCACCCCTGTGCTTCTGTAACGGTTGTGAGCGTTAGCTGCCTTTGAAATTTGACGTGTCGAGTTGGCGTTAGTCAAGAATGCCTTTAAGGTGACAAAGATTGATTAACACTGCAAGGTTAAAAGTTAATCTACGTGCGAGATAAGCCATTTCAAATTTGA
Organism: Schistocerca serialis cubense; assembly: GCF_023864345.2. Taxonomy (NCBI): domain Eukaryota; kingdom Metazoa; phylum Arthropoda; class Insecta; order Orthoptera; family Acrididae; genus Schistocerca; species Schistocerca serialis. The sequence goes on along the minus strand of NC_064639.1, from coordinate 215,226,392 downwards.
AATGCTGGTACATCAATAACCAATGTAATCTCCAGAATGCTGTATGCAAGTATGCAGACATGCACGCATTGGTTTGTACAGGTGTCGGAAGTCACATCCCTGTTCACTTGGTCAGTCAGTACACAGACAGTTAATGCTGTTTGCGGATGAAGCTGGAATTGTCGACCGATGGTGCCATATGCGCTCGACTGGAGAAGGATCTGGTGATTGAGAAGTGCAAGGTCACATGTCGACACTCTGTAGAGCATGTTCGGTTACAACAGCGGTAAGTTGGCGAGAGTTATCCTGTCGGAAAAATCCCTCTGTACTGCTGTTTATGAATGGCAGCACCACAGGTCGAATCATCAGGCTGACGTACAAATCTGCAGTCAGAGTGCGTGGGTTAACCACGAGAGTGATCCTGCTGTCATACGAAATAGCGCCCCAGACCTTAACTCGAGGTGTAGGCCCATTGTATCCAGCAGGTTGCACGCCGTCAGCTGAACTCCTTCATACCAACACATAGCCATCACTGCTACTGAGGCAAAACCTGCTTTCATCAAAAAACACAGCAGCCGTTCATCCTACCCTCCAATAAGCTCTTACTTGACACAATTGAATACGGAGATGGTGGTGGCTTGGGGACAATGGTGTGCACTCTACAGGGCATCTGACTCTGAGCTGTCTACTTCTACATGTACATGGTTACTCTGCAATTCACACTTAAGTGCCTGGCAGGGGGTTCATCGAACCATATTCATATTAATTCTCTACCATTCCACTCTCAAATGGCGCGTGGGAAAAAGGAACACCTAAATCTTTCCGTTCGAGCTCTGATTTCTCTTATTTTATTATGATGATCATTTCTCCCTGCGTAGGTGGGTGTCAACAAAATATTTACGCATTCGGAAGAAAAAGTTTGTCATTGAAATTTCGTAAGTAGATCTCGCCACAAAGAAAACCGACTTTGTTTCAGTGACTACCACTCCAACTCGCGTATCATATCAGTAACACTCTCACCTATATTGCGCGATAACACGAAACGAGCTGCCCTTCTTCGCACTTTTTCGACGTTCTGCGTCAATCCTACTGGTAAGGATCCCATACCGCGCAGCAATATTCCAGCAGAGGACGGACAATTGTAATGTAGGCTGTCTCTTATCCTTGAAGTAAGCGATCTGAAACAGTTCGTTGTGTCACTGAGGTGTCAACTGCAGCTCAAATTGCTTCTGCAGATGCAGTACGATGCGACAGACCCATCCGCTAAACACAATGATCTTCCCTCTCAGTAGACCCAAGTGTCGTCAGGAGTCTGGTCTTCTTGCAGCCGAACATTCCCGTGACCTCAGCTGCCAGCAATCATATGTAGTGGCTACATTCCTGCCAAGTCTCTCTTCAGTGGTGCAGAAGGTACATCCAGCTTCTTGTAGCCCTTTTACACGACCTCGTGTAGGTGTTGCTAATGACGTCTTCGTCGCCTCAAAGGCACTCTTGGCTAACATCAACTCACCACGCCCAGTCTCAAACGTAAGTAATACGATCGTCAGAGCTAGTATTTAAAGCAAACCTGATTGCATCCTTATAGTGGATGTACTAGTATGCGACTGGCGCGAAATTTGAAGGCACATCTGATTTGTAAACAAGCCTACAAACTTTCGTTTACGTCGCACAGATCCTTCTTGGGGTTTGGTTTTTTTCCCGTCAGATTATAGTGTGTGTGTGTGTGTGTGTGTGTGTGTGTGTGTGTGAGTGTGTGTGTGTAAGTGAGAAAGGGGGGGAGACAGAGAGAACAACAGAGAGGGAGAGAGGTGTGTAAGTGAGGAGTAATTAGTGCAGCGTGTGCATGAGTGTGGTGGTTGCGAGACCGGAGCCCCAGCGGCGAGCCGACCGGCCTCGCCCAGGCCGGCGGCTGTTTTGCGAGGCGGCTCAGGCGTGGCCGCCGGACGCTGGGCAGTGTGGACGCCGCGCGCAGGCGGTAGCAGCTGCCGTGACGCAACGCCCAAGGTCCCCGCGGCCGCCGACGCCGCCCCCGCGGCCAACTACGCGACGGTGAATGGGGACGGACACCAGAGCGGCGAGGAAAATAGACGCCCGTTTCGCCAGGGTTGGCGCAACCGGGCGTGGACGGCCGCCTGATACATGGGAGGCGCCACAGGGCCGAGGTTGGCGCTGGCCGGAGCCCCTTCCGAAACGCACCTCACCGCGGATGCCGCCCGCGTCCACGAGATAGTGATCGGCTCACCCGCAGGCGTCTTATCTCGCCTGTGATGTACACGCCGAACATGGCGCTACCGTCAGATTGATGCAGGCGGATATCCCAAGTTGGGAAACTGGTGAAGAGGAAATCATGCCTCAAGACGCTCCAAGAGACGCTTACGATCCCAAGGTTTCTACATCTACGAGACTTAGCCATAAATTTCTTATCATCTCCTCGTAAATCTCAAGCTGCGACCATCAAACTTCCATTTTTTACATAGTGTTTCTAGCTTATTCCAGAATGAGATTTTCACTCTTCACCGGAGTGTGCGCTGATATGAAACTTCCTAGCAGATTAAAACTTTGTGCCGGACCGAGACTCGAACTCGGGACCTTTGCCTATCGCGGGCAAGTGCTCTACCAACTGAGCTACCCAAGCACGACTCACACCCTGTCCTCTCAGCTCTACTTTCGCCAGTACCTCGTCTCCTGCAAGGTTCACAGGAGAGCTTCTGTGAATTTTGGAAAGTAGGAGACGAGGTACTGGTGGAAGTAGAGCTGTGAGGACAGGGCGTGGCCGGCCGGAGTGGCCGTGTTGTTCTAGGCGCTACAGTCTGGAACCGAGCGACCGCTACGGTCGCAGGTTCGAATCCTGCCTCGAGCATGGATGTGTGTGACGTCCTTAGGTTAGTTAGGTTTAATTACTTCTAAGTTCTAGCCGACTGATGACCTCAGAAGTCGCATAGTGCTCAGAGCCATTTGAACCATTTTTTGACCGGGCGCTGAGTCGCGCTTGGGTAGCTCACATGCTAGAGCACTTGCCCGCGAAAGGCAAAGGTCCCGAGTCCGAGTCTCGGTCCTGCACACAGTTTTAATCTGCCAGGAAGTTTCTAGCTAATTGTCGGTATTCAGAGATGTGATATAATCTCCTTTTTCATTCGATACGTCATACTTCATTCCACGCTCATGCTCATAAATTAATGATAATGCTGATACGTGGTGAAACAACGCTCTGGTGTGATCTCAAGATTATGGCAACGATTCCAGCAGACAGGAAACGTGTCCAGGCGCTACAGTACGGGACGTCCACAATGTACAACACCACAAGAAGACAGATATCTCACCATCAGTGCCCGCAGACGACCACGGAGTACTGCAGGTAGCCTCGCTCGGGACATTACCGCAGCCACTGGAACAGTTGTCTCCAGACACACAGTCTACAGACGACTCAACAGACATGGTTTATTCGCCCGGAGACCTGCAAGGTGCATTCCACTGACCCCTGGTCACAGGAGAGCGCTTAAAGCATGATGTCACGAACACAGTACATGGTCGTTGGAACAGTGGCCCCAGGTTATGTTCACGGACGAGTCCAGGTGTAGTCTGAAGAGTCAGTCTCGCCTGGTTTTCATCTGGCGTGAACCAGGAACCAGATACCAACACCTTAATGTCCTTGAAACTGACTTGTATGGAGGTCGTGGTTTGACGGTGTGAGGTGGGATTGTGATTGGTGCGCGTACAGCCCTACATGTCTTTGACAGAGGAACTGTAACAGGCCAGGTGTGTCGGGACGTCATTTTGCAACAGTATGTCCTTCTTTTCAGGGGTGCAGTTGGTCCCACCTTCCTCCTGATGGATGATAACGCACGGCCCCACCGAGCTGCCATCATGGAGGAGTACCTTGAAACAGAAGATATCAGGCGAATGGAGTGGCCTGCCTGTTCTTCAGACCTAAACCCCATCGAGCGCGTCTGGGATGCTCTCAGTCGACGTATCGCTGCAAGTCTTCAAACTCCTACGACACTTCAGGGCCGGCCGGAGTGGCCGAGCGGTTCTAGGCGCTACAGTCTGGAACCGGGCGACCGCTACGATCGCAGGTTCGAATCCTGCCTCGGGCATGGATGTGTGTGACGTCCTTAGGTTAGTTAGGTTTAAGTAGTTCTAAGTTCTAGGGGACTGATGACCTCAGCAGTAAAGTTCCATAGCTGCTCGACCACCTGATCCAGAGTATGCCAACCCGTTGTGCTGCCTGCGTACGTGAGTGTGGTGACCATATCCCATATTGATGTCAGGCTACATGCGCAGGAAACAGTGGCGTTTTGTAGCATGTGTGTTTCGGGACGGTCTTCTCAACTTATCACCAATACCGTGGACTTACAGACCTGTGTCGTATGTGTTCCCTATATGCCTATGCTATTAGCGCCAGTTTTGTGTAGTACCACGTTATGTGGCACCACATTCTGCAATTATCCTTAATTTATGAGCATGGGTGTAGTTCACTGGAGATTTTTCGCACCGAACGAACACAGTAAAACTATTGAGTGAATGTGTTACGCCACAGAGGTTTCAGATACAAGCAATGTGATCTTTGGTTGTCGGTAGCACTGTCGTTGCCAGTGTAGCATTCTTGGTCACACTGCTGAGCAGTTTGGATATAACTAACAGAACAAAACGATGTAAAGGCACAGGATGTTGCTTTTTGGAAATATGATTTTGTAAAAATTAATTTGAGAAGTGTGAAGATAATCAGGTTAATGTTGTCGATGCGTTGCTTGCTCGTGAGTAATTTATGATGAAAGATTTGTAGCTTCATTTTTCTTTATTGGTTCTCTTAAGTTGGTGTGTTTGCCGAGACGAGATCAAGAAAAATTATCTGATCACATAGTTTGACCCAGAGTTACAAATTCACCACTCCTTTAACATTTCAGTAATTAATTCCTTGGCAGAATTGTATTTTTTTATAAGAAAAGAGTTTTGTAAAGACTGTTTTAATTGTTAAGGAATCAGAGTTTCAAAATACAGCTTTTTGATGCTACCATCTTCTAAATCATTCAGTAAGTACAGTTACTGCCAACATCTCGTCACGAAAATTGGTTTTGTAATGATGTGTCGCCGCATTGCACTTACCGGAAGAATCATTAGCATTAAAGCCTGGTGTGCTCTGTACAGTTGCACTCCCTTGCACTGCGCTTGCACAAGGTTTACTTTCTTTGGCTGGTTTCCTGCTGCGCTACATGTCAGCATTCATCACTTTCGAACAGTACCGAGTTTCCGTTGCAGCAGTCTAACTCATGAAAGTATATTAGGGTCATTTTAACGTCGCAATCAAATGGTTCAAATGGCTCTGAGTACTATGGGACTTAAAACTACTTAAACATAACTAACCTAAGGCTATCACACACACTCATGCCCGAGACAGGATTCGAACCTGCGACCGTAGCGGTCGCGCGGTTCCAGACTGTAGCGCCTAGAACCGCTCGGCCACCCCGGACGGCCGTCGCTATCAGGACCCAGCAAAGTCATGCGCAGTTAAGAATTGCCGGCCGCGGTGGTCTAGCGGTTCTGGCGCTGCAGTCCGGAACCGCGGGACTGCTACGGTCGCAGGTTCGAATCCTGCCTCGGGCATGGGTGTGTGTGATGTCTTTAGGTTAGTTAGGTTTAAGTAGCTCTAAGTCCTAGGGGACTTATGACCTCAGATGTTGAGTCCCATAGTGCTCAGAGCCATTTGAACCATTTGAGTTAAGAATTGCATTATAAAATTATTAGCAAGTACAACTTAGGTAAAGTTCAGTTCTTTCTCTGCCTCGTGATGACTGGGTGTTGTGTGATGTCCTTAGGTTAGTTAGGTTTAAGTAGTTCTAAGTTCTAGGGGACTGATGACCATAGATGTTAAGTCCCATAGCGCTCAGAGCCAAAGTTCATTTCAGATTTCATTTCTATATCAGTCATTCTTATTCTTACAGTGCAGTATTACACGTTTGTCATTTAGTGTTAGGAATTTTATGTAGTCAGTTTTCGTACGTAAATATGCAGTTTGTAATTTTATTCGCAATTGTTTACTCTGTTAGTTTTTGTTTGTTGGATTCCAAGATACATACTGTGATGTCACTCATTGTAGCACTGTTCATTCACTGTTCAATACATAATTTCACAGGGCAGCTTCTTTAGGATACAGTTTTACGTCTTCTTATTATTTATGGTAAAAATTAATTGCAGAACAGCTACATTGTTTTATCAAGCAGCGTTTAAGTAAGCACATTACTTGCATTGTTCCGTTTAAGATTGCGACGAAGACGTATACAAAAATTTAAGGGTAGGAAACCAGTTTACGTACACAACAACAAACAGAAACAAAATAAAACAAAGTGTTATAGTACTGAATGGTCAATGCGACACATTTATCCAAGCAATGGACCAATTGGACAACATATTCGTTGTAGAAATCACGATTTTGGATGTTCAGATAGCGTTTCACCTCGAAAGACACCTCTTTGTCCTTCTGCAAGTGTCTGCACGCACTGTTTCATCATCTGAGGAAAGAGGAGGAAGTTCCTGGATGCCGTATGGGAGGTGTTACGAAATTTTACGGTCCAGAGAAGCAGTGCTTGCGCCTCTATCCGGTGCAAAATGGACGGGGTCGTTCTTGAGGAGAGGACCACCCCACTGGACAGCTCCTGCAACGCTTCTTTCTAACATCCTCCCGTAACATCGTCAGTAGATTTCGGTGGTATGCTCATGTGACGGTTTGCCGTCCTACGACCATAATCTGTTATCACCACATCACGTCAGTCCCTAAACAACAGCTTGTCCAATTGTGGGCTTATAAGGGAAGGGCAGGTATATCATCAAGTTGTTCACTGACTTTGCTTTGGACTACAGGAAAGTATCGTCGCTGGACGAAAGTTAATTTTCTCCGTGTGAACTTCACTTCGAAATTAAAGCCGGTCAACAGGGTGTAATTCGTGTCGCAAATAAACTGTGACACTGGATGGCAACGAAGATGGTCACAGCCCTAAAACATTTTTTGCAGTGATAATCATGAAATAATACTGATAAAGGATGAAATAATATTACCATGCCAACGATATTGGGTGGTAATACTCATCGAAATAAGAAAAATAAGTCCAAAAAGAAGGAGTCCGGAAACGCATACTGTCTGAGATAAACACGTGTTTATAGGAAGGGCTGCGCGACGCTTGGTTGCGGATATTAGCACAGTCGTTGCATTTGCGCCCCCTCCGCAGGGTTTTGCGATGTCTTACTTACAGTACCCGTCCTCCTTTAGGTGGCCTGTAGTCAGTTGTACGGTCCGAGTAGCATTGTAGGCTATATTAGTAGCAATACGTTTCGTCGTGTTTGTGTGCCTTATTGCACAGTACTGTCAACCTTGGGTACGTATTATCGTATTTTACCTTCTCCAAACGTGGATTCACTTACGTGTTTACTGTTATTTGCTGTTTGTACCTACAAATCGTGTAGTACATTTACACTTTCTCTCTTCCACCACTTGTTAGCAATGGAGGCCTACTACTTGACTAGTGAAACGGCGGATATGAAATTCTGGTTGGTGTTGTTGTTGTGGTGGTGGTGGTCTTCAGTCTAGAGACTGGTTTGATGCAGCTCTCCATGCTACTCTATCCTGTGCATGCTTCTTCATCTCCCAGTACCTACTGCAACCTACATCCTTCTGAATCAGTTAAGCGTATTCATCTCTTGGTCTCCCTCTACGATTTTTACCCTCCGCGCTGCCCTCCAATACTAAATTGGTGATACCTTGATGCCTCAGAATACGTCCTACCAACCGATCCCTTCTTCTAGTCAAGGTGTGCCACAAATTTCTCTTCTCCCCAATTCTATTCAATGCCTCCTCATTAGTTATGTGATCTACCCATCTAATCTTCAGCATTCTTCTGTAGCACCACATTTCGAAAGCTTCTATTCTCTTTTTGTTTAAACTATTTATCGTCACGTTTCACTTCCATACATGGCTACACTCCATACAAATACTTTCAGAAAAGACTTCCTGGCACTTAAATCTATACTCGATGTTAACAAATTTCTCTTCTTCAGAAACGTTTTCCTTCCCATTGCCAGTCTACATTTTATATCCTCTCTACTTCGACCATCACCAGATGGTAGAGTTTTGTCAAGGCTGGCTCTCCCAAGGCTATCAGTAGTTCTAATGGAATGTGGTCTACTCCCGGGGCCTTGTTTCCACTCAGGTCTTTCAATGCTCTGTCAAACTCTTCACGCAGTATCATATCTCCCATTTCATCTTCATCTACATCCTCTTCCATTTCCATAATATTGTCCTCAAGAACATCGCCCCTGTATAAACCCTCTATATACTCCTTCCACCTTTCTGCTTTCCCTTCTTTGTTTAGAACGGGTTTCCATCTGAGATCTTGATTTCAGGCAAGTGGTTCTCTTTTCTCCAAAGGTTTCTTTAATTTTCCTGTAGGCAGTATCTATCTTACCCCTCGTGAGATAAGCCTCTACATCCTTTCATTTGTCCTCTAGCCATCCCTGCTTAGCCATTTTGCATTTCCTGACGATCTCATTTTTGAGACGTTTGTATTCCTTTTTGCCTGCTTCATTTACTGCATTTTTGTATGTTCTCCTTTCTTCAGTTAAATTTAGTATCTCTTCTGTTACCCAAGAATTTCTATTAGCCCTCGTCTCTTTACCTACTTGATCCTCTGCTGCCTTCACCATTTCATCTCTCAAAGCTACCCATTGTTCTTCTACTGTATTTCTTTCCCCCATTCTTGTCAATCGTTCCATAATGCTCTCCCTTAAACTCTCTACAACCTCTGGTTCTTTCAGTTTATCCAGGTCCCATCTCCTTAAATTCCCACCTTTTTGCAGTTTCTTTAGTTTTAATCTACAGTTCATAACCAATAGATTGTGGGTCAGTGTCCACATCTGCCCCTGGAAATGTCTTATAATTTAAAACCTGGTTCCTAAATCTCTGTCTTACCATTATGTAATCTATCTGAAACCTTTCAGTATCTCCAGGATTCTTCCATGTATACAACCTTCTTTTATGATTCTTGAACCAAGTGTTAGTGAAATTCTGGTATAGTTCATCAGATGGACGTAGCCTACGGGCCCGTGTCCTCTACCCTGAAAAATCTCCTCCGCGCAGAGTGTCCTCTGATAAGCTGTTCGACAGAATTTTCCAGCGTCTGATGGACACAGGTACCCTTGCACCCACACAGTGCACATGCCTGACATGGAGGATCGTGTGCTCCGTTCGGTGGAAGAAGCTCTTGTTACCAGTGTGCGGCTATTAGCAGCAGCAGAAGGCGTGTATCACTCTCTCATCTGGTACCTCATGAACAATTGCTGTACTCATATCATCTAAAGCGCATTCGGCCCTAAGGCCACAGGATCATCATGGCAGACAGCGGTTCTGTCAGTGACTGTTGCAGAAGTGTGCGGCAGATCTACTATTCTCATCCAAAATTTTATTTGCCGATGACGCAGGGTTCTCAATAGATGTGAATTTCCATATCCAGCATGTTTGGGCACATGTACATCTCCAACCAATGCAGAAAAGTGGGCATCAACACCGATTCTCAATCAACGTATAGGCAGGGGTACTTGGCGATACTTTAATAGGGCCACACGTGCTATTATCTGGACTTTCTCATTAATGTACTTCCTACCTTTCGGAGGCTGTACCAATGAGGCAATGAATACAAATGTGGTTCATAAATGATGGCGCACCAGCACACTTTCATCACAATGTGCTGGAACATCTGACGCAGACATTTCAGGACTGCAGGGTTGGTCAGGGACGGTGACTGAGGGGGAGGTGGACGCGGGAGGCGCACCTGTGCCTGCTCATTCCCCATACATCAATCGCTTAGACCTTTGGTTATGGGGACACTTGAATGAACTGGTCTACGCCACGCCAATCAATGATGTGTGGACAATACAGGATCGCGTCTTCATTGCGTGCCAGCAGATATAACAAAAGGGTGTACTTCAAAGGGTGCGTCTTTCCTTACGCCAGAGTGTGGAAGGGGGCATTATCATGAATGGGCGCGATGTTGAACACTTCCTGTAAACACGTGTTTATCACAGAAAAAAATGCGTTTCTGGTCCCATGTTTGTTGGACTTATTTTTCTTGTTTTGATGCGTTCTACCACCTCTCGAAGTTTTCGACAGCTTTTTCGATGCCCCTGAAAGGTTGCAGGGCATAGACACTCTGTGGGGTTTGTATTCAATGTGTGTTGCCTTCATCGAGTCATTTTCTTTGTGTGAAAATCGATAGGCCGAGCAAAACTGAAGTTCATGATTCGGGATTTTCTTGAAAGCAGAGTAACGTTTTTAACGTAATTTTGGAGTCGTTACCGTTAAGTATTCTTTTTTTTTTTCGCTACTGGTGTCTGATCAATCAAACATTCGTTAAACATCTTCTGAGGTTCCATGAACACTCAATTGTCTAAGTTCGATATCTATTACAAGATCAGTGGTAAATTTAAAGATCCTGCGCATTTAAGATTTTGAATCAGAACTTTTTATATTGGGAAGTGTTGCAACGTAACGATGTGTTTGACCTTGACAGGTGAACAAAGTAGTAGTGACAAATAACGAATTAGCCCGACACGCGATGCGTGAAAATTTGAACGGCAGCCAGACACCAAAACATGCAAATGAGACGCCCACTGTGAAATGCGACGGCCAGACACGAGAACAAGATGCGTCGTATATCCACATTAACATTCACAAAGTAGACTGGGCTAATTTTCGATCGCACCCGCGGATGCTGCCCCATATAATTTGCAGATATGACATCTCGTGTTCACTATATTTGTCGTCTTGCGATGTTAAAAAACTAACGACCGCACCGAATCCGATCCAAGAATCCCACACGAGCTTGCGCCAAAGCGTTTCAGGTATCAACATTAGAGTGTTCCTTATATATCCTGTCCATAATAACCAAGGTCGTGTCGTCTGGCAACCACAGGCATCATGTTCCGAGGCAACCATAAGTAATAATCAAGAAATAATCCGACACAGAAGCTTCACACGCACGCGAGTGGTTCAGTGAATGTTTTGCTAACGAAACCTGGTAGTAAATACCACATGCCTAATGTTCAACAGAAGCAAAGTAACATAATGTCCGGCACAAGGAAGCATCATAAAAACCATTAATTTTCTCAACGTACAAAAACAACTCACCTTGCCGGATCGACAGCACAAACTTTCAGATTTTTTTCTAAAATTAGCGGACTGAACAGATACAATTTATCTTTCAATGACGTTTCTTTCCTTGTTGCTGTTACCGTGGTCACAGCAGCATTCTTGAGAAGACATTTATGAAAATACTACCTACACACATGAAGATACAATTTTTGGACAGTTAGATTATAACAGCATTACACTGTATTAGTTGTATTTCATAATTGCTACAAAGAGTGGGTTGTTGAAATAAGTCAAAGACGTACATTTTATTTAAGTGCTAAACAGTGAAATGTCTAGGTTCAGTATTATAGTGCTAATTACCTTAATAAATGCTAATTATCAACTATTACACTTATTGTAACTAAACTTTACAAACTAAAACCTTAAGTGTAAAGTTTCTGTGAAGTTCCTCTTGACTGGAGCAGCAATGGTTGCCGAGAAAAAATTTTTTATTCAATCTTAAACACCAGCACATTTTCTACATGACATTTAATGTCCTCTGGCACGTTGTTGAATACATTGCTACCTATTTAATTTACTCTTTCTTGTACTAATTTTAACCTCTTGACGTTTTTGTAGTCGTTGTCTTTGATCCGAGTGTTGAACCCATGCCACTCAAAATTTCTTTATAAAAGAGAAATATTCGTAATGACAAAGAACATCTGCGAAAATAACACGCTTCTGTATTCCGAAAATACTGTCCCTGTAAGTTGTGGTTCCCCAGAAAATTATTCCATAACTCTTTCTACTGCCATTAAATTATGCAATACTCAGTGGGACATCAACACTTACAGAGTACAAAATGTAATTTAATTTTGGGGGTAGATATGTAATTCGTTAAAGAATTAGCTACACCTCATGAAAGATATACGACAGATATGACGAAGTATGACTACTTGCTTAATAGATTATGCAGCTATCTGTAACCTAAACTAAATTTAATGTTTTGTATGGATTAATTTACTATTGTGTACTACATACATTTATGGTATTAAAATGTTATTATAATGGAAAGACAATTATAAATCAGTCGAAATAATTGAACACCAGCTGTGAGGAACATAAAATGAAGATAAATGTGAAGAGGTCTAGGGCAATGTTTTTTATAAGGACACAGTCAATGGAAATCGAGAAAAATCGGTTACGAATATGGTAAAACAACTGAATAGCAGCTGCAAGGAGTATGGAATTAATTTTAATGTGAAAAAGGCAGGGCAAGCAAGAAAGATAAAAGTGGAAATCTGTGATGAGTTAGTGTGTAAGTTGATAACTTGAGGTACCTAGGATGAAAATAAACAGTAAGGTGACATAAAATGAAGAAATAAAGGATAGTACTGCAAGAGATGTGTTTCATAGCAGAGGAAGTTCTTTCCGTGTTCCATTAAATAAAAAAGGTTACTGAAGTGTTTTGTATGGAGCATTTACCTGTACAGTGCCGAAATGTGGACACAGCGTCAGAGAGAGGAAAATGTTTTGAGGTTTTTTAGATGCGCATTTGGAGAGTGACGTATGATATGAAACGGACAGATAAAAGGACTGTGGTTTTATAACACAGGAGGATTGAGAGAAGACAAATACTGGGAACAAGGGGGAAAAACACTGAGTGAAAAGAGACTGCATAATAAAAGATGCACTAGAAGGAACCGTGATTGGAGAAGGGACTGGCCAGCTGCGGTGGCTGAGCGGTTCTAGGCGCTTCAGTCCGGAACCGCGCGACTGTTACGGTCGCAGGTTCGAATCCTGCCTCAGGCATGGATGTGTGTGATGTCCTTAGGTTAGTTCGGTTTAAGTAGTTCTAAGTTCTAGGGGAACGATGACCCCAGATGTTAAGTCCCATAGTGCTCAGAGCCATTTGATTTTTTTTTTTAAAGGGACTAGGTGTGGAATAAGATACCAGTTAATTGACAGAATCATGATAAAGGCATCATAAGCAGCTACGACAAGGATGTCGGGAAGCTTTGAGGACTGGAGAATGCAGAACTTACAGTGATGGACTTGCCTAACGGGCAGAACAAATAGTCATCATAGCCACCAGTATAACTTACTCTTCATGTATCATTGTTATACGGGTGTGCTTGAGAATGCGGCTGCGACCCTGAAACTAGCAGCAACGAAACAAATGCTAACAAAAAATAAATGAAGGTTAGCTCCGGAATTCCTATCTGCAAAAAATGCTTTGTCATGTACGGAGTCACACTTAGCATTCTCGCTCTAAAATAGTGGAGAAGATCATGACTCTCCGATATATCGATGATGGTGCTGTCGTATACTGGAAAGTATCTGCGCAGGGAGATTTTAATTAAATTTAGAGTGTCTTATACATGGCTTACTGAGTGAATAAATACGAGGCAATATTCGTAAAAAAAAAAGAGAGAACCCGACATTGCGCTGCTATAACATAAGCGCTGAAGTTGTGGAGTCTTCACGTCCAATAAATCTGAAGAAGTTCAACTGCTTCTTCCTCTAACTCGTGTAGGGATCATGAAAATAAGACAAGGGAGATACCGAAGACAGTAATTTTCCCCTCGCTCCATGTGTGAATAGAACAGGCGAACATCAGTATTTAATATCCTCTGCATTCACTGTAGAATTGTTTGTTGAGTGTATGCGTAGATCGAGAAGAAGCGTCCCGCTATCTCGATTACACGCTCATTTGTTGTCTGAGCTATAAAGTCCCCGCTGGCTTGGGATTGTTTATAGCCCCGGAAAGCACAGCGGGAAGCATATGTACAGAACCCCAGACTGCGTAATTCGTGCATGTAGGTTGCGACACGCGTCAGGCGAAGATGCTGCTTCTAACGTTGCACAAGAACAATCCAAATCACGAACTAGCCGACAGCGGGCAAGACTAACAGAGGATACATGGTCGATGCGTGACCACCGTAGCGGTGAGAAGAAGGGGCGTATACAGAAACACTGATTTGGAAACCCATGTACCCGCACACGGCTGAGCGACTTGGTCATAAATCTCTGGTGCAGTAGAGGCTTCGTAGGGTAAAAGTAGCTTCACTTCGTTTTATGCTTTATGACAGAGTGCTTTTGGCTGTTATTATTACTCGTCTTCTGATGACGGAGCGTTAAGAATTTGAGCATCCAAACAGATGTTCAAGGATTCTAACCTGCGAGCTATAGCTGCCACTTTACCCAAAGGTTCTGCAGTTGAACTGTATGTCACACAGGGTCTGAAGAAAACGTTCCTTGTATATCGTTACTAAAAGAGGTGCTGTTATCTCTTATTTATTTGAAGTAGCGAAATGTAGTATCGTGCAGTGAAGTATAAAACTATCATTATTTCGCTTACGTCTATCAGCACTGCAGCTATATATATTATATAGCAAATCACTTGTGACGAGGAAAATTCAACAATTCCCTGCCCTGCCTTTCTGTCTCTGTGTCTCACTCTCCCCCCTCCCCTCCCCCCCCCCCCCCTCTCTCTCTCTCTCTCTCTCTCTCTCTCTCTCCCTCTCAAGTACCGACAACCCTAGCGGCACAAAAAATGAATGCCAACGACAAGACATTAACAATGAAGATGCTTTTAAGTTTATGTCTCTGACATCCATCGATCTTTGTTTACCTTGTCAACGTAGCCATGTTCCACTTTTCTTTCAAAAAACGAAAGAGGGAGTCTATATTAGTCATAGTCATTTGCACACAAGGTAAATTGAAAATTAAGAATTAAGGGTTTTTTCCCTTTACTCATACCGCAAAATCTTGCTTTTTGCCAAATTGCATGGTTCTACGTCAAAGGGAAGTATCTTACAGGTTTTCATGTGTGAGTTTGCAAGTGACAAAATATGTGACAGAAATGGCCACATCTTTTGACTGCATTGATTTAGAAGGGTAAATTCTACTCAACGCCAATGGACCGTAGACCATAATATGTGATATAAATTTTAACTTGATGTCTCTACCCGTTCCTGAGAAAAATTTAACAGACAAATAGACATACGGACGAAGAATTAAGTTATTCTTTAATGGGTCCATTTCTACCGACTGAAGCGCTTAAGCCTAAACAGAAAAAGGTACCCTACACGTCCAGAAAGTTTATATGTATGTGGGAAGAACTGGGCATTAAAAGTGAAAAATGTAACGTATTTAAGAGGTTGAGAACATAAAAACATAACGTGATTTTAAGACCATGATGAGGAAATCAGAGTGTCAACGACACTAAGCTCAAAAAAGAGAATAATTTTTACCTATATTATGAAGCGATATCATCAGTAGAAATGACATCACGTAACAAATGTACGCTGATTTTTTCATTTATTCTTTATGGTGCCACTGGTTTCCGCCATAGACTGTTATCCAACAAAGAGGAAGAGCTACATACATACATAAAACAACACAATATAAAAAATATAATATCAATAGATAATGTTTAGTCATACAGAGGTGAGTACAGACTGCAGACACTGAATACTGAAAACTTCATGAAGTGGCATCTGTTCCTTACTATTCTCTCCTTTTCTGCGCTGAACTGAATGCATAGCGTTCAACGGCAGAGCTCACGCATCTCCTTTCAAAAACCTTGTCCTTTCTCTTGTACACATATCCTCTAATTATTTCCGTTCCAACATAGGCATGCGACCACATCAACCTTGTAAACTACAATGGCATTCTCTCTCCCTACTACAGGCAATGGTTATTTTAATGATGACACGATTTCCGTGTCAGTCTGTAGCTACCCTCTCATTTAGCGGTTATAAATCACTGTATGAAATTTCAGAGGAAATTTGTGGCTTGTTGTCACTTATCATTTTCCACGAAATGGAAGTGCAACCGGATCTGTAATATTCACTTTATGTTTACCGTTACCTGCTTTGCAGAAACCGACAGTTTTTTGATTACTACATTAATCCACAAATTAGCCGCCCATAAGAAGTGAACATTCGGCATTTTGGAAATGAACTGACGAGCTTTGACTTTAGTTGTCGTGAATTATGCGTCAAGGTTATTTTTGCGACATGCTGTGGTAACGCCGGCTGGTGTGGCCGTGCGGTTAAAGGCGCTTCAGTCTGGAACCGCTTGACCGCTACGGTCGCAGGTTCGAATCCTGCCTCGGGCATGGATGTGTGTGATGTCCTTAGGTTAGTTAGGTGTAATTAGTTCTAAGTTCTAGGCGACTGACGACCTCTGAAGTTAAGTCGCATAGTGCTCAGAGCCATTTGAACCATTTTGCTGTGGTAACGTTCGTTTCATTACTACTGTGCTACTAAACAACATTTTATGAAGCCTGTCTCGCTATGTGAAATGAACATTTATTCTTTAAATGTTTTGCTGTTCTCAGAGAGATAAACACTATTGAAATAAGCCCACTGTAGTAGTCGCCCCTAGAGAAATCATTAAAAGCATCATTTAATATCGTGTAATTCGGCCCCTGGACTTGATAACCGTCTGGTTTCGATTAGGAAGTGA
Organism: Schistocerca serialis cubense; assembly: GCF_023864345.2. Classification (NCBI taxonomy): domain Eukaryota; kingdom Metazoa; phylum Arthropoda; class Insecta; order Orthoptera; family Acrididae; genus Schistocerca; species Schistocerca serialis. Next base: position 215,209,825 of record NC_064639.1, on the reverse strand, counting down.
GTCCACAAAGTTGTGTAGGTACGCTGCATGTAGGTTAAGCGGCTGGCTGAGGATTTGATCGCGCAGTTCTACCAAATCGTTGGGATGCTGATGTCGGCCTTTTGTCCATTGTTCCAGCACGTCCCACAGATTTCCTATGGGGCTGAAGCCAGATGATTTTGCAGAGCAATCGAGATGTTAGAGGGTGGGGAAACGTTCAGAAAATTAGTCACATACTCTCCCAGCCAGATGAAACTTGCTACTGTCATCATTATGTGCTTAAGGTGAGCAATGGCCTCTTACGTGGTGGCCGATTACAAATGTTCATTCCATGTAGCTCCCATCGCAATATTCTCTCACTAATGGGTTGAGATGGATCTTCATCCGCTGCCTGCAGCATGTCCTGTTGGGTCTGCAAGTGGTTTTGAATCACAAGCTCTTAAACACTTCTCCGGTCCCTCTCAGTCAAGACCTTTTTCCGACCACAATTCTAACTTCGTGTTTCATGACCATGTGAGTTACGCCACTGCTGGTAGACACGTTGAAGTTCACCATGAAATTCCAGCAAATACAGTAGTTTACTCACAATATTGCCATGGGTAAGGCTAATTACGATGGCTCCTTTCTGCCACTCTCTCACATACATTTACCCATGTTTACGTACAATGTCCCCTTGAAACACTAATGTCTCACTCCTCACTATTGCTTTATTCTCACACAGGCATTGCGTGCATTGATGAGCACACGACTCTGTCATTGTGCAAGGCTTGACGATTTATCTGTGCGTGTGCACTGGGGTGTGTGTTGGTGTAAGTTGTCGCTAGCACACCAGGCGGCAAAGAGGTTGCGAGAAGACACCGGAGCAAGCGAGCCTATCAGGAGAGTGGCCAAAGACAAACTCACAGTAGCGCGCCGCCAACGCCCTTTCGACATCCAGTATTTAGATCGCCGCCAGGGACTGGAGGGCCCAGCCAGTCACCCAGTGAGCCAACGAGTCGAGTCACCAGTCACAGCGTAGTGGGAGTCCCAGTCCCAGTTAGCTCAGTCTCTAGCTCAGTGTTAGTCATTACCTAGCGACCAGAGTAGTGTACATAATGTACGTGTACTTCACCAGCAGTGAGGCTAACGTGGACTATTGCAGAAGAGCTTGTACCACAACACCTGGATTATCTTAAGTAACTTCTTGTTTTTATGATTGAAGAACCCTGTTAATACATGCATGCAGATTTTGTTATAGAAGGAGGATACTGGCCACCAAACAATATACTCTCCTTGCTTCCCAAGGTGCAAGCCTAAAGCGATAACGAGAAGACACAAAAGGGAGACTATCTTTTTGTCTGGTGATCTTATTGCTTTCATCTTGATCATACTGTCAGTATACGAGTCTTTTCTCTTTTTGAACTTGTGGAACGTGCGAACATGTAGTTGGTCTCCACAGTGAAGGGTTCTGTGTTAAACATCTTCATTCGACCAAACAGAACAGAATTGGGTCAGTAGCTGACTGGGAGCGTGGAGTGTGGGTCGACGCCTCTCGATTTCGTCTCTTTTCAAATGATGCGTGGCGTCGAGTGTTCCGACAGTCCGATGAGACATACAACTCACATAGTGTGCATTTGGACTGGAGGTGGTTCTGTGATGTTTTGAGGATGTTTTAAACACGATAACGTGGGACCATTAATTCAGATTGCCATGAACATGAACATTGGCGATTATTTCAACATTATCGACGAGTAATTACTGCCCTTTCTTCATCTTCATTATGGGTGTTCTGTGGACACTACTGCCTTACAAGGTGATAAGTACTGCTCACATGGCAGCACTCCTACAATCTTCGTTTGCGAACACTCACCATATCTACAGCTACACCTACCGTCCGCAGACAACCTTACGGTGTGTGGCGAACGTACTTTATGTACCATAGTTCCTTCCCCCCTTTCTTATTCCGAACGATTCGCAGGAAGAACGAATTTTGGTAAGCCTACATCTGTGTTCGAGTCTCTCTGCTTTTACCTTCGTGGTGAATTCGTGAGTTGTACTTACAAGGGAACATCCCCATCACACCCCCCTCGGATTTAGTTATAAGTTGGCACAGTGGATAGGCCTTGAAAAACTGAACACAAATCAATCGAGAAAACAGGAAGAAGTTGTGTGGAACTATGAAAAAATAAGCAAAATATACAAACTGGGTCGTCCATGAGTAAGATAGGCAATATTAAGGGCAATGTGAGGCGAGGAGCGCCATGGTCCCGTGGTTAGCGTGAACAGCTGCGGAATGAGAGATCGTTGGTTCAAATCTGCCCTCGACTGAAAATTTTGCTTTCTTTATTTTCGCAAAGTTATGATCTGTCCGTTCGTTCATTGACGTCTCTGTTCACTGTAATATGTTTAGTGTCTGTGTTTTGCGACCGCACCGCAAAACCGTGTGATTAGTTGACGAAAGGACATGCCTCTCCAATGGGAACCGAAAATATTTGATCGCAAGGTCATAGATCAACCGATTCCTCCACAGGAAAACACGTCTGATATTTTGTATACGACACTGGTGACAGCATGTGCGTCACATGACAGGAATATGTTGTCGACCCACCTAACTAGTACACTTGGCGAATGGGTGAAAAGATTCTTCTACCTTGCCCGATTTAGGTTTTCTTGTGGATGTAACAATCACTCCAAAAAAAGTCATGAAAACATAAGAGTTTTTCACATAAACTGAAAATAAAAAGTTAAAATTTTCGGTCGGGGGAAGATCTGAACTGAATACCTCTGGTTCTGCAGCTGTTCACACTAACCACGGGACCACGGCGCTCCTCGTCTCGTATTGCCCTCAATATTGCCTATATTACACATGGACGACCCAGTTTGTATATTTTGCTTATTTTTTCATAGTTCCACACAACTTCTTCCTGTTTTCTCGATCGATCTGTGTTCAGTTTTTCAAGGCCTATCCACTGTGCCAACTTATAACTAAATCTGAGGGGGGTGCGATGGGGATGTTCCCTTGTTAGGAGAAAGTACGAGGGTTTCCCAGAATGTAATGACTGCATTTTTTTTCTCCGTCAATTCTGTATTGAACATTACGAGAATTACACACACGAAGGAATGGTGTTTTATCTACACATTCTATATTTCCACGTTATCTTTATCCCGTTCTATGGCCTTCCTCCAGCCCAAAATAAGGCCATGTGTGCCCTGTCGGTACTAACCATTGTCCTGGTGGCGGAGCCACACTTCTTTCAGTGATTGACAGATGCAGCCCCGACTGCTGAGTCGTAATGCCTCTGTCCTCGCGAATGACATCACCTGGCTGCAACATGTCAGGTGTGACAGCTGTGGGTGGTCTCCCCGAACGCTGCAAATCGTGGAGCTCCGCCGAACCGCCTTCTGATAACCACACCCTCCGTGCCCAGCAACTACTTGTACTTCTGCCGACAGCGGATGCTCCATAGACTTTGCACTAGCGTTTGTGAATGTTCCCCACAATTTCTTTCTCCGCAATGAGGAACTCAATGACGGCACGTTGCTTGTAACGTACATCACCTACAGACGCCATTTTGAAACTGTCCTGCAGCTATGCTATCTGTCGGAAGTGACGGAAACTAGGCGCGCTCACTCAGGAGACTTCAAATAATACATACATAACGTTTCGCCTCCATAGCATTGTTTTCGGCTGAGAAAAAAAATTGCGGTGCATTACTTTCTGGGCAACCCTCGTAGTGTGTTGGTTGATCCTTCTAGTATAGTACTTTCTCGAAATTTTATCAGTAAATCACAATTTCTGTTAAGGTACATTCTCGAAATTTTATCGGTAAGTCACAAAGTGGCGCAGAACGTCTCTCCTGCAGCGTTGCTTGCATCCTTGAGCGACCATCTACATGACGCTTTCACACTTCGTAAATGAACCTGTAACGCAACACGCTTCTCTGTATCATACTATCTGATACAGGTCCCAGACGACTCGCAATATTGTAACATTGGTAAGCTACTTCCTTTGTGGTTAGATGAAACCTCCTCGGGATTCTTCCAGTGAATCTCAGTTTATAATTCTATTTGATCGCACCTCTATACGTCGTTGCCACGCTTGCTCTCAGATATTTAATGGATGTGACTGCTTCCAGTAATTGTTCTGCAATCGTAGAAGCAGACAGTGAATGTTCTTTCTGCTTACTTTTCGGCAACTCGTTAGATTTGTTTATATTGAGGATCAACTTCTATTCTTGCCTCCAAGTGTAGATGATCTGCTGGTCTTTCTTCATTTCGCTGCAGTTTTCTGTCGTTCATACTTCGTTCGAAACAACAGTATCATCCGCGAAAGCCTCATAGAACTTCCGAATCGATCTGATAGGTCATTTATACGCATTGTGATACGTAACTGCCGTTTAAAACACCCTTGGAGTAAGCGCGAATTTGCTTTCCTATCCATTGAGAATGAAAAGCTATTTTCTAGAATTCTTCAGTCCAATCACATCGGGTCTGATACTTCATATGCTCTCATTCTGTGCCTTAGGTGGCAGTGCGGAGCTGTATCGAACGCCTTCGGAGAACAAGCATCAATATAGGCGCCACACACTGGGCCAACTCGCTTCAAAATCTGGACATAAAAGAAATAGACAAAGGTGCGCGTTGCGACATTAGTCCCATGAAACCTCTGTGTAGATGCCATTGGTGCGTACTTTTCCAATGGCGTGGTGGCATTCGAGCCACAGGTCAATATGGTATGTGCCTTGAAAGTTTCCGGTGAAGAGTAAATCGTACGACGACACATACTTCAGATATTGTTTGTATGGCCTATTTCACATATGACAGCAATACTGCGATGTTGTTAGGTTAAGATACGTTAGATAGCACTCCAGAAGGAATGTTTTTGACATTTCAATCAGTTTGATCACGTACATCGATTTAAAAATAAACTAATGGTGATATTATCAGAAATACTTGGCTACAAAATTTCCTGTGCGTGGCTCCACTGTTGTAAATGGTTGTTCTACAACACATACCGAGCGAGCTGGCGCATATGGTTAGCACACTGCACTCGCATTTCGGAAGACGACAGTTAAAACCCACGTGCGGCCACCCTAATTTAGGTTTTCCGTGATTTCCCTAAATCACTTCAGACAAACGCTGGGATGGTTCCTTTTGAAAGGACACGGCCGACTTCCCTCTCCATCCTTCCCTAATCCGATGGGACCGATGACCTCACTGTTTGGTCCTCTCCCCCGAAACAGTCAACCACCAACCAACATTAATGGTGTAGACCCCATATTTGCTCGTTTTTAGTCTCCGTCATTTGTCTACCGTGCGGCCATGCCACACAGTAAGCAATTATTGTGCTATAGTGGACAGTATTCTGCAATAATGCACAATATTTTGGAAATTATTGTACAATAACGCGCTATAATAATTTAATCAACCAGCAATTAAACAATTTATTGAAATTAATGAAGAAGTAATGTATTTTGGATATTTCTGTGATGAACATCTTGAAGAGATGTTTTCCAGTATCTACTCGTTCAAAAACCTACACATGGGACAGCGAAAATTTCCTGGGACAGCTAACAGCTGCTAAAGACAAGCAATTGCGGTTAATTTGTCGAAATTGTGGATGATGTGGAAACAGCTCAATGTAAATACCACCAGTATGACGTTACCAGTGAACAGTGGTTGGACGCATCATTTACATTTGCGTTGACTTCCGTCCGCTTTCGTATTCGTTCGCTTCAACGACTTGTGTCTTATATTAGTGGAATGATATTAATTTTGCGTTGTAGAATGGCTGGTAGTAAGGATATCCGGCGTTACGGAGAAGATATTAAACGCAAATATTCCCGTGAGAAAGAAACGCATGAGGAATTCTACTGGTTTTTGGCACCTTTGGAACTACTCTTCTCGAGCTTCCAGAAAGTGATAGTTGAAAAAGATAAAAAGATGTTACGTGAGGTAAAATGTTTACTTTTCGATTCATCTACCGGTGTTCAACCCGACAGCGAGTCTACTGGCAACGATAATAATGCAAATGGCAAATGTAGCCGCAATTTCATTTGAAAAAAGTAAAATATCGAATAAAACATTTCCATACGTCGATTCCAACTTCTAATTTTTTATCAGCGACTTCAGAATACCTTATATCAAGTATTTTACTCGAATCCACAAAATTTATAACTTTTTATCCGACAAATTAGTTGCGCCATTTTGATTTTGTAATTTCGACATCAGATTAGTAATCAGCGACCCCAAAAATCTAAATACAAGACATCTTTTATAGGATTTTATACCCACTTTTTATTACGTCCTAGGTAAGAAGCGAGTTGGCATATTGAGCACCGGTATCTATGCTTTCTAGGCCTCATGCACGAGAAGAGTTATTTGGGTTTTGGGCGACCGTTGTTTTCGGGACCCGTGATGATCCCTAGAGAGGGGATTTTCGGTACCCATTATCGTAATAAACGAACATAAATGTGTTCCAAAATTCTGCTAAGTGGACTTGGTTACTAAGTCGCCCGACCTTAATTCTATAAAAAAATGTGATAGAATATCTGGAATTGGGGGGAGGGAAGGGGGGGGGAGTCAGACGTAGCAGTCAGCACCTCCGCAAACTGCCAGCTCCATGGGATCTAACCATCCGTGGATATCTGCAACTGGATATGGTATACATGAAACTAGCGACCTTTCTTCATCGCCGTTAGCACTATTTCTCCTGGGGTTGCCCTTTTTTTTCATCCGGTGTGTTTAGTTAGTGAACTCGTTATTTGAGTAGAACTATGTGCGAAGTATCGTGCAGTTTTCTGCTGCGGCGTCTACGGAACATGGGTTACAGCCTACTACACGATCGAGGCGGTTCTGCTGTCGCAATGTCGGATAATGTATTCCGCCTGACAACTGGCCCCTCCAGCAGACCGCCTCCCGCCCCCCCCCCCCTCCCGCCCACACCATCCCCACCCTCGCCGCTCCAGGCGGCCAACGTAATTCTAAGTGCCGGTCCGGCGTGACTCGCCGAGGAACCGGGACGAATTTCCTCTCCGTCCGTTTGTTTTGCATCAGAGAACGTCCAGATGAGATACGACGAGTTGCGTAGCTTACGGGGTGCCTTGTATCCACAGCTTTACAAGAATCAACTGGGCGAACATTGTCATTACAAAAAAAACGCTCGCAGAATCGCTCTTTACCATCTGTCTACAGGGTGTTTCACGAGAATTAGTAAATATTGTAGACAGACTAATTCGAATAAAACATTCCATATAACTTGTCTCCAATTTTTATCGCTTCCGTACTGGCGCCTGATAAAGTAAGAGCCTACGGAATATCAGACCAGCTGTGTGGCTGGATTGACGAGTTTTTAGCAAACACAACACAGCATTTTGTTCTCAATGGAGAGACGTCTACAGACGTTAAAGCAACCTCTGGCGTGCCACAGCGGAGTGTTATCGGACCACTGCTTTTCACAATATATATATAAATGACCTAGTAGATAGTGTCGGAAGTTCCATGCGGCTTTTCGCGGATGATGCTGTAGTCTACAGAGAAGTTGCAGCATTAGAAAATTGCATCGAAATGCAGGAAGATCTGCAGCGGATACGCACTTGGTGCATGGAGTGGCAACTGACCCATAACATAGACAAATGTAATGTATTGCGAATACATAGAAAGAAGGATCCTTTATTGTATGATTATATGATAGCGGAACAAACGCTGGTAGCAGTTACTTCTGTAAAATATCTGGGAGTATGCGAACGGAACGATATGAAGTGGAATGATCTTATAAAATTAATTGTTGGTAAGGCGGGTGCCCGGTTGAGATTCACTGGGAGAGTTCTTAGAAAATGTAGTCCGTCAATAAAGGAAGTGGCTTACAAAACAGTCGTTCGACCTATACTTGAGTATTGGTCCCCAGTGTGGGATCCGTACCAGGTCGGGTTGACAGAGGAGATTCAGAAGATCCAAAGAAGAGTGGCGCGTTTCGTCACAGGGTTATTTGGTAAGCGTGATAGCGTTACGGAGATGTTTTGCAAACTCAAGTGGCAGATTCTGCAAGAGAGGCTCTCTGCATCGCGGTGTAGCTTAATGTCCAGGTTTCGAGAGGGTGCGTTTCTGGATGAGGTATCGAATTATTGCTTCCCCCTACTTATACCTCCCGAGGAGATCACGAATGTAAAATTAGAGAGATTCGAGCGCGCACGGAGGCTTTCCGGCAGTCGTTCTTCCCGCGAACCGCACGCGACTGGAACAGGAAAGGGAGGTAATGACAGTGGCACGTAAAGTGCCCTCCGCCACACACCGTTGGGTGGCTTGCTGAGTATAAATGTAGATGTAGATGTAGTTACAGCTGCTTACGATGGTAAGTTTTCATTCGCATATTGCTGCTCCAGCTGCTGTGGGCTTATTTATCTACTGTCACGTTTGTTTTTAAGTTCAAGTTGCAAAGTTGTGCTTGAGTTAGTTTAAATGAATTCTTCATCTGTGGTTGTGATTTGCTTGCTGAATCTACCTTTTAGCAAGACCGTACGTATCAGCAAATGCTGAATATGCTTACATAGCAGTGGTTAATTTGTTTTTTTTTTTTTAATTTTCGGTGGCAGAACGCACCTCTTCAACCAAAGAACTCCCTCACCTCCCCCCCCCCCCCCCTCCCAACCACATCCTGGTCGCCTACCCCAAGCATAAGAATCACATGTTTCAATTTTTGAAAACGTGGGATAAAACCTACAATGAAGAATCTTTTTCTTAGAAAATACCATTCTGAAATTCGGGTTTATAAAACGTAAATTCTTATAATCGAAACAATAACACAAGATTTAATACGAACAACGAGTGCTACTGTCTGTCTCCCTAGCTGCGTCATTTTGCTTCCTAGTTCTGCTCGATACGTATCGGCACAAGTCGTTAATCTTCGTGACTATGGTGTCATGATTTCGACTGCTGCCAACCGCAACGTTTAAACAGTTGCATTGTAGCTGCTCGGTGAACTTGTGTCCAGCTGTGTGAATCATAAAGCATGACGATGAAGATATTCTTGGCCCACCGGAGTCTTGTACAATTCCGACTTCCTAAAGAGTTAGGAAAAACAAAACACGATGTGACATGAGACACGGAGTTGGATGTCTAGCAGATGCTTTAAATGTCGTTTTTCTTGTATTTATTAAGTCATATTACAAGTGAGTTGCTCTAAGTTCATATTCATTTTGCAAATAAACAACACATTCGATTACGAAAGCCGCTTTACTACTTGTTCGGGGAACATTAATTCCGAGCCCCATTTGTACTGGTGCTTGAGCCTTGAGCTGGTATATGCAACATAGAAAAACATTTCCCCCTCTCTCTCCTCCTCAACCTGCAGCTGCAATGTAATCAGAAAAAGAGAGAGAAGAACTATTCAGAATTAAGTCACGAAGGCAACAGCCAATTATTATCTAATGTCAACGCGGACCGGCCGACCGTCCAAATTTCATCTAGCGAAATCTGGGAATCGTGAAAACCCAAGAAGAACTCTCCTCCTGCGAGACTGCTGTGGGAAGTCTCCTACGCAATACTCTTCAGTCAGATTTTATCGTTCATAATTTTCATAATCTTGAGTTACATTGCTATTTAATACAAGTATGCTATCTGTGGTATCGTCCAGAGACAGCGGTTCCACACCAAAGTCGGCAGCGTGAATCGACACAACAGACATTAGCAGGAGGGCTCGCTGCACTCCGCAACAACCAGTGGTAGCCAATGCAGAAACCACGCCTCACTCCAGTAAAAACAGCGCTCTCGCACTGATGTCAATATAGTGTCGAGCATGAAAGAGTTCTGCCGACTTCGAGACTTCAGCTACAGCAGTCAGCATCATCGTCTAGGACCAACGAGTGCTTAAGCTTTCAGATGAAGTTCTACAACAGTTTATTAATGAGAGTATCAAGTGACGCTTTGCTAGGCAGTGACAGTTGCAAATTATCCAGTACTCCGGTGGCAAGTAGTTTGTTTACGTTAAGTAAACCTTACGTTGATTTATATAATAAAGTATTTCATATGTTCTAGTTTGATGAGCCTTCTCACGTAACAATCAAAGAACCCACAGTTATGACCAGACTAAAGTAGCTTCGTCTGATCACAATACCCTTTCAAATCTCCGATGCCGGCGTGTTCTAGTGACATAAAAAAGAAAATTCCCTGTGAGCTGCGGAACTAAGTTCGAGCGCAAGATGCCCTTTGAGTTTTCGCCTGTGGGGCTGGTTGGATGATTAGACCCACAAAGAGAAACAAAACACAAGAGACGAACTGATCATTCGAATTACGAACAGTGCTGCCATCATAAACAAATGACAAGAAGACCTAAGAAGAGGTGCACAGAATTCGAAAACCTATTGATGTCGGAGATGGAATTTATGAAAATCAAACTTAGCCATCTCCCTTTGTTTAACATCTTTTGAATTTCTATGGTTTACATTCTAACATCTGTATCTCTAAAACCAACCACAAAAAAGATTGGAATGTTTTACGCGAATTAATGTATACTGTCACTTCCTTAAATATTTACTAATCCTCCTAAAATATGTCCTCAAACTAATGTAGAAGGTGTAACACAGAGGATTAAATGTCCCCGATTTCCGGTTCCACAGTGGGTGTTTTAATTTTAATATACTTTGTCCATGCGATAACTTGCATTCAGACTGTACTCATTGTATCCCATGCTCATCGCTTTAGTAGCAAACAGCACTCGAATGTGTCAGGATGTAGTAGAGTCATCAATTCAATAACATTCTCTGTAGCGAGAGTTATCTAGTGAAAATATGGTGGTGATGATGATGGTAATGATGATGATAATAGTAATGAAGAAAATGAAGAGTGAACTCCTAACCCATACGACTATCGATATCAAATGTATCGCTGAATCAACGATAAAATACTTTACGTAATTATAAGAAACTGAGGCACACGTATTCAGAGACAGCGTATTTAACTAGCGGTATTAACGAGATGACAGTACTTTATGAGCCAAATTCTAGTCCATCATACTACGTGTGTCTCTGGCGAGCTCTTGGCTTTCTGATTAATAAAACTACCATAAAACAAAGGAAGTAAATCTGAAATTAATTTTTTTTTAAATTACTGGAATATTTATTTCGAATAACCTTCATCTGCACTTCATGAATGGGAAGTTCGGTTAAGAGTATGCACGTGAAGTTTCTATGCGCTTGGAAACCTGTCCATTGCAGCAGTACATAGTCACATAAAGATCAGACTTTCGCTGTTGGTTCTCAATTCTTTCTTGGTAATCAGGCGAGAAAGCGTGTTAGGATCTGACGTAACGTACGAACCTCAAAAGTTAAGCGTTTTTGAACAGTCACTGTAGTGTAACGCTTTGCTTTAGATATTAAGTTTATATGTCACATCCGCCACGTCCACTTGGAGGTAGATACCTGTCGTTTGGAGTCTTGCTATACATTTGTCAGCTTGTGAACTTCCTTGTAAGTGCATTCACAACTGTGGCAATTTCTTCAGAATAACATATTGTCCGACAGTAAAAGCAGGAAAGAAGCACAAATTGCCGTTGGTTTACAGAAGGAAGCAGAAGACCAAAAAAATCGGAACCCTCTCCTCACCGCTGAAGAATGCTCTTGACCAGAAGAAGAGAAATAATACTGAAAGGAAGAGAGAAACCAGAAACAAGATCTTCTATGAATTTCACTTGTGAACTCGTGTCAGACTGAAAGCTTACTCTTACTAATCTGTAGTTGTAGCCGTGCGCGGTTAAAAATAAAATTTTCCGCTCTCTCTGTTGTTGCGTCTGTCTTAAGAGTAAAAACGAATTTACATTTACAGTTATTAATATGTAGGATCTTTGTATGTACAGAGATTACAATGAAAGTTTAATACCCGCCTTTTGTCCGAATGTTTACATCTAGATTTCACGACACCAAAAGATTTGGACGGTCGGCCAGTCAACGTTGAGATTAAATAATAATTTGCTGTTGCCTTCGTAATGGTGATACTCAGTGATTCTTCTCTCTCTTTTTCTGATTACGTGTAACCATACTGTGTCGTATCCTTGCTGGACCTGTGCGTCACCAAGTCGTGAAATGTTGGAATGACGTCATGGCAAACGCTCTGACACATGGGCCAACACTGAAGTTCTGGAAAAAGCGCTCAGAGAAGCTCTGGAAAGCTAGTTGTCATCAGATTACGAAATTTACATTCTTACCATAAGGTACGGTGACAACGGAAAGTATCTCTGATCGTGCGCCAACATATTCATGTTGCAGAGAAATATATCAAACTTACTATGCTCATCTCAATAACAGGAAATATGCCATCGATGCTACAACGGCCTCGAACTAAACTTGACGTACACCAAAAGAGTTCCTGAATTAAAATTAACATCGTATAATTTTCTGTCCAGACAGCCTCACAAATGATAGTTGTAAATTGTCTAAATACATATTGAAAATCCTTGTCACACTCCTCTGTTGATCCTAATTGGTCCTCTCTTCTCTTCTCTTCTCTTTCCCTGTATTTGTTATGATTTCTGCGTACTGGTACAAACTCTTGCATTAAATGTCTCGTTTTTCCATGATTTCAAAGGTCACGTCAGATCACTGTATCGAAAGCCTTTCCATAATCTATGTGGTGTTAGTCTCCAGTTTGTATTCTCGTCGTTTTTCATTAATAGTAATAATGTACCACAAGATCATACCTTTCAGTTTGGTCTAAATCTGTTGTCCCTATTGTTACAAAGACGAATCACAGCTGATTATGTAGCTGTTTCAGGTACTTATCATACAAAAGCCGTTCATTTACAAGCAATCGCGGCTTCCAAGCTGCGAACTTACCAATTCACACACGTAGCTGCAGTCAAGCGTGGTTTGACGACCATCAATTTACACGCCCTGAACGCTATCGACAATCGGCAGTCGATTACAGACCAGCGAATTCTATGCAGTCCTTCATTCCTGTCATTTGCGACGGAACTCCCATGATAGATAGTACGTAATTTCCCTGCAAACAGTTCGCGATTCTGAGAAGTATCCTAAGTGTATGACAAGTTGGAGTTCGCTCCACAAAGTACCAGTAATAATCGATCCAGTGTTCCCAGTACGTTAACTCGCAACGACTGTTTCGCGAGGAGATGTGTAAGCAAGAAACGAATGAAGACTGGGAAGTAACGTGCCGTCGACGACGAAGTCACATCTGGAAAACGCGGAAAATTGGGTTTAAAGATGAAATATGTCATAAACCGTGATCTGGAAAAGTACGTTCCGGGTAAAGTACTAAAACACGATAAAGATAGTCTGGTTAGTGGAACCATTTGTAGAATGTTATGGAAAGAGAAACTACTATAATCCCGCTTCAAGAGAGATTGCATCGTCGCTACTAGGTAGAAGTTAATCGCATCTCAGCAGTCTGTAAGGAGGGCTATCATTGAAGCCTGCAAAAATGTTTACAGTCCAGTCCCGGTGGAAAATTTATCATAAAACACTAGTACGTTCTGTTCACACGTAAAGTCAATGAATAGGTTCAAAACTTCCATTCAGTCTCTCGTGGGTCCGTCTAGTGTCGAAACCGGAGACAGCAGACAGAAAACAGAAATTTTAAAATCCACATTTAAAAATGCAGTAGCGCAAGAGAATACTGCTGTGGCAATGTCTCACCTCTGCACCGACTCATAAATAGGCTATATCACATCGCCTGGAGTACCACTGTCTGGCCAAGCGGTTCTAGGCGCTTCAGTCTGGAACCGCGCGACCGCTACGGTCGCAGGTTCGAATCCTACCTCGGGCATGGATGTGTGTGGTGTCCTTAGGTTAGTTAGGTTTAAGTAGTTCTAAGTCTAGGGGACCTATGACCTCAGATGTGAGTCCCACAGTGCTTAGATCCATTTGGACCATTACAATTGTCGTCACTGATGAGTCCCGATTCGAACTGAGCCCCGATGACCAACGAAGACGTGTCTGGAGAACCCCGGACAGCGGTGGGATATGAACGTGATTGTCGCCTGCCATACCATCAGTCCACCAGGAGTGATGGTGTGGGGTGCCATTCCTTTTTGTGGTAGGACCCCTTTGGTTGTCATCCGCGGCTTCCTTACAGCACAGCGGTACGTCGACGATATTCTGTGCCCCCTTTTGTTGCCCTTCATGGCAAGCCATCCTGAGCATACACTTCAGCAAGATAATGCCCGCCCGCTCACGGCAAGAGTTTGCACTGTTTGTCTTCCTGCTTACTAGAGCTTACCTTGACGAACGAGGTCCCTGGATCTCTCCCCAATGGAGCATTATGGACAGGGCCCTACAACCAGCTCGGTATTTTGATGCCCGAACGCGCCATTTGGATAGAATTAGGTGCAACGATATCCTTCAGGAAGAAATCCCACCACTCTGTCAATCAATGCCGTGCTGAATAACTCCTTGCATAAGGGCCACAAGTGGACCAGCTCATTATTGACTTACTCAATTTGTGGAGCTCTTTCTCTTGAATAAATCTTTCAATTTTTCCGATAGTGTAATGATCTGTTTGTCCGTACACGTAGATCTACAGATTTCCATCCCATTCGGATAATTCCTTCATGGTGTGTCGTTTTTTTTTTCTTTTTTCCCTTAGAGTATACATTAACGGTTTGTCAGAAACTGTCAGAAGTACTGTAATATTGTTCGCTAGCGATGATGATGTGTAGGCAACTAGGAAAATACCGTCGTTGGAGGATTGTAAGGATTTGCGAAAGGACCTGGACAAAATTTACACTTGCTGTAGTGAATTTGAATATGGATATGTAAGATAATGCCCATAACAAAGAGAAAGAACCCTATAGCACCTGATTCAAGAATAGTGATGAACACCTTGTGCGTCGCAGGTTCGAATCCTGCCTCGGTCATGGATGTGTGTGATGTCCTTAGCTTAGTTAGGATTAAGTAGTTCTAAGTCTATGGGACTGATGACCTCAGATGTTAAGTCCCACAGTGCTCAGAGCCATTTGAACCATTTTTTGAACACCTTGGGCGTGTCACATTATGTGGGTGTTCATGGGCAATGTTAAGAAGTGATATGAAATAGAACGTAAGATCAGTATTAAGGAAGGGGCATGGAAGAGCAAGATTTGTTGGAAGGATTCCAGTAAAATATAGTGTATCTGTGAAGGAAATCGCATACAAGACGATAGTGCGACCAATTCTAGAATATTGTTCCAGTGTTTGGAGTCCTTATCAAGTAGGTATGAACGAAATCAAAGACGTGCTGCTAGTACCGCAACAGTTCGACATATCGAATACGATTGAGTGATGGGAATGCAAGAAAGAAAGACGAATTAGTTCTTGTGTAACCCCTATTGGACAAATTTAGATAACATGTATTCCAAAGTGACTGATAGGGTGAGCAGCAATCAGCCACTGTTTGCTGATGATGTGGATTTTAAAATTTCTTCTTTCGTCTACTGTCTTCGGTTTCGACATCAAACGGATCCATGCGAGACTGAGTAGAAGGTTTGGACCCATTCATTAGCTTTACATGTGACTAGAAGGTGCTAGTATTTTCTGATAAATCTTTCACCGGGATTGCACATGGCCATCCTTACAGACTCACGAGTTGCTATTAACTTCTCTCCATCAGCATCCTGCAATCTTTCTTTTAGCGGGTTTGTAGTAGTCTCTGTTTTCGCAACAATCTACTAACTGTGCTATTAAATCAGGATGGGACTTTGCCGTGTTTGTTTTATTACTTTACTTAGAATATACTTATCCAGACCGCAGTTCATAACACCTTGTCAGCTTTAACCACAATTTTTCCTGCAATTACCAGGTTTGACTTCGTCGTTGACGGGTCGTTACATGCTGATCTTCCTTCCTTTCTTGCTTGCACATCTCCTCCCGCAACAGGCGATGTCCAGATAGTAAACGGGAAACACTAAGCCGCTTGAATGAGATTTTCACTCTGAAGCGGAGTGTGCGCTGAAATGAAACTTCCTGGCAGATTAAAACTGTGTGCCGGACCGAGACTCGAACTCGGGACCTTTGGCTGTCGCTGCAGACCTTCTGTAAAGTTTGGAAGGTAGGAGACGAGGTAGTGGCAGAAGTAAAGCTGTGAGGACCGGGCGTGAGTCGTGCTTGGGCAGCTCAGTTGGTAGAGCACTTGCCCGCGAAAGGCAAAGATCCCGAGTTCGAGTCTCGGTCCGGCACACAGTTTTAACCTGCCAGGAAGTTTCACTAAGCCGCTTATTACTAATAGTTTGCGAAACCAAATCTAACCTGTCGTCGTTGAGTGACTGTAGGACAGTACAGAATGACTTGGACAGAATCTCTGTTGTGCGATAAATGGCAGCTTGCTGTAAGTACGGAAAAATTTAAGTTAATGCATATGATAAGGAAAAACAATCCAGTATGGTTGGAATACAGTAGTAATGGTGTGCTACTTGACACAGTCATGTAGCATAGCTACCTGGTATATAAAATGGAACGATCAGTAAGAATGAGGGTAGGGAAGGCGAATTCTCAACTTCTGTTCATTGGGAGAATTTTAGGAGCGCGTAGCCCACCTACAAAGGAGACTGCGCAGAGAACGCTAGTATAATCCATTCTTCAGAACTATTCAAGTGTTTGGAATCTCCACCAGGTGGAATTAACGGAAGACGTCGAAGGAATTCAGAGGCGTGCCGCTACGTTTGTTACTGGTAGTTTCGGTCAACACGTGAATATTACAGAAATGCAAAATTGTTAAGGCTTTCGTGGCCACTTGTTGACAAACTGCCTATTGGCTATTGTCTCGGGTTCTTCGGTCGACGTTCATCTAATGATTTTTCTGATGTTTCGCCAGCTTCACCCTCCATTGCCGGTCCAGTTCACCACCGGCAATGGAGGGTGAAGCTTTGACAATGCCAGCCACTCGTGCTGGCGAAACGTCAGAAAAATCATTAGATGAAAGTCGGCCGAAGAACCCGAGACAGAAGCCAATAGGCAGTTTGTCATTACAGAAATGCTTCGAGAACTAAAATGAGAACTCCTGCAGGCAAGTAGCTGTTCTTTTCGCGAAACACTATTCAAAACATTTAGAAAACCGGCATTTGCAGCTGACTACAGAGTGATTCCGCTACCACCAACGTGGAGTTCGCTTAAGGACGGCGAGAACAAGTGGAATAGAAAACGAAATTATTAGTAGTGGAGAAGGTACCCTCCGCCATACACCATTTGGTGTCTCGCGGAGTATTGTGTTGATGTAGATGTATATTTTTGAGCCACAGAATGAGAATATGGTACCTTACCCAACAGATTAGTACTTTAGTTTATGAAATGCATACCCCTTCAGTTACTACAATGGACGTGTGGATGTTGTACTGCTCCCCTCTCGCACTCGACACTTGAACAGAGCTGGCCGGTGTGGCCGTGCGGTTCTAGGCGCTTCAGTCTGGAACCCCGTGACCGCTACGGTCGCAGGTTCGAATCCTGCCTCGGGCATGGATGTGTGTGATGTCCTTAGGTTAGTTAGGTTTAATTAGTTCTAAGTTCTAGCCGACTGATGACATCAGCAGTTAAGTCGCATAGTGCTCAGAGCCATTTGAACCATTTGAACTTGAACAGAGTGCCCTGAGATGCGGCAGCCTGACGACCTGTGTGGCTGGCGCCATCGCGTTGCACAGTCGCGATGTTTATCGCATTTATAAGTTCCGCTTGACTCACCGCCTTAGAATAATCTTTTGTTCGGAACGATGCTGTAAACAAACGGTCCAGAGGAGTCGCCAAGTCTTCGCTCGGGACAGGCGGGCGTTGGTTCCAAAGAAATACGACCTGCGCACAACCAACCAGCACGAAGGCCTGTCGCTGTGAATGTTCAGGCGTACTGTGTGAGGAGTTTTAATAGGCGGTGACAGAGGATGGAGTCACAGAGAGCTTATGTCGCTGATTTGTTAAGACGGGCGAAGAATTTCTAATTATTATTCACAACCTCACTTCCAGGGTGGGCAAAATAAAAGTGGCCCATAAAATACTTACAACCATGTTTACTGCTGTTCGAACTCTTTTCGTATAGTTACGGTTTTTGTTCGTTGCAGATCCCGTTTCGTGCCATTTTGCCACTAAGTTTGGAGCTGCATACATTGCTGTAGCCTTATACCGAGACACTCCCTTTCTCACTCTTGCACAAGCACTTCTGCAAACGTTTTTCATAACAATGGACTATCAACACAGGCTGTTTTATTGTGAGCCCCTTGTAGGAGTGCATTTAGCTGGTCACTAAACATGTCTGCTACTCTGCTCTTATCACTCACTCATTCGTAATGGCATAATGAAGTACTCTGACAGCACATGCGGGGGATACGCATGCTCACACGAGCGAGAGCAAACGACTGGTGCAGCGAAATCACGGTTTCCATCATTTTCTGAGAAGTGCAGTTCTCCTTTTCTTTAACGGGGCTCAGTTCTGTACCAGCCTTATAAATATACTCATCAAAAAAAGTTTTGCATCACCTCGTTCCGAGAGTTCCGGAACCTGTACAGAAATTGGAATTGGGATCAACATAAACATCATTTCCGCCCTTCTTATTACTCATGAAAACCACACATTGCATGTTGTACCACCATACAGCGAGATCTTCACAGGTGGTGGTCCAGATTGCTATACACACCAGTACCTCTAATACACAGTTTTTCTCTGCGTCCAACAGCGTTCCCACAAACTCGTCACAAACTTTAAGACCTGATGATTTCTGCACAGTCGTTCTGAACCACTACATCCCGCAATATAGACTAACGCATTAACCTTTTTGCGTCCACGCATCGACACCTCAACACCTCACCTGCTACCAAGGAGAAAATAAGCGTTAACGGCTTGCTCTTGCCACTTGTCTTGGAGGTGCTAACCAGTCTGCAAATGACGGAAGTACTGGTGTAATGTTGTTCAGTGCACCGTCCTCAGTCACCAGTAGAAATATTTGCACTTATACCTGTTATACCCTGTATGTATAACACCTGAGGTTACGAAAATAGCGACTACCCATCATAGTTAAGTGCAATGGATTATTGAACTATGACGCCTCGTATCTATCATTCAAGAAGTTTCCATTTAATTTCCACAAATGACGACAGTCAAACCGAGTGAGGTGGCGCAGTGGTTAGTACATTGGACTCGCATTCTGGAGGCAGACGGTTCAATCCCGCCCGCGGCCATTCTGATTTAGGTTTTCCGTGATTTCCCTAAATCACTTCAGGCAAATACCGGGATGGTTCCTTTCAAAGGGCACCGCCGACTTCTTTTTCCATCCTTCCTTAATCCGATGAGACCGATGACCTCGCTGTTTGGTCTGTTCCGCCAAATCAATCCAATCAAATACGACAGTCAAGCTCGTCCCATTCTTTTTGGAGTATGGAGTTACTGCACTCACTGCTATTGCTTAGCAGCACTACAGTTGTTTGAAAAGGAGGTACGGAGATAGTCTTTCAATAACCCCCATCCCACTAAAAAAAAAAAATAAAGGCGCAGGGGACCCTGGAAGCTAGCGCTTCAGTCCAAGATCCAAATACCTCACTGTTAAGGCAGGTCGTGTTAAGAAAACTCTGACTTGCTGGTGTCTCTGTGGTGGTGATCCATCCTGTTGAAAAGTGAAACTTTTGGCACGCTCTCGCCTTTTGTTACTGTGCTATCGCCACCTCGATCCCAATACAATGGGAGATGAAGGAGCTAGCGAATGAGGTAGCTGCAGTAGGGTCACCTTTACTGGCAAACACACAAATAGGTAAATTACAGCTGGCGCCACGCCAACAAATTTCTAGCTTCGATGTGAGTTATTATCCACCCAAAGTTTATCTCTTCAGTCACATACAAGATATAGAGTGATCAAAAGTCTCGAGGCATCTGTGTGTAATGCGGAACTGAACACTTGTTACGAGCGGTGGACCGGCCAGTGTTAAACGAGTCTGGGAGTAGTCAACAGAGACGCAGTAGCAGCAAAGTGGGACGGTCAGCAGAGATCAGTGACTTAGAACGTGTCACTGGATATCACTCGAGTGACCTCCAAACTGCCACCAGCAGTCCAGCTGTGCTTAGATATGGTAAAATGAAAACTTGCACTGTCGGGAATTTCACAGTTAATAAAATATTCCGGGCTATTAAGCCGAGGTCGAATGGATTCACATTAAAACCCAATGTTTCGTCACCATCTGCGGACATTTCCAAGGGGGATCGTAGCTTCTTCGAGTGTCCGATTCACGCCCTATCTCACTGCCGACTGCAGCAAAATTCCGTCTATGCATTATCCCGCGCAGTGGCGTCACGTCACTTACTTACAATACCCGAGCGCAAATGGCTGTTGTCGGCTACCGTCGTCCGCTGTTGCCATCACTGCACGATGAAAAACTAGTTAACAATACATTGTTAAACATACAAGGAATTTCAATAGGGAGAAGAAGAGTGCGAAACTGAATAACATCTGGATCCCAGTGCAGAAGAAGATATGACGTCATGCCACTGCGTGGTAACACGTGTAAACGTAATTTTGCTGAGGTCGGTAGCGAGGCAGAGTGTGAATCGGACGTTCAAAGAAGCTGCGATCCCCCTTGAAAATATCCTCCACAGATGGGGACGAAACGTTGGATTTCAATGTGAAATCTATTCGACTACGGCGTAACAGTCTGGAATATTTTATTAATTGTGTGCGTAGAGAGTTAAAACGAATTGGATATAAGGGGCGAGCAGTTCCTCGTACGCCACACATTTCTGATGATGTTAACGATCCTAAAAAACAATCTCGTGACGATCTATTCTTGATCCCCGTTTAATAAATTCCCAATTGTTGTTCTCTAAATAACTTACAAACTAGAACAGACTAGACACTGGAGTATCATAATTACAACGTATGGCTATTTATACTTCAATAAACACTATCTTTGGTGTCCCAGACCTACGTTCTATGACTATAATATTGATTTTCTTACGTATTGGAATAACTAATATTTTAATATTTTCTACTGTTTTCCCCCTTTCCATGTTTCTAAAATTTATAAATAAATTTTCCTTTTATTTTCCTTTGCTTTCTATACTAGATATTTCCCTCTATTTGTTTTTTATTTATTTTTCGTAATTACTACTTGTGGAGGGACTTGGTTCATTTTGTGAATTGATATTTTAAGGACATCGGAGCTAATTTGGGAGCTATTTTTGTTTTTTCAACACCGAGAGGCACTGTAGGTGTTACAGTTGCCATTCTTCCACAGACATTCGGACGCCACAATGAAAGTATTTCCAACAGAATTCAAGCTGTCATAAAGGCGAAAGGTGAACATGCCCCATGCTAACGTCCACTAACAGGTGTCCAGATACTTTTGCGCAGACAGTGTAGTCTCGTAAGGTTGGATGTATCTTTTTGGAGCACTGTGTATTGCTCGAAACCTTGCGCGAAGAAATAGTGAAAGCTGCAACAGGTACGGAGAGTAAAACTACAGGTCTTAGTGTGTTACGAGACAGTGGCCGACAGTTGGCAGCGTCCAGAATCTAGCAGTAGCGGGTGGTGCCGCGTGTTCGCCCACCCGCCGCGACTATGAACAGCAATTGCCGGCGGCGAAAGCTGCGCTGGCACAGGGAGCACAGCAAGTCGTGACGCCGCGCACCGCCGCACGTCTGCATTATTTCCAGCAGTCACGCCGCCGGCGCCCCGGCAGATGCGCGCTCGACACAGCTTCGTGGAAACCGGCGCGGGCGGCGGAGACAGCGCCCTGGAGCGGAGCCACTGGTGACGCGTGGAACGCAGCCGGACTCCGCAAAGAGAGAGACAGCCGCCCCCTGGTCGTGCCACGCTTACTACCAGCCACTACGCGTCTACAGTTACCCACATGCTCATTCTGATAGCGGAACTGCGAGTAAAGAGATTGAACATCTAAAATTTTTTGGATCATAGTTTTAGGAAATGTCAGCGGTCATAAAATACTATTAAAAATACTGGGTGATCAAAAAGTCAGTTGTTGTTGTTGTTGTTGTGGTCTTCAGTCCTGAGACTGGTTTGATGCAGTTCTCCATGCTACTCTATCCTGTGCAAGCTTCTTCATCTCCCAGTACCTACTGCAACCTACATCCTTCTGAATCTGTTTAGTGTATTCATCTCTTGGTCTCCCTCTACTATTTTTACCCTCCACGCTGCCCTCCATTACTAAATTGGTGATCCCTTGATGCCTCAGTACATGTCCTACCAACCGATCCCTTCTTCCAGTCAAGTTGTGCCACAAACTCCTCTTCTCCCCAATTTTATTCAATACCTCCTCATTAGTTATATGATCTACCCATCTAATCTTCAGCATTCTTCTGTAGCACCACATTTCGAAAGCTTCTATTCGCTTCTTGTCCAAACTAGTTATCGTCCATGTTCCACTTCCATACGTGGCTACGCTCCATACAAATACTTTCAGAAGACTTCCTGACACTTAAATCTATACTCGATGTTAACAAATTTCTCTTCTTCAGAAACGCTTTCCTTCCCATTGCCAGTCTACATTTGGTATCCTCTCTACTTCGACCATCATCAGTTATTTTGCTCCCCAAATAGCAAAATTCCTTTACTACTTTAAGTGTCTCATTTCCTAATCTAATTCCCTCACCATCACCCGACTTAATTCGACTACATTTCATTATCCTTATTCCATTATTGTGGCCAAGATATACACGAAGCCCACGCCTAGAACAGTAGTGCAAGTTTATATGCCAACTAGCTCTGCAGTCAGGCCGACCGCGGTGGTCTAGCGGTTCTAGGCGCTCAGTCCGGAACCGCGCGACTGCTACGGTCGCAGGTTCGAATCCTGCCTCGGGAATGGATGTGTGTGATGTCCTTACGTTAGTTAGGTTTAAGTAGTTCTTAAGTTCTGGGGGACTGATGACCACAGATGTTAATTCCCATGGTGCTCAGAGCCATTTGAATCTGCAGTCAGTATAAATTTGAAAACTTAATAAACCACGGAATAATGTAGACAGAGAGGTAAAAATTGACACACATGCTTGGAATGACATGTTGGTTTTATTACAACAAAAAACGTTCACAAAATGTCCGACAGATGGCGCTGGACAGCAAAACGTCAGTGACTGCTACCGCGACGGGTGAGAGGTACGCCGATACGTCACAGAATCGCATCATCCCCAGCCTGGCTGATAAACACCTGCTGAAACGTACGATGTTTATGCAGGATGGCGCTCCACCCCATATTGCTAGACGCGTGAAAGATCTCTTGCGCGCGTCGTTTGGTGACGATCGTGTGCTCAGCCGCCACTTTCGTCATGATTGGTCTCCCAGGTTCCCAGATCTCAGCCTGTGCGATTATTGGCTTTGGGGTTACCTGAAGTCGCAAGTGTATCGTGATCGACCGACATCGCTAGGGATGCTGAAAGACAACAACCGACTCCAATGCCTCACCATAACTCCGGACATGCTTTACAGTGCTGTTCACAACATTATTCACCGGCTACAGCTATTGTCGACGAATGATGGTGGACATATTGAGCATTTCCTGTACAGAACATCATCTTTGCTTTCTCTTACTTTGTTACGCTAATTATTGCGATTCTGATCAGATGAAGCGCCATCCGTCGGACATTTTTGAACTTTTGTATTTTTTTGGTTCTAATAAAACCCCATGTCATTTCAAGCATGTGTGTCAATTTGTGCCTTTCTATCTACATTATTCCGTGATTTATTCAGTTTTCAAATTTATACTGACTTTTTGATCACCCGGTAGAATAAAAACTGTCCAGACCTCGAAAAATACTTTATTTTGTTTAAAAAATGGTCTCCAGTTTCGATCAATGACTGATCATCCTGAGGCCACTACATAAAATTGTAAGAAGGCTGTTGATAACGTACGTAGTGCTCTGTATGAAAATCACTGACTGTCCTGTGTGCAGTCTGTTGCTGGTTGGACTCATTGTTGGAATATTCGTTTGTGTAGTGTTGGGCACTTGGATGTGGACAGCGCGTAGAGTTGGGCAGTTGGAGGTGAGCCGCCAGCAGTGGTGGATGTGGAGAGATAGATGCTAGAGTTTTGAGGGTTACTATAAGGCATAAGCGAACCATCTAGCCGTGTGTCCGCCAGAAAAAGGAAATTTGTAAAGATGGATGTCATGAATTGATATATATGATGACTTTTGAACATTATTAAGGTAAACACATTGTTTGTTCTCTATCAAAATCTTTCATTTGCTAACTATGCCTACCAGTAGTTAGTGCCTTCAGTAGTTAGAATCTTTTATTTAGCTGGCAGTATTGGCGCTAACTGTATTGCAGTAGTTCGAGTGACGAAGATTTTTGTGAGGTAAGTGATTAATGAAAGGTATAGGTTATTGTTAGTCAGGGTCATTCTTTTGTAGGGATTAATGAAAGTCAGATTGCGTTGCGCTAAAAAAATATTGTGTGTCAGTTTAGTGATGATCAGAATAAGTAAAGAGAGAACTGTATGAGTACGTCCAGTTTTGCTCAGCTGTTTGAAAATTAAATAACATAAGAGGTTTTCCAGCACTGTCATTCATAATTTTTCTAAGGGGACGTTTCAAACTGTAAACCGACTAACATTGAAGTCATTATAGGACACATGAAGTAATACCCCACATTTTTTTCTCACAACATATTTATTGTTAAGAGTTAGAAGTTGGTGGCAATATACATTAACATGTCTTGTCAATGTCCTATTTTTCTGTGTAGTAACTATCACTTTCTATGGCTGTACGCCAATGTTGTGGAAGAGCATGGATTCCCTGCTGGCAAAAGCTCTTGTCCTGTAGGCGTAGCCATGTTTTCACTGCATGACTGACACTCTCGTCATCATCAAAGTGTGATCCCCGACGCCTTTCCGTCGGTCTCAAAACGCCCCAACAATTCATATGAAATGGCCTTTCTTTGAATCTTGTGGTCCGCTGTGAGCATTCGTGGAACCCATAGCGAGCATCTCTTTGAATATCCGGGAGTTTCGATCATTGCAGACGCACTACCAACGCTGACCGACGACTGTAGAACCAATTGTCGAGTTGTGATGCGCCGCTCGGTATGAATAATGACGTCCGCACGATTCAGCATATCTGGAGCAGTCGCTGTGACAGGGCGTCCCGAGCGTGGCTGATCATGGAGCTCTGTTTCTGCATTACCTGAGGCTGTAACTTTCTTTACCCATCGTACAACTGTTTTCCTATTAACTGAAGCATCGCCATACACTGCACACAAACGTTTATGAAGATTCATCACGGTTTCTTTTTCTGCACACAAGAATTCAATAACAGCAAGCTTAAATCGCTCTGAGCACTATGGGACTTAACATCTGAGGTCATCAGTCCCCTAGAACTTAGAACTACTTAAACCTAACTACCCTAAGGACATCACACACATCCATGCCCGAGGCAGGATTCGAACCTGAGACCGTAGCGGTCGCGCGGTTCCAGACTATAGCGCCTAGAACCGCTCGGCCACCCCGGCCGGCTGGGAAGAAGTACTGTTGGTGTGAGTTCAAATCTCTTTAAATTAACGTTCATGATCTTTTCCCGAGATATACGTTGAAGGAAACAACAGACTGGTTCACTCTTCTACACACGTTCGCCTCTTTAGTCTGTCAGTGGCTTCACACTTGGTATCATTTGGAATGGGGCAAAATCGAAACTCGTCGGACAACACTTGGGACACCACCTAGCGTCCAATTTCCCGATTATTTGGCCCGTTGAAGACGTGCATCTTTATGTGTCGCAGTGAGAAATGGTCTTTCCCTAGATAAACGGCTCCAAATGTCCATTGCATGTAGTTCCCTTTAAAATATTCGCCAGGATAATCGTTCGGATGGACCTACATTCACCGTCAGCATCATCGAATTCTTGATGGCTTGGAAATAAATAGTCACTGACAAGATCTGACATGTCTGTAGTCTCTGTCCATTAGGACCATTTTATGACCACTGTTGTTACGACGCGTTACATGAATATGAGTGAGAACACAATTCCTTGTCTCATGTTCGACAGTCCGCGTTGATACACAAAGAGATCCGGAAACTTCATTCAAAGTCTAGTCATGAAGGCGTAGAAATCCAATAGCTTCTTTCTGTTATCCTGTCGTCGGCCCATCTTACTATCGTGATTCCATTCAACTGACTGTCACATACACATCACTTATATGCCATGACCCCATCGACAGATATAAAGAGAAATTCTGCATGTAAGTGCTAAGAATAATCGCCGACCTCTATAAGGGTCTCACCTCCAGGCGCTTCAGTCCGGAAACGCGTTGCTGCTACGGTCGCAGGTTCAAATCCTGCCTCGGGCATGGATGTGTGTGATGTCCTTAGGTTAGTTAGGTTTAATTAGTTCTAGGGGTCTGATTACCTCAGATATTAAGTCCCATTGTGCTTAGAGCCATTTAAACCATTATAAGGGTCAGAGTGAACCCGATGTTTACCATCAAAATATCGGAGGTTGTTCTGGGGTATGTTCGGAGTATTGTCGTAAAAGAGACTGGTGGTCACCGTTGGCTCGTAAAAAGTAATAAAATAGTTTCAATTCTTTATTCGCAGTCTCGTACAGACTTCATGAGGTTGGTAAACATACAAAGTGGTGCAGCTTCCCCTACCACTGAATTTTATGCAACTCACAACACCTTCACAAATCATGAGCGAGATTTTCATATTCTCTCGCTCGCTGTTTGGAAACTGTTAGGCCCACAGAAAAAAGGACCTGGACTTTTTTGCAGGAAATTTAATGTAGTTAAATTTTGTACTGAGATACGTTTTTGCTGGAAGTTCAGTAACAACGTATCTGAGGGAGACTTTAGTGCCTCTAGCGAAAACGTATTGTGTAGGACTGATAGTTCGTGCATTGGAGAAAGAGAATATGAAAATTTTGCAAGTGGTATTTCAAGGTCTTGCGGGTTCTATGAAACCCGTAAGTAGGGGCAGGTGAGTCACCCTGGACAACAGACGAGAGTGCCGCTTTACTTGTATTTTTGCCAGGCCGGCATCGGCCTACACGCTCATCGTCGGCATCATGTAATACATTTACTTTCGTGCATCTTACTCGGGTTATTAACCCAGCCAAATTTTTGCTGTGAAAGTACCACAACAAAACTGTAAAATCCTGTAATATGTAATCACCAAAACATACAACATAATAACGCGTTCAAATTCGCAGCCTGTTGCACATCACTAGCGTGCGTCACTTACCCAAGTACCCCTCACTGGCCTTTTCGGGTTCCCGAAAGGGATCGAGCTCGGCGTGCATCCGCACTGAGAGAGCAACAGGCTGCGAAGTTGATCAGGTGGGAAACGTGCTCGGACGGTCGAGGCTGTTACGGCTCGTGTTAAGAAGGAGATCAGGGTTCGAGTTCCGCTGCGGCACCAATTTTCACCTGTTGCCATTGATTCATTTCAATGGCCACATGCAGCCATTGTCATGCAAAACCTTTGGATAGTACAAGTCTGTGGCCCCAGAATAAAGTGGGCCTTACCGTACGATGAGTAAATGGAACAAGTTCGTTTCCAAAGTGGACACGTAGCATATACTGTAGATATATGCATTGTTGCGCAGACATTTTCAACCCATTAAGAGGAATGGCGGCAAAAAATCGAACGAAATGGAGTTATCACGTAACGAGCCACAGAAAGCAACAAGTTACTGTATACCAAATACCCAGAACATATCTGTGAAGAACGTCCGAAATTTGGACAATGGAGTTCGGGTTCGAACTGCACATCACAACAGTGTGTTGCGTTCCTCGTGGGGGAGGAAGCAAGTATGGGGCGGTATTATCACAGGCGTAATGTGGACACTGGTGGAAAGAGGAGGAGGGGTTTTGGCAGAATAAGTGTGCTGGAAGATCCTGGAGGCCCGCGGCGAGAGCGCATTCCAGCGCGGTCAGCCAGCGCGGCTCCAGGGCGCTCCGCCCTCTTTTGCCGTGATTCATCCGCGCAGCCTGGCCGCGGGCGCAACGCCCCCTCACCTCACACGGGCGCTGCTGACACACTCTTGCCATTTCTGTTCCGGGAAATACCTGTGTACGAGGAACCAACGCACCGGTGATAGTGGAAGGGGGCCATACATATGAACGTATCGTCACCGCAGAGGTCAGCGGAGAGGGGGCATTAGACCTATCGGGAAACAGGGTGAAAAAAATGCCTGTTGATTGACAGAACTATCCCAGCATTCACCTGGTGTGATTTTTGAAATTCAAATTGTGATCGACTGTTAAATTCTGTACTAGTCCATTGGTTTAATTCGTTAACTAAGACTATAGAACCCTCCTGGTCAGTTCCAAAGTACCGGGCGATTATAACTAAATTGTAACACTCACGGAGGTTCATTGTGGGCTATAATTTTACTATGGCATTGTAACTTTGTAAATAAGCTAATGCGGAAGCGATTTACGCTGGGAAAAGTTAGTTCCAATTTTGGCCTCTAGGTGAAAATCTGGCGCTGTACAGCATCTCGTTGACGTCTCCGGTTCTCATACTGAACAAACTGTGTAAATGGCAGTTAGGAATAAAATTAACAACATGCCTTTCTCAACCGTTTGACAGTTTCTGCCCACGTCCCTTTCCTAATCCATTACACATGGAAACATTTCTGTACATCTACCTTGCATTTACAGTGCCAGATTTGCACCTGGTGGTCAAAATTGGAACTAACTGTTTTCCAGTGTAAATCGGTTTCCCATTAACGTATTAGAATATCTACCAAGCTGTCATACGATAATTACAGCCCACACTCGACCTCTGTGAGTAGCTGTACTTAAGTTATAGCTAGTCGGGAATTTTATTATCTCAATAAACTGCGGGGGGGGGGGGGGGGGGAGGGAGCCTAAAAAAGGAAGTTACACATTATTATGACACGCGAATTAAATTTTATTGAATGCTGCGCTAGACTTCAAAATGACATAGATACATGACATCATTTTTCAACATGGTCACGAAGCCTCTCTAACCAATCGTTCAGTTATTTTTGAGAACACGTCTCTCTAGAGTACAGCGGTTTATTTATTATTTAAAATTAAATATTAACAGTCACAATCACAATACACTTTTTTTTATTCAAGTCTACCGGTTACGGTCTGTTTTAGACCATCTTCAGATCCGCGCTGAAATATTTACATACAACAGAATTCTGTTGTAAGTAGATACTTCACTGTGGATCTGAAGATGGTCAAAAACTGTCCGAAACCGATAACCTTATATTAAAAAAAAGTTAATTGCGGCTGTGACGTTTATATTCAATTTTAAATCGTTCAGTTCTCTAACGATAGAAATCCGCTCTTGGATCTCAGAGCCATTCGTGGACCGTTGTGTGAACATCTTCGTAGTTGTAAAATATCTTCTTCCCCTCCGCCCTCCTCCCAGATAGTCTTTAAGCTTGCTGAAAAGATGGAACTCGCATGCTGCAACATCTGGGCTTCCCAGTCTTTGCGGCGTTGGTCAAATTCTTGGCACCATTTCACTAAGAATGGACGTGACGCTGCATTTGGTCCGTACACCGCCAGAATTTCACGGTGAGTCGGTGACCAATTTAGACGTATTACCGACGAGAATCGTACTGCCCCGCACTCTTCAACTTCGAAATACGTTTTCAGTTGCTCCGCCGTTTCAATCGCTCTCTGTTAAGCATGTGTCATCCATACCGCAACAGAACTGTGTATACAGGAAGCCGGAACGTGTTGTCTCTTCTGACAACGCAGCACTCTTATTGCACAATGGTCCGAAATAGTTAAGCGTCGCATAAGGAAGTTGTCTCTACACCTCGTCGGATCGGTAAGAAAGATCGTTATCCCGAACTGGTAGCTGATCCATGGACAGTACAGTGTCCATTCAGAACGCTATCCGTTTTCTTGTTTGGTGTTGCGATAGTAGTTTATTTTTAGTGCTAAAAAAAAGTCAGTGGTGTCTGGTGCGTGAAAAAGATGCTATAGTAAATCTTTTCTGAACAGTAAGAGATGGTGTGACAGCCTGGCAGTTAATGTAATTTATCTACATCTACATCATGCTCTGCAAGCCACAAACGATATGTGGCGGAGGGTACTTATGGTACCACCTACTCGTCCTACCTACCCTGTTCCTTTAGCGAATGGAGGGTAGGGACAATGATTGTCGGTAAGCCTCTGTATTAGCTATAATTTTCGTTAATTAATACGAGACTCACGTTAGATTCCCCGCAAGATTGTTAGTATAACAACTATGTTTTTAAACTTGTACGCCCAGTATGTAACAATTGTCGCAATGCGAATTGCTAGAAAATTCTCATAATAATTATCTCTATAACATTTGCCTATACACGTTGCTTACATTTTTATTTTTTCACAATATTTAAAAGAACTCCAATTTTTTTATGGTGAACTGGCTTCCTATAGTTGTGTACGCTATTTACACTGAAGCGCCAAAGCAGCTGGTATAGGCATGCGTCTAATACAGAGATATGTAAACAGGCAGAATGCGGGGCTGCGGTCGGCAACGCCTATATAAGACAACAAGTGCCTGGCGCAGTTGTTACATCGGTTACTGCTGCTACCATGGAATGTTATCAACATTTAAGTGGATTTGAAGGTGATGTTATAGTCTGCGCACGAGCGATGGGGCACAGCATTTCCGTGGTGGCGATGAAGTGGGGATGAAGTGGGGATTTTGCCGTACGACCATTTCACGAGTGTGCCATGAATATCAGGAATCCGGTAAAACATCAAATCTCCGACATCGCTGCGAATGGAGAATCATCCTGCAAGAACGGAACCAACGACGGCTGAAGAGAATCGTTCGACGTGACAGAAGTACAACCCTTCCGTAAATTGCTGCAGATTTCAGTGCTAGGTTATCAACAAGTGTCAGCGTGCGAACCATTCAACGAAACATCATCGATATGGGTTTTCCGAGCCGAAGGCCCACTCTTGTACCCTTCATGCCTCCACGACACAAAGATTTACGCCTTGCCTGCGCCTGTCAACACCAACATTGGACTGTTGATAACTGGAAACAGGTTGCCTGGTCAGATGAGTCTCGTTTCAAATTGTATCGAGCGGATGGAAGTGTGCGGGTATGGAGACAACCTCATAAATCCATGGACCCTGCATGTCTGCAGGGGACTGTTCAAGCTGGTGGAGGCTCTGTAATGGTGTGGGGCGTGTGCAGTTGAAGTGATGTGGGACTCCAGATACGCCTAGATACGACTCTGATACGTGACACGTGCGTAAGCATCCTGCCTGATCACCTGCATCCATTCATGTCCATTGTGCATTCCGATGGTCTTGAGCAATTCCAGCTGGACAATGCGACACCTCACATGCCCAAAACTGCCACAGATTGGCTCCAGAAACGCTCTTAATTCTCTTCTGAGTTTAAACACTTTCCCTGGCTACCAGACGTCCCAGACGCGAACATTATTGAGCATATCTGGGATGCCTTGCAACGTGCTGCTCAGAAGAGATCACCATACCCACGTACTCTGACAGATTTATGGACAGCTCTGAAGGATTCATAGTGTCAGTTTCCTTTAGCACTACTTCAGACATTAGTCGAGTCCATGCCACGTCGTGTTACGGCACTTCTGCGTGCTTGCGGGGACCCTACACGATATTAAGCAGGTGTACCAGTTTCTTTGGCTCTTCAGTGTACAATAATGCTCAGAAAACGAACATTACATTGACTGTAATATCTATGGCCTGTGAAGTTTCTATCGCAACATCCATTTACAAACTGTAACTTGTCTGATACACACACAGTCCTTGGCACAATGTGGTTTTTGTAAATCATTATCTTTGTGTATAAACATTTGTGCCACTGAAATACTTAGCTCTACAGTATTTGATGGTGCAACGTCTATGAAATTGTTAAATTTTGCCTTTCGTTTGACTAAATATACATTTCTTCGAAAACAATCAACAGTACAATAAAAAGTCGGAGAGTTACGATACAATTAACATAAGCTCTCACGTCTTATCTTAGGAGGATGTTTACAGGCCCGTCTACATTAACATCCTACGCCGTTATTTTGCTGTAGTGCACCACCACTCCAAGAAATCTTCGCACAAACAGCAAAGAGTTCATGTACAGTACAATGGCATTTCAAATTTTAACAACCGTATGAAGACCAACTTGTCGATTCGAATCTAGTAATGGAACTATTTGCTCCTAATAAGTAGCATTGTTAACAACGATTGGTTGCTGTTTTTAGTTTATAGTAAGAATGATTCATTACTTTCAAACAGCGAAAAATTTCGACATAATGGTTTACTGAATTGCGGTTTCTTTGTCTTCAAATATCATTTTACGCTCATATCGGGCTTGGTTTCAGCAGTATCCTGGTCGAACCACGGAATTCTGATTATATTCTAGTGCTTACCTCACAATGATTTGAGGAGTCGCCATAAAGGACATGTACCGGGTGATCAAAAAGTCAGTATAAATTTGAAAACTTAATAAATCACGGAATAATGTAAATAGGTAAAAATTGACACATATGCTTGGAATGACATGGGGTTTTATTAGAACCACCTCATATTGCTAGGCGCGTGAAAGATCTCTTGCGCGCGTCGATTGGTGATAATCGTGTGCTCAGCCACCACTTTCGTCATGCTTGGCCTCCCAGGTCCCCAGACCTCAGTCCGTGCGATTATTGGCTTTGGGGTTACCTGAAGTCGCAAGTGTATCGTGATCGACCGACACCTCTAGCGATGCTGAAAGACTACATCCGACGCCGATGCCTCACCATAACTCCGAACATGCTTTACAGTGCTGTTCACAACGTTATTCCTCGACTACAGCTATTGTTGAGGAATGATGGTGGACATATTGAGCATTTCCTGTAAAGAACATCATCTTTGATTTGTCTTACTTTGTTGTGCTAATTGCCGGCCGGTGTGGCCGTGCGGTTCTAGGCGCTACAGTCTGGAACCGAGCGACCGCTACGGTCGCAGGTTCGACTCCTGCCTCGGACATGGATGTGTGTGATGTCCTTGTGTTAGTTAAGTTTAATTAGTTCTAAGGTCTAGGCGACTGATGACCTCAGAAGTTAAGTCGCATTGTGCTCAGAGCCATTTGTTATACTAATTATTGCTATTCTTATCAGATTAAGCGCCATCTGTCGGACATTTTCTGAACTTTTGTAATTTTTTTTGTTCTAATAATACCCCATGTCATTCCAAGCATGTGTGTCAATTTGTACCTCTCTATCTATATTATTCCGTGATTTATTCAGTTTTCAAATTTACACTGACTTTTTGATCACCCGGTATTTCTGACTCCCATTTGCTCGGTTGCATACCTAGGGTAGGTAAGGAATACGTAAGTCGCCGAGATGGCCTCGAATGGAAAGACTTGCACTCGGCCAATGTAGCCAAACGCAGTTTTACATGCGTGCCATAAAGTTTCATTCAGCAATGATAAGACCATTTCCTGCCACGATTCATGTCCTGCTGAGCTATTCCCCCTACGTGCAATGAATCTTGCAAGCCCTAGGACGTTAAACTGTGGAGAAAAACGAATAGAAATGATGGTGAACGTGCGGGTTGTCGTAAGAACAGAACGTCATGTAGCACTAAGATTCTGCGCAGTATTCTTCGACAGGAAAAAAAGGAGAAAAGTTAAAACGCTAATAAAAGAAACTATTCTCTCTCGTGAGACTTTAACACGTCGTTACTGTTGCTGAGGAAGTCTGTTACGGTAGATATTTCTTGCGGGATTGCCACGTGTGTCGCGAACGAGCCGTTCGAGCATCAGTGAGGTCGCCGACCATATTCGCTCGCATAACCGGACGGCTGACGTGACACCACGGCCAGCGCAGCCGTGTCGCATACATTCCTGAATGAATTTAGGTGGCTGCCTCGTTCGCCACTTCCTTATCCACCGCTACGGAGACAACAGGTGTTCCATACATCACGTTATCGCGCGGTGCCGTGCGGTCTGCGGGCTCCGTAGCGAATCGAAGCGGGCGGCGGTGCCAGGAGAGATCTTGTAAATCGCAATTTCCGTCCACCGAAAGACAGCAACCTTGAACCCCTGCCAGAGCGTCCGCACCTCACAGGTTCGGCTAGTAGGCGCTTGCGTCACCCTGCTTGCGGTCCCCATTAAGTCGTACCACTATGTTAATAAGCGGCCGCCGGTAAATTTATGGCTTCCAGTTAGGAAGCTGCGACGCTCGGGACCTTGACACTTGTCGCAGCTCCTCAGCCGCTCAGCCTGTGCTGCCGCGGAACGCGGTGAATCGTAAATTTTGTGTTGAACACTTTTTATGTACCTTCTCAATCAGATTGAATGACATGTAGAAGACATAGTATTTAATGTTCTACAAAGTAGTTTATGGGTAGGACAGAGCCCATGAGAAGGATTACCTTCAAAGCGATGTTAGGGTTAAATGTATCAATTTGAGGTACGGCATCCTAGTCCGGAAGCGACCGGTCGAAAATTAGAAGCGAAAATCGTTGTAGTAGCTTTGACAGTGGAAGGTCGCAGTTCGTAGTAATAGACGGCAAATCATCGAGTACAACTGAAGTGATATCAGATGTTCCCCAGGGAAGCGTCCTGGGACCTCTGCTGTTCCTGATCTATATAAATCACCTGGGTGACAATCCGAGCAGTTCTCTTAGGTTGTTCGCAGATGATGCTGTAATTTACCGTCTAGTAAGATCATCCGAAGACCAGTATCAGTTGCAAAGCGATTTAGAAAAGACTGCTGTATGGTGTGGCAGGTGGCAGTTGACGCTAAATAACGAAAAGTGTGAGGTGATCCACATGACTTCCAAAAGAAATCCGCTGGAATTCGACTACTCGGTAAATAGTACAATTCTCAAGGCTGTCAAT
The DNA here is from genome assembly GCF_023864345.2 of Schistocerca serialis cubense. NCBI lineage: Eukaryota > Metazoa > Arthropoda > Insecta > Orthoptera > Acrididae > Schistocerca > Schistocerca serialis. The sequence continues at coordinate 215,175,122 of NC_064639.1, read as the reverse complement.
TCAGCTAAGTACCTGGGTGTCAAAATTACGAACAACTTCAGTTGGAAACACCACATAGATAATATTGTGGGGAAGGCGAGCCAAAGGTTGCGTTTCATTGGCAGGACACTTAGAAGATGCAACAAGTCCACTAAAGAGACACCTTACACTACACTCGTTCGTCCTCTGTTAGAATATTGCTGCGCGGTGTGGGATCCTTACCAGGTGGAATTGACGGAGGACATCGAAAGGGTGCAAAAAAGGGCAGCTCGTTTTGTATTATCACGTAATAGGGGAGAGAGTGGAGTAGATATGATACGCGAGTTGGGATGGAAGTCATTAAAGCAAAGACGTTTTTCGTCGCGGCAAGATCTATTTACGAAATTTCAGTCACCAACTTTCTCTTCCGAATGCGAAAATATTTTGTTGAGCCCAACCTACATTGGTAGGAATGATCATCAAAATAAAATAAGAGAAATCAGAGCTCGAACAGAAAGGTTTAGGTGTTCGTTTTTCCCGCGCGCTGTTCGGGTGTGGAATGGTAGAGAGATAGTATGATTGTGGTTCGATGAACCCTCTGCCAAGCACTTAAATGTGAATTGCAGAGTGATCATGTAGATGTAGATGTAGATACATTAGCGGCACTATTGTTGCTAAGATTGTAGGGTAGGCAACTTTCAGGTGTGGTACGAGGGTTGCCCAGAAAGTAATTTTTTTCTCAGCCGATAGCAACGCTACGAATGCAAAACGTTACGTTTATATTATCTGAAGTCTCCTGAGTGAGCGCGTCAAGTTTCCGTCACTTCCGACAGATAGAGTAGCTGCAGGACAGTTTGACCGGCCGAGGTGGCCGAGCGGTTCTAGGCGATACAGTCTGGAACCGTGCGGCCGCTATGGTCGCAGGTTAGAATCCTGCCTCGGGCATGGATGCGTGTGATGTCCTTAGGTTACTTAGGTTTAAATAGTTCTAAGTTCTAGGGGACTGATGACCTCAGCAGTTAAGTCCAATAGTGCTCAGAGCCATTTGAACCATTTTTTTGCAGGACGTTACTAGCAAGGTGCCGTCACTGAGTTTCTCACTGCAGAGAAAGAAACTGCGAGGAATATTCACAAACACTTCTGTAGAGTCTATGGAGCACCTCCTGTCGACGGAAGTACAGTTAGTCACTGGGCACGGAGGGTGAGGTCATCAGAAAGCGGATCGGCGGAACTCCACGATTTGGAGCGGTCTGGGAGACCGTACACAACTGTCACATCTGACATGTTGCAGCGAGCTGATGTTGTCATTCGCGAGGACAGACGCATTGCGACTCGGTAGTTGGCCCTGCATCTGTCAATCACTAAAGGAAGTCCACGGTGAAGCACTGGCTCCGCCACCTGGACAAGGATTGGTACCGACAGGGCACACACCCCCTTTTTTCTCGCTGGACGAAGGCCATAGATCGGCATAGACGTTACGTGGAAAAATAGGTTCTGTAGATAAAACACCATTCTTTCGTGTTTGGAATTCTCATTATGTTCAGTAAATAATAACTAAAGAAAAAAGTGCAGAGCATTACTTTATGGGAAACCCTCGTGGTATGGAACAAAACAAGAAAGCAATAACTGATAAACCTGGGCTCCCAGATGCCTAAGAGATATTAGCTCTTGTTCGTCTTCGTTACTATGAAAGACATTTCTTCTACTGAACAAGTACCCATAGCTCTTCAAGTAACTATTTTAGAGGTCATATTTACGGACTTATTTTATTGTTTTGGTTCACATTACCTCCTCCAAAAATATGGAATCCAAAAAGTTTGCTGTACAACTGATTTGTATCGCAGTGTCGAAGATGAACAAATGCTCATAGTTTTATATCCAATGTTTCCTAGACATTTTTCTGTTTATGCTATCGATACTACCACCTCTTAGAAGTCGCCTACCCTACAACCTCAGCAATAACACTACCAGTACAGTTTTACACTGTCAGGGGTATAAGAACGATTTTCGCAAATAACTTTCGATCCGGACATTTCCGAATCAGGCTCCCATATCTTAATCTGATACATTTACGCGTCTCCATCATCCTCTCACGGTTTGTAACATCATCATGGAGTCACCCTGTACACACTTGAGTATCTCGGAAATGCACAGCGTGATTCGCTCGTAGTATAACATTTCCGGAACGAACCTGTTTGCTCGTTTCTGTTGCTACCAGTAGCCCCCTTCTTCCCCAGCTGCAGTTCAAATGTTCAAATGTGTGTGAAATCTTATGGGACTTAACTTCTAACGTCATCAGTCCCTAAGCTTACACACTACTTAACCTGAATTATCCTAAGGACGAACACACACACCCATGCCCGAGGGAGGACTCCAACCTCCGCCGGGACCTTCCGCACAGTCCATGACTGCAGCACCTTAGACCGCTCGGTTAATCCCACGCGGCACCTGCAGTTCTTTAAAGACTCGAATTACATGTATCTTCACAGACTGAATACTTTATAGATGGGTTAACGTGTTAAATGTTTGACGTTAAGCATGTAAAAAATTTATGGTTGAAAACGCAAACACTAATTACGTTGATTTTATTAGTTTTGGTTTATTTGCTCTTAGACTAATGAAAAATTCAAGTCAGGACTCGTTGTGAACTATTTACACTTTTCTGATGTATGTGAGGTAATACCTCCAGAACTATGTATCGTACAGTGGCGTAATTTTGAGGGTACATTCAGTAGTACACGTCAATAAAGTCTGCAAAATGTTTTACTGACAGAATTAGCAGTAATGAAGTAAAAATTAAAAAGTGATGTCCGATGGTGCAGTTTTACTGCACGAACAGCGAAAATTTTATTATATTGTGTGGAGTGTCAGTGAGACGATGTTTTGTAATGGTTTGAAATTATGTGTAATGTTTGTTGGAAGTCACTAAGTGCACTCATTCTCGGAAACTGGCTTAATTTAGTTTAGGTAATTTGGATGCCGTACGTTATGCATCTCAAGACGAGTACACAGTTTCTAACTTTAATTCGAGGGCTATCCCTTTATTAATGTCCGACAGGTCGCTAAATGGAAACCGCTCTGAATATGCGATAAAGCTTTGCACCAACGTGTTGGCCAGTGGCTCTAGTATGCCCATCGATAGCGTCACGTCACTCTTTTAAGTTCTGACCGCACGCCGAGCACGTAAAGGTGCCTAGAAAATAGTGTCTCCCTGCAAGTAAGAGTGTCTGTTGAGAAATTTTGCCTGATTTCATGCAGCCCACATAACACAACTGCCGTGCATTTTATTCTTCACTTCAGTTCTCGGCCACAAACGGGAGGGTAAATGAAGACACCCCAGCAGCTTTTTCGGTGGAAAATGTTTGGTCACCCGCCATACAGCCTGGAATTGACTGCCTCAGAGTTTCATCTCTGCCCACATAAACCACTAGCTATGAAGACAACATTTTGTCACAGTGTAGCGAGCTGCAGACCAGCATAGAGAATTGGCGGAAAAAACAGGCGGCTGTCTCATATAACGAGGATACTGGAAAGGTGGTGCAACTCTTTGACAAATGTCTTAAGTCAGAGCGGCGACTATGTAGAGAAGTAGCTAGAAGATGTGATTAAATAAAACAGGTTGCAAATAAAATATTTCTCATTTTCACTGAGGTTTCCATTTCGCGATGTATTGGACCATAATAAAGGAATAGCCCTTGTCCTCACTGTTTCACTACGTTAAATAACGTAATATTACACTTCTTAATGAGTAGGTATGAAAGACTGGATAGCGAATTATTGATGGAGCTGGGAGCCGTTAGATAGGCATCCTCCAAGTGGGAATGTGTATCATTTTAGCCTCTTAGTAATGTAGATTGTGTACGCCATGAAAAGAGGTTATTCCCAACCTGGAGGTAATGAGCCAGCCTTTCTTGAATGTCACTAAACGGGTACTATTCTGGGCATACGAGGCCGGCAGGTGTTTACCGAAATCCACTGCAGGAAAGTTCTGAAGGTCCTGTCAGGAAGTGGCACGTTACAGAAACGACATAGTCGGGAGCAGGAAATGACCAAAGAAAATACCTTCTTTCTGCTCCGTGTTGTGATTAGCTGGAAGGTCTGAAGGTAAAAGAAGTGTTTTTTGGGCGCTCGCGGAAACGGAGATTCTGCAGACCTCGCAGGTGTTCGTTGGCGTGTTCCCTCTGAGGCTGGGCAGTGTTCAAAAGTTTGTTTCCGACGTAAGAGGTGGGTGATCTTCATAAAACAACAACAGGGGAATTGTAGGTCCGCCTCGATGCACATCACTTTTGTTATTTGTTTAGTTATTCCCCAAACTGGTTCCAGCAATAATATCGCCATCATTATGGGTCCTTTAATTCTAAAACACGCAGAAATAACTTAGTTATTAAATCTTGCAAAATGTTATTACATGTGCACTATTTGTTTTTTAAATATTATTCTCTGTATATACAGGGTTATTACAAATGACTGAAGCGATTTCACAGCTCTACAATAACTTTATTGTTTGAGATATTTTCACAATGCTTTGCACACACATACAAAAACTCAAAAAGATTTTTTAGGCATTCACAAATGTTCTATATGTGCCCCTTTAGTGATTCGGCAGACATCAAGCCGATAATCAAGTTCCTCCACAACTCGGCGCAGCATGTCCCCATCAATGAGTTCGAAAGCATCGTTGATGCGAGCTCGCAGTTATGGCATGTTTCTTGGTAGAGGAGGTTTAAACACTGAATCTTTCACATAACCCCACAGAAAGAAATCGCATGGGGTTAAGTCGGGAGAGCGTGGAGGCCATGACATGAATTGCTGATCATGATCTCCACCACGACCGATCCATCGGTTTTCCAATCTCCTGTTTAAGAAATGCCGAACATCATGATGGAAGTGCGGTGGAGCACCATCCTGTTGAAGTCGGCGCTGTCGGTCTCCAGTTGTGGCATGAGCCAATTTTCCAGCATGTCCAGATACACGTGTCTTGTAACGTTTTTTCGCGGAAGAAAAAGGGGCCGTAAACTTTAAACCGTGAGATTGCACAAAAACACGTTAACTTTTGGTGAATTGCGAATTTGCTGCACGAATGCGTGAGGATTCTCTACCGCCCAGATTCGCACATTGTGTCTGTTCACTTCACCATTAAGAAAAAATGTTGCTTCATCACTGAAAACAAGTTTCGCACTGAACGCATACTCTTCCATGAGCTGTTGCAACCGCGCGGAAAATTCAAAGCGTTTGACTTTGTCATCGGGTGTCAGGGCTTGTAGCAATTGTAAACGGTAAGGCTTCTGCTTTAGCCTTTTCCGTAAGATTTTCCAAACCGTCGGCTGTGGTACTTTTAGCTCCATGCTTGCTTTATTCGTCGACTTCCGCGGGCTACGCGTGAAACATGCCCGCACGCGTTCAACCGTTTCTTCGCTCACTGCAGGCCGACCCGTTGATTTCCCCTTACAGAGGCATCCAGAAGCTTTAAACTGCGCATACCATCGCCGAATGGAGTTAGCAGTTGGTGGATCTTTGTTGAACTTCGTCCTGAAGTGTCGTTGCACTGTTATGACTGACTGATGTGAGTGCATTTCAAGCACGACATACGCTTTCTCGGCTCCTGTCGCCATTTTGTCTCACTGCGCTCTCGAGTGCTCTGGCGGCAGAAACCTGAAGTGCGGCTTCAGCCGAACAAAACTTTATGAGTTTTTCTACGTATCTGTAGTGTGTCGTGACCATATGTCAATGAATGGTGCTACAGTGAATTTATGAAATCGCTTCAATCATTTGTAATAGCCCTGTACTTTCATAATACCTAACACAGAAGATATGCCGCAAACAGCAACAACAATATTAAAACCATGCTGTGACGCATAGTAAATAAGGTGTTACGAAAGTATTAACAGAAAACAATATTTTAAAAACCAGCAGTACATATGTAATGATGTTTTACAGAGTTTTGTAACAATGTTATTTCTGCATGTTTTAGATGACGATATTTGTCGCTGAAACTACGAGGGCAGTTCAATAAGTACTGCAACAAATTTTTTATCTCGGCCAAATTTGATTGAAAAAACCGGAAATTTCTTGTGGAATATTTTCAAACATTCCCGCTTCGTCTCGTAAAGTTTCATTGACTTCCGACAGGTGGCAGCGCTGTACGGAGCTGTTAAAATGGCGTCTGTAACGGATGTGCGTTGCAACCAACGGGCAGTGATCGAGTTTCTTTTGGCGGAAAACCAGGGCATCTCAGATATTCATAGGCGCTTGCAGAATGTCTACGGTGATCAGGCAGTGGACAAAAGCACGGTGAGTCGTTGGGCAAAGCGTGTGTCATCATCGCCGCAAGGTCAAGCAAGACTGTCTGATCTCCCGCGTGCGGGCCGGCCGTGCACAGCTGTGACTCCTGCAATGGCGGAGCGTGCGAACACACTCGTTCGAGATGATCGACGGATCACCATCAAACAACTCAGTGCTCAACTTGACATCTCTGTTGGTAGAGCTGTCACAATTGTTCACCAGTTGGGATATTCAAAGGTTTGTTCCCGCTGGGTCCCTCGTTGTCTAACCGAACACCATAAAGAGCAAAGGAGAACCATCTGTGCGGAATTGCTTGCTCGTCATGTGGCTGAGGGTGACAATTTCTTGTCAAAGATTGTTACAGGCGATGAAACATGGGTTCATCACTTCGAACCTGAAACAAAACGGCAATCAATGGAGTGGCGCCACACCCACTCCCCTACCAAGAAAAAGTTTAAAGCCATACCCTCAGCCGGTAAAGTCTTGGTTACAGTCTTCTGGGACGCTGAAGGGGTTATTCTGTTCGATGTCCTTCCCCATGATCAAACGATCAACTCTGAAGTGTATTGTGCTACTCTTCAGAAATTGAAGAAACGACTTCAGCTTGTTCGTAGGCACAAAAATCTTAACGAACTTCTCCTTCTTCATGACAACGCAAGACCTCACACAAGTCTTCGCACCCGAGAGGAGCTCACAAAACTTCAGTGGACTGTTCTTCCTCATGCACCCTACAGCCCCGATCTCGCACCGTCGGATTTCCATATGTTTGGCCCAATGAAGGACGCAATCCGTGGGAGGCACTACGCGGATGATGAAAAAGTTATTGATGCAGTACGACGTTGGCTCCGACATCGACCAGTGGAATGGTACCGTGCAGGCATACAGGCCCTCATTTCAAGGTGGCGTAAGGCCGTAGCATTGAATGGAGATTACGTTGAAAAATAGTGTAGTGTAGCTAAAAGATTGGGGAATAACCTGGTGTATTTCAATGCTGAATAAAACAACCCCTGTTTCAGAAAAAAAATGTGTTGCATTACTTATTGAACTGCCCTCGTAGTTTGGGGAATAAGTAAACCCACATTTGCCATATTGTTATTTTTTGTGTGCGAACACGGACCAATGGAAGAGTTCCAAGATATGCTGGTGATCCTCATTCCTGGTGATCCTCATCATAAACTAAGTCATTTTCCCACTAAGGGGGGCCGGCCGTTGTGGCCGAGCGGTTCTAGGCGCTTCAGTCTCGAACCGTGCGGCCGCTACGGTCGCAGGTTCGAATCCTGCCTAGGGAATGGATGTGTGTGTGATGTCCTTAGGTTAGTTACGTTTAAGTGGTTCTAAGTTCTAGGGGACTGAAGACCTCAGATGTTAAGTCCCATAGTGCTCAGAACCATTAGAACCCACTAAGGGAAATCTACGAGAATCAGAAGTACGTTTCCGAGGGCGGGAGTCGGATTCTGAACAGACAATTTCAAATTTTCTACGCATGTATTGTTCAGGATAGGCGTGTATTGTGACCGTTGAATCCTTACATTACATTTACAGAGTCAATAGCCAGCGGTTTTAGTGATCGAGAAGGACTTGGCGAGGTTTAAATTATATTTGTTTCCGGAGAAATTTGTTTGATTCTTTTCTGACTCTTTTCCTGTTGAGTTTAAACAGTGTTCATGTTTTGCAGTTGTGGTTTTTATCGGAGCTAGTTGCTGGTGTTTTGAACTGTTAGCGCTGGACATAGTCCATTCCAGTGGTCGGCTCTCAGAATCTTACCTGAATGTTCATTGCTGTGCAAAACTTAAGGGCGGGGTAGGTAAAGTAACATAAGTAACATAATGTATTAACTCTCTTTGGAACTGAATAAAAGTGGGGGAGCCTGTTCACAAAAATGGTTCAAATGGCTCTGAGCACTATGGGACTTAACATCTGAGGACATCAGGCCCCTAGACTAAGAATTACTTAAACCTCACTAAACTAATGACATCACATACATCCATGCCCGAGGGAGGATTCGAACCTGCGACTGTAGCAGCAGCTCGGTTCCGGACTGAAGCGCCTAGAACCGTTCGGCCACAGCGGCCGGCGAGGCTATAATCATGTCAGAAACCGTTTCAAATGAATCACCTAACTGCGAATGACATTTCCACTAACGAGCTTCCCTTTTATACCTTGTGTACGCGATACTGTTGCCATCTGTATATATGCATTCCCTATCCAATGACTTTTGTCACCTGAGTGTATATTGCAGGCGGCCGGGGTGGCCGAGCGGTTCTAGGCGCTACAGTCTGGAACCGCGCGACCGCTACGGTCGCAGGTTCGAATCCTGCCTCGGGCATGGATGTGCGTGATGTCTTTAGGTCAGTTACGTTTAAGTAGTTCTAAGTTCTAGGGGACTGATGACCTCAGATATTAAGTCCCATAATGTTCAGAGCCATTTGAACCATTTGTATACTGCAGCAATTCTTTGTATGTGTGATCCAAGTTTCAACGAGCTATGTTAACTTGACAGTGACACACATCATGCGAAAGTTACCTCTGTCCTTAAGTTTCGCACACCGTTGTACTTAAGAAGCTACACGGTATTTTATTAATGATTTTGCAGCAGTGAGTACACTAAACCTTTCTCGCAGGTCAAAGAGAGCTGGCGGCCCATATATATGAACTCATTTGACAGGTACGACAATGCAGAGAATTAATCCAAATTCGCCAAGAAGCACTACCAAATAAATATATGAAGTAGTACGTGCATTACGAAGACTGCGTGGGTTGCAGGGAGTGTAGACGATGGAATTGTAGCCTGCGTCATCTTCCGGTGGTAATACGTGATTCATGTGCGTAAGTGTATTCAATCAAAAATATTCGTTTTAATTGTAACAAGGGACTTCATTTTCTAAGTAGTACGTGCATTACGAAGACTGCGTGGGTTTCAGGGAGTGTAGACGATGGAATTGTAGCCTGCGTCATCTTCCGGTGGTAATACGTGATTCATGTGCGTAAGTGTATCCAAACAAAAATATTCGTTTTAATTGTAACAAGGGACTTCATTTTCTATGTCGTTTTTTCAAAAAGCGCCAAACTACGCGCCGAAAACACGTATTATGGGGAGCTTGCTGTGCTGTTGCAAGCCGTTTCGTTTCAGGTTGCATGTAAAGGGTTTCGTGCAAAAGAGGTAACAAAAGAGCAATAAAAATTGAAATGTATTGCATACTACTACAGGGAGAAAATTATTTAAAATTCAGATCTGTCACCGACGGCGAGTGAACGAAGGTCAGGCCAAAATGTAGTTGAACACGTGACGGTGCGGTCAGCTGGCCCGCCCGCCTACAGCTCGACTCGTATGGTCAAAACAAGGACAGCCAACAACGCCCGGGCCTCGCTTGATAACTCCTAATTGATCTGTCAGCATAAGCAGTGACGGTACAAATAAAAACAGGTAGACCTGTAGACAACATTATGTAACAACTTGTACGTGGTTATTCTCGCGGTGGTCTAGTAATTCAACAGTTATCTTCCTCACGCACCATAAGAGCTACTGCAATGATGAGGAGTCTGGATTTTTGGAGCAATGGGATTAAAGTCCCTGTCCGGTAAACCACATTTTTTTAGGCAAATTAATAACAGTGCTGGGATGGTCCCTTTGAAGCAGATGCGGCCGATGTACTTCGTCATTCTTAATTGCGTCCTTGTGCTTCATCTCTAATTATAAACTCTTCCACAGGGCGGTTAATCGCAAACCTTCCTCCCTCTCTGTCTTACAAGAGGACTGCAACTATTCGTCATCACCGGTTTCAACTAAATTTGTGGTACATGATGGACTTGGCCAGAAATGAAAGTAACAGAAGTGGGGCAGCACATGACCAAGCGATTGGAAAAAATAGCGTTTTTGGCGGTGTTGTGCCACAGCATGTGCCATTTATGTTAGCGTAGGCTCCAGGCAGCGGTTGGCGCAGGGGGAAGAGTAGTCAACGGTAATCCGAGGGCTGGGGACTGGGTGTTGTGTGTCCTTCATCATCATTTTGCCGGCACGGTAGCTCAGCGTGCTTGATCAGAGGGTTAGCTACCCCCTGTAATAAAGAACTGAGTGAACGGATCAACAAAGAACCTGAACGGATGTCATCGGACGTCCGCCACGAACAAAATGGCTCTGAGCACTATGGGACTTAACATCTGAGGTCATCAGTTCCCTAGAACTTAGAACTACTTAAACCTAACTAACCTAAGGACATCACACACATCCATGCCCGAGGCAGGATTCGAACCTGCGACCGTAGCAGTCGGGCGGCTCCGGACTGAGCGCCTAGAACCGCTAGACCACAGCGGCCGGCCGGCCACGAACAAATTCATCGACCAATATGGAGCAAAATGAGATTTAAAAAAAAGAGAGGGTAATTGGGTCGGGTCCCTAAGCGGGAACTATTTTTGTTTGTTCACGCTACATTACAAAATCAAAATAGTGCTCAACAGTTATGTTTATTAATATTTTCATAAAAAGCTTGAAAAGCAAAGGAAATTTTAGACTGAGGTTCAAAATACGGTGGACGAGTACGTGGTAAAATATACGAATGTCATCACCACTTCATCAAAGTCTTGGTGAACTTACAATTGCCTCTACAAAAAAGTTTTCGCTGACATGACGATCCCCTCTGCGCAGGACAACAAATTTATTCTCTTAACTGACTCGTGTGAACAACCAACAAATCTACAGGTATATGGTGAGATTTATCAAGATGAAGAAGATTTGCCATCGTACAGTTAAAAGTTACTGCCCACAAATGCACTCAGCTAGTACATCCCTGCGTAGTCTGTTTTTATCATCAAGTAAAGAATTTGATTAAAAAGTTTCAAAGCTATTCTAAACTCATAGGGAGAGAAAAAGAAATCATACCCCGAGAAGAATGCATCAAAATACAATCCGTTGTACATCACCGATCATCTTCGCCAATACGTATTTGCTGTCAAACTGTACGATGAGCGAGTACGTAAACCAAGTTTGTTTTTCTGCAGAATCTTTAAAATAACGAAGTAATTGTAAAAATCCGGCGTTCATAGCGTGAGAAAGATGCCGAGAAAATTACTGTTACGATGAATCTCACCCCAGCACGTGTAAATCATCAACTATAAAATAATAAAATATCTTTTTTTTTTTTTACGCAAGAAGTTGTCGTACATCCCTTACAATACCGTCTTGGAAATTTATTTGTAATCCCAAATGTTCGAATGCATTTCTTCTTCATGCCTTTTATGAAAATATTAGTAAATACAGTATATTGAGCATATTTCGGCTTATTTCCAGTGTGACGTAAAAACTGAAAAAAAGTTCCCGCTTAGGGACACTACTCAAAGATCCATGGATTACCATTCAGTGCTCTTTCAGCTGCGCCAACCGCTGACTGGAATTTACGCTAACATACATCACCCATGCCTCAGCTGACACACGCCCCCCCCCCCCCCACCCCCAACCCCCCACCCCCCGCCCCCACCAAGAAAAGAAAAACGCTTCCTATTCTTTCATTTCTGGCCAAGCCGTGCACATACCATCATATAACATAAATCTGGACGAAATCGGTGCTGAAGAGTAGGCATGGTTCACTTGTTCGACATTGTCGGACTACAGTTGAAGAGAATAGAGTTTTCGGAACGCTGCTCATAGATTTCAGTATCACTCGGAGAAGCTGCAGTCTTTGCAGCACAACAAATTCATGCTTGACAGCCTTCATCCATTCTTTCATCGCAGCACTTCTGTACTACTAAAGAATTAAAGATAGGAAATCTGTGTCTTTTTTCTATTTTTTTCGAGACATCAAATTTCTGGCCGGTCCGATGCGGCTAGCCACTAGTTCGTATCTTGCGCAACATCTTCAGCTCAGTGTTACAGTTGCATCCTACGTCCTCAGTTATTTATCAGATGTGTCCCTGTCCCAAACTTACCCCCTACAGCTCCCTCTAGTACCAAGGAACTTATTTCATGATGTCTTAACACATGTCCCATCGTTCCGTTCCTTCATCTTGTCAGTGTTTTCCATTTTTTGCTTTCTTCGCCGATTCTGCGGAGAATCTCCTAACTCCTTTTCAATCTACTTAATTTTCAACATCCTTTTATAATACTAGAACTCAAATATTTCTATTCAAAAATTCAAATGGCTCTGAGCACTATGGGACTTAAATTCTGAGGTCATCAGTCCCCTAGAACGTAGAACTACTTAAACCTAACTAACCTAAGGACCTCACACACATCGATGCCCGAGGCAGGATTCGAACCTGCGACCGTAGCAAATATTTATATTCTTCTCACACCTTCCCACACTCCGTTGTTCGCCTCCATGCAATGTTCTCCTGGCCAGGAACACCGTATTTGGAAAAAATTTTAAAGCTCGAAAAACATATGTGAAGCGTTGTTCTCGCCCCTACTGGGGAATGGAAATGTTGTCTTTGGTGGAATACTGAAACCAGCCAGATGTTATAATTCGATGATTGAGAAGCACAGAAGGTACGTTGTAGGACAGAAAAGGCTGTGGACACCGCCTCCTAGATTGAAGCCGTATTCCTTTAACTTTGGAAAGGTGTTAGACACACTGATGTACAATAGTTTAAGCAAAATACTATCTGACGGATTATCACAGCAGTTTTGTGACTTAACTGGATAATTTCTAGCAAATAAAACACAACAATTCGCTCTTTGGGAGAGATGTATTCAGACATATAAGTAGCTTTGATGGTTTCTAGAGACCATTACCGTTCACAATACAGACTAATGACCTAATGTATAACGTCGGAAGTTTGGCTATTCGCAGATGATGACATAGTATATGGAGAAATCACAAAGCTAGAAAACCTGTAGTAAAATACAAGAACAGCTGTAGAAAATCGACACTTGATACAGGGACTGTCAGCTCACCTACAACATATGTAAGGATGTAAGGTATCGCGCACATGACTGCTGAACAGTCATTAGAAACAGTCATATCCATTAAATAAGTGACAATGTGACTGCGGAGCGATTTAAAAATGGTTAAAATGGCTCTGAGCACTATGGGACTTAACATCTGAGGTCATCAGTCCCCTAGACTTAGAACTACTTAAACCTAGCTAACCTAAGGACATCACACACATCCGTGCCCGAGGAGGATTCGAACCTGCGACCGTAGCAGCAGCGCGGTTCCGGACTGAAGCGCCTAGAACCGCTCGGCCACAGATGCCGGCGGAGCGATTTAAAGTGGAATTAAAACTCAAAACTAGTCATAGGGAAGGCAAATGCCCCACCGGTATTTATTGGAAGAATGTCCAGCAAGTAAAGTGCACCCCTGAAGGAGGTGTCATAGAAAATCCTAGTTCGAACGAATAACTGATTATTGCTTTTCAGTGTGGAGCGCTTGGCTAGAGGACTAATTGAGGAAAGGAAAAATGTTTTAAAAAAGCAGCGTATAGAGGGGGGATGACAGTGCTTCACTCAGCCACGTTCAGTAAGGTGGGCTGCAGAGTATGAACACAGAGTGTAAACTGATGAACAAAAAGGTTACAACACTACCTGCCACGAGACTGAATGCCACATAGTGGCATTGTAGGCGCGTGTCGCGCAAAGGAAAGTGTGTAAGCGGAGTAGGGAGAAACAGAAAATCCGATTCGAGCCAGGAACAAGGAAATAATCAGACACAGGCAACTTTGATAAAGGGCAGATCGTTATGACCAGGCGCATGGGAACGGCTGATTCCGAAATGGGGAAGCTACCGTCACAGGCCTCTATGAACAGTGGCTAAGGGCCGGTGAAATCACGAGTAGGGTACAAGGTGTGAGACGCCACGCCTCAATACAGAACGTGGATGTTGGAGGCTTGACCACCCCATAAAGCAGGACAGGCGGAGATCTGTGGCGATCTGAATACAGAGTACAGCGCTGATGTAGACACAAGTGTTCGGCGCACACCGTTCAGCATACGTTGTTGAACATGGGGCTCTGCATCGGACAACCCCTACACATGTACATGTTCGTCGCCATTGGAACATGGCGACGCACGCCATCGTCAGTTACGAATGCAGTGAGGACACGATCATTGAGATTGGAAAGGTTTAAAAAAGCAGCGCATTTTGTCCAGCCTGTCCGCAGCTCGTGGTCTCGCGTTAGCGTTCTCGCTTCCCGAGCACGGGATCCCGGGTTCGATTCCCGGCGGCGTCAGGGATTTTCTCTGCCTCGTGATGACTGGGTGTTGTGTGTTGTCCTTAGTTTAGTTAGGTTTAAGTAGTTCTAAGTTCTAGGGGACTGATGACCATAGCTGTTAAGTCCCATAGTGCTCAGAGCTATTTGAACCATTTGATTTTTTGTCCAGCCTGTTCCAATGGCGACCCAAATATACAGTGAGTTACGATTGCAGTGGGGACAGGAACATCGAGATTGGATCGTGGATGACTGGAGATCTGTCTCCTGGTCGCATCAATCGTATTCCTTGTTACACTAGGTCGATGATCAGGCGTGCTCAGATACGCTCTCAACCAGACGAACAGGCGAGGGGATGCTCGGAACAAGCAGTTCGCCACAAACGCAGGTTAGTGGGGGCTGCGGGGGGCATTAACCTGAACTTCCATTGGACTTGAGGTAGCATCACAGCTACGTGAACATTATTACGGATTACCTCAATCCTTCTATGTTTGATGTCTTCCCTAACGACGATGCCATTTTCCAGTAGGATAACCGTCAGTGTCACAAGGCCAGAACCGGGCTACAGTGGTTTGATGTCACGCCCACGGAAGTCGCTTTCTCTGAACTCGATATAACACATCTGGTACGCTGTCGGCCGCCAGCTCCGCGACCACAAACCACCCAGTCGTAATTCAGAGGAATTGCATCACTTTTGCTTAGATATCTGATGCCACATGCCTCCAGAAACCTACCAAGTACTTGCGAAATCCATGCCAGGCAGAATAGCTTTTGCACTGTATTATGAAGGTGAATCAACACGCTAGTAAGCAGGTGGCCGTAATGTTTGGTTCGTCGGTGTACTACGAATTAAGTACGTAGATGGTGTGCGGTACTAATGGAGTGACCATCGCAGCCGTGAGCGCGCAGGCGCGGAGAGCGGGTTCCGCAGCGTCCCGTGAGGTGGGCGCTGCCCGGTGCTGCTGACCTCGCCTCGCCGGCTGTATTAGGAGCACGGCAGGGCAGCGCAGGGCAGGGCAGGCTGGCCGCCTGTACCGGTATGCGGCAAGCAGACGCCGCGCCGCGCGCTGACCGTCCAGATGTCATTCACCGGATCCACAGCGCCCGTGGCTACTGCCGACCGAGCCAACCAGAGAGCAACACGTCACCTCCCATATGCTTCAATGCACGCGGTGCCCCGTGATTCGCACATGAAGTGAAATCGTGTCAGAAAGCGAATAAAGCTGTAGGGCAGTAGTTCCAACCTCTCTTAGACCATTAACACTGAGGAATGCAATCAGACATTAGCTAGTACCCCCTCCCAACGTCTCAGTGGTGTCTGTTGTCCCCTCCCCTTCCCCCACACTGTCACCAACTTTAGCACCTAACTAAACTGTAGAATGAAAGACTTATTGGAACTCTTTTATTTTTAAAATGATGAGAGATGAACGATATTTAGTTTGTGTGTGTGTGTGTGGGTGGGTGTGTGTGTTAAAATGAATCACAAATGAATTTGTGGTGCATCGCAACTGCTACCCACAAATCATGAGACAACAAAGCTGACTAACTACAGTGAGGGTAGGCACTTGCTACAAAACACGCTTCTCCTGCATTACTCCTCTCCATTGCGGTACCTGCTTGGCCTGTACACTGCAAACCCTTTTACACGGAAGAACCAAAGAAATTGGTACAGCCGGCCGGTGTGGCCGTGCGGTTAAAGGCGCTTCAGTCTGGAACCGCGTGACCGCTACGGTCGCAGGTTCGAATCCTGCCTCGGGCATGGATGTGTGTGATGTCCTTAGGTTAGTTAGGTTTAATTAGTTCTACGTTCTAGGCGACTGATGACCTCAGAAGTTTAGTCGCATAGTGCTCAGAGCCAAATTGGTACAGCTGCCTAATATCGTGCAGGGCCCCCGGAAGCACGCAGAATGCTGATGCAACATGACGTGGCATGGACTCGACTAATATCCGCAGTAGTACTGGAGGGAAATAAAACCATGAATCCTGCTGGGCAGTCCATACATCCGTAAGAGAGCGAGTGGGTGGGGATCTCTTCTGAATAGCGCGTTGCAAGGAATCCCAGATAATGTTACTGTCCGGGGAGTTGTGGACAGCGGAAGTTTCAAACTCAGTAGTTTTCCTGGAACCACCCTGTAATAATTCTGGACGTGTGACGTGTCGCATTGTCGAGCTGGAATTTCCCAAGTCCGTCGGAGTGCACAATGGACTTGAATGGATGCAGTTCATCAGACACTATGCTTACGAACGTGTCACCTGTCAGAGTCGTATCTAGACGTATCTGGGGCCTCACATCACTCCAAATGCACACGCCCTGCACCATTATAGAGCCTCCACCAGCTTGAAAAGTCCAGTGCTAACATGCAGGGTCCATGGATTCATAAGGTAGTCTCCATACCGGTAAACGTCCATTTGAAACGAGACTCGTCCGACCAGGAAACATGTTTCCAGTCATCAACAGTCCAATGTCGGTGTTGAAGGGTCCAGGCGAGGCGTAAATATTTGTGTCGTGCAGTCATCAAGGGCACACGAATGGGTCTTCGGCTCCGACCGGCTGTATCGATGATGTTTCGTTGAATGGTTCGCAGGCCGACACTTGTTGATGGCCCAGCACTGAAATCTGCAGCAGTTTGCGGGAAGGGTTGCACTTCTGCCACGATGAAGAATTCTCTTCAGTCGTCGTTGTTCCAGTTCTTGAAGGACCTTTCTCCGGCCGCACTGATGTGGGAGATTTGATGTTTTACCGGGTTCCTGATATTCACGGTACACTCGTGAAATGGTAGTAAAGAAAAAGCCCCTCTTCATCGCTACCTTGGAGATGCTGTGTCCCACCGCTCGTGCGGTGATTGTAACATCACGTTCAAGCTCACTTAAATTTTGCTAACCTGGCATTGTAGCAACAGTAACAGATCTAACAACTGCGCTGGACACTTATTGTATTATTAGGCGTTGCCCACCGCAGCGCCGTATTCCGCCTGTTTATATATTTCTGTATTTGAATACGCATGGCTATACCAGTTTGCTTCAGGCTTCATTGTAAAATCAAACAAGTTCGGATGTGTGCACGGTACTTATTGTTCGTATGGACTGTATTTACTGTTGGTAAATCACTTCATTGCTGCACTCCTTACCTCTGAACTCACAGAAATAGGACGACTTCAGGCTGTAAATAGTTTTTGTCTAACCACTCCAATAATAATAATGAAACTGTGTACAGGAGTTTAGCAGCCTTCATGTAGTTACCGCTGTGGCATGCTGTCAATTAACTCACTTATCTGTTTCAAAGCGGGCAACGAAGCAATTTCTGGACTACTGCAGATACTATCTACAACTTGGAGGAGACATTTTCTTGAGATTACGTACGTGTCTCACTTTTATCGTCAGCGACGTGCGCAACAAAGCGCAACATTTGTGTGTAGTGGGTGGACTATGTGAGGAATCTGTAACTTCCACCGCATTAATGCTACTAACTGAGAAAAGTTATTATTGATAACTGATATAATCAGTATTGCAAAATTGTGATAATTGTAACGATCTCTTGAAAGCAGTTTAGTTTCTTGACTGAAACAGAATCGAATCATTTAGTTTTTACCCCTCAGAAGATTTCATTTTACCTGTCAACGGGAAATTACCCCCAGGTTGGGAACCACTGCTGTGGGGGTCAGTTATGAAAATTTAATCATCACCTCTGAAAACATAAAGTTGCGGAATTGCTTTTCTGTTTGAAGGTACGTGCGTGCTTCCTGATACGCACTGATATCCCCGCCGGCCGGAGTGGCCGAGCGGTTCTAGGCGATACAGTCAGGAACCGCGCGACCGCTACGGTCGCAGGTTCGAATCCTGCCTCGGGCATGGATATGTGTGATTGCCTTAGGTTAGTTAGGTTAATTAGTTCTATGTCTAGGGGACTGATGACCTCAGATGTTAAGTCCCATAGTGCTTAGAGCCATTTGAACCATTCGAACAACGATGCAACAATCCACGCTGACGTAAATTGAAGGTGGAGAGGGGGAGAAAGGAAAGGGATCACTGGTGTCACTTGCATCGGGACATTACGCGGGATCAGCGGCAACAAATGAAAATGTGTACCCCACTGGTATTCGAACCCGGGTTATCCAGTTTACTAGGCACGTGCGTTAGTTACTGCGCCATTCGACATAGTGGTATCGCAGCACCCGATCTCGTGTGGTAATCTCAGAGAGCGGACATGGAGGAAATGGACAGATACTGTGGACAGGTGGCGCTCGATGGAAATGTGTATCGGCCATGAGGCGTGCCGAGATGGTCCGCGCAGTTGCGATAACCCTGTGTCTCGCATAGCGCAGTGTTCGACGCTGCTACCTAGTAAACAGGAGGTCCCTCTAATCCCAGTCCGGCACATATTTTCATTCGTCGCTGCTGATTCCGCGTAATGTCCCAATGCAATTGACACCAGTGGTCCACTCCCTTTCGTTTCTTATCTCTCCAAACCATTTCAGATGAGGATAGCTCGAGAGAGAATGTACGTTGGAGGACAGAGAAGGCAGTGGACACCGCCACCCAGATTGAAGCCGTATTCCTTTAACTCTGGAAAGATGTTAGACACACTGATGCCTGATAGTTTAAGCAAAATACTAGCTGACGGATTATCAGAACAGTTTTGTCACTTAACTGGATAACACAACAATTCGCTCTTTGGGAGGGATGGATTCAGACATATAAGTAGCTTCGATGATTTCTAGAGGGTATGGGACCATTACCGTTCACAATACAGACTAATGACCTAATATATAACGTCGGAAGTTTGGCTATTCGCAGATGATGACATAGTATATGGAGAAATCACAAAGCTAGAAAACCTGTAGTAAAATACAAGAACAGCTGTAGAAAATCGACACTTGATACAGGGATTGTCACCTCACCTACAACATATGTAAGGATGTAAGGTATCGTGCACATGACTGCTGAACAACTGACAATAAGCTCCGTATAGTCAAGCCCACAACGCGTGTGTGGTGTACTTCCTTTCAGCCCCATCGACGGGACGAGGTTCTCCTTACTCGGCTTCGAATAGGCCACAGCCCTATGACGCATGGCTTCCTGCTCCGGCGAGAGGACCCTCCAATTTGTGGTGCTTGCGGCGTCCAGGTCACTGTGCGCCACGTTTTATTGGATTGCGTTTTATTTTCTGACCAGCGGGTCGCGGCTGACTTGCCAGCGGACCTGCCATCTCTTTTTGGCAACACTCGGACGAATGTGGTTAAAGTTTTAAAGTTCTGTGCCCTGTCAAATGTTTTTACAAAGATTTTAGGGAGAGGATTTTAATTTGCTCACTGTGTGACAAGCTCGCCCATATTTTATGTAAGTGGCCAGCCAATAACAATTTCCTGTGACATTCTTGTTGCTATGTTTCCCCTTTCCTTAGGTTTTACTTTCTTATGTAGCATTTTCCTTCTTTTCCTGCTTTCTTTGAGTGTGTGCTTTAGTTTTCTTAGGTCTGTCCACATTCGTTCCTTTTAATGTGTGTCAGGGCGCTGATGACCTCGATGTTGAGCGCCCATAAGCCCCAACACACCACCACCACCACCACCACATGACTGCTGAACAGTCACTGTCCATTAAATAAGTGACAATGTGACTGAGGAGCGACTTAAAAATGGTTAAAATGGCTCTGAGCACTATGGGACTTAACATCTGAGGTCATCAATCCCCTAGACTTAGAACTACTTAAACCTAACTAACCTAAGGACATCACACACATCCACGCCCGAGGCAGGATTCGAACCGCGACCGTAGCGGTCGCGCGGTTGCAGACTGTAGCGCCTAGAACTGTTCGGCCACTCCGGCCGGCACGACAAGTATTCAGTAACATATAACACAGTGGTTGGGTGGACAGAAAGGAACTTTAAACGAAAAGGGAACAGAGGTCCTGGCGGACCGAGAAAAAGATAGGAATCGTAACAGGCCACAATTGCCCTACTAAGAAAAGTGCAGAAAAAGAAGAAGACGCAATCATTCTTCCACGACTACGGTAACCACTGTCTCATGGCAAAAACAGAGTGTCTTACCTCTGCGATGCAGAGATCGTCCAACGTACAAGTTATAAAGCTGTGCTTATGTGTAGCATTTCAATTAGATTTATATATGTATTAATGGTGTTTTGATGTTTCCCAGATCGATATTGTTATCAAAGACCATAATGATTTTAATTTGACCCTTCGCGGATGTAGACCTGCACAGAATGTAAGTAATTCTGTGTTTCTGCTGTGGGGCATACAAAGTGTTCTCGTGTTATATAGGTATCCATACATGTGATTGTTTATCCTCTGTATCAGATGCCACTGACGCTAGGCGCGTGCCCGAGTACTGCTCTGGTGAATAAACGCTTTTGAAGTGCAACTCGTGGTATGCAACAAGCTGTCCTCTTTCAAACCACTCGCCTGTTGCAGAAGACTGCCGCTCCGGAAGCCAGCCGCATTAAACTAGGTTCGCGATGGCCAGGAAAGGACGCGCAAGGCTACCTTGGGAACGCGAGCAGAGAACAATGCCTCAAAGTCGTCTTCGCCAGTAGACGACTGCGCCCACTCGTTCGGCGGCGCTTAACCTCCGCGGCGGCCGCTGCTGGTGCTCGCATTTCCATACATCTGCCTTGCAGCAGGGAACGGAATGCGCAGCGCCAACGAGCCTCCGGCCGTCGGCCAGGCAGTGGTAGTCGCAGCCGCTGCCGCCCACCGTGTTGCGGTACTCGCCCACGGCGGACTCACCAATGTCGGCCGCTGGCAGTGCGGCGCCCACGCCTTTGAAAGCAAAACAACTGGCAGACAACTGCCCTGTCCTGAAGGAAGTCTCCTTACCACACTTCCGGCCTGCCAGCCGCATTCCAAGCCCAATCTTTACGGCGGAGACATTCATAAGCGTGATATATATACCACTGTAGGCGATGAGGTATTGTCATTGTTATCGTTGTTTATAAGGATACGCGACAGCACGGCCATTAGCGCTAGCATTCACGTAATTAAAGTTGCGTCGCCGTACTTAAATACAAATGTTAGCACGTTATTTTCTGAAGGTGCAGGCTATAACATACTACAATGAAGCTCCAAAGAAATTGGTATAGACAAAGAAATGGATCTGAGCACTATGGGACTTAACTTCTGAGGTCATCAGTCCCCTAGAACTTAGAACTACTTAAACCTAACTAACGTAAGGACATCACACACATACATGCCCAGGCAGGATTCGAACCTGCGACCGTAGCGGTCGCGCGGTTCCAGACTGTAGCACCTAGAACCGCTCGGTCACTCCGGCCGGCTGGTACAGACATACGTATTCAAATATAGAGATATCTAAACAGGCAGAACACGGCGCAGCGGTCGACAGTGCCTATGTAATACAACAAGTATCTAGCGCAGTTGTTAGATCGGTTACTGCTGCTGCAATGGTAGGTTATCAAGATTAGAGTGAGTTTGGACGTGGTATTATAGTCGGCGCACGAGCGATGGGACACAACATCTCAGAGGTAGCGATGAAGTGGGGATTTTCCCGTACGATAATTTCACTAGTGTACCGTGAATATCAGGAATTCGGTAAAACACCAAATCTCCGACATCGCTGCGGACGGAAAACGATCCTACAAGAACGGTACCAACGACGACAGAAGAGAATCGTTCGACGTGACAGAAGTGCAACCCTACCGTAAATTGTTGCAGAATTCAACGTTGGGCCGTCAACAAGTGTCAAAGAAGCGTCAGCGTGCGAGCCATTCAACGAAACACCATCGATATGGGCATTCGGAGCCGAAGGCCAACTCGTGTACCCTTGATGGCTGCACGACACAATGCTTTATGCCTCGCCTGGGCCCTTCAACGCCGACGCTGGGCTGTTGACGACTGGAAACATGTTCCTTGGTCGGACGAGACTCGTTTAAAATTGTATCGAGCAGATGGACCTATACGGGTATGGAGACAATCTCATGAAAACGTGGACTCTGCATGTCAGCAGGGGACTCGTGGAGGCTCTGTAATGCTGTGGGGAGTGTGCAGTTGGAGTAATATGGGACACCAGATACATCTACATACGACTCTGACAGGTGGTATGTGCGTAAATATCCTGTCTGATCACCTGCATCCATACATGTCCATTGTGCGTTCTGACGGACTTAGGCAATTTCAGCAGGATAATGAGACACTCCACACGTCCAGAATTGCTGCAGAGTGGCTCCAGGAACATTCCTCTGAGTTTAAACGCTTCCACTGGCCGCCAGACCCCCGACATGAACATGTTGTTCAGAAGAGATCTCCACCCTCTCGTACTCTTACGGATTTATGGACTGCATTGCAGGATTCATGGAGTCAATTCCCTCCAGCATTACTTCAGACATTAGTCGAGTTCACGCCACTTCGGTTTGGCGCTTCTGCGTGCTCGCGGGGGCCCTACATTATACTAGACAGGAATACCAGTTTCTTTGGCTCTTCAGTTTGTTACTGCACTGCTCCTGTTTGCCCCTTTCGGTGGCTACTGCTTTCCCCGTGTTTTTTCCAGCCTAAAGATAATGAGTTGGTATTTTCATAATTCCCCCTAAATCGACATTGATCGAAGCATACGAGGCCAGCTCGAGGTCGAGATATTTCCTCATGATGGCTAATATTTCCACTGATACAAGTTGCAATGAATCATTTCAGGAAGCAGCTTTTATAAAAAGCGCTGTAAGTCAATGACCGTTGGAAATTTGTACATTGTGCTGCTAGAATGGAAGGAAGACATAAATCTATACGTATATTTTGTAACTACACTAGTAATAAAACTGTAAAAGCGTCGTGTCTGTTTGAAAACAAAAATCTCCGAAATTACTAGACAAGTTTTCATGGGGTTTTAATAGGTAATGTGAGCATAGCTTGAGTCAACAGATAGGTTTTATTTCATCAAAATCGAGTCACGGAAGAAAGTAAAGCAAAGTTTTATGTCCAACCGTTATATTTTCTGTTTGTTTGCGCACGCTAATTTCCGAAACTACTAGACGAATTTTCATAGGGTTTTTACAGGTAACTTGAGCGTAGTTTGGGGCAACATATAGGGTTTATTTCATCTAAATGGGAACATGGCAAAAATATCTTAACTTACAGTTTTATCTAGAATCGTCTTTTCAGCTTTGTACTTCAGATATTTAACCATTACGGGCTAGTACAATAGAAAAACCTACAGAAGGCGCTGTTAGTTTCTTAGTACACGAAAGAACCAATAGATGGCGATGTTCGTTTTTTAAATTCAGTGACAGGCGTATTTTCACAGTCTGCGACAGTGACAAAATTAAGTACTGCAATTTTATCTTTACAAATACAAAGAAACACTGAACCTACTTTCCAGGATATACGAGTTTACTTATGTCACATTGTGCATTAAAAACTTAACGACATTGCTTTGCTTCTTTCGACAAGTTTTATTTACATTCTTTGGCAGTAAAAAAGAATTTAACTTCTCTTTGCGATTAGGGCGCGTACTCATATTTAGATTTCAAAAAAAATGGTTCAAATGGCT
Source organism: Schistocerca serialis cubense (assembly GCF_023864345.2). Classification (NCBI taxonomy): domain Eukaryota; kingdom Metazoa; phylum Arthropoda; class Insecta; order Orthoptera; family Acrididae; genus Schistocerca; species Schistocerca serialis. The sequence goes on along the minus strand of NC_064639.1, from coordinate 215,151,233 downwards.
CTGAGCACTATGGGACTTAACTTCTGAGGTCATTAGTCCCCTAGAACTTAGAACTACTTAAACCTAACTAACCTAAGGACATCACACACATCCGTGCCCGAGGCAGGATTCGAACCTGCGACCGTTGCGGTTTCGCGGTTCCAAACTGCAGCGCCCATAACCGCGCGGCCACTTCGGCCGGCTATATTTCGATTTCGTTTCTTTTACCAACAAACGGTCGTGTCTCTCGGAATACCCCAGAACGGCTAAAAGACAGAGGGCTGTGTGGTTTCAAGAATCCAAAGAAGATCGTGAGGTGAGACTAGCCGTGACTCGAGATCAGGCGTTAATTTGCTTTTTGGAAACTCGTTCCGAAAGCGAGACATAACATAACTCTGATGGGGAGCGTCATGCATTATCTCGCTCCTGCGAACCCATCATTCACAGAGGCTTAATGCAACATTATGAGGGGAAAATTTTAACGGTAAGTGCCATAAGTGAGTGAGCTTTTATATTCACGATCATATTCCTAACAATTTATCATTTCTCTTCAAACGCACACAATGCCCGATGAGCGTGTGTTACGCTATGAAAATAAGCAAAGAACAGTAGCAGGTGCTGCGTTTTGAGGGTGTGCACTTTGGCGTCCGCTGCTTTTCGGATGGTCAGCTCTTCGTGCGTCTCTCCCGTCTTAGAGAAGCGAATAAGCTCTTCGTTTATGTCCCCGATGGTATGCTTCAAATTTTGTATACAAAGAAGCTTTATAAGTAAAAAATAAATGCCGGCCGTGGTGGCCGTGCGGTTCTAGGCGCTGCAGTCTGGAACCGAGCGACCGCTACGGTCGCAGGTTCGAATCCTGCCTCGGGCATGGATGTGTGTGACGTCCTTAGGTTAGTTAGGTTTAAGTAGTTCTAAGTTCTAGGGGACTGATGACCTCAGATGTTAAGTCCCATAGTGCTCAGAGCCATTTGAACCATTTTTTAAAAAATAAATTGCACGTGTACGAAGTTTTTGGTACGGCTATAAATAAATATCGAACTCCTCTACTTTCTGGACTAGTTTGGAGCTCGCGAAATTGAGGAGCTGGCCGTCAGTCCTTATGCTGTTCAGGTTACAAGTGGTGGGTCGGAGATCGTGTTTTAAAGAGGCTGCTATCTTGAAATTCTGGAGTTAGTGGTCCTTTGTGATTAACAGTTTTCCATCTGAGCTCTTGATATTCATACAGTTGCATCTCTTTTCTCCACAGGGCTCTTTAATTTTCCTGTAGGCGGCATCTGTCTTACCTCTAGTGATATATGCTTCTACATCCTCACATTTGTCCTCTAGCCATTCCCGCTTATCCGTTTTGCTCTTCCTGTCGATCTCATTTTTGTATTTTTTTGTATTCCCTTTCGCCTGCTTCCCTTACTCCATTTTTACACTTTCCCCTTAAATTCAGTATCTCTCGTGTTACCCAAGGATTTCTACCAGCTCTCTTCTTGTTAACTACTTGATCCTCTGCTGCCTTCGCTGTTTCATCTCTCAAAGCTACCCATTCTTCTTCTACTTTATTCCTTCCCCTGTCCTTTTCAATCGTTTTCTAATGCTCCCTCTGAAACTCGCAGCCCTTTGTTGTTTCTGTTATCCACATCCCATCTCCTTAAATTCCTACATTCTTCAGTTTCTTCAGTTTTAATCTACAGTTCATAACCAATAAATTGTGCTCAGATTCCACATGTGCCCCTGGAAATGTCTTGCAATTTAAAACCTGCTTCCGAAATCTGTCTTCCTATGCGACCTTCTTGCACGATTCTTAAACCGCCATGTTGCATGATATATATCGGAGCCCTCTAGCGGCAGAAAATGACAACTTGCGTAAGCAAAGCGGGAAAGTCAACCATATGCGTGAAATTTACTATCTCAACAGATATTGAGAACAGAATAAAAACTTGGCAGGCGTTACTTTTCAGCACGCCGTCGTTGATAGTTATTACATTTTTACTTAGTTTCCTGCGAAGTTTAACGCCGTCTGGTGGCCCTTATTTAGACTGCTTTTACATCTGTAGCAGAGCGGAGAATTAAGTCAGGTCCTCCAATAAACGTTTCCGATTAAATACCACGGAGCAGTTGGTCACGTAGTTTGTCTCGCGCGCCACGCACCGCCAACAGGGTGATAGCATGAGACGCCACGGAAGCGCCGAGCTACGGACGAAAGGACGTTTGAAGGCTTGTACGAAAGTGAAACATGGACGATAGACAGTTCAGATAAGAACAGAAGTATTCGAAATGAGATACTACGAAAGAATGAAGATTTAATGAATAGATCGGGTAAATAATGAAGAGATACTGAATATAGTTGGTGAGAAAATTCAACTTGGCTACAAGAAGGGATCGGCTAACAGGACACCCTGAGGCATCAAAGAATCGTCAGTTTGGTATATCACGGATGTGTGAGGAGGAAAAATTATAAATAACCAAGACCTCACTACAGCAAGCAGTTTCCAATGGGTGTACGTTGCAGCAGTTATGCAGAGAAGAGCGGAACTTTTTCCACTTTTTATGGCTGCAACTCGTGTAAGATCGTGGATGCACTTTTTGTTAATACCGTGATGGAACAAATGTCATAACATTTCATGCAAAAGGAGTACTATACTTCGTTTATGTGGAACCTTAGAAGATATACGAGCCACTTAAAGTTTTTTATTTACGCTATTCCGCAGCGAGGGTGTGCAATGTACCGCCGCTTAAAGCAGAAAGACACGTTCGATTCCGACACTGGTGGTCGTTCTATTAGGACACAGCCTTCGTTCCGAGATACTTGATTCAATGCACGTGTTTCTGATTGGTGCTAATTACCCACGCCTTTCACTGGCATTTGTCCTTACAATCCCGGTTAACGATGGCATTGTTAAGAGAATAGCGAGAGGTACATGACGATTTCACGGCTCTTACGTGAGTGATAAACTGCTTTGGTCTTCGCAAGCCTGATTATGAAACATAGTTGGCGTTGTATTGAAAGAAATTGATGGTGGCGTATTACGAACACATCGGTTCTTATGAGGTTTGATTAATTAAGTACAACAGGTTTGAAAATTTGAACATAATTCGTTTATGCCAGCTGATGCATCAGCCCTCTATTTTACAATTATTTCCCAAAGTTGTTGAGGAGATACCGCGGAAGGCCGTATCTGTCGTCCGAAATAAATTATACCTAACCAACACATATACGTCTCTGTTTCGTCTTATAGTTTAATGAAATATTACTGTCTCACATGTCTACATAGCCCCGATAAATGACCATTTCACAGACAACACGTTCAACCGTAGAACACTAATGGTGGAAAATATTACTTCGGTACTAAAACATTGTAAATTTTACTACTCCATATTTTATTCAGAGGAGGCCGCGCGGGATTAGCCGAGCGGTGTGAGGCGCTGCAATCGTGGACTGTGCAGCAGGTCGCGGTGGAGGTTCGAGTCCTCCCTCGGGCATGGGTGTGTGTGTTTGTCCTTAGGATAATTTAGTCCTCCCTCGGGCATGGGTGTGTATGTTTGTCCTTAGGATAGTTTAGGTTAAGTACAGTGTAAGCTTAGGGATTTATGACCTTAGCAGTTAAGTCCCATAAGATTTCACGTGCATTTGAACATTTGAACAATATTCAAAATGTTCAAATGTGTGTGAAATCTTATGGGACTTAACTGCTAAGGTCATCAGTCCCTAAGCTTACACACTACGTAACCTAAATTATCCTTAGGATAAACACACACACCCATGCCCGAGGGAGGACTCGAACCTCCGCCGGGACCAGCCGCATAGTCCACGACTGCAGCGCCTGAGACCGCTCGGCTAATCCCGCGCGGCTGAACAATATTCAGCGGAAGTCATAATTTATAGTTTATGCACTAGTTAATTACATTTACAAGGTCTGCAATTGTACGTCACATATAAAATAAGTTTAAAATGCCTTGTTTTACGGCCTGTACATACAATACCAGATTGGCGTAAACCGTGAATTGGCACCAACTGCAATCGTAATCGAGGGTTAAGTTGCATATGAACTATTTGTTATTAAATCGGTGCTCGGAACTAGTCCATCATCAAGAATCTTACACTGGTGATGATGACAACCAAGTTGGCGTAATGAATACGACCTGACAACTGTCAAAGTTAATTTTGTCAAGAGGAAACTTGAAGAATATAATCTCGTAAATACATGCTAACTTGCTAAAATAACGAAGTAGAACTAACACCAGCAGAAGACTAATTATACTGTATCATTGCCTTCTGGTGCTAAATTGTCATGTTGATACAGCTCCCAACCCTGTCCAGCAGATTTCAGCGTTGCCTGACGAGGAATAACTGCTAGTTAGACAGACGCGCGGCGCGTGCAGTATCAGTGAGCGTGCTCTTCGTGTGTAGAATGGGGAAGGCGCGCCATCTGTCTGGGTCTGACCCAGGGCAGACTGTGATGGTTCAAATGGCTCTGAGCAGCATGGGACTTAACGTCTGAGGTCATCAGTCCCCTAGAACTTAGAACTACTTAAACCTAACTAACCTAAAGGCACCACACACATCCATACCCGAGGCAGGATTCGAACCTGCGACCGTAGCGGTCGCGCGGTTCCAGACTGAAACGCCTAGAACCGCTCGGCCACACTGGCCCGGAGGCTCGGCACGAGCATTTCTGTAACTGCACGACTTGTCGGATGTTCGAGGAGGGCTGTGGTAAGCATTTTCAACATGTCGCGAAACCAAGATGAAACCACGTCCAGGCGTTGTGGGGTTGGGTGGCCACTCCTCATTACAGATGTCGGACGTCGTAGGCTGGGCAGACTGGTAAAACAGGACAGGCGGCGAAATGTGGCGGAACTAACATCAGACGTTAATGATAGGCAGAGTGCAAGTGTGTCTGAACACTTAGTGCACCGAACACTCCTAACGATGGGCCTCCTTAGCCGACGACCCTCGCATGTGGCAATGTTAACGCCAACTAAGACTGAAACGGACACCTGACCATCGGTTCAAAATGGTTCAAATGGCTCTGAGCACTATGGGACTTAACTACTGAGGCCATCAGTCCCCTAGAACTTAGAACTACTTAAACCTAACTAACCTAAGGACATCACACACATCCATGCCCGAGGCAGGATTCGAACCTGCGACCGTAGCGGTCACGCGGTACCAAACTGACGCGCTTAGAACCGCACGGCCACACCGGCCGGCCTGACCATCGGCACTGGACGTTGGCGCAGTGGCAGAGCGTTGTATAGTAGGATGAATCCCGACGCCTTCTTCTTCATGCCGAAGGTAGGGCGCGAATCCGTCGTCTTCCAGGGGAACAGCTCCGTACAAATGGCTCTGAGCACTATGGGACTTAACATCTGTGGTCATCAGTCCCCTAGAACTTAGAACTACTTAAACCTAACTAACCTAAGGACATCACACACATCCATGCCCGAGGCAGGATTCGAACCTGCGACTGTAGCGGTCGCGCGGCTCCGGACTGAGCGCCTAGAACCGCTAGACCACCGCGGCCGGCAACAGCTCCGTAACACCTGTGTTCGACGACGTCACCTGGCAGCAAACCTGTAAGTTATTTGAACATTCAATACGCCGGGAAAACTGAAGGTCTCCGTAACACCTGTTCTGCAGGACGTAGTCAAAGTGGCAGAGGCTCAGTTATGCTCTGGGGAACATTCACATGGGCATTCATGGTCCTCTGGAGCTGGTGCGAGGCACCATGACGGCCAAGGAGTATCGTACACTGGTTGCAGACTACGTACACCCCTTCATGGCAATCACGACCCGACGACAGTGGCATTTTTCAACAAGATAATGCTCAATGTCACAAGGCCAGTAGTGTAATGGAGTAGTGCGAGGAACACGGTGGCGAGTTCCAGTTGATGTGCTGACCCCCCCAAATTGGCAGATCCTAACATGATCGAATACATGTGGGATGTGATTGAACGTGGCGTCAGAGCTCATCGTCCCCTCCACGAAATTTACGGGAATTGGGTGACTTCAGTGTGCAGATATGGTGTTAGCTCCCACAGCGACCCAAGATCTCATTGCTTCCATGCCACCATGCGTCGGCGGTGTTATCCGTGCGAATGGCAGACATACCGGCTGTTAGGTAAGTGGTCATATAATGTTCTGACTGTTCAGTGTAATTACCAAGTGAGAACGCAATTTTAGATCGTCACCCAACTCATTTTCAAAAGAAGAGTAGTTGTTATTGTTGTTCTCATTTTTGTTTGGGATTGTTTCTGTTGGAAAAACCAACAACAGACTTTCAAAATTTATTACACTTCACTCAATATCACGAGTTACCGCTCTACTTCGTTAGAAACATTACGAAGCGAAAAGAGATTGTTTCTAGAAATAAAAAAATGAAACTCGCATTTTCTCGTGTTCTTACTAATAATTAATATTACACGAAATGTGTTGGAAGTGAGGTATGAATGTGAAGGAAGGATTACGCGGTGGTGTAGAAAAGAAGGCGAGAGAGATCATATCGGGTAGATGCAGGAGAAGGGAAGAAAAGTTCTGTAAAGTCTCTTGACCCCGGTACAGAAGCAGCTCTCCCTAGCGCTGTACCTACAGTATGTTACCTGTGCTTTCCCAAGAAGCGTAATGAGATCAGGAGAGATTCAACAGCGCAGTTCTGCCCTGTGTGCTCGACTGACGGCCGAAAACTCTCACTGCAAAAATGTTATCCCGCTTGTTATGGACATGCAAACTGTTTCATTGTGTAGTGGCTTCGGCGGATGTTACGTGACTAGTCCGAGGCGTTTGGTCACGCCAATTAGCGTCACTCCCCAGCGGAGAAACCAGAGCCTCGTTAACCACAATGGTAAGACCACGTGGCGCAACTCCGAAAATGTGATGGGCTTCTAATACCAATGCTCCAAGTGCGCTGGGGTAATTAACGTAACTTCTCAACAGCATTAAAGGAGTTATATCATATTGTTTCATTGTTATGTGATTATCTGTTATGGGCAACGATTACTTGCCTTGTGCGTAGTACGTATCTGAGTTTTTCTCTTTATCGTTCACTGACGAGGCTGTCGCAAAAGATCAAGTGTTCTGTTTCCCAGGCAAAATTACAGTAATGTCAAAAATCTACGTGCGCGTAGAGTACGAGCACGTACATTTAAGAACAAACACACACACACACACATTGTGGGCATTCTGTCCGAAATTATTTAGTGAATTCGAAATATAGTTTCTCTCTATGCATCTAATGAAGGCATTGCGTTACAGAGACCATTCGAGCAATTCTCTCGTCGTGGCATCTGTATCAGATGCGTCTAAGGCTTTCGCGATAGCTTTACGGTATATATATATATATATATATATATATATATATATATATATATATATATATATATACGAGGGCAGTTCAATAAGTAATGCAACACATTTTTTTTCTCGGCCAATTTTGGTTGAAAAAACCGGAAATTTCTTGTGGAATATTTTCAAACATTCCCGCTTCGTCTCGTATAGTTTCATTGACTTCCGACAAGTGACAGCGCTGTACGGAGCTGTTAAAATGGCGTCTGTAACGGATGTGCGTTGCAAACAACGGGCAGTGATCGAGTTTCTTTTGGCGGAAAATCAGGGCATCTCAGATATTCATAGGCGCTTGCAGAATGTCTACGGTGATCTGGCAGTGGACAAAAGCATGGTGAGTCGTTGGGCAAAGCGTGTGTCATCATCGCCGCAAGGTCAAGCAAGACTGTCTGATCTCCCGCGTGCGGGCCGGCCGTGCACAGCTGTGACTCCTGCGATGGCGGAGCGTGCGAACGCACTCGTTCGAGATGATCGACGGATCACCATCAAACAACTCAGTGCTCAACTTGACATCTCTGTTGGTAGTGCTGTCACAATTGATCACCAGTTGGGATATTCAAAGGTTTGTTCCCGCTGGGTCCCTCGTTGTCTAACCGAACGCCATAAAGAGCAAAGGAGAACCATCTGTGCGGAATTGCTTGCTCGTCATGTGGCTGAGGGTGACAATTTCTTGTCAAAGATTGTTACAGGCGATGAAACATGGGTTCATCACTTCGAACCTGAAACAAAACGGCAATCAATGGAGTGGCGCCACACCCACTCCCCTACCAAGAAAAAGTTTAAAGCCATACCCTCAGCCGGTAAAGTCATGGTTACAGTCTTCTGGGACGCTGAGGGGGTTATTCTGTTCGATGTCCTTCCCCATGGTCAAACGATCAACTCTGAAGTGTATTGTGCTACTCTTCAGAAATTGAAGAAACGACTTCAGCGTGTTCGTAGGCACAAAAATCTGAACGAACTTCTCCTTCTTCATGACAACGCAAGACCTCACACAAGTCTTCGCACCCGAGAGGAGCTCACAAAACTTCAGTGGACTGTTCTTCCTCATGCACCCTACAGCCCCGATCTCGCACCGTCGGATTTCCATATGTTTGGCCCAATGAAGGACGCAATCCGTGGGAGGCACTACGCGGATGATGAAGTTATTGATGCAGTACGACGTTGGCTCCGACATCGACCAGTGGAATGGTACCGTGCAGGCATACAGGCCTTCATTTCAAGGTGGCGTAAGGCCGTAGCATTGAATGGAGATTACGTTGAAAAATAGTGTTGTATAGCTAAAAGATTGGGGAATAGCCTGGTGTATTTCAATGCTGAATAAAACAACCCCTGTTTCAGAAAAAAAATGTGTTGCATTACTTATTGAACTGCCCTCGTATATATATATATATATATATATATATATATATATATATATATATATATATATATATGAGAGAGAGAGAGAGAGAGAGAGTGGGCGTCCTTAACTGCATCATTACTTTTTCTGCTCTGTGTAGCACATGAAGTCTGTCGTAAAACTTGGTAGTAATAAAAGACGTAGATGCGATTTCCTGTATTTTCTCAGAGTGATTCGTCATTGGTGTGCTTTTGGGTGTAGAATCGAGTTATCGATTCAATTTTTGCACAGTATTTCGGCTACCGCCCAAGTCGTCTTCTTCAGCTACTGCGAAATGTGTTTTTATGCGTACTCACTGCCTAAGATTCCAAACGGAGTGGTCCAGTAAGGCCTTGTTAAAATTGTCTACATCTCAAGGAGTGTTTCCACCGAACGCTCCTACACTATTTCCAACGTTTTTGCGTCATCTCAAAAAATGGTTCAAATGGCTCTGAGCACTATGGGACTTAACTTCTGAGGCCATCAGTGCCCTAGAACTTATAACCACTTAAACCTAACTAACCTAAGGACATCACACACATCCAAGCCCGAGGCAGGATTCGAACCTGCGACGGTAGTGTCGCGCGGTTCCAGACTGAAGCGCCTTGCGCCATCTCAGGAAAGTACCTATGGGACGACTAGTTGCTAGGGTAAACAGTGATGCACGTCTTTCTTTAATGCTTCCTCCCCCACCTCTCCCCATCCTTTCACACACTTCTCTCTTCTTCAGCATATACTGTGTATGTATGTTCGTTTGTGTTTTTTTTTTTTTTTTTTTTTTTTTAATTTCTGACCTTTTACCTTCTTCGAGTGCCCATTTTGAAAGCACGTTTAAGTTGGAGAGTCCCAAAATTTCTTCGTCAGTTCACTATATTGCTTTTTTCCATTCTTCTGTCGGTTTTTATCCAGTTTACTTTTCTTCTTGAATCTGGGTGGTAAAGGCTGTACTGTTTCCTTCAATGTTTTCTGAGATGATGAGCAATTGCAGATCTTCCTGAGTTGTGCTCACTTAATTTTTACCTTCTTTGAACTGATCGCAGTAGGTCCTCTTTATCAGTTTGTTATTACGCATTTTGTAAATACATTTTTGCGAATAATACTATAACGCTTTTAAGGTATGCATTTCAGAGCACATGTTTACTGGACTTTTTTTCTTGTTTCGGTCCATACTACCACTTCCGAAAATATGGGAAGCAAAAACCCTGCAGTAGAAGAGATTTATTTCACACTATCCATGATCAAGAATTGCTCGTAGCTCTTAAGGTATGCGTCTTACAGCCCATGTTTACTTGACTTTTTTGTTTCGAATGATCATTTCTGCCATATACCTGAATATCAGCTATCACTTCTGAAACATCCTATATATACACCTCCTTTTCAAGATTTGGGAGATTATCTGGATTGTTGTATCTTTTGTAGATTCAGCACACCTAGCAAGATGGTCTAGAAAAGCCAGACAGTTAGTTCTCAGATTATATCCTTTTCTTTCAATTACGGTTCTTTTAATTCTTTCTTCTTCCATTCCATGATTATATTCTTCGCTACACAGATGACAACAATTGATCTCCTTGTCTTACAGAAGCCTTGATATCATAATCTGTAGGTTTCACCTAAAAATTTAATTTTGCATTTTGAATTTGTTAATGTCTCTTTCATGACTGCAATTAATTTATTGCCAGCCTCAACCTCAGTATTCATTACTGTTAAAATTCTGTAATAAATATCATGACGATAAAGTACTGTAAGCCGTAAATCGATTTGTAATACACTACTGGCAACTAAAACTGTTACACCAAGAATAAGTGCAGATGATAAACGGGTATTCATTAGACAAATACATTATACTAGAACTGACATGTGATTACATTTTGACGCAATTTGGGTGCATAGATCATTGGAAATCAGTACCCAGAACAACCAACTCTGGCCGTAATAACGGCCTTGATACGCCTGGGCATTGAGTCAAACAGAGCTTGGATGGCGTGTACAGGTATAGCTGCCCATGCAGCTTCAACACGATACCACAGTTCATCAAGAGTAGTGACTGGCGTACTGTGACGAGCCAGTTGCTCGGCCACCATTGACCAGAGGTTTTCAGTTGGTGAGAGATCTGGAGAATGTGCTGGCCAGGGCAGCAGTCGAACATTTTCTGTATACAGAAAGGCCCGTACAGAATCTGCAACATGCGGTCGTGCATTATCCTGCCGAAATGTAGGGTTTCGCAGGCATCAAATGAAGGGTAGAGCCACGGATCGTAAGACATCTGAAATGAAACGCCCACTGTTCAAAGTGCCGTCAATGCAAACATGAGGCGACCGAGACGTGTAACCAAAGGCACCCCATACCATCACGCCGGGTGATACGCCAGTATGGCGATGACGAATACACGCTTCCAATGTGCGTTGACCGCGATGTCGCCAAACTCGGATGCGACCATCATGATGCTGTAAACAGAACCTGGATTCATCCGAAAAAATGACGTTTTGCCATTCGTGCACCCAGGTTCGTCGTTGAGTACACCATCGCAAGGGGACTGATGACCATAGATGTTAAATCCCATAGTGCTCAGAGCCATTTGAACCAACGCACGCGCTCATGTCTGTGATGCAGCGTCAAGTGTAACCGCAGCCGTGGTCTCCGAGCTGTTAGTCCATGCAGCTGAAAACGTCGTCGAGCTGTTCGTGCAGATGCTCGTTGTTTTGCAAACGTCCCCAACTGTTGACTCAGGGATCGAGATGTGGCTGCACGATCCGTTACTGCCATGCGGATAAGATGCCTGACATCTCGACTGCTAGTGATACGAGGCCGTTGGAATCCAGCACGGCGTTCCGTATAACCCTCCTGAACCCACCGATTTCATATTCTGCTAACAGTCATTGGATCTCGACCAACGCGAGCAGCAATGTCGCGATACGATAAACCGCAATCGCGATAGGCTACAATCCGACCTTTATCAAAGTAGGAAACGTGATATTACGAATTTCTCCTCCTCAGACGAGACATCACAACAACGTTTCACCAAGCAACGCCGTTCAACTGCTGTTTGTGTATGAGAAATCGGTTGGAAACTTTCCTCATGTCAGCTATAGGTGTCGCCACCGGCGACAACCTTGTGTGAATGCTCTGAAAAGCTAATCATTTGCATATCACAGCATCTACTTCCTGTCGGTTAAATTTCGCGTCTGTAGCACGTCATCTTCGTGGTGTAGCAATTTTAATGGCCAGTAGTGTATGTAAGAATCTGCGATCTTCCCTTTATTCCATTGCTGTGCGTACTGTGCTGCGTACTACGCTGCACCGTTCCCACAGCTGCCTCTATTCCTCAGCGCCTGGCGTTCCCCAAGGCCGGCGGAGAAAAACCTCGGCCCTATTGCCGTGCCTGGAATCCGCAGCTGGGGATCGCCACGCTCGTCGGCTCGTATGTAGCCTCGGTGCGCCGCCCGGGGCGTGGCCGTGGCGTAGCGGGCGATTCCGCGCACGCGCAGACCGCCGCCGCCGCAGCGGCGACCCCTCACGCGGCCGGCCAGTGGATTAAGAGATGGACGGCCGCCAGCAGACACCGCGAGAAATCGCCCCGGTGGGCCATCTCCATTCACCTGCCGCCTGCGCATGCGTGGCGGCGAGGCCCGCACCTGGCCGCTATCGGGCGGAAATCGGGGCTCCTCCCACTGTCCGCGCCGAATACAAATCAGGACCGTACAATAGCCGCAGCCGTTAATTTCGCAGACGTCTGGTGGCAGTTTTGGTTACAGAAACCCCAATGCGTGACATCTACATCTACATATACTCCGCAAGCCACCTTACGGTATGTGGTGGGGGGGTACATTGTCAACCACTGTCACTCCTACCTCCCTGCCCCCCCCCCCCCCCCCCCCTATTTCCTATTCCAGTCGCGAACTGTTCGTGGGAAGAACGATTGTGAGCTCAAATTTCTTTAACTTTACCTTGAAGATCTTTTTTGTATGATATACTCTAATACACAGAGTAGTGAATGATAGGATTACCGGTAGTAAGGTGGTACTGGTAGCATTGGCAGTGAAAGAGACGTGAATGAATGAGACAGAGAAATTGAGAGCTGGTGATTTCGCCCTTTTTTTCATATAATTACAACCGTGCATCGTTCAGTCTTAGTCCATTGTGTGTTTTATATTCTTACAAAATATACACACATCAAAAAAAGTTTTGCATCACCTCGGTTCCGAGAGTTCCGGAACTTGTAAAGAAAATTGGAATAGAGGTCAACTTAAACATCAATTCCGCCCCTTTTATTGGTCATGAAAGCCACATACTGCATGTTGTGCCACGATACAGGTGGTCCGGATTGCTGTACATACCGGCACTTCTAATACCCAGTAGCATGTTCTCTTGCACTGGTGCATGCCTGTATTCGTCGTGATATACAATCCACAAGTTCATCAAGGCACTGTTGGTCCAGATTGTCCCACTCCTCAACGGCGATTCGGCGTAGATCCCTCACAGTGGTTGGTGGGATACGTCGCCCATAAACAGCCCTTTTCATCTGCCAGTACCTCGTCTCCTACCTTTACAGAAGCTCTCCTGCAAACCTTGCAGAACTAGCACTCCGGAAAGAAAGGTTACTGCGGAGACATGGCTTAGCCACGGCCTGGGGGATGTTTCCAGAATGAGTCCTGAGTTCTAGTCTCGGTCCGGCACACAGTTTTAATCTGCCAGGAAGTTTCATATCGGCGCACACTCCGCTGCAGAGTGAAAATCTCATTCCAGCCCTTTTCAATCTATCTCAGGCATGTTCGTAAGTTTCATGTCTGGAGAACATGCTGGCCACTCTAGTCGACCGATGTCGTTTTTATGAAGGAAATCATTCCCGAGACGTACAGGATGGGGGCGCTTATTGTCGTCCATTAAGACGAATTCCTTGCCAATATGCTGCCGATATGGTTGCACTATCGGTCGGAGGATGGCATTCACGTATCGTACAGCCGTCTCCGACGTTTGTCTGGTTGAAGGCATATGCGACATTCATCAGTAAAGAGAACGTGATGTCAATTCTGAGCGGTCCATTCGGCATGTTGTTGGGCCCATCTGTACCACGCTGCATGGTGTCGTGGTTGCAAAGATGTCCCTCGCCATGGACGTCGGGAGTGAAGCTGCGCATCATGCAGCTTATTGTGCACAGTTTGAGTCTTAAAACGACGTCCTGTGGCTGTACGAAAAGCATTATTCAACATGGTGGCATTGCTGTGAGCGTTCCTCGGAGCCATAATCCGCAGGTAGCGGTCCTTCTCTGCAGTAGTACCCCTTGGGCGGCCTGAGCGAGGCATGTAATCGACAGTTCGTGTCTCTTTGTATCTCCTCCATGTCCGAACAACATCTCTTTGGTCCACTCCGAGACGCCTGGACACTTCCCTTGTTGAGATCCAAAAAATGTTCAAATGTGTGTGAAATCTTATGGGACTTAACTGCTAAGGTCATCGGTCCCTAAGCTTACACACTAATTAACCTAAATTATCCTAAGGACAAACACACACACCCATGCCCGAGGGAGGACTCGAACCTCCGCCGGGATTGTTGAGATCCCTTCCTGGCTCAAAGAAACAATGCGGACGCGATCGAACCGCGGCATTGACCGTCTAGGCATGGCTCAACTACAGACAACACGAGCTGTGTACCTCCTTCCTGGTGGAATGACTGGAAGTGTTCGGCTGTCGGACCCCCTCCGTCTAATAGGCGCTGCTCATACGTGGTTGTTTAGGTCTTTGGGCAGGTTTAGTGATATCTCTGAACAGTGAAAGGGACCGTACCTTTGATACAATATCCACAGTCAACGTCTATCGTCAGGAGTTCTGGGAAACAGGGTGATGCAAAATTTTGTTTGATGTGTATAATTCGCATTTCATAAGTAATAAAAATCAGCTACTCGCCTAATTTCTGCGCTTTTATGAAGGCAAAACAGTTACTTCTGATAAAAGTGCACAAACGTAAAAAATCTATATGATTATTGTTGTTATTTTGTACTCAGTAGACCTTTGTTCATCACGATCAAAGGCAGATGTTTCCCGTTATTACTGATAAGTGCAAAAGTTGCTTAACAATAACAGAAACATATTTCATATAAGCTCGATGAAGTATTGAGGCTAAGTTTTTTTTTCTTATTTTACTTTTTTCAGGAAATTGCTTTTTCTAACACTGTATGCTCGATTTTCTTTTCGTTTTACTTCAACATCCGCCTGTGTCAAGTTACAAATCAACAGTTTTGGAACGAAACTTGAATTAAACATCAATGGTTTACATTTTACTATAAATACTGTTCATTTTTAGGTAACAGAGATAAGGGTAACTAAGTAGAACAAAAATGTTCCGTAGGTTACACGGCCTTTTCTCAGTTTCTAGACGGTTCAGTGCTACCGGTTTCTAGGGTAATCTACAGGGCTATTACAAATGATTGAAGCGATTTCATAAATTCACTGTAGCTCCATTCATTGGCATATGGTCACGACACACTACAGATACGTAGAAGAACTCAAAGTTTTGTTCGGCTGAAGCCGCACTTCAGTTTTCTGCCGCCAGAGCGCTCGAGAGCGCAGTGAGACAAAATGGCGACAGGAGCCGAGAAAGCGTATGCCGTGCCTGAAATGCATTCACATCAGTCACTCATAACAGTGCAACGACACTTCAGGACAAAGTTCAACAAAAATCCACCAACTGCTAACTCCATTCGGCAATGGCATGCGCAGTTTAAAGCTTCTGGATGCCTCTGTGAGGGGAAATCAACGGGTCGGCCTGCAGTGAGCGAAGAAACGGTTGAACGCGTGCGGGCAAGTTTCACGCGTAGCCGCGGAAGTCGACGAATAAAGCAAGCAGGGAGCTAAACGTACCACAGCCGACGGTTTGGAAAATCTTACGGAAAAGGCTAAAGCAGAAGCATTTCTTAAACAGGAGATTGGAAAACCAATGGATCGGTCGTGGTGGAGATCATGATCAACGATTCATGTCATGGCCTCCACGCTCTCCCGACTTAACCCCATGCGATTTCTTTCTGTGGGGTTATGTGAAAGATTCAGTGTTTAAACCTCCTCTACCAAGAAACGTGCCAGAACTGCGAGCTCGCATTAACGATGCTTTCGAACTCATTGATGGGGACATGCTGTGCTGAGTGTGGGAGGAACTTGATTATCGGCTTGATGTCTGCTGAATCACTAAAGGGGCACATATCGAACATTTGTGAATGCCTAAAAAAACTTTTTCAGTTTTTGTATGTGTGTGCAAAGCATTGTGAAAATATCTCAAATAATAAAGTTATTGCAGAGCTGTGAAATCGCTTCAATCATTTGTAATAACCCTGTAGTAAGACATTGTTCGGATACGCAAAGAAAGCGGCCGGATTGGGGTAGCGCCCAACAGCAATGCAAAGCATCCAACGTGCAGGTAATGCCTTTATGATCTGACCGAGAGCACTAGGTGAGCTACTAGAGTCTACACTTAATTATGATAGTCTCCGGCAGCCTAAGGTAGTTTTACAGATCTAGTAACACATCATTTGCTGGTCAGTCATGTGTGCTAGCCCTATCCGCTAGTGTAGACGCCTGGGCCAGCACCTGGCTACAGAGAGAAGAAGGTTTTTCGTCAGCCTGGAGCTAATGGGCTGGTCTCTCCTGTGAGCTGGACAGCTATAACTTGCCCGCGCGCCACAGACTCTCGGCCGTGGGCTGTGGTTGTATGAGCACACGGCTGCGGCGAGCTTGCGTGCAAACGAAAGGGCACGCCGGCAGTGACGTCACGAACTGCGCTTCCAATCCCACCTCGTGCGCTTCTATTTGTGAAACATATTGATCGCTATATATTGTAACTAGACGATAATCAGTTTTAGTAGACTTGCGGCTATCCTCATATATCGAGGAACATCCACAAACAATTGATTTTCATTTAATGTGAAAATCCGCTACCAATATCATAAAAAACATAACTTTTTTAAAAAATTAATAAAAGATTAAATATAGTAAAAATTTACCATACTTGCAGTATAGTTGGTACCAAAATACAGTGTTAGCCACCAGAACATAGTCACAATGCGTAGCGTGTCAGTATTCGAATGTTTGATCAGAGCGTGACTTTTGACATACTTAATCAACAGAAAACTAATCGATGCACTTGCTTGCCTGCGACCACCTTGGTTTGCCAGTAACAGGTGGCCTACAAGGACGCTCACTTACAATTCTGAGAAACAGACAGAAATGACTGTCTTTATGATGAGACCTATAAAATTATAGAGACAAAACTTACATTAAATTGGTGATCCCAATATCTCCAAGTGTCACTGGAATGGAAGAGTCATGGATGTTAATATGTAATGCAATGTATCATGAAATATAACATTTCTTTCGTTTCCTGCGCGTCTAATTAGCCGGCCGAAGTGGCCGTGCGGTTGAAGGCGCTGCAGTCTGGAACCGCAAGACCGCTACGCTCGCAGGTTCGAATCCTGCCTCGGGCATGGATGTTTGTGATGTCCTTAGGTTAGTTAGGTTTAACTAGTTCTAAGTTCTAGGGGACTAATGACCTCAGCAGTTGAGTCCCATAGTGCTCAGAGCCATTTGAACCATTTTGCACGTCTAATTATGTATACATTTCCCTTATTTTCGCCTGCACTATGAGTCTAGCATCTAGCTGCGCGTGGCCCAGAAAACAATATTCCTGCAACACCTCCACCTGATGTTGAACCAACAGTGGCTCGAAAACTGGTTAACGGTACTGCTTAATGGTATACATCGTATCAGACTGAAAAAGTATTTGTCTATCATATCTATACAAACAGCCAATTTAAATAAGAGTTGAGGTTCATCATCCACACTGGATGTAATGAATCTTATTAGAATATTACTGAATTTTCTTGTTGTACATCTCAGACTCAAGTCACACAAATAACGTCATTGCAGATTTCCACTTATTACCACGTAAAAAATAAAAGCAAAATCGAGGTAGTAAAAACTAGGAAAATGATATGGGAAGTAATGAAGGGATAACTCTTTAATACACTGTCAGGTAAGAGCACGACTTGAGTTCCCTCATAACAAGTTGATTCAGCTGCCCCTGCCAATGGATTTTATACAACCCGCAACGCCTACCAACACGACGCGCGAGATTTCTATATTCTCTCGCTCGCTACGTGTTTACAATTATCCTACAAAAAAAAAAAAAAAAAATGAACAGGAACTTTTTGTAAGAAATTTACAGTAATTAAATATTGTACTGCGGTACGTTTTCGCTGGAGGCCAAGGTTTTAAAGTTATTCAAGAAAATGCATTTGAAGGTCACTTTGTAAGTTTTCCTTGAATAATTAGAAAATTACGGCCTCTAGTATAAACATATCCAAGTAAAAAAATTTAACTACTTTAAATTTCCAGTTCATTTTATGCAGGACTAATTACTCAGACGTAGCGAGTGAGAGAATATGAAAATCTTGCGTGCGGTATTTGAAGGAGTTGTGTTTTATAAAACTGAGCAGTAGGGGCAGCTGGAATAGCGCGTGCAAATGCGCATTGTGTGTGGTACGATACGGCCTGTTTCTCTTTGCGTACTTGTAACTGTTCTGTCCCGCCGCGCTGGTGCAGCTCCAAGGTGGGAGGTACCACAGGTACCAGACCCAGCGGAGCTATCTCGTGGCCTAGTGGGCAGAGTGTACACTTATAATGAAAGAATGTACGTTGTGTTTGTGTTTCCTACCATTGTGAGGAGTGGTCAGTATATGAATAGGTCTGCCTACGCTAAGAAAGACAGTGCATCCAGCAGATATTATAGCTGATGTTTTCCAATGGTCAGCGAAACGATGTGATTATAAACCTACACATCCTGTTGTGTTAATGTGATTGGCCACAGTGAATGAGTAGTTTTTTTGGATTCAGACTTTGCAACGGACAAAAGTGATTGGCTGCAAAGAATGTTTATAAAATTCTTAAATTCAG
The DNA here is from genome assembly GCF_023864345.2 of Schistocerca serialis cubense. Classification (NCBI taxonomy): domain Eukaryota; kingdom Metazoa; phylum Arthropoda; class Insecta; order Orthoptera; family Acrididae; genus Schistocerca; species Schistocerca serialis. The sequence goes on along the minus strand of NC_064639.1, from coordinate 215,132,608 downwards.
ACTGTTTTAACTCGGTGGTGGTGATAAGTTCCTATGGGACCAAACTGCTGAGGTCTCGGTCCCTAGGCTTACACACTACTTAATCTAACTTAAACAAACTTACGCTAAGGACAACACACACAACCATGCCCGAGGGAGGACTCGAACCTCCGACGGGGGAAGTGACGCGAACCGTTGCAAGGCGCCTAGACGGCGCGGCTACCCCGCGCGATTATAACTCAGTGCGTGAAAGAGACTGGCCATTGTGCATGATTGGATACATTTATGTTATTAATGTTGATAGATGATTGCTGTGTTCTGTGCCCATTTCTGAAATGTTTCAGGTAAATCATTGTCTTGTTAACTTTCATGTGCACTGTATGTGAGGATAGGGCCTTGTCTAATAGAAACGTGACTGTTAATGGCAGCCATTTGAAACTTCACTGCCGGCCGAGGTGGCCGAGCAGTTCTAGATGCTACAGTCTGGAACCGCGTGACCGCTACAGTCGCAGGTTCGAATCCTGCCTCGGGCATGGATATGTGTGATGTCTTAGGTTAGTTAGGTTTAAGTAGTTCTAAGTTCTAGGGAACCAATGACCTCAGAAGTTAAGGCCCATAGTGCTCAGAGCCATTTGAACCATTTGAAACTTCACTGATACTCTATCTCAGGGTTTACCAGACTGTGTTCTGCAGGAAGCGAATAAGTGTGCCGCTAAAAACTGTTATTATAACACGCCTTTTTTTAACATTTTGAAAATACTAATTATTTTTCTATAATTTTATTGTGATTTTTGAGTTATTAGTTACGATTTAAAATTGGAGTAATCACTGAATAAGTCAAGTTCTAATATTTTTAAAACATTATTAACCTCCGAAACAAAGAAGGTGCTTCACAAATTACCAGGTTTCTCAAAGTCTTCATCAGAGAAAAGTTTGGGAACACCTGCTATATTTGAAGGGAAGCTAATGTTAATTTTACAATTTTGTGTGTTAAATGTGAATCATTTGGTATGGGACCGATTACTTTAAGTAACATCACATTAATTAAGATGGGATAGTCCTATCTAAACATTCTGATGAAGATCTGAAAGGGAATCTGAAGAAGAATGGGACATAAATCTCCCTGGGTACAGCCCAAAAGTCATTGAAAACTTGCAAGTGTATTTTCAAGCTGTTATGAGGCAGAAGGAACATCATCCGATGAAGTACCGATTTCCAGTACAATCCCTGTAATCAAGAACGCGACCCACACTGACGTATATCCACATAATATATTCCTAGCAAACAGATGCTGAAACAGTAAAAAGTGCGCCCAAGTATAAACACAGTACTTGTACTTCGGAATGGGGTCACATGTTTGCAGGTTACGTAGTGAGAGCTCTGTAGTGATGTGTACCACCACTTGCGTGAAAGCATGAAGACTCGAGTAACTGAAGTTACTAAGGCAGAAGTGGTGACAACATTGCAGCCGAGCTGAAGCGGAAAATAAACCCAAAAAGCTGTGGATGCCTCGCACACCATCATGAGGCGAAATGGAGCAGGACCCAGTAAAGAATACAGACATGTCATTGACGTTTCCCGGACGTCCGACATTAGCGGACAGTTATCCGCGTCTTTTCCGGCTACTCCAGCAGCCTGGGCGGTGATTGAAGCGAGATCAGGAGACAGTGCCTTGGGCGACGTACAAGCGGACACACGGAACAGGTTTCACTTCCGCTGGTGTGTGTGTGTGCCAGACACAGTGTCGCAGCAGTGGCCTTGCTCAGTAACACACGGGGCAAAAAGAAACAGGCTCTGAGCTCAGTAACTGGACGGCTCCTGGCAGCTTAGCTTCCAGAACAAAGCTAAGCTACGGAGGTCACCAGAGGTGGTTTCACACTGGACGTATAGCCACGGTTAGCGTTTAACGTCTCGTAGAAGAAACCTATCTATATTCTAGGAGTAAAAAAAGACGCACCACGAAGGAATTATCCGAGTGGAGCACACAAACCAACGATTAAAATTTCAGAAAAATTGGATGATTTATTCAAGAGAAAGAGCTTCACAAGTTGAGAAAGTCAATAACAGTGGTCCACCTCCAACCCTTAGGCAAGTCTGTATTCTGCTTGGCATAGATTGACAGAGTTTTTGGATGTTATCCTGGGGGATATCGTGCCAAATAATGTCCAACTGGGGCGTCTGATCGTCAAAATCCAGAGTTTGTTGGAGGACGCTGCTCACAATTCTCCAAACGTTCTCAGTAAGGAGAGGGTAGGGTTCGGTAAACACGTAGATGAGCAGTGGAAACTCTCACCGTGTGCGGGCGAACATTATCTTGCCGAAATGTATATCCAGGATGGCTTGTCATGAATGGCAAAATGGCAACAACATGGGACGTAGAAGATCTTCGATACACTTCTCTGCTGTAAGGTTGCCGCAGATGACAATCAAAGGGCTCCGGCCATAAAATGAAATGTTGGGGGGGGGGGGGGGGGGGGGGGGTAAAGCGGGCGACAGGTACGCTGGTATCCTACCATTGTCTGGAACGTCTCCAGACACATCTTCGCTGGTCATCGGAGCTCCCGTAACATGGAGGAGAGAAAATATAGGGACTCTGTTTCCTTGTTTGCTACTCCATTTGAATTTTATGAGGGTGTTTCCGGACTTTTGGGCCACCCTGTAGAACTGACATGTGATTACATTTTCACACTATTTGGGTGCATAGATCCTGAGAAAGCACTACCCAGAACAACCACCTCTGCCCGTATTCACGGCCTTGATACACCTGGGCATTGAGTCAAACACAGATTGGATGGCGTGTACAGGTACAGCTGCCCATGCAGCTTCAACACGATACCCCAGTTCATCAAGAGTAGTGACTGGCGTAGTGTGAAGAGCCAGTTGCTCGGCCACCATTGACCAGACGTTTTCAATTGGTGAGAGATCTGGAGAATATGCTGGCCAGGGCAACAGTCGAACATTTTCTGTATCCAGAAAGGCCCGTACAGGACCTGCAACATGCGGTCGTGCATTGTCCTGCTGCAATGTAGGGTTTCGCAGGGATCGAATGAAGGAAAGAGCCACGGGTCGTAACACATCTGAAATGTAACGTCCACTGTTCAAAGTACCGTCAATGCGAACAAGAGGTGACCGAGACTTGTAACCAGTGGCACCCCATACCATCACGCCGGGTGATACGCCAGTATGGCGATGACGAATACACGCTTCCAATGTGAGTTCACCGCGAGTTTTGCTATTTGCAGACTCTTGTATAATATCGCGATTTGCGAAATGAAATTGATGTTACTGCAGATCATACATAAAACAAGCGACAGCAACAGCTTCAGTTTTTAACCAAATAATGAACGAATACTCGTATAAATAGGTCAGAAGAAACAAATCGAGGAAACTGTAGACGCAGAGCAACGTAAGAGCCCTGTAATTCCCATTACAAGAAACCCATGGAATTGCTTATGGGTATCATTTAATCATGTAAGTGATAAATTTTTTTATTGAGATAGCAATGCATCAGGTTCAGATGACAATGAGACGTAAATAGGCTGTATCACACTGGAAAACGAGCAGGTGACGCCGCAGGAAAATTATAATGAATTTATAATATAGTGACTACGACTGGACCTCTGAGCATAACCTACGATGGACGTTCAATAAGTAATGCAAAATAATTTTTTCTCCGCCAATTTCGATGGAAAAAAATGCGGAATTTGTTGTGGGACATCTTGCATTATTCCCGTTTCAGACCCTGCAGTTTCCTGAAGTTCTGACAGGTGGCTGCGCTGTACGTAGCCTTCAAAATGACAACGGTAGCGGAGGTGTGTTTCAGGCATAGAGTTGTCACTGAATTTTTTTTTGGCAGAAAGCCAGAGCATCGCTGATATTCATAAGCGCTTGCAGAATGTCTACGGAGAGCTGTCACTGAACAAAAGCACGGCGAGTCTTTGGGTGAGGCGTTTGTCATCATCGCGACAAGGTCGCGTAAAGCTTTCCGGTGTCCGCCATGTCGGTCCGCCGCACACAGCTGTTAACTCCTGTAGTGTTGGAACGTGCGGAAACTCTCATTCGAGGTGACAGACGGATCACAATCAAACACCTCTCTGCTCAACTGGAAGTCTCTTTTGGATGACAGGAAGGTTATTTATGCAGCAAGACGTTGACTCCAATGTCGAACAGTAGAGTGGTACCATATGGGCATACAGGCCTCCGAGTAACGAGACGTAAGACCGTGGCACTGAACGGAGGTTATACTGAAAAATAAGGCTTTGTAACCAAAAGAGTGGGAATAATATAGTGTACTGGAATCCTGAATGAAACAGTACTGATTTCAGGAAACAATGTTTCAGTACATGTTGAATACCCCTTGTAGAACAGAAGTGATATCTGGCGTTCCGCAAGCTAGTGTCATAGGCCCTCTGCTGTTCCTGAATTACATAAACGATCTAGGTGATAATCTGAGCAGCCCCCTTTGATTGTTTGCAGATCACGCTGTAATTTACAGTCTAGTAAAGTCATCAGACGATCAATTCCAATTACAAAATGATCTGGAGAGAATTTCTGTGTGATACGAAAAGTGGCAAATGCCATTAAACAAAAGTGCAAGGTCATCCACATAGGTACTAAAAGAAATCCGATAAATTCTGGGTATACGATAAAGCGAACAAATCTAAGGACTGTCAATTCAACTAAATACCTAGGAATTACAATTACGAGCAACTTAAACTGGAAAGGTCACATAGATAATATGGTGGGGAAGGCGAAACAAAGACTGCGCTTCGTTGGCAGAACACTTAGAGGATGCAATAAATCCACTAAAGAGGCAGCCTACATTACACTAGTCCGTCCTCTGCTGAAATATTGCTGCGCAGTGTGCGATCCTTACCAGGTAGGATTGACGGAGAACATCGAAAAAGTGCAAAGAAGGGCAGCTCGTTTCGTGTTATCGCGCAATAGGGGTGAGAGTGTCACTGATATGATACACGAGTTGGGGTGGCAGTCAGTGAAACAAAGGAGGTTTTCTTTGCGGCGAGATCTATTTACATAATTTCAATCACCAACTTTCTCTTGCGAATGCGAAAATATTTTGTTGACACCCACCTACGTAGGTATAAATGATCATCATAATAAAATAAGAGAAATCAGAGATCGAACGGAAAGATTTAGTGTTCCTTTTTCCCACGCGCCATTCGAGAGTGGAGTGGTAGAGAAGTAGTATGAAAATGGTGCGATGAACCCTCTGCCAGGCACTTAAGTGTGAATTGCAGAGTAACCATGTAGATGTAGATGTAGTTCTGTTAAGTTAGAATTAAATTTTACCAGTTTTAGGTCCATCTGGTACGCTCGTAAAACCTGTAGACTTATTATACCGAAAAAGAACTGGCTACAAATACGGATATGCGTAGACTCGAAAACTACCGAGGTATGCCGCAATTGGCGTTGACCGTGTAGAATGGTATAACAATGATAGATCTACAGCTAGAGTTACAACTGGTACGGCTTTAGAAAACCTCTAATACTTTCGACAAAGCCAATAAATGTTAATCTGTTAATCATGTAAATAGTTATCAAAGGTGCAGGTTGTTCAGTGAGACAAATATTTGTGTTTCATTATTTTCGATCCTTTTTGCTAGCTATTAATGTTCGTTGAGACCTTTTAAGTCTAGGAAATGTGGCTCTTTCCCTTTGAAGAGATAAAGACTACGTTTACTGGCAACTGAACTGAAACTGAAATACATTCAACGAAGAGAAGAAGACTGCAAATACACTTGCACAAAATGAATCTATACTGTCGACAGGATTCAATTACGTTTTCATATATACATCGAAGGTATCATTTGTACTGGCTCTGTTGAGCAAATTAGTCTTGTGACTACAACGAAGAAACCCGCAGATAAATCTCGCGTCCCGGACTGCGAACTTTGTTCTAGGAATCCGCTAGTGGGGGCGGGCATGCGCACGCCAAATCCGGCCACGCTAAAGTGAAAGCGTACAGATGGCTGTTGCGGATTATTTGCACAATCCCACGATGTGCGGGCAGACAGATGTTCACGAGGGCTCTTTCCTATTTCCCGTTGTCCGCAGAAAATGTAGTAGCTGTCCAGCAAAATGTTACTAACAGCATGGATTCACAAGGAAACGCTTGTTCTGCGGACTAGTGGTTTGGAGACTTAGACGTCATGGAGACACGTCCACGCATTCCTAGGTTACTTTGGGTCATCTTATGCATAGACACAAATGAGGTTTTAATACTATTCAGTAGTAGTAGTTTCTTATGTCTTTAACAGAGCGGTGTAGCAAAGCCACGGATTTTAAAATGAATAAATAAAGATAATATGGGGAAGAACATTGGTCATGACATTGTCAAAAAAGCCTTGGGGCGTCCAGTGATAGATCAACGTAGTTTGACGTCATGACTGTCTTAGATCAAATTCCGCACGATGTTTAATTTGTGGTTTGAGCTTCAGACGATTCCCTCTGTTGTCACCGTCAGTAGCTACAAGTCATAACTGATGTGCTGCTATTTTGTATGTAACAGTTGTAGAATCGTGAGGGGTGTTCAATAAGTAATGCATCATATTTATTTTTCTGAAATCAGGTTGCTTTCATTCAGGATTCCAATACACCATATTATTCCCCATTCTTTAAGCTACAAAACCGTATTCTTTAGCATAAGCTCCGTTCAATGCGACGGCCTTACGCCATCTTACTGCGGCGGCCTGTATGCCCGTATGGTACCACTATACTGGTCTTTCTGCATCAGTAACCTCCGCATCATCCACGTATTGCTTCCCGCGGTGCATCCTTTATTGGATGGAAGTCAGAACGTACGAGATCCGAGGTGTATGTTGGATGAGGAAGAACAGTCGAATGAAGTTTTGTGAGCTCCTCTTGGGTGCGCAGACTTGTGTGAGGCCTTGCGTTTTCACGGAGAATTAAAAGCGCGTTTTCATTTTTGTGGCGACGAACACGTTGAAATCGTTTCCTCAGTTTCCTGAAGACAGCGCAACACACTTCCGAGTTGATCGTTGAACCATGAGGGAGGACATCAAACAGAATAACCCCTTCAGAGTCCCGCAAGACTGTAGCCATGACTTTATGGAGTGAGAACGCGGCTTTGAATTTTTTCTTCGGAGGAGAGATGGTGAGGCGCCACTCCATGGGTTGCCGTTTTGTTTCCGGATCGATCTGATGAATCCATGTCTCATCGCCTGTGACAATGTTCGAGAAGAAAATGTCACGAAGAGCCTCGTAACGTGCAAGCAATTCCGTACAGATTGTCCTTCGTTGCTCTTTATGGACTTCAGTTAGGTGGCGAGGAACTCTGCGGGTACACATCTTTGAGTACCCTAATCGGTGGACGAGTGTGTTAGCAATAGCAACAGAGACGTCTAGTTGAGCAGAGAGGAGTTTGATTGTGACCCGCTGATCACCTCGAGTGACAATGTCCGCACATTTTAACGTTGCGGGAGTCACAGCTGTAAGCTGCAGGTCGGCATCCGGGTGATCGCACAGTTTTGCTCGAGCTCGTTGCGATGGTGACAGACGCTTCCCCCAACGACTCACCGTGCTTTTGTTTATTTCCTGATCTTTGAGTACCCTAATTGGTGGACGAGTGTGTTAGCAATAGCAACAGAGACGTCTAGTTGAGCAGAGAGGAGTTTGATTGTGACCCGCTGATCACCTCGAGTGACAATGTCCGCACATTTTAACGTTGCGGGAGTCACAGCTGTAAGCTGCAGGTCGGCATCCGGGTGATCGCACAGTTTTGCTCGAGCTCGTTGCGATGGTGACAGACGCTTCGCCCAACGACTCACCGTGCTTTTGTTTACTTCCTGATCTTTGAGTACCCTAATTGGTGGACGAGTGTGTTAGCAATAGCAACAGAGACGTCTAGTTGAGCAGAGAGGAGTTTGATTGTGACCCGCTGATCACCTCGAGTGACAATGTCCGCACATTTTAACGTTGCGGAAGTCACAGCTGTATGCTGCAGGTCGGCATCCGGGTGATCGTACAGTTTTGCTCGAGCTCGTTGCGATGATGACAGACGCTTCGCCCAACGACTCACCGTGCTTTTGTTTACTTCCTGACTCCGCAGACATTCTGCTAGTGCCTAAAAATATCTGCGATGCTCTGGTTTTCTGCCAAAAGAAACAGAATAACAGATCTCTGCTTGGAACACACTTCCGCTGAAGTCACTCTGAAGGCTACGTACAGCGCCATCACCTATCGGAAGTCCATGAAACTATAGGGAACTATTCCATGACGTCCCTCAACAAATTCCGCATTTTTTTTTCAACCAAAATTGGACGACGAAAAAAGTGCTGCATTACTTATTGAACGCCCCTTGTATTTGTTCTTACAGAAGCCAAGGATTACACACATGGTCTACACTGGTGACTGACAATATTATGACCACCTACTTAATAACGTATTGGTCCGCTTTTAGAACACAATACCGCAGCGCCTCTGCGTGGTATTGATTCCACAAGTCTTTGGTAAGTTTCTTTTAGTATGTGGCGCCAGATGACTCACAGGTCACGAAGTCCCCGTAAATTATGACCCGATCTCATCTCAGATGTGTTCCATCGAGATCGGATCAGGTTAATTTGGCGGCCAAGTCATCAACGCGGGGTCACTATGACGATCCTCAAGCAACTCCATCGCGATTCGGCCTTTGTGACAGTTATGGTTCTCCTACTCGAAATGGCCATCGTCGTCGAGGGAGATATCAGTCACGGTTGGATGCAGGTGGTTCGTAATAATGTGAATTAGTCGATAGCTGTCAGGGTGCCTTCACCTTCTGTTACCACCGCAGATCCCATGAACGCCAGGTGACTGCCCCCTCCCCCCCCCCCCCCCCCCCCCATCCCATTGATCGTACTGCCGCCACAGACCTGCGTCCGTGGCACGATGCACGTTTCGAGCAGCAGTTCCGTTGGATGACGGCGTTTCTGGACAGGCCCATGGAGTTGATGTACCTAGAAACGTGATGAATCCGACAATTTGATTGACGATGTCGTTCGGCCAAAATAGGAAGACGTAGGGATCATTGGCTGCGAAGCTCCTTGTTCAATCTGTGCTGAACAGTATGCTCTGAAACACTTGCGCCTGCACTAACGTTATACTCTGTCGCCAGATCTTCCACAGATCGCCGCCTATTCTGTTTTACAGAGAGGGCAAGTCTCCGACCTCCACATTCCGTGGTGAGATGGACGTCAAACACTTCGTTGCCTACTCGTAGTTTGACCGCCCTTCAGCCATTCACTATCCATACGTGCGCACGACATCAGGTCGAGAACAGCCGACCAGCTTCGTCTTTTCGAGCTGCTCGTTTCTAGGCTCTAGGCCATAACAATCGATCCTTTGTTAAAGTCACTTATGACAGTGGAGCTCCCCATTTGTGGCCATTAACTTCGCTAGAGTGATTTTCCATTTGTCTCTGTTCCGCTGGTACAATTTCTAACTGTGCCTAAGCCCCCAACGCCATCAGACGCTTTTCAGTCTCGGAGTGGCAATCACCATGCTGTATGCAGGGAACACCACTCCCAGAACACAGCAGTTTAGTCGTCCTGAAGGGGACCGCTGCAAAAACCTTCGAAACGCCGGGATTTTAGTTGTTTTGGTATTTCAAAATGATGCGGCCTAATACCCTGAAAGCTGTCAACGACCTTCGTGTTATGGATCAGCACGCGAGACGGGAAGCGTTCGTGTGATTCAGACTCTGTAGTCCATGTTTTCCTCTGCTAGAGTGGCATTATCTCTCGTCTGGTAGTGAAAAGCATATCTGAATTGAGTACTCAGAGTGTGGAGTCTAACCAGCCAATCAGGTTGCTTGGAGCCGAATTTCGAGTTCGACTGGGCAGCGCGACACATAGTCATGCTGATTCCTGTCTTCCTCTCCGCCTGATGCTGTGAACATACGTGCTGCTTGCTGAAGAGTTGTAAAGTGTAGACATCTTGGGACGTTTGGGGGAGGAGACCAGACAGCGAGGTCATCGGTCTCATCGGATTAGGGAAGGACGGGGGAGGAAGTCGGCAGTGCCCTTTCAAAGGAACCATCCCGGCATTTGCCTGGAGCGATTTAGGGAAATCATGGAAAACCTAAATCAGGATGGCCGGACGTGGGATTGAACCGTCGTCCTCCCGAATGCGAGTCCAGTGTGTCCAGTGTAGACATGTGTCTTGTGTGTTATCGATATGAGTGTTAAGGAGTTACGTCATCCAGGATTATTGGTGAGATGGCTGCTAGGTTCCGCTGCGCTGGGGCGATTCTATATTGCATGTGGTTTCAGATTAATATCCGAGGCGAAATTTGCAACTGTGTATTCGTGCAAGCAAGGTTAGCGGTCTGTTCGGATCGTGTCTTTGTTTCAAAATGTCATGAGCAATATTTATCTTTCACTGAGTCATCAGAGAATATCGATCGGCTTTTATACTGCATTCCCACTCTCTAAATAGTATTACGTGGATCAGAAAACATATGGGGTTATTTTCCTGTTTTGTAAACGTTTTGTTCCATTCGAGGACGATTATGGGAATTATTTATTTGCTTTCGTGTCTGTTTTCTGGATAACGGTCTCGAGATTTTACTTTGAAATGCATTGTTTTACTTATGATAGATGTTAGAACGTACACCGTACAGTTACACCTACATGGCACACACCTCTCCCATAAGGAGGGAACGGTTACACTGATAGGTTGTGTAAGGACAGTGGAAGATCTTGGTAGCAATTTATTTCCATTAATTCCTGTTGAGGCCCCCTGTGATTTCTACTGCGCTACGAAAGTTTGCTCACTACCTCAAATTTCATTAACAGTATTCAGATTGCGTGTTTGTTTCTTCATGTGTCAGATTTCGTACAAGTATTTCCAGTGCATTGCTGCCAGAGTCATAACTTGCTATGCGCTCACAGCGAAAACTTACAACGCAGTGGCAGCCGTCAACCGAAAGAAGCCAACGAACTTATTAAAGAATAAGTGAGATTTTGGTCAGTTACTGAGATATGCATCACTCCACATGCGAGTGAAGTAAGGGGCTGCCTAGCAATGGTACAAAGTACTCTCCATGATACACTGTAACGCCGATCGCGGAGTATGTACGGGGTGGGCGAGAGGTCCCTGTACCCCTGTAGCCCCTGTTCCGTGAAAATTTTGTTATGCACGTTGGTTGCTGTGTTACTTCCTATCAGTTGTTGAAATCAATTGTTGGATGTCATGCTTACTTGTCTTCACAGTCGCAATCGAGTTTTAATTTTCAGCCACGGTAAATGCAAGCAATCCCAATTATTGATGTTGATCGTGTTAGGACAACAACAGCCACAAATTTACTTTGAGTTCCTTTATTCAAAGGAAACCGTTACCGGTTTCGAATCGTTGCGATTCATCATCAGACAGTTTACACGCTTTCTTTCTACATTTGGTGTGTTTTTTACAGATTAATTGTCCTAAAATAAAAAATAAAACACAATTACAAACACGCCACACACAGATGGTTGCGTTGCAGATTTTCGTTGCATGTGACTTACGTGAAACGTCGGTTTCGAGTGATTGTTTCTATAACGTTCATCCAATCGATGTAAATGCATTCCCACTGCATCCTCGTTGTTGCACACGTAATAGTTGTCACTGTACACTTTAGATTTGTCGCTGAGTTCATTCCAACCACGCACCACATGTTTTGGTACATACACAGAGCTTACAAACATATGGGTGTCACAGATGCTATGATATATCGTAACATTTGACGATGATGTCTTATGTTTGGAAAGGATCATATGTTCTTTTACAAAACTGTAATGTCTTTTAAATTAGTGTAGAGAGATTGAATGTTTTTTTTTTATAATTTATGTATAAATCTGTTGTTGCTAATTTAATTATAAAGTTTTTTATATAAATTTAGAGCTGTATAGGTAAAATAGTACATTATTTTATTACATTTGGCAGTATGAGAATTATAGTAACATATAAATTTTCTACTTGATCTGCAGATAGGTGTATTAATATTATTTGCTTTGGAGGCTGGAAAGTAATTTTTGGAAATTTTTCAGGAAAGGGCCGTTAGCCAACTCTTCTAATATATTCATAGTGGCCCCTTTTTCTGTTAGATGTAAAATCTTTAAGTTGTCCTCAATGTTACCCACTGAATGTTTTTCTTCAGCAATATGGGCTGCAAATGCTGATTTGTTCAAGTTACCAAGTCTTAGGGCGTCAATATGTTCTTTATATTTAATTTCAAAACTTCTGCCTGTCTGTCCAATGTAGAATTTTGGGCATGTATCACACTTGAGTTTGTATATTCCTGATTTACGGTAGGGACTCTTGGAGGTGTTTACATCATGTATCACTTTTTGTAGTAATTTATTTTTTGTGGAAAAGCTGATTACAACAAAAAGTGATACATGATGTAAACACCTCCAAGAATCCCTACCGTAAATCAGGAATATACAAACTCAAGTGTGATACATGCCCAAAATTCTACATTGGACAGACAGGCAGAAGTCTTGAAATTAGATATAAAGAACATATTGACGCCCTAAGACTTGGTAACTTGAACAAATCAGCATTTGCAGCCCATATTGCTGAAGAAAACCATTCAGTGGGTAACATTGAGGACAACGTAAAGATTTTACATCTAACAGAAAAAGGGGCCACTATGAATATATTAGAAGAATTAGAAATACACACACACAAAAACAGCACCCCAGACTATATCCTTAACGAACAAACAGAGTTGGCTAACGGCCCTTTCCTGAAAAATTTCCAAAAATTACTTTCCAGCCTCCAAAGCAAATAATATTAATACACCTATCTGCAGATCAAGTAGAAAATTTATATGTTACTATAATTCTCATACTGCCAAATGTAATAAAATAATGTACTATTTTACCTATACAGCTCTAAATATATATAAAAAACTTTATAATTAAATTAGCAATAACAGATTTATATATAAATTATAAAAAAAAACATTCAATCTCTCTACACTAATGTAAAAGACATTACAGTTTTGTAAAAGAATATACGTATGATCCTTTCCAAACATAGGACATCATCGTCAAATGTTACGAAATATCATAGCATCTGTGACACCCACATGTTTGTAAGCTCTTTGTATGTACCAAAACATGTGGTGCGTGGTTGGAATGAACTCAGCGACAAATCTAAAGTGTACAGTGACAACTATCACGTGTGCAACAACGAGGATGCAGTGGGAATGCATTTACATCGATTGGATGAACGTTATAGAAACAATCACTCGAAACCGACGTTTCACGTAAGTCACATGCAACGAAAATCTGCAACGCAACCATCTGTGTGTGGCGTGTTTGTAATTGTGTTTTATTTATATTTTAGGACAATTAATCTGTAAAAAACACACCAAATGTAGAAAGAAAGCGTGTAAACCGTCTGATGATGAATCGCAACGATTCGAAACCGGTAACGGTTTCCTTTCAATAAAGGAACTCAAAGTAAATTTTTGGCTGGTTGCTGTCCTAACACGATCAACATTTGTCTTCAAAAACAGCCACGGTCTCCAACATGTCATCATATGACAAAATTGCAATCCTAATTATGTTATTGAGGAGCACTTAGTGACAAGTGTGTGGGTGCACGAACAATAACATACAGATTATGAGAGCGTTCCAGGAAAGATTTAACAAGCCTCCACTGCTTTTGACAGTGGTAAAGACAGGCCGCGTAAAGGAAGGAAGCCGACACGAGAAGCTGCACGTGCAGGCGTTTCTCCTGTGAAATCGAAACGTAAATGTGCTTCGGAACTCGATATACCGCGGACGCCAGCGCGAGATCACGTGAAAAAAGACTTAAAGGTCAGACCTTTTCGACAGCGCTGCCAAACGAGTTACCGGACACAGACCGAAATAAGCGCGTTTTACAATGCCGTGCTTTGCTGCCTCAATTTCCAAATGCAGCGAACCGTGCCAAGGTTATGTTCACTGTGCCATTTATCGCAGCTCACGTGGCAGGAATATTGTCGTTTCGGCGAAAGAGAATCCTCATTTCACAGGCAAGTCAGAAAGGAACCCGCCTCTCGCAGTGATTTGGTAAGCGATGGCATAACAAAAACTGCTTGGACGGTACTTTTTTGATGGGATGTGAATGGGCTAATTATTCTCTTATGTTGCTAACATGGTTAATACCTCAGTTGGGGAAAGGAGCCTCACAGGATGCATATGGTTGCAGGAAGGAGGAGAACCCCACATCATTCTTGCAGTGCGCGAGCTCCTAAATGAACACTTGCCAGGAACGTGGATGGATCGTGACTCACCAACAACACCTGTTGCCTTTAAACGGCCTCCAAGAAGTCCTGACCTCACCATACTTGACAAATTGTTATAGGGAGGCAATAAGGCGCATATGCCTGCATGCCGTAACGCTACAAAAGGAAGAAATGCACAATGCTGTTCAGGATGCATTTCGCACTATAACACCGATCATGCTCATAAATATGTCAAGAATAACATGGGAACATATCGAAACGTGTTTACGGCATGATGGGGGATATACCGTTATACTGTGCACGTAATACGTAAATAAGTACTTGTGATAACACAAATGGAATCAATTAGACAGAACTTCAAGAAGAATGTAATCGGGTACTAACATGCGTGAAAATTACCTAACTATCAGTTTAATAAGTCTTGATCTCGAAACATTAACATTAATTCCATACACAAGAATGGAAAAACTGGTAGAAGCCGACTTCGGGGAAGATCAATTGGACGTCGGAGAAAGATAGGAACCTACATCCTCAATTATCTGCTGGATGTATTCCAATCTCTGTCTTCCTCTACAGTTTTTGCCCTTTACAGCTCCTCTAATACCATGGGAGTCAGTCTCTAATTCTTAACAGATGTCCTATCATCCTGTCCCTTCTCCTTGTCAGTGTTTTTCAAATACTCCTTTCAACTCCGATTCTGCGCAGAACCTCATTCCTTACCTTATAGTTCCACCTAATTTTCGACATTCGTCTGTAGCACCACATCGCAAGTGCTTCGATTCCCTTCTCTTACGGTTTTCCCACAGTCCATGTTTCACTACTATACAATCCTGTGTTCCAAACGTATATTCTCAGAAATCTCTTCATCAAATTGAGGAATATGTTTGTTATTAGTAGACTTATCTTGGTCAGGAATGCCCTTTTTCCCCATGCTAGTCTGCTTTTGATGTCCTCCTTGCTCCGTCCGTCATTGGTTATTTTGCTGCCTAGGTAGCAGAATTCCTTACCTTCACCTTCTTCGTAATCATCAATCCTGTTGTCGCTATTCTCATTTCTACTATTTCTCATTACTTCCGTCTTTCTTCGATTTACTCTCAACTCGTATTCTGCATTCATTAGACTGTCCATTCAATTCAGCAGATATTGTAATTCTTCTTCGCTTTCACTCAGGACAGCAATGTCATCAGTGAATCGTATCACTGATACCCTTTCACCTTGAATTTTAATTCCACTACTGAACCTTTCTTTTATTTCCATCATTTTTTCTTCGATGTACAGATTGAACAGAAGGGGGGAGGGGGGGGGGGAGAATACATCCCTGTCTTACGCTCATTTTAATCCGTGCATTTCGTTCTTGGTTGTCCACTATTCCCTCTTGGTTCTTGTACGTCTCTCCCTATAGCTTACCCCTACTTTTCTCAGGTACTGACCCAACGACTTACGTTATAGGATAAGCTAGAAAGGGCAACCTTACGTTATAGTATTTGTAGACTTACAGAAAGCTTTTGACAATGTTGACTGCAATACTCTCTATGAAATTCTGAAGGTAGCGGGGGTAAAATACAGGGAGCGAAAGTCTATTTACAAAGTGTACAGAAACCAGACGGCGGTAATAAGAGTCGAGAGGCATGAAAGAGAAGCAACGGTTGAGAAGGGAGTGAGATAGGTTTGTAGCCTATCCTAGATGCTATTCAATCTGTATATTGATCAAGCAATAAAGAAAGTCAAAGAAAAATTTGGAGTTGGAATTAAAGTTCAGGGAGAAGAAATAAAAACTTCAATGTTTGCCGATGACATTATAATTATGTGAGAGACAGCAAAGGACTTGGAACAGCAGTAAAACGGTATATACGGCGCCTTGAAAGAAGCACATATGATGAACATCAACAAAAGCAAAACAAAGATAATGGAATGTAGGTGGATTAAATCAGGTGATGCTGAGGTAATTAAATTAGGAAATGAGACACTTAAAGTAGTAGATGAGTTTTGCTATTTGGCCGAAGTAGAGAGAATATAAAATGTAGACCGGCAATGGCAAGAAAAGTGTTTCTGGAGAAGAGAAATTTGTTAACATCGAATATAGATTTAAGTGTTAGGAAGTCTTTTCTGAAGGTATTTGTCTGGAGTGTGGCAATGTCTGGAAGTGCAAGGTGGAGTTTAGAAAGGAGCGAATAGAATCTTTTGAAATATGGTGATATAGAAGAATGCTGAAGTTTAGATGGAGAGTTCACGTAACTAATGAGGAGGTACTGAATAGCACTGATGAGAAAACAAATTTTGGTACAGCCTGACTAGAAGAAGGAATTGATGATAGGACACATTCTGAGAGATCAAGAGATCACGAATTTAGTGCTGGAGGGAAGTCTGGGAGGTAAAAATCGTTGAGGGTGAACAAAGTAAGCACAAATGGTTCAAATGGCTCTGAGCACTACGGGACGCAACTTCTGAGGTCATTAGTCCCCTAGAACTCAGAACTAGTTAAACCTAACTAACCTAAGGACATCACACACATCCATGCCCGAGGCAGGATTCGAACCTGCGACCGTAGCGGTCTCGCGGTTCCAGACTGCAGCGCCTAGAACCGCACGGCCACTTCGGCCGGCAAAGTAAGCACATTCAGAAGGATGTAGGTTGCAATAGTTATTTGGAAATGAGCAGGCTTGCACAGGATAGAACAGCATGGTCAGCTGTATCGAGCAAGTCTCCGGATTAAAGGCCGCAACAAAAACAACAACTAGGGAGTACGGGGACTTCTAGTCCACTCTTGCGTGTTCAAATCACGTCGGGGTCACCACTGTCGCAGTCTGTAGTTAGATTTACGATTTGAATACGTGTGCTGAGTTCTAACACAGCGAGAACTAATACGAAACGTAAGCAGCATCCTGAGACAGCGTTTCACTCAATACAATCACGCAGTTCGGCCGCCGAGTGCTAGTCTTTTTGCAGTCGATGCCACATTGGGCGACTCGTGTGCCGGTGATTAGGATGAAATGATAATGAGGACAACACAACACCCAGTCCACGAGCGGCGAAAATCTCCAAACCGGCCGGGAATCGAACCCGGACGCGCTGCATTGCAGTCAAGCAAGTAATCACTTTTTTTTATATCATTTTGTTCGCTATTTTTTGTTCGATGCAGACGTCCCATGACGCTTGTTCAAGTTCATCAGTGTTCCATTTACTCAGTTTCTTTTATTACAGAGGGCAACTAACCCTCTGACTGAACACGCTGAGCTACCGTGCCGGCTATCACTCAGCTAAGAAATTAGTAGTCATTGAAATTCGCACTGCGGAAAGGAGAAACCGAACACAGCGCTCCTGGTGGCCAGCGCATGGAACTGTTGACAGCTCGTCCAGCAAATTAACCGTCCATCTGACGTCGCTGCGGCCTGCTGTGCGTCGCTACAGCAGGCCCCTCGCAGTGGGTAGATCCAGATGAACAAAGAGAATAGCGTTGCAGACTGAAAGAGGTGTGCCGGCAGCTCTAGAGCAGGCCATCGGGGCAGATTTCGCCATGCCAGGGTCAGCCGGAGAGGTCTGTAGCCAGCCGGGCGGCCCCCTTTTACCAGACGAGTCTGGCCCGGAGGCTGCAGGCGGCGGCGGCGAGGGGCTCTGCCGTTACAATAACCGCAACGCGATGGGGCAATTATCGGAAACGCCGTGGGAATGTCGCCGGCTCCGTTTCCTCAGAGCGAGGCGGCGGGCTGCGCTGACGGAGCGCCGGTGTCGCCACCAGCTGGGAGCGGCGCTCTGGTGGCGTGGGTGGACGTGTGGCGGCGCTGAACGGTCCAGCAGCCAAACCGAGTCCCGCGCTTGCCAAAGTGCTGTCAGCGAAACTGCCGGCCGTTTGTCCAGCCGACGGCGGCCGCCTGTGTCCGACGGGGCGAGACCGGAATATCACGCGCGCTTCGGACCGAGATCCGTGTCGCACGTACAGCGAATTCGTCGGCCTGAGAATGAGGTCTCAGAGGAAGGGACTGGCCTACTCTCTAGTGTTACGTGTAGAGTTTCTAAAATCCCCTGACAGACTGTCCTAGTTTGCACAAATGCAATCTGATCAAAAGTATCATGACACCTAGTAGTGGACATTAATACATGATGTATCCACCCTTCGCCTTTGTGATTGCTTGAACTCTGCTGGGAACACTTTCAAGGAGATGTCTGAATGTATACAGGATGGTCCATTCATCGTGACTGGGCCAAATATCTCACGAAATAAGCGTCAAACGAAAAAACTACAAAGAACGAAACTTATCTAGCTCGAAGGGGGAAACCAGATGGCGCTATGGTTGGCCCGCTAGATGGCGCTGCCATAGGTCAAACGGATATCAACTGCGTTTTTTTTTTTAATAGGAACCCCCATCTTTATTACATATTCGTGTAGTACGTAAACAAATATGAATGTTTTAGTTGGACCACTTTTTTCGCTTTGTGATATATGGCGCTGTAATAGTCACAAACACATGGCTCACAATTTTAGACGAACAGTTGGTAACAGGTAGGTTTTTTTAATTAAAATACAGAACGTAGGTACGTTTGAACATTTTATTTCGGTTGTTCCAATGTGATACATGTACCTCTGAGAACTTATCATTTCTCAGAACGCATGCTGTTACAGCGTCATTACCTGTAAACACCACATTAATGCAATAAATACTCAAAATGATGTCCGTCAACGTCGATGAATTTGGCAGTACGTGTAACGACATTCCTCTCAACAGCGAGTAGTTCGCCTTCCATACTACTCGCATATGTATTGACAATGCGCTGACGCATGTTGTCAGGCGTTGTCAGTGGATCACGATAGCAAATATCATTCAACTTTCCCCACAGAAAGAAATCCGGGGACGTCAGATTCGGTGAACGTGGGGGCCATGGTATGGTGCTTCGACGACCAATCCACCTGCCATGAAATATGCTATTCAATACCGCTTCAACCGCACGCGAGCTATGTGCCGGACATCCATCATGTTGCAAGTACATCGCCATTCTGTCATGCAGTGAAACATCTTGTAGTAACACCGGTAGTGTGTTACGTAGAAAATCAGCATACATTGCGCCATCTACATTACCATCGATAAAATGGGGGCCAATTATCCTTCCTCCCATAATGCCGCACCATACATTAACCCGCCAAGGTCGCTGATGTTCCACTTGTCGCAGCCAAAATACACTAAGCTGGTGCCATTTTCTTTGTTGTAAAAACTATGAACCAACTTCAAGGAAATTTTAGACTTTTTTTTTTTTCAAATGAGTCACGCAGGAATACCGAACGCTCGATAGTTTAACTAACTTCCAGCTGCTGCCCATGGACTGCAGTTATATGGCCTTTGCGTGGTAGCTATTAAGCTGAATTTTCGTCAACGCTTCTTTTGTCGGCTAAACCATCGCTGAGTGAAGGGGCAGGCAACCTGAAACTTATCCAGGTAGGTGGACTGATTGTTTAAAGGATAATGAGAGGAGACCAAGCCGCCCCGCCGGAATGTGCAACAATGTTAAAAGGTCACAGGCACATCCATCGCTCCTAGTCAAAATTTACTATATAGTGAATATAGTCAGATCTTCTTTCGCCGTAGTATTGACAATATTTACGGTATAGTAAATTTTGACAAGGAGCGACGTGTGTGCCTGTGACCTTTTAACGTTGTTGCACCTGATGATGCGGCTTTAGGCCGCGAAGCGGAGTGTGTTTCAACAACTAAAAGTTTCATCAGCTATTATTAGCGGAATTTGGAAACATCGTTTTACTGGTAATTCTGTTTCAGGCATTAGATTTTGCATCAGGTAACTGTTTGTGTATCAAGAACTGTAACTACACGTGGCGAGAACTGAACTCATGGACGGTTCCAGAAGAGATACGCTGAATAGTCTTGAAGATAATTATTATATTTGACTTCTGAGTATTGTAGGCTCCAGTATTACGTGGCCAGCGCCGTAAATTGCGATACAGGGGACCCGAGTTCGATTCCCGATACTTTCAGCGATTTTTCTTTTTTTCTGGAACGGAGTGCACTCAAAGTGGGAAGGCCAACTGAGGAGCCACTTGACCGAGTAGTAGCGGATCCAGAGTCATGAGAGCGGCTTGTTAGCCACGTGATCCTCATACTACATCGTGTGACGCCATTGGCAGAGGTTGACGCGTCGGTCGGTCGGTCTTGTTAGGCCTGTATACGTGCCAGAACGCGGAACTTCACCTTGTTTTACTTCAAAGTATAGAGAAACAAAAAAAAAATCAGTAAGGCTGCTATAAATTTACAACCCTTTTGAAAGATAAAATGAAGGTGACAACAAACGGTTAGCTTCTACATGTCTGTTCCGTAGAGCCGGTATTGCAGTAAGCTGTTACAGCTATGGAGGCAAGTGCCTCAATAAACATATTAGTAGCAGCCTTGGCATTTGATTTGAGCGCTCAGTGACAAACTAGTTTTGTAAAACTCCAAGTACACGTAACAGAAATAAGTTAACGATAGCTCCCCTGTTGCTTAAGAGCGTAGGCTTTCCCGGCTGTTGTCGACAATGTTAAAAGTTCTTCCGTAGCGGTAGCGCGTCACTCTTGCCAGAATCTGGCAATGCAACATTTCGACCTTCTTGCTGAGGCTTTTTTTCCGGGAACTGTGCAGACAGTGTGCAGCCCGTTCCCGGAAGATGGCCTCAGAAAGAAGGCCGAAACGTCGCGTCGGAAAATTCTGGAAATAATGACGCAGAGCAAATACCCGACACATTTGAACATAAGCGTGTTGCTATCGTCATTCTTTGTAAAGGATAATAAATATTTTTTGCATGTAAATCTAAGTGTATACTTTGCAAATAACTTTCAGTAGCAGTAATAACAATAGATATGATTCGATTCCGGTCACAAATGCAGCCTAAGACGAGTGACTGTTGTGACGTGACAAAAGTCATGGGATAACGTCATGCAGACGTACAGATGGCCTTAAAAATGGTTCAAATGGCTCCAAGCACTATGGGACTTAACATCTGATGTCATCAGAGCCTCTATTACGTAAACCTAACTAACCTAAGGACATCACACACATCCATGCCCGAGGCTGGATTCGAACCTGCGACCGTAGCAGCAGCGCGGGTCCGGACTGAAGCTCCTAGAACCGTTCGGCCACAGCGGCCGGCAGATGGCCTTAATATCGCGTATTCAAGGTATAAAAGGACAGTGCATTGGCAGACCTGCCATTTGTACTCAGGTGACTCATGTGCAAAGTTTCCCGACGTGATTGTGCCGCAGGACGGGATTTAACAGATTTGGTAGTTGGAGCTGGAGGTATGAGACATTCCGTTTTGGAAATCGTTAGGGAATTCAATACCCCGAGAAGGACAGTGACAAAGAGTGTGTCAATAATTCCACATTTAAGGCACTACCTCTCACCTCAGAGAACGTAGTGTGCGATGGGCTTCACTTAACGACCAAGAGCAGCGGTGTTCGCGTAGGGTTGCCAGTGCTAACGGACAAGCAGTACTGTGTGAAATAACCTAAGAAATGAGTGCGGGACGTACGGCGAACGTGTCCATTAGAACAGTGAGCCGAAATTTGGCGTTAATGGGCTATAGCAGCAGACGAATAACGCAAGAGCAATTGCTAACAGCACGACATCACCTGTAGCGCCTCTCCTGGGCTCGTGACCATATCGGTTGCATCCTAGACGACTGGAAAACCGTGGCCTGGTCAGATGAGTCCCGATTTCTGTTGGTAAGAGCTCAAAGCAGGGTTCCAGTTGTCAGCAAAGAACTATGCATGCTGGTGGTGGTTCTGTTTACATGGAATGGACTGGGTCCGCTGGTCCAACTAAACCGATCACTGACAGGGAATGGCTACGTCGGGCTACTCGAAGACCAGTTGCAGTCATTCATTGACTTGATGTTCCCATACAAACTAGAGGCCACAACTGCTCACGGCCGGTTTGAAGAACACTACGGACAAATCGAGCGAATCATTTGGTCACCCAGATTGCCCGACATGAATCCCATCGAACATTTATGGAATATAAGTGCGAGGTCAGTTCGTGCACAAAACCTTGCACCAGCAACACTTTCGCAACTATGGCCGGCTACAGAGGCAGCATGGGGACTTCCTATGACTTTATACTTATATGGTTATGGTGTCTGTTCTTGTTGACCTGCAGCCGTCTAGAACAAGATTAGAATTATACACTAATACATTCAGCTGCCGACGGGCGTCGATTTGTATCAACGGGGACAGGTGAAAATGTGTGCCCCGACTCTGACTCCACCCCCGCGATCTGCTACTTACATGGCGGACGCTCTAGCTATCTGAGCCAGAGGATAATGTGACTGCAAAGACTATCTCGCGCACGCCTCCCGTGAGACTCACATACTCAACTTATATGTCCACACACTACATTCGTAGTGTCCCTACCCAACACACTCGTTATTTGTGGAAGACATTCTTACCAAGTCACGTAAGAGTTTGGGTAATATGTGTGCATCCGCACAGAAGAAGGAGGTCATGACCGGTATTACCAAAACTATATACTTACATGGATATGGTGTCTGTTCTTTTGGACGTGGCCTTCCCAGACTTGGCCTTCCGAGACTTCTTCGGACGGAGTTAAGTGAGAACTAAAAGGAATTCGTTGTATTTCGGCTACACGATAAACACACAAAATGGTTCAAATGGCTCTGAACACTATGGGACTTAACATCTGTGGTCATCAGTCCCCTAGAACTTAGAACTACTTAAACCTAACTAACCTAAGGACATCACACACATCCATGCCCGAGGCAGGATTCGAACCTGCGACCGTAGCAGTCCCGCGGTTCCGGACTGAGCGCCTAGAACCGCTAGACCACCGCGGCCGGCAAACATAACTAAGCTCAATACCTAGCGATAACAAATACACTACTCGACATTAAAATTGCTACACCACGAAAATGACGTGCTACAGACCGAAATTTAACCGACAGGAAAAAGATGCTGTGATATGCAAATGATTAGCAAATGGTTCAAAGGGCTCTGAGCACTATGGGATTCAACATCTTAGGTCATAAGTCCCCTAGAACTTAAAGCTACTTAAACCTAACTAACCTAAGGACATCACAGACACCCATACCCGAGGCAGGATTCGAACCTGCGACCGTAGCAGTCCCGCGGTTCCGGACTGCAGCGCCTAGAACCGCTAGACCACCGCGGCCGGCAAACATAACTAAGCTCAATACCTAGCGATAACAAATACACTACTCGCCATTAAAATTGCTACACCACGAAAATGACGTGCTACAGACCGAAATTTAACCGACAGGAAAAAGATGCTGTGATATGCAAATGATTAGCAAATGGTTCAAAGGGCTCTGAGCACTATGGGACTCAACATCTTAGGTCATAAGTCCCCTAGAACTTAAAGCTACTTAAACCTAACTAACCTAAGGACATCACAGACACCCATGCCCGAGGCAGGATTCGAACCTGCGACCGTAGCAGTCCCGCGGTTCCGGACTGCAGCGCCAGAACCGCTAGACCACCGCGGCCGGCAAAATGATTTGCTTTTCAGAGCATTCACACAAGGTTGGCGCCGGTGGCGACACCTACAACGTGCTGACATGAGGAAATTTTCCAACCGATTTCTTATACACAAACAGCAGTTGGCCGGCGTTGCCTGGTGAAACGTTGTTGTAATGCCTCGTGTAAGGAGGAGAAATGCGTACCATCACATTTCCGACTTTGATAAGGGTTTATCGTATCGCGACATTGCTGCTCGCGTTGGTCGAGATCCAATGACTGTTAGCAGAATATGGAATCGGTGGGTTCCGGAAGGTAACACGGAACGCCGTGCTGGGTCCCAACGGCCCCTTATCACTAGCAGTAGAGATGACAGGCATCTTATCCGCATGGCTGTAACGGATCGTGCAGCCACGTCTCGATCCCTGAGTCAACAGATGGGGACGTTTGCAAGACAACAACCATCTGCACGAACACTTCGACGACGTTTTCAGTAGCATGGACTGTCAGCCCTGAGACCATGGTTACGGTTACCCTTGACGCTGCATCACGGACAGGAGCGCCTGCGATGGTGTACTCAACGACGAACCTGGGTGCACGAATGGTAAAACGTCATTTTTTCGGATGAATCCAGGTTCTGTTTACAGCATCATGATGGTCGCATTGGAATCGAGTATTCGCCATCGCCATACTGGCGTGTCAGCGAGCGTGAAGGTATGGGGTGCCATTGGTTACACGTCTCGGTCACCCCTTGTTCGTATTGACGGCACTTTGAACAGTGGACGTTACGTTTCAGATGTGTTACGACCCGTGGCTCTACCCTTCATTCGATCCCTGCGAAACCCTACATTTTAGCAGGATAATGCACTACCTCATGTTGCAGGTCATGTACGGGCCTTTCTGGATACAGAAAATGTTCGACTGCTGCCCTGCCCAGTACATTCTCCAGATCTCTCACCAATTGAAAACGTCTGGTCAATGGTGGCCTAGCAACTGGCTCATCACAATTCGCCAGTCACTACTCTTGATGAACTGTGGTATCGTGTCGAAGCTGCAAGGGCAGCTGTACCTGTATACGCCATCCAAGCTCTGTTTGACTCAATGCCCAGGCGTATCAAGGCCGTTACTACGGCCAGAGGTGGTTGTTCTGGGTACTGGTTTCTCAGGATGTATGCACCCAAATTGCGTGAAAATGTAATCACATGTCAGTTCTAGTATAATATATTTGTCCAATGGATACCTGTTTATCTTCTGCATTTATTCTTGGTGTAGCAATTTTAATGGCCAGTAGTGTACTAAGAACTATTATTCGAACGATGACATTGGTAAAGTTTGTGGGGATGGTGAACCAAAGAACGTTTTTTTATTGTGCAGAACACTTAGAACTTGCACCAGATCTACTAAAGAGACTGCCTACGCTGTGCTTATCTGTCCCCTTTTGGAGCACTGATCGCGCAATATTCATATCGGATAGGATTAACGGAGGACTTCGACAAAGTTTGTGTTCTAGGACTCAGTGCATAGGTTATCAACCTCTTACACTTAGGTGGCCTTTAAGTAATATATAAGCCATAGTACAGCCAGAACCAACATATTTAAAAAAAATATTGCATTATTATTCTGCGGTCATTAAATGTTTTTTTTCCCTATTTCTTTTTAAAATTTTAAGGCAACCATTTTGATAAAATGAGCAATTATTTAGGTTTCAGTTACTTGGAAGTCAGTAAAATTTTGGGTGCACTTTAAAGCAACAACGTTATTTCTAAAGGAGACGGAAGTACATTCGAAACCTCTATGAAGATGAAGACTCGTCTGATGACGTGATAGAAGAAGAATTTAAATGAACTACGGCAGACTTAAGATCAAAGATAGAAGGGATAGGCAACACCCCACCAGAATTTCTAGAATCATTGGGGGAAGAGGCACCAAACCAATTATCCACATGGATGTGTAAAATATAGGAGAGTGGCGTAATACCATCTGACTTCTGGAGAAACATCATCAATAGAATTCTAAAGATTGCAAGAACCGATAAGTGCGAGGAATCATCTCACAATCAGCTTAACAGCTCAGCATCAAAGCTGCTGACAAGAATAATATACAGAAGAATGGAAAAGAAAAGTGAGGATTTGTTAGATGACGATCAGTTTGGCTTTAGGAGGGGCCGAGGGGAGGAGATTAGAATTTAACGTCCTGCCGACAACGAGGTCATTAAAGACGGAGCACAAGCTCATGGTAGGGAAGGATGGAGAAGGAAATCGACCGTGCTCTTTCGAGGGAACCATCCCGGCATTTGCCCTATGCGATTTCAGAAAATTTAAATCAGGATGGCAGGCGCGGGTTTGAACCGCCGTCGTCCTCCCGTACGGCGAGTCGAGTGTGCTAACGAATGGGCTTACCCTCTCGGTTTGGCTTTAGGAAAGGTAAAAGTACCGGAGAGGCAGTTCTGACGTCGCGGTTGGTAATTGAAGCAAGACTAAAGAAAAGTGAAGACAGCTTCACTTGATTTGTCGACCAGGAAAAAGCGTTCGACAATGTCAAATGCTGCAAGATGTTCTAAATTCTGAGAGAAGTAGGACTAAGCTATAGGGAAAGACGTGTAGTAAACAGTATGTGCAAGAGCCAGGGGGAACAGTAACAGCAAAGGACTAAGGAAGAAGTGTTCGGATTAAAAAGGGTGTGGAACAGGGTTGTAGTCTTTCGCCCCTATTGTTCAATCCATACATCCAGGAAGCGATACGGAAATAAAAGAAAGGTTGAAGAGTGGAATTAAAACTCAAGGTGAAAGTATATCAATGATAAGATTCGCTGATGCTATCCTCAGTGAAGTTGAAGAAGAATTTCAGGGTCTATTGAACTGAGTGAACATTCTAGTAGGTACAGTGAGAGTGAATGGAGGAAAGACGAAAGTAATGAAAAGTAGCAGAAATGAGAACAGCGAGAATCTTACCATCAGGATTGGTGATCATGAAGAAGTTAAGGAATCCCGTTACGTAGACTGCAAAATAACTCATGGCGAACGGAGTAAGGGCATCAAAAGCAGACTAGTACTGGAAAAAAGGGCATTCCCGACCAAGAAAAATCTACTAGCATGAAACATAGGCCTTAATTTGAGAAATAAATTTCTGATTGTGTAATTTGGAGCACGGCACTGTATAGTAGTGAAACACGGACCGTGGAATAACCGTGACAGAAGAGAAACGAAGCATTTGAGGTTTGGTACTACACAAAAAAAAGTTGAAAGTTAGGTCTAACTGATAAGATAAGGATAGCGGAGCTTCTCCGAAAAATAAGCGAGGAAATGAATATACGGGAACACATACGGAGAAGGGACAGTTTCTGTCGATTCATTGTGTGGTACACCTTGATGTGCCCTACATGTATACTCTTTTTATTATGCACGGGCCTGAAGATGGCATCATGAATTGCCGAAACAAATAAAACAACTTCTCAATTGCACCGCTATTTAACGAATTTCATTCTTAAATATTGACGTCATAGGTTGAAAGTGCTACTCTGAGATGCGGAGGTTGGCACTGGAGACGAATTCGTGGGGGGACGCAGCAAACAAGCCAGAAGAGTGATGACTCGAAAAAAACGACTGAATGACCTCAGTATGTTAGAACCGATAACCTCCCAAGATCGATGTTTTGTAAATGTCGGTGATCATCGAATCTCCCTGCTTTGAACTGAAGCGTCATCGAGTTATGCAGTGAAGCGCCAAAGAAACTGGTATAGGCATGCGTATTCAAATACAGAGATACGTAAACAGGCAGAACATTGCGCCGCAGTTGGGAACACCTGTACAAGGCACGAAGTTGCCTGTTGTTAAAATGGTAGGTTGTCAAGATTTAAGTGAGACTGAACTTGGTGTTATAGCTGGCGCACGAGCGATGGAACACAGCATCTCCGAGCTAGCGATGAAGCGCGCATTTTCCCGTACGACTATTCCACGAGTGAACTGTGAATATCAGTAAGCAGATAAAATATCAAATCTCCGTCGCTGCGGCCGAAAATCGATCCTGCAAGAACGGGACCAACGACGACTGAAGAGAATTGTTCAACGTGGTAGAAGTGCAACCCTTCCACAAATTGCAGCAGATTTCAATGCTGTGCCATCAACAAGGGTCAGCGTGCGAACCATTCTACGAAACATCATCGGTGTGTGCTGTTGGAGCCGAAGATCCGCTCGTGTACCCTTGATGACCGCACAACACAAAACTTTACGCCTTGCCTGGGCCCATCAACACCGACATTGGACTATTGATCACTGGAAACACGTTTCCTGGTCGGATGAGTCTCGTTTCAAACAGTATCGAGCGAATGGACGTGTATGGGTATGGAGATTGTGGTGTCACCGCCAGACACCACACTTGCTAGGTGGTAGCCTTTAAATCGGCCGCGGTCCGTTAGTATAAGTCGGACCCGCGTGTCGCCACTATCAGTGATTGCTGACCGAGCGCCCCTACACGGCAGGTCTAGTCTAGAGAAACTCCCTAGCACTCGCCCCAGTTGTACAGCCGACTTTGCTAGCGATGGTTCACTGTCTACATACGCTCTCATTTGCAGAGACGACAGTGTAGCATAGCCTTCAGCTATGTCATTTGCTACGACCTAGCAAGGCGCCCTATTCAGTTACTATAATTACTATCTTCAAGAATGTATTTTGAACAGATAATATTGTGAATCGTGTACCGTCAGGAGCGACGTTCTTCATTATTGGATTAAAGTTAGGTATCAAACTAATTACGTCCGCTTTCTGAATTCTTATTCCTTGTCATGTTCCAGACCTCACGGCAGTATAGTTCTTCCCTCCTCACGCCAGCCTGCGTGAGCTAAAACGCGTGCTTTTCGGCCTCCACTCGTAACACTGTGTTGGCTCTTCTGCTAACACAAAAGAGACAACCTCATGAACCCTTGGACCCTGCTTGTGTGCAGGGGACTGTTCAAGCTGGTGGAGGCTCTGTAACGGTGTGGGGCGTGGGTAGTTGGTGTGATACGTCTAGATACGACTGTGTCAGGTGACACATACGTAAGCATTCTCTCTGACCATCTGCATCCATTCATGTCCGTTGTGAATTCCGACGGACTTGGGCGATTCCAGCAGCACAATCCGACACCCCAGACATCCAGAATTGCTACAGAGTGGCTCAGGGAACCCTCTTCTGAGTTTAAACACTTCTGCTGGCCACAAAACCCAGAAATGAACATGCCTGGGATGCCTTGCAACGTGCTATTCAGAAGAGATCTCCACTACCTCGTACTCTTACGGATTTGTGGACATCCCTGCAGGATTCATGGCGTCAGTTCCGTCCAGCACTACTTCAGACATTAGTCGAGTCCACGCCAAGTCGCCCTGCGGCACTTCCATGTGCTCGCGAAGGCCCTGCACGATATTATGCAGGTGTACCAGTTGCTTTGGCAACGCAACAGTCTGGTTTACAGGTCGGTTCGCCGAATCATAAGCGAGTGGAGTGTTCACTTTATTTCATTTTATTTTTAATTACTTGTCTTTTGGTACATGCCTGTACACCTAGCGCAACATCTGAGTGTCAGTTATGGCGATACGAACGTAAGGACAATACCCAGTCCCCGATATTGGAGTGTTTACATAACCCGAGCTTACCCTTAATGCTGAGTTACGCCGTGCCGGACGTTAGGGCTGTCCTTGCCGACGGCACGCAGCCTTGGCCTCGGGTGTCGGGTTGTGGACTTCCGCGTGGACTGGCCGCATACCAGGTCCCCGAGCCGGCGCTGCCCTGGCCGGTAACTATGCGTGTTATTAATATTCGTCAGCCGAGGTGCCGATGCTATCTGCGCGAGAGGCTGCGATCGCGCGTCTGTCAGAATTTCTTCGCAAAGATCAAGGCAGGCCTCTGCGGTCACAGGGGCCTCACGGAGGCGCGGTCTGCAATCTGGGCTTTGCAGTCAACCTTTGTCGAGGAGCAACACCGATGAGCTGTTTCTGGGTCTGCCGAATAACACGGTCGGCCGTTGGAGTGATTTTCAAAGCTGAAAGTCTTGTCTCACGTCACTTCACTTGCAGTTTTCGCGTTTCGTGTGTCACAGTGATCTAAAAACTTTACCACAAGTAGGCCTAACCTCTCGTGAATAATAATTGGCTGTATAACTGTTTGTTATTATCTTATGTTTTATAAAAGTCAGCTGTATGTTCAAAATACCGGGTGATCAAAAAGTCAGTATAAATTTGAAAACTTAATAAACCACGGGATAATGTAGATAGAGAGGTAAAAATTGACACACATGCTTGGAATGACATGGGATTTTATTATAACAAAAAAAAGTTCACAAAATGTCCGACAGATGGCGCTGGACAGCAAAACGTCAGTGACTGCGCATGGCAATCGTGTATAAAAGGAGCTGTAATGGGAGAGAGAATCAGATGCGCCAGCAGTCGCAGCATGTTGACGTTACCTGAAAAGGCGCTTTTAGTGAAGCTGTATTATCAGAATGGGGAATGTGCTAGTTCAGCGTTACGTTCCTATCGCCATAGGAAGGGGATTTGAATGGGTAAAGGTCCGTTGACAAATGCAGCTGTGGCGAGAATGATTTCGAAGTTCGAAGCCACGGGTTGTTTAGACGATACACCCCATAGTGGCCGACCGAGCACAAGGCGTAATGCTGCTGAGACAGTTCAGGAAGAAATGGAGACTGTTGCGGGTTCGTCTATGCACGGGGAAGTCAGCGCTCGTGCAGTCGCTCGTCGCACCGGTGGCCGTGCGGTTCTGGCGCTGCAGTCCGGAACCGCGGGACTGCTACGGTCGCAGGTTCGAATCCTGCCTCGGGCATGGGTGTGTGTGATGTCCTTAGGTTAGTTAGGTTTAAGTAGTTCTAAGTTCTAGGGGACTTATGACTTAAGATGTTGAGTCCCATAGTGCTCAGAGCCATTTGAACCATTCCATACACTACCGTTTGGTTGGCACTTAGGCGTACCCTTCGATGCTATCCGTACAAAATCCATCGGCATCATGAACTGTTACCTGGCGATTTAGTGAAGCGGAGGGCATTTGTGGTGTGGGCGTTTCAAAAGATGGTGGAAGCGGACGATTGGTTGAGTAACGTGTTGTGGACCGACGAAGCTCATTTCACGCTCCGAGGGTCTGTCAACGCCCACAACTGCAGAATTTGGGCCACCAAAAATCCTAGAACTGTCGTGGAAACTCCATTGTACGACTAGAAAGTCACGGTGTGGGTTGGATTTACCACATCTACCGTTATCCGGCCTTTTTTCTTCGAGGAAATACGTGATTCTTGTTTTGTAACTGCTACCGTGACGGGTGAGAGGTACGCCGATATGTTACAGAATCGCATCATCCCCATCCTGGCAGATAACACCTGCTGCAACGTACGATCTTTATGCAGAATGGCGCTCCACCCCATATTGCTAGACGCGTGAAAGATCTCTTGCGCGCTTCGTTTGGTGATGATCGTGTGCTCAGCCGCCACTTTCGTCATGCTTGGCCTCCCAGGTCCCCAGACCTCAGTCCGTGCGATTATTGGCTTTGGGGTTACCTGAAGTCGCAAGTGTATCGTGATTGACCGACATCTCTAGAGATTCCGAAAGACAACATCCGACGCCAATGCCTCACCGTAACTCCGGACATGCTTTATAGAGGTAGTCATAACGTTATTCCTCGACTACAGCTATTGTTGAGGAATGATGGTGGACATATTGAGCATTTCCTGTAAAGAACATCGTCTTTGCTTTGTCTTACTTTCTTATGCTAATTATTGCTATTCTGATCAGATGAAGCGCCATCTGTCGGACATTTTTTGAACTTTTGTATTTTTTTTTTGTTCTAATAAAACCCCATGTCATTCCAAGCATGTATGTCAATTTGTACCTCTCTATCTACATTATTACGTGATTTATTCAGTATTCAAATTTATACTGACTTTTTGACCACCCGGTAAATTTAAACATATGTGTGGTGGATTCTTAGTAGAATTTTGGTTCTACGAGTGTACAAGTGGAAGTTCTGGTTTCTTTGTCAATTTGTTCGTTATCTCAATACGGAAATGCTAAAAACGCTGCAAGTACAGAACTCTTCCATTTTTTCAAATTTAATTTGTTAACGATAAATGTACATTGTTTGAAAATAATACAGTTCATATTATGCAGTACAAGAAATGTAATAGGTTATCGACACATTATATAAGTTTCACTTTTTGTTATCACAGTAATTAGCATTTCTTTCTTTCAACACTAACAGCAGTTTGATCATCATCTTCGTCTTCTTCTTCTTCTCCTGCTTCATCTTCTTCACCTTCTGCAGCATCTTCACTGACATCACCTTGGCTGCTTCACTGCACTGCTATGTTATTGTGGTCTGCTTTCTTTCTCAGCAACCTCTTTTGATTTCAGAATGTAACTTCTAAGAATATCCTTATTCGCCCTATTCGCATTTTCAATGGATCGTGCTCAAAACTATTAATGCCACTAAGTATGAGATAAAATACATTAAATTAGGAGAATGACCAGGTACATGTATGCCGTCCACCTCAGATGCTTCATTAGTTTTTCTTCAAGCAATGTCTTTGTATATTTTCTGTCCGTTAGCAAGGGCAGGAACACCAAATTCATTGAAGAAAGCTTCCAGCTGCAGCCGACCACAGAAAAATGGCAGCATCAAGATTCTTAGTTCTTTGTCTTCCTTTTCTCTCTTTCTTTTTTTTCCTTTTTTCCCGTCTCACATTTTTATTAATTCCAGTGCTTAAATACAGTTTGCATTCTTTTGTCTGTAGTTAGCGTCTTTCTTTAGTGGTTGTGCCTCGGTTGCTACAATTTGACTAAGAATACTCAACCTACAGTCGAAAGCGAGGTGAAGGAAGAACGGTTTGGATTTAGGACAGGAATAGAGACGAGGGATGTAACTTGACAATTAGGAATAATAGGCAACCATAGCATGAGAATGCCAAACTCTGTACGCTGTATTTGCACATATTATAGGAAAACATAAGCTGAAGGAAATGTTGCAGAAGAATCGGATGGACTAGAAGCAAATATGGTTTTTGGACAGTTTTTATCACACAAGGTATTAAAATGAGAACGAGTGTCAGGGAAGTATATCATTTATCAACGAATCTGCTCAATATTATTCGGAAGTAACAGTACATAATTTTCCTCAGTAAGAATGAGAAATATGAGTAGATGGGAATTCTCCTCTTGTGCCAACCTCAAGTAGCATCAGGGCAGCGGTTGCACCCTATGTCCTCTGTTATTTGTTGGACGTATTTCAATTTCTGTCTTATCCTATGCTTCTTACCCACTACAGTTCCCTCTAGCACCATGGAAGTTATTCCCTGACGTCTCAACACATGTCCTTTCATCTTGTCCCTTCCTCTTGACAGTGTAATAATTAGAATGCAGGAAAACAGTTTTAAGTATTTAAGATGTTGAATAAGCAGCATTATGAGTTGGGGAGAGAAAGTTAAAGCAAGTTCAGCAACGCCACTATGAAGAAAAAAAAATGGCTCAGAGCACTGTGGGACTTAACTTCTGAGGGCATCAGTCCCCTAGAACTTAGAACTACTTAAACCTAACTAACCTAAGGACATCACACACATCCATGCCCGAGGCATGATTCGGACCTGCGACCGTAGCGGTCGCGCGGTTCCAGACTGTAGCGCCTAGAACCGCTTGGCCACTCCGGCCGGCCACTATGAAGAGTTCTTATGGAAAAAAGGTTACGTTCGGCGAGTAACTGCATAATCGGCTAAGAGGAATGTTTATGAAGTTTGCAGTGAAGTCACAAATAGCTTGAATGAATGGCTCGCACACCTCGAGAAGTTGCCCAGTCACCTGATGGAAAAGGGTTCTCTTCCTTCGCGAAGCTGCCTTGCCTCGCGGTGTATGACAGTTGTGTCTTAAGTGCACTGTTGAGTGCTAGTAATGGACGTGTGTTGTGTGATTCAGAAGGGAGAGGGTGAAACCCGTCTGGTGATCGGGAACCTTACACCACCACCTCCCATCCCCTTTCCGGCCAAATGCTGGTGGTGAAAATACCTTCCACCACCAATCTTTGAGGAGAGAGCAAAACAATGGCTACACGCAGATGAGATTAGTAAAAAAAGTGGTAGGAAACCGGGGGGAAGGAAGAGACGGCTGAAGCAAGTGAAGAAGCGTATAGGAACAAGAGGAGTCAGCTAGGACACAGTCCTGAGAAAAAAAAAAAAAACGTGGAGATCGCTCGTAAACCACACCCGGGCTTCTGGAGCGGAAAGTCTTTGATGATGACGATGATAACCAGGATTCGAACCAGCTGCCTCTGAGTCGGGTGCCACCGTAGAGTGTGCGTTAGTAACCGATGTTAAAGGAAACGAGTACAAATCGCATCATTCAAACGCCCTCAAAATACGAGGGAAAGGAGATAAGTGTGAACAGGACACACAGTATAGAGAGTAACATGTTATTAAAAATGGATGAATAAAGATAGTTCAACTGACAGCACAATACAATTTGTATTAAATTTACTTAATGTTTCATTTCACTGTAATTATTACAAATATTTGTAATTCTCTAAAAATTTCATCTTTGTTTTTCGCGACTTTTACTAACAAATAAAACCCTTCCACTTTCTCCATTCTTGTGGGACTTGAAGGTCCTTGCCCAGATATCAGTACCGTAGTTCTCGCCTTTGTTGGGCAGAACTTTTCTGAGCGCTGTTAAGTAGAAAACATTTCTAGCTCATTAACGTATTTACCGGTAGCTGAGTGCGTAGCTTAATTGTGAAGTTGCCTGTTCGAACATCGCTAGTGACATTTTATTAGATATATTTAAATTTCACATTTACTAAAAAATGGAAATTTTAGGTCACAAATACTGAATCCTAATCTATACATATTATAAAAATGTATGAAAGTATGTGTGTGTGTGTGTGTGTGTGTGTGTGTGTGTGTGTGTGTGTGTGTTCTACATCTTCTCGTCAACCACCGGACCGCTTTCAACCAAACTTGGTGGACATATACTTTACAGTCAGGCGACAGTAGCTTTGGGGGTAACAACCACCTACCTACCAAAGGGGTAGCGGTCGCGATGAAAACGAAGCGCAACCTGTGACGCGTCAATTTCCCGATTTCACCCATTCAGTATTCGTGAATGAGAATACTTATCGACTTTTAACAAACTTTACATAATTTCAAACCCTCACGAAATTTTTTCTCGCGGACAACCCATACAAAATGATGAAAGAAAAAAATGTTTATCACTTATTATTTTTCCGCCGTTCATACAGTACAAGTACCGCATGAGACACGACGTTATAATTCACAACCTATTTACTACTAACTACGTTTTACAGATAGTATTGGCATATACCATTGATTGTGCGGACGTGGACGTATAGCTATAAAAAGATGTACGAGGGCAACGCAGAGTTTTTCATAAAAATAACAATTTTATTTTAATATTTGATAGAGCCATGCAAAATATCTTTTTGGTAAATGAAAAAAATTATACACGTCAAGAACACTATAAGTTCGTAGTCGCCCTGAAGAGCACCGCTGTAAAGTCGGTCGAAACGTCAGTATTTTAGTTGTTTTAATGTCTCATAGTGACACCCAAGATGATTTCATTCAAATCAATAACACTGTTGAATCTCTGGAAATAAAAAGGTATTTTATTTTCTATTTCATGTTTTACGTTTTTTCTGTCAAATTTTAATACATATTGAATACTTGCATTTTCGTCCGCCTCCGTTGCGGAGTGGTCTGCGCGGCTGACTGCTATGCGAGGGACACGGTTTCGAATCCCGGTACTGCCAGGAATTTTTTTCCTTCATGGGAGGACTAGTACGTGGTGCACTCAGCCTCGTGACGTCAAATCAGGAGTTACTGGACTGATTAGTGGCGGTTACAAGCTCAAGAACCCGACAATGACCAGGCGAGCGCTGAACACACATCCCTCCATATCGCATCCGATGAGGCCATTGTCAAAGGATGACATGGCGGTCGGTCGACGCCGATTTGGTCTAAGACGAGAAAGCGAAACTTTGTTGCTTTACTTGCATTTTCAAGCCGATAACAATTAAAAATAAAAGATTTTTTAAAATTATGATTATTATTAAGTAATTTTTCCATTAGTTAAATATCATCAATTTAAGTAAAAGTAAAAAAAAAAAGTATGCTAGTAACGAGATTATTGCTGATGGCTTTACGGTCACAATACTATTCCGCTACATATTCACCTAGTCTTTCTCTTTCTTTTAACAATGAACATTTTGTATCCTTGTATCCACTCCAGGCAAATGCCGGGATGGTTCCTTTGAAAGGGCACGGCCGACTTCATTCCCCATCCTCCCATAATCCGAACTTGTGCTCCGTCTCTAATGACCTCGTTGTCGACGGGACGTTAAACACGAATATCCTCCTCCTCCACGGGAATGTATTATTTACCCAACATAAATTATGTTTAGTTCTTCCAGCGAATACAAAAATAAATCAAAAATATTTTGTATTAACAGCCGGCCGGAGTGGCCGAGCGGTTAAAGACGCTACAGTCTGGAACCGCACGACCGCTACGGTCGCAGGTTCGAATCCTGCCTCGGGCATGGATGTGTGTGATGTCCTTAGGTTAGTTAGGTTTAAGTAGTTCTAAGTTCTAGGGGACTTACGACCACAGCAGTTGAGTCCCATAGTGCTCAGAGCCATTTGAACCAATTTTGTATTAACAGCGCTCGGTAATATTCTAATTTTCAAAGGTTTTTTTTTTCTAGAATTGCTTCATATTGCTTCAGATAATAATAATATTATGAAGAAAATCGATAATGGCCGGGCAATCCATAAGGTCCCGTTGTAAGCTGACTCGCCACTATCTCAATATTCCACGGAAAAAATGGATATAAGTTTATTTGGAGGTATTGGCGCTCTAAGTTGAGCAAATATGCTTGGCAGTGACTTACGTTATCACGCGGATCGAACGGATACAGCACGTAGTTGCAACAAGACATCGTGACAGACAGGAACACAGCGTTCTGTGTAGATCAAGGACTTGTACCAAGGTCAGGTGATTGGTTGCCTCACATATAACGATTAGCCGCACAGCCCACGGCTCTACCGAACTAACGTTAAATGTTTCCCACGTGGCTGCAGGGGGAAACGTGATGACGACAGCTTAAATATTAGACCTTCAGGGACACCACAGAATCGAGTCTTTCACAAACCGGCAACCTTCCGCCAACACCCAAAAATTCAGCTCTGCATTACAATCTAATTCTATCGTCATGATATCCGAGGATTCCATGACTTGCTCGCGCAGCTCAAAGAGCAGCGCCCAAGCTTGCACAGCAGGGAGGTGAGGTTGGTCAGGGTCGAATGAGTGCGGTAGATTAACGACCGTTGGTCTGCTACGTCGGCCAGCTTGAATGTGGTGTTTAAAGGGTTTTTACGCGCTCGTTTAGAAAAAAATGCTGGTCTGGTCCCATCTTAGACAATACGATACCCAAACAGTTAAAACACAGTATCACACAGTGCAACACATGACTTCGCTGCCTTACAAGGGGAGGCGGCCAATTGTGAAATTCAGATTCGATTCATACTGCGCATAATAAAAGCTCATGGCCAGAGGTGTAATGTGGCAAAGCACCGAGATGCACTTCTCAGCCGTTGTCGAGAAAATCGACAGTTAAAAGAAACCGTTGCGGTTACTATTAATAATTCTCTACAGCGTCGTCGCGCAGCGGTAAGCGCTCGGGTTCTCCCGGCAATCAGTTGCAACAATTATGCATATAATAAGTTGTTGAAAGTCATTTGTCGTGGAAAAACTGGCGACATCATTATGTTTTCTGCAAACAAAGTTGTATTTCACAAATGTTATTAATTGTCTTCATAATGTTAAGCACGTATAGTTAACGGAAGACATAGAAACGATATTCCGAAACGAATACGTATAGCGTAAGTCAAACGTTCGAATAAGAATAGAGACCCCACGAACACAAATTTGCTGTGGCAAGTATGAAATATAAACTCCGTTACTCGCTCGTTACACTTGAATGACAGATGTTGAATGGGCCGAAACGAGCCGCCGCATAACAGCGTAGTTGCCTGCCAACTTCGATAGAAGGTAGATGCGGTCCCTAGCGCAACTTATAACATTGTCGAAAATCAGTGCGGACGGGAGAGCTTTGGTATACCCAGTTAAAAAAAACGGAAAAATGGAGGCGGTACAATTGGAGAGCGATCCGCCTTCACCAACATACGTAACCAATTCATTAATACTTTATATATATATATATATATATATATATATATATATATATATTTGAATTACAAAAAACTAATAGTAAAAAAAATTGCATGGCGCGAGATTCGATCCGGCGACCTTCGGATTACGAACCCGAGCGCTTACCGCTGCGCCACGACGCTGTAGAAAATCATTAATCGTCGAGAGTATTTCACCGCAACGGTTTCTTTTAACTGTCGATTTTCTCGACAACGGCTGAGAAGTGCATCTTGGTGCTTTGCCACATTACACCTCTGGCCATGAGCTTTTATTATGCGCAGTATGAATCGAATCTGAATTTCACAATTGGCGGCCTCCCCTTGTTAGATTCACTGACAACTGTGGCGACATGAAGTTTGAAACGAAAGAAATTTGCTAAACAAAGACAAGAAACAGTGCTCCCCGTTACGACGATCGCTAAGAAAGAAAGAAAGAAAGAGAGAGTAAATTTGGTTTCTGCGGCTATTCAGCTCTCCATAATCGCCCGTCTTAGTGGCATTTACTAGGTGTTACACCCCATGGAGTACAGAACGAGGACACTGGACTGAGGCACAATGGAAAGTCGTTTCTTGCAATGTAAGATCGACGTGTTAAACGTGATATTCGGACGGGAGCCTGTAAATTACGAGACTATGTGGCGACAGGGCCCCAAGCTGCAAGATTTCTATACAGGACTCATCACGATTATTTGCGGCCGCTCTAGGTGCGAATCTCAGAGGGGTGCCAGTGTGTAAAAAAAAAAAAAAAAAAAATGTTCAAATGTGTATGAAATCTTATGGGACTTAACTGCTAAAGGTTATGTCCCTAAGCGTAGACACTACTTAACCTAAATTATCCCAACACCCATGCCAGAGGGAGGACTCGAACCTCCGCCGGGACCAGCTGCACAGTCCATGACTGCAGCGCCTCAGAGCGCTCGGCTAATCCCGCGCGGCGCCAGTGTGTTCAAATGCAAGCTGTGTATACAGTGCGTATCACAATTCTTAACGAAAACTAAAACGGGTGAAAGTGTTGGAAGGTTGATGGGGGATGGGGAGGAGAGAGAGCCCTAAATGATAGGTCGCTTTTGTAGAAAAATATTCTCGAATCGGCTCTGTGTGGCGTACATTAACCACAACAAACACTGTACCATTTTTAAATCATCGTTCACTTTGCTAAGCATAGTATTGTTCAGACAATGGTATGTGTAAAGATCACGCAATGTTTCACGCTGTCTTCTCGAATTCATAGTTCATTCCAAAATCTTTATCATGAAATATCATTTCATAAGAATAGTCACTCTCCCCGTCCCACTGCTGTCATTACGTGTTACCACATTGCAGCACATGGTACGCAACAGTTTGAATACTGTTTAGCAATTATATTTAGAAATAGAAATATAGCTCAGCCGCTGCCTGCTTGCTGTTTGCTGTTGTGCTTTAGAGAAATCTGCAACAATACTATCAAGATGCGAAATAAGTATGGAAATTTGGATTAGGGCCAGATAATTATTTTACTTCAGTTGCGTATTTAATACAAAGACAAGCTCCATTGAGACAAGTTACAGTTCAGTTAAAATTAGGTTCTGTTTAGTCACACGTTATCATACGAGTTTGAGTTGGATAACAGTCTGTGCGTACATAGTTTTGGTAATATGTAGACTTATTATAGATTGGGAGGTAAGTTTTTCCTAAATTTCATTTAGAAATACATAGTGGGGAACTTACAGTATAAACCAAAAAAACCTCTAAAATTGCCATTTCGGTTTAACAAACGAGTGTCCATTTTTTTCTTTATTCTTTGGCCACGACCAGATTTGTTCTTCATTTGACTACGCTACATGTTACTTTCAAGGGAAACCTCTCATCACACCCCGCCAAATGTTGTAGTAAAATGACTCATTGGATAGTCTTCAAAAACTGAGATCAAGCATGAAAACAAGAAGAAGTTTTATTCAGCTGTGAAAAAAAAATGGTTCAAATGGCTCTGAGCACTATGGCACTGAACTTTTGAGGTCATCAGTCCCCTAGAACTTAGAACTACTTAAACCTAACCAAACGAAGGACATCACACACATCCGTGCCAGAGGCAAGATTCGAACCTGCGACCGTAGTACTGTGAAAAAAGAAGTGAAATAGAAGAAGTGAACGGTGGAAGTTCAAGACGTGCAGCATCGACCATCTTGCAAGAACAACGGCGTCGTGACTGTGTGGTCACTGTCTTGGAGTGCAAAGCGGGAGATCCGTGTTCAAATCTCTCTTGTGTTATATATATTCAAATTTATGAACTCAGAGTCCGCCCATGGTAGGTGAGTGGTCAGCACGACAGAATGTCAATCCTAAGGGCCCGGGTTCGATTCCCAGCTGGGTCGGAGATTTTCTCCGCTTAGGGACTGGGTGTTGTGTTGTCCTAATCGTCATCATTTCATCCCCATCGACGCGCGCAAGTCGCCGAAGTGGCGTCAACTCGAAAGACTTGCACCCGGCGAACGGGAGTCCCTAGTCACAGGACATCATCGTCATCATGAACTCGGAGATTTGAACATGTTTCCCACATTTTGAAGCCCATGACATGACCACACAACCTCGACGCCGTTAATGTTACAAGCAGCTCGATGTTGCTCATTTTAAACTGTTTCTATTTTGCTTCAAAAAATGTTCAAATATTTGTGAAATCTTATGGGACTTAATTGCTAAGGTCTTCAGTCCCTAAGCTTACACACTACTTAACCTAAATTGTTCTAAGGACGAACACACACACCCATGCCCGAGGGAGGACTCGAACCTCCGCCGGGACCATCTATTTTGCTTCTTTTCTTCCACAGTTCTTGACGCGCTATCCAGTGGGCCATCTTACCACAACTCTGAGGAGGGTGCGATGGGGAGTTTCCCTTGTTAGAAACACGCTGTTTAAAAATATATGGGGCGGTTAACGAAAAACGGGACAATATACGTCCCGTATGTATTTTGTCGGGGTAACGGAACACTTCAGCTAAATAAGGGACGATCCCGTAAAATACAGTATGTCTGGCCATACTATCGTAATGTAATGTCGCTAGCTTGTATTCCGCACGCACGAGTCGAGAGCGTGAGAGACGCGGGAAGAGGAGCGTGTACTGTGGCGTTGCGTGGCTGTGACGCAACGGAGAGCGGCCTAGCGGACCACAACACGCCGTGCCGCAGACACGTCCTTGATCCTGCACTAACCTTCTGCCCGCTACGCGCGCTGCGCTGCGCTGCGCCGAGACGTGTCCGCCCGCCGCCCGCTGTGACGCTCAGCTGCAGCGGGCGCCGCTGTCGTTCCTGAGGCTGCGGGCCGGCGCTTGAAGATCAAAAGCAAAACTGCTCTATCATTCGTGCGGAACTGTTCAGTCTCTCAAAATGTTTCTAACAGTCATCTCAAGTTGAGAACGTGAGCATCTCACCCACTCCCCCTTCCACACCCGATTCTTCAAAGAATCAAACCCTCAACAGCTTCAAACGTCTTATTACGAAAAGCCAGTTTTTCACGCATCTCACTGTTTATGACGTCATATCTCCTGAACTGTGTGTTGTACAATTATATAATTTTGCCTTCGACCTGGAATCTCATTGAACGCAGTTGAATTCAGTGACGCGTCTCGCTTCGAACTGAGCCCCTATGACCAGCAAAAGCATGTCTGGAGAAGCCCCAGACAGCAGTGGGATACCAAGCTGACTGTCGCCTGATAGCCGAGAGTGATGGTCTAGGCTGCCGTGTCTTTTCATAGCAGGAACCCTTTGGTTGGCATCCGCGACACCCTTACAGCACAGCGGTACGTTGACGATATTCCCCCCCCCCCCCCCCCCCCCGTTTTGCTGCCATTCACGGCAAACCATTATAGGCTTAAATTTCATCAAGATAATAACCGTGCGGTGAGAGTTTCTACTGCTTGTCTTTGTCCTTGCTAAAACCTACCGTGACCAGCAAGACTGTCGGACCTCTCCCCAATTGAGAACTTTTGGAACATGATGGGAAGAGGCCCCCAACCAGTTCGGCATTTTGAGTAGCTGACGCGCCAATTGGACAGAAAATGGCATTCTATACCCCAGGAGGAACCCAACAACTCTGTCAATCAAT
This sequence comes from Schistocerca serialis cubense, assembly GCF_023864345.2. Classification (NCBI taxonomy): domain Eukaryota; kingdom Metazoa; phylum Arthropoda; class Insecta; order Orthoptera; family Acrididae; genus Schistocerca; species Schistocerca serialis. The sequence continues at coordinate 215,090,611 of NC_064639.1, read as the reverse complement.
GCGAAACCGGATAACTGCTTGCATATGTGTCAGAGGTGGATCAACGTATTACTTCTTTACTTAATTTGTGAAGCACTTCCTCTTGCATATATCATACAATTTTTCTAAAATTGTAATCACTTGCTTCTTTATGTAAGCCTGCAGGCTTTCGTGGCCGTTGTCACTGAAGTTAAAATCTTCTGGGTTATTACGCCGCTTCATGTTTCTTCTAAAATGTTCGACGTTTCGACCCCTCTGCTGGGATCTTCCTCAGGATCTTTTGGTGTCCACTACTGCTAGAACACTGTCAGAGACGAGTGTCGCGTCCACTTACAAAGGGGAAATTTTCTGGCGTTCGTGCTGGAGAAGTGACAGTATCAGTTAAAATTCCCTTCTCCAGCAAAAGTGTGTAATAGTGCCTTTCTATCCAATGACGATGACCGCCAATGGTATCCACAGGAGATGAGCTAACAACGCCCCTTCTTTTGTATTAGCCTATGACTATGGCCCACCAATGGTAGCAATTTTAATGGCCAGTGGTGAACAGCCGGCCGCGGTGGTCTCGCGGTTAAGGCGCTCAGTCCGGAACCACGCGACTGCTACGGTCGCAGGTTCGAATCCTGCCTCGGGCATGGATGTGTGTGATGTCCTTAGGTTAGTTAGGTTTAAGTAGTTCTAAGTTCTAGGGGACTGATGACCACAGAAGTTAAGTCCCATAGTGCTCAGAGCCATTTGAACCAGTAGTGAACATTCTGAGCAACGCATTCCTCAAATAAGGTCTACATTTGATACCATATGGTCCAGTCACATTAATTTGACCACCACCTATGTTCGACGTCAACGTGCAATAACCATTCACAGACGGCAGGTGGCAGCACTAGCAGTGGATGATACGTAAAGGGCGTCGGGCAGATGCGGAGATCAGTGCTGTCGTCGTCGTAACGCGAAAAGGAGCGATTTATTTGAGTCTCTTTTGCTTTCGGGGGAAGCGTGGAAGAATTTCCGATACGGATAAATTTGTAAACTGTTCGCGTGCTGGTGTGCTTAAAATACACAGTGCATGGCAAAATGGCGCTATCTGAAACCCGCTGCGAGCCGACTGTGGTTCGCCACAGGCAACCGATGGCAGGGGTGAATGCCGGCTGTGGAGACCTGTATGGGCGAATAGACGTGCTACTGTTGAGCAACTGACCGGTCAGAGGGACCACGGGGCTTCCAACAGTGTGAGCTCAACGAACGTTAAGTGTGCGTCGCTGCGTACGGGCCTCCACATTGGGCGCCTGGTTCATGCACCCATGCTGACTGCTGTTCATCTGCCACGAGTGCTGGTATTTGCGCGCCAATACTGCCGAGTGGACATCCACTGAGTGGCGACGGGCGGCCTTTCCTGATGAATCAAATTTTATGCTCCATCGGACAGATGGCCGTTATATCGTCGGAAAACTCCAGGCCGGAGGGGGGAGGTTATGGTCTGGAGAATGTTTTCGTGGGATTCCGTGGCTGATTTCGTCATTCTGGAAGGCGCAGTGGATCAGTACAAGCATGGAACCACGCTTTGGGACAATGTCCACCCCTATATGGCAGTTTCTTTTTCCTCGGCACGATTGCATCTACCAGCAGGACAACGCAACGTGTCACGCAGCGCGCTGTGTACATGCGAGGTTCGAGGAGCACAGGGAATAGTTTACCGTACTCTCCTCACCTCCGGAACGAGGTGGCGCAGTGGTTAGCAAAATGGTTCAAATGGCTCTAATCACTATGGGACTTAACTTCTGAGGTCACCAGTCCCCTAGAACTTAGAACTACTTAAACCTAACTAACCTAAGGACATCACACACAATCATGCCCGGGGCAGGATTCGAACCTGCGATCGTAGCGGTCGCGCGGTTCCAGACTGTAGCGCCTAGAACCGCTCGGCCACTCCGGCTGGCGCAGTGGACTCGCATTCGGGAGGACGATGGTTCAATCCCGCGTCCGGCGATCCTGATTTAGGTTTTCCGTGATTTCCCTAAATCACTCCTGGCAAATGCTGGGATGGCCCCTTTGAAAGGGCATGGCCGACTTCCTTCCCCGTCCTTCCCAAATCCCTCGCTATTTGGTCTCTTCCCCCAAAACAATTCAACCTCTCCGGATTAAAACCCGGTCGAGAATGTGTGGGACCAGCTCTATCGGGAATCCTAGCGCAACTGGCCGTGGTATTGTAGTCAGCATGGTTCCGTACACACTGTCAATACCTTCGAGAACCTAATTGAGCCGCTTCCTCACCATATAGCAACAGTGCACGTTGGAAAAGGTAGTTATCCCCTATTCGGGTTTTGACAGGTGGACACATTAACGTTAGTGGACCGTGATATAGAGTCCTCTGGTTCAGGAACTGCGTTTCGCGTGTGCTAGTATACAGCCCTTGCATCGTCCGTCATACGCTAGGAGTAATCCTCAACTTCGACTTCTTCGTTTTATGTCAATTTTATCGCTGTTCTCATTTCCGCTACTCCTTATTACTTTCGTCTCTATTCTGTTCTGTCTCATTAGGCTCTCTTCAACAGGCCCTGCAATTTTCCCTGACCTTGATTCATTATAGCAATGTCATCACCCTTAACACAGTTATTTCAGGCGTGCGGGAACGTAAAGTGTTGAAGTGTGTTGGGAATGTGAACTTAGACAGTGTCCATTGCCGAAGTGAAAAAGAGATAAAAGGTATCCTTAACGGCTGAAACGTTGAGGTGAAAGGTTACGCGCTTCCTCATCCATCCGTGGTGAAACATAGCATGTGCTGTTTATTTTGGAAGCGGACACGGGTTACGCGATGTTTATGGCGCGCATGCGCGCTCCCCGCCCCCTTGCGAAGGTGACGCCCATCGCAAATCTGCGCAGCGGGCGTGCCGCGGGTGGGCGTCTGTCTGCGTAATGAGGCCGTTCCCATACGCGCCCACAATGGCCGCGTGTGGGGTCAGTGTGACGTACGGCGCTCCTTACCGCTCGTAAACAACGGCCGCGCGGCTTTATCAGCGCGAAATCTCCCCCGCTGTGGCGCGCTGTCCGGCGCTTCAGCCCGGCTCGTACAGTCACGCAGCTCTTTTAACGGCCTTCCGGTAGTCGCGTCGCGTGCCTTGCTGCCTGTCGTAATATATGGAGATGGAGGTGCCCCTCCGCACTCTCCACTGCTCTTTCCCAGCCCGTGCATACGTTCGTCAAGAATGGCTTTATTCACTCCTCTGGGGCTGAGAGGTTGCTGAAGCCGATGGCACACGGGACCGTGCCTTCGGACGTCAACTTTGAACGTCACTGCCAAGGGAACCTCCCCATCGCACCCCCCTCAGATTTAGTTATAAGTTGGCACAGTGGATAGGCCTTGAAAAACTGAACACAGATCAATCGAGAAAACGGGAAGAAGTTGTGTGGAACTATGAAAAAATAAGCAAAATATACAAACTGAGTCGTCCATGCTTAAGATAGGCAACATCAAGGATAGTGTGAGCTCAGAAGCGCCGTGATCCCGTGGTTAGCATGAGCAGCTGCGGAACGAGAGGTCCATGGTTCAAGTCTTCCCTCGAGTGAAAAGTTTAATTTTTTTTATTTTCAGACAATTATTATCTGTCCGTCCGTCCGTCCGATGCGAGGTAACTGCGCCGTAGTATGGGGACGCCACACCTAAACAAACATCGAAACACACGACGTCAGTGGACTACAGCGCAAAAACATTAAAAACATATGTTTTGACAGAGCACAGGGAAAACTGTGCGACTGTGAAACTGTTGCATTCATTTGTTGCAGTTTATGTGACAAACTCTTATGTTTTCATCACTTTTTGGGAGTGATTATCACATCCACAAGAAAACCTAAATCGGGCAAGGTAGAAGAATCTTTTTACCCATTCGCCAAGTGTACAAGTTAGGTGGGTCGACAACATATTCCTGTTATGCGACGCACATGCCGCACCAGTGTCGTATAGAATATATCAGACGTGTTTTCCTGTGGAGGAATCGGCTGACCTATGACCTTGCGATCAAATGTTTTCGGTTCCCATTGGAGAGGCACGTCCTTTCGTCTACTAATCGCGCGGTTTTGCAGTTCGGTAGCAAAACACAGACACTAAACTTATTACAGTGAACAGAGACGTCAATGAACGAAAGGACAGATCATAACTTTGCGAAAATAAAGACAGTAAACTTTTCACTCGAAGGAATACTTGAACCAAGGACCTCTCGTTCCGCAGCTGCTCATGCTAATCACGGGATCATGGCGCTTCTGAGCTCACACTATCCTTGATATTGCCTATGTTGCACATGGAGTACTCAGTTTGTATATTTTGCTTATTTTTTTCATAGACCCACACAACTTCTTCCGCCGGCCGAAGTGGCCGTGCGGTTAAAGGCGCTGCAGTCTGGAACCGCAAGACCGCTACGGTCGCAGGTTCGAATCCTGCCGCGGGCATGGATGTTTGTGATGTCCTTAGGTTAGTTAGGTTTAACTAATTGTAAGTTCTAGGGGACTAATGACCTCAGCAGTTGAGTCCCATAGTGCTCAGAGCCATTTGAACCATTTTGAACCAACTTCTTCCTGTTTTCTCTATTGATCTGTGTTCAGTTTTTCAAGGCCTATCCACTGTGCCACCTTATGGCTAAATCTGAGGGGGGTGCGACGGGGAGGTTCCCTTGTGAGAAACTATGCGGTACGTTTCCCTGAGCACGGTATTCCCTACGCGACTGCAGCACGCTCCAGCGGCAGTTGTCGGTTGCACCTGGCTCGAAAATCACAAGTTTCTTTACGAAACGAATGGGCATAAAATTTCTATGCTAGCTCTGCTAAAACGCACATTGCCTCCCTTGTCAATAATCTAGTGATGTTGTTCTGTCTGTGGAATAGATATAAATAAATTTCAGTATCCATAAAGACGTTATAAGGCAATGTACTAAATCAACAAGGCTATAAAATTACAGCAGGTCTCCACCTAAGATATAGATTATTTCATCATTCTCACTTTTTAGTGAAACTCTAAGGTCATTCTTGCTTGATCTATTTATGCATCAATAATAATTACGTGCGTCATAATTTGAAAAACACAGAGCACTGAAGACGAATGAATCATTTACGTCTTGGTTCCGTTATCAAGTGTAGCGTCAGAACAGCCGCTCTGGTCCCTTTTCTCTTCCTAAAGCCAAACTGATCGCCGTTTAACACACCCTGAATGTCCTTTTCCATTCTTCTGTATATTAATCCTGTTAACAATTTTGACGAGTGAGCTGTTAAGTTGATTGTACAATAGTTAACGCACTTACCTGTTCTTGGTATCTTCGGAATTCTGTGGGTGATATTTTTCCTAAAGTCTGATGTTACGCCTCTAGTCTCATTGATTCTACACATTCTTTGCTCTATCCAAAACACTGTAGTGCTCAAGTCACCCTCAGTATGATGACAGCTTTAATTATGTATTCTACCTGAACGACTTTAACGCTGTCGTGGCTAGGCTGTAGAGACCTTCTCATGCTAAGGCCGTCGACACGGGGGACGAGTTAGTTAACTTGACGTAGCTCTCTCGAGTCTTTTGATGTCACTTCCTTCTATTCCACGTCCAAGGGCCGTTTCGTCACGTGAAACACTAAAGAAAGCCTGCGATGTTTAGGCAAACTGCTACGTAAAATAGAACCAATAGGAAGCAAGAACGCTCCTTCAGCCGCAAGCAGAAAACGAGAAGCCATATTTGTCGTATTCAGTAGAAACCCATATTCGGTGGGTTTTATGTTATACGTTATACCCTATGAGTATATGCTGTTTCTCTAAGCTCCAGCACATTGAATGTCTCGAGAACGAGTCGTTATTGGTACGATTTGTTGCGGGAAACGTAGTATTGATGGTTAAGGAATTTTCGTATTTAGTTATTTTCGCGTTATAATTCACGTATTATGGGAGTAAGCCATTTTAAGGCAACGACCCGCTGAAGATTCGTGAAAACGTGTCGCTCTTGTTACGATTTGTTACAGTTAAATGTCAATAAATTAATGAGAGTTAGAGCATAGCATAGTTGGTTGTGGCGTGACGTAACAGAAAGTCATAGAGTAGCGAGTTCACGCCCTACCATATACAACGTTTTCCTTTTTCCCCTTTGCGTTTTCTAAAATTTTGTGAAATTTTGCTATGAAATTAATAGAAATAATCGCTTTAATATTTGATGTTACGTAAATATAAGGACGCTCTCTAGAAATTCTTCCAATCAATATGTGGCATACAGCAAACCAGTGCTTAACAGTATTGGTTAAAAACAGTCTTGGTTGCAATTTTAGTTTTTTATTTTTCAACGACGCGTTTCGCCTTATTTAGGCACCTTCAGGTTATCTACACAGAAAACAGAGGTCAAATGATTTAATAATCGCGATCGCGTTGTGCAGTATTTGTTCTCTGTATTCTATATAGATAACCTGAAGATGCCTAAGTGAGGCGAAACGCGTCGTTGAAAAATAAAAAACGAAAATTGCAACCAAGACTGTTTTTAACCAATACAGTACGCTCTCTGTCAGGAGTGAGTTTGTTTGATTTGGAGGATTTTTACAAGCAGATGTCCTTACTGGCTGGACCCCTTTATTTTCTTGTCGTCTTATTACGTATTCATCGACATAGAATTTTTCATTTATGTGTACCAGAAACAGAACAATATAACCATCATATGGTCAAGAAAGAAAATAAGCGTTTCAATAGAGCTAATATAGGTATCCTACGCGCGTCCATGTTCGTGAACAAACTGTGTGGTTTGCGAGCCAAATAAAACCGACAACTGCCGCTGGACAGAGCTGAGAGTGCAGAATAACATTAACCGCTCGCGCTGTCTCTCGTGATGCTGGATGTGATGAGGTCCGCGTGCACATTAACGTTAGTTGCCTCGTGCCGTGTGCCGACGGCTTAACTTCCTAGGAGTGCTGGAAACCGCCTAGAGGGACTCGTTGATGCAACACACACTAGCGCTTCGCTGACACACTGACTCGCTTTTTAATCGCAGCCTGGCTCCAGGTCAGCCTAGCCGAGAAGACGCTTCAGAAGCTGCCGCCGTCCCGTTATATACTCCTTACGTAAGTGGCGTGGGATTACCCGCGAGGCCGCCTCACGCTGCAGATGAGGCCCGCACCTCGCGGTACCAACTGTGAAATTGGTTCGCACCGGCCAGAAAAGTCCGGGGCTTCCCCCTGACGAACGGAGATTTGTGGCCTATGATAAAAGCAGTTTTAGTTGCTTCTTACAAGCCCAATCAGTCGCGCTAAACATTGCAAGTTGAGCGGGTCCCCAAGTTCTTTATTCACAAGGTGACAACGGGTTTTTCTGCCTCTAGGTTCCTTCGCTGTCAAGGTCTAGAAATGAGATCCCGCTTAATACCTTACTTGGATCGACCTCGAGGAGGAAAAAAAAGAAAAAAGAATGAACAGCTTGTCCTCCGTTCCGCAAAGTGTCAACGGCTGGCGAGGAAGCTAAGCGTACAACAGACCGAAGCAGCTTCCATAAATTGCCTCTAAATTGACTTCCCGTCAAATGGTTACAGACTAAGACTTCTTTAGCAACATTAGACATGCGAATGAGTCAGGGTGAAAGAAAAGTCTTCGTATTCCTTTAACCTACAAGTTGCCAGTGTGTCAAACACAACACGCACTTAACGACAATGCTTTATTTTCTTAACTCACTAATCTCTGGACTGTTTTGCAATCTTCCCGGTATTCATAACGTGTGCAAATCTTTGTAGTCTCTAGGTAACTGCATGGTGGACCAAATACATTGCGCAACCAAATTAATGGATTATTTTTTCGAAATCCCGTAATTGTCTCCAGTTACGACGCATAAGTTTGAAATTTGACTCAAAGGTGCCTACAGCCTTCCTCTGTAATGGTGCAAAACCGGGAGTCATGCCACGTCACCCTCCGGTTCGGTGTCGACACATGCGAAAAAAAAAAGGTCACAGCTCAAAATTTCATGTGTTGTAAGGTGTCCTAATGATGTCACATTGGCACAAAATTTCTCCACAACTCTTACCAAGGCCATAGTGAGCGTATAACACGATGAGAAGGTCTTCATAGCCCCTCTTACCTACATTTCACCCCTTCCTTTGACGTCTCTGCAATGAACATCAGAACGGCGACATCCTGCGTTGAAATCTCTTACGTGCTGCCAGGGAAAACATTTCAAACCTGCCGCCGCTCAGTATCGACGCGTTAACTCCTCAGGGGGTGGCATGTACGGTGTCAATGAAACCACTGCTTACCTTGGTGCGTTGAGTCGCATGCATTTCGATGTCAAAAATCACAGTCCACATTGCGATGAGCAACTGGAGGATGTTATAGAAAATCTGTTATACTGCTGACACCCTCAGAAGTTTCAACCCATCCCTAAGGATATTGTGCACTCCCATTGAACGTAATCGCACCTCTTTACAATGGAGCGCGACCGCAATTTTTGCTCTCGTCCGTTTAAAACCATGCAACGGCATTTGAACCCGATCAGAAGCAGCAAGAGTATTTATGCTTTTTGAACCCTCCTGCTTTCTTCCCTCGTTTGGCGTGATCATATGGGAGTGCAACTTTAACCCGTGTGTGAATAAAACGGCTAAGAATCCCTCTAAGAACCCCGAATTTGTTAACACCCTCAATGTGAGATACATTCTATAACATTACACAAACATAGAGTATTGTTTACATAACATAAAAAACTAAAAGAAAAAGACCGCCAAACGTGACTTCGATGAATGCTGTTATGTTATCTCCAGCGCTTCTGACTATTAAATTACAATGGAGTGCGTTGCATATGGAAAATCGTTGTGCAACGTTAAAAGTAAAGGCTTTGTTTGTGGTTGAAGAAACACACTTGAAGTAGCATATGTCACTGATAGCCACACTTGACCCATAAACGGCCTCTGACTGTGTCACAAATACCACTTTACATTACAGATTTCTTATGGTCGGAATCTGAGAACCGGTCAATAGGATTTTTTTAATTGCTTTTATTGACTGTTCCCTCGGTACTTGGTAGAATATCTTATACATTATAAACAGAACACACACAACACTGATGTAATGTTCTACAATCTACAATTATTTGTCACGCGAACAAAACAAAAAAAAAATGGTTCAAATGGCTCTGAGCACTATGGGACTCAACTGCTGTGGTCATTAGTCCCCTAGAACTTAGAACTACTTAAACCTAACTAACCTAAGGACATCACACACACCCATGCCCGAGGCAGGATTCGAACCTGCGACCGTAGCAGCAGCGCGGCTCCGGACTGGAGCGCCTAGAACCGCACGGCCACCGCGGCCGGCCACGCGAACCAGTTTCTGGCAGTTACGCCGTCAACAGGTACGAATATAAGTATGTGGTGTAACGAAATTATGTTGGATAAAAGATTTTAAACTAGTGCATGTACAGAGTATCTCCATTTCCGGCGATGTTAATGCTACAATTGATAATAAAACAAATGGAAATTTATTAGTGTAAATGCGACGTAAGATTATTTAACTAAGATAAAATATTTTATTCATCAACTAATGAACTATAGGCAAACGAGGGACACGCGGATGAGAAGAGGGCTGACGTCCGCAACCACACCCTCAAAACAAATTTTATCTCTGTATAAACATCAGTTTCTTGCTTCAGGTATCACTGGCACGAAATATTTCACGACGATTGTCACTATATTCATTATCAGGTTTTGGAATCAGCTCGTGAGATAGTTAGGACATTCTGAACTAGATTCTGGAGACGTTGCGTGTTCACACATTTCGTCTGCAATACGTGATGACAGAAAAGAAAGAGAGCATACTGCACCGCTCGCGGCGATTCAAAATCGCTTCGTTACGCGCCCAGTAACGACGCTACGCCGAATTTCATGGCTCATAAACGGCGCCCAGTCGTGCCACACACTTATGACTCACGAAATCTGAACAAGGGGAAACGCAGGGTCGTTTGTAGACGCGGATATCGTGCGCTGACGTTTTCAGCCTTTCTTAATCAGCCAGCCTTACGGAAGAGGAGAATCAATTTTGTGGAATTCTGTTACTGCTAGTAATCATGAGTTAGCAGGATAATAATTACAGTTCCCACAGACCACATTGCTGCAACACTTGTAGAAGAAATTATTACTGAATTTTTGCAAACCCCATATTAATGTTCAGTAATAGGTATCCATATTCTTTTTGTTATGGTTGAGGCGGAACTATGGGCCTCATGGAAAAAGGGTGACCCGGCTGAGTCACGCAATTTGACTCTTAGTCTGATCACGAGGTGTGGCCGTCAATTGCACGCGTTGATCACGTAGGCTGACTTGAGGATCAATGAACTATACTTGATGGGATGTATCTGGAACATCCTAGGTGATTAAAAAGTTAGTAGACAGGAATACAATTAAATACTTAGCATTAATTCATTATCAGCAGTGAACATCGATCTTGACTTTTTACAATAAACGTTTTTTTTCCTTTATTGTATTTCAATTCCCCATCGGGGTGGGCTGGCAGCAGCATATGTGCTGCTCTTCAGTCGAAAGACATAGAACTAACAATAGAAGGCATTTAAAAATATACAAAGGAGAAAACACGGTGAACATAGATATAAAAAAAGGGGAACATCATGGAAGGCAATAGACAAAAAAAAGGGCGACTGTAAAATGGAGATAAAAACCGTAAAAAAGTAGCGCACGCTAAAAACCACACACTGGGACGATTAAAAGAACACAAGGCACAGTATGACCGGAGCATGAAAGTATCGACGGATGGCGTAGCACATAACAAACACTGACAGTGACACTAATTACAAGGCCAGCACACAATTAAAATCACACCTCTTGACGCACAGGAGAAACAGCACTAAACACAACACTGATGTGGCACAGTGACGATGATCAAAACGGAGGATCTGCCAGGCGCAAGGAGATGAGGGAGACCGGAAGAAGGGTGGGAGGGAGGGAGGGGAAGAGAGGGGGGGCCCGCTGAAGAGGGCCAGGTAGGGAGGGTTGTGGGAAGGAAAGAGGCAAGGATGGGGTGCAGGGTCTCAGGGGGGGTGGGGGGAAGGAGGAAAATCCGCTCTGTGATATAGAGGGGAGAGGAAAAAGGGGGCCCTGGGGAGGGGGGGGGGGGGAGCAAGGCCAGGTTATAGTTGGAAGGAAGGGTAGATGTCACAGCGAAGTTCATCATCTGGGAGTGTGAGGTGCTGGAAATTGCCCTGATGAGATGGAGGGTGTGGAGGTGGAGAGAGGGAGGGATACAGCGATAGAGGCGCGGCAATGGGCATATGTGGAGAGAAAGGAGGAAACCAGAGGGTGGGGGATCAAGCCTGCGGACAAGGATGTGGAGATGTTGGAGGAACAGGAGGAGGTGAGGGAAGGGGATGAGTTCATACGGAGCCGTGTGGGGGAAGGAAGGCAGATACGGAAGGCAAGGTGGTGTGCATGGCGTTCGAGGATTTGGGGGGCCTTGTAAAAGTGGGTGGGTGTAGAGATCCAGGCAACGCTGGCATAACAGAGGATAGAACAGATTAGTGATTTGTAAGTGTGGAGGATGGTGGAAGGATGCTATCCCCATGTCCAGCTGGACAGGAGTTTCAGGAGGCAGAGACGGGAATGGGCTTTCTGCTGGATGGTCTGGAGGTGACGGGTCCAGGTGAGGTGTCGGTCGAGGGTGAGGCCAAGGTATCTCAGGGTGGGGTGAGGTAGAAATCATGGAGACAAGCAGGTTGTGCGGCCTATGATGATTGCCTGGGTTTTGGAGGGGTTACAATAAACGTATTTACAAGTGCAGTTATAGACTGAACTGTGAATACTTCTTTAAAATTCTGATTGCTTCACACATATAGATCAATTGTCAATGCATAAACTGTATGTGGCTCCTGGCTAGGTCGTAGCTACTGACTTAGCTGATGGTTATGCTAACTAGCGTTTCTGCAAATGAGATCTCTGAAGCTCTAACAAGTGAACCATTCATATTATAGTCGGCTGTAGAACTGGCCAGTGCGCTAGCTTGTCTCATAAGACCAGCCGAGTGGCGGCGCTCGGTCTGCTAACGTCGACAGTGGCGACTCGCGGGTCCTATGTTTACTGACGGACCGCGACCGATTTGAAGCCTACAACCTAGCAAGTGTGGTGCCTTGGGTTGACTCCACGCTTTTGATCTAATATTGTTAGTTATTTGTGGTTGTCTTAGGACATCTTGTACCATCCTCTTATCAGTGTTTACCATATTTTCGTCTTTATGTTGATTTTTCTCATATCTTATCGTATCAGTGCACCTAATCTGATTCACTGCTTTTGGGGTTTTAATACAGTCCATGACTCACTAGCATATAATACTGTACCCCAAACGTATATGCCCAGAAATTTCTTGTTCAAAATTAAGAAGTATGTTTGATACTAGAACACTTATTTTTCTTAGGAATGTCATCTTTGCGTGTGCTAATCTGCCTTTTACATCTTTCTTGATTCGTCCGTCATACGTTACTTCCAAGGTAGCAGAATTTCTTCACTTTGTCATCTTCGTAGTGATAAAGTTTGATCTTAAATATATCACTTATATTGTATCTGCTACTCCTCATTACTTTCATTTTTCTTCGCTTTACTGTCAACCCATTTTCTCTGCTCAGTAGGTGGTTTTTCACTCAGTATGTCCTGTAATTCTTTCTCACTTTCGGTAGTAATAGCAATCTCATCAGCGATCTTGTCGTTGACATGCTTTCATCCTGAATTTTAATCCCAATTTGGAACCTATCTTTTGTTTCCATCATCGCATCTCAATGTACAGAAACAACAGTAGCACAGAAATGTAGCATCCTTATCTTGCAACATTTTTAATCTGAGCATTTGTTCTTCGTCTTCCTTTCTTATTTTTCATACTTGGTTTTTACATAGATTGTTTACTTCCTGCCTTTCCCTGTATCTTACACCCACCTTCCTGAAAATTTCTGACGATTTTATGTTTTCGAACGCGTTTTTTTAGGTCGACAAATCGTATGAAGGTGTCTTGATTTTTCTTAAGTCTTGCTTCTATTATCAAGTGCAACGCCAAAACTGCCTTCTCTGTAGAATCAGCGAAGACAGAAACATACGGAAACAGTGATATGAGGAAGAAAGAGACTAATAGGATATGTACTAAGACAGCAGCAAATAACTTACGTTATATTAGAGGGAGCCGCAGAGGGCATAAACTGTAGGGGAAGACAGAGATCTGAATGCACCCAACAAGTTCAAAAAATGGCTCTGAGCACTATGGGACTCAACTGCTGAGGTCATTAGTCCCCTAGAACTTAGAACTAGTTAAACCTAACTAACCTAAGGACATCACAAAATTCCATGCCCGAGGCAGGATTCGAACCGGCGACCGTAGCGGTCTTGCGGTTCCAGACTGCAGCGCCTTTAACCGCACGGCCACTTTTTTTTTTTTTTTTTTTTTTTTTTTTTTTTAAGAAGGTGGGGGAGGGCGCGGAAGGCAGAGCGATCAGGGGTCGTAACCCGAGGCCTGGTCGCAGTGTCCCCCTCTACCGTCAAGGAATCAGGGATGGGAAGGGGAAATCTTTTGTGGGAATTATTGTTTATTTATTTATTTTTATTTACTGTTTTAATACATTCTTAATGTGGTTTTACTTTATACCACAACAAAAATAAATGTATATAGCACCGCATCGTGCTCTGAGAAAAAGAAAACAATATCTCGGCACGTTCCTACACCGAGGTAATGTATATGGGGACAACGAAAAAAAAAGTGCTTCATACAGGATACAGAAGGGTGTGTCGCTACTCTCCTTACGCTTCATCATCCAGGTACGTCTTCACGTATATCATGTTATTCCACCGAGAATCGAACTTAGTCATGTCAGCTCACTCAATGGGTATCTTCTCCTACCTGTTGATGATCCAGCTGCGCGGAGGGTCGCGTAGGGCACTCCCTAAGTAATTAGAAAAATACTGTCTGTATTTTGGGTTCCGTACGATCTTGCAATGACGTTCTTGTAGGTAGTTCCAAAAGTCTAATACATCTTTAGGTCCATCGTGAAATAAGTAGTGTACCGCATGCGCACGGATCCACGTGACAGCGTTGGTCTTGGCGCGCGGGAAATACTGTTGATCCGGAAATAGTAGAAACCGAGGTGTAATGTGTTCCGGAGTCACTCGTAGAAAATACGACAAAATTTGTCGCACCAAGCGCCATACGTCTTCTGCCGCGCCACATGTGAGACGGTGTTCGTCCGTGTCTGGTATCCCGCAGTCTACGCAGAGAGGCGATTCCGCCATGTTTATCTTGTGGAGGCGTGATCGGGTGATCTGTTTACCATTGACTGTGATGTACCATGTGGATCGGACGGCTGTGTCCAGTGGAATCGCGTGAATCGTCTTCCACACCACCTTCCAATTAACCTGAGGGCTTTTCGTCTCCACGATGTTTGGTGGGCGCCTCTGCTGTAGGACATGATATATATCCCGCGCCGACGCCTGTTTCGTCGGTGGTACTGCGATACGGAAATAGCTGTGTTCAATGTAAAAGTTCCCGAAGTAGTAGAAGGGTGGGGGTATGTCTTGCGTCGTCAGTGGGGGCATAATGGACGGCGGAGCTAAGGACTCCAACAACAAACCTGTCAAACTTTCCGGGTGGTGGCGCCACAGCTTGATGTGTGAGCTGACATACAGGGACACAGCTCTATCGTGGACATGGACTAGGCCAAGACCTCCCCTTTCTGGGGGAAGGGTCAGTGACTCATAACTGACTTTGAAGAGCATGCCTGTACTGACGTAGGCTCCGAATGCCGCTAATAGACGTCGAGCCATCAGTAACGGTATTGGGAGAACACGCGCTATGTGTGGAAGGCGCGATGCGAGGTAAACATTAACGAAGTGTGTCCTTTGGAGAATGTCGAGGGTCCGCAGACGAAGGTTGAAGATCTGGACCCGAAGTTGTTGTAATAAGCGGCGGTAGTTAAGAGCCGCGGTGCGCCGTATGTCGTCGTGAAACTCTATTCCGAGACATTTGATAGTGCCACGAAGCTGTAGGGGTTCGACACACGCTGGGGTCAACCCGTCCCCTATGGCCATGGCGACCGATTTGGCGACGTTGAGACAGCTGCCGGAAGCCACACCGTACGTGGTAATCCATTCTAGTGCTCTGTTGACATCATCGCGATTGCGGAACGCGAGAACTAGGTCGTCTGCATATGCTGTACAGCGAAATGTGACGTCACGTAGGGTAAGACCGGTGAGGCGTTGACGGAGACCACAGAGGAGCGGTTCCAGTGCCAGAGCATATAGTAACGTCGACAAGGGGCAGCCTTGACGGACGGAGCGGAAAATCGGGAGGGACTGCGAGAGACGCCCGTTAACGAGCACTTTGGAAGTCGCTCCTCGGAGTAGGCGCATCACGACGGCTGTGAATTGCTGTGGGTACTGCATGTGCTGGAGAACGGACGTTAGGTATGCGTGATCCACTCGATCAAACGCTTGGCTAAAATCTAGTGATGCCAGCGCTCCCGGGACGCGGCGTGCCCTGGCTAGGGCTATTAAGTCACGGTATCGACACAGTGCTGTGTGGATGTTGTTGATACCCCCTAGGGAAGTCTGATCTGGCGAGATGACGTAAGGTAGGGTCGGTCGTAGACGGTTTGCTAATAGTCTGGTGAATATCTTCATGTCGCAGTTGACGAGTGTTAGCGGGCGGTAATCTTGTATTCGAGCCCCACCTTTAGGCTTGTGAACCGGTATAATTATTCCTTCTACGAAGGTCGCAGGGAGCGGCACGGCGGGGGACATAAGCTCCCGACAGATGTCTGTTAACTTGGGAGCCAGTAAATACTTAAAAGTTCTATAAAACTCCACAGGGAGCCCGTCGGGGCCAGGAGACTTATTCGCCGCTCCTTTACCGATGGCGTCGATAACTTCGTCTTCCGTAATGTCGTTCAATAATTCAGTTTGTAAATCCTGTGGGACAATGCCGTAAACCAGTTGTGAGACTGCTGTCACCGTCATCGGGTCGGAACATTGAGCAGAATAAAGTCGTGCGTAATGGTCGAAGAAGGCTGCAGCAATATCGCGTTGTGTGGTGTGATGAAGGCCGTCCTCAGTGGTGATGGCATGTATCAGCGCCCGTCTTCGCAGTGTACGTTCTCGGATGACGTGGTACATGGTGGGTCGTTCCGTTGCGAGTCTGTCTTGTGTCCGCGCTCGGACGATCGTCCCTTCGAGGTGTCGGCGCATATGGGCTACGATCTGTGCTTTCGCACGCTGAACTGTCAGCTGTCGTTCCGGTGTGGGTGGCAAGGAGGCGCATTCGCGAAGGACGGTGAAATAAAAATCAAGGGTCTGCCGCCTCCAAGCAGCAGTCTCACGACCATACGTAATAAAGGTTCGCCGTAGGGCCGGCTTGGCGCAGGTTAACCACCAACTAATCGACGTAGGATACGTTGGGAGGCGGCGGACGCACAAACTCCACGTGTTTTCGATGGCGCCTCGACAATCCGGAGAAGCGAGATGAGCAAGGTTTAATTTCCAGGGATGTCGGCTGCGCCACACCCGTTGGCGACGAAGGGTGACGGCACATATATAGGCCTCGTAATCAGAGAAGGCTACTGGCCACACCTCCGCGTCACTCACCGTTGCCGCGAGAGAACGGGAGACGTAAATCCTATCGATGCGACTAGACGAGTGACTCGTGAAATGGGTGTATCCCGGTCTATTTCCTCGGACATGTTCCCATGTGTCTACTAGCTGGAGATCGCCGATGAGTGTCCCAAGTTCGGGGCACGGTGAATGGCGTGGCAGCTGATCTTTAGGTGCTTGGGTGCAATTGAAATCGCCCCCTAATATCAAGTCATCGTGCCTGCCCTGAAGAAGCGGTGCTATTCCTTCTGCGAAGAAGAGCGATCGGTCACGACGGCGATTCGTTCCGGAAGGGGCGTACACATTGATAAACCGGACGCCTTGCACCGTTACGGCCATTCCTCTAGCGTCGGGGAGATATCGGACTTCGTCCGCCTCGAGGCCCTCTCTGAGGAGAATGGCGACTCCACTGTTAGTTGGCGAGGCGTGGGACACATGAGCCGTATAACCATACATACCCGGGAAATCTTCGACGAAGACTTCTTGGAGAAAGACAATGTCAACGTCTGCTGCATTGAGCATGTCTTGGAGCAGCGACAGCTTCGTACGTGTCCGAATGGTGTTAATGTTGATGGTCGTTAAGCGATAGGTTTGTAGATCGTCTTCTGCGGTGGGGGCTGCCGTCAGTGTCGCCGTAAAAGGTGGGGCCTGTGATCTGCTGGCCGCGTCCGCGCCGTCATCTGTTGCTACTCGGGAGGGGCCGAGGTGTGGGAGGAGAGACCCCTCTCCTCATCCACCACAGCGGCCGTAGAATCGTCTTCAATGTCATCCGCCCAAGGTCCGCAAGTTAACGGTGGCTGCGGTGACTAAGGGTGAATCCGCAGTTGTTTCCGGTTGTGTACCAACGGCGGGCGCTGTGCTGGCCATCCGTTTGTCCGAGGGAGCGGAAACGGATTTGTCAAAATCAGATAAAGTGACAGGTGAGGGCGATCTCGTGTCATCCATTCTCCTCGTCGTTTCGTCGGCCGTCCGGTCGTCAACTGGAGAAGACGTCCGCTGGAGGCAATCGTCTGAGGGTGTGCGACGTCGCTTTTTATGTTTTCTCGGTGACCTTTGTTTGCGGACGTGGGTTTCTGAGTCCGAAAGAGTTTGTGGTTCCCGCATAGCATCCCCCTCAGGGAGAAAGGCAGAGGTCGGTACAACCCTAGCGTCGAGTTCCATTCTCTCGTCCGAATCTTCTTGTGGAGTCGATGGGCGGCGTTCTTCAACCCCTGCAGACACCGTAATGGTGTTGGTCAATCCAGGACCGGCGACAGGTGCGCATTCTAACGCTTCCTGTCTTCCGGGGGGGTTGTCGTCTGTCATGACGGTCGATCGTGTCACCTCTGCGTAATTGAGGGGGAGGGCCGTGAGCGTAGGAGGTGGTGTCGTGTCATGCAATGGAAGTTGTGTAATCCGACGTTGAATACACGCCGAGCGGACATGACCCTCCTGGCCGCAACCAGAACAAGTACGAGGTTGGCCGTCGTACATTATTATTGCTCGACAGCCACCTATGACTAAGTAGGACGGCACATGTTTCTTTAATTCAATTTTCACTTGTCGGACGCCGTTGAGGACTTGGTACGTCTCGAAGGTGTTCCATTTTTCGGCCACGTGGCTAATTACCGTCCCATAAGGGCGGAAAGCTGAGGTAACGACGTCCGGTGGTACTTCGAAAGGGAGTTCGAAGACTCTTAGTGTGCGTAATCCTAGTCCAGCATGGTCAACAGTAACCTCTCCGATGTGACCATCGGAGTGTTTGAACTTGAGAGTGTTCGCGCATCTGTTCACAACTGCGTGACATAACTCGTCATCGACCATCTTGACGTAAACGACGCTGCTTGTGATGGATAGGTGGATACCGATGATGTGCTGTGTTGGTATTTGAACTTCGTCACGGATAAATCGTTCGACTTCAAAGGCTCGTGGTCGTGCGTAGTCGGGCTGGAAGCTGATCTTGATGGTAGCTTTTCTGTACGAATGAGCCATGGCGACTCAGTGCTAACGGACGCGAGTATTAGCTGCGGCGAGGAAGTAAACAAACTACGCGCGCTCGCGACTCTGCCGACGGGACCGCGACTCTGCGGACGGGACGTAAACAAGACGTCCTCGCCGCTCACCGGCCGAAAGCAGACTGCCACTTCGGCCGGCGCACCCAACAAGTAATTGAGGATGTTGGAACAAACGCTACTCTGAAACAAAGGGGTAGGCAGACGAGAAGAAGACCGACTTCCGCAATCCGACCCTCTAAAAAGTATTTTCTAAAGCTCTTCCTAACTCTAACCCTACATCGTAATAATAAAAGCAGCTACCACCACTAGAGGTCACTTCCTCACCGACGTCTACTCTCACTGTCACACAAGAAACGACTGCATAAAAATAGTTGTGATCACTGCTTATAGATTATCGCACAGTCAGTTTTAGATTAGTTCAGCAACTTTTTCGTGATAAGTATTAAAAAAATACTCTTGGTGATAAGCAAAATGTGTTCGAAACATTTCGCAAAGTGTTAAATAATTTTTCTGACATCAGTCGTAGCAGCACAAAGCAAAGAATTAACCCAGTATTGCTACTGACATGTTGTTAATTTTCAAAGTTGAATCAACGGAAGAGAATCAGCTGCTTACTTCATCAGGGGCTAGTTTCGTCACTGTTAGAGCGTCACTGAATTCTCCAACGAAGTGTTAATCTACATTTATATTCCGCAAGACACTTGTCGGTGTGTTTCTGCGGATGCTTCGTGTACCTCTATCACTTCCCCCCTTCCCTGCTCCAGTCGCGAATGGTGGGAGGGTATTTCAAGATCTTTAGCAAGATATATATAAGAGCGAGTAATATATTATTTGGCTCTTCTAGGAACACTGGACGTCGTAATTGTAACTGTGAGCCACCGCATAATCGATAACCACCTCTCTTGTGGCGTCCATCACATCTATTTAATTGACCTTTTCACACTTTCGATCTCACTAAAGGAACCTGTGACGAGACCCGGCGTTCTTCTTCGTATCTTCTCAGTTTCCTTTATTATTGCTACGTGGTGAGGTAGTCAAAGTGAGAAACAATACGCAAGTGACGGTCGAACGGGTGGTTTGTAAGTTACCATCTTCGTGGTTTTACTGCACTCCCTCAAAATTCTTGCAATGAATCTGTGGGACCGCTAGGATTAGTTTTATGTAGTTTTTTCTGAGGTATCGATTATCTATAGCTACGATGCCACGGCGTAGGTGCAAGTTAGTAGGTTAGCACTACGACACCGCCACACACGACAGCGCCCTCTAGCCGGCGCTGTGCAGCTCTGCGAGCGCCGCTCCAGATTCTGCCCATTTGATTCCGAGCCGATGACCAAGCTACATCGTTTCTACTTCATAGGGGGCTAGCCATTACAGACTTGGTTACTTCAATGATAGTTTGTCCAACTACTAGTAGCTGTTAGCGTTGATACCTGTACGGCTTCGCACCTACCTGCTGATCTCAGCCAAAGTTACGTAAGCCTAATGTAATCCTAATTCTTCCAATAGCAAAGGTGATTTAAATTCACACTGCAGTACCGAAATTTTGCCTCACGTGCTCCTACTCGCTTCCTACATTCGGCCTACGCTCCAGTTTACAGGAGCAGACCCACGCGCCGCCTACCAGGCGGGATACAAAAGTTTCGTTTTAAATCGCTCCGTACGCATACCACAAGATAGTTACTGGATGTTATTGCCTCCACTGATCCTTCGACTATCAGACAACGAAGCAACAACATTTCTTTTTGTCTCTTTATGCGCAACATGTTACATTTTTTTGTTTTGAGGGTCAATTGTCAATCCACCAACCATCGATCCCCTTGCGTTAGTTTTCGCGAAATCTTCACTGTCAAGATGTGAAAAAATATTAGTTCCTCGGAAATACGCTTCGCTAGTGAGGGCTATGCTGAGAAAGCAGGAATTATAATGTGTCTGTACGGGTATCGACAACTTGTTCTCTCCACGTGCCGTAATACGAGGGAAATTACTGAGGCACGTTATCTATTCTACGATACACTCCGTGCGACAACTTGCAGTGTACAGATCGAGAAGTAAAATCTTATCCGGAACGGCGTTCCTGTAAACGGGCAAGGTGGTGAAGTGGTGACACACTCGAGTAGGCTGTTTACATCCCCGCCAAACCGTGCAGGTTTAGTTTTTCCGCGATTTCACCAAATGTGCCTAGACACGTAAATAAACTCTCCGAAAGGCACTGTAATGTGCGTAGCGAAGGTTACCTTGTACCGTTGCTATTCGATCCCTTGCCTGTTGCTCTGCCGGCCGCGGTGGCCGAGCGGTTCTAGGCTCTTTAGTCAGGAACCGCGCGACTGCTACGGTCGCACGTTCGAATCCTACCTCGGGCACGGATGTGTGTGATGTCCTTAGGTTAGTTAGGTTTAAGTAGTTCTAAGTTCTAGGGGACTGATGACCTCAGATGTTAAGTCCCATAGTGCTCAGAGCCATTTGAACAATTTGAACCTGTTGCTCTGGCGTATGGAGAGAGGGAAAACTTACTGTCTGTACAGGGCGAGGAACGAAAGGGGCGAATGGAGGGAACTGAAAGAAGAAAATAATGCCAATAGAAATGGTTTCCCTGTTTATGACGTTTCATGACTGAGCAAGCAAAAGTTTGGAAATTTGTGGTAAGGTCTTATGGGACCAAACTGCTGAGGTCATCGGTCCCTTGCTCCCATGCCCGAGGGAGGACTCGAACCTCCGACGGGGGCAGCCGCCCGGACCGTTACAAGACGACTCAGCAAGTAGGCTTATAACAGAATGCCCGAAGATCGAACTAACGCGTTACACCAACTGTTCCATGTGGCTAAGACTCATGTTAAGGCAAGCTTCAGTAAATCTCTGCGACGGCCGTACAAGTTCAAAAATACCAGACGTGTTTGTTCCGCATGCAATGACTATGTATTCGACACTTTCAACAGGGCTCAAGTCGGGGGTCCTGGTAGGTCATGGTACGGTCGATACAGTCGTTGTCGAAGATATGTGATACGTACTTCTGAACAGACACATGAAAATGCGCCAGTGCACCATCATGCATGAAGTCACCTAAAGGATTATCATCTATATAACAGTTATAACAGTGGCATGCCTGCATTGACGCACACGTCTTGTGGGGGCGGGGGGGGGGGGGGAGGGGGAACATCGACATTTCGTATCATCGACTGAGGTGTCGCAGTGTTTAAGCCGTATACATGGAGATGAGGGTTCAGATCACACTCGGAGTATCCAGAGTTAAGTTTGCCGTAGATCCTCTTAATTATTTATTAAGATCGTTTGTTTCTTTCATCGTCTTTCCTTTACGTCTTTCGTTTCCACCTAGTATAGTCAAACACACTGTATATTTCCACACGAGCCTCGTGATTTCTCTTGTTTTCGCGGTCCTTACACGAAAACAATTCCGTCTTGTGTGCAGGAAGCAGCTATGAGACAGGCGAAATACCTTTAGACTTCAAGAAGCGTATAACAACTGAAATTCCAAAGAAAGCAGGTGCTGAATGTGTGTCAATATTACTGAACTATCAGTTTTACAAGTCATAGTTCCAAAATACCGACTCGAATTGTACACAGGAGAACCGAAAAACTGGTAGAAGGCGACGCCGGTAAACTTGCGAGGCAGTATTGAGCCTACGACTTATCTTAGAAAATAGGTCAAGGGAAGGCAAACCTACGTTTATAGCATTTATAGACTTCGAGAAAACTTTTGACAATGTTAACTTGAAATTTTGAAGGCAGCAGAGATAAAATACAGACAGCGAAAGGATTTTTACGACTTATACAGAGAACAGACAGGAGTTATAAGTGTTGAGGGGCATGAAAGCGAAGCACTGGTTGAGATGGTAGTGAGACACGTTTGTAGCCTATCCCCGCTGTTAGTGAGTCAATAGAGTGAGCAAGTTGTAAAGGATACCAAGAATAATTTGGAGTGCGAATTAAAGTTCAGCGAGAAGAAAGAAAAATTTTTAGGTTTGGCGATGACATGGTAATTATGTAAAGGAGGATATAAGATGAACATCAACAAAAGATAGCGAAGGGTAATGGAATGTAGCGGAATTACTTCATGCGATGCCGAGGGATCAGATTAAGTAACGAGACACATAAAGTGGTAGATGGGTTATGCTATTTTGGCAGTAAAATAACTGATG
This sequence comes from Schistocerca serialis cubense, assembly GCF_023864345.2. Taxonomy (NCBI): domain Eukaryota; kingdom Metazoa; phylum Arthropoda; class Insecta; order Orthoptera; family Acrididae; genus Schistocerca; species Schistocerca serialis. Next base: position 215,067,884 of record NC_064639.1, on the reverse strand, counting down.
GTGGCTGAAGGACACAGGATACAAAATATAGACTGGTAATGGCAAGACGAGAAATTTGTTAAAATCAACTGTAGATTGAGGTGTTAGTAAGTGTTTTGTAAATGCATTTGTCTGGAGCGTATGCTTGGACGTAAGCGAATAGTGGACGATAAACAGTTCAGACAAGAAGAGAAAAGAAATACACTACTGGCCATTAAAATTGCTACACCACGAAGATGTGCTACAGACGCGAAATTTAACCGACAGGAAGACGATGCTGTGATATGCAAATGATTAGCTTGTCAGAGCATTCACACAAGGTTGGCGCCGGTGGTGACACCTACAACGTGCTGACATGAGGAAAGTTTCCAACCCATTTCTCATACACAAACAGCAGTTGACCGGCGTTGCCTGGTGAAACGTTGTTGTGATGCCTCGTGTAAGGAGGAGAAATGCGTACCATCACGTTTCCGACTTTGATAAAGGTCGGATTGTAGCCTATCGCGATTGCGGTTTATTGCATCGCGGCATTGCTGGTCGCGTTGGTCGAGATCCAATGACTGTTAGCAGAATATGGAATCGGTGGGTTCAGGCGTGTAATACGGAACGCCGTGCTGGATCCCAACGGCCTCGTATCACTAGCAGTCGAGACGACAGGTATCTTATCTGCATGACTGTAACGGATCGTGCAGCCACGTCTCGATCCCTGAATCAACGGATGGGGACGTTTGCAAGACAACAACCATCTGCACGAACAGTTCGACGACGTTTGCAACAGCATGGACTATCAGCTCGTAGACGATGGCTGAGGTTACCCTTGACACTGCATCACAGACAGGAGCGCCTGCGATGGTGTACTCAACGACGAACCTGGGTGCACGGATGACAAAACGTAATTTTTTCGGATGAATCCAGGTTCCGTTTACAGCATCATGATGGTCGCATCCATGTTTGGCGACATCGCGTGAAGGCACATTAGAAGCGTGTATTCGTCATCGCCATACTGGCGTATTACACGGCGTGGTGGTATGGGGTGCCACTGGTTACACGTCTCGGTCACTTCTTGTTCGCATTGTCGGCACTTTGGACAGTGGACGTTACATTTCAGATGTGTTACGAACCGTGGCTCTACCCTTCATTCGATCCCTGCGAAACCCTACATTTCAACAGGATAATGCACGACCGCATGTTGCAGGTCCTGTATGGGCCTTTCTGGTTACAGAAAACGTTCGACTGCTGCCCTGGCCAGCACATTCTCCAGATCTCTCACCAATTGAAAACGTCTGGTCAATGGCGGCCGAGCAACTGGCTCGTCACAATACGCAAGTCACTACTCTTGATGAACTGTGGTATCGTGTTGAAGCTGCATGGGCAGCTGTACCTGCACACGCCATCCAAGCTCTGTTTGACTCAATGCCCACGCGTATGAAGGCCGTTATTATGGCCAGAGATGGTTGTTCTGGGTACTGATTTCTCAGGATCTGTGCACCCAAATTGCGTGAAAATGTAATCACATGTCAGTTCTAGTATAATATATTTGTCCAATGAATAGCCGTTTATCATCTGCATTTCTTCTTGGTTTAGCAATTTTAATGGCCAGTAGTGTACTTTAAATGTGATTCTACAGAACAATGCTGAAGATAAGATAGGTAGATTATGTAACTAATGAAAAGGTACTGAACAGAACTGAGGAGAAAATAAATTTGTGGCACAGCTTCACTAAAGGAAGGGCTTGGTTGATAGGACATGTTCTGAGATATCAAGATGTCATCAATTTAGTATTGGCATGAGGTGTGAGGGTGTAATAAATGTAGAGGGAGACAAAGAGATGAATACGGTAAACAGGTTGAAAAGAATGTAGATTGCAGTAGTTATCGGAGATGATGAGGCTTATACAGAGTGGTATTAAGAGAGCTGCGTCAGTCCAGTGTTCGGTCTGAAGAATACAACGATAACAACGACAAAGGAGACAAAACAGAACCAGTTGGAAGGCGTCGCAAGGAAAACTGGAGGGTCGCGAGTGCCTTGTTTGTGCCGTTTACGAGGAGAAAAGAAAGGCCAGAAGATAAACAGCGCATTGCCAGCACGGACGGTGTTTCCTGGAGTAATATCGCAGCGGGGTGTGGCCGGCAGTGTCAGAAGGCAGTCAAAAGGTCTCCGTGTCGTGTCGTGGCTCGGCGGTCACTGGCTGGCTGGCCGCGTGGGAGAGCGAGAGCGCCGGCGCGTGCCTTATCTTCTGCAGACCTCTGCAGCGGCAGATACTGCAGGCGCCGGCGCCGGCGCTAGAGTCGCCGACCTCGGCTGCCCGCCTGCAGAGCTGCGAGTACTCGCCTACCCACCGGAAACTGCTCGCCACAAATCACCGGCGTATGGCGCCTCGGGCATTTGTCCTCGTACAAGAGAGGTTCAACACAAATACCGATAAAACCTGCAACGGCCAGAAAGTGTTTAAGTAGCGCCCGTTGCAACGTAAACAATTCTGCGAATTTCTTCGTAGTTTCTTAACATCGAGGACGCGCTTCGACGCACCACCAAGATTATATCCGCTGTCAGGGCCGTTTCATGAACATAGTTCCACACAAGCGACATGTCATTTGGCGCCCTCCATCCCTTCCCTCTCATCCCCCCCCCTGCACTCCCCCCCCCCCCCCCGTTCCTGTTCATAAGATGGTGCCTTATACCTTGCGCTATTGGTAAAGCTTCTAAAGCCGAGCGGGATTAGCCGAGCGGTCTTAGGCGCTGCAAATGGTTCAAATGGCTCTGAGTACTATGCGACTTAACTTCTGAGGTCATCAGTCGCCTAGAACTTATAACTCCTTAAACCTATCTAACCTAAGGACATCACACACATCCACGCGCGAGGCAGGATTCGAACCTGCGACCGTAGTGGTCTCCCGGGTTCAGACTATAGTGCCTAGAACCACTCGGCCACCCCGGCCGGCTTTACTTACTCGAATTACCCCTCGTTTTGGCCAGACATAATGTAACTGTGCATAGTAGCTTGAGGCACGAATTATGAATGTCTGTCACGTTCGGACATAGCTCACCGGTCACAGAAAAATATTATAAAACTAATTACGGCTATTTTAACTTCCCGCTTCGCTTCTGTTCTTGGTGGTTTACGGTTCTTAGTCATGAAAAAGCTATAAGTACATTTAAAGTGCTAAATCCTATTTGTCTTAAAACTTCTTTTAAATGCGTACTGCATTCTCATTACGTTCCTTAACGCTTCGTAATATTTATGAAAAGCAGTAAAAGAGTTTGAGTATTAAGTTATTGAAAAGACTTTTAAACAATTTATAGTGTGCCATGTATTGTGTCTGCTGCTTGGAACGATATGTGCTCTGGTGAATCATGGTAGAAAGACGAAATTGCAGCCGTATCATGCAGTTCACAAATATTTATCAAAATGGTTCAAATGGCTCTGAGCACTATGGGACTTAACATCTGTGGTCATCAGTCCCCTAGAACTTAGAACTACTTAAACCTAACTAACCTAAGGACATCACACACATCCATGCCCGAGGCAGGATTCGAACCTGCGACCGTAGCAGCCGCGCGGTTCCGGACTGCGCGCCTAGAACCGCTAGACCACCAGGCCGGCAAATATTTTTCTTGATTGCCGCGTGTCACCAGATACGGCAGGCGACGATAATATTTGCTCTTTTCGCTGTTAAATAAGTATGCACATCATAAGGTCTACGGTCCCTTGTGTAAAAAATTGAAGCTTCTAAGCAGTGCAGTGAAAAGATACGGCATTTATGTCATATTTTGATGCTCCCAAACACACTCATCGGAATCTGTAGATGAAATATGCCTGTAGGTTATTACTTTTCTACAAAAATCTCAGGATACGAGACCTATTTTGTGCTTGTCCGGTTTTCCTCTTTTAAAATGAGTACCAGACAGACATTAACCTCTAACGGAAATACGATTCTGAATCTTATTCCACCGCTAAAAAGAAGAAACAATTTACAGCTTTTAAGCTAATTCCTGAGCTGTTTAAAAGCTACCGAATGAGATGGCACAATGGTTAGCACACTGGACCCTCATTCGGAAGGACGACGGTTCAAATCCGCGTCCGGACATCCCGATCTAGTGTTTCCGTGATTTCGCTAAATCGTTTTAGGCGAGTGGCGGGGTGATTTCTTGAAAGGCCACAGCCGATTTCCCTCCCCATCCTTCCGTAATCCCAGTTCGTGTTCCGTCTCTAATGACCTCGTTGTCGACGGGACGTTAAACATTAACCTCCTCCTCCACCTTTTAAAAGCTTGTAGTAAAAGTAGAAAGAACTAGTTCTATTGTTACACGTTCTATAAATATGTGCTATCTATAAAACTAAGAGATCCCATTCCATCACTTCACTTTCCATAGGTAAAAGTGAGACAGAAATACACACACGCAAAAGAAATCCAATTTTATACTAAGGTGTTAAACATCTGGCAAGCCTTACGTACCTGTAAGACTGGTGCAATGCCAGTCAGTTGCTGAAAAGATTGAAGTTTTAACTGTACTGCAAATTGATGTATACCCCAATACTTAGTAAGGTGTTAAACATCTGGCAAGCCTTACGTACCTCTAAGACTGGTGCAATGCCAGTCAGTTGCTTAAAAGAATGGAGTTATAACTGTACTGCAAATTGACGTGTACCCCAATACTTAAAACTTGTAAAAGGAGATATTTCTGTTTCATCGAAGTCAATGTTATGTTTAATTGCGAGCCTGTTTTACGCAACAGCTGACTTTTGTAAACATCGAATTTAAATGTTCTGTTAGTATACTGCACGACTATCGTAACTCTACGAATTGACTGATGCAGTTGCTTCCACACTGATATTCACCGAAATGTTTATTTTCCAGTGAGAGCTGCCTATTTCGCAAAAATGGACGCCAATGCCCGACTGGATAACGTCAGCCAGTTGCTCCTCGTAAAGACGATGAAGGGTGGGGGAAGGTCATCGTCGAAGGCTGTATTATTGGCTACGCGGGGTTTATTACCGTGGGGTTTCCTACAAGGGTGCAGCAGGTAGCGAAGCTGTCTAGAGCAACCGGTTCCCTAACGAGACGTTTGCAAACTGAACCTCCCCCACTGCTTGTCTACCCCAGTCGCTCACCCTCAGTGCAGATGTTGTCACCGTTTCTCAGACGGCGTCGTCGTCGATGAGCATCTATAATTTCGCAAAATTAACTTGCCGATTCTGGAGTTTCGTCATATATGTCATACGAAACTAACATTTGTATTTGGCGGATCTCATTCACAGAAGTACGCCCTCAACGGCATTTCTAAAGTTGTAATACACAAGCTGCTATTTATTGAATTTTTATCTCAACAGAACTGAAATTTTACTTGGTAAATTTCTTACATAACATGGTCACTTGTCCTATGAAGCTTCCAGAATTTTTGGTGAGGAAAAAATGGTTCAAATGGCTCTGAGCACTATGGGACTCAACTGCTGAGGTCATTAGTCCCCTAGAACTTAGAACTAGTTAAACCTAACTAACCTAAGGACATCACAAACATCCATGCCCGAGGCAGGATTCGAACCTGCGACCGTAGCGGTCTTGTGGTTCCAGACTGCAGCGCCTTTAACCGCACGGCCACTTCGGCCGGCTGGTGAGGAAAGCGGAATGAGGAATCAGACAGCTGGTTGCCCACTTTTCTGTCAGAGACTTTTAAACACTATCATATTTGTCTTTATTGTGCTCCAACAGGAGCATTTTTCAGCTGATTATTATGTAGTTCATTTTATAAAGATGAAATTCCAACTAGTTGAACTTTGGTGGAGTCACCTATATTAAGCAACGAATTTTATCATCTGTAGACATCAAGAACAACACTCTAGTTATCGAGACTTTATACGCAGCATCTAACCATGGGGAAATATTCTGTAATTTCTTTCAGATGAACACGCCCACTGTCGCGTAAATCTTTATCTAATTACTAACTGTAAACCCGCCGTTGCCCGGAAATTTATTCATCCCAGTTTTATGTCAGTCCATCCCCTCTTCCCTCATCTTTCACAGGTTTAGTGTGTCACTGCTCGTAGGAAACCCCACGGTAGAAAACCCCCCGACACCGCATTATTTACTCTAGTGTATCGCGGCAAGAATCAGTTTGTTCCCAAGATTGTCAACTACGGTAACTCTGGCTCTGCGGTTCCATCGACAGTTGGCAGAGTCGAGTGTTGCTTGGCAGCGCTGTTATCCGGAAGCTGTCAATCAGCGGAATGAATTACTTAAATTATTTACAGTGTTGCAAATAATTTGGGGATGAAGAATCACTGAAGGGCTTGTCTAGAACTGACGAATGTCTGGGGAACGGTGTTTACCTGAATTGCTGTAGCGGTGGTAACGCTCCATACTGCCGTTATGACAGCTTGTTGCTATTTTCCTTGCCCCTAACGAGATAGAGGGTCATATCAGTCCTTTGATAGTGAGCTATAGCTAGGCATTCGGTGATGCCCACATACAATTACACTCTCGAGAGGTAATGTGATCGGATCTATCGAGCAAGGTAAGTACTGAAAACGTTCGAAAGCCAGTCGGCGTAATTTTCTAAATGAAAACAAAATATGTCAAATCGCGTAGCTGTATACTCGTTAGCTGTTACCGTTGGTTTTGACTGCAAAAGGTAGAGATTCTTAGGAAACTGTCGGCCGGCGTCAGTCTTGCGCGCTCAGTACCCGTGCAACAAGCGGGAAGACGAGCTACTCTCCCGCAGCGGGTTTCCTCAAGTGAGAGGCAGCGGCGATTAGACGTAACGCAACGCAACGTGCTCCGGAGCTCTTGTGACACGACCGCCAGGAGAATGTCTTCGGTCAAGGCCGACGCACGCAGACGACTGGCTATACCACAGAAAAAGTCTTCCCCCGTTGACGTGCCAGCACGACTAGTTCCGAGAATACATTCGTTCTTCTGGTGTCGTACAACACTTCACTACTTAAATTTAGAGGCAGGAGCTGATATAGACTGCATACCTCACATGTGTGGATAACAATGTGAGTGATGGAGGTACTTGAAACCATTTTCTCTTTTTTTTCGTAAAGAGTATTTATATGGTTTCTTCGGCTTGAGTTGCTGAGAACGGTTAGACCAGATTTTTTTTTACGGATGACACTGGATCATAGTTACTGGTCACTTACGATGTAATCAAATAACATATACATAATATTTTTAGTTGTTCTCCCACATTACATAAATTTACTGATGCTGACAGTAAAGTAAGGTACAGGATGTCCGATTTATGTTAACCACTCTGTATGATATTTCTGTCCAGAACCAAAGTAAAAAAAAAAAGTGTCAAACAGATGTTGTTTAGCTACCAGGAGCCATTAACCTCTCTTGTAACTTTGTTGGTTACGGAAACATGAACTGCAGCCCGTCGTATTTTTTATTACATAATTCACTACATCTCCTCAATAGTTGTTCAAAACCGTGTCACAGCGTACCACCCCAAAAGATGAACATTGAGGCTGCGTCTTAATGGAAGGTGAGTGGATGTAACGGGAAAATATGCAAGATCACCATGGGTACATATATGTTAAGACTGTAATACATTGTAAACTCTACAGAAGCCGATTATCCAGAAATCAGAGACAGCAAAGGACCTGGAAGAGCAGCCGAGCGGAATGGACATCGTCTTTAAAGGACGATATAAGATGAACATCAGCAAAAGCAAATCGGGTGATGCTGAGGGAATTAGGTTAGGAAATGAGACGCGTAGCTGGCCTTTGTAGCCGAGCGATTCTAGGCGCTGCAGTCTGGAACCGCGCGACTGCTGCGGTCGCAGGATCGAATCCTGCTTCGGGCATGGATGTGTGTGATGTCCTTAGATTAGTTAGGTTTAAGTAGTTCTAAGTTCTAGGGGACTGATGACCACACATGTTAAGTCTCATAGTGCTCAGAGCCATTCGAACCATTTTGAGACGCTTGAAGTAGTAAATGAGTTTTGCTATTTTGGGGGGGGGGGGGGGGGGGGCAAAATAACTGATGATGGTCGAAGCAAAGAGGATATAAAATGTAGACTGAGAATGGCAAGGAAAGCGTTTCTGAAGAAGAGAAATTCGTTAACATCGGGTATAGATTTAAGTGTCAGGATGTCGTTTCTGAAAGTATTTGTATGGAGTGTAGCCATGTATGGAAGTGAAACGTGGACGATAAATAGTTTAGACAATAAGAGAATAGAAGCTTTCAAAATCTGGTGCTATACTGAAGATTATATGGGTAGATCACATAACTAATGAGGAGGTATTGAATAGAATTGGAGAGAAGAGAAATTTGTGGCACAACTTGACCAGAAGAAGGAATCGGTTGATAGGGCATATTCTGAGGCATCAAGGGATCACCACTGGAGGGCAGCGTGGAGGGTAAAAATCTTAGAGGGGGACCAAGAGATGAATACACTAAACAGATTCAGAAGGATGTAGGTTGCAATAGGTACTGGGAGATGAAGAAGCTTGCACAGGATAGAGTAGCGTGGAGAGCTGCATCAAACCAGTCTCTGGACTGAAGACCACAACAACAACAACAACAACAACAACATGTCAAATAAATGAAGATTCTGACGATAATGACACGTAAAGCTTCGATGGTCGGTGTGTCTTCTGGCACAATTGCTGACACGTCTGTCGTGGGGGTTCCGCAGCAGTATTGAAATTCAAAATTTATTCTTCGTTTTACCGCCTCACTTTCACGTATATTTATATGAAGACTGATTTCGATTAGTATTTAATCATCTCCAGATTTACGTAGCTGCGTGGGAGAAGTTCTGTACGAATATGATGGGTTGTTTAACAACTATATAGACATACAGACCACCAAATATTAAGCGAAACTAGGCATCATATAAATAAAAATTCATCTGGGACGATGAAACAAAGGATAACTTTTAAACGATTTCTAACGTTTCCTAAGTATTTAATACACAAAGGATTTATTGGGAATTTTTCTGAACAATACTGTGAAACTGCTGTCGATTTCCTTGTGTAGCTTAAGGCATATAAAGCGTTTCCCGCGTTTCCCTGGTCCGGCAGTTGTAGTAGCTCAGCGTGTTCAGTCAGGGGACTGGCCACTCTCTATAATGAAAAAAACTGAGTGAAGCTCTCATCGACAGAATCTGTAAGACGTAATACGACACCGCGAACAACTACTGGCGAAAAACGACGAAGAAACAGCCACAAAAAAGACCACAGTGCGGTAGTTTGCGAGACGGATAATTGATCCAGACCAGATCGAAACCGAGCGAGTTGGCGCAGTGGTAGCACACTGGACTCGCATTCGGGAGGACGACGGTTCAATCCCATGTCCAGCCATCCTGATTTAGGTTTTCCGTGATTTCCCTAAATCGCTCCAGGCAAATGCTGGGATGGTTCCTTTGAAAGGGCACGGCCGACTTCCTTCCCCATCCTCCCCTAATCCGATGAGACCGATGACCTCGCTGTTTGGTCTCTTCTACATCTACATCTACATCTACACTCCGCGAGCCACCTTAGGGTGTGTGGCGGAGGGTACTTATTGTACCACTATCTGATCCCCCCTTCCCTGTTCCATTCACGAATTGTGCGTGGGAAGAACGACTGCTTGTAAGTCTCCATATTTGCTCTAATTTCTCGGATCTTTTCGTTGTGATCATTACGCGAGATATATGTGGGCGGTAGTAATATGTTGCCCATCTCTTCCCGGAATGTGTTCTCTCGTAATTTCGATAATAAACCTCTCCGTATTGCGTAACGCCTTTCTTGAAGTGTCCGCCACTGGAGCTTGTTCAGCATCTCCGTAACGCTCTCGCGCTGACTAAATGTCCCCATGACGAATCGCGCTGCTTTTCGCTGGATCATGTCTATCTCTTCTATTAATCCAACCTGGTAAGGGTCCCATACTGATGAGCAATACTCAAGAATCGGACGAACAAGCGTTTTGTAAGCTACTTCTTTCGTCGATGAGTCACATTTTCTTAGAATTCTTCCTATGAATCTCAACCTGGCGCCTGCTTTTCCCACTATTTGTTTTATGTGATCATTCCACTTCAGATCGCTCCGGATAGTAACTCCTAAGTATTTTACGGTCGTTACCGCTTACAATGATTTACCACCTATGGCATAATCGTACTGGAATGGATTTCTGCCCCTATGTATGCGCATTATATTACATTTATCTACGTTTAGGGAAAGCTGCCAGCTGTCGCACCATGCATTAATCCTCTGCAGGTCCTCCTGGAGTACGTACGAGTCTTCTGATGTTGCTACTTTCTTGTAGACAACCGTGTCATCTGCAAATAGCCTCACGGAGCTACCGATGTTGTCAACTAAGTCATTTGTGTATATTGTAAACAATAAAGGTCCTATCACGCTTCCCTGCGGTACTCCCGAAATTACCTCTACATCTGCAGATTTTGAACCGTTAAGAATGACATGTTGTGTTCTTTCTTCTAGGAAATCCTGAATCCAATCACAAACCTGGTCCGATATTCCGTAAGCTCGTATTTTTTTCACTAAACGTAAGTGCGGAACCGTATCAAATGCCTTCCTGAAGTCCAGGAATACGGCATCAATCTGCTCGCCAGTGTCTAAGGCACTGTGAATTTCTTGGGCAAATAGGGCGAGCTGAGTTTCACATGATCTCTGTTTGCGGAATCCATGTTGGTTATGATGAAGGAGATTTGTATTATCTAAGAACGTCATAATACGAGAACACAAAACATGTTCCATTATTCTACAACAGATTGACGTAAGCGAAATAGGCCTATAATTATTCGCATCTGATTTATGACCCTTCTTGAAAATGGGAACGACCTGCGCTTTCTTCCAGTCGCTAGGTACTTTACGTTCTTCCAGCGATCTACGATAAATTGCTGATAGAAAGGGGGCAAGTTCTTTAGCATAATCACTGTAGAATCTTAAGGGTATCTCGTCTGGTCCGGATGCTTTTCCGCTACTAAGTGATAGCAGTTGTTTTTCAATTCCGATATCGTTTATTTCAATATTTTCCATTTTGGCGTCCGTGCGACGGCTGAAGTCAGGGACCGTGTTACGATTTTCCGCAGTGAAACAGTTTCGGAACACTGAATTCAGTATTTCTGCCTTTCTTCGGTCGTCCTCTGTTTCGGTGCCATCGTGGTCAACGAGTGACTGAATAGGGGATTTAGATCCGCTTACCGATTTTACATATGACCAAAAGTTTTTAGGGTTCTTGTTTAGATTGTTTGCCAATGTTTTATGTTCGAATTCGTTGAATGCTTCTCTCATTGCTCTCTTTACGCTCTTTTTCGCTTCGTTCAGCTTTTCCTTATCAGCTTCCCCCAAACAAACCAAACCAACCAGATCGAACCCTCTCGGTATATTGACAGCGGTTAACCTGGTATAGAGACAACACCGTGTGTTATTATCAGGCGGTTTCCCACGCTCGTTTATGCAGCTTCTGAGCTAGTGCCCCATCTCCGCCTCAGAAAATTCGATATACAGAGGAGATATGACGACACACTGAACAAAAATAGCACAGTCCATAGGCGCTGCATACAGTTTACCTCCATTAGGTAAATTGAAGACTGTGGCAACATAAATAGAATCCGAGTACGAAGGTAAGTGACATAAATCTGTCAAATTGTTAAAAAAATCTCGGTAGAAGAGAATTAACGCTATGAGGGAAAAAGAGGTAGAATATGGGAGATCAACCAAACCCAGGCAGACTGTGTTTTTGTAACGGGTACTACGTGCTCTATACACACACGTATATGACACATTCTACTGTTTGTTAGTGAGTGCTGCTCCCTGATCAGGCTAAATGCACCGATAACTAACGGACCGCTTGGCAACGTTGCTCGTGTAAAAGTTGGCACTCATATTCAAGGGTGCTACGCCGTAGGTTTCCTGTCTCAGAGAGGAGAATCGTGGATATTTCTCTTCAGAAAACCAGAGAACGTCAGAAAGTTAGTTTCACTGTTCCACATAATCTTGTATACACATCGTGTCAGACTGAACAACATATCTAGAAAAACAGCATGATGAATATTGTGTTCACAACTAGACAATCGCTCTTTGGCGTATTCATCATTAAATCACCAGAAATGTACGCAATGGCAGGGCTGAAAAGTACCACAAAAATTAGGCAGAAGAATCTTGTTCCAACAAAAACAAGTTTTACGGCTGATTACGAGTGGCAGTATCAGTACGTCTTTTATAACTATCTAAACATGAGGCATCGCAGCTTTTATACGTCGTTTTAGAATGTATACTGATGTGAAAAGCTAAAGGAGGAAAGTAACTTTCTAATGATGTGTCACTGCCAGGTAATACAGCTCCATGAAACTTGGAGCAATCATAGAAAATACTGCAACAGTAACTGAAAGAAATACGCAATGAGACGAACATAAATGAAACATTTATTAAAAGACCATAATTGCACTGAAGTCACCACGATTCATGACATTCCCTGTACATTAAAAAAGGCAGTACGTGGTACTTAGTAAGCCTTGTGATCACCACGGACGACAATGCATGCTCTGCAAAGCGTTCCCTGCAAGGCTGGTAAGGAGATGTCGTGCAGTGTCCCATTCATCCAAGAGCTCGGTTGACGATTAGCTGGATGGTCGCTGATGCACAGTGGTCCTGGACGTTAATCTCCAGATCTTCGAACACGGTACCTTCAACGATTAACGCTATTCTGACAATGAACTCCTTCCCCGTGTGCATTCGGAGCTGACTGCATTTTTGTGGATAACAACGCGCGATCGCATCGTACAGCGCAGGTGGAAGAGATCCTTATCATTGATATGAATATTTACCACCCCACAACTCATGACAGACTTAAAAATACATAATAAATTATGCATTTTTTATTGATTACTATTCCCAAAGAGCACATGCTGATAGGTATTTCACTGTCAGGCTGGTTAAAACATTGTCGCTTACAAGGTTAACTGAATAAACAGTGTTCTTTCGATCAGTCGTTCGAGAAACACGAAATAGCCCGCACGTTCACAAGCCTTTACATCCTTAGATACTAAAAATGTCATTACCAAGGATACATCTACGTTTCCCGAAAACAAGAAATGTTGTATCACATAGGACTCTATTGCAGTAAGCCCAAAAGAAAATTACGTTTAACGCGCCGTCGACGTCGAGGTCATTACAGACGGAGCACAAGCTCGGATTGTGTCAAGGATGGGTAAGGAAAACGGTCATGCCATTTTTAAAGGCACCATATTGGCATTTGCCTGGAACGAATTAGAGAAATCACTCAAAACTTAAATCTGGATGGCCGAATGCCAGTTCGCTCTACTAACCACCGCGCCACTTCTCACTCTGCAATAAGGCCAGATGAAATTAAACGTGTAGTATTGTCTTTCCTGAATCGGTTTATAGCGTGTACCAGTGTTTAAGGTCAACATTTTGAGCTGTTGCTATGATCGTCATAACGATAAACATACGAGCCGCACTTAAGAGTTTGGTTACATATAGTACAGTAGTGTTCGCGTTTGTTGCGATACCTCTTCTCTTGACGTCGGGACACTGGATTGTGGCGGTGTTATCTTGTTAATCACTTTAAGGAAATGTTGACTGTATAAACCGGCAGAGTTAAAGTTTAAAATTATTTTCATACGTCAGAAAATACGTCACAAAATCCTCTTGACCTTAGCGGAAACTACACCTTCAGTTATTTGGAGTGTTGTTATAATTGCCTCCTAAAAGACAGATCCACATCATCTTATTTCAGGACTGAATATTCGCTGATGGATATTGATCGATGTCGCAGATTCGAGAGTTACGTGCGATCGACTCTGCACTTGGGGAACAGCTTTACCCGGTGTGAGCCGCTGCGACGAGCAAACAGCGTACTGCCATTGTTCCCTGGCTGCGTGGAGAGCTACCGGAGTCCGCCCATTGCTGCATGATCGCCGAAGACTTCACGCTGACGAATCCTTCGAATTAGACGCGGCTCAGGTGGCGTGCCGAACGGGACGTTTCGTTCCGCCAGCGCGTTTTACTCACAGCGCAAAACCAAGCGTATCGCCGGACTTGTTGATCAGATTCGGACCATTACGTTAAGTGCTGCTTAAGAATACAATTAGAAACACACAAATTAGAAATCAGTCGGAACGTAAACACTGAGAACAAAGGTCATTACAAAGCAACTACCTTATTAACTTTCAATGTTATGTTGGAAACGAAAGCCGCTGGAAATTCAGCCATGAATTGGAATACTCTACCAACCGATGTGAAGAATCAAGGCCCTGTTTTGATTACAATGGTCTCCATCAAACAGTCAATTTCTTCCTCCGTACAGTATTTGAAATATGGGTGTTTCAAATGTATTATTGAAGGAAGACTACTCTTTCAGTGGCACGACTGGGGCTCGTATCAGCTCTGCTTATGCTGAGCCACACGACGACGCTTCTCACATTTCATATCAGAACAACGCCTGGTGCCAGCAATGACTGCGGCGCTTGGGATTCACTGTACGGACCACGCAGTAAGTCCTGCAATGGCCCAGTGTTGGTTGGTTCTGCACGATCACAAGTGTTTTTTTTGTTAACTGAACAAAATTTATACGTCTACGACATTAATAAGATTATTCCAGAATTTGTTACAAACTTGAAGATAAAAACAACTGAATGTAACATGGCGCGGACCAGAGACGTTTTATATTATGTTTGTACATAAACACTCTTGAAATTACAAGGAAGTGAATACCCCTAGCTACATACAGACGTTGATATAAGTCAACGGGGACAGTTGAAAATGTGTGCCTCGACCGGGACTCGAACCCGGGATCTCCTGCTTAGGTGGCAGACGCCCTACCCATCTCAGCCATCGAGGAGTCAAAGGTTCAAATGGCTCTGAGCACTATGGGACTTAACATCTATGGTCATCAGTCCCCTAGAACTTAGAACTACTTAAACCTAACTAACCTAAGGACAGCACACAACACCCAGTCATCACGAGGCAGAGAAAATCCCTGACCCCGCCGGGAATCCAACCCGGGAACCCGGGCGTGGGAAGCGAGAACGCTACCGCACGACCACGAGCTGCGGACGCCATCGAGGACACAAAGGATAGTGCGACTGCAGGGACTTATTTCTGGCACGCCTCCTGTGAGACCCACATTCGTAACTTATTGTCCCGCACTATATTCATAGAGCCCCTACCCATTATACTCATTACTCGCGGCCTTACTGCCGATTCCCGTAAGAGTTCGGGCACTGTTTGTGTATCCGCACAGAAGAAGATGGTCAAATGGCCGGTGAGTGATCAAGAAGTCAGTATAAATTTGAAAACTTAATAAACCACGGAATAATGTAGATAGAGAGGTAAAAATTGACACACTTCCTTGGAATGACCTGGGGTTTTATTAGAACCAACAAAAAAAAAGTTCACAAAATGTCCGACAGATGGTGCCGGACAGCAAAACGTCAGTAACTGCTACCGTGGCGGGCGAGAGGTGCGCCGATATGTTACAGAATCGCGTCATCCCCAGCCTGGCTGATAAACACCTGCTGGAACGTACGATGTTCACGTAGGATGGCGCTCCACCCCATATTGCTACACGCGTGAAAGATCTCTTGCGCTCGTCGTTTGGTGATAATCGTGTGCTCAGCCGCCACTTTCGTCATGCTTGGCCTCCCAGTTCCCCAGACCTCAGTCCGTGCGATTATTGGCTTTGGGGTTACCTGAAGTCGCAAGTGTATCGTGATCGACCGACATCTCTAGGGATGCTGAAAGACAACATCCGACGCCGATGCCTCACCATAACTCCGGACATGCTTTACAGTGCTGTACACAACATTATTCCTCGACTACAGCTATTGTTGAGGAATGATGGTGGACATATTGAGCATTTCCTGCAAAGAACATCACCTGTGCTTTGTCTTACTTTGTTATGCTAATTATTGCTATTCTGATCAGATGAAGCGCCATCTGTCGTACATTTTTCGATTTTGTATTTTTTTAGTTCTAATAAAACCCTATGTCATTCCAAGCATGTGTGTCAGTTTGTATCTCTCTATCTACATTATTCCGTGATTTATTCACTTTTCAAATTTATACTGACTTTTTGATCACCCAGTATATATATGAAGAAAGTATCTGTTCTTTAGGACATGTACCATCTTCATATATATATAATTCTTGTCTATCACGTAGTACAGGTCACGCGGAGAAAGTTGTGGAACTGTATCCTGCATTTCGACTGTTAGGGATGCATTTTTGAAATGGAAACGCGAGAGAATAACCACAGCTAAACCAAGACTGGATGACCTAACATACTGATGGACAAGGACAGTCGATCATTGCACAGACTGGCCGTAAAAAATCGCATGAAATCAGTGGGAAGGTATCAATTGTGATTTCCAGAATGCTACCAGTCCAGTTACCGCAATGACTGTGTGTAGCGACTTGAAAGGAATATGGTACAATGGTCCAGCAGCTCATAAAACACACCTTTCTGTTGTCACTGCTAAGTGATGCTTGGAGTAGAGTAAAGAGCCACCCCACTGGGCACTGGAAACTAGTGATTTGGAGTGATGAATCACGCTATACGCTGCCGCATTCCGATGGAAAGGATTGGGTTTAGCGAATGACTGTAGATCGTGCAGTGCCAACAGTGAACTACCACAGTCGATGGTGTTACGGTACGGTGGGGCTTTTCGCAATTAGAGTGTGGTTCGCTCATTCCAATTAGAAAAACGCTAAATGCGTAAGCATGTGAACCCACTGTACACTACGTACATCTGGGGAACAGTTCGGAGACGATGATTGCTTTTACCAGCATGTCAATGCATCGTGTCATAAATAAGCAGATGTGAGGCAATGATCTGTGGACACTAATATGCCTGGAATGGACTGGCCTGCCCAGAGTCCCAAACTGAGGCAATGGAGCACCTTCGGGAGGAGCTACAAGGTCAACTTCGCTGAAGGCACGGCCGTCCAACATTACTACCTTGTCTGGTTTCAACTCTTGAGGAGAAGTGGGCAGCCTTTCCTCTACAGAGATGGTGATTCCTTACTGAAAGTATTCCTAGCAGTGATGAAGCCGTCACAAAGGCGAAGGGTGGACACAGCGCGTATTCCAGTAGTAGGTGCCCAGGTACTTGTGGTTAGATACTAAGGAAACGCGTCTTTTCTTCTGCTTTAGAGGTCTAGTAGAAATGAAAGTTTTCGAAAAAGTATTCACTGAAGGCAGTCTACATTTGGATTTCAAATGCTAACATTGAATTATTTTACTTTACTTTATGTAATTTATTTATTTAATCGTACGGCTATGGCCCTCATCGGGCAGACCGTTCGCCGGGTGCCGGTCTTTCAATCTGACGCCACTTCGGCGACCTACAGTCGATGAGGATGATAGGATGATGATAAGGACAGCACAACACCCAGTCCCTGGTGGGAGAAAATTCCCCGATCCAGCCGGGAATCGAACTCGGGTCCAGAGGATTGACAATCCGTCACGCTGACAATTCAGCTACCGGGGACGGACAACTTTACGCAATGCATCCCTAAGAAGATACCGTGGTCGATTTCGGCAAGTAATTGATCTCGCTCCCTAACGGAGCTCCGCAAGTTTCGGAAGTGCGCAAGCGTGAACCAGCCAGAAGTCAAAGAAAGAAGCGATGAGACTGCAGTAACAGCGATTGGTCAAGCGGTACGTCCGGAGCGCGGGCGTTAATACGGATGTCACGGCGTGACAAGAGGAGGAGGAGGAGGAGAAGAAGAAGAAGGCCCCCGCCAAAGGAAGGACGCTCGAACAGGGAATGCGGCCTTCGGCGGCGCGTGGAGCGCTGGAAAGTACCGAAAGTACTGGGGGCAGCCGCAACCGCAGCCGCGGCCGCGGCGTGGGCGTATACAAGAGCACTGGCCGCGCCGGGCGGCCGTCACCACAGCTATGAGGCGGCGGAGAAACCTTTCCTATCACAACTACTGTAGGCGAGTTGTCTTTCACTTTCTTACACAATGTAATACTCCTTCTACATCGCTTTTCGATTCTTCAAACTTAACAATTTTACGTATTTCGGAGCCGGCCGCGGTGGCCGAGCGTTTCTGGGCGCTTCAGTCTGGAACCGCGCGACTGCTACAGTCGCAGGTTCGAATCCTGCCTCCGGAATGGATGTGTGTCATGTCGTTAGGTTATTTAGGTTTAAGTAGGTCTAAGTTCTAGGGGACTGATGACCTCAGAAGCTATGTTCCATAGTGCTCAGAGCCATTTGAATGTATTTCGGCTTGCCTCTGACTGTAATCAAACGATCTTCAATTTTTCTTTTACATGATCAGTTATGATGCTGCTAGCCTCCCCTTCAGACGTGCCTGTTCACACTAAAGACACTGCGGCGGCGCGGTTCTTTCCGTCCCTTTACGACGTACCGACACCTACCTGTGAACATCATCTCAGTAATCATCAGTAGGGAAGCCGAGGGAAACCTACTGTACTTCGACGTGAACCAGGCTGCAATTAAAGCCACTAATCTACGTTACGGGAGAAAGTTTTCACACGAAATGAAAGGTCGGAAATTTTGTCCTTAATTAATATATTCTGAAACTTATGTGAACAAGTATCACTGCCAAGCCCGTGTTAGTCTTAACACACTCACAATCCCTTTCACTCACGTTAGCAAGTTTATGGTGTTGCATTTCCGGAAAACGTAATAGCTACAAAAATACGGATTGTTATTGATTGAGAATGCTCGCCAAATATTAAGTCTGTCGGTACCTAATGCAGTCACAGGTTCTGGCCACCGGCCTGCTCAATACGCCACGCGGAATTTATGTCTTTTCTCATCGCAAAATTCACTTAAAAATTCAGAAATTTCTACACACCCATCGGAATAATTATGCCGTCACTTTACTACATTTTTTATGTATGAAACACTGCTAGATCCGGCAACTTATCATTTCCATCGGAACTACTACTACACAAATACGAACTGTTTCATGGCTAGGCTCCGACTCCTCCCTAGAATACTCTAAGTCTTCTCTACCAGCAGAAAAAGGCGCGCGAAGAATATTGCTTTACCATTGGTCAGTTTACTCAACAGCCAATAGCAAAACAACATTCTCCCGCGTCAGTCAGCGCTTTTCATCAATAACCAATCGCAAAATAGTAAACCTAACGACTGCACTTTTTACCGACGTAATTATCTAATATGCTGAAATTCTGTTTATGGATAAAGTTATTTACTACTGTTATTTATACCTGAATTAACTTTCCCTTTACCATAAACTTACTTTTCAAATCTATTCTACAAAATGCCCTTTGTCCACATCCATACTTCTATGAAATGTTCCCACACTAAATCCCACTACATTACCCGCTAAACAATTATCTTCATATTAACCTTAAACCACACTCACGCATCATTCATACTGCTAAGACACATTTACAACATTTTACCTACACAAAAAGACATAAAAACACTTTATGAAAATACTGGAACAGTTTATGAAAGACATTCTATTACTTTAGTGCACTCTAGTGGGCACAATCGAAACTAAATCAGTCCAATATCCAATATTGTCCTCTATCGGCTGATACATAAACTACGTGCGCGTCCAGTCTCGCGTCACCATCTGTCACTATCCAGCTCTGAAGCACATCTCCCACTTAACCGCCTCCAAGGCAGGTTCGGTATACGGCACTACGCCTCAACACTACCGAAAAAAATTAATACATCTGGAAAGACGACGTCGATTTTGATCCGGTAAGGGCGAATGTCACCTGGGGGATAATAATGTACTGATAATGTTTTCAACGTCGCCCGCCAACAGATAACGTCGCGGCATAGCTTCCAGAGCGCCTTCTGTGTCTACCCTTTAATAGGGATTGCTCCCATCTAGAAGGCTCAATGTGGTGCATCGTGTGAAGCAAGTAGGCATCGTGTCACGGAGAAGCCCTCATGCTTCCTATAACCAAATGAGCGAATTTGAAAGGGATCCAATTGTGGCCTTCCGCGGGATGACCCTTTCGGAGAATTGCCACACAAGTTGGACGTGCTGCATCAGTTGTGCAGCGGTACTGGTATCAGTGGTTACGTGAACATTCTCGCATTAATTGAGGAGGTTCTGGACGTCTGCGTAGCACAGACGACCGCCACGATCGTGTTATTGTAAGGATAGCAGTGGCAGATGGTACAGCTATCACGGTATGGATAGCATAGGTCTCTAGAAGAGCGTAGCGTTCCAAAGGATTGGAAAAGGGCACAGGTCATCCCCGTTTTCAAGAAGGGACGTCGAACAGATGTGCAGAACTATAGACCTATATCTCTAACGTCGATCAGTTGTAGAATTTTGGAACACGTATTATGTTCGAGTATAATGACTTTTCTGGAGACTAGAAATCTACTCTGTAGGAATCAGCATGGGTTTCGAAAAAGAAGATCGTGTGAAACCCAGCTCGCGCTATTCGTCCACGAGACTCAGAGGACCATAGACACGGGTTCACAGGTAGATGCCGTGTTTCTTGACTTCCGCAAGGCGTTCGATACAGTTCCCCACAGTCGTTTAATGAACAAAGTAAGAACATATGGACTATCAGACCAAATTTGTGATTGGATTGAAGAGTTCCTAGATAACAGAACGCAGTATGTCATTCTCAATGGAGAGAAGTCTTCCGAAGTAAGAGTGATTTCAGGTGTGCCGCAGGGGAGTGTCATAGGACCGTTGCTATTCACAATATACATAAATGACCTTGCGGATAATATCGGAAGTTCACTGAGGCTTTTGCGGATGATGGTGTAATACATCGAGAGGTTGTAACAATGGAAAATTGTACTGAAATGCAGGAGGATCTGCAACGAATTGATGCATGGTGCAGGAAATAGGCAATTGAATCTCAATGTAGACAAGTGTAATGTGCTGCGAATACATAGAAAGAAAGATCTTTAATCATTTAGCTACAATACAGCAGGTCAGCAACTGGAAGCAGTTAATTCCATAAATTATCTGGGAGAAGGCATTAGGAGTGATTTAAAATGGAATGATCATATAAAGCTGATCGTCGGTAGAACAGATACCAGACTGAGATTCATTAGAGGAATCCTAAGGAAATGCAATCCGAAAACAAAGGAAGTAAGTTACAGTACACTTGTTCGCCCACTGCTTGAATATTGCTCACCTGTGTGGGATCCGTACCAGATAAGGTTGATAGAAGAGATAGAGAAGATCCAACGTAGAGCAGCGCGCTTCGTTACAGGATCATTTAGTAATCGCGAAAGCGTTACGGAGATGATAGATAAACTCCAGTGGAAGACGCTCAGTATCTCGGTACGGGCTTTTGTTGAAGTTTCGAGAACATACCTTCACCGAGGAGTCAAGCAGTGTATTGCTCCCTCCTACGTATATCTCGCGAAGAGACCATGAGGATAAAATCAGAGAGATTAGAGCCCACACAGAGGCATACCGACAATCTTTCTTTCCACGAACAATACGAGACTGGAATAGAAGGGAGAACCGATAGAGGTACTCAAATTACCCTCCGCCACAGACCGCCAGGTGGCTTGCGGAGTATGGATGTAGATGTAGAAGAGGGCTTGTGAGCCCAGGGTGTCGACACGCTCTATTGCGGCCAGGTTATTAGCAGTGGAACTGTGGGAACATACACCTCTAGTCCATCTCCTATTTAACCCAGATCATCGATGTGCACGGCTCGACTGGTGTCGCCAGAGGATGACTTGGGAGATGGAATGGCGCGGAGAGATCTTCAGCGATGAAAGCACATTCTGCCCTCATGGAACTGTTGGTCTTTCGCGCGTACGACGTAGACCTCGTCTCGTAGAGTGCATTCATCCTAGACACACTGGCTACATCCCTGGCCTTATGGTCTGAGCTGCGATAAGCTACAATCATCGTCCACCTTTGTTGTTTCTGGAGTGGACGCTAACCAGAGTGCAGAACGTTGCTGGACCCTTTATTTTGCTGTCCTTGCAACAGGAAGACGATGTGTTTATCCAACAGGATAATGCTCGCCCACACATTGGCAGTGAAACTCAAAGTGCTCTGCAAGAAGTGCAGCAACTTCCGTCGCCAGGACGATCTCAGGACTGGTCTCCAATCGAGCTCGTGTAAGATATGATGGGACGAGAAGTGATTCGTGCACTTGTCACCTAACAACACATTTACTAGTCAGATGTCAGACCAAAAGCCCTTATCAGAATGTCAAATGCTTTCAATAATCATTTGAAAGGATCTCTGTAAGAGATGAGAGCTTCAGTGTCACTCGGTCTGCTAACCACTGGCCACTCGGCCTAACATCAACATTGTGGACTACTTCGTCAGTACTCACAAGCCACTTCGCCTGTCGTACAAGAGACAAGTACCAAGAAGAAACTTGTTCCATCTATTCACTAAAATTCCGCTGTTCTAATTCGTTGTAACAGAGACAGCATCTGTTCAACACTATTCAAATGAATATTGTAAACAGATACTCAAATTACTGCTACTGTGTGTAGACGAGGGTCTATCAACGTCTTCTCGTAATTAAAGTGTTTGGAGGCGCTGCTGCGGGCGTCACTGCCCTCTGGAGGTGGTTCTGACTCCCAATACATATTACTACACCAAGAAGAAATGCAGATGATAAACGGGTGTTCATTGGACAAATACCTTACACTAGAACTGACTTGTGATTACATTTTCACGCAATTTGGGTGCATAGATCCTGAGAAATCAGCACCCGGAGCAACCACTTCTTGCCGTAATAACGGCCTTGATACGCCTGGGCATTGAGTCAAACAGAGCTTGGATGGCGTGTACAGGTACAGCTGCCCATGCACCTTCAACACGATACCACAACTCATCAAGAGTAGTGACTGGCGTATTGTGACGAGTCACTTACTCGGCCACCATTGACCAGACATTTTCAGTTGGTGAGAGATCTGGAGAATGTGTTGGCCAGGGCAGCAGTCGAACATTTTCTGTATTCAGAAAGGCCCGTACAGGACCTGCAACATGCCGTCGTGCATTATCCTGCTGAAGCGTAGGGTTTCGCAGGGATCGAATGAGGGTAGAGCCACGGGTCGTAACTCATCTGAAATGTAACATCCACTGTTCAAAGTGCCGTCAATGCAAACAAGAGGTCACCGAGACGTGTTACCAATGGCACCCCCTACCATCACGCCGGGCGATACTCCAGTATGGCGATGACGAATACATACTTCCAATGGGGGTTCACCGCGATGTCGCCTAACACGGATGCGACCATCATGATGCTGTAAACAGAACCTGGATTCATCCGAAAAAATGACGTTTTGCCAGTCGTGCACCCAGGTTCGTCGTTGAGTACACCATCGCAGGCGCTCCTGTCCGTGATGCAGCGTCAAGGGTAACCGCAGCCATGGTCTCCGAGCTGATAGTCCATGCTGCTGCAAACGTCGTCGAACTGTTCGTGCAGATGGTTGTTGTCTTGTAAACGTCCCCATCTGTTGAGTCAGGGATCGAGACGTGGCTGCGCGATCCGTTACAGCCATACGGATAAGATGCCTGTCATCTCGACTGCTAGTGATACGAGGCCGTTGGGATCCAGCACGGCGTTCCGTATTACCCTCCTGAGCCCACCGATTCCATATTCTGCTAACAGTCATTGGATCTCGACCAACGCGAGCAGCTATGTCGCGATACGATAAACCGCAATCGCGATAGGCTACAATCCGACCTTTATCAAAATCGGAAACGTGATGGTACGCGTTTCTCCTCCTTACACTAGGCATCACAACAAAGTTTCACCAGGCAACGTCGGTCAACTGCTGTTTGTGTATGAGAATTCGGTTGGAAACTTTCCTCATGTCAGCACGTTGTAGGTGTCGCCACCGGCGCCAACCTTGTGTGAATGCTCTGAAAAGGTAATCATTCCTGTCGGTTAAATTTCGCGTCTGTAGCACGTCACGTTCGTGGTGTAACAATTTTAATGGCCAGTAGTGTAGTAAGGCTGTGGAAAATTTCGAAAAGACAATCCTAATACTAAAACTTGAACCACACGAAGAAATCTGGTAGAGTATAAAGATCGATATGGATAGGGACGGACAGTGTCAAGCAGTTGTGTGCACTGACCGATAGCACCTGTCATGTTACATCCTACGTATAATGTTAGATAATAGTTTACAATGGAGTTCTCATCTGAAGCAACCGATTACAGTTTTGCCACGATAAGTTGATCTATTTGACTGTGCTGCCAGTAGTGGAGAAAATCGGTAGTAGTTGCAAGATACTCATTTGTCTTCGAGTACTGTCAATATTTCCGCATGTGTTAAATCTGATTTAGTACGGGCACAAAATACGGGTAAGGTTGCCAGTACAGTGGGAGGCAGTAGGTGTTGCCTTCCCCTCACCTCTCCTCTCACGATGGCAGTCTAATGCAGAATAAACACACTCCTTCTTCCATTCCAGACAGTCACAGTGCGAAAGGTCAACTTACTGCGGCGAGACAACAGTAACAGATTCACTGCTCACAGATCGACAAGTCCAATAGAATTACACTGCACTCCGCTAACACAGATTTCACTGTTGGTTCGAGCACTGCGCCACACCGATAAGCAACGGTGAGCCGGCAGGGCAGAGAGGAGGGTGTAGGGGAGGTCAGAGGTCAGCAGAGCCAGCGTGACACTCATCGCCGTATCCGCTCTGGCATGTGGCGACCTCTCCGGCATGGAGGTGAGTGTGCGGCTTTCGACAGCGGTTAGCCTGCCGAGGTCGCGAAAATCCGTCTCTGCGCTCCGGATGAGTCAGGTGTTGTGTCGGGGTAAGAGACGGAGGCAGGCGTGGTTTAGTCGTAGCTATAGCTATTGCTATCTCTGCAGAGTTATACACGACAAACCAGCGGCTTTAGTCATAGAGCAGACTCAAGGCAAGTAGTTCTCCACTTAGCCTGCAGTCAGTGGCACCAACATTTGGGAATTCCCCTGACTAACGACACCGGCCGCAGACAGCCGAACTTTTCAAATCAGTACGCCAGCACGTGCTCGGTCTCTCAGCCCGAACAAACAGACTTCGGACGACAATTGGTGAAATTCAAATCAATCACTTTGTTTTCTTCAGTCAAATGCGCCGAGCTCCTCATATGCATAAAATTGGGATTTTAATCAATTTTTAGGTTAGCACTAGAAAGGTAAGAATTTATGACGTCCTGAGGATGAGAAATATCGTAATAGGCATACGTCTAGGAATCCATAGTCTGAAATCACTACTTTATTGTATACCACGAGTTAGAAAAGCTTAAAAATTTAATAATAATTAATTGAATGTTACCGTATATTACGTTATGTGTGTTCTCTGGCCGTTTGGCTATTTCACACTCATGTCTTTACACTTATGGGCATGTTACTGCAAAATTACTAACATCTGTATCAGAAATTTTACACGTCAAAAAACTGTGTGTTCAAGTGGGAGAGAGGGAGTATGTCAATTTCCGTACTTAAACTAACTGTAGTGAATCTTTTTTGGGTCATGGTAGGTGGCCGTTAGCTGTCTATGGATTAGTATTACGGCTTAGGCCTACCGACGATCTTTTGCTCCACCTCATATATTCGTACAGCTTGCCTGGTTATTACAACTGATGAAAGAGTGCACAGTACTCGCCACGTTCCTTTAGAGACAGATATTTGTATAGGTTATGAAATGAACATTAAAACAACTGCAGCCGTCTCTTTTACATTCAATTTATTAAGGCAACCAGTTTCGGTGTTCCATTACGCCATCTTCAGACCCCTAGACCAACGTAAACTAGGAGGAATCCAATCTTGTGTGCAGTCATAACAACAGCCAGTATTAAATGGCTCAAACGCCTTTAAGCAGTATGGCACTTAACATCTGAGGTCATCAGTCCCTAGACTTAGAACTACTTAAACCTAACTAACCTAAGGAAATCACACACATCCATGCCCGAGGCAGGATTCGAACCTGCGACCGTAGCAGCAGCTCGGTTCCGGGCTGAAGCGCCTAGAACCGCTCGGCCACAGCGGCTGGCCAATATTAAATAACTGGAATCCGTAGATCTCTGGTTTCTGCGACACAATCCCTTCGTTCGTCAACCGACGACTCTGCGTTTTAATTTTCATTTCATACTGAACAACACAACCGAAGTCCTTGTAATCATCTGTTACTAGGATGGACATACAAAGATTAGATATAACTTAGAATAGATTTTAACTTCATTTATGGAATAGGCACCAATACCTTACTGACGAAGGAGAACGCTCGTATTGCGGCCAAGGTGTCAGTTAACATCATTGGGCACCATCTGGTGACGGCGTCTGGTGACAGCTGTCGGTGCCACTGTGAATGCAGACTCGCCAGTAACACCCGATTATTTAAAGAAACGAATCCCAATTTTTAAAACAGGTTCAAACGTCTGCGCAATTTGCGCTCAGTTTCAAGAAAGGCTAATTTTACACTTTTTTCAATGTTTATGACGTCATATCATCGAAACTATGAGTCGTACAATGATACAGTTTTGTAGGTACATTCAGGTTATACGTGGATTGTTTTCCGCAAAAAGTACGGCGAATATGGCAATAAAGAAGAAATAAACTACAAAGTTATGCATGAGGGTGCAGCTTTAGAGTATGAACAGTGAAACGTTGCAAGCGTTAAACTTTTTCCCCCTCACTACTTCGTGAGGAGTGTCAGCGAAAAAAACTTTGGTGCATTGTTCGTTACGTGAGATACATATTGGATTAAGTAATATGTTTTCTCACTCATTTTACAGTGCAAGCTCTCGGAATTACGTAAGGCTGTCCTTGATGCACAGTAGTTTTCTTGTTACTCCCATTGGAGTTAGCTGAGCATTTCTGTGGCACTCCGTCGCCAAGTAAACAAACTCATACCTATTACTTCAACTATTTCTTGAATGTTTGCTACCTCTTCGACTGAATCAACATGGTAAGTGATCCAGCTCATAATGTCACTAGATGGGTAAGACAGCCACAAACCACCAGTTTGCAGTAACCCTATCTAACGACTTCGGGGAACAATAAAAATTTGATTTTCAGTATTTCATGTCATTATTGAGTGAGTTTACAAATTTAAAATTCAGGCATAACCTGCTCATTAAGTTGTGTAATCTGCCATTAAAAGTTTAATACAATAAGTCGAGCATTATAGCCAGAAACTGTGTATGAGTCTTGGGGGAGCGTAACTCAAGGCGCGAAAATTACCCGCATTTTAATCATCCAGTATTTGAGAATGAGACCACTTAGTTACCTCCAACAAACATTCACACAATTTCAAACCTTTTCGAAACTTTTCTCTCTGGTACGCCCCACAAAATAATGAAACGAAGAAAGTTTATCTCTTACTACTTTTTTCTGTTGTTGCAGTAAAAATTATATATCAGGCACAACGTTTTAATATTTTACTGCTTTAGTACTATCTTTGTTCGTAGCAAGTTTTGTAGATAGTATCTACTTTGTACCAATGAATATATCAGCAAAATTATATCACTATCACACACACAGGAGATATTGCTCCATTAACGTTACAGGAATTTTCCGCAACTAGTAAAACCAACTCGTTTGTAAAGAAATCAGAATTTTGAAAGTGTTTTATACATGGGAGTTTAGAATCGCCATCCGGTGTCTATTGATTAACAAGAATTGGTCCAGAAGAGATGGCGACGTCTTTCGTGCGTGAATGTGCTTCTTCAAAAAACTCGCCATTGATCCGAGTCTGCCGTCAGCCTTGCTCGCGGTAAATCGCCGCGGAAAGAAACTCTTAGACAATTGAAATTCGTGGCTGATTCTGTTGATACACCGCCACTCACGTTGCCAAGAGATGTAGCTTATTTTCATCTACTTACGCACACTATCTACATCCTCATCTAAACGCCGCAAGGAACCTGACGGTGGTTGGCGGAGAGTGCTTCTGGACCACTTACTTGTCCCTTCTTCCCTGTTGTATTAGGGAATAACATGTGGGGACAATGACTGTTTGTAAACCTCTGTATTTGCTGTAATTACTACAATGTTGGTGTTGCGGTTATTTTTTTCGACGCTTACGAGGGGGAAATAATACACTGAAGAGCCAAAGAAAATGGAACACCTGCCTTATATCTTGTAGGTCCTCCGTTAGTACGCAGAAGTGTCGCAACACGACGTGGCATGGTCTTGACTAATATCTGAAGTAGTGTTGGAGAGAACTGACATCATGAATCCTACAGTGCTGTCCATAAATCCTTAAGAGTACGAGGGGGAGGATATCTCTTCTGAACAGCACGTTGCAAGGTATCTCAGATATACTACCTCGGAGACGCTGTGTCCCATCGCTCCTGCTCTGACAGTAACACCACGTTCAAGCTCACTTACATCTTGATAACCTGCAGAAGTAACCGATCTAACAACTGCGCCAGTCACTTGTAGTATAATTGGCGTTGCCGACCACAGCGCCGTATTCAGCCTGTTTGCGTATCTCTGTATTTGAATACGCATCCCTATACCAGTTTCTTTGTCGCTTCAGTGTATGATGGTGTTACACTTCCTGGAACATACTCTCCTGTAATTTTAGTAGTAATCCTCTCCGGGATATACAACTCTTCTCTTGCAGTGGCTGCTAATGGAGTCTTTTGAGTATCTCCGTAATCCCGTCGTGCCAGACGGCCGATGTGGCCGTGCGGTTCTAGGCGCTTCAGTCTGGAACCACGTGACCGCTACGGTCGCAGGTTCGAATCCTGCCTCGGGCATGGATGTGTGTGATGTCCTTAGGTTAGTTAGGTTTAAGTAGTTCTAAGTTCTAGGGGACTGATGACCACAGAAGTTAAGTCCCATAGTGCTCAGAGCCATTTGAACCATTTTGAACCGTCGTGCCAGTAAACATCGGGTGACGAAATGCGCCATTCTTCGGTGGATCTTGTATGTCTCTTTTATTAATTATATTTGATAAGCTACGGCGAACGATGATTACTTCAGGGTATTCTGCAGTAGTTACTATTTCCAGTGATGTTTGTCCAGTAGTGGATTTCATCGCCTATTTATTTGGAATAATAAAGTATTAATGACCCGCCAGGTTAGCCGACAAAGTTAACGCGCTGCTTCCTGGACTCGGGTAGGCGCGCCCGCCCCGGATCGAATCCGCCTGGCGGATACTCGACGAAGGACCGGAGTGCTGGCCAAGCTGGATGTGGTTTTTAGACGTGTTACCACATCCCACTAGGTGAATACCGGGCAGGTCCCCACGTCCCGCCTCAGTTACTCGACTCGCAGACATATATACACTCCTGGAAATGGAAAAAAGAACACATTGACACCGGTGTGTCAGACCCACCATACTTGCTCCGGACACTGCGAGAGGGCTGTACAAGCAATGATCACACGCACGGCACAGCGGACACACCAGGAACCGCGGTGTTGGCCGTCGAATGGCGCTAGCTGCGCAGCATTTGTGCACCGCCGCCGTCAGTGTCAGCCAGTTTGCCGTGGCATACGGAGCTCCATCGCAGTCTTTAACACTGGTAGCATGCCGCGACAGCGTGGACGTGAACCGTATGTGCAGTTGACGGACTTTGAGCGAGGGCGTATAGTGGGCATGCGGGAGGCCGGGTGGACGTACCGCCGAATTGCTCAACACGTGGGGCGTGAGGTCTCCACAGTACATCGATGTTGTCGCCAGTGTTCGGCAGAAGGTGCACGTGCCCGTCGACCTGGGACCGGACCGCAGCGACGCACGGATGCACGCCAAGACCGTAGGATCCTACGCAGTGCCGTAGGGGACCGCACCGCCACTTCCCAGCAAATTAGGGACACTGTTGCTCCTGGGGTATCGGCGAGGACCATTCGCAACCGTCTCCATGAAGCTGGGCTACGGTCCCGCACACCGTTAGGCCGTCTTCCGCTCACGCCCCAACATCGTGCAGCCCGCCTCCAGTGGTGTCGCGACAGGCGTGAATGGAGGGACGAATGGAGACGTGTCGTCTTCAGCGATGAGAGTCGCTTCTGCCTTGGTGCCAATGATGGTCGTATGCGTGTTTGGCACCGTGCAGGTGAGCGCCACAATCAGGACTGCATACGACCGAGGCACACAGGGCCAACACCCGGCATCATGGTGTGGGGAGCGATCTCCTACACTGGCCGTACACCACTGGTGATCGTCGAGGGGACACTGAATAGTGCACGGTACATCCAAACCGTCATCGAACCCATCGTTCTACCATTCCTATACCGGCAAGGGAACTTGCTGTTCCAACAGGACAATGCACGTCTGCATGTATCCCGTGCCACCCAACGTGCGCTAGAAGGTGTAAGTCAACTACCCTAGCCAGCAAGATCTTCGGATCTGTCCCCCATTGAGCATGTTTGGGACTGGATGAAGCGTCGTCTCACGCGGTCTGCACGTCCAGCACGAACACTGGTCCAACTGAGGCGCCAGGTGGAAATGGCATGGCAAGCCGTTCCACAGGACTACATCCAGCATCTCTACGATCGTCTCCATGGGAGAATAGCAGCCTGCATTGCTGCGAAAGGTGGATATACACTATACTAGTGCCGACATTGTGCATGCTCTGTTGCCTGTGTCTATGTGCCTGTGGATCTGTCAGTGTGATCATGTGATGTATCTGACCCCAGGAATGTGTCAATAAAGTTTCCCCTTCCTGGGACAACGAATTTACGGTGTTCTTATTTCAATTTCCAGGAGTGTATATCTTGCCGGGTCTGGGTTGTTACTATATATATATAAAGTAAATAATGCGTTGGTCCATCTCTGGCCCTTATGCAAGCGGTTTCGTTCAGCTTGGCATTCACTGACAGAGTGGTTGGATGTCCTCCAGAGGAATATATTGCTAAATTCTGTCCAGCTGACGCATTAAATCGTCAAAACCCCGAGATGGTTGGAAGGTCTTGCCCATAATGCTCAAAACGTTCTCAGCTGGGGCGAGATCCGGCGACCTTGTTGACCAAGGGCCGGTTTGCACTCGCAGCGTGCGACCGATCATGATCTAGCTGATACGTAAGCCCAGGGGCGTAGAATATCTCCGACGTACCGCTGTGCTATAAGGGTGCCGCGCAGAACAACCAAACGGGCGCTGCTATGAAAAGATGTGGCACCCTAGATCACCACTCGTGGATGCCGGGCGGTATGGCGGGTGACACCCCCCTCTACCTGGGGTATCTCCAGACATGTTTCGGTCTGGAATCTCATTGACTGGAGTAGAACTGTCTTAAGGGATGAGTTCTCGCTTCGAACTGAGCCCCGATGACCGCCGAAGAAGAGACACCCGAACAGTGGTTGGATACCAAACTGACTGTCGTGAACAGTACGGTCCGATAACCAGGAGTAATTATCTAAAGTGTCACATTTGCTCAATTTGTGAAGCTCTTTCTTTTCAACAAATCATCCAATTTTTCTGAAATTGTGATCATTTGTTTGTTTGTAGATGTGCAGCACATCTGCCGATATCCGTCGCATTCGGATAATTCCTTCGTGGTGTATCTCTCTTTTGTCTGAGTGTGTATGTGTGGTGTATGTTCTTTCGGACACACACACACACACACACACACACACACACACACACACACACACACAGTTTATATATAAATATGCACTCTTGCAGGGATCAGTTGAAGCTGAGAGCAAAGAGGATAATGCAAAGATGATAATGGACAGTGGACTGTGAACTCTACGTGTGCAGTGTGCTACAAATTCTACAAGTTGAGAATTTGGGTTGGTCAGAAAGCGGATAGCTGAAGCCGTTAAGACGACCTCTCGCGTAAAGCCGAATGTAAGGGTTCGAGTCCCAGTCTGGCACAAATTTTCACTGTCGCCATTGGATTTATTTCAAAACCGGATTGCGGCTGAGGTCTGAGATTCTCTCAAGTCACGCAATACTCTAGATGTATTTACATTCAGGGTCAACTGGAAATGCCTGCACCTATCTTCAATCCTCCACAGGTCCTACTGCAGTTCTCTGCTGTCTTCTGGCTTTGCTGCCTTTTTAGAGGCAACCACATTATCTCCGAACAACCTCATGGAGCTTCCGAAGTTATCCATCGTGCCATTAGCATAAAGAGTGATTCTTGTTGTTGTTGTTGTTGTGGTCTTCAGTCAAGAGACTGGTTTGATGCAGCTCTCCATGCTACTCTATCATGTGCAAGCTTCTTCATCTCCCAGTACCTACTGCAACCTACATCCTTCTGAATCTGTTTAGTGTATTGATTTCTTGGTCTCCCTCTAAGATTTTTACCCTCCACGCTGCCTTCCAATACTAAATTGGTGATCCCTTGATGCCTCAGAATATGCCCTACCAACTGACCCCTTCTTCTAGTCAAGTTGTGCCACAAATTTCTCTTCTCTCCAATTCTATTCAGTACCTCCTCACTAGTTATGTGATCTACCCAACTTCAGCATTCTTCTGTAGCACCACATTTCGAAAGCTTCTATTCTCTTCTTGTCTGAACTATTTATCGTTCACTTCCATATATGGCTCAACTCCATACAAATACTTTCAGAAACGACTTCCTGACACTTAAATCTATAGTCGATGTTAACAAATTCCTCTTCTTCAGAAACGCTTTCCTTGCCATTGCCAGTCTACATTTTATATCCTCTCTACTTCGACCATCATCAGTTATTTTGCTCCCCAAACAGCAAAACTCCTTTACTACTTTAAGTGTCTCATTTCCTAATCTAATTCCCTTAGCATCACCCGATTTAATTCGACTACATTCCATTATCCTCGTTTTGCTTTGAATGATTCTTATTAACGTTAATAAACACCTTCTGAAGCGACGTAGATGACGCTGAGACAAATAATTTAATGTGAGACTTGTTGGGCCGCAGACGTCGGGAAATGCCCCAAAAGAGGATGACAGCGTGTTGAGCTTATCGGTTTGTTTGCACGTGACCATCTCAATTCAAGGGAAGTAAGTATTCACGTCGGTGTGGCTCCGAGCATACGTGCGCGACGTCAGCGCGAGGGGCTCAGGGTTCGAGTTTCTGCGTCCGACAGGCAACATTTTTGCATTTTGTGAGACAACTATGTGTTTATAGTGAGTTAAGATCTATCATTTTATTTATGGGTCCCGCGGTCTTCACTAGTATATTACAAATTACAGTACAACAAATAGCTACCTACTGGGTCACAAGTAAATGAGTATAAGCTTCCGAATTCTGTCGCTACCAGTAAATGACTGACGTTTTCTTTACTGAATAATGTCTGTAAACAAAAAAGAAGAGAAAAAAGGAAAGAAACGAAAAATAAGAACACTTTTGCTTGCTTGGAGCGATGACAGAATTTTTGCAACTTCTACATTTACGACAGATCCCAATTTTTAAAAAAAATATTCGAAATTTGTATCGTTGTGCAGCAATGTGTTTCATAGCCCCCTGAAGGCGAGTCTAGAATCGACAAGAGCAACAGCTGCACGTGCGGCGATGTACGTCATCGGGTGACGTCATATCTTCAACATTTGTCATCCACTTTTGGGGTACTTCCCGACATTTGCGGCTACACTGGGAAACAGTAGTGGTCCCATCATCGTTTCTTCGACTACTCCTGAAATCACCTTTACATATCTCTATTTTGTTCCTTTAAGAGCCAAGTATTGAGTTTTGCCTGCAAGAAAATCTGGAATCTAGTGAGAAATCTGAACAGATAATTCGTTAGCTCTCAGTTCTTCTCCGCAGACAACTCGAAACTGTATCAAATGCCTTCCTGAAGTCAATGAGCACGACATCAGCCTTACATTTATTTTTATTTAGCGTTAGATGGCGATCTTCACTAGGTACCGATCATTTGTTTTTCTCCAGTACATGACACTAGCTCACATTACGAACTCCGCCTCTAATGAATATACTTATAATCACTTTTTACTGTCTTTCCTTGTAATCTGTGGCTATTATTACTTCGTATTACAGACAAAACGAGCACCGAGCGAGGTGGCGCAGTGGTTCCCACACTGGGCTCGCATTCGAGAGGACGACAGTTCAAATACGCGTGCGGCCGTCCTGATTTAGATTTTCCGTGATTTCCCAAATCGCTTCAGGCAAATGCCGGAATGGTTCCTTTGAAAGGGCGCAGTTGATTTACTTTCCCATCCTTGACACAATCCGAGCTACGCACCGTCTCTATTGTCATAGCTTTCGACGAGCCGTTGACCACTGATCTCCTCCTCCGTTGTGGTAGATGACCACAAAAGAGATCTTAGCTTTATCACGGTCAAACGAACCAACGACGGCTAACTTGGAGATAAAGGATCAATAACAGGTATCTCGCATGTCCTCTTAACTTATACTTTGCAACATGTGTATCCCGTTACAGTAAATTCAAGTCTTACTTTATAGCGCTTACGCAATCAACAAGTCAGATCGCAACTTAAATGGCACGAAGATCAAGTTGGTCCGTACGTCACACGGCCGTGATCTTTACACAGGGCGAGTTCTTTTAAATACGGCCGTGTGTCATTGGACCGGCGGGCTCTTTCGGTGTGTGACCAAACGTTAATTGCAGCTTCCACGAATGCGCCAGCGTCCACACCACAACAGAGGGGTCCTCGCTGATTCCAGACGCGTGGGCTGCCACTTCCTTGAGGCTACACCAGGAAGCAAAATTTGGTCCTTGGCTGCCTCATCGGCTGTTTGTTCACTTCCAGAAGTTCATGGCGATATTTATGTTATCTATGGCATCACAAACGATACTGAGAAACATTTGTACGCTATTTGTTACGGATACATATTTACCCTTAAGGTACCTACGAAACTGTATAATATTCCTAACATATTATGTTTCGGTCAATAAACCTCTTACATCCCGGGAGATTCGTTAGAAGTGACGTAGTTACTACAATAAAATACGTTTATCGAATAAATGTTTTCGTGATTTTCTGGTTTGATTTCCCTGAACTAGAACGTGCGACTCCTCGATAACAAATTGTAGTACAGTTTTTCGACGTGAGTATTGTTTATGCCAGTACTTGAAGGTAATTAGTGATGTAGCAACAGTTTGGAAAAACTGAATGAGAATTTCGCAACTTACATTTTTAATGACGAAAATCACAGAATTTCTCGCTATCCACTGACAAATATTTGCTTGTCAGTTGACAAACATGTTTCCCTCGATTTTCTCCCATAATCATCTATGATTTTTTAAGTCGTTGTGAAATTTACGTCAGCTAACGTGTATGAGGTATGTGGGGATTGCACAGTGGTCCTATGAAAAACAAGAAATCTACGTGCTTACGATGAGAACGTCGTTGCTTATTTAACGCACAGGAATGGCTTCCTTGCCATTGCATGCAATACGAAACTGCGAGTACCTATGTGAAGTCGGTTATACCGTTCAAAATAGAATAAAAATATGCTGTTTAGGGTTTCGTACCTCAGTCAGTAAAAACGTTAAACTTTTAGGATCACTTTGTTGCTTCGTCTGTTAAAAACGTTCTTCTCAAGAACGAGCAAAGATACCAATTTACGTCAAATACTAAGGTCCAAGGTGTCTTGGCGGTGTAATAAATTTAAGCTTCGAAGTCAGCGCGTTCAAATGATACGACAATTTACGTCACACATTTTGATACTCACTATTCACTGCCGATACACATAACAAACTTTGCGCGGAACCCTAGGAGTGCAAGTCCTACTCACGCATGTCCGGTTCTTTTCCCTTAAGTAAAGAATTAAGTGGCAGCAACTGGACCGGTTAAGAGGTGATTCACAGTGCTTTCTTTTTCCAACTCAATGCGGTTTGTACAACAGTGCATGATACTATACAGAATGGAGGCAAGCTAGCTGATAATCTCATAAAGTCAGAGGAGAACGTGAGGAAGCTCATAAAGTTAGAAGACAACGTGAGGAAGTTTGTCCAGTAAGTGTAGGCGTTCCGGAGTGCCTGGCATGGCGATTTTGCCCGACCAATAATTTCTTCGACGACGTCAACTCTGTAGCGATGTCTTAAGTCTATGTAACTTCGAACCAAGCTACAACTTAAAGTAGTGTATACATTGAACTGTAAAAAACAAACTGTTGTATAATATTTACAGTGTTGAGTTGGGTACGTGGGCACGCTCCGAAGGCCAATAAATTAAAAAAATAAAGTTTGTAGCGACGTTTAAGACTGGAATTTCGAAAACCTGCCGTAAAAAAATGTGACTTGAGAAAAGAAAGAGTGTTTTAAATTTAATTTCGATTTTCTCTTTCACCTTTTTTATAGACCACATGTAGTACGAATAGAAGTTAATTCGTGCTCTGTAATGCCAGCGGAACTTTAAACACTGCACCTTAGTGCAGTACAGCTTAATATAAAAAAAAGTGCAGTGTCTAACCTAACCAGACATTGACAGGAATGTAAAGTTTGTCTATTTCTGACCGTTCCGCAGAAATCATTATCTTCAGCTAAATTCATTACTAACTGCACTATTCAACACATCAGTTTCCAGCAGGGGTGAGCAGATTTATAAGTACACACGTCCTTTCGGTCCTCGCTGATCTGTAGTTGCTTTGTGGTCGTAACTCCACAACTATGTATTTCCGACTTAACAGTTAGTTGGAAAATTTTGCTGGATTTGACGTCCCCAAACTGTTCTGCCTTTTTTATCAGTTTCTACTCTACCCCACAGGCACACTCATCACACGCACTTGTGCAGGTGTGACAGTAATTACGATGAGAAAACCATAGCTTAAAATGTAAGAAAACACAGCACGACGCCTCCGACCCAATCTAAATATACTGACGTTCCAGTATGGTTCCTGCTCATTTCGCTGTTAATCACGAGTTTGGCGCACGTGTGAACGAGAAGCCAATTAGCGGCCGGCGCTGTTACTTCCAGTTTCCCCGCTAGCCTCTCCCCTCCTCCCTACCCCCTGCCCCTCCAGCATTTCCCCCACCACTCGCAACTGCACGATGCGCACCGCTGGTCGCGAGGAACGCATTTCCCTCTGCGCGGCGATCCTGTTGCGGCCACGGTGCTGTAATAGACCCGCTTTTTTCTTCATCGTGGCGCTGTGCTTAGGATTTCGAGTCAAAGAAACGTTTGCGACATTCGGTAAGAGCCCGAGAGCTCGCCATACGGCACTGGAGCAATTGGTACCTCGAGTCTGCGGGCGCACCGCACACCGGCGGAGGCCTTGTGAGTCGGCGTTTGGCGTTTGGTAACGGTACAGCTCCCCGGTCCAGCGGTCTGCGGTCTGAGCAGACACGCGTCGTTGGATACTCTCAATACGTACTTCGCGGCTGCAGCTGCCGTGTTTCTACGGAGAAATGACTTAACGGCCAAACACCATCCAGCTACGGCAAGCAACCTAGGTCAATGAACCTGTATGCGTATGACGCCTTACCACCCAGAAACGCATTGCGCCTTTTCTTTAGTTTGGAAACGAAAGTTTCGACCCATTTTCATGTGTGTTCGCGCAAGGTACTGAAATATGAAAGTAAAACCCCTCATCTTTTCTCAGAATAGATATCTAGAAGATATACGCATACACCAAGCGTTGCTTAAATT
Source organism: Schistocerca serialis cubense (assembly GCF_023864345.2). Taxonomy (NCBI): domain Eukaryota; kingdom Metazoa; phylum Arthropoda; class Insecta; order Orthoptera; family Acrididae; genus Schistocerca; species Schistocerca serialis. The sequence continues at coordinate 215,030,519 of NC_064639.1, read as the reverse complement.
GAAAGACTCAGTGCTGCTGTCGGGTAAGAATTTTATACCAAGTAAATTAATGAGAGACGGAACAGACCCCCATCGTACAAAAAATGGTCAGGATACTATGGCAGAATAAAGCATGCCAGATTTAAAAGAACGCAAGAAATGCAAACAAGACTGGCTATGGTTTTCCGAAGCTTAGTGAGGAATTCCACGCGAGATACTTTTAATAATCTGCTCAACGAAACTCTGCATCGAAATGTGCCAAAGTGCGTGATTATCGTCGTTGTGTGTGTGTGTGTGTGTGCACATTCTTAGACCGTTATTTGTGTTCTTCTTTGTAGTTACATGTTAGTATTGGCGCTAATGATCATGATGTCGGGCGCCCATACCAACATGTCATTATTCATCATCAACATCACCATCATCATCATCATCTAAATCTAGCAGAAGGTCCAAAGAGATTATGGCTCTGAAATGGCTCTGAGCACTATGGGACTTAACATCTATGGTCATCAGTCCCCTAGAACTTAGAACTATGTAAACCTAACTAACCTAAGGACAGCACACAACACCCAGCCATCACGAGGCAGAGAAAATCCCTGACCCCGCCGGGAATCGAACCGGGGAACACGGGCGTGGGAAGCGAGAACGCTACCGCACGACCACGAGATGCGGGCAAAAAGAGATTATGATCATATGTAAAGTACATCAGGGACATAATTCAGTCACCACTTTCACTGCACGACGTTAATGATAATGTTAACGGAGACAGTGCCTTTAATACTGAATACGGTTTGTCGAAATTCTTTCGCCAGAGAAGATATACTAAATACTCCGAAAGACGAATCAAGAACAACTGCCAAGCTGAGTAATTTGGAAGTTGATGCTGTGTGTGTGTGTGTCTAGCAAAGCAGCTTAACTCATTTGATGAAGGCAAGTCTTCCGGTCCAGGTGGAACACGAAGGTTTCTGCTTTCAGAGAACGCTCATGAAATAGCGATTCTTAACAGTCATATAAAATCACTTGCAGACGAAAGATTTCCATCTAAAGACTGAAAATCTGCCTTGGACAAACCAGTACAGAAGAAGAAAGAAGTAGTGATTTGCTAAATTATAGAACCATATAACTAACATCGATCTGTAATAGGTACGTTATGAAATACCTTGAAGAAAACAATCACCTGACCCATAAAAATCACAGATTCAGAAAATATCGTTTCTTGTCAAACTCGACTGACTCTTGATTCATATAAGATAATGACGGAAAATGGAGAGAGTGTTCCAGATACGAAAAGAAATTTGCGGTGGCAAACATTAAGAAAAAGGTCATTTTCTTAGCGGCGAGACTTTATCAGGAAATTTCAGTCGTTAATTTTCTACTCTGAATGCCAAAATGTTCTTTTGACTTCCACCTACACAGGGAGAAACTACGATAGTAATAGAATAAGAGAAACCAGAGCTCGCACAGAAAGATTTAGGAGTTCATTTCTCCCAAGTGCTACAGCCGATGAATATTCTAAAAGTGGTGATGGCAACCTTCTGTAAAACAATCAATTCTGAATTGTAGATTAGTTATGCAGAGGTGGATGTGCGTTGTGTGAACGACATAATGAACGGTTATGAATTGTAGTCTTGTGTTTGTGATCTTATGAATTATTATGGGAATGAAATGAAGAAATTCGCTTTCAGTTCAGCTTACCTGTCTCCGTCTAGCACTAAGGGACTAAGTGAGCTAAATGCAACTATCCTATTGATGAACCATCGTAAGTAAGATGATATATATTTATTCCATTAGACAGAGATTTGGAATTTAACCCATAAGATCGGCGCATTGCATGCTGATATACGATCACTAGTCCTTCTCATACCAAAGATTCGAACCGATCTGCATCGACCGCGAATTTAACGTAGTTCATATGAACCATAGTTAGATAGACGAGTAGAACAGTATTATTGGTATCTTCTTAATGTTCGTGCAAAAGAAAATGCAGTCGTTTGAGGTGTCTATAAATATATTTAATCTCACAACATTATCGCTTATTCTGATTGATTTCGGCGTTGTTCTGTAATGTACGCAACGAAATAATTTCAAAATTCGTATGCCTACGTTTGGGTTCATTAAATAATGGTAACATGGTCAGCCAGATATATCCACTTGATGGTGATTTTGTAAATATTTTCCTCACGTAGAATGGGGCAGAATGGGAAGGAGAGGATCCATAACACTAACATGTGTCGTGTGTAAGTTGTCTGCGTTTTTAACAATTAGGTATCTCTTTCAATTGTCCGTGAAATGAAGGCATAACAATCTGTTGATGGTGATCCGTCCGTTATAAAATTTCGTAGCTAATATTTAATGTCAAAAGCTGTGTTCGAACAGAATAATCGATATTACGATCGAGATTTGTGAACCGGCCCGTTTAGTGAGTAACAAAGAGTTATCAGTTTTCTAGTTTGATTTGAAACTAGGAAAGAAAATAATGCTGCCTCCACTGAAGACATTACTTCACGAACAGCGCGTAGAAAACGTGATATTTACACAAAACAGTCAGTAATCCGAACGCATCACTTAACAGATTGGGGATATGACGATAGTTAACTGTGATTCGAATAAGCACAGTAGATTTTTAGCTGTCTATGACTTATCATATTCATAAGGGAATGATTAGTACAGAATGAAGTGAAAAGGATATTTTACACATTTCACGCAAAATTCTTCTTAAAATTGTCCCATCGATCTTTACGGAATGCTGACAACAAAGGGATCAAAAGAGCTTTATATAGTTTTTGCGTATCAGGCAGACTTCCTGTAATTGGTATAGTAAATTCTTAAGAAATGGAAAAATTTGCTGTGCAACTGAATTCAAACGACGCCCTGAGATACTGTTTCAGAAGTACGGTAGTTGTTCTTTATAGAATGGCATAGCTGTATGCGGTCCTATAGTGTGCTTTGTACAGGTGGCAACAGGTATCTGGGTCCAAAATTTGCAAATGATAAAACTACACAAAAACGTAGTTCGCGATCATACCTTGGAGGCCACGTGATGTTGGCTGACCACTGTGTCGTCCTCTGACTATCGACGTCATTTAAATGCGATGTCGAGAGTTACGTGATCACACATCGCTTGCAACCGCTGTCAGATTTCCGAACTTGGAGATGCTGCTTCTGATTCACCTCGTTCCTCAGTTTTCCTTAAGAGGAAGAGTTCACACAGCACCAGTCCGTCCGACAGCGAGATATAGCTGGCAGTAGCAGGAATCGAACCCGGGTCCTCCGCATGGCAGTCAGATCCAGTGACGGCTCAGTACGTGTTCTTTGAATCCTTACACCTATGGAAACATCACTACATTAAGCAACAAGAGAGAAGTAAGAGCGAGACGCTGTCGTCATCTAAGAGTAGAAACCAACGTTATCGTTGCAAGGACAGCTCTGCTAAAGTAAATTTTCCATTTTGGGTTCAGGTGGTATAAAAATATCCAGGCGTTCTGATAATGTTACGTCAAGGACACAAAACTTCAATATGCAAAGAATATGTGGAGTGGAATAATTCAGTCTTGTCCTTGTTGCGTTCGCAGACTTCACTGTTACACTCATGATGTTTGTTTCACTGTTGGAGTGGCACTGCCCGGAAAAGTGCGTAGTGCGGCATTAACAGGGACACGCGGGAGCCCTTCGGTCGGCCGGCCGCGGTGGCCGAGAGGTTCTAGGCGCTTCAGTCCGGAACAGCGCGACTGCTACGGTCGCAGGTTCGAATCCTGCCTCGGGCATGGACGTGTGTGATGTCCTTAGGTTAGTTAGGTTTAATTAGTTCTAAGTTCTATGGAACTGATGACCTCAGATGTTAAGTCCCATAGTGCTCCGAGCCATTTGAACCATTTTGAACCCTTAGATCGGCCTGCGCAGGGTCGGTGGCCGGCAAACACAACTCCTCGCGAGCGATCATCAAATAAATGGCACAGCCTGTATAAGCAAAATATTTCGAAGATTTTTATACACTGAAGCGCCAAAGAAACTGATATGCGTACTCAAATACAGAGATATGTAAACATGCAGAATACGGCGCTGCGGTCGGCAACGCCTATATAGACAGCAAGTGTCTGGCGCAGTTGTTAGATCGGTTACCGTTGCTACAATGGCAAGTTTCAAGATTGAAGTGAGTTTGAACGTGGTGTTATATTAGGCGCACGATCGATGTGACACAACATCTCCGAGGTAGTGATGAAGCGGGCATTTTCCCGTACGACCATATCACGAGTGTACCGTCAATATCAGGAATCCGGTAAAACATCAAATATCAGACATCGCTGCGACCGAAAAGAGATCCTGCTAGAACTGGACCAACGACGACTAATAAGAATCTTTCAGCGTGAAAGAAGTGCATCCCTTCCGCATATTTCTGCAGATTTCCGTGCAGTGCTATCAACAAGTGACAGCGTGCGAACTGTTCAACGAAACATCATCGATATCGGCTTTCGGAGCCGAAGGTCCACTCGTGTACCCTTGATGACTGCACGAGACGAAGTTTTACGCCTCGCCTGGGTCCGTCAACACCGACACTGGACTGTTTATCACTGGAAACATGTTGCCTGGTCGGACGAGTCTTGTTTCAGATTGTTTAGAGCGGATGGAGTGTACGGGTATGGAGACACCCTCACGAATCCATGGGCCCTGCATGTCAGCAGGAGACTGGTGGATGCTCTGTAATGGTGTAGGCCGTGTGCAGCTGGAATGATATGGGACCCCTGATACGTCTAGAAACGACTCTGACAGGTGACACGTACGTAATCATCCTGTGTGATCAGCGGCATTCATTCATGTCCATTGTACATTCCGACGGACTAAGGCAATTCCAGCAGGACAATGCGACACCCCACATGTCCAGAATTGCTACAGAGTGGCTCCAGGAGCACTCTTCTGAGTTTAAACACTACCGCTGGCCACTAAACTCCCCAGATATGAAAACTATTGATCATATCTGGGATGCCTTGCAACGTGCTGTTTAGAAGAGATCTCCAACCCCTCGTAGTCTTACTGAGATATGGTCAGCCCTGCAGGATTCATGCTGTCAATTCCCTCCAGCACTACCTCAGACATTAGTCGATTCCATGCCACGTCATTTTGCTGCACTTGTACGTGCTCGCGCGGTCTGTATACGGATGTTACGCACGTGTGCCAGTTTGCTTGGCTCTTCAGTGTATTTGTGTCGTGAATTTTTGCCCTGCCCAGCCGGCTGCGTTAGCGTTGCTCTCGCGCAAGCGCTTGGGTGGGTACGCGGTTCAAATGGCTCTGAGCACTATGGGACTCAACTTCTGAGGTCATCAGTCCCCTAGAACTTAGAACTAGTTAAACCCAACTAACCTAAAGACATCACAAACATCCATGCCCGAGGCAGGTTTCGAACCTGCGACCGTATCGGTCTTGCGGTTCCAGACTGCAGCGCCTTTAACCGCACGGCCACTTCGGCCGGCTGGGTACGCGGTCGGCAGCGTTTGTGGCGCGTGGATGGGGCAACGCGAGCAGGGAGTCTTGGTGTGATCAGTTCTCAAGCCACAGTCACGAACTGACCAGCAGACTAGCCGGACAGAGCAGTCGGACCTTGGCGCGCTGTGGACTTGATTCCGGTGGCGGCAAGGGACAGCTGTCCGGAGTTGTCTGCAGGGCAGTAGGGGCTACTCGTGATGCCATGCGTGCTGTAAGCGGGGCCATCCATGCGTTCCGGTGTCTGCCCGTGGAGCAGTTGGAGAGTGAGTTGTTGGAGAGTCAAGAGCTAGTCTTCAAGCTGAAACGCCGAAGAACCTCACCAACGGCCAGTGCGGGGTGTGCCCATTGTGTACGAAAATCGAAAATAAAAGAAATGCAGTTGGGCGGTTGGTGTCCTTTCCCTGGGCGACAGAACGGCGCTTTCAGCGGAGACAGGGGCTTCCAGATTACAAGAGGAGGACTAACTGGGTGCTTTAGTGTCCGACAACAGTTCTCTTACTGAACCGTGTCTTCAAGAACTCTACTTTTCTGAAAAATCGGGTACTATTTGTTGTCATTTCTCTGTTGCTGATAAGAACGTGATTAATAAATTATTTGTAAAATTGAGCCCACGCCTCACAACTGTCCAGCCCGAACCACAATCCACCCATCTTCTACGGTACATACTGAAGTAAACTGATCACGTTATTCGGTAGGATGACTCAGTGCAATGCTGTAGGCCATAATGCTGGCAAATACTGCGATGTATCTAGTGCCCTGTTCTGTGTAACATGTCGTTCCAAAGGGCTTTGATCACGCTCTGTTTGCCTCTCTTCTGCAAACAGTTGGATGAACCGGAGTAGTAAAGATCTACCAATCTCATGAGGCATCGCAGACAAAGGTGACGGAATCAGACAACGCGGAAGTAGCGCTAAACTTTGCAGAAAATTTCCTGTCAACATGGGGTCGGAGTAAATGTAACTCCTCCCCGCAAAAGAAAGATCACCGCAGCATAAACAAGTTTAATAATAACAAACGAATCCGCACGAGTGGACTAAACGAATATGCATTCGCTTTTTTCCCCTATACTTAACCATTCGTTCACGGTGGGACAGACGGAATAATACAGAATGGAAGCCTACTCTATCAAGCATATACTATATCTTGAGGAAGAAATTTATGAGAATGTTCGTTTAGAGCACAGCGCTATACGGAGGCGTATCGTGGACCGTGGAAAAGCGGGAAAAAAGAGAATCGAAGAGTTTGAGATGTGGTGCTACTGAAGGGTATTAAAAATTAGGTGGCTTTTTAAGACATGAGATTCTTAGCAGGATAGGTGTGTAGAGGAGCACGAGAAAAACATTAACAAGGAGAAGGAACAGGAAGACAGGTAATGTATTAAGACTTCAAGAAATAACTGCCATGGAATTTGAGGGATGTGTAGAGGTTGAAAACGTAATGGGAAAGCACAGATTGGAATATTTACAACAACTAAAGTTGGGTGCAATGCTATTCTGCAACCTCCGCCACGCTTGTGAAATATTAGGTACCTAGTGTCGCTGTACTGAAAACTGTAAGATGTAGCGCTTAGCTGTAGACGTTACGTATGCGCAAGACGAAGTAGGCGGCTTGGCACCGTTCTCTGTACTACTTTCCCGACAATAGAGCACTAACTTTGTATCCAGTGAATCAGTCTGGATGAAACTTGATACGTTACCAGTCACTTGTTTCTTAACGTGTGAAACTTCTAGCATCCCTTTGTGACGAAACGTCAGGTTGGGTAACTGGACTTCTAGGTGCTTTGTGTAACGATATCGTAAGATACATTTTGATGTCATTAGTACTGTAACAATGGTGCACTCGAGGAACATTCTCCGACTGCACTTCACAGCAAAGCGTTTCACCCGCTCCATACTACCTATCGTTCTGCCCTTCGCTGCCATTAGCGACGAGTGTCGTGCACTCTGGCGAGGCGGCGTGTGGAGGGGATTGCATCTCTGTAGACACCACAGACGTTCGTGGCCTCCAAGTCAAACAGGTTCCGTGTAAATGGCTAAAAGCCGTTGCTACCTCAACCGCCCTTAGAGAGATTGTGAACATTCACGCCAGACTCATAACTTTCTTCCTTTCTCACTAGTGCTGATCTGCATGCCTCCAAACTCTACTACACAGAGTATGAATATGATTCTTATTCACCACGTGTATATCACGTATGTATATCACAAACAGAGTGATTCAGCTAAGCAGCTCACCTCAAATACGTCAGGAACCGTTTAAGATACAGAATTCCTTCTTACGCAGTCGAAATATGATAAAGTCTTCAATAAGCAAGTGGTAATCTGAAAAATTTCATGATTCACCGCCATGAGCTGCTGATAAAAATTTCTTCATTGTACAATCACTTCCGGTTAGAGACAATCATCAGTTATAAACAACGCTACGCAACACAATTAAAGTCTCACTTTTTCGAAACCCCACTGCGAGCAAGAAGTTCGAAATTTGGCTCAAACCTACAATCCTCCTCTGTAATGGCGCAAAAGCGCAGCACTCTCCGACATCTCCCTCGGGCTCGGCGACGGTTCAAACAGAAAAGAGTCGACATTTGCGCAAAAAAAGATCAGAGCTCAAATCAGAGCTGCAAATAATTCAATACCTTCTCTTGCTAACAGTACGGGTAATGTAACTGATGATGATAAACAGAAGGCCGAAATTCTAAACCTAACTTTCAAAAACTCGTTTACGGTTGAGGACTGCAGCACCATTCCCCCTTTCAATTATCTAACAAACGAAAGGATGGCTGACATAGTGTTTAGTGTGTCTGGGATTGTAAAACAGTTAAGACCCTTAGACGCCAGGAAGGCATCTGGCCCAGACGGTATCCCCGTAAGATTTTATGCTGACTATGCTACAAATATAGCACCATTCTTATCCATTATTTATCATAGATCATTGGAAAAGCGGAAAGTTCCAAGGGACTGGAAGAAGGCCCAGGTCACAGCAATCTATAAAAAGGGTAGAAAAGCGGACGCACATAATTACCGGCCAGTTTCACTGACATCGATTTGTTGTAGAATCATGGAACATATTTTGTGTTCAGACATAATGACCTTTCTAGACTCTGAGAAGCTCATCTGCAGAAACCAGCACGGTTTTAGGAAACATCGGTCATGCGAGACACAGCAGGCCCTCTTTGTGCATGATATACAACAGGCTGTAGATACCGGCTCACAGGTTGATGCCATATTTCTCGACTTTCGAAAGGCGTTCGACTCAGTTCCGCACTGTCGCTTACTACAAAAAGAGCGCGCTTACGGTCTATCCGATGACGTATGTGGTTGGATAGAAAGTTTTCTATCAGACAGGGAGCAGTATGTCGTTCTAAACCGGGTGAATTCAATAGAAACAAGCGAAACTTCAGATGTGCCCCAGGGCAGCGTAATAGGTCCTCTGCTTTTTACGATTTACATAAGCGATCTTGTTGATGGTATTGACAGCGGCCTGAGACTGTTTGCCGATGATGCTGCAGTCTTCAGGAAAGTAGTATCACACGAAAGCTGTGAACAAATCAGTGAGGATTTGCAGAAAATAAATGCGTGGTGTAATGACTGGCAGTTATCTCTCAATATTAGTGAGTGTAACCTACTGCGTATAACAAAGCGAAAATCCCCATTAATGTTCGAGTACAAAATAAATGCCTAGTCTTTGGAAGCGGTAACGTCCGTCAAGTATATAGGTGTGACTATTCGAAATTATCTGTAATGGAATGAACAGATTGCACAAGTAACGGGTAAGGCGAACTCTAGACTGCGATTTATTGGTAGAATCCTGAAGCGATGCAGTCCTTCAACAAAGGAAATAGCTGACAATACGTTAGTTCTTCCAGTCTTGGAGTATTGTTCGTCTGTATGGGTCGCTTACCAGTTGGGTCTGATTCAAGAGATTGAGCAGGTCTAAAGAAGAGCGGCAAGATTCGTGACTGGTACATGTACCAAACGCGAGAGCGTAACAAATCTCTTAGAAATTTGAAGTGGGACACACTTGCAGATAGACGGCGCGCTAAATTGCAAAATCCAATTTTCACCGAGAATGTAGAGCATATATTATTACCACCAACTTACAAATCGCGCAATGATCACCATTCAAAGATAAGGGAAATAGGAGCTCGTACTGAGGCGCTCAGACAGTCTTTTCTCCCTCGCGTGATCCACGAGAGGAACAGAGGGAGGGGGGGGGGGGGGGGGGAATATGACTTTGGCGCGAATATTGCCCTCCGCCACATACCGCTTGGTGGCTAGCGGAGTATATATGTAGATGTAGAAGTTCATGTGAGGTATAAGATAGGTTAATGACGTCACATTGGCACCAAATACCACCATAATTATGCCCAATGCCACGTGATGAGAAGGTCGTCGCACCCCTTCTTAGCCACATTTCACCCCTTCCTTTGACGCTTCTGCTACTGAAATGAGAATCACGACGTGCAGCGTTGAAATCATGCAATTTTCTTATAGGTAGCCGAGGAAAACATTACAGGCACACCGCCGCTCATGCGACCTCAAACCACACACACACACGCGCGGTGGCATAAAGGCGTCGATTAAATCACCCCTTACCTTCTGGGCGTTGATTCCCACATATTTCGCGTCCCGAAACGACAGTTCGCAATACAGTGAGCAACAAGACAATGAATATCTGACAATAGTGGTTTTCTCTGTTCCTTTTCAAACACTCTGTCCTAAGGCACGGAACACAACAGCTAATCTTTCGCTACTGGTCGGATAAAGATTAGATAAATCTGTGATTCTTATTTCACTTCCTGAAACAGGGTTTGAAACATACACAGCAAGCGGTCACAAGCCTTGCAGACGACACTCCGCTTACACACACTGCATCCATTCCTTTTTATTTTGTGCTCGGTCCCTCCAGGTGTCATCAGTCCCTAGGGCTGCTAAGTCCTTCGTGAAATCGTCCATTCAGCACTGCCTTGGTTGTCATATGGGGCGTCTGGAGTTTTGTTTCCCCTCAAGTGTTTTATTCACCCGTCTTTCTTTTGGCATACGGGTTGCACTACACGGCATGCCCACTGGATTCTTTTGCTCTCTAGATTTTGTAGTATTGTTAGTTGTTACATAAAGAGGTAGATTTCCTCATTCTTCCTCCCTCTCCATTCTCCTTTACCTAAGATCGGTTCCCGTATCTTCCACATTACTCGTCTTTCAAATATTTGTAGTTTTTCCTTTTATCGTTTAACGACGCTCCAGATTTCTCAACCGTAAATGACTGTTGGGCATATCATTGTGTTATATATGTTCATCTTAGTATTCGCAGATATTGATTTTGAGGTGAGCGTTTCCGTGAGGGAATGCAGGCATTTCGTTCGTACTGCAGTTCTTTCCTTGATGTTCGTTTCTATGCCGGTGCTGCTGGAAAACCAACATAATGGGTGAACATTAATAAAACAGAGAAACTGTAGGGACGGATTCCCTACTGAAAATAGAGGAAAAAAAGGCCCTGTGAACAAGTGTTCGGAAATGCATCGTTGCCACCGTAGATGGCGGTGACGAATGATGTCTGGTCACGTGCCAAGTGTTCCTTGTGTGCTGCAGGATGTGTGATTGACACAGTTTACTGCAAGCAGCAGAATGATCCTGTCTTGATTCTGGGAACGAGCCGAGATGTTGTTTGTGGACGGGCAAGGAGATGGAAAGGATCGAGAGGCAGCACGGTTATACCTAAGCGAGTACCCTAACAGACACCAAATACATCAAACAACATTTCAAGCACTTTTCGGGCGTTCGTGCGATTATGAGTCCTTTCAGACAGACTAATATGAAGGGAGGCGGCGGACTGTGCGTCCACCAGATTTGGAGGACCAGGTTCTTGAGACGAACCCTAGTACAAGCTCCAGGCAAGTGGCTCGCCAGCATGGTGTAAGCCAAAGTACGGTCATGTCTATCATGCATGACAACCGCGACTATCCCTGTCATGTTCAATTCCATGGAAGCCGCTTTGAACATCTGTTGTGACGCGGATGCCCTGTAGCTCTGAACTGTGTTCCGGGACGATCTGTTGCACTCACACCGTCCATTTCCGCACCCATGTTCATAGGACCTAATTTCCTCCATTTCCAGTCAAGAACCCGTCCCTGCTTTTTGTCAGTTTTTCTTAACGTTCACCCTGGAGAAATGGACTAAAGAAAAGAATAGTAAAACAATTAATTGAACACATACTCGGATTTATCGATTAATTACAGAGTAAAAAATAAAATAGGTCATGAACAACACTGTGTAGAACCACTTTTGTAGGCTGGTCGTAATAAATTGATAATATAACGTGTGGTGCGTTGGTTTGCCATTCGCAGCGGCGTTTTTCGAAATTGCGTAGGTAAGGAGCAGGCCGTCAGCAGAGCTATGACACAGTCCACACCCAATTCCACCGCTATTCAGCTGGCTACTTTGAATGAGCCGTGAACGAGCAGGCGGCGACTTCGGCGTCCTTATAGCGGAGCGGGTCGGGTCGGGCTGCAGCGGCGGTCACGTGACGCCGCGCGCCCAGGTAGTGCGCAACTGCGGCCCAGAACTGGAACAACTTTCGCAGTGGGCCAGCCACCAGCCACCAGCCGCACCGAGCGGACTGCTAGGCGCAAAGGTTCGCCGGTAACGGGCGCCCACTGCACCGGCTCCGTCTGACCCTCCACTGCACCTGGCCTCATGTCCACGACGCGACCTTGAGCCGAAGTGACACATGAACCTGGCAGCCACGTAAGAGGACGGGTCGATGAGGGATGCCCTGTCACGTCGCTACAACCAACGACAAGTGCCTAACAACCCAAACAGCTACATCGGGGCCCCAGTCACATCCTTACCTCAGTGCCTGCAAGATCTTGTGGACTCCAAGGCCGTGTCATGTCCTCTTCAAATTTCTTCTCCAATAGCCGACCCTTTTACGCCTACCCTGCTGAGATCTTCTTCAAGACACCTCCAGTGTCTCTACTTGGCTTACGATTCAACCAGCCACGGGCACCAGAATAGTCCGAAGAAGATACTAGTAGCTACATCAGGGCTCCAGTCGCATCTGTACCTCAGTGCCTGCAAGATCATGTGGGCTCCAAGGCCATGTCATGTCCTCTTCAAATTTCTTCTCCAATAGCCGACCCTTTTAGGCCTACCCGGCTGAGATCTTCTTCAGGACACTTCCAGTGTCCAGTGTCCCCACTTGACTGACAGTACAGCCAGCCGCGGGCACCAGAAGAGGAGCGTGACGTGACCGTGCAGGCAACAAATTTTGAACTTCAATCATATGACCACGAAACGGTGCAGGCGTATACAACGCGTTGCGAGAGCAATATTAAATATTTTGGGAGGTGGCAGTAAAGACTAGGCAACGGCCTTGCCGCAGTGGCTCCACCGGTTCCCGTGAGATCACCGAAGTTTAGCGCTGACGTGCGTCGTCGGCACTTGTATGGGTGGCCATCCACGGCGCCATGCGCTGTTGCCATTTTTCGGGGTGCACTCAGCCTCGTGATGCCAAATGAGGAGCTACTCGACCGAATAGTGGCGGCTTCGGTCAAGAATACCATCTTACGACCGGGAGAGCGGTGTGCTGACCCCACGCCCCTCCTATCCGCACCCTCCACCGAGGATGACACGGTGGTCGGATGGCCCCGGTAGGCCACTCGTGGCCTGAAGACGGAGTGCAGTAAAGGCTAATTTGAATGAAACATTTCATACATGTGTCAGATTTTTCTATTGGTTGTAGACATACGCCTGTTAGAACGTAACCCATACAAATATTCACACAAGGTGTTAAGCAATAAGCAGATGATTAAGTTAGAAGTTGATTTTCATAAATTTCTATTCCGACTTCAATGCACTTTCGAATTCGCTCGACAACACAATGTGTAGCTCTTCCGAACTTCTCCTGATGAACTTTTATGAAAGCAGTACTACTTGTAATCCTAACGATCAGTTTGTCTCTTGTGTTTAATTTTTCATTGTAAACTTCGCGTTTCAACCATTCCCACAGGCTAAAATGTAAAGTGGAAAGCTCCAGGAACCTTGCTGGCCAAGAAGCGTGATCATTTCTGCCGATTCATCTTCCGGGGGATGTTAGGTTTAGATGACATGTCTGTCATCTGATTACTAGAATGTGTAGAGGCCCCGTCACGCTGCAAGAACATTTCCATTCTTGTAGCTACTGCTACCCCTTCCAAAATGCTGGAACCTTATTTTCAAGAAAGTCTACACGATGGAGTTCTATAAGACGATGCTGTAACATAACAGGTCCAGTCGACTGATTACCTTTTGAACCACAGTCACAGCTGAAAAATTCAAATACATAAACTCAAGCACAGCTTCAAAACTAGAACAAGAAACACAATCGATAAATTAAACCACAGCGATTTGAGTACCAACACGCGAAATGAAAACTTATCTCTGTACGAAGTGACAATTAGATACACGTCGAATGTGTTATCCGAACTGTGTATACTCCCATCCCCTACTGAAATACTTACTATTCCACCTGAAGCCTACTGTATACCTACGTCACGTTCACACCAATTGCCTTGTTATGTCAGCTTTTCAATACTGACGAAAATAATTTCTGATCTTTTTTTCAGATGTATTTATTGACGATAGTTTTACAATCTATCGATTTCGAAATATCATTTTGAGGTGGATTCTTGGCTCTAATGGCTCTAAGCACTATTGGACTGAACATTTGAGGTCATCTGTCGTGGATTCTTGGATTCTACTAATTACGACCAGTCTCAGTCAAAACAGAAAACAGTGTAACACACTCCCTGTCTACGTGTACCACTCAATGGGATCTTTCCTTGCTGAAATAAGACTTGTGTGTCCTGAGAAAGAGTTGACTGGAAGACCTCTGAGGCGCGGATACAAGGATCGGTTCCGCAGGGAATCCAAGTTTTTTTACTGTTTCTCCCACTCACCTCTTCCGCCTCTCCCCCAGTCCAACGACAAATACAGGGTGGGTAAAACAAAACTGATGTGGAAAATACTTCATGCAGCTTAACATAGGCAACCAACCAGGTGCGGGTGATGTCGGTTGGGTTGTCATTTTAAGGTTCATGAATTATTTTCCGCCGGCCGCTGTGGCCGAGTAGTTCTACGCGCTTCAGTCCGGAACCACGTTGCTGCTACAGTCGCAGGTTCGAATCCTGCATCGGGCATGGATGTGTGGGATGTCCTTAGATTAGTTAGGTTTCAGTAGTTTTAAGTCTAGAGGACTGATGACCTCAGATGTTAAGTCCCATAGTGATTCGAGCCATTTGAATTATTTTCCAAGTCAGTTTTGTTTTTCCAAACTTGCGTCACTTGCCGTTGCCCCCTTTTAACGCACCACAAATTCCTAGGATTTTAACAGTAAAAACTATAAAATATTTAAAAATAATTATTTGTTTACTTCAGTGCTTAATACTTCGATTTGGTATATCTTCCAAGAGAATACAACTCAGAGAAAAACACGATCTGGAAAGGATTTGTCAGAGAAGTTCAGAAGCGCATGGAACATATAAATCAAGTCACTAATTTAAAAGCTGTGAAAGAAACAATCTCGAACCATCTTGACAAGATCGTAATTTACACCGCCATACCTTGGGGAAAGATCTTGTCACGTACCAGAGGAAATTCTGGCGAGTCAACGGCACCTGTCCAGTCATTCGTCGACCAGTGTCGTGTGGCAACAGAAGCCAGCAAAAGGAAAACTGAAGTTATAAATTTCGCGTTTAAGAAATCATTCACGCAGGCAAAGTACAAATACGCCGCCATTTGATTGTGGCACAGAGTCCCACAACGAGAACAACCTAACTGGCATACCTCGAGCTTAACAAGCGTCTGAAAGAATTGATTGGAAATAAGTCCTCAGGTCTGAATGGAATCACAATTCGGTTTTAGAACCTCTACTGTACTGGCCTCATACTTAGCTTGCATTTATCGTCAACCTTTCGTTCACCGTAAAGATCAAGCCACTGGAAAAAAAGCGCAGGTAACTTCTGTTTATTAGAAGGTTAAAGAAACCGAACCTATAAATTACAGACCAATATCCTAGGCATCAGTTTGCTGTAGAGTTAAAATCAGAAGGAAGGTCAGCGTTGGCCGTAATATTGATAATTTATTGATAGCTGTAGAATGTTTGAACATATTCTGAATATAATAAATACAATCATGCTCATAAATTAAGGATAATGCTGATACATGATGAAACAACGCTCTGGTGGGCGGTTTGTGGGCTTAAATCACCTCGGGGTATGACCATGCGGTGCATTTGACCCTCGGTCGTCGCACAGTAGCGCTGGCAGCAGTCCACATACGCAGAGATGTGTTGGTGCATATCAGAGTACGGTGCAGCGAGTAAGTGTGCAGATCTTTTCAGACGTGCTAATGGTGACTGTGTGTTGAAAATGGCTCAAAGAACACATATTGATGACGTTATGAGTGGTAGACTACTAGGGCGACTGGAGGGTAATCAAACACAGCAGGTCGTAGCACGGGTACCTCCGTGTGCGATAAATTGTGATCTTAAGATTATGGTAACGATTCCAGCAGACAGGAAACGTGTCTAGGCGCTACAGTACGGGACGTCCACAGTGAACAACACCACAAGAAGACCGATATCTCACCATCAGTGCCCGCATACGGCCACGGAGTACTGCAGGTAGCCTTGCTCGGGACCTTACCGCAGCCACTGGAACAGTTGTCTCCAGACACACAGTCTACAGACGACTGAACAGACATGGTATATTCGCCCGGAGACCTGAAAGGTGCACTGTACTGACCCCTGGTCACAGGAGAGCCCGTGAGGCCTCGTATAAAGAACACAGTACATGGTCATTGGAACAGTGGTCCGAGGTCATGTTCACGGACGAGTGCAGGTATAGTCTGAACAGTGATTCTCGCCGGGTTTTCATCTGGCGTGAACCAGGAACCAGATACCAACCCCTAAATGTCCTTGAAAGGGACCTGAATGGAGGTCGTGGTTTGATGGTGTGAGGTGGGATTATGATTGGTGTACGTACACCCATGCATGTCTTTGACAGAGGAACTGTAGCAGGTCAGGTGTATCAGGACGTCATTTTGCACCAGTATGTCCGCCTTTTCAGGGGTGCAGTGGGTCCCACCTTCCTCCTGATGGATGATAACGCACGGCCCCACTGAGCTGTCATCGTGGAGGAGTACCTTGAAACAGAAGATATCAGGCGAATGGAGTGGCCTGCCTGTTCTCCAGACCCAAACCCCATCGAGCACTTCAGGGATGCTCTCGGTCGACGTATAGCTGCGCGTCTACAAACTCCTACGACACTTCAGGAGCTCCGACAGGCACTGATGCAAGAATGGGAGGCTATACCCCAGCAGCTGCTCGACCACCTGATCCAGAGTATGCTAACCCGTTGTGCGGCCTGTGTACGTGTGCATGGTGATCATATCCCTCATTGATATCGTGGTACATGCGCAGGAAACAGTGGCGTTTTGTAGCGCATGTTTCGGGACGGTTTTCTCAACTTATCGCCAATACCGTGGACTTACAGATCTGTGTCGTGTGTGTTCCCTCTGTGCCTATGCTATTAGCGCCAGTTTTGTGTAGTGCCACGTTGTGTGGCACCACATTCTGCAATTATCCTTAATTTATGAGCATGAGTGTATAATACAGTTCCGTGAGACGAAAAAGATTCTGTCCGCAAATCAGCACGGACTTAAAAGGCATCGCTCTCGCGAAACTCAACTTGTCCTTATCTCCCATGACGTCCTGCGAAC
This sequence comes from Schistocerca serialis cubense, assembly GCF_023864345.2. Taxonomy (NCBI): domain Eukaryota; kingdom Metazoa; phylum Arthropoda; class Insecta; order Orthoptera; family Acrididae; genus Schistocerca; species Schistocerca serialis. Next base: position 215,013,309 of record NC_064639.1, on the reverse strand, counting down.
TATGGATGGGGGGAAACGGGTAGGTTCCGAAGTAGTGATAGATAACTGGTGCCCCACTGCAGGCTGTTAATGAAGGTACGAACATATGGAATAGGTTCCCAGATATGTGACTATCTCGGAGATTTCTTAAGTAATAGAACCCAGTCCGTTGTCCTCGACGGCGAGTGTTCATCGGTCTCCGTTGGGTGTGCCACAGGAAAGTGTGTGATAAGGTCGATAGAATCGCTGTTATTCTCTGTATACATAACTGATCTGACGTATAGTGTGACCAGCAATCTGCGTCTGTTTGCTGATGATGCGCCGGCTGGTGTGGCCGAACGGTTCTAGGCACTACAGTCTGGAACCGCACGACGGCTTCGGTCGCAGGTTCGAATCCTGCCTCGGGCATGGATGTGTGTGATGTCCTTAGGTTAGTTAGGTTTAAGTAGTTCTAAGTTCTAGGGGACTGATGACCTCAGAAGTTAAGTCCCATAGTGCTAGGAGCCATTTTGCTGATGATGCTGTGGAGTACGGGAAGCTGTCTTCGTTGAGTAACTGTACGAGGATACAAGGTTACTTAGACACGGTTCCTAGTTGGTCTGATGAACGGCAGCTAAGTTAATGTAGATGAAGAGGTAAAACAATCCCGTCATGTTCAAACACAGCATTAGTACTGTGCTGCCTCGCTTCACACAGTCATGTCGATTAAATATCTAGCCGTAAGTCTGCAGAGCGATACAGAATAAAAATAGCGCGTAAGGACGGCAGCAGGGAGGGTGAACTGTCGACTTTTCACGAATTTTAGAGAAGTGTACCTCATCCACAAGGAGACCGCATGTGGAATGCTAGTACTACCCATTTTTGACTACTGCTCGAGTTCTTAGGATCACCACCTGGTTGGATTAAAGGAAGACATCGAAGCAATTCAAAGGAATGACCGCTAGATTTTTATCGGTAGGTACGAATAACAAGCAGACATTGCGGAGATGTTTCCTCAACTCAAATGGGAATCCCTAGATGGTACGACTTTAATTCAGGGAAACTCTATTGAGCGAAATAATATTGAGAAAATTTAGAGAACCGGCATTTCCAGTTGACTGCAGAACGATTCTACTGCTGACAAAGCACATCGGGCACGCTGAGAGAAATTAGGGCTCTAACGTAGGCATACAGACAGTCCTTTGTCCCTTACTTCATATGTGAGTGGAACACGAGAGTGAATGACTAGTAGTGCCATGCACAGTACAGTGGCTTGAGCTCAGCTCAGCAGACAAAATGCGTTTCTAAACCTGTTAACTCGCAGCTGGGCGTGTAAGCACTAACGAGAATTGCATCTTCCATTGGAATCTGCTATTATGAAGTCGTACTGTTTAACAGTACTACAGCAAAATTTAATTTAAGATCAGTACTCGATATAAATGGTATAGCGGCTTGTTTATAGCATTTAGTCTCATCTGCTTAACAGTACTCATTACATGCCTTATGCAACAGATTTTATTTTATTGTACGGCAGTACAGCCGTAAAAAATTGTAAGTAGGCCCATGGACTTCGCATCATTATAGGACTAAGGAAGATTCCGTAATAACGGATTCCAGTAGAAGATTCAGTTTTCGTTTGTACGGACACGCCTAGTTATGAGTTAACAGGTGTAGAAACGTAGTTTGCCTAGTGATTTGAGCGAACGAGAGATGGCAGGACTACCTTCGTGACGTACGCGCCGCAGCCTGTCTTCCTCGTAGGCCTCGCGCTCATCGTTGTCAGTGTTACATTTAGCACTACTACTATGATCACACGTCCGACACAGGTCTGCAGACTGTGGCTACAGGAGCATATAATGGTGGAATGCTGTCTCTATCTTCAGTTCCCACGTACATTTGGGAAAGTCAGTCTTAATGCACGGTCATTCACTTTTTGTCTCGTCACACTCAACTTCCTGTGGTTTGCACGTTCTACCAGTGGATTCGCGAACCATGTCGGTTTTGTTGTTGGCAGCAACCATTGCCAACCTGTGCATGTCCTCATTTTCCTGGCTGGAATGCAAGCGTTCAGGTGGTACGGCCACCCACAAGTGGGTGGACAAGAAGCAGAAAAGTTTTATGTATTAAACACAGCTTGTAAGTCTGCAAAAACTTTTGGTATTTACTATATTCTTAGTCTTCCACTTCGTTCTCCAGAAGTCAGCCGATATATTTAGAAAATGATGACTGTAAACATATAAATGTCTTGTGCAAAATGTTCGTTGGAGTGTGTTGGAGCTGATGACACCCATGAGCTTGGATTCGCACCTGCACACATTGGTCTCTTTCCACTCTGAAATTAGAGTTTTGAGCGAAGTGTATCTGATGAGTGTAGGTGACTGTAATTTGCGAGTATATATTGTGCTGTATGGTGATGACGAGTAAAAGGAAGCCACCACATAGCCTATTCCTACCCAGTAGCACCAAAGGGGCCGCCGGGTTTGACGTCCCCATCCGACGGACGATTCAAATGACTTCACTTATTGAGGCGCTGCGGAGTGCCTTGCAATTTAATCGCGGACGTATGCACCAAGTCTGGTGATCAGGTACATAACGCCATTGCCTCTGAACCCCTTACTGGCCAGATACCTATGCTGAAAATGTCTTCTATCACCGATTTTATAGCCAAATACCACCGATTCGAGGCCTATCTTAGCAACCTCGGCTGTAGAGGTTGATTCACTCGCCTTATGAACCGAGGTAGAAGACTGGTGGTTAAATTCTGCTTAGAATACTGTTCTAGTTGGTCAAACGACAGAACGATAGAAATGGCCCTGTTTGCTCCCTTAGTGTTGGTCACACTTGGTTCTGTGGTGGCGTCAGTTGCTTCGCTGCGTGTTGTTTTTCTGCGTTACCCATCTTCGGGTTTCCCTGTCGGCGCAGCGTCATCCTTCGAGTGTTTAAACTGTCATGCACAGCGACTTCTCGCTACATCTGAGCGAATATCACTTAACAGGACCTTGTTGACTGGTTCACGTTACCTGTTATTCCTTCGAGGCGTGCTGCGTACTTCTTAGAGACTGTAACCTCTGTTGTCTGCGGAAGGACGTGGTTTCAAGACGATGTTATTGTTCACGTGCACATGAACAGCACATAACCCCATTGTTGGATTGGAGGGGGAAGTCCTACGACCATGGCCAGTGCGATCGCCGGATCTCACATCTCTGGACTTTTTCTTCTGGGGTTACATCAAGACGTTCGTATATTAAACCCCCGTGTAAACAGATGAAGTACTACTTGCTACGGTCCAGGCTGCATGTCTCTCGCTACAACAGACAACAGGGACCTTTGAGAACTTTGCGGCAGAACTTCATGTGCCGTTATCATGTAGGCATTGAGACTGGCGGTAATTAGTTTGAACAGTCACTTTGAGTTACGTTCTTTTCATGCGGTGTACGCTGTGCACGTCCATAACACAATAAATATACATTTTCGAACATTGGTTCTCTATCTCAAACCGAATGAGGTGGAGCAGTGGTTATCACACTGAACTCTCATCTGGGGGGACGACGGTTAAATCCCGCCTCCGACCATTCAGATTTACGTTTTCCACGATTCCCTAAATCGCTTCGCCGGTCGCTGTGGCCGAGCGGTTCTAGCCGCTTCACTCTGGAACCGCGCTGCTACTACGGTCGCAGATTCGAATCCTGCTTCGGGCATGGATGTGTGTTATGTCCTTAGGTTAGTTAGGATTAAGTAGTTCTAAGTCTAGGGGACTGATGATCTCAGATGTTGAGTCTCATAGTGCTTGCAGCCATTTGAGCCCTAAATCGCTTCAGGAAAATGCCGGGATGGTTCCTTTGAAAGGGCACGGCCGACTTCTTCCCCATCCTCCCCTAATCCGCTGGGACCGCTGACCTCGCTGGTTCGCTACCCCGATTGCTGTTTGGTCCGCTACCCCTATTCAACCAATTAATCTATCTCAAAATAGTCGGTTGTGGACCCACTGTCACCCGTTTCAGTTTCACCCAAAAGGTTTGAGACATCTTGTGTAGGGCGAGAAAAGCATCAGTTGTGGAGCGATCATTGGGAAGAATACTGGGATGTCGTGTAGTAGTCTGAGACAGCGTCATCAGCACAAGGCAGAGTTTGTAAGGGTGCTCACTGTGGGTCTTCATTTGACCGATGGTCGAATCGTGCAGATCTGTAGGGCATTCGGATACGACAGTACCCTGACGATGGGCTCCATGTCGAGCAGGTATATTCATTGTCGAGGTTCCGACCACCGTGTGAGGCGACCACAAGGAAGGTTCGCCATATTACGCACGAAGCATCTTTCAAGCACTTCAAATCTGCCCCTGCCAAGTCAGAACAAGTAACGGACTCCCTGAAACATTCTGTGTCATCCAGCACCATTGTTCAGAGGCTAGCAGCCGTCAGACTAGGGTACTACCGTCTCACGCTAAGGCTGCTGACAACACCACAACAAAAAATGGTTTCGTTTGAACTGGTGCCGTGACCGGAAGGCATGGACTGGTGATTAATGGGGTCCCAGTGTGTTCAGAGATGAGAAGCGATTCGGCACTACCATGGTAAACTTGGTCTTCTGCTATGCTCAAAATGTTCAAATGTGTGTCAATTTATAAGGGACCAAACTGCTGAGGACATCGGTCCCTAGACGTACACACTTCTTAAACTAACTTATGGTAAGAACAACACACACACACCCATGCCCGAGGGAGGGCCCCAACCTCCGGTGGAAGTCAGCTATGGCGGCGATCTCGGGAGAGGTCTCATTCTCGTTTACGACAGGCACGGATGTCTTGTTGTGGGTTGCCATCGCTATGTCTTCAGGTCACGGCAGGTACTGATTGAGGGAACTCTTGACGCCACAACGTATATCACGGACGTCTTGCGTCCTCACGTGTTACCTCTCATGCGACAGTACCGTGGTGGCATTTTTTAAAAGGACATTGCTCGTCTACTTTTTTCTTTGTGAACTGTCTGCGTTATGTTGAGGAACTCCCAAGAGAAGCAGGAATTCCTGGTCTGTTCCCAATAGAACACGCGTGGGACCAGTTCGGAAGTCAACAACGTCCCAGTGTCAGGATCTTCCACATTAAGTACCAGTTATATCAGTGTTGGTCCAGCCGGCCTCTGGAGAGAACACAACGGCTTTATGACACTCTTCCCAACTGAATGAGCCCAATGGTGGCGCAACGTCATAAAGTGGTTTCTTACTGCCAAATGCCTTGTCAATTAGAGTCGATTTTGTAATCAGTGAAATAACACTACATAACTTCTTCCCACGAAGTTTCATTTCGTTTCCTCCTCCTACGTGATTCATTTTTTTGGTCACACATAAATACATGAGGACGTGGGTGGAAGAAGGATTTAAATCTAAAATGTATCTTTTTTCAAAGATAAGTAGCGATATCTCACGGTATCGGCATTTTTCTTTCACGCTTTTATGAGTACGATGCGTTTCTTATGGTACTATTCATGAGTAAATAATCGACGGTTTTCTTTCGACACCGTGTCCCTAGCTTTGGGAATTTTTTGTAGGGATCCTCGTAAGTATAAGTGCGAAAACAGTTCAGCACATTTCAGCAGTCGCTCCAGGCTGCGTTGGAGGCTGCTGCAAGGGCGTTGTCGCAGCTGGTATTTCTGCCGGCCGGACAACTGCGGCTGTGGAAAGTAGCGCAGCGTAGTCCAGGTCCTCCAAACCGGCGACACCGCGTTTCATAACCTCTTTCGTTACAAGTGAAAGAGCGATTATGTCGGCAATTGCGTGTAATTTCCTAGCACGCGCCTCGTATTGACAACTCTGACCTCTGGAGTTTGCCTTTATCTTTCGTCCGCCAAACGCCAAAGGAACTTTCTGTTTCCTGCTAGCTTTCCCATCTGCGGAACGATGCGCTGTGTGATATCTTTTCAGTCTCAAACGAATGGCTTTCATTTTGTCCGCGGTGGTGTGTAACGTGTTAAGGGCACTTATTAGTGAATCATTCTGGGGAGTAGCCGGCCGGTGTGGCCGTGCGGTTAAAGGCGCTTCAGTCTGGAACCGCATGACCGCTGCGGTCGCAGGTTCGAATCCTGCCTCGGGCATGGATGTGTGTGATGTCCTTAGGTTAGTTAGGTTTAATTAGTTCTAAGTTCTAGGCGACTGATGACCTCAGAAGTTAAGTCGCATAGTGCTCAGAGCCAGCCATTCTGGGGAGTACCTGGTTTTTCGAACGGAATCTGCAAACTGTAGGTCGTCGTCCTCATTGTCTTACATCTGTCTGCTCCATCTCTAAGAATTTTATGTACGCATTTCCCTTGCTCGACCTGTGACTCTTCTTTCGGATTGCAGTTCATGATCATCACCTGTAGTCTTCAGTAATTCGTTCTCTTCACATAGTATTTCCGCCTATCTCTGCAATCGAGATGCTTCCTCATTAGAAGCAGGTACCTCACTTCACAGATTTTTGTATAACGCTTTAATCTCCTCAATAATCTCATCTCTGCTTCCTTCTTATCCAACTCGCGATTCTCTACTCACCATGCCTTTAAGTGGTCTAATTCTTAAGTCTTTTCCGATCTGCTCCTATAGCGTAAGGCGCAACGCCCTAGCTTTCGAGACAGGGAGGTGAGCCATACGCAGATTCAAAACGCGCGGCGGATTAATAACAGCGGCCTGATACCGCCCTCCAGACTGTGGTTTTTAGGTATTTTCCCACGCTCGCTTAGGCAAATTTCAGGCTGATCCCCAGATTCCACCTTAGATTACACGATACACGAACGGTTAAGATACGATAACTCATAGAATAAAGTTTACACGATTGAGGTTTACATTACGCTGTTTATATTCTTCCTTATCAAAAACATTTCCTAAATTATAATTAAAAAAGGATGACACTTTTCCTACGAAACATTTCAATGAGTGACAGAGTAAAATTCTACGGTTTTGAGATTCACTTCACGGTTTTAGACTTAAATGACCATTTCGAAAACAAATTTAATGAAAATTTCGTCGACGCGCACTGACACATAAACTCAGCAAATCGTTAAGACCGTTTAATAAATTAGTAGACTATAATAGATCATTGCCAAACATTTGGTAATTTGACATTAGCTGTAGTGTTGGAGTTATATCAGCATTTCCACGCAACAAGTTCAAGGGCATATTCCTTTTCTGGTATGCTCGTCCATGTCGCGCCATGAGCAAGCCTCGTCCAGTTGCTCTGAAATGTTAAACAGTTACACGTGTGGCAGTTGTCATGGTATATTCTGCTGCTGACACGTATAATATCTGAGCGATTTTGCGCGTCTCATTTGTCAAGATGTTTTTCACTAGATGTGAATTTCGCCATATCCGCCTGTTTGAGTACTAAGTCCAGAAGATCAGTACACTTCTGAGAAATAGTCTTCTGTTTCTTTTACGTTGTGCAACATCTATAAGTTCTTAGTTTCCATTTGACTAAAACGATGTGGTCAGCATGCGAGGTGCAATTCTTAATAGTTCAGGTATTACACTGAAAGAAAAATGTAGTACATCAGTAGACAATACTGACACAAAGTGAGAGTAATGCCTTGAAACATAACCGTCATGTAAATCTGGAATGTTCATTCATTGGTAACGTCATACTCCCGAGTAGTGCACGTTCGAAAATAAAGAGAAGCAAAAAAAAAAAAAAAGTAAGCGCGCCTTAAGCAGTTCATGGTACGTTGTAAGTAAACACTGCACATGTGATTTCAAAGAAACAATTAAATGAATTATGTCTTTGAACGAAAAATCATAGATCTCCGCATCATATACAAAAAGGAAAAATGCTGGGGCGATCAATACGTTAGGATCGCTGAAAAGGGTGGAACAGGGAGGGTCGACCTATGCATGAATGGAAAAAGTCTTCCTTGAGCTACAGATAAGTGTTACACAGAGGAGGAGGCAATAGAGACGTACGATGTCTGTTATTAATCAGTCTTAAAGTGCGGAATTGTGCAACTGAACTCAGGTATGCTAGCGAAAGAAAGAAAAGTATCGCCTACTGAAGTTATACAGCCTGTCACTGTTTCCGATTTCATTGAAATAAATGAATAAGAATTTCCCGAAACTAGCGTAAAACTTATTGCTTCATGCAGTTTTTAAATATTGTAACGCAGTGGAATTGATAAAAAGCGTTTTGGGTACACTCTGCAACCTTCAGGATCCTACGTAAGTGTTTCACATTGTAGTAGGTGCTTTTGAGTTGAAAATAGCTAACTTTCTCCCTAGGTGTTTCGAAGGATTGCATCTCAATCTTCAGGTGTATTTATTTAAAGTAAAAAGTCAAAGGTGGTTTCTACGTGGGACTGTTCTGGGCGATCTATGACCCTGTCTTCCAGATGTCACAGGCTGCTTTCCGAGTCGTATTTGCATCTCACTACGAATATTTTCTGTACAAGCACTGAAAGACCACATCTCTTGTGAATTAAATCTGCTGGTAGACAACGAAATTTTTAAAAAGACACTGATTTCAAGCTTGGCAACTCGTCTTGCTTCACAAATGGATTTCTGAGTAGATGGTTTCTGTACACGGTTGTTACATTCGTCAAACTTTGTTGTAGGTGAAGAGCTGTAAAAAATGTAGTTACATAAATGCAGCTATGATATGAGAAATTGTGTTTTAGTTGTAAACTTTATGAGACGATGCACATTTTAGCGAAATGCCTCAAATATGGTCCACGAGACATGGAAAAAATCTAAACTAAACTACCACATTCTTTTATTGTCACACAGATAGCAGTGTAACCGGTTTAGAGCCTTTAGTAAGTTACCATCAGTTGCTGTGTTTAAATAGGAAGATAAAATAGGGTACCAAAATACTAGAAAACTAAACTGCAAATCAAACTAACTTGAAGAAGCTAGATTTGTAATTTTGTTGGTCTTGACGCTAGTTTGATTTGAAATTGAGTTTCCTAGTATTTTACTATCCCGTTTCTTTCTTTTAAGCACACCATCTGATAATGACTTACAAACAAGTAGAGACCGGTTATGATGAGTACGTTTGCGATCCAAGGCTGAAAACGCAACGAAAGAGTTTCGATACAAGACGGTCATACTGTTGCCTTTATGGAGTGTGCCCAGTCTGTACCACAGGCTGCCGAGAAAAGTCGTACGTACAAATTTTCTTGACTTATTTCCTTATATACATCCAACTGACGATTTAGTTGTCACTTTCCGAATCGCCAAATGGAAAGATTAGTAAATGTGACTCGTTACGGATACTTTCATCGACAATTAATATTAAAAGCAATGAAGGATAAGCCTAACCTAAACTGTCCTTATTTACAGTTAAAAATTTTCCGCGCTACTTCGGTTATCGCAAGACACAGTGTCACCACGGCCGATTGAATCATGGTACAGCCGTTAATACGAAGAACCTCCGGTATCAGTTTGTGGTCTGCGTTATATTTATCAAACTTTGTGATATGACTTGAGTAAAGAAATCCAGGTACATAAATGACGATGATATATGTTTGTTAAGTCTGCTGACAACTTCCATGTAGCGTCTAGCTGTCATGAATGTGGTGCACGGTATACGTAAAAACTTAAATGAAACTATAACGAGTTGCTCACAAAATTAGTAAGCAAGAATTTTTCACGTCGTCTTGATTTTAAAGGTACAAGTATTTGAAACACCTAGTGGGAAGGTCAGTAAATGTGACTAGTTAGAGTTACTCGTGTTTTCAGTTGATGTTCAAAGTAATCTCGGTTACTTGTTGTCCACAATTTATGCTTGAATGTCTTTCCCCCCTCTCCGTCACTCGGTTTATGTCTTTCTGGCCGACAGCATAATGGTATGGTCACTGGTAGTTTTGACAAAAGACGCTGACGTACTTGTTGACGTAGTTGTCGAGTGCAGCACCTGGTGGGCGCGCCGTAGAAATTACGTGAGTAGAAGGCGTGGATTCGTTAGCAATTATTACATGTAGTGCTGCTTTACTTCCCATAAATGACGAAGAGTTCTGCCGTGGCATACACAGGGAATATGTTAACATCGATTGACATGAGGATAGTGCCCTCTTTAAAAGGAACGACGTGCATTGACACATTACATAGTAAGCTATCGCTTGAAAATGACACAATAAACACAATAAGGCGAATCCGCGATTATGGTGAATATATATATACGCTAGGGTTTTTAAAAGTGCAGGACTCTGGACACGAGTCAGCAGTAAACAGAAAATAATAGCCGTTTAGCACTTTACTCCACGTAAATGACGAAGAGTTCTGCCGTGGCATGCACAAGGAATATGTTAACATCGTCTGACATGAGGATAGTGTCCTCTTTAAAAGGAATGACATGCATTGACACATTTCATAGTAAGCTATCTCTTGAAAATGACACAATAAGGCGAATCCTCAATCATGGTATATATATATATATATATATATATATATATACGCTATGATTTTGAAAAGTGCGGGACACTGGACACGAGTCAGCACGAAACAGAAAATAATAGCCGTTTATCAAATTATCTAAATTTTCGCCAGGAAGAACGGCATTGTCAAAGATGAACTTGAAACTAATAGTATTGGCTTTCGTAAAAGCTACTCCAATGCTGAATGCCTACTTCATTGAAAAAAATTGTCTTTATCAGCTACTAATCCACTGTTTATCATCACATAAATAGATCTAAATGTTTCATCTTCACTGCATACTTCTATTTAAGGAATAGAAACTAGTTTATCTTAGTTTTTATGACTCTTTGGATTGATGTAAACAAATGATTGTGAAAATATTAAGCTGCAGTGTACCTGTTACTGCGCTCGGTGTGCCAGACAACGAAATTACCAACAAAAACGTAAGCAAATGCACTAGCAAAATGGCTAAACGTGCTTATTATGTAATGTACACACTACGGAACATTAATCTTCCCGAACAGGTGTCTCTTTCGACACACAACCTCACTGGCACGCGCAGCAAGGGAAACGGACCTCACTTCATGTTAATTCAAATATAAAAGTAATAGCAAATGTGCCTGATGATGGCACCATACTGCCGAAACGCGTCGTGGTAATACGATATGGGTAGTAGGTGACTGTTGCAGCATACTCTGTATTGTTTCATTAAAACTTTTTGATACTGTAGCGGCCATCAAATAACGTCCGTAGAAATTTAAGACAAAGGTTTACCCTGTGGCGGACTCCGCTTGGTGCAGGGTGGTATTTTGACAGCGCTAGTCGCTGGTGGTGGAGAAACGTCAGAGACGTCGCTGTCGAGTATAGGGAGACGAGAGATGGCGACTCACCAGCAGGAGAGGCAGAGCGGCTGCGACGAGGGTTGGCCTCATGTCGTCGTGGCGTGCGCTGTCCGGCGCTGCTGGTGCTCCTCGCCTCGCGTCGCCTGCTCGCACTACGGGGAGCAGCACCAGAGCATGGCACGGCCGCGGCGGGCTCACACTGACTGCCGAGCGCTCGCCGGCGCGCGCCAGCCGCCGCGCCGCTGCCCACCACCGGCCCAAGCCACCAGCTGGCCACGGCAGCGGGACCGGCCGCTCGGCGCCAGGGAGGGGCGCAGCCGCAAGGTCGCCTCCAACTTGCAGCCCTGTCAGCCGGCCGCTGCCGGGCCTCTCCGCGGCGTTTCGGAGGCCCAGCCACCCTTAACCATTTCGCTGTTGTGGACCTGCATACGCGTCCCATCACGCCGTTCCCCTGATATTGTGGAGGTATATACCCGCGCCGATTGCGTTGTCCTACAGTGTTATGGACGTCTAAATGCGTCTGGAGCGGCCGACGAGTTACTTCTGCGCCACCACCACCATCATCATCATTATCATCGTAATCAGGATTCCTTCCAGTGAGCCGAGAGGAACTTTTTATTTAAGAATAAAATTCGCCCAACAGCCGTGCAATTGAGAAGCTATTTTATTTTGTTTTCGCCACCAGTTTTGGCAGTTCATTATTCCATCTTCAGGTCTCATATTCAGCTATAAAAAATAATCGATACCGCCGTACTGGGGCCATATGTTTCTGGATGTCGTGAATCCACAAGTGCTTTCTTCGAACGGAGCACTTGTCGACATCCATCAACAAACTTTGAACGCGGAATGGTAGTTACAGCTAGAAGTATGGGATATTCTATTTTGGAAATCGTTAGGGAATTCAATGTTCCGAGATTCACAGTGTGAAGAATGTGCCGAGAATACCAAATATCACACACTATTTCTCACCATGGACAACGCATTGGCCGACGGCCTTCGCTTTACGACCGAGACCAGCGGCGTTTGCGTAGAGTTGTCAGTGCTAACACGCAGGCGGCTCTTCAAGAAATAACAGCAGAAATCAATGTGGTGCGTACGACGAACGTATCTATTAGGACACTGCGGCGGAATTTGGCATTCGTGGCCTATGGCAGCAGAAGAACGACGCGAGTGTCTTTGTTAACACAAGATATCACCCGCAGCGCCTCTTCTGGGCTCGTGACCACATCAGTTGGACCCTAGACGTGGAAGACCGTATCCTGTTCAGATTAGTTCCGATTTCAGTTGGTGAGAGCTATTGGTAGGGTTCGGATACTCTGGTGCAACTCGACCGATCATTGGCTTGAATCGGTTATTTTCAGTTACTGGGAGACCATTTCCAATCATCCGTGGACTTAATGTTAAGGACAACAATGCTACATGTCACGGGACCACAGTTCTATGCGATTGGTTGTAGACAATTCTAGATAATGATTAGCCCACCCAGGTCACCCGTCATGAATCCTATCGAAGTCCTGTGGAGGATAATCGGGAGGTATGTTCGTGCATCAAATCCAGCGTCGGCAACACCTTTGCAATTTTGGACGGCTATACAGACAGTACGGCTCAATATTTCTGCAGAAGACTTCCAATGACCTGTTGAGTCCATCTCACGTAGAGTTGCTGCACCAAGCCGGTCAAAACTAGGTCCAGCACAGTATTAGGAGGTTGCCTTTGTCTTTTCAATGTAAGACAAAAAGGAATGTACCATGTCCAGTCAATAGGGGCTTTTAAAAGGCCCATTGCAAATAGTTCCGTACAAATGTACAATAGTTCTCAGCATCAGATAAAAACTTTTTCATCATCCTCATTTTTTAGTAAACCCCTAAGATCATTCATATACTACTGGCCATTAAAATTGCTCCACCACGAAGTTGACGTGCTACAGACGCGAAATTTAACCGACAGGAAGAAGATGCTGTGATATGCAAATGATTAGCTTTTCAGAGCAATCACACAAGGTTGGCGCCAGTGGCAACACCTACAACGTGCTGACATGAGGGAAGTTTCCAACCGATTTCTCATACACAAACAGCAGTTGACCGGCATTGCCTGGTGAAACGTTGTTGTGATGCCTCGTGTAAGGAGGAGAAATGCGTACCATCACGTTTCCGACTTTAATAAAGGTCGGATTGTAGCCTATCGCGACATTGCCGCTCGCGTTGGTCGAGATCCAATGACTTTTAGCAGAATATGGAATCGGTGGGTTCAGGAGGGTAATACGGAACGCCGTGCTGAATCCCAACGGCCTCGTATCACTAGCAGTGGAGATGACAGGTATCTTATCCGCATGGCTGTAACGGATCGTGCAGCCAAGTCTCGATCTCTGAGTCAACAGATGGGGACGTTTGCAAGACACTGGAAGCGTGTATTCGTCATCGCCATACTGGCGTATCACCCGCCGTGATGGTATGGGGAGCCATTGGTTAACGTCTCGGCCACCTCTTGTTCGCATTGGCGGCGCTTTGAACAGTGGACGTTACATTTCAGATGTGTTTCGACCAGTGGCTCTACCCTTCATTCGATCCCTGCGAAACCCTACACTTCAGCAGGATAATGCACGACCGCATGTTGCAGGTCCTGTACGGGCCTTTCTGGATACGGAAAATGTTCGACTGCTGCCCTGGCCAGCACATTCTCCAGATCTCTCACCAATTGAAAACGTCTGGTCAATGGTGGCCGAGCAACTAGCTCGTCACAATACACCAGTCACTACTCTTGATGACCTGTGGTATCGTGTTGAAGCTGCATGGGCAGCTGCACCTGTAAACGCCATTCAAACTCTGTTTGACTCAATGCTCAGCCGTATCAAGGCCGTATTTATCAGGATCTATGCACCGAAATTGCGTGAAAATGTAATCACATGTTAGTTCTAGTATAATATATTTGTCCAATGACTACCTGTTTATCATCTGCATTTCTTCTTGGTGTAGCAATTTTAATGGCCATCTTGTTTGTACTTCATCACTGTACCTATACAGTAGGAGAAAAAAATTTTGTAAATTGTGGTAAGGTCTTATGGGACCAAACTGCTGAGATCATCGGTCCCTAAGCTTACACACTATTTAATCTAACTTAAACTAACTTACACTAACGACGATACATATACCTATGCCCGAGAGAGGACTCAAACCTCCGCCGCGGGAGCCGCGGGAATTGTGACAAGACGCATCAAACAGCGCGGCTACCGCACGCGGCCAGTAGCAGAATCTTTATAATATGTGAAATACGAAACTTGGAACCAGAAAGTGCTAAACATCTTAGTGCAAGTAGTACAAGCTGTCTTGTAGATCAAGCCAATCGAACAAACTCACTCCTCAGAAAGTGGACAGTTATATTTACTTAAAATTCTGTTAAACTAACAAGTAAGTATCAGAGCATATTTGAAAACAGGAAGGTTAGTAAAAAAAGATACTTCGTTCCGGTGAGACACGAACCAGCAACACATCACCTGTTACCTTACAATTCTGTGTCTATTCATTACACTACTCCGCCCATGGTTCAGTTCCGACCATATTTTGCTTCTTATCATTTCCTGAAACATTTAATCCTAGGTATGTTACTGACTTATGTTATTAACTAACATTTAATTACAACAAACTGAACCAAGAACAATTGCTTTAGATGGATCATCAATGTGCCGTTGCCTCGAAATAGCAAACTCCCACAAAACACAAGTTAAAATAATTCTTTAACCACTAACTCGACGTTTCCGCACAACTGACAAAGGGCTTTCGAGGGGTCCTCAATTTTCTGGTGCTTAAAAATGGCTTATATACGAAACGGCTGTAACTGAAAGCCAGTATGGCTTCACGTTGACCTGTAGTGAAGAAGAGCTGGCATTCTGTGGAGTAGGTGGCGTTCTTCCCTGTCAGTGGCTGACGTTCAAACGCACGTTCAGAATATCTGACGTGCTAGATATTGCTCTAAGCCTTCTAAAAGACCACTGCGTGCTTTTTCCAAGCTATGGCGTCAGATACTAGGCACGCTCAACGCCTAACGTTCGAATCCACGGTCCTCGTGCCGGCTGCTTTGAGCCGTCTTCTCAAGAGACATTAAAATGTACGTGGACGAGGAGCTGGTGACGTCTCACAGCCTGGAATTCCACTTTCGACTACTCGGCGGACCTTGGAATGAAGAATCTAGCATGTCAGATTTTCGCCTCGTTGTGAGGAACGTGGAGAGGGACATCGTTTTCAGCTCAAAAACAAATCTTAGAACCGGCATATTGTGTGAGATTAAATTTCGTATTTGGTGCAATTTTTATCATTGAATATGACGTCCTCAAACGAAACACTCCAAGCGTAGCGTCCGCTGCACGTTCTGAAACAACCTGCTACATCTCACGGAAAATTACGTGTTCCTCATCGTGATTTGCGACCTCAGCGCTCTCCAGTTTCAGTCTGCGGCATTTGGCGGGTAAATCAGGGTTTTTACGAAAATAGACGCGCGTAAAATAGGTGCGCTAATATTGTCAGCCATTGTCGAAGGAAAAAAATTCGGGACTCTTCGACGGCTTCAACAACGAATGATGCTGTACAACGATCTAACACACGTACAACTAGAAGTTATTTGTTAACTCAATTGGATCTTCATGCCATTTTGTGTTTGAGATTGCATATAGATGAAGTACAATATCTAATCTCAGTCACCTGATCTATAATATCCATATTCCCGATGCTGCATTGGCTACGATCACTCTGGAGTAACGTACTTCATCACGTACATTTTAAGACAAAAATTAGTTTCGCAATTTCATTTTAATGGAAGACGAGATTTTTTCTTATCTGCTCACCATCATTGAAAAATATAGTTACGTACAAGATAAAAACATGAGACGGTTATTGTAAGCAAGAGATAGGTATATATATTTTGCACCAAAGTTTCATAATAGCAAAAATTTCCAGTGTGTAACTTGTGTTTATCTTTTGACATAGATTGGCACTTACCTTGATATTCCTGGTCTGTGGAGAAACCTTGCAGTCATTGGACTTTGTAATAAGAATTGCAGCAAATAATTATTTATAATGCGACACATTGACTACCGTAGGTAATACTTCTATTAAACTATTAAGAAGAACCCAGAATCTTTTAGAACACAAAAAGTATAATAAAGAACCTTGGACGTAGATGGACGCGAACCTGGTACCTTTCGCTACCAACAATTTTTTTTATACAAATGAAACAAAAGACAGCTGCAGAATATAGCAGTAAATCGAAAACAAGTTCTCTGCATCCGACCCAGAACCATATATATGCCTGGCCACAAATTCCCATTTTGCCCCTCAGAACTAAGAAGGGTGGACGGCATAGGAACCAAGAAGAGCAAATTGCATCAAGGAAACTTCTCCTGTCTTGGATAATCCAGCTGCGAGTTGGAGTATCGAGAGCGCTCTAGAGAAAAAAAAATGGCTCTGGGCACTACGGGACTTAACTTCTGAGGTCATCAGCCCCCTAGAACTTAGAACTACTTAAACCTAACTAACCTAAGGACATCACACACACCCATGCCCCAGGCAGGATTCGAACCTGCGACCGTAACGGTCGCGCCGTTCCAGACTGTAGCGCCTAGAAGCTCTCGGTCACCTCGGCCGGCGAGAAAATTTGAGAAATGTTGCTGGTACTAGGAATTACGTTTGTTTAAGTATCTCCAGATATCGAGGATTGCCTTCTCACCGTCACCAAACGTACAGTGTAAGGCGAGACGGAGTCTGCATGCCATACAATTCGTGTTTGTCCCCGGAAAATAGTCTCATCAGGAAAGAGGAGCGTTTGTGCAGTTATCCGGTCGAGAGTCAGACGTGTGAGGAAGACCAGTACCTGGTGCACCAAATGCCAAACAACTTTCGCGAGTCCACAGACAAGGTGATGGTCATTCGCATCCATCACTCCACAGATAACCCTCGATGGAGAGTCCACGATGTGAATTTGATGTAGGCGAGATTGGCACACCTGTTTCCCATTAACCGTTATGTACCAAGCGGACTGAACATCTGTATCAAGCGTGGCGGCGTCCACCACCTGCCACACAACACGTCACTCTACATGGGGACATTTCTGTTCACTCACGTTCGATGCTTCGCGATGCCCCACTCAGTTGCAGGTTGGTGTATATCGCCCTCGCCGATGTCAGCCGTGTGGGCAATACTGCTGTACAAATGTATCCTAGTTGAAGGAAGAATTGGTCATTGTAGAAGAAAGGCGCTGCGATGTCCAATAACAGCGCCAGGGGAGAGGGAGAGATCGGCACTATGACCTCCAGCAGGCGACTTGTAAGACATATCACACAACGTCGCCACATCTTCATGTGGGAACTTAAAAAATAAGGCCTTCGCTCTGTCCTGAACATGAAAAAGGCTCAAACCTCCTATGTCCCTCTGGAGGAGGAGGGACTAATAGAGGATCTTAAACGGCATGCCCATAATGACAAAGGATCCCAAAGCCGCCAGCATGCGGCGGGCTAGAGACAGCAGGATCGGAAGCGTCTGTGCAACACACTGACTGCGCGACGCCAAGTAGACGTTTGAATATCGGGTCCGTTGTAAGAGTCCCAAGATTGTGCACTTCTCTGATCTGGTTTAATAGACGCCTGCTGTTGAGAACTTTCGGGTGCGGCAGGTCAACTGTGAAGTCAGTCCCCAAGCAACGGATCGTGCCACTTACTCATAAGGGGGGTGAGATTGATACACCCACCGTACCTATAAGCAGAACATGCGATTTTTGGACGTTGCCACGCCGAGGTCGTCACCCATACCTATGCTGCGCGGACATCCTCGCCGCCACCAAAGGAGTACCAGATAGTCAGCATAGGCAGTGCAGCAAAAAGTGTGTCCGCTGAGTGTCATCCCCATCAGGCGTTGTCAGAGGCCACAGAACTGCGGTTCCAAAGCGAAGACGTTTCATGTCGCTGAGAGAGGACAGCCCTGTCTCACCGAGCGCTACATCATGATCACCGGCGTTAGACGCCACTACGAAGATGTATCATTATGTCTACGATGGTATGCGGGTACGCCATACGTCGTAGTACCACCGTCACGAACAGATGAACGTGTGGTCAACCTGTAAAAGGGCTAGCTAAGTCGAGGGAGTTCAAGACCCGAAGCATTTGATGGGCGCAATCATGTCCAGATTCCGATGAAGTACAGTGCAGATGTTATGACAGCCTCTTAACGATGTGTGGTGTTGTGAAGCGACATAACGAACCGTCCGCTTTAGATGTGCCGCCAGTTGTCGAGTGAAAATCTTCGTGTCACTGTTGAGTATGGTTAACAGGCGAAAATCGCAGATCGTGATCTGCCTCGTCGTTTATGAATGGGTACAAGCAGTTTTCAAGGAAGGCCCCAGGGAGCTCCACCATGGGACACAGTAAAACGCAACAGATGTCCATCCAGGCTGACGCCAGCAAATGCCTTGTAGAACTCTAGAGCGAGGCTACCATATGTAACAGCCGATATAACTCCACAGGCGGGTCTTAGCGTCCCTGAGCAGCTCCCGTCTGCATCGCCCGGTGCATCTCGAGAGGGAAGCCATCGTGTCCCGGCAACACACGAGTCTCTCCTATTTGTATCGCCTCGTACAACTCCAGAGACAGCCGACTGGGCCCCGACAACTTATCTCCGGGTAGAACTCCAAAGGAAAGCCCTCGGGTCCCCGCGACTTATCAGCGGCTCCCATATGTATCGTCTGGTATTTTTTCTTATGAGAGGCCTTGGGAAAAATTTGATCCCAATTAGAGGTGGATTCGATCGAAGAGTTTACTTTTGGAACACATTTATGCTAACCACAATGAACTATGCAGAGCGGAGTGGCCGCGCGGTTTGCGGCGCTATGTCACGGATTGGGCGGCCCCTCCCGCCGCAGGTTCGAGTCCTCCCTCGGGCATGGGTGTGTATGTGTTCTTAGCATAAATTACACTACTGCCCATCAAAATTGCTACGCAACGAAGATGAGGTGCTACACACGCGAAATTTAACCGACAGGAAGAAGATGCTGTGATATGCAAATTATTAGCTTTTCAGAGCAGTCACACAAGGTTGGCACCGGTGGCGACACCTACAACGTGCCGACATAAGGAACGTTTCCAACCGATTTCTCATACACAAACAGCAGTTGACCGGCATTGCCTGGTGAAACGTTGTTGTGATGCCTCGTGTAAGGAGGAGAAATGCGTACCATCACGTACCCGACTGTAATAAAGGGCGGATTGTAGCCTATCGCGATCGCGGTTTATCGTATCGCGACATTGCTGCTCGCGTTGGTCGAGATCCGATGACTGTTAGCAGAATATGGAATCGGTACGTTCATGAGGGTAATACGGAACGCCGTGCTAGATCCCATCACTAGCAGTCGAGATGACAGGCATCTTATCCGCATGGCTGTAACGGATCGTGCAGCCACGTCTCGATTCCTGAGTCAACAGTTGGGGACGTTTGCAAGACAACAACCATCTGCACGAACAGTTCGACGACGTTTGCAACAGCACGGACTATCAGCTCGGAGACCATGGCTGCGGTTACCCTTGACGCTGCATCACAGACAGGAGCGCCTGCGATGGTGTACTCAACGACGGACCTGGGTGCACGAATGGCAAAACTTCATTTTCTTTGGATGAATCCAGGTTCTGTTTACAGCATCATGATGGTCGCATCCGTGTTTGGCGACACCGACGTTAACGCACATTGGAAGCGTGTATTCGTCATCGCCATACTGGCGTATCACCCGGCGTGATGGTACGGGGTGCCATTGGTTACACGTCTCGGTCACCTCTTGTTCGCATTGGCGGCACTTTGAACAGTGAACGTTATACTTCAGCTGTGTTACGACCCATGTATCTACCCTTCATTCGATCCCTGCGAAACCCTACATTTCAGCAGGATAATGCACGACCGCATGTTGCAGGTCCTGTACGGGCCTTTCTGGATACAGGAAATGTTCGACTGCTGCCCTGACCACACATTCTCCAGATCTCGGACCAACTGAAAACGTCTGGTCAGTTGTGGCCGAGCAACCGGCTCGTCACAATACGCCAGTCACTACTCTTGATGTAGTGTCGTATCGCGTTGAAGCTGCATCGGCAGCTGTATCTGTGCAAGCCATCCAAGCTCTGTTTGACTCAATGCCCAGGCGTATCAAGGCCGTTATTACGGCCAGAGGTGGTTGTTCTGGGTACTGATTTCTCAGGATCTATGCACCCAAACTGCGTGAAAACGTAATCACACGTCAGTTGTAGTACAATATATTTGCTCAATGAATACCCGTCTATCATCTGCATTTCTTCTTGGTGTAGCAATTTTAATGGCCAGTAGTGTTGTGTAAGTAGTGTGTAAGTCTACGGACCTATGACCTCAGCACTTTGGTCCCTTAGGCATTCACACACATTTGCACATTTTTGACAAACTTCGTACCGATGTCACTGTGACAGTTTCGCATGTGTTTTGTAAACAGCTTGTTTGCGGTCCCATGTATACTAGAATGTTCCCGCTTCTACTGTTGTATACTTCATCCACGTCAGTTTTAGCAGTCAAGTACAATACACTTCGCTAATAAATGTTACACCTGAGCGCCTTACGGCGGAAGTAATACGAAATGTTATGCTATTGTGGTTGTAGGAGCTAACTGTTTGGGGACTGATTATCCTTTGCAACAAAAATCAGTGTTCAATGCAATCAGTGTCCTAGCATGTTGCAGTATTCCCTCCTCTTTATTACCACAGATTACGCGAACGTGTCCAAATAAGTAATGAAAGTGCAGAGTGTGAGTGGTGCGTGGGAATATAGCTTTGAACTATCATATCAACACAGAACATAAACGTTCTAAATGTCCACCAGGTATCGTCTACCAATGTCCCTGAGCAGAAGTAGCTCGTAGGTCGTGGAGTTCGTCTCTCTCAGCGTGAGGCTGTAACAAAAGTTACTACTGAGTAGGCTAAGGCTCTCTAACTACCGATTGAGAAGTCCAATTTAATGTTCGGGGATGACAGCGACTTTTAATAAACGAAAACAATTTAGCATACAAAGCCACAAACTGCTAACAAATGCTTAAATAAATGTTCGACCATAATGTCAAAAGTTAAACTTTTCAAATGGCTAATAATGTCTTTGTTTGTAAAATACTTTACATAAACAACTTAACCAAATATCTTCCTATTTACACATTCTGATCTGCATTTCACTTAGAGTCACGGTACGTTAATAATTTCATATTCGGTGAGGAAATAAGATACTGTAGGCGCTGCATTGCCTATACCGAACAGTACAGCCGCTGTAACGTTTGCTCACACCTCTAGCACTCGACTCCAAATCCCAACACTAGTCAGTGGTCAATAGGGATGACGGAATCGCTGACAATTAAAACCGCTCGAAATAACCAGTTTATGAAATAACCGATTTTCGGTATTTTATTCCTGTTATTTTCTGCAGTAAAACTAGAAATCGAACAAATATCGAAAAATTTTGACTCAGTTTCAAGATATGTACCATCAAAATTATAAATTAAACGGGCAAATAAAAGAAAATTTAGTCCGCCCACCGTTTGCTGCTTTTCTCTATAAATATTAAGTGGTTGGATACTACAAAAAATCACCAGTATTCTCCTATTTATACAAATTTTCTGAAACTATTCTAAAAACCATGTTATAATGGGGGATTATACCATTATTTGGGCATTACGGATAGTAAGAGGTAAATCGTAGAAACTAAGGTTGAGGTACTCTGCTTTCCGTTTTAATTGGTCCGTTTTCAAGGGCTACAATCAGCTGAAGGCATATTATGTAGACACAGGCAGCAGATAAGGTACAAATACTTTCTAAGTCGGAAAAGTGAGACAGTAAAAATACTGCTTTATCGCTTCACGGTCGTCACGTCAGATAACGTTGTGGACGCCCGTGAATCGATGATACAGTTATTACGTCGGGAAAGTCTTAAACAGCACACTAAAAGTATTTGCCATAATATAAGACAAAATCTGCATTAAATGGAAAATTACAAAATAATCAAAGATTTGGTCTCATGTGACTTGCAAATATGCTCGGAGTTGTAGAAAATGCAAGTCATAGGAAAGTTCGTGTCGAAAGGAATCCAAAGGACGTAAAAAGTCCATTGCAGGATGAATGGGAGAGCAACAGCGGCGTCGTAATAAAAATGATGTAACAACGCAAAGTGATTATGTACCTAGGACATCCGATGAATGGCGGCCAGTAACAGTCCAAAATTGTAACGTATCTATTATGTAACCGTTAGACAACTCTGTGTAACCACTGTATTAAACCGAGTGATGGTTAAATTACATATTAATACGAAAAAGTTGTTATGATTTTATGCAGACTTTTTCACGAAATAGCTACTGTGCAGACTGAAACTGCGCACACAGAATTTTCTTAACTTCGTATTGATCAAGTAACAACTTACTCTGCTTCCTTGTTGTTGTTGTGGTCTTCAGTCCTGAGACTGGTTTGATGCAGCTCTCCATGCTACTCTATCCTGTGCAAGCGTCTTCATCTCCCAGTACCTACTGCAACCTGCATCCTTCTGAATATGCTTAGTGTATTCATCTCTTGGTCTCCCTCTACGACTTTTACCCTCCACGATGCCCTCCAATACTAAATTGGTGATCCCTTGATGCCTCAGAACATTTCCTACCAGCCGATCCCTTCTTCTAGTCAAGTTGTGCCACAAACTCCTCTTCTCCCCAATTCTATTCCATACATCCCCATTAGTTATGTGATCTACCCATCTAATCTTCAGCATTCTTCTGTAGCACCACATTTCGAAAGCTTCTATTCTCTTCTTGTCAAACTACTGATCGTCCACGTTTCACTTCCATACATGGCTACACTCCATTCAAATACTTTCAGTAACGATTTCCTTACATTTAAACCTATACTCGGTGTTAACAAATTTCTCTTCTTCAGAAACGCTTTCCTTGCCATTGCTAGTCTGCATTTTATATCCTCTCTACTCCGACCATCATCAGTTATTTTGCTCCCCAAATGGTAAAACTCCTTTACTACTTTATATGTCTCATTTCCTAATCTAATTCACTCAGCAACAGAAGTACAATGTCATCGCGAACCTCAAAGTTTTCATTTCTTCTCCATGGATTTTAATATCTACTCCGAATTTTTTGTTTTGTTTCTGATTGCTCAATATACAGATTGAATAACATCGGGATAGGCTACAACTCTGTCTCATTCCCTTCCCCACCACTGCTTCCCTTTCATGCCCCTAAACTCGTATAACTGCCATCTGGTTTCTGTACAAATTGTAAAAAGCCTTTCGCTCCCTATATTTTACCCCTGCCACCTTCAGAATTTGAAAGAGAGTATTCCAGCCAACATTGTCAAAAGCTTTGTCTAAGTCTACAAATGCTAGAAACGTAGGTTTGCCTTTCCTTAATCTATCTTCTAAAATAAGTCGTAGGGTCAGTATTGCCTCACGTGTTCCAATATTTCTACGGAATCCAAATTGAGCTTCCCCGAGGACGGCTTCTACCAGTTTTTCCATTCGTCTGTAAAGAATTAGCGTTAGTATTTTGCGGCCGTGACTCTTCTTCCTTAATTGTCTCTTATTTTTTCCGGTCCAGCTCCATTTCGTCCCCATGTCGCCTTTTCCTTTCTCCCGTCCATGTTGCTGCCGATTCCTTTTTTTCTTCTCACACAGTGGTCTTCAGAAATAAGTATTATATTCTTAAAAGTTTTCTTTCTTTTATTTCCAATTCCTTCATGTTGCTTCTTTCTAGTTTTTGTCATATTTGTGTAATCTATGATACTGTAATTTCATTGGAAGGATACTGTAAGCGTTCACAATATACAATCTGCACCGTTGTTATTCTTTTCCCTTAATAACAAGTCTCCGGAGGAAGACTGAATTGCCGGCCGCGGTGGCCGTGCGGTTCTAGGCGCTCCAGTCCGGAGCCGCGCTGTTGCTATGGTCGCAGGTTCGAATCCTGCCTCGGGAATGGGTGTATGTGATGTCCTTAGGTTAGTTAGGTTTAAGTAGTTCTAAGTTCTAGGGGACTGATGACCACAGCAGTTGAGTCCCATAGTGCTCAGAGCCATTTGAACCATTTGAAGACTGAATTGGAATATGTGTTTATTTACACTGAGGTGACAAGTCACAGAATCCTCCTAGTATAATGTCGGACCTCCTTTTACCGGCTGTAGTGCAGCAACTCGACGTGGCATGGACTCGACAAATCGTTGAAATATTGAGCGATGCTGGACCTATAGCCGTCCATAATTGCGAAAGTGATGCCGGAACAGAATTTTGAGCACGACCTAACCTCTCGATGTCGGGCCAAATGCGGTTGGGCAAATAATTCGCTCGAATTGTTCGTAATGTTACTCATAGCGCATTGTACTTCATAAAAATTCCACCGTTGTTTGGGAACACGAAGTCCTCGAATGGCTGCAGATGGTCTCAGAGTAATAGAACATAATCATAGGTTCAGTTGGACCAGAGTACCCACTCCATTCCATATAAACACAGCCCACACAATTATGGAACCACCACTACCTTGCACAGTGCCTTGTTAACAATTTTGGTCCATGGCTTTGTAGGGCCTGCGCCATACTCACTTCCTATCATCAGCTCTTACCAACTGAAGTCGGCGTTCTCCAGTCATCTGTGGTCAAAACGATATGACCACGAGCTCACCAATGGCGCTGCTGGCGATGTCGTGCTGTTAGTAGAGGCACCCATGTCGGCCGTCTGCTGCCAAAGATCATTAACGCCACATTTCGTGGCACAGTCCTAACAGATAAGTACGTAGTTCTTCATACACTCATTTCTGCGGTCATATCAAGTAGTGTTGCTTCCCTGTTAGCACTAAAAAGCTACGCAAACGCCACTGCTCCCGGTCGTTAAGTGAAGGTCGTCGGCCACTGCGTTATCCATTCTGAGAACCAATGCCTGAAATTTGGTACTCATGGCACACTTATGGCACTGCGGATCTCGGAATATTCAGTACTCTAACGATTTCCAAAACTGATTGTCCCATGCGTCTAACTCCAACTACCATCCCGTGAACAAAGTCGGTTAATACCCGTAGTGCAGCCATAACCACGTCGGGAACCTATTACCATGAATCACGTGAGTAAAAATTACAGCTCCGCCAGTGGACTGCCATTTGAAACCTTGTGCACACGTGACTACTGCCATATGGATATGTCCACATCGTTATCCCACGACTTTTGTCACTTCAGAGTATTACACACACATCAAAAAAAGTTTTGCACCACCTCGGTTCCGTTAATTCCGGAACCTGTACAGAAAATTGGAATAGAGGTCAACATAAACATCATTTCCGCCCTTTTTATTGCTCACGAAAACCACACAATGCATATTGTTCCACCATGCAGCGAGACATACAGGGGTGGTGGTCCAGATTGCGGTACATCTAATATCCAGTAGCACGTCCTCTTGCACTGATGCATGCATGTATTCGTCGTGGCATACTATCCACAAGTTCATCAAGGCTCTGTTGGTCCAGATCGTCCCACTCCTCAACGGCGAATCGGCCTAATCCCCCACAGTGTTTGGTGGGTCACGTCGTCCATAAACAGCCCTTTCAGGTCTATCCCAGGCATGTTCGATAGGGTTATGTCTGGAGAACATGCTGGCCACTCTAGTCGAGCGAAGTCGTTATCATGTGAACGATGGGGGCGCGAATTGTCGTCTATGAAAACGAATGAATGCCTCACCAACATGCTGTCCATATGGTTGCACTATCGGTCGGAAGATGGTATTCACGTGTCGTACAGCCGTTATGTCACCTTCCATGACGACCAGCGGCGTACATCAGCCCCACACAATGCCACCCCAAAACATCAGGGAACCTCCACCATGCTGCACTCGCTGGAAAGTGTATCTAAGGCGTTCAGCCTGACCGGGTTGTCTCCAAACACATCTCCGACGATTGCCTGGTTGAAGGCATATGCGACACTCATCGGCGAAGAGAACGTGATGCCAATCCTGAGCGGTCCATTAGGTATGTTGTTGGGCCCATCTTTAACGCGCTGCAGGGTGTCTTGGTTGCAAAGGCGGTCCTCGCCACGGACGTCGGGAGTGAAGTTGCGCATCATGCAGCCTGTTGCGCACAGTTTGAGTCATATGGTCGAATGTGAAGTATTTTAGCGGCAAGAAACAATCAATGCCTTCTCTGAGCGATAGCAATGGACATACTATCGAAGACAGTGCTGCCACAGCAGAGTTACTAAAGACACCCTTCTGAAATGCCTCCACAAAAGAAGACGAAGTAAATATTCCAGAGTTCGAATCGAGAACAGTTGCCAACATTAGTAACGGAGAAGTAAATATCCTCTGAGTAGTGAAGTAACTTAAATCACTTAATAAAAGCAAGTCTTCTGGTCCAGACTGTATACCAATTAGGTTCCTTTCGGAATATGCTGATGCACAGGTCACACCAATATTCAAGAAAGGTAGTATGAGTAATCCACTAAATTACGATATGGGCCATATCGTTAACGTCGATATGCAGTAGGATTTTGGAACACGTGTTGTGTTCAACATTATGAATTACCTCGAAGAAAACTGCCTATTGACACACAGTCAACATGGGTTTAGAAAACATCGTTCCTTTGAAACACAAGTAGCTCTTTATTCACGTGATGTGTTTAGTGCTATTGACAAGGGATTTCAGATCGATTCCGTCTTTCTGGATGGCTTTTGACACTGTACCACACAAGCGGGATGTAGTGAAACTGCGTGCTTATGGAATATCGTCTCAGTTATGTGACTGGATTTGTGATTTCCGCCGGCCGCGGTGGTCTCGCGGTTCTAGGCGCGCAGTCCGGAACCGCGCGACTGCTACGGTCGCAGATTCGAATCCTGCTTCGGGCATGGATGTGTGTGATGTCCTTAGGTAAGTTAGGTTGAAGTAGTTCTTAAGTTCTAGGGGACTGATGATCTCAACAGTTAAGCCCCATAGTCCTCAGAGCCATTTGAACCATTTTGAAGATCGGCACGCCCAAGACGCTCCGTTTGTCCAGTCACGGAGATCCCTTGCAAATGGCATGAGTACATTGAACTTGATGCCCATTGCGTTGAAAAATAAGTAAATGTAGTATTCTGTTCTCATAACAGGTATGTAAGACGGCTGCTTTTCGAATATGTTATGGATGAGTTAATATTTGTGAAGGGAAATGATATATTTGAAGAACTGTGGTCAGAGAAACAGTTGTCAGGCAACAGTATCTGTGTCTGCGATGGCAGCACTGTGAAGTCTAGGATCTTTGACAGTCAGTAGTGGATAGCTGCAGTGAGCAGCAGGCGCTTTTTTTCATTGAGTGTACTGCGTAATGCATGGACACATTTTCATAAATATGTGAGTTGCAGATTTATTACGAGGAGGAATGATGCCTTAGAACAATGGTTAGATAGCATCCGGACATAAAAAAGGTTTTGAAATGAAGACAAAGGAATTATTTGATGAGGTAAAAAGTTTATTTTTATTTCTGTAGACTTGCATTGTTGGTCCACTCCACTCTCGTCATACTCTAGTTTTTGATAGTTATTCTATTGACTGATCTTCTGTACCATGGAAGTTAAGATATCAAATGAATATCCATATTAGAGTCTATAATTGTTTTCTTTGATAAGCTCCTTCCTACCTGAAATTGTAGAACTTAAGGATTAAGTCTTGTGTTTCATTGGCATTTTGTGTCAAGATTATGAACCCAGTTTCTCTGGACTAACTGTAGTTATTTTTTAGCAGTATTTTGTTAGCTGTTGAGGAGTCTTGCTGTGTTGCTGTTTCTGCCAGTACTTCATTTTTTAGGTGAAAATTACAATACGTGATTGTTTCGTTTCCTTTGCGCATATGTCAGTGCAGAAATTTTCGTGTCTTCCAGGTCACATTCTCATACAGGTCGACATTACAGTTTTTTTATATATAGTAACCTTTCTTTCAAGCAGTTCACATTGAGCAAGTCTACTGAGAGTGAAGTTATTGGTTTGCGTATTTATTCGCTTATGAATGAGATCGGTTTTCACACACAAGATTGTTTTCAGTTTATATACGGAGACAGTAACTTGATCTCGAAAGAACAGTTACTGTTGATGACCGTGCAGCTTTTCCCTGGAATAAATGATGACTAACTGACAACCTCAGCTGCCGACAGGTGTTGTTGATATACCTCGATGTGGACAGCTGAAAATGTGTGCCCCGACCGGGATCCCGGGTTCGAGTCCCGGTTTGGGGCACACATTTTCAGCTGTCCACATCGAGGTATATCAACAACACCTGTCGGCAGCTGAGGTTGTCAGTTAGTCATCATTTGTCTTCAGTTTCGTCTGAGTGCCGTAGCGTTGAGCTCAGTAGCACATCTAGGTTGTCAGTTCAGATTCCCAGAGCTGTGTTTACGGTAACACACACACACAAGAAAGGCTACTTATTTACAAATACTTTAGGAAAAATCTGGTTTATTATGGAATGGGCTCTGTGATTCTGTCGAAACTATCGTCAGTTTTGAGCCATTTGTCAATGTATTAGAACTTCTGCCCTTTGTCCGCAATGCTAGTGTCAGATTAAATTCACTCCCAAGTGATTAATTGAGCCTTCGGTGATCTATCTTTGCCACTTCGCGACCTATCTTTGTATCCTATTTTTCGAATAACAACGGTGTTTTTACTATTTTTGAATTCAATCTTAGTAGGTAGTCTACACTACACGCTCTTCGTTTAATGCCTGACACTTCGTACAGTATTCCTTCCTGTAACATGCAAAATTACCTACACTTTGATTACATAAATGCATACAGAGAATTTATTTTCATTTTCTATTTACAGATTCTAAGGCACTTTTGATACAAAGAAATCAGGTCTGAGACTTACCTGTCTAATTCTTTTCGCACATCAGTCACAAAAAAGATAAGATTAATTTTTTCTGTAAATCAAGAGAAATGAAACGAAACCTGTATACCAAATAAACTGCACGCAAAATTTGTACTATTATGTCGTTGCACACAACACGTTTTCAGGAGTCAGAAAAATGTCACACGAAAAATAACATACAAAACTGACAATGAAAATTACGGTCTGAAAGAGAAAATACAAATGTTAGTACATATAAGCGTAACGCAGATTTTCTTTCGAAAACATGTGTTGCAATCTAACTACGTAATCACAGAAAAACTTGAGGACTATATTAGACGGAAAGAGTTAACATCTGAAAGCTTTCTCTTTAAAGAAAATTCTGTATTTACTGAATATACATATTTAAAAAACTTTGTCCTCATGCAACGTGTACTTTAGGTATTGTGTCCAACTGCTTGGCAAAACAGAGGATAGGTAGGCCAGTGTTGCGCGTGTGAACAGTCTCGTGGAATAAAACTTTAAACTTCATGAAATGCAAAATGAGTCTAATTAAATTCCAAAGGAAAATAATAGTATGGTCAATGAAAACTATGTAACTAAAACCCGGTAACGAAGTACGTTCTGAACTTTGCGTGTTATGAGTTGCAAGGTTCAGACTTGCATAATCCACAAAAAATAAATCACAGCTCTATTGGAAAGAAAATAACTGTTTCATATTACCAATAATGTTTACTGAAAATTGATCTACTTCCTAGCACGACACTTGATAATCCCGACTAGACATTGTTTGCTCAAGAATGCAAAGTGAGATATGCCTATAGTAAAAGTGACATTCCTTTTCCTCAGCATGCCGTTTTAGTGTCTGGAGTGCTGACGTTCTCGAAAGCAAATACAAATCAGCAGATGTAGCAACTAAAGATAAATATATTCTACCCTAAATTTGTTGCTCTGAAACAGTCCGTGACATAATGTGGCGTACGTTTCAATGCACACACGACAAAATTCAAAACTTTACTATGAAACATGGAGGTGGGTATTACTTTAAAGAAAATCGGTTCTGAGAAATCAATCTCTGGTTATTGAGAAAAGATAGTACAACATAAGAAGATTCTAACATTTAAAAATTCTATCATTACAAAATTTATGAATATAATTTTAAAATTCCTCCAAAATCTTCTCCATCAGTATAAATAATATGAAAGTATTATAACTGAATTGTCATCTCCATAATAAAGAGTTCCAGATAGCAGGTCTCATTCTCTCAAAAGATCAACTGCTCGCTGCTGTGCCTGCAAGATGAATGGCAAGTGCTGCACAACTATCAGGTCCACTACAGATGAGGATCTTATTCACTACACCCGCATTGGTCTCATTCATCTTTGTCCCAGTACAGTAGAGGTGAATTATGTCACAACAGCAGAAGATATATGAGAACCCCACATTGTCCCCTGCCACCCTCCCCAGGCAGAAAATTTTTTTGTACGGTTTGTCTTAGCTGTGATAAGGCAAGGAAAATGCAATTTTTTGTTTTCTTAATTTACGAAGCAGTGAGTACAGTAAGATACAATTACAAGTAACACTATAAGTGTTAGAGTTCATGTTGCAAGGTGTACAAGAGAATGTTCTAATTTAAGTTTTACATGAAGAGTGTCTTTGCACAGGGAGGAAGCATACACACTGTTTACCGAGTTCTGTAGATTTGCGAGCAAATATTATTAACTGATTCTTCCGTCGGTTCTTGCTAGAACAACGTTATTGTAAATTAAAAGTGGTAGTATGCTTTTGTTTTACAGTACTAACTTATTGTGTTAACTGGTTATAAGACCATCATCAGACGTTTACGGACTACTGTCACCTAAGAAGTTACAATGTTTGTAAACGACATTGGAAAAGAAGATGTACCGGTACATCTAGATTGAAGCACAAACGCACAGTAAACGACGTTTTTGACAGTCTGCTGGTATTACAATGTAAAAAGTAAAAACTGAACAATAAATAAATATAAAGGGAGTAAACAGGAAAAAAACTTTAACACAAAACTGAAAAAGCATGCCCCCATAACAGTTTATATTAATAAACAAAACCAATAAAGTAAAATAAAATTTTATTCATTTGTCTTGCATTTACAGAAGCTTTTAATCTTATCTTTTTTGTTACCGGCGTGTGAAAAAAATTGTTTTATGAGCGATAAAAATTTCGTAAGGATTGATACTTGTTATAGTCTGTTATTATGGCTTGTTATGCACAAAATATACTTGTGCTATATGTCAGCACTTCTGTTGAGTCTCAGGATGCAATTATAGTAAAATTGGTGCTAAAGTTAAAGAAGAATATGGATAAGTATATCAGGTCAGTGCAAGAGACTTACGCTGAAATACAAAAGTCACTGAATGAATGTAATAAATTACAGAAAGAATTTATTAGGTGAGAGATGAGTACGTCACACGTAGAAAATACCAAGAATCAGAAAAAAATGGTCACATCACAGAATGAATAGATAGGTTCAATTCAGGACAAAACCGACGAATTTACAACCAAAGCGACACATTTTTCAAACAATACGGGGAGAAAATATGACGATACAGAGTCATGGATCTTATTCACCACCCACGCAGTGCGCTCCTTCACCTCGCTCCCAGTTCAGTAAAGGTGAATAATTTACCACAGCAGAAAGCGCATGGGAACCTTATAACTTGACTCCATTATTCCTTGTCTTATTATACCTGTTAAGGAGCCATGTGTTTCATTATATACAATGAGAAATAGTTAAGAATAAATTACCTTCTTCTATGAATTTTATGAAGATCGTAGAAGCTTCATGGTCCCTCAGAATAATGTCAAGTTCTTGTTTTTTTATTCTTAAATTCCTAATCTTTCTGGTAATAAACATCTTCTTTTCTTGATTACATCACATGCTTTCAATCCAGATTCGTTTCCATACGTCAACCACTTTTCAACGACGTGATATGAATGATAAAGTAATTAAAATGAAATTGACTAATGATAAGGAACCTCAGAGAATCCCTGAGGTATCACCTTCCACTATGCTTATGCCTTAATACATCCAAGCTTTCCGTTGTGCTATTAAAGACTGATAATACTTTTCTTTGCCTTTTTCAGTATTGTAAAACCAGATAATCCAAGTAAGTTCAGTAGCTTGTGAACGTGACTTGAGTAGAGTGTTATCTTCCGCGAAGGAGAATGATTCGATGAATTTCGCCTCACAACAACATGAAAAACAGACTTGATAAACATGCCGCCCTTACACCACTCTCCGCCTTGTTTAATGCACCTGCTAGTTTTTTTTTTTTCAATTACAAAGCAGAGTTCTAAGTACACAGCCCATTAATTTGTTTGCAGAAATCAGGGATATTTGTTTCGTTTGTCTGTTCTCATTCATTCGATGGAGATGCCCAAAGAAGATTTACCTTGTTGCTTGAGGCTTTCCCGACGGACATGTTGTACATATGGTTCTCGGGCGAGACGTCGGATGCCATAGTGAAAACTCCACAATATTTCGTCAGCGCAACTGGCCGACATCTTCAGGTGCGACGAACACACTGTTCGTCGCACCTGAAGATGTCGGCCAGTTGCGCTGACGAAATATTGTGGAGTTTTCACTGTGACATCCGACGTCTCGACCGAGAACCATATATACAAGATTTACCTTGGTTATGCAATTAGTGCTGATATATTCTGTATATTTTCGTAAATCTCCTCGTTACCTCTCATTTCCAAACTATCTGTAGTTTGTACTGCACCCATTATTTTTCTAAATATCTGTTTTTCAAACATCTTTGTTCTGTTCAGCTTACACTTCATCATTAAACA
Source organism: Schistocerca serialis cubense (assembly GCF_023864345.2). Lineage (NCBI taxonomy): Eukaryota > Metazoa > Arthropoda > Insecta > Orthoptera > Acrididae > Schistocerca > Schistocerca serialis. The sequence goes on along the minus strand of NC_064639.1, from coordinate 214,980,439 downwards.
TATACATGCGTATAGACATTCTGGTCTTACCACTGTGGTATTGTACATTAGTTTTATTTTTCTAGATATGCATTTCTTGTTGTAGATAACTTTTGGCAAATGATATGCTCTTGACATTTTATTAACTCGTAAATCTACTACAAATTTTAATAGACTTTTCTGCTGTATGGTTTCTCCAAGATAGTTACATTTTCTAACTGCTCTCTTTACCTATTTGTGTTTCCATGCCTTTTGACGTAGTTTTTACATTTATCGTGATTTGTTTCAGCTGAAAGACTGAGACCAGTTTTTGCAGATCTTTGTAAAAGGTAAGAGTAATTGCTTCTGCAACATAATCTGCAAATCGTCTATAAAAGTTAGGCAGTGTAACTTAATACAATTTATTTCCTTCCCAGAATTATTTGTTCAATTTATTGATTTTTAACTAAAAATTCCGGTTCCTTACAATTTTTTTCTAAAGCACAGTTTAAAAAGATAAAGGTGGTAAGCCGTCCACTTGCCTTACACAAGTTTTTCAAGTTTTTAATTCAAATGCCTCCTAAATTTCAATTTAGAAGTTATCCTCGTGCTGATTAAACCTTCTGGAAACTATTCTTCGTGGAAGGAAATGAACTTCACGGAAGACAAGGAAAGTAATCACTTTGCTGAAACGGATCACGTCCATTATTTGTGACATGCGAGATCGGCACTCTTGGCGCTCAGTGATCAATTGTATCTCGTCTGTGTATGTCTGGGAACCTATTCTGTATGTTTCTACCTTGGTTAACTTGCATGTGAAGTATTCGAGCCACTCGCATATCTGTGAACCTAAACCATATACTCGAACCTTCGTTAACAGTCTGCAGTGGAACACTCCAGAAATCTAGGAATATGGAATCTACATTTTCAAAAGCAAGTCAACAGGTATTGCATGACCAAGTGAGCCATAGATCCAGCTTTATCCGGAAATACGTTGTTGGTCATGTGCCGTCACTCTCTTGAAGATAGCCGGCCGCTTGTGGCCGAGCGGTTCTGGCGCTACAGTCTGGAACCGCGCGACTGCTTCGGTCGCAGGTGCGAATCCTGCCTTTGGCATGGATGTGTGTGTTGTCCTTAGGTTAGTTCTAGGGGACTTATGACCTCAGCAGTTGAGTCCCATAGTGCTCAGAGCCATTTTTTTCTCTTGAAGATAATTTCAGGGTTGACAAGTCACCAGGAGTATATGGATGCACGTAATTTAGTTGTCACACCCTGCGTGGAATGCACGTGTAATCTGACATTTAATTTAACCTTTCCATTTATTGATTTCTGCCTTACACTTAAAAATACGTCCATCGTTTGAAGTTTATGGCATGTACTAAAGTTTCTCTCGTGCTCATTACGCCTTCTGCAAACTATTCTTCATGGAAGGAAATGAACTGCACGGAAAACAAAGAAAGTAACCACTTCGTGGAAGCGAATCAAGTCAAGTCTTCGCAATGTGAGCGTACGACAGTATTGGCGCTCAGTGATCCATTGTATGTGGCCTGTGTATGTCTCTGCCCCGTTGCTGGGATACCAGAGGCCGCCTGCCTGCTAGATTGGAGTTTGCTGAAAAACATGTTCCACGGATTTCAGAATGTGGTAAGGTGATCTTCAGTGATGAAAAGAAGTTTAATTTACATGTGCCTGCTGGATATCAGTATTATTACTGTGATCTGACAACAGGGTAGCAGGTATGAATGAGCAGAAATATTGTTGATGGAAGTGTTATGAATTGGGCAGCCTTCAGCCCTAAAACTAAATCACCCATTGCTTGGCTGAACACTAAAATGAGATTACTGTGTATTAGTACGTAGGCGACAAGATAATTCATGCATGCATGTTTCTGCTACAAACAAAAAGTGGTTTAAAGATAAACATGCAGATGTCTTGCCTTGACGTGCACGTAGCCCTTACATGAACCGCGTGGAAAACCTTTGGAGAACACTTTCAAGGCACATTTATCGCAGTGGGATGAAATTTGAGGTCTTATGTGAGCTGAAAAGCGTGATACGAGAAGAGTGAGCTTCAATTTCACTGCGAGAAACTGCAAATCCTAGCAAAATTAATGCCGAAGAGAATTTTTGAGGTAATTAGGAAGAACGGAGGTTAGATTAAGTATTAACAATGCAATAACACAACAGGATAGTGAATACCTTTATACCACTTCCAACCAGGAAAGGCAAAGGCATTATTTTATGGCTCGTGTTATGAAAGAAGTTATGTAATTCCGTCATGATTGTTTAGGTCTTTATTTCCTTATTACTATAAATTCGATACAGTATGCTACAGACATTGTACTATTCCTTTCATAGGAACCCTCCCTTTATACTGATTTTCACCACCGTAAAGTGTAGTATATGGTGAGGTCTTTTATAACGGGCAGTGATTTGTTCGTAATTGATGTGTGAGCCACTGCATTCTGATTCCTTTAGGGTCTAGCAGGTGTATTTACTGTCGTTCCTCAAATATTCTGTTGGGAGGGAAGGTGCTTGGTTGTATTTTTCTACCAGGTTGTGTTTGGCTGATTTTCTGGACATATATTCACGATTGGTTGCGAACATGCATACAATTTGATTTTTATTGCCTACTCAACAGGTTACTGGATAACATGGATTGGTTGTCTACGCAAACCCCTGGTTTCAGCCAAATTTTTCTGTAAAATTAACTGTACATCACTTGCCCGACAAATTGCCTATTCAGTGTTTACCAACCTTGCTTTATTCGTTGGTGTTTTGTATTTTATTATGATATCGTTTAACGTTCGCAATCGGAGGAGAAAACTGGTGATTGAAATTTCATGAGAAGATCCCGTCGCAACGAAAAACGCCTTTGTTTCAATGATTTCCACTCCAATTCACATATCATGCTTGTGGCACTATCTTGCCACACTTGTATTCATTGGCGTTTGCATTTTATTAGAATAGTGTTTAATTCAGCTTGTGTGTGTGTGTGTGTGTGTGTGTGTGTGTGTGTGTGTGTGTGTTTTACAGGAGAGTTAGCTATTACTTAGTGCCTCATTTACTGATTTCAGGAAAATCCGGAAAGGGACCCCACTGTATGTTTTGGTTGGTCTTACTGCATTTACCAAATCATTTTGTAAGGTAAATTCCTCATACACCTTCGTAAAAGTTAACTATTTTAGTAACAAAGCTGTCCAGCTGAGTCTACTAAATTCGCATTCCACATCTACATCTACGTCTACGTGATTACTCTGTTTTTCGCAATTAAGTGTCTGGCAGACGGTTCAATGAACCATCTTCAAGCTGTCTTTCTACCATTCCACTCTCGAACGGCACGCGGGAAAAACGAACACTTAAATTCTTGTGTGCAACCCCTGATTTCTCTTATTTTATCGTGATGATCATTTCTCCATATGTAGGTGGGTGGCAACAGAATGTTTTCGCAATCGGAGGAGAAAACTGGTGATTGAAATTTCATGAGAAGATCCCGTCGCAACGGAAAACGCCTTTGTTTCAATGATTTCCACTCCAATTCACATATCATGTTTGTGGCACTATCTCCCCTATTTCGCGATACTACAAAACAAACCGCCCTTCTTTGAACTTTTTCGATGTCATCCGTCAGTCCCACCTGATGCGGATCCCACACAGCACAGAAATACTCCAGAATATGGCGTACAAGCGTGGTGTAAGCAGCCTCTTTAGTAGACCTGTTGCACCTTCTAAGTGTTCTGCCAGTGAATCGCAGTCTTTGGTTTCCTCTACCCACAACATTATCTATGTGATCTTTCCAATTTGGGTTATTTGTAATTGTAATCCCTAAGTATTTAGTTGAATTTAAAGCCTTAAAATTTGTGTGACTTATCGCGTAATCGAAATTTAGCGTATTTCTTTTAGTACTCATGTGAATACCTTCACACTTTTCTTTATTCACGGTCAATTGCCACTTTTCGCAGCATACAGATTTCTTATCTAAATCATTTGAAATTCGTTTTGGTCATCTGATGACTTTACAAGACGGTAAAGGACAGCATCATCTGCAAACAATCTAATAGGGCTACTCAGATTGTCTCCTACGTCGTTAATATAGATCAGGAACAATAGAGGGCCTATAACACTTCCTTGGGGAACGCCGGATATTACTTCTGTTTTATTCGATGACTTTCCGTCTATTACTAAGAACTGCGACCTTTCTGACAGGAAATCACGAATCCAGTCGCACAACTGAGGCGATGTTCTGTAGGCACGCAGTTTTGTTAGAAGACGCTTGTGAGGAACGGTGTCGAAAGCCTTCTGGAAATCTAAAAGTATGGAATCAGTTTGACATCCCCTGTCGATGGCACTCATTAGTTCATGAGTATAAAGAGCTAGTTGTGTTTCACAAGAACGATGCTTTCTGAATCTGTGCTGACCATGTGTCAATAAATCGTTTTCTTCAAGGTAATTCATAATGTTGGAACACAGTATATGTTCCAAAACCCTACTGCAAATCGACGTTAGTGATATGGGCCTGTAATTCGATGGATTACTCCTACTTCCCTTTTCAGGTATTGGTGTGGCTTTAGCAATTTTCCAGTCTTTAGGTACGGAACTTTCTGTGAGTGAGCTGTTGTATATAATTGCTACATATGGAGCTATTGTGTCAGCATACTCTTGCAGGAACCTGACTGGTATACTATCTGGACCGGAGGCCTTGCTTTATTAAGTGATTTAAGCAGCTTAGCTACACCGAGGACATCTACTTCTATGCTTCTCATCTTGGCAGTTGTTATTGATTGGAATTCAGGAATATTCTTCTTTGGCATTACATATTGTGGGCTGTTTCTCTAACTACTCGTCTGTTTGGTAATTATATTGTGGCTTGTTTGTTTCCTGTTTCTACAGGCCGAGCTTGGCTGATTCCTTTTTTTATATTTGGTCTGCTACTGCAGTTCTTTGTTTAACTTTATGCCTTGAGATTAAGCGTTCACCTTGCTTCGGTGTTCTGTATTCCAATTATATACGGTACACACAAGGGAATCTTTATATTCGTAATTAATTTCACTTTTGACTCAACGCAAATGATTTATTCTAAATCTCGCTTATGTAAGTATAAGCAACACAGTCCAGAGGCGGCCTTTGGTGTAAGTTCGATCTAGCGTGCGGGTCGGCCATTGCTCCGTAAGGCTCACTATGTTCATAAGCCTGATAAGCTGCCTATCCATGGAGGCGTGTTCAAACGTAATCTTAAGATCCCTCAAAATACACTCCTGGAAATGGAAAAAAGAACACATTGACACCGGTGTGTCAGACCCACCATACTTGCTCCGGACACTGCGAGAGGGCTGTACAAGCAATGATCACACGCACGGCACAGCGGACACACCAGGAACCGCGGTGTTGGCCGTCGAATGGCGCTAGCTGCGCAGCATTTGTGCACCGCCGCCGTCAGTGTCAGCCAGTTTGCCGTGGCATACGGAGCTCCATCGCAGTCTTTAACACTGGTAGCATGCCGCGACAGCGTGGACGTGAACCGTATGTGCAGTTGACGGACTTTGAGCGAGGGCGTATAGTGGGCATGCGGGAGGCCGGGTGGACGTACCGCCGAATTGCTCAACACGTGGGGCGTGAGGTCTCCACAGTACATCGATGTTGTCGCCAGTGGTCGGCGGAGGGTGCACGTGCCCGTCGACCTGGGACCGGACCGCAGCGACGCACGGATGAACGCCAAGACCGTAGGATCCTACGCAGTGCCGTAGGGGACCGCACCGCAGGCGTGAATGGAGGGACGAATGGAGACGTGTCGTCTTCAGCGATGAGAGTCGCTTCTGCCTTGGTGCCAATGATGGTCATATGCGTGTTTGGCGCCGTGCAGGTGAGCGCCACAATCAGGACTGCATACGACCGAGGCACACAGGGCCAACACCCGGCATCATGGTGTGGGGAGCGATCTCCTACACTGGCCGTACACCACTGGTAATCGTCGAGGGGACACTGAATAGTGCACGGTACATCCAAACCGTCATCGAACCCATCGTTCTACCATTCCTAGACCGGCAAGGGAACTTGCTGTTCCAACAGGACAATGCACGTCCGCATGTATCACGTGCCACCCAACGTGCTCTAGAAGGTGTAAGTCAACTACCCTGGCCAGCAAGATCTCCGGATCTGTCCCCCATTGAGCATGTTTGGGACTGGATGAAGCGTCGTCTCACGCGGTCTGCACGTCCAGCACGAACGCTGGTCCAACTGAGGCGCCAGGTGAAAATGGCATGGCAAGCCGTTCCACAGGACTACATCCAGCATCTCTACGATCGTCTCCATGGGAGAATAGCAGCCTGCATTGCTGCGAAAGGTGGATATACACTGTACTAGTGCCGACATTGTGCATGCTCTGTTGCCTGTGTCTATGTGCCTGTGGTTCTGTCAGTGTGATCATGTGATGTATCTGACCCCAGGAATGTGTCAATAAAGTTTCCCCTTCCTGGGACAATGAATTCACGGTGTTCTTATTTCAATTTCCAGGAGTGTAGTTACTATTTCAACAAAATTTCTCGTTAATCCTAAAGCATCTGCATCAATTTTAAAACTTGTTTCAGTTACCTCCGGCCATTAATTCAGCAATACCGTATCAATCTTAAATGTTATTAATTTTCTTTGTAGTTAATTTAGTCAGTGCGGCCATAAACTGGTCTGTATGGCCGAGGTATCGGATACCTTAATGAAAATTGTATGTAAAATTTTAGTACTTTAAATTGTTCAACGTGGTAGGCATTTTCATTGGGGCTTAAGCCGTTTGTGCGGTTTACAAGTGTAAATGATGGTCTTGATCTGTGATTTTCTGTTAATGAGAAACGACATAAGGCAATTAACAGATTTAATGGACCTGCTTAGTACTTTTACTTATTTGGGTAGTTGTATTTTGACCCGTCAACGTGGGGGCAATCTTCGTAACCGTTTTAAATCAGTTTGTGTATATGGACTGAAACGCTAAGTTAAAATTTGTACCAACACCATGAATCGAACCGGAGTCTCCTGCTTGTGAGGCAGAAGCTTTAGCCACTAATGCAACACACAACGGCACGGGCTACCCTAGTTCTCTTCCCTCCTCAGCTTAAATTCTCACTGCCGCCTCAATCTACTTTATATTCCTCCTCGCACACGAACAGAATTACCTAGACTCTCGAGGTTCTGGATTAGCACCTCAGCATCGTACATAAATCGGGGGTCCAGCCTGAAACCTAGCCGCAGGTGCTTATACAAATGAAATGACAGTTAAGTCTTTGAAACTGTGGCATTTCAGTTGTATAAGTACCTGCTCGTAATTTTCAGGCTGGATCCCCCATTTACTTTCGATGCTGAGGTGCTATTCCAGCAAATGGAGAACCTCGGGAATTCTGTTCGTAGTTAAGGGGGAATTTAAAGTAGACTGGGTCCGTAGTGAAAATTTGGATCAAGGAGAGAGGTGTACCAGGGTAATCCATACTGTTGTCTGAACCGCTGCATCACCATGGCTGGATGGCTAAAGCACCAGCCTAATAAGCGGGAGACCCGCGTTCCTTTCTCGGCCTTGGTACCAATTCTCATTCGCCGCTTCAGCCTACATACATGAAATCATATCTCCATGAAACCAGTAAAGTTTCTGGAACTGTGTCATTTCATCTTCAAATCATCATCATGCAGCCAAGCATTTCTAAGACTGATGTGATAACCTTGACCTTAAGTCCCTTATTCATCACCATATTCATTAGTCATCAGTGCTCCCAATATTCCCGTATTTTATCATTACAAAGAGTTTAATTTTTTCTAATAATAAACTGCTGTTAAAGTATATGTTATTTTGTGGCCCCAGCACCTTACCACACCCCAACCAGCTCCCTATCCCTTCAACCTTCTTAGCAAGAAAATAAAGTAAGTCTTATTGGATCATCAATAGAAACTCTTCTTCAGATGAAAAGCCTCCAATTGCAAAAAGTTTATGAAAAATGCGATAGAACCAGAAAAGAAGAAACTGGAAGCGTCTGAGACGTGGTGCTATAAAAGTAAGTTGAAAATTAAGGGGACTTATAAGAAATGAGGGGATTCACCGCGGAATCGGCTAAGAAACGAATATATGGAAAACCTTGACTGGAGGAAGAATAGTAGGACATGTGTTAAGACATCAGGAAACAATCTATAACTGAAAGAAGTGGCAACAAAACGACTATTCAGGTTGGTGTGTAAACTGTACCAGTCTGACGACATACGATCCGACTTTCGGAAAAACTTCATCCACACAATTCCGAAGATTCCAAGAGCCGACAAGTGCGAGAATTATCGCACAATCAGACAAGAATAGTTACAGCCGAATGAAAACGAAAATTAAGGATGTGTTACATGAGGATCCGTTTCGCTTTGGGAAGGGTAGAGGCCCCAGACCGGCAGTTCTGACGTTGTGGGCTATAATGGAAGCAAGACTGAAGAAAAATCAAGACACGTTCATAGGATTTGTTTACCTGGAAAAAGAGTTCAACAATTTCAGATGGTGCAAGATGAAATTCTGAGAAAATAATAGGGGTAAGCGATAGGGAAAGTTCAGTCTATACATCGATGAAGCAATGACGGAAATAAAAGGAAGGTTCAAGAGTGGGATTAAAATTCAAGGTGAAAGGACATCATTAATAAGACTCGGTGACAACATTGCTATCGTCAGTGGAAGAGAAGAAGAATTACAGGATCTGCTGTATGGAATGAACAGTCTAATGATTACACAGTACGGATTGCGAGTAAATCGAAGAAAGTCGAAAGTAGCAGAAACGAGAATAGCGGGAAACTTGACATCATAAATGGTGATAACGAAGTAGGTGAAGTTAAGGATTTATGCTACCTACACAGCAAAATAATCCATGACTAACGGAGCGGAGGACATAAGAAGCGGACTAGCACTGAGGAAAAGGGCATTCCTGGCCAAGAGAAGTCTACTAGTACCAACATAAACCTTAATTTGCAGAAGAAATTTCTGTGAACGTGCGTTTGGAGCACACCGTTGTAAGACAGTGAGACACGGACTGTAGGAAAACTGGAAAAGAAGAGAATCGATGCAGTTGAGATGTTGACTAATAACGTACGGAATGAGGAGGTTCTCCAGAGAATTGGCGTGGAAATGAATATAAGGGAAGCACTGACCAGAATAAGGTTCAAATGGCTCTGAGCACTATGGGACTCAACTGCTGAGGTCATTAGTCCCCTAGAACTTAGAACTAGTTAAACCTAACTAACCTAAGGACATCACAAACATCCATGCCCGAGGCAGGATTCGAACCTGCGACCGTAGCGGTCTTGCGGTTCCAGACTGCAGCGCCTTTAACCGCACGGCCACTTCGGCCGGCCCAGAATAAGGGATATGATGGTAGGCTGCCTGTTAAGACATTAGGGATTGACTTCCACTGTGCTACAGGGATCCGTACAGATAAACAACAAATAATTATCGACGTAGGTTGCATGTACTACTCCGAGATGAAGAGGCTGACACAAGAGAGAAACTCGTCACAGACTGTACCGTACATCAAAAGGCTGACGACTAAAAAAAAGGGTTCTGTCCGTGGATGAAGATGGTCACATGGCTGCACCACAGATTAACTTACACAGTCGCGTCACTCCTCTGCGATAGTGTTTATTTTCTGATAATTGCAGGCTCGAATCCTGCCTCAGACATGGATGTGTGTGATGTCCTTAGGTTAGTTAGGTTTAATTAGTTCTAAGTTCTAGGCGACTGATGACCTCAGAAGTTAAGTCGCATAGTGCTCAGAGCCATTTGAACCATTTTTTTCTTGAACCAGTTACGTAAAGATGGTAGTGTAATACGTAGCAACTAACAGAAGAAAACAAGTAACGACAGAAGAGGGGGAAATTAATGTTCTTGCAGTTGATCCGCACGTTGGTCCAGCGCATTCGCACGATGATGTGACATGAACCAGGCAGTGTACTACGTAATCTCCATCGACATAGGTTCCATCCCTAACACATCTATCTCCACAAGAGCTGTGTAGAAACGATAATGAGAATCGTTTTAATTTCTGTATATGGGCATTAAGACAGGCTATTTCGGATGTCTTAACCTGCCTGTCTTAATGCGTAGGCTATTCCGGATGTATGGAATGTAGTCGAATTAAATGGGGTGATGCTGAGGGAATTAGATTAGGAAATGAGACACTTAAAGTAGTAGTTGAGTTTTGCTGTTTGAGGAGCAAAGTAACTGATGATGGTCGAAGTAGAGAGGATATAAAATTTAGACTGGCAATGGCAAGGAAAACGTTTCTAAAGAAAAAAAAAATTGTTAACATCGAGTATAGATTTAAGTGTCAGGAAGTCTTTTCTGAACGTATTTGTATGGTGTGTAGCCATGTATAGAAGTGAAACATGGACGATAAATAGTTTAAACAAGAAGAGAATAGAAGCTATCGAAATGTCGTGCTACAGAAGAATGCTGAAGATCAGATGGGTAGACCACGTAAATAACGAGGAGGTAATGAATAGAATTGGGAAGAAGAGAAATTTCTGACACAACTTGACTAGAAGAAGGGATCAGTTGGTAGGACATGTTTTGAGGCATCAAGGGCAGCGTGGAGGGTAAAAATCATAGGGGGACACCAAGAGATGAATGCACTAAGTAGATACAGAAGGATGTAGGTTGAAATAGGTACTGGTAGATGAAGAAGCTTGCACAGGATAGAGTAGAATGAAGAGCTGCATCAAACCAGTCTCTGGACTGAAGAGCACAACAACAAAATTCCGAATGTATGATGAACCTTGTTTAGTGATGAAGCTACATTTACCGATCACGGCCAGGTAAACCGGCCAAAAATGTGCTATTGGTCTGTTGACAAGCGCCGTTGGCTTCGTGAGGTGGAACATCAGCGTCCAAGGAGTGTAAATGTGTGGTATTTGATAGTGAACCATCAGCTCTTAGGCCCGTTATTCACAGACGAAACACTGAACACGCTCATGTATCGCAGCGTCCTAACAGACCATCTTCCACGAATGCTAGAAGACGCTTCTCTGCAGACATTGAGGAACCTGTGGTACCAACGTGCTAGCCGTCCAGTCCACAGCGCACGAAGTACTGCAGCGTATCTTCGCGAAATGTTTCCCAATTATTGGATTGGACGCAGAGCATCAGTAACTTGCCTGACCTGTTCCCCGGATTTGACGCCTGTAGCCTTTTCTCTCCGGGAAAATTTGAAAAGATGGTGTGTGCAAGGACATACCAACTACATCCAGTGGTACGCAACAACGTATTACTGCAGCCTGCTCGAACATCCACCCTCAGATACCAGCAAATGTGCAGCAGTAGTTCCATACCACACTGGAAGCGAGCATTGCCGCTGCCGGTGGTCATTTTGAGCACAACCTGTGGCAGTCAGTTGTCTCCTTTACTGGTCAGGATCCACATACCCAGTGTATACACTTGTGGTGTTCTTTCATGTGCGCTATCACAGTACAGTACATTATTGTACTTCTCAAAATACGATGTCTCGTAAATGACTTGCACCAGAATTCTGTAACAAATACAACGGACATTCTAATTTACCCAACTTATAGTTTACTGATGTTAATAGGCATTGTTAAACTTAAAAAAATATGTTTGCACAAAAAATACACTTCTAGCTGTTATTACGATTTGTTGATTGGCTAATAATTATTAATCCATTCTGTGGAAACAGCACATCAGCAGCACTTACCATTTCCACAATATTTTCAATGCAAGTTTTATGTGATTCAGAGGGGCTCTCCAGGATTCGCTTCTTAATATACGACGTGGAGGAGTTCATTTGGGGGCAAGAGTGTCAGAACATGTAGACAAATAATCTACTCCGCATTGACACGTCCAACTAGTTCTGCCTGCAGGTGGGCGATCTGATGAACAATCTCCAAAGAAGAGTCCTTACCCGGAAGTTCGTGTCAGTGAATTCAACGCATTTCACAGACGTATGGACGTTTGCTTCTCCACAAATGGCGTCCATGCTGAGGATCTGAAAATGAGTTAGAAACTTGGGGAGAAGCTCTATTCACTGATATGTATGCATTTTCTGTGTGTCTCGCAGTTTTCGTATAGTCGACTTTTGAAACTCCATATGTTCTTACGAATAACCCTTCAGTTACTACATTTTGCGTCCCAAGATACAGCAAGTTAACGAGAGACATGAATGATCGTGGAATAAATGTGAGAAGTTCGAAATCTGAGTACTTGAAGCTTCAAAGTATTCATGAGGAATTACTTTCCAAGTTGTGTAAAACTACAGTTGACACCACTGAAAGAAAGACGCTAGAAAAACAGAAGCATATATAGCGTGTTTGTTTTAACTTGAGACTATTAAATGTCTCGAAAATGACGTCACGTACGAAAAAAAATGTTCTAGGTGAAAAGTTGATATCAGCAAAGGGGACATCTGTCTATGCTACAACTACTCATCTTCTAACCATCCCTCCTGCATGGGCGGGGTTAGCTTCGTATTTTAAAATAGAGAACTCCCATTCCAATTGCATATTCGGATTCTACGCAAAAAATACATGCGATTTACCAAACCCATTGTCTCTCATTCGTAGTAAATGGTGATGTAACCGACCAATACAAAGTGTACCTGTTATTGCAATTAAGAACCAACACACCTGATTCTACATTTCATTGACGATGTAAATGCAAACCTTTGTCTTCTTGTGGTTGATACTGATACTCTAACGCCACTTGAGTGCCGCAAACGTGATTGTACTGTAAAAACAACATGGCTAGACATTGAAATTTCTGTCAAATAAGCTACATGTATGGTAACGTAGTTTTCGGTTCCCTAAGAGGCTGATTAAAGTGAATGCCGAAACCATCAGAGTGCTTGAGTTCGGTGGCTGCCCTCGAACCCCACCATCTGGGTAGGTGATTTCGGTGTGTGTTTCCATCCAACCGCCGTAACTCTCCCGGTGATCGCTACGCGGCTACCGGAGGAATGCAAACCACAACCATTCTAATAAGGTAAAATAACCATGAAACGAAGTAACAGGCACACATGCCATAGATACTCACCGAAATCAGGCACATCAGTGGTGAAAGGAAAGCGGACTCACCGAAATCAAGCATCCCGATGGGAACAGAAAAACCATTACACCACCGTCGTTGTTTCTGGATCACGCTAAACGTACTTTTTAACCAGGCATCGAAACGGCGAACATATTGTACTGTATAATAAAATTTAGAACACTAAATTAAATTCTGAACATAAATATTAACCGTTAGAATATAAAGTTCTAGATTTACATCGGAAACAAATGTAGAATCGTATGCGTCGGTTTGTAATTGCAGAAAGATTCTCATTTGGTATCTGTCGATTACAGCGTAATCTACCACGAATGTAAAACAATGTTTTGAGTACACCATACGTTTAATCTAGCACAGCAGCCCAAAAATAAAAATAGGGGAGTTTCCATTGGAAAATACAATGTTGACCCCCATCCGCATTGTCCCCTTTACTAATATTAATTTTTCGCCTATCACAGTACTTATTCGTACGACGTGTCGTTTTCGAGATATTTAGTTTTCACAAGATAAAACAAACATACTGAATTTCTGTTGCAGTCTTTTCTCATTATGACAGTCACTTTGTTTGACATCTATCCCATTTTCAGCGAGTCTTATGATTCGCACATTATTATAGAACACTGGATTTTCCAATACACGAATATCGTCGTAAGTATAATTACTTTTTCTTCAAAGGAAGACTGTTGAAGATTCCTCCGTTTGTCGCTCTAACGTTTGTCGCTCAGATGGAGCAAAAATTGTGGTATTGGTTTCTTATTTGATGAGAAACAGTTTTAAGTTCTTTAGACTTTTTATATCATGTTTGTGAGTATTTCTGGGGAGTTATATTTGAGAACCGTAAATAAACTGCACTGAGAACTGTTTCTGGTATATGGTGGATCTTGTGAAACTTAAGAAAGGCAAATGTTGTGTACTCTTTCTGTTTTCGTGTCATTTATTGCACTAAACACGCTCGCTTTTGTAAAAGCTATGCTGACTGAAAAGGAGCCGGCCGGGATGGCCGAGCGGTTCTAGGCGCTACAGTCTGGAACCGCGCGACCGCTACGGTCGCAGGTTAGAATCCTGCCTCAGGCATGGATGTGTGTGATGTCCTTAGGTTAGTTTAAGTAGTTCTAAGTTCTACGGGACTGATGACCGCAGAAGTTAAGTCCCATAGTGGTCAGAGACATTTCAACCATTTTTTGCACGGAAAAGGATCACAACACCAAGAAGGAGTTGTATGACGTAACCGAAATTTGGTAGGCATGTTTCTACATCTGAAAGACAACTGTATATATTTCGCACCAGCCCGCATCTCGTGGTCGTGCGGTAGCGTTCTCGCTTCCCACGCCCGGGTTCCCGGGTTCGATTCCCGGCGGGGTCAGGGATTTTCTCTGCCTCGTGATGGCTGGGTGTTGTGTGCTGTCCTTAGGTTAGTTAGGTTTACGTAGTTCTAAGTTCTAGGGGACTTATGACCACAGCAGTTGAGTCCCATAGTGCTCAGAGCCATATTTCGCACCAGTCGCATGAAAGTGGCACTAGTAGCGCCACTATGAGGATGCAAATCAAGTTTGCTTTAGATACACACAGCAACGGTCGTGAGCCTTAGTTGCCATTGCGATTTGACGTAATGAGTTGATATTAGTCAAGAAAGCCATACAGGCGACAAAGACGCCATTATCAACGTCTCACTGACTTTGAACGGGGTCGTGTAATAGAGCTACGGGAAGCTGAATGTTCCTTCTGCGATTTTGTAGAGAGACTTGGTCAGGAGAACACACGAGAGGACCGAGCTCCGGAATAAAAAAAAAAATGGCTCTGAGCACTATGGGACCTAACATCTGAGGTCATCAGTCCCCTAGAACTTAGAACTACTTAAATCTAATTAACCTAAGGACATCATCCACATCCATGCCCGAGGCAGGATTAGAACCTGCGACCGTAGCGGTCGCACGGTTCCAGACTGTAGCGACTAGAACCGCTCGGCCACACTGGCCGGCAGCTCCGGACTGTCATGCGACTCTGCCGAGAGGGAATACCCTTGTGTTTGGTGTATGGCTCTGGCGCATTGTACTGCATCTGCAGCAGCAATATGAGCTGCCGTTGGCACAACATTTACTCAACGAAATGTTACAAATCGGTTGCTTCAAGGCAGCTCCGAGCCAGATGCCCTGTAGCTTACATTCCACAGACCACACACCACCGTCATTTACGATTTCAGTGATGTCAAGCGAGAGCTCATTGGAAGGCAGTGAGGAGGTTTTTTGCATTTTCTGATGAATGGTGGTTCTGCCCTGGAGCCAGCGATGGTCGTGTGTTGGTTACAAGGAGGGCGATTCTGGGCCTGCAGCCAGCCTGTCTGCGTGCTAGGAACATTGGACCTACAGCTGGAGTTATCGTTTGTGGTGCGATTTCATATGACGGCAGGAGCGCTCACGTGATCATACTACGAACCCTGACTGCAAAATTTTACGTCAGCCTGGTGATTCGATCTGCTGTGCTGCCATTCGCGCACAGCATTCCAGGGAGTGTTTTCCAACTTAATAACGCTAGCCCATATAGCGCTGTTTTAACGCAACACGCGCTACAAAGAGTCGACATGTTGTCTTTGCCTGCTCTATCACCAGGTGTGTCTCCAATCGAGCAGATAAGAGGACAACATCGTACGACAACCCCGGCGTCATCCGCAAACAGCGTTACTCGTCCATCTATTGACCGTCCAAATGCTTCAGGGATGGAACCCCGTTCCACAAACTGACATCCGGCACCTGTAAAACGCAAAGCATGCACGTGTGCATGCTTGCTTCAACATTCTAGCGGCTACACTAGTTATTAATGTACCAGCATTTCACACTTCCAGTGGCTTATCTCGCACTTATATTAATCAGTGTCTTGCAATGTCAGTCACTTGAATATGTTATCTAGACAAATGTTTTCAAATGGTTCAAATGGCTCTGAGCACTATGGGACTTAACATCTGATGTCATCAGTCCCCTAGACCTTAGAACTACTTAAACCTAACTAACCTAAGGACATCACACACATCCATGCCCGAGGCAGGATTCGAAACTGCGACCGTAGCAGCAGCGCGGTTCCGGACTGAAGCGTCTAGAACCGCTCGGCCACAGCGGCCGGCTTGTCTGAAGTTAAAACAACCTTCCTCTATATACAGCAAAACATTTGTAACAAAGTTCGAAAAAATAAGTGAAATTTATTTTTTTAATTTTCTTAAAATCGATTTAATTATTGCCCTATCCTTACTGAAACAAAGTAAGAGTGAAAAAACAAGTAAAATGCAATAGCAAGGCAGTAAAATAAATCTTTTCAACATTTATTTACACACCTGTTCGGCGGAACCTTATGAGAAGAAACAGGTCACGACATTTACATTTAACACAGAATCCTCAAAGCGAAGTAATTAGTTCCAACTGTTAGCCATTTACTTGTAAGTTTAGTGGTATGAGAACGAACGAAGTCACGACAGATTCAGTTCAATATGCTAAACTACTATGTGCTATATTTAGAAACAAAGTTCTAATGCGAAATAAAACATTGTCTGTTTTACTAAATCAATCATAAATGTCCCTAATTTCATTAATGAGACTTGGTGTCTACAATTTCATTTGCCATAGTTTCTGCTGCAAGTATGTGTGCTGTTACGAAGTTACCCCTACAAGGGTTTCAGTGGACAGGAAATAACAGCCAGCCAGTTGCAAAATATAGATTTATTTAACCTTCAACATGATTTCGACAGTTTTTAAACTATCTTCAACAGGAGGTAATGAACCTACTGTGAATGTAACATGGTCTATTTCCTGTGATAACCTCCTGTTTACTCCGATTTAAAAAAACAGGAGACTATTGGGAGAAAACGTTTCGAGTTGCCTGCATGACGAAAAATAAGCCTGCCCTCTTTCCAGAACGCATTGCCATTGTTTCTTTAGCTGTGTCCAGCTCTCCTTCACAGCGTGACAAGAACCGACCCACGTTTCATCAACCCACATCACTTCGCCGATATTTATGCTACGGATGTCCCTTAAAAATCGGCATCGCCGTGCAGCTATGTCCGCTCTGTCCATCAACAGCTTACACCCGCAGAAATGTCCACAGTGGACGCCTAGGCAGTGCAAAACTGCAAACACGGATGTTCTACTGCCTTAAAAATGTTCAGGAGTATGGCCAGTAATCTCCTGAGTGTCGGATGTTCCCTCCTGCGGTACTAATCTAAATATGACGACGAATCACAGGCTCCGCAAACGAATCGATATCGGTAACCCGCTTTTCCATACGGTATTTTTCAACGGGGGTTAAGTTTCGATGGTTGCCCAGTTTCCTTTTGAACGTCGAACATTTCTTTCTCAATCTTCCCTAATGACGGTAACGACGAATAACAGTCACAACGAATCGTAAATAACAGTAATAACAAATAAATGAATAACTCCTACAACCGTACGAACACACGGAATGTCACAGGGCGCAATGATCACCATCCACAGCACGCCGACAGCTACTGAAGCTCACTACAAGCAATAAATAATGTGACGTGGGGTGAATGTTCGGCAACTCTGCGGGTTTGTTGCGGCTACAGGCAGCACGGTATTGACGGAGAATGCTACCTACGCCCCCCCGCCCCCCCCCCCCCCCCAACCCTTTCACTTCCGTCCGCACTGAAAGTCCTAAACTAATTCTGGAAAGACTATAATTACGTCAATCCTATCTGGTAAGGATCCCACACCACGGACGGACAAGCGTAGTGCAGGCAGTCTCTTTAGTAGATCTGTTAGACATTCTAGGTGTCTTGGCAATAAAACGTAGTCTCTTGTTAGCCTTCCCTACAACATTTTCTATGTGGTCCTTCCAAATTAAGTTGTTCGTAACTGTAATTCCTAGGTATTAAGTTGAATTTACGGCCTTTATTTTTGACTCATTTGACATGTAGCCGAAGTTTAACGAATTCCTTTTAGTACTCATGTGGATGACCTCAACTTTTCGTTATTTAGGGTCAATTGCCAATTTTTGCGCTCTACAGATATCTCTTCTAAATAGTTTTGCAATTTTTTTATCTTCTAATGACTTAACTGGTCAATAAATGACAACATCATCTGCAAACAACCTAAGATGGGTGCACAGATTGCCTCCTAAATTGTTTGTATAGATTAGGAACAGCAGAGGACCTACAACACTAGCTTGGGGAACGCCAGAAATCACTCGTGTTTTACTCGATGACTTTCCGTCAATTACTCCGAACTGTGACCTCTCTGACAGGAAATCACGAATCCAGTCACATAACTGAGACGATATTCCATAAGCACGAAATTTCACTACGAGCCCTTGTGTGGTACAGTGTCAAAAGCCTTCCGCAAATCCAGGAATACGGAATCGATCTGAAATCCCTTGTCAGTAGCACTCAGCACTTCATATGAATAAAGAGCTAGTTGTGTTTCACACGAACGATGTTTTCTAAATCCGTGTTGACTTTGTGTCAATAGATCACTGTCTACGAGGTAATTCATAATGTTCGAGCACAATGATATGGGCCTCTAATTTAGTAGATTACCTTTCTTTAATGAAGAATAAAGTAATTCCAATCCCAAAGAAAGCAGGTGTTGACAGATGTGAAAATTACCGAACTATCAGTTTAATAAGTCACAGCTGCAAAATACTAACGCGAATTCTTTACAGACGAATGGAAAAACTGGTAGAAGCCGACCTCGGGGAAGATCAGTTTGGATTCCGTAGAAATGTTGGAACACTTGAGGCAATACGGACCCTACTACGTATCTTAGAAAATAGATTAAGGAAAGGCAAACCTACGTTTCTAGCATTTGTAGACTTAGAGAAAGCTTTTGACATTGTTGACTGGAAAACTCTCTTTCAAATTCTAATGGTGGCAGGGGGAAAATACAGGGAGCGAAAGGCTATTTACAATTTGTACAGAACCCAGATGGCAGTTATAAGAGTCGAGGGGCACGAAAGGGAAGCAGTGGTTAGGAAGGGAGTGAGACAGGGTTGTAGCCTGTCCCCGATGTTATTCAATCTGTATATTGAGCAAGCAGTAAAGGAAACAAAAGAAAAATTTGGAGTAGGTATTAAAATCCAGGGAGAAGAAATAAAAGCTTTCACCTGAAAGCCGACATTGTAATTCTGTCAGAGACTGCAAAGGACTTGGAACAGCAGTTGAACGGAGTGGACAGTGTCTTGAAAGGAGGAAATAAGATGAACATCAACAAAAGCAAAACGAGGATCATGGAATGTAGTCCAATTAAGTCGGGTGATGCTGAGGGAATTAGATTAGGAAATGAGACACTTAAAGTAGTAAAGGAGCTTTGCTATTTGGGGAGCAAAATAACTGATGATGGTAGAAGTAGAGAGGATATAATATGTAGACTGGCAATGGCAAGGAAAGCGTTTCTGAAGAAGAGAAATTTGTTAACATCGAGTATAGATTTAAGTGTTAGGAAGTCGTTTCTGAAAGTATTTGTATGGAGTGTAGCCCTGCATGGAAGTGAAACATGGACGATAAATAGTTTAGACGAGAAGAGAATAGAAGCTTTCGAAGTGTGGTGCTACAGAAGAATGTAGATCACGTAACTAATGAGGAGGTATTGAATAGAATTGGGGAGAAGAGAAGTTTGTGGCACAACTTGACTAGAAGAAGGGATCGGTTGGTAGGACATGTCCTGAGGCATCAAGGGATCACAAATTTAGCATTGGAGGGCAGCGTGGAGGGTAAGAATCGTAGAGGGAGACCAAGAGATGAATACACTAAGCAGATTCAGAAGGATGTAGGTTGCAGTAGGTACTGGGAGATGAAGGAGCTTGCACAGGATAGAGTAGCATGGAGAGCTGCATCAAACCAGTCTCAGGACTGTAGACCACAACAACAACAACAACAATGTTGGTGTGACTTGTGCAATATTGGTGTGACTTGTGCAACTTTCCAATCTTTGGGTACAGATCTTTCGTCAGCGAACGGTTGTATATGATTGTTAGGTATGGAGCTATTGTATCAGCTCAGTCTGACAGGAACCTAACTGGTATACAGTCTGGAGAGTCTGATTTAAACTACTAAACGCAGAGGAGTGAGTGGACAAGTGAAAAGAGTAGACTGAAGGACTGTACGAGGGGGAGTACTCCTCTGATCACGTGACAGAAGACGAAATTGGAATAGATATCGAATACGTAGAGGATTCAGTATTAGTCAGAATTTCAAAGAGCTTTGGAAGACTTGAAATCAAATAAATCAGAAAGGATAGATAATTTCTTTCGGAATTTCTAAAATCATTGGGGAAGTGGGAATCAGACGACAATTCGTGCTGGCGCGTAGAATCCGTGAGAAGGGTGGCATACCAGCAGACTTTCTTAAGAATAGCATCCACGCAGTTCTACAGATAGCAAGAGCAGATAAGAGCGAGGACTGCTTGTTGATTTAATTGAAGCCTTGAGGGAGTTTTTATTTGAATTATATTTATACAATTATAGCCTGGGTAATCTCTATTTAAATATCAGTCTATATACATTGCTACCTTTACCTTGGCTGAGATTTGCATTTTACTTGATTATTCACAGAGTCAAAATAATCCATTTCAAATTGTTTTATAGGCGTTCCTTGTCACATCGGATTTGCTGTGATCACAGTGGTTCACTGAACCGTCAACTAAGTCTTTTTTGATGTGTCTTCGTATGCTTACTCGGCGTAATAATTCTTAATAGTCCCCTCGAGTCTGATGCCGGATCCTAAAATCAACATGATTCGATATTTTAACGTTCCATCTGTTCGCATTCTTCAGTAGAACGCTGCTGCTGGCTAGTCCCGCTGAAAAGTGATGCTAAGGCCTCAAAGCGTCGTACTATGTAGGTCTCCATACCGTACAAGACGCACGGGTCGTCCATCACACCTGCTGTCTTCCAAGGCAGGGCTGGTGGCGCCGCCCTTGGCAGCATACCGGCAGTAACGATATATTGCAGTCAAAAAATATTTTCAAAGACTCATGCTGGCCGCACCGAAGAACATTGTGTTTTGAAGTCGGATAATACGGGCTCCATGTCCTCCTAAAAGGAAAATCATTGTCTCTATTAACCAAATTGTATGCCAAGCTAATTTCAATTGCCTCTTCATACTACTCAAAAAACCGGATGTACTGACAACTATCACAGTCTTGTCAAATTTCATCCCGCGTGGCTCGTTTAAGCTATGTTCTGATACCGCCGATTTTTCAGGATTTTGTAGCCTCATGTGATGGCGATGTACGGCATAGCAGTTAATCGAACGGTCGATGTACGCGCTTCCACACTGATAGAAAATTTTATACATTCAAGGAAAACAGATGTACCGACAAACAAATGAGTATTATTTCAGAAAAATTGAATGAGTTATTCATGAGAGAGATAGCTTCACAAATTAAGCAAGTCGATAATGCTTTGGTACGCCTCTGGCCCTGATGCAAGCAGTTATTCGGCTTGGCATTGATTGAAAGAGTTGTTGGATGTCGTCCTGAAGGATATCGCGCCAAATTCTCGAGATATTTGGAGGGCCCTGCTCATAATGTTCTACAAGTTCTCAATTGGGGAGAGATACGGTGATGTTGCTGGCCTAGGTAAAGTTTGACAAACACCAAGACAAGCACAGTGGGTGGGCATTATCGTGCTTCTATGTAAGATCAGGATAGCTTGCCATGACGGGCAACAAAACGGGGCGTTGAATATCGCCAACGTACGGTTTGGCTCTAAGGATGCCGCCGATGGCAACCGAAGGAGTCCTGCTATGAAAATAAATGGCACCCCAGACCATCACTCCTGGCTGTCGAGCCATGCGGCGGGAAGCAGTAAGTTTCAGTACCCCAATGGCGTCTCCAGACATGTCTTCGGTGGTCACTGGGGCTTATTTCGTAGAGGACACATCAATGAAGACAGTTATACTGCAGTTAATGGGATTGCAGGCCGAATGTGCCTGACAGCATTGCAAACGGGCATCTGGTGTACCGAGATCAATGGTAGTTGGCGTAAGGAGCCTTTCTGTGAGCCTCCTGCCAATAGTCCTTGTGGGCACAGATGCGCCAATTGCACGTTCCAGAGATGTTATACATGAATCCTGGGCTCTGAGTGTCTCTCTGGCAGTTGCTCGGTCCTCACGCTCTGTCATCTCTCTCGGTCGACCGCTGTCATTCTCGATGCTGTTTTCGGTCACGGTGCAGCCAACAACGTCGAATAGTACATTGCTCCTATTCAAATGTCGAGCGATTCGCCGATTACTCCAACCGGCTTCTTTGAGCCAACTACACGTCCTTTCTCAAGTGCTGACGTCTGCGTGTCTTGTTACGCACCTGTCCACGAGGCATAGTTACTGCGCAATTGAGTACACGGAATGAAATTCGCAAAGACTTTATGCACTGATACTGACATTGTCCATAATCCTTGCAGCTGTGCGGTGGAATTGCGCTGCAGCGTCACACATTCATCTATCGACCGCCAAAGTATACAATTTTGCTTTTTTCCGTGGATAACTGTAAGAATATTAATTTGTGACTAGTTTGAATAACTCCGTGGTGTGTTATGTTTTCCTTTTTTTCTCAGAGAGTATTTCTCCAGGTTATGAGTGGCTGTACCCAAACTACTGTCAGTTGGGCGTAAGAGAACACGTTCCTAATGTAACTACCGAGCGAGGTGGTGCAGTGTTTAGCACACTCGACTCGCATTCGGGAGGGCGACGGTTTAATACCGAGTCCGGCCATCCAGACGTATGTTTTCCATGTTTTCCAAAAATCACTCCAGGCAAATGCCGGAATGGTTCCTTTGAAAGGGCGCGCCCGATTTTCTTCCCCATTCTTGACACAATTCGAGCTTGTGCTCCGTCTCTAATGACCTCGATGTCGACGGAGCGATAAACCCAATCTTCCTTTCTTCCTTCTTTCGTTATGTGACTTCGGCACACCATACAACCTAGGCGTAACGGCAGCATCTGGATGAAGTTTCTTGCGTAAATATTCCGATAAGGTGCTCTTTTTTCAGAAGTCAAAGATTCATGCGTTTAATCCTTTCTGTAGGGTCACTAGACAGTCTTCTGTAAGCCGTATCATTGAATAGCATGAATGCGTTTTGAGAATGTAATAATCCCCTGTCAAAACAGCCGAGACATTTCTCTTGTCGGCTGGTAAAACTACTGCTTCATTGTCATTCCTAAAGGAACGAATAACTGCTCTCTCCGCAGATGTAATCGCACTGCGGCCGAGTCTGGCACAATATGTTGGGCAGTTCTTGCCTTATTGCTTCCGTTGGTTCTCGCGGAGGCTGTGTAGCTCTTGTTCTACAGAGCAGATAAATTCTGCAACAGGAAGTCTCTTTGGCGTGGGATAAAAATTTAATGCTTTCTGCAGCACCGCCACCTTGTTTATTAAGAGGCAGTTGTAATTAGGCTGGCAGACAATTTTATTAAGAGACACGATGTTTTTCCTCTTAGAAGGATGTGGTACCCTGTACCACACCGCAAAGCTCCAACGTTTGAAAACAGTCTTTGAGTGCCACATATCGTTGCCGCCGGTGTTCTATTAAGGGTGGCGCACCAGCCCAGTCTCGGAAGAAAGAAACTACGGTGGGCGACGCGTGCGCAGTGTACGGTACGGAGGTCTATATAGAACGAAGATTTGCAGCCTTGCCATCAGATGTAAGCGGACCTCAGCAGCAGCAGCAACAACAACAACAACAACAACTTTCTTTTGAAGATGGCGGAGAGACGGATCGCCGAAATATCGAATCATCTTGATGTTAGGATCCAGCAGCAAACCCAGGAGACTTAAGTCTTTCGGTGATTTGTATACACCTACCAAAAAAGTTTTGTATCACTCCGGTTCCCAGAACTCCTGAAGATAGACGTTGACTGTGGATATTGTATCACAGACACGGTCCCTTTACTGTTCAGACATGTCACTAAACCGCCCAAAGACGTAAACAACCGTGCATGAGCAGCGCCTATTAGACGGTGGGGGTCCGACAGCCGATCAGTTCCAGTCATTCCACCAGCAAGGAGGTACACGGATCGTGTTGTCTGTAGTACAACCATGCCTAGACGGTGAATACCGAGGTTCGATCGCGTCCGCATTGTTACTTTGTGCCAGGAAGGGCTCTCAACAACGGAATTATCCAGGTGTCTCGGAGTGAACCAAAGCGATGTTGTTCGGACATGGAGGAGATACAGAGAGATAGGAACTGTCGATGACATGCCTCGCTCAGGCCGCCCAAGGGCTACCACTGCAGTGGATGACCGCTACCTACGGATTATGGCTCGGAGGAACCCTGACAGCAACGCCACCATGTTAAAAATGGTTCTAATGGCTCTAAGTACTATGGGACTTAACATCTGAGGTCATCAGTCCCCTTAGAACTACTTAAACCTAACTAACTTAAGGACATCGCACGCATCCACGTCCGAGGCAGGATTGGAACCTGCAACCGTAGCAGCAGCGCGGTTCCGGACTGAAGCGCCTAGAATCGCTCGGCCACATCGCTCGGCCACAGCTGCCGGCCCGCCATGTTCAATAATGCCTTTCGTGCAGCCACAGGACGTCGTGTTACGACTCAAACTGTACGCAATGGGCTGCATGATGCGCAACTTCACTCCCGACGTCTATGGCGGTGTCCATCTTTGCAACCACGACAGCATGCAGCGCGGCACAGATGGGCCCAACAACATGCCGAATGGACCGCTAAGGATTGACATCACGTTCTTCTCACCGATGAGTGTCGCATATACCTTCAACCAGATAACCGCCGGAGACGTGTTTGGAGGCAATCCGGTCAGGCTGGACGCCTTAGACACACTGTCCAGCGAGTGAAGCAAGTTGGAGGTTCCCTGCTGTTTTGGGGTGGAATTATGCGGGGCCGACGTACCCCACTGGTGGTCATGGAAGACGCCGTAACGGTTGTACGATACGTGAATGCCATCCTCCGCCGGCAGCGCAACTATACCGGCACCATATTGGCGAGGCACTCGTCTCCATTGACGACAATTCGCGCCCCCGTCGTGCACATCTTGTGAATGACTCCCTTCAGGATTACGACGTCGATGGATTAGAGTGGCCAGCATATTCTCCAGACATGAACCCTATCGAACATGCCTGGGATGGATTGAAAAGGACTGTTTATGGACGGCGTGACCCACCAACCACACTGATGGATCTACGCCGAATCTCCGTTGAGGAGTGGGACAATCTGGACCAACAGTTCATTGATGAACTTGTGGGTAGTATGCTACGACGAATGCAGGCATGCATCAATTCAAAAGGACGTGCTGCTGGGTATTAGAGGTACCGGTGTGTACAGAAATCTGAACCACCATCTCTGAAGGTCTCGCTGTATGGTTGTAAAACATGCAATGTGTGGTTTTCATGAGCAATAAAAATGACAGGATTGATGTTTATGTTTATCTCTATTCCAATTTTTTGCACAGGTTCCGGAACTCTCGGCACCGAGGTGATGCAAAACTTTATATGATGTGAGTATATTTTGAGGAAATGTTTTCCTCTGTCCTAGTAGTAACTAAAGTCATGTTTCGGCTTACTGGATTTATTTAGTGCCAGTACCACCTGAGGTCAGCGTTTACGTAATTTCCCTGTTTTTATTTTTCACTTAAAATCCGTATTGTAAATAGATTGACGGAAAAAAATCGTAACACCAAACAATAATTAATCTAAAATAATGAAATTTCTGGAATACATTCACTTAGGTAAGAGTACATTCGTCTAGGTAATATATTTAACTGATTAACATTACAAGATCACAGGTTAATGTAAGCGCTAGGTAAGCCATTGCAACTGTGAATTTCTGGTACCTTAATAATCGGTGTAACCGACAGAATTTTGAATTCAAGCAACAAACACGCATGAATTGCGATGTACATGTGCCGGATGACGGTTTGTGGGGTGGAGTTCCCCGTCTATTGCACTTGGTCGGTCAGTAAAAGGACAGCTAATGCTGCTTGTGGATGACGCTAGAGCTGCCGTCCGATGATGTTGCAAATGTGCTCGACTGGAGACAGGTCTGTTGACAGAGCAGGACAAGGTTGCATGACGACACTCTGTAGAGCACGTTGAATTACAGCAGTGGTACGTGGGCATGCGCTATCCTGTTGGAGGACGCCCCCTGGAACTCTGTTCATGAATGGCATCACAACAGGTCGAATTACCAAACTGACGTACTATTTCGTAGTCAGGGTGTGCGGTATAACCACGACAGAGCTCCTGCTATCATGCGAAATCGTACAGCAGACAATAACTCTAGGTTTATGTCGAGTGTGTCTAGTACGCAGATACGTTGGTTTGGAGGTCCTCAGCTGGCCGCCTCCTAAACAACACACGGCCATCACTGGTACCTTAGCAGAGCAAGCTTTCATCAGAAAACACAACAAACCTCCACCCCGCCCGCCAAAGAGCTCTCCTTTGGTATCACTGATGTTGCAAATGGCGGTGTTTTAGAGTCAGTGGAATGCACGCTGGCTTGGAGCTTCCCTTAAAGTAACCGAATAGTTATAGTTCGCTGTGTCACAGTGGTGCCAACTGCTGCTGATATTGCTGCTACAGATGCAGTACGATGCGACAGAGCTATACACCGAACACGATGGTCTTCCCTCTCGATAGTGCCAAGTGACTGTCCGGAGCCTGGTCTTCTTGCTACTATCAAGGCTTTCTGCAATATCACAGGACAATCATCCAGCGTCTCGTTGCCCTACTACACGGCCTAGTTAAAAGTTGATGAGTTGTCGCCTTAAAGGTGTTCTTAATTAATGCTCACGACCGTTACAACATGTATTTAAAGCTAGCCTGATATGTGTTCTCATGTTGGCGCTATTAGCGCCTCTCCTACGCCGGTGACGAAAAATTTTAATAGACATCATCTTTCAGATGCAGAAAGACGTCTAAAAACTTTCGTTTGTGTCGCTCAGCTGCTTCTTGGTGTTGCGACTTTTTTTGCATCAGTGTATTTATTGGCAATTTAATGTATTGGCCGGTCGGTGTGGCCGAGCGATTCTAGGCGCTTCAGTCTGGAACCGCGTGACCGCTACGAGGTTCGAATCCTCCCTCGGGCATGGATGTGTGTGATGTCCTTAGGTTAGTTAGGTTTAAGTAGTTATAAGTCCTAGAGGACTGATGACCTCAGATGTTAAGTCCCATAGTGCTTAGAGCCATTTGAACCATTTTTTTTAGTGTATTCATCTGAGCACACTCTTCACAGTTGCCCATTTATTTCGCTCTTTTTATAGTAGCTCATTGCCTGTTCCGATAACTAAACATTTACTGGCTTTATTATTAGTCTAGATCTGTATTTTTGATTTTCTTAACGTCAGGCCTCACCTGTTAAAGAAATATATAATTATATGAAGTACATTTTAAAATATATTTCCCTTTTCTGGTTGAAGTGCGCCTTACGGCGCCAGTTCATCTCTTGCTATAGTATTTCAGAACTCTGAGTGGACATTTTAACATTGACTGTAACAACCACGACCTCATCCACTACAGACAAAATAAAAAAAATCAGAGGTGGGTGCCTCTCAAACAGGCATAGAGGTATGTTTCATACGATGAAAAAATTGCCCTTTATGCCGATCCACTGGGATTCTGTCATCGAGGGAACCGTTGATTTCGGATGATGCAACATGAGCTCTAACGGGGACGCTGGCTGTAGTCCTAGTGTTACATGAATGAGGGCGCTCCATGCCAAAAGACAACACTTGTTTACTTTCCAGCGAGATCAGTGGGTCAACTGGCATTCCTCTACGGCAGATATCGGCATAATTTGTGGTAGTATACGTAAATTCCTAGTCGTTTCCATGACGCCATTGCGACGTTACACTGTCGCCTCCTAAAGAAGACGATGGCAGAAGTGACGAAATCTTGAGATATCTCTTAAACCTGACGCAGCAAAGCATTCGAAGATACTTTTTTCAAGAATGATGAAGGAGTCCCCGGGGATCATCTCCTAGATCCACGATTAACCACTACAAAACTTCCCGTCTGCAATAATCCACGTTATTATTCATTCATTCACTCATTGTCATCGTCTGCCGCAGATCTAGCGAAAATACAGAACTTCCCAGGATGTGGAACGACTTGAGATATACACTTACAAGAGATGAGCAAATCGTAGAAATGTATGATCTACACTGTACATACAAGATTCAAGATGCTATATCAAAGAATGAAGGAACAAGTGGAACAGGAACTTGGGGAACATCAGGGAGGGTTCTAACCACGGGGAAACTGTGCCGGAGGTTCGAGTCCGTCCTCGGGCATGAGTGTGTGTGTGTGTTGCTCTTGGCGTAAATTAGTTTAAGTAGTGAGCTAGTCTAGGGACCGATAACCTCAGCAGTTTGGTCCCTTAGAAATTCACACACATTTAAACATTTTGAGAAACTGTGCAGAACAGATCATTAGTTTAAAATTGATTGTAGCATACTACAGGAAAAGGCGTATATGTCTGGCAATAACATTTTTAGTCTTTAATAAGGCATATGACTGCCTCCGTAGCCTACATTATTAAAATTGATACAGAACGCTAGGACTCCATCCAAAACTAATTAAACTAACAGAACTTACTTTGTAACCAACACCAAATCAAAAGCCCAATTTATAGCAGATATTTCTGAACCATTCCTCATAAAAACAACCTGAAGACGAGGTGACTGCCTGTCACCATTACTACTCAACTGTGCACTGGAAAACACAGTGATGAAAACAGGATGAAAAGCTTGTCAGTGTATTGCAGGATAGGTTACGCTAAGAAATAACTGTTAAGAAAAAAAATCGATGCGTTACACCGTTCCTGAGCTAATTAGCATCGAAGTTAACCAATCAGGCTGTTGGCGCTCAAATTCAGATGGTCCGCCAGATACAATTAGCACATATTGTTCTCATAGCTTAGATGATAGCATCTGAGATGGCTCAGGCTTTCGCTCGTGTTCGATCCTTACTTCCGTCCGGTGCCCACCTTTTGTATCGCTGTCTTGTTCGGTTTTAGGAAACCAAACGAAGAGCACGTCTGATGACACTGTCCCTAGAGGGCCGCTTGGATCTGCGCTCGCAACGACCTGACTGGCTAACTCCAGTGCTAATTAACTCGGAAACAGCACACCGTATCGAGTTTTTTCATAACAATTACTTCTCAGTTCAGCCTACCCTGCAACACCCTTACAAGCTTTTCAGATCATTTCTGATCACTCTGTGTAATGAGAGAATGGTACGAGGATATCTCGAAGAAAATAAGAACTGGAAGTGAGAAAAATGATATAAGTTTAAACAGCTTGGGATTTGCTAATGATCTTGCTCTCATAGCCAACTAGTTTTAATAGACCACACTACAAGTTAAATTATTACAAGAAATAGCACAGAAAATCATCCGTGAACTATCATTTGAAAAAACAGATATTGTACTAACTGATCCATCACTTGCATACAAAATTACAATATAAGAACAGGAAATCAAAACTGTCGATAAATTTAAATTTTTAGGTTAATTCATAACGATGACAACAATGTGGAAAAATAAAATAAAAAAGCTGAACAAAGCAAATTACACTACCAAAACCACATACAACAAAAAGGTCTGTGTACAGCTGCGAAACAGTTACACAGACAGAAAAATATATGCACCTGAAACCATCTTGTAAATTAGAAGGATAGCCGTTACTTCAAAAAATACCCGCTGTCTCTTCACTTAGAATAAACGAGTGCTGTTTATATCATTTAGTAGTTTAATACTGACTTGATTACACTGCTGGTTTTCAAAGAAAACATTTACCTAATATGTGAATACAAAGCCGCTATATACAGTACATCACTACTTGTTAAGTACCTTTAGGACGAACACCGTTACTTGTCACGCAGCTAACAGGACTTCTCAATCCCTGAATCTAGATAATCAGATGATAAACAGAAAAAGTGGCTAATGAGGCTGTTATTATTTATTGAGTTCATACTTTGAAGCAAGTTTTACCTTGATTTCTAAGCAATTTTCAGGCATGGTTCTCTGACAGCTCGATCTGACTTGGAAATCCTAATGACAACGTTAGTTCTTTCGTAAACACAAGGGGAGTCTCATTTAAAAGTCTCTGAATGAAACGTGTTGTTAAGTTTCAATCAGAAATGGGACAGAGCTATGGCTGTGTAATCAGTTTCATATTGTAGACACAATCCGTCCAACACAACGCAAGTGCCATTTGTATATTATGAAATTAAGCATTCACACTAAGAAGTTTCAAATCGTGACAAAAATGGTAAAATTCTTGTTGAAAAGTCCGATATGTCGATGTCATTGCTCCTAACTGCATGCCTAAGTAAACTGACAGGTGTAAATGCTACGAAAGACAGTAGAATAGTGAGTGGTGAAGCAAAGCAAGTACATTTTTTAGTGAAGCAAAGCAGTGTAAATGCGTTGGGTAGCAAAAGAAAGCTCAGCACTGGTGCAAACTGCTGAAGCACTACAGATATTGAACACGGCAATGCAATGCGTTACGACTTTAGTTTGTGAAACCTGGATACACATCGCAGAAAATTTGTCACAGCAATTCTACATTCAGAAACCTGCAACAAAACTTACTTTTAACTTCTTACATGGAAAGAACTGGGTGCTTAACTGCTAACGTGGTAAAAATAAGTGAAAACCAAATTATTGCACCATCTGCGCTATTTGCAGTCATCAACGAACAAAAAGAGGTGTCTCGCAACATGCGGTCACAAGATGACATTAGACAAAATTGCACCAGGAATATATTTGACTATTCAATAAATGAGTTAGCGAACTAGAAATGAGTAAATGCAAACGGAATTAAATGATCTACTCGTATACTGACTTCAAAATTAAGAAAGAAAAGGACATGATCCACTTGGTCTTCATGATACATTGGAATATAAGTCGAAAATTTGTAATTACCTGATAACCAGCCAAATATAGAGTGTCCTAAATTGAGGGAGAGTATGACAAAATTAAATGCATAATTTTTCGGCCTGAATGACCAAAACACGATTCCGTATCCAGCTTCAAGCTCACAACTATTAACTTCTATAACGCCTCATACCTAATGAAAAGCTCGCCTCCGCAAATCATCAAAACTTTAAAAAATGCGTGACAGAGAATTTTATTAAACTTTCCTTAATAATATTCCCGATTTCGGTATTGCCTGTGTAACTTCTTCTCACTATCTGCATCAACCAAAAGAAGGAAAAAAGTAGAGGAAAATGTGTACAAACATAGTTAGGTTAACGGGTAAACATAAAATAGCACGAAAAAGATCAATGTTACTCACGTATCATTACAAATACTAACCTGGAAAACCATATTTTAAATATAAATTCCTCGTAAATGAGCTAATTTAGCGAGGCAAAAATGTTGTAACACAGAATAAAAATTACCCATTAAACAGCAACTGGTACCTTATCGTGAAGTAGCGAGCAAATAGGCAATACAGATACCAAACATGATTGATCATGGGAGGTTGATCTTTGGTATCTGAGTTGTCTGTATGCTAACAACATCGCTATTAGTCCCCAATTGCTGTGTAATAGGTCATTGCTTATTCTGTGTTAGAATGTTTATTGCCATGCTAAAATAGCACGCTTATGAAGAGTTTATATTTAAAATGTGGCTTTGCATCTCAGTATTTATGATGACATGTTAGTCTTTCTTTGTAAATATTATTTAGTATTTACTCATTAACCTGATGATGTTTGTGCATACTTTTCTGTAATTTTTTTTTTCGTTTTGTTGACACAGATACCGAGAATATGGCATATTACAGAAACTGATAGTAATAATAAAGATTAATACAGCTGATTGTCATGAATTTTTACAGTGTGTTCTAGATTCCGGAATGAGTGTTAAGTCTGTGTTGGAGTGTGTCTTGATATGAAACATCTTGTCAGATTAAAACTGTGTGTCAGACCAGGAATCAAACTTGGGACTTTTGCCTTTCATGGGGAAGTGTCCAATCAAGTGAATTACCCGGACACGGCTCACGAACCGCTCCCACATATTTACTTTCGCCAGTAGCCCACCTCCTACGTTCCAAGTTACTTGTTACAGCTGTTGGAAGTCGGCTAAGAAAATGTAAAATCATCACAAGTTTACCATGTGAAATTAATGTAAAATAATCGTGTTGTAAAAGTACCACACAAAAATTGGTTGCAGCATCTTGCCTCTCAGTAACCACTGCTGATGGTGCCACAGTCCTGCGACCACCACCTGCGTGACTCCAGGAACCAAGTTTCTTTCAAGCTAAAGAGAGCGTTGAGCAGCTAACGAGTAACTATGTGACTGGCTGAAAGAGCGGAAGTTACCAGAGGTGACATCCTTCCACCGCACTGGCTCAAAGAGACGCAAATCAAAGAACCTACTCTGCAGATATTTCTCATATGAGGACCTCATCTGTAAACAGTGCTACGGGACACTCAATGAGAACAGTCGTTATTGCGTGTAAAACATGGTACGTGGTGTGCTTTATTCCTATTAGCTGACAGCTCCAAGATAAAACGAGAAATACTAGCCCTGTCTCTAACTTCTCAGTACTGGCAATTTTGTCAGGATGTTTTCATGCAAACAGTGGCAAGTCAAAAACATGTCTGCCAGTAGTAGGAACGTATGTGGTATTCCCGCAAAATATGCTTTTCACGGCAAATTTGTACAAATCTGACGATTGCGTCGATAACCACAACTCGGATAAAGGTTCTGAGTCTGGTCCTGTACTCAAATGCGCTTCAAATGTTGTTGCTGATCAGGAAAATGTGAGTAATTCCTTGAGCAAGTTAAAAATGTTAATTTGTGCCCCTCACCATTGTTTACATGAATTTGCATGATAGTGTGATAGCAGAAATGTTAACGGGCACCATTAAGATGGTATAATTGCGGTAATAAGATGACAGCAAAATTCATTTTCTTTTGTGGTGAGTCCTAGATTAATTTATGAGGTTATTATACTTCATTATTTTTTCACGAACTGGTAACATACAGTAACATAAATGGAAACAATGTAGACGTTTAAATTTGTATTTTTGAGAGGTTGTATAGTAACGTTTAATTAACTCGCCCAGCGTGTAAACAATGGGAAGTCAGTGGAAACTGATGTCAGGTCCACTCAGTTAGCAAGTAAACAATGTTAAGTAACAACTGACGTATTATTAGGAATAAAATTTTCGATAGAATTTACGATTTTTAAAATATGTCGCTACTCTTGAGATCGTTGAAAAGTGTAATTCACACGAAAAAAATCTCAATGCTTGTTTTCGAAGTACCTTATTTATGAGAATTTATTGAAACTTTACAGCGCAATTTCTTGAAACAACCAACTCTTTCCATTCCATTGCTCACATCTGAGGTTCAAATGGTTCAAATGGTTCTAAAGCACTATGGGACTTAACATCTGAGGTCATCAGTCCTCTAGACTTATAACTACTTAAACCTAACTAACCTAAGGACATCACACACATCAATGCCCGAGGTAGGATTCGAACCTGCGACCGTAGCAGCAGCGCGGTTCCGGACTGAAGTGCCTAGAACTTCTCGGTCACAGCGGCAGCTACGCGTCAGGTCTTCATATTGCAGTACACAGTATATTTCCGGAGTTTCAGTGATTATTCCTGGCATTTTTAGTATTTAGTGGCATTCATATTTCTTCGACTGCATATCAGTTCACGGTCTAGTAATTTCGTAAAATAAAGCAAGTCCGGCCATCCTATGTGACACTGTAAAACTACCGTACGCTACCAAAACTACCATACGCAAACGTTGACTATTGTAGTTTTGCTAGTAGCTTTGGTCAGTTAAGGTCGTAGCCACGGTACCTGTACAGTGAGTGTGTTGCATACCTGTTGGGCGTTACCTAATAATGATCGCTTTCTCCATATATGCGCTGAGAGTCTTACTCGGTTCCCCTAAAATCCAGAAGCAGTTAACCGTCTAGAAACTGTGCGAGGACATGTAATGAGCTGGGTAACCTACGGAGCATTTTTCTTCTACATAGTTATCCTCCTATCTGTTACTTAAAGATAAACAGTATTTATAGCAATACTGAAACTGTCAATGTTTAGTTCAGGTTTTATTAAAAAATTGTTGATTTTTAAAGTGGAAAACAGGGAAGTTTTAGTAAAAATTAAGAAAGCAATACAGGTTTACCATAAAGCGCTAGAAAATCCAATTTCCCAAAAAATACGGTAAAATAAAAAGGAACGTAAAATAAAAATATATCAGACGTTGCTTCATTACTTCCTCGAACTCAAAAAAAACATGTTACTGTTATTCATGAAAAATTTCAAAGAAACTCTTGCCTCCGATCATGAAGAAGAACATTCTATTGCGTAGGAAATCACAACAATTATAGGCCTATATATTTCTTATGTTCGTGCATGTAAACGGTACTTGCAACACAAGTAACTGCTTTGGTTACATAAAAGTGCTGAAGTTACGCGATCAACTAATTGTTATTACTTATAAATGCAATTATATTCTCTAAGGTTATAACATACACACTACACTAAAACTATTATATGCGCTTCTAACTCTGTGGAAAAAAGATAACCGAACAGACAAAAAACGAAGAGAGAGTCGTCGGCTCTCATTTTCTCTCTTACACGTTCATTTAGTTTCTTTCCTTACCAATTCTATCAATACTACCAGTAAGCCTACGATTTAGTGCGTCATTTATGCAGTATACTACCAAACTGTAGTTTTGGTAGAGCGGAACTCTATTCCTTAGTAACTGTCAAGCAGTGTAGTTGATGTAGCGCGTCTCTGGTCTAGAAGCGGATGCAGATGACCCGAGAAATTGCGCCAGTCGTGCTTGAATGAAGAGTAAAAATTACTTGCAACTTCGTGAAAGTGCAAAGTCGGCAGAAGCTAAAATTACAGGCCTGCGGTGTGAGGCAGAGCGTTAAACAAACTATCAGGCTGTAAATGGTGGAGACGCGGGCGCTGCTTGAATGCGAATGGCTCGCGATGAATATTCAGCTGTGAGGGCGTTGAGATACGACTCGCAATGTTAGCGTTTACTGATGAGCGTGTCGAGTCAGAGGGTATTAAATTTAGATCTCGCACTCCAAGGTCGGGCCATGAAAATATTTCTGTGATGATATTCTGTATTGTTGCATTAACCACAGCAAATGCCTCTGCTGACATCAATAAAATTTCGCCATCGTGCTTCAAGTATGCTTTGCCATTGCACGACATAAATTTGGTGCGCAGTTCAAGCAAAGCAGGATTACCGGAACGGTTTACGACGACAGTAGGGATTGTACTTCATTTTAGACACACACAAACACACACACTCAGACGCACACACACACACACACACACACACACACACACACACACACACACACACACACACACACACACACAACACATCGAAATAAGTGTCCAAGGAATAGAAAAGCAACTGGAATCACTCAATAGAGGAAAGTCCACTGGACCTGACGGGATACCAATTCGATTCTACACAGAGTACGCGAAAGAACTTGCCCCCCTTCTAACAGCCGTGTACCGCAAGTCTCTAGAGGAACGGAGGGTTCCAAATGATTGGAAAAGATCACAGATAGTCCCAGTCTTCAAGAAGGGTCGTCGAGCAGATGCGCAAAACTATAGACCTATATCTCTTACGTCGATCTCTTGTAGAATTTTAGAACATGTTTTTTGCTCGCGTATCATGTCATTTCTGGAAACCCAGAATCTACTGTGTAGGAATCAACATGGATTCCGGAAACAGCGATCGTGTGAG
Source organism: Schistocerca serialis cubense (assembly GCF_023864345.2). NCBI lineage: Eukaryota > Metazoa > Arthropoda > Insecta > Orthoptera > Acrididae > Schistocerca > Schistocerca serialis. Next base: position 214,944,705 of record NC_064639.1, on the reverse strand, counting down.
ACCCAACTCGCCTTATTTGTTCATGAGACCCAGAAAATATTAGATACAGGCTCCCAGGTAGATGCTATTTTTCTTGACTTCCGGAAGGCGTTCGATACAGTTCCGCACTGTCGCCTGATAAGCAAAGTAAGAGCCTACGGAATATCAGACCAGCTGTGTGGCTGGATTGAGAAGTTTTTGGCAAACAGAACACAGCATGTTGTTATCAATGGAGAGACGTCTACAGACGTTAAAGTAACCTCTGGCGTGCCACAGGGGAGTGTTATGGGACCATTGCTTTTCACAATATATATAAATGACTTAGTAGATAGTGTCGGAAGTTCCATGCGGCTTTTCGCGGATGATGCTGTAGTATACAGAGAAGTTGCTGCATTAGAAAATTGTAGCGAAATACAGGAAGATCTGCAGCGGATAGGTACTTGGTGCAGGGAGTGGCAACTGACCCTTCACATAGACAAATGTAATGTATTGCGAATACATAGAAAGAAGGATCCTTTATTGTATGATTATATGATAGCGGAACAAACACTGGTAGCAGTTACTTCTGTAAAATATCTGGGAGTATGCGTACGGAACGATTTGAAGTGGAATGATCATATAAAACTAATTGTTGGTAAGGCGGGTACCAGGTTGAGATTCATTGGGAGAGTGCTTAGAAAATGTAGTCCATCAACAAAGGAGGTGGCTTACAAAACACTCGTTCGACCTATACTTGAGTATTGCTCATCAGTGTGGGATCCGTACCAGGTCGGGTTGACGGAGGAGATAGAGAAGATCCAAAGAAGAGCGGCGCGTTTCGTCACTGGGTTATTTGGTAACCGTGATAGCGTTACGGAGATGTTTAATAAACTCAAGTGGCAGACTCTGCAAGAGAGGCGCTCTGCATCGCGGTGTAGCTTGCTCGCCAGGTTTCGAGAGGATGCGTTTCTGGATGAGGTATCGAATATATTGCTTCCCCCTACTTATACTTCCCGAGGAGATCACGAATGTAAAATTAGAGAGATTAGAGCGCGCACGGAGGCTTTCAGACAGTCGTTCTTCCCGCGAACCATACGCGACTGGAACAGGAAAGGGAGGTAATGACAGTGGCACGTAAGGTGCCCTCCGCCATACACCGTTGGGTGGCTTGCGGAGTATCAATGTAGATGTAGATGTAGAGAGAGAGAGAGAGAGAGAGAGAGAGAACTGAATATCACTAGTGTGCCTCCATTACCGGGCGGCGGCACTCGACACTGAGCTAAACCGGTTCGAATCTTGGGGTGGTGGATGACATTTTCGCTGCGATTATCTTGCTGGCAACGGAAGGAGAGGTTGGTAGCGTAAAGTTTCTGATCAACGGTCTTTGCGCCAATGTCCTGGATTAAATTCCAAACCTATCCGACATGTCCCATGAAGTGGGGGTATGTGATGATTAGCCGCCCATCGGACTGGAGAGGAGCAGGCTATGTACCAGTACCGGCTTTCATCCTGCCCCATCTCTCATCGCAATCACACAACACAAACATAGCACTATAAACGCACCCATTACATTCATCTACACTATAAATACAAATACGACACAGCTCTCATGTACAGGGTGAAAAGTATTTAAACCGGCAAACTCTAGTAGGTTGTAGGGGGATATCAAAACAAATATTTCTCCCTAATGTCATATTTTCTAAGAGGATTATTTAAACCGGTGAATCCCGTATTACACTCCTCAGTTGTTAGATGCCGTATTACGATCTTCAGTTGTTGGAGGGCGTATTACGCTCTTCAGTTGTAGGCAACTGCTGTCCAGCAGTGTAGTAGTGCATGGTCTCTGTTTACTAATGGAGCGATACACCTGGAGTGAGCAAAAAATGGCTCTGAGCACTATGGGACTCAACTGCTGAGGTCATTAGTCCCCTAGAACTTAGAACTAGTTAAACCTAACTAACCTAAGGACATCACAAACATCCATGCCCGAGGCAGGATTCGAACCTGCGACCGTAGCGGTCTTGCGGTTCCAGACTGCAACGCCTTTAACCCCACGGCCACTTCGGCCGGCTGGAGTGAGCACACTGATATGGTTGGTGCGTACTACGTAGCTCATCACAACGGACGAGCTGCACAGCGGATTTATCGACAACAATATCCTAATCGCCGTATCCAGCATCATACGACCTTTGCTGCTGCGTACCAACGTCTGCGTGAGACCGGGTCATTTAGCAGATTACCTGGACAGGGACGCCGTCGCACGGTAAGAACGCTGCAATTTGAGGAAGCTGTCTTGCAGCATGTGGAGCGGGATCCTTCAATCAGCACTCGTGCAATTGTACGTAACATGGGGACGAATCAGACGAATGTAAGAACAGACCTTCGTGAGCAATTGTTACGTCCATTTCACTTACAGCGTGTCCACAACCTGGAACCAGTTGATCATCCACCCAGAGCACAGTTTTCGCAGTGGTACCTGGAACAGTGTGAAATGCATCCTACATTTCCATCCTCTGTGTTGTTTACCGATGAAGCAACGTTCGGGGGTGATGGAGTCTTCAACATGCACAATTCGCATATTTGGAGTGTGGATAACCCACATGCCACAGTTACTAGCGCTCATCAAGTGCGGTTCTTCGTTAATGTGTGGGTCGGTGTTGTTGGGGACTGTTTAATTGGGCAGTATCTGCTACGTAGGCCATTAAATGGCAGGCACTATTACAATTTTCTCGCCAGAGCATTGCCAGAATTGCTGGAAGACGTCCTGCTCCCTACAAGACAACGCATGTGGTTCCAGCATCACGGGGCGCCGGCACATTTCAGTCGTCCTGTGCTTCGATTCCTGGACCGACGGTTCCCAGAAACACCGAGCGAGGTGGCGCAGTGGTTAGCACTCTGGACTCGCATTCGGGAGGACGAAGGTTCAATCCTGTCTCCAGCCATCCTGATTTAGGTTTTCCGTGATTTCCCTAAATCGTTTCAGGCAAATGCCGGGATGGTTCCTTTGAAAGGGCACGGCCGATTTCCTTCCCAATCCTTCCCTAACCCGAGCTTGCGCTCCGTCTCTAATGACCTCGTTGTCGACGGGACGTTAAACACTAACCACCACCACCAACCACGGTTCCCAGAAACGTGGATTGGAAGAGGTGGTCCTGTACCATGGCCTGCTCGATCCCCAGGTATGTCCCCTCTGGACTTTTTTGTGTGGGGAGAGATGCGCAACCTTGTTTACGCAACTCCTGTTGCATCAGAAGAGGATCTGGTTGCCCGGATAGTAGCAGCAGCAGCAGGAACAATTCAGGATACTCCTGGGGTTTTTCCCGTTTCAGACAGAACATGATTCGTCGGTGTAACTTTTGTTTACGTGTCAATGGAGGCATTTTTGAAAATGTACTGTAATTGAAATTGGGTTGCGTTAATGCGCTGTCTCTTGGTCGTAAAAAAATGGAAAAGTGTTTGTTGGTTTAATTAATTTGCCACCAGAGAAACCTTCCTCTACCGGTTTAAATACACCTCATAGGAAGAAATGACGCTAGGGAAAAATGTTTGTTTTGATGTCCCCTACAACCTCCCAGAGTTTGTCGGTTTAAATACTTTTCACTCTGTATACCCAAGGAAAGGGCCAATGTGCGTGAAGGAAGAATATCCTTTCCGCCACTCTCTGCTACTCAGAACTTCCTGTAATCCATAAGGTAGTTTTGTCAAGAGCAATTAGAGCAGTTTGGCAAAAAAAACGTCTGAGCCGCAGAATCTAAACTTAATTTACAAGGAAGTTTTGGATACAAGAAGTAGTAACGAAAAAACAATGATGGAAACACAAATCTCGAAGAAAAATTGTTATGTTATTAATTTTTGGTTTGTTTGCTGGTAGGTGTTTGCAATCGAGACACACAGTGAAATAACCGCCCCACCGCGAGAGTGAATTCCGAAAATCTGGTATGATAACTATGAATTCTTATGCGGGTGGACTTTGGCGGTGTTTACATTCAGCAAGTACGAGTTAACATAGTAACTCATTTAAAAAAAAAAAAAAAAGGCAGACGATATTAGAAGATGTCGTTCAAGGACAAGAACAGTGCAGTTTAATATTGCATTGGTCCATAAGTTCGTAGCGTTTTTCCATAAGATTAATAAACACAACGGGTACATATAACAGAGGCTTTAGTCGTTAATAATAGATTCTGCTTCACTATTTACAACAGTTTGCCAACTATGAAATACGGTAACTTTTCGATTCCGCGACTGCGGAAAGCACGTGACTTTGAGGAGAACTCGTCGAGCCATGGTCGGACAGCATTTTCACCCGGAAAGGACGTTCCTTGAAGATTAACGACACCGAGCGTAATAGGTGGAAATCGGAATATCAGTTGAATAACGTGGGTTGGAATTACTTCCCGACACAACTCATGTATAGTCTTTTATGTCAGTCTAGCAGAATGCGAGCTTTATTGTGGAGTAGCATCACTACACGCAGTCTTCCTGGTCATTGGTCTCGGATTGCGTCTACAAGACGTTTCAGTTGTTGATAATAAATAGCAACAGTAATGGTTACACCTTGGGGTAGCAATTCATAGAACCCCACACCATCGCTGTTCCACCAGGTGAATAATACACTACTGGCCATTAAAATTGCTACGCAAAGAATAAAAGCAGTTGATAAACGGGTATTCATTGGACAAATATATTATACTAGAACTGTGATGTGATTACATTTTCACGCAATTTGGATGCATAGATCCTGAGCAATCAGTACCCAGAACAACCACCTCCGGTCGTAAAAACGGCCTTGATACGCCTGGGCATTGAGTCAAACAGAGCTTGGATGGCGTGTACAGGTACAGCTGCCCATGCGGCTTCAACACGATTCCACAGTTCATCAAAAGTAGTGACTGGCGTATTGTGACGAGCCAGTTGCTCGGCCACTGTTGACCAGACGTTTTCAATTGGTGAGAGATCTGGAGAATGTGCTGGCCAGGGCAGCAGTCGGACATTTTCTGTATCGAGAAAGGCCCGTACACGACCAGCAACATGCGGTCGTGCATTATCCTGCTGAAATGTAGGGTTTCGCAGGGATCGACAGAAGGGTAGAGTCACGGGTCGTAACACATCTGAAATGTAACGTCCACTGTTCAAAGTGCAGTCAATGCGAACAAGAGGTGACCGAATCGTGTAACCCCACACCATCGCTGTTCCACCAGGTGAATAATACACTACTGGCCATTAAAATTGCTACACAAAGAATAAATGCAGATGATAAACGGGTATTCATTGGGCAAATATATTATACTAGAACTGTCATGTTCCACCCCATACCATCACGCCGGGTGATACTCCAGTATGGAGATCACGAATACACGCTTCCAATGTGCGTTCATCGCGATGTCGCCAAACACGGCTGCGACCATCATGATGCTGTAAACAGAACCTGGATTCGTCCGATAAAATGACGTTTTGCCATTCGTGCTCCCAGGTTCGTCACTGAGTACGCCATCGGAGGCGCTCCTGTCCGTGATGCACCATCAAGGGTAACCGCAGCCATGGTCTCCGAGCTGATAGTCCATGCTGCTGCAAACATCGTCGAACTGTTCGTGCACATGGTTGTTGTCTTGCAAACGTCCACATCTGTTGACTCACGGATCGAGACTTGGTTGCAGGATCTGTTACAGCCATGCGGCTAAGATGCCTGTCATCTCAACTGCTCTTGATACGAGGCCGTTGGGATCCAGCACGGCGTTCCGTATTACCCTCTTGAACCCACCGATTTCATATTGTGCTAACAGTCATTGGATTTCGACCAACGCGAGCCGCAAAGTCGCGATACGATAAACCGCAATCGCGATAGCCTACAGTACGACCTTTATCAAAGTCGGAAACGTGATGGTACGCATTTCTCCTTCTTACACGAAGCATCACAACCACGTTTCACCAGGCAACGCCGGTCAACTGCTGTTTGAGTATGGGATATCGGTTGGAAACTTTCCTCATGTCAGCACGTTGTAGGTGTCGTCACCGGAGCCAACCTTGTGTGAATGCTATGAAAAGCTAATCATTTGCCTGTCACAGCATCTTCTTCCTGTCGGTTAAATTTCGCTTCTGTAGCACGTCATCTTCGTGGTGTAGCAATTTTAGTGGCCAGTAGTGTATTATGTTTTGTGGACACGGGCAGGTCTTTGTACGTGGAGTTGCTGCTTTGCTTGGGCTCGACCATTTCTGGACACATTCTCGTCACCAGTAGCGATACGGGATAGGAATGATCTGTGTAGTTCACAAGCCAATTGATGACGAGCAAGCAGAGATGCATATACGACCATCTTCTGATTTCTGTGATTTTGGCTTAGAGCATGCGGTACACATACACCCGACTTTTGAACCTTCTCCGTTGCATACAAGTCTCACACGATGGTGGAATGATCACAGTTCATCACGTTTGCTAGTATTTGAGTATACTGAAGTGGATCATTGTGGATTAATACGTTTAAACTATCTTCGTCAAAGCCCAACGATCTTGTTGAACGCCGAGAGCCACTAATGTCAAAGCGATCCTCCTTTAAAACGAGAAACCCATTTTCTTGTCATGCTCTGTCCAGTGGCAAATCCTCATGCACGGCACAAATGTTTCTCGTTGCCTACGTTGGTGTCACCCCTGTATTGACCTGAGACAGAAAAATACGCCGGAAATGTTCCGATTTCTCCACTTGGAATTCCATTTTATAGAGTCCACAACTCCATTAACTACCTCTAGATGACGAAATGACAATACTTAAACTTACATGGCGACAGTGAACCACAGATAAGAATGACTATCGATAAATAAACCCACAGCAAACGGAATATCAACGTGCAAAACAAAAACAGCACGACCTTATGCACCAAGCTAATATTAGTGAAAGCTAAATATCGGAAACGCCATAAAGTACAAGGAAATGTAACTCGTCTTATACAGCGTTAACATTTCCACGGTTTTGCGTTGCGTGTTGCCTGAATAGATTTTTGAATATCGTGAAATATACAACAAAAGATTAGATACCTTATGTTCAACAGTAGGCTACCAGTATTGCCCATACTTCCATTTGAAAATCTGAATTTGAAATTGTTTCTTCTGTTTTCCATTTGTGTCAAGGGATGTTAAGCTCACCATACAATTCGGTCTTACTGGTCTGCCTGAGACACAACTTACCTCATAAAGATCGAACGCAGATCTATCGCAACCGGCACTTTATTTCAGAAGCGCCCTGCGCGGTTTCGTAATTCACTACATCGAACAGTCTAGCTTTCTATTATCGTATCAACTAAGGAAACCCGTACCAATGCTACAGCGTTTCGGTCAGCGGTGGCAAATAGTGAGTACAGTCAGTTCAAAAATACTTTAGTGCCAACACTTGGGCAGAAGCCGCATGGACGCGCAGAGCAGAGATGTCATGTCGCCGAACGGCTCGTTCAAACTCGCAAAATGTTCGCTTTAAAAACGCTGAATTGATGTCAGTGTGTTGTCAGTTTAGTTTTCTCCACGGCAACTAATTGTTGCAGTCATGCACTGTGCGGCTGATCCCGGCGGAGGTTCGAGTCCTCCCTCGGGCATGGGTGTGTGTGTTTGTCCTTAGGATGATTTAGGTTGTGTGAAAGCTTAGGGACTGATGACCTTAGCAGTTAAGTCCCATAAGATTTCACACACATTTGAACATTTTTTGAACTAATTGTTGAGAGATGACAGAAGCCATGGGATACCTCCTAATACAAAGTCGGACCCCCTTTGCTTAGCGTAGTGCAGCATCTCAATATGGTAGGGACTCAACAGGTCGTTGGCAGTCCCTGCAGAAATACTGAGCCACGCTGCGTCTATAGCCATCCATAACCGCGAAAATGTTTCCTGTACAGGAATCCAAGCACGAACTGACCTCTCAATTATGTTCCAGAAATGTTTGTTGGGATTCATGCCGGGCAATCTGGGTCGCCAAATTATTCACGCAAATAGTTAAGAATGCTCTTAAAACCCATCGCGAACCACTATGGCCTGGTAACAAGGATCATTGCCATAAAAAAAAAATTCCATCGTTGATTGGGAACATGAAGTCCATGAATGGCTGTAGATGGTATCCCAGTAACCTAAAATAACCATTTCCAGTCAATGATAGTTTTAGTTGGACCAGAGCATCCAGTCTAATGGATGTAAACACAGACCACACCATTTTGGTTCACATGGCTCTGAGCACTATGGGACCTAACTTCTGAGGTCATCAGTCCCCTAACTAACCTAAGGACATCACACACATCCATGCCCTAGGCAGGATTCGAACCTGCAACCGTAGCGGTCGCGCGGCTCCAGACTGTAGCGCCTAGAACCGCTCGGCCACTCCGGCCGGCCCACACCACTATGCGTTATGCAGCTTTCACATTGCCTTATTGCAAATCGGGGTCCAAGACTTTGTGGGGTCTAAGCCACACGCTAACTCTACCATCAGCTCTTACCAATTGAAATCAGGATCGTCTGCCCGAGTCCACAGTTTTCCTGTCGATATGGTGACGAGACCGGAAGACGCGCTGCAGGTAAAGTCGTGTAGTTAGACGCACTCGCGTCGGTCATCTCCTTCCATAGCCCACTAACGCCAAATTTCGCCGCACTGTCCTCACGCATACGTCCGTCGTACGTGCCACATTTATTTCACGCAGTGTTATTCGTCTGTTAGCACTACGCAAGCGCCGCTGCTCTCGGTAGTTAAGTGAAGGCCGTCGCCCGCAGCGTCGTCCGTGGTGAGAGGTAACGCCTGAAATTTAGCATTCTCGGCACACTCTTGACATTGTGGATCTCGGAATATTGAATTCACTAAGTATTTCCAAGACAATATTACCTCGAACTATCATTCTGCGTTCAAAGTACACTACTGGCCATTAAAATTGCTACACCACGAGGATGACGTGCTATAGACGCGAAATTTAACCGACCTGAAAAAGAAATGAAAATAATTACCTTTTCAGAGCATTCACACAAGGTTGGCGCCGGTGGCGACATCTACAACGTGCTGACATGAGGAAAGCTTCCAACCGATTTCTCATACAAACAGAAGTTGACAGGCGCTGCCTGGTGAAACGTTGTTGTGATGCCTCGTGTAAGGAGGAGAAATGCGTACCATCACGTTTCAGACTTGTAGCCTCTCGCGATAGTGGTTTATCGTATCGCAACATTGCTGCTAGCGTTGGTCGAGACCCAATGATTGTTAGCAGAATATGGAATCGGTAGGTTCAGGAGGGCCTCGTATCACAAGCACCATGTGGTGCCCAGTGACCACTCAGTTCTTTGTCTTACCAGGCTGTGGGTAATGAGGCTTGAATCCGAGAAATTTTTAAAAAAGGCGTGCACTCTCTCACATTGTGAAGGAATTTCTAGTTCCTTGAGCGGTTTGTCTTTAAGATTTCATGTGTGTAATGTATTCACCTATACTCAGTAACGAAATTGTTTTCTGTGAATTAAAAATTTGGTAAAATATTTAGGAAATAAATTTTATAAACTGTCCGTGAATCGTATTGATAGAGGAGACATACCGAAACGGCAAAACTTTTGAAATTTTATTTGTTACAGTCTAAACAGCAATATACAAAATTATTTAAACAATGTCATTCTCATCAGCAGGATGTTGCTCGTAGTATCTCAGTTCAAGAATGGAAACTCTGAGAAGCAGTAACACACTATGCTTAATTTTCTATTCATATACAAGTTGTTCATTTTTTCTTTTTTTCCCTTGGGTTGTTTGCATCAGCTCACAGGCTCGTTGGCAAGGCCTTCACTTTTTGCTTGAAGTTCTCATCATTTCACCAGTAATCTACGATATTTATTGGATGGAGACCTCCAAAGCACTTTTTGCTGCCGTGGCTTCTTCTGCATTGAAATTATGGGGCAATGCGTTTCGTTCTGTAATGATGAACGCCAGTATTCTTACGCCCCAAATGCTTAAATCTATCATCATCTCTTCAGATCTTAGAACATGCTTTCCCAATTAGTTTTCAACTTCGTTGAAAAATAGTTTACTTCGGCCGAAAATTTTTCCGTCCCCACTTGAATTCTTATTTTCAGCAAGCCTTTTAAATGTTGGCTTAGGCACACTTTATACGCGTACATATATATTGAAGCGATAATCCCCATTTAAATATATTGTTACAAGTAACTACAATTCGTGTGTGCTCCACTTTCCATAACACATTTCTGTTGCCGTACTGTAATACAAAGTAATTATGTAACTAATTGCTTAGGACAGTGAACGCATTACGCACTTCACCACATCGTTTTTAAACATTATACTGCATTAATAATGCCGAATGCCTTTTTATGCTGTCAATGAGAGCAAGTTTCTCAAACTGTACCGACACAAAACCGGGAACTTATAGCGGTGGATTGTAGGCAACGTCGGCATTCTCTGTTTGTCAATTTCTTGCAAACGAACCGCAACGAATACACATCCATGATCATCTGCGAAACAAGTCTATTTTATGTTTATTGATGTATAAATAAAACACTACGTTGCCACTTACCTAATAATGGAAATTCGGAGATTCTTTAACTTCTCCCGGCGTATTTCTTGCTCGAACAGTCCACGGGTGTACTGCCGGTCCATACTGTCCGACGGGCACAATGTTTCGGCGATCAGACATGTCACCATCGTCAGGTGCGCTGACGAACTGAGTTCCTGAGGGCGGGCGGCCGGCCTAAATCCCCTTCCCCCGCGAGGCGTTCTCTTCGCGGTCCACGCCCGCGGCCGCGCGTCGGCGGTCGGTGAGACGCTGGCGTTGGTGTCTGTGGTGGCGTCGGTGTAACTGCCTCGTCCGCCCTGGTCGCTCGTTCATTTTCTTTGCTGAACCTCTTTTTAAATAGACTCAGTGCTGGTTCCCATGCCTTGCTGAGGTTACAGCCGCAATCTCTGTTGATGAGTCCGTCCCTGGTACGAATTTCGATAGCCTCTCTAACGACGCTGTCCCAGTATTTAGATGTCTGTGCCAAGTCCCTGGTATGTTGGTAGTGCTCTTCGTGATTTTCGGACGAACAGTGCTCTGCGACCGCCGATTTGTTGGGGTACATAAGTTGAGTGTGCCTCTGATGTTCTCGGCAACGATCTTCGATGGTGCGCAATGTAAGGGACACAGGGAATCTGGTATATGCCGGCCTTCCGCAAACCGAGATCGTCTTTGACACTTCCCAATAATGCTCGTGTTTTATTGGGCGGGCAAAAGACAGTTACTACTCGGTGTTTCCTCAATATTCGTCCTATTTTCCCCGATAGTGCGCCAGTATACGGTATATAGGCGGTGGCTATCTCTTCCTCCGTGACTTCGTCCATCTCCACACGCTGTACTGTAGAGGTGGGGTGGAGAGCGCATCTGATCTGCCTTTCCGAGTACCCGTTTTTCCGAAATACGGTTTTGAGGTGTTCCAGCTCATGGGGCAGACTCTCTGCGTCCGAGATGGTGCGCGCCCTGTGCACCAGTGATTTTAGTACCCCATTCCTCTGCGAAGGGTGGTGGCAGCTATTTGCAAGCAAATACAGGTCGGTGTGCATTTTCTTGCTGTATAACCCATGGCCCAGGGTGCCATCCGCTCTTCTTTTGTCAACGACGTCCAGGAATGGTAACCTTCCTTCTGCTTCGGTCTCCATAGCGAATTGGATGTTTGAATGTATGGAGTTCAGGTCTGTAAGGAAGTCTAGGAGCTTGTCCCTTCCATGCGGCCATATCACGAACGTGTCATCAGCATAGGACGAGGCAGTTACACCGACGCCACCACAGACACCGATACCAGCCTCTCAGCGACCGCCGACGCCGCGGGGGAAGGGGACTTAGGACGGCCGCCCGCCCTCAGGAGCTCAGTTCGTCAGCGCACCTGACGATGGCGACATGTCTGATAGCCGTAATATTGTGCCCGTTGGACACAATGGACCGGCAGGACACCCGTGGACTGTTCGAGAAATGGAAATTCTGTTCGCATGTACACTAAATGTTAGATGAAAACCACAACAAAGTCAGCGGTGTCTTCAGACGATCTGTTCCTCAGCATGCAAATCTCATAGCCGACAATATGTCTCCAAGAAGTAGATAAGTCACACTGACCTTACAATATGTGGAACATTACAAGAGGTACGAATTTTGTAGCAGTGGCACAAATTATATGCCGGTACAATACACTGAAGTGACAAAAGTCATGGGACAGCGATATGCAGCTATGCAGATGGAGGCAGCATCGCTCACACAAGGAATAAAATGGTAGAGCACTGGCGGAGCTGCCATTTGTACTCAGGTGATTCATGTTAAATGTTTACGGCCTGATTATGACTTCATGACTGGAATTAATATACACTACTGGCCATTAAAACTGCTACACCAAGAAGAAATGCAGACGATAAACGGGTATTCATTGGACAAATATATTATACTAGAACTGACATGAGATTACATTTTCACGCAATATGGGTGCATAGATCCTGAGAAATCAGTACCCAGAACAACCACCTCTGGCCGTAATAACCGCCTTGATACGCCTGGGCATTGAGTCAGAGTTTGGATGGCGTGTGCAGGCACAGCTGCCCATGCAGCTTCAACACGATACCACAGTTCATCAAGAGTAGTGACTGGCGTATTGTGACGAGCCAGTTGCTCGGCCACTGTTGACCAGACGTTTTCAATTGGTGAGAGATCTGGAGAATGTGCTGGCCAGGGCAGCAGTCGAACATTTCTGTATCCAGAAAGGCCCGTACAGGATCTGCAACATGTGGCCGTGCATTATCCTGCTGAAATGTAGAGTTTCGCAGGGATCAAATGAAGGGTAGAGCCACAGGTCGTAACAAATCTGAAATGAAACTTTCACTGTTCAAAGTGCCGTCAATGCGAACAAGAGGTGACCGAGACGTGTAACCAATGGCATCTCATACCATCACGCCGGGTGATACGCCAGTATGGCGATGACGAATACACGCTTACATTATGCGTTCACCGCGATGTCGCCAAACACGGATGCGACCATCATTACGCTGTAAACAGAACCTTGATTCATCCGGAAAAAATGACGTTTTTCCATTCGTGCACCCAGGTTCGTCGTTGGGTACACAATCGCAGGCGCTCCTGTCTGTGATACAGCGTCAAGGGTAACCGCAGCCATGGTCTCCGAACTGATAGTCCATGCTGCTGCAAACGTCGTCGAACTGTTCGTGCAGATTATTGTTCTGTTGCAAACGTCCCCATCTGTTGGCTCAGGGATCCAGACGTGGCTGCACGATCCGTTACCGCCATGCGGATAAGATAAATTTACAAAAATTCCTCTCCAGAATGTCACAAACCTACCACATATTTCACCAGAGCGAATTCTCAATCAATCACGAAATGTATAACCATACTTCGGCAACAGTAACGGCATTCGAATCACACAAGAGAACATGGCGAGAAACTCCAGTCAGCGTCTTGGTATGCTAGTTTATCAAGCGTTACAAATGCAGAAATAAAGTATAATAAAATAAATGATGAATAAGCAAGGCAACCCGGTTACTAATTGGTTGGCTATGGGCCATGTGGACCCAAGAAAATATCTATATTCCCTATTTTCTTGAGTCAGTTTACAAAATGTGTTTCCAGTAGTTAACCTGAGATCTGTAATGAGAAAAACCATTCAAAATTAATTCTCTCTCTGTTCTGTAGAAGCATTTCTTAGCGAATGTCAACCAGTTATTACAGACTGGTAGCAGAGTGACTGGCCTTCTGTAAAACTGTGTGATCCAGCAGCTCCTTTGTTCCTGTTCTCAGTATGCCCAATACCTGCACAGGTCAAGAAAACCACAGCTTCAATGATCGCATATTCTACTCATTTCGACTTTCACTTGTCTTACTGACCCACAGTTAGAGTGAAACAATTGACCAACGTGATAGCCAGTGTTACGCGACTGTTTTTCCCAAAACTGTCCCGTAAGTGAAATAAAATCAGAGTATAAAGAACCATCATATCAGAATAATTAATCAACAACGAGAAATAGAAAGGATGTTAGTACCCCTGATTGCAGATAGTCAGTTAACATAATTTACAAATTTATCCAGAACTGCATGTTTTATATAGGGTGGATAAATAAAAGTGGCCCGGAAGTGTGGATACGATTGGACGTAAATTTGTGGCAAAGGATAAGATCTACAGTTACGTCCAACGGGATGGAGCAACTGGTCACAGAGCCGACCGAACCTTGGAGCACATTTACACAGTCTTCACGTCTGACGGAATTGTTAGCAGAGATCAGTCTGGTCGAGGCTCTAGCTGGCCACACACTTTATGTGGGGAGTCCTCAAACCTAAGGTGCATCGCGGCAACCCTCATAGTCTTCAAGAATTGCAACAGAAGATTCTGGATGAGACTGATGCAATTTCTGCAACCATTCAAAATTAATTCTCTCTCTGTTCTGTAGAAGCATTTCTTAGCGAATATCAACCAGTTACTACAGACTGGTAGCAGAGTGACTGGTCATCTGTAAAACTGTGTGATCCAGCAGCTCCTTTGTTTCTATTTTCAGTATGCCCAATACCTGCACCGGTCACTTCGGTAACTTGCTGACCAGGCCCAAAACTGCCAAAAGATGAATGGTGGACACATTCAACATGTGCAATAGTCAGGTAAGTACCGTATTTCTTTTCCGCTGCTGCCTTTCTTTGTACTCTGGAAGTCTGTTCTCCAGGCCAATTTATTAGCCCTACCCAGTGTAAGTAAGACGCCTCTAGAAGCACATTAGGATGAGCTGCCGGCGCTCAGGAGAACAACAAGGTCATGTAGCCGGACAGGGGGACCACCTTCTTGGGAACTCTCAGGACTTGCTGGGATGGCAAGTTCAGGGCCCCTAGCAGCTACTATTTTTCCTACTCAGAGGTGGTAAAATGGAGAAATGCTGTTTTTAGCAAGGTCCAGGAAGCTCCTGTTGTGGAAAAAGACGTACAAAGCCGTGTTTCTTTACAACACACAGGACGCTACAGATAACGTCTAGGAAATGGAGTGAGACCCAGCAAGTTTTGACAACTTTGTACTTCTGGACCACTGCCGAACACCGATTTCACAAAAACTAGATGTTTACACAATATAAGAACTGCCAGGATTGGCTGATGTAAATAAACTGGAAGTTAAAGTCGACTGTGCAGCCGAAATCCCGCTTCGTTGGTCACAGGAAGAGTGAGAAACAGTGAGATGCCTTTTCTCAGCACTAAATTGTAGGAAGTGCTTTACTGATTAACTACCAGAAGAAAAACTCAAAGAAGGGGACCATCATCTTTTAAGGAATATTTTTTACTTGTTGTCTCTCTGAATATCCATGGCCATATCCATGTCCTTAGCATTTGTACAAAAATACCTCATCACACGGAGCCTTTATCACAGGGAGCCTTCATCGTCATACTTGGCCTCTGTCGCTGGCAGAGTCCGTCTCCGAGCAGATGAGATGAGGGACTCAGAAATCTCTCGGGCTGAGATGAACTGTGGGTGAGGGTCGTTGGTGGTGGTGGTGGTGGTGGTTAATGTTTAACGTCCCGTCGACAAATAGGTCATTAGACACGGAGCGCAAGCTCGGGTTAGGGAAGGATTGGGAAGGAAATCGGGCGTGCCCTTTCAAAGGAACCATCCCGGCATTTGCCTGAAACGATTTAGGGAAATCACAGAAAACCTAAATCAGGATGGCTGGACACGGGATTGAACCGTGGTCCTCCCGAATGCGAGTCCAGTGTGCTAACCACTGCGCCACCTCGCTCGGTAAGGGCCGTTAGTGTGCCACTAATCACTACTCTACAACCACCTCAGCCTTCGCCTTCAGATTAATATGGTGAGGTCAAACCCAGACAGCGAGATATTCCACAGGGACAGTAAAGTCATTTTTAGAGAATTTCACTAACTTGAAACTTCACTCCGAAGCCTTGCTTTCAGAATCTTATGACCAATTTCCTTTCAACTCTGGCCACACAAGCAACGCATTTCCTTCTGTAGCGTTATGTGTCTTTAGTCTAACTTCACGCAATCATTGTACAACTACACAGACGTAATTGTTTCATTTTGATATGCGATTATTAGAATCATACACCAGACCTCTTTAGTCAGACGTGTCAAGCTTTTACTTCAGAACTGCTGTTGCTTGCCAAATGATGTATGAGCCACTTTAATGCAATAAACAGAATTAATTGTCGTACTACTTTTATTTAGTAGTCATTGAATTCTTAATCCATTAATTTGAAGAGTGTGTAATTAATTTACGTCAAATAACATTGCCATTAGCATATGTGGAAAAAAATGGTTCAAATGGCTCTGAGCACTATGGGACTCAACTGCTGTGGTCATAAGTCCCCTAGAACTTAGAACTACTTAAACCTAACTAACCTAAGGACATCACACACATCCATGCCCGAGGCAGGATTCGAACCTGTGACCGTAGCGGTCGTGCGGTTCGAGACTGTAGCGCCTTTAACCGCTCGGGCACTCTGGCCGGCAGCATATGTGGAAAGTCACATCCGAAGCGGACGCTAACACCAGAATACATGTGAAAAATTAGGAACTCCTTACAAGAAATTGAAGAACATCTCCCAGGTTCTGATGCCAAATAGACACGCGGCATGTGCATTTACAACAAAACAGTGCTTGTTATTACATGACATGTGTCTCTTCGTATTGTCTGCATAATGTTGAAGTACTCCATTGTATGCAACGTGTGTCCGATATACGAAAATACATATTGTCAGCGAATACTGTACATGTCTACAATCCGCGGAATGATGACATTCTGTCACAACGGCGACGAGTGTGGCTGTCTTTGGTGCTAGTAGAAAAATATACTTGGCATGATGTTTCGAGATAGCATGAAGACAGATTCCCTACGATCGTAGGAAAGCCATGGCCTTTGACGTTTCCTCTTCAGCTTTTTCGCATGAGACCATAAAGGTTTTGCGGACAGTCTGTGGTGGACAACCATTATCTCCAAAAAAACACTGTCTTCCAGTGTGTTGAGGAAACCACTAGTCTGCACAGGATTATGATAGATTACAGCTAGCACGTACGGATCCGTCTGTGTCTGATTGCGAAACACAGCATTTTCCGTGGTCCAGTCAGTTTTACGGTGAACCAAGATATCCACGAAAGGAAGTTATCCGCCTGGTAAACTGCATGTTTCCCATGAATGGAATTCAGACAGTCCAAGAATTAATGAAGTTTCTCCCCGCTATGAGGCCGTCCTAAACACCACCATCCACATACCTCCAAAGGCTGACAGTCTTGCAGAGTCAAACACCTCTCGAGAATCTTCATAAGTAGGATAGCAATGAGTCTGGGAACAAGAGAGTCAGCATTCCTGGAATCTTAACTTCTTTCCCAGATTTACCCCTCCCCCTCCTTTATTTCCTAGAATTCCCTCCCTCCTTCCCATCCTCCCTTCGCCTGCGGGAAATGCGGTTACGAAAATTCATCGTGCTGTCTGCCATCGCTGTGGCGCCCTGCGGCACAGCCGGCCAGTGCCATGCAAGATCACCCAACACTCCTTGAACAATTTTAATTTTTAGAATTCAACTGCCTGAGCGTCATGTTTCATTCACTATCTATATGTACGTCTTGGTCTCATGTACTTAATTGACGAGATATGTGCATTGAGCAAAGATGACTTGAACAGTTCCATTTGTTGTAAACATCTATCACAGAAATATATTTACAGCTTTCAGCTCATACAGAAAAGAAACGGGAATCGCTATGGTTTTGGTGTCCTAGTTTCAGCTGCTTTTCAAGGCCACCCAACTAACTACTGCCTCATCCAAAAGAATCATGTAACTCACTGTAGATAAGAGCCTAAAAAGCCTAAAATCCTAAGAAGGATTCTTGGTAGGGCAGTGAATAAGAAACAAACTTGTACAGAAACTTTGTTAATACTTGTATATAGATTTACATACCGGAAACCTTTTTCTATGCTCGTATAGTGTAGTGTTAACAACACACAGCTTGGTTTTTAACTTATAATTTAAATTGACATTAGATTCGTGTATTTCGTTCTGCAGACAGTAATTTAAAAAGTTCTAATGTGTGTCGAACTCTTTTCCTGTAAAATATCTGTTTTGCGGGTGTAACAATAGTTCTGTTCCTCCCTACAGTTGTTCTGGCCGATATCATTTGGGAATTTAATTTTGCCTCTTGTTTCCTGCGTGACACTACTGTTAATGCGTTCCACATGTTCCTGTGTGTACACTAACAATTCCTTCAGAGTCCTATGAAGTTTTTATGCAGAAATTAAAGCGTGTTCATTAAATGTAGATCATGCATCAGCTTTAAACTCTGGAAACGGACGTTCTTTTGCTAGGTGCACAACGTCCAATACACTACATTTAGTATAATTTAAGGTCTTTGCAAAGCTGATCCGAATAGGAGTGGAATTTCTTCATCTGCATCTACATCTACATCTACATCTACATGGATACTCTACAAATCACATTTAAGCGCCTGCCAGAGGGTTCATCGAACCACCTTCACAATTCTCTATTATTCCAATCTCGTATAGCGCGCGGAAAGAACGAACACCTATATCTTTCCGTACGAGCTCTGATTTCCCGTATTCGATCGTGGTGATCGTTTCTCCCTATGTAGGTCGGTGTCAACAAGTATTTTCGTATTCGGAGGAGAAAGTTGATGATTGGAATTTCGTGAGAAGATTCCTTCGCAACGAAAAACGCCTTTCTTTTAATGATGACCAGCCCAAATCCTGTATCATTTCTGTGACACTCTCTCCCATATTTCGCGATAATACAAAACGTGCTGCCCTTCTTTGAACTTTTTCGATTTACTCCGTCAGTCCTATCTGGTAAGAATCCCACACCGCGCAGCAGTTTTCTAAAAGAGGACGGACAAGCGTAGTGTAAGCAGTCTCCTTAGTAGTTCTCTTACATTTAACAAGTGTCCTGCCAACAAAACGCAGTCTTTGGTTAGCCTTCCCCACGTTTTCTATGTGTTCCTTCCAGTTTAAGTTGTTCGTAATTGTAATACCTAGGTATTTAGTCGAATTTATGGCTTTTAGATTAGACCGATTTATCGTGTAGCCGGAGTTTAACGAATTCCTTTAAGCGCTCATGTGAATGACCTCACACTTTTCGTTATTTAGGGTCAACTGCCACTTTTCGCACCATTCAGATATCTATTCTAAATCGTTTTGCAATTGATCTTCTTATGACTTTATTGGTCGATAAACGACAGCGTCATCTGCAAACAGCCTAATAAGTCTGCTCATATTGTCTCCCAAATCGTTTATATAGATAAGGAATAGCAAACGGTCTATAACACTACCTTGGGGAATCCCAGAAATCACTTCTGTTTTACTCGATGACTTTCCGTCGGTTACTACTAAACGACAGGAAATCACAAATCCAGTCACATAATTGAGACGATATTCCATAAGCACGCAATTTCACTACGAGCCGATTGTATGGTACAGTGTCAAAAGCCTTCCTGAAATCCAGAAATACGGAATCGATCTGAGATACCTTGTTAATAGCACTCAACACTTCATGTGAATAAAGAGCTAGTTGTGTCTCACAGGAACGATGTTTTCTAAACACAATATATGTTCCAAAATCCTGCTGCATATCAACGTTAACGATATGGGCCTGTAATTTAGTGGATTGCTCCTACTACCTTTCTTGAATATTGGTGTGACCTGTGCAACTTTCCAGTCTTTGGGTATGTATCTTTCGTCGAGCGAACGGTTGTATATGATTATTAGGTGGCAGGATTTTTGTGTATCCTTTAACACATGGCTACCTACAATTGTTATTAACACTGAATGCATTTATCTTTTATTCACCATACATTATCTTTAAAGTAATATGTAAATCTTTACTCCACATCTGCAATGACTCCTTCTTTGTCCAATTGCATTTTATCTTCGTCTGTTATGGCAGTTGTTTTCGCCATATACTCAAGCTTAACTTTTTTTGACTCTGCCACTTCCATTTTCAGTTTTCTTTTTCGTTCATAAAACACATAAACTACACTTAACGGAGCAATGTATTTAATGTTGAATGGCTTCGGTCTGTTCATTACATTGGTTCTTTTTCTTAAGATTTATGGAATACCATTGTTTGACGGTATCTATATTTGATGGTATTGTAGAGAACGATGTTCTAGACAGAGAAAAAGATGTTTCTCCTGCTTTCATATAACACTTCTGTGCAATAATTATATTGTTTTTGTTAGAGTTTGTATTAAGACTCTCCACGTAGTTTACAGGTAAATAATTAATACTGTGTGCAGACATTTTCCAATCTTTCCTTGGTCTTGACTGTTTGGAAGGTTGACCTGCACACAAGACAGTTTTCAGGTATTGTGATTACCACAGCGAACAAACTGCGGAGCACTATAAACACCACAAAGCTGCTGTTCTGTACATGTACTATGTGATCAAAAGTATCCGAAACCCCAAAAAACACACGTTTTCATATTAGGTGCATTGTGCTGCATCTACTGCCAGGTACTCCAAATCAGCGACCTCAGTGGTCATTAGACATCGTGAGAGAGCAGAATGGGGCGCTTCGAGGAACTCACGGACTTCGAACGTGGTCAGCTGACTGGAAGTCATACGTATGTACGCTAGATTTCAACACACCTAACCATCCATAGGTCCACTGTTCCCGATGTGATAGTGAAGTGGAAACGTGAAGGGACACATACAGAATGAAAGCGTACAGGCCGAACTCGTCTGTTGACTGACAGATACCACCGACAGTTTAAGAGGGTTGTAATGTCTAATAGGCAGACATCTATCCAGACCATCACACAGGAATTCCAAACTGCATCAGGATCCACTGCAGGCACAATGACAGTTAAGCGGGAGTTGAAGAAACTTGGATTTCATGCTCATAAGCCACACATCACGCCGATAATTGCCAAACGACGCCTCGCTTGGTGTAAGGAACTTGTTCGTTGGACGATTGAACAGTGGAAAAACGTTGTGAGGAGTGACGAATCACGGTATACAGTGTGGCGATCCGATGGCAGGGTGTGGGTATGGGGAATGTCCGGTGAACGTCATCTGCCAGCGTGTGTAGTGCCAACAGTAAAATTCGGAGGCGGTGGTGTTATGGTGTGGTCATGTTTTTCATGGAGGGGGCTTGCACCCGTTGTTGTTTTGGTGGCACCATTACAGCACAGGCCTACACTGATGTTTTAAGCACCTTCTTGCTTCCCACAGTTGAAGAGCAATATGGGGATGGCGACTGCGTCTTTCAACACGATCGAGTACCTGCTCATAATGCACGGCCTGTGACGGAGTGGTTACACGACAATATTCCTGTACTGGACTGTCCTGCACAGAGTCCTGACCTTAATACCACAGAATACCTTTGGGATGTTTTGGAACCCGGAATTCGTGCCAGGCCTCACCGACCGACATCGATGCCTCTCCTCAGTGCAGCACTGCGTGATGAATGGGCTGCCATTTCCCAAGAAATCTTCCAGCACCTGATTGAACGTATGCCTGAGAGAATGGAAGCTGTCATCGAGGCTAAGGGTGCGCCAACACAGTATTGAATTCTAACAAAAGGAAATTTGGAAAACTCATCAAATTAGCACTCGAAACTATTTCGAGGAAATATAAAAAACCTAGAGCTAAACCGTATGAAGCAGAATTGGCTGACGCTAAAATGGTGATGTGTGACTACCTAATATGAAACTACAACTTTTTTATTCAAGCAGACAAAATGGTAAATAGCTAAGTGATTCTAAATAACTATAACACATGTGGAACATAGAGCTTAAGGTCAACGACCTGCAGTTCTAGAGATATGTAACAAATTCATTTGTCAAATCACAAGTTCAGGAGTGAAAAAAGACATCGGAAACTACCTTATTGATATTATAAAGTGTCCGGACATGCATCCGCGAGAAATTGTAACGTCTTCCTTGACAAAAGAGCACAGTACTACCAGGCTGGAGGCTAAAATATACAGCTACAGTGTGCATTGTGTGTTTGCCTTGTGAAAATCTGTGTAAATGTTATAAACGCTAACAAACGGTAATTACAATGTGTGCCTCTGTGCTCTGTTCACATTACGTCCATATGGAGTCAACCAACGTAGCCCACAGAACAGATGCTGCGCGGTGTTTACAGTGTTCTGCAGTATGTTTACTGGGGTAATTAGTATATCGGAAAATTGACAGGTGCGCAGGTCAACCTTCCAAACAATCAAAACAGAGAAAAGACTGAATATTGTTTTAATTATTTACCTGTAAACTATGTAAAAATTCCATCTAAGACGATATCACAAAAGTATAATATTAAAGCAAAAGAAAGATTTTTATCAATCTAGCACATGGTTTTACACAGTACCATTTTAAAAGTTCTAGTAAGAGAAAGGCTAGGTTGAAATGGGCGTGACGCATTCCTTTAAAACACACTGTGTTATTACAATTTCGACCTCCACAAATAATTTTAAGACCCCCCACTAACGATTTCTTTATTAGAATTTTCAGATCCAAAACCTCTAGTAAATGTTACTTACAACGATTTCTCACACAATTATAATAAGACAGAATTTTAAAATACTTAATTGTAATTGATGAATGGTATAATGTTATGTCCTGTTTACCCATGTTAGAAAAACAATATAAACGATTTTGGAGAACGCACGCTTTTAACCATGAAATATTTTAACTGAACAGTGTGTTGTGATACACCCAAATAATGTAGAACATGCTATTATCCATTTCTAGAATAACCGCTACTGCCAGCAACACCGATAACATCATTTGACTGAATATTACAATTGGAAACAGTTCTCGGTTTTCAAATGGGTTACTCCCCAGTAACTTCAAGCAGCTACTACCCAGTTAACATTGCTTGCATTAAGATGTTGTCAGTACCCAGGCACAGCAGCCGCACGAAAGCATCAGCCAAGCCATTCAGTAGCGCCCAACAAATTTGGACACCAGAGCGCAAGCTTCGGCGCAAGTTAGTAGACAAATGACACTAATCTTTGACGGTAACCGCCACTCTCACCGCTACGGACCATGTAGATGACTCTGTAGCAGTACGGCGAGTGGCGTCCTGCAGGAAGAGCCTGTCGAATAGTCGACACTTCCCGGCTGAAGGCTCAGTTAAGAAGACAACTCCTCTGACATGCCGACTTCCCCAGTAAGAAGCAGCTGGTACTTCCGGTGCCGCATTGCAGCAAGCCCAGGAGAAGCGCACGCAGGAATTCAAGTAATCGCAACTTGTGACTACTTCAGATTGGCACATCCTGCCCCACAATCTCAAGTTCGTGGGGAGTAAACCATGGCTGAAACTTCGCACTTGTACATTAACCACAAATTCTTAGTTTCACCTTACAGTACAAGGTAGTGAGGAAACAGTTCCATACATTAGTCTTTGGTTGAGAAACTATCATACTCTCCGAGAGAAAAAGAAAATTCATAATCTGAATACTTGGGGTAGCACAAGTTCACCCAGTTACTGCACAAATCCGAGGTCACAACCGTGCAGTTCATAACGCTAAATCAACCAGTATGAGTCTACATTCTTATTTAGGTACATCATCTTTCACATAAGGTTCAACTACAGATATACGCTTTCTACAAACCCTTCTGTTTTTGGGATTCCTCATCAGCAAGGTGACGAGGGTGTCGAAACAAAATCCAGGTATATCCCACAACCTGGGCAAAAGCTTTACATTAATTTGATCTGCCCCACGATCTGTCGCGTCAGGAGTTTTCACCCAAAACTGATCCTTTGGTTTCAGCGAGACCAGCCGTCTTCAGCATTGTAACTTTTTTTTTTCTCATGGGATACCCCCAAGCTATTACGGGCGCACTCCCAGATAGGGCAGATTTGTCATGTAGAATGATCATGGCTGCCCTCAAATTATGATTCATTCATTTCACCAGCGAAGAGTTTGTATAACAGGACATGGTTGTACTATAAGTTACCCCTACTTAAAGGCGGAAATTACGAAACGCAGCACGCCCAAGGGTGCCAAATACACGTCACCTTAGGGACGTTCGTGTGGTAATATTACTAGTTGGAAGCAACCAGCAGAAGTGTGCGAACGCGTCTGCGCAAACGAAGACATACCAGTTACCTCCTCTGTGGAATGTGGGAGCGATCCCACATTATGAACATACAATTTTTGCATAGTTTCAGTAGCAACATCAGAAGACAGAAACCCTCGTCGCGTATTCAACGCTTGTTTGCTGATCCCTCAAATATTGCACTCTAGCACCAACTCCTTGGTCCGTTATCCATGCCATTCCAAACAAATATTTATCTAATTTACATGTGCGTTATGAACACTCACAAATGACCTGTGACCGGAGTTTCATGATAATAGTTGAACACTACAGAATCCATGTCTCCCACAGCAAGTTTTTCTCACTTTACTTCTCCCATACAGTGAAACACAATACATTTCTCTTCAAACAACAGGGCCTGACGACTTTTTCATTCCCTATCCCTTCCTTAATGCTACTCAGCTGAGAGTCCCCATCCTTTTGTATGGCAACATCCTTAAACAGATGTGGGAAACCACTGAGAATGGTACAACTTTAACTATCTAATGACTCCAGAGTGACCTCTCCAGGACGTTCATCATCATCCAACTGTTCCTGCAACTCCTGATAAAATATTCGGCTCAGTCCATCTGCCATGAGATGTTGCGAGACACTGCTACGTCTGACTTTAAACTAAAATGCTGAAATACATACAACCCATCTAGTGGCTCGTTCCATCCGTGATCTCTCTAATGGGAGCTACATGCTAAAGGAAAATTTTGACTAAAAATTATTAAATCATCACTCAAACTTATAATCAGACTACACCATATCCAAGATACTGGACAGCACTGCTGCCCCCGTTGACAGCCCAAACAGAACTTTATCATACTCTTAAAGCGTCCAGTCACTAGCAAAGGCCATGAAAGACTCTCACTCGTCCGCAAGAGGGGTTTGGTAATAGCCCGGTTTAGGTCAAAGTACGTAAAGACATTTGTCCTTAGGAATCACGAGAAACATGAGTGCAAATCAGAAAGGTGTATAGAATAAAGGATTTCCTATTCACTAAGTGCCGATAATCAACAACATGAAACCTCCCCCCCCCCCTCCCCACATGACTTGGGCAGCGCAAAGATAGTAGAGGAGTAAAGGGATTTGGATGTCCTAATAACACGCCTCAGGTAGCGTTTCATCAGTAGTGGCTCGCAACAGTTTCATTCAAAGTGGTGACTTAAGTTTGGTACAACCATCAAATATAGATATGGCCAAATTAGGACTGATACCCACAAACAATGTTAATCCACAAGTCTTAAGAAAAAGATCGAAAGTGTAAAAAAGACTTAGGCCATTTCCCATTAAAGAAATTACTCCTTTAAGTGCAGTTAATGAGTTAGGTGTATCAAACATAAAACTGGAAATGGAAGATGTCGAATTGCAAAAACTAAAACTGGAGTATATGGCGATAAAAACCGTCACAACAGATGAATATAAACTGCCAATGGAAAAAGAAGAATCTATTGCAGATGTACAGTCAAGCTTTATATATTACTTTAACAAAATGTATGGAGAAATCTTGGTACAAGTGGAGAGTGTAAGATATCTACATTTACTGTTAATAACATTGCTAAGAGGTCCTGTTCTGGAGTACTGGCCAAAAATGAGGGATTCTCTCGGTTTATAAAGCTTCACTACCATTTCGACCAGCTTAACAAGGATGATTACATCGTATCTAAATGTGGTGGACTGGACATTGTGCATCTAGCGACAGATTAATCTGCAGAGATTAAAACGGATGCAAAAAGTACATTTAATGCATATTCTTTTGCAAAAGCTGTAAATTTATACAGAAATTCCACTAGAGTGTATAAGGAAAGAGCTGTTAGCGCGCACACAGGAAGGTGCGGAACGTTTTAACAATTGTACCGAAGGAAATAAGACGCAAAATTAAATTCCCAAATGTTCTCAGCTAGAAGAATTGCAGGAAGGAACAGAAATAGTTCCCAAAGTGATGAAACAGATATTTTACAATAAAAGAATTAGATAAATGCCAGAACTTGAGAACTTATCTTCTTACTTATCAAATTACTGGCTGGATACCGAAATATATGTTTCTAATGTAGATTTAAATTATAAGTCAAAAACGAAATTGAATAGCGCTAAAACTATACCAAGCAAACACAAAGAAAGTGCTGTTTCCTGTGTGTAAATGAACAGTATATACAAAAATTAATAACGTTTCAGTACAATTTATTTGTTTCTCATCTTATACTCTACCAAGAACCCTAAAAATCCTTCTGTTCGCATTGACCTACATGTGTCTTTTTGGTGGGGGACCTTAACATGCAGTTGATACGAGATAGCTGAAAGCGCGGTAACACCCATTTGTTAACTATATGCATATGACATGCACAATATCATCAAATGAAAAATGACATCATGACCCTTTCTTGAATAGGTCTACGTTGTTTCGGAAGCTCGTTCTCCCCTTGCTACTTACACAAAAATATCAACCAATTCAGTCTGTTGATAAAAGTGCTAATTAAATAAAAGGTGAGGGCATCACACCCTGAAACATGGTTATGAAATTTTTGTGAATATGTTCTGTAATCAGGGTTAACGATTCTGCAAGTGGAACTGCGGTAAATAACGACACAACATCAAAACTAACCAGAAAATTCGGGTCGCTGTGTCTCATAATCTTCAGCCTCCATCTGGGATTAGGGTTTCTGGGATGTCAGTTGCTAGTGGCTTCAATCCTGATAAAATGTGTAAGCCGACACTCGCAATAGTTTGCTCTCACAGCCAACGGTCCTGTTGCCCTGTCGACCAGAATTTGTTGCACAACTTACAGAAGGAGCAGCAGTAGTGTGGCAGTTCTTACATAATGATTTTTCCGTGTACCAGTGCGTAATTGACTAATCCTACGGGTATATATGAAAGTGGAGCGAAGGACGGTCAATCTTTACGGCTCGTTCAGAGTATGGCTAAACAGTTCATAATAGAAATACTAGGAGGAGATAAAGTTCGGTTGCTGTTGAATTCCCGTAACTAAAACTGTGGTTTCTTTCCTAGTGCCAGTATTCGGTACGACCATGACACCACTCTTATCTGTCGGCAACTCGCATTGGAAAATGTTTCCAATTATTACAGGCTTTAATCTGAATATTCTGGACGTTTACATTTAACACAAGTAGCCAGTTCATCGCTCAGCAAAATAGAACTACTCTGAATGACGACTATGAAATTCTAGCTTACAGGATAAAATCACGAAACTTGTACGTCTATTTGGAGTGAACCTCGGTTGAAATGATAGTTTTTCTTAAGTACTTCATTGATACAGATCGACAAACAATCCATAGTTGTAAGTAACCTCACGCTACGGATTCTTTCACTAATTCGCAGTTGCATTACCTTTGAATCTCTTCCCCATTACTCCATTCACAATGAGGGGCTTAAATCCTATCGTGCAATACACTCAAGCGCCGAAGAAACTGGTATAGGCATGGGTATTCAAATACAGACACATGTAAACAGGCAAAATACGGCGCTGCGGTCGACAAAGACTATGTAAGACAACAAGAGCCTGGCGCAGTTGTTCGATCGGTTACTGCTGCCACAATGGCAGGTTATCAATATTTAATTGAGTTTGAACGTGGTGTTATAGTCGGCGCACGAGCGATGGGAAACACCATCTCTGAGGTAGCGAAGAAATGGGGATTTTCCCGTACGACCATTTCACGAGTGTACCGTAAACATCACGAATCCAGTAAAACATCAAATCTCCGACGTCGCTGCGGCCGGAAGAAGATACTGCAAGAACGGTACCAACGACGACTGGACAGAATCGTTCAATGTAACAGAAGTGCAACCCTTCCGCAAACTGCTGCTGATTTTAGTGCTGGGCTACCAACAAATGTCACCTTGCGAATCATTCAACGAAACATCATCGATGAGGGCTTTCGGAGACGAAGTCCCTCTCGTGTACCCTTGATGGCTGCATGACACAAAGCTTTACGCCTCACCTGGGCCCGTCAGCACCGACGTCGGACCGTTGATGACTGGAAACATATTGCCTGCTCGGACTAGTCCTATTTCAAATTGTATCGAGCGGATGGACGTGTACGGATATGGAGAAAACCTCATAAACGCATAGAACCTGCTTGTGAGTAGGGGACTGTTCAAGCTGGTGGAGGCTCTGTAATGGTGTGGGGCGTGTGCAGTTGGAGTGCAGTGGAGTACGTCTAGATACGACTCTGCCATGTGACACGTACGTAAGCATCCTGTGTGATCACCTGCTTTCATTCATGTCCATTGTCCATTCCGACGAACCTGGGCATTTCCAGCAGGATAATGCGACAGAATTGATGCAGAATAGTTCCAGGAACACTCTTATGAGTTTAAACACCAAACTCCCCTGACATGAGCGTTATTGAGCATATCTGGGACACCTTGCAACGTGTTTTTGAGAAGTGACCTCCATCCCTTCGTACTCTTACGGATTTATGGACAGCCTTGCAGGTTTCATGGTGTCAATTTCCTCCAACACCACTTCAAATATTAGTCGATTCCATGTCACGTCGTGTTGCGTCATTTCTTCGTGCTCCGGGGGCCTACACGGTATTAGGCATCTGTACCAGTTTCTTCGGCTCTTCATTCTCAACATTTAGTCTAATTAATGGGCTCTATAAGCGCTAACGCTGTAATGAAGTCTACGCAAAATCCATCTCAGAAACTGGTTATCGCAGAAGGAGCTTTTACGGGTGTTGAGAACATTAAACGGCGGTTACGCCTTTTATGTTTTCTAATTGTCAGCGAGTAGAACAAAAACGACTGCAGTGACGTTCGAACTAAGCGCGCAAGCGTCTCTGGAATGTAACTCTAATGGCAATCAAAGGTATGGAAATCGCGTAAAAATTACTCGAAACAAAATGATACGTTGTAGCTGACCAAGTCGTTCGCGCAGTCGCTGTGACAACGTGCAGCCTATGGCAAGTGCAGCTGCAGAACCAGTTATTTAGCAACAGCAGAGTAAGAGCAAATTAACACGTGATTCCGATCTGTGTTGAAGGTTCCTAGCGGCTGCAGTCAGCAGTCCGAAGGCTGTTTGGCGTGTGCAGAGATATCTACGTTTGCAGCCACAGGTGTCAGTCGTAACATTGTCCAAATCCGAGTGTCGAGTTCCTGCCGCTCGAGATTCCTTTATCAATGTGTGAAGCTGTTAAGGTTCAACAGAGACTATAACTAAGGCACGCGAGACAGGCTACAAAATGCACCTTATACTACGAAGTCGATCTACTCTAAGTTTACCATCTTTGATATGATTTTATAACCTAGAAAGCCCTAGATGTTGTTCCCTGTCTGCGTATCCTGGTTTGGGACTATCTGTGGCAGCTTGCGTCGTCAGCTAGGACCACTGAGGTTCTGTTCTATTTAGTATCTTAGGCCTGAAAAACTACTAACGGTCACCACCATGAGTCATTCCTGCACAACCAGAAACTTCCAACCACCGAAGGCTATGTGAAATGCCTCATCTGTATGCTTCTTAACATAAGATTAATGCTATGGACTTCTGCCAACCTTTCATCATCCACTGCATTACTAATTTTCCAGTAATATGTTTCAAAGACTTGTGACTGGACACCTGGTAGACATATGCCTAACGAGTTTTTAAAATCTACTCGCATTTGCCCAACCATTCCTGTTAGAAGTCTCTGATCCTTCCCGACCCTTCAGTTAAAAATTAAGATCCTGTCTGTGATGCTCTGATATTGATTGAATAAAACTGTGTGTCAGTTATTCGTAAATTTCATCGATCTATTCTATCTGCTCTGTAAGTGAAAACACTTAAGCACTTTGCACTCCATAACGTCGATCGAGAAAGGATTAGACTGAGTTCACCTACCGAATGTGAAATGTAGGTGGCGTAAGCTTTCTATCCTACTACAGTTCTTCCACATTTACGGTTTACAAAAAAAAAAAAAAAAAGGAGTTTGATATACTGGTCCCAAGACAAACGGATTTTAATTTCATGACATGCGTTGAATTTATTGATGGTAGAGGAGTGGCGAATAATATGTGCAAAGTGAGGAGGAAAGGGAAACACATAAAGGCCTAATCAAAAAAATGTTCAAATGTGTGTGAAATCTTATGGGACTTAATTGCTAAGGTCATCAGTCCCTAAGCTTACACACTACTTAACCTAAATTATCGTAAAGACAAACACACAGAGCCATGCCCGAGGGAGGACTCGAACCTCCGCTGGGACCAGCCGCTCAGTCCATGACTGCAGCACCCTAGGCCGCTCGGCTAATCCCGCGCGGCAAAGGCGTAATCACGGTCGAAGATTACCCGTTTCTACAAGTTGTTGTTTTCTTTTCGCTTTACTTAAGAACGTTGTTGAAATATCTAAAAGAGTTACCGATTTACTTCCTTGTTTTCAAAGGGGTCTAAGCACTATGGGACTTAACATCTGAGGTCATCAGTCTCATAGACTTAGAACTACTTATACCTAACTAACATAAGGACATCACACACATCCATGCCCGAGGCAGGATTCAAACCTGCGATCGCAGCAGCAGTGCGGTTACGGACTGAAGCGCCCAGAACCGCTCAGCCGCAGTGGCAGGCTCCATGTTTTCGATTATAGTGTCTCGTCTTCAAACTTTTCTTGCAATACAGCAAAATTTCAGCATCTGACGACAAATTTTATGTTCCATTTTGTAATGGGTGATTATTAACACGCCTAGCTGCAAACCTCTTGAAACGGAAGTGAAATGCAATAGGAAGTTATTGGTGCATTGGCACTGACAGAGTGAGGTCAGAGGGTGTTAGGCTGAAAATTTGGCTATGTCGAGGTGGTTACGCTTCCACAGGGCCCATTAAGAAAGCTATCGCAACTAGGGTCAAGGATTCGCGAATGACCACCAACAGATATAAACATCAATTATTCATAGCAGTGAGTTTGATCCTGTATGAGAACGGTGAGTTACCTTACGGTTGCAAGGGCAGGGACTCAATAACAGATGTAAATTACTAACCACTAATCACAAGGCTTGATTCCGATGAACGCTGCCTGTTATAGTAGTCGAAAAGCCGGTACCTCTATCACATCACGACGAGCTCACTTACCCAAAAGAATTTTCTTGAAATGTGCTCTAGTTCCTTGCATTCGTAGTGAATTGTAGTATTCTGGAGAGATAGCACACAGGAGTGAATGAAGCGAAATTTGACCTTATGATACTGTCGACAGATATTTCCCAGGAGGCTGCTGTACGTTACCGTTACATTTATGGAGTGTCATACGGAATAATTTGCTTCTGTAAATCTGCATACAGACACGAACTATTCAGTGCACAGAAGCGTGCTTTAGTTGTATCAACAACAACTTCACAATATATTTACCCTCCCACAAAGTTTCTAGTGAAGAATGGGGCGTTATTTGAAAGTAACAGAAGCGTTTATAAATACAACACTAGGATCAGAAACAGACTGACTATCGACAAATTAAGCGTGCTCTTCATTATAATGAGCAAAGGGTGTACCCACAAGTCGTCTTAGAATTTTGTGTCACTGCCTGCGTAAAAGATATTTCCTTGTAAAATAAACACACAAAGCTGTAAAAGATCTTCATTTTACTCTTATTACTCAGAAACTAGTTATGACGGAGCCAGTCTTCTTATGGCACAACGACAATAAATAAATAAATAAATAAAGACACGTATCTGTAATCTTGAAAAGGAACCCAAATAAAAATTTTAGACGTTCTGCCAGAAGATGATCGATTATGCGACAAAAATGTTTGACCATCTCTCAAGTGAATTAATACTACTGTCGATTAACAAAGGTTTTAAAAACAAATTGAAATCTTTCCTACGTGTCAACTCTTGGTAGTTTAAAATAATTTTTGTTGATTTTATGCCGCGACATTTAATAGTAAAAGATATATACATACATAAAGAAACCAAACAGTCAAAACTATAATATATATGAGTATAATGCTTAGTCCATCAGAGGTCGATGACTAAATATTGTCTGTAAATATTAACTTTTTAACACGGTCTTTTTCTGTATGCAAGTATATCTCACTGGACATTTATCTTTCATTGAAACCACTCTCACAATAAAGAATAAACTGAACAGCACTCAATAGAAGAATATCTTACTGGATAGACTGTATGCGATCGGGTTACATTTACCAAATTTTGCTCAACATTAAGATTAAAAGAAAAAGCTCTAGTTTTGTAAATGGCTAGCTCATAGCCATGTATGCACAGAGAAAATGTATTACATTTGTGAACCTACTAAGACGTTCCGCTAGATGACAAATTGTCGCCAATATGATTAGCGGGATATGTAAAAAAGAATAAATCTATAATTTCTTAACGAGAAATCACATGAATTAGCTGATGCAAACATTGGAATTGAAATATGTTATATGAATCAGAGAAATAAGGTCCTAGGTAGTGATGCGTGTTGCATCTTTCATTTAGCAAGAAGTGGTTCAAGAGCACGATAACAATTCAGGGTGAAAGGTTGTCAGTGGCGACAGCCTAATGAGCGCAGAATGTGAATTGAGAGTAAACTGAAGAAAGACGAAGTTAGTCATGAATTTTGGAAATGAGATTAACGATAAAGTTAACATCAAAATAGTGAACCACGAGTTAAACAAAGAGAAGGAATTCTGCTACCAAAATAACTTATGACAGACGAAACAAGGACGTAAAAAGCCGACTAGCACAGACAAGGAGCGTATTCCTGGCCAACTGAAATCTGCTAGTATCACCTTCGACCCTAATCTGAGGAAGAGATTTCTGATAATGTAAGTTCGCAGCACATCATTGTATGATATCGAATCATGATCTACTGGAAAATTGGAAAATACGAAGATGAAAGCGTTTAAGATGTGGTGCTGCAGAAGGATATTGAAAACTAGGTTGACTGATACGTAATGAGCAGCTTCTCCGCAGAATCGGCGAAGAAAGCAACATACGGAAAACACTGGCAAGAAGAAGGAACAGGACGATAAGACATTTGTTAAGACATCAGAGAATGACTTACACGCTACTAGAGAGAAGAGGGAGCTGCAGAGGGTAAAATCTGCAGGTATGACAGTGATTGTAGTGTATCAAACAAATAATTGAAGTCGTAGGATGGAAATGCTAGTCCGAGATGAACTGCTTGCCACAAAAGAGGAATTCGAGGCGGTCCGCACCATACCATTCTGAACATGGATGAACAAAATGTGTCTGTAAGCTAACCACGGTACAGCATTCTTTAAACCCCGAACAAAAACATTTTGTACATGGTTGGGTGTAATTAGGTCCATTATATATCGAGAATAACTCACATACGTTCATGAAAGTTATTCTCGATGTCTACTGTGTACAGAAAACAGTGTGTGATGTTTAACATGTTTGAGACTTTGCACAAATGGACCATAAAAGAACTTAGTCAACTGAACAGGCCGGCCTCTGTGACCGAGCGGTTCTAGGCTCTTCAGTTCGGAACCACGCTGCTGCTGCGGTCGCAAGTTCGAATCCTGCCTCGGGCATGGATGTGTGTGATGTCCTTAGCTTAGTTAGGTTCAAGTAGTTCTACGTCTAGGGGACTGATGGCCTCAGATGTTGTCCCACAGTGCTTAGAGAAATCAACTTAACAAAGCAGAACCTTACACATCCAAAACAGTACGTAAAAATGGCAATGTACACAGAGAAAAACGCACTTGATACTGCGAATAATTTCCCGAGACGCGGCGTGTAAAATATAAATAAACAAACCCATTGTTAGGTGTGCTTCTCGCTGTATTGTAACCTCTGAGGCCAAGGCTGAGACATGGAAAGTGCAGCCAGAACATTGAGGGACCTACAATCTGAGAATCAACCGAGGAAGACAATGACTGTTGGGATATTATCCGAAATCTGTTAGCGCCGCTTCTGAAAGACGTTAATAAGCTTCGGAGGTATGCGTGGGAGCGCGAGAACACGGCGGCCTTGATCTTTGCCGCGCCCGCAACTACTGGTGGAGCTGCGGAGATCGCTAGGGCCTAACAGGCCTATGCCTGTGCCTGCCCGTGCCTGTGGCCTTTAACTGCCGCCTTGCTAATCGATGGCCACTTTTAACTGCGACATTTAACTGCTGCTTCCCATACTCGCGCGGCGAGAACGGTCGTAATAATAACAGGCTGGCTGTCAAAAATACTGTGCCTGTCAAGGGCTTCCTGTTACTCCATTTGCAACTCGGAAGATAAGCCGAAATGGAAGGCTGTCTGCCTTCTGATTAGCGTTGCTAAATAGGGAAACGAATAAAAAGTAACAGAAACAAGAAGTGCAACCCGGTTGGTGTTGCTCGTTCAAACTTAATAGCCTCTTATGGAGTATGCTGATTGGAGGGTACAGTTCTGAGAGTCAGGGTGGAATCGTATTGACAAGTCCTGTCACGTGCTTGGTTACCCTGTACTGGCTTCCGAAGAGTCTCAGTCAACAACATTTACAACCAAAATGAAAAACGCTCCTATTGTAGCACGAGAAAAGGAGAATATGTCCTAGGCGGAATTAGGGATGCAAAGGAAGACAGCTAGCTTTTCGACTTATCTCGCAGTTTCAAAGACATTTAAATAAAAACATCTTGACTTATTCGGGTTTTTCTCCTTGTTAATGTTATACCAACGTCATTTAACATAATTCATCGTGTCAAGTGAAGCAGCATGATACATGATGTCGTATAGCGCGACACATACCATCATGCTACCCAATATGGCATTTGTGGTGCAATATGACACAACGCGTCATTAAAAGTAGAATTCGTTTATCTCACTCTAGGATGCTTTCTGTTACAGATGCACCCCCTCCCTCGGCTACTTTCTATTGTCGATGTATCCACTCTCTAAGAGCACATAAATTTGTGTCTCTTTGCTAGAGAATGACTTCTGATTAGCGTTACTAAATAGGGGAACACATATAACCTAACGGAAACAAGAAGTGCAGCCCGATTTTTGTTGCTCGTTCAAACTTAATAGCCTCTGACGTATAGTAAGGGGTGTGTCTAAGTGAGCACACTGTGCTGGGAAAGTAGGATCAACTCGTAAAAAAGTGCGAATATGTCTAGATGTTTCGATTTAAATTTCTTCGAAGCTGCCAGAAAAATCGAAAAGCTAGT
Source organism: Schistocerca serialis cubense (assembly GCF_023864345.2). Lineage (NCBI taxonomy): Eukaryota > Metazoa > Arthropoda > Insecta > Orthoptera > Acrididae > Schistocerca > Schistocerca serialis. The sequence continues at coordinate 214,909,601 of NC_064639.1, read as the reverse complement.
TCCCTTCTTCCACGTCCCTAACTCTGCCCAGGACCTATTCACCTTTTTTTGTGCTACGATAGGAGCATTTTTCCTTCTGGTTCCCACTTTAACATAATTTTGACATTAGGCCGCCATAGCTTGGCAAACGATGTAGATTTTTGTTGACTGTGACGACGTCTGTTCCGATGTATGGCTCTTTGTCTTTCGAATCACATTGCTTATATCGCAGCAACGGATACAGCTTTCACAAAGCAAAAGGACGACCACTAATTACATATATTTGTCTGTCTTCTTACAAAATTTGAACCGATTCGCACAAGTCTGAAATAAAGAAGTGGCGCGCGGAAAAAACTCACACAAATGTGTTTTTTGCACGTAAAATCAGAATAAAGCTAGATTTCTGAAAGCGAGTTTTCAGTTTTATAGAAATAATATGTTTTTTATTTATTTGATTTACTTTAAATAGTTTCCACGGATTCAATTCACGTAAGAAAGAAATTTACGCACTACATGTAACTCTAATTTAAACCATCGTATCTAGAAAGCTAATTAAGATTATTAGATAGAAACAATTGCTTTGACTTTATCCATTTACTGTCTTCGCGTAAAGTTTGAATCTATTCGTACAAGTTTCATGTACAGACGCGGCGCGCGTCAAAAATTCCCAGAGGTACGTTAAACAAAGATATCTCAACAACGGATAAAGATTACTGGATAAAAGAAAATTTCATAATTAAAGGAACTAAAGAGATACCTCTGAAAGAACAGACACCACGTACGTAATTGTAAAAAAAATTCATTTCCACTTTTCCATTTGTCTACCTTCGTGCGAAGTCTGAACAGACTCGTACAAGTATAGAAGCGGCGATCTTAGAAAACCTCCCATAAAAACATGTTTTCTGCAAGTAAAACTCAAATGAATCAAGACTTTTTCAAGCGAGTAAAACTTACTTTAGACCAAGACCTGACACACCGGCGGACCAAATTTGACCATGAGTCTATCTCCTGTCCGGTGTTATTTAAGGGTGACTTGTTGATTCAAGTAAAATCCGAACGAGGGTGACTGTTTCTGCACGTAAAATGCGTTCGGTGCACATACAAATGGTGTCATCAACTGAGCACTAATTTCAGTCCGATTAAAATCTTTTACCACAGGAATTAATCGATTCGCACAATTTTCCTGGGATCCAGCTACGGTTCGTCGTTCGAACTTTGCTTAATATACTGTAACATACCTACTGTACGACAAATGTTCGAATGGCTATATAAAAGGCCGCTGGTCCGGTCCAACTGAAATACGTTTCACCCCATTTTCCTAGCTCAAATAGGAACAGAACACCAAGACCCTCCCTCTTCCCCCATCCCCATCCAACCGCGATTCTGTACGCGGTCTCTTCAGACACGTTTGTTAGAGCGCTTCCAGACGTGGATCCGACAGTGGAGGAGACGGAATCATGAGGGTCAGACATCCCCTTTAATAAAAATAGTGAAAGCGTTTGTATATACATGGTCTAGTCGCATTAAAGTAACCACCGCCTATGTCCGATGTCCACATGCACAGACTGCAGATGGCAACACTAGATGGACGGTATATAAGGCCTGTCGGAGAACGCGGGAAAGGTGCAATCGTTGTCGTAAAATGGAAACGGAACGCTTTATCTGACGTCCAAAAGGCCGTGTTCATTGACTTTCGGGCCAAAGACGGAAGAATTTCCGAAACCACTAAAATTTAAACGGCTTGCGTGCCGCCCTGGTGAATGTATACAGTGCGTGGCACAATAGTGCTGTCCAAAACGGGGACCAAGGCAACTCTGTTGCACCACGGGCCATAGGTGCGAACGACGGCTGCGGAGATGTCTGTGGGCGAACAGATGTGCAAGTGCTGAGCAGCTGACGCCCAGTTGAACAAAGGGGCTAATAATGTCTCCTTGACAACCATTTCGCAAAAGTTACTGTGTATGAGCCTCCGCAGCCGTAGCCTGGTTAATGCACCCATGCTGACTGCTGTTAATCGGCGACGAAGGCTGGAATGTGCACGCGAATACTGTAACTTGAGGCCCACTTAGGGGCGACAGGTGGCCTTTTCACCATCAGACAGATGGTCCTTGGCGTGTACAGCATGAAACGTCTGAAAGCCAACACGCTGCTACCAGATGGAGCGTTATGGGCTGGGGAATTTTTTCGTGGCATTCCCTGCTTGATCTGGTCATTCTGGAAGACACAATGGATCAAGAATACATCTATCATTTGTGTTTTGCCCAGGAACGATGGCATTAATCTAATTTTGAAATAGCTCGCAGTGTAAGTGTATGATTCGAAGAACAGCAGGCTGTGTTTGTCAGACTCCCCAGATTAAAAGCTAATCGATAAGTTGTGGGACACTTTTATCGGACTGTACGCGTCATGGACTGTCAACCAAGAAACGCAGCGCAGTTGGCCACCGCAAAGGTGTCGGCATGGCTCCACATCCCAGTCGGTACATATTTATCTTAAGGCCCACTTTTCCACAGCTGTCTGATCAATCCTTTGTAGACGATTACAATTTTGTTTGTTGGCAAGGACTGCTATATCAACTTAATATCTCTACCTAGTGAGTCTCTTACCATGTATTAGGATTACCTTCTCTTTCCAGTTAATATTTGGACATAACCACCCCAGGGATTGCTATAAATAGTTTTGGGGATATAGGGTCATCTTGCGTTTCTCCTCTTAAAAGGGAAAATTCCCTCTTTTGTATTCATATTCTGACGGAAACCATCGAGGTGTCCTAGATGTTACATTGTATGTGTATGTATATTGCTTCCACACTTTGTTGTGTCCGTACCTATATAAAAGCTCCGGAGCTGACAGACTGAAAGCATTTTCAAAGTCTATAAAAGTTAGGCATAGTGGCATTTCATTTTCATTGGCTCGACTAATTACTTCACACAGGGTGTATATATGGTCAGTTGCACTACAACCACTGTTTAAACCTCCTTGTTCTTTGGTTTCTTCGTTATCTACAACAGAGCTGATGAGATTTATCAACACTTTAATAAAAAGGTTGTAAATGACGGAGAGTAAACTGATGGGACGCTAATTCATTAAATAGTGAATACTTCCTTTTTCTTGCATCTTTGCTCCGTTAGTATAAAAGCAGTAAAGACTTTAGCCAGACTTTTTTCTGTTTTTTCGTCATTTCCAGAGTTCACAGCTAACTTTCAGTGACAAAAATAGCTCAAAACCGAGAGCTTTTTAGGGTTCCGTACCTCGATCGGCACAAAACGGAACACCTATAGGACCACTTTTGTTCTGGCGTAACCGCAAGCGCCGGAACGAAGAGGAAGAAGACCAGAGAAGGTGGTGAGGCGACGTCAGCCAGTAGTGCCCTAAGCAGGACGTGACCACGACAGGAGCGGCACCTTGCCAAAGTGATTGTAAGCGCCACTCCTGCCAGCCTCGGCCGCACGTTAGTGGACAGTATTCGCAGAGTATTAACACGACCTAGCAGAGAGTGCTACGAGAACAGTTAGTAGTGATACAAAAACTGTGTGTCTGTCTTACATGGACATTGTCTATAGCGAAGATCATTTCTTGTTTGCATGTCGCCCATCGCTTCCGACACCATTGTGATTCCAAAGTATTGTCAATCTGTTTTATTGAAATAAAACTATCAATGTCATTTGCTTGAATTGTTGTACAGCATTTCGAGAACGCTTCATCCTTCAGGCACCCTGTACGAGACGATTGGGTGACATCCCACAACTTTGCTGTCTGTCTGTCTATCCATTTGTTAAGATCCCTCTATCTTAGGAACAGGAATAGCCATCAATTTGAAATTTATCTCTAATACAATGATGTACGGTTCCTTGGTGTGTAAAGAAATGGAAGCTACTAAGTCATTACAATCAAAAGTTACGGCCATTTATATCACATATTCTGACACTCGCAAAATCGCTAATCAAAACCTGCAAAACCTGTAGAAGAAATATGTTTAAACATAATTAAGCTTTTACAGAACCCCCAGGGTACGAGTCCTACTCGCAATAGCCTTTTTTTTTTCAGGTATGAAATTCCGGAACGTTAGCGAAAACGACAGAAAAAAGACGGCGTCGACCCTCCCCCCTTACTCACATGCTCGCGTAGACAGTCTACAAACCTGGGTTCACAATCGCAGTGCCAAGTGAAATACTCACGATGTTGTGTAGACACTTCTATTTTATATCGTGTAAGTTATGACGTTGGAAAAGTTATAAGAGTTTGTTGCTGTTATAGTTCTTACATGAACTGCATGACACATGTACTTCTCGAATATTTGGAAGTATGCTTTTTGACAGATTAGATCTCTGAATTTCAGTACATTGGGCGTTATGCTAAAGTGATGTACTAAGCATTGATATAACAAAGTATTATAATATATTTTATATACTTCATTGTTATTAAACAATGAATTATTGTGATATACAAACAACTGCATATTTTACTGTTATTATTATCAAAATCGTAGACATTTAGCCATGTTAAAAGCAGTGATGAGGGCATGCCATAGTCCTACAGTGGGGGAGGGGGGGGGGGTGGAATAGAAGAGGCTTTCTGTTCTTTTCGGGCTGTTTTTGAACAATGACTTGGGCCTACTCATTCCTATTACTGTAAACCAAGATATTTGTTTCAATATTCTCTGCGTATAAGCGTTATACTTCTCTTTATGTTTGTAATTACACTGCTTGACAATTGCTAAGGGAGAGAAACATTGTTGGACAGGATTAATCACAGCCATTGACGACCGACACGAAACACAAGACTATCTATACAGTTCCGTACGAGGTACTGCTCTTTAGGACATGTAATTCTGCAAAATAAGTAGCATATTGGAATTACATAACGGATACCGCACAATCATTAACATTATTAACGAGAAAAGCAGTTAGTTTTGAGAATGACCTTAACTCTAGATTAATAACCAGATATGATTCCAATTTGCAAGTGGCCTTTGCTTACAAATTCATGAATGCAAAACAACTCAATGTACGGAATGGAACCAGTTCAAGCAGTTCATACAATTTTATTGACATTTCCTCGTATTTTCATTTTTTGCTTCGTCAAAGTGAAACAAGTGTCGTTATAATTTCTAAATATGCATTTAGAAAATAAATATAATTTGTCCCGTCAGTCGAATAAAACATGGTTCTAATTAACCAAACCGTGGGTTACATATGTTTCTAGAAGACATTTCGTAATGACGTCATGGATTTGTTACAACAATTGATAACTGAAAGTCCTCGTTTGAAATCTCTTTTCTTACCTCAGCTGCTGTGTTACATGGTGGGCGCCTTAAGTGTCCCGTATAGACTACCAGCCATACTGGACGGAAAAACGCAAGGTAATGTCAGCAGTCGAAATATCCCTGACTTTTCTAAAAACTACACCGTTACTGATCTCAGTACCTGTACTGGCAAGTTCCCAATTTAGGGAAGGACTCTAAATGCGACAGGTAATAAAATACACTGCTCTCTGAAACAAAACTTATAAGAAGCGGAAAGAACGAACCGTATGAAACTAAACTCTAGACTGACTTGTCATCACGTACGTTATTCATAATCGGAAGATCTAGAAATTAACGTTTTCGTACAGGCTGGCCAAAATAAGACTGCTCCGGAATGTATTTAGTTGCCTGTCTCGTAATTAACCCTTGTTAAAGAAGAGCAGAAGTGCTCGAGATAGAAAATGCTGGAAACCGTGATTTTTTGCATCAACGCGCTGCCGTTAAATGCCTGTGCATGCACATCTTTTCCATGCCCTGTCCCGAGTACTTCGCCGTGTGATTACGTTTGAGTGAGAGGACCAGACATGATAATAGTTGCAGTGGCCGTCGAGTTTCTGTTTGTTCTGCACATCTACGTCACCCATTCCCAGACAACTAATGAGCATTCTGTAGTGTTCTCAGTGGACTGTTGTGAATGTCGTAGCCAATGCGAGCACTAAACTTGATCTCAGCCACTTATTGAGTGAATTTTTGTTCTATTTGTTGCGGCTAATGGTGGTGGTTAGCGACAAATTCTGCACAAGCAAGCGAAAGACATAATTTGCAGTATACACGCTTTCTTCAACCGCAGAGCACGTGTATGCGCTTACCGCAACCTTCGCCTGGAACAGGCAACAATGGAATTACCACCCGTGTCTCGAGCTGCGCGAACCGCCATCGGTCGTGGGTCAGACAATAGTGACTAGCCGAATAGAACACAAAATGGTGCTGACAGCAATACAGCGTTTATTCATTGTCGAGTGTTATGTGAAGTACAGTTTGTAAACAACGCGTGAAGAACTGTTTGCACAAATGGTTAACTCTGAAAATAGTCAAAATATCCACGGGTGTGCTGCCGGTCTACAGTGTCCAACGGGCACAATATTTCGGCGATTATACATGTCGCCATCATCAGGTGAACTGACGGACTGAGCTCCTGTGAACGTGCCGGCACGGAGATCCGTACGCTATGGCTGCTCAGAGGGAACTGGGTTCGGTCGCGGCGGCGGCTGATTTAAATACCCTCCGCCCGCGGCGCGCTCCCTCCGCCGTCCGCGCCCCGCGCCACGGTCGCGCGGTGGAACAGATTGCGACGGCGTCTGAGATGACGTCGGAGTGATGGCTCTGTCCGCCGTGGTCGTCACAACTATACGTTTGCTCGATTTACTCTTGATTAACCCGATCGCTGGTTCCCAAGCCTTGCTAAGATTATAGCCACAGTCACGGTTTATGAGGTCGTCATTGGTGCGAATTTCGATGGCCTCTCTCACAACGCTGTCCCAATATCTCGACGTCTGTACCAGAATCCTCGTGCGGTCATATTCCATGGCGTGATTTTCCGACAAACAATGTTCAGCGACCGCCGACTTGCTCGGATACATCAGACGAGCGTGCCTCTGGTGTTCACGGCATCGATCCTCGACGGTACGCATCGTCTGACCAATATACGACTTGCCACATTGACACGGAATCTGGTACACGCCGGCCTTCCTCAAACCGAGGTCATCTTTGGCGCTCCCCACCAGTGCACGAGTTTTATTTGGAGGACAAAACATAGTCCCGACCCGGTGTTTCTTCAGAATGCGAGCGATTTTCCCCGAGAGTGCGCCTGTGTATGGAATAAATGCAGTGCCTACCTCCTCCCTCGTGACTTCATTCATCTCAAGAGGTTGTGCTGCAGTGGTTGGGCGGAGAGCACGTTGAATCTGCCACTCTGAAAATGTTTTGGCAAAACCTCCATAAAAGTCATCCATGAAAAATGTAGTGGCAAAATTGGGTCGGAACGGGCTCTTTAGCGAATAAAAACCGTAACTATCGTGAAAGAGTTCGAGTGAAGAAAAGCATTACGCCAAGTCCGACGAAATCTCAAATCTGTTTATCTGTGCAAATGACAATCATCGGATCGTCGTGTCAAAATATTATCAAAAAGGAGCCGCATTTTTATCCTTATAAATTTGCTGCTGTGCATGAGTTAAAGCGTCCAGATAAATATTCGCGTATTGAGTTCTACCAGAGGTTTCTGAATAAAGTGGAATCGGGACTTTTCGATTTTCAGTTTTTTATATCTTCAGATGAAGCCTTGTTCAGACCCTCTGGGTATATGAAATCACAGAACATATGCTATTATACATCAGAAAATCCCTATCAGTACTTTGAAGAGTGGGTTTCATAGTCTCAAGATTTGTGTACGATGCACAAGTGTCCGTATCGCAACACGTTTCTTTAATCGAACTGGTAACAGTAACCAGTATGACCAGAAATTCTTTGATCCATGTGTGGATCAACATAGGCGGCCGAACGCCTGTATGGATAGTTTTACCAATACTGAGCAGCAGCACACACCGCCTTGACGACGTTGCGACGATTTCATGAGGTGTTTGTTAAGGAGAGGTCAATCACTAGAGGCAGTGCAATCTCTTGGCCACCTCGATCGCCCTATCTCGCTCCTTCCAATTTTTAACTGTGGGGGTAAATCGAAGGGCCAGTTGTACTCAAATGATATCACATTGTAAGCCGTACATCAGAACAACAAAAAACGCTGCTACTGTTCTCCCCCAGACAGGGATGCTACGTGTGTGTCGCAGTTTGATAAATCGAGCACAGCGCTGCATCGGCCTCATTGGTGGCCATTTCCAGCGTCCTCTCTAACAAAAGTCAGTCTTGTGGCAATTTTATTGTAATGATTTCCCGATCCAGATTGTTTTGTCACCCTTTAGTTCTGTGTTTTTTATGCCACGTAGATCTTATGTTACCGATTCATTGCGCTCCCTGTTCCACTGAAGAGTGGTTACCATCGTCAATTTCTGGCTGGAATGATAGATGTACAGGGTGTCACTCAAATAATTAATCAGACATATTTTCTCTGGTGTTTCGGCAGATAAATATCTGCCGAAACACCAGAGAAAATATGTCTGATTAACTTTGCTTTTGCAATGTGTAGCTAGGATTATTCCAAAGAAATACTGCTCTTCACGTCTTTCAGAAGACGACCAGTGTTGATGGAAAGCGGAATTTTCCCTGGCCATTCCAAACCATAGAGTGGATCCGTATTAGTCAACATTGTCAAAAGCTTTGTCTAAGTCTGCCGGCCGAAGTGGCCGTGCGGTTAAAGGCGCGGCAGTCTGGAACCGCAAGACCGCTACGGTCGCAGGTTCGAATCCTGCCTCGGGCATGGATGTTTGTGATGTCCTTAGGTTAGTTCGGTTTAACTAGTTCTAAGTTCTAGGGGACTAATGACCTCAGCAGTTGAGTCCCATAGTGCTCAGAGCCATTTGAACCACTATGGGACTCAACTGCTGTGGTCATTAGTTCCCTAGAACTTAGAACTACTTAAACCTAACTAACCTAAGGACATCACACACATCCATGCCCGAGGCAGGATTCGAACCTGCGACCGCAGCGGTCACGTGGTTCCAGACTGAAGCGCCTAGAACCGCTCGGCCATACTGGTTACTCTTCGTGCTCTGCGGTCTCTCTTAATGGATATCGATAAAACCAATATCCACTAAACTAACGCGGGACCACTCTATAGAATGGCCAGGTAAAATTCCGCTATAAAAAATTTTTCTGTAACTGGTAACAAACCGACGCTTTCTGTTGACAATGAGTGTGTTATGAAAGATGTGATGAACATTGTTTCTTTGGGCTGACTCCAGCTACACATTAAATTGCAAATATATGCCGAAATACCAGAGAAAATGCTCCTGACGTTTCTTAGGAGACACACACTGTATAGTTCAGAAGACGGATTTGCGAGTGCCGTTTCCCTTGGGAGATGCGTGTCAGCATAGGGATAAATAATTCCAACAGTTGGGAAATGCCAGGTGGCAGCTCAGAAAAGACTTCCAGACGTGTCACGAGCACTTGAACCCTTAGACACAGTTCCCCCGAGGCGTTTAGGATTTGTTGGTAGATCAAAGTAGAGCGTTAGTGGAGGCCTGTCTGGACCGCACCAAGGAGTTACTTGATTCGTTGGAGCTGCTGACTCGTCCTTACCTTCACGTCTCGCCTGGCTGAACTACACTGCTAGCTATTAAAATTGTAGCGTCAAGAAAGATAACAAATAACGAAAATTCACTTTTTGTGCATATATGGTACAGAAGAAAGAACGCACGGCTAAATTCGTATTTGTTATGGAGGCATATAGGACGCGAAATGTGTGAGTGGCAATCAAATGGAAACAGCGGGACCATGGAATGGTTACATTCAAAAATAAACACCACACGCGTTAAGACAACTGTCCCGCTGAGAGACGAAGCGATCGATGCCTTTTCGTAGAACGCGGACGGCCGCTGACGGATCCACAACAGCACCCTCTCTTGCACCTCCTCATTCGACTTAAACCGGCGTCAGAGTGAAAGTTATTTACGTCAATTTGGTTTAATGTGTGAAAGTGAATCTCAAAATGAATCTTAGCTTAACGCTAACCAAATACAGTGCAATGTCAGGTCTTAAATGGCTACACAGGATAACTGAACTGGCGTGGGAGTCGGGACATTTTCCATCAGACTGGACGAAAGCAGTAATCACACCAATCTTTAAACATGGAAGCAGAAAAGATTGTAACAACTACAGAGGTATGTCTTTAATCAGCGTTGTGGGTAACCTGGTTATTAGCTGAGCTAATAACGAGCATCAAAACGGATACAGGGATTAGTGAACACAGAGCGAGACTGAATACCTTAACTCCCATATCCTCCAAAATAAGCGAAATTATATCTACTCAAAAAAGGAGATAAAAATTCGCATTTCGCCTTCCTAAGGGACTATCTTCACTTCTTCCAAATTCACAATGTAAGTATAGACAATTTGGTTTGAATTCAAAAAAAAGTATCGACAGCAGCTCAGAGATTTATACCAAATAATTTAACGAACGTCGGAATTGATCCCTCATGGTACACAAGATCGCCAAGATGGGCAATTTTTTACCTTACCTCGAAATTTAGCGCGGTCTTCAATGCGAGATGTTTACAATAGTTTCCACAACGAAATGTTATCTCGAAACCTGAAAATCCAAAGAGATTTTGGTCATATATAGACTATGCTAGCAGCAAGATGCAACCAATGCCTTCCCTGCGTGATATCAATTGAAATACCATCGATAACAGTTTTGATAATGCAGAGTCATTAACACAGCCTTCCGAAATTTTTTCCCCAAAGAAGACGAAGAATTCCAGAATTCGAATCAAGAACAGCTGGCAACATGAGTAGGTTAGAAGTAGATATCCTCGGAGTAGTGGGGCAGCTTAAATCACTTGAAAAATGCAAGTCCTCCTGTTGCGACTGTGTACTAATTCGGTTCCTTTCAGAGTATACTGATCCAACAGCTCCGTATTTAACAATCATACAGAATCGCTCGTTCGACGAAAGATTTCCACCCAAAGATTGGAAAGTAACACAGGCCACACCAATATTCAAGAAAGTCAATAGGACTAATCCATTAAATTACAGGTCCATTAAATTAACGTCGATGTGCAGCAGGATTTTGGAACATGTATTGTGTTCGAACATTTGAATTGCCTTGAAGAGAACGGACTATTGACACATAATAAACAGTAAAGACACATTTAGAAAACATCATTCTGTGAAGCATAATTATCTCTTTACTCACACGAAGTGTGATTGCTATCGACAAGGGATTACAAATTGATTCCGTATTTCTAGATTTCCAGAAGGTTTTCGACATCGTACCTCACAAGCAGCTTGTAATCAAATTGCTTGCTTATAGAATATAGAATAATATAGAATATAGTTAAACGACTGGATTCATAATTTCATTTCAGAGAGGTCACAGTTCATACTAACTAACGAAAAGTCGTAGAGTAAAACAGGAGCAATTTCTAGTGTCTCTCTCCTGTTCCTTATCTACATAAACGATTTAGGAGACAATATGAGCAGCAATCTTAGGTTGTTTGCTGACCACGGTGTCGTTTACCTTCTAGTAAAGTCATCAGAAGATCAGAACAGATTGCAAAACGATTTAGAAAACATTTATTTATGGTGCGACAACTGGCAATTGAGCCTAAATAATGAAAAGTGTAAAAAGGGGCCCTTTAAACTTCGTTTAAATGATACGTCTGAAGGCCCTAAATTCAACTAATACCTAGGAATTAGGATTATGAACAACTTGAACTGGAAAGAAAACATGGAAAGTATTGTGAGGAAAGCGAATCAAAGACTGCGTTTTATTGGCAGAACAGTTAGAACATGCAACAGATCTACTGAAGAGTCTGCCTGCACTGCGCTGTCCACCTTCTTTTGGAGTACTGATGCGCGGTCTGGGATTCTTGCCAGATAGTGTTAACGGAGTACATCGAGAAAGTTCAAAGAAAGGCAGCACGTTTTGTATGATCGAAAAATAGGGGCGAGAGTATCACAGATACGATAGAAGATTTGGGCTGGACATCATTAAAACAAAGGTGATTGTCGTTGCGGCGTGTTCTTCTCACGAAACTTCAATCACCAACTTTCTCCTGCGAATACGAAAATACTTTGTTGAGGCCGATCTACAGAGGTAGAAACGATCATCATAATAAAATAAAGGAAATCAGAGCTCGCACGGGAAGATATAGGTGTTCGTTTCTTCCGCGTACTGTTTGAGAGTGGAATGACAGAGAATTATTGCGAAGATATTTCGATGGATCCTCTGCCAGGCGCTTCACTGTGATTTACGTCCAGTTTAAGTTGTTCATAATTGTAATTCCCAGGTATTTATTTGAAATTAGGGCCTTCACACGTATCATTTAAACGAAGTTTAAGGGGTTCCTTTTTGCACTTTTCATGATTTAGGGTCAATTGCCAGTTGTCGCACCATAAAGGAATGTTTTATAAATTGTTTTGCAATCTGTTTTGATCTTCCGATGACTTTACTAGAAGGTTCCGTAGGTATCAGATCCAAAGAGAAGTGAAAAGTGAGCCGTGCTGCAGCTCGCGTTGGTGCCGTTTCTAGGTTTGTATCGTTCAGTTGGTGTAGTTACGGTTGTCGTCTTATTTTTGTGTTCATTGGCGCCACTCCATTTGCAAGCGTTGTCTGTCCACTAGTGGCAGCAGCGGCGGTTATCGATATCTATTAACGGTGGTACTATCTTTGGGGCGACGTTGTAGTGTTTCCGGGGAGTGTGAGTCAGAGGTCGGTTGGGGACGCACGAGCAGCTAGGTCCGCACAGTGCAAGAACACGCCGGGACCACTGGCGGCATCCATGCACTGCCAGATGGAAGGGTTGTCAACCAAAACCAGGAAGTTTAATCTGAGTGAATCTTAATTGAAGTAGTGAAACCTCCACCATTGTGAGATCTCGCCATTTGCTTGCGTGTTGCTGCTCGCATTGTAGCCGAGAGGAAGAGCAGCGAGTGGAGCGTTTGGGAAAGGCGAATCTAATTAGCCTTCCTCCACTTCTTATTATTAATTGTTGCATTCTATATGTTATTATTTGTGAAGTTCAACCAGTGGTATTTTTCCTGCCTAGTGGCCGCTAACGCCCCAGTTACCTGCCGTGGAGCTTAGTGTATGTTACGGAAGTGTACTTTTCCTCGCCTTACCGCTGCTCTCCGGTAAGGCGTGTAGCTCGACAGCTTCCTTGATTTGGGGGCCGGGTGTTTTTTTTTTTTTTTTTCCTTCTCTGGTAGTAGTGGTTCCCTTCTGCTTCCGGATGCTCTTAAACACCGGAGTCTGAAGACGTAGTGCTGACTGCCGGCTACAGCTTGGGTGTGTTATTCCATCGCTGCATTGGTCGTCGGAAATTAGGTAGATTCGCCAAATGATTATTGGTCATGCGTTTAAACTGCCACTAGTCTGAGTTACCGTCTCGTGAAGTGAATGCAACTCTTGGCTGCCTGTCTCATCGCTTGCAAAGTTTTGAGGAACTTTCCCAGGTCGATCCTTAGAGCAACGTAGCGGCGCATCGAAAGCTAAGTACTAATTAATTGTTTGTGTATAGTGGTTTATTTAGGAACTTTAGTAGTCTTCAACCGGTGTTGTTGGTGTTTTCTGGTGAAATAATTTCAGAAGAAATTTTTGGGAACTGCTTTCAGTTTCGTTACTGTGTCATTAGACGTTTGATTTTCTTTCTGTGTTAGTCTTTTGTTATATTCTCATTTGCTGTTGATTAGTACTGTTAATAATAGTAGTTACTTCCCTTGTAGAGTAAGTTTGTGATTATTGTAGTCAGTTTTTAACATATTCTTATAGTACTGGCGGAACTTAGATAAAGTAGTTTTCTTGTTCCAATAACTGTAAAATTTTACCATGAGTGAGAAGTGTTGGCTTTGCCGTAGCTTCGTGCGTAGTGGATTGCGGTGTGAGACTTGTTCGAAGTATTTTCACTGGGGGGAATGCAGTGGGGAAGCCAGTGGGCATTCTGGTGAGATCATCTCCTGGAACTGCAGGCTATGTAGCAAGAGTAAGTTGATAGAGGAGCAGGAGTGTAAGATCTGCGCCCTTCAGGTGCAGTTGCAAAACGCACAGGAGGAGCTAGACAGTATGAGGAGGGAGAAGGGGGTTGGGGAATGGGAGCTGGCTGTTGGCAAGAGATCTGCTAGGAGAAGGAGATTTTCAGATAGTTTTACTATTGGTGTTTGCAATAGATATGACCAACTGTCAGAGTCTAGTGGAGAGGAATCTCTAGTAGCTGTAGATGTAGGAAGTATGCAGCAGACCTCAGCAGTTACGGTGGCTAGGACAGTTGCAAAGTCTAAGAGAAAGAAGAAGGTTCTGCTGTTAGGTAGTTCTCATGGTAGAGGTGTAGGCCAGCAGTTGCAGGATGTGTTGGGGAGTGATTACCAGGTCACCAGCATTGTGAAGCCTAATGCAGGATTGGCTCAGGTGACTGTTAACATAGGGGGGTTATGTAGGGGATTTTACTAAAGGGGATCAGGTAGTGATTGTGGGTGGGGCTGATAATAGTATTGATAGGGATGGGGAGTATGACATAGATGGTGACCTGGAAAAGTTAGCCACTCAGACTGGCAACACGAATGTGCATTTCGTGGAACTGTTTCAGCGTCACGATCGGCCTCATCTTAATACAGCCGTCAAGCGTAATAACTTGAGACTTGGGGGTGCGCTGATGACAGAAGGCATGAGTCACATTTCAGTGGTGTCGGTGGAGTCTATCAGCAGGACGGGTTTCACTAGACATGGCCTGCACCTCAACAGGTATGGAAAGGGGAGGTTGGCAAAGCTTATAGGTGACAGCATAGGTGGGGGTTTGTGATTATTCATGGGAAAATTCCTGTACTAGTGGGTGTTAGAGCTGCACCTTTTTTAGACTGAAGTCAGCTGATAGGTATTCCTGCTTCATGGAAGTCTCTCTAACAAAGGAACCACTTTCGACAAAGCTTAGGTATCCGAGTAATGAGGGAATTAGTATATTTCATCAAAATGTACAAGGTATTAGAGATAAAGTTCGTGAACTGCTTATAGATATTGACTCTGAAATTATTGGTATATCTGAACACTTCTTAAATAAGGAGATAATTGAGAGGCTTCCTTTACCAGGATAAAGTTGGTTGGCAGCTTTTCTAGGAGCTCTTGCGCTGTGAGGGAGTAGCCATGTATGTGAAAAACGGTATCCCATATGAGTCAATTGATGTTTCAAAGTACTGCACTGAAAAGGTGTTTGAATGTTGTGCAGGTGTGGTTAAATTTAGTGGAGTTAAACTTCTAACTGTTGTTATTTATAGATCCCCAGACTCTGATTTCACTATATTTCACAACCTTCGATGAAAAATATAGCTTAACTCACTCCGACGTTTCGATATATCACTGCCCGATATCCCAGTCATAGCATACACATGAGAATCCCATCCGCCCCACCCCAAGTGTACTGGGAAATTCGGGTGAAAATAAAGTTAGTTCAACAATAGCCCGCCTAACAGGGACAGGGAGTAAAAGTTGTTGAAAGGAAAAATCAAACGCATTTGATAGTGGTGATCGTCACTTTATTAACTTAGAAGCTTCGTGCATATATCAACTGTCTGTAAGATAATCTATATTACAGACTCAATTTATTAAATATGATCAGTTTAATGACTCGATATGATCATGTTTACCACATACTGGTGTTTCTGTATAATACCTCTGTCAAGAAGTAGTAGCTATGCAAGATGTAACGTCGCGTTTGGTGACGACATTATTGCGCTTCAGTTAGCATTAAATTACAAAACTGAAGGTCAGTGTAAAGAATAAAGGCTTTGACAGAAAGTTACATTTACAGGGACTGAATATTACTACTTCTTACGACCAAGTAACGAGACTGAAATTATACATTAGCCTTCATCATCATAGATTTTCAGTTCATCTTAACAAGCCGCGCGGAGTGGCCCAGGGGTTTGAGGCGCCATGTCACGGATTGCGCACCCCCTCCAGCCGGAGGTTCGAGTCCTCCCTCAGGCATGGGTGTGTGTTTTCTTAGCATAAACTAGTTTAAGTAGTGTGTAAGTCTATGGACCGATGACCTCAGCAGTTTGGTCCCTTAGGAATTCACACAAACACACACACCTCACACACACATCTTAATAAACATACAACAGGCGCGCAATAGTGCACCTTGGGAACCTTTTCAAGGTGGCGGTGTAACCTGTGCTACATTCAAGTCAGGATGTAATCTGATGATGAATGGTTCAGATGGCTCTGAGCACTATGGGACTTAACATCTGAGGTCATAAGACCCTTAGAACTTAGAACTACCTAAACCTAACTAACCTAAGGACATCACACACATCCATGCCCGATGCAGGATTCGAACCTGCGACCGTAGCGGTCGCGCGGTTCCAGACTGAAGCGCCTAGAACTGCACTGCCACACCGGCCGGCGATGTAATCTGATACCAGTCATGTGCTTCAATAGCCTTCAACCATTTTGCAGCTCAAACTTCTAGGGCACTTGTATAAAATGGCGGGAAAATGAAGATCACCCATTCTCTGTGGGCATGCAAGCACCAGAATCAAAGACACCCTCCCCCCCCCGCCCCCCACAATGACCTAGGCCAATAAGATGACTTAAAAATGGCGGAAAAACAAGTCCCCCTGCCCCTTTTATTTCTAGTCCAATCGCTGAGATTCGTCATTCGATGTCTGTGCACGATTATGAAAAGGTCATCAGCGGGATCAGCTGCAGATTCATCCCCCTTGAAAAATGGCGGTAAATATTATCTTAAAATTTGATCCAAAATTACGTAATGCGCTGTGACGCTGTAGGGTGTGACCTAAAAATTGCGGGCTATTCAAAGAGTTACACTGTGCTGTTGACCCCTTCCCATTGCAGTTTACTATTTTAATGTAATTTGTTGCATTTTTTACCAATTTACTCCCAATTATCAAGATCATCAAACAAAGAGACATAAATGTGAGACTTTTACAGTTTAACAATTACCACACACATTATTTAAACAAGTAATTTATTGCTATGTACCAAGTCTATGGAGAACGTGTCCCTGTGTTATAGTTTGTTAAAAACAATGACTTTTCTCTAAGCACTCCAATGCATGAGCCCCAGCCGTTGACGTTTTTAGGTCGTAGTATTTCTTGACAGATTTTTTTCCACTTTTGAAGAACATCCTCTACGCACACATAAATACGAGACTTTAAATGTTAAACAGTTAATACAGTATGATATTTCAACAAACACATCGATTACCGTATTAAACGATTAGCACAAATATATTTATCAAATATACGCTACTGGCCGTTAAAATTGCTACACCAAGAAGAAATGCAGATGTTAAACGGGTATTCATTGGACAAATATATTATACTAGAGCTGACATGTGATGACATTTTCACGCAATTTGGGTGCATAGATCCTGAGAAATCAGTACCCATAACAACCACCTCTGGCCGTAATAACGGCTTTGATACGCCTGGGTATTGAGTCAAACAGAGCTTGGATGGCGTGTACAGGTACAGCTGCCCATGCAGCTTCAACACGATACCACAGTTCATCAAGAGTAGTTACTGGCGTATTATGACGAGCCAGTTGCTCGGCCACCATTGACTAGACGTTTTCAGTTGGTGAGAGATCTGGAGAATGTGCTGGCCAGGGCAGCAGTCGAACGTTTTCTGTATCCAGAAAGGCCCGTACAGGACCTGCAAAATACGGTCGTGCATTATCCTGCTGAAATGTGGGGTTTCGCAGGGATCGAATGAAGGGTAGAGCCACGGGTCGTAACACATCTGAAATATAACGTCCACTGTTCAAAGTGCCGTCAATACGAACAAGAGGTGACCTAGACGTGTAATCAATGGCACCCCATACCATCACGCCGGGTGATACGTCAGTATGGCGAAGACGAATACACGCTTCCAATGTGCGTTCACCGCGATGTCGCCAAACGCGGATGCGACCATCATGATGCTGTAAACAGAACCTGGATTCATCCGAAAAATGACATTTTGCCATTCGCGCAGCCAGGTTCGTCGTTGAGTACGCCATCACAGGCGCTCCTGTCTGTGATGCAGCGTCAAAGGCAACCGCAGCCGTGGTCTCCGAGCTGATAGTCCATGCTGCTGCAAACGTCGTCGAAGTGTTCGCGCAGATGGTTGTTGTCTTGCAAACGTCCCCATCTGTTGACTCAGGGATCGAGACGTGGCTGCACGATCCCTTACAGCCATGTGGCTAAGATGCCTGTCATCTCGACTGCTATTGATACGAGGCTGTTGGGATCCAGCACGGCGTTCCGTATTACCCTCCCGAACCCACCGATTCCATATTCTGCTAACAGTAATTGGATCTCGACCAACGGGAGCAGCAATGTCGCGATACGATAAACCGTAATCTCGATAGGCTACAATCCGACCTTTATCAAAGTCGGAAACGTGATGGTACGCATTTCTCCTCCTTACACGAGGCATAACAACGTTTCACCAGGCAACGCCGGTCTACTACTGTTTGTGTATGAGAAATCGGCTGGAAACTGTCCTCATGTCAGCACGCTGTAGGTGTCACCACCCTTGCCAACCTTGTGTGAATGATCGGAAAACCTAATCATTTGCATATCACAGCATCTTCTTCCTGTCGGTTAAATTTCGCGTCTGTAGCACGTCATCTT
Organism: Schistocerca serialis cubense; assembly: GCF_023864345.2. Taxonomy (NCBI): domain Eukaryota; kingdom Metazoa; phylum Arthropoda; class Insecta; order Orthoptera; family Acrididae; genus Schistocerca; species Schistocerca serialis. The sequence continues at coordinate 214,891,073 of NC_064639.1, read as the reverse complement.
CGTGGTGTATCAATTTTAATGGCCAGTAGTGAAATTATTCTTGCACTGTTAGTCTGTTAAGAACAATGACTTCGCTGTAAAACTGCCTTAAAAGAGTTTGACAATGTAAGATTATAGTAGTTTTGGAAATAACGGCGGAAAGTGCAAGTATGTACACACACACACACACACACACACACACACACACACACACACACACACACATTGAATTCATACATCATTAATTTACAATGTAAACAATTACCCTCAACACAACTCTGCAGCTAACTACCAACACCGGCATAAAAAGGCTTCCTAGTCGGTTAAAAAAGATTATGTCGCTAACTGGATACCGTAGAGGACATACTGTAAGATTATTGTATTCCCCCCGTCGAAGGTTCGAGTCCTCCCTCGGGCATGGGTGTGTGTGTAAGTTAGTTTAAGTTAGATTAAGTAGTGTGTAGGCTTAGGGACCGATGACTGCTGCAGTTTGGTCCCATAAGACCTTACCACAAATTGCCATTACAGTAGTAAACAACGGCAGGCAGCCGAATGTTGTTTCTACAGACAAGCAGTTTTTTGTTAAAAGAAACACACAAGAAATATTTAAAGTGTGCAGTAAATAGTTTGCCCCACCAGTGTTGATACCGCCACTATTGACATTGGACAGGAGCAGTAGAGGTATTCACTGTATTTATAACGAATAACAAAATGTCTTCTGTTATATGCTCGATTGAAGCATGTAGTCTCTATACTGTGCGTCCTCACCATAATGCCAGGGTCGGTGTCATCCTTCTCCAGCTACAATGCTAGTCATGGCACTGGAGTGTTAATGACCTGCAGAATGGCGCTCTCTCTGTCAACGGCAGAATCTCTGACACAGTTGATAGATAATTTCACTGGAGAGAGTGAGTGAAATGGCCTTATGAGCATCCTTTGTTGCATGGGTAACGGTCATAAGAATCACACACACACCGGATATAAAACGCTGCTGGAGCGAGAGAGAGAAAAGGTGAGAGAGAGATAGAGAGAGTGACCGAATGGCCTCTTGGGTGCTCTCTGTCACACCTGACCCCACTGTCGAAAAAATCGTCCACCATGACAAGTGAAGCTACTGGAAAGAGCTATTGTAATGAATGCCCTCTTGGGTGCTCTGTCTCGCATCACACACCGATCGCAGAAAAAGAAAAAAAAATATTACGTAACAGCCAGCAAGCCGTGATTTGCGCCTTGGATTCACTGGCCACAAGCTTTCCGCACAGCTGACATGATAATAGCAGGATTGTGACGTGGGCGGGCAGTGAGCTATCGAAAGTGACCACTTGTTTAGTAGAAGAGATGTGTTTCACAGTAGCGAAGATAAACAAGTGCTCATAGTTTCTCAGGTGTGCATTTGGCAGCCCATGTTTAATGGACTTTTTTCCTTGTTATGGTCCAAACTACCACGTCTGAAAGTTGTCTACCTTAAACAATGTTACCAGGAGATGTATTCCACTGTCAGAGGTATCAAAAAGGTCTCCGCTTAGAGGGATCCTTACCTCAAATTGATACATTTATCCTTCTCCATCAACTTTCTACATCATCACAGAATCACCCCATATATATAACTTCACGCTCTGTAGCGTCGATGGATGACGAGGTGGGTTCCCATGTAAAACATGACCTACTTCATCCCCTCTGTAACCTTTAGCAGTATGTAACCTGAATTGTGAAACATCCTGTATACAGCTGATATTCCCTTTTTTTAGTACAGTATTGCTGTGTTGCACTGCCAGCCACCATCAACAAACGTTCCATTAAAACTACAGTCTTCTACGGTGTGTCTACCCCGACACCGGTCCGCCTGTTTTCAAATGCCGTTTTCTCATGACAAATAGGCAGTACTCGAGCAGAGCAACAGAATCAGGTGCTCAACATACATATCCACATAGTTTACAGGCAAATAATTGAAACTATGACCTAGCATAGGTTACAACCTTTTCTGGGCCCTGTACTTCTACCCGTAGTAGACAAAGTGCAAAACGGCAGTGCTGCTACAAATATACAGGGTGGCCCATCTGAAGTTTCGGATGAGATTATCTCGAAAACTATATATCGGCTTAAAATAGTGGGTAAGACAAGTTCGTAAGCTCAAAGAGGGACATCAAATGATACTACACATTCCCCCAGCCCCCGCTCCACCCCAATTTTTATTGCAGATTCGGATTTTCCATAAAAAAGTAATCAAGTTTCGTCTGAAAATTTTTTTAAACCATTGACAGATAGCGCTGAAATCGAGAAAATTAAAATGGGGGAAGAACTCCGATTTATTTAGAATGATCCGTAAAGGACGCATCAAACCGATACAAAATGTGCACCAATTGTTTCATTAGGCCAAATTAAGCTATTTTTTTACACAATGTATCCTACCCGCCAGTTTTTGATGGAGGGAGGCGGAATGGTACTACAATCTCGTTAGGGAACTCTTCACAATTGCTTTACTCACCCGACTCTGGCGCTACTGTGGCCAAACTGCGAACTATGGCTCAGTATAAAGGTCGGTGCAATGCGATCAGACGTCACTTGACTTTCAGATTGTGAACCGTAAACATCAGCTGACGAAAGTAAATTATTCTTTAGCGAAACATGGCTCACTGTCCTCGCATAGAGATTGTTGATATGATGTTAATTTTAGGAGAATTCCATAACAATTACGCTGCAGCTGCGCAATGGTGTGCGGATCGTTTCCCAAACAGATGACATCCAAGCAAAATCATTATTCGAAATTGCACTCAACGAGCTCGAAATGGATACATGCAACGTCCACCTCGTCATCGCGAATACAATGCGTTCAACTGGATCTCGAAATTAGTAGTTGTGCGATTCAGAGACAAACTGGAATACCGAAATCAACTGTTTTGAGGATTTTGAAGGCACATAAATATCATGCGTATATACGACACTGACACGGGCATTAATGCCGAAAGATATGCAAATACGCGTGCATTTCTGCCAATGGAAATGATAAGAGGTGACAATGATTTATTTTAGATACGTTATTTTCACTGACGAAGCGACATTCGAATACAATGGCGAATTAAATCGTCATGATTGTTATTATTGGTCCCCTGTCAACCACACCGGCACAGACCCGTTGACAGTCAATACAAATGGTCGTTATCGTCTGGCGTGGAATTTTAAACGGTTACTTGATGGGACCGTATTTCTTTGACCGAAATCTTACTGGGGAATCTTATTTACAACTTCACCGCGATGATTTGTCGGAGCTAATGGAAGATGTTGATTTAGAAACTAGGCAACGAATGTGGTTCCAACAGGACGGAGCAGCTCTCCATTATGCTAAAAATGTGCGGAACGTTTTTAATTTACGGTACTGTGGTCGATGGATAGGACGCGGCGGACCAATTCAGTGGCCTCCACGTTCACCAGACCTAACATCTCCTGATTTTTCTTGTGGGGTTATTTAAAAAATATTGTTTATCAAAGACAGCCCACAACCCGGAACGATATGGAGCAACGCATTCGAAGAGCGTGTGCAGAGATACCACGGAATGTGCTGCTCAAAACTGCGGACAACTTTCGCAGACGATTGGCTTTATGCATTGAAGCAAATGGGGATAACATTGAACAATTTCTTCGTGGCTAATTTCATTAATAAAGTACCCCAACATGTGAGAGGCAAGGGGACTCACACAAATGAAGCACCCCATGGGAACATCATTCTACTACGTCCATATCGTTGATCCAGGGTAACGCTAAAAGTAGAATACAGTACATTTTATACAAATGTAGCCCAATTTGGCGTAGCGAAAGAATTGGTGCACATTTTTTATCGATTTGATGCGTCTTTCTCGGATAATTCTAAATAAATCAGAGTTATTCCACAATTTTACTTTTTTCTCGATTTCAACGTCATCTGTTAATGGTTTAAAAAATGTTTCAGACAAAAATTGATTACTTGTTTATGGAGAATCCGCATCTGTGATAAAAAAATGAGTCTTTCCATTTAAGATTTAAAACTTGCCCCCCGGCCCATCCAAGGGGGCGGGTGCTGGGGCTCACGTGTAGTATCATTTGATGCCCCCTTTGAGCTTAGGAACTTACCTTACGCACTACTTTTACATGATGTATAGTTCTCGAGATAATCTCATCCGAAACTTCAGGTGGACCACCCTGTATTTTATACTCCAAAACTTCAATACGGAATCGTTTAACGTGAGTATTTTCCTTAAAATCTTTGGGTTAATATTATTTGTAAGAACCAATTCTAATTCGGTAATATCTGCCTATATTTGATGGTACTGTTACCTGAACGTCGGTCAGTCGAAGGACAGCTTAACCGTACTGTCACTCGCTTCCGCATGTCGCCACCTGCTCCACCCTCTTCCCCCCCTCCACCACGCCATGATGCCCCAAAACAATGCCGAACTGCCAACAACAGTAGTCTTTTGCACTTGTTACGATCACTTGTGTTGTGTCATCTTTGCCGCGAAAAGCAAACTTGTCGAGGAACATGGAACGGACATATTGTTGTTCAAAAATGGCTCTGAGCACTATGGGACTTTACTTCTTTGGTCATCAGTCCCCTAGAACTTAGAACTACTTAAACCTAACTAACCTAAGGACATCACACACATCCATGCCCGAGACAGGATTCGAACCTGCCACCGTAGCGGTCGCGCGGTTCCAAACTGTAGCGCCTAGAACCGCTCGGCCACTGCGGCCGGCCATATTGTTGTTTCCTATAACATCAGCACTTCCCTAATATCATCCCCCAGCACACTGAAGTCGTTCGTTAAGTTTGGTAATCATACAACTCCATTTTGTTAAAAATCCAAGGTATCTTACGTTATATCAACATTCGTATGGCTTCTGCAATAGTCCGAGCTCTTTATCATTTGGAACAAGGATTTTAATTTGGACCATTTCCACTTTGTAGCAACAGTGTATTTGTATATTATAATAATTATCTGCAGTAATTATTAAACAATAAACGATATGATGTTCTCAGGCCCTAGCTCGCTTTTAGGTAGTTTCACATCTCGGTAGCCTCAGCAGCGCATTCCTCTTCCACCACGTGACAAAGTGTTCGACATGCAGACTCATGAGAGAGGTGCGTTGCCGTCTCCGAGAAACTGTCTTTAGCATCTGAGTACGTGTATAACTCTTAATCAAGCAGGTAAGTTACAGAAATTAAAAAGGGAAATGAGTAGGTTGAAGTCACATGCAGTGGTATTTAGTGAAAAGAGATGACATGTCAAATACACACATCAAAAAAAGTTTTGTATCACCCCGGTTCCTAGAACTCCTGAAGACAGACATTGACTGTGGATATTGTATCACAGACACAGTCCCTTTGACTGTACAGAGATGTCACTAAACCCGCCCAAACATGTAAACAACTATACATGAGCAGCACCTATTAGACGGAGGTGGGCCGACAGCCGATCAGTACGTCATTCCACCAGGAAAGAGGTACAAGGCTCGTGTTGTCTGAAGTTCAACCATGTCTAGACGGTCAATACCGCGATTCGATAGCACCCTCATTGTTACTTTGTGCCAGGAAGGACTCTCGATTAGGGAAGTGCCCAGGCGTCTCGGAGTGAACCAAAGCGATGTTGTTCGGGCATGGAGGAGATCCAGAGAGACAGGAACTGTCCATGACATGCCTCGCTCAGGCCGCCGAAGGGCAACTAATGCTGTGGATGACTGCTACCTACGTATTATGGGCCGGAGGAATCGTAACAGCAGCAACACCATGTTGAATAATACTTTTTGTGCAGCCACAGGACGTCTTGTTACGACTCAAACTGTACGCTATAGTCTGGATGATACGCAACTTCACTTCAGACGTCCATGGCAACGACCATCTTTGCAACCACGACACTATGCATTCCGGTACAGATGGGCTTGGAGGCAACCCGGTCAAACTGAACGCCTCAGAATCATTCTCCAGCGAGTGCAGCAAGGTGGAGGTTTCCTGCTGTTTTGGGATGGCGTTATGTTGGGCCGACGTGGTCGTGGAAGGCGCCGTAACGATTGAACGATACATGAATGCCATCCTCCGACCGATAGTGCAACTATATTGGCACCATATTGACGAGGCATTCGTCTTCATGGACGACAATTCGCACTTCCATCGGGCATATCTTGTGAATGACTTCCTCCAGGATAACGACATCGTTTGACTAGAGTGGCCAGCATGTTCTCCAGACATGAAACCTATCGATACACGCCTGGGATAGATTGTAAAGGGCTGTATATGGATGACGTATCCCACCAACCACTCTGAGGGATCTACGCCGAATCGCCATTGAGGAGTGAGAAAATCTGGACCAACAGCGCCTCGATGAACTTATGGATAGTATGCCGCGACGAATACAGGCATGCATTACTGCAAGAGGACGTGCTACTGGGTATTAGAAATAACTGTGTGTGCAGCAATCTGGACAATGACCTCTGAAGGTCTCGCTGTATGGTGGTACAACGTGCAATGTCTGGTTTTCAAGAACATTGAAAAGGGCGGAAATGATGTTTATGTTGGTCTCTATTCCAATTTTCTGTACATGTTCAGGAACTCTCGGAAGCGAGGTGATGCAAAACTTTTTTTGATGCGTGTAGTAGCAGAACACAGACTGGTGTAAATGAATGAAAAAGAAAGCTGCCTGGTAGAATTCTGCACAGAGCACAATTTGATCATAACTAACATTGATCTGAGAACCTTCCATAAGCGGAAAGTACGTGAAGAGTCCTCGAGACTGTGAAATGGTAAACAGAGATTTCTAAACCAGATTTTAAACTATAGGGCATTTCCCGGCGTACATAGGGGCTCCGAAAATATTAATTGATTGTAAACAGCAGATAAAATTTAAGAAACTACAAAAATCTTAGAAATTGCGGAGATGGGACTGCAATAGAAGACGAATGGGGAGCTTTGAGAGGTGAAATAACGCAGGTAGCACAGGATCAAAAAGGTAAAATGACCACGTTTAGTAGAAATCTTTCGATAACACAGGAGGTATTGAATTCTTCGACGAAAGGAGAAAATATGTAATGCAGCAAATGAAAGGAGCGAAAGGACGTACAGGTGTCTAAAATAAGAGACTGACAGTAAATACAAAATGGCTAAGCAGGAATGGCTCTAGGAGAAATGAAAGCCTGCAATAGCATGTATGGGTTGGGAAATTAAAGAGAGCTTCGGAGATAAGGGAAGTAACTGTATAAACATTAAGTACTTAGATGGTATGTCAGTACTAAGCAAAGAAGGAAAAGATGTAAGGAAGAAGGAATGTATCGAAGACCTATATAAGGGAAATGAACTAGTATATAATGCTGTAGAGAAGGCGAAGTAAATGAAAATCAGGTGGGAGATGCGAGAAGAATTCGACAGAGCTCTGGAAGAAACAAATGGAAATATGGCCTCTGAGAATATTACTGAGATCTTTGGGAGAGCCAGGTACGAGGAAATTATTCACACTGGTGAGCAATATACCCACAGTCATGAAAAACGTATTAATTTCATTTACTAACACTAAAGTCTTCCACGTGTGAATACTACCGAACCATCTGTTAAAAAACGCAGAATTCCAAAATACTGACATCAATTATTTACAGCAGAATGAAGTAACTGTTAGTAGTAGATCTCGGAGAACAGTAATTTGGGTTCTGGATAAACGTAGAGTTGACAGCGTTGACTGAACTACACTACTTAAAATCCTGAAGGCAGCAGAAATAAAATACTGCTGGTCAAAGATTATTTACAAGTAGTACAGAAATCAGGCTTCAGTTAAGAGAGTTTAAGTGCATGAATGGAAAGAAGTGGTTGAGATGGAAGTCCGACAGCAATGTAATCTCTCCTCGATGTTATTCAGTCTTAGACTGATGAAATAGTGAAGGGTACCAAGGTTAAATTTAGAAAGGAAATTAAAGTTGCGAGAGATGAAATGAAACTTCTACAGTTTGCCGAAGACATTTTAATTCTGTAAGAGACGGAAAAGGACTTGGAAGAGCAATTGAATGGAATGGATAGTGTCTTGAAAAACGGTTATGAGACGAACATCAACCAAATTAAAACAATAGTAATGGAATGTGTTGTGACTTGGCAAGACAGCCAAGCCACTATGAGAGGAAGCCGAAAGGCACGCGTTTAAGCTCACGCAGGCTGGCGTGAGGTCTGGAACAGTTAAAGGAGTTGAGTCTAGTAAAAAAAGTACGGAGCTTCTGGAATACTTAACTTTAATCCATAATTGGTGAACATCGCTCTGACGGTACATGCATCACAAGATAAATAGCAAATGATAATGGCACCTTGCTAGGTCGTAGCAAATGACGTAGCTGAAGGCTATGCTAACTATCGTCTCGGCAAATGAGAGCGTAATTTGTCAGTGAACCATCGCTAGCAAAGTCGGCTGTACAACTGGGGCGAGTGCTAGGACGTCTCTCTGGACCTGCCGTGTGGCGGCGCTCGGTCTGCAATCACTGACAGTGGCGACACGCGGGTCCGACGTATACTAACGGACCGCGGCCGACTTAAAGGCTACCACCTAACAAGTGTGGTGTCTGGCGGTGACACCACAGAATGTAATCCAAATAAATCAGGTAATTCTGAGATAATTAGATTAGGAAATGAGACGCAATAAGTAGTAGATTAGTTTTGCTATTTGGGCTAGAAACAGACTCATGCCGAATTAGAGAGGACTGAAACGCAGACTGGCAGCAGCCAGAAATATGGTGTTACAGAATATTGCTAAAGGTTGGATGGGAAGACGGAACAACTAATGTGGAGGAAGCCTACTGAATTCGGAGGGAGGAAAAACAAGTCTATGGCACAACTGAATTAAAACAAGGTATGGGTTCATAGGACACATTCTGAGGCATCAATAAGGAGTCCATTTGGTAATGTAGTGAAGTAATCTGTTTACGGAGCCCTAAGCAGGAAAGAAGTAAACTACGCCTGAACAGACCTGGGAAAGGCCAGCAGCACCGACCGACCGCCGTGTCATCCTTTGTATCCTGGCGTTATCGTATCCGTACGAGGTACTATCTTATACGCCACTTAAAGTGGATTCGCATTGTTTAGAATATGCCCAGCATATGTAAACACTTGTGCTATTGCGTACCGTGTTTGTATGATGCAGCAACAACTGCGAGCAACATGTACGCGGACATAGCCTGCTGTGCAAAGTGTTTCATGTTTTAAGACATTTTAGCGTTGACAGACCTATTATAATGTGCTATTTTTATCCATTTGACATCTTGTGCGTGAGAACAACCTAAAATAAACATGTTTTACAACAGAATATTTTAAGACCTCAACACGACAGCATGTTATTGATGTAGTGGTCTTCAGTTCACAGACTGGTTTGATGCAGCTCTTCATGCTACTCTATACTGTGCAAGCCTTGTCATCTCCGAGTAACTACCGCAACCCACATCCTTCTGAATCTCCCTCTACGATCTTTACGATCAGCGCTTCCCTCCAACACTAAACTGGTGGTCCCTTGATGCCTCAGATCGTCTCCTACCAACCGACCCCTTCTTTTAGTCAAGTCGTACCACAAATTCTTCTTCTTCCCAATTCTATTCGGTTCCTCTTCGTTAGTTACGTAATCCACCCATCTGATTGATTGGCGGCTCCATAGTGTCCTGTGCACTACGACCAGATAATGGGTATACTTGGAAGGAGAGACAGCATTGGTCGTATAGTTTTGTTTATTATCGCAAAATCGATTTTCGGTCACCTAGTGACCATCTTCAGTGCAAGAAGTTGAACATTTTTTCACATTACGATCAGAGAGTATAAAACAGAAAATCACAATTACATCTGCATATGAACATAACACTTGTTAGGAACATACCTGTAATATATAACTTAAATTAGTAAGCACTGGTGTCAATAAGCTTACGGCGATCACATAGGTTGAGGTCGCTGTTTACATGCACTTCCCCCTTCGTCTGCTATGTGTTGTACGTACATTTTAAATTTGAATTACTGCACGATTCACAAATGCACAAGAGTTATTTAGTGTTAATATCTCGCAAAACCAGTAATACTATGTCTTCATAGAGGGCGTGTCAAGCCCCGTCACACCGAGGTCTGCTGAACAAGTGCATGTAAACAGCGACCTCAGTCTATGTGGTCGCCGTAAGCTTATTGACACCAGTGCTTACTAATTTAAGTTACATATTACAGGTATGTTCCTAACAAGTGTTATGTTCATATGCAGATGTAATTGGGATTTTCTGTTTTATACTCTCTGATCGTAATGTGAAAAAATTTTTAACTTCTAGCACTGAAGATGGTCACTAAGTGACCGAAAATCGATTTTGCGATAATAAACAAAAATATACGACCAATGCTGTCTCTCCTTCCACCCATCTGATCTTCAGCATTCTTCTGTAGCACCATATTTCGAAAGCTTCTATTCTATTCTTGTCTAAACTACTTATCGTCCGTGTTTCACTTCCATACTGGCTACACTCCTTACAAATACTTTCAGAAAAGGCTTCTTGACTCTTAAATCTATACTCGAAGTTAACAAAATCCTCTTCTTCAGGAATGCGTTTCTTGCCATTGCCAGTCTACATTTTATATCCTCTCTACTTCGAGCATCATCGGTTATTTTTCTTTCCAAATAGCAAAACTCATCTACTGCTTTAAGTGTCTCATTTCCTAATCTAATTCCCTCATCATCACCTGATTTAGTTCGTCTGCACTCCATTATCCTCGTTTTGCTTTTGCTGATGTTCATCTTATATCCTCCTTTCAAGACACTGTCCATTCCTTTTAACTGCTCTTCCAGGTCCTTTGCTGTCCCTAACAGAATTACAATGTCGTCGGCAAACCTCATAGTTTTTATTTCTTCTCCATAGATTTTAATTCCTACTCCAACTTTTTCTTTTGTTTCCTTTACTGCTTGCTCAATATACAGATTGAATAACATCGGGGGTAGGCTACAAACTGTGTTCACTCCCTTCTCAACCATTGCTTCCCCTACGGCCCCTCGACTCCCTATAACCACCATCTGGCTTCTGTACAAATTGTAAATAGCCTTTCGCTCCCTGTGTTTTAACCCCGCCACCTTTAAAATTTCAAAGACAAAATTCCAGTCAACACTATCAAAAGTTTTATCTATCTCTACAAATGCTAGAAAAGTAGGTTTGCCTTTCCTTAACCTATCTTCTAAAATAAGTTGTAGTGTCAGTATTGCCTCGCGTATTGCTAAATTTCTACGGAATCCAAACTGATCTACCCGGGATCTGCTTCTACCACTTTCCCAATCGTCTGCAAAGAATTTGTGTTAGCATTTTCAAACGTGACTTATTACATTGATAGTTCGGTCATTTTCAAACCTGTCGACCCCTTCCTTTGGGATTGGAATTATTGTATTCTTCTTGACGTCTGAGGGTATTTCGCCTGTCTGATACATCTTGCTCACCAGATGGAAGAGTTTTGTCATGGCTGGCTCTCCCAAGGCTATCAGTAGTTCTAACGGTATGTTATCTATTCCCGGGGCCTTGTTTCGACTTGAGTCTTTCAGTCCTCTGTCATATTCTTCACGCAGTATCATATGCCCCTTTATATCTTCATCTACGTCATCTTCCATTTCCGTAATATTGCCCTCAAGTACATCATCCTTGTATAGACCCTCTATATACTCCTTCCACCTCTCTGCTTTCCCTTCTTTCCTTAGGGCTGGTTTCCCATCTGAGCTCTTAATATTCTTTTTTCTTCAAAGGTCTCTCAGATTTTCCTGTAGGCAGTATCTATCATACTCCTGTTGATATATGCTTCTAATCCTTACATTTGTCCTCTAGACATGCCTGCTTAGACATTTTGCACTTCCTGTCGATGTCATTTTTGAGACGTTTGTATTCCTTTTCACCTGCTTGATTTACTGCATTTTTATACTTTGTCCTTTCATTAATTAAATTCAATATCTCTTCTGTTACCCAAGGACTTCTACTAGCCGTCGTCTTTTGCCTATTTGTTTTTCTGCTGCCTGCACAATTTCATCTCTCAAAGCTACCCATCCTTCTCCTACTGCATCTCTTTCCCCTGTTCTTGTCAACCTTCCCTTAATGCTCCCTCTGAAACTCTCTACAACCTCTGGTTCTTTCAGACTATCCAGGTCCGATCTCCTTAAATTCCTACCTTTTTGCTGTTTCTTCAGTTTTAATTTAGTTTTCATTGCCAATAAATTGTGCTCAGAATCTACATCTGCCCCTGTAAATGTCTTACAGCTTAAAACCTGGTTCCTAAATATCTGTCTTACCATTATATAATTTATCTGAAACCTTCCAATGTCTCCAGGCTTCTTCCACGTATACTACCTCCTTTCTTAAACCAAGTGTTAGCTATGATAAAGTCATTCTCTTTGCAAAATTCTACCAGGCAGCTTCCCCTTTCATTCCTTGAAATTGGTTGAATTAAATAAAAATACTTTATGCAATCTTGACTATTCAGTGGTTCATAAAAATTAGTTATTTATTTATGGCTGAGCGGGAAACAGCATACCAATTGTTGTAGTTCTAGGTTCAAAATTGCCTTAATAGCGATATATTTTCAAAAAATCATTTCAGCCCTTCACGGGTGCAATTTCGAACAATCGCTTCTTAAACGATGCCTACAGTACAAGATAAACAAACACCCTTTCGAAATTTCAACTTTGTTTCCTTTGCGGTTTGGGCTGGCCTATTATGAGTCAGTCAGTCACGACGTTTCTTTTTATATATACAGATGTTAATTTGGTTAATTTCTGCGGCTGTGCTGAAATGTTTATCATCTGCATATCCAAGTAGGTGCTACACTACATGCCAATTTGACATTTGTTGCATTTCTTCTTCATTTTAAAGCCACCTATATAGACTGGTTGTATTTGTGCAGTCTCCTGCCAGTGAGCTGTTGTCTGCCGTCTGCTTTACATACGGCTGAGCATTCGTGATCATTCTACTTCATATTAGTACATATCTCGGGGAGTTTCTATGAGTTTGTCTGTAATTGCTTAGTAGTTTCTCAAGTCAGGTGAAGCAAAGACTGGTCTGTGGTAAGCTGTAATTAGCCTACAAGTTAATTCGCTTATAACAGTAGGCAGGGAATGCATAACTCCCGTAACAGCTGCACGAGTTGTGGCTCTAATATGCTCACGAGAGGCAGAATTAGTTACGGTGGCTGGCATACGGTAGTGGAATAACTGAGTTCTTGTTGGGAAAGCCACCCGCTTTCACGTTATCTATAAACTACGTCCATGCATCTTCTACGAGTGTGTACTACTTCAATTTCTTTGTTCTTATTTAAAATATGACATATAGAAATTGTAATGTGGCTTCTATAAATGAACTTCGTTTGTGGCACTCTGATACTAAAATAGGCAACCACAGTTTGTCATTGTAGTAGTATATACCCAGAAAACAATAAAACAGGAAGTGTCATCTGGTGCATTTTCTCCAAGATGTGGTGAAATGACATCGGTCGGCAACAGCTTTGACATAACTTTGAATTTCACATAAAATTACTACCGAAGTTAACATCCGAAAGACAGAAATTATAATGTCACCATTTTAGTATATACAATCTGTAAGTTAAAACTAACCCAGCCAAAGCTGAAACTAACTACGTATAATCACTCATACTGTGACAATGACATTCAACCGCTTTACATGCTTCGCATCACAACTAAAAGACGGCGCACAAAAAAATGGACGATACTCAATGCCATAGCTGGACAGTAAAACTGCTGTTACTGTGCACCCATTCTTTCTTCGTGTAACACTATCTTGCCGTCTTTACAGATAAAATCTTTCATTGTCAGGCGAACATCCATTCCAGAGCCAGGTCATCGATTAAGAGTCGCCGACGTGAAACTTGCAGTATTGTTATGTTTCAAGTGCCTGACTAGGCTGCGGAGTATAAAAAGTAACTAATTCCGTGCTTCTAAACCTAACACGAGAAATCATTGTCAGTAAGGTTAGTACTTGAGGCGAGAAAATGAGCTCTAACAAGCCCACGCACCACAAAGACATGTAGAAATTTGTTAAGGACACAGTCCGTATTCCAGCATTCACTTGCATCTTAAACTCGTACAGTTGACGAGCACACTAGTTTCTAAAAAATCTAAGAAAGGTTATAAAAATATTGAAAACACAAGATCTAATGTGTTGAATGTGATAAAACTGTCAAAATTTAGGATGCTTCACATGGGATAAATTAAACATAAGATATACGGGCCGTTATTTTACTGTTTGAAATAAGAGCATTTTTGAAGTACGCAAAATGGAAAGCACAAACAGTAACCGAACTCTGTTATTTACTGTAATTTTGTCGTTACCGGTTTCAAATGGATATTCACATTTGTTTTGTTTCTTACACAGTACTGATCTTATGTTTGCAGGTGGACGAAAGCTTCTTGGAAGGCTTGTTACGCCGAAAACGCAACGTTGTATTTATGGGACTCAATCCAGCTGTTGCACGGCTTTACATTGCGTTACACAATTACGCAGTAATAGCCGGACGAACTTAGTTTCGTCTGCTCATCAAAATATGAGTAACCCTTTGCTCTCGTAGGTATAAAATGTAAAATTGACATTTGTGTAATTGCTAACTCAAGATATTCTGTACTTTAAGAGCATAAAATTAACAATTATATCGTTTTGTTTACCTGCCATTCCTACTACGAAATTAACGTACTTGTAAAGATTAAATTTAGACTGTATTCTATACGTAGGTAGTTCTTGCATAACATTTACAAAAGCCTTTCTTCTTTCATTACCCTCATTGGACAGTTTGAACTAGTAATGTTAATTAAGTAGTCGACTAAGCCTGTGTATGCTGAAACTCTGGCTGCACTGTGGCTCTCATGGCTTTATACACCAATTTGAGGTTTTTTTTGGCTTCATAGAAAGCAGGTGCCCAATATAAAAATGTTCGTCTCGCCTTCTCCTACGCTGTAAACAGTTAATGTTAACATCTTGCATACAGCAAATAATACGTCAAAGAGAAAAGTTCTCAACTGCTGTGAGGAGCCCCTTTACAAATTAAAAAAATGTGACACAACGAAACATGTCGACTACTGTTTGAAAATATGGGGTTTCGCACACAAGCTTTACAGTTCACTTAGAAATGTATTGAAAATTAAATGCAAGTTTGTGATTAGCTTTCTGCACGAGCTTGTTAGTTAATTAGTTCACTGATCGACAAATAATTTTACAACGATATTAGGCACGTCAGTTTAACATAACAATATGTCATAGTTAAAAGTTAATAAATAAGAAGGCGTATAATCGCACACACATTTGATTAATTCCAAAATAAATGGTCCATTATCCATTCACGTCTCATGACACGTCATAGTACACAGTGTTCGTCATTAAAATTTTTCTGTCTGAAAAACTGAGTCAGCAGTTCTCCATAAGGAAGATGTTGAGCTTAGGAAAATGATACGTGGTTATAATTTTTCGTCAGATCATTATACTCTTCAAATATATTGCGTAATAGAATGTACGGTTTATTTTTAAATTTTTACGAACCTCTAACCATTTACCAAATCTTACTTCGTTACATTTGAGTAATTGTTTATTATTATTATTTAGAGCTATTTTTTGCTGTATTTTACAACTGTTGCTTTTATTTTTCTCGTGCAATTTATTGCGCAGTTTACTAGAGAGTTAGATACCCTACATCATCAGCAACAACGCTGTTTTAAAACAATCGTTTGAGATTTTTTGTAACAACGTTTCCCTATTATTAAATTTATGTAACTTTATGTATTACATGTATTTAAAAAATAGGGAATTAAAAATACACACGTGTAACAGTGGAACGTTGTGTCAAAATTTCAAAGAAATCGGTCAGAAACTTTCGAAGATTAGCGTTTAAAAACATCTACATTTTCTGTATAAGTACAACTGTAAATATTCGTTTATTCATAATCTCAAATCTCCGAAAGTTCTTCTTGGATTGCTTTGAAATTTTTACAAAACGTTACATTCGAATACACAAGCGTTTTTGTATACCTAATGGAACGACATCTGGTATATCTTAACATACATGTAATAAAAGGCAAACGTTATAAAATGTAAATGTTGGTATGTTCTAATTCTAAATCGTTAATCTCCGATTGTTCTTGACCGACTGCTTTGAAATTTTGACACAACTTTTAATTCTAATACGGGTGTATTTTTACGTACCTAATTATTTAATATACTGGTATTTTTAATGCATACAATACATAAATATGTACATGTAATATATAATGGGAAAATACTGATATGAAAACTCTCAAACTGCACCTTTTTGATTTACTTCCAGTTTTTACAAGTTACTGTAATAACAAGTTGTATTTATGGCTTGTTGGTTTATGATTACAATACTACTACAGAATCTAAATTTGCTATGACGATGAACAAGGCCCGAGGTTAGAGGAGGGAGGAAAGAGGAGATGGCCAAAGAAAGGGGCAAAGACAGGGGAGAGAAGGATATCAGGAAGTATATCCTGTTCCCATACGTGGTAGAAACGTGTGCTTTCTCTTTCCTTCCTTTTCCATTTAAGCGGACTGGGCCACAGTGAAGTGTAGCCGGTACAGCTAGTAGCTAATAATATTTTCTTTGACGTCCGAAATCTATGCGTAGAGTACACAGCTACTGTAGTTAGAACCTCCAATTCATCGTAAAGATTTTTACAACGATCCTAATATTTTATGTAAGTACTGTATTTAAATAAGTATTATCAAATAGTAAACTGTTTTTCGTTCAAATGTGAATGTGGCACTTCCATACTATTGACAAAAATGGCACGATGGACTATGTGTACAGTGCTGGCAGAGTTGAACATCGCCTTGCACGAAGTTAAGACAGCATTGGACGTGTCAGACGGCTTCTCGGGAAACAGGCATTCTACAGTAGATTCACCAATTGTCGCAAATACTATTTGGATGTTTCAAAAATGCAGACTGGGCAAGCAGTCTGCCTATCATCCCCCATTGATGCTCGATAGCAGGCAGGTCGGTTGGCAGTGCTGGCCATGGGAGTTGACACATCGCGCAGAGCAGTGATTGGAGAGACAGGTGTATATACATTGAAGAGCCAAAGAAAGTAGTACACCTCCCCAACATCGTGTAGCGCCCCACAGAGCTCGCAGAAGTACCGCAACACGACGTGGCATGGACTTGACTAATAACTGAAGCAGTGCTGGAGGGAATTGACACTATAAATCCTGCAGGACTGTCCATAAATTAGTAAGAATACGAGGGAGTGGAGATATCTTCTGAACAGCACGCTGCAAGGCACCGCAGATATGCTCAATAAAGTACATGGCTGAGGCGTTTGGTGGCCAGCGAAAGTGTTTGAACTCAAAAGAGTATTCCTGGAGCCTCTCTGTAGCAATCCTGCACGCGTGGAGCGTCGCATTATCCTGCTGGAAATCCGCAAGTCACACGGAATGCACAATGGACACGAATGGGTGCAGGTGACCAGACAGGATGCTTACGTACGTGTCATCTCTCAGAGTCATATCTAGACATATCCGGGGTTCCATATAACTCCAACTGCACACGCCCTACGCCATTACACAGCCTCCATCAGCGTGAGAAATTCTATGCTAACATGCAGGGGCCGTGAATAAATGAGTTTGTCTCCATAACCGTACACGTCGATACAATTTGAAACGAGACTCATCCGGGCAGTCATCAACAGTCAAATGCCGGTGTTGACGGGTCCCGTGCGCGGCGTAAAGCTTTGTGTCGTGCAGTCATCAAGGGTACACGAGTGAGCCTTCGGCCTCGAAAGACCATATCGATGATGTTTCGTTGAATGATTTGCACGCTGACACTTGTTGTTAGCTCAGCATTGAAATCTGCAGCAATTTGCGGAAGGGTCGCGTTTCTGTCACGTTGAACGATTCTCTTCAGTCGTCGTTGGTTACGTCCTTGAAGGATCTTTTTCCGGCCGCAGTGATGTCAGAGCTTTGATGTTTTGCCTGATTCCTGATATTCACGGTACACTCGTGAAGTGGTAGTACTGGAAAATCCCCTTTTCATCGCTACCTCGGAGATGCCGTGTCCATCGCTCGTGCGCCGATTATAACACCACGTTCGAACTCACTTAAATCTTGACAGCTTGTCGTTGTAGCAGGAGTAACTGATGTAACAACTGTGCCAGACACTTGTCTTACAGTGGCGTTGCCGACCGCAGCGCCGTATTCTACCTGTATTTGAATACTTATGCCTATACCAGTTTCTTTGGCGCTTCTGTGTATTTTGAGTCCTTTAGAAAGTGAACAGCTTCCTGGGCCTTTTGAAAAGGCAACAAACATACTGTAACTAGAGGACACTCAGTATATTTTCCCTGCCCATACTACGAATAGACACCGCATGTGTGCTTCTGGCTCCTCACATTCTTTTTTACTACTTTAATTCCCTTCCATCAAGAAGCACATCTTCGGTGAGGATTAAAAGTAATTTTGTTTCCTAATTGCAGCAACAGGACAGAGAGAGCGGGGCGACGCACTTGTAACTCAGTCGATTCGCATTCAGGCGGACGGTGGTTCAAATCCCCGTCCAGACATCCAGGTTTATGTTTACCGTGATCTCCCAAAATCGCTTAAGTCGAATGCGGCCAGAGCTGCTAAGAATGGGCAAGTTCATTATACTCCCATTTCGAATTTGAGGTTGTAGCTACAGTCATGTATTACAATGGACATGAATTTTAATGATAACTGAATTTGTTAGCCTACCTGTGCGAACGAAACGCTCGTCTACTCTGCACCCTGTACTATTCAGATAAGGATGAAACTGACAAAAATCAAATTTCATTTACCGTACTTGCGATGTGCAATGCGAGACGGTATCATATCAATTTTCGTAAAAATGCTTCTTTAGCACACAACTCGTGATGTGCAAAGCGAGTATGCAAAATGTATTCGTAAAGGTAAGGAATGAAAAATGAGAAACTAAACTCAACAACTGATAAATGAGAACAAGACCCAAGTTAAATTATGATTCATTAAGCCAGACTAACAACACACTTTTCATAAAGTTCTCAAATCTAGACAAGTTAGCAAAACATTTCTTTGTAATTTTCATGTGCACAATTACTTTTCTTGATACGTGTTTCAGTTATAAGACAAAACTAGATATTGCATCATAAAATTTTCTTTACGAAACTACAATCATACGCAATGTTCTAACAATAAGAAACTACACAAGTACAAAAAAACTGATTACCTAACGCGTTGGCTTACTAGTTCCACCATTACTAGACCCCAACTTACTCGGTATTTTTCATCAAACAAGTTGTTGCAAGATCCTTTCTAAATAATGCTGCCTCCACTGCACGACAGGCCAGCTTCCATCCTCTTCAAATCAAGTATATTGCCAGACTGTTTAACACACCTTGTATGCTACTCTCTTCAAAAGAAGAAACCTCTCTGAGCAACATCTGTGGTCTCAAGAACAGACTCACAAAGAATATGGTTATATGGATTCTACAGAGGTTGAGTACATTTATCATTACTTCATACACACTTTTGGCCAACATTTCTTGAAAATCGATATAGCAAATAGGAGACTCCCGTTTCAATACTTCATCTATCATAGTTACCTATCTTCTGTCGTTCTACTAACTCGGGCTACGGGTTAGTGAAGTAGTTCACTATCACAGTTGCTAAAATACCTACATTAAGCGACTATTATCACGCTGTGCTAGCTTTCAAGTAATTGTACGATAGACTTTAACCAGCATTTACATAAGCTACGGATACGGATTCTGCATACGAAGTCAACTCGTAAACATGCATCGGGGACCCTCGCACGATTCCGGGTGGGCGGACTTAACTTGTGTTTCCACTACCTAAGGTCCGTCTGTAGCCTCGCCTCCAGGATACTTGATATGTTCAGTGATATGCCACTATTTCATCGGCCCATGGCGTCAACATCAGTAGTTAAAAAAACGGAATTATTTACCTGGCTTTTAATTAACTCCCCTTATAAGAGATTTTATTTTTGTATTATTACTTGTTTAGCTGTGAAACATTTCACGCAATGTGTGTCTTTTTAAATGTTTAGGTTAAGCATTTTGTGTGGTATGATAAGATTTTTGGATGCTAGTGCTCCTATTATGCATAGAGGCGCGACAATGTTTCTCTAGCCAGCTGGTGGTTGGAGTGCTGGCACAAAAGTTTACAGATAGTCTGCGTAAACCAGTTATGTTGGCGACTGATGCGCTGCATACGTGGATCGTGTTAACCCCTTCAGCATTGAAGCGCTGAAACTGGTAGCTACACAATATATGAGAACATAAGGACAGCTATAGGGTTTTCATTTTCTTACAATAGTGAACGGCCATGGTCCACAAGGCCTTCAGTCAAAGGACGGACATACAAAAAAAATCACTCAAAGTCATCAGTCAGTCACTTGATTTTTATTTACTTATTTTCAACTTGCTCCATTACAATATTTGTAATAATACAGGGCTATTACAAATGATTGAAGCGATTTCTTAAATTCACTGTAGCTCCATTCATTCACATATGGTCACGACACACTACAGATAAGTAGAAAAACTCATAAAGTTTTGTTCGGCTGAAGCCGTACTTCAGGTTTCTGCCACCAGAGCGCTCGAGAGCGCAGTGAGACAAAATGGCGACAGGAGCCGAGAAAGCGTATGTCGTGCTTGAAATGCACTCACATCAGTCAGTCATAACAGTGCCTAAGGACTAAGTTCAACAAAGATCCACCAACTGCTAACTCCATTCGGCGATGGTATGCGCAGTTTAAAGCTTCTGGATGCCTCTGTAAGGGGAAATCAACGGGTCGGTCTGCAGTGAGCGAAGAAACGGTTGGACGCGTGCGGGCAAGTTTCACGCGTAGCCCGCGGAAGTCGGCGAATAAAGCAAGCAGGGAGCTAAACGTACCACAGCCGACGGTTTGGAAAATATTACGGAAAAGGCTAAAGCAGAAGCCTTACCGTTTACAATTGCTACAAGCCCTGACACCCGATGACAAAGTCAAACGCTTTGAATTTTCGGCGCGGTTGCTACAGCCCATGGAAGAGGATGCGTTCAGTGCGAAACTTGTTTTCAGTGATGAAGCAACATTTTTTCTTAATGGTGAAGTGAACAGACACAACGTGCGAATCTGGGCGGTAGAGAATCCTCACGCATTCGTGCAGCAAATTCGCAGTTCACCAAAAGTTAACGTGTTTTGCGCAATCTCACGGTTTAAAGTTTACGGCTCCTTTTTCTTCTGCGAAAAAAAACGTTACAGGACACGTGTATCTGAACATGCTGGAAAATTGGCTCATGCCACAACTGGAGACCGACAGCGCCGACTTCATCCTTCAACAGGATGGTGCTCCACCGCACTTCCATCATGATGTTCGGCATTTCTTAAACAGGAGATTGGAAAACCGATGGATCGATCGTGGTGGAGATCATGATCAGCAATTCATGTCATGGACCCCACGCTCTCCCGACTTAACCCCATGCGATTTCTTTCTGTGGGGTTATGTGAAAGATTCAGTGATTAAACCTCCTCTACCAAGAAACGTGCCAGAACTGCGAGCTCGCATCAACGATGCTTTCGAACTCATTGATGGGGACATGCTGCGCTGAGTGTGGGAGGAACTTGATTATCGGCTTGATGTCTGCCGAATCACTAAAGGGGCACATATCGAACATTTGTGAATGCCTAAAAAAACTTTTTGAGTTTTTGTATGTGTCTGCAAAGCATTGTGAAAATATCTCAAATAATAAAGTTATTGTAGAGCTGTGAAATCGCTTCAATCATTTGTAATAACCCTGTACATGTATGCAGTGTGTGTGTTTGTGTGTAGTGTAGTGTAGTGTAGCGAGTGTAGTGTAATGTCTGTGTTCTGTGATGACGATGATGATGGTGATGATGATGATGATGATGATGACGACGATGATGAGAGAAGGGAGAGGGCGAAACCCGGTGGCGATATGTGGTTTTTCTGATACTCATATGTTGCACATTCATTCCTAAGGAATCTGTTATACCTGTCTCGAGCCCAGCCATTGTACATTTGTGCTGAAACCTTTTATATATTTTACTTATTCCTTGTATGACGTCTTTATTCTCTGATCCTTATTTGACGCTGACTTGCTAATCATGTAAATCTGTATGGAACTTCTGGAGACAATAGATCGATCTGCTGAAACCGGTAAAATGAAATTAAACAATTTCTGAACTTGCTCGCATTTTCTGTCAGTAATCACTACATCCGATTACAAAGCTGTATGATTCCTACATTAAAATAGTTCTCAATTCCTGCATGATAAGCATAACGGACAAAAAATTAGTCACCCTTGGATGATGTCTCATTAACACCGTGTACCATCGTTTCTAACCTAGACAATAGCTAAATTTTGATGAGGAAGAGAAAGCACAAGTTTCTTCAGCTGTGCCATCTTTAGATTCTGCACAGCTAACAAATTTTGGGAATTCTGGCTGCTACGTTTCACCTGCCACCCCCAACAGCCTCATAGAGTTACTGTTGTATTTAGATGGGGTGAAATACAATGCAAATCGAGGTGCTATAGGGTGCTCGTTACCCCAGGAATGTACTTGTGCAGCTCTGTGAAAACGCCAGTCGTAACCTTGGTAGAAGGAAATGTCCACAATGTACTAATTTTGAAGATGCAGAAGAAAAGTCAGCGCTTGCTCACTGTGGATGTTATAATAAATGAAGTGATTAATGTTCACAGTAACGAGAAAGAGCAGACCGAATTCATGAGATGAAAGACACGACTGAAACATCATCGAGTCTCCTCCGACATGAACTACATGCTCCACACATCGCGGATTAAATGCATCACTGAACTGTCAGGACAATCGCCGCCTTGCATCATACGAAAAGTGGAAAAATCTCGGATCGTGGGTCCACACTCCATGCCTACAGTCAGCTACTGCCCAGTACCTGAGTTGACTCGGCCTTTGAAAAAGTACAGTTTTAACTGCTGCTGTAAGCGGTGACCCTTAGGGCAGGGAATCATATAAAAGCTCTTTTCTCTCAGACAGTTTGGTTTTCTCAGACAGTACTCGCACACTTGTCTACACTAAGGGCTAATTTTCGCTGATAGTTACTGTGGACAGTTACTTGTGAGTGCTTTCTGTAAATGCCTGAGAGTCTTGTGAGAGCAAATGTCGGAAGCGTTTGTACGCGACAAGGTCTGGAGGAGCTGAGAGATCACTTTCCGCGAGATTGTTCCGGCGTGAAAGAAGAGATTGCGATGGAAAAGTGTCAGGCTACAGCTGCACTTTTCATTCTTTTAGTGGCAAGGAAAAACCACAAACGAGCGTGTTCGTGTTGGATAAGAGAATGGATTACGTGGCGGGACGATTGTGGAACATGCAAGTATCTCGCTGTAGAGCTCCAACAATATCGAAATGTTAGGAGAATGTCATTATACGTAAATGTATTAGTATTAGTGTTAAAGACAGACTTCTTGTGACACGAAGATCGTCAGCCGCTGTGGCCGAGCGGTTCTAGGCGCTTCAGTCTGGAGACGCGCTGCTGCTACGGTCGCAGGTTCGAATCCTGCCTCGGGCATGGATGTGTGTGATGTCCTTAGGTTAGGTTTAAGTAGTTCTACGTCTAGGACACTGATGCCCTCAGATGTTAAGTCCCATAGTCCCATAGTACTTGAACCATTTTTTGACAAGAAGATTTGTAGCATTAGGTACGTTTACTCTCTTTAACATTTGCTAAAGTCACAATTACAATGAAACAACATTACACCAGATTTCAGCTTGATACCCCTATTCCTTCAAAGGCCAAATGAGGTGGATATCTGAGAAGTGAAGTACTTTCAGACACAGGTTTATTTGAGCGTTTTTACTTTTATTGACCTAAGGAACCACTCGTAACTTCCTAAAGGTCAGTTCTTAAACACCCAATGAAATATAATCAATAAAAATCAGTCATATAAAATTATAGATACAGGTGTACTACTTCAAATGAAATGGCAGTTTCCGAGTTCCAAAGTGATTACTTTCAAACGTAACTTCGCTCGTTGCTTTACGTCAATTAGTGTAAGTTATGAAAATGCATGCCTAATCCTTAATTTTTGTATATTCTGGTGCGAAATTTCTTCTGTTGAAGTATTAAAAACTGCTGCCGTTTCAGCCAACAAAGTTTGATTTTTATCTCAGTTCCTGTAGTCCAGTAACAGTGCATTCCGTAACGCTTGCCTCTCCTCGTGGAAAGTAATTAAATACACAAATTCTTCCTGAGTCCACTTCCTGGCAGCCATCTTCATTACATTTTTGCCTACACGTAGCTGACATTCATTCCGCTATGCGTATCCGCCGGGATAGTAGTTTCAACTGTCCCGACAATACCGGTAGACCTAGCGACGTGACGCACTGGTTAGCACACTGGACGTGCATTCGGGAGACAGACGGTTCAAACCCGCGCCCGGCCATCCTGGTTTAGGTTTACCGTGATTTCCCTAAACCGCTTCAGGCAAATGCCGGGATGGTTCCTTTGAAAGGGCGCGGCCGACCTCCTTCCCCATTCTGTCCTAATTCGATGGGACCGATGACCTCGCTGTTTGGTCCTTTTGCCCGGATCAACCAGCCAACCTATCCCGGTAGACGTTTATTCATATTTACGTGAGGCCGAGTCTGACCAGTCACAATTTTCTTCTTTATTAATTCTGTTTTTATATACAAACATGTTTTATTCTAGTCTTTGATCACAATATCAATTCTTTTGACGATGACCGGTTTCAGTCCGTTATGACCTTCAGATCTTTTCTACACCATGTCCTAAAGCGATATACGTTAAACTCTCGCCAATCCGCCCATCAATAATCCGGCCTCGCTGTAATCCGTCCCACATCCGGTCTCTAGTCGCTCAGGCAGAAAAGACGCATACAATAACGAATTCTCCTGTGAAAAGGGTTGTTATTTAATTACAATGTTAAAGAATGCTACACGTGTTTGAAAATGTGGCATTCTTTACTGTTCAGTATCATTATTTATAAAAGGAAAAATGTCATGCTAGGCCTTAGGTAGAAACTCGAAATTAGAGATAAGCTGAATTGAGGTTCATCGCAGAATGGCATTACTCCTGAGTTCAATGTAGGACGAGTTACTATTTATAAGCAAACTTTTAAGGACGAAGAGATTAAAGCGTACATGAAAGTTATGATGAAAGCGATGAAGAAGAGTACATAGGGGGAGAGAACACGGAAACATCTCACACGGCTGCTGCTGTAGCTGCAGACATCTTCGCGAAGTACATTATGCAACAATCAGATACATGCAGTACCGATGTAATGCTTGTAAAGCCGTTGTGTTACGAAGCGTGCCGGCCGTGGTGGCCGAGCGGTTCTAGGCGCTACAGTCTGGAACCGCCCGACCGCTACGGTCGCAGGTCCGAATCCTGCCTCGGGCATGTATGTTTGTAATGTCCTTAGGTTAGTTAGGTTTAAGTAGTTCTAATTTCTAGGGGACTGATGACCTCAGAAGTTAAGTTTCATAGTGCTCAGGGCCATTTTTTTGAGAAAGCGTACTTCCGTCGCTTATTTGGGACATGTTTCATAGCGAGTGATACTATTGTATACATATACACACCAGGACTCCAGGACAAAGTTTTCTATGAAAATGAATGTGTCTTTGGATTCAATAAAGTGTAATCCCTAAGTGTTTTCACTAAATTTAGAACACTCCCAATAATTCGGCACTTCCATTAATTCGGCACTCATATTTGGAAGGAATGGCCGCGTTAGCAAGTGTTTAGTGTATTCTTTGCTGCACTGCCTAAGTCTATAACTTCAGAAATAGGCTGATTGATGTTCGTCCTCTTCGTATAGTAGGTAAACTGAGCGATTTCTTCGCTCAGAAACATGCCTCGGCCACAAACTATAGCTCAGAACACGGAGTTTCGTAGATACTCTAGTTTAACAAGAGCTTGAGCACGGTAACATGTATTATCAAGATGTGGTAGTGTACAAACTGCGAAATGCTGCACAGATCTCGGACGCAATATGACTTCTCAGCAGAGAGTAATCTCAGCTCTATCAAAAAAAGTCGGTAAAATTGTTTTTATCTGAGAGCTATGGCGAGCGTCTCTCTAGAGATAGAGGTTGCCATCTACACAGGACGTCTTAACTGGCAGAGAGCGACTATCTGAGATCTTGCCATACAGTGTTAGACGCTGTCGGCGGGCCGACTCTCGGTGCTGTGTACTCGACACGTATTATTCGAGCGAAGTACCCGACTCCAAATGTAAGTTGCATACAGGTTTGTTTCGGATACTGTTTGATATGGACGTACACTCACTGACAGCAATAATTCTTGTCGCGCCTGAAACAAGGTATAACCCTCGTCTCCGATTGCTGTCGGTTAGGATTATTTTTGAGCACCAACGTTTTATTACACCGTGTTACTTGGCTGCAAGTGATATATCATTCCTTGTAGACACGATGGACATTCTACACTTACACGTCAAGCAAACTGAACTACTTCATTCACGATGAGGTGACTGGCGCGTCCGTACACAGCGGTTCATATCTGCCTCTCAGTCGCTTATCAACATCTACCCACCTTACTGTATTGATTCCATAGAACTGAATGGTATATGCACACCACTTGACCGCCCTGGTTACGCCAGTGGTAGAGGTCACATGACAACCTGGTGGCAGTTGTGAACCTTATACAGCGCTTGTAACAAAACAAAATCCTTTCCGTTATTATTTCTATCAGAAACGATCGCGTTCACGTAAAATTTTAATAAATAAAATGAAAATAATGTTCCAGTTTGAGCAGAAACTGACAACAAATGTTAAAATAGAATGAAGACACGGGGCCTTATCACTACTGCATTCGAATAAATAAACGCGTTACAATTATAAAATGAAAAAAATAACTAATAACAAATCACGGAATAATGCATACCCTTGGACTAAAACTGTGACTGGTAACAATTTTCCACACTGCCTTTAGAATATTTCAGAATGATAATTTTTGAGGCGTAGGTAAAACCCATTCAACATTTATCTGTATGATTTAGAGTTTTCTCGTATCTAAGCGTTGTGCCAACGAAAGTACGCCTACCCTTTGCTGATTAGTTTAAGCCAACTGGCTTACCGAAGGATCTATATGACACGCGTGTTTTGCATAAGCACTGCACAAAATGCCAGTAACATCGACATAAACTTTGTATAAATACACAAATAAAGGAATAACACTCAAAAACCCTGCAAATGCACATTTACATGCAGCAAAAAGAGCATAGGACAAGGATGCAGTCTTTCACCCCTACTGTACAATCTGCACATCCAAGAAGTAATGACGGAAGTAAAAGAAAGATTCAAGAGTCGGATTAAAATTCAAGGCGACAGGATATCAGCGATAATATTCGTAGATGACATTGCTATCCTCAGTGGAAGTGAAGAAGAATTGCAGGATATGTCGAATGGAATGAACGGTCTAATGAGTATAGAATATGTATTTAAAGCAAGCCGGAGACAGACGAAAGTTTTGAGAAGTAGCAGAAATAAGAATTGCAAGACGTTCAGTAGCAAAATTTTGATTGCGAGGTAGTCGACGTTAAGGAATTCTGCTACTTGGCAGCAAAATAACCCATGACGGATAGGGCGAAGTGGACATGAAACGCAGACTAGTACTGACACAAAATGGCATTCCTGGCCAAAAGAAGTGTACTAGTAGCAAACATAAGTCTTAATTTGAGAAAGAAATTTCTGAGAATGTACGTTTGAAGCATAGCATTGTACGAGAGTGAGATATGGACTGTGGGAAAACCGGAACAGAATGGAAACATTTGAGATGTGGTTTTCAAGACGAATGTTGAAAATTAGATGGACTGATAAGGTAAGGAATGGGGAGTTCTCTGCAGAATCGGCGACGAAAGGAATATACGGAAAATACTGACAAGAAGAATCACCCCACAAAGGTAAATGCCACAATAACGGAATCCATGTCAAAAAGAAGAGTTCACATGTAGGTCTTATAGTTACTATTAAAATCATTTAATGTAAAATTTAATTGAATTTAATGTTTGAAATTACTAAAAGAGTTCGGAAAGATTCAGAAACAAAGCTGCGTAAGACAGATAAGAACCGCAAGAACTCGTGCACTTAAATTCAGTGGAAGAAGTATAGATTTATTATTATTATTATTATTATTTGCAAAAACATTGCGAGAGGAAACTCATGAGAGGAATCTCATTAGAGGAAACGTTTCTAAGCGTCAGAAAATCCAATGAAACAGCTTAGCTGTCAGATATGTTGTATCGTCATTCCACGTTGGCGACAGAAACTCATGGTCTAATTGCGTTGTCTGTTCGTATTGGCTGAAGTTACGGTAGTAGAAGTAACTCCACCAGCCTCGTCGTCCTTACAAACATTACTCATCATTGTTCGATAGTTGTAACATTTATATGATCTTCCCAGACTTGATTTTGTAAAGAGAAGCACTTCAGCACTTTTACACATGTAATTGACACCAAATATCCAGTGTACACATCACTCCACTTTGACCACACTGTTTCAACGTATCGAGAACAAAAACTTCGCTACAAATATACATTCGTTAACAATTCACACTTTGGATCTAAAACAGTTTACACGTGCTGTTAAGCACACACATACACACACACACGCACGCTTAAACACACACACTCCACGTCCTGACTTAGCAATCAACAGTCTTTGTTCTCTCGCAGAATATATATAACAAAGTTAAAAAACTTTTGAAACTTTTCATACTGACATGCAATATACACATAAAGGCCGTTTCAAGGTCTTTGCGTCAAACGTCTGGGGGTGATTGATCACACCAAGGGAACAACTTTTGTAAGGGAGAAAATGTTCAC
Organism: Schistocerca serialis cubense; assembly: GCF_023864345.2. Classification (NCBI taxonomy): domain Eukaryota; kingdom Metazoa; phylum Arthropoda; class Insecta; order Orthoptera; family Acrididae; genus Schistocerca; species Schistocerca serialis. Next base: position 214,862,239 of record NC_064639.1, on the reverse strand, counting down.
TGACAAGTTTTGTAAGAGAGGAAATGTTATCTGACGCTTGCTGGTGACACTAGGAGTCTTTAGTAACATTGTTTATTCCGCTGATCGCCGGGAGTTGATAGCCACTTGCGGCGTTCATATGCAACATGTGTTGCCTACAATCCAATCACCTGCTCCGTATAACATAAGACCGGGTTTCTACAGTGTCTTTTTCCGCTTAGAGACACTCATTTCTTGTTGGAAATCACTCTGTCTGATTACATGGGTACGCAGTACGTGGATGCAGCACACCTGGTTACTAAACCCTTGAAGTTCGCTAAAATTCAATGCAGCGAATTCAATTCAGCGAATTCAATGCAAGGACGCCAAGCGTCGTCGCCTAGTATCAACGAACATTTTGTCTCCTAGAAAAGTTTTTTTCCATGTCGTCATCTGTCACCCCTAGATACTAATGCACTGGCTATGAAATACCCTGCATATACACACATCCCAAATGTTTTGCATCACCTCAGTTCCGAGAGATCCGGAACCTGTACAGAAAATTGGAATAGAGATCAATATAAACATCATTTCCACCCTTTTTATTGCTCATGAAAACCACACATTGCATGTTGTACAACCATACAGCGAGACCTTCAGACATGGTGGTCCAGATTGCTGTACACACCGGTACCTCTAATACCTAGTAGCACATCTACTTGCTTTGATTCATGCCTGTATTCGTCGTGGCATAGTATCGACAAGTTCATCAAGGCCCTGTTGGTCCATATTGTCCCACTCCGATTCGGCGTAGATCCTTCAGAGTGGTTGGTGGGTCACGTCGTACATAAACAGCCATTTTCAATCTATCCCAGGCATGTTCCATAGGCTTCATGTCTGGAGAACATGCTGGCCACTCTAGTTGAGCGATGTCGTTGCCCTGAAAGTAGTCATTCACAAGATGTGCACGATGGGAACGCGAATTTTCGTCCATGAAGACGAATGCCTCGCCAATATGCTGCCGATATGGTTGCACTATCGGTCAGAGGATGGCATTCACATATCGTACAGCCGTTACGGCGCCTTTCATGACCACCAGCGGCGTACCTCGGTCCCACATAATGCCACCCCAAAACAGCAGGGAACCTCCACTTTGTAGCACTCGCTGCACAGTGTGTCTAAGGCGTTCAGCCTGACCGGGTTGCCTCCAAACACGTCTCCACGATTCTCTGGTTCAAGGCATATGCGACACTCATCAGTGAAATGAACGTGATGGCAATCCTGAGCGGTCCATTCGGTATGTTGTTGGGTCCATCTGTGGCGTTGCTGTCAGTGTTTCTCCGAGCCATAATCCGTAGGTAGCGTTCATCCACTGCAGTAGTAGCCCTTGGGCACCCTGAGCGAGGCATGTCAGCGACATTTCTTGTCTCTATGTATCTCCTCCATGTCCGAACAACATTGCTTCGGTTCACTCCGGAACGCCTGAACACTTCCCTTGTTGAAAGCACTTCCTGGCACAAAGTAACAATGTGGACGCGATAGAACAGCGGTATCGACCGTCTAGGCATTGTTGAACTACAGACAACACGAGCCGTGTAGCTCCTTCCTGGTGAAATGACTGGAACTGATCGGCTGTCGGACCCCCTGCGTCTAATAGGCGTTGCTCGTGCATGGTTGTTTAGATGTCTGAGTGAATTTAGTGACAGCTCTGAACAGTCCATGGTGCTGTGTCTGTGATACAATATCCACAGTCAACGTCTACCTTCAGGAGTTCTGGGAACCAGGGTGATACAAAACTTTTTTTGATGTGTGTAACTATGTACACTCCTGGAAATGGAAAAAAGAATACATTGACACCGGTGTGTCAGACCCACCATACTTGCTCCGGACACTGCGAGAGGGCTGTACAAGCAATGATCACACGCACGGCACAGCGGACACACCAGGAACCGCGGTGTTGGCCGTCGAATGGCGCTAGCTGCGCAGCATTTGTGCACCGCCGCCGTCAGTGTCAGCCAGTTTGCCGTGGCATACGGAGCTCCATCGCAGTCTTTAACACTGGTAGCATGCCGCGACAGCGTGGACGTGAACCGTATGTGCAGTTGACGAACTTTGAGCGAGGGCGTATAGTGGGCATGCGGGAGGCCGGGTGGACGTACCGCCGAATTGCTCAACACGTGGGGCGTGAGGTCTCCACAGTACATCGATGTTGTCGCCAGTGGTCGGCGGAAGGTGCACGTGCCCGTCGACCTGGGACCGGACCGCAGCGACGCACGGATGCACGCCAAGACCGTAGGATCCTACGCAGTGCCGTAGGGGACCGCACCGCCACTTCCCAGCAAATTAGGGACAGTGTTGCTCCTGGGGTATCGGCGAGGACCATTCGCAACCGTCTCCATGAAGCTGGGCTACGGTCCCGCAAACCGTTAGGCCGTCTTCCGCTCACGCCCCAACATCGTGCAGCCCGCCTCCAGTGGTGTCGCGACAGGCGTGAATGGAGGGACGAATGGAGACGTGTCGTCTTCAGCGATGAGAGTCGCTTCTGCCTTGGTGCCAATGTCGTCTTCAGCGATGAGAGTCGCTTCTGCCTTGGTGCCAATGATGGTCGTATGCGTGTTTGGCGCCGTGCAGGTGAGCGCCACAATCAGGACTGCATACGACCGAGGCACACAGGGCCAACAGCCGGCATCATGGTGTGGGGAGCGATCTCCTACACTGGCCGTACACCACTGGTGATCGTCGAGGGGACACTGAATAGTGCACGGTATATCCAAACCGTCATCGAACCCATCGTTCTACCATTCCTAGACCGGCAAGGGAACTTGCTGTTCCAACAGGACAATGCACGTCCGCATGTATCCCGTTCCACCCAACGTGCTCTAGAAGGTGTAAGTCAACTACCCTGGCCAGCAAGATCTCCGGATCTGTCCCCCATTGAGCATGTTTGGGACTGGATGAAGCGTCGTCTCACGCGGTCTGCACGTCCAGCACGAACGCTGGTCCAACTGAGGCGCCAGGTGGAAATGGCATGGCAAGCCGTTCCACAGGACTACATCCAGCATCTCTACGATCGTCTCCATGGGAGAATAGCAGCCTGCATTGCTGCGAAAGGTGGATATACACTGTACTAGTGCCGACATTGTGCATGCTCTGTTCCCTGTGTCTATGTGCCTGTGGTTCTGTCAGTGTGATCATGTGATGTATCTGACCCCAGGAATGTGTCAATAAAGTTTCCCCTTCCTGGGACAATGAATTCACGGTGTTCTTATTTCAATTTCCAGGAGTGTATAAGGGGCGACCAAAAAGTTTCTGTTAGTAGGCTGTACAATCCGGAATCGGTATGCCAATCAGACAAAATCGCCGTGAGCGTCCAGGCAATCATCCCGCCGGCGTATCAGGTTAAGACATGCAGCTGGTAGAACATCATGCCCTGTTGCATGAACGAGTCCGTAACTGCCTGCTGCACATCCGCTCTCCGACAGGAATCGCCGATCATTCATGGAGCTTTTTAAGTCACTGAAGTAGTGATAACCACATGGGTAGAGATGATGACAACAGGGCGGATGTTATAGAACTTCCTAGTTGAGTTGGCGTAACTTCTGCGTTACGGCATTTTCGATATCTGCACGTGCGTTATTATGAAGCATCAGCACCTCTAGGCGCAGATTTCATTCCAAAACAGTGCTTTGCGATAAACGTACTACTCCATACATATTCTTCATTCTTCGACGGATGTCTACCAGAGTTTGTCCTTCGGCAGCTGTGGTAATAATAACAGCACTTTCGTCCTGTTTTGACGAGTTGGTAATAACGTTACCATAGTTCACGTTTCCAGATTTATCAGACTCACATCGGAAAGACACGAATCCTACACGTCGGCGCTCATATATGCTCATTGGAGACCCGCTACTTTGCATATATCGAGCAACAACCCCTCAAACAGGTTTTTGACCGTCCTTATATATACAGAAATTTAATTTTTGACTGAAACAATGGACAGTGTTGTCACAAAAATAAATTAAAATAGTTCCAGTCCCGATAGTCTGACCAAGGTCGTCAGAAGGCTTCTCTTGATCATCATACGTATACCGGAAGATATCCTGTTAAATATTCCCATTCTGTATCCCCTCTGCCCCAATCCCTGCCTGTTGGGATATTTGGCTGAAATGGACGATGTTCTACAACAGCCCCTCCTTCTCTCACGAGTTTGAAATGACAGAGTCTACAGGGTGTTAGGGGTATAGGTGTAAATACTGTGACAATTGGTAGCTTAATATGTACCCACTTCAGTGTCTTAGGTGTTTCTTTCTCTCAGTCTGATACTCTTCCCGCAAACACGTCACATAACTTACTAACTGATGTTCTCTGCAAGTTCGTAACTGCACTGCTAGGTGGAATACACTTAGTATAGACTGACAGGTTTGAGTGTATGCATGCACACTTCGCAGGTGACCTGCTGTCCAGGGGAAAATAAACATTAATGGCTTGCTCTTTCCACATGTATTTGGAGCTATTAATTAACCTAAAAACATGATATTCCTAATAGCTATAATTACTAGTCGGCAAATGAAGTAAATACTGATGTAGTGTTATTCAGTACACTGTCTTAGTGACCAACAAAAATATCTGTACTTACATCTCTAATACGCTGTTTATTTCTTCTCTCGTCTTCTTCTCCAAAGAAGACATAAGTGGAAGTTCCCTGCTATCTCCTGTCTGTACGTTCAGGATACTATCAGGTACCACTGTACTGATTTTGAACCAGTTCTGACTATCAGATTCACGAAGAATGTCGTGTGTATAATTTATATAAGTATTTCGTGGATATCGGTCGAACTGTGAAAAGAAGGACATTGTTATTTAGCGGTACAGCCGCCACAACACCAGTGAACAACGAAGCTTGAGTCGAGTCGAGCCTGGTGGTGAGCGGTAAAGGGCGTGTCTGAAAACCGAAAAGCTGCGGAATCGAATGTCGGAATACCGATTTCTCACTCAGTATGTTAAGCTAGCAGTGACCTCTCAATGATGAGCACATTCGCCAGATGCGAGACGTGGTTCGGATTCCATGTTGAACTGTGGGTCTGATTTACCGGGAGGCAAATCCAGTTCGGGAGTGATAGTCACGTGGTAAGGCGCGTCACTAGTAATACAAAGTCGCGGTATCAAATTAAGGTCGAACCACGGATTCTTATTTCTGTTTTTTGAACCTAGAACCTATCAATTATCTCTCAATGATGTGGGCATTCGCCAGAAATGAAATGAGCTTCGGATTGACGTTAAACTGTAGGTCACCTTTTCCCAGTTGTAAAACTGGCTAGGGAGACAAACATCGCCGAGGTGATTCCTAACTGAAGGACTTGCGCCAGAAAATTGACCTTCACGAAGTTATTAGCACCATAATCCGTGAAAGTGATGCCCTTGCCATCTAGCGGTGAGGGGCTTGCGAAGCCATGGGTCTGCTTGATGATGAGTCTCAAGAAGATTGGAGAAAACGCTATCCGAGCCTGTGATATGCTGTACAGTAAAATCACAGAGGCACTTATTGGCTATGATTATTCCGTTTTGTGCAGTTACTAACCCCATGCTCCTTTGTCAAAATCATCGCGAAAGCATGGCTCAAGGCATACAGCACTCTGCACGACAGGAATTGTCCTCGGATGATGTAGATTGCGACGAAAATATGTTTGATGAAACTTGACTTGAATAAAGAGACTGAATCTCTATCAGGCGAAACTGTAACACATTCTGGGTATTATTTACCGTTACATTCTAAAATAAGAACATCAACCAATATGGAGTAACTTTTGCAGATCGATCAAAGTGACTGCCATTTGAATCATGAGCAATAAATGTTTGAAACTTGATAAAGACATAAATCAACAACAACAAAGGGAGAATGTCTTTTTTAGATGGACCTGGATGCACTGGCAAGGCAGTTTTAATTAATCTAATACTCGCAAATGTCTGATCTGGCGGAAACAGTCTTAGAAGCAGAAAAGGCAGTGCATTACCCTACTTCTTTGCGCCGCCTGGAGTTCCAAGGCATAACTTAATACTGAAAATTAGTTCACCTATTTTTAATGAGAAATTTGAAGACCCCCTGACTTGGCAACAAAAGAAGACAGTGAGTAACTGATGTCAAAAATATATTTATCGCTTGCACAATAATAGCTATCTGTGGAACTGGACAAACTGTTTTGATACCAAGAATACCAATGATACACGCAAACTTACCTTTTCAGTTCTGACGGCTCAATTTCCCCATAAACTCGCCATTGGTATGACAGTTAAAGCACTGGGCCAGACACTGAACGTTGCTGAACTGGACTAAGTATGCAGTGTTTTTCGCATAGCTGTACGTGGCCGTACACCTAACCCTGAAGAAGTTATCAGTCCAGTATACAAACAAATATTTTAAATACATAGAAAATATCCACTGGGTCACAGTTAAAATATAAATAATAATCTTTCAAGGGCTTGATCTGTAAGCTAAATGGAACAAATTTTGTTCTTCTTTCTACACGAATATTATCACCATTGGAATTTGGAGTTAATAATCAGTTACTTAATGTTGTTCTCTGATTTTTAATCGTAAGTCTACGCAGTGGGCCGTAAATAAAATAACCGCAACTCCAGTCAAAGAACTGCACAACAACGGCGGAAAAAATACGGAAGAAATTATGGTTTTAAAATGTTAACTTTACGTGCTTCGTAGCGACCTGCGTGATATTTTAGGAATGAGATTAACATTTTGTTCTGTGAGCTTAGCTTCTGTATGAACAAGAAAGAAAGTGTCTGACTAATTCGTTTGTTGTGATATACGATGCAAACTGCAGTTCATATCTAGAATCACTATGAGGTTTTATCCTAACTTACTAGCGCGTTTATTAGATACTTTAGATACGAGATTCGGACATTATTAATGATACTTTCACTGAAAACCTTGTCAGCCTTACACTTATTATTATCGTCTCCATCGAGTTTTTGTAGCCAGTAGCATAGCTTCATAAATATGGCTGACGTGTGGAACGAATGGTGTGTGCCATTGTTTTAGGAAATAGGCTAACACAAAGAAAGCTGCTCAGTCGTAACAATTATTTATTTCACCAATTCATTCAGCACTTCCGGGTCAAGACTTGTCTGCATTAAATATATTTTCTTGCACAGTAAAGTAGTACGGAGACGTACAGGAAGGAAAAATTAGCTGCGCAGTGCACTGCTTTAACGATTGTCAACAACCGTGCGCTACGTTAACGAAGGGTGTCACCTCATACGTTTCTGTACTATTTTTCTTGTCACCTACCACAGGCACACTGTAAATTTCACTTGAAAATTATTATTCATCACCTAGTACAGAGAGAGAGTAGAAAGCACTTATCGTCTAACGACGACTACCTCTCGCTTACATCATTTTGAGTTGTGTGTTGGCTTCCGGTGAAGAACCGGTGGGCTCGTTAACGGGCGTGCATATTTCTTGCTGACGTAGTGCGGGTCGCCAGCTCAGAAGAGCCCTTGTGCTTTCAGTACTGACGCTAACTGAAAAGTATCGGAACAAAGTTCTTGTACCATGGCCCAGGGATAGAAGCATCTTCTTGTATTACTATGATACGGTAACTATGTTGGGACATTTCGAAGAAGAGAGTACTTCTAGATTAAACACAGCACTTACATATACTTCATGTGGTGGAAGCCGCACTTGAGGGTTCACAAAGAGGGAAATCAAATTTACTGATGCGAGATTGGCATTGTCAGAAATTGTCTTGAGTAACGAAGCTCCTTTCAGACTGAGATGATTTCATAAAAAAAGGCTGAGGTGAAACCATTTACAATGAATATCAGTACATGATAAACTGCAATTGACAATAAAGACTGTTTTGTTTGACGTAGAGAGTGAAACAGTTTTCATCCGAAAGAACAGACCGAAAATGAATGCGGCTAGATGGCGTAGTCTTAAGACTACTCTCAAAGGTTGGTCGATATACAGGCGGTGGACTAACATATGAAAACTTCACAAACACAACACATTACCATGCCTTATGCGGAACACCGTTTCCATTCAAAACAACTTCCTGTCGTCTTGGAATGGACAAAAACAGTTCCTGTATGGTTTTCATGGGAATATTATACCATTCTTATCGGAAAATAGTGGTAAGTTCAGCTAACGTTGAAGGAGATGGATAGCGATCACGTACCCTCCTCTCCAAAGCAGACCGCAAACGATCAATAATATCGAGAACTGGCGATTGCCGTGGCCAGGGAAGATGCGACAGTTCATTCACATGCGCACAAAACCAGTCCTGTACCGCGCGAGCAGTGTGAATAGGGGTTCTATCGTCTTGGAACCCAGCATTAGCAGTGCGAACAAACATTGTATCATGGGAATGACCTGACCAGCCAAAACGTTCGCATAATCTTTGTCAGTAACGCGACGTTACAGAGTGAGCAGGAATCATGGAGTACCAGGCTATGGCTGTCCCAGTCATCATCGGACATTCTTCCATTGCTCTATAGTTCAGGTTTCGTGGCTTCGAGACCACGTTTTCCTGTTGGGAGCGTTATCATGTCCGACGTGTTGTTTTGGAACTTCGGCTGGGTCCGAAATTCCCACCTGCCTCAGTGTTGTTTTGATGATGAGAGGGCTCGCGATTACGACATTCAATTCTGCAGTGACTTTTGCAGCTGTCGTGCTCTTATTTTTTGTCAGAATCCATTTCAACAATTGTCCGTCAGGATCATTCAACACACGCTATCGTCAGCATTGTGCCTTAGCAGGTGACGTGTTTCCACTTTTATGCTGTATAGATCTTTGATCGGTGCCTCTTGAAACACCAAACACTTCGGCTTTCTTGGTTACGGAATTATCTACCATGCAGCACCAACAATTTGCCCAAATTCGAATTCAATTAGTTCCGACATAAAACATTCGCAACTGCACAGAACACTCTTCTCACTACGTCTGAGACTTGCAAATGTATTTGAGGACACTGCACATGTGCCGTTCGTGATCAAATGCATCAGCGCGACCTGCAGGGTTGGCTGTAATGTGTAATTATGTTTAAGCTTGCATTTCTCGTCGTGTTTCCAAATTTTTATACAATCCTCTACATGATATTGAAAGCATATTGATTGCGACCGAACTCCAGATCTGACAGTGCTAACTGGAAGCTTAAGAACGACGCTACTGCAACCGTCGGTTCACCATAGTACATCTGAAATGTTTGGCTTGCGTAGATATAGACTGGTGTCCAACATTAAAGCAACAACCAGCTATTTACCCATCCTGTGTATAATTCACGATATAATCATACAAACCGTCAACAGATCGTGTCCTGCACGGAAGATGGCATTCCGGTCAACGGACAACCACACCAACGATTACGTCATGGGACCTGTCAAATGTAATAGTGTTTGCCAGATAGCCCCACATCCACAATCGCTGTGTACACAGTTACAGACGCGGCAGGATGGCACAGAGAAGACACCTACCAGACTACCTGCGGTGGAGAGCCATAGGGGGAAAGAAATATTGCCCGATGGCTTAATGTAGATCGTTTCGTTGTTTTTCGGATGAGGCAACACATTATAATGACCGGAACTGCATCATGAAGACCAGGGCACTGCCAACCAAGTGTTACATCAAAAATAGAGGACCTTTATTTGGCTGTAAGGCCACGAAGGCATTAGTACCGCACAGCAACTGCCATGTGACCTCGTAGCATCCACGTGTTGTATCGAGGCAAACGGTGTACATAACGCTTCAGGAGAATGACCTTTATTGCCAGAGATCTGCTGCATATGTATCTCTGACGCGTCTGCACCGAAAGGGGCATCTAGAGTGGAGTCGTCAACATGCCACAGGGACAATCGAGCAGAGGGCCACTGTTCTTTTCACATATGGGAACCGGTTTGGAGAGTGGTTCTCGACGGAATTGCAGCTCGAGGGAGCATGGAACACGGTTTCAGGACTCAGATGTTGTAGAAAGAGACGATAACGTAGACCCCGAATGGTGTGGGCAGATATTATATCGACCACTCGAACACCTCATCAGGGAGTTAGAAGGGTGAATCGGCAAGATTTAACGGCTGTCAGGTATCGTGATGAGATCTTGGGACCTCATGCGCGGTTGCTGCGAGTTCCTGTGGGCCGAGACTTCGTTTGATGGACGATAAAGCTCGACCCTATAGAGCACAGTTGGTTGACGTTTTCTCTGAAACGGAAGATATACTCTTGGCGTGATCTGCTCGCTCTGCGGATTTGAATCACATAGAGCTTGTGTGGGATGCACTAGGAAGATAGGTTACATCATCTCAGCACCCCACCAATCACTCTCAAAGACTTGCGAGCAGCTCTGCAGGATGAATGGGAGTTATTGCCTCAACATGAGATTGATGACATCATTCACAACACGCCCCGTCATTGTCAGGTCTGTACTGCTGTCAGACATTGTCACACCCTGCCTGATGTATACCCCATACTAAGCACGCTAACCTGTTGTCGGAATGTGTGTGCAAATCTGTTAAGTTGGAAAAAACGAAGATCATTTTTGTCTACAGCTATGCATGTTGCAGTTGTTCAGGTTCTGTATTCTTTACTTTGTTTCCACTTTACTATCACCTGTATATACTGTTCTGTGGCAAAATTAAAGCAACCATGCAAAATTTCCGTTTGTCGCTTTAATTTTGGACAGCAGTATATAACATCACAGAAGACGTGTTGGAAGGACGCTTACCGAAGATATCCGTAAGTCTTCTACATAATGTAGTTTGATTATAGACATTTTCGTCTCATTGATCCAGCATCGCTGTTTTGTGTAAAGTAGTAGAATAAGGTCGATGAATATGTCCCATAATGAATGCGTGAAGTGATGCTACTAATAACTGGGAAGAGCCCTGGATTACGCAGTCCTGAGAGTTAACGGTACTTATCCTCAATGGTACACAAAACACTGCAGTGTTGCAGAAGCAACGAAAAAATCTTGTCAGATTTCAATGTAAACAAGATCTCCAAGTATGGTGGTGCTTTACAGAAGCTCGAAATTTAGCGTGGACTTGACGCGAGATACTTTTAATAGTCTACACAACAAATCTCGAAAACTGACCGAAAATTTAAAAAGAACCTTGTACGCAAAGAATACCGGTACCATAAGGCAGTCAATGCCTTCACTAAACGATATCAACAATAATGTTACCGATGACAGCGCCATAAAAGCGAAGTTACTATATTCGGTTATTCGAAATTCCTTCATGCTCAAGAGCAACTCAATAAATCTCAGTATAAAATCATTATCCCAAGCAGTCATACTGAGTGAGCCAAATAGTGAAATATCACTACATGAGAGTAAACGAACTGCTTAAAGTAGCAATATGACAGCGAGGTATTATCATTTATCACTTATTAGAAAACAATTTCATTTTTAGTACCAATCCCTAACAAATTGCGTTGTGAAACATTCGTAAGTCACAGATATGTTACTTATTTATTACGCTTTTTGTCCGGGTAGAGCTATTTCAGATAACGTTAAAATTAATGCCATGGCGTATTCCATGTTATAGTAATGCCCCTGCCATTAATTTTAATGTTACACCATGTGATCAAAAGTATCCGGACACCCCTAAAACACACGTTTTTCGTATTAGGTGCATCGTGCTGCCACCTACTGCAAGGTACTCCATATCAGCGACCTCAGTAATCATTAGACATCGTGAGAGAGCAGAATGGGGCGCTCTGCGGAACTCAACGGACTTCGAACGCGGTCAGGTGATTAGGTGTCACTTGTGTCATACGTCTGTATGCGACATTTCGACACTCCTAAACATATTTAGGTCCACTGTTTCCGATATGATAGTGAAGTGGAAACATGAAGGGACACGTGCAGCACAAAAGCGTACAGGCCGTCCTCGTCTGTTGACTGACATAGACCGCCGACAGTTGAAGAGGGTCGTAATGTGTAATAGACAGACATCTGTCCAGACCATCACACAGGAATTCCAAACTGCATCAGAATCCACTGTATATACTACCACAGTTAGGCGGGAGGTGAGAAAGCTTGGATTTCATGGTTGAGCGGCTGCTCATAAGCCACACATCACGTCCGTAAATGGCAAACGACGCCTCGCTTGTTGTAAGGAGCGTAAACATTGGACGATTGAACAGTGGAAAAACGTTGTGTGGAGTGACGAATCACGGTACACAATGTGGCTACCCGATGGCAGAGTGTGGGTATGGCGAATGCCCGGTGAACTTCATCCGCCAGGGTGTGTAGTTCCAACAGTGAAATTCGAAGGCATTGGTGTTATGGTGTGGTCGTGTTTTACATTGAGGGGGCTTACACCCCTTGCTCTTTTGCGTAGCACTATCGCAGCACGGGCCTACATCGATGTTTTAAGCACCTTCTTGCTTCCCACTGTTGAAGAGCAATTCGAGGATGGCGACTGCACCTTTCAACACGATCGAGCACCAGTTGATAATGCACGGCCGGTGGCGGAGTGGCTACAAGACAATAACATGCCTGCACAGAGTACTGACCTGAATCCTATAGAACACCTTTTGGACGTTTTGGAACACCGACTTCGTTCCAGGCCGACCGACATCGGTACCTCTCCTCAGTGCATCACTCCGTGAAGAACGGGCTGCCATTCCCCAAGAAACCTTCCAGCACCTGATTGAACGTATCTGGAGAGTGGAAGCTGTCATCGAGGCTAAGTGTGGGCCAACACCTTATTGAATTCCAACATTACCGATGGAGGGCGCCACTAACTTGTGAGTCATTTTCAGCCAGGTGGTTTTTGGGTTTCAATATGCGATTGAGACTGATGAAAAAATTATTGTATATAAATAAACCGCTCGTTGCTAGCCAGCGGTATCATCACACACGGTCACTTCTTAGCGATTCACTGTATTGCTCGATAACCACTAGCCATCAGAGATCCATCGCTGCGATCTGCGATTTGCGCGCACACGTGCGACTTGCGTGCAGATCCAGCGACCTGAGGATAGGCAACTGTCATCTGTCGTTAGTGTCTGATATACTCATCTGTTTATGATGCTATTAGTTTCGCAAGTCATTACGCAACGTTACAGAGAATAACAGAGCTTTGTTATGGTGAGAAATCATTGCATTATCGGAGAACGTTACGCGACAATCGGTCGCCAATTATGTGAAATTTTCTATGGATGAAAGGAATTTAAACCTTTAACTGTGCATAAAAGGAATAGGGAATTTGAAGAAAAGGTTTCCGTATTACATGTTAAGACGCCTTGGTTTCCACGTGGTACCTTTCTCTTGTAAACAGAGCGATTGTAAAATACTGCGCTAAAGTGAGCCAAGGAAAATCAGTTCACCTCCGATCACAATAACTGATCATTCCGGGAAGCACAGCACAAAGAACTTTAAAATCTTTATCTGAATGTCTATAAGATACAGTTGTTAACAGAACACAAGCAGGGTGGACATTTCAGGCACCAGAAATTCGATGGGAGGATATTGGGTTTAATTATCATTATTTTTTGTTATAAAATCGTGTGCAGTCATTAGTCGTACTTCCATCTGAACAGGTACACATAAATTGGCAAAGTAGTCGGATCTGGAATACAGCAACACTTGCATCATTCAGGATCAGCCTTTGCATACTGAAAGAGCAACGGTCTGGTGCTGCTTGTGGACTGACGGCGAAATTGTGGGGTCTTTCTTTGAAACTGAGGCTTACTGCACAGTGGGAGCGTAGAATGATCATGAAGCTTTCATGTCCACAGCCTGACGTGAAGTAATTGGAAGGCTTTTTTGTGAATAGTAAGGAGAATGTAGTCATGCCGAACGCGAAGAACGGATTTGTTACCTGAAATAATTCCTGGACAAGTTATTCCACGATTTAACGGCCAGTGGTGTACTTGCCATTTCTTGCTTTTACATGAAGTTACATATTTGCGACAATTATCCACAAATAGCTTTTCAACTTAAGAATGAGAACCAACGATCTGTTGGCGACATATATCATCATTTGAATGACATCATTTTGCACACTTAATCACAGTAAGTGTATTTTCTATTAGTACGAGGGCATTTGACACACTTTAAAAAATAGTTACTCCTATTACTATGACTGACGCAGGACGTGAATTTTATACGCTTCCAGATGTAATTGCAGTAAACATATTTTTATTAATATGACAAAATCTGTTATCCTTTATTTTCCATAAACAGTGTTGCAGCTCCAGTGTAGTTCAAGACCGGCATCACGAAATCATCAAAAGCTGCTCTGATATACGTTAATTTACGGACAACCAGCTTCCGTCAGGAGAGCGACTTCAAGTCACTTACACATGAACAAGAATGTGTAAATAGTAGTAGATTCAAAATAGTTAAACGAAATATTGCGTACAGCAGATACAAGAGCCATTACGACAGGTTAAAGGAAGGTTTTCTGGCCTGAAGTACACAATTATTATCAATTGCGGTATCTAAATGAAATAGTTAAAAATACAATTTTCTTACAGACATTAAAAAAGTATAGTATACTAATGTTTGCACGTCATATGTATCTACATCTAAGTCGTTACGTACGCATGTGTCCATTTGTAAAAAGCCGGCCGATGTGGCCGAGTGGGCATGGATGTGTGTGATGTCCTCAGGTTAGTTACGTTTAAGTAGCTCTAAGTTCTAGGGGACTGATGACCTCAAATGTTAAGTCCCATAGTGCTCAGAGCCATTTGAATCATTTGAACTTGTAAAAACCCATTTTTATTTCTAATTTAAGAATTGTAACCTAACTAATCTTTATTTTAAATCTTTCTTTTATCTGCTAGTTCCTAAGGGCAAAGTCGCGTCTGCTGATTCGTGTGACTTTGCTACGACCTTCAGCAGCTACCGGTACATAAACTGTGGGCTCAAGAAGGCTAGTAAAGCTATGCTTTTATACTTCTCATGACCACTTTTACTGAAAAGTAACTGATCTGAAATTTGCTTCACTGATATTAATTTAGAAAAAGAATCTGTGTACGTTACTGCAGGGGCTATGTCGTCATCAGAGTCGTTTGGCTGATATTGCCGTTCGTTAAAAATCGTTTTTCGCTAACACCTCACATTCTAGTTTAGCTATCAAGATGGCTTTGCATAAAGCGCCAGACAACAGTGCCAGTATTCACCGCAGGGACAGGAAAGAGTACAATCTCACTTTATGCATTGTCCCTTTGGAAACGAATATTGTTAACTAAATAAATCGGTAGCTAGTCCTGAAGGGATCAATTTTGAGAGCAGTTGTTGTATTTGCACTTTAAATCATTATTAAAACTTTTCTTGAGGTATTATCAGTTTAGCGAACGAGTGAAACAAGCACTTTATTTACTTTAACAACTGAAAATATGAAATTATTCAAAGAGAAATCGTATTACTTGTTAATTGGCGTTTAGTCTGCAAAACGCTGGAAATGAACTGTGCCTTGTAAAATAGCAAAGGAACTTTTCCAAGAATAGAATAACATTTTCGTTTGAGAATTTAAGTAAATACTTCTCTGTTAACTTCACATTACGTTTACTGCACAAATATTAGTATGAACAGAATTTACTTTGTGTTTAATAGTGTTTGTTTGTTAAATAATTTAGGGAAAAGAATATTCACATAAGTTACCACAAACCATGCAATTTTATTCTATATTATTTACCAAATATCTTTCCTGTTTCGCTTTTAAAGATAGGAAAAAAACGTTCTTCCCTTTAAACACAACAGAGTCGTGTGAGCAGGGTGCATTCAATATTTTACATTATCTTCGCATTTTAAATAGAGAATTACTACTCGCCATATCAGCCTCCTTAGTCACAATGCTTGAAGTAATTATGGTGAGAGCAATTACAACAACACATTTTGCCTGCAAATATCTTGCATCCGATGTAGTTATTTGAATGAGACAGTTTACTTTTGTAAGTTACATCAAATGACGCTTCAATTCCTCATTTTGCACCACTTTACTTCACAAAAACTAACTTTATGTTGCGCACATAATGTGCTGGATGCACCGTGATACTGCCTACAAGTGACTGACTGTTATTCACGCTTTCCGTACCAAGGCAAGAGAACTTCCGAGGCTGAAGATCACACTCATAATATTATAATAAAATGACTCCCTCAGAAGGACTCAATAATTTACATACAGAAAGAATGAAAGTAACTCCATGTATAACAATATTATACTGGATTATTACAAGCAAACTAACAGTTCATAGCCGGCAGCGGTAGTCTAGCGGTTCTAGGCGCGCAGTCCGGAACCGCGCGACTGCTACGGTCGCAGGTTCGAATCCTGCCTCGGGCATGGATGTGTGTGATGTCCTTAGGTTAGTTAGGTTTAAGTAGTTCTAAGTTCTAGGGGACTGATGACCACAGATGTTAAGTCCCATAGTGCTCTGAACCATTTGAACAGTTCATACTTGGTTTACGTATCTACGTCTTTGGTAGTGGACGACGAATAAAGCTAATAAGACAGAGGAAGTCAAATGGACAGTCAGACTTTAAAATATACAGGGTGTCCCACTCAAACCTCCCTGATTTCAAGGAGCCAGGAGACAAAAACACAGTAGATACGACAATGAAAACTGCAGCCCATTGTAGCTTATATTCCTGCGTCAGAAGTGCTAAGTATCGTCGCCAGAGTGCTGCATGGTCGCATGAAGTGAAAATGGCGCCTCCACAGCAGTGCGTGAAAGCAGTAGCGTGGTTTGCAGAAACAAAATCGCCAATTATTGTGCAAAGAAATTATAGTCGTATGTATGAATGTGATAAACCTGATGTAAAAACAATTAAGGAATGTTATAGGAAGTTTCTGGCAACAGGAAGTGTTCTGAAACATTCTGGCGGTGCAGGTGCCGGAGTTTCAGAAGAGAAGTGGAGGACATCAGACAAACGTTTCTCAGAAGCCCACGTATGTCAATTCGTCAAGCATCTAGGCAACTTGATGTATCGCGATCAACATTGCATCGTGTAGTTCACCAGCGTTTTCATGTGTGCTTACAAAGGGCAAATTCTGCAACATCTGACGCCGAACGAAAAACACACGCCGACAACAATTTGCTGCGGATATGCTGCACATATTGATATGGATGCCAGCTTCCTAGAAAGATGTTTATTCTCAGATGAGGCAACCTTTCATCTACCAGGAAGGGTTAATAGGCATGATGTTTGGATTTGGGGCTCTCAGAATCCGAACACTGTCATTGAACATGTTCATGATAGCCGTAAACTAAACGTCTGGTGCGGGCTAATGCATGACAGGATTGTTGGACCGTTCTTCTTTGCGGAACAAATAGTTAATGGGTCAGTGTATCTGGACATGGAGCAGTCTGTGTAGCCTCAGATACAAGACTTGCAACCCAACATCATTTTTCAACAAGATGGAGCTCCGCCGCATTTCTCAACGGCTGTTCGCAAGTTCCTGCACCTGAAAATAACTTATATATCGTTTCGTATCCACGAATTATATTATGGGCGAGTGTAGCGTGAAGAGCACTTCTCCGCTTGTACGAAAATAATCACGTGATCTACATTAAACGTCTAATTCGGTGACTGTTTTAGCTGTTTACTGATGACAAAAATATGTCTGTTCGATTACACTAGGTTCGATTCACTAGGTTGCAAGTGAAGACAGTTAAGTACTACCATTTTTTTTCATTAAAAGTCTAATGTTTTATTCAATTTTACTAAGCAGTGCAATACATCCATATGTTTCTAAACAAATCTGTTAACGTGTGGCATATTTCTTAGCTGAATCCTGCTGTGTAAAGTGACTATTGCAGAGACTAATACAATCGTTGTGGTTATCTTTTTAAACAAATATCCAATAAAAGAGTTAATATTTAATCCAGATGTAATTTTCAGGTTTTTTTTAAAGAAAAATGTCTATTAAAACAGCTAGATTGTTGTAAAGACTACACAGTTTTTTATGCAACAGTACAATACTGAAAGGTTTTTTATCTGGTTGTCAGTATGGGACAATTTTTTAGGCTACTCTTTGTTTACATAAGGCTAGCTGCACAAACGGATGTAATCTTGACATTGTTTCACCACTAGTCTAGCCTAGTCTACGTTTTAAAATAAACATTTTGAATCGTGATGGTCTATGTGACTTCTTCTATTTCATTTTTTTTAATTCATCATCCACAACAAGAGACTAGATACTCTAGGTTATACATTTCTGCTTCAGCTACGATCCATTATCCAAACGTGTAAACAACATCACCGGACTTGTATGAAACCTAAGGGAGCTGATGCAGTCGTCAGTTTATTATACCACTTTGGTTAGGCGGTATATGGAGTAGTGGAATGAACAGTCAGATTATGCATTTCGTCACCTATAAATAATTTATAAGACATTGAATGCCTGTATATGTGAGAAGCAGTCATGTTAGATTTCTGTATGTGTGCAACGGGTACACATAGCTTTACTACTGCATATTTTAGGAGTATTTATGCGTATTGTATTTTTAACTGATAATGTTATCTACTTGATGCAAAGAAACGTTCCTTTAACATAACGTAGTGGTACACGTATCTGCTACACGCAGTAGTTCGCTCTGTGAAGGCTCGTTTAGTGTACCATCGGCACGTATTTTAAGCATCGAATGAACCATAAATGTTGGGGAATTTTACTTCTACTGCTTAGATCCCAAGGGAAGCACTTGTAGTCGCATGTATTTATGCTAATGTTTCTATAAACTTTCTACAGAAGTGATGAATTAGAATATTTGGTATCAGAAGGTGTGAGCCACGATGGCAGGCCTACAACATGTTCCGTCAAAGAACTTTAACGAGATTTCTGTATAATGAAAAAAATTAGACAGGTTGTATTGTAAAGGTGGTTCTTCGTTGTATTCTGGAGCAATTGATGCGCCAACAGAAGATCATACTTAATGATGAATCTATTTAATACTGAACTGAAGTTTAGTCAGGGATTTTACAGCTTTATAGACAATAGTGCTTCCTGGAAGAGTATATGAAAAATTTTGTTGTAGCATTTGTGCTTTTAGGATTGATATATTTGTGAAGTGGAGGTTTTTTAAGTGATAAGATTGCAGTTTGACAGTTGTTTAAGCCTTTGTAAGTTGAACTATGTTATTTTGATGTGTAATTGACTATAAGTATTAGCAGTGGTCATTTTATTACTTTAAAAGCCTATAATCTCTGTGATAATAAAAACTATTAACTTGTACTCAGTGACAAAAAATACTCACTAATTCGCAGTTGGATTACGTTTTAGTTAATTACACAGATTAACTGAACCTTGCACATAAGCTGGGGACATGTAGTAGACCCCTAATGCTGGTGACCAAACCTCGTTCGAACTTAGCAGTTTTACTGTGGCCAGAATCGTCAAGGTTTTAGTTTCGACCATCAGTTTAATATACCTCCAGATACACAGACTACCACACTGGTGACCCTGCTAGTATCGTTCTCGCTAATAACGGATTTCAATAGAAGCCTGAATGGGAGTGAATGAAAAACAGCGAGGCGGTTGGTTGGTTGGTTGATCTAGGACTGCGGGCCAAACAGCGAGGTCATCGGTCCCATGGAATGAGGAAAGATGGGGAAGGAAATTGGCAGTGGCCGTTTAAATGAACCATCCCAGTATACGCCTGAAGCAATTTATGGAAACCACCGAAAACCTAAAAGTGGATGGCCGGATGCGGATTTGAACAGTCCTCCAGAATGAGAGTCAAGTGTGCTAACCACGGCACCACCTCGCTCGGTACAGCGAGGTGACGCTTCCAGTCAATGAGGAGCTATACTGTAGGTGGCGCAGTTCTACACACCCCTCTAGAGTCTGCTGTAGCATTTGGTGAGCCGGTGGCAGTCAATCCCGTGTGCTGATGGTCTAAGAAGGGCTCGGGATTTGGCGCCAGCGAGCACATGAGGCTCTTGAGTTCACTTAATGGCCTACAGGAAGTTTGCTCGTTCGCTTTCCCACTCGAGTTAGTGTATTGTCTAGCAGGAGTTGCTTCTATGTGGTGGGTTGTGGTGGAGCCTATAAATCTAACAGAGCGTGTAGCGGGCATGCGTTGCAACCTTCGACAGTGAGTGAAAGCCCACCAGGAAGATACAGGAATACCTTAGGCCTGCCAAGGACGCTCGCAAACCATTGGAAAAATCTGGAGTGTATAGGATCCCATGCAGCTCTGGTGATGTTTATGTGGGTACCACCAAAAGAACTGTTTCTAAACGTTTGGAAGAGCACAAGGGAAATTGTAGAAGAGGAGAAACGGAACGATCAGCTGTTGCGGAGCATGCTTTCCAGCCAGGGAACCACAATATTCGTTTCGAGGAGACGCAAGTACTAGCGGCCACGAGCGGATACTACGAAAGGCTCTACAGGGAGGCAATCGAAATCGCTAAACACCCAAATAATTTCAACCGAAAGGAGGAGGGCGTCAAATTAAACGGTATATGGATGCCGGTGTTAAAGAAGATGTGTACCACTCGTCCACTACTGGGTGATGGCAACAGCGATCGACGGCGACGGACAGCGGCCAATTGCACTGACGTTTTCAAAACACGTGACGTCACGCCGCGGCGCGGGGGCGCGCGGACACGGAATTTAGCGGCAGTCAGTAGCGAGCCAGTGTGTGTGTTGGACCTTCCATCAAGCTACGGACCCCCTTGAAGATGTCTCCCGCAGTCGGAGACGAAACGTTGGGAATCACCACAGAATTCATCAACCGACCACGGCATAACAGCCCGGATAATTATAATGGACATGATATTTCCGGCCGTGAAAGTTTACATTTTAGTATCAGTGAGTGAAAGCGTCACGGGCGTGTGGCAGTCAACGGCAGCCATTGGGGCGTCACGCCATCAACGTGTCGAACAGATGATGAAACGAGTGGTTGCTGAATGCTCCTCTACGGAGGGGCCACGACTGTAATCCACACATCGCGGTTCCATGACCTGCATCCGCAACACATTAGCATCTGATCAACTCACCAGATGCACTGCATGTCTTATTAACTGTTTTTAACATAAGCTTAAAAGGTATCGCTTTTATAATTGAAATAAGGGACCATGAAAGGGAACGAAGATTATAAGACTGAGTTACAGGTCACATGGTTAAAAAGATGAATTTGTAACAGACAGTGAAACTGTAGAAAGTGTTAATGATGGAGTTTTAAGTGATAAGATGTTAACAGAATCAAACGAGGAGTCAACTAGTAAGAAATAAAGTAACTCAGGGAATCACGAAGCTATGAGTTTACTCAGTGCTGAGCTCTGATAACCAAATAATTAATAATAAATTATAACGGAGAGCTGAAGATTGATAACTAAAATCTGAGATTAGAACTGTGTTCTAAATTGAATGAATTAAAATGTGATTTTATTGGTGAACTAGAAAATAAGCTAGATACTAATTACAAGGAATTAAAAATGAATTACAGCTTTAAACTAGAGAATTCAGAAAAGAAATAAAACTGGAAGGTGGTTAAGCAATAATGGATCTTAACCGTCTTTTATAGATGTCGAATTCAGTGAACATGCTATTAATGGTCCCTTCTTTGGCGTTTTCAGTCAGTTGGGTGACTGCAAATGCACACAGGGCACAGCACCAATAGCGAGTGTCCACTGAAGTGGGTTGTGTGCATTTGCAACCTTACAACTGACCGAAAACACCAAAGAAGAGACATTAACAGCAGCCACACAGGGCACAGCACCAATAGCGAGTGTCCACTGAAGTGGGTTGTGTGCATTTGCAACCTTACAACTGACTGAAAACACCAAAGAAGAGACATTAACAGCAGCCACTGTATACATGTGCACCACAGGGTTAGAAGAGGCGCTTAAGTGATAAAGGAGGCTCACAGGGAGGCTGTTAATATTATTAAAAATGAAGTTTCTAAATTAACAAATTCCTGTGAACTAGCGCATGAGAACTAGCCTGAAGAAACAGAAAATGTATATAAGGATTAAATAAAAAAGGCAAAGAAGGGGATGAGATGAATGGAATGATGGTTAATGATTTGAAGTCCGTTGTTGTAAACAATGCTGACAACGTTCAGGCCTCATAGCCCAAGTTAACGGAAAGAGTGGACATAGTCGTGTCTACTCCAGTCAAAGACACTCCAGGTTGAAGACTTGTTTGGAGACGACCCAGACGGTGGTGAGACACAAACATGACGGTCACCCGTCATTTTCTTCTTGTTTTCTTTTTTATTTTTCTTCTTCTTTCCTTCTTTTTCTTCTCCTTCCTCTTCCTCTCCATCATATCAATGTGTCAACCTCCTTGCTGGGATGCCCCTGAGGCAGTGATGTGTGAAAGGAGTAACTGACTGCTATAGTATTCAGAGATTTGAAAAATAAACTCATTACAGTGACAGACTAAACAGAGGACAGAAAAGCGACAGGAGGAGGAGGAGGAGGAGGAGGAGGAGGAATAAGAAGAAGGTGGAAGAAGAAGAAGAAGAATAAGGTGTAAGAAGAAGAAGAAGGTGGAAGAAGAAGAAGAAGGTGGAAGAAAAACAGGAGTAGTAGAAGGAGAACGATTCGAAGGAGATGTACAAGGAGGAGGGGAGGAGGAGGTGGTGGAGGATGAAGAGGACGATGAAGAGGAAGAAGAGGTGAATTAAGAGGAACAAGGTGAGTGAAACGAAGTACGAGGCCGTGCTGAAAAGTAATGTCTCATCACTTAAACCTTTTTATATAAAACAAACTATATTAACATTCTACATCTTTGTTCTTTATGTATATGTATCTGAAGCGCTCTGTGACTTGAGGATCCGAACTGCACCATGTAACAAGGCGGTACGTAACGTAACTTCATCGGTGCATGAGAAACATTGAGCTGTAATAGAGTTTAGAGTTCGAAGAGTTAGTCCACACATGTAGCACCCTCTCCTTCAGCTTGACCACACACGAGCAAGTCGACATCTTCGACAATGCGAAGCCTTGGGTTCGCTGTCATCGATCGTCCTCCTTACAGACCCGACTTGATCCAATCTCCCGACTTGGCCTAATGCAATTTTTATCTGTTTCCAAAACTTAAAGAACAGCTTCGAGGACTTCGCTTTGATAGTGACGAAGCAGCGCAAGCAGCGGTGAGGCTGTGTCTCCAACAAAACGGTCAAACATTCTGCAGTGATGATATCAACGAACTGGTCTCCCGTTGGGACAAATGTCTTCGTCGTGAGGATGACTACGTTGAGAAATAAACTACAGACATGAGAAATAAAGATGCAGAATGTTATTGACGTCTGCTTTAAGAATTTTCAACCAAACATTTCGTAGACTTTCATTTCAGCACGTAGATAAGTAGAAGGACTGAATTGGTTTTTTTTTCCATTTAGGTGTTGGCTCACGTTTATCTGCTAACCTAGCCACTTATTAACGACACCGTAATTTAAGTACCGGGTGAACAAAAAGTCAGTATAAATTTGAAAACTGAATAAATCACGGAATAATGTAGATAGAGAGGAACAAATTGACACACATGCTTGGAATGACATGGGGTATTACTACAGGAAAAAAAAATGTCCGACAGATGGCCCTTCATCTGATCAGAATAGCAATAATTAGCATAACAAAGTAAGACAAAGCAAAGATGATGTTTGCAGGAAATGCTCAATATGTCCACCATCATTCCTCAACAATAGCTGTAGTCGAGGAATAATGTTGTGAACAGCACTGTAAAGCATGTCCGGAGTTATGGTGAGGCATTGGCGTCGGATGTTGTCTTTCAGCATCCTTAGAGATGTCGGTTGATCACGATACACTTGCGACATCAGATAACCCCAAAGCCAATAATCGCACGGACTGAGGTCTGGGGACCTGGGAGGCCAAGCATGAAGAAAGTGGCGGCTGAGCACACAATCGTCATCAAACGACGCGCGCAAGAGATCTTTCAAGCGTCTAGCATTATGGGGTGGAGCGCCATCCTGCATAAACATCGTACGTTCCAGCAGGTGTTACTCAGCCAGGCTGGGGCTGATGCGATTCTGTAACATATCGGCGTACCTCTCACCCGTCACGGTAGCAGTTACAAAACCAGAATCAGACATTTCCTCGAAGAAAAAAGGCCTGATATCGGTTGTTGTTGTGGTCTTCAGTCCTGAGACTGGTTTGATGCAGCTCTCCATGCTACTCTATCCTGTGCAAGCTTCCTCATCTCCCAATACGTACTGCAGCCCACATCCTTCTGAATCTGTTTAGTGTATTCATCTCTTGGTCTCCCTCTACGATTTTTACCCTCCACACCGCCCTCCAATACTAAAATGGTGATCCCTTGATGCCTCAGAACATGTCCTACCAAGCGATCCCTTCTTCTAGTCAAGTTGTGTCACAAACTCCTCTTCTCCCCAATCCTATTCAATACCTCCTCATTAGTTATGTGATCTACCCACCTAATCTTCAGCATTCTTCTGTAGCACCACATTTCGAAAGCTTCTATTCTCTTCTTGGCTAAACTATTTATCGTCCATGTTTCACTTCCATACATGGCTACACTCCATACAAATACTTTCAGAAACGACTTCCTGACATTTAAATCTATACTCGATGTTAACAAATTTCTCTTCTTCAGAAACACTTTCCTTGCCATTGCCAGTCTACATTTTATATCCTCTCTACTTCGACCATCATCAGTTACTTTGCTCCCCAAATAGCAAAACTCCTTTACTACTTTAAGTGTCTCATTTCCTAATCTAATCCCCTCAGCATCGCCCGACTTAATTCGACTACAGTCCATTATTCTCGTTTTGCTTTTGTTGATGTTCATCTTATATCCTCCCTTCAAGACACTGTCCATTCCGTTCAACTGCTCTTCCAAGTCCTTCGCTGTCTCTGACAGAATTACAATGTCATCGGCGAACCTTAAAGTTTTTATTTCTTCTCCATGGATTTTAATACCTACTCCGAATTTTTCTTTTGTTTCCTTTACTGCTTGCTCAATATACAGATTGAACAACATCGGGGAGAGGCTACAACCCTGTCTCACTCCCTTCCCAACCACTGCTTCCCTTTCATGTCCCTCGACTCTTATAACTGCCATCTGGTTTCTGTACAAATTGTAAACAGCCTTTCGCCCCCTGTATTTTACCCCTGCCACCTTCAGAATTTGAAAGAGATTATTCCAGTCAACATTGTCAAAAGCTTTCTCCAAGTCTACAAATGCTAGAAACGTAGGTTTGCCTTTTCTTAATCTAGCTTCTAAGACAAGTCGTGGGGTCAGTATTGCCTCACGTGTTCCCATATTTCTACGGAATCCAAACTGATCTTCCCCGAGGTCGGCTTCTACCAGTTTTTCCATTCTTCTGTACAGAATTCGCGTTAGTATTTTGCATCCGTGACTTATTAAACTGACAGTTCGGTAATTTTCATATCTGTCAACGCCTGCTTTCTTTGGGATTGGAACTATTATATTCTTCTTGAAGTCTGAGGGTATTTCGCTGTCTCATACATTTTGCTCACCAGATGGTAGAGTTTTGTCAGGACTGGCTCTCCCAAGGCTGTCAGTAGTTCCAATGGAATGTTGTCTGCTCCCGGGGCCTTGTTTCGACTTAGGTCTTTCAGTGCTCTATCAAATTCTTCACGCAGTCTCATATCTCCCATTTCATCTTCATCTACATCCGCTTCCATTTCCATAATATTGTCCTCAAGAACATCGCCCTTGTATAGTCCCTCCATATATTTTCTCCTTTCATCAATTAAATTCAGTATTTCTTCTGTCACCCAAGGATTTCTACTAGCCCTCGTCTTTTTACCTACTTGATCCTCTGCTGCCTTCACCACTTCATCCCTCAAAGCTATCCATTCTTCTTCTACTGTATTTCTTCCCCCAATACCATGACTTTCTCGTCGTGTAATGGAGTTTCCACGACAGTTCTAGGATTTTCGGTAGCCCAAATTCTGCAGTTGTTGGCGTTGACAGACCCTCGGAGCGTGAAATGAGCTTCGTCGGTAACGACAACACGTTACTCAACCAATCGTCACCTTCGACAACACGTTACTCAACCAATCGTCACCTTCCGCCATCTTCTGAAACGCCCACACCGCAAATGCCCTCCGCTTCACTAAATCGCCAGGTAATAGTTCATGATGCCGATGAATTTTGTACGGATAGCATCGGAGGGTACGCCTAAGTACCAACCAAACAGCAGTTAATGGAATTGCGGTGCGACATGCGACTGCACGAGCGCTGACTTCCCCGTGCATAGACGAACCCGCTACAGTCTCCATTTCTTCCTGAACTGTCTCAGCAGCAACGCGGCTTGTGCTCGGTCGGCTACTACGGGGTCTATCGTCTAAACAATCCGTGGCTTCGAAATCATTCTTGCAACAGCTGCATTTGTCAACGGACCTTTACCCGTTCGAATCCCCTTACTATGGTGATAGGGTCGTAACGCTGAAGTAGCACATTCCCCGTTCTGATAACACAGCATCACTAAAACCGCCTTTTCAGGTAACGTCAACATGCTGCGACTGCTGACCCATCTGATTCTCTCTCTCATTACAGCTGCTTTTATACACGATTGTCATGCGCAGTTACTGACGTTTTGCTGTCCAGCGCCATCCGTCGGACATTATGTGAACTTTGTTTTCTTTTGTTCTAATAAAACACCATGTCATTCCAAGCATGTGTTTCAATTTTTACCTCTCTATCTACATTATTCCGTGGTTTATTAAGTTTTCAAATTTATACTGACCTTTTGATAACGCGGTACTTTCCGACTTTCTATGCCGTGGGCTCAGAGAATACCATTTATTTTCCGAGACTACTCTTGCTAAAACAGCAAAAACGAAAGAGAAAACAGACGTGTATTTAGTTAAATGGTGGATTAAGCACGTTCTGAGAAGTTTTCTTCTCTTTAAAACGTGACACGTTGACTGTAACTGCTCCCTCATGAGGCAGGCTGGCGTGACAAATGCCTCGGCATCAGCTCACGACTGATCGACGTAGAACGGTCGTACAATGACTCGGGGCAGGGTGTTCCACCGTTAACATTATCGTTAGCACCTTCTAATAGCGAGGCAGCACGACCTAATAACCCCCTGCATGTGCCGCTGCCGTAGCGCCGTTTCTTCTCGCCTATTACAGTCACAGTCCAGCTGTTAGTTGCAGCTACGTGTCGAGCGCCGCACTCAGCCCGAAGCACTTTTTGTTACTCAGACGCCAATAAAAACAGCCGCCCGCTCGGCTATTGTGATCAGGCTAGCGGTGTAACAGGTCTCCGTCGCGAATCTCCAGGAATTCTGTAACACGTGGACAATACTGGGTACAACTGTGTTGGCAGCCATTAACTAAGCGGTTCTGCAGCACACTTTCAACTGAATCACATTTTCTTTTCTCACGCTTCTGAACGTAAAGGTATCTTTGTTTTCGACTGTGGGAATCTTGCAGTTCTAGTCTAAAACGAATACAAACTGGTAACGTGGGAAACCATCGAAGAACGTTAAAGTTTCATTACTTCTTACATACACAGGTGCATCTCAGTTCCAGTGCAGGAGGTCTGTATACTAACAATATGACCTAGTTTGTATTATTTTAATTATTTGCATTATTTGGATTAATTTAATTATATGCATGTTCAATCCATATTAATAAATGTTTAACACTGTCACCTAATCATCCAAGCCGTATTGCAGATTGCGTATTTAACGCCTACAGGAACTACAAAAATTTGATTTCCAGTATTTTATACAATTACTAGCTGTACCTGGTCCCACGTTGTAGTGGTTATATTGGAAAGGAAGAAATGCAGAATGAGTATGGGAATTGGATTACGTCCTAGTCTCCTTCTCCCCCATGTCTATCTCCTCTCTCCCACCCTTCCTCCGTCCCCTCTCTCTATCCGTCACCTCCTCCCGCTTGTCTCTGTCCATCTTCTCCCCCTCCGCTCTCTCGTTCTCCTCTTGCCCCCTCCCTCTGCCCATCTCCTCCTTTCCTCTCCCTATGTTCATTTCCTCCCACCCCTCTGTCCATTTCTACTCTTCGCACCCTCCCCCCCCCCCCCTCTCTCCCTATCATTCCGACCTTGAGATTTGTTTATTGTTACTGCAAGTTCAGATTTTATAGTAATATTCCAATCATAAGCCGACGAGCCGCAAATGTATCTTTCCTGTTTCAAGTGAAAACCGTCTGTGGCAAAAAAAAACAAAATAATACATTGCTTTAATATATAACATATACAGTGTGTGTGTGTGTGTGTGTGTGTGTGTGTGTGTGTGTGTGTGTGGTTGGTTTGAAGTAGATCAGTCAATTCAGTCAATTACGTTTCCCTTTTATATATTATATTTATATTTATGTATTATATACAGCCTATATTAAAATGTGTAACCTATGCCCGTCCCAAAGTTCATTAGAGTATCGTGTAAAAATTTGAATAAATTGGCCAAGAGCTTTTTTCTATTTTTGGTAACGATGTTTTCCATTGATTTATTGCTTATTTTGCACATTTAAAAATAGATACTTAAAACCATGAACGTATTCGAATGTAAGACTGAGTCAAACCTTCAAGTCAATAAACTGACAGAGTTGAGAGTTTCGCAAGCACAAACATACACAGGCTAAATTTTTGTACGTAAGTATTGAATAAATTCTCATTAAGAGGTATCATGTACAGTTACAGGTTTATCATAGAAATAGTAGTACATAATTCAGATATTGTGTACATGTCTTGAGGGAGCATAAGTCACGGCGCGCATATTATTCAGACTACAGCTGATCATTATTTGAGGATGAGAGCACTTAGCGACTTCTTACAAACTTTACAAATAATTTCAAACTTTTCGAAACTCTCACTGACATTCATTGCAAATTAATGAAAGGAAAAAATCCATCGGTATCGGATTTTCGCTGTTCCGGCAAGTATTCTTCAGCATTAGGTATGACGTTGTAATTTATTATTTCTTTATTAACTCTATTCGCAACACATTTTGCAGTTATTTTCCACATAATTATATGACTGATTGTACCTACAAAATAATATGACTGTAGAACATGTACAAGGTCCATTAATATTGATGTGACCACCTGTCAAAAGCCTGAATAACCACGTTTTGGAGCGCAGATCTGAAGCAAGAGGGTCGGTGGGGATCTGGAAGGTGCGGACAGGGACGTAGAGCCATGCCGGCTCCAGTGCAGTGCCCAGATAAACCAGCAAACAGCATGATCGAGGTGGTCCCACAGAATCTCGATTGGGTTTAAATCCCGGGAGTTTGTTGCCAGAGGAGTATCGTAAACTCATTCTGGTGCTTATAATAAAAAATATGTGGAAATAATGTCCGCCCCTAGTAGCTGAGTGGTCAGCGCGACAGAATGTCGTACCTAACGGCCCGGGTTCGATTCCCGGCTGGGTCGGAGATTTTCTCCGCTCAGAGACTGGGTGTTGTGTTGTCCTTATCATCATCATTTCATCCCCATCGTCACGCAAGTCGCCGAAGTGACGTCAACTCGAAAGACTTGCACCAGGCGAACGGTCTACCCGACGGGAGGCCCTAGTCACACGACATTATTTGTGGAAATAATGAAATTAATTAATGGCAGATAAGAAAATAATACAGATGTTATGTGAAATTGGAATTTTGATTACTACCTCCTATGAAATTTTCCGGCCTGTTGGACAAACACAATAATCTGAGCTATGCCTGTGCATGGGTAAAAAATCTCTTCATATTAGTTCCACATAAAAAAATTAATCTTTCTCTTGTTGTAGATTTATGCTTACCAATTAAAAATACTACGTCCGATCGGCGTATCCACCTATAAATTGTCTTTCACACTGTTGTAATCGGATCCTCGTGATAACCCCGAAGTACACGGGTGGGCTGCTTGGGTTTTTATATATTGCAGTACTACTTGGGATAACGACTCGTACAACTTTTCACTGGTAAAATAATATTACATTCTTCCTTCGAGGCATATCAGAAATACAGACTTTTTACTTATTCTCACAACCAAAATGGCTGCCGCCGATTACGCTCTAAAATAACGTGAGTCTACCTTCGTTCATTAACAGAGAGCGAGTCCGTCCTCTTACCGAAGAATAGGAAAAACATTTTCTGTTTTTGTCAACATTTGAAAACCAAAAATACACGACGGTAGGCTCGGGCTCTATGCTGAGCTACTGCTTCACATTTTCTCTTTGCCTTTGAAGAAAATGAGAACATAAAAGCAAGAAATGCAAAAGGTACATCATACGCTCTTTGAACCACACAGTACACTACGAGCTATGTGACACGTTGCTTTATCCTATTGGTAGATGCCATCGTGCCGAGGAAAAACAACCTGCATGTGGGAATGGACATGCTCCTCAAGGATACAGGCATCCTGGTGTTGATTCATTGTGCCTTCCAGACCGAAGATATCACCCAGCGAATTCCATGAAAACATTCTCCACACCAGTAACGCCCCATCCTCAGGCATGGTGTTTTCTTTCCGCCGTTATCCGCTGTATATACCAACGGCCATCTGTGCGATAGACCGTAGAAGCTGATTCATCTCAAAAGACCACCTGTCGTCACTCAGTGGACGCCCATTTGCTGCATTGGCGTGTATATTCCAGCCGTCATCACCGGTAAACAGCAGTCAGCATGAGTGCATGAAACAGGCGCCTATTGCGGAGGCCCGTACGCAGCAACGTTCGTTGAACGGTCGTTGAGCAGACACTGTCGTTAGCCCGTTGGCTCATCTGGCCGATCAGTTGCCGAACAGCTGCAGGTCTATTCGCACATACATATTTCTGGAGCCGTATTTCATCCCTGTCATCTAAGGCCCGTGCTGCACTACAGTTTCCTCGGCGTCGTTTAGTATAGCACCATTTAGCGATGCCGGTATACTTTAACCACGGCGGCATGCGAACAGTTTACGAACTTATCCGTTTCGGTAATGTCTTCACCCCTGGCCCGAGAGGCCAATGATTATGCCCTTCTGAACGTCAGATAAACCGCATTACGGCAACGACTGCATTGTTTTTCGCGTCACCCGTCGCAATTATGTACCCTCCGCTGCTAGTGCTGCCGGCTGCTAGCTGGGACTGGTTATTGCACGTTCACGTCGAACATAGCCGGTGCTCACATTAATGCGAGATGTGTGAAAAACTAGCCTTAAAGTGGAGTGCAAATTTTCCACACTATATGATAATGAGCTCATTTAGCGGTTTCCAAAGTAAAGCTGTTTTACACATGGGCATGCGATTCTTTAAAGATTCGTGGGTCGGGAATGGATTGTCGGTGAAATATAGCTGCAGTCTCAAACTGTGTTGTGAACGAGACAGTTTTACGATTATAGTTTACTTTGAAATAGTCTCCGCTGAAATAAAAGTGGATTGTGCACCAGGACCGCTATGACAACGCTTCACTTACCGACAATAATGAACATGTGTGCTCATATCTTCTCGCTGTATCGGTCTGTGAAACTTCAGGATCAGATTGTCTAATCTGGCAACTGTACGCAATGAACAAACGTCGACACAGCAATGCAGAACTTTGTAGTTGACTGGTGTATATTTATTTTTTACTGGTGACCGAACCGTGCAAAGTCGCAAAACAAGTTAAGCACTTGAAATAGTGAAGTCTACCTTTAACATAATAACATATATAGTCTTAAGTTTCACAAAAGTTAGTCAAAATTTATCAAGGAACAAGGTTAAATGAATCACCAATTACCTCAACTAAAAGTCATGCTAACACTACTAAATGTAAGGAACACTGCTTGGTGACTGAAACACCAAGACATCTGCGCAGCCCACCGATACAAGATTAACGGAGCTGTTTACAAATTGGAATGGTCAGCAAACCCAGGTGGCACACCTGAAGCACATTACTAGCTAGCTGCTCAGATCAGAGATCGAGGTACTGCACATTATGAACACTTACATCTGCCCAAAATCAGCAAACTACGGAAAACAGCCACAAATGGCTGCCAGCTACCGGCTCCTCCCTTCGACGCTCCTCTATCGTCTACTATTCGACCTTCTAGTGTCCAAACAACTACTTCCTTCTGCTCATATTCCCACCTTTCAAATTTTCAAGTTTGAGGGACGACTCCATGCTGTTGCCAAGTGAAATTGTCGATGGCGTTTGCTACCTGTAGAAGTGAGCCGTTTTGCAAGTTATGTATATACCCGTCCAGTCACATTAATGTACGCACCTGTCAAAAACCGGAATAACCACCTTTTGCAACACGGACCGCCGCGAGACGTGCGGGAAGAGAGTCAGTTAGATTCTGGAAGATATCGACAGGAATGCAGAGACATGTAGACACCAGTGAAGTGGTCACCTTAGCTACGTTTCTCTGTTGAGGATAAATGACTCGAACAGGCCTATCGATGTGCGTACACAGATTCTTGATTGGGTTTAGATCCGGGGAGTTTCGTGGCCAGGAAAGTAAGGTAAACCATTCTGGTACCCTTTGAACCACGCACGAAGGGGCATGTCCTACCGGTAGACACCGTCGCACCGAGGAAGAAACAGACTACATGTAGGGGTGGACATGAGCCCCAAGAATAGATGCATACTTCTGCTGATCGACTGTTCCTTCCAGAATGACGAGTTCACCCACGGAATGCCGCGAAAACATTCCCCAGACCATAATGCTCCCTACTCCGGCCTAGACCGTTGCGTTGTTGCAGTGTGTTTGCTTTCAGACGTCTGTCAGACATCTGTCTGACGGAGCATAAAACGTGATTCTACTGAAAGGACCACCTGTCACCAGTCAGTCGATGTCCAGTTGCGGCAATGGCGTGCAGAGTCCAGCCTTCGACGCCGATTAACAGTAAACAGCCGGGTTGTATAAACCAGGCGCCTACTAAGGAGTCCCATGCGCAGCAATGTTCCCTGAGCGGTCGTTGAGGTAGCGCTGTTAGTAGCGCCTTGATTGGTCTGGTCTGTCACCCGCTCAGTGGTTGCACGTCTATTGGCCCATGCACATTTCTGCGGCCGTCATTCACCGCTGTCAGCTATGGCCCGTGGTGCGCCACAGTTGCCTCGGCTCCTGATTTCGATAGCGTCGTTTTGCCATGCACGATATACTTTAATCACGATGGCACACAGACTGTTTACAGATCAGGCCGTTTCGTAATTGCTTCCATCCTCGGCCCGAAAGTCTGTATCATACCTTTTTGGCCGTCAGATAAATTGCTCCGTTTCCGCATTACAACGACCGCTTTGAATCCCCCCACTGGTAGTGCCACAACCTGCCGTCAGTGAGTGGTTATTGCGCTTCGACGTCGAACACAGGCGGTGCTCTCATTCATGTGACTGGACTGTGTATGTTAAAATATGTATTTGTTTTATGACTATACACATTGAATTTCTTTCTTTTCATGTAACGGCTGATCGCGGAGACAATTCGTGGCTTCTGTAAATACGTGCCGCGCTATCGAACGTCCTTCAGAGCAACGTCCTTCCGGTCTTTCCAGTTAGCTTTTCATCGATGTTCCTACCTTTATGATATTGAAATTGTATCCAGTGGAGTCTTTTTAATGTTTAAAGGTTTTGACATCAGTAAGAGTTTATTGGAGATTGTAAGCTGAAGAAATAGTTGCTCTGGATTTGAATATATTGTGTTTTATGGAGGAGAGGGAAATTAATTTCATCGGTAGAATGTATTTTAATTTTTATCATACCCGGATAGGAGTTCATGGTACGGGCAACAAAAGTTTGGTGAATTACGAAGGACGTCCGATAAGTAATGTAACTTTTTTTTGAAGCGGGTTGTTTTTATTAAGAGTTCCAATACACCATATTATTCTCTGTTCTTGCGGCTAGAAAATGCTATTTTTCAATATACTCTCCGCATTCAATGCGACGGCCTTACGCCACCTTACTGAGATGGCTCTTATGACCGACGTCGGAGCCGGGTCTTGGAGCGTCAATAACTTCCCCATCATCCACGTCTCCTTGGGTCAAACAGCTGGAAGCAGGAAGGTGCGAAACCTGTGCTGTAGGATGGATGTCGAAGAACAGTCCACTGAGGCTCTGTGAGTTTCTTCTCCAGTGTGTGAACATTTGTGAGGCCTTAAGTTATCATCAGAAGGAGAAGTTCGTTAGCATTTTTGGGGTGACGAAAACGCTGAAATCGTTTCTTCAGTTTCCTGAGGGTAGCACATACGCCTCGGAGTTGCTCGTTGCACCATGAGGGAGGACATCAAACAGGACAACCCGCGTGCGGCCCCTCCCGCCGGAGGTTCGAGTCCTCCCTCGGGCATGGGTGTGAGTGTTGTGCTTAGCGTTAAGTTAGTTTAAGTAGTGTGTAAGTCTAGGGACCGATGACCTCAGCAGTTTGGTTCCTTAAGAATTCACACACATTTGAACATTTTTGAACAGGACAACCCGCTCAGAGTCCCAGAAGACCGTCGTCATGACGACTGAGGGAACGGCTTTGAACTTTTTCTTCGGAGAAGTGGCAGTGTGGGGCAACTCCATGGATTGCCGTTTTCTTTCCAATTCGAAGTGATAAACCCGTGTTTGATCATCTGTGACGATATTGTCGCTATCAGGCTCGTAACTTGCAAGCAGTTCCGCACAGACCGTCCGTTGTTGGTTTCTATGGTCTTCTGTTAGGCGGCGAGGAACCCAAAGGGGACACGCCTTTGGGTACCCCAACTGGTGCACAAGTGTGTCAGCTCGAGCAACGGAGACTTTCAGTCGAGTAGCGATGTGCTTGTGATTTGTCGACCACCTCGAATGAGAGTGTCCACGCATTCCAACACTGCGCGAGTCTCAGATGTGTGTGGCCCTCAGGCACGCGGAAGCCAACTTGTTGCGATGATTACAGACGTCTCGCCCAACCACTCAACGTGCTTTTGTTGTCTTCCAGGTCTCCGTAGACATTTTGCAAGCGCCTCTGAATATCAACGACGCTCTGGTGACAGATCTCTGCTTGGCACGCACCTCCTTCACAGATGTCATTTTGAAGGACACGTACAGCGTCACCAACTATCGGAACTTCATGAAACTACAGGCGCTGAAGTGGGAATACTTCGCGATGTCTCACAACAAATTCCGCATTTTTTTTCTATGAAAAATTGTACGACACAAAGAATGTCTTGCATTAATTATTGAACGCCTCTCGTATTTAGGCGCATGAAAACTACTTTAAGAGAGAAGAATTCGATGAGGTTTTTCATCAGTACTACTGACGGCAGATAGGTACGAATTTTATCATAGTCGTCATCCTTGCTCTATGGACCCTGTTGTGTTTTTCCCTGCACAAAGCCCAACCTGCAATCTAAAAATGAAAATTAATATTATTAGTCAACGAAGGATTTTGGTGCACAGAAGAGAACATGGACCTCTGATTGGAATTCTTTGCTATCTGAATTTTTATGTGGGTTACAAACCACGCTGAATCCAAAACATGAATTCACTTTCTGTAATTATATAAACGTAAAACGGCGTAAGAATCCACACAAGACAAAGCAAGAGCATTTAAAACAGTAAAGAAAAAATTCCAAAGGAAGTATATAGTAGTGCCTGTCATATGATAAGATCTATGGTGAACCTCTGCCAGAAGACTGTATAACGTGTTGCGAATGCTACATGTGGTTGCTTTAGGAGTGCTCAAACTGTGATGGAGGAAACTTTTTAGTAATGAAAAATACCGAGTGCTATACTAATTTTCAAGACTATAATCGTTTCATTAAATACTATTAAATTAGAAACACTGTTTAATTAATCAATGAACTGTTTTATACTTTCTAAGAAAAATAAAGTATTCAACTTCTATTAGCATTGTCATCTTGCCCCTCCTTCTCTCAAAAAACACTTTGCTATCAGCTTTTAAAACTGGCCAAATAATAGTAACTGCATTAAATTAAAAATTCATACAACTAGCTATAATTCGATAAAAGCGAATTCTATTAAGACACCCAAAGAAAATCATATTCTCGATTGATTAATAACGGTTGAAAGGTAACATCATGAACTTCACCAATATCTCTCACTGTACGTTCGGAAGCCTTTGCGACGTCTTCGGCGTTTTTCTGTTCAAGAGAAAAAATATCAGTCTCTCGGCAATTTCGACTATTCGTAATATTGGAAAAGCGGTAATAGATTTTTTCGTCCGTCCTTATGTACGATCGCCGCCTAGCGCAGTTGTTATTTCTGCACGAAATATTAGACTATAATATGCACCTTACGACTAGCAGTTGCCGAACTATAGTAACTCGAGCTAGAGGGTTTTCCCTACAGGTCTTCCTGTTTATCTCGCAGTTCCCAACTACACGACAATCCGCTGTGGAACCTTACCCATTATCAAGCGTTTCCAACAAACCACGATATCGGACCTTTGGAGCCATACTGCTACTGCTACGGTTGGTTGGTTGGTAGGATGTATAAAGTGCTCAACAGTGTCATCAGCGCCCTTACTGAACTAACTGCAGACCAATTAGATTACTTTTTAAAAAAATTATGTGCTAAAAAGGTATTATAGAAAATATTAGTCTAAGCCATAGTGCTACACTGTCGTCCACACTCACTTTTTCACACAGAAGAACAAAATCCATTTGCTAAGATATACAGATTATAATTTCACAACACCTCTAGCGTATGAAGTTTGATCACCAGTGATCGTTTGTAAGGTAGTGGGAGTCATCAGAGCTTGGTGCGCCTTTCGCCTACATCTATGGTGAGGCGAAAGGCACCAGATGACATTGCAGCCTTTCGTAACATTCCCTACACAGGTCACAACGAGATACACAATCGAATCGTATATTCTTAAAGGCACTTAAGTCAGCAGGTAAACATTCGTGGGAAATTGGGAAAAACTGTTCAACTTGTGTAATAACTTTATTTGGGAATCTTTGTTGACATTGTTGTGTTATGTGATGCAAACGAGGCTGTCAGACAAGAGATTGAATTCCTAATGTTATATTTCGGTAATGTACTTAATCTTTAAAAACAGGAAACTGATGACCTATGAAAATACGTTTAAAGGATAGTGAAGTCACACACCCGTATTTATTAATATCAACATTATCTTCAGTGCATACAATAAAACAAGCATAGTTCTACATTTCACAACCTGATTCGTCGTTCTACAACAACAATCAGTGTCTGACAGTTCATTCAACTGGTAGTCTTGGCTGTTGTTCTTTACACGCCACATCAAAATTTCTTCATAGAACGATAGCTTTTCCTCAGGACGCTAATGTTTTGCCAAGTCCTTCATTATACTAGACTTAATTACAATTCCCTAATGGATAAGCTAGTTTTTTCTGGCGCACTCAACGGATCACGTTTGAGACTACTCAGATCATTGGTCATTCTAAGAGCAGCAATACAACTGTTTCCTGTGACTACAGCCGGCATGGTTGTCGAGAGAGAACAGGAACTGTATTTAAAACAATTCCTATTTTATTCTTCAGTCTCAGTTGCACGTATCTTAAATACATAACATATTCGATCACTCTGGATCATCTTTAGATCTGACACAAAGTAAAACTAAATATGTATTGTCTATTATTTTACAATTAGTAGAAAAGTATTGTACATAAATCTAAAATTCCCTATGTAGTTGCGTCAGCAATCATTACTGCATGTGTCAGAACTTCGTATCAGAGTACTGTGTTTTGCATCTGTGGTCAACTGTTTAAATTGGTATCTGGTGGAGGTAGAGATAAGGGGTTGCTTGACTGGTCAGGGAGGGGTGGATGTTAGGGGGGAAGTGGAGAGAGAGACTGAGTGGGAAGGAGGAAAGGAAACAGAGATGGGGAGTGGGAGAGATGGCTTGAGTTGAACAAATTAAGTACTGCGCTAGAGCTATAACATTTTACCATTATGTAGAAATGCCTCATTACAAGATTAAAAGTGTAGAGAAGTGGCAGTGTAAATTGAAAAAGGCAAATAGTAAAATTATGATATGGAGTCAGGAGAATTTGGAAATGGGAAAGAAGGCAAGTAGGAGGGAAGGAGTGGCGGCGAGTAGTGGATGTTATGAGTTTAAAAAGGAAGTCTTACAGAAAAAGAGCAAAAAGTAATATTATGCACAAATTTTCTGTTAAAAGTATTAAATGTGTAGACCAATGGATGTGAAAAACTGTAAAAGGTAAACTATAGTAAATTATAAAAGTGGAATACATAGTAACTAAAACTAAATTAGTCTCTTAAAATGTTCGAAGTGTGAAACACTGAAAACATAAAACTATTATGGCTTTACTCTAAAATTATGTAAGGTAAAGTTGCATAAAAGTATTTGTTTGAAATTAAATAGCAAAAGACATAAAACAGTAAAATAATAAAAATGGTATTATATAAATTAACTAGAATTAAAGTAAGTATCTTCAAACATTGAAAGTAAAATAGTGGAAGTATGAAACCATGGCTCTGAGCACTATGGGACTCAACTGCTGAGGTCATTAGTCCCCTAGAACTTAGAACTAGTTAAACCTAACTAACCTAAGGACATCACAAACATCCATGCCCGAGGCAGGATTCGAACCTGCGACCGTAGCGGTCTTGCGGCTCCAGACTGCAGCGCCTTTAACCGCACGGCCACTTCGGCCGGCCTATGAAACCATGAAAAATATAAAACCATAAATTATAGAAGTGATACGCTGACCTACTGTTAGGACAGTGTGTTGGAAAACAAAAAGAAAAAAAAGGGGGGTGGATGGTGTGCTGCTGGGACTGAAGAGTTAATGAGGATTGTTTTAAACTTTCTTGTGGTATCAAAAACAGAATGTGAAAAGTGTTGACAGAGATTGTCGCCTCTCCTTGCGTTCAGAAATTCTGGTCTTCATGTTGTACAGTTGCCCCTTTGACTTGAAGTCTAGTATTTCAGTATCAGCAATCGCTGGAGGCGAATACAAAGGAGATCCGTCCTCTGAACAAATCATCAATACAAATCGAGGATAGAGCACGATTGCTCGAACGTAAACTGGCCGGGATGTCTGACGAAGTTGAACAATATGCCACACGGAGTGGCTGAACGGTTAGAGGCGCCATGTCATTGATTGCGCGGCGCCTCCCGCCGGAAGTTCGAGTCCTCCCTCGGGCATGGGCGTGTGTGTGTGTGTGTGTGTATGTGTGTGTTTGTGTGTTGTTCTCAGGACAAGTTAGTTTAAGTAGTGTGTAAGTCTAGGGACCGGTGACCTCAGCAGTTTGGTCCCTTAGGAATTCACATACATTTGGACAATATCAGAGACGCAATAATCTCACACTGTTTGGAATTCCAGAGAACAGCTGAGATAATACAGACGATTTAGTGATGAATCTTGTCTGCGAGAAGCTAGGCCAGAAGGTGACGCTGATTGACATTGAAAAAAGTCATAGTGGTGGACGCACGACGCCAGGATCTACAAAACCTAGACCAGTAATAGTGAAGTTGATGTCACACAGGAAAAGATCTGAGACATTCGAAGCGAAGAAGTAACTGAAGTAGTCAGGTCTGACAGTATGAGAGGATCTCACCTCTGAAAGATTAAACATTTTGAACAACGCGATTTTGAAATTGGCGCTACAAAACACATGGGTAAATTGTGCCAGAATAGTGGTAAAGACCAAAACTGGAAAAAAGATCATTCTGCAGTGCAAATGAATTGCCGGCCGTGGTGGCCGAGCGGTTCTAGGCGCTTCAGTCCGGCACCGCGCGACTGCTACGGTCGCAGGTTCGAATCCTGCCTCTGGCATGGACGTGTGTGTAATGTCCTTAGGTTAGTTAGGTTTAAGTAGTTCTAAGTTGTAGGGGACTGATGACCTCAGATGTTAAGTCCCATAGTGCTCAGAGCGTTTTTTTTTCTTTTTTTTTTTTTTACAATTGAATTTGAAAGCCTGTGCTTTAGGAGCTAAGAGTATATCGATTCTTGCTGTTGCTACTGTTTGTTTACAGTGTTACTGTAGCCTGTGTAACTCAACACGAGTTACACACGTTCATTTGGAGCGATCTGTCATTGGTGAATAGGAAACTCTTCTGCAGCCATGATCGCTTGGTACTTTAATTTTATTTAACAATGACATCAGTGACATAATGAAATAACATTTTAGCCTAATTGCGTTACAAGTATTTGTGCTATAGATAATTAGGCTAATTTACTCGAATGTATCACCAAGAAGACATGTTTCATCTTTTTTATGTTCCTATGGATAAAATGTATTCCTGTCTTTATTAATGTAGCTGGCTTTTAGAAACCCCTATTTTTATCTACAAATGTTTACATAAAGTGTATACGAGGGACTGAATATCATGGGATGTTAGCACGGCAAGTTGTTGGTGGTAATTAGGTGCTGCTACTCGCTGATGTATTTGTAAATGCAGCAGTTTTTGCTGTCATTTCCTTCACAAAGGTTAGGGTTTATTACAGCCTGCAAGCTTGTGACAGTTTAGAGGTGTCACATTCTCATACTTGGTATTCTCGGGTGCCTATGGCTTGATGATGTATCGTATGGATTCAACCTATTAATTTGCGATTTGTTACATTTTATTTCCAGATAAGTTTGTTTTTAAATTTTTGTTATTTTTAAAGGTTTTTGCAAAATGTCTGAAGCATCTCTCTTAAAAAAAGCGAAAGAAAAAGCTTTGTAAAAATTGTAAAATACTTTTGTAATTGTACTAAAAATGTTTTTCTAATTTTTTTGTAATAGTCAGTTTTAATAAATGTGACGTGTAAGGGCACGTACTTATGTACCCAGCATGCTTGTTGTTATGAGCCAGAGATTCTCTGGTGATTTGGTTGTTATGCCTGCAAGGAATGCTCTTATTGTACGCGTGGATTTCCGCCCTGTGAGCTCATGTTATGGTGTGTAAATCATGGCATACTGCACTAACATATGATGTGTGGTTACCTATGCTCACTAGAGTTCACAATATTTGCCTAAAGTTAGTACTTATGCGGATATCAAATTCGCGATGCAGTGATGTACTTGGGCCACGACTACATGTTCTATTTGTTCACTTCCACTCCTGGGCACACAGTTGGTGATGAGAGTATTTTGTGTTCTTTTTTTATGTGTTGACAAGTCAACGTGGTGTCGTTTCCTATGAATGTAAAGTGTTCTCATTGTAGTGGTGGCATGTATGCATGTTAATAAGAAATTTCCGAAAGTGTGTAAAATAATGCTTGTGGTCTTCTTATCACTGATACATGTGCCTGAACACAGTAATAAATTGTCTGTGTAATGGATTTATTTTTGGTACATTGTAAATCCAATGAGAACAGTAAGATTCTGTCCAAACCCGTCATTGTCAAATGATCAAATGTTCAAATGTGTGTGAAATCTTATGGGACTGAACTGCTAAGGTCATCTGTCCCTAAGCTTACACACTACTTAACCTAAATTATCCTAAGGACAAACACACACATCCATGTCCGAGGGAGGACTCGAACCTCCGCCGGGACCAGTCGCACAGTCATTGTCGAATAAAATAAAAATACCAAGCGATATTGGCTGCAGAAAACTTTCCTTTTCACCATAACATAACAAAAGTGTTAACTGTTTTTCTTTACTTCATTACTAATTACTGTTTATATTGTTTGTTATTTATTTTGTCAGTTACAGTACCAAATTTGTCTTATTTCCAAGCGTTTAATTTATAAATTTATTATCGTATTACTGTCGTTACTCATAATTATCACCATTAATAGTACACCCTGTTTTTATTCAGTTTATCTTGCATTTAGTTCTGTTGTGCATAGGCTATTCTAGCTCTATTTAGCAAGTTTTTTTTGTATCACCAATTGACTGATTAATGACCGCTACAAACAGGCGGGCCTTGACCACAAAACCTCCCTCCTCCCGATAGATACCCGTCGCTTTCACTTCCAGGAATCCTTGATCCTCCACTTCATCACGTATCCCTATCCATTTTTCCCAACAATAACCCAAAGCTGTCACGGTCCAGCAGTGGCACCTTCACAAACTTTGCAAGTTCCATATTGGGCATCCAATCTTTGCCAGCTCATCTCAGCGACTTCTGTTATACATTTCAAGACGGAGACCCCATCTAATACTTCAGTTAGAGACCTGGGTCAAACCAAGTGTTCATAAAAGTTCGGTAGATCTAGATGGCCACATCAAACACATGATAAATGCACAGATGAGTGGGTGGAGTAGACAAACCTATTCACTAGGCAACTTTGTCTGCTTTGAAAATTCATTTCATGTCTCGAGACGATATATGAGTATACAATTATAGCTGTTGACACTAACATCAATTTTCTATGCAGTGGTCCTCCCAGTGTGAAATTTAAGCGGATGCTTCCTTCTTCAAATATGTCACTACTTCAACTTTCTCCTGCTTTATCACACAAACAATAGTCACACTCTCACAGATATACTTGCAACTAAATCCCCGAACAGAGTGATTCAGACCTCTCAATCATTTGCACTTGGCGTGTCCGCCTACGTCATAATCTTCATAACTCATTCGCTGCAATATCCCAGATGAAAACTACAACTGGCTACGCACCGAGAAATCAAACACATTGATTTATCTGAACTTGCACCTGAGATACAATAAATAGTTTGGGGGATATCTTCTATTCCCTTCTTGGACATAAACGAAGAAGTTCATCGATTTACAAACAACGTTACTCAACTGTATGACAAATATGCTCCCATAAAGACAAGAAAGGTAAGAAAGAAAACTGCACCTTGGCTAAATGAAGAACTAAAACAGTTCATGAATCTGAGATGCGTTGCACATTGGCCAAAAAAACTCCGCCGCACGCCTGAAAACCATACTGCTTACAAACAGAAACGGAACAGAGTCAGTCAAGCTGTGAAAAAGCAAAACTCAGGAATTTCCATCCATTAACTGACAACAGAAATAGACCAATTCTCCTATGGAAAAACCTGTATGTTCTTGGTATAAGCAGAGTGGTAGCTGAAGAAGCGAAGAACTGAACCGGTCGTTATCATTACTTCCAGCCACAACTGAAGCACAAACGAAACACGCATTGATTATTTCATATGGCTACAGTACCAAGAATATTTCAATATAAAGCATTTTACTTGCAATATCGTCATGTGCATCACATAAGCATATACTGGCCACTATGGAAACACAGTCCAAATGATGAAGACTATTATGAACACACTACTGCCCACTATAAAAAATATCTGCAACCACTCATCCGCAAGTATTTTCCCAGAGGTCTGGCAAGAGGGATTAGTTAAGTCACTACCAAGAAAAGAACGTTGCCACAGCACCCTCTTATTACCGACCCTTTTAATTCTTCCTGCACTGCCCAAAGTAGAATATATAGTCCATGACCAGCTATGAATCTACCTGACTACAAACAACCTACTAGACGAATGCCAATCAAGTGTCGACAAATATCGCAGCACAACATCTGCATTAACAAAGATATCGGATGACCTGAAGTTTGCCATGGATGCAGAAGACGCAACTATCTTGTGCTTCATAGACTTCAGCAAAACCTTTGAAACTGTGGAATTTGACATTTTACTTGCCAAACTTGTCACACTAAATTTATCGCGAAGTGCACTGCAATGGTTTCACTCATCCCCGCCGTCTTGCCGACGCTGTGTAACTTCTGGCACCATAAAGTCACAATTGAGTCGGTGGTATCGGGCGTCCCCCAGGGTTCAGTGTTAGGTCCTACACTCTTTTGTTTTATGTCAATGATGTTCTTCAGTTTTGTCCTACTGCAAATACCACATGTACGCTGATGACTTAAAATGGTATCTAAGTGCAAAACCGATAAACCTTAAAACAGCTATTGACAATCTCAAGTCGACCTGTATGGACTGTCACAATGGGTGCAGGATACAGGGCTAAAGCTCACCCATCCAAAACTCAAGCTGTACTGGGTTGCCTATTCTAGGCTCATTAGCCCAAAATATAGAGAATCTTTGTAATCTTTAATCCTAAATGGGACAAATATCAACTTTTCTCCTTAAGAAAAGAGTCTAGGAGCAATAATAGATCGAAACCTAGGTTGGACTGAGCACATAACTGCAATGGGCTAGAAGGTCTCTATGAGCTACAAAAGTATAAAAAGCTCTTCTTCTTAACCTGAAAGGACACTTGTACACCTACACAATCATTTTCAGAAAAAAAAACAGAACACCCTGAACGACTAGAGATAGACGTTCATATTCACGCGACAAGTACATTAATATGTTCTGCAGAAATGATTAGCATTTCAGTTACTTCGGTTCAGCATGCGCCCTGTTGCCTAGCAGGTATACGACGCGTATAAGACGCGAATGGCGTCCTGTGGTACAGCCATCCATGCTGCATTCACCTGGTTCCCAAGTTCATCTGTGTTGGTTGGCATTGGGTCACAGCGCTGCACCCATCATTCCACCATATGCCACACATTTTCGATTAGTAACAAGTCTGGTGATCTGGCGGGCCAGGGCAAAAGGCTGACAGCCTTTGACACCAGAAGGCACGTGTTAGCGCAGCAACATGTAGTCGTGCATTGGCTTGGCGAAAAATGGTGTCTGGGGTGTATATGCAGAAACGATATGGCTACAGGTCACAGGATGCTATTCACGTAGCTCCACTGGTCACAGTGCCCTGGACATGCAACAACTGTGATTTGTGGCTGTACCCAACAGCACCCAGCACCATAAGGCCTGGAGTTTGGCGCTTTATGTCTTGTGGGAATGCAGTCACTGTGATGCCACTCCCCCTATCTGCCGCGAACCAAAATGCTGCCATCATTTTCAAACAAACACTCCTGCATTCGTCCGAAAACACTATCTGATGCCATTCTTGTTCACAGTGACGTTGTTCCATACACTATCGACGTTTGGTATGGTTCTGCACATTCGTCAAACGTAGGCAGAGAAGTGGACAACGTGCACGTAATCCATGCCGTAATAAACGTGGACGGACTGTCACCGCTGACAGTGTATGATGTGTCACTCTGTTCCACTGTTGCGCCAAAGCTGAGGAGGATGTAAATTTGTCGTGCAGTGCCATTCAGATGAGGTGGCAATCGTCTCTGGGGGTGGTCTGAGTGATCATCTTGTTCTACGGCCTTCCGTGTATGATTCCGCAACGTGTAGTCCCACATACGCAGGAATTTCCCGGATGGACGAGTCACATTCTCTCATATCAATAATGCGCCCTCTTTAAAACTTATGATT
Organism: Schistocerca serialis cubense; assembly: GCF_023864345.2. Lineage (NCBI taxonomy): Eukaryota > Metazoa > Arthropoda > Insecta > Orthoptera > Acrididae > Schistocerca > Schistocerca serialis. The sequence goes on along the minus strand of NC_064639.1, from coordinate 214,817,258 downwards.
TGACGGCACGGTTCGCGCAAACGTCTGCGAGGTATCCTGCACATCTACTCAAGTCACACTGATCCGTTATCTTGGTTTATAGCGACAACGAGAGTCCCACGCACATTTTACCGGTTGGTTGTGTTGCGCCGCGGTATCGATGTTGACCTTGAACCCGCGGACAGACATGGTTCAGACGCTAATCATTTCTGCGGAACATACTAATGTACGTGTCCTGCGAATATGAACGTCCTTTCTCTGGTCGTTCAAGGTGTTCCGTTTTTCTGAACGTGAGTGTACTTGCAATTATTGATTACACCGATGTTATCCTGCAAGGTCTTCTCAGGAAACGTTACGGCGCCTGGTACTAGTTATGAACGCCTGTGTTCATTATATCTGTGATGTTCGGCTCGTCGATTGTATTTCACAAATATCCACAGCTATGCCGCCTGCATACAGAAACGCGCAGACATTTTCATTCCCTATGTCTTCTGTACGTTTTATCAACGTAAACTGTCCCTCACATCTCTCGCCGAACTTCAGGTTGTTTTCTGAACAACATGGCAGAAACACCGGTTCGCATGTGAGAAAAATCCTTTCTGTCCCACCACATCGTTCAGAAACTTTCTGAAGTCCTTCTCACTAACAGGAACCCGACTCTGGAATAGTTTCTCACATTATGTTTCAGAACTAAATAACACGTCCAGCTTGATAAGACAGTGCATATACTTTATACTAAAACAATAATAGTGATTATCATTGCTGTGTACGTGGGCTGGAGCAAGCTTTTTTAATTCCTTTCCCGAAGACTAACTATACCAGAAAACATCTACTTTGTACAGATAATATTTTTATTTACAAGGGGAAGTCAAAAAGTAAAGGGATTTTTTAGAAAAGGAATATTTATTCCAATGATATAAAACTGAAACATACATTATGTTTCTACGTAACCTCTATGCACTTCAACGCACTTTGTCCAGCGTTTCACATTTTATTTAATTCCGTAGGAAAAAAGGTTTTGGGCTGTACCTGTAAACAATGCATCAGTTGCAAATCTTCTTCCCCTGAGCGCTCCTTCAATTATCCAAATCGTTTGGAGCCAGGTCTAGACTGTATGCTGAATGTTCCATCAATTCGAATCCCAACTTATTTATTATTTCGGCCGTCTGTTTATGAGAATGTGACCGAGTGTTATCTTACTGCAGGATGACACCTTTCCGCAGTTTTCCGCGACTTTTGGATCTAATTACATGTTTCAATTTAGTTCGCAACACTTCACAACAATTTTCGATGTTCGCAGTTTCGCATGTTTAGGTGAAATGAACGACTACCACACCTTCCGTGTCCCAGAATAGTGTTAGCATAATCTTACTAGCTGATGGTTGACGCTTAAATTTCTTAAGTTCTGGTGACGATGGGTGTTTCCAAACCATGCTCGCAGTCTTACTTTCCAGTTCTTGATGAGGCACCCACGCTTCGTCTGTAATAAGGCTTTGCAGTAAAAATCCATGTCCCTCGCGATGATAACAGGCCAAATGTTTTACGAGAGGCGTCTACCCTTTGCGCCATATGCTGCACTGAAAATTCTTTCGATACCCACCATCACACACTTTCCGAAAATTTTGTCTGTCGTGTAAGATGGAATACTCTGAAACATGATATATATGTAAAGCATTGGCTATTTCGTCAACTGTGATTCGTCTGTTTTCCATCACCATATCCTCAACGACTTCCGAAATGTCCTCAGTTGTTGACGTCAATGACCTCCCCCGTCCTTCCTCGTCACATAGAGAAGTTCTTCCCTGTTTGAAGCGCTTTATCCATTCGTAGATCATGCTTCACGATAAAGAGCCGTGTCCCCATACGGCGAATAATCTCCTTATGTTTAACACCTTCCGCAACAAAAAGCGAATCACTGCCCCCGACAATACTTCAGCACGGGATACTAGCAGTGTTACCAACCCCTCCGGCGAGAAACTGCAAAAGCCCCTTTACTTTCCGACTTCCTCTCGTATTTATCAGTATCATTACTGTCACTATTGTCATTGTTACTGTGATAATAATAATTATTATTATTGGTACTATTATCACTGTTAGTTGCAGCAGCAACTGTAGTACAAGTACTGCCACTATTACCTACATTAATTCATACTCAGCATTATTTACACACATTATCACCATAGACACTCAAATAATTTTAGTGCCATCTGTCATAATAAAATTGTTATTTTTAGGTAACTATCATGTAAAAAGTGGTACTCTTTGTGTTAAACCTTGGTCCGGTGCAAGAGAGGGCCTGTTACCTAATCTCATCAGGTTAAATAAATAGATAAAAATAAATAAACATAATGCATTTCTACTTTAATTGTTTGGATAACAGAGAAACAACGTGTTACAGCGTATTGTTTACTTGTGAGCACTATTGGTAACGTAACCTAGGGGTGCGAGTATAAAGTGTTAGGTGATATGCACCATCGTCAATGCATCTACGTAAGCTTTCTTTCCAAAGGAATATGAGTCTCAACTGATGCCTCTTTACTTTGAAAGGCCGTAAGTCATTTACTGATACTCCTGTGAAACTAAAATTGGTTTCTCGGAAGCATTTCTCATGTACATTAACTGATGGACAGATACCTGGAGCAGTAATAAACTCAAAATTTTCAAATTAAAGACTGATGCCTCTTTAAATATATACGATTCAATAGTCACCTCGCCTCGACGCCATATTCCTGTAGAGTGCGGCCCACAGGTGCTGTGAAGATCAAAAAATAAACTGTAGAATACAGTTTATCGGCAGTGAAAGAGTCTTTCATATTCACAAAAGTATGGAAGAAGCACCAATATACAAATAATTCATGAATTTATAATGGCTGTTATCTTCCGAAAAGTAATACAAACCTGTCACGGAGAAGCATTTTATAGTACATAACTGAATATTCTTCTGCATGGTAAGCCATTCAGTCCGCTGCAAAACAAGTAGAAATCCAAATATTAAATGCATTTTTAATCCATAATTGCATGTCATGTGTAAGTATTGTGTGTTACGTCGAAAATTGGCAATATTTACGACGTCTTGGCGTATCGCCAACACTTTTGCTGAACGACTTAACGTGTGAGTCCACCTGGGCAACAAAGGCTGTACATATTAAGTCTTTATGAATAATAATAATAACAAAAAATAGGAAACACTGAGGCAGAAACCCCCTATAAAAAACGATAGATTAAGGTTTAAAGCCCCCTTGAAAGAGAGTATATTAGAGACGCAACACTGGCTGGTGTAGACCAAAATACACTACTGGCCACTAAATTGCTACACCAAGAAGAAATGCACACGATAAACGGGTATTCATTGGACAAATATATTATACTAGAACTGACATGCAAATACATTTTCACCCTCTTTGGGTGCATAAATCGTGAGAAATCAATACCCAGAACAACAACTTCGGGCCGTAATAACGGCCTTGATACGGCTGGGCATTGAGTCAAACAGAGCTTGGATGGCGTGTACAGGTACAGCTGCCCATGCAGCTTCAACACCATACCACAGTTCATCAAGAGTAGTGACTGGCGTATTGCGACGAGCCAGTTGCTCGGCCATTGACCAGACGTTTTCAATTGGTGTGAGATCTGGAGAATGTGCTGGCCAGGGCAGCAGTCGAACATTTTCTGTATCCAGAAAGACCCTTACAGGACCTGCAACATGCGGCCGTCCATTATCCTGCTGAAATGTAGGGTTTCGCAGGGATCGAATGAAGGGTAGAGCCACGGGTCGAAACACATCTGAAATGTAACGTCCACTGTTCAAAGTGCCGTCAATGCGAACAAGAGGTGATCTAGACGTGTAACCAATGGCACCCCATATCATCACGCCGGGTGATACGTCAGTATGGCGATGACGAATACACGCTTCCAATGTGCGTTCACCGCGATGTCGCCAAACACGGATGCGACCATCATGATGCTGTAAACAGAACCTGGATTCATCTGAAAAAATGACATTTTACCATTCGTGCACCCAGGTTCGTCGTTGAGTACACCATCGCAGGGGCTCCTGTCTGTGATGCAGTGTCAAGCGTAACCGCAGCCATGGTCTCCGAGCTGATAGTCCATGCTGCTGCAAACGACGTCGAACTGTTCGTGCAGATGGTTGATGTCTTGCAAATGTCCCCATCAGGGATCGAGACGTGGCTGCACGATCCGTTACAGCCATGCGGATAAGATGCCTGTCATGTCGACTGCTAGTGATACGAGGCCGTTGAGACACAGTACGGCGTTCCGTATTACCCTCCTGAACCCACTGATTCCATATCCTACTAACAGTCACTGGATCTCGACCAACGCGAGCAGCAATGTCGAGATACGATAAACCGCAATCGCGATAGTCTACAATCCGACCTTTATCAAAGTCGGAAACGTGATGGTAGACATTTCTCCTCCTTACACGAGGCATCACAACAACGTTTCACCAGGTAACGCCGGGCAACTGCTGTTTTTGTATGAGAAATCGGTTGGAAACTTTCCTCATGTCAGCACGTTGTAGGTGTCACCACCGGCGCCAACCATGTGTGAATGCTCTGAACCGCTAATCATTTGCATGTCACAGCAACTTCTTCCTGTCGGTTAAATTTCGCGTCTGTAGCACGTCTTCTTCGTGGTGTAGCAGTTTTAATGGCCAGCAGTGTAGGAGAGGAAACCAGACGTAACTTCTTCAGAGAATCCATCATGCCACTTGTCTTAAGCGATTTAGAGGAAACAGCGATAATCTGAATTTGATTTCTTAGAATTTGAACACCATCTCCAAAGAATCCGACTTGATTGCGTAACAATTGCAGCGACTCACTTGGCCCAGGTACACGACGAGTTGTAAAACGTTAAGGATGATCATAATTTCGTTATATATTATTAACATTCCTGAATTTAATAAAAGAACGACAGACATTTTTATTCCTTTAAATACATATGTAACACTTCTAGTATACATTTCAAAAAAGTAGATTGTGCATTCATCTCCTCACACTCCGTACTCCAAAATACGAAAGTGCACTTACGAAATTTATGCACACAGTACACCAATACATTTATTCCTTCGGTCCTATAATTACGTCCTCAGAAATCTGTCAGGATCCCACTCGAGACGCCTTAGTTAATACCCCTGAGAGTATGTGAGTGCAGAATCAGCTTATGAGGATTCTAAAAAGGATATGGAGTCTGTAGTGAACCCATTTGACATAGTGGTCTGTCTCGAGGTAGACTAATGCCACAGACTCTAAACCACATCTCTCGTCTTGCTGACCTTCGGACTGCACTCTAGTCGATACAGAGGACGACTTTTTTTTGCAATATCATGAGAATGTGGCTAGGATACCAGGAGAGAGAGGAACAGATTGCGACTCTGTTTCATGGGGTTGATAGGAATCAAGCTGCATTTATCACCATCCAGTGAACTGAGGAATTTTACGGTAGCTTTTTCTCGACGGCAATTGATGAACATGAGACGAGATGTTGGTGGGCGTCGGGAAGACGCAAGCTCAGAACGTCTCCGAGCTTTCTTGAGGAAGCGTTAGAACCAATTAGATGCAGCAGGCAGCTGTTTAGGAAAGGCAATTAATACAAAGTTATTATAAACGATTGAAGCGATTTCATAATTTCACCGTAAGCTCATTGAAATATTGTCACAAAACTCAAAACCCATATAGAAAAACTCAAAAAGTGTAATATCGTTGCAGCCGCACTTTAAATTTCTGCCACGAGAGCGCAGCAATGAGGAATTAGGCAAGATGGCGAAAGGATTCGAGAAAGCGTATGTTCAGTTTGAAATACATTCACATCAGTCTACCACAAAAGTGCAACGACACTGTGGAACGATGTTCAACAAAGATTCACCAACTGCCAAACCCATTCGCAGGTGGTACACGCAGTTTAAAGTTTCAGGATACCTCTGCAAGGGGAAACAGACGGATCGGCCTGCAGTGAGTGAAAGACACAGCTGACCAAGTGCAGGCGGCTTTCGCACGTTGTCCATAGACATCGACGAACAATGTAAGTAGAGACGTAACATACCACAACCGTCCGTCTGAAAAATATTAAAGGAGCGACTGAAGCTGAATCCATATCACTTGCAATTGCTAACAGCACTGACGCTCGATGAGAAAGTCAGATGCTTTGGATTTCCGGCACAGTTACAACGCCTTATGGAAGAGGATAGGTTTTGTGAGAAACGCATCTTCAGTAATGAAGCAACATTTTTGTGAATGGCGTAGTGAAAAGGTATTTCTTTGAGTCATTACTCTTCTATCTGGTTTGATGCGGCACGCCACGAATTTCCCTCCTGTGCCAGTCTTCTCACTTCCGAACTATGACTCAGTTATTTGCTGTATGTATTACCGTCTATATCTTCCTCTATAGTTTTTACGTTCTATAATCCCTCTGGCAAGATGGAGGTTATTCCCTGATGTCCTAACATATGAGCTATCATACTGTTCCTTCTTCTTATCAGTGTTTCCCATATACAGTATTCCTTTCCTCGTCGATTCTGCGGAGGATCTCCCCATTCCTTACCTTATTAGTCCACCAAATTTTTCATGTTCTGCCGTAGCACCACATCTTAAAGCGTCGGTTCTCTTAAGTTCCGGTTTTCTCGCAATCCATGCTTCACCACCATGCTCCAATGTGCATCCTCAGAAATTTCTTCCTCAAATTAAGGGCTATATTTGATACCAATAGACCTCTCTTGATCTGGAATCCCTTTTCTGCCAGTGCTAGTCTGATTTTTATGTCCTCCTTGCTTCATCAGAAATGGATTATTTTGTAGCCTAGGCAGCAGAATTTCTTCATCTGCTTTGTGGTCACCAATTCTGAAGTTAAGTTTCTCGCCCTTCGCATTGCTGCTTCTTCTCATTACTTTCGTCATTCTTCGATTTACTGTCAGTTCACATTCTGTACTCATTAGATTGTTCATTCCACTCAACAGATTCTGTAATTCTTCTTCACTTTCACTGAATATAACAATGAATCTTATCACTGATGTCATTTCACCTTGAATTTTAAATCTATTCCAGAACCTTTCTTTTATTTCCTTCATTGCTTCTTCGATGTAGAGAGTGAACACTTCGTTCTTGGTATTCCACTCTTATTGATCCGTCTTGGCTCTTGTAAATATTGTATATCACCCGTGTGTCCCTATAGCTTACTCCTATTTTTCTCAGAATTTCGAACATCTTGCACCATTTGACATTCCCGAACGCTTTTTACAGGTCGAAAAATCCTATGAACGTGTCTTCAATTTTCATTAGTCTTGCTTCCATCATCAACGGCAACCTCAGAATTGCCGCTCTGATGCCTTTATCTTTCCTAAAGTCAAACTACTCGTTGTCTAACACATTCTCAGTTTGCCTTTCCATTCTTCTGCATATTATGCTTGTCAGCAACTTGGATCCATGAGCTGTTAAGTTGATTATGCTGTAATTCCCGCCCTTATCGGTTCGTGCTATCTTTAGAATTGTGTGGATGGTGTTTTTCCGAAAGTCAGATGGTATATCACCAGACTCATACATTCTGCGCACCAACGTGAATGGTCGTTTTGTTGCCACTTGCGCTGCAGTCTGGAACCGCAAGACCGCTACGGTCGCAGGTTCGAATCCTGCCTCGGGCATGGACGTTTGTGATGTCCTTAGGTTAGTTAGGTTTAACTAGTTCTAAGTTCTAGGGGACTAATGACCTCAGCAGTTGAGTCCCATAGTGCTCAGAGCCATTTGAACCATTTTTTGTTGCCACTTGCCGAGTGATTTTAGAAATTCGGACGGAACGTTGTATTTCCTTTCTGTATTATCCGGTCTTAAATCTTTCAAAACGCTTTTAATTTCTGATTCCAATACTGCACCCGTATCTCTTCTGTATCGACTCCTGTTTCATCTTCTGTCACATCCTCAGAAAGGTCTTTCGCATCATAGAAGCCTTCAATGTACTCTTTCCACTTACCCGCTCCCTACACTGCATTTAACATTGCAATTCCCATTACACTCTTAATTCACCCTTGCTCTTATTGACTCTTCTACATCTGAGATAATGGTTCCGACAGTCAATTCTTTTTCGATTCCTTCACCTTTTTCTGCAGCCACTTCACCTTAGCTTCCCTGAAATTCCTGTTTATTTCATTCTTATATTTCTGTATCCCTGAATTTCCCAGACAATCTTGTGCTTCCTTGTTTCATCGATCAGCTGAAGTATTTCTTCTGTTGCCCATGGTTTCTTCGCAGTTACCTTCCTTTTATCTACGTTTTTCTTCCCAGCTTCTGTGATTGCTCTTTTGAGAGATGTCCATTCCTCTTCAACTGAAGTGCCTACGGAGATATTCCTTATTGCAGTATGTACAGGCTCAGAGAACTTCAAGCGTATGTCTTCATTCCTTAGTAAATCTATATTCCACTTCTTTGCGCCTCTCCCTGATTAGTCTCTTAAACTGCAACCTACTCTTCATCATTACTACATTGTCATCTGAGTCTAAATCTGCTCTTGGATACGCCTTACAATCCAGTATCTGATTTGAGAATCTCTGTCTGACTGTTACGTAATCTAACTGAAATTTACCCTTATCTCCCCCCTTTTCCAAGTATACCTACTCCACTTATGATTCTTGAGCAGAGTGTTCGGTATTACTAGGTGAAATTTATTGCAAAGCTCAATTAGTTTTTCTCCTCTCTTTCCTCGTGTGAAGCCCATATTCTCCCGTTACCCTTTCTTCTACTCCTTCCCCTACAGCCGCATGCAATTCCCCCCACGACTATTAGATTTTCGTCTCCCTTTAATTACTGAATCACCCTTTCAGTATCCTCGTATACTTTCTCTCATTTCTCTGCCTTTTGACATCGGCATGTATAGATGAACTATCGTAGTGGGCGTTGGTTTGCTGTCTATGATGTCTGATGAGAACAACTCTGTCACTAAACAATTGACATAACTCACTCTCTGCCCTGCCTTCCTATTCATAAAGAACCCTACTCCCGTTATACTCTTTTTTGCTGCTGTTGATATTACCCTACACACATCTGACTAGAAATCTTTGTCGTTTTACCATTTCATTTCCCTGACCTTCATTACGTCTAGATTAAGCCTTAGCATTTCCCTTTTCTGATAATGTGTCTTTAATGCAGTGGTCCTATCGCCCTCTCCGTCCTCATAGCGTTTTCCATTGCTGATTCTTCCGCCTTTCAGGGGCGGCTTCCTACCCCAAGGGCGAGAGAGCGTCCTGGACTTCTGTCTGCTCCTCCACCCTCTTTGACAAGTCCGTTGACAGAACGAGGGTGACTTCTTATACATGAAGTCTTCTGCATTCATTGTTGATGATTTTCATCCAAAATTTAAGTAATGGAGAGGTTCGAACCCTGACCGAGGTCTTTTTGATTACTAGTCAAAGAGACCACTCCTTTTTTTCATTTTGTTCGTCATTTTTCTCGTCATTTGGTACGGCTAGACGTCGCAAGACAAGTTCATCGTCGAATATATCACACAGGGGGTTTTCGTTCTCAGAACGAACCCGCTGAGCTACCGTGTCGGCACCCCTAGATAGCGTGTACAGTGTGCGAATCTGGGGGACAGAGAGTCCCCGTGCTACCGTATAGCATACAAAAGTTGATGTGTTCTGTGCAGTGTCACGAATTAAAGTTTACGGTTCTTCTGCGAAAAGACTGTTGTTAGACATTTGTGTCTGGACAAGCTCGAAAGTTGGCTCATGTTACAACTGGAGATCGCATATTTGCTAAGCAAAGTTATGTGCTAGAAACATATATCATCGGGGAATAATTAGTCTACTGTAATATCCTACTAGATACGACTAAACAAACTTTTAACAAACTGGCATTACTTCGCCCTTAGTGGCAGCTTGTTTTCTTCAACGCTTGCATAAATTTTTGATAGATAGCTAAGCGTAGTACTAAATTTCTACATTACGAAATGTGCAGTCAAACAGTGGTTGAGATCGTTGACTTTACACAGACTCGCCATTCTGCCAAGGGAAACTGCGTTATAGGCAGGTACAAAGATTAGAGACAGAACGATGTGTTGAGATGCAGTTATACGGTTCGGGTTTCGTGATGTTGCTGCTGATTGACGTCTCAGTCACAACGATGAATAACAACCCCACTTAAAGTGGTCCACACAATATCTCTGCTTCGATGGCAGAACATCTTAAGAAGTTTAAGGGGAAGACGTGTGCAAATGTGACCAAACATTTCATTTGTGGATTTTGTTTCCATTCAGAAGTAAAATTTATTGACAACTATTTCCCAAAGTTTCATTCTCGAGATCGTATGATAAGTGATGGAAAAACAATCTACGTTGTTCAGTGTTCTCCAGTCACTCTCCTTATCTGGGGGGACTAACAGTTTCTGCACCGATAAGAAATACATTCTCCTCGGAAGCGCCATGAGAGGCCTCACTTAAACTCTTCTGTTAGAAGTGTTGAGGTGGAACGGCTGCTTGGATCAGGTATGAGGTCTCATATTGGTGTGATTCCTATTGACCGTGTGGTTCCTGTGGGGCTATACCTGGCATGGCCTTCACCTCAATAGTAAAGGGAAGGACTAATAGCAAATAACTTAAAGTCAGAGAGGGGCATTATCACATATTATAAAGTGCTATTGGTTACAAGTAGCAGAACAGTAGACTTTATTAGAGTGGGGGGGGGGGGGGGGGAGGGCAGAAAAAACTGAAAATTTCATTCACATTGATGAAACAGGCAGCCAGAAAGCAAATTTTAATGTAGCCAATTCATGAAAACACAGATTACTGCAAAATATTGAAGCAGATAATCCAGAAATCTAAGTATTTTATCATGAGGAAAAGATAATTGCATCAGGCAACAAAATAAAAACCACATGGGACATAGTGAACACAGAGGCAGGTGTGGCCAGAAAAGAAGAGGAACAGAAACTCTAAAAATAAATCAGACATGGGTAACAACTGCATGTAGTGTTGCAAACTCCTTAAAAAGTACTTTGTTTCTGACAGCTTGGGTTATCAGGTTCAGTAAACAGTGTGGTGGAATATCGAATACCAGTCTCTACTAATAAATTCAGTGAAATGGGAGTGACACTCACTTCTCCCAAAGAAGTAGCATCTATCATGAAACTCTTAAACTCTGCGTATTCTAGTGTTTATGATAATATATCAATGAAGTTAATCAAAGAGTGTTCCATCTCAGGTTATTTGTGAAATCACTCTCTTTGAATGAAACTTTACCATACTAGCTAAAATATGCTGAAGTTAAGCATCTTTACAGTGACACAGGCCAATTTCACTTTTGCAGTCTTTTTGAAACATATTTGAATAGGTTGTGTTCAGGCATCATCTTAAGCCTCTGACTGCAAATAATGTATTGTCCAAGTCACAGTTTGGGTTCCTTGAGGGGTCAGACATAGAAAAGGCTGTTTACATGTACAGTGAAAATGTACTTTTTCATTAGATGACAAATCAGGCGCTGCTGGTGTTTTCTGTGACTTGTCAAATGCCTTTAACTGCATGAATTACAGCGTGTCGCTGATAGTATTACAAAATGGTTAGAGTCTTACCTAACCAACAGGAAACAAAGGGTGTCGCTGTGAAATACCTGTGGAGTAAGCAACGAACCTTCATCTCATTGAGAGTTATTACATGTAGTGTTCCTCAAGGTTCATCTTGGGCCTGTTGCTTTTCTAGTGTACATTAACGGACTCTCTTCTGTTAAATTTCCAGGCGCTAAGTTTTTTTTTTTTTTTTTTTTTTTTTTGGTGATACAAACATCACAATAAAAAGAAAGTCAGGTACAGGTATAGAAATGGCTGCTAATGAAACTTTCACTGGCATCAATTTACTGTCATTAAATTTTGAAAAGACCCGCTATATGCAATTCAGAACCTGCAACAGATTTCTTTCCAGCATGTGTATAACCTATGAAGACATGCAAATAGAAGAGGTTGAAAAATTTTAAATTTCTGAGCTTACAACTCGATAGTAAATTCAGAACTGATGAAGAGCCTAAATAAGTCTGTATTTTCAATGCTAATGACGTCAGAAGTAGACGATGCAAATATTTAAAAACTCGTATACTTCGCTTATTTTCACTCTTTTATGTCATATGGGATCAAATTTTGGGGCATCTCGTCAAAGTGAGAAAAATTTTTAGATTGCAAAAGCGTCTAATAAGACTCATTTGTGGTGTACATCCAAGAACTTCATGTAGAATCTGTGGTGTCACCGCCAGACACCACACTTGCTAGGTGGTAGCCTTTAAATCGGCCGCAGTCCTTTATTATACGTCGGACCCGCGTGTCGCCACTATTAGTGATTGCAGACCGAGCGCCGCCACACGGCAGGTCTAGAGAGACTCCCTAGCACTCGCACCAGTTGTACAGCCGACTTAGCTAGCGATGGTTCACTGACAAAATACGTCCTCATTTGCCGAGACGATAGATTAGCATAGCCTTCAGCTACGTCATTTGCTACGACCTAGCAAGGCGCCATTATCAGTTACCATTCATATTGTGAATCATGTACCGGCAAGACCGACGTTCTTCATTAACGGATTAAAGTTAAGTATTCCACCAGCTACGTCCGTTTTTATAAATTCTAATTTCCTTGTCCTGTTCCAGACCTCACGTCAGCCTGCGTGAGCTAAAACGCGTGCCTTTCGGCCTCCTCCTAGTAACACGGTGTTGGCTCTCCTGCCAACCAAAACAGAATGCTTCTCCAACAACTAGGTATTCTAGCCACTGGTTCTCAGTATATTTATTTATTGATGAAATTTGTTACAAATAATGTCTGTGTTTCCAACCAATGTCCCAATACATGGTATCGATACTAGGAATAACAACACTCTACATGAAGATCTATGTCACTTGCCTTGGTCCAAAACGGGGTCCAATATTCAGGAACACAAATTTCCAATAAATTGTAAGCATCCATTAAAAACTTGGTTTTAGATAAAGCACAGTTTGAACAGTCTTTGAAAAACTTTTTGGTAAGCAATGCCTTCTACTCTATAGATGAATATCATAGCAGAGACTGTGAGACTGGCAGAAGTAAAAATGTCTGTTAGATTTCAGTTTCGGCAGCACTTGGTCACAACAGTCAAGATTGGGTATTCTGTGTATGATAAGTTTATTAAAAGTGCGTAACTATGATTCATTCAGACAGTGTATTAATTCTGTAAATATCAGCAGTTCCAGTTTATTCCAGTTTACTGTAATGTAATCGCATATTTTGACACACTTCTGACAAATGATCAGGGAATTGAGTATTATATTCAGATGTTTTATGTGTTTTATGTTATACTTTCTGACATATTACCACACCCGCGAGAATCAAGCCATTTTTGGGTCTGTGCAACAAAAACTGAATCTGATGTAATCTAATAATTCCTGAATGTGTAATACATGCTATCAAGCTCACATTTAGGTTCCTGGCAATTTCCTGACCTACTAAGGAAGTGTGTTCATGGACAATCTCAAAGCTCAATATCTAAATGAGTCTCTGAATGCGCTAATCCCGAATTGTTGTTCCAAGGAAACATTTTCAGCATCTATAGTTGTAAATCATGCAACATTTGATGCTGTAATTGTTTTTAACCATGGAAAAAGTAGGGAGAGTGAAAATGTTACAGCGTTTGAGTTTCAGGGCTGTTGCAATCACTCCAACAATTCTTCAGAAATTTGGCCATCATCGTGTTTCTAAAGCTGAAATATGTATTCAGGGCCGAGGAGAGGAAACAAGACAAAAGAAAAGGAGTTACGAGACAAGTCTTGAGGACAAAGAAGATCCTAAGTATAATTCTGCAGCATTATCTACATCTACACGATTACTTCCAATTAATGACTAGCGGAGGATCCATTGAACTTCTTTCAAACTAGTATTCTACCGTTTCACTCTCGAAGAACGCACGGAAAAAACGAACACTTAAATATCTGATTTCTATTATTTCATGAGACGGTATAATTGACATACCTTTTTCTTAAGACATCTGTGATATAATGCCTTGATATTTGGACCGTATGTTTTTCACACTGCATCATCCACAGAGGTAAATTTTCAAATGTTTTATTTAAGATGAGACGTACGGATAAAAGCAGTGAAATTCCTGTACGGATCCCTGCACCCAAAAAAATGTAATGGGTTATAAATTTTTTATCGAAGATATTCAGAACAGGTTATGCATTATTGTTTATATGGATGTAGACATAACACATTTCAACTTTGACGATAATTTGTTTAATATGTTTTGAGGAAAATAAACATTAATAATTACTGATGTAGTGCAGTACATATTTTTATAGTAATTTCTGATTCGAAGAAAATTAAACTTAACTCAAAGTTGCGTTATACTACTAAAAACAACCGCATAAAATTTTACATGTTCGTCTTCATTATTTTAGGCACAATGACAACATGAGTGCGTGCGTTTCAAACGCGTCTCCTGTAATTTACAGGGCAAGAAGCAGAAGTCAGACAAGTGTGTCTTGAGTAGGCGATTACGTACAGAACAGCATTTATCTGAGCAAGTCGTAATCTGGATTAGAATATCCCTTTATTTTGTATTTTTTCTGCTGTACAGTCTACACTGCAGAGCCATTTTCAGCTTTGTGTTGTAAACTGTTAAACGGATATAATTACGTTAAGTCAAAACTTGCGTTGGCCATACATGGTTAACGTGCAGGGGGTGGCCAGACTTTAAAATAAATATAAAACCAAGTGTTTCCTGGATAGCAGTGACGTAACATACCGTTGGCATTTACAGTGTTCAACTTAAAAGAGACCCCATCTTTCAGCAGTTTATGGTACGTGAATATTGTTGTTGAAATGCATATACAGCTATAGGTGTGAGATGGGTGAAATTATATTGTTGGTGCGACTGGGGCTGGAGCTGTAGGGCTGTTTGTTGCCTGCGCACTTACGCTGTGCCAGTTACTGCTGAGCACTGGCTTTTGAACAAAGTTGCAGAATCGTGCCTTGTTGGTTTTTAAAATGAGCTTAACTGTTGGAGAATGTGAATTCGTGATATTACTTTGTGATGAAATCTCATCACGTACACTCTTTGACATAAAAATCGACCGGCAGCCGGCCGCTTCAGAGGCTAAGTCCGCGCCGATCGCGACATGGGACAATAAAACTGGCCAACTCGCCAATTCTCTAAGTCCGGTTATCTGCACAATCTGGCAACACTGCAGACTGCGGCACTTCCTGGAGGAAAACTTGTCCCATGATAGAAAAACACTAGGCTGATTACGCCTGTGGTCTAGCGGTAGCGTGCGTTGTTTCTGTTCGTAATGTCAGTGGATCGAGAGCAGCTGGCATAAAATTTTTTATAGCCTCTTCTGTCTGAATGCTGAAGACGTGAATGTAATGGTAGCGCAGATTCAATCTATTTCGCTTTCTGACACACTGATATCAAAATTTTATCCAGTAACGATTTTGCGGCAGATTTCCTGCAGCCTGTCCTCCTCTGGACGCCGTATGCGGCAAAGCTCCGGGATCCATTTGCTGGCTACCGGCAGCGGCCGTGGCGACAGCAGCGGCGCTGCACTCCTCCGTTCTTTATCGAAAGCGCCTGCTCCCGCTCATCGCTTTTGATGATTTAAAACGCTTTATTATTAAATGTTGCTCCACAGAAAATTTCTACGATTTCCATTCACGCTCAAAAGCAACGGAGACAGACGCCCTGATTAGTAGGCGGGTATTATATTACATTAATCAGCAAGTGCTGAGTATGGCCCGAAATTAATTTTATAGACTGGGACGAAATTAAACCACCTCGCTACATTCGATGAATTTATAAATGCTTCATACCTCGTTTCTTTTCCTTTCAAACTCAATTATTTGTGCAACTTTTGGTCAATGTTCGGGTGTTTTCGTCAAGCCGGGGTGAGCGTCTGTGGTGTAAAGTGTATTACAGTTCTTGTTTCATTCCTTATGGTAACTCTATGCGATAAACTGTGTGAATACCTTGCAATGCATGCTCTGTAGCAGTGCAGGAACACTGCACATTTGGAGTTCCATGTATGGGTTCATGAAGTATTTAATGTTGATCGGAAGTGATAGTTAAGGTCATCAGATTTAGACCAGAAAAATTTGTCGTTTTGGAGGTTTCAGAGAACGGAAAGGAATTGCTAACGCCGGTGTTAGAAAACGTCTACAGTTAAATGCTATTGCAAAAATTTAGAAGAGGGGAACTATATTAATCAACATGTGCACTTCATAAACAACCTTCTGACATGTTAGACCTATATGACGAACAAAACTCAAATTTATATCGTTGACAGTCGCTTTGAATCTTTTCAGGATCTATTTTACAGTGAAGCACCTTGTCATTTGCAAAGCAGACATCCATGATATTAACTTAATTTACTAAGTCGAGTCGGACGAAGATTGATGTTCAAAGGCATTCTTCAGATTTCGTATAAAGAATTTTTACTAGCCGTTTGCAACTCCATTAATTAAAATGGAAAATAAAAGGTTGTACTCAGCGGCTTCCACCGAGATTGGAACTGCTATGTCATACAGTACGACCACCGCAACGCACAAGGCAACCTCTTTTTTTTTTAATTTTGCTTTTTTTCTTTTACTTTTTTTGACGATTACCCCTTTTTTCCTCTCTTATTTTAAAGCCCCTTAGGAGAATGGCAATAAAAAAAGAAACTCAGTGCCACCGCCACTTTTCATCCTATAACAAAAAAAATCTGGTCCACTTCAGGCGTTGGCTCTTGACTAAACCTACCCCAAGAGCTGCCTATATACCAGGGGAAATATGGGAATTCAAGGTTAGGGCTATCATTACAAACAAAACAAAATCTTCCTTTTTCTGAATTTTATTTTTATTTTTATTTTTGTTTTGTTTATTTTCGTTGTGTAATCGATCAGACGCCTTCTGCGCCCCGCTGGTAATATGTTGAGTCACGTCTTCTCGAAATTGGTGTGTTCCGTTCAGTAGTTCAGAAATGTTCATTGGTTCAAACTGGAAACCTTCTTCACTCTTGGCTTAACACATTCCAGCTGCGAGGCGGGAAAGCACTCCCAAGGAAGTTCGAGAAAAATTGTCTGTATTTTGGGTGACGGACAACGACATAATGACGGTCGTTGAGGTATGTCCAAAAATCGAGTACAGAGTCTACAGTTTGTCCAACTAGGTAATGAATGGCATGTCCGCGAATCCAATTCACAGCATTGGTCTTTGTCCGAGGAAAATAGACACGTCCCGGAACTAATAATGAAAGGGTAGTATTCCGATTCAGAATGTCCCGCGTTAGAAAAGCCACAATATGACGAATAACCTCTGAGCTAACGACACACTGGCGAACACAGACGGACTATAGTCACTGCGATGTTACCTGAGCCTCAAAACGCAACCTTAAAACACACAAACAGGTGTTACTTATGTGAAAAACGCCGTTCTTGGAGTCCAGAAATTAATTATACTTTCTAAGTGTCTCATCTTACAGTGGATTCTATCGTACGAGTCTTCGATGTGGAAAACGAATGTCAAGTGAATTTAGCGAGGTAGCGCCGGCCTACACCCGGAAGTAAATGCACTATCAGAGTGTTGACAAATACTTGCTACGACGCTGCCATTTCTCGGTTCTCTTACGAGGCAGCTCTTCAGCGAAATGCTTGCCGTGGTTCTCCGATACGGTCCTTCAGAGTGGAGACGCGCGCGCACGTTTGGTTTTTATGCGGCGTTCTCCCCTGATGATTTCTGACGTCGCCTTGCGGGCTATGTCTACATTTGATACATTCAAGTATCATTAATCCAGAATGATACAAGTTTCGGCTTCCGGCGTGGAAGAAGGCTGTTGACGCCGACATTATATCATTTCAACGTAGGGAAAGCAAAACGGGTCATTCAATGTTTCTCATTCAACATAAAGCATGTGAGATGATTTTCCGTAACGTTCATAATCATCTAAAAATACAAACGAAGTAAAAATACATCTGAAGCTTATTCGAATTGAATATAATGTAAGATACCAAACGCTTTGCACCTCGATGTCGAATTTGTCCACGTGCAATCTTTTGCAGCATACAAAAAGAATGTCATGATTACCACGAAAATGAAGAAATATGTTGGTACGGATGGAAGCAAGAAGAGACGCAGTCAACAAATATTCGATTCCTCATGGCATTCATTTCATTTGAGACGTAAGAAGAGTTAAAGCGGGATATTACTTTCGTTAACACGAAAGATATGCCGCACATATTGATAACGAGGAAGTCTGCGTCTTCATACGTTTCCTCCTTGAAATCTGCATGCTCTCTTATATACTAAGTAGCCTGATCATTGTTTCAGTAATGTTACCCTCTTGTTTGACTCCGTAACGATGAACAGATTCCAAATGCATGTCTCTGCATGAAAGTAGCTGTTCGAACCCTTCCTGGGTTGCTTTTTGTGTTTTATTGCTTGGAATTCCTGAAGCAGACCACTGTGCCTTCTCCCCTTGTGGGTTAGGTCTCAAAACTAAACCGCTTTTTATCCAATGGCATAATTTATTCAGACAGCATCAGCACAAGACTGTCAAACAAAGCCTTCCATTTACAGTTGCAACACTCTAACCAGCACTGACCGAAGTGTAATCCACGGTCATGGTCCGAAATTAGCAGCTGTCTGCTACTGTGGCAAAGTCCGTACTATACTTTCGATTCCGCAGCACCATTTTATCTGGTAACACTGTGTAACACTTCTTCTGTAGCGTTGATCACAAGGAGCAGAAGTAAATGAGTGTATTCTGCTTGACGTAACATTCAGTATTCCCTTCTTTCATAGCCACTCTTCATGTGCATCGATACCAAATAGGAATGTGAAAACTTTTGCGAGTGAGAGAATGACAATAACAATCGTAATAAGAACAATCAAATAATGAATAATGTTTATTCCAACGCAGAACGAGGATGGCTTTAAATATAAAAATCTATATCTATATCCATATCCATTGATCTTTGAGTTGGCACAATGCAAATATATTCTTAGCATTTAGTTACTGAATTTAGTTCGGGATGTTTGCAGAGAAAAGGAAAAGTCGGTACTTCTCGCTAGTGTAATATAATGTGAACCAGCAACTACCCTTTCCTTAGAACACGACTCAAGCAGGTCCCCAAGTAGGTACCAAGGCACTGCTGCATTCTGTTCCCTGACATTGCTCTGATGACGGTTAATGCAGATAGTTCCGATTATGAAATACAAAACGTATTGCAGGTTAGTTCCTAGGATAGTAACATTAAATTTGCGTTGTAGACGGCACATGAACGTGACGACTATACATATTACTCATCAATATAAAAAGGCAATATTATGGGAATTTAGCAGGATTACTCAACATGAATTCTGAAATTGGTTGACTGACCGCACAGGTGCTAAACGTCGTCAAGAGTATACGATGGCCTAATCGCATTAGGAATATGAAGATCGTCTTCGACAGCTCGCAACTTTCACATTGCTATCTCCACCCTACTCCAGACAGCCCTCGGTGGAGTTGCACTAAGTTGCCGATGCAATGTAAGGCCTTCAAACAGACCACATATTGAAAAATACAAGCGAGTTCTCTTGCAAGGTAAGCATATTGTAACTAATCTAAAAATTATTGGACAGGAACATTGTCCTATCCAAAAAAAGCTGTCCAGCAGGTCCTCTAATCGCTCCTTGGTACAGTCGTTTGACTATTGAAAATGGTTCCAACAAGTCACCACTAGAAAACACTGCTCTGTACCGCAATAACTCAAGATGTAAAGTAATACCACGGTACTACAAATATCAGGGAACACCTTATCACAGATAAGACTGTCCTTAAGGCTTGTAAGCTCACATTTATTACAATAAATGACATACTTGAAATGATACCACTCTCATTATTACGTCAGATTGGTAATGCACGTAGTAAGTTCGTCGTATTCATGATTTCCTCTTCAAAGTAACATACCGTACTTATTATTTAACACAAAATGACATTAATAATTTAAGTTATTCACGAGCAGCTAGTTGAGAATATGTATGAACTTCAAATGACACGACGAACCGTCTTGTTCCGCATATGGATTCAAACCCAGCTCATGCAGACTAAGCAAACGGAAACTAACAGTCATTCCTGATTAAGCATACAGAGAGTCATATACCTCGATTTTAGACAGTATCAGTTAGCAAATATCAACTTTAAATTGCATAACGCAAACATGTTTAACAGACGCGAATTCCTACCCATCATCTATTGTCCCTGTTAACGAACTACGAGAGATGTTAAATATTGCTTCTTCACAAGTAACTTACTTGAAATGCCGTGATGTAAAGCTTTGTGTTGGACACGGATTCGAACCCAGAACCGAATCGGATTGCTATCGGAGCACAGTCAAATGTGACATATCGGATTTTCGCGGCAGTAGCTAGATGTTTTAACTGAAATGACGAGACGAAACATTAATTTTTTCCTTCCCAGGACTCCTACCCGGCACCTATCGCTGTTATATTCTAGAGAAAACGAACGTTAAATATGGGTTTGTTGCGCCAGCAGTGATATGTGAGCATGTTTGAACTAGAAATAATATGACGAAGAGTTCAGCGCTCACTGGGAATAGAGCCCCATATATATCGTTGTTGACTACACACAAAGAGACGTCAGCTACCGAATTTTTCTCCACCAGCTGCTCAGAATAACATCTTGAACTTACAGTCACCTCGCAAATAGTTCTGTGTCTCACTGGGAGTTAAAAACGTCAGATATCGTTAGTGTTGACAACGAATGAAACTACATTAAAAATCAAAATTCTTATCCACCAGCAGATAGGTGTTCTCATGCTAGAGCTTGATAATACATAATTAAAGCTTTAGTGCCGGGCCAGGATTCGATCCCATTCACGCGTAATATGTGGAGATGTTGAGGAATCTGCAGTTTTGAACAAACAACAAATTGTAGCCGAGCTGTATTGTCACGAAGGGATCAAATTCCGCGTTAAGGGCGGTCTGAGTTGCATTCCCAGTTCAGAACCAATCTTATCGACATACAGAAGCTCAGATAAAATATGGAATAAGTGTCCTGTGACCATACATAGCGGTTGTTTCGTCACTAGAAATAAATAACTAGTATAAGAAAGGTTACTGGTGATAGAGTTTCTAAATGTCGCCACTCCAGACTTTATTGTGGTTCAACCTACCGTCTACTTGGTAGAGAAGGAAAATCATCTTTAATGTGAATTTTCAGACCACACTGCCATTACACCTTCTTCACTTGGTGTAGCCAGTAGAGAATGGACTCTGTCTCTCCCTATCTAAAATCATTGACAGAAGTGGGAATCCAACCCAGACCATAGGATTTTTCACAAATTCAGCAAATTTCTTAGTTCGAGAAAATCCACTGTGAATTGTGAAGTTGCCGGATAATTCGATTATTACTGTTATTATTACTATCATTTTATTCATACCGCTGCTGGAACACAAGTGCTTGAAGATCATTTAATGCCTTTTGGTTACTATAGAAGTAGTTTCCCAAGAACAGGTTCTTTCCCTGTCTACGGAATCCTTTTCATGTTAATATCAAACATCAGCAATTACTCTTAGATTACATTCAAACTAAAGTACTTGACGAAGCCGTTACTTGATGACAAAAACGCGCTGCCTTTCGTCATTTACTTGCACCTAGAAATGGCTATCGAGTACTGACAAACCAAAAGGCAAGAGATCTTACTGCCTTCCGATATACGTCGCTGTCAGTTCTTCCACATGATGTTTCAAGTTGTGTATGACAGACAATGTTTTAGAAAATCTATTGTTTCCCTTTGAAATAAACAGAAGTATTTTCATTCTAAGCTGTCCAAGTACAAAATTTTCGCAATATTAGTTCAAATTTAATATTCGCTTCTATAATGTAGGAAAGTATTTCACAGTTGCAAAACTCGCATCCGATACATTGACCTGACCATAAATTCTAGCTCAGAGTGACACCAGCTTAAATAACCTCATGTAGCGAAGACTGTTTGCCAGTGCTCTTTCTCACCGGAAAATACGCAATCCACTCATTTGGCTCCATAAGTACACTGTAACAGTAATTTCTGTCTGAAATTTGTCAGTAAGCTTTTGCCTTCCAACCGGCGAAATACGGCAGAGTGCGGCCGGTAAACAATTCACAAATCACGAGTTAGTGCCGATAAGACGATTTCTTTAAACATTATCGAAGCTGAGGGAATTTAGTTTCTGCTTAAGTCGTCTTAAGCAGCAACGTTCACAGATATCTCAAATAGGAAAAAAGCTCATCATCCAGGTACGAAGGTTGTGAAACAAACTTCCCATAGTTTTTGTCAGGTTGATCTTTTCGTCTGATAACACTGCTTAAGTACTTTGTCTAAGAGGTATCACAAGTAGTGTAGCTATGGGAATCATTGGTTGAAAACGAGTTTAACACCAATTGGTACAGTGCTGCTAAATATTCAAAATTATTATCAACCTAAGTCTGAGTTCATCCATAAACTGAGGCGTATTTATAATATTGAAGCTAGACTGTGTATCCTTGTCTTCCTTGAGTGGTCATTGGAAGGCGTTTACACACACGTATACAATACTATGAATACTCAGTGCAGTGTTCCTGCACTGCTACAGAGCATGCATTGCAAGGTATTCACACAGTTTATCGCATAGAGTTACCATAAGGAATGAAACAAGAACTGTAATACACTTTACACCACAGACGCTCACCCCGGCTTGACGAAAACACCCGAACATTGACCAAAAGTTGCACAAATAATTGAGTTTGAAAGGAAAAGAAACGAGGTATGAAGCATTTATAAATTCATCGAATGTAGCGAGGTGGTTTAATTTCGTCCCAGTCTATAAAATTAATTTCGGGCCATACTCAGCACTTGCCGATTAATGTAATATAATACCCGCCTACTAATCAGGGCGTCTGTCTCCGTTGTTTTTGAGTGTGAATGGAAATCGCAGAAATTTTCTGTGGAGCAACATTTAATAATAAAGCGTTTTAAATCATCAAAAGCGATGAGCGGGAGCAGGCGCTTTCGATAAAGAACGGAGGAGTGCAGCGCCGCTGCTGTCGCCACGGCCGCTGCCGGTAGCCAGCAAATGGATCCCGGAGCGTTGCCGCATACGGCGTCCAGAGGAGGACAGGCTGCAGGAAATCTGCCACAAAATCGTTACTGGATAAAATTTTGATATCGGTGTGTCAGAAAGCGAAATAGATTGAATCTGCGCTACCATTACATTCACGTCTTCAGCATTCAGACAGAAGAGGCTATAAAAAATTTTATGCCAGCTGCTCTCGATCCACTGACATTACGAACAGAAACAACGCACGCTACCGCTAGACCACAGGCGTAATCAGCCTAGTGTTTCTCTATCATGGGACAAGTTTTCCTCCAGGAAGTGCCGCAGTCTGCAGTGTTGCCAGATTGTGCAGATAACCGGACTTAGAGAATTGGCGAGTTGGCCAGTTTTATTGTCCCATGTCGCGATCGGCGCGGATTTAGCCTCTGAAGCGGCCGGCCGCCGGTCGAGTTTTATGTCAAAGAGTGTACGTCGAGGAAAGTTCGCGGAGAAATTTGAAAAGGAAACACCAGTGAAAAGCGTTTCTCAGAATTTATCTAAAAAATTCGTGAATCAGGCTCAGTGTTTAGATAAGGTACGCGCCAGACAAAGGTCAGTTTTAACGAGCCACGTCTTTCAGGAAACGACTGTGGATGTTGCCGTCTACCAGCACATTATCCAGCAGTTCATATCCTTACTGCAAGAGGATGAGAGTGATTGCTGGTTGGATCATAATGGCGCCATTTGTCACACAGCTTGTTCTGCTATGGAGATGCTATGGGATCTTTTTTGGTGGAAGAATCATTTCGACAGTATTATGGCCATCACGATCCCCTGGTCTTAACAGTCCAGACTCCTTTCAGTGGGGATACTTACAAGATATTGTTTACAGGAGCCACCCACATACCTTGCAGCAATTGAAAACAAACATTACGAAAGCCATCAACAAATGAGACCGTGTAAAGCTAACAAGAGTAGACAGAAACATGGTCAAACATGTCGAGAAGTGCGTTCAAATGGATGGACAACATTTCCTACACCTGTTGTAATTTATAATGACTTACGATGTAAGTTTGCCAATAAAATATTACTCATAGAATAAACTTAAGTGATAGGGCCTCTTTGAAGCTGAATCCCCCGTGTAACTGTGTACTACCGTGTTATGGTTCAAATGGCTCTGAGTACTATTGGACTTAACATCTGAGGTCATCAGTCCCCTAGAACGTAGAACTACTTAAACCTAACTAACCTAAGAACATCACCCACATCCATGCCCGAGGCAGGATTCGAACCTGCGACCCCAGAGGTCGCGTGGTTCCAGACTGAAGCGCCTAGAACCGCTCGGCCATACCGGCCGGCGCCGTATTATGATTTAATCTACGGTCGACAACCAAATCGTTGCAGACGAAGAGCAAGTTCAGAGTGGTCACGGGAGGGCTTGAGACTAGCTGTTGTCTTTCTAAAGGGACCATCCTTGCATTCATTTTAAGGGTTTTGGAAAATTTGGAAATTTGTGGTAGCGTCTTATGGGACCAAACAGCTGAGGTCATCAGTCTCTAAGCTTATGCACTACTTAATCTAACTTAAACTAACTTACACTAAGGACAACACACACACCCATACCCGCGGGAGGATTCGAATCTCCGACAGGGGGAGCCGCCCTTTTAAGGGATTTACAAGGAACACTGAAATCCTGAGTATTTATGGCTGCATTGGATGCTGAACCTTGCTCGTTTCGAATGGGAGCCCACTGCCTTAATCACTGCCTACCTCGCCCATTCCTTTCGATGAAAACGTGTCAACAGCGGGACTGCGTCATAAGGAGCTGTTAGCTGAAGTAAAATCAAAGATGCACAAAAAAAACTTCTTTGCATAGATGGGTCCGCTTCCAAAGCGCTATTGCGATTGCCTTTGGTAGCAAACGCAAGAATAAACGCACAAGAAGTCTGTTAAGTGGGCTCGTAAGGCACAGGCTACCTGTTCCTCAACATTTCAAGTACTTTACTGGCTACAAATGACATTAGTGTGTATCAGCATACTGCAGCTATAATAATTTATTAGGAAAAACGCCTGTTCAAGAAAACTGAAGATACAGGTGAGGTAGAGCTCGCGTGAAGTCTCTTTAATCTTGGCAATATTAGTGCTTCTATTTTCCTTTATAATACAAGTACTTAGTAACAAAAGTTAAATTTAGTTCTATAAATTTCTTCTTCCCAATTTCTCATCTGGAGATTGGTCTGCAGTAACTTCCTCCCTTCATTTCTTTCTACATTATCGTGTCAAGTTCTCTTCGAAGAACGATATTACGTTTGGATATTTACTTCGTCTGCTTAATATATTATACATTTTTCTGTGGCACTGCGGTTTGGTCATCTAACAACATCCAATAGGAATTTTGTATTGTATTAACAGTCACTATAGACGCAGTATTTTTTTTTTTACTTACACTTTACAGCTACACATGCTACGACTGGAATCTGAGATTTTTTGTTACAAATGCTGCCAAAGGAACTATAGTTAGGGGTTAACGCCCTGACAAAGAAGACAACGAACTTCAGGTATTAACCTGAACGTGTTGATATGCAGGTCTCACAGATGCTTGCACAAAAGTTGTTTAATACTCTTATATTTCATACAGAAAGTGAAGTCTTCAAAGGCGGCACTTCTTTTGATATACGAAACCTGTCAAACGAGTAATCTTTACTCTAGACTACGACGATGAAAAATTCTTATTCAACCGTAGATGGAAGAACAGGTTTCAAGTCATTCACAGGCTAGTTCCGAGGAGATTAGTACCATAAAAATGTTTCGTGAACCAGATGTAACTGATTTTGGTCACACCCAGAAAGTTTTTGTCACTCTTTCTGTGAATTATTTGTGGCTGCCATGTTCACGCATTTAAGGAACGACTGAAGCCGAGCGCCACCTGTACTGGCGCAACAGAACCTCCCAGTTCGACAGGAAACCGCCAGGTGGCACTGAGCTAGATTTCTCTCACGCAGACCAGGGACGCAAAAAAGTTGCCGCAGTCTGATGCGAATCCTGGCAGAGCTAAAAGGCTTATGTAAAATATTAACTGTAAAACACTGTAGCTTTGATAAAATTCACGTTATTTCTTATCCCGTACCTCTTACTACTCAAATATTTGCACATATCTCCGCGGAACATTCGGCTTTTGTGCCGTAGTATAACAAACTGTCCTTAAGCGGTTAGTATTGTTTTCCTGTGTTGGTTACGGTTGATATTTCCTTTTCAATGTTTCGTATTTATGAATTTATCGCATTTATGTGAAATAACATGTTACATCAGTTTCCACATTTTCGTGGTTGATTTTAATACATGATACCAGCAATTTTTCCGTTTCTTTCTGAAACATGAACTAGTCTGTGTTACTGCTTGTACGGGTTGACATCGTCGTAGTTCTGCAACAAATCGTAAGATAATGAATTACAACGGAAATGCTTATACACCTTCTGTTCGAAGCAGTCTTAATGCACATAAATGATTCAAGTGGAAAAGGAAAAAGAGCTTGCGAAAAAACGTGAAGGATATATCCATTTTACTTCTGCGTGATTATAATATAATTAATTTTAAAGTACTGGCATACCTTTCAGAAAACGTTTCCTTATTTAGAAACAGTTACTGGTAGAGACCAGAACATATTTCGTTTTTTCATTACTGCTTATTTTGATTTTTATTGGACTGGATCAGTGTAGTGTCAACACGAACATGCTACCTGACAAAGCAATAAATATGTGGTTATCAACACACTTCACTGAATATTCACCGTCATCGTCATCATCATCATCGTCATCATCATCATCACGCATCTGACGCCAACCGTGCGATGAGGGCGTCCTATAGACTTTTCCGTCACCCATTACAGTTTTAAGCAATAAGCATTTCTAACGTCATCTTCTCACCTTCCATTACCTCAACACCCAGATCTTTTCTTATTCCTGGAAGCCAACAAAGAACTTCCTTATTTTATCTTCGGTCTCTTTTCCTGGACAAGGGTCCCAACCACCTATGTTTTAATTACAGTTATAGTTGAATCTTCCATTACTGTATGTCCCTTGAT
Source organism: Schistocerca serialis cubense (assembly GCF_023864345.2). NCBI lineage: Eukaryota > Metazoa > Arthropoda > Insecta > Orthoptera > Acrididae > Schistocerca > Schistocerca serialis. The sequence continues at coordinate 214,790,160 of NC_064639.1, read as the reverse complement.
CTATTCTTTTATTTTCACCGGCTCACCAATCATTCGCAATATGCTTCTCTCCTTAGTCACATTTACGTATCGAATGGTTTTTGCAATAAAAATTCAGGGTTGACTACAGTAACTCAAAGTTCGTAGAACTAATATCCGCCTTCCCTCCCAGTTATTCTTCAAAGAATAGTACTGCCATGCAGAAAACAATTTCAAACGCCTGATTACGAATGAGTGTGAAAAGGAATGAGAGCCGGCCGGTGTGGCCGTGCGGTTCTAAGCGCTTCAGTTTGGAACTGCGTGACCGCTACGGTCGCAGGTTCGAATCCTGCCTCGGGCATGGATGTGTGTGATGTCCTTAGGTTAGTTAGGTTTAAGTAGTTCTAAGTTCTAGGGGACTGATGACCTTAGATGTTAAGTCCCATAGTGCTCAGAGCCATTTGAACCATTTTGAAGGAATTAGACTTCGTAAGTCGCACTCGAATGACTCCTGTTTTCGTCATTGGATGACATCACGGACCGACGAAATAAAGCGATTCACTGGTAACTATTAAGAAGTCTACAGCAACTGGTTGGACTATAGAGAGGGACAAATAGGAAAAAGTGAAGTGATTAAAGGAAACTGAAACAGTATGATTCGTGACGCGATGCGTCTTTTTCTTAATTATGTGTAATGTGTGGCTATTTGTTTTTACTATTTGAGGGCAGGAAATTGAAACACAATTTAAAATTTTGAACACTGCATCTTGTGATCAAATTTGTGGACGTCAAGCAATAACGAATGAGAGAAAAAGGAATGTAATTGTTGGTGATTCTAAGGCACCATTCCGTTTTGGTGTTATAACTGTAACAAAGCGAAACTGCAGTTCTGATGGACTCAACTGTAGCAGTGTCTTTCATTAAATTAGTTTTCCAGATACCCATCTTTAAATATCCTGCAAATTCATTAAAACGTCTATGAAGAGTTATCCTGAAACGAAGTTCAGTATCTTATTGCAAACAGAAAAAGTAGTTTGCTATAGAAAAATCAATTTACTATTTCATCAGTCTCAAAGGTTGTATTAAGTGCATTTTTTGCAGTTATTTTGGCTTGTTAACTGTGCGAATTTGATCTTTTATATTCCTTTTTTGTTCTGTTTGACGATCTCAGTTGTGATCTGAAGGGGGTATTTTAACAAAGGGAATTTTCATATGAAATTGATTTATTGTCGGGTGGCTATAGCAATACTGACTAACTTCAGAATGGCCGAAGTTGGCATATGGGGTGGTGTATCGTATAGTTCTATTGAAGCCTATTGTGCAGACCGCGCGATACCAAGCATTTTGTAATGAATTATTGTATAATTTTCTCCATTTTTAGGAAAGTTAGTTTTTCATGTGTCTCAATATTTATGACATCAATGTTTATGACATCATATCTACTTAACTGTACGATGTATAATCGTACAATTTGCTAGTGCATTCAGTCGTATATGTAGATACTGTCTGCAAAAAGTGTTGTGGCTAGAATAAGTAATAAAATCTGATGACATAGTTTTACTGCACGAACATTCGTAGGGGTAGTCAGCAAGAGAAAGTTCCAGAAAAGTTGAAATTATGTGTAAAGTGTGATGGAAGTTTTTAAGTGCCCTCATTCTCATACTGGATGAATAGAGTCTGGGTAATTTGTGCGCCATGAGTGATGCTGTCTGAAGACATATGAACTGTATCTAACTTTGATACTTGTATCGTTGTGGTAAATGTGCGATTATAACGGTTGATGAGCACATTACGAGGGCATTTTAAACTTTTTTAAATTTACTCATTAACTGTGTGAATTACTGAAACTCAAACTTCGTTGCACCTGGTAGCCATTAGATAGGTAACTTGCAACTGGGATTCAGTGACCGGGTGGCCGACGCTTCTACATCTGCGTCTACATGATTATTCCGCAGTTCACAATTAAGTGCCTGGCAGAGGTTTCATCGAACCACCTTAAAGCTATTTCTGTACCGTTCAGCTCTCGAGCACCCCACGGGAAAAACAAAAACTTCAATCTTTTACTGCGAGCTGTGATTTCTCTTATTTTATTATAATGATAATTTCTCCCTGCGTAAGTTGGCGCCAACAAAATATTTTCACATTCTGAGGAGAAAGTTGATGATTCGGATTTCATAGGAAGATCCTGCAGCAACGAAAATCCCCGTGGTTTTAATGTTTGTCACCTCAATTCTCGCGTCATATTCGTAGCACTCTCTCCCCTATTTCGCTATAACATAAAGTGAGCTACATTCTTTGAATTTTATGAATGTCCTCCATCAGTCCTGTCCGATGCGGATCCTACACCGCGCAGCAATACTACAGATAAGGCCGGACGAACGTAGTGTAAGCACTCGGTTTAGTAGACCAGACGAATTTTCTTAGTGTTCTGCCGATAAACTGTTGTCTTTTATCTGATTTGCCCACAACATTACCTATCTGATCGTTTCAAATTGAGTTATTCGTAATTGTAACCCCAAACATTTAGTTGAATTCGTGATTTATTGTGTAACCCAAATTTAGAGGATTCCTCTTATTAGTCATGTGGATAACTTCACACATTTCCTTATTTAGTGTCAGTTTCCACTTGCCACGTCATAATTATTTTGTAAATGGTTTTGATCATCTGATAACTTCGCAAGATGGTGAATGACAGCATCCTCTACAAACAATCTAAGGGGACTGCTCAGACGGTCTCCTATGTCGTTTATATAGATCAGGAACAGAAGAGGGTCTGAAACATTTCCTTGGAGAACATTAGATATTACTTTTCTTTTACTCAATGACTGTGCGTCAATTACTACGAACTGTGAACTTTCTGACGGGAAATCACGAAACCCGTCGCATAAGTAAGACGATACTCGATAGGTAAGCAATTTGATTAGAAGTCGTTTGTGAGACACTGTGTCAAAAGTCTTCTAGAAATCTAAAAATACGGAATCAATTCAATATCTCTGTCGATAGCGCTCATTGCTTTGTGAGAATAAAGAGATAGTTGTGTTTCTCAACAATGATATTTTCTGCATCCGTGTTGGCTGTTTGTGAATAAATAGTTTTCTTCTAGGTAATTCATTATGTTCCAACATAGTTTACATTCCAAAATCCTAGTGCAAATCGACGTTACTGATAGGGATATGAAATTCAGCGGACTACTCCTAATTTCATTCTTGGGTATTGGTGTGACTGGTGCAAATTTCCAGTCTTTAGGTACGAATTGTTCGACGAGCAAGCGGTTGTATACGATTTTTAAGTATCGAGCTATTACATCAGCATACTCTGAAAGGAACTTGACTAGTATACTGATTTACTGATTTCAGCTACTTCTCTACGTCAAGGATATGTAATTCTAAGTTGCTCATGTTGGCGGTTGTTACTGATTCGAATTCTGAAATATTTATTACTTTTAGTCGTTTAGACTACAATTGCATTGGACTCTTACGTCTTCTGATTCGATGTGCCTCGCGGTCTCTTTGATATTGGTTTCTGCAGAAGAAGAGCGTTCCCCTTAATAGGAGAGTTAGGAAGGAGTGATGCGTGCACCAGTTTAAAGAAAGTAGATCAGCAGGGGATTGTTTTGAAACCCGCTAACCTTTACGAAATTATTTAGAGAAATTCAAGGGTTACCACCGAATGAATATAGAAACGTTGCCCACAGTTTTGGAGGCGTAGGAAATGATATAACTCGTGTACAGGATGAGTTTAAGGCACAAGGATCTCTGTAGGACTAAGCTGGTTTACTGAGCTGAAAGGTGCGTCAGAGGCGCCCGAGTGCAAACATTTTCATAATTATAGAGTGAAAATAATTAGTAGCGAAAACTGACACTAGTGAAAGTACGAGATAATACTGCAGCCCAACTGTTTCAGTAAACATTGGGCAGCAAACGAGCCGCTTTTGTTATAATGACGTTCGTGTAGCTACTAGCCGACATTGTGAAACATTGTCTTGGATAGTGCAAATGTATTTGAAATGTAAATTTTTCAGTTAAGTCCCCATCTAGTTGGGCGTAAATTTCACCCAAGGACTACCTTAACAAGAACTACAACAGTGCTTGAAACTAGTCACTGTACAGTCGTGGCTGTTAAAGCAGGTGTTCCACATGTCAGCCTCAGGTTTGGAGACATATCTGTGTCGCAGTGGAAAACCTATATAGCATATAACAACCCATTCTACTATAACTCGGATTTATTTTTAAAGGTCTTTTCGAGATACCTAGGAAAGTCAGCTTATTTAGGAGATGCGTTCAATAAGCAGTGAAACACTTTTCTTAAAACAGGTTGGTTCGGAAGGGTTATGGGTCGCTACCAATATGTTTGAAAACGTCGCACATTTAATGGGATGTTTCCGATTCTCTTACCTCGGGTTCTATTGGTGACGAAAGATAGGGTCAGGTATTCTGATTAGCCCTAGGATTAGGGACCACTTGTACACACAGGATCGTCTTACTGTGATTATTCTTCAAAATACTTCCCACCAATTTAGGCTAATGGAGCAAAAACGTTGGTTCTTTTTGCGTTACATGTCTTCTACGGTGCGCCTTAAGGGGCTTATGGAGACAACATTTACTTCATGGGGGGTTGCTGAGAAAATCCGAAAAAAGCGCTTTTCATCATTTTTTCGCCGTCAGCAGTGGATATCTGAATGACTATCAGCATCAAATTGTTCAAATGTTAATGGTATATTCTCTAGGCATTTATCTAGAAGTGGTATCTTCCATTTTTAAAAAAAAGGTTTATCCATTATCGAGAAACACCCCAAATACGTCATTTATGGGTACCAAAACCGAGCCACGAATTCCAAGACGGCTATAAGCAGCAAATGGCTGAAATTTTTACAATATATTCCTAAGATTCCAATCTCGAACAACCTTGAAACTTTTCTTGATATCTTTATCCCTTTTCGAGATAGAGATGTTCAATGTTACCCTACTCGTACATCTAAAATACGATGTGAGGAGAAAACGTAGTTGATAAAATGACATATCATGGGCAAATAAGCTGTTAAGTGTCACCGTTATCATCAGAAGCGTTCTGGGAGCACACGCCAAATTTTTGTGCACGTAAAATCCGGTCTGCGGTGCAAAACTTTGTTTCCCATTGCTTCAGTTTCACGTGGGTAAACTATCAAAACTTTACTGCCCCACAGAGTTCTTTTGATAAGAGTCACATAACCTGTTGCAGTAGAGGAGTCGGCGGAAAGGTTTTCCTATTGGAGCACAAAAAGGAGAAGATGCTTCAGTTTAAATTAAGATTCGGAGTGAAAAGTGGGGTACCAGCTGCCTCGTTCTACCTTCCTCAGCACATTTACAAATTTTGGTATACGAAATTATTCGCCATTTTTTATGCTGAGAGAGAACGAGTCAGTGGCAAAGACACGGGAAAGTAATAAACATTGACAGTAGACAGTGGTTGTGGTGTAGAAAGAGCGAAGGAGAAAATGGCAGTGTGAGCGAAAGACGGGGACACAGTGACACTGGAACACAGTTGACTGTGACATAACACTGATATGGAAAGAGTCAAGGAGACACTACGAATGGGACAGAAATAAAGAGAAGAAGAAAGTGGAAATGGGTGAGAGCCAGAGATAATGAGAGACAGTGTGTATGACAATGACAACGGGGAAGAGAGAGATAGCGACAGTGAGAAGAGACAGCAGCAGTTGGAAGGAATGAATAAGATAGCAGAAATAAGAGAGAGTAAGAGGGAGACAATGACAGTGACAGGATGCACTATTAGTAGGACATAACGAAGGCTAGTGTGGCATTGAGACAGGAGACGATGACATAGAGACACAAAGAGATGATGACCATGAGTTGGGCTGAATGAATGGTTGTAAAGGAAAAGTGGGAGTGGATGGCAATGAGTGACTTACAGCAAAGGACTAAAGGGCCTGAGCGAGCTGCAATTAGGAAACCTTGTGGGAGTGAGAGGTCAGTTGCATGATAAAAAGGGCGTAGAATACAGCTAAAATAGAATACAGATAACAAAGAAACGAAATCAATATACAGTGAAAAGTGGCGAAGCAGGTATGACTAGAGGAGAATGCATGAGTGGTGCTATCCAAAACCGACGTCGAGGCAACTGTGGTACACTGTGGGCCATAGATGAGGGGTGTGAAACGGAGTGAAATAGACGTGTAACTGTTGACCAACTGACTGCCCAGATGAACCAAGCAACTACCAACAGTGCCTCCTCAACAACCGTTCAGCAAACGTTGCTGCTTATGGGCCTCCACAGCACCCATGCTGACTGCTGTTCATCAGCGACGAAGGATGGAATTTGTTCGCCAATAGCGCGTCTCGATGTCTACTGAGATTCTGCAGGTGGCTTTCTCGGATGAATCGTGTTTATGCTCCATTGGAGAGATTGCCGTTGACGTGTACGGCATGAAACGTCTGAAAGCAAACACACTGGAACAATCGTCGGAAGGGTTCACATTATGGTCTGGGGAATGTCTCCGTGCCATTTCCTGGGTGATCCCGTCATTCTGGAAGGTACACTGAATCAGCACAAGAATGCATATATCCTTCGGAACGAAGTTCACTCCTGCATGCAGATTGTTTCTCCTCGGCACGATGGCATCTACCAGCAGGGCAGTACAGTGTGTCACGAAGCTCGCAGTGTACGTGCCTGGTTCGAAGAGCACCAGTTTACCGTACTCCCATGGCCACCAGTCTGGAGCCGCAAGACCGCTACGGTCGCAGGTTCGAATCCTGCCTCGGGCATGAATGTTTGTGATGTCCTTAGGTTAGTTAGGTTTAACTAGTTCTAAGTTCTAGGGGACTGATGACCTCAGCAGTTGAGTCCCATAGTGCTCAGAGCCATTTGAGCCAACCCATGGGCACCAAACTCAGCAGATTGGGAGTCGGCACGACTTGCCGTCTGCAAGTCACCTCATCTTGAGCTATCTGTGAATGACGTGATTCCCAATACCACTCGACTTTGTCGTGATGGCTCCTCTGTGCCAAACGGGCAATCCGCCTTTTATGTAGTTTGGAAAGCACACGGCTACGTGGCACCAGCAAACCCTGAACTTTTACAATGCGGCGCTCAGGGGCCTCAACACTCTATCCCAATCGCTGGACAGACAACGAGAATGTCACCCAATGAAGGTTCACACATTATCGTTGACGTCGCACCGGTTAGAAGGCTCTGTAGTTCATTCGCGACGACACGACCGTGCACCATATCGTGGCGGACGTGCCCCGAAGACGACGACAGTCAATCAAACGCCTTACAACGCAACAAGGTCGCTACTGTACGACCCAAGTAACAACAGTGAAATCCATGGAGGATCAGTTTCGTCATCATTATCAGGAAAGAGCTGTAGACGACGAGAGCACTGCCGAAACGCCACAACAGGTTACACACACTATCGACACGGCAACAGCGACGACATTAATGGAGAAAGTCTCGTCTGAGGAGGTGGGGTATGTCTTGGACAAAGGTGCGGTCAGTACCTCCCCAGAGCCTGGTGGATTACAAGACGAGTTTAACCAGACCTTCCGTGACATTATGATGCCCCTCTGGGTTACAATGTTCCGAAAACTCATGTCCCTGGATTGCACAATACCACGTACCTGCGTCGAAGGACTCCTCATACAAGTACACGAGGCTATCGGCCACTTACAATGTTGAACGCCTATTACAAAATCATCGCCAGGCTTTTGCCAAGCCCTATGAAGAAGATATACTCCTCGTCTCGGTACAGAAGTCGCAACGGAGGGGTGCCAACATACAAATCGCCACCGGCGGCTGCAGAGAATAGCGGTCGACTCGACATGCCGCCTGCGAGCGGCCTTCGTCCCCATCGATTTCAATCAGGCCTTCGATAGAGAGCCCCATAATTTCCTTCTACATCGAGTCGGCATGCTGGCTGCAAGCGGCCTGCAAAAAATGGTTCAAATGGCTCTAAGCACTATGCGACTTAACTTCTGAGGTCATCAGTCGCCTAGAACTTAGAACTACTTAAACCTAACTAACCTAAGGACATCACACACATCCATGCCCGAGGCATGATTCGAACCTGCTGCCGTAGCGGTCGCTCGGTTCCAGACTGTAGCGCATAGAACCGCACGGCCACTCCGGTCGGCCCTGTCTGGTGACGGTCCAACATCGCGTAGCAGTACTCCAAAAGAGGACGGGCATACGTAGTGTAGTCAGTCTTCTTAGTAGATCTGTTGCATCTTCTAAGCAATTTGCCAATGAAAAAGCAGCCTGTGGTTCGCCTTTCCCACAACATTTTCTATGTGCTCTTTCCAATTTAAGTTGTTCGTAATTCTAATACCAAGGTATTTAGTTGAATTCAGTTGATAACTAAATTACGTATTAATAAGAAACACTTATGACTTCACTGCGAAGTTTTCACGAAAACTCTACGACGCGGACTGGAACGGCGCAAACATGAGTGAGATAGAGACGTATTTAGGGGAAAATGTTTGAATCTCGAAATTTCCATTTTTTGTGTTGTTTATGTATCATATAAAAAATATTTACCAAGCGAACAGTATTTATTAATACTTCCGAGAGTACTGTTATTGACACAATACAGTTCTATAGAAAAACTTTGCACCCGTTCAAAGACATGCTGGCGACTCGCATGTGACTGGCAGCCTCTTGCATGTCCTGTCATCGTCTGATGGTTTTTGTGACAGAGCTATTACTAAGTGGTGTCACAGGTATTAATTGGAGCTCCACACCTTTCGACTCTCAATCATAAAAAAAACCTGTGCCAGTGCTTTCATTTACATATGTGGACTTCTCGCAAGCAGTTTCACGTGAACCACAAACTGTGTCCTGGGTGTAACAGGGTGACAGGGTTGAGAGATGAAGTTAGAAGCGAGGAGGAAGGCAGGTCGTTGGCTTGTGGTCATACACTTCCCTCGTTCGTAGGTCTACAAACCGAAGAAAAATCAAGCGAGACCCCACACTACGTCACAAGAAGCAATTACGGGGTTTTACACGAGCTTATGCCGTCCCTTCGGCAGTGCGCCTTATAAATCACGAGCGACCCACTACAAAGAAGTTTCTGGGGTATTAATTCTCGACAAAGTGCGTTAAACTACATGGAATACAGATACGAATTACTAATAATACCAACGCAAGGGGCGCATATGGACAGACTCTATGCTGCTCTACGCTCTAAAGATGAAATTCGTTCTTAGGTATCCTGTACCGCAGTTTCAGCGTTCGTCCGTGAGATGTGATTTAACCCCAGCACATGTTTACAGACAGACTATACCTGCACAGCATTTCCTGTCCAGTTCTGTTATGTGACTGGACAAAATAACTTCACTGAGCATTTGTTTATATAGTGAAGTTTATTGAATACTTATCTGCAGTTTTCAAGTGAGATTTTATGTAATACACGTTCTTGTAAATAAAAATGGTTCAAATGGCTCTGAGCACTATGCGACTTAACTTCTGAGGTCATCAGTCGCCTAGAACTTAGAACTACTTAAACCTAACTAACCTGAGGACATCACACACATCCATGCCCGAGGCAGGATTCGAACCTGCGACCGTAGCAGTCGCTCGGCTCCAGACTATAGCGCCTAGAACCGCACGGCCACTCCGGCCGGCTTCTTGTAAACAATGGCGGTGAAGTGTGAAAGGCGACGAAGTGTTTAATTTGCAGGTGTGATGTCAATGGCCTAGGTTATGCTGGTGGGAAAGGGATTATCTTGGTAAATGAGGTAACTTGAGAGTACTGAAAGAGTATTGTGAAGCCATGTAACCATGTTGTGGACATTTGCTGGTGAGTCAATGAATGATCAGAAAGTTACTGCACTTTTATCAGCATTACTAGTAAATCGGATAAATCCCTTCCATTCAGGAACTACTGGCACTTATAGAGTGGACCGCACCGAGTGGAGCCTCTTGCCATAGATTCACAGTATATCTTCCAATGTGGGCGTGAATATGTCTTACCCAATGGGACTGACCATGTTAAAGTCTAGAGCAGTAATCTGTTGCAATGGGTTAATTAACTTATGTTGAAATATTTGAAATTCCATAACACCTAGGTAACCTGATTCTGTTGCAGAAGGAGCCAATTTAAGCCTCAGGGCCTCTCGAAATGTCGGGAGGGTTAAGGCTGATGTTATGCATTTGATACCCCTCATAGTGTGAAAAGCATTCTCGTCGTCGATACTGGAGGCAGTGAAAATGACGTTGTCGACTACATACTGACGACATGTCACACTTGGGACAAGCTCTTCATTGTGGTGGGCAGTTGACAGCTCCAGCTGTTGAGCTTGTGTACATAATAGCCCAACAACGTCAAATACGCTCTTACGTAATAAACTGAAAATTATTCCAGTGGTATAAACACTAGCTCTATGATTTTGTCTACTTACCTAAGAGAAATGGACAGGAAATGCTGCGAAGGTATAGTCTGTAAACTGAAAGTAAACAGCGCTAGTGATGGAGGTGTTTGCCTTTCTCGGAAGTACTGTACAACTGTGGTAAAGGTTAATTAAGAATCTATTTCATATCTAGTAGTAAGAGATTTACGTTTATCTTTTCGACATGCTTTGCTTGCAATAAATTATTAGTAATTTGTATTTGTATTTGTATCCCATGTAGTGTTAACGCATTGTGGATAACTAACAGCCGGTCGGAGTGGCCGTGCGGTTATTGGCGCTACAGTCTGGAACCGCGTGACCGCTACGGTCGCAGGTTCGAATCCTGCCTCGGGCATGGATGTGTGTGATGTCCTTAGGTTAGTTAGGTTTAAGTAGTTCTAAGTTCTAGGGGACTGATGACCACAGTAGTTACGTCCCATACTGCTCAGAGCCATTTGAACCATTTTTTTGATAACTAACAGCCCTCAGAAACCTCTGAGCACTGCTTCGACTAAAAATGGTTCAAATGGCTCTGAGCACTATGCGACTTAACTGCTGAGGTCATCAGTCGCCTAGAACTTAGAACTAATTAAACCTAACTAGCTTAAGGACATGACACACATCCATGCCCGAGGCAGGATTCGAACCTGCGACCGTAGCGGTCGCTCGGCTCCAGACTGTAGCGCCTAGAACCGCACGGCAACTCCGACCGGCCTGCGTCGACTGCGATTCATAACGCGCACTGGACAAGGGTCAGTATAACTTTGTGAAACACTCTATAGTTGTTTCTTGTGACGTATAGGGGTAGATAGCGCGGGGATTCGTCTGCTTGCTTCTCATTCAGTGTGCAGATCTACGAATAAGGGAAGTGCATGGCCATAATCCGCGACCTGCCACCCTTCGAACCCCCCACCCCCCAGCCCCCCCTCCCACCCCGCCTCCCCCGAAACGTTATATGCCCAGAAAACAATTTTTCCCTTAAAAAGGCTCTGTTGCACTTAACTATGGCACACACGTATTACATATGCTCGTAACGCAGTTTATTTAAAACTATTGTCCGCAGCTCGTGGTCGTGCGGTAGCGTTCTCGCTTCCCACACCCAGATTCCTGGGTTCGATTCCCGGCGGGGTCAGGGATTTTCTCTGCCTCGTGATGACTGGGTGTTGTGTGCTGTCCTTAGGTTAGTTAGGTTTAAGTAGTTCTAAGTTCTAGGGGACTGATGACCATAGATGTTAAGTCCCATAGTGCTCAGAGCCATTTGAACCATTTTTTTTAAAACTACGAGTGTCACTCCAAAAGAAATGCACACTATTTTTGTAAAAATCCGGTTTTCATTCTGCGTATGTGAAAGTTTTACAGTGTTTGGATACAGCCTTCCCGCTTGTTTTCAAACTTAGTTCAACCTGTTCCCGTGAGTGGCGCCGTCACAGCATGTCTTCAAGATGGCTGCTACACTTGACGTTCGTCAGAAGCAACGTGCTGTCATAGAATTCCTGTGCTGTGAAAACGAGACAGTGGGAAACATCCACAAGAGATAGAAAAAGGTGTATGAAGATGCTGCTGTCGATCGCAGTACAGTTAATCGGTTGGCAAGCAGGTTACGTGATGAAAGCGGGCACGGCAATATTGAGGATTGTCCTCGCAGCGGCAGGCCTCGTACTGCACACGTTCCAGACAATGTGCAGAGAGTTAACAAATTGGTGACTGCTGACAGACGCATCACAGTGAACGAATTGTCACGCTACGTTGGGATAGGGGAAGGAAGTGTTTGCAGACTACTGAAAGTGTTGGCGTTAAAAAAGGTTTGTCCCGGTTGGGTTCCCAGGATGTTGACAGTGGCTCACAAAGAAACAAGAAAAACGTTATGCATCGGATTTTTGGAACAGTACGAAAATGGAGGAGATGAATTTCTTGGAAGAATTGTGACAGGTGATGAAACATGGCCCCATCATTTTCCACTAGAGACGAAGAGGCAATCAATGGAGTGGCATCATGCAAATCCACCCAAGACAAAAAAATTCAAAACCACACCATCTGCTGGAAAAGTGATGGCTACGATGTTTTCCGAAGGACTCTTGCTTGTGGACATCATGCCACCATAAATTCTGATGCATATGTGACGACACGGAAGAAACTTCTAGCTCGACTGAGTCGTGTTCGACCACATAGGCAAAAGCTGGATGTTTTGCTGTTGCACGACAATGCACGGCCACATGTCAGTCAAAAAATCATGGAAGCGATCACAAAACTCGGATGGACAACACTGAAACACCCGCCTTACAGTCCTGACCTGGCTCCATGTGACTATCATCTCTTTGGGAAACTGAAAGACTGTCTTCGTGGAACAAGGTTTGAAGATGATGACTCCCTTGTGCACGCTGCCAAACAGTGACTCCAAAAGATTGGTCCAGAATTTGCCGTGCGGGTATACAGGCGCTGCTTCCAAGATGGCGCAAGGCACTTGAGAGGGATGGAAATTATGTGGAGAAATGAAAATATTGTTCCTAAAGGATGTATCTACATACTGTAAAACTTTCAAACATGTAGAATAAAAGATGGATTTAAAAAAAAATAGTGTGCATTTCTTTTGGAGTGACCCTCGTATAACATTGTATCATCTAAAGACTACTTTTAACCATCTGCAATTTTTCCATCCCTGCAATGTGCAACCTATTACTCTTAGAGAAAATATAAACAGTATCTTTCTTGTAGGAATCTTAATGTAGGTTAATTTTGTACTGCGAAATATATTCGTTAGACGCTGCAATTTTCGAATTATTAATGAAAAACATGATCAAGTGATCCGCACACACACACCTAACCGCTCAGTACTTGTTGTATGTTGTTCATCGTACTTCCTCCCACTGTTGCACAAAAATTTGTGACTATACCATTGTTTCCTCCTAATTTACCTTTGTTGGTTCCGCAGACTCGGGTCAGTTTGTCCGGAGATGGGCGTTGGTCCGCTGTTTCCCCTCATATGACCCTGCGTGTGTCCGTTCTCCTGATCTGATAACTAAAACAAACGAGCAACATACATGTTCTTGCAATGTGCAACTTTTAAGTCTTTAGGTACGTGTTTTTGTCGAGCGAGCGATTGTATACCATTGCTAAATATGGAGCAATTATGTCAACATACTCTTAAAGAAACCTAATTGTTATACAATCAGCTCCAAAAGGCAGGCCTTATGAAGTGGTTTCAGTTGCTTCGCCACACCAAGGATATCACCAACTAAGTTTCTCATGTTTACAGGTGTACGTGGTTGCAAAAGATATATACTCGTATATCCAGATAGTTCTTTTGGAAGACGACCCTATAATCGTATGTATAAGTGAAAATGTACCCAATGGTTCCATTTTCATTGTTACAGAAATCTTGTGAAGTTACATGAATATTATTCCAGCACATGAATGAGTGTGTGTGTGTGTGCGTGTGCCATCATTGGTATTGAATGCCTGGAGCAATTTAAGCCAAAATTGATACAGATGTGAATGTTTATTCATCGCATGATTTTTTAACCACAGTATTAACTATAATGCAGGCGATAACGCACATAATTTATAAAAAGGTATCTAAATTTTTATATAATCAGCTGTGTGATTCGCTGTCATCAGCAAATCTTCGAAAGTACCACGATAGGTCCTGTTGGGACGTTCTGTAACATTGTGACGAATGGTTTGCTCTGCACTCGCAATTTGGAGATGGAGACTTACTACACAAATGAAGAGAGTCCACGTTTCTGCCATGGAGTGCAACGTCAGACCGCCTCAGGGTAACGCTAAAGACTGCCAACACTGGCTGCCAGACAATCTTCGGATCTCCTGGCTAAAGCACATGATAGCAGGCCACTCCCGTGGGAGGTTCGAGTCCTCCCTTGGGCATGAGTGTGTGTTTTGTTCTCAGCGTAAGTTAGTGTAAGTAGTGTGTAAATCTAGGGACCGATGACCTCAGCAGTTTGGTCCCTTAAAGATTCACACATTCACACATGATAGAACATATGAATTAGTTGGAAATGGGGGCAGGCAAGGGATCGGACAAGGGGCGGGCAAAGAGGGCAGGCAAGGGGGCAACGACACTAGGACTACTATGGAATGTCAACTTATACAGCAATCGCTAAAGCTTCAGTATTGGCTCACTGCGGTCAGCTACACAATGCTATAACTGGATAAACTAGAGCTTTAGAGGAATCTCAGGTAATCACTTCCGCAATGCCTGAGAATTCTACAATGAATAAAAACTCTGTATTCCAGATTCCAGTCGAGGGGAGAGAGGGAAAGTACTCCGGTCTTTCTTGATGATGTGGCTGCTCTTTTGCGGGTTAAAGGAAGTGTTAAAAGCTGCTACACGTCTGAGACGCCCTCCGGACACGGAAAGCTTTTCACGGCCGTGTCTGCGGTCAGTGTGGAACGCGAGGTGTGTAGCTTTCGCCTGTGACGCGGTGCTTGCGTCATCGCTCTGGGCGGGTCGCAACCTCGCCGGCGGCGTGGCTGCGGCTGTGGCCGCTCCAGTTACGCGGAATTCTTCCGCGTCCGGCCTCGCCGTATCTGGAAAGAGCAACGCGTCAGCCGCTCGCTTCCGACACGCAGAGGTTGCCCCATCTAGGATGCATTCGAATGTCGTATTAATGGCTGGACGTACCGACCAGACTGGGTGCATAAATGTACGACCGGCGATGGATGCTGAGTCTGCAATAAAGCAGTTAGTACTAGCTCATAACATTACACGTAACTTGGTGTTAATTTACAGGGTGTGCGACTCAAACCTCCCTGATTTCAACGACCCAGGAGAGAAAAACCACAGTAGATACGACAATGAGAGAAGCACCACATCGTAGAGCATCTCAAAGAATTTACATTCCCGCGTCAGAAGTGCCAAGTATCGCCAGAGTGCAGTATGGTCGCAAGAAATGAAAATGGCGACTCCACAGCAGCTCGCGCAAACAGTAGAGTGGTTTGCAGAAACAAAATCGCCGGTTACTGTGCAAAGAAATTATCGTCGTGTGTATGAATGTGATCCACCTGATGTGAAAACGATTAAGGAATGGTATAGGAAGTTTGTGGCAACAGGAAGTGTTCTGAAACATTCTGGCGGTGCACGTACCGGAGTTTCAGAGGAGACAGTGGAGGAATCAGACAAACGTTTCTCAGAAGCCCACGTAAGTCAAATCGTCATGCATCTAGGCAACTTGATGTACCTCGATCAACATTGCATCGTGTAGCTGATCAGCGTCTTCGTATGTGTGTTTATGCAACATCTGACGCTGAACGACAAATCACGCCGACAACAATTTGCTGCGGATAGGCTGCAGCGTATTGATATGGGTGCCAACTACCTGGAAAGATGTTTATTCTCAGATGAGGCAACCTTGCATCTATCAGGAAGGGTTAATATGCATAATGTTCGAATTTGGGGTACACAAAATCTGCACGTTGTCATTGAACATGTTCGTGATAGCCCTAAGCTAAACATCTGGAGCGGGTTAATGCACGACAGGGTTGATGGACCTGTCTTCTTTGTGGAACATGTTGGAGCAGTTTGTGTACCCTCAGATACAAGACTTGCAACCCAACATCATTTATTAACAAGACTGAGCTCCGCCGCATTGATCAACGGCTGTTCGCAAGTTCTTGTATAGGGAATTTCCCAATCGTTAGATTGGACGCCGAGGAACCATTGCCTGGCCACCACGTTCACCCGATATTACGCCGCTTGATTTCTTTATGTGGGAATTCGTGAAGGACCGTGTGTACGAGATATTCCTGCGTTGCGACATAGTACACTCCTGGAAATTGAAATAAGAACACCGTGAATTCATTGTCCCAGGAAGGGGAAACTTTATTGACACATTCCTGGGGTCAGATACATCACATGATCACACTGACAGAACCACAGGCACATAGACACAGGCAACAGAGCATGCACAATGTCGGCACTAGTACAGTGTATATCCACCTTTCGCAGCAATGCAGGCTGCTATTCTCCCATGGAGACGATCGTAGAGATGCTGGATGTAGTCCTGTGGAATGGCTTGCCATGTCATTTCCACCTGGCGCCTCAATTGGACCAGCGTTCGTGCTGGACGTGCAGACCGCGTGAGACGACGCTTCATCCAGTCCCAAACATGTTCAATGGGGGACAGATCCGGAGATCTTGCTGGCCAGCGTAGTTGACTTACACCTTCTAGAGCACGTTGGGTGGCACGGGATACATGCGGACGTGCATTGTCCTGTTGGAACAGCAAGCTCCCTTGCCGGTCTAGGAATGGTAGAACGATGGGTTCGATGACGGTTTGGATGTACCGTGCACTATTCAGTGTCCCCTCGACGATCACCAGTGGTGTACGGCCAGTGTAGGAGATCGCTCCCCACACCATGATGCCGGGTGTTGGCCCTGTGTGCCTCGGTCGTATGCAGTCCTGATTGTGGCACTCACCTGCACGGCGCCAAACACGCATACGACCATCATTGGCACCAAGGCAGAAGCGACTCTCATCGCTGAAGACGACACGTCACCATTCGTCCCTCCATTCACGCCTGTCGCGACACCACTGGAGGTGGGCTGCACGATGTTGGGGCGTGAGCGGAAGACGGCCTAACGGTGTGCGGGACCGTAGCCCAGCTTCATGGAGACGGTTGCGAATGGTCCTCGCCGATACCCCAGGAGCAACAGTGTCCCTAATTTGCTGGGAAGTGGCGGTGCGGTCCCCTACGGCACTGCGTAGGATCCTACGGTCTTGGCGTGCATCCGTGCGTCGCTGCGGTCCGGTCCCAGGTCGACGGGCACGTGCACCTTCCGCCGACCACTGGCGACAACATCGATGTACTGTGGAGACCTCACGCCCCACGTGTTGAGCAATTCGGCGGTACGTCCACCCGGCCTCCCGCATGCCCACTATACGCCCTCGCTCAAAGTCCGTCAACTGCACATACGGTTCACGACCACGCTGTCGCGGCATGCTACCAGTGTTAAAGACTGCGATGGAGCTCCGTATGCCACGGCAAACTGGCTGACACTGACGGCGGCGGTGCACAAATGCTGCGCAGCTAGCGCCATTCGACGGCCAACACCGCGGTTCCTGGTGTGTCCGCTGTGCCGTGCGTGTGATCATTGCTTGTATAGCCCTCTCGCAGTGTCCGGAGCAAGTATGGTGGGTCTGACACACCGGTGTCAATGTGTTCTTTTTTCCATTTCCAGGAGTGTATATCTAATGCGATTGCAACAATAACAGAGGAAGTGTTACAAAGAACTTGACAAGAAACTGAAAATAGACTCGATATTCTTCATGCTACAAATGGTTCACTTGTAGAGGTGGATGGATGATAAATAAATAAATTGTTTGATGTGCTCTACAATATGGTGCATTTTTCGCTGTCGTAGCTACTGTCGTTCTTTTTTCTTTTTTTTTTTTTTGTCTTTGAAATCAGGGAGGTTTGACACACTATACTATTCAAATGATCCTTTAAAAGACAGTTTAATAGGCGACATGAAAAAAATATCTGTTCACTGAGGTCGGTAAAGTGGGTGTTAGAACCATAATGAATCCAATATATTAACTTAAACCAGGTTTATTAGTTTTTTACACAGTGTTCATTACAATGCACGAACAGTAACAAAGGTTGTTGCTTCCTGTATTATTAAACTTTTGAAACACTTTCTGCCTCTGCAGACATCATATTTTTCACACAATACATTGATTTTACGCTTTTAACAAGACATTTTACCCCTTGAACCTTCTTTTTGTTCATGGTTCTCAGAAAAATGCACAGTAAGATGTTTTCGATTTTATAGTCCTGAAGGAATTTCTGTTCTTGGCCTTCTTGATTTGTTCTTCAAAAAGTCATAACTAGATCAACTACGTTTTATTTTGATGACTTTTTATAAGAGCTTCACCTGTTCTAAGCTTAAAATGGAGTGAAATTTTTATCACTTTCTGTCCCAGTGATTCAGTAATTTCCTTGTATTCTGGCCAGCTGTTCACGCAGGCTGAATCTATATCCCGGGACAACATCCTCCAATTCAGTTGTCTAGACATAACGCAAATTCTGTACATGTTAATTAACATATATAAGTTTTCTAAACCCTCAGTAGCATAAGAACATAAAATATCAGGCCATGTGACAGGAACACACGTCTCATTATTTTTATATCAGTGTCGTAGGGTAATGTGTCCTTAAGTAACATACCGTTAGGGAAAAATTTTACTGTGGGTACATTTTTTAATCACATGCTTTATTTTTTGTACGTTAACATTAAAAACTATTCACCACATTATGACTGCTGAAAGAGAACTATTTTATACGTTATATCTTTATTTCAATGCATTACTAGAAAGCTTGTACAATGTCATTTCACGAGAGTCATTGGGCAAAATGACGTAATCTTATGTCTTCTATAGATACTCACTTTTTTGCGAACGACACATGTAAACATCTTTGCCTTTGTGAAAACCCAGAAAACTCACTGTGGGCCCACACTGAGCGATGAATACACTTGAGTTACGTCTCTTCTGGTTTTTGATGACAATACCTGGCATTTGTGTCTGCTTGCTGAAACGACTGACAATTTCATTCCTGTTGGCTAATTCAAATGCCAGTTTCCCTACATCGTCCAACGTAAGTGGAAGCAGTCTGAATTCAAGGTCTTTAATGTTCTGTATTAGCTCAGTTTCTAGCCCTTTAGGAAGTGTTTGCTGGAACTGTTCGAAAACTTTATCAGTTTTTACAACTTGCTTATTCTTTCCTTGTACTGTCTTTGGTCACGCTTTAGGCACGCTGCCAGCCCATTTGCTTCTTTTAACACCATCAACAGCCCTCTGCATGCTCTCAAATCCCATGACTGGCGATTACTCGGTCTCTTATAACATCAAATCATTATTACTAACATAATAATGATAGTAATGAACTACATGCTATGAAATGAAACGAAAGACTGGAGCATAAACTGTGGTTGTGGGTAAAATGACATGCTTGTGTCATTTTACCCTCACTCATGGTGTGGGATTTTACCCGCAGGTGATAGTATTCTGTATGAAAGGACACTGGTCATAAACAATTGCACTTACATAGCCACTAATATGCTTAAAATGTTTGCAAGGGATGTGTTTACTCACCTTCCTCGTAAAAAATATAAATCAAACGACCCAGGCGTAGTACTCCACAGAAGAACAGTTGTCTCAACCTCTAAAACCTGATGTGTACGATTCTTTACATAGCATGTAAGTGTCTGAGCGAACACCCCGACTTCTCTGGTGTCACCTACCAGAGAAAATAACGTTGTGCCATAAAGTGCTGCCTCCAGTGACAGTTACACGAAACACGAGGTATGTCATTTTGCCAGACTGTCAGTTTAGATCACGTTCCCCTACTTAATTTTGAGTACCACAAACTGTAAAATTTGATGCTACAACAACTGGTCTGTTACCAAGTCATTTATACGATATAACTGCCTTACTCAAGATCGAAACTTCCTCAGTAAAGCCACGCCCTGCCTTTGTCATATCCTTATCACAGCAAACGGATTTAAAGCTATAGGAGAAGTGTTCATAAACGCACGGAATTTTGTCTACCGAATGTTTGGTTAAGTCAGCCAGTCTAATTCTAGTCTCGTGTCTTTATAAAAGAGGTGTAATGTAATCTAAAAAGTTGTTTTCGCATAACAAACAACTACCGAGACCAAATGTCCGTTTAAATGGACACTCATTTTTTAACGCCCGTAACAAAATTATTTTTGGGAATTGGTATTCAAATTTAGTTTATCAAGTACTCAAATGCTTTCTAAATACGCTAACGCATATAAACACTGATTCCTCTAACATTCAAATACGTAAAACAATGAAATATGTACCCATCTTTGCCACGCTTCCTGTGTGCTGTCTGATACAACATCCAAACACTTCATCACTTCAAACTAGATGGCAGGACTCCCCTGCAGCAAGCACCATAATATTTGCATTGAGATGTACAATCAGTATTAGAAATAATTCATCTCAAGCGGAAAATATTACTAAAGGAAATTTGTGCGCATTGAAATGGAAACATCGCTTCGCAACGTAAGTGGTGATTGTTGTTCTTGTTGTGGTCTTCAGTCCTGAGACTGGTTTGATGCAGCTCTCCATGCTGCTCTATCCTGCGCAAGCTTCTTCATCTCCCAGTACCTACCGCAGCCTACATCCATCTGAATCTGGTTAGTGTATTCATCTCTTGGTGTCCCTCTACGATTTTTACCCTCCACGCTGCCCTCCAGTACTAAATTGGTGATCCCTTGACGCCTCAACACATGTCCTACCAACCGATCCCTTCTTCTGGTCAAGTTCTCCCACAAACTCCTCTTCTCCCCAACTCTGTTCAATACCTCCTCATTAGTTATGTGATCTACCCATCTAATCTTCAGCATTCTTCTGTAGCACCACATTTCGAAAGCTTCTATTCTCTTCTTGTCTAAACTATTTATTGTCCATGTTTCACTTCCATACATGGCTACACTCCATACAAATACTTTCAGAAACGACTTCCTGACACTTAAATCAATACTCGATGTTAACAAATTTCTCCTCGTCAGAAACGCTTTCCTTGCCATTGCCAGTCTACATTTTACATCCTCTCTACTTCGACCATCATCAGTTATTTTGCTCCCCAAATAGCAAACTCCTTTACTAATTTAAGTGTCTCATTTCCTAATCTAATTCCCTCATCATCACCCGACTTAATTCGACGTGGTCCTGATAAAAAATTCTAATCTCTGTGTTGTAAGTTGTTTGGTTTCAGCTAAGCTGAAGAATAACTTTACGTTGTTCATTCCAGTAGGAAGCTACCGTCGAACTGCTGGAAACGGTCGAGAGGCCTTTTGGATTTACTGAGCCACTTGCCGTGATAGGCGGAGCACCACCCCGTTCACAAAACCCTTGCATCCATATTTCGGCGTTTGTATAACCATGGATCCCTACAAGGAGATGAATACGCTTTTCGGCCAAGTGATGTTTAGACATCAACTTCGTGTCATTAGGGAACCCTTAGGCATCATTTATGAGTGTGCCCGGTAATACATCGGCCAAATGCAACGCTGCATTTCGCAGAGATGTGTACACAACGTCCGCTCGGCTACACCGTAATTATGGGATCTCCGTTATCAGTATTTTTCACGGGTGAAGCAACATTTGGTAGAAATGCTTTCACAAACCTATACAGTCGTCATATATGTACAACAGGAAATGCTCTGCATGCGGTTGAATCTTCGCATCAGCAAAAGTTTAGCATCAATGTGACAGGAGAGCGAACTCATGGTCTAGATTTAGAAACTTTCAGTAATATTTAACACGTCACGGGCCTCGGCTTCGAATCCAGCTACTATTTAAATTCGAATAATAATCATCAGCAATGGCGGCCGAAGATTTCCAGCATAAGAAGTTATCCTTCTTCTGCCAACAGTTTTGTCAAAGAGGGCGGGGAAGTGAACAGAGGTTCAGGGCACTCTCTTGCCCTTGGAGTGGAAACTGCTCCTAAAAGGCGGAAGAATCAACAGTGATCAACAGAATTAGGTTGTAGAAGGTAATGGAAAATACTGCATTAATGTCACACTATGTTTATGCATAGGAAATATGACATGGTTGAAAAAGTGCCATGATGATCTCTCTATTGGCATAATATTTCAGATTAGTCCCCCAATTCCAGTCTGTGGAAAGTGACTGCTAAGGGGGAGGTGACCATGAGAAAAATATACAATAACCATCGGCGGTATAGCAACTACGAGTCGGAGAATGAAATGTCAGAAGTTTGATCGTAGTAGGAAAGCTACAAAATCTGAAAAAGGAAACAGAAAGGCCCAGTCTACATATAGTGGGGCTCAGTGAAGTGAAATGGAAAGAAGACAAGGACTTCTGGTAAGGTGAATATGAGATAGGGACAAAAAAATGGTATAACAGGAGTACGATTCGCTATGAAGGACAAAGAGTGAGTTACTATGAACGGTTCAGTGATGGCGTCGTTCTCATCAGAATCGACAGCAGATCACTGCCGACAACGATAGTCCAGGTGTACATGCCGACGTCGCAAACAGAAGATGAAGAGATAGGGAAAGCATGTGCGAATACTGAAAGGATAATTTAGTATGAAAATCTAATAATTATGGGGGACTGGTACGGGTTTGTAGGGGAAGGAACAGATGAAAGGGCTACGGAAGAATATGCTAGACAGTACCAATGCGATAGGTTGGTTGGTTGGTTGTTTCGGGGAAGGAGACCAGACAGCGAGGTCATCGGTCTCATCGGATTAGGGAAGTACGGGGAAGGAAGTCGGCCGTGCCCTTTGAAAGGAACCATCCCGGCATTTGCCTGGAGCGATTTAGGGAAATCACGGAAAACCTAAATCAGGATGGCCCGACGCGGGATTGAACCGTCGTCCTCCCGAATGCGAGTTCAGTGTCTAACCACTGCGCCACCTCGCTCGGTTTACCAATGCGATAGGAGAAAGAATCACAAGAAGAGGAAGTGTACTTAAAAAGACCCGGAAACACGAGAAGATTACACAGATATTACATTATGGTCAGACATTGGTTCAGAAATCAGGTATTGCGTTTTATGGCGTACCCAGGACCAGATGCAGACTCAGAACACAATGTAGTAATTATAAAGAGTAGACTGAAGTTAAGAGAATCTTCCGGAAGAATCAGTGTGGAAGGAAGTTGGATACGGAAGTACTGAGATTGTTGAGACGCATTTGAAGTTTGGTAAGGACGTAGATACTGTGATCAGGAGTATCACCGCAGGTAACTGGTTGAATAGGGGTGGACATCTCTAAAGAGACAATCACAGATTTTGCACTGTCCGACATACACAGGACAGCCAATGCGAAATAGCCAGAGGAATACAAATGATCGTCGGAAGATCTGACTCAGAATGTAAAAAAGGCAAAACAGCCTTTGGTGAAAACAGAAGCTAGGGCGATAACATTAAGACTGCACTGTTAAATACAAAGTAGAGAGCGGGTAGATGGAAGGAGTACACTGAAGGCCTCTATGAGGCCGAAGGTTTGTCTCATGACGTGAGAGAAGAAGAAACTTGAGTCGATGAAAAAGACAGTACTTGAGTTAGAATTTAAAAAGAGTTCTGAAAGACGTGAGATCAAATAACGCAGAAGGTATTGATAACATTCCACAGTAATTTGTAAAATAATGGGGCGGATTGGCAACCAAACGGTTGGTGTGTAGAATCTATGAGACTGGCGACGAACGACGACACTTCCTGTAAAAGATCATCCATACAGTTCCGAAGGCAGCAAGGGCAGATAGTTGAGAAAAATATCACAGAATCAGCTTAACAGCTCATGCATTCAAGCTGCTCACAAGAATGATATACAGGAGAATGGGAAAGAAAACTGAGGACCTGTTAGACGGCGATCTGTCTGGGTTTAGGAAAGGTAAAAGCACCAGAGAGTCAGCTCTCATTTTGTGCTTGATAATGGAAGCAAGAAGGGAGAAAATCAAAATACACTCATAGGATTTGTCGATCTAGAAAAACTGCTCGGCAATGTGAATTGGTAGAAGTCTTTTGAGATTCTGAGAAAAGTAGGAGTAAGCTACAGGAAAGACGGGTAATACACAATATATACAAGGATATAGAGGGAACAATAAGAGTGAAAGACCAAGAACGAAGTGCTCAGATTACAAATATTGTAAGACAAGAATGGTCATTCGCCCCTACAATTCAATCTACATTAGTGATGAAAACAAAAGAAAGTTTCGAGAAAGTGACAATAGCGATGATAGTTCGCTGGTGACACTGCTATCCACAGAGAAAGGCAAGATGAGTTACAGGATCTCTTAAATGGAACGAATAGTAATGACTACAGAATATGGACTGAGAGTAAACCAGAAAAGACGAAAGTAATGAGAAGCAGTTGAAACGAGAATAGCGAAAATCTCAACATCAAAATTGATGGTCATGAAGTAGACGAAGTTAAGGAATCGTGCTACCTTGGAAGCAAAGTAACTTGTGACGAACGAAACAAAGAGGCCATAGAAATCCGACTAGCACAAGTAAAGAGAGTATTCCTGGTTAAAATAAATCTACTAGTATCATACGTAGGCTGTAATTTCACGACAAAAATTCTGAGAATATACGTTTGGAGCACAGCATTGTACGGAAGGAAAACAAGGACTGTGGGAAAACAGAAGAGAATCAAGCATCTGAAACGTGGTGCCGCAGAAGAAGGTTGAAAATGATATGGACTGGTAAGATGGAAGTTCTCCGCATAATCGGCGAGGAAACAAATGTATGGAAAACACTGATAAAAACGGTACTGGGTGATAGGACATCTGTTACGACATCAAGAAACAGCTTCCACTGTATAAGAGAAGGCTGTAGGGGGTAAAAACTATAGAGGAAGACAGAGATTGGAATACATCCAGCAAATAATTGAGGACGTAAGTTGCAAGTGCTGTTCTGGAATGAGGAGGTCGGCGTACGATAGGAATACGTGGTCCGACGCATCAGTTCAGTCAGAAGACTGATGACTCAAAAAAATAAAAAGAAGACGGATAACCTGGCTGATGCGTGATGGAACACCCGCCCATTTTCGAATTATTATTCGTTAAGACCTCAAAAATGTGTTCCTCAGAAGGTGGGTAGGAAAGGGAGGCACTTGTGGCATGGGCGCCATGATCACTGTACTTAAGTTGAAACTTCTTTATGTAAATGAGTGTGTCTGTACTTAAATTGTAGAATGACTGATAAGGTAAGACTTCTGCGTTATTTGATTCTGAAACAGTTGAGTAAAACTGAACACCCTGAGCCTACTTTCTCTTTACTTTTTCTTATCATGTCAACACTCACTCGAAATATTCTAGCGCAACGCAATGTGACTGCTCAAAAAATTATAAACTGACTTCAAATAATTACACTACTGGCCATTAAAATTGCTACACCACGAAGATGACGTGCTACAGAAGCGAAATTTCACCGACAGGAAGAAGATGCTGTGATATGCAAATGATTAGCTTTTCAGACCAAACACGCAAGGTTGGTGCCGGTGGCGACACCTACAACGTGCTGACATGAGGAAAGTTTCCAACAGATTTCTCATACACAAACAGCAGTTGACTGGCGTTGCATGGTGAAACGTTGTGATGCCTCGTGTAAGGAGAAGAAATGCGTACATCACGTTTCTGACGTTGATAAAGGTCGGATTGTAGCCTATCGCGATTGCGGTTTATCGTATCGCGACATTGTCGCTCACGTTGGTCGAGATCCAATGACTGTTAGCTGAATATGTAATCAGTGGGTTCAGGAGGGTAATACGGAACGCCGTGCTGGATCCCAACGGCCTCGTATCACTAGCAGTCGAGATGACAGGCATCTTATCCGCATGGCTGTAACGGATCGTGCAGCCACGTCTCGATCCGTGAGTCAACAGATGGGGACATTTGTAAGACAACAACCATCTGCACGAACAGTTCGACGACGTTTACAGCAGCATGGACTGTCAGCTCGGAGACCATGGCTGCTGTTACTCTTGACGCTGCATCACAGACAGGAGCGCCTGCGATGGTGTACTCTACGAGGAACCTGGGTGCACGAATGGCAAATCGTAATTTTTCGGATGAATCCAGGTTCTGTTTACGGCATCATGATGGTCGCATCCGCGTTTGGCGACATCGCGGTGAACGCACATTGGAAGCGTGTATTCGTCATCGACATACTGGCGTATCACTCGGCGTGTTGGTATGGGGTTCGTTACACGTCTCGGTCACCTCTTGTACGGATTTACGGCACTTTGAACAGTGGACGTTACATTTTAGATGTGTTATGACCCGTGGCTCTACTCTTCATTCGATCCCTGCGAAACCCTACATTTCAGCATGATAATGCACGACCGCATGTTGCAGGTTCTTTACGTGCCTTTCTGGCTACAGAAAATGTTCGACTGCTGTCCTGGCCAGCACATTCTCCATATCTCTCACCAACTGAAAACGTCTGGCCAGTGGTGGCCGAGCAACTGGCTCGTCACAATACGCCAGTCACTGCAGTTGATGAACTGTGGTATTGTGCTGCAGCTGCATGGGCAGCTGCACCTGTATACGCCATCCAAGCTCTGTTTGACTCAATGCCCAGGCATATCAAAGCCGTTGTTAAGGCCAGAGGTGGTTGTTCTGGGTACTGATTTCTCAGGATCTATGCACCCAAACTGCGTGAAAATGTAATCACATTTCAGTTCTAGTATAATGTATTTGTCCCATGAATACCCGTTTATCATCTGAATTTCTTCTTGGTGTAGCAATTTTATTGGCCAGTAGTGTATTTCAAATGAATGGCCCTGACTAAAAATAAATCTTAACAATAACCTATACATTTCATTAAGCACTTACAAAAATAATCATTACGCGAGCCACTGAAATACAGCGAGCGTCAATACTGACAGCTAAATAAAAGATTCTAACTACTAAAGCCACTAACTACTAACAGGCTTGTGGTTAGCAAAGGAAAGATTTTGTTGCAAACCAAATAATGTATTTTTTACCATAATAATGTGACATCCAGTTCAAACACGAATATAAATCGTCATTGACATCTAGTACAAAGGTATATAATCATGCATAATATTCAATCTCCAAGTCGAACATGTGCAGATCGTTAGCCTACGCTAACACTTCAGACCTCTACCCTCCATCAATGCTAACTTCTCACATCTAACGTGCGTCACTGCTGGCTGTTCACCTCCAACTGCCCAACAGTACTTCCATCACTGCTGACGACTGACGTCCAACTGCCCAACACTATTGGCGATTAACTTCAAACAAAGAGTCCAACCAGCCACAGACTGTCTTACAAAGAAAGCGCAGTCAGAGATCAAATGCACAGCGCTACACAGCGCTGCCAACACAGAAGCAGCCCACTTACGAAGTCTCCTTGAATTTTACTTGCCGAGGGCTCTGAAAACGGTTGTCTTTGCTAGACAGTTGCTAATGTACAGGCTCTTGAACAGCGTATTCGTGAAGCCTGTGCGTTATTCGGATGCAGACCGGAACATTTCAAACAGTGAAGCGATGTGTAAGCTTTAGCATCGTATTCCATGAAGACCAATTAGAACATCTTTTGTAGTCAAATACCACTAAACAATGGCCTAGAAACACTTAGTTGGAAGCCGGTGGGAATTTAATCAAGATTATTTTAGTAATTCGTACCATTGTGAGTCTGTGGATACATAAACTCTGCAACAAATTTCGTAATACAATTACAGCTTGACTCTCAAATGATGTCCATGTTATTTGGAGTTCTGCCCCTCACTTGCACGATGGTAACAGACGTATACTACATCGTATTTGCCAAACAGTAAAATAAAAAGCTCGATATTTAAAGTTAATTCAATTTTTCACCTTTGCACAAATTTCGAACTCATTTTGTAAGTAACGTTAATCGCTAAACGCCAGGTTTTAGCAGTTTCTTGTCCTTTGCAGGTACGATAATAAACCGCTCTTTGACAAACTGGCCGTTGGCCTAAACCCCGTGCGTGGCACATTGCAAATGAAGTACGTGGGTCCATCCAGACTTCAATGGGTATGTCATTCGAACATATTTTATTTGTTCCACAGCTCCCGCACATACCACATCGTTTTCGTACAAAACTAACAATTTATCTTTGATACACTGGCGTGGGAGGCACGCTAATCTATGTTACACTTCAGCCGTGGTAAAAATTGCTGTTTTGAAGAGCGCGCCGCAGCGCGTAGTGTGAAGCAGTTTGCCCTCCGTTTCTGGCGGTGGCGCTGCTGCGCCAATCGCAGCTTTGGTGTTTCCCCCTGGTGGGAAAGAGGAAAGGTTGCCTGTTCACGTGCATTTAAGGGGCGCTATGAGCTCGCCATTCGGATTCCTCCACCTCCTCTCTTGGAAAGTCCCCGGACTCGTACACGCTCAGTGAACATTCGCGCGCCGGAGATCATCGCCATCAGTGTTTAGTGTGTGTGCATCGTTTTGTGTTTCGTGCAGTTACAACTCAACTGTTCACATATGCCGTCGCCGTTCTCTGTGTTTTGTGCGCCGTGTCTCCAAGTGTTAGTGTTTTTTTCGTCCAACGTGAACGGCTTCTTGTTTATTGTTTTTTTTTGTATCTCCATTTTTTGCCCGCCGTTTTTTGTATTGTATATATCACCTCTCTGTCATGTTTATTGTTCCACTTAAGGCTGAAGAGCAGCGTACTATGCTGCTGGCAGCCCGCCTGTATAGTTGTTTAAAATTACAATAAAGGAAAAAAAAAAAAACTCGCCATTCGGCGAGTCTGGGTCAGTCTCTCGTCCCCAGCTTGCTAGTCTGTCTCTCGTCCGCATTTGTTAGGCAGTTAGTGTCTATCTGTCGTTCGGAGTGCTAGTATGTCTGTCGTTCGGATCAACCTTTACAGCTGGCAAAATGAGAGTCTTTTGACTCCTCCAGTAAGAGAACTCAGCCAGTAGTCGAGTTTTCTCAAGCAACTGTCATTGGCGGTTGGATCGATCGGTTGGTCGGTCGCACACTGAGACACAAGATGACTTGTCCGTCTTGAGCGTCGGCGGATGTGAGGTGGCCACGTGAGTCCAGTGGGCCGCGGCGTATAGCAGCGAGGGGTAGTGACTTCGCCGTCGACACGAGAGCAACAGGAGTCCACGACGTCAGTCTGGCCGGTGCGAGCTGCGACGCTGTGAGACGGGAGATCGGTGCGCCTTCCTGCGTCCTGGCAGCGGACGGTTCGTGAGAGCGATTTGGGGGTGCTGCGCCAGGTCTTCTCGAGAAATCGCAGTTTATTAGAAGTTAAGTGGTTGCTGATATGTTTTTTTGATTTACTCTTGTTAAATTCTACTTGTTTTCTTGGTGAGGTCACCAGCCGTTTTGCTTTGGGGTCGTCCCACCGTTCTTCTCCGTCTGCCCACCCGCGGGAAGATGGTTGTTTATAAATTTGGTGGTCCGTTTTTTTCCCTTGTGGAGTACGGGCGGGTTAGAGCAACCTGCGCTTCGGGTTGTTCGGTAATCTCCCTATCAGTCTACCGTACGTTAGTAGCTGCCTCTGTCATATTTGTTGGATTTGGTGTGTTAACGAATTTATTGCTTGGAGTGTACCGGCCTAATACGTGAAATGTTTTGACCTTTGGAAAGTTTGATATTATTACCCATGAGCTTGAGAGGCGGTATCTGTGTACTGTAGAGCATCTTAACTATTGTTTGGGCAACCTTGTACAATTTTATATAAGATTGCATTTCATGGGCTTTATTTAAATTATCATTTTAGTATATAAAGTTGCCACTCTTTCACCGTAAAACTTTTCTTAGAAGTTAAAATCAAGGTGCACCTTCGGTGGCAAGGTTAATATTTTAATTGTTAGTGTGTTGTACCATTTCCATCCCTTCTACGGTGGGTGCATAGTTTGTGTGCTTGTGTAAATTGTTAAAACTCTTAGTTTAAAGTAATCTGGTGTGTTGCAGATTTGCACCAGTGCAGTCTTTCAGAGGAGGTTGTGAGTGGTAATAACTACGGCCGTGTCGAAAGGGAGTGGCAAGGTTCTCTGCCCGGAAGCTTATACAGTCAAAACTTGTTTCTTTCTGCCTCTGAATAAATTGTAACTTTGATATTTAGAGGGTGCTTTCTGCTTATAATTTTAGATCCGTTTCTTTTAAAAATGCTTTTAGGCACTATTAAAGTGAATAAAATTCCCATTTGTTAAGATTTCATCAGTTACACCCTGGCAGCTACTGCCACGCTTACACAGTGTGATTAAATGTGTTAATGTTCCTGATGAATCGCTAGTAAATAAAATAAATTCTTAAGAATATTCTTTGAAAATAAATCACGGTTCACCACTATTTACTAAAACACTTGCGGGTATTCTGAAAGCTTTTTATCCAAATTATTTAATTACACTGTCCAGTCACATGTATGTGACACTCTGTCAAAAGCCTGATCAACCACCGTTTGCAGTGCGGGATGTGCAGGAAGAGAGTCAATGCGATGCTGGAAGATACCGACAGGGATGAGGAGCTATGCCGACTCCAATTCTGTGGTCAGCTGCGATAGGTTCCTCGGTTGAGGCTCCATGGGCTGCACAACCCGATAGAGCAGCCCCACAGATTTTCGATTAGGTTTAAATCCGGGGAACAGGGTGTGGTAAACTTATCCTGTGCTCTTCGAACCATGCACGAACAATGCGAGCTGTGTCACGTTGTATTGTACTGCTGGTAGGTGCCATCGATACGAGGAGAAAAAAACTGCAGTAGAGGTGTACATTGTTACCGAGGATAAATAAATACTTTCAAATGTTCAAATGTGTGTGAAATCGTATGGGACTTAACTGCTAAGGTCATCAGTCCCTAAGGTTACACACTACTTAACCTAAATTATCCTAAGGACCTACACACACACACCCATGCCCAAGGGAGGACTCGAACCTCCGCCGGGACCAGCCCTGCAGTCTATGACTGCAGCACCTTATACCGCTCGGCTAATCCCGCGCCGCCGATAAATACTTTCGTTTATCCATTGTGCCCTCCAGATTGACGAGACCATAACGCTCCCTCCTTCGCTCTGGACCAGACCATAACAATCCCTCCTTCACTCTGGACCCTTCCGACGATTTTTGCGGACGTGATTCATCTGAAAAGGCCACATGTCGCCATTCAGATACCGTCCAGTTGCGTTATTGGCGTGTATATTCCAGCTTTCGTCCCTGATGAACAGCAGGTGTGCCTGAACCAGGCGGCTGCTGTGGGTGTCCATACGCAACAACATTCGCTAAAAGGTAATTAGTGAGACACTGCTGATAGCCCCTTAGTTTATCTGGACAGTGGCACGTGTATTCGCCTATACACATCTCCGCAGCCGTCGTTCACCACTATTGTCTATGGCCCGTGGTGTGCCACAGCTGCCTCGGTGTCGGTTTCGGACAGCACTATTTATCACGGCGATACGCGCACAGACTTAGCCGTATCGGAAATGCTTCCACCTCTGGTCTGAAAGCTAATGATTATGCCCCTTTGTACGTCAGATAAACCGCTCCGTTTCCGCCTCACAACAACAACTGCACTAATATGGATGCGTGGTGTCTGTGCTTTGGGACATGTCCGAAAGAACAGACACTATGCGGAATCCGCAGGTGTAAGTCGAGACTTCATTTACCAAGTATGGACACCTGCTATAGAAGAAATAAACTTCCGGCCATCTGTACCGGCTTTGACACGTCTCCTGTCATATGCTCTCTTCAGTGTTCTCTGCTTTTGCCTTTATTTGAATACTAGGCATTTCTCCAAAGCATTCCTTTATGTATTCAATCGATAGATACACTGAACATATCTCATCCTTCCTCTTTTCTATCCATCTCTTCCTCCTTCTGTCTGGCCACATCATCCACACACTATTTGTATATCTCCTCTTCCCCACTAATTTTTCCTCTTCATTTCCTCCTCCCACTCTCTTTGTCCATTTCCTCCACTCCCCCTCTGCAACCATCTCTTCTTGTTCCCTTCTTCTGACCATATCCTCCTCCCATTCCCTTCTCTTTGCCCACCTGGCCACTATCTCTCTATACTTTCCACCTGCCTCATACATCTCACACTCCTGCCTTCTCTCCATTTATTTCTGCCTATTGCCTCCACTATTCGTCTCAACCAGTCCCCATCTGTAGTGATAGGCATGTCTAACTCTTGCAATACAGTTCAATAAAGTAGGCCAATACTACTTCCACAACTCACCTGCCATGCAGGGCATGCTGCACATCAGGGGTTTAAAAATCATTTGTTTGACCCTGATGTAAAGGTTGCCATGTATAGCAGGTTGATAAAGCAGGCCACTGCCACACCAACACAGCACATCTGTCACACAGGGCAGTATACACATTGGGGCCCAGAAAACCATTTATTTCCCCCAAGGTTGATTTGGCAGGCCGATACTGTTCAAATGTGTGTGAATTTCTAAGGGACCAAACTGCTGAGGTCATCGGTCCCTAAACTTACACACTACTTAAACTAACTTATGCTAAGAACAACACCCATGCCCAACATAGGACACGAATCTCAAGTGGGAGGGGCTGCACAATCTATGATATGCCGCCTCAAGCGACGTGGCCACTCCGCACTGCAGGCCAAAACTGTTCCACAAAACATTTCCATTGTGCAGGGCAGCCTACATGTCAGGAGTTGGAAAAAATGCGTTTTTCCCTGTATATCCGCTTCTATTGGAGATAAGAAGTTATAAAACTCACAGTACTGATTGTTGTCAGGCCTGATGCTTCTGTGCCAGATTTGGTTGAAACAGACCAGGGGTTTAGGAGGATGAATTGGACATACACACATACATTCTGCTTTATATACACGGTGTTACAAAAAGGTACGGCCAAACTTTCAGGAAACATTCCTCACACACAAATAAAGAAAATATGTTATGTGGATATGTGTCTGGAAACGCTTAATTTCCACGTTAGAGCTCATTATAGTTTCGTCAGTATGTACTGTACTCCCTCGATTCACCACCAGTTGGCCCAATTGAAGGAAGATAAAGTTGACTTCGGTGCTTGTGTTGACATGCGGCTCATTGCTCTACAGTACTAGCATCAAGCACATCAGTACGTAGCATCAACAGGTTAGTGTTCATCACGAACGTTGTTTTTCAGTCAGTGCAATGTTTACAAATGCGGAGTTGGCAGATGCCCATTTGATGTATGGATTAGCACAGGGCAATAGCTGTGACGTGGTACGTTTGTATCGAGATAGATTTCCAGGTGTCCCGACAAGAAGATGTTCGAAGCAATTGATCGGCGTCTTAGGGAGCACAGAACATTCCAGCCTATGACTCGCGACTGGGGAAGACCTAGAACGACGAGGACGCCTGCAATGGACGAGGCAATTCTTCGTGCAGTTGACGAT
Organism: Schistocerca serialis cubense; assembly: GCF_023864345.2. Taxonomy (NCBI): domain Eukaryota; kingdom Metazoa; phylum Arthropoda; class Insecta; order Orthoptera; family Acrididae; genus Schistocerca; species Schistocerca serialis. The sequence continues at coordinate 214,756,952 of NC_064639.1, read as the reverse complement.
AACCCTAATGTCAGCGTCAGAGAAGTTGCTGCTGTACAAGGTAACGTTGACCACGTCACTGTATGGAGAGTACTACGGGAGAACCAGTTGTTTCCGTACCATGTACAGCGTGTTCAGGCACTATCAGCAGCTGATTGGCCTCCACGGGTACACTTCTGCGAATGGTTCATCCAGCAATGTGTCAATCCTCATTTCAGTGCAAATGTTCTCTTTACGGATGAGGCTTCATTCCAACGTGATCAAATTGTAAATTTTCACAATCAACATGTGTGGGCTGACGAGAATCCGCACGCAATTGTGCAATCACGTCATCAACACGGATTTTCTGTGAACGTTTGTGCAGGCATTGTTGGTGATGTCTTGATTGGGCCCCATGTTCTTCCACCTACGCTCAGTGGAGCACGTTATCATGATTTCATACGGGATACTCTACCAGTGCTGTTAGAACATGTGCCTTTACAAGTACGACACAACATGTGGTTCATGCACGATGGAGCTCCTGCACATTTCAGTCGAAGTGTTCGTACGCTTCTTAACAACAGATTCCGTGACCGATAGATTGGTAGAGGCGGACCAATTCCATGGCCTCCACACTCTCCTGACCTCAACCCTCTTGTTCCAATTATGGAGGCATTTGAAAGCTCTTGTCTACACAACTCCCGTACGAAATGTAGAGACTCTTCGTGCTCGTATTGTGGACGGCTGTGATACAATACGCCATTCTCCAGGGCTGCATCAGCGCATCAGGGATTCCATGCGACGGAGGGTGGATGCATGTATCCTCGCTAACGGAGGACATTTTGAACATTTCCTGTAACAAAGTGTTTGAAGTCACGCTGGTACGTTCTGTTGCTGTGTGTTTCCATTCCATGATTAATGTGATTTGAAGAGAAGTAATTAAATGAGCTCTAACATGGAAAGTAAGCGTTTCCGGACACATGTCCACATAACGTATGTTCTTTCTTTGCGTGTGAGGAATGTTTCCTGAAAGTTTGGCCGTACCTTTTTGTAACACCCTGTATATAACAGATAACAGACTATCAAGACACACACAACTGCCAGATTCCAGCTTGGACAGCATTGATGTCAAATGCATATTTAATGGTTCTGTTGCAGCTCATTGGCCTGATTATCTGTATATGTACACCGACGGATCCAAAATTTCACAGTAGGAGTATACTGGATGTGCTTTTCTATCCCTTCAGATCCAAGTCCAGAAAACCTTGCCGTGTGAGGTAGCCATGCAGTATGAGACTCATTGCCAAGTGTCGCATGGCTCGCCTATCACTGAACTATCCACAATACCTCACTTCCTATTCGTATTGAATCCATCACCCATCATACGATTTTCTGTTGCTGTTGCTTTTACCCTGTAGTCGTCTGGTCTGAAGTCCTTATCTTTACATTTCTCCTTACTAACCAGCCTATATCTAGAATGAGCATCTGAGTTTCCCTTTTCAGATTTTCTATCTACCCCTGCCACTTTTAAACTCCTGACATTCCACGCTTCGACTCGTAGAATGTTACGTTTCAGTTAGTTGTTCCGTCCGTATCTCATTGTTATCTCCCATTAGCATTACATTCCAGGAAAATCGAATGGGGGACTAGTCCGGAATCTTTTGCGACTGGGGAGACCAGCAAGACATTTTTTCAGTTACAGGCCTGTTCACAAACATTGCACATCTATCACACAGTGGTTTCCGTTGCCTTCAGCATTCTCAAGCCATTGATCATTGTTGATTCGGTCACCTTCAGGGACATTTTCTCATCAAATCAGGGACTTCCGTGAATACTTGTCCACTTCTGCGCCCTCTGTAACAAGGGCGTTGGCAGAGCGATGATGACTCGTTATGGTGGAAGTCTTCGATTACCATTTCTGACGATTTTTATTCAGAAGTTTAGCAGTGGCCGGAATCGAACCCAAGACAGAGGACGTTTTGATTACTAGTTAAAGATGCTACCTCTAGATCATGAAAGTAGCAGAAACTGACACTGATGGTAATACTTCGTAATAGAAGGAAAACGTTGGGCAAGGATTTTGCGAAATATCTGCCAATGTGTTGTTACGACCCGATCTGGCTTCAATATCAAATATTGTCCTAGTTCATGTAAATGTATTAAGTTTTTTAACTAAATCGTCATCTAAATGAAATCAAAGTTCTCACAAGGCCTACTTTAACAAGGGATACAATAGTAAATTTCCACGTCACGTATTGTAGTCTATTATACAGAGGTGCCTCTTAAAGCAAATGCTTCAAATGGCTCTGAACACTATGGGACTTAACATCTGAGGTCATCAGTCCCCTAGAACTTAGAACTACTTAAACCTAACTAACCTAAGGACATCACACAAATCCATGCCCTAGGTAGGATTCGAACCTGCGGCCGTAGCGGTCGCGCGGTTCCAGACTGAAGGGCCTAGAACCGCTCGGCCACACCTGCCGGCCTAAAGCAAATGTTCCGAATGTTGCCTTCACGTTTCGAGGTAGTACTGCACTGGTTTCTGCAGTGAGTTATGAAATCATTCTAACTCTCCCCGAGTCATCTGCTAAATCTTGACAAGACTGTAGAACTCACTGTTGGAGTTCTTCAACCGTATCGAACACAGTGTAGTAGACTTCACATTTAAGATGATACCAGACAGAAAAATCGAGAGGACTGAGGTCAGGTGGCCATGGAGGCAAATTTAAATACTGTGCTCCACCAATCCGTGTTGGACTATACTGGAAAGTAAGTCTGGTATCAGCAGCAAAATGTGATTCGCTACACGTGTATCACAGGCTCCAATACTGCATAAGATAAGGTAGGCCGTGGGTGAAATTTTAGTCCGATTGTATGGGTACTTAATCGCAAAGTTGGTATTTCAAATGGACTAATGGAAGAAAATCGCAACACTGAGAAGGATTTCTAAGATATAAATGAGAGATGGTAGCCGTTTTCTAGATATGAAACGTGATGTCTGTTCAAATTTAGCACCAGCTGCACAAGAGTGGTGCTAGTACAACTACTATGAGAATGCACAACAGGCTTGCTCTTTATACGTGGTGTACTGGTTGTGAGCGTTAGTTATCTTTGAGATTGGACGTTGTCACTTGATGTTAATCAAGAATACTCTTGAGGCGACAATGACACCATTATCAACACCTCACCGAGTTTGAACGAGGTAGTGTAATTCTTCTTTTTTTTGTCATCAGTCTTCTGATTGATTTGATGCGGCCCGCCACGAATTCATCTTCTGTGCTAACCTCTCCATCTCAGAGTAGCACTCGCAACTTGCATCGTCAATTATTTGTTAGATGTATTCCAATCACTGTCTTTCTCTACAGTTTTTTCCGTCTACAGCTCCCTCTAGTACCATGGAAGCCATTCCTTCATGCCATAATAGATGTCCTATTATCCTGCCCCTTCTCCTCATCAGTGTTTGGACATATTCCTTTCCTCTCCGATTCTGCGCAGAACCTCCTCATTCCTTACCTTATCAGATAACCTAGTTTTCAACATTCGTCTGCAGCACCACATCTCAAATGTTTCGATTCTCTTCTGCTCCGGTTTTCCCACAGTCGATGTTCCACTACCATACAATGCTGTACTCCAAGCGTACGTTCTCAGAAATTTCTTCCTCAAATCAAGGTCGATATTTGATATTAGTAGACTTCTCTTGGCCAGGAATGCCCTTTTTGCTAGTGCTAGTCTGCTTTTGATGTCCTCCTTGCTCCGTCCGTCATTGGTTATTTTACTACCTAGGTAGCAGAATTCCTTAACTTCATCTACTTCGTGACCATCAATCTTGATGTTAAGTTTCTCGCTGTTCTCATTTCTACCTTCGTCTTTCTTTCATTTACTCTCAACCCATACTCTGTACTCACTAGACTGTTCATTCCGTTCAGCAGATCATGTCATTCTTCTTCACTTTCACTCAGGACAGCAATGTCATCAGCGAATCGTATCATTGATATCCTTTCACCTTGAATTTTAGCTCCACCCCTGAACCTTTCTTTTATTTCCGTCATTGCTTCCTCGATGTACAGATTGAACACTAGGGGCGAAAGGCTACATCTTTGTCTTACATCCTCTTTAATACGAGTACTTCGTCCACTCTTATTATTCCCTCTTGGCTGTTGTACATATTGTATATGACCCGTCTCTCCCTATAGCTTACCTCAACTTTTTTCAGTGTAACAAGGCTAAAAAAACTGATGTTTCCCCTCCGATATTATAGAAAAACTTTTCTGGAATATAGCCACTGTACATGATTGCTGGCAGCGGTGGTCACGAAATCGTGTAGTGGTAAGAAAACCGGGCCTGGACGGCCAAGTGGCACTACCGAGAGGCAAGACCATCGTGATCGGCGTTCGACTCTGGCGCATTGTACTGCATCTGCAACAGGAATTGTAGCAGCAGCTGGCGCCACAGTCAATCAACGAACTGTTAAAATCGATTATTTCAAGGAAAGCCCCGAGCCAGACGACCTGAAGCGTGGATTACACTGAATCCCAAACCACCGCCATTTGCGACTTCATTGGTGTCAAGCGAGAGCTCACTGGAGGGAAGGGTGGAGCTCCGTTGCGTTTTCTGATGAAAGTTGGACCTGCCTCAGTGCCAGTGGTAGTCGGTTAGGAAACCATTTGAGGGCCTACAGCCAACATGTATGTGCTAGACACTCTGAACCTACACCTGGAGCTACGGTCTTTGGTGCGATTTCATATGATAGCAGGGGTACTCCGTGGTTATCCGACGCATCCTGACTGCAGATTTGTACGTCAATGAGCTGCCATTCATGAACAGTATTCCAGATGGTGTCTCCCAACAGTATAATCTCACCCACATACCGCCCTTGTAATCCATCATACTCTACAGAGTGTCGACATTTTGCCTTGGCCTGCTCGATCACCAGATCTGAGTCCAATCGAACACATATGTGACATCATCAAACGACAGCTGCCACGTCATCCACAAACAGTATTAGGAGCCCCTGTGTTGACTGACAAAATGCCACAGGTATGGAACACTATCCCACAAACTGACATCCTGCACCCGTCACTTCACAATGCATCCACGTTTGCCTGTTTGAAAGTAGTCTGGTGGTTACACAGTTATTAATGTACCCTCGTTTTACATTAGCACTGGCTTATCTCGCACTTACATTAACCTGTGGTCTTGCAATATTAATCATATAAATATATTACGTAGACAAATCTATTCATGAAATTTCATTACTCTCAATGAATTATTTCTTGGTACTGCGGCTTTTTCCGTCATTGTATTTGCATCAACAGGACCAATGGTTTATGGGGCAGGCGTTTCACTTTTTGGTTGGTCACTTTATCTACGCCTGGTCCTTTGTGTGATTCCAATATTCTGAAGATGGCCGTTACTTCGTTGATGGTCGTGTTCCGTAGTGTGTGCGACTGTCAAGATTCTCCTTGCTAGATGGTCAACTCAGCGCTCTCCAATTGCGTCACAATCGTTTCGATGAACTGGCATTGCCTGGTTTGCTCCTGGTAAACAGCAACAACACCCTCTGCTTTTGCAATGTACCATAGAGTAATCCTCGTCTCCTACTAATGACTGTTCACGTGTTTTCAGTGTGCTGACTCTCTTTAATAGCTGCCACTCGTCCCAGTTTTGGAGTATAAACGTATTCACTTGGTCTTCCCACATTTCGGTGCGCCATTTGCGAAGTCTTTGCGTGAATTCTGGTCCGATTAGTTCCGTCTTATGTTTCAGTCTCGGGTCCCTCAGGTTCAGCCACCGTACACACGCCCTTCTTTTCTGATAGTTAATCAAGGGGAGGCGATCATCGCATCTGATACAAAACCTGTACGGTTGTGATGTTGGTCGCCAGTTTTGCGCCCTGGAGATTTTCTTTGCCAGGCAAGTGACTGCTTCATCCATTTTTCCTATGGATGCACGGTGGCAAATAGGATGGATATTGTTGCTGAAATAGCGGGCATTGGTTTCCGTTGATCTTAATAATGTGAGTGGAGCGTTGAGGGACTTGGAGTACTTGGTCGTGGTCGGACGTCATATTGTGGAGCAAATTTGTTTCCAGCGGGAGCTCGATAAATTTTGTCCGAGACATCTGGGTGATGGTTTTCCGGCCACAGCAGGTGTGTCGCTTCAGTAGGGCTCTACACTATCGAATTCAAACTCTCTTCGAGTTCGGATAGTTTTATTCGCATTAGGTTGATGTTCCTCGAATTGCACATTGCACCAATGCCGTCACATTCGAAAACTGCTTCAAGGGCGTTGGGTCTGAGGTATGCGGCAATCATTGTTATTTGTCCGTACGTTGTGTTGATGGTTCAAATGGCTCTGAGCACTATGCGACTTAACTTCTGAGGTCATCAGCCGCGTAGAACTTAGAACTAATTAAACCTAACTAACCTAAGGACATCACACACATCCATGCCCGAGGCAGGATTCGAACCTGCGACCGTAGTGACGTTGTGTTGACCTCGACTGTTGTTACTTCCAGGGTTCGTAACCTTGGTAGGCTTTCTTTTTTGCGTTCGGGTCGGTACCGAGCAACAGCTAACGCTCTTTCTCCTGGACCTCTTCTATCCGTCCTACATCCATGCATATTACGGAGGGTGAGCGAGTCTTCCCGTTTGAGATGTGTTTCCGACTCGTGGAGGACGTTGAGAAAGAAAAATATATATATACCTTGTATTTTGTTCCCTATTTCATTTGCTTTACCAATTTTATGTTTACTGGGTCTGGGTCTGCGAGGGGAGCGGCTCATTCAACTAACTCCACCATCTGGATACTTTGTGTGATACTTCACGCACTGTTATTTGGCAATATCTTCAAATTGGTGGCTTACTGGTCACCGCACAGGAGCCGTTATATTCTAGGCTTAAATTACAACAGGCTGTATGGTGATTCACTGGAGCCGTTATGCTTTGGGCCAAAACTACAATTTGCTATATGAGCGGCTCATTAAGCTAACTCGACCACTCTGGATAATTTGTGCTATACTTCGCGCACACGTATTTGGCAACATTTTGAAGGTGGTGGCTTACGAATCACCACACAGGACCTGTTTTATTCTGGGCTAAAATTACAATGATACACAGCATGCGTCACATTTTGGGTCAAGTAGCCATTATATTCTGGGCCAAAATTACAACATGCTGCATGAGGGGCTCATTCAGCTAACTCTGCCCCTCTGAATAATTTGGGTGATGCGGCGGGCACTTGTATTTGGCAATATTTTCAAATCGGTGGATACACAGGATCCGTTATATTCTAAGCTAAAGTTACAGTATGCTGATACACAGCACCCGTTACTTTACATTTTGGCACACAATTATAGAACGATACATAACAACGATTCGTGCACTCATTTTCAACATTTATACTACGCTTTGCATAATGGCAATAAATTATACCGCACACTTACTGCTGCAGAAAACATCACTTATATATAATGTAATACAGTAAAGATGACTGCGAGAGAGATTTAACGTGGAAGATAATTTGGTGTACATAAATAACCTATAAGTTCGATCTTTGTCAAATGCTGGAATATCAATGAACGCGGATGAGATTTACGAAACAAGACATGTGAATGAATGAATGAATGACTTACATAGACTCATAGCAGAGACCCTACTTTTCGAAAAGCACAGTTGGACGTGCAGTATCTCTCTCTCTCTCTCTCTCTCTCTCTCTCTCTCTCTCTCTCTGCACCTCTCGGCGATATCTTCCGTGGAGACAACTTAATGGTCACTCTTTCGGATGAAAAAGTCCGTTTCTCTGAAATTTTTAAGGAAATTGGCACCACAGTAGTACCAAGAAGAGCTTTATATAAAATTTATCACTCTCACAGTAGTTCATCGACCTGTGAACGTGTGCAGGCAGTGTGTTGCAATCTCAGGAATAATTTGCGTAGACATCTCATTAAGTTCTTCGAAGTAATTATTTTATTTCTCAGTAACCACAAGCAAGGCGGCAGTAGAAATTAGGACATTCCGAGTTAATCGGAGATTAGATGGTTACGTCAGCGGACGACGGAAAGCCAGACTCCTCTTCCATCGTCACCTCTCTCTCCTCCCTCCCTCTCTTCCATGGCTGGCAAGCCCTCGTTCTTCAACGCCAAGGAGAGAAAATTGATTGAGGCAGAATTAGTGAATAGGATTCCTAATGAACACTTTTCAGTGATGGTACCATAGGCCAAAACACAAACAACATGCACTGAAGTTTTTGTTAAGCTAGTGTGACAGTGATGGACTTGAAACAGTCAAGCACTTTTTCCCTGTTCACAGACGTCCTTTTCTACCCTGTAATCGTGGTTCAAGACTCAGCAAATGGTGACTGATGATATGCCTTCAATCACAGGTTGGTGGCTCCATTTGTATAAGGAGGCCACAACCTGCAAAGAATGTTCCGGTCGAGTAAGCCCTAAGAAAGAAAGGGAAACATTCAAGACATCCATGCACAAAGAATTTCGTTACAGGAGTCAGACGAAGGGGAGGGTAGAGGCCAGCTCATTCACCAGTGGATCAGTTGTGAATACCTTCAGTTGTGCAAAATCAGCCAAATCCACTTCTCTTCCTTAGAAGAAGAATTATTCGTAAGGAAGATCCCTCGTTAATAACAATAGGGTAGAGGATTTGAAGGAAGTTGAAGTGTACATTCAAGGCTATGAATCATTCCAGTAGAAAATGTTTGATTAGCCTACGGACACCTACAGTGACTGATATTTTGCACTCAGATGTAGAAGATGAGGACTAGGAGACTTAAATTTCTGTTTTCAAGCTCTCTTTATGCCGTTACACCAGCATGAGTGAAATATTAGATGCTTTTCTACGAGTGAAGTGCATTTTGTTATTGGTTACTCCATGGAAACAAGGAAAAGTATTAGTTAAAGTTCTTAAAGATCATTTCTTGCAGAAGCAGCACATGAGCAAAAATTTGAAAGCTGTTATATACACTGAGATGACAAAAGTAATTGGATAGTGACATGCACACACATACATGGCGGTAGTATCGCTACACAAGGGGCGTTGGAGGAGCTGTCATTTGTACTCAGGTAAAAAAATGAAAAGGTTTTCGACGTGATTCTGTCGCACGACGGGAATCAACAAACTTTGGACGCAGAATGGTAGCTGGAGCTAGACGCATGGGACGTTCCATTTCGGAAAGCGTTAGGGAATTCGCTATTTCGAGATCCACATGTGGAAAAATATTCGGCTCTTTGTGTGCTATCATTTTCTAAAATATTTTTGAAGGACATCATCTTTATGTCAGTGACTGTTATAAGTTTTTATTACACTATTGCAATTTCGGCCTATGGCCATTATCAAGTGCTGATATTGTGGTGTCACCGCCAGACACCACACTTGCTAGGTGGTAGCCTTTAAATCGGCCGCGGTCCGTTAGTATACGTCGGACCCGCGTGTCGCCACTATCAGTGATTGCAGACCGAGCGCCGCCACACGGCAGGTCTAGAGAGACTTCCTAGCACTCGGCCCAGTTGTACAGCCGACTTTGCTAGCGATGGTTCACTGACAAATTACGTTCTCAATTGCCGAGACGATAGTTAGCATTGCCTTCAGCTACGTCACTTGCTACGACCTAGCAAGGTGCCATTATCATTTGCTATTTATCTTGTGATGCATGTACCGTCAGACCGATGTTCACCAATTATGGATTAAAGTTAAGTATTCCAGAAGCTACGTTCCTTTTTTTACTAGACTCGACTCTTTTACCTGTTCCAGACCTCACGCCAGCCTGCGTGAGCTTAAACGCGTGCCCTTCGGCTTTACCTCCTAGTGGCTTGGCTGTCTTGCCAAGTCACAACAGATATTATGGCTTTAAACCATGTCAACGTAATGTAAGCTGTCAATATTGTTATTTCGATTCTTTGAACTGTTTATGAAATACAAAGGATTTATGAATATTTCTATCTGGCTTTGTCGCACGTGCGTTCGTAAGGGAGCGGTTTACATACATTCCATTTTCTCACTAGTGGAGACAGATAGCGATACCTCTCCAAGTTTAAAGAATAATTCAACGTATTATTTACATTTCATACACTCCTGGAAATTGAAATAAGAACACCGTGAATTCATTGTCCCAGGAAGGGGAAACTTTATTGACACATTCCTGGGGTCAGATACATCACATGATCACACTGACAGAACCACAGGCACATAGACACAGGCAACAGAGCATGCACAATGTCGGCACTAGTACAGCGTATATCCACCTTTCGCAGCAATGCAGGCTGCTATTCTCCCATGGAGACGATCGTAGAGATGCTGGATGTAGTCCTGTGGAACGGCTTGCCATGCCATTTCCACCTGGCGCCTCAGTTGGACCAGCGTTCGTGCTGGACGTGCAGACCGCGTGAGACGACGCTTCATCCAGTCCCAAACATGCTCAATGGGGGACAGATCCGGAGATCTTGCTGGCCAGGGTAGTTGACTTACACCTTCTAGAGCACGTTGGGTGGCATGGGATACATGCGGACGTGCATTGTCCTGTTGGAACAGCAAGTTCCCTTGCCGGTCTAGGAATGGTAGAACGATGGGTTCGATGACGGTTTGGATGTACCGTGCACTATTCAGTGTCCCCTCGACGATCACCAGTGGTGTACGGCCAGTGTAGGAGATCGCTCCCCACACCATGATGCCGGGTGTTGGCCCTGTGTGCCTCGGTCGTATGCAGTCCTGACTGTGGCGCTCACCTGCACGGCGCCAAACACGCATCCGACCATCATTGGCACCAAGGCAGAAGCGACTCTCATCGCTGAAGACGATACGTCTCCATTCGTCCCTCCATTCACGCCTGTCGCGACACCACTGGAGGCGGGCTGCACGATGTTGGGGCGTGAGCGGAAGACGGCCTAACGGTGTGCGGGACCGTAGCCCAGCTTCATGGAGACGGTTGCGAATGGTCCTCGCCGATACCCCAGGAGCAACAGTGTCCCTAATTTGCTGGGAAGTGGCGGTGCGGTCCCCTACGGCACTGCGTAGGATCCTACGGTCTTGGCGTGCATCCGTGCGTCGCTGCGGTCCGGTCCCAGGTCGACGGGCACGTGCACCTTCCGCCGACCACTGGCGACAACATCGATGTACTGTGGAGACCTCACGCCCCACGTGTTGAGCAATTCGGCGGTACGTCCACCCGGCCTCCCGCATGCCCACTATACGCCCTCGCTCAAAGTCCGTCAACTGCACATACGGTTCACGTCCACGCTGTCGCGGCATGCTACCAGTGTTAAAGACTGCGATGGAGCTCCGTATGCCACGGCAAACTGGCTGACACTGACGGCGGCGGTGCGCAAATGCTGCGCATCTAGCGCCATTCGACGGCCAACACCGCGGTTCCTGGTGTGTCCGCTGTGCCGTGCGTGTGATCATTGCTTGTACAGCCCTCTCGCAGTGTCCGGAGCAAGTATGGTGGGTCTGACACACCGGTGTCAATGTGTTCTTTTTTCCATTTCCAGGAGTGTATAAAGCAACATGTGAACTAACATGTAAATTTATAGCGACCCTTATTTTTCACAGCATACTTAAAGAATTTCTCGCACTAGATTACCTAATATCGAAATATCAAAATAGTTATGACTATTAACGAAGTCATAGACAGTTCATGATGAAGCTGACAAATTAACCTCTTACATTTGCGAGAATCAGATGTTTTTAGCTAATAGTTTCTTTACAGTTGTTTGAGAAAAATGCAGATCGGCCTACTTGCGCGGCTTGCTATTAACGCAGTCGAGTAAGTCTGGCATTATTGTCATCTGCTGACGTGCCCAGCTCACGTTGGCAACTACATTACCCTCCAGTCGCTCCATACTGACCTAGTCGCAACTAATTTTAAACGCACTGTAAGGATTAAATATCTCCCAAAAACGCACAGGTTGTTGTGCTAAAGAGTTTGGAAATGTGACATCGGAGGCTGAAAATTCCATAGATCTTATCTTGGAGTTAGTTTTTACGGTTATGTAGCAGTTGGTTACGAAAGGGAATGGAAATACTGTCAGTGAACTGTGTAGAGAGCTCCGGCACCATAGTTATGATCTGTGGATGTTGCAAACTTCCCTGTTCCAAACATAAAGGTACCTCGGAACCTCCACCAAGTACATTTAATATAAAACCTGCAATTCAAAGAGATTTTTAGAGCAACGACTTACGTTGCTTTTGCCGTAGCAGTGATAACAGCCAGCAGTCCTGGACCAAGTGATAAAGAGGGCCCGGATTTAAATTCACCTAAAAAGCAGCGAAATATGGAACCATTTGTGACGTAAAACCCATACATTGTTGTTGTTGTAGTGTTCTGATCTTATGGGCGCTCAACGTCGAGATCATCAGCACCCTAGCAATAATCAAAACAAACGAATGTGGAGATAAACTCTAAAACTGTTGCACACTCATGCACTCGAAATGACCACACAGTCACTCTATCTCACATGAGCTAAAACAGATTAGGAAAAGGGAAAGTAGCTATACGTGAAATTAAAATACAGAGAAAACAAAACACACAAGAACTAAAAGAAAAGCACAGGGAAATGTGATTGGCCGACCACTTATACTATAAATTCCTGTTAAAACTGTAGGGCAATTGACAAAACTTTAAGACTTCTAACCAATGTAACATCCCCTTAGAAAATTTTGTAAATGACGGTGCTGGTAAACCTCTACGTTATTTGATTTTCAAACAGCTGAGCAAAACTGAACGTAATCAGACATTTCTCTCTTTACTTATTCTGATCAACACTAAACTGACACACAATATTTTTAGCGCAACGCAGTCTGACTTTCAATAATCTCCACAAAAGAATGGCCCTGACTAACAATAACCTATACCGTTCGTGAATCACTTACCTCACAAAAATCTTCGTTACTCGAACTACTGCAATACAGCGAGCGCCAATACTGCCAGCTAAATAAAAGATTCTAACTACTGAAGGCACTAACTGCTGATAGGTATAGGTAGCAAATGAAAGATTTTGATGGAGAACAAACAATGTATTTACCTTAATAGTGTTCAAAAGTCATATATATCAGTTCATGACATCGTCTTACAAATTTCCGTTTTCTGACGGAAACACGTCCAGATCGTCCGCTCTCAAATCTCTGCCATCTCTCTCCCCAAATCCACCACTGCTGGCGGCTCACCTCCAACTGGCCATCGCTACGCGCTGTTCACATCTAGCTGCCCAACACTACAATAGCGAATATTCCAACAATGCAAACCAGCCACAGGCCGGCCGGGGTGGCCGAGCGGCTCTAAGCACTTCAGTCTGGAACCGTGCGACCGCTACGGTCGCAGTTTCGAATCCTGCCTTGGGCATGGATGTGTGTGATGTCCTTAGGTTAGTCAGGTTTAAGTAGTTCTCAGTTATAGGGGACTGATGACCTCAGATGTTAAGTCCCATACTGCTCAGAGCCATTTGAACCAAACCAGCCACAGACTGCACACAGCACAGTCAGTGATTTTCATACAGAGCGCTACGTGGCGTTACCAACATAAAAACCTAAACAACCTACTTACACCATGTTACTAAAATATGGCGCCGGCCAGAGTGGCCGAGCGGTTCTAGGCGCTTTCAGTCTGGAGCCGCGCTGCTGTTACGGTCGCAGGTTCGAATCCTGCCTCGGGCGTGGATGTGTGTGATATCCTTAGGTTTAAATAGTTTTAAGTTCTACGGGACTGATGACGTCAGAAGTTAAGTCCCATAGTGCTCAGAGCCATTTGAACCAAAATAGATGGCAGATCCTGCGGCTGGTCCGAAAATAAAACACAATCCAAGAAAATGTGACGTACATTTATCTCTACATCACAACCGCCACACATTGAAGGGTCGTCTCTCTGGAGCAAGATCCATGCATCTGAGGACTGTGGCCTATGCGAAGACGAGTAAGGACGACCTCGTCCCTTCTATGTGGTTGGAGGGAAGTACACCACGGCCGAGTTGTGAGCTTTACTACACAGAGCTTATTTTCAGTCACTCCCTGTCATTCATTCGTCTTCCCATCGGCGCGAGGTGACAGCATGCTGGCGGTGGGGGGGGGGGGGGGGGGATGGCATGCTGAAATACCTGAGGGTCACGACATGCCTCCTTGGCTGCTATAGACCCATCCTTTCGTTCCCTACAATACCCATGTGCTGGTACTCAGCAGAATGACAACTGCTTCCCCAGTCGTTATATTTGGAAGGGGGATATTCTGGATGACTTTATTTGCTGGGTACAAACGTTGGAGAGTGTGAAGGGCGATCAGAGAATTTGAACATACAAGAAATTTAACACTGGAAGAACGTCTCATCCGCTCCAGATCACACATAATTCTGTGTCAAAGGCAGCAAATTCTTCAGGCAGTCGAACTTTGAGGACACTATTAGGAAAACCGACAGAGCAACCAATGGAGTACACCTGCAGAGACCCATCCGTAAAGACAGCTACGTATGGGAGATACTCATATAAAATGTTAGAAAATATCACATTAAAAACAGAAGCAGGAGCGCAGTCCCTTTTGTACTGCACTAAATATAAAATTACGCTGGGTCTTTGCAGTAGCCAGGGCGTCAGATGGCTAAAACACTGGATTTGGGGTTGTACTTTGTAACCTCCCAACAGTAAAAATGTGTATAACATTCACATTCAATGCAGCCTCCCAACAGAATACTACTCCGTAACCTCGCAATAATAACGTCACTAACCTCCCAATTAAAAATGTGACTGATATATAACCTTTGAATAATTAACTGACTGTGAATCTAAACGTAAATTTGAACATCAGCAGTGTTGCGTCATGGCCCTGAAAGATCATTCTGAATAAATTGAAAACTCTTACCTCAATGAAGTCGCCGGATAACGCGTATATATCTGCTCCAATAAGAAATTTTTCTGGCACAGCCCAGTGCAATGCTGGCCGCTAGATTTGTCATGTATAAAAAGAAACAACTGATTTTTCTTTACGATAATTGGGATGACCAGGCATTTCTGCGAGATTAGTAAGTTCTTTAAATTCAAATGAATGATTGTCAAAAAAGTTAATTTTATAAAAAAGATTATTATTGAAAGATTTTTACAAACATTTAGATGGCACTTGATATAACAATAATACAAATTTAGTTGTAACGAACTCCATATGCACGCGGCTGCTTTTACCTTATACTACATCCCTGAGTACCGCCATCGCTCCCCACGACCGGCCCCGCGAACTCTGTACACCGACTGCTTCAGCTACTACTTACTCCTACTGCTGGAGCTACAACTACTACTGCTGCCGCCACTACTCTCTGGTCTACGATTCTGTTATAGCTCACATATCGCAGGCAGCGCGTGAGCAATCCATCGAAACTACATCTGCTCGAGTGCGCTAGCAATAAATTCCTTATTCATGGACCTCTTACAACTTGATTCATGTGTAATGACTCCAGCAATCGCTGCACGTGGATCCGAAATGACCTTGAATATGACCGTATATGTTCATTTCGAACCATTTTTGTTGACTGTTTTTTACACCATGTAATACAAAATACATTTCTGAACAAATTGTGAGAATAGACTTACTCTTTCCAGTGTTTAAAAGTAAATACCACTTATTTTTGAAATGTCTGCATGCGTCTGAATAAACATGAAGCAAAATGAAAATAATAACAGCTAACCAAACAACAAAAACATGCCTTTACACTGGTTAACAAGGTGCATTTTCACGTTTTCCATTTTCAAAAACCAACGGTTGTCGTTGAGGATAGTTTTGGACCGGGGAGAAGCTCCTCTCCACATCACAGAACGTCACAGGAGTGTACTGGAAGGCGGACAGGTCACTAAAGGCCAGCTTTGGTTCATTGTCTTCAAACGTTGTGGCATCCCCAGAAAGACTGTCACTAATTTTGCGCACTGCAGAATATCCAGGACTCCAATGGAGAAGGATCTGCAATTCGTTGTTCGCTTTATAAGCCACATGACCAGGAGCTCGACCCAGCTCACTCTGCACAAGTTGCGCAATATCCAGGCCGTCACACAGTTGAGTGCCAGCAGCTTTCAATCACATGAAGACTTTTGATACCACTGAAAAGCTGTCGTTGATGTACGCCAAGTTTCCAGACAAGGTATCTGTAAAAACCTCTTTCGCAGTTTTGATGGCACTTGATTAATCGCTGTCAAGCTTTGGTTTAGTTGTTGCAGTAATACGTAGCAGCATTGAACCGAGACCCCTCCGAGTAAGACTAGGGTGAAGAGGGAGGAGTAGTGAATTCCTGCATCTATATCGAAACTTTCACATAGATTTTCATGCCATAGGAAATTAATTGGTCTTCATCGGGCTAACTGGGCACTTCTTCCGCAACTGGGATCCCTATTAGGTCGGATTGAGGGAGGACACAGAAGCAATTCAGAGGCGGGCTGCTAGATTTGTTACTGGTAGGTTTGATCATCAAGCGAGTGTTACGGAAATGCTTCAGGAACTCGGGTGGGAGTCTCTGGAGAAAAGGAGGCGTTCTTTTCGTGAATCGCTACTGAGGAAATGTAGAGAACCAGCATTTGAGGCTGACTGCAGTACAATTTTACTGCCACCAACTTATATTTCGCGGAAAGACCACAAAGATAAGATAAGAGAGATTAAGGCTCGTCCAGAGGCATATGGGCAGTCATCTTTCCCTCGTTCTGTTTGGGAGTGGAACAGGGAGAGAAGATGCTAGTTGTGGTACGAGGTACCCTCCGCCACGTACCGTATGGTGGATTGCGGAGTATATATGTAGATGTAGATGTAGAACTCTGTGTAACGCATGTGCCAGGCAAGTAACGTACACCATACTACGTTAGACAATTTGAAGTGTCTTGGCTGCGTTAGCCATGTAATAAGCACCATATGACGTTACCAGCAAAATGTTATCTCTATTCAGACCATCCAGCCCCGTAGCTTCATAGAGTTGTCAAACAAAGGAGCAGTTGTCAAGTTCTTTATTCTCTCGATAGCTTCACACGTTTTGAGGAACATCTGATTTAGTATGACTTATAATGACAGACGTTGGCCGAAATGTGACTTATTCCTAAAAAAATATCGTATGCAAAACAAAAATACATTTTTATACACTTCAATACATGGTTTCGTCCATGAATTGTTGTGAAATATACCCTCAAGTCCAGTAAAAAAATATGACTTGTAATTAAAATCCGAGCCCTGGTAGGGGCGACACAATACAAATTGTCTTTAGCCTTTTCACTGTATGTTGTATGCGATGGTCTCAATGAGAAGTAACGTTTCATACTTTCGCGATGTGACCTACACACTGTCCTATAACCAAGGGCACGCCCAGTCGTGGTGAGGCGAACTTGGACTGGCTCCAAGAAGAGCTGCCTGTAACGGGGAGGCAGGGAACTTGGCGAACGCAGTGCCCGTGAGCGGCGCCGCTTACGAAACTCGTCGACCGGTTAAAGTGACAGCGCGTCGCATATATTAGGAGTGCTCACCCGCCCAGTGGGATGGGCACTCAACGCCGGCCGTGGGAAACGTCGGAGCAGGTCGCAAACGCTGAGCGCGGCAGTGGGTTAGGCTGAAATATGGGAGGCGAGGAAGAGCGAGGTCGTTACAGGACCCAGGGCTCCAGATAGAGGGGTCCTGCATCCTCACACGTCGCCGCTACAAGGTTCTTTCTAAAAGTAAATAACGTGTCTTCCTCCACTCATTTTTATTCTAGACAAGCGAACCCGGCAATGCTTCGCAACTACTAAATGCCTCTAAGGGGAAAAAAAAGAAAAAGAAAGAAAAGAAAACATCGGTGGACGTGATTTAAGTGTGCTGACAAACAAATGATTATAATTCCAGGAACATTAGATGTTTTACTCAAGAGCTTCACAAACTGAGCAAGTCAGTAACATACTGATCCACCTCCGACGTTCGTGCAAGCAGTTACTCGGCTTGGCATTTATTAATAGAGTTGTTGGAAGGCCTCGTGGGGGACATCGTGCCAAATTCTGTGCAACTGGCGCGTTAGATCCCCAAAATCCCAAACTGGTGGAAGGACCCTGCCATAATGATCCAAACATCCTCAATTGGGAAAAGATCTTGCCAACGTAAGACAAGCAGGAGAAACTCTCGCCATATATGGGCAGGTGTTACCTTACTGAAATGTAAACCCAGGATGGCTTGCATTAAGGGCAACAAAATGGGGCGTAGAATATCGTCGACGTAGCGCTATCCTGTAAGGGTGCCGCAGATCGCATCCAAAGGGATCCTGCTATCAAATAGAACCCCAGACCATCAGTCCTGGTTGTCAGGCCCTATAGCGGGCGACTACCAGGTTGACATCCCATTGTTGTTCAGTGAGTATCCAGACACGTCTTCGTTGGTCATCGGGGCTCAGTTCGAAGCGGGATTTATCACTGAAGACAGTTGTACTCCAGTCAGTGCTGCCCACAGACGGCAAGGGTTTCTATTGGTTGTCTTCTTACTTGCCAGATCCTACCTTGGCCAGCATGGTCCCCAGATCTCTTTCCAGTTGAGAATGTTAGGACAATTATGGGCAGGGCCCTCCAACCAGCTCGGAATTTTGACGCTCTAAAGCACCAGTTGGACAGAATTCGACACGACATCTCTCAGGACGACGTCCAACATCTCTATCAATTAATTCCAAGCAGAATAACTGCCTGAATAAGAGACAGAAGTGGACCAATGCGTTATTTGCTTGCTCAGTTTGTGTAGCTAGTTCTCTTCAATAAATCGTCCTTTTTTCGAAAATTGTAATCAATTATTTAGGGATAATCATCCGGAAAAGAATCAGGAATTACATGTGGTCTTTAGATATCTAGGGAATGCATATGACAGAGGGCCACGACGGGAAACGCGGAGTTGTATGAAAAAGAAGCTAATACAGATGCATTTACGCCTCGTGCAAAATATCCACGAAGATGTAAGAACAAAGGTAAGAAGCAGTGTGAGCACGACAGATTGGATAGCAGTTCGTGTCGGCTTGCAGCAGGGTTTTGCACCCAGCCCCTATATCTTTAATCTTGTTATTGACGTCCTGTTAGAATGTATTGGGAGATCAGGCTCCATGATGTTTGTTCTTGGCAGAGGTTATTGTTATATACAGCATCATAAAAGACGGTGTGGAGCGCCCACTGAAGATAGTAGGCGAACACAGGAGAAGAAAGGGATTAAAATCAGCATAAGGAAGACAGTGTATTTATGCCGCTGAAAGGAGGGAGGTGACAATGATGATCAACAGGGAGAGCCTAGATGACAGAATCCTTCAAATAACCAGGTATAACTGCGGCTAGTTATTTAAATCTAGGTTCCGAGATAGATTACACAGTGCAAGCTGGTTTGTGGTATCGAAGAAAGATGTCTGGAGTCCTGTGTGTCAAAAATATGAACGTCAAAGCTAAGGAAAAGGGAAGTAACGCAAGCGGTAAGGCCAGCATTGTTGTGTGGAGCAGAGACGTCGATAACGACTAAGAACCAGTGCAATAGCGTACATGTAGCTGAGGAACCGAAAAAGTTGTTGAGGTGACCAAGAAAGTGCAAGGGGGAAAACTTCAGTGCTGTGGACATATCGTGAGAAAAGTCCAAAGTCATTTAGCAAGGAGAGTGATAGAGATGACATTGGAACGTTGCAGGGAAAGAGAAACGCCTAGAAAGAGATGGGCGCACTGCATTTGAGAGTACTAGGGAAAAATAACTGACAAAGGACCTCACGAAGGCTGAAGAAGAGTGTAGGCAACTTGTCAGAAACGTCGATCCTGTGAAAGGCGGGAAAGGACGTAAGAGACGAAGAAGGAGAAGAAGGGGAAAAACTATTTTTTACGTGATAGGTTTTCCAATTTAAACATCTATCGTAGCACTCCACGACCTATCCTATGCATTTTGCATACTCACTTGCCATCAAGTTGCTGAATGAGTCACTAACATCCTCTTTCAGTTCGTTGTTAGTTTCATAGTGCTTTCCGACCAAAAAATAATTCATGTTGGGAGAAAGATAATAATCACTTTGGTCTCAGTTAGGAGGATATTTCAAAAGTACCCACTTAAACTACCGATGCAAATCCTCCGTCAACGCAGCAGAACGCGGGCGAGCGTAACAGTGAAGAAGCACAAAGCCACTGGACAACATAGTCGTCGTCTTTTGTTTTGAATGGAACAGCATAGTCGGTGAAACGTCTGACAGTGGGCTGCAGCATTCATACGGTCTCCTCTGGCCGTAATGCCCTTTCAATTCCAGAACAATGTGGCGATAACTTTTTTGGCGCTCGAATCTGTTTGGCGTTTCTCGGTTTTCTTGGGGATTGTGAACGATTCTTTTCGCACTAGTAACAAAGTGGTTCAAAACTTCTTCACCATCCTTCTCGTACCGAGGGCGAAGAGAGAGTTGTAATGGGACACTCGTTTCGAACATAACCTTGTTTTCTGTAGAAGTAGTCGATACCAGGATTAATGTCGAATCTCTTATAGGTGAAAACATTATCTCGGCTGTTTCACTGAAAGAATTTCATTTGATTTTGTATCAAATGTATTATATTTCATAATTTGTTACAATCTGCATGTACAGTTAAAATTATTCTCCCTTTAGAAATATTTGAAATTACAAAATTTCTGGTATACGAGGGTGAGTCAAATGAAAACCTTAAATATTTTTTTAAATATTATTTACTGTGCAGAAGTGGTACAAAGCTGTATCACTTTTCAATATAATCTCCCCAACGCTCAATGTAAGTCCTCTAACGCTTACAAAGTGCATCAATTCCTTTAGAAAAAAAATCTTTTGGTAGTCCGCGCAACCACTCATGCACCGCGTGGCGTACCTCTTCATCAGAACGGAACTTCTTTCCTCCCATTGCGTCTTTGAGTGGTCCAAACATATGGAAATCACTTTGGTGATGAGGAATGGCGCCATTCCTTGCTCGCTCTCTTCGTTTCCAGTTGGTGGAAGTGAACCCAGGTTTCGTCCACAGTAACGATTCTTGCAGGGAAGTCATCACCTTCTCGTTCAAAGCGCCGAAGAAGTTCTTCACAAGCATCACCACGTCGTTCTCTCTTTTCAGGAGTCAGCTGCCGTAGCACCCATCTTGCAGACACTTTGTGAAACTGGAGCACATCATGCAGAATGTCATTTGCTGACCTATGACTAATCTGTAAACATGCTGCAATGCCATTCAGTGTCAGTCAGCGGTTTTCCTTCACTATGGCTTCAACTGCTGCAATGTTCTGTGGAGTCACAACTCGTTGTGCCTAACCTGGACGAGGAGCATCTTCCACTGAAGTCACACAATTTGCGAACTTTCTACTCCATTCGTAGACTTGCTGCTGTGGCAAACATGCACCACCGTACGGAACCTTCATTCGTCGATGAATTCCAATAGGTTTCACACCTTCACTATGAAAAAACCGAATAACAGAACGCTGTTCTTCCCTGGTGCAAGTCGCAAATGGGGCGGCCATCTTTATACTGATACTGCGACGGTATTTTTGCATCTGCACTATGCAGCCACCTACAGGCCATTCTGCACGCTGTTTGCAGCACGCCTACTAGCTTACGGGATAACGGCGCGAAATTTCGATTTGTTATTACAAATTTAAGGTATTCATTTGACTCACGCTCGTGCTTAAAATTCATATTATTAATTGAACACTCTAATGCCAATTATTAAATTTATTTCTGGATTCATTTATAAAATAATGTTATATCTTGGTGATGGTTCTTCTTTTGTCAAGAAAGTTTACACCTCTTCTGCTTTGTAAGCTGTTTAGAGTATTGTACCACAGAATGTGTCCACCGCTCATGGTCCAGTTCCGTTTCAGCCGCGCTCGCGAGTGGCCGCTGTTAACTGCTGCGCTGCACTTCAGTGTTTACATCGTTGTACTTGTGCTTCGCCGAGTGCCGTCCGTCCGTTAATCTCCGTGTTCGTCCCTGTTCCTTGTGATCTGATCGCTCTTTCTGTTCTTGCTGCTGCTACTTGGAATTTCGGTAACCGAAATTGCGTCCCTGGCTTAACCATGGCTAAAACTTCAGGAAGAATACTCTGGTATTTGGTTTTGACAAGGAATGCCGTCCTGTTCAGCCAACATCCCTATAAATAGATGACTGGATTACACAGGTAATTGGTCTCAATTCTGAAACAGTCCATATCTGGCAACTGGATAAGGAAAAATACTGTGTTTTTGTCAAGCTAATCAGTGCTGCGACTGTTGATGAAGTGTTACGAAAGTGTGGCTGTGTCCTCGCTTTAAACTGCAGTATTTCAACAGAGTCCACTGTGTAGAGATGGACGTTAAGACAAATATGGCGTCTCACATAACTGTTTGTGGGTATAAGGCACAAATTGTTTATACAGGTCAGGAAGCTACATGTCATATATGTAACGAAACCGGCCACTTAAGACAGGAATGTCCGCGGCGAACTGTTGTTCTTAAAAGTTATTTGATACAGCGTCAGAAGCTTATCTTAAATGATCTGCTACCAAAGAATAGCCCGGATCAACTGGCTGAGGATGTTGACGCAGGAGGCCAAGCTGATGTCTCCCTTCACGATAACAGTCAATTTCCACCGTTAACAACAAAGGGAAACCCTGTTACCACTACTCCTGAAACTGAAATGCAACCAAAAAAACTACCTCTGGAGACAACTGATAGTTGTTCAGGAGACGAGCTGTCCTGTCCAACTCCCTCACTTCGCAAGCAAAAACAGTGCGTTGAGGAGGCAGAGGAACCGGAAGGCAGAATGCGAATGGAAACTGATGAAAAAATGGTTCCAATGGCTCTGAGCACTATGGGACTCAACATCCATGCCGGTCCGGCACAAATTCTCATTTTACATCTACATCTACATGCACACTCCGCAAGCCACCTGACGATGTGTGGCGGAGGGTACCCTGAGTACCTCTATCGGTTCTCCCTTCTATTCCAGTCTCGTATTGTTCGTGGAAAGAAGGATTGTCGGTATGCTTCTGTGCGGGCTCTAATCTCTCTGATTTTATCCTCATGGTCTCTTCGCGAGATATACGTAGGAGGGAGCAATATACTGCTTCACTCTTCGGTGCAGGTATGTTCTCGAAACTTCAACAAAAGCCCGTACCGAGCTACTGAGCGTCTCTCCTGCAGAGTCTTCCACTGGATTTCGTCTATCATCTCCGTAACGCTTTCGCGATAACTAAATGATCCTGTAACGAAGCACGCTGCTCTCCGTTGGATCTTCTCTATCTCTTCTATCAACCCTATCTGGTACGGATCCCACACTGCTGAGCAGTATTCAAGCAGTGGGCGAACAAGCGCACTGTAACCTACTTCCTTTGCTTTCGGATTGCACTTCCTTAGGATTCTTCCAATGAATCTCAGTCTGGCATCTGCTTCACCGATGATCATTGCATTTTAAATCACTCCTAATACGTACTCCCAGATAATTTATGGAATTAACTGCTTCCAGTTGCTGACCTGCTATTTTGTAGCTAAATGATAAAGGATCTATCTTTCTATGTATTCGCAGCACATTACACTTGTCTACATTGAGATTCAATTGCCATTCCCTGCACCATGCGTCAATTCGCTGCAGATCCTCCTGCATTTCAGTACAATTTTCCATTGTTACAACCTCTCGATACACCACAGCATCATCTGCAAAAAGCCTCAGTGAACTTCCGATGTCATCCGCAAGGTCATTTATGTATATTGTGAATAGCAACGGTCCTACGACACTCCCCTACGGCACGCCTGAAATCACTCTTACTTCGGAAGATTTCTCTCCATTGAGAATGACATGCTGCGTTCTGTTATCTAGGAACTCTTCAATCCAATCACACAATTGGTCTGATAGTCCATATGCTCTTACTTTGTTCATTAAACGACTGTGGGGAACTGTATCGAACGCCTTGCGGAAGTCAAGAAACACGGCATCTACCTGTGAACCCGTGTCTATGACCCTCTGAGTCTCGTGGACGAATAGCGCGAGCTGGGTTTCACACTACCGACTCTTTCGAAATCCATGCTGATTCCTACAGAGTAGATTTCTAGTCTCCACAAAAGTCATTATACTCGAACGTAATACGTGTTCCAAAATTCTACAACTGATCGACGTTAGAGATATAGGTCTATAGTTCTGCACATCTGTTCGACGTCCCTTCTTGAAAACGGCGATGACCTGTGCCCTTTTCCAATCCTTTGGAACGCTACGGTCTTCTAGAGACCTACGGTTATTGTCGTCATTACCTCATAGAGCTCACGGTTGCCGATACATTTCATGCATATCTAATGAAAATGTTCGCACGTTCCACCATTGCAGGTGTTCGGCCGGGTGGCATACGGGAAGTCGGACAGGTTTGGGTGATCTTGCTGTGATGATGGCTCATCGTGGACTTGTTCACGGCCAGGTATCCATAGACGTTCGGCTACGAGTATCTGCGGTGGTTTGGTTTTTCGAAAAAAAAAAAAAAAATACTCACTGACAGCTCTCTGCTTGGTACGCACCTCCGTTACAGACGCCGCTTCGAAAGTTACGTATAGCGCCGCCACCTATCGGAACTTCATCAAACTATAGGGGCTGAAGCGAGAGTATTCCTCGATGTCCCACAAAAAATCCGCGTTTTTTTCGAATTGAACGACTTTCGTTTTCAGAAACAGATAAATATTTCCAAATGGAAGGCCATTCGCATCTGCTTCGAAACGATATCGCTCGTTGACTTCAGCCTGTAAATTCACTGACTTGATCTCGAAAAATATATTAGTACGACTTTTTGTATTTTTGAAACCTTTGCCTGGGAAACAAAACGTGATTTACTGTCACCTATATTTTGTTGCAACCAAGCGCTGCACTAGATTTCACCACCCTACTAAAGAGAAATACTACAATCAACATTAATTGAGAATTATTTCAGAAGTGAGCCGTGCGTGGCTCACGCTCGAGCCATCTCTTATTTTACATCCTGTTTTTTTCGTGTTGTCACCTCGTTATGTTAGTTTCAATTTCTGTTGTCACTGAGTTGCTGCTTTGTCTGCCCGTCAGCGCCAGCAGCAGCGCCTATCGATATAGCCCCCTCGTATTACCTTTGCTGCACTGCTATTACTTCCCGGTTGTCGTCTGTCGTGGAGTCAGTTGGAACGCGCCAGGAGGGCAGTTCGGACTTGCCAGTCGTGGAGTTGGAACGCGGCACTAGTTCAGTCGGGTTGGAGCAGCAGTGAGGCCCGCATGTCCATGGCTCGCCCGACTGTGACCGCCACAAATCACTTGAGCCAGGGACGGTCTTCGTGGCTCGTCGGCCGGTCGCCCTACTGTACGACGTGAATTGGCTCGCCGATCGCTTGTGGGTTGGCTATGTGTGTGTATCGACTCCTGATTTGTCTTCGTGATTGCACAGCCACTACTGAGTGTCGCTCAAGTCATCAAGAAAGCGTTCGTCAAACTGCGTGTGTAGTTGGTGTCATTTCCACTGATAACTTGTTTTAAATGTTATCAGCGTACTGGCAGTGAGTCGGTCGGTTCGAGGGGATCAGCAAGCAAGTCTCCGCGCAGCGCAGTCGGCCGGGCCCGCTGGCGGTCTATATGCAGTGTCGGTGCGTGTCGGGGCTGTTCCGAGTGCTATGAGGTTCGTGGCTCACCGACCCAGGACATGAACGTTGAGCGGTGGTTTAATTACCGAAGCCACGTCTGTTCACGTTGTGCCGTTGGTTGGTGGTTCGCTGTTGGCGGTATTCCTGGAAGCAACAGCGAGTCTTCGAGTTGGTGAAGATTTAGCCGCGCGTGCCGGTTAGAAATTCAAGTGCACCAGCGGAATTTTCGGCCTTGTGGCTGTTAGTGTTCCAGTTACCTGCCCTGGTCGCTGACGTAAATTCAGGCAGTGTCCTTTGCTCACCTGTTGTCGCTGTCCAACATCGTGTGTAGTTTTTGACAGCTTAATGTATTTTTGCTTGTGGGCGGCTATGGGTTGAATTGGGTTGGTTGGGAGAAGAGACCAGACTGCGAGGTATTCAGTCTCATCGGATTAGGGAAGGACCGGGAAGGAATTCGGCCGTGCCCTTTCAAAGGAACCATCCCGGCATTTGCCTAGAGCGATTTACGGAAATCACGGAAAACCTAAATCAAGATGGCCGGACGCGGGATTGAACCGTCGTCCTCCCGAATGCGAGTCCAGTGTGTGGGCGGCTATGTCTGTAACGTTTTCGCTTTGAAGTTCTCGTATACTGGTCGGTGGTTAGATAGTCGTCTCGTCGGTGGGTCCCTGACTGTCTCTTGGTTCTGTTGCCGGCGGATCGAGTATAGTTCGGCCGACTTCTTGTCTCACCTAAGCGAACGTTAAGATTTCAAGGGCAGACCGAGCCCCCTGGAAACTTCTGAGCGCCGTTGCCTATACTGCCTCCCTTGTTGAAGTTTAATTGTGTATTTTTAATGGCTCATAGCCCATAGTTGGAATTTGTATGGTTGTAATTGTGTTTTTAAAATCAAAGGCCTTCAGCCGTTTTGGGAAAAAAAATGGCTCTGAGCACTATGCGACTTAACTTCTGAGGCCATCAGTCGCCTAGAACATATAATTAATTAAACCTATTTAACCTAAGGACGTGACACACATCCATGCCCGAGACAGGATTCGAACCTGCAACCGCAGCGGTCGTTCGGCTCCAGACTGTAGCTTCTAGAACCGCACGGCCACTCGGGAAGGCGCCGTTTTGGAGTAGGGTTTCTTATTGTCATAAAGCTTGGGCTTTCTGCCTATTGAAACGTTATTGTAGTAATGTTGTTTTAAATTTATCGGTCTTCAGCTGCTTTTAATAAACTTAATCTATCTGATTAGTCAAGTCTTAAATCACTTGTCGTTATAGAAAAAAATTGCTCTGTGCACTATGGGACTTAATTTCTGAGGTCATCAGTCCCCTGGAACTTAGAATTACGTAAACCTAAGGACATCACAGACATCCATGCACGAGGCACGGTTCGAACCTGCGACCGTAGCGGTCGCGCGGATCCAGACTGTAGCGCCTAGAACCGCTATGTCACCTCGGGTCGGCTCCTTAAAGACTACTTAAAGTTAAAGCCTGGAGCCTTCTGTCTCAAAAAAAAATTTTTATAGCAGTTGTATTTAATTCATGGGCCTTCAGCCGTTTTAGAATTAAAGACGTTTTCTGTCGATATTCGAGCTTAGAAGTTGCGCTGTAATTTTTGGACAACTAAATAAAGTGTTATGTTTGGAGTGTAATTGACAGCCGCTCATTCTGTCCCCCTTCCACAATTACTACTACTTGTCCTGTCCTGCAGGTTTAGCAGGGCGTCTCAAAAAGCTGCCTACAAAGGGATGCCGCTGACAATCAGTGGTCGAGATACTGGTGTCAGTATACATTCCTGGCCACTAAAATTGCTACACCAAGAAGAAATGCAGATGATAAACGGGTATTCAATGGGCAAATATATTATACTAGAACTGACATGTGATTACATTTTCACGCAAATTGGGTGCATAGATCCTGACAAATCAGTACCCAGAACAACCACCTCTGGCCGTAATAACGGCCTTGATACGCCTGAGCATTGAGTCAAACAGAGCTTGGATGGCGTGTACAGGCACAACTGCCCATGCAGCTTCAACACGATACCACAGTTCATCAAGAGTAGTGACTGGTGTATTGTGACGAGCCAGTTGCTCGACCACCATTGACCAGACGTTTTCAATTGGTGAGAGA
Organism: Schistocerca serialis cubense; assembly: GCF_023864345.2. Classification (NCBI taxonomy): domain Eukaryota; kingdom Metazoa; phylum Arthropoda; class Insecta; order Orthoptera; family Acrididae; genus Schistocerca; species Schistocerca serialis. The sequence continues at coordinate 214,729,332 of NC_064639.1, read as the reverse complement.
TCTGTGCTGGCCCGGGCAGCAGTCGAACTTTTTCTGTATCCAGAAAGGCCTTTAGAGGACCTGCAACATGCGGTCGGGCATTATCATGCTGAAATGTAGGGTTTCGCAGGGATCGAATGAAGGGTTGAGCCACGGGTGGTAACACATCTGAAATGTAACGTCCACAGTTCAACGTGCCATTAATGCGAACAAGAGGTGACCGAGACGTGTAAACAATGGCACCCCATTCCATCACGCCGGGTGAAACGCCGGTATGGCGATGACGAATACACGCATCCAATGTGCGTTCACTGCGACGTCGCCAAACACGGATGCGACCATCATGATGCTGTAAACAGAACCTGGATTCATCCGAGAAAATGACGTTTTGCCACACGTGCACCGAGGTTCGTCGTTGAGTACACCATCGCAGGCGCTCCTGTCTGTGATGCAGTGTCAAGGGTAACCGCAGCCATGGTCTCCGAGCTGCTAGTCCATGCTGCTGCAAACATCGTCGAACTGTTCATGCAGATGGTTGTTGTCTTGTCCTTATCTGTTGACTCAGGGATCGAGACGTGACTGCACGATCCGTTACAGCCATGCGGATAAGATGCCTGTCATCTCGACTGCTAGTGAAACGAGGCCGCTGGGATCCAGCACGGCGTTCCGTATTACCCTCCTGAACCCACCGATTCCATATTCGGCTAACAGTCACTGGATCTCGATCAACGCAAGCAGCAATGTCGCGATACGTTAAATCGCAATCGCGATAGGCTAGAATCCGACCTTTATCGAAGTCGGAAACTTGATGGTACTCATTTCTCCTCCTTACACGAGGCACCACAATAACGTTTCACCAGGCAACGCCGGTTAACTGCTGTTTGTGTGTGAGAAATCGTTTGGAAACTTTCCTCATGTTAGCACGTTGTAGGTGTCTTACCGGCGCCAACCTTCTGTGAATGCTCTGAAAAGCTAATCACATTGCATATCACAGCATCTTCTTCCTGTCGGTTAAATTTCGCGTCTGTAGCCCGTCATCTTCGTGATGTAGCAATTTTGATGGCCAGTAGTGTAATAAAGTAATTAGTTGCCTTTATCATCTACGGTCAAAGCTGTGTTCTGCAGGAAATGAGTGACGTTCGGCATCCAGCAGGTTCCGGGAGGTCTGGTCACGTCCGTAAGCGTGTGGGGCAGTGATCTGGATGGTCCGTGGGGAAGCACGCGGCTATGGCTGCAGGGCTGTCCTCAGAGAGGCGTCAGCAGCAGCGAAGGCCGCGGCGGGCAACGACGCGAAGAGGCGTGAGTCAGCGCAGGCGCCGTTACCGCCCCCGCTCGCCGGCAGGTATCCGCCACGCCTACGCCGCTGCCTCCGCCTCCACGCCCTCGTCGCCTACTGCACCGAGGACGTGCTGCACGGTGCCGCCGCTAAATCAGCGCATCTCACGACAACGGCTCTTGTCAGAACCTGCTGTTACCGCCTAGAAGCACGTGTTCACTTGGGCGCACTGCACACGTGGCAACAGTCGCACTGTCCGCGTGTATTCCCCGCAGCTCTTGCAGTTCAAGTGCATGCATTGAGTCTACACCTACATTTACATCAATACTCTGCAAGCCACCTCCTGGTGTGTGGCGGAGAGTACTTCTGGTACCACTAACAGATCCCACCCGTCCCTGTTCCACTAGCGAATGGTGCGTGTGGGGAACGATAGTCGGAGGGCTTCTGTATTAGCACTAAAAAAAATGGTTCAAATGGCTCTGAGCACTATGGGACTCAACTGCTGAGGTCATTAGTCCCCTAGAACTTAGAACTAGTTAAAACTAACTAACCTAAGGACATCACAAACATCCATGCCCGAGGCAGGATTCGAACCTGCGACCGTAGCGGTCTTGCGGTTCCAGACTGCAGCGCCTTTAACCGCACGGCCACTTCGGCCGGCTATTAGCACTAATTTATCGAATTTTTTCATATTGTTCATTTCGCGAGATGTATGTGAAACGAAGTAATATGTTGTCCGACACTCTCTGGAGAGTACTCTCTCCAAATTTCAATAGCAAATCTCTCAGTGCCTCTCCTGTAGCGTCTGGCACTCGAGTTTGTTGAGCATCTCTGTAAAGCTCTGCGCCGACTAAACAACCCCTTGACGAAGTGTGCCGCTCTTCATTGGATCTTGCCAATCTCTTCTACCAGACATCCTTTGTTCGGACATGACCCTCAACAGCCAAGACTGAGGTCAAGAAAAAGCTTCCTACAGAAAACTATGACAATTCGTTCATCTCCCAGAACTCGCAGGAGGAGCTTTGGCGAGACTCCCTAGCTGAAGACAATCACAAACGGTGAAGGAGAAAACAGCCGAAGATTCACACCTGTCATAGCCGGCCGAAGTGGCCGCGCGGTTCTGGCGCTACAGTCTGGAACCGCGAGACCGCTACGGTCGCAGGTTCGAATCCTGCCTCGGGCATGGATGTGTGTGATGTCATTAGGTTAGTTAGGTTTAAGTAGTTCTAAGTTCTAGGGGACTAATGACCTCAGCAGTTGAGTCCCATAGTGCTCAGAGCCATTTGAACCATTTTCACACCTGTCATACGTGACCTGGAAGACTTTGAACAGACTGCGAGTTGGGGTGTCAAGGTACAAAGCCAACTTCAGGAAGTGGGGCTTCAGTAATGAGGAGGAAACTTGTCAATGTGGTGACGTACAGGACGAATAACATCTGCTAGTCTGCAGGAACCTACCGGCTGCATGCACTATCTGTGATCTTGCTGCAGCCTGTGAAACTGCTGTGATAACCGCCGAATACTGGGCCCGTCAAAAAGTATAATCATCTTGCTGCTTGTTTATCTGCTGCTTGTTTGTATATATTATTGAATCTGTGTCATAAATACTACTGTATACACTCCTGGAAATGGAAAAAAGAACACATTGACACCGGTGTGTCAGACCCACCATACTTGCTCCGGACACTGCGAGAGGGCTGTACAAGCAATGATCACACGCACGGCACAGCGGACACACCAGGAACCGCGGTGTTGGCCGTGGAATGGCGCTAGCTGCGCAGCATTTGTGCACCGCCGCCGTCAGTGTCAGCCAGTTTGCCGTGGCATACGGAGCTCCATCGCAGTCTAACACTGGTAGCATGCCGCGACAGCGTGGACGTGAACCGTATGTGCAGTTGACGGACTTTGAGCGAGGGCGTATAGTGGGCATGCGGGAGGCCGGGTGGACGTACCGCCAAATTGCTCAACACGTGGGGCGTGAGGTCTCCACAGTACATCGATGTTGTCGCCAGTGGTCGGCGGAAGGTGCACGTGCCCGTCGACCTGGGACCGGACCGCAGCGACGCACGGATGCACGCCAAGACCGTAGGATCCTACGCAGTGCCGTAGGGGACCGCACCGCCACTTCCCAGCAAATTAGGGACACTGTTGCTCCTGGGGTATCGGCGAGGACCATTCGCAACCGTCTCCATGAAGCTGGGCTACGGTCCCGCACACCGTTAGGCCGTCTTCCGCTCACGCCCCAACATCGTCCAGCCTGCCTCCAGTGGTGTCGCGACAGGCGTGAATGGAGGGACGAATGGAGACGTGTCGTCTTCAGCGATGAGAGTCGCTTCTGCTTTGGTGCCAATGATGGTCGTATGCGTGTTTGGCGCCGTGCAGGTGAGCGCCACAATCAGGACTGCATACGACCGAGGCACACAGGGCCAACACCCGGCATCATGGTGTGGGGAGCGATCTCCTACACTGGCCGTACACCACTGGTGATCGTCAAGGGGACACTGACTAGTGCACGGTACATCCAAACCGTCATCGAACCCATCGTTCTACCATTCCTAGACCGACAAGGGAACTTGCTGTTCCAACAGGACAATGCACGTCCGCATGTATCCCGTGCCACCCAACGTGCTCTAGAAGGTGTAAGTCAACTACCCTGGCCAGCAAGATCTCCGGATCTGTCCCCCATTGGGCATGTTTGGGACTGGATGAAGCGTCGTCTCACGCGGTCTGCACGTCCAGCACGAACGCTGGTCCAACTGAGGCGCCAGGTGGAAATGGCATGGCAAGCCGTTCCACAGGACTACATCCAGCATCTCTACGATCGTCTCCATGGGAGAATAGCAGCCTGCATTGCTGCGAAAGGTGGATATACACTGTACTAGTGCCGACATTGTGCATGCTCTGTTGCCTGTGTCTATGTGCCTGTGGTTCTGTCAGTGTGATCATGTGATGTATCTGACCCCAGGAATGTGTCAATAAAGTTTCCCCTTCCTGGGACAATGAATTCACGGTGTTCTTATTTCAATTTCCAGGAGTGTATATTTAATTTTGCAAATCTGTCATGTGAATCAATACTTATTAGTTTCTGTAATTATTTTATGTCCTCGACTCGAAAAACAAAAAATCAGTCCGACCTGTTAATGATCCCAGGTTAACCAACAATACTCAGAGGCGATCAAACGAACGTCAAGTAAGCCGCTTTCTTCATGAGTGAGATACATTTTCTTAAGATTTACCTATGAATCTCAATTTGGCGCCTGCTATTTCTGCTATTTGTTTTGTGTGCTCATTCCACTTAAGGTCACTCTGGGTAGCTAGTCGTAGACATTTAATGGTAGATTCAGCTTCCAGCAAAGTGTCATCATTAGTGTAGTTCTACAGTAGTTAATCTATTTTCCTATGTATGTGCAATATGTTACATTTATTTAAGAGGGTGAGTCAAATGAAAACCTTAAATTTTTTTTTAAATATTACTTACTGTGCAGAAGTGGTACAAAGCTGTATCACTTTTCAACATAATCTCCCCCACACTCAATGCAAATCCTCCAGCGCATACAAAGTGCATAAATTTCTTTAGAAAAAAATTCTTTTAGTAGTCCGCATAACCGTTCATGCACAGCGTGGCCTACCTCTTCATCAGAACGGAACTTCTTTCCTCATATCGCGTCTCTGAGTGGTCCAAAAATATCGAAATCACTTGGGGCAACACCTAGTGAGTACGGTGGATGAGGAAGACACTCAAAATGCGGGTCTATGATTGTTGCAATTGTTGTACGCGCAGTTGGGGCCTTGCATTGTCATGCTGCAAAAGGACACCTGCTGACAGCAATCCACGTCGCTTTGATTTGATTGCAGGTCGCAGATGATTTTTAGGAGCTCTGTGTATGATGCACTGGTGACAGTGGTCCCTCTAGGCATGTAATGCTCCAAAATGACACCTTTTTCGTCCCAAAAGAGAGTCAGCATAACCTTCCCTGCTGATGGTTCTGTTCGAAACTTATTTGGTTTTTGTGATGAGGAATGGCGACATTCCTTGATCACTCTATTCGTTTCCGGTTGGTGGAAGTGAACCCAGGTTTCGTCCACAGTAACGATTCTTGCAAGGAGGCCATCACCTTCTCGTTCAAAGCGCCGAAGAAGTTCTTCACAAGCATCAACACGTCGTTCCCTCATTTCAGGAGTCAGCTGCCGTGGCACCCATCTTGCAGACACTTCGTGAAACTGGAGCACATCTTGCACAATGTGGTGTGCTGACCCATGACTAATCTGTAAACTTGTTGCAATGTCATTCAGTGTCACTCGGCGGTTTTCCTTCACTATGGCTTCAACTGCTGCAGTGTTCTGTGGAGTCACAACTCGTTGTGCCCGACCTGGACGAGGAGCATCTTCCACTGAAATCACACTATTTACGAACCTCCTCGTCCATTCGTAGACTTGCTGCTGTGACAAACATGCATCACCGTACTGAACCTTTATTCGTTGATGAATTTCAATAGATTTCACACCTTCCCTACACAAAAATCGGATAACAGAACGCTGTTCTTCCCTGGTGCAAGTCGCAAGTGGGGCGGCCATCTTTATACTGATACTGCGACGCTATGTGTGCATCTGCACTATGCTGCCACCTATAGACCATTCTGCACGCTGTTTGTAGCACGCTTACCAACTTACAGGATAACGGCGTCAAATTTCTATTTGTTATTACAAATTTAACGTTTTCATTTGACTCACCCTCGTACCTTTAGCGTCCGCTGTCAGAGCTTGCACCATTCATCAGTCCTCTGAAAGTCATTTTTCAAATCGATACTGTCTTCTGGCGTTGCTACTTTCTTATAGAGAACCACATAATCCGCGAACATTCTTCAAGAGATGGAATGTATTTGCAGTTGCGAATATGAACCACCTCAGGCTGTATAATGGAATGAAGACAGTGAAAACTTGCGCCAAACTGGGACTCGAACCCAGATTTCACGTTTTAGGCGAGTGATCTCCTTAACTGCTTCGGTTATTCGAGCACAACCCTCGGCTAGACCGAATCTTCCATTTGTCGTCGTCCATGTGTAACACCTGTGCTCGTACATCCCATTAATGCTATTCCCGTACAGGGGAGACATTTTGTTTGTAATTCGTAGGTCTGTTATCTGCCGATAAATACAAAATCGTAGTGCCTTTGTTGTGAACATGTGCGATTCTACTTCTGCACAGCACCTGCACTGGAATTTCGTACTTCTTCCCAACATCGTCAATGCAGTTACGTAGACTTAAAGAGCTTCCGAAGCTTTCGACTAGATCAGTCATATACATCATTGTAAACAGAAACGGTCCTGTTACTCTTCCTTGGGGTACTCCTCTACATCTTTAGATTTTATTCCGTTAACAGCGAAGAGCGACATGATGGGTTCTATCTACAAGGAAGTCCCGAACCCAGTCGCAAATCTGCTCCCATGCTGGGTAAGATCATATATTTTTCACTAGATCGAACGAAGACCAATAGCTCAATTTATGACACTTAATTCACGTGAAAAACGCCAATGAACAATCATGAAACACGAAAACACTGGCGTAAACACTGAACGTTCACGGAGCAAACTTGAGGAGAGTGCGACCGCGGCGACAGCTTAAGCCAGACTATGGCCTATGAGCTGATGACGCGCTATCCCACACCAAACGTTTGCACTCCATGGATGCTGACGGTCCACCTCACGAAGCCAACGTAGGTTGTCAACTGACCAGTAATGCATGTTTCGGCGGTTTACCTGGACACAATAGGTAAATGTGGCTTCATCACTAAGCAAGATAGGTAGTACATCTGGAGTACAGCGTATATTCGAACCATGAACTTATGACGTAACAAGTCTAGGGCCAAACCCTTGGCTGCATCTAAACGTAACATGTTGTTCGGCAGTCGAGGTATAGATTCCGTTCGGCCAGTGCGACCAGGACGCGCTCACAACGGAAGACAGTAACTTAACGAGTCTTGAGAGAATCCCGAGGCTGTGCCTGCCGGTGTGGCCGAGCGGTTCTACGCGCTTTAGTCTGGAACCGCGTGAGCGCTACGATCGCAGGTTCGAATCCTGCCTCGGGCATGGATGTGTGTGATGTCCTTAGGTTAGTTAGGTTTAAGTAGTTCTAAGTTCTAGGGGACTGATGACCTCAGATGTTAAGTCCCACAGTGCAGAGCCATTTGAACCATTTTTGAATCCCAAGGCTGCAGTGGGACATAATACAGAGTCAATGGGGTTTGAATCCGAGTAAATATAAACAGAAATCTAGAACGTTGGAAATGGTTTCCGTTGAGTAGGCACTGAAAGGGCTTACGGACAATGAGCAAATTAGCGCAAGCGAGCGACAGAGTCTTGCCGCCTTGGCGTTTACAAGCGGACGCTTGTCATCAGCGCTGGACCGCCGGCAGTAGAGTCCGAAGTGACGAAACAATTTTTAAAAAAAAGGGGCGTATACGCCTGGCTAACGACAGACATAGCATACACTTTTAGTAACCTGAAATGAGTCCTCTAAGACATACTCAGTAAATGCAAGAACGTCAATCAACGGAATGCAGTACATCGTATAAAAATTAACAACGGCAATTTACAATCGAACCAATCATCACACCATAAATGCTTACACTTACTGAGTGATAAATAATTTTATGATGCACAACAAACCATGTGTCCGCTAATGGCATTGCACCGTAGGCATCAACAAAGAATATCATGTTGTTAAATGTTCTGTAATAATAAGTTTACATATCTAAACGTGTCGAACTAGACCGTTCTGCACACTTACACCGATAAAATCAAGCACTATATAGTTATTAGTGAATCAGCTTATTAACCTGTAATCAATATTATTAAATCAATGAAATCGCGCTAGAAGAGCAAATAGGTCGATGTTAATGGGACATATAATTAAAAATGATAAGAACGGGTGTCAGCAGACACGTCACGAAACAGCCTGTAGATTGGAATATGTATTTTACTGTAAAATCATTAGCGTAGGAATAGTGTCAATTTACATATATGTCAAGCTATTTAAAGAACAGCATAATTCGGTGGGGGTCTGCTCAAGCTGTCATTGACTGATGCATGATGATGATGATTACGGTGAAGGGGGTTTTCTTGAGAGGAGGATGGTGGGGAGTGGGCAGTAACTAACATTTATCGAGAACATTTTCTAATCATCTGCTACCTTCTTAACGGCAGAATACGGCTTTAGCTCAACGATGTTATTTGAGATGTTACATCCAATTATCATATCACGCTCCTCCGATAGGATGTTAGGCATTGAATGGGCAAATGCTAAAAATTCGACTGTGAGTTATTTGAGATGTTCATCCAATTTTCATATCACGATCCTCCGATTTTTTTTTTTTTGTTTTTTTTTTTTGTGATATGTTACATTACAGCATCACCGGTCTATTGCGGTCTAACTGTGTTGGTGAGGCAGTAAATTTCCACAGGGCAGTGACTGCATCACTGCAATTCACTTTGGAGGTGTGGCGGTGGGACTTGTAGTCCCGTACCACCCTCTGACGGTGACAGTACTACATGAGTCAGGCAGAAAAATGTAGCCTAACATGGGCAGGTATGATTGGAAAGTATTGGACGTAGAATGGGGGCTAGTCCCACCAAAGGATGCGTCCGTGGTGGGCCTGCCAGACCTATCGTTAGCCATGGTCGGTATCCGTTTCCTCTAGGATGGTTAGGGGAACCGGATGTCGATGCCAGCGGCGTCGGAAGTGTGGTCCCAACGTGGCGTAACCCATGGACAGTGTCCCGCAAGGCATCCACTTTCTCATAGAGCCGCCGCGCGTTGTTGCGTATGGTCGTCTTTAGGGGGACGATATCCGCTTCCTCGTGGAGAGTGACAATTCTCGTGAGTGGCGGGGCGTGCAGGCTCCACCTGAGCACCTTGTTCTGCAGGCGCTGCAATGTCCGCATCCTGGTGACACTAATCGTGGCCCATGCAACAGATCCATACATGAGGGCAGGCAGGATAACTGTTCGGTAAATGCGGAGCTTGGTATGCAGGTTAAGTTCCCTACTGCGAAAGAGCGGGTACAAAGCCTCTGGTTAGCTTTTGCCCCTTGTTGGTGACATACTCCGCATGACAGTGGAAGAGCAACTTGTGGTCCATCTGGACCCCGAGATAGGTGGTTGTCGGGGACCAGGGCACCTGCACACCTGCAATCGAGATATTGCGGCGGAGGACTGGACGCCGTTTCGTGAAGTAAACTGCCGTAGTTTTGGCGGCATTGAGAGCTATTTTGTTTGTCCGGCACCAGGTGATAGTGGCGTCCACCTGTCGCTGGAGGCGGTCGACGACGGCGTCAGTAATGCGGCCAGTGGTGTATAGCGCTGTGTCGTCAGCGTATTGTGCAAGGTGGCACTCGGGGATGACCGGCAAAACATTGACATAGATATTAAATAGGATGGGAGATAGCACCGATCCTTGCGGAGTGCCTGCCGACAACTGGCGAATGCCAGAACGCATACCCCGTTGAGCCACTAGGAAAGTCCTACCACGGAGGAACTCATCCACGATCTTGACATAAATATCCGGTATAGGGGTCTGTGTCAGCATCTTGTGTAAGAGGTTGTCTTGCCAGATCTTATCGTAGGCGTTTTGCAAGTCCAGAAAAACGGCAGCTGTCGACTTGGCAGTGTTGAAGCCTTTGCTGATGTGTTCAGTGATCCGTAGGACCTGAAGTTCAGCAGAGAGGTGCGAAGTGAATCCAAACTGTTCAGGACGGATCGTCCCAGCTGCTGCAAGAGGTTGGGAAAGTCGGTGAAGGATCACAGATTCAAGGACCTTCGCCATAGTGTTTAGGAGGCTGATGGGCCTGTTGTTGGTGGGGACTGTAGGGTCTTTGAACCTCTTGCGGATCGCAATCAGCTTGGCTTGTTTCCACTGAGGGGGGAAAAGGCCAGATGTGAGACAACAGTTTAAAATCTTGGTGAACAAGATGAGTGGTGTGCGGGGAAGGTGGCAAAGATGTTCATTTAAAATTCCGTTCAATCCAGGGGCCGACCGGCCACGTTTCCGTCGAAGGATGCGCTGAATTTCTGCCATGGACGTAAGAAGGGGAGCAGACTGGTGTGGGCGGTTGCGGAAAGCAGCAACAGCTGTCAGGACTTCATGTTCTTCCTGTAGTTCGTTCGAAGAAAGGTCCTGGACCAGAGGGCGGTTTTGGGCCTCGAACGCATCTGCCAGCGTTTCGACAATTTGCAGGGTATCATATGACAAGCCCGCTGCTGTGCGAATAGGATGGGCAGTCGCTGGCTTAGAACGCCGCAGGGTGCGAATGACAGCCCAGTCAGATTTTTGGTGGAGTAGGAAAGTGGACATCCTGTCCTTCCACTGTTCAGACCTCCATTCGGCGAGCCGGTGGCTGAATTCGCGTTGGAGGCGTCTCATTTGGCGTTTGTCCTGAGGGTCACGAAACTGCTTCCACCTCCGGCGGTAGCGGTTCTTTTGCACCTTCAGCTCTCGTAACAGAGGGGGCAAGTCGTCCAGGGGTGTTAAATTTCGAGGTGCAGTGGAGGTGGAGAGTTTCACTGCTTTCTGTATTTTGGCGGTAAGGTAATCCACAGCACGGACTATATTGGCCGGTGTTGTCAAATCGAGGTCGTGTCGAGTGGTGTTATTAAGAACCCTGGTAAACTTGTCCCAATTGGTGAGGGTCGCAGTGGAACGAGCATCAAATGAAAGGGCAGCATTGGTGAGGTGCAAGGGTACTGGCTCATTGTCAGAGGCCAGTTCGTGGATAACTTCCAGCGAAAACTGAGCAGTGATGTTTTTGAAGATGACCACATCCAGAACGTCTGGCTGGCAGTTAGTACGGACTGGGATATGAGTAGGTTCGTGGGGGCCATAGACTGATAGTGCTAAAGTATCCTCCAGGTCAAGGAGGAGCCGGCCTTTGGGGTTAGACACGCGACAATGCCAAGCTGGGTGCTTGGCATTGAGATCTGCCCCAATGATAAGCCTGTCAAAGGATGACAATGTGCGAAGGTCTGCTTCCAGCAGTGGCTTGTTTGGGCTCAAATACGCTGCTGCAAAGGTAATGGCACCAAGGCGTGTGGAGATGGTATCTGCTGTGGCCTCTATGTGTTCCATTGGCTGGAGAATCTCTTGGGTATGGACAAGAGCTTTGTTGAGGAATACAGCTGTGCCTCCACCACGGCGGTCGAGGCGGTCAGAGCGGTAACACACCATATTGCGAAGGCGGAAATCGTCTGCTGGTTTGAGGTGTGTTTCTGTGACCAGTAAAACATCCACACGATAGTCATGGAGGAAGGTGTTCAATTCCGTCTTCATACGTTTTATGCCATTGGCATTAAATATGCAAGTGACAAGATCCTGAGGGGGCTGGTGGTGGTGTGGAGATCCATTCGCCATTACAACAATATTTGACTAAGCCCCTCCACTAGGGCGATGACCTTGGAGAGCCCGTCCTCCGACTGACGGATTTTTTGTGCAGTGTCACGAATAACAGCCCGGATGTGGGGTTTCGTGAAAAAGGAGATGACCTGGAGGATTTCACGCATGTCCGCCCGAAAGGACGCATCAGTCTCCACCACTGGGGCAGGGTCCCGGGTGGTCTGCTTGCCCCTACGGCGCGCAGGAGCAGGTGTAGTAGTAGGCAGAGTGGGGGTAGGGGCAGAGGGCTGAGACAGAGCCACAGATGGACTGGAGGAAGCTGCAGCTGGCTCCTGTAGTTGGTGAGCAGTGGGAGCCGTCACGGAAGACAGACAATGAGGAGGAGACCGGGCTGCAGCAGCAAAGGATGTCGTGGGAGTCTGGTCAGGAAGGGGCACAAGAGCCACCGAACCATCTGGTGCCTGAGTGGCTGGTACCAGAGTGGCTGCTGAGGACAGTGCACCAGGCTGACCCCGCAAAACAGGGTAGTTGGTCATGTCCTATAGCGGTGCGGAGGTCGATTTGTTCTTGGTTTCTTTTTGGGTGGACGAGAAGACTTCAGTGCCTTCTGGTAAACAGGGCACCCCCTCCGGGATGCCATGTGGTGGGGATCGTGCGTCGTTCCCAAACATCTGGCACAGGTAGGTTTCTCCAAAGCAGGGAGTGTGCAGTTCTCCACTAAATGTGGGCCACACTTAACACACCGCAACGGCAGGGAGCAGTAATTCCCAGTATGTCGTAAACGTTGGCATTTGTGACAGATGGCTGGCCCGTTGCGGCCCTTGTACGATTCAATCCGGACTTTCGTGTACAGAAGATACCGGATTTGGTAAATCCGCTCTATGTCCTCCCTCCGGGAAAGGGAGACGACGTGGTTAGGGCAGGGGATCAATGCCCTGGTCTCAGGATTCCTCTTGCTATACTGGTGGACCAAAGGATCTTCGAAATCGAGTCGAAGCAGTTCCTCCTTGACCTCCTCTGCCGTAACCTCTGGTGGCAAGTCCTTGATGACGATTTTGGTGCGGCGATTACCCGACGTCTGGTGGGTAAAGTAAGGCATCGCCTTTGATTTTACGAAATCGAGAATGGTAAGATAATCGTCCCTACTGTCAAGCAGGTATTTCACATGATCTTTTTGGTAAACAGCTCTCAATTGGCCGACAATGAGCCGCTGGAGCTCAGTGTTCAGTTTCGTGTAATTAGTGACATTATATACCACAATGGGGGGTATCCTCTCTTTCTTCAGAGGGCTTGACGGGATCTCTTGAGAAGGAAGGTCGGGTGCATGAGTCATTTCCTGATATGACCACAGGACCATCCGGTGCGGCGTCCCCCGGCAGGGGGGTATCGGAGCACGATCCGCTGCCACCACAGCCCGCGTGGGCGGAGGGGCGTCTGGAGCGACGGCCAGAGGACTTTCCGACTGGGTCAGGGTGTCCAGAAGGCTCGCCACGGTGGCGGGACGGCGTAGAGGGAGGTGCAGGTACAGCCGGGTGGTGGTCAGACAGAGCCGATGTGTTCGCCGCCTCACTACGAGAAAGATCAATTACTAGGCGGTCAGGTGAATCGTCGGACGACGACGGCGACGCGGATGAACGGACCCTGACACGCGACGGTGGACAGTCTTCATGATGATCGGTTTCAGTGCCGGTGATGTCCACCGGCGATTTGTGGCGGTTGGCGCGATTCAAGCGATCCTTCGCCCGTTGCGGGGTGGACAGAGCATTAAGCGCGATGGGGTGCCGGGACGAACGCGGTTCTCCCGAAGGGCGGCGGTGCAATAGTCCGAGAGTCGCGAAGGCTGCTCCACAAGTTTCTCCAGAGTGGACGCGCGTCCGCCTCGCTGTCAAGTAAGAATATCCTCAGGGATCCAACCTGAAACACGATGATCCTCCGATAGGATGTTGGGCATTATATAGGCAAGTGCTAATAATTCAACTGTGAGAAATTTTGTAATTTCGCGTTGAATATGTATCATTACTTTTCCCTGTGATCTTTTAAAACATACGGCTAAGTTATTTACTTCTAGCAGAAGATGAATGGATCTGCAATTGTAGCAACGAAGAAGGAATTTAATGATACTGAAATCGGCCGAGGCAACCTCCCTATTTGTATCAGAAAAATATGTTCGTATTGGGATTCCACCGAAGAACAATATACAATGCAAAACTTCAGATTCAAGAAACACAATAAGACCGCTCTATATGTTTGCTGCTGATACTACTATTTATTTTTGAGCGGAGGCATACAACAGCTTTAAACTGTGTGCTTTTATATAAAGGCTTCTGCAGTCACTTTATAGCGGCGTTGTAATGTGCTCGTATACTCCAACAGTCGGGCTCGTAATGTTAGATCACCTTCTCCCGTCCACAGGCTAAACTGCAACTTCCTCGACACAACAGTATCTAAAATCACTACCATTGACTCCTGAAAATAAACAACAAAACAAACGTGTCAGTGCAATATTAGAGTTTTTCACAACTGCATTTATGAAAAGTTATTACAACATGGAGTCCACTACAACCTCTCTTCTCTCAGTCACGTGGCTCAACAGAAATCTTTTAGTTGGATTTACATACCGATCTAGTACTCTTTTGCCAATGATTCGTGGGATAATATTCAACGTATAAGTTTTGATACTTCCTGTCTTTGTCCATACAGTTGTACATTCAATGATGAGAAACAAATTAAAATTCGATAATACAATTTAAAAAGTCTTTCACCAAGCTTTCGTTAACACTCGTAGGAGATATCTCCAAGTCTCGTGAGCCCTACAGTTGATGCCCCTCTTCAGTTTTTATTTACTTTTTTGACAGGTCTAGTTTCGTAGGACCAAATTGAGGAGCAAATCACAAAGATCATGGAACGTTTCAGTGCATGAAATTACAACATAAAAGTAATAACAGATAAAACAAAATGTTTATGGATCCAAAAAAAGACAAGTCATAAGTTTATGTACATGCAGTCAATAATATAACATCGTAATCGGCTTAATTTTTCAAGAAACTACTCGACAGAACAGAAGGAGTTGCCCATGAGGAAACTATGTAATTTCGATTTCAAAGCGCGTGGATTACTGCTAAGATTTTTGAATTCTTGTGGTAGTTTATTGCAAATATTGCGGAATTGACCTGCAAATTCTAGTATCGTCACCGATGAACAACAGTCAGTATGGGTGCCTGAAAAAGGCTCCTACTGCAGAGAACCACACGCAGCAACGTTCGCTGAGCGGTCTTTGAGTAGACATTGTTTGTAGCCCGTTGGTTCATCTTGACGGTCAGGTGGTCAACAGTTGTAGGTATATGCGCCAGTACACATCTCTGTAGCCATCGCTCACCCCTTTATCTATGGTCCGTGGTGCGCCAAAGTTGCCTCGGCGTCGGTTTTCGATAGTACCATTTTGCCATGAACGGTATACTTTAACCACAGCGCTAAGTACGCAGTTAACAAACGTAGCCGTTTCGAAAATGCTTCCTTTCGGCCCGAAAGCCAATGATCATGCACTCTGAACGTCATATAAATCGGTCAGTTTCCGCTTTACGACAAACGACTGCATTGTTTCCCGCGTCCTTCCGACACTCTTTATGTACCATCCATTGCTAGAGCTTCCATCTGCCGGCTGTGAGTTTTTAATGCGCAGTGATCTTGGACATAGACGGTGGTCACATTAATGTGACTGTACCATGTAAAAACTCATTCCAAAAATACATTATCTTTGTTCTTGAAACAAAAAATTAGAAACGATGTCTTTTTCACTAATGCTAAGACGGATTTCACAGAATGGTAAAAAGTAAGCAAAATGCACAAAAGCTAGTTATCCTCAGGGCCACCACGGTAATATCCTGTAACGCCGATTCCATCTTATTAATTCCGAGAGAAGTGGTGTCCACAAATTTACTCAGGTATACAGTATCATGCTGAACTATTCAGTGATGACTGCACGATACGAGGTACCAAATTCTGGGGTTCATACAACGTAATCTTTCACTGACGGCACAGATTTAACTAGAAACTTCCCGGTTAATGGGCCGTAGTCGATCTATAAAATCTTCCTTCTAACGTTTCATCTCCAACTGCGGGAGACAGCTTCAGAGGTAAAGCGGCAAACCAAAAGCAGAATTCAAGAGAGCACTGAATATAGAGGCCATCACAGTCGATTACATGACGTAGCCTCCGAGACTAATGTCACCATTATCGATTGCTCTTACGGAGCGATGTTGATGGTTCAAATGGCCCTGAGCACTATGCGACTTAACTTCTGAGGTCGTCAGTCACCTAGAGCTTAGAACTAATTAAGCCTAACTAACCTAAGGACATCACGCACATCCATGCCGGAGGCAGGATTCTAACCTGCGACCGTAGCGGTCGCTCGGCTCCAGACTGTAGCGCCTAGAACCGCACGGCCACTCCGGCCGGCGGAGCGATGTTGACATCCAAATTTTGCATAATATAGTGTCTTCCTCTTTCCCATTAAAATTATTATGGTGTTTATAAATTTTAATAGCCTCTCTTATACGTGCTCACATGATAATACCGTGTTATTCTATTGGAAAAGTATCTGCTATACGAGAGACAGCTCCGCTCCCCGGAATCATGGTAAATAACGGCACAACGTCAAAACTTATAAGGATATCACCTGGGCCCACTAGCATGAATTGATACGAATTTTTAATATTACTGTCGACTCCAGCAAACAAGGTTACAGCAATGACGCAAGGTGTCTCGCTACCTCTTAGGTGGGAGACTGTACAGCACTGATGGGAGACCCTATACCACTCATCCATGTCAAAGGTATCAGTTTACTACAGAGACGGAGAATAATGACCAACTGCATTTTTTGCATGTGTCTGTTATCAAGCGAGGGGACGGGATGTTGGACCATAGGGTATATACACTGATCAACCAGAACATTATGACCAGACCACCTACCCAATAGCTGTTATGCCACCTTTGACAAGGATAACAGCAACGACGGGTCATGGCATGGAAGCATTGAGATCTTGGTAGGTTGCTGGACGGAAAGGGCACCACATATGCACACACAAGTCTCTTAATTAACGTAAATTTAGGGGAAGGGGTCGAAGAGCTATGACGCCACGTTTAGATCTTACACCAAATTCAGATCTGTCGAGTTGGGGGGGGGGGGGGGCAGCACATCTATTGCAATTCGCCGCTGCGTTCCTCTAACCACTCCATCACACTCCTGGCCTTGTGACATGGTACTCCTTGACCGCCATGATGCCTTGCGCGAGCTCCACTGGACCCATTGGCACAACTGGCATAATGGAGCCGCCTCCAGCTTGTCTCCGTCCAGTAGTACAGGTTCCAAGGAGCTGACCCTGGTCTTATCCTGGGAGACGACTGCCTGTCCATCTGCAGAATGAACAAGGTACCGGGATTCATCAGACCATGCAATTGCGCCAATGTCTA
Source organism: Schistocerca serialis cubense (assembly GCF_023864345.2). Lineage (NCBI taxonomy): Eukaryota > Metazoa > Arthropoda > Insecta > Orthoptera > Acrididae > Schistocerca > Schistocerca serialis. The sequence continues at coordinate 214,712,226 of NC_064639.1, read as the reverse complement.
GTGCCGATTGTCACATGGCCATTACAGTCGTAGTTGCTTATGTCGTGGTGTTAACATTGGCACAAGCATGGATCGTCGGCTGTGGGGGCCTATCGTTAGTAATGTTCGGTGCACAGTATCTTCAGACATACGTGTACTCTGTCCAACATTAAAGTCAGAGGTTAGTTCCGCCACAGTACGCCTTCCTTCCTGTTTTAACAGTCTACTCAGCTAACCCAGGAAGATATAAGGATGTCTCAGACCGGAAAAATACATACGGCATCCTTCGGCTACAACTGGTGTACATAAAATTCCTTGTACATGTAGGCTTGTTTATACTGGTACCACGAAAAGAAGCGTTAGCAGCTGTATGTTGGAACACAAGAGGAATTGCCACCTGAAGCATACGGATAAATCAGACATGCGTCCGCAGCTCGTGGTCTAGTGGCTAGCGTTGATGCCTCTGGATCACGGGATCCCGAGTTCGATTCCCGGTCGGGTTATGGATTTTCTCTCCCGGGGACTGGGCGTTTGTGTTGTCCCCATCATTTCGTCATCATCATCATCATCATTCGTGACAGTGACTAGATTGGACTGAGAAAAAATTTGGACTGTGTAAAAATTGGGACCTGGAACGTGCGCCGATGACCGCGCAGTTGAGCGCCCGACAGACGAAGCATCATCAAATCAGACATAGCGGAATATGTTCCCCAAGAGGGTGATCATGAAATAAATTTCAATGAGACAAGGGTATGGAGGTTTATAAACACCGAAGTAATTTTAACAGAAAAGGGTTACGTGTTAAATTAGATAAACTTCGGATGTTATATTGCACCATAAGAAGGATGGCCGATTGCTTTCAATCGAAAATGTTGGCATTACCAGAGCAATCTTGGAGCCGTCGTCAGGTGATGGATTACGGTGTCCCCTACACTGACTATATCGTCGGCGCTTCCTCGAGTTCTGGTTGCGGTTTGCTGCTTTACTTCTGAAAATGTCTACCGCAGTCGAAGATGAAACGTTAGGAGGAAGTTTAATACACCGACCATGGCTCCATTAGCCAGGAAGTTTCAAGTGAGTCTGTGGGACTGTTGTTTGTTACCTTTTAACCATTATTCTAAATAAATCAAGTGAGGTGGTGCAGTGGCCAGCACACTGAATTCCCATTCTGGAGAACGACGGTTCAAATCCCTGTCCTGCCATCCCTGATTTTCCGCAATTTCCCTAAATCGCTCCAGGCAAATTTCAGAATAGTTCCTTTGAAAGGTCGCTGTCCGTTTCCTTCCCCACCCTTCCGAAATTCGAGTTTGTGCTCCGTCTCTCATGACGCCGCTGTCGATGCGACGTTAAATTCTAATCTTCCTTCCTTTTTTGTTCATAATAATCCCAGACGTTTGCCATGGAATAACGATTGCGTGATTCTGCAGACCGGTCAAGAGGCTATAAGGTCCCCTATAGTTTGTCAAACCAATAACGCATACGTGACAGGTATGTGAACACGGGTATCGTCATCGTGGAAGACGGGAGTGTCCACAGCATTTTCATATTGAAGATGTAAATAAAAGAGCAACCCAGGGTCATGAGAATGTTAAAATAAATATCCTAATTCATGTTAACGGCAATCCACAAACATTGGTTTGCTGCAGAATTCTTGAGCACATCCTCAGATTGAATACAATAAATTACCGTGAGAAGGAAACTTTTTGTCCTCAAATCAACAAGGATTTAGAAATCATAGCGTATTTTTTATGGAATTTTATTTTACCGATCGCGTGATGATGATTCTCCAGCAGTGATTCTCCAGCAGAAGGAGGTTCTTACTCATTGGTATGAAGATGACCACAGTAGTAGTCGAAACCGGTCACCGTAATAAATTAATTGTGATCAAGACTGTTTTTGATAGTTAACATGATAATCGGTCACCACTGCAAGGCACCCAGCACTGAAATCCTGCGGTTTTCTTATGGGTGGCTGAGGAAACCATTTCAGATACATCGCCGCTCAGTAAAGATGCTAAAGGCCCTCAGGGCGTCAATGAAACCACCCATTTCCTTGGGGCTAGCCGGCCACTGTGGCCGAACGGTTTTAGGCGCTTCAGTCTGGAACCGCGCTGCTGCTACGGTCGTAGGTTCGAATCCTGCCTCGGGCATGGATGTGTGTGATGTACTTGGGTTAGTTAGGTTTAAGTAGTTCTAAGTCTAGGGGACTGATGACCTCAGATGTTACGTCCCATAGTGCTTAGGGCCATTTGAACCTTAGGGCGTTGACTCCCATATATTTCGCTTCGGAAACATCAGTTCGCAGTGCCATAAGCAGCATGACAGTAGCCCTACATAAGGGGTGTCGAACGGGTTGCCTACCGCAGGGCGTAGAGCAGCTGTGAAACACCATCAACTGATGGGTGTTGAACTCTCTCACAGATACATTTTAACGTGCTGAACAAAGGTGCGTGGGTGCTACCGACAGTATTGCCAACGTGGAATGTCTTAGAGGAGCCATTTACTGTTTTATTCACGCACATATGAAAGTTTACCCGCTATGATCATGCCACACGAGGGCGTGAAACGGGAACGCTGAAAAAGCATAAACATCATCTGCCGATTCGGATCACGTTCACATTTCGTCGAACGGATTTGAACGGTCCCTAGTAGTTCCCTACTTTATAGATGGCAAAAACAGCGACTGCACTACACTCCAAGGCGGTTAGATAACGTTCAGTAGGATATCAGTCCCACGATGTCTTTATGGTAGGGTTGTATCGTCTGCGGTGTGTCAGCAGTGTCTAACGTTGTCCAGTACGTCGCCCTGTTGCTCATTGCATTGCGAACTGTCGCTTTTGACCTCGAAGGGTCACTTCCCCAAGGAAAGTGGTGGTTTCATTGACGCACTTTATGGCACCTCCTGAGGAACTTTATAGTCAATTCTGAGCGAAGGTTTGTGTTTTCCTCTGCCACTCATAAGAACAAGTGATTTCAACGCTGAGTGTCGCTGTTCTGATCTCCATCACAGAGGCGTCAAAAGAAGGGGTGAAACGTGAGTAAGAGAGGGTGTGACGACATTGCCATCGTGTGAGATCTCTACGATGACACTGAGTCGACTCTTTGCTGTTTGAAGCGTCGCTGATTCCGAGGGTAATCTTGTTGGCGCCATATTTTTGTACTATTGCAGAGAAATGCTATTGACATGTTCGAGCCAAATTTAAAACTTACTCATCGCAGTGGGAAACAATTAAAGGTTTCGAAAACGTAATACTTGTTTGCGCACTGAACAACCAAGTTTATTCAAACTCTTTGACCTTCCGCGGTTCGATGTGACGCAGACTACGCTACCGGTGTCGAGAGGAGGTTTCAGTCACTCCATGCTATCTTTAGACCCCACCTCACTCTACTGCATAACCTATAACTTATGTAAAGTTTTGCTTTTTTTCTCAGTGGGTATTGTTGGTCTTAAGTATATTACTCGTCTTCTTACAATGTAGACCAGGTAAACTCGAAGGCTGGTCGCCCCTACCGTAGATGATCGTAAAAAAAGTGAGTATAAGAGCAAATTCAGCATGAAAGCTTTTTTTCCATAGCGGGTACCACAGCAATGAGTTTATTAAAAGAAGGTGGCATTTTCCACTTTTGCTGTATTAATTTTATTTGTTCACGATTTGTTTCAGCCTTCTAGGCCATTTTAAAGTGATTTTGTGGTTCTGAAATAGAAAACTATGTCTTCTATATTGAAATGTCAGCATCTTTAAAATTGGTGTTTTCTGAGATCTAAAGACGCTGACATTTCAATATGCAAGGCATAGTTTTCTATTTCAGAACCACAAAATAACTTTAAATTGGCCTAGAAGGCTGAAACAAGGCCTGACCAAATCAATACAGAAAAAAGTGGAAATGCCACCTTTCTTTTTAGTACGAAAGTGTTTTCTGTAGATGATGAGTTAGAGAAGCCCTTTCCCAATAGAGCTTAGGAGCTTTAAAGATTTAGGTAGATCTTTTAGAAATGTAAATCTAACAACAGATGCGTGTTGGACGAGGATCACCAGTTTAATTACACAGGCGGAAAGATAATCACTACGCCAAAAAGGACTTGTGCGACAAAACAGAAAGTTGGTAGGCATGTTTCTACATCTGAAAGATGATCTCTATTCAAATTTCATGCCAGATGCATAGGAGTGGTGTTGGCAGCACCACGGCAAAGATTCATATCAGGATTGCTTTAAATACCTGCTGTAATAGTCGTTAGCGCCAGTTACCTTTGAGACTGGACGTTCTGAGTTGATATTCGTCAGGCATGCCTAATAGGGATGTTTTCCAACTCGATAACGCTTGTCCAGATACCGCTGTTGTAACCCAACATGCACTACAGAGTATCGACATGTTGCCTTGATACATCATCGGACGATAACTCCAGCGTGATCCCCCATCCACAACCAGTCTTACCCTTGTCCCACTGAGGAGAAAATAAACTAATAACAATCACTATTAAATTTCCTTTAAAGTTTATTTCAGAGTTGTTGGATGGTGTCAGTTCGTAACCCGGCTGTAAATGTATTTCATTAACTTCCATTTATGACTTCGCAGTTAAAAGTTATAAGCCTTATTCGATTCAAAAACTCTAATTTATTATTCAACCAGCAAGTAGTAAAAAATAGAATAGAATACACTGGGTACTGAACCTGGGTGTTCCACATAATAGTCAGAAGTGCTGGCTGCTCATCTACAGAGAGGAACAAAAGCTGTTTTCACACATTTATTAATAAATGCTGTGGTGATGAAGCTCTCCAAACTAATGAATGTAGTTATTAATTCAGTATGGATAGCAAGTGGTTATCGGCGAAAGTTAAGCTGAGTGTAATAAATGCAGTGATGCATGCACAGCGACATGTTATGAACAGGTTTCAAACACCACTGAAAGAATGAAAACATAATCTTTCTGATCAGTTATCCAACACAGGAAGACAGAGGTGTCAGTCGAATGTGCGCATCAGTGTTGGTGCTGGTAATTCAGGGAAGATACAAGTGATCGTACAACAAGAATGGAATCACAACTGTCTCTGCTGCTGTACTTAAATATGCAACTGGAGTGCTCGATGAGAGAAGTAGAGTTTGTTTTGTCATTAGTCTCCTTGCCTGCAGATGTGACATAGGCAACGAGAGTGTCAACTGCCGGAAGCTGCTACAGTAACACTATACATTCCTTGAAATCTGCTGTGAACTCTTCTGCTCTGCCCAAGTCACAGTCGGCTGGTGTGGCCGTGCGGTTCTGGGCGCTTCAGTCTGGAACCGCGTGTCCGCTACGGTCGCAGGTTCGAATCCTGGCTCGGGCATGGATGTGTGTGATGTCCTTAGGTTAGTTAGGTTTAAATGGTTCTAAGTCTAGGGGACTGATGACCTCAGATGTTAAGTCCCATAGTGCTCGGAGCCAGTACAGGCAGCGACGAATAGGAACAACTGTTAGGCGTCCTGTTAAGGGAAGCCACAGCCCAGTATGGTCTCACACCTGTTGGTAGAGGCAACACTACCATTGAAGATTCAATACCTAACACTGACGGATTCTTATGTAAAGTAATCTATGCGATTCTGATGTTCTACTACATCAACAGAGAGATACAGTGGAGACCGGGTGAGGTTGTCGCGCTGGTTGGTCGTCACGAGTCTCCGTTCTCTGTAGACATCAGAACCAGAGTGAGCACGAGTCCAGTGTTACAGATTGCATACTTCACAAACTAAAGCGTCGCTGTTACGTCAGTGCATCAAGCTTCCATTGTTCCCGCTGTAGTTCCACAAATATGACGAGTCTGAGAACTGTGGTGCTGCAGTCGCCTCATACTCGTCGACTCGTACTCTCTTATGAAGCTTTCAGGAATGTAAGGCTAGCTAGTCGTGACTTGCTGTTAGTAGAGAAGATGAGAACACGATCTGGCCGCTGTAAAGTAGCACTGAGAAGGCTAATTAACCTATTGTTAGGACCAGATGGCCTTTAACAAAGTTGTATTTTGTGAGACTGTGGTGGGTGCCAGACGAAAATTAAGTGATGCAAAGTACACTACCGCATATGTGTTCCATTAGAGGAAGAGTTATACCTGCAACAAGTTTTTGACCGTCCACGCTTTAGACGGAAAACGGAAAACCATACAAATCTCGACTAACAGAAACAATATTGTTGTATTTTTGTTTATTCCCCTCCACAACGAGAAAGTATATGTACTGCATCAACCGAAAACTGGACACGCAGCAACGTCACTAGCACTGTATTGTATTGTATGGAACTGGGGACCTAGAAACGACGGAGAGGCTTCGTCCTCGCCGAAACCCTCAGTGGTACGCAACCCCACAACGGGCTACAGCAGTCCACTCACCCCAGCACCGCCCCACACAGAACCCAGGGTTATTCTGCGGTTTGCCCCCCCCCTCCCCCCCCCCCTCGAGGAACGTCTCACACCAGACGAATGTAGCCCCAACGTTTGCATGTTAGAGTAATTAGAGTAATTATGGTGTACGCGTACGTGGAAACAGTGTTTGCGCAGCAGTCACCGACGTAGTGTAACTGAGGCGGAATAAGGGGAACTAGCCCGCGTTCGCCGAAGCAGATGGAAAACCATCCATAGACTGGCCGGCACACCGGACCTCGACACTAATCCGACTGTCGGATTCGTACAGGGGACCGGCACGCCTTCCCGCCCGGAAAGCAGTGCGTTAGATCAAACGGCTAACAGGGCGGGCCAACTAAGAGAGTACTAAAGTGTTTTTTCAGGTATACCGTATCCGACTGAAGACACTCATTGTTGATTACATCCTCTTTATCTACTAAAGTATTACCCACTATTCCAGATACAATTCGCAACACATTTAAAGGATCTCTTTTTCGAAACCCTGTAATTGTCTCCCATTCTGACACAAAAATTTGAAATATGGCTCAACGGAGCCTACAACCTGTAACGTTACAGAAGCGTAGCGCTCTGCGATGTCATCTCGGGCTTGGCCACAAACAGCAAGGTGTCCACATGTTGTTGTTGTTATGGTCTTCAGTCCTGAGACTGGTTTGATGCAGCTCTCCATGCTACTCTATCCTGTGCAAGCTTCTTCATCTCCCAGTACCTACTGCAATCTACAACCTTCTGAATCTGCTTAGTGTATTCATCTCTTGGTCTCCCTCTACGATTTTTACCCTCCACGCTGCCCTCCAATGCTAAATTGGTGATCCCTTGATGCGTCAGAACATGTCCTACCAACCGATCCCGTCTTCTGGTCAAGTTGTGCCACAAACTTCTCTTCTCCCCAATCCTGTTCAATACTTCCTCATTAGTTATGTGATCTACCCATCTAATCTTCAGCATTCTTCTGTAGCACCACATTTCGAATGCTTCTATTCTCTTCTTGTCCAAACTATTTATCGTCCATGTTTCACTTCCATACATGGCTACACTCCATACAAATACTTTCAGAAATGATTTCCTGACACTTAAATCTATACTCGATGTTAACAAATTTCGCTTCTTCACAAACGCTTTCCTTTCCATTGCCAGTCTACATTTTATATCCTCTCTACTTCGACCATCATCAGTTATTTTGCTCCCCAAATAGCAAAACTCCTTTACTACTTTAAGTGTCTCATTTCCTAATCTAATTCCCTCAGCATCACCCGACTTAATTCGACTACATTCCATTATCCTCGTTTTGCTTTTGTTGATGTTCATCTTATATCCTCCTTTCAAGATACTGTCCATTCCATTCAACTGCTCTTCCAAGTCCTTTACTGTCTCTGACAGAATTACAATGTCATCGGCGAACCTCAAAGTTTTTATTTCTTCTCCATGGATTTTAATACCCACTCCGAATTTTTCTTTTGTTTCCTTTACTGCTTGCTCAATATACAGATTGAACAACATCGGGGAGAGGCTACAACCCTGTCTTACTCCCTTCCCAACCACTGCTCCCTTTCATGCCCCTCAACTCTTATAACTGCCATCTGGTTTCTGTACAAATTGTAAATAGCCTTTCGCTCCCTGTATTTTACCCCTGCCACCTTTAGAATTTGAAAGAGAGTATTCCAGTCAACATTGTCCAAAGCTTTCTCCAAGTCTACAAATGCTAGAAACGTAGGTTTGCCTTTCCTTAATCTTTCTTCTAAGAAAAGTCGTAAGGTCAGTATTGCCTCACGTGTTCCAGTGTTTCTACGGAACCCAAACTGATCTTCCCCGAGGTTGGCTTCTACTAGTTTTTCCATTCGTCTGTAAAGTATTCGTGTTAGTATTTTGCAGCTGTGACTTATTAAACTGATAGTTCGGTAATTTTCACATCTGCCAACACCTGCTTTCTTTGGGATTGGAATTATTATATTCTTATTGAAGTCTGAGGGTATTTCGCCTGTTTCATACATCTTGCTCACCAGATGGTAGAGTTTTGTCAGGACTGGCACTCCCAAGGCCGTCAGTAGTTCTAATGGAATGTTGTCTACTCCCGGGGCCTTGTTTCGACTCAGGTCTTTCAGTGCTCTGTCAAACTCTTCACGCAGTATCGTATCTCCCATTTCATCTTCATCTACATTCTCTTCCATTTCCATAATATTGTCCTCAAGCACATCGCCCTTGTATAGACCCTCTATATACTCCTTCCACCTTTCTGCTTTCCCTTCTTTGCTTAGAACTGGGTTTCCATCTGAGCTCTTGATATTCATACAAGTCGTTCTCTTATCTCCAAAGGTCTCTTTAATTTTCCTGTAGGCAGTATCTATCTTACCCCTAGTGAGATAAGCCTCTACATCCTTACATTTGTCCTCTAGCCTTCCCTGCTTAGCCATTTTGCACTTCCTGTCGATCTCATTTTTGAGACGTTTGTGTTCCTTTTTGCCTGCTTCATTTACTGCATTTTTATATTTTCTCCTTTCATCAATTAAATTCAATATTTCTTCTGTTACCCAAGGATTTCTACCAGCCCTCGTCTTTTTACCTACTTGATCCTCTGCTGCCTTCACTACTTCATCCCTCAAAGCTACCCATTCTTCTTCTACCGTATTTCTTTCTCCCATTCCTGTCAATTGTTCCCTTATGCTCTCCCTGAAACTCTGTACAACCTCTGGTTCTTTCAATTTATCCAGGTCCCATCTCCTTAAATTTCCACCTTTTTGCAGTTTCTTCAGTTTTAATCTACAGGTCATAACCAATAGATTGTGGTCAGAGTCCACATCTGCCCCTGGAAATGTCTTACAATTTAAAACCTGGTTCCTAAATCTCTGTCTTACCATTATATAATCTATCTGATACCTATTAGTATCTCTAGGGTTCTTCCATGTATACAACCTTCTTTCATGATTCTTAAACCAAGTGTTAGCTACGATTATGTTGTGCTCTGTGCAAAATTCTACCAGGCGGCTTCCTCTTTCATTTCTTAGCCCCAATCCATATTCACCGACTATGTTTCCTTTTCTCCCTTTTCCTACACTCCAATTCCAGTCACCCATGACTATTAAATTTTCGTCTCCCTTCACTATCTGAATAATTTCTTTTATTTCATCATACATTTCTTCAATTTCTTCGTCATCTGCAGAGCTAGTTGGCATATAAACTTGTACTACTGTAGTAGGTGTGGGCTTCGTATCTATCTTGGCCACAATAATGCGTTCACTATGCTGTTTGTAGTAGCTTACCCGCATTCCTATTTTCCTATTCATTATTAAACCTACTCCTGAATTACCCCTATTTGATTTTGTGTTTATAACCCTGTAGTCACCTGACCAGAAGTCTTGTTCCTCCTGCCACCGAACTTCACTAATTCCCACTATATCTAACTTCAACCTATCCATTTCCCTTTTTAAATTTTCTAACCTACCTACCCAATTAAGGGATCTGACATTCCACGCTCCGATCCGTAGAACGCCAGTTTTCTTTCTCCTGATAACGACATCCTCCTGAGTAGTCCCCGCCCGGAGATCCGAATAGGGGACTATTTTACCTCCGGAATATTTTACCCAAGAGGACGTCATCATCATTTAATCATACAGTAAAGCCGCATGCCCTCGGGAAAAATTACGGCTGTAGTTTCCCCTTGCTTTCAGCCGTTCGCAGTACCAGCACAGCAAGGCCGTTTTGGTTATTGTTACAAGGCCAGATCAGTCAATCATCCAGACTGTTGCCCTTGCAATTACTGAAAAGGCTGCTGCCCCTCTTCAGGAACCACACGTTTGTCTGGCCTCTCAACAGATACCCCTCCGTTGTGGTTGCACCTACGGTACGGCTATCTGTATCGCTGAGGCACGCAAGCCTCCCCACCAACGGCAAGGTCCATGGTTCATGGGGGGGGGGGGGGGGGGGGGGGGCACATCTCAAAAGTTCGTGCGTGCTGTAAGGTGGGTTACTGATTTCACTTTGGGACCCAATTCCGCCACAATTCTTCCCAGCACCACCGTGGACATCTCACACGAGAGGAAAAAGCAGAGCGCTATCCGAAGCAGCTTATGCATTTTCAGCCCTCCTGCTTCCAGGCATCCTATGACGTGATCATGAGAGTGGATGGGAGGCAAGGTGAGACATTGACACATGTGCGAATAAAACGTCAAAGGGTATTTCTAAGATCCGCCTGTTAGGCAACACCCTCGGTGGCATGCACCCACCTTCACTGAGAATTTTAAAAATCCATCTTTACTGAGAAATCCCATGAAGCAGTCCTAACCGCCTGCAGGAAGCCTAGCCCTCGACACCCCTCCGATCCTAGATGTCTGCTAGGGCCACTTCGTAGGTTGTCTCAGTAAGGGCACATTTTTAAAATTCTCAGTGAAGGTGGGCGGGTGACACATAGGGTGCTGCCGAACTGACAGGTCTTAGAGGAACACTTTGCCGTTTCATTCACACATGTATCGATGTTAACACTTCTGCTTCGCATTGGAAGGCTATTACGGGGTTTCTAAAACGTGATCCTTTTATTATGTTGCGCAGTGTAGTTCCAGGAAGTTTCCATGGGAAAGATTTAGAGGGTCAGTCGAGGTGTGATAGGGTGCTTATGTGTTCGTCAAACCAGGAACGTATGCGTGCAGTCCTGTAAACACACATGTCGTCATCTTGGAAGTCGGAAGTGACCACAGCGCGACAGTCATAAAGATATAGACGAAAGGGCAATACGTAAGCACCGAAAATGTTGAAATTAAGATCCTGCTTCGTGTTAACTTCGATGAGTGTGCCCAAGTTACGGCAAGGAAAACAGCCGCAAAACACCACAGAACCAAGAGTACCCTGAACTACATCCACTACACACTGCGTGTTAAGTGCGTCACTGGGCCGCCAGTTGTATCGACGGCTTACACAATTAGAAAAAGAGGCAAAATAGAGACTCGTCCGACCACACTGGTTTTCACGTCAGCTGCTGTTTACTTTCTGTGCTGTTTGGCCCATTGAAAATGTGCAGATATACAGTATATGCAGCTGTGCACAATGGCATTTTTCCTCTAAACGTCCATTCCATGCAGTTCCCTTTACAGTATTCAGTCTGAAACTGGTTGACGTGTACCACTTACATTCGCTGACAGCAATAACTAATGTTGAATTTTTGATGTAGAAAACGGCGAAAGTTGCGAAATTCAGTTGCTTTTTATTTAACTGATGACCGGTTTCGGCAATCTCAAATCATCTAAATATCAAAAAAATGGCGTACTCCGTGATAGGACGCAAACCATGTTAACATTGTACATACTTGTTCCTAAGTGAAGTTTTTCAGCGACCACTGACTGAACAAACATACTGATTCTCACTTTCCATTTGCTAATCGAAACACTTTTTTAACTTTATTTCGCAAACTTTATCACTGAACAACCTATACAAACCCATTTTCCAGTACATAACTGATCCCAAAGATGAGAACCAAACAAAAATAAACAAGTCAAGTTTATAAAATAACGATTCTTCACTTACACTGTAAAAGTTGTCTCTGCCGGCAATTTCGACAAAATAACATAAGAGTGGGGACTCTATCAGGAGTTGAGTGCATCACCACCACCACCCCAGTATTAATAACAAAAGAAGGGTCACCATTGGTCGTTGAAGTAGAAATCTTTATTTCTGTTGCAAGTCGATTTCAATCACTGCGTGACCACCATCAATGCTAGTATTAAAACCCTGTGGACTCAAAAACACAAGCTGTAAAACTGCAATATCTGCACATATCAATGAAGAGTACTAGTCAGACGGCAGATGTGGCCGAGCGGTTCTAGGCGCTTCAGTCTGGAACCGTGCGACTGCTACGGTCGCAGGTTCGAATCCTCCCTCGGGAATGGATGTTTGTTATGTCCTTAGGTTAGTTAGGTTTAAGTAGTTCTACGTTCTATGGGACTGATGACCTCAGATGTTAAGTCCCATAGTGCTCAGAACCTTTTGAACAATTTAGCACTTGTCAAACCGAGGGTACATATGCAATGCAGATTGCCCTAGGCTCAGAGAACATCAGAGAACGGCAGAGATGTTGGACGTTGAAGAAGCCAGATTCATCTTTCACCGAACATCGCGTACATCAAAACTACAAATGCGTCGTAGATATCTAAGTGCTACAGGCAGGTGGGAAGGGTATAAAGTACACTCAGTCAGAAACTTTAGAAATTAAGAGACAGATGTGTGTTTCCCCACGTTTATTATTGAATGAGCAATTTCAGTTCAACTACTCGCTCCTTTTGGACAATATTGCAACCCATACATAGAAGAAAAACCTTAGTGGCTTCAGTCACATAACAACATTCCATTCCTATCCGTAGCTTTGCCTCAGTTTGTGCATTCTTACTTATTGTAAATCCTGTGTTAACGACTTTTGTAAATCCATATGTAATTTCGTCAAAATTGTCAACAAACTTTTACAGCGTATGTCAAGAACTGATCTTTTAAAGAATTGACCTGTTTATCTTTGGTTGATTCTCATCTCTGGGATCAGTTACGTATTGGAAAATGGGCTTATAACCCGAAACCTTGGTAGTACAGTAATGACAGAGTTTGTGAAATAAAGGTAAAAAAGTGTTTGGTTTAGTTAATACAATATACAACGCTCCACCGAGAGCCCACAACTATCAACAATATTTGTCTCTATTTTTCGTGGTCCTTTTTTCACAGAGATTCCCATTTGCAAGACGTGATACTAGTCTCCAGCCCCTGTAAGTTAGGCTATTCTTACCGCCATTATTCTAGCGCCGTGTTACAACGTTCCGAGTGCTAAACCATTCTTTGTAGACTCGTTCGATAGTCCACTCTGACACGGCGATAAGTCGGGCAACTTCATGCACAGTGTGGCCGTGAACACATCCAGTCACTCCAGCCCCTATCTGTCACGTCTCTACGTCGATCTGTCTTACTGCAACGACTCCATACAGCCGACTGACATGCACACACCAGTTCACAGCAAAGACTCCACCAGTTGTAGACAGTTCACACGACCCCCTGGTACCAGCAATACAACGTATAGCGCTTCAAGGCGACCACTGTACTTTTTAAAGGGGTGATTAATATTTTGTCTGTTAGGGTTACAGTTCTGTGAATCGGCAGAAGGACGCATGGCGCTCCACGGATAGCAGCTTGTGCGGACAATCCGCTAGGTGACCCTGACGGAGAGCGGCCGCATGGCGTGGGAACGCAACTGTGGGCGTGTACTTGCAGGGGTCAGGTCGTACGGCTTCGTAAAGAAAAGAGTTCCCCGTGTATTACGGACTCCTTCAGCGGCGGGTCCCGAAATGACTCACTTTCTGCTAGCGCGTAACACGTACGTTGGAAATTCTCGTCCAGCGAGCCGTTCCCTATTTGAGAAGTCGTATCCTGTTGGGGAGCCCTGTAAGAAATATCTGAAAATTGCCTGTGTATTTTGCCTTCTTTATGGCTCTGTACACGCTTGGCCGTGTAGTTACGGTCGCATAATATTTGGGAGTGACCATATACAGCCGACTAACACGTACTCACCGGTTCACAGTAAAGACTCCGCCGGTTGTAGACGGTTCATATCTGACTTTCGGAAAAGCATCATCCACACTATTCTGAAGACGGCAAGAGCTGACAAGTGCGAGATTTATCGCACAATCGGCTTAACAGCTCAGGCATCCAAGTTGCTTACGACAATAATATACAGAATAATTGAAAAGAAAATTGAGGATGCGCTAGATGCCGATCAGTTTGGCTTTAGGAAAGGTGATGGCACGAGAGAAGCAATTCTGACGTTGCGGTTAATAATGGAAGCAAGAATAAAGAAAAATAAAGATACGTACACAGGACTAGTCGGCCTGGGAAAAGTATTCGACAGTGTGAAATGGTGCAAGATGATCGAAATTCTGAAAAATGTAGGGGTAAGCTATGGGGAGAGATGGGTCGTATACAATAAGTACAACAGCCAAGAGGGAAAAATAAGAGTGGACGACCAAGAAGGAAGTGCTCGTATTAAAAAGGGTGTAAGACAAGGATGTAGCCTTTCGCGCCTATTGCTCAATCTCTACATCGAAGAAGCAATGATGGAAATAAAAGAAAGGTTCAGGAGTGGAATTAAAATTCATGGTGAAAGGATATCAATGATACGATTCGCTGATGACATTGCTATCCTGAGTGAAAGTGAAGAAGAATTACATGATCTGTTGAATGGAATGAAAAGTCTAATGAGTACAGAGTATGGATTGAGAGTAAATCGAAGAAAGAGGAAGGAAATGAGAAGTAGTAGAAAAGAACAGTGAGAAACTTAACATCAGCATTGATGGTCACTAAGTAGATGAAGTTAAGGAATTTTGCTACCTAGGCAGTAAAATAAAGAAGTCTACTAGTATCAAACATAGACCTTAATCTGAGGAAGAAATTTCTGAGAACGTACGTTTGGAGTACAGCATTGTAAGGTAGTGAAACATGGACTGTGGGAAAACCGAGACAGAAGAGAATCGAAGCATTTGAGATGTGGTGATACAGACGAATGTCGAAAATTTGGTAAGGTAAGGAATGAGGAGGTTCTGCGCAGAATCGGAGAGGAAAGGAGCATATGGAAAACACCGATAAGGAGAAGGGACAGAGTGATAGGACATCTGTTATGAAATGAGGGATGACTTCCATGGTACTAGAGGGAGCAGTAGAGGGCAAAAACTGTAGAGGGAGACAGAGATTGGAATACGTCCAGCAAATAACTGAGGACGTAGGTTGCAAGTGCTTCTGAGGTGAAGAGGTTAGCACAGGAGAGGAACTCGTGGCGGGCCACATCAAACCAGTCAGAAGGCTGATGACAAAAAAAAAAAAAAAATACTTGGCAACACACCATTGCTGTAATCATTTCTCGAGAACGTTGCCAAGCTTGGTCAAAGTGTTATCACGCTTTTCGTTATCTTATCAAAAAAAATGTTCAAATGTGCGTGAAATCTTATGGGACTTAACTGCTAAGGTTATCAGTCCCCAAGCTTACACACTACTTAACCTAAATTATCCTAAGGACAAACACACACACCCATTCCCGAAGGAGGACTCGAACCTCCGCCGGGGTTATCTTATCATACGCAACAAAGCAGACCTAAGAAGCAAAGAGAACAGATGAACAAGATAAACAGTGCGCTGCTAATGAAGTACACTTAAAAAAAGCGATCACTACGAAGGGTCACGGTCTGAGGCACCTTGCCACGGTTCGTGCGGCTTCTCCCGTCGGTGGTTCGAGTTCTCCCTCAGGCATGGGTATGTGTGTTGCCCTTATCGTCAGTTAGATGAAGTAGTGTGTAAGCCTAGGGACCGATGACCTCATCAGGTTGGTCCCATAGGAACTTACCACCACCTACCATCACGAAGGAATTATGCAAATTGGTCACAAACTGATATTCATACAGGTTTCGACGGAAAATTCAAAACTGTAAACTTTGGCAGCCGATGGATGAATGCGTGACGCTGCAACGCAGTTTAACCGCGCAGCTGGTAAGCATAGCAAACGGAGGACATGTCGATATCAGGGTATAAAGTCTTTGCTAATTTCATTCCATGTGCCTTGCAGGCAGAGGTGTGAACAGTATACGCAGATGTCAGCATTTGAGAGAGGATATGTAGCTGTGCTCAAAGAGGGAAGGATGTCACTTTTCGACGATGCTGGGAGGAATGGATGAAGCATGACCGGACACAGCGTCAAGAAGGACGCGGTCGACATAGAGAGACGTCAGAACGTGAGGACCGAACGATCATCAGAGAAGACGTGTTTGGAGACGCCCTGGACAGCGTTGGGATACCACCTGACTGCCGCACGGCGTGCGGCCAGACAACATGGAGTGATGATCTCGTGTGCTGTTTCTTTCAGACCAGGGTCCATTTGGTTGTCATCCGCGACAGCCTTACAGGACAGCGGTACGTCGACGATGTTCTAGGCCCCGTTTTTCTGCCCTTCATGGAAAGCCATCCTGGGCTTACATTTCAGCTTGTCTTCGCGCTTGACAAACCCTGCCTTGGCCAACAAGGTCGCCGGATCTCTCCCCAATAGAGAACGTTTGGAGTATAATGAGAAGAGATCTCCAATCAGCTCAGGACTTTAACTATCTAACACGCTAATTGGACAGAATTTGTCACGATATCCCTTTGGAGGACGAACAAGAACAATGAGAAGCAATACCAAGCCGAATAACCGCATAAGGGCCAGAAGTGGGCCAGTGCATTACTGCCTTGCTCATTTTGTGAAGCTCTTCTCTTAGAAAAATAATATCAAATGCATCGATTCTCTTCTGTTCCAGTTTTACCACAGTCCATGTTTCACTACCTTACAATACTGTCCTTCGGACATACATTCTCACAAATTTCTTCCTCAGATTTAGGCCTGTGTTTGACACAAATATACTTGACCAGGAATGCCCTTTTTGCCAGTGTTAGTCTGCTTTTGATGTCCTCCTTTCACCGTCCGTCATTGGTTATTTTGCTGCCTGTGTAGTGAAACTCCTTAATTTCATCTACTTGGTGACCGTCAATCCTGATGTTAAGTCACCCGCTGTTCATATTTCTGCTACTTCTCATCACTTTCGTCTTTTTTCGTTCTTCCCTCAGTCTGCGTTCTGTGCTGCTTAGATTGTTCATCCAATTCAGCAGATCATGTTATTCTTCCTCACTTTCACTCAGGATAGCAATGTCATCAGCTAAACGGATCATTGATATCCACTCCTGAACCTTTGTTTTATTTCCATTATTGCTTTTTCGATGTACAGTTGAACAGTAGAGGCGAAAGACTACATCCCTGTCCTACCCCCTTTTTAATCCGAGCACTGCGTTCTTGGTAGTCTACTCCTATTATTTCCTCTTGGCTCTTGTGTATATTGTGTATTACCCGTCTCCCCCTTAGCCTACCCTACTTTTTCTTAGAATTTCGAACATCGTCTGATCGACATTAAGCACAACTCAGTTTTCTTTTCCATTCTTCTGTATATAATTCTTGTCACCAACTTGGATGCATGAGCCGTTAAGCTAATTGTGCGGTAACTCTTGCACTTGTCAGCTCTTCGGAACTGTGTGGATGATATTTTTCCGAAAGTCAGATGGTATGCCGCCAGGATCATAGATTCTACACACCAACGTGAATAGTCGTTTTATTGGCACTTCCCCAAATGTTTTTAGAAATTCTGATGGAATGTTATCTATCCCTTCTGCCTTATTTGATCTTAGGTCCTCCAAAGCTCTTTTAAATTCTGATCCTAATACTTGATCCTCTACCTCTTCTAAATCGACACCTGTTTCTTCTTCTAGCACATCAGTGAATCTTCCCCGTCATAGAGGCTTTCAATGTATTCCTTCTACCTATCTGCTCTCTCTCCTCTGCATGTAAGAGTGGAATTCCCGTTGCACTCCTAATGTAACCACCCATGCTTTCAGTTTCACCGAAGATTGTTTTCAAAACTGGCTCTGAGCACTATGGGACTTAACTTCTGAGGTCATCAGTCCCCTAGAACTTAGAACTACATAAACCTAACTAACCTAAGGACATGACACACATCCATGCCCGAGGCGGGATTCGAACCTGCGACCGTAGCGCCTAGAACCGCTCGGCCACCCCGGCCGGTTGTTTTCACTTTCCTATATGCTGAGTCAGTCCTTCCGACAAACATATCTTTTTCAACTTCTTCACATTTTTCATCCAGCCATTTCGTCTTAGCTTCCCTGCACTTCGTATTTATTTCACTCCTCAGCGACTTGTATTTCTGTATTCCTGAATGTCCACATGTTTGTTGCTCCCTCTTTCATCAATCAACTAAAGTGATTTCTTCTGTTACCCATGGTCTCTTCGCATTTATCTTCTTTGTACCTATGTTTTTGTTTCTGACTTCTGTGATTCCCCTGTTTAAAGATTTCCACTCCTCTTCAACAGTACTGCCTATGAGCTATTCCTTATTGTTGTATCTACAGCCTTAGAGAATTTCAAGCGTATCTCGTCATTCCTTAATACTTCTGAATCCAACTTCTTTATGTTTTGATTTTTCCTGACTAATCTCTTAAACTTTAGCCTACTATTCATCACTATAAAATTTCAGTCTGAGTCTATATCTGCTTCTGGGTACGCCGTATAATCCAGTATCTGATTTCGGAATCTCTGTCTGACCTAGATGTAATCTAACTGAAACCTATCCGTATCGCCCGACCTTTTCCACGTATATCTCCTCCTCTTGTGATTCTTGAACAGAGTACTCCCTATTATTGGCAGAAATTTGTTACAGAACTCGATTAGGCTTTCTCCTCTCTCATTCCTTACCCCAAGCCCATATTATCCTGTAACCTTTTCTTCTGCTCCTTCTGCTATAACTGCATTCCAGCCCCCATGACAATTAGATTTTTATCTTTTCATATGTACTGCATTACCCTTTCAACATCCTCATATAATTTCTCTATGTCTTGCAATGTCGGCATCTATCTTGAACTATCGTTTTCCCTTTTGGTTTGCTGTCTGTTCTGAAAAGAACAACACTATCATTGAACTATTCACTATTGCAATTCATAACGAATCCTACTCCTATTCTACCATTTTCTACTGCTGTTGATATTACCCTATACTCTTGTAACCGGAAAGCCTTGTCTTCTGTCCATTTCACTTCACTGACCCCTACTACATCTAGACTGAGCCTTTGCATTTCCCTTTTCAAATTTTCTAGCTTCTCTACCACTTTCAGGCTTCTGACATTCCACGCCCCGACTCGTAGAACATTATCCTTTCGTTAGTTATTCAATCTTTTCCTCATGGTTACTTACTGTTTGGTAGTCACACGCCGAAGATCCGAATGGGGGATCATTACGGAATCTTTTGCTTTTTCAATTAGAAGCCACATGTCCTGTGGATACAGGTTATGTGTCTTTAACGCAGTGGTTTCCATCGCATTCTGCATCCTCATGCCGTTGATCACTGCGGATTTTTCCTCCTAAGGGACAGTTTCCCAACTCATGGAGAAGAAAGTGTCCTGAACCTCTATTCGCTCCTCCTCCCTCTTTGATAAGGCCGTTGGCAGAATGAAGGTGACTTTTTATGCCGGAAGTTTTCGGCATCCAATACCGATTATTAATCAAAATTTAAGGGGTGACACATTTCGAATCCGGGACCTAGTACGTTTTGATTATTAACGAAAGACGCTCCTCCCTTTTTTTCTTTTAATCTCATTTTGTTCGTTATTGTTCGTTACATTTGTTCAGGGCGGACTCCCATGGCACCGTTTCAAAATCATCGTTGATCCAATCACTGACTTGTTTTATATATATATTTACAGAGGGCAAATAACCCTCCGACCGAACACGCTGACCTACCGTGCCGACATCCCCTAGACCACTGGCGCTCCTTAGAGTGTTTATCAGTGGGCAATAAATGTACATTACCTCCCACACAAATGGAATACAGTATCACTGCTTGAACTATTCTGCTTTCATTGTCTCACAGAATCTTGACCTCTCGTTCCGGGAGACGTATATTGAAGCATAACATAAATCGAATGTAAATGGAATAAACCTGCGAGGCAAATGAGTAACATGCGACTTAAATTTGTTGTTATGGACAGTCGTTCACTACAACACTGTGTTCAAGCATGCACAATGTAGGACCGTTTCTGCGACAGTGGTGATTAGAGTTTACTACAATAGCCGCTACTAGGTAGGTGAAAAGTCATGGTAAAAGAAGGAGCAGAAGGACGAAAAATGAAAGGCAGATGACTAATGTTCAGATTATGGTCGATAATATTCCACATGTTCGTCTGTGGACAGAATGTTGCTTTCGGCACTCTACCAAATAGCATTTCTTAATATTTTTCAGTTTTCAATGAGAATAACTTTTTTCTAAAGCAACCTTGTCGCTTCAGACTTTCAAAACAATCTGCTTATAAGGTCGCATATTAAATTTCCGCCTTTGCCCACTTTCAAGTGGAACACTGCAAAAATTTATGGCCTATCCGAAAAAAAATAGTAATCGAATAATAGATTCTTGGTTAAAGTTGAGCTGCTCCATATATTTCTACTAAAAATGGAACATTTATATTAAATGATATATATTTTACGTTATTCTCCTAACTTGTTTGCTAAACAAATTTGTTAAGATTTCAGCAACATTTGGCTCTACCTAATTTTTGGGGTCCTGTTTTCACATTTGTAACGCGATGGAACTGTATGATGTGTAAGAAGTCAAACAGACAGACCCTTACTTATCCTCACAGGTGCATCTTAATCCAAAGGTAATAATAATCTACTTAGCTACTAGTGAACGACGGAAATTACATAAAATTATGATCCTTGCAAATTTTCAGCCTTCTAACCATCAGCTTTGGAGGTTCTTGGAGGCTCTCGAGAGGTGCGTTCAAGGCTGGCGGTCTTACAACCTTATTTCTCAACGTACTGGGATCTCCAGACGCGAAAATAAAAATAACCGGTTTTATGTTGTTAGCACTGGTCACGCGACTTCGAGCCTGATTCCACGTGGCAGCTTATTAAGGCCCGGTAACTTCTTCCCTAGACACCTGTATACCTACCTCTGACATAATGTAGTTCATTTGAGAGTTTGAAATGACCCAGAGTAGCAATGTCGAGGTACCTTTGCTTTATGCATAGGGATATCTACGCCGAACTATAGATACTGCAAAGTGATTTGTTTCTCGAACTTAAGCCGGCATGTTGAGGTTTCCAAGATATTCACCTCCACTTGCAAGGAAACGAAAAAAAGTGCGAAAAAAAGAATAAAGTGAGACTCCTAATTCTTACGTGCGCTCTGAAAGTTAAAGAATTTCAAGAAATTTATTTCACGCCTGCAGTATGTTGGATGGTTTAATGCCGTCGTCCACCTCTTCAAATATTATGTTTTTCTTCACTAAGCAGCTACTTCACTGAACGGGTTTTTTCAGAAAGAAACACAAATCAATAATTGCTACATGAACGAAGATAGAAACTTGGGATAAATGTAAACTTATATGTAGATTGTGAAAGGTTTATACATTAAATGAAACATTAGTAAATCACAATTAGTTTGTTATAAATCGGAGTTGGTTTGGTATATTATCACATGGTGCATCTTTGAATGCAAATACAATGAAAATTATCTGTTTATTCGTAATATTGTCACTTCAGATATAATTGCATGCTGAACACATGAGCGATACGCAGTCTACGGTTTCCAGAGGTTGTATTAATGCGAAAAGCGCAGGCAAGCAAGTAGATAACAGTCGAGTCGCAGCCTGTCGCATAGTAGATGTGAAGTCGCGGAGAGAGGGCGTTATTTCACGATGGAGTGAGTAGCTTGGATGCAGATGTGCCGCACATAAACTTCTATTTGAGAAGCTCCGTGATCTATAACCTGAAGACGAAGGTTGATTTTTAAGGAATGTTACTGAGTACCTCAGAAAAAGGTAAATTGTTTTGAGTTTTTTAGCTGCAGGTGCGAATTCAGAAATTATTGCTCCGCAGAGACTTCATTGTGTCCAATAATATCTAGGTGCTGGTAATCAGGGAGAAGCATGAATCATGTATGCAGAATTCTAATTGGCTCCCCCCATTCAGATTACTTAAATGATATTGTATTAGGAATTCAAGAAAACAAATTTTTGTGAAAGAAATATTTTTTAGACCAGACGTTACCGAATATGACAATGCGGAGAGCGAGAACGATGATTATTCATATTAGTTGGAGTTCACTTTTATGTCATTAAAATAATTTCAAATTTGTCACTTAAAAACACTGCCCAAATCGTATCTCGACTCTTCAAAGAAATATGTGGGGTAAAATTTGCATTGTCACACCTTGCACTTTCGCATGAACAATAATTATCAATTTTAAAAAGAGAATCAAAAACTAATATGCTAAAACATCAGCTTAAAAGAAAAAAGAATAAAAAGGCAAACTACCTCGCAGTCTTTTATTTCAGATCATCATTTGCAGTACATCCAAAGCTGAGTCAAGTCATCCGCTGCAAGGTAAGAATTTGGTGAATGGCCTAAATGAACAGTTTTCGCAGACCATTAGGAAGAGTTTTCAATTAGCGAAATTTAATGTGAGTTCAACAGCTGAATTTTTGTAATAGGGCACATTTAAAGTACGGAACAGTTTGTCATTCTGAGTATTCTAGTAAATTCTTCTTTTATACTGTCTACTTTATAGACAGATTAACTCCCACTCAATTAAAATCACATTTCCAAAACGTAATAACCATAAATAAGTTCATGTTCTAAATTACGATAGCTACGCCGATCCTAGATCTGAATCTGTAGTCGTCATTTAGAAATTAAAGACTTTTCGGATAGTTAGCAGGAATTTAGTGAAACGCACTTTCGGCATAATTCCCCAATTACACAGGTAACTTTCAACTGCAGTTTTTTTATTCCCGAAACAACCACCCGGTTTTGCAAGAGTACATCCGTAACAAGCGCGTACACACACAACCTTGACGTTCTTTTTACAATTAAACTTTCACAGATATTTACTGTTCGCTCCACCAGACACATGACAAACATCCAGACGATAGTCCAACATCTCCCAATTTTTTACGAGTGTGTTTCCTGGAGTTATTCATTCATCGATTTTTGGAAAGGAAAGCTCATATATTAAATCTTTCACAAACCTCTACCAAAAGAAAAACTCGCGTAAGTTTTTCTTTTGTTTAGTAGAACAAACTATGCAATGTACGAGAGGCGTTATACACTCCTGGAAATGGAAAAAAGAACACATGACACCGGTGTGTCAGACCCACCATACTTGCTCCGGACACTGCGAGAGGGCTGTACAAGCAATGATCACACGCACGGCACAGCGGACACACCAGGAACCGCGGTGTTGGCCGTCGAATGGCGCTAGCTGCGCAGCATTTGTGCACCGCCGCCGTCAGTGTCAGCCAGTTTGCCGTGGCATACGGAGCTCCATCACAGTCTTTAACACTGGTAGCATGCCGCGACAGCGTGGACGTGAACCGTATGTGCAGTTGACGGACTTTGAGCGAGGGCGTATAGTGGGCATGCGGGAGGCCGGGTGGACGTACCGCCGAATTGCTCAACACGTGGGGCGTGAGGTCTCCACAGTACATCGATGTTGTCGCCAGTGGTCGGCGGAAGGTGCACGTGCCCGTCGACCTGGGACCGGACCGCAGCGACGCACGGATGCACGCCAAGACCGTAGGATCCTACGCAGTGCCGTAGGGGACCGCACCGCCACTTCCCAGCAAATTAGGGACACTGTTGCTCCTGGGGTATCGGCGAGAACCATTCGCAACCGTCTCCATGAAGCTGGGCTACGGTCCCGCACACCGTTAGGCCGTCTTCCGCTCACGCCCCAACATCGTGCAGCCCGCCTCCAGTGGTGTCGCGACAGGCGTGAATGGAGGGACGAATGGAGACGTGTCGTCTTCAGCGATGAGAGTCGCTTCTGCCTTGGTGCCAATGATGGTCGTATGCGTGTTTGGCGACGTGCAGGTGAGCGCCACAATCAGGACTGCATACGACCGAGGCACACAGGGCCAACACCCGGCATCATGGTGTGGGGAGCGATCTCCTACACTGGCCGTACACCATTGGTGATCGTCGAGGGGACACTGAATAGTGCACGGTACATCCAAACCGTCATCGAACCCATCGTTCTACCATTCCTAGACCGGCAAGGGAACTTGCTGTTCCAACAGGACAATGCACGTCCGCATGTATCCCGTGCCACCCAACGTGCTCTAGAAGGTGTAAGTCAACTACCCTGGCCAGCAAGATCTCCGGATCTGTCCCCCATTGAGCATGTTTGGGACTGGATGAAGCGTCGTCTCACGCGGTCTGCACGTCCAGCACGAACGCTGGTCCAACTGAGGCGCCAGGTGGAAATGGCATGGCAAGCCGTTCCACAGGACTACATCCAGCATCTCTACGATCGTCTCCATGGGAGAATAGCAGCCTGCATTGCTGCGAAAGGTGGATATACACTGTACTAGTGCCGACATTGTGCATGGTCTGTTGCCTGTGTCTATGTGCCTGTGGTTCTGTCAGTGTGATCATGTGATGTATCTGACCCCAGGAATGTGTCAATAAAGTTTCCCCTTCCTGGGACAATGAATTCACGGTGTTCTTATTTCAATTTCCAGGAGTGTACATTAACTCCAACTCCTCGCAACATTACCGTGTCTCTAATCGTCCTGTTACCAATAGCGACGTAGCAACCACTCTGAATTAACCTGGTTACTCAGTGTCAGCACGACTGCCCATTCTTCTCATTACTGACTGCGTGTACAATGCATGATGTCCCGGTAGTTTACACTTTTGGCATCAGGCCGTAAGTAACCCAACGTACATCTCCTGAGTATTCCCAATGAATCCTTTAACATTGATATGCGATTCCATCCCACCCCACCCCCCTCCCTCCTAGTGAATCCAGCCTTATCACCTAATGTTCTTGGCGGTTTGCCATTTGCGACACGCCATTAACGATCCTGGAATAGAATCATCCTCAGTTTCCTGCCCTGGATTTAGTTCTCTAACCCCGCCAAACGGTACGGCCCTTACCAAAAGCTTAAACTCCATGCCAGACCAAGCAAAGCCTAAAGTAACAACAGAAAGGACCAGAACCCACAAACAAACAGTTTACAAGTTGAAATGATTCTACTGAACTGCTGTTATGACTTTATCAAAATTATTTATTTTTATAAAGAAAATTTTTGCGAGTGATTAACATTAATTCCGACTGTCAATCGAAAGAACTCACTATTCTCATCATAAAAATCCTGCACGATACACCAATTCAATGCGAGACGCCATCTGAACTTCGAAGGAAAGTTCGATTAAAGTGTCCGGCACGCCTGGACTCTGGTAAAACAGACAGGTTCCATGAACTCAATTATTACAAATGTATCGTGCAACGCTGTCAAGTACCCAGACTAGTAAGAAGTTAATGTAGTCAAAATCTAGTCCATAGTAACAGAGATATGTTGTTGGAGTCTCCATACACAACAAAAGGAAGTGTGAATTCAAAAATTTAAAATAAATTTACTGTCCAGGATACTACAGTTTTAATGTTTCAAATAGTTCCCTTCAACTTTATAAAAATTTAAAGCAAATATAAACCATAAAAATAGACCGTACAAAAGAACACACCATAAAAAGCACAAAATAATGACATTAACCTTCAATTGAAATACTGGGAGGTAAGATCAAACCAGCAAGGAATAAGCTAAAAGAATTTTGTCATGTCAACATGAAACGCAGTCAGAAGTTTCCCCTCGATCGATTATCGACTTGAATAATTACTCGATACCAACTGAAGCAAGAAACGTAAACCAAAGCCCAAGATTCTGCGATAGTAGGCTCCGGCGAGTCCCACAAACACACATATCCACCATTTAACAGTCCCACATGAACTAAACTGTAAATCGACCCATCCTGAACTTCATTACTGATTCTCTGCGTAATGCTGTATATTCATGTTACCATTGCTATCTCCAACAAATTTTACATATTCACATACACCTTTGCCTTTAATCCAAATAAATACAGACTCATTTACAGATATTTTTCTCTTACTACGAGTATACAAAGACAATGGGGATGGGGACATATACACAGATTTTCCAAAGTCTTTATTTGCCAGTTCACCAATATGATAGGTACGGTAGGCTATAATGTCTCTGTCTACAAAACTTTCAAGGCCAGGAACATTAGGAACTCCTGTACCACCTCGTACAATGGCTACTGTAAGCCAACCATTTCCATGGGTAGGCTATAATGTCTCTGTCTACAAAACTTTCAAGGCCAGGAACATTAGGAACTCCTGTACCACCTCGTACAATGGCTACTGTAAGCCAACCATTTCCATGGGTAAAGGAATCATTAATGTCAATGCTAAATTTCAGTCTACATCCACAAAACACACATGGTCCGTCGACGAGTGCAGTAGCAGCAGTGTTCTTCACTGTGTTCTTCTTCTTGTCAGCAGCAGATGTTGTGAATTCGATGTTTTCAATAGTCTTGTACACAGTGTTCCTTGTGCGTCGACGGCACCTCGGCATCGTGGCGGCGTTCAATGCAGTTGCCTGTGCAGCAGCCGTAGCGCCGACGCACAAGGAACACTGTGTACAAGACTATTGAAAACATCGAATTCACAACATCTGCTGCTGACAAGAAGAAGAACACAGTGAAGAACACTGCTGCTACTGCACTCGTCGACGGACCATGTGTGTTTTGTGGATGTAGACTGAAATTTAGCATTGACATTAATGATTCCTTTACCCATGGAAATGGTTGGCTTACAGTAGCCATTGCACAAGGTGGTACAGAAGTTCCTAATGTTCCTGGCCTTGAAAGTTTTGTAGACAGAGACATTATAGCCTACCGTACCTATCATATTGGTGAACTGGCAAATAAAGACTTTGGAAAATCTGTGTATATGTCCCCATCCCCATTGTCTTTGTATACACGTAGTAAGAGAAAAATATCTGTAAATGAGTCTGTATTTATTTGGATTAAAGGCAAAGGTGTATGTGAATATGTAAAATTTGTTGGAGACTGTACTTTGTATTTTCATAAATAAAGTGATCTGTAGCGTAGCTGTAGCAGCTAAGGTAGTGTTCCCGTCGACGAAGATACGCCATTGTCGGTCACTAGACGACCAGATGTATATCATCGACTTCTTCTCTCTGCCACTGCGACTCAATAGTGGGAAAGTACCGAGTTCGGTGCGCAATCCAGGTCGTCAAGACCGCTTGCTGCCGAATCGATCAATCGATCAACCTCCATCCAACTCTGCCTTCCATACCTACTCGCCTCTCTCTCTGTGCTGCACTTACAAACAAATGCTACAGCAAGTCGATGCACGGTTGGAAAGTTACTTCCAAAGAAAAGATTTTACAGTAACCTTTCAGCTTCCACCAACTGAATCTATAAGAAAAAGCCAATAAGTAACATTCCAGCGAATGGCGAAAGCCTTCCCAGGCTGTCAAGGCAGGTGACGCTTTTCGCTCCCACAAGCAGAGAAAATACATGTAACCCTCAACACTCTTCTCACTTTCACGAAACGTGGGAAAGACGTTATCTGTTCGAAACAGTCTTTCAGTCTCATTCCACAGACTCGCCTTTTTTTGGCAACAAATGCTGTTCGTATTCTTTATCCTATACAAACACACCACGTTGCCCAGTGGAGACCTTCATATTATGTGGTATCGTCTTTCCGAAGAAAATCTCTGTCCTGGAGTCTGCAGCGCTCTTGTTTCGCAAGGAGGCTCCCCACTGACTGCGACGATCTGGTACCCGTCACTTCATAGTCCGAAGCAGGCCCTCATTTCGGTTGTGTCCTCGCCCTGGATTCCTGTCGGGCCGGCGCTTGTGGCAGGTAGGATAAGCTGTAAATACCTCCCCATTCCACTAACACTGAGTCCCACAAAGAGCTTCTCAGAAAACATGCATGCTCTATCGCTAAAGTAATGCACGGAACGTATCCAAACTGAAACGAAGTAAGCAGAGAAAATAAACTAAAGAACCAACTACAGATAAGTCTCGCAATCACACATCACCCTCGAGAAATCAGTGTTAACAACAATGATTGGAGCATAAATTAGAATTAATTAAAAAATAAATGAGAAAAAATGAGAGGGGGCAGTCCACTCTCATGCTAACGCATCTCACATTTAAGAACGCTCCAGACGGTTACTCCTAGGTAGTTTCAGGCAGTTTCCAGTGATCATACATCAAGAGTGAAACCGAATGGATCTCTTTGTCTTTTTACGCGTAATGTATTACATTATGGTGGAGTGTGGATCGCGCTGAGGGGTGTATAGGCGTGAGCTTACTTAGCAAGCAATTTTTATTAAGCCAAATATCTTTCATCACAATTAACTAACCAGCAGTTGGGTAAACTGAATTTAAATATGTGGCCCAGTTATATTTCCTGCAGCAGTAGTATCAGAACAATAAATGAAATAATATTTCTTCAGTACAATTATAAAACAAATTGAAATCAACTCCCCCCCAGTAATATAAAAAATTAGGTGCAATAGCAAGAACATAAACAGTTCCCAGTATTCAGTCTCTTGGCTCAAAAAACAATATTCACAAAACGAAAATACCTTACACACGGAACCACTTCATATCAACATTAAATCAGAAAAATAGCCGTAGGATTTACACTGAGGTGACCAGAATCATAGGATGCCTCCTAATATCATGTCAGATCTCCCTTTGTCCAACGTAGTACAACAAATCGAACTGGAATGGACTCTACAAGTCGCTGGAAGTCAAGAAGACGCCTGCAGAAATATTTCCTCCATACCCGTCCACAACTGTGAAAGTGTTGCCGGTGCAATACTGACCTCTCAATAATGACGCAACAATGTTAGATAGGATTCATGTCGGCCCATCTGGGAGGTCAAGCTATACGCTCGAACTTTCCAGAATGTTGTCCAACCCAATCGCGAACAGCTGTGGCCTGGTAACATAGCGTTTTGCCATGCATAAAAATTCCATCGTGTTTGGAAATATGAACTTGGTGAAGGCTGCATATTGTCTCCAAGTAACCGAACATAAACATTTCCAGTCAGTGAACGGTTTAGTCTGACCAGAGGACGCAGTCCGTTCAACGTAAACACAGCCAACACAGCTATGGAGCCACCATCAGCTAGCACAGTGCCCTGGTGACAACTTGGGTGCGTGGCTTCTTTGGGTCTGCGCCAGACTTGAACCCTACCATCAGCTCTTACCAACGGAAATCGGGATTCATCTGATCAAACCACGGTTTTCCAGTCGTCTAGGGTCCAATTTTTCTGATCTGTAAAAACTATTATCTGATCTATGTAAATGGAAGTCTCTTATTACATCAGTAAATCGTATCTGTGCAGCATGTACTATACATGTCTGTTAATGATTATTGCAGCCTACTCATTGAAAATCGTTTCAATAAAGAAATGTTGCTGCTCAATAGCACATCGTTCGACGTGACAGTCTTTGCCATTCCACTTTCGCAACAATTTCGTTAGAAAGAAGCCTGCTGCCACATTTTTGGACTGGCGTTTATCCTCACTATGACAACCACTAGTTCGCCTATCGACTTTACAACAACTTCAGAGGAAAGAAGCCTGCTGCCACAATTTTGGAACGGCGTCCAACTTCATCATGGCAACCAGGGGTTCCAAATGGTTTACTAACAGGCCTTGATAGGGTAACTCATGTACTATCAAAACGAAGTTCATTTATCCTGCAAGTTTAAATTTTTAACGCTTCTTAATTGACAATAGCTATTAAATAAGCTAAGTTTAGTGTGTGTTTATTTTTATTTCTTGACAATGTTCTTTTAACTAAGAAATTTTACATTGTTATTCGACCTATAACCCATTGGTTAGTAATGACATCATTCTGTCAGAAGTGGGCGAAGCCTCCATTATATATAGTAAGGCGTGCACTGGTTTCTCCAGTAGTGATTTACCATCAGAAGGAGGTTCTTACTCATTGGTAATTCATCGTTTTATATTTTTATAACTTTATGTATTTTCTTTAATGTATATAGCCCTCTAATAAAAGCTTTGTATACGACTTGTAGGTCTGAAGATGACCACAGTAGTGGTCGAAACCGGTTACCGTAATAAATAAATAAATTGTGATCAAGACTGTTTTTGATAGTAAATATTTGTAACACATTGATCACTGTGCACTCCCACAATGTATTCAAACGTAATCCAATTGATGTGGTCACGAGCTCAGGAGGGACGCTGCTGGCGATGTCATGCAGTTAGCAAAGGCACTCGAATCGATCGTTTGCTGCCATAGATCATTAACACCAAATTCCGCCTCTCTGCGCTAACAGATACGTTCGATGTACGTTCCGCATTGATTTCTATGGTTATTTCATGCAGTGGTGCTTGTCTATTACCACTGACACCTCCATGCCAGTGCTGTTGCTGTTAGTCGTCAAGTGAAGATAGTCGGCCACTGCGTTGTCCATCGTGAGAGATAATGCATGAAATTTGATGTTCTCTGCACACTCTTGACACTGTGGATCGCGGAGTACTGAATTCCCTGATTTCAAAAATGGAATGTCCCATGCATCTAGCTCCAACTACCATTCCCTGTTGAAAGTCTGTAAATTCGCATCGTACGGCCATAATCACATCAGACACGTTTTACATGAATCACCTGAGTACCAATGACAGCTCCGGCAATGTATTGCCCTTTTATGCCATGTGTACGCTATACTGCCACCATCTGCGTATCTGCATATCACTGTTCGATGACTTTCGTCCCACTCAGTATAACGTAGCTTTCATACGTTTCCACTTAAATGAGATATTTTAGAGGGTAATTCCGTAAGAGATGACGGAGATGATAAATACATCCGTATGAGACAGGGTACCCTGGCCGGGAATTGACCGAGTCAAAAGCTGTAAGGGAATATCATTCTGATACCTCTGACAGTGGAATGTATGTACCGGTACTGTTCTTCCTAAGATTGTGCAATAGGAAACTTCTAGAAGTGATATTATGGACCAAAACACGAAAAATCTGTCCAGTAAATTTGGGCTGTAAAACGCATGCTTTAGGGATGTGGACACTTGTTCAGTAGAAGGATGTTTCACAGTAGCGTAGATGAACAACTGCTCATAGCTTTTAAGCTATCCAGTTTAAAGTCCATGTTGCCCGGACTTCTTATGTAAGTCCATACTACCATCTCTGAAATTGCCTACCCTACAGTCACAGCAAGAACATTACCAGTACGTGTATTCCACTGTCAGAGTTATGAGAACGATTTTCGCTTATAACTTTCGACTCGGTCGTTTCTGGACGACTGTCCTTCAACTAAAATTCATAATTTACCCTTCTGCATCATCCCTGAATGTTTGTAACGTCATCACGGAAACACCCTGTATGTACTAACCACTCCCTTCACGAGCTACTCACGATTGGCAACAATACCGGTCCCACCAACTACCTACGATACCATTCACGCAAAATTAAAAATAAAACTTCTCTGTATAACAGCATACACAATTTTTCTCGTAATTAATAGCGTAAACGCTTAAAGCTGAAACTATATGATACTAGGATTCAAAAAGTCTCAGTAAACATGGGCTCTAAAACACAAACCTTAAGACCTATGAGCACTTCGAAGTTTTCGATACTGTGAAACAAATATTTTCTACTGGAAGCTCTTTGTTTTTCATATTTTCGTATGATGTAATATGAACCAAAATAAGGAAAAAACGTCAGGTAAACATGGGCCATAAAGTGTATATTTTATGAGCTGTGAGAACTTGTTCTGTAGACGAGATATGTATCACAGTAGCGAAGACGGACAAGCACTCGTAGCTCTTAAGTTATGCACTTTAAAGCCCAAGTTCACTAGAATTTTTTTCCTTGTTTTGGTCCGTAATACAAAGACCTTGCAGTATAAAAGTTATGTTCCACAGTATCGAAGATGAAGAAGTGATTATGGCTCCTTGGTATGCGTTTTAGAGCCCATCTTTACTCAGAATTTTTTGCTTATAGTATCATGTACTTTCAACTCTAAATGTTTACGCCATTAGTTATGCCACATCCTGTACAATTCTGGTTACATTAAAAGCGTACTAAAATACGAGACTAACATAGCTGTCGTTCCGAGAAAACATACACACGTCCATCGTTCAAATAAAGACAGTCAACACACCACATTATGCACACGCTCCTTCTGTGTGGAATATAACTATATCGTTACACTCAGTGCATACCGAGTGCGTGCTTTGCTGTACACTAGAGACAGTTTGAATCAACTCAACTGACGAGCATTCCACTGTCGGTCACTAACGCACTGTGTTACTGCTCCTGTTGCAATACGGATGCCCCTGTTACATCCTTTGGAATTGCCGTCATATCCCCTGGGAAAGACACCATTCACCCTCTTTGCCTGTTTGTGTCCATACTCTGCGGCCACGTCCCACGTCGACAGTTAATTGAGTCCCAGACCCGTCTCCTCTACACACCAGCTCTGCAGCCATCCACAGCAGACTCTCGTTGACTCGCCCCTTTGCGCTGCCATGCTGACTCGGAAGGCTCGAGCCAATGCCCCATTTCTGGCCTGGCGTGCCACAACCCGTCACCTGCTTGTAGCACGGCTTTTGGCGGAGTGTCGTGCCGCGAGAGGGAGCAAGAAGAGCACGTTTTGATAGCAAAGGCTTACCTCGATTGACGCAATGGAAGAGCATCTTTCGCGAGGGCAGCGTGCAGGACTTAAACCTGTAAGGAATCTACAAGCTAAAAGGGTATTCTGAGATACAAAACTCAGGGGCAATGAAACTCTGAATAACAAAGTTCAATGGAAGTATAGTGAATGAAGCTGCTTTAACTCAGTGCACGCTATTACTGCATATGGCTTATTCAGAACTAAAGTCGGCTGCTTTAGATCTGTCTTTCTTTGCAGTAATGCTACCCTCTCGACATTTCCCAGCTAATATAATTCCACAGCCTGGTGACGAAGATTAAAGGGTACTTACTGTCCGAGATGACTACCGAATTGTCGCCTCCTCTTCAGGGTGGGCCACTCATTATAACGTACACCTACACTACTGGCCATTAAAATTACTACACCAAGAAGAAATGCAGATGATTAACGGGTATTCATTGGACAAATATATTATACTACAACTGATATGTGATTACATTTTCACGCAATTTGCGTGCATAGATCCTGAGAAATCAGTACCCAGAACAACCACCTCTGGCCGTAATAACGGCCTTGATACGCCTGGGCATTGTGTCAAACAGAGCTTGGATGGCGTGTACAGGTACAGCTGCCAAAGTAGCTTCAACACCATACCAAAGTTCAAGAGCAGTGACTGGCGTATTGTGACGAGCCAGTTGCTCGGCCACCATTGACCAGACGTTTTCAATTGGTAACACATCTGGAGAATTTGCTGGCCAGGGCAGCAGTCGAACGTTTTCTCTATCCAGAAAGGCCCGTACAGGACCTGCAACATGCGGTCGTGCATTATCCTGCTGAGTAGGGTTTCGCAGGGATCGAATGAAGAGTAGAGCCACGGGTCGCAACACATCTGAAATGTAACGTCCACTGTTCAAAGTGCCGTCAATGCGAACAAGAGGTGACCGACATGTGTAACCAATGGCACCCCATACCATCACGCCGGGTGATACGCCAGTATGGCGATGACGAATACACGCTCCCAATGTGCGTTCACCGCGATGTCGCCAAACACAGATGCGACCATCATGATGCTGTAAACAGAACCTGGATTCATCCGAAAAAATAACGATTTGCCATTCGTGCATCCAGGTTCGTCGTTGAGTATACCATCGCAGGCGCTCATGTCTGTGATGCAGCGTCAAGTAACCGCAGCAATGGTCTCCGAGATGATAGTCCATGCTGCTGAAAACGTCGTCGAACTGTTCGTGCAGATGGTTGTCATCTTGCAAACGTCCCAATCTGTTGACTCAGGGATGAGACGTGGCTGCACGATCCGCTACAGCCATGCAGATAAGATACCTCTCATCTCGACTGCTAGTGATACGAGGCCGTTGGCACCCAGCACGGCGTTCCGTATTACCCTTCTGAACCCACCGATTCCATATTCTGCTAACAGTCATTGGATATCGACCAACGCGAGCAGCAATGTCGCGATACGATAAACCGCAATCGCGATAGGCTACAATCCGACCTTTATCTAAGTCGGAAACGTGATGGTACGCATTTCTCCTCCTTACACGAGGCATCACAACGTTTCACCAGGCAACGCCGGTCAACTGCTGTTTGTGTATGAGAAATAGGTTGGAAACTTTCTTCATGTCAGCACATTGTAGGTGTCACAACCGGCGCCAACCTTGTGTGAATGCTCTGAAAAGCTAATCATTTGCGTATCACTGCATCTTCTTCCTGTCGGTTAAATTTCGCGTCTGTAGCACGTCATATTCGTGGTGTAGCAATTTTAATGGCCAGCAGTGTAGTTTCTAGACGATTCCCTATGACGTTTGTAGTGTCATGTGTGTGAAAGTAACCATACCAGGGGCAGATCAGGGGGTGCGAACGCCGCTGTTACTCGCTCGGTACGGGACCGGAATCACACGCTCGCTGGACGCTAGCCTCCCCATGTGTGTAAAGCCTGTGTTCGGTCCGACGCCAAGCCGACGCTGTTTGAGTAAACGATTGCTCAAACGGTGCTGCTGCCTTCCCAAGACAGATCGTAGCTACAACGTGAATTTAGTGCCATATTTCGCGGTGGGAAGGGCGCACAGAAGTCGACACAAGGTCCATATTTGGACTGAAAATAATATATGAACATTCGTGCTCACATATTGTGATCAGTCGTCCCATAAACATATCAACAACATGTGAAAAGTTTGTAGATGCATTTGATACGTAATTTGTTGTGAAAACACAAAAATATTCTGAGTTAAAAGAGGAATTTACCGTAAGAGGTGTGAAACTGTTCCACTTGTATAACGAAACATGTTGTCCCTGATGAATTTACGTTCTTTTGGACCTTGTAGAAACTTCCAGCGGGAAAGTTATTAAGGAAACTGTAAAATTGTTGTTGGTAACATCTGAGACAACATTATGGCACCGTGTCACGTGCGAAAGTGTTTTATTTACGAGAGACGCTGTGCACGACGACGCGCACGTATTTGCGTGACGCCGCCAGTATTTCAGAATCGATGGCTCAGGATCGAGAATATTCCCCGCCTCGCGATCTTTCGTCAATGTACCCATCACCAATATCGCCGGTATACGCTATACAAAGTAACTACAGGTCCACTGTGTGATCAAAAGTACTCGGACAAACCCAAAAACACACGTTTTTCATATTTAGTTCGTTGTGCTACCACCTACTGCCAGGCACTCCATATTAGCGACCTCAGTAGACATCGTGAGAGAGCAGAATGGGGCCCTCCGCGGAACACACGGACTTCGAACGTGGTCAGGTGATTGGGTGTCACTTGTGTCATACAACTGTACGCGAGATTTCCACACTAGGTCCACTGTTTCCGATCTGATAGTGAAGCGGAAACGTGAAGGGACACGTACAGAACAAAAGCGTACAGGCCGACTTCGTCTGTTGACTGACATAGACCGCCGACAGTTGAAGGGGGTCGTAATGTGTGATAGGCAGACGTCTATCCACACCATCACACAGGAATTCCAAACGGCATCAGGATCCACTGCAAGTACTATGACAGTTAGGAGGGAAGGTGAGAAAACTTGGATTTCATGGTCCAGCAACTGCTCATAAGCCACATATCGCGCCGGTAAATGTCAAAGGACGCTTCGCTTAGTGTAAGGAACGTAAACATTTGACGATTGAACAGAGGAAAAACGTTGTGTGGAATGACGAATCTCAGTACACGATGTGGCGATCCGATGGCAGGGTGTGGGTATGGCGAATGCCCAGTAAACGTCATCGCCAGCGTGTGCAGTGCCAACAGTAAAATTCGGAGACGGTGATGTTATAGTGTGTAATATTTTTCATGAAGGAGGCTTGCACCCCTTGTTGTTTTGCGTAGCACTACCACAGCACAGTCCTACATTGATGTTTGAAGCACCTTATTGCTTCCCGCTGTTGAAGAGCAATTCGGGGATGACGATTGCATCTTTCAACACGATCGAGCACCTGTTCGTAATGCACGGTCTTTGGCTGAATGGTTACACGACAATAGCATTCCTGTAATGGACTGGCCTGCACGGAGTCCTGACCTGAATCCTATAGAACACCCATGGGATGTTTTGGAACGCCGACTTCGAGCCAGGCCTCACCGACCTGCATCGATACCTCTCCTCAGTGCGACACTCCGTGAAGAATGGGCTGCCATTCTCCAAGAAACCTTTCAGCACCTGATTGAACGTATGCCTGCGAGAGTGGAAGCTGTCATCAAGGTTAAGGGTGGACCAACACCATAGTGATTGCTGCGTTACCGATGGGGAGCGACACGAACTTGTGAGTCATTTTCATCCCGGTGTCTGGATACTTTTGATCATATAGAGTACTCTCTCGGGTCAGTGGTTCCATAAATTTTTGGATGTGGTTTTGTGAAACTCAAGTTTCATCGAAGTATACTAAAAGACTATTGTCCTCAGCAGGCAGTAAAGTGCATTTTACACAAAACTTCGTTCTTACTGCTGCTATGTCTCTGCATTCGATTAAAAATTTTTGTCCATCCTTATACTTCCTAATTCAAAAACCAAGTGAGTGGAGAAGACATAGAATGGAGGTCTCCGAGTGAGAATAACTAGTTTTTTTACGAATATTGTGTTTTTCTAGTTGTCGGATACTCTCCTGTGTTCTGTCGGTGTTACTACACTTAATAAGGAATACCATCGATTTGGGAATACTAAAAGGTTTTGTTGTCATTTTGTGAGCTAGCGCAAGATTTACATTACATAGCTCCTTCACTCTTAGCCAGATACGTAAAAAACTCCAGTACTTTGGATACGACGTCTTTAGATTGTTGTAGAATGTCTTTTCACCCTGTACACACACCGAGCACTACTTGTGGGTCCCTTGCTGCTGCGTTTTGCTCACAGCCAAACACACGTCGATGCACCATTCCAAAGAAAAACTGGAAATGAGCATACGGCATTGTGGGCCGGGAGTCGCCCATTCGGGAAAGTTCGGCCTTTGAGGGCAAGTACTCATTGCATTCGACGCCACATTGGGCGACTTGCGTGTGGGAGATGGGGATGAAATGATGATTAGGACAACACAACACCCAGTCCCTCAGCGGAGATCTCCTGCCCCAGCCGGGAATCGAACCCGGGCCCTTGGCGTGGCATTCCGCCGCGGTGACCACTCAGCTAATGGGGCGAACACCGTTCCACAGAAGACTAAAAATACACGTGAACACAGGAAATCGCACGGAAACACAGAAATGCCGTTGAAGCAATGCACTGTCAACAGAGTTCATGTGGCAACAAAGCTATGAGACGGACGAAGCACAGCGCTGATTGCCGCCGAACTGCAGGAAGTGGGTGTGTCCCTGACGTGTCCACCACGCTAGTCCCTGCATCAGTCATCGATTCTCTACGGGTCTTTCTATATTTTAGTAGTGTCTTCTGCTGTTGTAGCAGCATGCTCTGCGAATAGCCACATGGATCTCGAGATACCGATACATATTGTATAAAGTAATGATCCTATAACATTTCATGAACATGCTTCAGAAATAACTATCATCTCTGTCACTTTCGTCATGTTAAGATCAACGTATTATATTCTGCCAATTAGACCGTCGTCAAACCAGCCATAAATCTGGCCTGATACTAGCAGTTTGTTTACTAAACGACAATGCGAAACCGTGTAGAAAGCTTTCCGGAATCCAATAAATATGACATCAATGTGAGTGTCGTCTATGTAGCACTCTGGATCTCATCGACGAACAGAGTAAGCAGAGTTTCTCAGGAACTCTGTTTGCGGAATCCGTATTCGTTGCTGTACAGAATATTTCCGTACTCGACTTCATAATACGTTAGCATAAAATGTGTCCTACCATTCTACAGCAGGCTGCCGTCAGCGCCACTGCCTTTCTCGCATGACACTTCTTGAAAATGGGAATGACCTGCGCTTTTTTTGTAGTCGATGGGTATCCTTCATTGTTCCAGCGTCCTACGATATACTATTGCTAGAATGGGTGCAAGATCTTTTGCATATTCTCTGTAGAATCTCATATGTATGTGATCTGTTCCAGATGCATGTCTACTGTTGAGCGATCTAGTTGATTTTTTGTTCGATGATCGCTTGTCTCAAGATCTTCCATTTTAGCGTTCTTGCGATGATCCAGAGTATCACGATTCTTTGAGGTGGAAAAGCTTCGGAGTACTGAGTTCACTATTCCGGCCTTCTCTCAATCATTTCCCTTTTCAGTGTCATTACGGTCACTGAATGACTAAATAAATCGTATCGAACCGCTTACTGAATTTAGTAACAGCAAAATATTCTACGTAAACCGCAAAAACTCTCGTTCAATCGATATTTGAATATTGCTAGTCAGTTTGGGTACGAGCTACAATTAGTAGAGGCAATTGAGAAGATCGAAAAAAGGGCAGAGGGTTTTGTTACTGGCTCGTTTAGTGAGCGGGAAAGCGTCACAGAGATACTAAAATTCCAGAGATGTTAAAATTCCTACGTTCCTAGAAGAGTCAGCCAGCATATTTCGCGGAAAGGCCACGAAGGTAAAGTCTGAAATTCGAGCTCCAAAACGTCTTACCAACAAGCGTTATTCCCGCTAACCATTCGCAGTTGGAACAAGAAAGGGGGAAAGTAACGGTAGTACACAAAGTATTAGGTGGGTTGCAGAATATGGATGTAGATATGTAGAGAAGTGTAACT
This sequence comes from Schistocerca serialis cubense, assembly GCF_023864345.2. Classification (NCBI taxonomy): domain Eukaryota; kingdom Metazoa; phylum Arthropoda; class Insecta; order Orthoptera; family Acrididae; genus Schistocerca; species Schistocerca serialis. Next base: position 214,673,553 of record NC_064639.1, on the reverse strand, counting down.
TAGGTGTCAGAATCAGTCTGCGCCATTAAATCCTGATTAAAGAACACAGTGCTACTCTCTCTCATGGAGCAAGGGCAGCTGTCCATGATGGTTGTCTATCGCTTGGATGGAGGCGGTAGGCTCAGCGATTCAATTAATGCTACTCTTCAGAAGTAAATTGTCTGCCAGCACTAGATTTAACTATCGCTCCTCTCTACGAACAACTTAAATACAACATTGTATTGCAAATTGTGTTCCTAGCAAAGAAGCTAGCCCTACGGAGAAAACAAACGAAAATGATAGTGTACCCACAGTAATTTAAAAATGTATGTTATGATTATTTTCAGATAATGTTGATGTGCTGTCTGGGGGAGAGATACTCTTAAATGACAAACAGAGACACCGCGGAGATGGTGCCCATAGGTTACTTCAAAGTTCATTACCTTCCCTCTAGGATAGAGGTTCACAAAGTGAGTGAGTGCTCCGCGAAAAACCGTTAGTAACATTATTAATTATTTAAAAAAATTATTATGATTTCTGTGTTATTAATTATGAGTTAGACTTTAAGTAGTCATTGAATAAAACAAGTTTTTCTCATTTTTAAAAATTTTATTAATCTTCAGAACAAACGAGGTGTTCCGTTACTGTACGAGGATTCCCAGAGTGTTCCAGAGGAAAAGTTTGGGAACACCTGCTCTAGGACTACACCTCGCTGCTACTGCTACAAAAAAAAAAAAAAAATGGTTCAAATGGCTCTGAGCACTATGGGACTTAACATCTGAGGTCATCAGTCCCTTAGAACTTAGAACTACTTAAACCTAACTAACCTAAGGACATAACACATATCCATGCCCGAGGCAGGATTCGAACCTGCGACCGTAGCGGTCACGTGGTTCCAGACTGAAGCGCCTAGAACGGCATTTCCACCAGGGCCGGCCCTACTGCTACATACCTGCAATTTTACACTAGCAGTTACTGCTAAATACACTGAATCATTGCAAATTACGGAAGAAGCGTTTACGATTAGACAGCTCAGTAGTCCCTCCATGTCTGCCAGTCTGTAATATATACATCTTCCCCCACTTTTGCTTACCAAGAGCAACGGATTCATAGAAAACTTATTGGAGATTACATTCCGTATTAGTGAGTGGAGCATCCATCAAAGCCGAAGTTGTAACCAACTTGATATACCAACAATTCCTTCGTCAGAGAAGTCACCTTTTGCCAGCACTGTGAAGAGGAAGTAAGATCTGAACAGACCGACATTTTCAAATTTCAGTGTAAACCGAATGCTATTTCGTGTATGAAGTTCCTTCTGTAGCCCCATACGAGACAGATTGCCCACGTTGTTATTTTATATTCGTTCCTAGTAACACTTTGGTTTATCTCGGCCCTCTTTTGTGGTTGGTTTCTGACACGAATTAATGCACGTATAATATCATCATGCCCCGAAGACTGCACATTGATTTCCTTGAAGCAATACCATTTCATCGAAGCAAAAAGCGAACTATTCTCAAATTGAGCACTTTCTAAAACAATGGCTCCCATGTCACCCCTCGGAGTGGCCGTGCGGTTTGAGGCGCCATATCACGGATTGCGCGGCCCCTCCCGCCGAAGGTTCGAGTCCTCCCTCGGGCATGCCGGCTGGACTGGCCGAGCGGTTCTAGGCGCTACAGTCTGGAACCACGCGACCGCTACGGTCGCAGGTTCTAATCCTGCCTCGGGCATGGATGTGTTTGATGTCCTTAGTTTAGTTAGGTTTAAGTAGTTCTAAGTTCTAGGGGACTGATGACCTCAGAAGTTAAGTATCATAGTGCTCAGAGCCATTTGAACCATTTGAACCATCGGGAATGGGTGTGTGTGTCGTTCCTAGAATAAGTTAGTTTAAGTAGTGTGTAAGTCTAGGGAGCGATGACGTCAGCAGTTTGGTCCCTTAGGAATTCACACACATTTGAACATTGTGGTCATCCATGGTCATCTACACTGAATACCTCCGTTTTTCAATGATCCGAAGTAATATGTAGCACTCATTTGGTATATCAATTACACCAGCTCTCTACTCATAGTTTACTCAAACGTAAACTGGATGAAATGTCCCAATCATACATATCAACTGATAACATCTCATACAGCAGCAAGAATCTAGAATCAGAATTTGTGGAGGTAAACTCACTGCGAATAAAAGAAATGTTAGATACGGCAAGTACAATTTCCAGAAAGGAAACGAAAAGAGAAAATTTTAATGATAACTGATAGAGTAAATACACTCTAAGACAAAAAAAAAAAAAAAAAAAAAAAGACATCACCACGGAAATCGGTAGATGTGACGTACGTGTACAGATAAACAAATGATTACAATTTCAAAAACTCGATGATTTATTCAACAGAAAGAGCTTCACAAATTAAGGAAATCAATAACTCGTTGCAGATTAGCCTAACATCAAGGATTTACTGAATGATTAATTTGGGTCTGGGAAATGATGATGAGGAACCTCAGGCTGCAGAAGAAGAAAATGTGCATCGCTGAACTGCCACCAGTTGATGGTGCTAAATTGTGCTACTGCTAAAGACTGAATATGATTCCTCATTCTTTGAATGCGTCATTTCATTGCAGCCATTTTTGTTACTGTTTTTGTGGAATAAAAAAAAGCGGTCTAAGGCGCTGCAGTCATGGACTGTGCGGCTGCTCCCGCCGGAGGTTGAGTGCTCCCTTGGGCATGGGTGTGTGTGTGTTTGTCCTTAGGATAATTTAGGTTAAGTAGTATGTAAGCTTAGGGACTGATGACCTTAGCAGTTAAGTCCCATAAGTTAAAAAACAATTACGCGTTGGTTCACCTCTGGTCCTTATGCAAGAAGTTATTCGGCTTGGCACTGATTGGCTGAGGTGCTAGATTTCCTTCTGGGGGACATCGTGCCAAATTTTGTCCTTTTGGCGCATTAGAACGTCAAAATCCTGAGATGGTTGGAGGGCTTTGCCCGCAATGCTCCAAAGGCGAAGGTAGGGTTTGGCAAGCACGAAGGCAAGCAGCAGAAACTGTCATAGCATACGGGCGGGAATTATCTTGCTCAAATGTAAGCCCAGGATAGCTTGCCATGAAGGACAAGGAAACGGGGAGTAGAATATCGTCGACATATTGCTGTGCTGTAAGGGCGCTGCAGATGAGAACCGAAGTCGTCCGGCTATGAAAACAAATGGCACTCCAGACCATCAATCCTGGTTGATAGGCCGTACAGCTAGCGAGAGTCAGGTTGGTGTCTTACCACTGTCGGAGGCGCCTCGAGACACTTGGGTGGTCATCGGGGCTCAGTTAGAAGCTGGACTAATCATATAAAATGAGATTCCACGCCGATGACGTGTCTAGAGACGTCCTGGTTACCAACCTGACCTGTCGCCGGTCATACGGCCCGTCAACCAGATGCCATACTCTGGGGTACCATCTATTTTCATAACATGACTCTTTTGGTTGTCATTGGCGACACCTTTACAACACAACGGTTCGTCGACTATATTCTACGCCGCTTTTTGTTGGTCTTCATGACAAACCATCCTGGGCTTACATTTCAGCTAGAAAATGTCTGCCCGCGCACGGAGAGAGTTTCTACCGCTTGCCTTCGTGCTTACCAAATCCTACTTTGGTCAGTAAGGTCTCCGGATCTCTCCCCCATGTAGAATGTTTGGGGTATTATGGGAAGGGCCCTCCAATCATCTCGGTATTTCGATGATCTAATGCGCCAGTTGGACATAATTCGGCACTGTGTCTCTCAGGAGGACATACAACAACTCTATCAATCAATGCCACGTCGAATAACTGCTTACATAAGGGCCAGAGGTGGACAGCACGTCACTGACGTGCTCAGTTTGTGAAGCTCTTTCTCTTGAAAAAAATCATCCAGTTTTTGAGATTGTAATCATTTGTTTGTCTTACATCTACATCAAATCTAAAAAAATCCGTCCCATTGAGATAATTCTTTCGTGGTGCGTCGTTTTGTTTTGTACTGGAATGTACATGTAAAATGACTGGTATCAAAAGAGACAGGAAATTAAAAGAAAGGTCGCGTTGTCGTTTAATGTGTTTTTGATGCTGCATCTTCACCAACTTTAAATATGTGAAAATTTTTACGAAAGAAACGAAGAGCTTTCATCACACAATGTAAACTGCAACGGCCGGTATTTACACCTGGAACAATATTGTTTTATATGCATTGGGCAGTGGTCAAATGCATATTTCCCTGCCTAACGTTTCGTCTCTTAATGCTGAAGACTTGATAGGAGGTTATGAAAGCGATGCAAAACTGTCAAACCTAAACAAGTTCCTATATCTCAGTCTCTACAGCTTCTGATGATTTCTCCAGCCTTAGGAGAGAAAGCGATAGACGTAGAAATACGCCTAGGATCACTGCCTAAAGACAATAAAACAAATGTCACCAAAGATATTTCAGTCAAAAGCAATCAAACAGATGTCGCTAGCATATTTGGTATCTGAACGGTTGGCGTAGTGAGTCCAAAAAATATTTTTATGTCTGACGCCGGCTCTATACGCAGCCAGACGTATTTAACATGTAGCCGCTGACTGCCAAATTTCTGCAGATGCTCTCGTCTGACAAGTGAAAGTCGTAATACAGGTAAGTTGTAGTTGCTCCACAACGTATTTCTAACAGTCACTGTCCCCTCTGCAAGTGATGCCTGCTCTCGCTGAAGAGTAGTGTAATCTGTCTTCGCCACGAGTTTGGCGTAGATGTTGTCTCGTCCTGATGCGAAAAAGTATTTTTAAGAAAAGTTTAATTTTTTTCGCCTGCATTTTCAGTTACACAGCTTATAAGCCTCAATTTTACTGTCTTTTTCGTTTTATTCTGCAGTCAGAACAATTTTGCGACGGCCGCTCACAACGACATCTGGCGCCGTGTTGTGAAAATGTCACGCCCCGTGCGGAGGCGGCAGCAGGTGCGGGGCCTTGGCATTGGCTGTCCTCTGTCCGTGTTAGGTACAGCCGGCCACTCTTGCTCTCAATATGCCGAACGCGTGCCAGAGGAGCCGGTTGCCACACCTGGACCTTTGCTACACGAAAATAACATTCACGTGTTGCGTCGGGCATCTTAAAACCTGTCTTTCAGTTAGAGATCTGAAAAACTAAAGTATACGTGTATTAAATCTATCAAAAAATTCTGAATTTATTCTTTTCCATTTACAAGTTGCTTGTAAGGAGTTTGCTAACCTGTATTAAAAACAAATGTGCTAAACCTATCCATACGATAACATTATTTGCCTGCACAGTAATGTCCATTGACCATAATCTGTAAACGTTCATAGCGTTTAGAAACCGTCAATGAAAATTTCAGTTGGCACAAATCCATCTTTTGTGCCCTGTCTAACAGGGTGTTTTAAATGGAGACACTTAAATATCTCGGAAACTAGGGATCGTACAAAAAAAATGTTCTAGATAAAAAGTTAATATTGGTAAACGGTACATTAGTCTGTGCTAGGTAGCCGGCCGGTGTGGCCGTGCGGTTAAAGGCGCTTCAGTCTGGAACCGCGTGACCGCTACGGTCGCAGGTTCGAATCCTGCCTCGGGCATGGATGTGTGTGATGTCCTTAGGTTTAAGTAGTTCTAAGTTCTAGGGGACTGATGACCACAGCAGTTAAGTCCCATAGTGCTCAGAGCCATTTGAACCATTTGAAGTCTGTGCTACAACTGGCCACCTCCTAACTACCCCTCTTGCGTGGGCAGTGTTAACCTTGTCTTTCCAAATGGCAACGCCCCCCTTCCCCCCGCCCATACCTTTTTGTTACATATTCGGATTCTACGCTAAAAAATACGTACGGTTTACTCAACTTATTGCATCCCATTCGTGGTAGATGGCGCTCTAATCGAAAAATATCAAGTGCGATGTTTTGCAGTTGAGAACCTGATTTACAATTCATTTGCGATGTAAATGTAAACGTCTGTGTTCTAACGGTTGATATTTAAGTTCGAAATTTAGTATCGCAAATTTGTTTGTAGAGCACAGTATGGTTAGCTGTTTCATTGCCAGGTTAGAAAATACGTTTAGGGTGATCCAGGAACAACGACGTGGATGTAACAGTTTGATTTCGGTGAGTCGTCATGGCTCTGTCCGTAATTGTAATCCAAAATAAATGTTCAAATAGACAGCCTTCCTTTTCGACACTTTTATAAATTCGTGCGTGTAATTCATGTACACAAGATAAAAGGACTGTGAATTGCAAGTATGTGGTGAAAGGCAAGGAGACTCAGAAATCAAGCACTCCAATGATAAAAGGCAAGGGGACTTACCGATATAATACTCTGTATGTGACGGAGACTGTGATGGTTGCCTACCTTATTTGGGTTGGTTAAAATGGCTCTGAGCACTATGGGACTCAACTGCTGAGGTCATTAGTCACTTAGAACTAGTTAAACCTAACTAACCTAAGGACATCACACACATCCATGCCCGAGGCAGGATTCGAACCTGCGACCGTAGCGGTCTCGCGGTTCCAGACTGCAGCGCCAGGACCGCGCGGCCACTTCGGCCGGCTCGAAATGGTTACGTCACGTAATGCGAGAGAAGATACTTGGTAAAATACATAGACCTCGATAACAAATCTGGAGCTTCCAGCTCATTGATTCTTTTCCTTGAGGTCAAGATGTTCTGCTTAGTGAAAATATAGTGTTAATGCTGCCCTTTGCTAATCCTCAATTTGACTAAGTTCTGTTGAAGGGAAATACTAAAGAAATGGAGTTAAGCCTACAGTGCGGTTCCGAATGTACCACTCTATATTTTACATAATATTTAAAAACTCATTCCAGTGTCTGGACTCTACTGTCGGTAAGTTAAGAAAACACTATGTGTGCAGTTTTCGCTTCTGCAGGAAGAATCCAGGGATCCAGTCACGTGAAATAGGCCTACTACTAGAATATTTCAGATACTGATCTTAGATTCTTTGCAAGGTCGCCACTATGAGAAATCCCAGAATCAGAACCAAAGCTGTATTTATTACACCAATGCTTATCAGAAAACTGCTGGTAATGATACGTTAAGGTGGAGCAAATCGTCATAACTGCAACAGAACACGTTCATAAAACGATATATCCAGTCATTGTATGTAGTGGACCTATCAACAGAGTAAGTATCCCAATGAAATCACGTTTCACTGTGCGAATCAGTCGTCTTTAACTGACACAATGACCAATTCAGAGCCTTCAATTTACGCTTTAGCCCTTGTCTGAAACACCTCCTTCTCCTTCCAGATCAGCCAGCCGTGTGATTGGTCCTGGCCTTGAAACTATCCTCCTCGGGATAAGAAGAATGGCCAACCTGGAGGCTCCATTTCCACCAACTATTTTCCCGTCATTAGCTTATTAAAAATCACGACATTCGCGATTAAATGATGGCACCTGCAGCCACTTCCCAGTTCAGCATAGGTGATTCGCACTGCGTCTTTCCCCTATCTTCTTTTACCCATTTAATTAATCACAGCTTTACTTTTAGTCGTAGCCTCGTCCTTAAAGGCAGGCCGCTCGCGATATTGTCATCTACCGTTTCCCGAGTCTGCTTCAACCCTCTACCAATGTCTCACTTTCTTTCCCGAATAAAATCTTCAGTGTCTTAAACGTATCTTATTTTATCGTATTATTGGCTGAAAAACACCCGCTTCGCTTGATATTTATTTTCATTTGTTTTATGAGAATATTGGAAATTCGAGAACACCGTAAAAATGAACATTCAAAAAAATCGTAAAATGTTAATACAGGATGTCTACATTCCACCCAATAGAAAATTAAATGAAACAAACTTCAAGCCACAGAGGAATTAAAGACATTAATTTCCAGTGGTAGCCGATTTAAATCGACGAGGAAAGTTGAAAATTCCTCCAGAACATGTATTCAACCCGGGTCTTCTTCTTATTGCCAGATGCGCTAACTATTGTGCTGTCTGGACACAGTGGCCATCACAACTACACGGACTACCCAAGCATGCCTCTCGTCAGAGCCAAATTCCGTACACTACTAATGTAGTGCCTCTTGCCCATTATCCTCATTACTCGCAGCATCTCGCTGATTCCCGTAGGAGTTCGATCATGGTGTTCATTCGCTCTGAAGCGATGTGGTGTCTGTTCTTTCTGACAATCTAGGTGTGACAGGAAGCGTGCTAGGGTAGCCCGTGCAGTTGCGATGACCACTGAGTCTGGATGGTTCTAGACGCTACAGTCTGGAACCGTGCGACCGCTACGGTCGCAGGTTCGAATCCTGCCTCGGGCATGGATGTGTGTGATGTCCTTAGGTTAGTTAGGTTTAAGTAGTTCTAAGTTCTAGGGGACTGATGACCTCAGAAGTTAAGTCCCATAGTGCTCAGAGCCATTTGAACCATCTGGATGGTTCAATGGTCAGTGTATCTGCTTGGTAAGCAGAATATCCGGGTTCGAATTCCAGTCTGGCACAAATTATCATCTTTTCCCATTGATATAAAGCGGTTACCACTGGCGCTAATGTCCTTAATTCCTTTGTGTCTTGGTTCACAGTGGCTACAACATCAAAATTGTGTCTGTTCTTTCGGACATATGCGAAAGAACAGACAGTACATATACACTTAAGAGCCAAACGAACTGGTATACTTGCTTAATATCGTGTAGGACCCCCGAGAGCATGCAGAAGTGCCGCATCACAACGTGGCATGGACTAATGTCTGAAGTAGTGCTGGAGAGAACTGACACCATGAATCATGCAGGGCTGTCCATAAATCCGTAAGAGTACAAGGGAGTGAGGGTCTCTTCTGAACAGCACGTTGCAAGGCATCCCATATATGTCTGGAGTTTTTGGTTGCCAGTCGAAGTGCTTAAACTCAGAATCAGAAGAGTGTTCCAGCAGCCACTCTGTGACAATTCTGGACGTATGGGGTGTCGCATTGTCCTGCTGGAATTGCCCAAGTCCGTCGGAATGCACAATGGACATGAATGGATGCAGGTGATCAGACAGGATGCTTACGTACGTATCACCTGTCAGAGTCGTATTTAGGCGCATCGGGGGTCCCCTATCACTCCGACTACATACACCCCACACCATTACAGACCCTCCACCAGCTTGAACAGTCCCCTGCTAACATGCAGGGTCCATGGATTCATGATGGTGTCTCCATATCCGTACACGTCCATTCGCTCGATACAATTCGAAACGAGACTCGTCCGACCAGGCAACATGTTTCCAGTTATCAGTACTCCTCTGTCGTTGTTGACGGGCCCATGCGAGGCGTAAAGCTTTGTGTCTGGCAATCATCAAGTGTACACGAGTTGGCCTTCGGCTCCGAAAGCTCATATCGGTGATGTTTCGTTGAATACTTCGTATGCTTACACTTGTTGATGGCCCAGCGCTGAAATCTGCAGCAGTCTCCGGAAGGTTTGCGCTTCTGTCATGTTGAACGATTCTCTCCAGTCCTCGTTGGTCCAGTTCTTGCAGTATTTTTTTCCGACCGCAGCTAAGTCGGAGACTTGATGTTTTACTGGATTGCTAATATTCACTGTACAATCGTGAAATGGTTTTACGGGATAATCCCCACTTCATCGCTACCTCGGAGATGCTGTGTCCCATAGCTCGTGCGCCGACTATAGCGCCACATTCAAACTCACTTAAATCTTGATAATCTGCATTGCAGAAGTAATAGCCGATCTAACAACTGGGCCAGACACTTGTTGTCTTATACAGGCGTTGCCGACTGCAGCGCCGTGTTCTACCTGTTTACATATCTCTGTATTTGAATACGCATGCCTATACCAGTTTCTTTGGCGCTTCATTTTAACTTATACAAGTGAGAAAGCGGTTTTAAATGCGAAAAACTATTCAAAGACTCCGGTTTCGGGGAGCAGTGGAGGAGTGCATTTCCCGAATTCTTAGGAGAGACTTGTAAAGAAATAGGTCAGGTAAGAAACTAGGGTGGAAGATCTTATTATGAATATAGTGAAAATGAGCAGGACATGTCGCAAGCCCATTTGGTGGTAAAAGGGCCAAGGAAGTTATCTTCTGAATTGAAAGAAACGAGAAACGGCCTTCTGAATGTATTTCCGCGGAGTGAAACCTTGTGTGAAGTATAACGTGGAAGATAAGCAGTCCAGAATTTCAGACAAGAAGAGGACAGAAGCTTTTGAAATGTGCTGTCGAAGAAAGGCGAAAATCGGGTGGGTTCGTCGACTAACTAATGAGAAAGTATGGAATCGAACTTGGAAAAGAACGAATTAATGGCACAACTAGAAGAAGCGATCGGTTGATACGACACATCCTGAGGCATCAAGGAATCGTCAGTATGCTAAGGGATGTACGTCTGTTATAAGGAGAGGGTGGAGGGGATAAAAATTGAAGAAGAAGACCAAGGCATGAGCACAGTAAGCAGCTTCGAACTGACGAAGTTCCGGTTGTTACGCAGCGATGAAGAGGCTTGCACAAGATAGACTCGCGTGGAGAGCTGCATCAAACCAGACTTCATACCGAACAACACCTCCACCACCACAACCACAAGACGAACAGGCTGTGACATTTACCTAATAATAGGTCAGTAGATGACATTAAAAAACATGTGAGAGGTAATGTGGATACATACAGCTGAAGCAGACGTGATTCCACAAATGGTAGGGTTGGAGGGGGGGGTGAGCGGATGGGGGGCGGGGTGTCCTGCCCCTCCCCCCTCCCCCCCACAGACACAAGAAGACTGTTTAACTAAACACTTACATTTTTTGTCATATATGAGTTTCCCAATTTGCCAGTTAAATTTCGGATAATAAAGAGCATGAAACAAAGTGTCTCAAAAATGGGAGACTACGTACTACAAGATACTTTCAGTTGCTTACCTGAGCTCCACGTGGATTCGCTTGAGGCGCGACGGGTGCCTCTGAAGCTAAGTAAGTCGGTACATACACAGGATGAGCCTACTTGCTCTCAACAACAAATCCGACACCATTCTTGACTCCACAGGTAGAACGGAGGAAGGCAAAGGTAGATGAGCAAGAGAAGTCAGAAAACGAAAGGCCCTCCACTAAGAAAAACAAAATAGTGACTGATTTTCTGCACGTTGATGGAAAGGAGTGGAAGAAACATCATTCTCCCAATTTACACGTGAGCACGCCATATTCTGCAGACCTGAATTCACTTTCTAAGTGCTAAGTGAAATGCTAATGAATGTAAGTACATACTTCAATTTTATGTTGTGTAAATTGTGACATAGAATTAATTATTGCTATTACGGTTCTTTAATTCTTTGTTTTCCAAATTTTTGAGACGTATGCTGTTCACGCATTCTATTTTTCTGTATTTCAATTTCTTGGATGATATACTAAACCGATGTACTTGAAATTTATGTAAGTAGATCATTATCGTCTTATTAGAATATTTTACACAATTTATTAGAGTTAATATGGTCTTCAGTCAGAAGACTGCTTCCATGCTAGTCAATGCTGTGCAAGCTTTTTCACCTTTGTATAATTACTAGAACCTACATATATTTCACACTGCTTACTATACAATTAGGTGACAAATGTCGCGGGATACCTCCGAATTTCGTGTCCGTCCTCCTTTTTTCCGGAGTAGTGCAATCAAACTCGACGTGGCATGGACTCAACAAGTCGTTGTAGGCCCCTGCAGAAATATAGAGACATGCAGCCTCTACAGCTGTCCATAACTGCGAAACTGATGCCGGTGCACGATTTTGTGCACGAAATGACCCCTCAATTATGTCTCGTGCCGGGTGATCTGGGTGTACAAATCACTCGCCCGATTTGTGCAGTATGTTCCTCAAACCAACTGGGAACAATTGTGGCCTGATGACAATGCGCGTTGTCATCCATAAAAGTCCCAGGCGGGTGGCCTTGAGTGTGCGAGAGAGACCAACACGGCCCCTAGTTTTACTAAGGCCGTGTTGCTGGAAAATCAAGTTTATCAGCGGAAGTGACGTCACGATAAGCGCCGCGTGACGTCTTATCAGCGCTGCCGCTGCGCCGCAGCACGGAGTGTCATTCGCTCTGCGAACGTCGAGGAGTGCGGAAGCATAGCTCTGTGTCTCGCTGGGCGTTGGCTTGCTACGTTTACTTGTATTAACGTGCCACAGCAATGCCTCTGCGACGTGGTTACCGTCGTCGCTGGCGGCGCAGCGTTCCTGTTTATCGTTTTCTGAAGGCGATAGACATTGATCTTGCTGGGCAATTCAATAAACAACAACTGATTGGTGGTCCAAATGTGTTTCGTGGACTAAAATTGAACTTCACATGTGATGTACAAGCTGTATTTGGGGGGAGCACATGGCTCACATTGCAGTTGTGTGGGGCAATCATTGTGATTATGGTGGCCTTGAAGCCTTCCCAGATGCAAATATTCTTTCATGGAAGACATGGAGCATAGCAGAGACAACTGGACTCTTAGCCAAAGTACCATATGGTACTTTGGCTAAGTCCCATGTCTTGAAACATGAAGTCCATGAATGGCCGCAAATGGTCCACAAATCGTTGAACATAACCATTTCCAGTCAGTGATCGGTTCAGTTCGACCAGAGGACCGAGTTCATTCGATGTAAACGCAGCCTACACCATTATGGAGCCATCGTAGCTTTCACAGCGTCTTGTTGACAACTGTGGTCCATGGCTTCTTGGGGTCTGCACCACACTCGAACCCTACCATCAGCTGTTACCAAATGAAATCGAGGCTCGTTTGACCAGGCCACGGTTTTGCAGTCGTCTGCGGTCCAACCGAAATGGCTACGACCCCAGGAGAGGAGCTGCAGGCGATGTCGTCTGTTGCCATAGCCCATTAAAGCCAAATTTCGCTGCATTGTCCTAACAGGTACTTTCATCGTACGTGTCACACTGAGTTCTGTGGTTATCTCAGGCATTGTTGCTTGTCTGTTAGCGCTATATGCAAACGCAGCTGCTCTCCGTAGTTAACTGAAGATCATGGGCCTCTGTGTTGTCAGTGATGAGATGTAATGCCTGATAATTAGTATTTTCAGCACACTCTGGACACTGTGGATCTCGGAGTGTTGAATTTCCTGATGATTGCCGAAATGGAATATCCCATTTGTCTAGCTCCCACTACCATTCCGCGTTCATAGTCTGTTAATTCCAGTCGTGCTGCCGTAATCACGTCGGATACCTTTTGACAACAATCAGCTGAGTACAAATGACATCTCCGCCAATGCACTCCCTTTTATAGGTTGTGTACGCGATACTACCGCTGTCTGAATATGTGCATATCGCTGTCCCATGATTTTTGTCACTTCAGTTTATTCATGCTTGAGGATGTGTCCTATCAACGTCTTCCTTCTTTTAGACAAGTTTTGCTACAAAATGTTGTCTCACATATTCGATTCACTGCGTCCTCATTAGGTACACGTTCTGACCATGTAACCTTCAGCATTTTTCTGCAGTAACACATTTCGAAAGCTGTTCTCTTCTTGTCTGAACTGTTTATCACCTACTTTTCATTTCCATAGAAGGCTACTCTCCAGGCAAAAATTTTCAGAAAAGACTTCCTGACTCTCAAAAGTTACAATCGATTTTAACAAATACCTCTTTTCAGATATTATTTTCTTGATATAGCTTGTCTGCATTTTGTATCCTATGTACTTCTGCCATCACAGTTATAGTGCTGCAATATTCATTCACTACTTTTTACGTGTGATATTCTAATCTAATTCCCTCATTATCACCTGACATAATTCGACTGCATTCCTTTACCCTTTCTTACTTCTGATGGGCTTCATCATATAGCCTCTTTTCAAAAGGCTATTCATTTCGTTTAGCTGTTCTGCCAACTCCATTTTCATCTCTGAGAGAAGTGCGGTGACATCCAATGTCTCCGACGTCTGTATTTCCTGTCCCTGAAAATTAATTCCCTTTCCAAATTCTCCATTGATGTCCTTCACCGCTTGCTCAATGACTGAATAACTCCGGTGACAGATTACAACTTTGTCTCATTCCCTTTTCAGCACAGCTTCCCTTTCTTATCCATCGTCTCTTGCTACCCTTTGGTTTCTCAACAAGCTGCAAACAACCTTTCGCTCTCTTTATTTAATCCTTCCTTCCTTCATATTTTCAAAGAATGTATTTCTACCAATATACACTCTAAGAAAAAAACGGTGCACCACTGAGGTATTATCCCAATGGGTCGGAAATGGATCATCGGGGCTTAATTCAAAGCGGGACTGATCAGTGAAAACCTTCTACTCAAGTTAATGAGACGTGTCTTGAGACGCCCCAGACAGCGGTGGAATACTGTCATGACTGTCACCCGCCCAACATCTAAGAGTGATGGTCTGGTGCGCCATCTCATTTCATAGCAGGACCCTTTTGGTTGTCATCCGTGGTACTAATACAGCTCAGTGATATTTCAATGATATTCTACGCCCCGTTTTGTTACCATTGATAGCAAGTTATGCTGGGCTTACATTTCAGCAAGATAATGTCCGTCAGAATACGGCGAGTGTTTCCACTGGTGTCTTCGTGGTTGCCAATCCCTACTTTGGCAAGCGAGGTTGCCAGATAACTCCCCAAATGACAACATTGCGAGCCTTTTAGGCAGTCCCCTCCAACCAGCCAGAGATTTTCACGATCTAACGCGTCAGTTGGACAGAATTTGGGGCGATATTCTTATGAACACCCAATAACTCTATCAGTCGGTGCCAAGCCGAATAACTGCTTGCCTAAGTGCCAGAGGTGAACCAATGTGTTATTGACTTGCTCAATTTGTAAAGCTCTTTCTCTTGAATAAATCATCCAACTTTTCTGAAATTGTAATCATTTGTTTATCTATTCATGTACATTACATCTACTGATTGCCGTCCCACTCTGATAATTCCTTCGTGGTGCATCCATTTTTGTTTTAAATTGTATACAAATGCTGTAAACGTGTGTTAAGAAAAGGTTCTTAACGTCCCTTGCCAAATAAGTCACTGGGTGATTACTTTCAAGAACGTAAACTAATCTTCCTAGAGGTCGGCTTCCAACAGTTTTTCTATTCTTCCATAAATAATTCGTGTCAATATTGATTTTGTTTTTACATTGTTCGGCACATTGAAAGGGGGGCTACCGGCCATTTGTGTTGCATGGTCGGGAGGGGGGTGGTGGGGGAGGGGTGAGACGGGGTGAGGAATAACAGGCTGTGATGCTAACCATGAGAACTAAACCCTGGATCCGTGCCTGAGCTGAAGACCCTAAAAGACCTCTATTCAGCCTTGGACGTCGATTTACCGATAATGATTAAATTTTAACAGAACAAGTAATATGTGCAGATTCTTGAGAAGCAGTCGTACTGTGTGCAATGACCGGAGAGTAACAACTCGTCTTTGTATACGGGGTGAACATCGACAAGGCCGCCAGCCGCAATAATTCACGCGGCTGCGTTCCAGCGCTGCGTCTTGCTGCGACCGTCCACTGGACGCTTGCGTGCCTGCGCGACAAGTGACTCGCGCTGAACTTGATGTGGAGATAAAGTGCCTCCAAAGATCAAGGCCCGCCGCCGACAACAAAGCCGCGGAAGCTGAGTCACTGTGGCACGCAGCGCAGCGCCTCGCATTTCCAGAACTTTCCCCCCGTTGCCACTGGAGTCGCCCGCTGACGTGACGAAACGCCAGGTGAACAATGCAAGCGCCCGCGGCCGCTGATATAATATCTGGAGCGAGAGGGCCGCTCGCTACGGTACGATGCTTTTGTTTTGGGTCCGCGCAGCTGTCTGAGGGAAAGGAGCGAACGATCTTTCCGCTTCAGAATATCCTGTCTTTACACAGCTGGAAACCAGAAGCAACTCTTTTTTTCTTTCTTTTTGTGTTACGCAGTAAGTTCTTTTGCAGAAATGGATAAGCAATACCCTGATTTACAGTGTGGGTAAACCAAATGGTTGTGCTCGTTTGTACAGACTGACCTCCCGGCGTTAGAGGCTCTAATAAGGCGCTCCAGTCATGGACTGTGCGGCCGGTCCCGGCGGAGGTTCGAGTCCTCCCTCGGGAATGGGTGTGTGTGTTTGTCCTTAGGATAATTTAGGTTAAGTAGTGTGTAAGCTTAGGGAGGAAGAGGAGATTAGTGTTTAACGTCCCATCGACAACGAGGTCATCAGAGACGGAGCGCATGCTCGGGTGAGGGAAGGATGGGAAAGGAAATCGGCCGTGCCCTTTCAAAGGAACCATCCCGGCATTTGCCTGAAGCGATTTAGGGAAATCACGGAAAACCCAAATCAGGATGGCCGGAGACGGGATTGAACCGTCGTCCTCCCGAATGCGAGTCCAGTGTCTAACCACTGCGCCACCTCCCTCGGTGTGTAAGCTTAGGGACTGATGAGCTCAGCAGTTAAGTCCCATAAGATTTCACACACATTTTTTTAGAGGCTCTAATCCAACCATCCTGACTTAGCTTATTCACGGTTTTGCTAAATTACTGCAGGCACACGGCCTTTATGTTTCATCATTGTCAAATTAGATCCTTAGGCTCATAGATGCCTGTTACGAATGTCTTGTCATTTTTTAGTTATGTTGGAAGGCGAACCTCCAACTAGGGCCTAGCCTAAACGAAGCGCTCCGCAAAAGTACTCTGCTTCCCGAGTTGTCGAGTTGTTGCTTCTTCTGAGTAGTGCATCGCCGACCCATAGATCGGAATCCTACAGTTCTCCACTCCATAACAGGTCCTAAAATCTGCAGCCAAGTCGATCGACTGGTTAAGACCTTCCACTATGCCCCAAATCAAAATCCCGATCAACTGGTAACAGAAAATGCAGATAAAATACCTTCTGCACAATCCAATATTTTTCGCCGTTTTATATCTGTCGATAAATTGTAACATACTGCTATTTCTGAATATGTAAGCTTTATTACATAAAACTATATTTAATACACTATGTGATCAAAAGTATCTGGACATATGGCTGAAAATTACTTACAAGTTCGTGGCGCCCTTCATCGGTAATGATGGAAATCAATATGGTGTTCACCTATCGTTAGCCTTGATCACAGCTTCCACTCTCGCAGGCGTACGTTCAATCAGGTGCTGGAAGTTTTCTTGGGGAAAGGCAGCCCATTCTTCACGGAGTGATACACTGGGGAGACGTATCGATGTCGGTCGTTGAGGCCTGGCACGAAGTCGGCGTTCGAAGACATCCCAAAGGTGTTATATAGGATTCAGATCAGGACTCGGTGCAGGCCAGTCCTTTATAGGGATGTTATTACCGTGTAACCACTCCGCCACAAGCCATGCGTTATGAAAAGGTGCTCGATCGTGCTGAAAGATGCAGTCGCTATCCCCGAATTGCTCTTCAACACTGGGAAGCAAGAAGATGCTTGAAACATCAATGTAGGCCTGTGCTGTGATGGTGCCACGCAAAACAATAAGGGATGCTAGCCCCCTCCATGAAATACACGACCACGCAATAACACCAACGCCTCCGAATATTACTGTTGGCACTACACACACTGGCAGATGACGTTCACCGGGCATTCACCATACCCACAATCTGCCATCGGATCTCTACATTGTTTACCGTGACTCGTCACACCACGCAAAGTTTTTCCACTGTTCAATCGTTCAATGTTTACGCTCCTTACACCAAGCGAGGCGTCGTTTAGCATTTACCGGCGTGATGTGTGGCTTTTGTGCAGCCGCTCAACCATGAAATCAAAGTCTTCTCATCTCCCGCCAAACTGTCATAGTACTTGCAGTGGATCCTGATGCAGTTTGGAATTGCCGTGTGTTAGTTTGAATAGATGTCTGCCTTTTATACATTACGACCCTCTTCAACTGTCAACGGCCACTGTAAGTCAACAGACGAGGTTGCCCTGTACGCTTTTGTGCTCTACGTATCCCTTCAAGTTTCCACTTCACTATCAGATCGGAAACAGTGGGCCTAGGAATGTTTAGGAGTGTGGAAATCTCGCGTACAGACGTATGACAGAAGTGACACCCAATCACCTGACGACGTTCTAAGTCCATGAGTTCCGCGGAGCGCCCCATTCTACTCTCCCACGACGTCTAGTGAGTACTCGTATGGAGTACCTGGCAGTAGGTGGCAGCACAATGCATCTAATATGGAAAACGTATGTTTTTGAGGTGTCCGGATACTTTTGATCACATAGTGTATGTAATGGATGTAATAGTATATTTATTTGTGGATATGTATCATCGATCGTAATTATAATGTAAATATTGTAAATTGCTGGGTAATCGGCAAGGGAACTTTGTTTGAATGTATCGATAGCAATGACGAAATGGCAGTAACTCTGCCGTTGTTTATCTTTGCATATGTAGAGTCCCTGTCACGCTACGAGCACACTGAAGAGACAGCAGCTTGAGTCTTGAACGAGTGCGGGAGTCTTTGTTTGGCGCTCCCGCGGATGCAGTGTGCAGTTATGATGGCGCCAATGTAGGCGCACCTACTTTTTTAACCAACGAACATTGCAAGTACGATCTGAGTGGACAGGCGGAGGAAGCTGCAATTCTAACTATTGCCTGACCCATAATTTATTATCCGTAGCTTTGGAGACGACTCGTGGTTCTCAGCCAACAGCAGCAGCCCAGCATTGTCTCTGGCTACATTCTTCATCGCATGCACATCTACATAATAGTAAGGCTGTTAACTGTTGCTAACACTATACGGGCATTACCCAGTGGCATTTCTTTAACAAACTTTAATGATTAACTTTCTTGACTAAAAATCTGCAATAGTTAAAACTTGTAGGGCACCTGTGTAGTCATTGTCCTCAGACATTATCACCAGGCAGAGTCCCTTTCCTATCCATGAAGTCACAGAATGTCGTAAAAATATGAAAACTGATTAACTATTTACTGCCAGTTTTGTTTGTTTGCTAACGACTAGTTTCAGTCTAAATTTTATTGCTCCAGTAACTGTTCATTCTTGTACTGCGCAACACAGGCTTAACTAATTTGCAATTTTGAATATTAACTCCACACATTTGAAATAATGTAAAATTTCACGCGCAAAAACTGATAACTAGAGATAGAGTACAAATTACGAGTGCGAAATTTCATTTAGTCTCTATTTAGCTTAGCTAGTGACTTCTGCTGGATTAATACGTATTTTATTTTTCTTATGTTACAAGCAAATCTACTGCTCATTTGCTTAAAGTAAGAGCAGTCCAATCGTTCAATAATTAAAATTAAATTGTTCGTCTTTCTCCAAATATTGCATTACGTTACGCTGAGGTTACTGAAAGTAATTTTTTACGTAACAAAGTTTCAGTAGGAGTTGGTCTTTTGTTTAGCCAGCTACTTCATCTAAATTTGCTTTCAAAATTTACTATTGGAGAATGGGTACCTGCAGGTTCAGTGCTTTCTGATTAATTTATTTTCTTGTGAGCTGTTGTGTTGTGGAAAAGTGTGACACGTCAGTGATTACTTGATTAATGTTCTTTGCCATTACTTTTCTTAGGAGGTTGGATGTTAATTACTCTAGTTACTTTAGTTGTCCCCTTTTTTGCATTTGAATATTACGTGGTACGCTTTCCCCCCCTGTGTGACTTGTGAGCAGTGGCACTAAATTTCATCCCATTTCAAAAGTATTATCAGTATTTAGATTAGCTTTAAAATGGATTTTTCCTTCAGGAGGTAAAAATTTCGAAACTTGTGGTAAGGTCTTATGGGACCAAACTTTTGGGGTCATCGGTCCCTAAGCTTACGCACTACTTAACCTCACTTAAACCAACTTACGCTAATAACAACACACACACCCATGCCGGGGGGAGGACTTGAATCTCCGCCGGGGGGAGCCGCGCGGTCCGTGACAAGACGCCTAGACCGCACGGCTACCCCGCGAGGAACCTCCTGCGTCTGCACACAGGGAGCACAATCCCAATCAACCTAACATTACAATTCGAAAGAAAAAATGAAGAAAAACAAACCCTGTTGCTTTTTAGACACGGATTTGTGCTACCAATCGGCAAATTCAAATTTTTACACACACCCTGTTGAAACTATGCCAGCACGTAGCTCGCCGGTTTGGTCCGTTTGTATCAGAACTGTATGTCTGATTAAAGGGTCTGTGGCTTTTAAAGAATACGATTAGGAAAATATTTCACACTGAATCGAATGGGATTGGGATGACACTGGCTATCAAGAATTGACGGATTACAAAATATTTTCATCGACGACCAAGACCTCTGCGATGATGAAGAAAGGCCTTCCGCCAACGACCATTCTGAGAAAGAACCAACTACTGAGGAAGCTTTTCATGGCGGTGAATTGTTTACAACAACAAAATACCGCCCAATTACTGTCTTTAAAAGGACTGTGACATTTATCTGTAAATGAACGTATCAACTCTGAACCAAACAAAAAATTTTTTATTTCTTTTGCTTAATTGCATCTACATCTACATCTACTTGGTTACTCTGAAAATCACGCTTAAGTGCCTTGAAGAGGGTTCATCGACCCACGCTCAAAATAATTATCTATTATTCCAATCTCGAAGAGCGCGAGGAAAAAGTGAACAGCTTTATCTTTCTATGCATGCACTGATTTCTCTCATTTTATTATGGCGACCCTTTCTCCCTATGTAGCTTGGCGTCAAATAAATAGTTTCGCATTCGGAGGAGAAAGTTGGTGATCGAAATTTCGTGAGACGATTCCGCCGCAACGAGAAACGCCAAATCCTGTATCATGTCAGTGACACTCACTCCCCTATTTCGCGATAATACAAAACGTGCAGCCCTCCTTTGACTTTTGTCGATGCACTCCGTTAATTCTTTCATAACTTAACTGTACGACCATTTTTAACTTTCAGAATTAGGCTATGTGGTCAATTTTCTGTGTAACTTGTTAAACATAGATGATACAAAGTACACAGTCTGACAATAAGTGGAAGAAAAACGAGATGAAACGTCCAAGGTATATGATGTTATTTTACTGTCTGCAAAATCGAGTTCAATTCACTAGTATTTGGCAGTATAAGCCCACTTATCACTGAATGTTGCACACTTTCCGGCCTGGATGAACATTTCGTTGGCAAGGGCAGACTGGCAGGACAGTTTCTGTAACTGGCCCTTGATATCCTTTATACTGACAATGGGGCTTAGTTGGCGTCCAAGTTGGTCGCACACGCATTCTATCGGGGACGGATCTGCTTGACATATGGAGTACGTTAATATCCCGTAGAGAGCTCATAGGGACACGTGCCATGCGTGGGCGTGGACGAGCATTGTCCTGTTGTATAATGGCACAATGATACCGTCGCACGAACTGAAACATTTGATGACGCAGGGTGTCCGTGACGTATCATTAGGCATTCGGAGTCCCCTCAATTAGTACTAGCCAAGACCTGAAGCAATACCAGATAGCTCCTCACACCAAGACGCCAGGTGTAACATTGCGGCATCTTTAAATCTATGTCACGTGCCGATAACGCTGT
This sequence comes from Schistocerca serialis cubense, assembly GCF_023864345.2. Taxonomy (NCBI): domain Eukaryota; kingdom Metazoa; phylum Arthropoda; class Insecta; order Orthoptera; family Acrididae; genus Schistocerca; species Schistocerca serialis. The sequence continues at coordinate 214,652,203 of NC_064639.1, read as the reverse complement.
CTCACATGAGTGCGTGGCATTTTAGTGTTCTTCACAGTCATCACTCCACATACGCCCAAGTTCATGCCCTTCATATACCCCACCACTCCTGCTAACAACATTAATACACTGTAGTTCTTTCATATTTTCATGAAAACTGGTACAAAGTGCTTTCGAAAATTATCGCTTACCCGAAAAATCAGTTATCCGAACTCCCTAACGTCCCTAATTGTATCGTATAATCGATATCATACTGTAATGCATAATTAATTAATACTTGTACGAATTACCTTTCAGCAAGTACTGAACTGTAGTTTGCCGTGTGTTTATATAGAGTTATAAAAATTCGGAGCTGGTAAGGAGCCAATTAATAACTTATAAAAGTTTAAAGCCATTTTGCTTGTTAATCGACCGTAACTGTTTCAAAAATATCGAAAGGTTTTTCACAGACTGGTAACGGTCTCTGAAAACCATTTTCAACTAAGACAAGTTATAGATCAGCCACAAACTTTTCAGATGGAAGACTGGTATCTGGATTCATGTATTGGGAGTGTCCTACGCCATTCAGTAACAAGATATTCAATGTAGACGATATGGACGCATCTTGTATACATCGTCATCTGGGCGCAAAAGTTTTTGGTAGTGTGTGAGAGTGTTTCGCTGCTGTGGATACTGGAACAAAACTTCTCTACATCGCACTCCATATGGCATAAAATATCCCCCCCCCCCCCCCTGAAACGTGTAAATTATACACGTATATCGAGATACTATCGTGAAACTAACACTGTACAAATAAGTAATTTATTGCAAGCTCACAGCTACCCGTTATGATCTGTATCAGATTAGAGCAGAATTTCGTCAATAGCGGTAACAGCAGTCTTCGACCTTGGAATACTTCAATCGGAGAAGTGGCTTTCACAAATTCCGCCTCTGCCCAAGGTGCCAGCATTGCCTATGCTACGCGTGTCTTGCCTCTCACTAGCTACGCATAGCAGCAGAGGCCGAAGTTTGAGGTCGCGGTAATAAAACGAACAACTCCATAGCTTTCAAAGACTGAGGAAAAGGTATGCATAGAATCATTTATTTTTGAGTCTTCTTTAAATCACTCCTGAAATATAACGTAGCAGTAGGTCGTTTCTAAAGCGGGTGCGACAGAGCAACTGCTCTGGAAACTTATAGCTTAAATATCAAAATTAAATGACTATTTTAATATATTAATTGTAAACCTCCAGAGCGGCTGATCACCCCACTAAATTGTCCTCACTTCTAATACCATTACATAAAGTGCTACATCTACATCTACGTGATTACTCTGCTATTCACAATAAAGTGCCTGGCAGAGGGTTCAATGAACCACCTTCAAGCTGTCTCTCTACCGTTCCACTCTCGAACGGCACACGGGAAAAACTAGCACATCAATTTTTCTGTGCGAGCCCTGATTTCTCTTATTTTATGGTGATGATCATTTCTCCGTATGTAGGTGGGTGCCACCAGAATGTTTTCGCAATCGGAGGAGAAAACTGGTGATTGAAATTTCATGAGAAAATCCCGTCGCAACGAAAAACGCCTTTGTTTTAATGACTGCCACTCCAATATCACGTGACACGTGGATAGAGAGCTAGATACGTAAAGTTATCTCTACCAGTTTCAAAATACACATACAGATTACGATCAGAAACCATTCAAAAGGGAGAGTTCTTAATCGAAGAAATAGGAGATCCACGTTGGGGATTACTACACTACTGGCCATTGCAATTGCTACACGAAGAAGAAATGCAGATGATAAACGGGTATTCATTGCCCAAATATACTATACTAGAACTGACATGTTATTACAATTGCACGCAATTTGGGTGCATAGATCCTGAGAAATCAGTAACTAGAACAACCACCTCTGGCCGTAATAACGGCCTTGATACGCCTGGCCATTGAGTCAAACAGGTACAGATACAGCTGCCCATGCTGCTTCAACACGATACCACAGTTCACCAAGAGTAGTGACTGGCGTATTGAGACGAGCCAGTTGCTCGGCCATCATATACCAGACGTTTTCAATTGGTGAGAGATGGAGAGATAGAGAATGTGCTGGCCAGGGCAGCAGTCGAACATTTTCTGTATCCAGAAAGGCCCCAACAGGACCTGCAACATGCGGTCGTGCATTATCCTGCTGAAATGTAGGGTTTCGCAGGGATCGAATGAAGGGTAGAGCCTCGGGTCGTAACACATCTGAAATTTAACGTCAGCTGTTCAAAGTTCCGTCAATGCGAACAAGAGGTGCCCCAGACGTGTAACCAATGGCACCCCATACCATGACGCCGAGTGATGCGCCAGTATGGCGATGACGAATACACGCTTCCAGTGTGCGTTCACCGCGATGTCGCCAAACACGGATGCGACCATCATGATTCTGTAAACAGAATCTAGATTCATCCAAAAAAAATGACGTTTCGCCATTCGTGCACCCAGGTTCGTCGTTGAGCACACCATCGCAGGCGCTCCTGTCTGTGTTGCAGCGTCAAGGGTAACCGCAGCCATGGTCGCCGAGCTGACAGTCCATGCTGCCGCAAACGTCGTCGAACTGTCTGTGCAGATGGTTGTTGTCTTGCAAACATCCCCATCTGTTGACTCAGGGATCGAGACGTGGCTGCACGATCCGTCACAGCCATGCGGAAAAGATGTCTGGTCATCTCGACTGCTAGTGATACGAGGCCCTTGGGATCCAGCATGGCGTTCCGTATTACCCTCCTGAACCCACCGATTTCATATTCAGCTAACAGTGATTGGATCTCGATCAACGTGAGCAGCAATGTCGCGATACGATAAACCGCAATTTCGATAGGCTACAGTCCGACCTTTATCAAAGTCGGAAACGTGATGGTATGCATTTCTCCTCCTTGCACGAGGCATCACAACAACGTTTTACCAGGCAACGCCGGCCAACTGCTGTTTGTGTATGAGAAATCGGTTGGAAACTTTCCTCATGTCAGCACGTTGTATGTGTCGCCACCAGCGCCAACCTTGTGTGAATGCTCTGAAAAGCTAATCATTTGCATATCACAGCATCTTCTTCCTCTCGGTTAAATTTCGCGTCTGTAGCACGTCATCTTCGTGGTGTAGCATTTTTAATGGCCAGTAGTGTAGGAAGAGACAACTAAGAAAACAAAATGGGGAATGGAATGAAAGCATAATTATGATTTAATCGATAGTCTTGTGACTAGTTTCATGCGGGCACCATCGATTCCTCTTCTGTGTCAACCTCTTTTCCTCAGAGTAGCCCTTGCATCCTACGTCCTCAATTATTTGCTTTATGTATTCCAATCTGTCTTCCTCTACAGTTTTTACCCTCTACTGATCACTTTAGTACCGTGGAGGCTATTCCCTGGTCCCTTAATACATGTCCTATCATCCTGACCCTTTTTCTTGTCATTGTTTCACATAAATCTCTTTTCTCGTCAAATCTGGGGAGCGGCTCCTCATTCTTAGCTTATCAGTCCACCCAATTTTCAACATTTGTCTGTACCACGACTCCGCAACGCTTCGATTCTCTTCCGGTTTTCCCACCGTCCGTGGTTCACTACTATAGAACGCTGTGTTACGAACATACATTCTCAGAATTTCTTCCTCAGATTGAGGCTTATGTTTCATATCACTAAAATTCTCTTTGGCAGGAGTCCCCCCTTCGCCTGTGCCGGTGTGTATTTTCTGTTCTCACTGCTTCATCCATCATGGATCATTTGGCTTGTAGGTTAGCAGAATAAGTTAACTTCGTCTACTTCGTTACCACCAATTTAACGTTAAGTTCCTCATTATTCTCATTTCTGTTACTTCTCATTACTTTATCCTTTACCGGGTTACTCTCAATCCATATTCTGTACTCATTAGTCTGTTCGTTCCAGTCAACACATCCTGTAACTCTTCACTTTCACTAATGATGGCGACGTCATCAGCGAATCTTATTATTGACGTCTTTTCGCACTTAGTTTTAATCCCAGTCTTGAATCTTTCTTTTATCTCTGTCACTGCTTCTTCATTGTATAGATTGAACAATATGGGCAAAGGACTGCTTACTTGTCTTACACCCTTTTTAAACCGAGCACTTCGTTCTTCCAGTCTTATTAATCCCTCTTCGATCTTACACACAGATCAGCCAGAACATTATGACCAAAGACTCACTATCGATATAGACCCATCCAGGAGACAACAGCGTCGACTGGCGAGGAATGATTGCTACTCAGACACACGGACGATGCACGTGGTATCAGCGAGCGTGCTGTCCGTGTCGAGAATGGGGATGGCGCGCAATCTATCTGAGTTTAAGTTTCCTTTAATTTACGTCTATGGTCACAAACCTTTTGTTAACAGATTACCGGTTTCGGTCTTTAATGACCATAATCAGACCTGTTTCATAAAAACAAAGTCCTAATGTACTGCAGCCACAGTGGCATCGTCTAATGTTAAATGCGGATTCAGCACCAGCATCCGCATTTAATATTTGACGATGATACTATGGCTGCAGTACATTAAGACTTTGTTTTTATGAAACAGATCTGATGATGGTCCTCAAAGAACGAGACCGCTAATCTGTTAACAAAAAGTTTGTGACCATAGACGTAAATTAAAGAAAACTTATTACATATACGGGTCACTGTTTTTTCGCGACGATGTCGCAGCTTGTGAAACTATCTGAGTTTGACCGAGGGTAGATTTTGATGGCCCGGCAGCTCGACAAGAGCTTTTCTGAAACTACACGACTTTCTGGGTGTCCAAGGAGTGCCGTGGTGAGTGTCTTCAAGACGTGGCGAAACCAAGATGAAACCACGTCCAGACGTCGTGGGGTTGGGCTGCCATCCTTAATTATAGATGTCGGGCGTCGGAGGCTGGGAAGATTCGTAAAGCAGGACAGGTTGCGAACTGTGGCAGGACTAACGCCAGACTTTAATTATGGCAGAGTACAAGTGTGTCTGTACACACAGTGCTAATTCAAATTGTTCAAATTGCTCTGGCCACTATGGGACTTAACATCTGAGGTCATCAGTCCCCTAGACATAGAACTAATTAAACCTAACTAACCTAAGGACATCACACACATCCATGCCCGGGGGAGGATTCGAACCTGCGACCGTAGCAACCGCGTGGTTCCGGACTGAAGCGCCTAGAACTGCTCGACCACAGCGGCCGGCACCCTCATTATGATATTGCGATTGTGCTCTACAGATTTTGAGCAGAATGAATGGTCACAAGCCAGGCTTGACGGCAACTGCATGGAATTTGTGTGATATATTGGTGTTTTCCTCCACTGCTGTAGACAGTGTTTATATTTTTAATGTATTCACTAGAGCAACCAAGTCTGACCTCTGCAATTGTACAATCCATTCCTGACAGACTAAAGTCCACAGAACTTATTAAAAAATCTAACCCGGTAAGCAGACATATGGTTAAGGTGGGCCTTACTTGTCAAATTATTGCTAAACTTCGGAGAGAGAATACCTCGATTTCACAAATGTCCTTTTCATGGTGTATGATTCGATAGTCTTTCCGTCAAGAGGCGCTCCACAGATACTTTTCACCTTCTGTGAATAATGGTAATAGCTGTTCTTGCTTGAGAAATGCTTTAAATCTTCAATAAAATTATTTTCCTGATTAGTTCTACTGAGGCATTTAGTCATATTTGGCTGTGCATTTTCAGATAACTCGTATTGTCAGATATCATTATGTTTTCTTCCTGATTTCAGACGACATTGCACTCAGTGCGATTTACAGACAGAGAGCTACTTCCCGGTCTTGACAGGTAGGACAATAACTTCACCAAGTCCATTTAATGTGGGCATCTTTTATACTGTCCAGCAGCGTCACTGTTTTACGACCTTATGTGTCGCTTAGTATTGACTACAAAATGTGTGGCTTATGAGATGCTCGACCATTGTATTCAATTCTTTTTGACCCCTGACGCAAAGTCAGTGTGCTAGCTGGATGTGCGGTAGCAACTTGGGACTCTCGAGCGATTCTTAATTATAGGCACCGGTGCCTGTCACTACGCCATCCCTTCGGCAGGAAACGTGACTTCGTACACTGGCAGACCATAGGCGGAACGTCTCGTAATGCTCTTTGTTATTCAGTGATTGCAACTGATTGCCGTGATTGCCAGTGGAGAAAGTGGAGCTAGCTGCTGTGTAGACAGGCCTCGTTTTCTATGAATGAGATGCTCTGTTGCCTTGGCCAATGACAGTTTTGGACACAGGCTTCTATGTGCAGTTCATTTTTCTCTGGAACCCTGCAGGATCTCCAAAGTTTTTCGGTATACAGGAGAGAAATACGCATGTCCGAAATAGTCATAAGAGACAAGGCCTGCCTACACAACAGCTAGCTCTATCTTCTCCACTAGGGATCGTGGCAACCCGTCGCCATCACTGAATAACAAACAACATTGCGAGACATCTGGCGTCTATAACTTCGATTCTCTGTAGCGTCGTTGGATTATGTTTCCCGACACGGGCTACTATCCTCGATCTATCCCTCAAGACACCCTCTACAAACCCTCGACGTTTGTCAGAACATTTCTGGGGCATTGGCCTTTACTTCAACATGCATGAATCATTTTGTGCTTCAGTTTCTTCCAGTATACTGTTTACACCTTATCTGAGTCTTATATCTTCATTTCACATGTGATCATATCTTGGTCACTCTGAAGTCATGCCTCTAAACCTGCATGGATTCTTCATTTATCTTTTTCTGTCAGGGCCCAGCTCTTTTCTCCGTAAGTGACTATTAGGACTGCCGTGATTCTCCGAAGTTTTACTATTGACTCAGCACTGGCTTTGCAATCCATGGATCTTTTAATTGGAACAATTGTAGTCGGTGTCACTGGAACCGTCTAAATTGAAACTGAAGTGACCGGTCGATAGTTAAGGGGAGGGTGGTACTACTTGAAGGTAAGAGGTGTATATGTTCAAGTGTTGTTGCTAGATGATGCAGATGACGCGAATGTCGCAAAAATGTCTGAGCAATCTCATACAGACAAGTGTATGATGAATGCGTGGACACATATGGGATAATAGACCAGAATTTGGATTCCCGAGGTCTACAGTGTCCAAGGTGTGTATTCACCATCACAGAAACGATCTTTCCACACGCATAAGCCTGTTCCCTAGGACGACCGCAAGTGTTCGACGTACGGACGTCTCGCTGTTTTCGTGACCGGTCGATAGTTAAGGGGAGGGTGGTACTACTTGAAGGTAAGAGGTGTATATGTTCAAGTGTTGTTGCTAGATGATGCAGATGACGCGAATGTCGCAAAAATGTCTGAGCAATCTCATACAGACAAGTGTATGATGAATGCGTGGACACATATGGGATAATAGACCAGAATTTGGATTCCCGAGGTCTACAGTGTCCAGGGTGTGTATTCACCATCACAGAAACGATCTTTCCACACGCATAAGCCTGTTCCCTAGGACGACCGCAAGTGTTCGACGTACGGACGTCTCGTTGTTTTCGAAAGCCATACGGTACAGTCGACGGTCTACTATTACTCAGATCGCCACTGATTTCAATGTATGGCGTCAAAAAACCATTTCTATCAGGACAGCACGGACACAAATCATCTTCTCATTCTGTTAGTACAACGACATCCGCAAAGAATAATTTAATCTTCGGTACCTCCTTGCTGCATTGCAGAACAAAGCACGATTTTCAAGTTAGGAAAAGGGGTTTAGAGGGTATAAGTGCAGATATTTTTGTATGTAGTATCTTAATATGTACGCTCATAAGAGTGTTGGTTGTTTTTTTCTCTACGTCGAGCAGTCTTCTCACAAATATATCACAAACTTTACGATCTGCTGTTTTCTGCGTGGATGTAAAGTCACCATTACGTGGACCATGCCCGTCAGTATAGACTGACCGTTTTCGGTCCACTTGTCCACACTTCCGTACGTGACCTGCTGCGCAGGGGAAATAAGCATTAATGGTTTTCTCTTGCCACACATATTTGGAAAAACTAACCAACCTAAAAACATACAACTTGCAGAAACAATAATTATTACTCTGCAAATGACATACACTGTGGTAACATTGTTCAGTAGACCGTCCTCCGATATCAACAGAAGTATCTGCACTTGAACCAGTTACACACTGTATATAAGAGTACATAAAAATTAAATAACGCAGGTGTTACATGACTCTCTTGTCGGAACCTTGATTTATAATTATTTAGTTTTTTGCCACTCACATCCACTCTAGTATTCGTTTTGAGATGAAAGCTTTTGACTGCATTATGGGACGGGGCTCCTTCCTCTTCCATAATTTGCTACAGATCTTCTGAATAACAAAAACAAGCCTAGGAATACACGCGACAATTTTGAAAAATTTAGAAACTGCAGGACAGTTGTTGACGCACAATCATTTATTGGGTACACGACCAGTTATGGAACAGTTACAGTTCCATCATCTGGTGTAAGCTGCAATAATAAAAACATTATGTTACACTCGCAAGGGAGGGGATCCTCAACTCTGAAATATCGGATAAGGAACTATTCGGATAAAATTTCAAAATTAAAAGAAATTAAAAGAGAGAATAGCACGTTATTTACAAATAAAATAAACATCTGAGGTCATCCTCACCCCAAAGTTGTAATAGCCGTGCGTACCGGAGCCCCACACGAGCCAAACGACCCAAGCGCAGGCGCGATACAAAACAGTCATGAGATTTGTGACTTGTTTAAAGTGGAACAGTGGGAAGTACCAGAAGAAAGGGGACGGAACCATCACACATTAAGAGAGAAGACCTGCACAGAAATATAGGAAAAATATTACTTTAAACGGACATCTTAATCTACCTCGATAATGACGTAATTAATTAAAATATTTTTGTGACGCAGATCTGTTCGTACCCCTACATCAAGCGTGTCACAAAATATTTTTGCTATTGCAGCTTACACTAGGTGATAGAACTGTTGACGGTTCCGAAACCGGTCGTCTACCCAATAAAAGATGTGGATTGACCAACTATCCTGCGGTTTTCTTCATTTTCAAAATGGACTTTTATAGCTGCAGTTGCCCCATAAGAGGAACTCTTTGCACATGCGAAAATGATTCAACCAAAGCCATTGAAGGGATAACGACAACTGTTGAACCGATTAACTGAACACTGCCAAAAGATGTTGGGATGACCAAAGAAGAAGTAAGCCAATAGAGCACAACCCACACGCAGACATGGCCCCTAAAGTAGATGATGATGATACTGGTGATGATGATAATAATGAAGATTCTTGATGATGTATATTTCAGCATCAACGTACTAGGTCCCCTACATCAAACGATTCATGAAATATCCCAAGAAACGTCGAAATATATCATCATCATCGACATCATGGACTACACCTACTGACCTGTGCGCCTCAGAGCTGTTCACGCCGTCTTTATAAATGACACCCATATTTTGTTTTTCTCTGCTACCATATTACAAAGCAATGTTACTGATTCTTTTGTCTTCCAAATGTTGAACGTGACTCCTCATATCTGTTCTGTATTCCTTCTTAAAACCTGATTCGACATTTAATTACTGCCTTACCATTTGTCTCACTCCGCCAGAAACTAGGGTCCAACTTCTGCATCCATACTGACAATAATGGACGAAATAAGTTTGTGTTGTCTGAGTACGGTTTCGTTTAAAACATGGCGTTGTAATGGTCGTTGCAGTGTGGCACAGAAGTGCGAAAATCTTAGAAGCTTCCATTACCTGGTTTAGTATACTTAAAATGATACATTAGATAGTTAAATTCACGTATTTGGCCGATTATTTGTACATTTATTACAATCTTCGCTATCAGTGCTTGTAGTTCTCGAAATTTCATCACCTCTGTAGCAGCAATATGATTCTGTGTACTGCTTCCAGTCTTTTATTTTCAGTATTGCCTATTATGACCTGGTTGTTAGCAAACAATAAAGTTCTAAAATTTATGTTGTTAATAACAGAAATATTCTTTCCATTTTATGACAGTATCTTATAACATGATGAATGTAAATACTGAAACGTGCAGGTGACCGTTCACAATGGTGTCTGACAGTGTGGTAAATGTTTTCTGAGATTGATCAACATTTGAGAGGGTAAAATTTTATATTGTTTTACACATATTGAAGAGCTGACCATGAGTGCGCTAGGATTCCTATGTTTCCAAATTTTTCGTATAACAGGTTTCGTTTCACACTATCTGCCTTGTATGATGTATGAACGTATTGTAACAGTAAATTGAATTCTCTCCATTTTTTCGGTTATTTATATGAGAGTAAAAATCCAGTCTGAACATCACTTTGTCTTTCTGAAGACATGTTGGGCAACTGAAATTCGTGTACCGATAATAAGGACTAATCTTTTATTACTGCTGTTGAATTATATTTAATTACTGAAAATTTCGCATTGTTACCTGATGTATTATACATCAGAGCTTTACTCCACTCTCCTGGTACATATTCCGTTTGTCAACCAATGATCACAAAGTGTAAACGTCTCTGTAACAAACCGTGTAATGTCTGTTTGAGTAATTCGATATTGATATTGCCTGCGCCCAGTGATTTCTTATCTCCCACGTCCTTAATGACTTCAGTCGCTTTATTCAGATAAGATTCAGCATGTTCCTCTTGTTTCAGTTTCTTCTTGATTACTCGCCCCCGAGGATTTCAAATAATTTGACCACTCTCTTTCTGATATTATGTTGAGGAATACTGTATTTCAGATTTACTTTGACTTCCATATACTTCTTACCATAAATTACCTAAGTAGCTGTCCAAACTCTCCCATTTTGAGCACTTATTTGTTTATAGGAGATTTTTTATAATCTATTTTGCAGTTTACTCGTATATCATTCTTTTTATTCCTTACTGGCTGATTACCTGGCATTGGCTAGGTATCTGTTTATTCCAGTCTTCTATTAGTCTATCTCCTCTTTCTCCTCCTCTCTGTCCATATCCCCCTTCCTCCCTCACAGTCCATGTCCTCCACCTCCCTATCTCTGTACACCTACTCCACCTTTCACTTTCCTTCCATCTCCTCCTGTTCCTCTGTCCATCTGCTGCTTCCCTCTCTGACCACGTCCGTCCTCCCCCTCTCTTTGTCAATATCCTTCCCATCTCGCTGTTCCTCTCCTCCTTCCTCTTCTGTCTGTCCACATCCTACTCTTTTCTTTCTCTCTCCATCTCCACCTCTTCCCTGTCCATCACCTCCTCTCTCTCTGTAAATCTCCTCATTCCTAGTATCTGTTTCCGTATTCTCCTTCCTCCTTTCTGCCAGTCTGTCTTCTCTTTCCCCGTCTCTCGCCAAGTTATCACCCCCACCCCAATAGAAGGCTGCAGATTCTTACCCCTACGGTATTTCTTTCCGGATAGTAAGTAATATGTGTTCAAATTTCGTTGAAATCCAGGAGTTTAGGAGGACCTTTTTACCAGTGGGATTGTCTGCACATATCACATATATTTTACGTATTTCACATGTATTTCCATCTTTAGCGAATTTCACCCTGCAGTTTCAATTTCACACAGCTCAATGTTTATGACATCACATCTCTCGAAATATGTGCGTACAATGATATGATTTTGCAGGTACATTCAGTACTCTATGTGAATACTGACTACAAAATTTTTCGCGAATACGTTTAGCAGTAAAGAAGTAATTAACTAATTAAAATGTCGTGCCTCATATGGCAGTTTTACTGCATGAAGATCGAAAATTTAGTTAGCGACAAACTTTTATTCCATTCATAATTTTGTTGGGGTTGTCAGAGAGAAGATGTTTCGTAAAGGTTTGAAACTATGTATACTACTATACTAAAATTGCTACAACACGAAGATGACGTGCTGAGGCGCGAAATTTAAGTGACAGGAAGAAGATGCTGTGATACGCAAATGATTAGCTTTTCAGAGCATTCACACAAGGTTGGCGCCGGTGGTGACACCTACAACGTGCTGACATGAGGAAAGTTTCCACCCGATTTCTCATACACAAACAGCAGTTGACCGGCGTTGCCTGGTGAAACGTTGTTGTGATGCCTCGTATAAGGAGGAGAAATGCGTACTATCACGTTTCCGACTTTGATAAAGGTCGGATTGTAGCCTATCGCGATTGCGGTTTATCGTATCGCGACATTGCTGCTAGCGTTGGTCGAGATCCAATGGCTGTTAGCAGAATATGGAATCGGTGGGTTCAGGAGGGTAATACGCAACGCCATCCTGGATCCCAACGGCCTCGTATCACTAGCAGTCAAGGTGACAGGAATCTTATCCGCATGGCTGTAACGGATCGTGCAGCCACGTCTCGATCCCTGAGTCAACAGATGGGGACGTCTGCAAGACAACAACTATCTGCACGAACCGTTCGACGACGTTTGCAGCAGCTTGGACTATCAGCTCGGACGCCATGGCTGCGGTTACCCTTGACGCTGCATCACAGACAGGACCGCCTGCGATGGTGTACTCCGCGACGAACCTGGGTGCACGAATGGCGAAACGTCATTTTTTCAGATGAATCCAGGTTCTGTTTACAGCATCATGATGGTCGCATCCGTGTTTGGCGACATCGCGGTGAACTTACATTGGAAACGTGTATTCGTTATCGCCATACTGTCGTATCACCCGGCGTGGTGGTAAGGGGTGCCATTGGTTACACGTCTCAGTCACCTCTTGTTCACATTGACGGCACTTTGAACAGTGGACGTTACATTTCAGATGTGTTATGACCCGTGGCTCTACCCTTCATTCGATATCTGCGAAACCCTACATTTCGGCAGGATAATGCGCGACTGCATGTTGCAGGTCCTGTACGGGCATTTCTGGATACAGAAAATATTCGTCTGCTGCCCTGGCCAGCACACTCTCCAGATCTCTCACCAATTGAAAACGTCTGGTCAATGGTGGCCGAGCAACTGGCTCGTCACAATACGCCAGTCACTACTCTTGATGAACTGTGGTATCGTGTTGAAGTTGAATGGGCAGCTGAACCTGTGCACGCCATCCAAGCTCTGTTTGACTCAATGCCCAGGCGTATCAAGGCCGTTATTACGGCCAGACGTGGTTGTTGTGGGTACTGATTTCTCAGTATCTATGCACCCAAATAGATTTAAAATGTAACCACATGTCAGTTCCAGTATGATATATTTGTCCAATGAATACTCGTTTATCATCTGCATTTCTTCTTGCTGTAGCAATTTTAATGGCCAGTAGTGTATAAAGTTTTGTTGCTAGTCACTGCTTGTTCTCATTCTCTAACTCTGGCTGTGTGAAGTTTGCGTATTTGCGCATCGTGGTGTGTACTTCTTTTTATCCCCACCCCAGCCGTTTTGCAGGTACGTGGTTCTTACCCCTACACAATTCTTCCCAGACTGTAAGTTATGTGTAGCAAGAGAGTATGTGGAACATACGTATATACATACGAAGATACATTTTATGATATAATATAATGTAATTTTATATATAAAAGATTAATGTGTTTATTTTAACATTCGAAATCGCCAGTCCCTCTTTAGATTTTCCTTTTTCCTAGTTTTAATATTTTAGCAGCAGCATGCCTCATTTTATTTAAATCCAATCTATTGTTCATTTTTTCGTTGTTGGTCACAGGATTTGAATGCCAATCTGAAACTTGTGGTTATCAAATACTGCAGCTGGAGGCACCAGTCGAAAGCTGGACAGCAGCTCAACGGGAATGACGACGGTAGCACCTAAAGCGCACTTGTCGGAGCCTGTGGATCACAGCTGCGTAAGCGGAAAGAGAGAAACGGCGGACGTGTAAGGCGTGTCAAGGTTGGGTGCCGTACGGAGGCGAGCAGGAAGCGTTTGTGAAGACATCCTCAGGACGCGTGGCCTCTGTCCGCGGTCCTCGCAGGGAGGAACACCCAGCACGCACACCCACCCGGCGCAGGAGATGAGTGGTGCTGCTGCTGTCGCCGTCGTAGCCCCAGCCGCCGCAGCCTTGGAGCGCCCCAGCCTTGGTGGACAGCGACGAGGCTTGGCTTGGCTTGGCTGGCGTCGGCCGAGGCGAGGCTATATATACAGGGCGTGTGGCCGCGCCGCCGCACTCCGGCCCGACGCACGCTAACAGCAAGACATGTCGCCGGCCACGCTCGCTATCGTAAGTCGCTTCTGTCTTGCCTCCTCACTTTCTCTGCCCTCCATTTCTAACTTACCTCAGTTTTATTTCTATTTATGCGTTTACAATATTTCATGATTACTTGGTTTTCAAAGTTTTAACCCTCAGTAACATTAAAGTCTCCATTTATTTTTTCTAACAGTTCACAAAAAATCATTTAACATTCGTCAGTTTGTTTATTTATACACTAAGATGTTTATCTGTGTATAAAAATTTCAGGCTTTCCCGGCATTAAAGCCACTTTTTATCTAATCTCTTTCCTGAAAATCATCAGAACTTACAGATTCACTTCAGTATGTATACTGACAAGCCTGCATGATTATTTATGTATGGAAGTTTCAAACCTCCCAAGGATTAAAGCCGCACTACTCATATTTTCCGATTCCTTCCTGAAAGTCATCCCAACATATAGTTTTACTTCATTGTGCTTACTAACAATATTACGTCATTATTTTTACATCAAAAGTTTTAACTGTGCCTAGCTAACTTTCAATTTTACTTCACTTTCAGAGTTTTTACTTCCCAAATATTTAGGCCATTATTAATATTTCTTAATAAGTTACAGGAAAATTGTGTGACTATCTGTGCATAAAAGTTCTAAATTTCGGGAGCATTATAGCCAATATTTATCTTTTGCATTTGCCCATGGAAAATCACCTCAACGAAAATTCTGCTTCAACTTATTTATTTCATGACATATACGTTTATTTTTGCACAAAAGTTTCAAACTTTCGAAGCATTAGGACCATTATTAATGTTTTGTAACTGCTTACAGAGAGTTACCCCAACTTGCTGTTCTTCTTGTATTTGTTTACATGTGTGTAGAAGCTAGCATAATTACTTCACTATAAATTTTTTAAACGTTAGAAACACTGTAGAGCTATTTACTTTCTGTACTTACTTCACGAAATGTCTATTTGCTACTCTTAGTTATTATGCATAGCATGTCTCCAACAATTGATATTAATATCGAAACAGTATTGTGTATGATATCCACAGAATTCTAGTGCTTCCTCTTACTTACAGTGAGTTAATACACGTTCTGTTTAAATCGACATTTTTTAAAAAAATTTTGTTATCGTGTTTATTTTCAAGAATACCTGATAAATTCTGATGTAAACTATGAAACATTGATGTCTTCAGTCCAAAGACTGGTTTATGCAGCTCTCCATGCTACTCTAACCTGTGCAAGCTTCTTCATCTCCCAGTACCTACTGCAACCTACATCCTTCTGAATCTGTTTACTGTATTCATCTCTTGGTCTCCCTCTACGATTTTTACCCTCCACGCTGCCCTCCAATACTAAATTGGTGATCCCTTAATGCCTCAGAATATGCCCTACCAACCGATCCCTTCTTCTAGTCAAGTTGTGCCACAACTTTCTCTTCTCTCCAATTTTATTCCATACCTCTTCATTAGTTATGTGATCTACCCATCTAATCTTCAGCATTCCTCTCTAGCACCACATTTCGAAAGCTTCTATTCTCTTCTTGTCTAAACCATTGATCGTCCACGTTTCACTTCCATACATGGCTACACTCCATACAAATACTTTCAGAAACGACTTCCTGACGCTTAAATCTAGACTCGATGTTAACAAGTTTCTCTTCTTCAGAAACGCTTTCCTTGCTGTTACCAGTCTACATTTTATATCCTCTCTACTTCGACAATCATCAGTTATTTTGCTCCCCAAACAGCAAAACTCATTTACTACTTTAAGTGTCTCATTTCCTAATCTAATTCCCGCAGCATCACCCGATTTAATTCGACTACATTCCATTATCCCCATTTTGCTTTTGTTGATGTTCATCTTATATCCTCCTTTCAAGACACTGTCCATTCCGTTCAGCTGCTCTTCCACGTCCTTTGCTGCCTCTGACAGAATTACAATCTCATCGGCGAACGTCAAAGTTTTTATTTCTTCTCCATGGATTTTAATTCCTACTCCGGATTTTTCTTTTGTTTCCTTTACTGCTTGTTCAATATACAGATAGAATAACATCGGGGATAGGCTACAATCCTGTCTCACTCCCTTCCCAACCACTGCTTCCCTTTAATGAAACATTAAAACAGATAAATCTTTCCTAACTGCTTACTAATCTGCATTTAATACTATTAATTTCGAGCAGCCATTCGAATACTGGAAATAAATTCCTTTCACCCACTTCAACGACCCTTGCTGAAAACATTGTATTAATGTCCCTACATCGAGCGATAAGTAAAGCTTTACATTTCTGTCATTATTGTTTTGGATATTAATGTGGTTTCTGTAGTAAAATATATTTTCAAATATTTTCTTTTTTATTAACTTCTTCAACCTCGATCATATTTAATATATTTATTCTTGATTATACTCCTGGGAGTTAAAATAGCGGTGTGGGTATAGAAAATAACTATTATTTTGCGGAGGGAATGATTTCCAGAGTCTAGAAATTTTTAGAATATCGTGGATTTCACACAGCTGAATTGTGACTGTATTAAACAGTCAGTTTCGGTCATAAACAGACCATTCTCAGACGTAATGTGACATACTCAGATGTACGACCAACCATGGTTTTACCAAGAATCATACCATGAACGACTATGTTAATAGAACGAAAAACGTGGAGCACATATGGCTGACAGTGTATCTGTAGCGAAGAAAGTGACGAGTCTTGCCATGTGCTTCGCCACAGATCTACTATAAGCCATATGTGCACCAAGTTTTAAGTTGAATGCAGTAGTTTCGTATCTTTCATTTTTGTAGATCTGAAGATGCCTTGTAACGGCCGAAACTTATAATCAACAGTATTATATCGTAACTGTGAAGCTAATAAAGAATCGCACACAAATTTGCAACAGTCGCTGTTTCTCTCGATTCGTATTATTTCTGTAGTAACGGATGCCTTAACAGTCGTGTGATTGACCTATAATTTGCCGGCCGGTGTGGCCGTGCGGATCTAGGCGCTTTAGTCTGGAACCGCGTGACCGCTACGGTCGCAGGTTCGAATCCTGCCTCGGGCATGGATGTGTGTGATGTCTTTAGGTTAGTTAGGTTTAAGTAGTTCTCTGATGACCTCAGAAGTTAAGTCTCATAGTGCTCAGAGCCATTTGAACCAACCTATAATTTGTTCCGGAAACGATGTTCGTGTTTTTTCCTTAACGATACTTGCAAGGACTGTCCGTTCAAAGATATTACGACAGACGTGTTTTGAAATCGTTCCATGTGTGTATTACGTCTGTCAGTGACGCCCTGAATGTTCACCGGGCCTTAAGAGTTAGCTTCCCAGCCCGCATCTCGTGGTCGTGCGGTAGCGTTCTCGCTTCCCACGCCCGGGTTGCCGGGTTCGATTCCCGGCGGGGTCAGGGATTTTCTCTGCCTCGTGATGGCTGGGTGTTGTGTGCTGTCCTTAGGTTAGATAGGTTTAAGTAGTTCTAAGTTCTAGGGGACTGATGACCATAGATGTTAAGTCCCATAGTGCTCAGAGCCATTTGAGTTAGCTTCCCATCCATTCCTCTCCTGTGTTCTCTTGTATCTTTTCATTCTACCAAAGGCCTATTCCTTCCGTGAACATTTCACTTATTGCATAATCTGTCAACTTGAGTGGCGCAGTGGTAAGCCACTGGATCCTCAGTTGGTAGGACGATGCTTCTCTGTCGGGTCATCCAGATTTACGGTTTCGGTGGTTTCGCTAAATCACTTAGGGCAAACGTCAGGATGGTTCCTTTGCAATCTTCCCCATCGTTCAGCAGTACAAACGTGCGCTCAGTGACTAATGATCTAGTCGTTGACGAAATTTTAAATACCAATCCTTTGCTTCAGAACTGATTTACGGGAACTTCCGTTGTGTGCAAATATTGTACTCCATCGTTTGGTCTGCCACGGCTGGCCCTCGTCGTTTTCTTGTCTGCAGAGGAGGTGTAGTGCCGCGTCCTGGCAACAGCTTGCAAGCAACACGCGACCTGCTGGCCACACCCAAGGTTGGACCTGCCCAGCGCGGAATGCCAGCGGTCAGCGCGGGCCTTGAGAGCCACAAAGGCGTGTGCTTCGCCTCGCCTTCCTTGCCTCCCGTTGCGCTCTTCGCCCCCAGCCCACCTCACCTCACCGCTCCACTTCGTCCCGTGCTCGCTCGACCGGCGAAACGCGCGTCGCTGGCGGCCTAACCACGCAGGCGCGGGCACCACTGTCTCCTGCCTCAGGAATCCACTTTCGCTGTCAACAATAACGTAATTCAAAGACACCCAACAATATAAAATCGATACATACGCCAACAGATCATTATCGACAGTGGTGGTTCATCTGCATTAAGCATAGACTTCTTTCTTAATTTTATGAACTGACAGACGTGGAACGTGCTATAACATGAAGCACAAGTCAACGAGCCTTTTTAACAAGGTTTTAGGAGTCGATCGTCATGAACGTGTGTTAAATGATTAAATTTTCGGAAAAAAACGCATTTTAACCATAATAATAAGAATGTCGTGTGAGGAGGGGCTCCCCTCGGGTAGATCGTTCGCCGGGTGCAAGTCTTTCGATTTGACGCCACTTCGGCGACTTGCGCGTCGTTGGGGATGAAATGATGATGATTCGGACAACACAACACCCAGTTCCTGAGCGGAGAAAATCTCCGACCCAGACGGGAATCGAACCCGGGCCTTTAGGATTGACAGTCTATCGCGCTGGCCACTCAGCTACCGGGGGCGGACATTTTAACCATCAGATGTTTTTATTTGAACCTTAATATCTACCTGTTTCGGTCGTGGACCATCTTCAATGAAATAAGGCATAAACAGACCAAGTATATCCTGTGAAGATGGTCCACGACCGAAACAGGTACATACTTTTTCAGTTACCTACTTAACATTAATGGTGCCACCCCAACAGGTATGGGCAGACTTATATTCGTCATGGCGTGGATGCCAACAACCTGCGAATGTCATCTTCAGGAATTACTCACCATGCCTGAAACACATACTGGGTGTGTTTGTGAAGTCTGCTTTCTGGAATTTTGTATGAAATACACGTCTGCCCACCGCATCCCAGACATCCTCTACAGGTGGAAAATAGGAACACTGGCCAGGCCTGTCAATCATTGCATATTCCTCAGGGAATTTCTAATGTGAGTTAAGTGTGGGATCTTGCTTTATCCCGCTGGAAAATGCCTAACCTGTTCATGAATGGTTGACAACAATATCTACTATGCAGCATTCAGCCTCAGTTGAACTGTTCTCTTGTAGCGAATGTCTTGGAGTTTGCTGTCCATCTTCGTAACGTTCTCACACCGAGTAAACATTCCTGTGACGAAACGAGCCACTCTTCGTTGGATCTTACCTACATTTTCTATTAATCCGACTTTGTAAGAGCCCCATACTTATGAACAATACTCAAGAACCGACCGAACTAATGTTTTGTTAGGCTTCTGGATGAATTACATTAACTTAACATTATTCTGGTGAATCTCAGTCTGGCATCTGTTTTTCCAACTATTAGTTTTCGGTGGTAGCTTCACTTTCACCGCTCGGAGTGGCAGCACGGTTCAAGGCGCCATGTCACGGATTGAGCGGCCGCTCCCGCCGGTGCTTCGAGCCCTCCCTCGGGCATGGGCGTGTGTGTTGTTCTTAGCACAAGTTAGTTTAAGTAGTGTGTAAGTCTAGGGACTGATGACCTCAGCAATTTGGTCTCTTAGGAATTCACACACATTTGAACATTTCCTACACTTTCAGTAGGTCACTTATAGTTATTTTATGGTTATTACTATTTCCAGTTTCGCCAATAATGTAGTCGGACAATAATGGCTCTCTTCGCCTATTTATCGGCTATATGTTAGGGTATTTACTTACGTTCATGGTCAACTTCCAGGCCCTGCACCAATCTTTGATCCTCCTCATATCCTCTTATATTTTGCTACTACTTCTACCACTACAATCTTTCTGTAGACAACATCATTGTCTGAAAAAAAGCATCATGGAACTTCCAATGTTATCTACCACATAATTTATGTGCATTTTATAAACAGTAATGGACCTCCAACACTCCCTTGTTATACCCAGAAATTATCTTTTCATATGTCGATTTCTTCCCGTTAAGAATAATGAATTGAAAGCTATCTCCTAGAAAGTCCTGTACCCAATTACAAATCTTGTCTGTTACTCGGTATGCTCGTATTTTGCGTTCCAAACGATAGTCCGGTGCCGTATAGAAAGCCTTCAAGAAGTCATCGAGCATCAAACCAAGATGTGCGACCGAGCAGTTTGGTAGCGCAACGTACCGAAATCTTTCCTTAACAATTATTTCTCAGCATAACCTACCCTGAAATACCCTTTACATGCTTTTCCGACAGTTTCTGACCACCCTGTATTTGTCGAAGGCGTATCGTACAATGTTTTTGAGTCTCATCAATGTTTGCTCCACATCTTCGTCCTCACAGACGAATAACTCATGTTAACTATTCATATCCTTTGCTGTTTGTTTCCTATAACTCTTGCCAAGCAGACCGTTTCCAAATACACCTCTCTCTTTTGTCATTTTTAAACAGTTTGATCACATTTACCAGCTCAAATTTATCGCAGAACTTAATTACACTTTCTCCCCTCTCATTCCTGTTACCGATTCCATATTTTTCTGTAACTGTATCTTCTGTTCCTTTCCCTACTACAGCGTTCCACTAACCTATGGTTGTTAGATTTCCATCTCCCTTTACAGACTTACCCGTTCAATATTCTCATACATTCTACCTTCCTCCTCCTTCTGAAGTTGATACATATATCTGAAGTATTGTTGTTAGCGTTGGTCTACTGTCGCCGCTATTGGAAATGGACCTATTACTGATCTGTTCACGGTAACTCACTCTCTGTCGTACCTTCCTGTACATGACGAATCCTACTCCCGTTGCACTTTTTTCTGCTGCAGTTGATATTTACCTGACCAGAAATCTTTATCTTCTTTTTAATTCACTTCGCTGACCACCAGTGTATCTAGATTGATACTTTGCATTTTCCTTCTGACTTTCTAGCTTCCCTATCATTTAAAGACTTCTTACATTCGAATCTTCGACTCA
This sequence comes from Schistocerca serialis cubense, assembly GCF_023864345.2. Classification (NCBI taxonomy): domain Eukaryota; kingdom Metazoa; phylum Arthropoda; class Insecta; order Orthoptera; family Acrididae; genus Schistocerca; species Schistocerca serialis. The sequence goes on along the minus strand of NC_064639.1, from coordinate 214,631,056 downwards.
TCGAATTGAACGCTTTCATTAATTATTTAATATACGTCTCTCTTGGCGGCCCTCCCGGCAATTTGAATGAAGGACTAATCCGCTATCATTAGCCAGTGGGGGGAATTTTATGACACTTTATTAACTGTAGATCACATATCCCGTGGTTACGTATGATGTGTCATCAGTGCAGTGGTTTCTGTTGCTTTATGCGTCTTCATACCGTTGATCATTGCAGATTCTTCAGTCTTTTAGGGGCAGTTTCGCACAGCCAGGGCAAGAAAATGTCCTGAACCTTTGTCCGCTCCTCCACTCTCTTTGACAAGACTGTTGGGAGAACGAACGTGATTTCTTATGACGAAAGTCTTCGGCCGCCATTTCTGGTGACTTTTAATCAAAATTTAACCAATGGCTTAGTTAGAACCCGGGCCCAGGATGATTTATTTAGTAATCAAAGGCGCTACACCTATGTCATGGTGAAAACTCATAGTGTATAAATACTCCTGACATAAATTCCCAGATATCCTCCTAAAATTAGTGTTGATTTTTGTCACTAAAGAATGCTCTCTTTGCCAGTGCTAACCTCTGCTCTATTCATCATGCATTATTTGCTTCCAAGATAGCAGGGCACTTTCGCATCTTCACCAGTCTTGTTACTAACTTTATCACTAATCTCACTCCTTATCTCATCTCATCTCTCTTTGGTATATTCTTAGTAGATATTCTGTTGTCGTTACACTCTCAAGTACCTCCAACCGGCCCTGTAATTCTTTTTCACTTTCAATAGTGGTAGTAAATTCATTGGCGAATATTGTTTTTGTTCTCCTTTCATCCCGCATTTTAATCTCACTTCTGAAGGTTTCCTTTATTATCGTCATTGCTCCTTCGATGTGCAGACTGAACAACGACGGAGAAAGATTATAATTTTGTCGTACGGCCTTTTTAGTCCAAATACTTCTCTCTTGTTGCTGCTCCATCTTTACATATCTCTCCTTGGGTTATCTCGTAGTACGGTGTTCGATGTTTTCAAGATCTAACAGTTTTACTTAGAGCCATGATGCCTTTTGTGTCGCCAGAGTCATCATTTAACCTAAGCGTTGCGACATAAGTCTGAAACGCATAAACTTTGATCAGCATAACATATTTTGTTTGTGTATCGTATTTTCTGCGGTAGAGATTCAGGACCAGCCCATTATTTGCTAAAATGAGCGTGGAAAATCGCCTAAAACCCACACTCAAGCTGGCTGATGAACAAGACCAGCGAGCGTTAATCTTCCATGTGGATTGAATCCATATGCAGCTCACCCCGGTGTCTCGCTAGGTAGCACACTGCGAGTTCAGCAATGTAGGATCTATGGTTTACATTGTATCCGCTGGATTACAACGCTAGTCACTTTCGCAATCCATTGAGTATAGTATATCTGGTATGAAGACACGCTTGGCAAAAATTCGTTCTTCTCTGAGACGGGGAAGACGGTCGTGAACGCTGGACAATCTGGTGTTCTCTACAAAGAAAATCGTTCCGCACAGATGCATCGTGCTGCTCGTGTACCACAGTGAAGGTGCTGTAATTTGTGTATCGTGTCACTGCAAAGAGCAAGAACCATGAACCACGTTTGTTGACCACATTAGCTGTGTTCTCACTCTGATGTACGATTTGGATGCTTCTGCTTCAGACTGATACAACAATCATGATAACAGCCTGATTTTTATTTTTATCCAAATCTGAAGGAATAGCTGCATGAAACTTCACAGGATTGGAAAATAACAGACAATCAGTTGCAGCATTAAAGGCTTATGAACCCTTTACCATGGTCTCGATAAATAGAAATTTGTCTACAGTAGCACCAAGGTGCCCTAGATTTCGGTTCGCGGGCTATGCCCCGGTCCGAGTGCCCAAGTGCTCAGCTTCGCATCACGTTTTGCCGGCCGCCACTCCACGCTGTCCAAGTGCGAGGAGGGGGAAGAGGGGAAATCAGCGAACGCGCTGCATTTAAATGGCAGTGCAGTCAATTTCACGCTTCTCAACAACATAGAACAAAAAAAAATCAAGTTTTCAGTAATTAATTACTTTTGGTGAGCAGAAGACATAATACACATTTTATTTATACAAACTGTCGGCATACGGACAGACGCAAACAATTCTACAGAGTTTCGGACTCAAGTTGCCACGCAATTCTGACTTATTTCGTTTGATAATCGAAAAAAGTTTTTCACCTGAATATGTCGATCGAAATAATGTAGCACTTTTGCAACCTCACTATGGAGATGAGGGAAATGTAGACGCCCTGGACAGTTCTAACGTAAAAATATTTATCACTGAAACTGGAAGGTTAATCAGTTACGTCTGCACATGTACAGGGTGATTTCATCTAAAAAGGCAAACGGCCTCCAAAAAAGCTCGAAAAGAGATATAAGACTGACAGCGACCTCAAAACCTTTATAAAACTATCCTCTTAATTTCTGCAAGGCCACAATGAATTCTTCAAACCTCACGCTTTCTTTAACTCTAGTGAGCTTAGGGAACTGGACTGTCTTTGTCAGAATGTATCCCTTCAAAAACTCGATTTTCTTTTTAAACGCATCCCTTTCAAATCAGAAATAAGTTATCTTGCAATGTTTTACTGTGGGCACTGTGCAGTCAAGTGCATTTAAAATTCGAAGTCTACAATCCATTCCGGATGTACTAATTTTTGTTCCTCCGCCCCTTTTATTTCATAAATTCAACAACTGTGAGTTTTAAACCAAAGAATCTTTCCAGGCATGCCCCCTGACTTCAACAACTTAATATATGAAGTCTCCGTACTTTTCTTTCATTTCCATTGAAGACTGTCGCAACTGACAGCGGTATAATGATGGCCACTTCTGGAATTTTACTATTCGTACCATCAATTTCTTCAAGTACTCTCTGCCTGTAAATTTAGCCGCGCGGGATTAGCCGATCGGTCTAGGCGCTGCAGTCATGGACTGTGCAGCTGGTGTCGGCGGAGGTTCGAGTCCTCCCTCGGGCATGGGTGTGTGTGTTTGTCCTTAGGGTAATTTAGGTTAAGTAGTGTGTAAGCTTAGGGACTGATGACCTTAGCAGTTCAGTCCCATAATATTTCACACACATTTTTTGTAAATTTAGCGTAAAGTACGTCTTGATGTATGCAACAATGAATCCCATCTGTTGATCGTTGTAATTTTTTGCTCTTTCGTTGTCATCAAAATGTTTAAATTCTCTCTGTATGGTACAGTAATGTCGTTTCGTAGTAAATAAGCAGAACCCGTCGCTAATGCGAGCTGAGAATTCTCAACTCTCTCTTCTGTCATTTCCATTCAAGGATTGTGACGATAGATCGATAGATTGCCTCTTTTTGAGCAAACAGCCATTGCACCTGTGGACGTCCTTCATACAATGAACAAACAGCGAAGGGTAAACAGCGCTGCCGAACTCACTGCAATGCTAGATAAATTGTGCCCTATTCCGGGTACTTCCGAGAAGGAGCGAGCAAACCCGAGTGACAGGCAGGGGCTTGCCACGCCCGCAGCTCACACATCCTGTATATGTGAAATTTGGCACGTCATGGCTGGACCTGTAGTAGCCCAGTGGCTACAGGATTTTGTCGTAAAACTTTTAAAATAAAACACACTTGCCAATGGATCAAGCTGAGATTTAGTATGGCATTGACGTAAGTTTTTTAAAACAAAACAGACGTGACACTGGATCCAGCTGGCATTTGGTATGGCACATACGTGGCTAGTGACACGATGTGCCATACTGGATCCATTGGCACATGCGTTTTATTTTAAAAGTTTTACGACAAAGCCCTGCAGCATTGGGTTGTTATCTTCAATTACGCATTTTAACTGTTGATATTTGCGGTTGAAATGCACACTGCAGTAGGCAAGAGCCTTTTGGCTCCAATCTGTGGTTCTACGAGTCCATTTCCCTTCTGAACAAGACAAATTTTTATTTGTCTAAACCATGATAAAACATTAATAAACTGCATCTGGTTGGCTGTTATTTTACAATCGTATCAAATTTCGGTAGGCAGGGTCGCTGAAGCGCAGCCTTGTTTAAAATAATAAAATATATCTGCATGACAGTTTTTCTGCAGGTGACGTGGATTCTCTAGACGCAGCTATAACCTGGGTGACAAATCAGGCGGAATACGCTGGACTGCCTAAGCTTAGTTCCACACCCTTAAAAGTCACGGGTATCGGTGATGTTTATACGGAAATGTAGCGGGTAACGGTGGTTATTACATGGAAAAGTAAGTGAAGTATGTTCTAAAAGCAAATCAAGTTAATTCCCTCCTTATTAACATAGACAAAGCTTTTATCAAATTCATTGACCATGCAACCCGAAAAACACGTTCCTTCCTTCCCAAAGAAACCTGAGTAGTACAGTCCACAGCTGGTAACTTACCTAGATCTTTCAAGGTTTTATTCCATGTGAGCACACTGCTAGTGTGCTCAGTCATAAGCTGAGTTATTGTTACGTATCTCACTGTACAGCCTTGTGAAAGCTCAAAACGGTATGCTCTTTCGACCAATTCCGCTTCTCGCATTCACCGCCTACTCTGAAAGACGCCCGGAGAGAAGGAAGTGAGTACACAACAGCGTCACGTGGTGAATGGCAGGTCAGAGCAGCTAACAGCTCGCTGCTACCGTTATTGGCATTCCAGAGTAACAGCAAGTGAGAACGGCAGGCAAGGTCGGCGCGAAATGTCACCCTCCCTGGCCTCCGCTGTCTGACATTCAGAACAATGCACTAATATCGGCATAAATTATTCATGCTGGACAAAGGACAACTGTTACAGCAGCGATCGTTAGGACAGGAAATGTCTCACACATTAGCAATGAAAGAGACGTGTTCTTCGACAAATGTTATTGGTGGCTGAAATATTTCCGCTTTATTTTTTTGGAGAGGTGGGGGAGGAGCTATTCGTCATGCCTCTGACTGGTTTGATGCGACCCGTCTTGATTTACTCTTCGATGCCAGCCTCTCCATCTCAGAGCAACACTTTCACTCAACGTCCCTTGTTGTTTGTTGGTTATACTACAATCCCTGTTTTCCCCTATATTTATTACCTCTAGTTTTATGAGAGTTACTCCCTGATATCTTAACAAATCTCGTGTCATTCACTCCCTTCTTTTAGTCAATATTTTCCTTAGGTTCCTCTTATTTCACCTAATTTTCACAATCCTTCTATAGCGTCACATATCAAACCCTTCAATTCTCTTCTTTTGAGGTTTTCCACAATCCATGATTCATTTCCGCCCATTGCTCCATATGTACATTCTCAGAAACCTCTTCCTCAAATTTAGACCTGTGTCCGAAACTAGTAGACTTCGTTTAGCTACGAGAACCCTTTCTTACTGTACTAATTGCTTTTTACGTCCTCCTTGCTTCTTCGACTGTCATATGCGATATTGCTTCAAAGGTAGCAGAATTCCTTCACATCAGTTTGTGGTACCCAACTTTGATATTAAGCTAGGTGGTACAGTTCTTTACTTTCGTCCTCCTTCAGTTTATTCTCAATCCGTAATCTATGTATAGCAGACTGTTCATTCCATTCACTAGGTCCGTGATTCTTCCTCACATTCACACAACATAGCAATGGTATCAGCGTATCTTACCATTAATATTTTTCACGCTAAATTTCGACCCCGCTCTTGAACTTGTATTTTATTTCCATCGTTGCTTTGGACTGAACAGTAAGAGGGAAACACTGTGACAAACAATGCATCCCTGTGTGAGGTTTTTAATCCGAGAACTTCGTTTTTGGTCTTTCCTTCCTATTGTCTCCTGTTGATTCTTACACATGTTGTGTAGTACCCGCTTTTCTTTACAACTTATACCTGCGAAATACAACAAACAAATTACAGCCAGCATTACGTCTTTGGAAAATAAGGCGACACTGAAACAGCAAAATCAGAAAATGTGTTGTTTGAGAAGAGGGGGCGTTTTTCTCTTGGACCGACAGTATTTCTGGTATGGCTTTATTAAGACTGACTGTATTTCATTTAGCGTATACAGCATCTTTGAAATACTTTACGATATGGGAGATGATACCCACACAAGCAAAGGCACAAAATATTTGTAGGGACGTGGCGTATCATATCTTTGGACGGACGTTATTGAGGCTCACAAATGTTTATGTAATGATTAATTTATTACTACAAGATCAGCTTATAATGACAGTTCTTACATTACCGATTACGGCCTTCTGTTGTCATCTTTAAATCTGATTAATCCACTGACAGCTTCGTCCTGCTATACATGCTGATGTGGTATAAACCATGTCAATGAATTATACATCTTTTCGTCACATAGTTAGTCTTTCTAACTATGTGACGTTATCCGATTAAAACTTGGACTCACGCCGGTGCTCTTTCATTGGACCAAGCAGATGAAAAGCACTCGGAACTAGGTGGGAACTGTATGGTGGGTGCTCCAGCAGATCAAAACATGGATTTTCAGCGCGCTACACTTTTCACAGCTATATAATGGTAAACATTATTGTCATCTGAAGTAACTCCTTTTCTACTCTGTCGCATCCTTTTAGTTTTATTTTGGAATTCATAACTCGCAGTAGCTCACGTCAGCTAACACTGTTCACTATTTGAAATTTAGGACAGTAATGAATTAGCCATGGACGTTTCATATCCCAAAACACTGTCATCAACTGTCTTACAGAAATTGGACTTCTGAAATGTTCGCTGTAGGCGATCATGGATGTTTCCAGACGATGCTCTGCTGCTTATTCTGTTGTTGGTGATGATGGACACACGTCCCATAAACAGTTGCTGCGCGTTTGAGAAATGTTGATCCTTTCTCTTCTCATCACCTTACGTCTACATCTACATGCATACTCCGCAAATCATACGTAAGTGCCTGGCAGAGTGTTCATCGAAGCACCTTCACAATAATTCCCTATTATTCCAATCTCGAAGAGCGCGGAAAAAACGATCACCTGTATCTTTCCGTGCGACCACTGATTTCCCTTATTTCATTATGATGGCCGTTTCTCCCTATGTAGGTCGGCGTCAACAAAATATTTTCGCATTCGGAGGAGAAAGCTGGTGATTGAAATTTCTTGAGAAGATTCCGCCGCAACGAAAAACGCCTTTGTTTTAATGATGTCCACCCCAAATCCTGTGTCATGTTCCGTGACACTCTCTTCCCTATTTCCCGATAGAACAGAACGTGCTGCTCTTCTTTTAACTCCCGATGTACTCTGTTAATCCTGTCTGATAATGATCCCAGACCGCGCAGCAGTACTCCAAAACAGGACAGACAAGCGCAGTGTAGGCAGTCTTTTTAGTGGATCTATTGCATCTTCTAAGTGATTTTCCAATAAAATGCAATCTTCGGTTTGCCTTCACCAAAACATTTTCTATGTGTTCTTCCCAATTTAATTTGTTCGTGATTGTAATTCTCAGGTATTTAGCTGAATTTATGGCCGTTAGATTTGACTGATTTATCGCGTAACCGAAGTTTAACGGATTCCTTTTAGCACTTATGTGGTTGACCTCACACTTTTCATTATTTAGGATCAATTTTCGCATCATATAGATATCTTTTCTCAATTAGTTTGCAATTTGTTTTGATATTCTGAAGACTTTACTAGACGATAAACGACAGCATCATCTACAAACAACCTGAGACGACTGCTCAGATTGTCCCCTAAATCGTTTATATAGATAAGAAAAGGCAGAGGGCCTGTTACACTACCTTGGGGAACGCCATATATTATTTCTGCTTCACTCGATGACTTTCCGTCAATTACTACGAACTGTGACCTCTCTGTCAGAAAATCACGAATCCGCTCACATAACTGAGAGGATATTTCATAAGCATCCAATTTCACTACAAGCTGCTAGTGTGGTACAGTCCAAAAGTCTTCTCAACTCTAGAAATACGGAATCAATTTGGAATCTCTTGCAGTAGCACTCATTTCGTGCGTATAAAGAGCTAGTTGTGTTTCACAAGAACGATGTTTTCTAAATACATGTTGACTATGTGCCAGTAGACCGTTCCCTTCGAGGTAATTCATGACGTTCGAACACAACATATGCTCCCAAATCATGATGCATATCATCGTTAGTGATAAGTGCCTCTAATTTAGTGGGTTACTCCTACTACCTTTCTTGAATATTGCTGTAACATGTGCATCTTTCTGGCGTTTGACTACGGATCGGAACTATTGCATCAGCATACTCTGAAAGGAACCTGACTGGTATACAGTCTGGACCGGAAGACTTGTTTTTGTTAAGTGATTCAAGTTGCGTCAATACTCCGAGGACATCCACTTCTACGTTACTCATGTTGGCAACTGTTCTTGATTCGAATTCTGGAATATTTACTTCGTCTTCTTTGGTGAAGGGATTTCGGAAGGCTGTATTTAGTAACTCTGCTTTGGAAGCACTGTCGTCGACAGCATTTCCTTTTCTATAGCACAGAGAAGGCACTGATTGTGTCTTGCCGCTACCATACTTTGCATACGACCAGAATGTCTTTGGTTTTTGTGCCATGTTTCGAGACAAAGTTTCGTTGTGGAAACTATTATAACCATCTCGCATTGATGTCTCCGCTCTAAATTTTGAGTTTCTATAAATGATCGTCAATCTTGGAGATTTTGCATTCGTTTAAATTTGGCATGCTTTTTTCGTTGTTTCTGCAACAATGTTCTGACCCGGTCTGGTTACCATGGGGGATCAGCTCCGTCGTTTGCTAATTTATTTAGTATAGATCTCTCAATTGCTGTCGATACTATTTCTTTGAATTCTTGCCATATATGGTCTACACTTATATTGTTGATTCGGAAGGAGTGGAGATTGTCTCTCAGGAAGGTGTCAAGCGAATTATTATGTATTTTCTTGAATAGAAATATTTTTCGTTTATTTTTGGAGGATTTGGGGGTTACAGTATTCAGTCGCACTGCGACATCTCCGTGTTCACTAATCCCTGTATCCATTTTGATGCTCGTTACTAGCTCAAGATTGTTTGTTGTAAAGAGGTCAAGTGTGTTTTCACGACCGTTTACTATTCGAGTGGGCTCGTGAACTAACTGCTCGAAATAATTTTCAGAGAAAGCGTTTAGCACAGTTTCGGATGACGTTTTATGCGTATCTCCGGATTTCAACATGTATTTTCGTCAATATATCGGCGGTAAACTGAAGTCACCACCAACTACAATTGCATGAGTCGGGTAGATGTTTGAAATTAAACTCAAATTTTCTTTGAACCTTTCAGCAATTATATCATCTGCATTGGGAGGTCGGTAAAAGGATCCAATTATTATTGCATTCGGGTTGCCAAGAATGACCTCTTCCCATACTAACTCACAGGAATCATCTACTTCAATTTCGCTACAAGATAAACTACTTCTAACAACAATCAACACGCCACCGTCAACTGTGTTTAGCCTATCCTTTCGAAACACTGTATAGTTATTAGTTTAACTTCATTACCGAGTGTATAACGGGTGTGCATTTTCGTTGTGTTCCCATTTTTTTACTGTCATCTCCAGCAAATGGAGTTGTTACATTGCTGCGGTTAATGCAGTGTCTACTAGTACAAGAGAGTCAAAGTCAGTTTTGTAAATTTCTTTTTGTTACAATGTAAGTGTGTTCATGATGCGAAGAAATTATTTAACAATCTCTATAGTTGAATTCCCTGTTTTACTGTTCAATTCAATCTTCGAAGTAAACGTTTTGTTAAAGGCTACGGCAAATCAGAGCAGAACTGTGACCGTAGTTAACTGGTGAACCATCCTCTGCTTCAAGATCGCGTCTCGGTTCAACCTCATGTAAGCACGTGTGATTAGTACATTTTCAATTAAATTTTTCCCACTATTCCGCTAAGTAAGTAGACACTCTTATCTGCATCAAGCTAGACAGCCCCGTCAGCCTGGCGCGAGCTCCGCGTAAGAGAACAAGTGGTTTCATGACCAAAACAGACAAATACTCAGTTCTGAATATTTTAAGGTCAGAAAACGAATTTTGAAAGTGAAACACTTTTAAGACTCCAATATTAGCAGGAGAAATTACTATAGTTGCATTTGAAAAAGCGAGGTTTAGACCGATATCTATGTAATGAGGACTTTTTCGCTATTCATGTGGGAGAAAATAGAATTACGATATCTTAAAAGGTTAAGGAAACATCTCAGAAAAACAGCTTAGCTGAATAACCTTGTATATTGCTCATTACTATGCATATTGTAGCGTTGACTCCCAGAATATATCTGTTACATGTAAGGGAGGGTTTGAAGGCCCTAATTTTACCAAATAAAATCTACTCTAATAATAAAACTGTAAAACCGTCTTGTCCGCTTTTTAACACTAAAACTACTAGACGGATTTCTATGCGGTTTTCAGTGGTAAGTTAAGTGTAGCTTGGGGCAACACATAGGCTTCATTTCATCAAAAATCGAGTGGCAGAAAGAAGTTACCGTAGATTAATGTTTGACTCACACTTTCTTATCTGTCTGCCTGTTTCAACACTCCAGTCTCCAAATGAACTAGAATTTTCAAGCAGTTTTCCCTGGTAACTTGAGTATAGCTTCGGGCACGGTATAGGCTTTGTTTCAACGCGTATCTGGACATCTTGGAACAATGCCTGTTCCCTCTATTTATGGAATATTCCCAGGACTTTATTTTACATTAGGATGGAACTCCGCCTCATTGGCACCGTGATGTAGGAGACTCTTTCAATGACTCGCTTCCTCAGCGCTGGATCGGACGCAGGGGACTTGAGGTCCTGGCTCTATAATTCTGACCACCGAGACCTCCTGATCTCAAACCCTGCGACTATTTTTTAAGGAGTTATGTGAAGGAAGCTGTTTACGTCCCGCCTCTACCAACCACTGTGAACGATCTGCAGAACCGGATCACTGCTGCCGTGACTCAGTAACAGCAGATACGCTTTCGCGTGTGTGGGACGAGTTTGGCTACCGCGTCGATGTTTGCTGTGCAGCCAACGGTGACCACGTTTAACGTTTATCGCATTTCTAATTATTAAATAGTTATTAAAAACTAATTGATAACAAATCATTAAATTTATAAAATTGATATAAAAGATTATATTGGAACTTCCTATTTTCATTGGTATAAAGCAAGTTCATTTGGATTTGTACTTGAATAAATACGAAGTTTTGAAAACGGGCCTATCATTTAGAATAACCCTGTATTATCCACGTCTATTCGAGAAGCCATCGAAATACATAACATGGTGATAATTTTGACAGAAGAAGAGATGAAATTTAGTGATACATGGCCAGCAGCTCTAAAGAATCGATATACAAACTTTATCTTTGACATACGACAACTCGATAATTTAGTTTAGTCTGTGACGCGCATACCTGTGCCAGTCACCTGTAAACTTGTACTGAGCCCTTTCTTCACAGGATTTAAGTCACTCTCCAACGCCCAACCCGTCAGTGGGCAAGACACAGTAGAACCAGGAGCACCTCTGAAGATATCCAGCGCAGTTTAGGACGAAACGTCAGGAACGATAAAGTTTAATAGATCGCGACCACACAACATGGAAGCAAAGACAGTTGCACTCGCGGTACAAGAAAGATCGGGAGAATGAGGACAGGCAAAAGTTAGTAGAGATTCGTGCTCTTGTAAAAAGAGTGATGCGCGAAGCATTCAACCACTACCACCGTCATACTTTAGCAAAAGATCTTGCTGAAATCCCAAGGAAATTCTGGTCTTACGTAAAATCGGTAGGCGGGTCGAAGGCTTCCATCCAGTCACACACTGATCAGTCTGGCCTGGCAACGGAAGACAGAAAAACGAAAGCTGAAATTTTAAATTTAGCATATGAGAAATCTTTCACGCAGGAGGATCGTACAAACATACCGCCGTTTGAGTCTCGTACAGATTCCCGTATGGAGGACATAATGATAGACATCCCTGGGGTTGTGAAGCAACTGAATGGGTTGAAAATAAATAAATCGCCAGGTCCTGATGGGATTCCAATTCGGTTTTACAGAGAGTACTCTACTGCATTGGCTGCTTACTTAGCTTGCATTTATCGCGAATCTCTTGCCCAACGTAAAGTCCCGAGAACTGGAAAAAAGCGCAGGTGACGCCTGTATATAAGAAGGGTAGGAGGACGGATCCTCAAAATTACAGACCAATATCCTTAACATCGATTTGTTGCAGGATTCTCGAAGATATTCTCAGTTCGAATATAATGAATTTCCTTGAGACAGAGAAGTTGCTGTCCATGCATCAGCACGGCTTTAGAAAGCATCGCTCCTGCGAAACGCAACTCGCCGTTTTTTCACATGATATCTTGCGAACCATGGATGAAGGGTATCAGACGGATGCCATATTCCATGACATCCGGAAAGCGTTTGACTCGGTGTCCCACTGCAGACTCCTAACTAAGGTACGAGCATATGGGATTGGTTCCCAAATATGTGAGTGGCTCGAAGACTTCTTAAGTAACGGAACCCAGTACGTTGTCCTCGATGGTGAGTTTTCATCAGAGGTGAGGGTATCATCTGGAGTGCCCCAGGAAAGTGTGGTAGGTCCGCTGTTGTTTTCTATCTACATAAATGATGTTGTGGATAGGGTGGATAGGAATGTGCGGCTGTTTGCTGATGATGCTGTGGTGTACGGGAAGGTGTCGTCGTTCAGTGACTGTAGGAGGATACAAGATGACTTGGACGGGATTTGTGATTGGTGTAAAGAATGGCAGCTAACTCTAAATATAGATAAATGTAAATTAATGCAGATGAATAAGAAAAAGAATCCCGTAATGTTTGAATACTCCATTAGTAGTGTAGCGCTTGACACAGTCACGTCGATTAATTCTTTGGCCGTAACATTGCAGAGTGGTATGAAGTGGGACAAGCGCCTAATGGCAGTTGTGGGGAAGGTGGATAGTCGTCTTCGGTTCATTGGTAGAATTTTGGGAAGATGTGGTTCATCTGTAAAGGAGACCGCTTATAAAACACTAATACGACCTATTCTTGTGTACTGCTCGAGCGTTTGGAATCCCTATCAGGTCGGATTGAGGGAGGACATAGAAGCAATTCAGAGGCGGACTGCTAGATTTGTTACTGGTAGGTTTGATCATCACGCGAGTGTTACGGAAGTGGGAGTCTCTAGAGGAAAGGAGGCGTTCTTTTCGCGAATCGCTACTGAGGAAATTTAAAGAACCAGTATTTGTGGCTGACTGCAGTACAGTTTTACTGCCGCCAGCTTACATTTCGCGGAAAGACCACAAAGATAAGATAAGAGAGATTGGGGCTCGTACAGAGGCATATAGGTAGTCATTTTTCCCTCGTTCTGTTTGGGAGTGGAACAGGGAGAGAAGATGCTAGTTGTGGTACGAGGTACCCTCCGCCACGCACCGTATGGTGGATTGCGGAGTATGTATGTAGATGTAGATGTAGATGAAGATGAAGATCCGCTGGCAGCTACCACGACCGGTGGTGAAAGCCTTCACTGTATGGTGTAATAGGAGTGTGTACGTGTGTGTTGGGACAGGTGGTGTCTCTGGCCGCCGTGGCGGCTGCGCAGTACAAGGGCCCGCAGACGACGCCGGTGCCGATCCTGAAGCAGATCAACCGGCACAACGACGACGGCTCCTACAGCTACGGCTACGAGGCGGCCGACGGCTCCTTCAAGATCGAGACGAAGCACCCGACGGGCGAGGTGTACGGCAAGTACGGCTATGTCGACGACTCGGGACACCTGCGCGAGATCGAGTACGGCGCCTCCAGGAGGGGATTCGAGCCCGCGGGTAAGCGCAGCTGCCGCGCTCACCTTCATCTCCTCGCGACCTCACTCTGCCCTTGAAAGGGTCTTACGAGTCGGCCAGCGAGGCCACCGCACCTCAAAAACCCGAAGAACGGGCAACACCAAATAGGGACGGCAAAAATTTGGTTCACTTTCCTTTTGATCGTGCTAGAAGGAAAAAACTCTTGCATATACGAGGCGTGTTTTTTTTTTTTTAAGTAAGGTCCGTTTGAACATAGATACACAACGAAAGGTTATTTCAAAAAAGTAAATTTATTTTCAGAAAGTAGATACATACTTCACTCTATTTTTCGACATAGTTGCCTTGTTTGTTCGAACACGTATCATACCTGAAACTTTCTGGCAGATTAAAACTGTGTGCCGGACCGAGACTCGAACTCGGGACTTTTGCCTTTCGCGGGCAAGTGTCCTTTCTTCTAGGAGCGCTAGTTCTGCAAGGTTCGCAGGAGAGCTTCTGTGAAGTTTGGATGGTAGGAGACGAGGTACTGGCGGAATTAAAGCTGTGAGGACGGGGCGTGAGTCGTGCTTGGGTAGCTCAGTTGGTAGAGCACTTGCCCGCGAAAGGCAAAGGTCCCGAGTTCTAGTCTCGGTCCGGCACACTGTTTTAATTAATCTGCCAGGAAGTTTCATATCAGCGCACACTCCACTGTAGAGTGAAAATTTCATTCTACGTATCATACCTCTCTACCAATTTTAAAATACCCTCTTCATAAAAACTTGCCGCCTTCTCCGATAACCAAGAGTTCACTGCCGTTTACACGTCGTCGTCATCATTGTAACGGTTAGATGGTAATCGCTCGGCGCTAGATCAGAACTATAGGGTGGGTGGTCTAAAATTTCCCAGCCAAAACTGTCCAATATATCGCGGGTCTGACCAGCAGTGTGAGGTCTTGCATTGTTATGGAGGACAATTCCATTTGCCAGAATGTTTTTTGTTTTGAATCACTCTGTGTAACTTTCTCAGGATTTGGCAGTATGCTTCTTCATTGATAGTTTTCACGTCGTCGTCATCAATGTAACGGTCAGACGGTAATCGCTCGACGCAAGATCAGGACTATAGGGTGGGTGGTCTAAAATATCCCAGCCAAAACTGTCCAATATATTGCGGGTCTGACCTGCAGTGTGAGGTCTTGCATTGTCATGGAGAAGGACAATTCCCTTTGTTAGAATGTCTTTTGTTTTGAATCAATCTGTGTAACTTTCTCAGGATTTGGCAGTATGCTTCTTCATTGATAGTTCTCACGTCGTCGTCATCAATGTAACGGTTAGATGGTAATCGCTCGGCGCTAGATCAGGACTGTCGGGTGGGTGGTCTAAAATATCCCAGCCAAAACTGTCCAATAAACCGCGGATCTGACCTGCAGTGTGAAGTCTTGCATTGTCATGGAGAAGTACAATTCCCTTTGTCAGCATGCCGCATCTTTTGTTTTGAATCGCTCTGCGTAGCTTTCTCAGGGTTTGGCAGTATGCTTCTTCATTGATAGTGGTTCCTCGTTGCATGAAGTCGACCAACAAAAAAACCCTGCCTATCACAAAACACCAACGCCATGATTTTGACTGGGTCAGAGTCTGTTTGGCCTTCACCTTTACAGGCGTGTGTGTGTGTCTACATTCCATGCTCTGTTGCTTCAATTCAGGCGGGATATGCTAAACCCATGTTTCGTCTCCAGTTACGATCTGACTCAAGAAGCAGTCACCATCTTCGTGATAACGAGTGAAGTACTTCATCTCACACTCAAACTTTGGTTTTTGTGGTCCTCTATTAAGAGTTTCGGGACGCAACTGGAGCACAGTTTCCTAAAATTTAGGTGTTCAGAAACAATGTTGTAAAGCACTGTTCTCGACACGTCAGGAAATTCATTTGAGAGACCTGTTATTGTGAAGCGCCTGTTCTCGCGAATCCTCGCTTTAACTGAAGCCACCAAATCGTCTGTACTCAAAGAAGGGCGACCGGAGTGGTCCTCATCATGGACGATGTCACGGCCATCTTTGAATTCTCGTACCCACTTACGCACTTTGCTTTCACTCCTATCAGTATCACCGGACTCTTCGCAAATCTGTCGATGAATTTCTGCAGCAGACATGTTCCTTGCTGACAAAAACCGTATTACTGAGCGAACCTCACACGCAGCGGGCGAGTTGATAATCTTAAACATTTTGAAAGCACAGAACAGAACCGTACAGGTTAGCTACAGAGCTGAAACGGAGCCTAGTTGTTCTCGAGGCATGCCGGTACACGACGCACGCGCTCGTTGCGGTATGCGCCCGTACTACTAAAGTGCGCGTCATATATCTTGTCCACATTTCATTCTCAACATTGTGGCAACTAAAATCGATCATCCGGAAAGTATACTCTATGGACTTTACCTCTGCAAACTCTTCAAAATTTCGTGCTATGGTTTACTATATTTAATGCTGCATAATAACTGCGTTGAACATCGAAACAAAATTAAGTCATTTATGGGGGGAAGGTATCAGTCAAGAAGATAGGTAAAACTCTAATTTTTGAGCCAAATAGTTTTTGTGGAATCGAATGATAAAGAGTGTCAAAGCAGTCAGAACACAATGTTTCTGCACAGGCGAGCAGTGCAGTGACAAAATCGCCCACAGCACGGAATGTAGGGAGCACGTCTTTGTAGCAGCGAAAGGGTTAATGCGGCCGTGGTGGCTTTACTTCATGAACTGCGCGCTCCCCCCTAAACGTAAGCTTGCGAACTAAGCCATTATGGTGCTGCTTCTCTTGGCGCGTGCGTCGTGTGCAACTGGCAACGCAGCAATCTCCCGCGTCTAGGCGGGCATGCGTGAGCCGCCAAGATAAAAGAATTGAACTATAGTGTCTACAACAAAAGGGGCCTTACTTAAAAAAAACACGCCACATAACAACAAACAACGGATGAAATTTGTAAGGGCAAATTTTTAAACTAAAAACTGTGTAGAATATTATATGACTAAGAAATTTTAGACCAAAAGTTGGTCTTATTTAGTGGTTGTGCGTTAGCCTTCTTGTACTCCTAAATAGTGCATGGCGCATAGTGCACAGTAGCACTGTATGACAGAGAGGGAGAGCGATAGTTTTCTCTTGTCAACAATCGTACAGCACCCAGTTCAAAAATAGTTCAAATGGCTCTGAGCACTATGGGACTTAACTTCTAAGGTCATCAGTCCCCTAGAACATAGAACTACTTAAACCTAACTAACCTAAGGACATCACACACATCCATGCCCGGGCAGGATTCGAACCTGCGACCGTAGCGGTCGCGCGGTTCCAAACTGTAGCGCCTAGAACCGCTCGGCCATCCCGGCCGGCGCACCCGGTTCGTCTGATAATTCCCATCTACCATTGTAGCTTTTGCTTCTTGCAATTCGTGAAAGTAGTCAGTCCAAAGATCTCCTGCCAGCCTTTGGAAAAGTTGTTGCCTTGGCATAGACCAGTCTCAGAAGTGGCCATTTTTTTTCTTGTCATATTTCTACTCTAGTCTATTGCAGTTTTTGTGTGGTTTTCTGTTCTGTGCAGGGAACTTCTGCTCAATTTCAGTCGGCGGCAGGATGTTTGGTATCCAAAAAAACGGTACACTGCAGAAGTGAATATTTTCGTTTCTTCCTTCTTGGCTGCCATTTCGCTA
The DNA here is from genome assembly GCF_023864345.2 of Schistocerca serialis cubense. Lineage (NCBI taxonomy): Eukaryota > Metazoa > Arthropoda > Insecta > Orthoptera > Acrididae > Schistocerca > Schistocerca serialis. The sequence goes on along the minus strand of NC_064639.1, from coordinate 214,613,684 downwards.
GCGGAGCGATACCGGCTAGAAAGTACAGCTTGTCAGTCGCCGGTCACAAACAGTCTCTGATGATGTGATGTGATTCAATGAGTGGTACGTCCACTTGTCTAGCATACAATACAGCACATGCGTACTCTTCCGATGAGAATCACATGGCTAAAACTGTAGCCCCTCCTTGGCAGGGCGCTCTACAATTATTCCACACCGCGTATTATGAATCTAAACTTGTAGAGATGTCCTATCCACTGAAATGTGTCATTTTCTTGTATGTCATAATTTCCATGTAGTAGTCCTCTGAAACCCCAGAGGTCCTTGTGAATAACCCTGTAATGTATGTAAATACATAAAACTGCAACCAGCCACTTTTTTAAATAGTTATTTATTATTCTATGAACCGGTTTTCGAACCTTTTCAGGTTAATCTTCAGATGGTTTTCTGGAAGTTAAATCACTATTTCTAGCGTAATGCTGGGTGACGGCTTGCGACATTTTAGGTGCCCAGCATGTGCTGTACTCAGCAACAGTTGTATAGCACATGCTGCATACTGGCAAAGTTTCGCTATTACAGTGTAAATGCATACAGTTTGTGTCAAAGCGTGTGAAGTGATGTACCAACTGGCCACCAAAATGGAAGCAGACAGATGGACACTAACAGTAAAAAGCCGCCTATACTATCACAAGCCAGCACCTAGCATTATGCTAGAAATAGCGATGTAACTTCCAAAATACCATCTGAAGATGAACCTGAAAAGGTTCGAAAACGGGTTCGTGGAATAATAAATAACTATTAAAAAAGGTGACTGGTTGCAGTTTTATGTATTTACATTCAGTTAACAGTCACGGGCTCTACAATGTCCATAAGGGATAAGCTTTGCCCTGTACTGTGTGTAACCAAGAATTTCCTTCTATCAGTGACAACTTATATTCTATCCTCTGTTCTTACACTGTACGTTGAGCGCGATGCTGTGTGCGTGGTTGCAGGTACGGGCATCAACGTGCCTCCACCGACGCTGCAGAACACGGCGTCGCCGTCTTACGACAACCCGGACGGCTACGACGACGGACAGTACCGCGAGGACCCCAGCGTTTACTACAAGTCGGAGGGCTACAACAGCCGCCCCAGCAGCAGCTTCCGCTCGCGGCCCGCCTTCTCGGCGCCGCCCCCGCCGCCCCCACCACCCCCACAGTACAGCGCGCCCGCCCCCGCTCCGGCGCCGGCGCACAACTATTACAACCCACCCCCGCAGAACAACTACTACAACCCACCCCCGCAGCAGCACCGCTACTTCAACCAGCCCTCATACCCCCGGCCGCCCATCAGCGTCGACCCCAACATCTTCCGGGGACACCCCGCCAGCAACTTTGACGTCAACACTGGGTCCTACACCATCACCTACTCCGGTCGCTGACCTCTTCCTCTTCTCTGTCCCCTAACGAAGTTTCCACCAATAAAATCTATGCTTTATTTATTGTATCCACAAGTTACACCATATATATTCAGTTCTTCCTCCTCATATTTCTATCGTTATTAAAGCAGGAGGTAGACTGGCCACTGCATCGTGCCAACGGAAATATTTGTTCCTGTCAATGGAGGTCACCACTGGTTTAAGTTACGAGCTCGTTACTGTAATGATAACATGAAACCACCCCGATAACAGCTGCCAGATTAAACGTCAGAGAAGGTTATTCTGACAACGCTGAATAACTTGGTGACCGACAGACATGTTGATAAATGATGTAAAGAAATTACATATTAAACATACCTTATTCCTGTTTTAGGAACCAAGAACTATCCTATTGTTTGTACTATTTAACAACTTCCCTAATAACATTATACAGCTTTATTTCCTTTCGATAAGTTATATAAATTTGGCGCAGACGTCATTACTTGGATGGCTGAAGTTTTTATACGTGTTGTTCTTGATGAATCAAGTTAGCAAGACATCTAGCAATTTTGTTGTTGCTAAGACCGCTTTCGGCAGATCTACGCTGTCATCATTGGATCTTGTAACACTGTTAGTTGTACATTCTATTTACAATACTGGGAGTCACATAGTCACGTAGCGTCAAACAAAACGTGGCAGGGAACATCAGCTTGCCACAAACGAAATAACATACAGTTAAAACATACAGCATTCTGTGCTGATGTCCTATCACACTTGAGTGCATGCTGGGACATCAGCACAACAGCTATATGTTTCAGTTGTGCGTTGTTGTATTGATGACTAGCTGATGTTCTCTGCCACGCTGTACTTGACGCAACATCACTACGTGACATTCAGTATTGTAACAAGCATGTACAACTAATAACGTTACAACATCCGATGATGACAACTTAGATCTCTCGAAATTGGTCAAAAATTATTGCTAGCGATCTTGGCTACCTTGATTCTTCAAGAATAATATAACTTCCAGATCGCCCCAAACTGACGCAGAGTCAAACATATATAACTTATATATGCAATATAAACGAGAACTTTAACTGAAATATTTAAAGGATAGCTGAAACATAAGTTTTTATCTTCCTCCTTCAACTATACCAACACTAAAAATGATACCAATGTCTCTTGGAAGCATATATACGACATGCACATTGTCTACGTATATTTTACCATACAATTTATAGAGAGCCTTTTGAACAGATTCTTCGGGCCGCACATGCAACGCTTAGTTCTTTTATTGTTTCAGAAAGACCTAAATTGTAGTAAAAGTTATTTCACCTATAAATTTGATAAAATATTTATCAGAGTTACGCCGCTGAACAGGACCGTACATTTTCTATTCATTATTTTTCTAGTCTTTGCAGTATTTTAGAAGTGAATTTTCAAACAGTTTTTCTATAAATAAAGCATTACCAAAACGTAAAATAGATCACTTTATTTCCTTTCTACGTTCCTTAATACGACACGGTAAGGAAGCAACCTGTATTCCTTTCATAGCAAGCGACTTTACATAAACTTCTCACACGTCAATGTTATGAACGCGTAATAAATTTTAAATCTACTTTTACTTGAGTTAATGTATATGGTGCTAAACTACGCTTAATTATTACGCTCATAATGAGAACTAAGAATGGGATATCACTCATACTGTATAATTTTTCATATCTCAGTGTCACTCTGTTTTGTACACACACTGTAATTTCCCCGAACTCTCAGAGGCCCAATGTCATTCACAGATACTTAGAGGGGAATACGTGTGACACATTACGCCATTTAATTTCAGTGTAATCTCTATCTGAGAGAAGTCAATATTTGTACAAATACTGTACTGTAAGATTTTTGTATGTAAGTATTTAAACGACTTAAGAAGTCTTCTGTGTTCTTGCACGTTGAATAAAGACTTACGCACACATGCACCTTTTATTTACCAATGCGCAAAGTTACATACTCATACAAAGAACGTAAAGAAATATCACAGATTTACTGATATAACCTTCCCTGTAATTTTCATGGTTTCGGTATCTGATTCTCTTTTGAGCATGAAACTGTGAGTAAATGTCAGTAAATATTCGTTAAATTCCTGACGTTCTAGGCCGATGTGTCACCACCAGACAACAGACAAGAGATCCGTCAGGATAAAAGACCAACGCTCTTCTCTAGAAGGATCTGACCACGCCTTATGACCAACGGTGAAGTATAATCTGCTGGCTTACTTGTGTCTTCGACATGTAACAGATATAAAATATGTTGCCTTTCTGCAGTAGCGGCGACGATTTCAGGACGAACCATCACTCGTAAATGTAAGCTGGATATGGCAGGCTTCAAAATATTGTGCTGGACAACGGAGTCGGCTGGGGAGGCAGGAACATTTTTTTTTTATTTTGCGTATGTTCTATCCACATTATTATTCCTGATACTCTTGTGAGAAAGAGGTTTGTTCCCAGTGACGTAATAATAAGGTAATATCGTAAGGTAAAGTTTTAATGTCTTCATTAAAGCCATCTATTTAAGATGATTATCGGGTAGTAAATTGACTGGATCAGGTTGTTTTAAATTTCTAGATTTCTTCTCGAGCAGTAAATCTCACAGGTATGTGAACATACTTTTTAGGCCAAGTCACGGTACAACCCATTTCTCCTGCGTTTAAAAAGACGTGTTTTACTCTAGCGTTCCAAGATTCGTACTACTCCACACATTATTTTTAGATAGGGTGATCCGCGGAAAAGTTTTCAGAGAAAGAGAGGAGGGAGGACGTCTCGTGATCGTTAAGGCCATTAACCAAGAAATTCTCGTCCACCTGGACAAGGGATGGAGGGGAGAGATGTAGAAAAACACTATGGCGCTCTATAATCACGCCAACATATTTTTGAAATGATTAGGAAAAAGGCAAGAAGGCTTAAGTCTAAATCAGGAAAGTCTAACTTCGTCATCCTTATACAATTACAGCGCCAAAACGAGTGTTTTCGTTGAGTGACGTTGAAGAGACGTAAGGTAAGAAATACATAACGTTTTGATCCAATAGCGTCGTGATGATAAATAATACAATTCTCAAGGCTGTCAATTCAACTAAGTACCTGGGTGTTAAAATTACAAACAACTTCAGTTGGAAAGACCACATAGATAATATTGCGGGGAAGGCGAGCCAAAGGTTGCGTTTCATTGGCAGGACACTTAGAAGATGCAACAAGTCCACTAAAGAGAAAGCTTGCACTACACTCGTTCGTCCTCTGTTAGAATATTGCTGCACGGTGTGGGATCCTTACCAGGTGGGATTGACGGAGGACATCGAAAGGTTGCAAAAAAGGGCAGCTCGTTTTGTATTATCACGTAATAGGGAAGAGAGTGTGGCAGATATGATACGCGAGTTGGTATGGTAGTCATTCAAGCAAAGACGTTTTTCGTCGCGGCGAGATCTATTTACGAAATTTCAGTCACCAACTTTCTCTTCCGAATGCGAAAATATTTTGTTGAGCCCAACGTACATAGGCAGGAATGATCATCAAAATAAAATAAGAGAAATCAGAGCTCGAACAGAAAGGTTTAGGTGTTCGTTTTTCCCGCGCGCTGTTCGGGAGTGGAGTGGTAGGAGATAGTATGATTGTGGTTCGATGAACCTTCTGACAAGCACTTGAATGTGAATTGCAGAGTAATCATGTAGATGTAGATGTAGATGATCACTGATTGCTAAAGCTAGTGATTTGTCTTTATCAATAAAGGCCTATTTATGTGGCAGCCAACACTTTTCATTTACGTGTAGAAGTGCATCTAGAACTTTGAATTAAAAATCTCAACTGAATTGTCCATACTACTCGCAAGTATGCATGTAATATTCTTTAGCAAAAAATTAAATTATAACTGCTTTATGTAACATGAAGTTTTGTGAATTTCTGTCACACCTGAAGACAATAATGTGCTTAAACCGGTAATGTTAATGTTTGTAGTAATTAGCGATCTTGACATAAGAAGTAGTTATATGAACATTTGTAAGAGCATAGCTTTTAACTGACAACAATAGTTCCTTGCCATATGTATTTACGTCGTTTGTAGATTAATAATTATAGCCATTACAAGTCGATTGTTTGTAGGTTGATTAATACCTACAAGTACATGTGGCAAGAGCAAATCATTGATGGTTATTTTCCCAAGGGCAGCACGTCAGGTGTTGAAGTGTCGACACGTGACGGCGAAACGGTTAGTCCATACTGGCAGGCGCAGTCCTCTTAGTGGTACAATACAACTACGCACAAAACATCAGGCCGTAAAGGTTTTGACGTATTTCTGGAAACACTGTTCGTCACAAAGATAAAACAACCAACACACTGATGATTGTACGTATTAAGGTACCACATATAAAAATATAAGCACTTTTACCTGTTACACCTGCGTATGGCGGCGTGCGAGTACGAAAATTTTGGTTCACCTATTATAAATACAATGATGGACATCCAGTGATACGAGAGATACAATCATTCGAAACAAAAAAGGGTACTAAACGTAGACACTACAATACATACCTTAACAACTACGAGCTCTTGTTCAGGAGAAGAGACGGTTTTCACAGAAGCGAAGAGGAATAACTGATCACAGTCCTTAAGGTATGCACTTTACAACCCGTTTTTACCGGAAAGTTTCGTCCTCTTTTGATCCATACTAGCAACCGTTAGAATATGGAAAGGAAAAAGATTGCAGTAGAAGGGATTTGTTCCACAGTATTGAAGATGGTGTACAACTCACAGCTCTTAAGATATGCATTTTAGAGCCCATGTTTACTACCCTTTTTTGCTTCGAACGATCGCTCCTGTAATATCGCCGAATATCCCTTCTGGGACAGCCTGTTTTTGTAATGGGGAACCAAAATTTGCACCGCCGGTCGCCACTGGCCAAACCCTTGTACACCGACAGTCAAAACTACCTCAGTAAAGTTTCAGGCCGTACATGCTTTTTGTTGGGAAACGGAGGTCCAATAAAGCCAACGAGGGAGCGCTACAATCGAGCGTACTTCAAACATCGTCATTCAGTACTGCATAGCCGTTTTTTTTTCAATTTTTTATTTTCTGATTATGGTATGTCCAGTAATACTGTGGTGTACACTGTTTCTTAGACGACACATTTCCTACAGCTAAAGTTTTTTTTTTAAATGTTGAAAATACGAATTATTGCTCAGGCGTGTTTGAAATGTTCATGAAGAGTAATAAACGCTTAAAAAGAAATAAAAAGAAATTAGCTGTTACAGGACTGAAAGAACTAAAAAAAAATTAACAGTGTTGAGATGTTAAACGTAGAGTAAGAGTGGCCAGTTGTAATATTTTAAATACACTATCAGTCACAGCACGTTAATGAACTGGAAAGCATGTAAGGGTACACTGCGTGGAAGAGAACAGCGTGTACATTTAAAATCAAAATAAGTCTTAAAAGTGGAATATAAAACCAATTAGGATGTAATTTCTGAATTATTATTAAATAATTATATGTATTTTTTTAAATGCACCTTGTAATTGTGATAATCTGTAAAGAAGTCCGATAATCGATAATGCAGTCTAAAAATAGAAAATGAAGAAATTGAATCTAGAACCGAAATTTGATTCTAGAAATTTCCAGTATTCTAAAGGAGAATTCTACTCAGTACAAAAACTGCACAGCGGTGACCAAATATTGACTGAAGAGACTTGTTGCAAGTGTTGCAAATTGCCTTTCTTTAACCTACATTTTCTACCAAAAATATGCACCGTGCCAAATAAATTTTCGTAGAGTCATTTTTGTACTGTTAGCATATAAGGAATGCAGTGTGGCATCCGAATGAGCGAAGTTTGGTTCACCCTATATGTGTATGGCATGATCCTGCTATTACGGGTTGAAGTAGAATAAGCTTTGCGTTGAAGAATTTAAGTGGGTAATGTTTTTACTATACTGAGAACCGCGAGGAAACGCTCCATTTCCTTGTACTCTTGCACCACATCCCTGTGCCAACACGTCCTTGACATTTACACGGAACAATGAGCTGCGCATGTGGGAAGGTGTGGCATTCCTTTAGCAAAGCCACGAGAATTTATGAGGGGGAAAGTACTTTTACCTTGCCGAGCAATATTTTTCAGATGTATTTTTTACTAATATTTTTTATCTTGATGACTGTTTGGGAGATTCAGTTTATTCAAGTGTATACGGAGTGTCTAGCAAGCTTTTGTTACGCTGCATAGGCAGCAGAAGTAGTTTCGCTCGGTGAGAGGAGAAGACAAAAACCAAAGCAACACCGGAAAGTTTTACAAATTTTGCATGACCTGCCATTTGAACGAGACAACGCAGTGGCGGACTGGTATTCGGAAGGAGCTGCGTTAAAAACTCTTCCAGTCCACCCGATCAATGTTTTCTGTAGTGTATGTCATTCATTCTTGGCGAACACCAGGACGTCTTATACATAAATTCATGGCCATTCCATTTCCCCAATCCTCCTTAACTGATCTAATGCATCGTCTTTTAGGCTCCCCAGCTAAAGATGCGCTGTACTTCAACTTCCGTTCTTTCTCCCTTTTTTGGACAACCAGTATGACCATTAGTTCGCCCATCGTACTGGTTAGTGTCACGAAGCAACAGAATTTCGGGTGGGGGATATTGGGGATCCCTGTTAAGCAGCAGGTATAAAACCGAATTAGAAGTTATTAACGTACGTCACTATGAGGACTGTCCTCTATTACAATTCAAGATTATTGTTCGTCGTGGATATTTAATCGAGTAAATCGAGCAACATCATTTTTTCGCAATTAATTCGTAGTTGATCACACGCCATTGCAAAGCTTCCATTCATTTCCACTCGAGTGACCTGCTTCCTTGCAGCGATCATTATACACTGCAGAAAATTAATACGGGATTTGTCACTGACCTGGGAATTTGCGGCCAACACGTAACACATATTACATGCTCTTCATGCCATACATATTTTCCGTGGGAAATGGAGGTCAAAGAAAGGCATCTACGGACCATTACAATCCAGCATGTACGTCAGTCATCGTCATTCAGTACCGCGTAGCTGTGCTGTGTAAGTAGAGCGTACGTATACTTTTCCGTTAGGACACCCAAGGTAGACAGCTGGATTCAAGATCTAGGTCTACTTTTTTATTTACTAATTATGGTATGTCCAATAATACTGTAATACACAGCGTTTCTTAGAAGACTCATTTCCTACAACTGAAGCTTTTTTGTTTTTAATGTTGAACATAAGAATTACTTCTCAGGCATGTTAGAAACACTCATAAAGAGTAATGTTGTTGTGGTCTTCAATCCTGAGACTGGTTTGATACAGCTCTCCATGCTACTCTATCCTGTGCAACTTTCTTCATCTCCCAGTACCTACTGCAACCTACATCCTTCGGAATCTGTTTAGTGTATTCATCTCTTCGTCTCCATCTACGATTTTTACCCTCCACGCTGCCCTCCAATACTAAATTGGTGATCCCTTGATGCCTCATAACATGTCCTACCAACTGATTCCTTCTTCTAGTCAAGTTGTGCCACAAACTCCTCTTCTCCCCAATTCTATTCAATACCTCCGCATTAGTTATGTGATCTACCCATCTAATCTTCAGCATTCTTCTGTAGCACCACATTTCGAAAGCTTCTATTCTCTTCTTGTCTAAACTATTTATTGTCCACGTTTCACGTCCATACATGGCTACACTCCATACAAATACTTTCAGAAATGACTTCCTTACACTTAAATCTATACTCGATGTTAACAAATTTCTCTTCTTCAGAAACACATTCCTTGCCATTGGCAGTCTACATTTTATATCCTCTCTACTTCGACCTTCATCAGTTATTTTGCTCCCCAAATAGCAAAATTCATTTTCTACTTTAAGCGTCTCATTTCCTAATCTAATTCCCGCAGCACTACCCGATTTAATTCGACTACATTCCATTATCATCGTTTGACTTTGTTGATGTTCATCTTATACCCTCCTTTCAAGACACTGTCCATTCCGTTCAGCTGCTCTTCCAGGTCCTTTGCTGTCTCTGACAGAATTACAATGTCATCGGCGGACCTCAAAGTTTTTATTTCTTCTCCATGGATTTTAATTCCTACACCGAACTTTTCTTTTGTTTCCTTTGCTGCTTGCTCAATATACAGATTGAATAACATCGGGGATAGGCTACAACCCTGTCTCACTCCCTTCCCAACCACTGCTTCCCTTTCATGCCCCTCGACTCTTACAACTGTCATCTGGTTTCTGGTAATAATCAGTTATAAAGAAATTAGTTTATCGTGACGCTACACTTGTAAGTTCACGATTTCGAAGTATAGACGCCGGCCACTGTGGCCGAGCGGTTCTAGGCGCTTCAGTCTGGAACCGAGCTACCGCTACGGTCGCAGGTTGGAATCCTGCCTAGGGCATGGATGTGTGTGATGTCCTTAGGTTAGTTAGGTTTAAGTAGTTCTAAGTTCTAGGGGACTGATGACCACAGATGTTAAGTCCCATAGTGCTCCGAGCCATTTGAACCATTTCTTGAAGGAATATAAAAAGTGAATGTTCTCTGTTTAATATAGACATAAAAATAATGTCAAAAGACATTTCATGTGTTCTGGAATTTGGGAAACCCATTGATGGCGAGGCGTTAGCATAATTCACATCACTTAGCTCGGATGCGGATGATGTAAGACGAGTTGCCGACTTCAGGTGCATCAAATGTTTTCCGTTTTCCACTTGGTAGTTTGAGGAGTATAAGCAAAGTGACTGATTGAAATCCCATATTTATTTTCAGCAACCTTCTTTGTTCCCTAAAAAATTATCTGCAGATTGATGAGCTGCTGGAGACATAAACTTGACGCCACCAACAGTCAGATTACGGTCACAGGTGAGAAATCGTCCTTTGGCAGCATTTACGACAGGAAGTTTTTGGAAGAAGGACAGGTGTAGATCAACTCAAGAGCACCGCCTAAAGGGCACGTGAGGAGCGGCGTTCCGGTTGTTTCGCAACCACCGCTCCGGTTGCTCCAAATGCAGCGGCGCGGCTTCGGCTGCCAACTAGACGGCCGTAATTATAGCAGAAGCCGCCGGCCGGCCTCCAGCGCGCAAGGTGACTCCCTGGAATTCCAGTAGTCCGCAGTGGGCACGCCGCTGATGTCACCATCTCCAAACTGGCAGCACGATTCCACTGAACCAGTTATCGTGGCCGAAAGGCCCCAAACCTTTGCTCGTTCCACTGACGATGGGAATATTCAGTCGCTACATTCTCCACTGAAACCCATTCGCTTGACATGAGAGGAGCCATGTGATAGCTCTCACAGTAATGTGTATCAAGAACACTTTCCGTAACACTGGCGCATGGTGAGAGCAAAGTACGGAAACCATTAGCCACAAAGTTTTATTTTCATTTTCTTATCACCATATTGACCAACCAGGATCATCTAACAACAACCATTCCTCTTTTTTGTTTTCTTGATTAATATTTTTCCAGTACTCCTTCATCCTCTGCCTGTCATTTCCTTTCTTCTGCCGACGTTGTTCCCGATTTTTTATTTCGTCTGCCTTGAATCTTCCCAGAATTCAGTATTTTATTCTTATAAAGTTTTCTTTCTGTTATTTCCAATTCTTTGACTTTTTGTTTACATTTATTTTCTATATTTAGTCCATGTTAATGTCAGTTCCTTTTTCCAGAAATAGAGGACTATCTGTTTCGCAAGCGTGTTCTCTTTTATTCTGTAGAGGTGTCCACAGAAAATTAATTTTTCTTTTGCTATTATTCATAATACCTTCTCTACATTTTTGTAAATCTCCTCGTTGCCTCTCACTTTCCAACCATCTGTGGTATGTATGCACTCATCATTTTTCTAATAAGCCGTATTTCAAATACCTCTATTCTGTCCAGTTTACAGTACATTTTTAAGTGTTCACATGCGTATAAACATACTGGTGTTACAACTGTGTTTTAGTGTTTTAGTTTTGTTTCACTACGTACACATATTATAATATAGATACATTTTGTCAAATCATAATTATGCCCTTTCCTTTTTATTAACTCGTATACCTACTGCAAATTTTTCTAGTCTATTCTGCTGCATAACTTTTCCGAGATATCTGAATTTACAAACTCGCTCTATTAAATTATTTTACTTCCTTTGTAGTATCGGGCATTTTTTTATATTTGTTATGAATTAGCTTCTTCAACTGAACTTTTGAGATCAGTTCTGTCCTCTACCTTCCTTAGAAGATTTATTTCACTAACTGCTTCTTTCAGACCTTCTGAAAGCATTGGAAAATCTTCTACAAAAGCCAGGCGGTTTACCTTAATTACTTTTGTTTTCGTTCCCGAATTATTGGTCCAGTTTTCAGGGTTCCGCGACTCAGACGGTAAAAATGGAACCCTTACTAGAACACTTTGCTGTCTGTCTGCCTGTCTTTCTGTCCGTCCGACTATTAAAAGCCTTTTTTCTCCAAAACCAGTAGACGTATCAAGCTGAAATTTGTGTCACATACTGAGGTCTCTGGTTCATTGGTGGTGAGAAACATTGAAGCTTCTTCGTCCATACAGTCAAAAGTTAAGGCCATTTATGACACATATTTTAACACTCCCAAACTCAAATGCTATGGAGTACTTCCCGTTGGAGTAGAGTAATGAAATTTGGCAAGAAGCAAGATTTCACAACACAGCCAAGGCAAAAAATCCGAAAACTGTAAATTTACAATTATACCACGGAAAAAGTTTGTAATTTTTTTTCTGACAGTCTGTACGTCTGGTAATACCCCTACTTCCTAGGAACGGTTAGATGTATCTCGTTGAAATTTATGTTTCATACTAAGAACTATGGCGGTATAAAAATTGAAGCTTCTGTGTCAATGTAATCAAAAGATACGGTCATAGGTGTCACTTATTTTGATTTACGCAAAGTCACTCATCAAAACCTATATGGTATTTCCCGTTGGCGTAGAATCAAGAAATTTGACCAAGAGAAAGGAAAAAATCCAAAAACTATAAATTTGCAAAAATTGTTTTGTCATCTATAGCCCAGCGTCAAACATGAAATTAAAACAATCAGTAGTAGAGAATTTTCAGGCAAATGCTGTTAACAGCAAATAACTTAAAATTAAGAAATGCTAAGTTAAGATTAATATATGGGTAATAAGTGAAGGCACTACCACAAAAATAATTGCAGAGTTACAATTACGAGAACGGCAAGTTAAGGCACAGATATAAAGATAGTTCCAAAGCTGATAAAATCGGAAGACAGTATTTAGAGTATAAGGGATATTACACTAGAGTAGTATTAAACCAAGGCGAGAGGTGTTAAATTTTCACTTTGGCTAACGTAGTTTCACTGAATGCTATTCAGTTCTGTCACGTTTGTAACTACCTTCTTTCCAGCTGCGTCCTTGATAATTATTCTGCCATCCTGAATTGACTCATTCTGAGGACCGAAATGCGATACGGCATTGTTCAAAACCTTTGGATGTCGCTACGTAAGAGCTTACCTTATTGTAAGCCCTGTTCTTGCTAAGTTTTCCTTGTGGCTGAAGATCTCCGCCCTTTTTCGGTATGAAACAAACTTCAAAATTATTGGATGAGGTTTCGTAGCACCTGATAGTCTTTGTCCTACCCGATGGCTCCAGTCAATGCCCGCCTTACTGAGTTCAGTGCCTAATTCCTCACGTACAACCTGTATAAGCAGGCCGTCTGTATTTACCGATGCTTCTTCTGCTACGCCAAAAATTCGCAAATTACATTTGTGTGTTCCACATTTCCTTCTAAACCACTGGATTGATTTCAACCAAACTTGGTATGCATACCAATCACTGCGCGGTGAGAATCGCTTAGGAGTAAGACAACCAAACGAGAGGGGGATAAAAAGTCTTTTAGCCCTTGACATGAAGATACCCAGATTTTATTCTCCAGTATTTGAGAATGAACGCGCTCAGTGACTTGCTGCAAACTTGACACATAATTTCAAACATTTAAGGAACTTTTTCTGATTCACAACCCCCAAAAAATAATGAATGGAAAAAAAATCGTAGCTGACCACATTTCCACTGTTCATGCAGTAAAACTGCAACAACAGATATGACGTTTCAATTTGTTACGTCATTACTACTAGCTTTATTTGCTACAAATGTTGCAGACAATATACGTGTTTACACTGAAAGTATCTGGAGAGATGGCGTCATAAAAATTGAGATGCGTAAAAAGCTCCGGCACTGTGCATGACGTTTAATTATGTTACCTATTTGCTACTAATACATTTCGCAGTCAGTATTCACATATGCCGCTGAATGTATCTACAAAATTATATCATTGTACAACACACAGTTCAAGAGACATGGAGTCATAAACACTGACGTGTGTGAAAAACTGCTGCATCATTCGTGGCGTTTGTATTTATTACTTCTTTGCTACTAACTCCATGAGCAACAAATTTCGCAGGCGGCATCCACTTGTAACGTTGAATGTTACTACAAAATTATGTCATTGTACGACACTGTTCGCGAGATCTGATAACATAAACATTCAGCTGGCGTGAGAACGGAACAACAGGGCGACATTCACAAGAGATAGAGGTGAATTTCGACGCAGATAGACAGAGAGAGGGGGGTGGAGATGGACAGACAGGTAGGGGTAAGGAGGAGATGGAAGGAAAGAGGAGATGGAAACCTACAGTAGGGAGGTAGAGATGGACAGATAGTGAGAGAGGGGAAGGGGATGGAGAGAGGGAGAGGAGGAAGTGGACAGGGGAAGTTAAGAGGAGGAGACGGAGCGAGAGAGGGTAGAGACTGAGATGGAAACGTAAAGGAAAGAGGAGGAGATGGCCAGAGAGAGGGGAAGAGGAGATTGACACAGAGAGGGCGAGGAAGGAGGAGGCGGATTAATAGAAGACTGGAATAAATTCATATCCGGGCAATGCTGGGTAATCAGCTAGTAGTACAATACGTAAGATTGGTCAGTCGCAATATCTAAAATACACTATGTCGTAATACCTGAAATACACCATCGTGGATAGCGTATCGATTGACAGGAAAACATTGAAGGATGTAATGTGCGAAAGATAACAGCGTAAACGTTGAAAGACAAAATACGTCTTCAACAATGGAACGATAGAAACAATTGGAATCTAATTTTTGTGTTAGTATTAAATAGTCGGATGTATTTTACATAGAACTGCTGCAATTGTCGTATGGTGATTAAGAAGCCAGAAAACATAGAAAACTATACTAGAAAATAAAGAAGTAGATTTGGAGTCGAACTCACAAAGTCGAACATCCTAGCAAATATCTCCACACAATCCGCTAACTGTACAGCCAACTTAGACAGTGCAGACTGGAAAGTACAGTGTTGCCAAATTGCCATTTTTGATGATCGTTTTCTACCGAAAATATAAATTCTGGTAGACACTTGCATGTAATGTTAGTATGCAGAGAATTTTATAGTGGTGCTCGAATGAGTAAATTTAGGGTTCACCCGATATGACAGAAGATCGCATCAACAAAACAGAAGAATGAAAAGTAAAGCAGACGACTGACTGCAGCTAGCAAAAATAGAAATATTAACCTCTGTACCTACCTGCAGACAAAGAGCAGAACTATATAATTGCGTCGTGGAGATTTAGTATGTAAACCACAACTCCACTGACAAACGCTCAAAAGTTGTTCAGGGTATTGTTTTGAGTATTTTGAGATAATGGACCCACGATCTCGGGCGGTCTCTGACAGCTTGTCAACCAGTTATTGCATTGCGTCCGGTTTCTTGCCCGAAGTGGCGTTATGTGTACTTGCACTGAGAATAGTGCACAAAAGTGCAAGTGTTGACCGTATTTCTACAGGTAGGATTGCTGATGAAGAATTGGCCAATATTCTCTTCACTCTATGGGTTCACTACATGCAGTGGACGAATGGCAATACGACTCTACATTGAGCTGTTTCCACACCGATGGCAACCAAATCACAGTACTTTCTGCATTGCCTGAGGATTGTTGCATTACTTTATGTTGTATGTAGTATGTTTTGATTATTGCGTATTACAAGCATCTTCACCGCTGTGTAGATATTTTCATAGACACAAGGGTGGTTGCGGTAACAAACCGAATAGATCATAATTACAGTATTACTCAGAAACGAGCTGCCGGAGACCGTACGTCCCTGGTATCGAAATACTCAGACGGTATCCAAGAACAACCTCTGAAACTTTGTCGGTGGCTTTCCTGTTCACACGGTGATTCAAAAGTCATGTCCCGTAGGACGAAGTTTACATTCATGTTTCAACAGCCTTGGCCCATAGGACAAAGTCGTATCCAGGAGTACGACAGGAACAATCATTCGAAGCAAATGTGTCTAGTGAACATGAGATCTAAAATATATGCATTAAGAGCTTTGAGCAGTTCTTCGTCTTCTATACTGTGAAACGAATCGCTTCTGTTGCAAGCTCTTGAATTTCCACATTTTGCGAAGAGGTAGTATGGACCAAAACAAGAAAAAATTGTATAATAAACACGGGCTCCAAAATTCCTGTCAAAAGAGCAAAATGTAGACTTTCACCTAAGGGACATGACTTTTTAATCACCCTCTAATACACAAACAGACACAAACACACACAAGCCGGCCGGAGTGGCCGTGCGGTTCTAGGCGCTACAGTCTGGAGCCGAGCGACCACTACGGTCGCAGGTTCGAATCCTGCCTCGGGCATGGATATGTGTGATGTCCTTAGGTTAGTTAGGTTTAATTAGTTCTAAGTTCTAGGCGACTGATGACCTCAGAAGTTAAGTCACATAGTGCTCAGAGCCATTTGAACCATTGAACACACACACACACACACACACACACACACACACACATACACTCACACACATACAAGCACGTGAGCAAAAACAAATTCAAACACACATATTTCTGAAAAAAATTCATCAGTGATGTTGTTAAACATATATTCAGAGCCTGTCTCAGTTTCTGAATCGATTACGTTCGCTTGTATGAGAAACATTTGCAACTATAATAAACGCCATTGGGCAAATGTTTGACGCTGTACTGCAGCAGTTACTTCTTGGAAAATTAGTAGCCTACCTGAACGCCGGAGTAATTGTTCAAACCTGTCTCGAAAGCGGGGATCATGTCATGCACGTAGCGAACGTATTTCGAAGGCTCTTTACTTTGCCGGAACGTAATGGCTCACCACGGGCTCTATTTCGGAACGCATCGGGCTAATTACAGCTTGTGAAAATTGACCTCCTTGCATGTACAGCATTTCTTTTTATTCTAATTTCTTGTAACAGGATTATTTTGCTGAGTTTCAAAATAAGGTGACCTTGGTGTTTCAGGATGTTACAGTTTACAGTAACCTTGTGTAAAGCAGGCGTACAAATGCACTTGTATCTGTTAATCATAAATAGAATCACGTAATCGTGATGGCGGTTCGAGTATTAACAGCGTTAGCATAATAAAACGTAAATAATCACTGTAGCAGGATATGCAAGATAAACAGCTTACAGAAATACAAACAATAAAACTAAACTCGTCCAGGAGCTATTACCGCAACATATAACGGCTGCCCCACATATCTGACGTGGGCAAGTATTACTGTTTTATTGCTACGTACCTTCATCGTTTTTTTATGCAGCATGGAACATAACTTACGTGTAAATGATTTCATTCATATCTGGTGACTCGAATGTCGTTGCAGTTTACTGCTAGCTATGGTTTATGTAATGGGATTCACAGGAATCATTGTACAGCAATGAGTTCATGACGAGAAAAAAGACCGATGGCACGCAGAAGAGTGGAAATGAAAGAAACACCCTCTTCAAAATCATAGCTACAGACGTCCATGTATAGTAGCAGAAACAGTGAAAATATGCAGACTAAAAAATAAACAAGCGAAAATATGGAACTGAAAAGTTTGTGAGGTACATTATAGAAAAAAACTGAAGGACATGAAGGGTAGTAGGCATTACGAATGGGGTGGAGCAGGGTTACTGAATCTGACCAAAAACAGTAAAGGATACCAAGGACAACTTGGCAAGGAATTAATGTTCAGGGAGCAGAAATAAAAACGTTACGATTTCCCCGTGACATTGTAATTCTGTTACGGATGACAAAGGACTTCCAAGATCAGAACAGCTAGTGCCTAGAAACGAGGTTATGAGACGACTGTAACAGAGATAAGAAAAGGTGATGCAGTGTGACAGATAATTAGATCAGGAAGTGAAACACTTTTAGCAGAAAACCGACAAATGACTGAATAAACAGGATAAAATGTTGACTGGAAATCGCAAAAAAAAAATAATTTCTGGAAAAGATAAATATATTAAATTCAAATATTATTTTAAGTGTTACTGAAAGTTTCTAGACTGTAGTCAGATATGGGAGTGAGTGTTAATGATAAACAGTTGAAAGGGCGCTGTCTTATTCACCATGACGATTTTCAAGAAGTTTTGCCCATAAATGTGAATGAAGTTGCGAATTTGACAAATGCACTCAACCTCCATTGTGTCGATATAACCATATTCTTCGTGCAGTGAGTGTGTTCTTGAGACCACAGATGTTGGGCAGACACGTTACTTCTTTTGAAGAAAGTAGAAAGCAGTGTGTGTTGGACAGTCTGGCTATGCACTTGGTTTTAAAACGTTGGAAGCTGGCCTGCCGTGTGCGGATATAGTATTATTCTTTTTAATGATTGAAATTACAATGAAATGAATACCCCTAACTGCATACAGGTGTTGATATAAGTCAACGGGGACAGTTGAAAATGTGTGCCCCGACCGGGACCCGAACCCGGGATCTCCTACATACATGTCAGACGCTCTATCCATACCCATCTGTCTCTCTCTTTTTTTGTGTGTTCGGTACTATTCGTTCTGTTTGTTCGTGGCGGACGGTCCATGACGATTGCTCAAGTTCATCAGTGACCCATCAACTCAGTTTTTTTATTACAGAGAGAAGCAAACCCACTGACCGAACACACTGAGCTACCGTGCCGGCAACTCTGAGCCACTGAGGACACAGAGGATAGTGCGACTGCAGGGACTTATCTCTGGTAAGCCTCCCGTGAGACCCACATTCCCAGCTTATTGTCCCGCACCTCATAGTGCCCCTGCCCATTATACTCATTACTCGCGGCTTTTTGCCGATCCCCGTAAGAGTTCGGGCACATAAAGATGGTATCTGTTCTTTCGGACATAATTGGAAGGGCACTATGAATAAGTTGGGAATGTGGGTCTCACGGGAGGCGTGCCAGAGATAAGTCCCTGCAGTCGCACTATCCTCTGTGTCCTCGGTGGCTCAGATGGATACAGTGTCTGCCATGTAAGCAGGACATCCCGTCCGGGATCGGGTCCCGGTCGGGGTACACATTCTAAAGTCCCCGTTGACTTATATCAATCCCTGTATGCAGCTAGGGGTATTCATTTCATTGTAATTTCATTCTATCGAGCAGCATGGTCACCGATGGTATCTGTTCCTTCGGAAATAGAAAGAACAGATACTATCTTCATATATAAAAAATGATTTTTGTAATACTTTGTTTTGAGAAAATTTTCTGAGGAAATGAGATGATGTGAATGCAAGAATGAAGAATCTGGTCTTTTTATATTTGTATGTGTGTAGTTTATTATTGTTGGAACATGGTTAAAGTTTATAGTGAAGCACAAGGGCATACAGGACCTTCCAATAAGGTGGTGTAAGGCAATCTCGTTGAACGGAGATTATGTTGAGAAACAGGATTTTGTAGCCAAAAGAGTCGAGAATAATACGATGTATTAGAATCCTGAATAAAACCAACTTGCTTTCAGAAAAAAATGTGTTGCAATATTTACAGAACGCCACTCGTACGTAAAATTTATTTTTTGTAGATGATAATTAAGATTTTATCAATTTTAACTGTCATTTAATTAAAATTAAAGGACTTGTCTAATAGTTGAAACAAGCGTCAAGGAAGCAATTGTGCACAAGAACGTTATTAAGAAATATTTTTGTTAACTTGGTTAGGTGTGAGAACTTTATGAAAAGGTGTATTATTATTATGGCTTAATGAACCATAGTTATACTTGGGGCTTTGCTCCCATTTATGACTCGTTAAGTTTAGTACCTCACTCTTCATTCTTTGCTCTCATGACTGTGTTTGCATACTCGCATGCCACATCACGAGTTGTGTATTCAGAAGCATTTTTCTGAAAACTGATAAGATACTGTCTTGCACTGCACATCGCAAGTACAGTAAATGAAAATTGATTTTGGACAGACACTTCATTATCCTAATAGCGACAGGCTGCAGAGAAGACGAGCGATTCGTACGCGCAGGTAGGCCAATAAATTTGTTTACCACTAAAGTTCATATCCTTTACAAGGCCCAGTGATCGCCAGGGCGTTTTAGTGAAAATATCAGTATCAGTTCTGAGTCTTAATACCAGTAAAAGATTTCAGTAAAGTGCTACCTGGTGAATTTTCAAGCAGTTTTAATAGAAAATCAGATGCGTTAATTTTTATTTTCATATGATTTGTAATTACAATAACATTTCCGATAGAGTGATTGCTTGCAAGACTAACATGAAAATTAACGATACTTAGGGCCAACATATTAATATGTAAATTTCATTGAAAACGAATCACTTTCTCGCAAGTGAATTTTTTACGTACTGGCTAGCCTGAATTTCGCATCGAGTAGCTGGACTTCCACAGATTTCCGTTCAAAACTAAATTTTCACATAGTTTTGTAGCCCTAGACTGAAATTTAAGCATTTCGATATCAAAACAAGTTTTACAAGAATATTTCACAGTACTAAAAAAGAACATAAACTCTGAAATGTACAGTGAAGATTGGATGTTTTGATTGGTCAAGAAACGAAGAAATACTAGACGTAATTGGGGATAAAAGAAGATTTTGGTTGATAGGAACTATCGCGAGTCATCAATGAATAGTTGTAGCCCGCCTGGTTGGCCGTGCGGTCTAACGCACGGCTTTCCGGGCTGGAAGGAGCGCCTGGTCCCCGGCACGAATCCGCCCGGCGGATTTGCGGCGAGGTCCTGTGAGCCGGCCAGTCTGTGGATGGTTTTTAGGCGGTTTTCCATCTGCCTCGGCGAATGCGGGCTGGTTCCCCTTATTCCGCCTCAGCTACACTATGTCGGCGATTGCTGCGCAAACAAGTTCTCCACGTACGCGTACACCACCATTACTCTGCCACGCAAACATAGGGGTTACACTCGTCTGTTGTGAGACGTTCCCTGGGGGTCCACCGGGGGCCGAACTGCACAATAACCCTGGTTCGGTGTGTGGCGGTGGAGGGGTGAAGTGGACTGTGGTAGTCGTCGTGGGGTTGTGGACCACTGCGGCTGCGGCGGGGATGGAGCCTCTTCGTCGTTTCTAGGTCCCTGGTTAACATACAATAAAATGCATACAATGAATAGTTAATTTGGTGAGGGAGGTAAGTGTGTGCTTGTGTGTGAGGTGGGAGGGGAGGGGGTGCACAGCTAGAAACTGTTATGGAGACTAAGGATGTGCTACAGTAAGCAGTTTCGACTGGATATAGGTTGCAGTAATTGTGCAAAAATATCCAGATCCGTTGCTGAGTTGTGAGCGTGTGTGACTACTACGCGCAGATCCCAGGTTCAGTTGACGGCACTGCCAGGGATTTTTGCTTCGTGGGAGTGCTGGAACGGTGTGCACTCCGCCTCGTGATACCCACAGAGGAGTTACGTGAGTGGAGAGTAGCGGTTCTAAGGTCTGGGAAAAGGACGAGTGGCAGGAGAGCGGCAGGGTGACTCATGCCCCTCCACACAGCATACGACAAGACCACACGGTAATCGGGATTTTCATTTCTTTTTTTAATATTTACGGTACGTGAAGTTCAGAATGAAATTTAAGTATTCCAAAGCGGTTCGATGCAACACTCAAAAATTCGAGATAAAATCGCCTCTGAAGTTTCCGAGTGTTTTTAACAGTCTGAATAAAGTTCAAATTTTTGAGTGTGGTACAATGTTCACCTACCGCGACGGGAGCTTCACTTAGATTCCTAACTGACAAAACTTTTTAAACAAAGGAGCATGTGCTACGAGCATTTCTGTGAAGCGCAAAATACATAAAGATGAAAAACTGAAACTTCCTGGCAGATTAAAACTGTGTGCCGGATCGAGACTCGAACTCGGGACCTTTGCCTTCCGCAGGAGAGCTTCTGTAAAGTTTGGAAGGTAGGAGACGAGGTACTGGCAGAAGTAAAGTTGCGAGGACGGGGCGTGAGTCGTGTTTGGGTAGCTCAGTAGGTAGAGCACTTGCCCGCGAAAGGCAAAGGTCCCGAGTTCGAGTCTCGGTCCGGCACACAGTTTTAATATGCCAGGGGGTTTCATATCAGCGCACACTCCGCTGCAGAGTGAAAATCTCATTCTGGATGAAAAATTACTTAAACTATCTCTGTTAACGATCTTTTACAAAACATCGGTAAATAAAAATTTACATTTGCAATCAGTACTGAATTTTGTGTGTGATACGTAACAAGAAATAAGAAAACGTAAATTTTCAAAGAAATGACAATTAGTTATGTTTCAATTAGAGTACATTTGATGATTTGATATTTAAATGAGGAAGATATGCGAACTGGACGATAAAAAAAAAGGAAAAAGTACAATGGCAGAAACAAGTCTCGAACTAGCTGTCCAGAGATTTCCAGTGTCGAGCGCTGCTGATTTCTTTTTCCGATTTTTTAAATATATTACGTTTCACGGAAATACTCGTAGTACATGAACCTTTGTCTAAATATTTGCCCAGGCTAGGAAACTGAACTCCAGCTGCCTGCGTGGCAGGCAAACCTTCTACCACGCAGATACACCGTCAATCGGAATATCGACCTTCCTTTACTGTATTCAATACGCTTACAAGACTTCAAAGTCGAATGTATCGAGAACTTTTGATGGTCCAATCAAACGGTTTTGGGATATCGATATTTGAGTTCTGAGGTACCTCAGATATAAAGAATTTCGCAAATCCAAATGCCGTGAGGTCTTCTTGTGGGTGACACGGATAGAATGACACGACTGCTGATATGTATTAAATGTCTGGTCATGGCGAGCGAGCGGAGCTGGTAGTAATATTGCCGAGACGCGCAAAGGAAGTAAAATTAGGGTTTAACGTCCTCTCTAAGCAGAGGCAGAGCAAACTTGGCAGGCGCAAAGTAGCCAACTGTGCCTTTCCAAATTTGACATCCCGGCACCCGCCTTAAGTGATTCAGGGAAATAGCGACTACCGTACATCATGATGGACGGGTGGGGATTTGCTGAGCGTCATTTCGCCATTTCGTCATCTCCAGTCTCTTGCCAATACGCAACCTCATTCGGCGGCAGATGTCAAGTTAGTTGCTTTGTATGGACCAGCGCCGAGAAATGCACTATAGCAATCTACGGAGTGAAGACCACAGTAAAAACAACTTCAAAAGAAACGACTTTGGAAAGAAGTCCGAGAAAATCCTTCAACTATTTAGCATTTTAGATTGGTATGTCTACTGTTATCTTAGTCACTAACCCAGATACTGTTGCCTAACGTCAGTACCACAAATGGTTCTTACATTCTGTGCACGGTGGGAGGCTGATCCCTAAATGCTTTGTTTTTCAGATGAAGCATGATCAATCTTATCGCATACATTGACTCACAAAACAATAGACGTTGCAGTTCTGAAAATCCTAATAAGTTACACCAATAGTCTCTGCATGCTGTGAATATGATGTGCAGTCACAGCAACAGCGATTACTGGACCAATCTTTTTCCACCAAACCATAACTACTAATACATATACATTATTTCAACTAACGAAAAGGCCTAAGGAAATCTCGTGCCGGACAACGCAAGAACACAAACCGCCAATACCTCTGATCAAATTACCTTCCATTAGGTGAGTGAGATGAGCTCAACGACTGTGATATGACTTTCCAAATGACAGAGAGCAGCAACGAGTCGTCGTTACTTTCTAGCTTTATTAAAGCAGATCCAGATTTCGGCTACTAACTAGCTATTATCAGTACAATATTTCAGAGTTTTTATACATGCCCTGTACATTGAGCAAACGGTAAGGGAAACAAGAGAAAATATTGGAAAGTCAAGAAAGAAGAAACAAGAGCTTTGAGGCTTGCCGATGGCATTGTAATTCTGTCAGAAACAGCAAAGGATCGTAGAGGGAGACTTAGAGGGAGACTAAGAGGTGAATACAGTAAGCAGATTCAGAGGAATGTAGGCTGCGGTTGTTACTTGGAGATGAAGAGTCTAGCACAGGATAGGGTAGCATGGAGAGCTGCATCAAGCCCGTCCTTGGACTGAGGACCACTACAGCACACATGTCCTAGTACGTCTACAGCTGTAGTTCGGGCTCCTGTCACAGTTAAATCAAGACCACTGCGTAATTACACAGGATACAAACTGGGAGGGTCCACAATTGGAACATACAGACACTCTTAAATACATGACAGCATGCCTACACTGCTCTTCGACCTATAAAAATGACTGCATCCAACTGCTAAAAAGGTGACAACGATGAACAATATTTTGAAGAAACAGACTTGTGTGACGGGCGAATTCTACTGCCTTCACAACAACTGATAAGAAGCTGTGTTTGTCCAGTGCGGTGTACACCTATCCAGTTTGGGCTGTATCTGCCCATACGGATGTCATCCTCCATGAAACTGAATGAAACGAGCTGTTTAACAACTAGCTGTATAAAAACCCCTGGATAAACTGTGTAAAGCAGCTGGTTAGTCTGCTCCGTGTATTCGATTATCACCGACAGAATACACCGAGAAGTTCAAACAGACGTCCGAAGAAAAAGTTGTAATGTACCGTGCTGAGAGCAAGTTTCGAATAAGATTAAAATTCAGAAGAAGCTTCATGAACAGGGTTGACACAGAACTTCCAGAATGGCACCCGCTACAAGAAATTGTGCCGACAGGGGGCCGACTGGCGAGGGAAACTTGGAGGTCACTTAACAGATTACGTACAAGTATTGCAAGAGTCAAGTTAAACACATCAAGGTGGGGGATACAAGGTAACAGCGACATTTTTTGCGATTATGGTGAGGTCAGGGACATGGTATACGGATTAGATTGTCCTGTCAGTCTCTACATGTGTACGTTCGAAGATCTATGATTGCAATGCAGTTGAGCCGAAAGTTTTAGAAGGGATGACTGTGGATGAAAACTCGCTCGGGAACCGAAAAAAAACTGAAGTAACTACAAATAAAGAATGCTGAAAGTGGAATCTGTGTTAAGAACCCACCTATTTATCCAGAGGTAAAGTTGCAGTTCAGAACATAGCATAGGAGCGCCCTGAAATCCTGTTTGGCGTCCATCACACAAAAAGAAAGGAAACGGCAGCAGCGATACAACTGCTCAAAATAGAGTCCCAAAAGAGAACGATCATCAATAAATTATATAATCTTCCTCACAATTAAACAAAAATGTTTGTGTTGCTTATGCGGGAGGGGTATACCGATTGAAAGAAAATTCGCCGACTCAGAAACCACAGCATGATGTCTCGCACGCTAACAGTATAAAAATGTCTCCATCAAAAATTTCGTCCCGTGCGTATTTTCGGTAGGAAACAGACGTAGAGAGATTCATTTTGGCAACGCTGTAATCACACGCATGACAAGTATCTACATTCAATTCTCTGTACCTCTGCTAGATAGGTAGCGCAATGGGTGTCAGAAAACTCGAGTTCGATTTCCGTTCCAAGTTAATCTTTTCTAATACCGATTTTCCTACTAGTGCTTCAGGATACACTGCTTATTAAACGATAAATATCCTGCAGCTACAGGCTTTTAACGCTGAAAATAACAATTATTTGTCAGACATGCCACAAATATTAGTGAAGAGTAATAATATTAAAATTAATTTCTGAACAGTCACTTTTAGTAATGTTGAATTAGAACGCCCACTGTCTTAGTCAGGTTTATTCCACTGAAATGTAAATTACATTAACCTGGAGTCTCATTAGGTTCATTTGCTATGTGGTCAATGAGTTTATGTACCGAAATACAGTACAGAAAGATAAACACACTCGTATTTTAGAGTGTAAATTAACTGGATTGCATGTTTGGATCACTTCATTTTTCTCGGAAATTTAGTTGTCTGGCGCACAGAGGACAATGATAAACACGCCGCAGCTTGTCACTTTCACATACAGACGTTTACATCATTCCAAAGTGTCTAAACCGCCAATATCCACTACACTGTCCAATCTCATTAATGCCACCAACTGCCTAAAGGCTGATTAGAGTAGATTAAATTAATTATTCATTCTATAGACCCACAAAATAGGGGATCCTCCTGGGTATGGAACATGTCAGATAAACACATTACAAAAATGTAATTAGAAAAACTTGAGTTTCACTAATTTTAATAAAAAATTGTCGTGTGACAAGGGCCTCCCGTCGGGCAGACCGTTCGCCGGGTGCAAGTCTTTCGATTTGACGCCACTTCGGCGACTTCTTCGTCCATGGGGATGAAATGATGATGATTAGGACAACACAACACCCAGTCCCTGAGCGGAGAAAATCGGGAATCGAACCCGGACCCTTAGG
This sequence comes from Schistocerca serialis cubense, assembly GCF_023864345.2. NCBI lineage: Eukaryota > Metazoa > Arthropoda > Insecta > Orthoptera > Acrididae > Schistocerca > Schistocerca serialis. The sequence goes on along the minus strand of NC_064639.1, from coordinate 214,587,735 downwards.
ATTGACATTCTGTCTCGCTGACCACTCAACTACCGGGGGAGGACATTAATTTTAATGATCCTCAGTCAATAAACAGTAAAATTATGTAAATGAATTAAAATTAAACTTCTAATATTTACAGGTTTAATACTTACGTCTGCTTTCATTAAATCCATCTTTCACACAGTATCTAGTTACTTGGCTATTACAACCAAGTATTGTCAAAAATTAAAGTAAATTATTCATTTCAATGATCCTCAGTTAAGAACAGTCAAGTTATGTAGCAGATTTAAAATTAAACTTCCACTATTTACAGACTTAAGAGATACATCTGCTTTCCATACATCCATCATTCACACAGTAGGTAGTTACCTGACTGTTACAACCAAGTATTGCCAAAAACTAAAGTATAACAAATTTTCATTAAAATGGTCTACTGCACTTGTTGAGAAATTCATGGATGGAATAGAAGGTGTTGGCCACCAAAAATTCTTTTAAATTATGTTTAAATTGTGCCTTGTCTGAAACTGAACTCTTAATGGTTGCTGGTAACTCATTGAAAATATGCGTTGCCGAGTACTGGACTCCTTTCTGGGCAAGAGTAACTGATTTTAAATCTTTATGTATATTGTTCTTATTCCTAGTATTGATGCTGTGTACTAAGCAGTTAGCTGGAAAAAGAGATGTATTGTTTACAACAAACTTCATTAAGGAATAAATATACTGAGAAGCTGTGCTTAGTATGCTCAGTTCTTTGAATAGGTTTCGCCCCAATGTTATCGGATTTACACCACACATTACCCTTATTATACGCTTCTGTACTCCAAAACTTTTTTCTCGGTTTGTGGAGTTACCCCAAAATATGATACCATATGACATAATGGAGTGAAAATATACAAAATATGCCAGTTTTTTATATTTATATCTCCTATGTCTGGCATCATTCGCATTGCAAATACAGACTTGTTTAGGCACTTTAGCAGTTCGTTAGTATGTCGTTCTCAACTGAATTTATTATCAAGTTGTAATCCGAAGCCGGCCGGAGTGGCCATGCGGTTCTAGGCGCTACAGTCTGGAGCCGAGCGACCGCTACGGTTGCGGGTTCGAATCCTGCCTCAAGCATGGATGTGTGTGATGTCCTTAAGTTAGTTGGGTTTAATTAGTTCTAAGTTCTAAACGACTGATGACCTCAGAAGCTAAGTCGCATAGTGCTCAGAACCATTTGAACCCTTTTTGTAATCCGAAGAATTTTACACTCTCAACTTGTCCTATTTCCATGTCATCATATTTTAAACACAAACTAGAAGGAAGTCTCTTGGAAGTTCAAAACTGCATATAGTAGATCTTTTCAAAGTTTAATAACAGTGAAGTGGCTATGAACCACTTATTAATGTCAGTAAAAATTTGATGAGCTGCCCTCTCTAAATTTATATTTGATTTACTATTTATTGCAATGTTTGTATCATCTGCAAATAAGACAAACTTGGCATCTGGTAAGGTAACAGATGACAGGTCATTAATATATACGAGAAAAAGTAGTGTAACTAGTATGGAACCTTGGGGAACACCACATGTAATTTCTCCCCAGGGAGATGACGTCTGATTGCCTACTGCTGAGGTGTTACGTAATGACACCCTTTGTTTTCTGTTAGTAAGAAATGACTGAAACCACTTTGCAGCACTACCAGTGATGGCATAATATTTTAATTTACTTAAGAGAATTCTGTGATTCACACAGTCAAAAGCCTTTGACAGGTCACAGAATATGCCAGTTGCCTCTGATTTATTGTCTAATGAATTAAGGACATTTTCACTGTAAGTGTAAATAGCCTTCTCAATATCAGAACCCTTCAGAAACCCAAAGTGTGACTTTGACAGTATGTTATTTTCACTAAGGTGCTTAAGTAGACGTTTGAACACAACCTTTTCAAAAAATTTTTAATAACCAACTGCCGCAGCGCGGACCGCTTCGAGACGTGGAGCAAGAGAGACAACGAAGTTCTATAAGGTAGCGACAGGGAAAGTGGGGCCACGCCAGCTACAGTGCAGTGGCCAGCTGCACGAGTTTTCACGGTGGAGCATCCATGACGCGAACAGCTCGAATGATGTGGTCCCACATATTCTCGATTGGGTTTAAATCCGGGGAATTCGGTAGTGAGGGAAATACAATAAACTCAACGTGGTGCTCTTCAGAACACGCGTGTACACTGCGAATTGTGTGACACGTTGCTTTACCCTGCTGATAGATGCCATCGTGCAGAGGAAAAACAAAAGTGCATGTATGGGCGCACGTGGCCCTGATAAACAAATGCGTATTTTTGTCGATCCATTGCGCCTTCCAGAATGGCTTGACCACTCAGGGAATGCCACGAAAACATTCCACTTACCGTAACGCTCCTTCTTGCTTGCATGGTGTTTGCTGTCAGGCGTTTCACGCAATACACGTCAGTGGCCATTTACCAGATGGAGCATGAAACGTGATTCATCTGAAAAGTCCACCCATCGCCACTCAGTGGACATCCAGTCTTAGTACTGGAGTGCAAATTTCAGCCTACGTCGACAGTGAACAGCAGTCAGTACGAACCAGGCGCCTACTACGGTGACCCTTGCATTCGATGAACGGTCGTTGAGGAGACACTATTGATAGCTCCTTGGTTCATCTGGACGGTCAGCTGCTCAACAGTTGCGCGTTTACTCGCCTGTACACGTCTCCACAGCCGTCACTAGCCCTCTTATCTATGGCCCGTAGTGCATTACTGTTGTCTCGGAGCCGGTTTTGGGCAGCGTCGTTTTGCCACGCACGGTATAAATCAAGCGCAGCAGCACGCGAACACTTCACATACTCAGCTGTTTCGGAAATCCTTCCTCCGTTGGCCAGAAAACCAACAATCAGGCCCTTTACGTGTTACGACAACGACTGTACGGTTTTTTTGTTTTTTTTCTGTTTTTTTTTTTGTTTTTTTTTTGCGTCCTCACGACGAGCTTTATGTACCCTCCACTGTGTGGCTTTGGCTGTGTTATTTAGTGGTTTGGTATTTAACTAATTCGTAAATGAAAATGATAATGTTATTTCCTTACAGTGAGTAATTACAAAATAATTTTTTCTCCCGGCACAAGATTCGGTCAAGATGCTAAAGAAATCCATGTTAACGTCTGACTGTAAGTTGTGTAAGTGTCACTAAATCACAGCTCATACAACAGATTCTATACAACTATTGATTATGATTGAAACAATTATCTTCATCAAAATGATCATTAAAACAACCGAATAGCAGCCACGCACAACACTGACGTATGTTACCTGAAACAATATTCTTCGCAACTCGTCTGTAATTAATTTCGGCTCCATACATCAGCAAGAAAAATTTGTTATGTGGATCGTGCTATGAGCACTGTTTTTAGAGAACCAATCTGATTCGAATTATTTTCATTAAAATGAGTTCGGGACCACCGGTGCACATTTATTTTTACACATTTTTATTACCTTCGACATTTTTGTCTGCAGAGTTGCGTAATTTGAATTTGCCGCTGAGAAAATTGTTAAGATCGCGGCAGATAATTGACAGAGGATTTGTATTGTTATAGCAAATTTCCTTTTAACAGGATAAGTATTTGAATTAATGATTATTAAACTTTACTTTCATATTGTGCACTATTTAGACTAATTTTCATCAAGCAGACCTGTGATACTTTCGTAAGAAACACAGATAAAAATGCGATACAAATCGCTAACTTCAATGGCTGCGCTCCTTGCAGCGGAAAGAAATAATTAACACAGATAATGCATATTGAGAGAGAGGAATTAAGGTTACAAATAATTATTTACTCATATTTATAATAATAATGAACTCTATTCTCAAGTAATAATTAACAAATAATTACAATTTCTTAACAGACCTCAGTTTGATATACATCCGGCGTCCGAAACCTAAAAAAGCCAACCAACAAAAGGTAAAAACAAAGGAAGACGACCGCAGATCATAAAAGGAATTTACAATTATCATTGTCTTTGTATGATACACATCGACATGTATAAATACATCATAAAATATTATATAAATAATTAACATTTATCATCGTTTTGTTTTATTTCACTGTTTTTCTATATGTCGGATAGATAATGTTTATAACTATTAGAGGCGTAATTTCCTCTCGTCGTACTGTAGCTAAAATTTATCTCGTGGATGTTACAACTGCTAGTGCTGCCATCTGCTGTCTGTGAGTGGTTATTGCACGTTGACGTCGCGTATACCTCTTAGTCGCATTACTGACACTGGAACGTGTAGTTTCAATTGTTAAGAGCCTAATGTACAGTGAATATGAAACCTTTTCTATCTAGATGCATTTATGTCGTGGAACTGTTGGATAATATGATTACATACTGAAGATAATTTGTTACTGTTACAGCTCATCTTGCCGCTCTACAAGCATGCTGTATACAGAGCACTAGTTAACAGAGCCAGCAATATACCGATGGATAAATATGAGAAGTCTGGTGAATTCAGCAGAATCATCAAACAGCTGTAGCAAATGGCTATGACGGCACTCTTATTGACAACCCTCACAGAAAAGAAAGAACATTATTGAACCAACTGTCGCACATAAAATGAAAAAGAAATCAACTGTTTGCATACCATTCACAGCGGTAAAGCTCCTTCAGAGTGGCGAACATTTTTAGACGCACAACATTAACATTACCTTCACAACATATAACAAACTGCAACAAGCACTGAGTCACAACATAAACACAGAGACATACAAACAAGTACACGCAGTTAAGCATTTTAAAAATAGATGAAGAACATGCAGATCCTTCTACGTAGCCCAAATTGGGAGAGACTTCCAGAAAAGATACAATGAATATAAAAGTGCGACCATACAAATAATCATAATAAATCAGAGATAGCCTCCCACAAGAAGGACACTGGCCACGTTTCCCATGATATCGTGAATGATCTCATATATTAATTAAAACTGACAAGCGACACCAAATGGATTTATATGAAGAATCAAAAATGTTCGTACGTGACGCAGTCCATGGTAACATGTTACTAAATGATATCCTAGAAAGTAGCAATATTAATTTCTTCAAAAACTTCCGCAACATTGAATGCTTATTTTATTGAAAATACTGTCTTTATCAACATAACATTGTCTTCACCCTACAATCATATTACCTAATAGTGCTATGACATAAATGAATTTAGACAAAAAAGTTTCTCCACTGTACATTACTACCTTAACAACTGAAATTAGTTTATCTTAGGAGTAAGGAATGTTTGGAACGATGTAGACATCTGTATGTGGAACTTTTAAGCTGTGATGTATTTGTCACTATGCTCTGTGTACAGACAATAAAATTTTCAACAAAAATGTAAGTATATGCACTAATGAAATGATGTAAATCTGTAAATCACTTAATGTAGACACTAAAATATATGTATCCTTCTGTATAGTATCGTGTTTAGACACATAACCTCACTGGCACGCGGAAAATGAACTTAATCACACTTCAGATTAATGTAATGTATACATAACAGGAGTGCAGCAACTGATGGCGGCATCTGTGATAATTAAATATCAGTAAGAAATGACTGAAGTAGTAGAAATTATTTCGTAACTATGCGATAGAGTCGTACTCCTCAAAAAATTCAATATAAGATGGATAAATTTAAGTTTAAAATTAATTACTTGTCATGGGGCAGAAATAGCTAAAAACCTAATCACACATAGTACAATACATTCACTAAGAGCAGCAAGTAGTGTAAATTCTGGAAGATATAAGTAGTGGTTAAATGATGATAATGATAGTAAAAAGTACTAACTGTGTTTCGAAATTACTTGTCAATCGTGTTGCTAGCCATACTAGCGACGTAATGTACTTAATAAATGAAAGGTAAACGAAACTGGTAAGCATGATAGCTGGTACTGAACAACTGAACGAATGCCAGGAAGGGATAGTGGAAAGTGAATCAGTCTGACCCTATTTCACGCTCTCAGAGGTTGACTTTCCGAATACAATGAAACACATGCTTTTTCGTTTCCAGCCAAGAAGCCAAATACCAGCTTTCAAAGATTTAGCTTTAAAAATGTTTTCACTATGAAATATTTTCATAAAACCTTTCACTCCCCATTTCAGTCCTTTAGAGACAGAATTTCCAAAAACAGTGAAATGTGAAATTTTTAAATTTCTATCTGAGAAGCCAAATACAAATTTTCATAGATATAGTTTCAAAACTGGGTACATAATGAAATACTTCCACAAAAATTTTCATCCCCTATTTCATTCCCATTGGTGCTGAATTTCCAAAAACATTGAAACTTTTTTTTTTTTTGTTTTCAAGTGAGAAGCCAAATTCAGATTTTCATAGATTTAGTTTTAAAAGGGCTTTCTCTTCTTTTTTTTTTTTTTTTTTTTTTTTTTTTTTTTTTTTTTTTTTTTTTTTTTTTTTCAAGCGCAATGTCAAATGCCTACCTTCGTTGATGTAGCTTTAAAAATACCTTAGTAATTATTTCATAATGATTTAAAAAACCTGTCACCCCCATAACGGCTAAATTTCCAAAAGCGCTGGAACTTGTATTTCTTTATTTCTTCTCGGAAAACCCCGAGTACCAGTTATCGTAGCTCTAGCTTCAAAATTGCCTTAATAGCGACTAATTTCCAAAAAACCTTTCATCCCCTGTTTCACTCCCTTAGAGGTGGAATTCCGAAAAATCTCACCTTAAACGACTTCTACAGTATCAGGCCAACACCACTTCTAAATTTTACGTATCTGTCCCTAGCAGTTTGGGCTGGTCTATGATGAGTCGGGAAAGTCAGTCAGTCAGTCGGCACTTTGCGTTTTACGTAGAGAAGTAATAAAGAGGAAATTAAACCTAGACTCGGAATCTTGAACATTCTAACGCAATATTCCACCCATTGCACTTTATGAGCAGCAAGCTACCGTCATTGTTAACAGATACACGTTCATCCATGGGACGAAGTTTTGCATTGTTATTATGCAAGGAATCACAGTGTGGCGTCCACGTGCGCGAATTTTGGTTCACCCTATATATCACCATATAAAGGACCCATTGGTCTGTTACGGCATTTAGCGATTGCTTGGCTCAAGATCATGTTAAATCCTTTCGTAGCACTAGATTAGTAGCGCGATAGTACGGGGCACTATAGGTGTATAAGGTGGCTTTTACCATGTTCTGTCAAGGGCTCAACGTCTTGAGTTCTCGTATTGTATTCAACAGGCCCGTAAAAAAACTGGACTTAAATGTAACGAAACCGATGCAGCGAAATGCAGGAAGATCTGCAGGGGGTGGCAACTGACCCTTAAAATAGACAAATGTAATGTATTGCGAATACAAAGAAAGAAGGATCCTTTATTGTATGATTATATGATAGCGTAACAAACACTGGTAGCAGTTACTTCTGTTAAATACCTGGGAGTATGCGTACGGAACTATTTGAAGTGGAATGATCATATAAAATTAATTGTTGCTAAGGCGAATACCAGGTTGAGGTTCATTGGGAGAGTACTTAGAAAATGTAGTCCATCAACAAAGGAGGTGGCTTACAGAACACTCGTTCGACCTATACTTGAGTATTGCTCGTCAGTGTGGGATCCGTACCGGGTCGGATTGATAGAGGAGATAGAGAAGATCCAAAGAAGAGCGGCGCGTTTCGTCACAGGGTTGTTTGGTAAGCGTGATAGCGTTACGGAGATGGTTAGCAAACTCAAGTGGCAGACTCTGCATGAGAGGCGCTCTGCATCACTGTGTAGCTTGCTGTCCAGGTTTCGAGAGGGTGCGTTTCTGGATGAGGTATCGAATGTATTGCTTCCCCCTACTTATACCTCCCGAGGAGATCACGAATGTAAAATTAGAGAGAGGCTTTCCGGCAGTCGTTCTTCCCGCGAACCATACGCGACAGGAACAGGAAAGGGAGGTAATGACAGTGGCACGTAAAGTACCCTCCGCCACACACCGTTGGGTGGCTTGTGCAGTATAAATGTAGATGTAGAAGAAGATCGTACAAGAGCAACATGTTTTGCGTCCTTTCAGCGCGTGCGATACTCTTAACTTCATTTATTAGGAGCAGAGATGTTATTCGTGTCTTGGTGATGGGCACGAAGCTCGCGTGGATCGCAGGCAGCGTGGTGCAGGTGCAGCGTGCAGCTAACAGCACGTCTGGTGGTGCCGGCGGCTGCGGACCGACTAACGGCGGCCGCTCCGGCGGCAGCGTCTGCGGTGACCTTGAGGAGGGCGTGTCCTGGAGGCCAGTGGCGCTAGCCTTGGCTGGAGCTGGAGCTGGACGTGGCGCTGGGCGGGTCGCGGACACCGTTACCGCCCGCCTCGCAGACCCCTCTACCGGAGACTCGCGCAGGCAACGGGGAAAGCGCATGCGTCACGAGGTGCTGAGCGCAGTCTCCAGCAATGGAGGCCCTAATGTTCCGTGGCTCACCTGTCCTACAACTATGTCTAACATCGAACTGGATGTCTCGCGAACCCAACTGGGAAAGTGCATGCGTCACGAAGCGATGGAGACCCTAATATTTCCACAGCACACCTGACCTGCAACCACGTCTAGTGCTGCAAACGTTTCGTGAACGATGGCGTAATGGAGACGTCTCGCGCAACCAGCTGAGAAAATGCATGCGTCACGAGGTGCTGCACGTAGTTTCCAGTGAGGGAGACTCTGATATTCCCATGACGTACCTCATCTCTGACTATGTCTAACGTTGCCAACGTTCTCTGGGAGACATCGAACTGGAGATGTCTCTCAGTGGTCTACCAGTTCGAATTTCACATCTAAAAGGACAGAGGGAGCGAAGGGCAACCACTGTCAAGTACACATCCAGCCGCTCAGCGTCAGGCACATCAATATTCCAGTAAATGACTCAAATGAATCAGGACTTGTACAGCGACATCTGCAGGGTGTCCAGACAGGAACGATCAATATTCGTACATATGACAGAAACCATGATTAGAGGCAAAAATGTCTAGTAAATACAGGCATTAAAATACTGCTTGATCAAAAAGTCAGTATAAATTTGAAAACTGAATAACTCACGGAATAATGTAGATAAAGAGATACAAATTGACACACATGCTTAAATTGACATGGGGTTTTATTAGAACCAAAAAAAATACAAAAACTCAAAAAGTGTCCGACAGATGGCGCTTCATCTGATCAGAATAGCAATACTTAGCATAACAAAGTAAGACAAAGGAAAGATGATGTTCTTTACAGGAAATGCTCAATATGTCCACCATCATTCCTCAACAATATCTGTAGTCGAGGAATAATGTTGTGAACAGCACTGTAAAGCATGTCCGGAGTTATGGTGAGGCATTGGCGTCGGATGTTGTCTTTCAGCATCCCTAGAGATGTTGGTCGATCACGATACACTTGCGACTCCAGGTAACCCCAAAGCCAATAATCGCGCGGACTGAGGTCTGGGGACCTGGGAGGCCAAGCATGACGAAACTGGCGGCTGAGCACACGATCATCACTAAACGACGCTCCTAGCAATACGGAGTGGAGCGCCATCCTGCATAAACTTCGTAATTTTTTTTTTCCTTTATTGTAATTTTAAACACCTATACAGGCGGGCTGTCAGCAGCATAGTGCACTGCTCTTCAGCCTTAAGTGGAACAATAAACAGGACAGAGAGGTGATATATACAATACAAAAAACGGCGGGCAAAAAATGGAGATACAAAAAAAACAATAAACAAGAAGCCGTTCACGTTGGATGAAAAAAAAACACTAACACTTGGAGACACGGCGCACAAAACATGGAGAACGGCGACGGCACATGTGAACAGTTGAGTTGTAACTGCACGAAACACAAAACGATGCACACACACTAAACACTGATGGCGATGATCTCCGTCGCGCGAATGTTCACTGAGCGTGTACGAGTCCGGGGACCTGCCAAGAGAGGAGGTGGAGGAGGAGGAAGGGGAAATGGGAGAGGGGAGAGCAGAGATGCCATGGGCAAAGGAGAGAGGGGGAGGGAGGAAGGGGGAGGGGAAGCCTGGGGGAGAGGGTAGGAGGGAGGGGGGAAAGGAAAGAGAAGGGAAGGGAAAGGGGGGGAGGGAGGGTGCCTAAAGGAAAGGACACAGGAGGTGGGGGGGGGAGGATCAAAGTTGATAGGAGGGGTAGATGCAGGGGAGGAGGACATCATCAGGGAGGGGGAGCTGGCGGAAGCCACCTTGGGAGAGGGTAAGGAGGGTTGAGAGATGGAGACCGGGTGGGACATGGGAATACAGGCGTGGCAGCGGGCGGGGGTGGGTGAGGATCGGGGAGACGAGCGGGTGAGGAGGGTCGAGTTTACGGGAGGTGTACAGGATCCGTATCCTTTCAAGGAAAAGGAGGAGGTGGGGGAAGGGGATGAGATCATACAGGATCTGCGTGGGGGAGGGGAGACGGATGCGATAGGCGAGGTGGAGAGCATGGCGTTCAAGGATTTGGAGGGATTTATAAAAGGGAGGGGGGGGCGGAGATCCAAGCCGGATGGGCATAACAAAGGATAGGGCAGATGAGGGATTTATAGGTGTGGAGGATGGTGGAGGGGTCCAGACCCCACGTACGGCCAAAGAGGAGCTTGAGGAGACTGAGTCGGGAGCGTGCCTTGGCTTGGATTGTCCGGAGGTGGGGAGTCCAGGAGAGGCGACGGTCGAGGGTGACGCCAAGGTACTTAAGGGTGGGAGTGAGGGCGATAGGACGGCCATAGATGGTGATGTAGAAATCAAGGAGGCGGAAGGACATAAACATCGTACGTTCCAGCTCCTTTTAACATGATTGTCTTGCGCAGTCACTGACCTTTTGCTGTCCAGCGCCATCTGTCGGACATTTTGCGAACTTTGTTTTTTTTTTTTTGTTCTAATAAAACCCCTTGTCATTCCAAGCATGTGTGTCAATTTTTACCTCTCTATCTATATTATTCCGTGGTTTATTAAGTTTTCAAATTTATACTGACTTTTTGATCACCCGGTACATACGTTAAAAACTATAAGTACTTCATCTTTGCTTCTGTGCAACAAATCTCTTCACCTGCACGATCTTTACTTTCCATACTTTGGGAGGAGGTATTATGGACGAAATCAAAAAACGTCGTGTCAGAATGATTTATAAAATGTATACCTTAAGAGCTATCAGCACGTATTCAATAGAGGAGATATGTTTCATAGTAGCGAACATTAACAACTGCTCATTGCTCTTAAGGTATGCACTTCAAAGTCCTGTTTACTCGACATTTGCTTTTCTTATACCGCATCTCAAAACGTGGAAACCAAAAAGTTTGCAGCAGAAGTGATTTGTTTCACAGTATCGAAGATGAAAAAGTTCTCATAGCTCTTATGGTACGCATTTTAGACCCCATGTTTACTGGACTTTTTTGCTTCAAATGATCGCTTCTGTCATATCCCCGAATATTTACCATTCCTAGGGTGGTCCACTTAAACGCTTCAGCGCAAATATCTCTGGAGCAACAGCAGATATTGAAAAACGACTTTCACGGGTAATAATTTAAGGGAGAGGCTCATGAAAGTAAATACTATGAGACTTTCTAAAACGTAAGCAAATATTATTTAAAACGAAACCTAATGTTTTTTAAATGGACAGCCTGTACTATTTCTTGCGTAACCAATAACATAAAAAGTCACAGAAACAATGGCTCTGGTTGCATCGAAGTACGTCAGTTACATCCAGAGAAACTGCAAAGTGAATTTGAAGCTTGAAATAAAGGTAACACGACGCAATTGGAAATCCCGAGATGCATGCTTGAACCCCACGTTACTTGTAATCGTGATGTGATTGACGTACTACGGTGCAACAAACACTGTAGTTATTGATATTTACGCTGTTATTAAGTGGTACTGGAAACAGTACAGATGTCTAGCCACACAACTACGAACAACGATACACAACTGTACCCTGGTTAGATACCTGGTCAGCCATTAATTATGTTTACTCTCGGCGGTCATTCTGGGTTTGCGGCTCCGTTATGTCAATTCTAGTACTGTAGTAATGCTCAATAAAGCACAAACGAGCAAATCCCTTCCTTATTTTTCTTTGTGTGTGACTGGACATATGCATTGTTTCCAGTACAGTACAGTATAAATAGCAATAACTGCAGCATCGTAGTACGTCAATCACTGCGCAATTACGAGCAACGTGCGGTTCGCGCATGCATCTCGAGATGTGCAATACTCGTGCGTTGCCTTTGTTTCACGATTCAACTGCACTTTGCAATTTCCCGGGATGTAATTGACGTATTCCGATGCAAACCAAGCCATTCTTTTTTTGTGATTTTTCATGTTACTGATTGCGTGAGAAAGAATATGGTGTGTCCATTTAAAAATATATGCCTACGTTTTTGATTGCCTCCCGAGAGAGTCGTTTTTAAGTACGTGTTGCTGTTCCAGAGATATCTGCGCTGTAACGTTTAAGTGGACTATCCGGTATGTACACTGAAGAGACGTAAGTCATTGCATAGCGGTATGCACTTATAAAGACAGCTGTAGCGCCGCGTACGTAAGATATAAAAGGGCATTGCATTGGAGGAGCTGTCATTTGTGCTCAGGTGATAAGTGTGATAAGGTTTCCGACGTGACCATAGCCGCACGACGGAAACTGACAGGCTTTGAACGCGAACTGAAAATTGAAGCTAGAAGCATGGGACAAACCAACGTGGAAATATTCCCAGGTCCAGACTGTTAAGACAGTGCCGAGAACCCTAAATTTTAGGCATTACTTCCCACCACCGACGACGTAGTAGGCTGCGGCGTTTGCGTAGAGTTCGCAGTGTTAACACACAAGCAACACTGCGTGAAGTAACCGCAAGAAGCAATGTGGACGTACGATGAATGTATCCTTTTGGAAAGTACGGCGAAATTTGGTGTTGATGGTTTATGGCAGCAGACGACCAACGCTGTTGCCTTTAGTAACAATACAACATCACCCGTAGCGCCTCTCCTGGGATCGTGACCATATCGGTTGGACCCTAGACGACTGGAAAACCGTGGCCTGGTCAGATGAGTCCCGATTTCTGTTGGTAAGAACTGATGGTAGGATCTGAGTATGGTGCAGACCCCACGAAACCATGGACCCAAGTTGTGAACAAGGCACTGTGCAAGCTGTGGTGGCTCCATAATGGTGTTGGCTGTGTTCACATGACTGATCATCCAGTGGAAACGGCTATGTTTGGCTTCTTGGAGACCATATGCAGCCCTTCATGCACTTCATGTTCCCAAAAGACGATGGAATTTTTATGGATGACAATGCACCATGTCGTCGGGGCACAATTGTTCGCGTCCATTCTGGACAATTCGAACGAATGATTTGGCCACTCATATCGCCCGATATCGATCCCCTCGAACATTAATGAGAAATAATCTAGAGGCCTGTTGGTGCAAAACATCATGTACGGGCAGCATTTTAGCGGTTATGGAGGGCCATGGCTCAATATTTCTCCAGTGGACTTTCAACGACTTGTTGAGTCTATGCCACGTCTATTTGCTGCGCTTCGGCGGAAAAAGGGGGTCCGAGTCAATACTGGGAGAAATACCGTGACTTTTGTCATCTCGCTGTATAGTTCTTGATCCTTAAAAAATGGGTTCCGGGACTGTGACCTTTCGGAGGTATGTTTTTGAACTTTAGACTTCCGCTTCGTACCTTTACAAATTAAGTACTGTATGCAAATATAAAAAACAATATGTGTATGGGCTGTCTCCGGCTGCATATTGCAAAAATGAGCCGGCCGCTATGAGAGAGCGGTTTTAGGCGCTTAATTCCGGAACCGCGCGCCTGCTACGGTCGGAGGTTCGAATACTGCCTCGGGCATGGATCTGTGTGATGTCCATATATTAGTTAGGTTTAAGTAGTTCTAAGTCTAGGGGACTGATGGCCTCAGATGTTAAGTTCCATAGTGCTCAGAGCCATTTGAACCATTTGTAAAAATGAAAATCTAAATAAGTGCCGAAACACCGGAGAAAATTCGCCTGGCGGCTGTTATGAGGGACCTCCTGTATATGTACACATGGAGTCCCTCGTAAGAGTCGTCAGAAATATTATATATCATGTACATATACAGGGCGATTCACCTTAAACTTCCACCACAAATATTGCGGAAATGGAAAGTGCTATTGACGTGTCGTTATTACAAAATGGATAGGTAGTCAGGGGTTTGTGTTTTTAGCCTAACAACAGATTGTAATAATACATGAAAAATGTATTTTTTGTGCACACACCTTATTAATTGTAACAATCTAAAAGTATGATAAATTAGAATGTCAGTGGAGTTCCAGGATTGTGGTGCGAGTCGTTTACGAGATATTGTATTTGGAGAAGTTCAAAAAATGTTCAAATGTGTGTGAAATCTTATGGGACTTAACTGCTAAGGTCATCAGTCCCTAATCTTACACACTACTTAACCGAAATTATCCTAAGGACAAACACACACACCCATGCCCGAGGGAGGACTCGAACCTCCGCCGGGATTTGGAAAAGTTTCCACGTCGACAATACCTGTGGTAGCACACACTAAAGAACGACGCGAGTGCATACACTCGTTAAGTGGATTCTGACCAGTAACGAGACAATAGACCACCACAGGTTGTGCTTAAAATGACCAGTCTGGTACGGAACGACTGTTGCACACATGCTAGCATTTTAGCGGCTGCAGTAATACGTCGTTGCATATCATCGGGTGCAGTTGTTATGAGCTTGTAGACAGCGACTTTCAGCTTTCCCCTCAGAAAAAAAGTTTACAGGCTTCGAATCCGGCCAAAGGGCTTGCCAAGATAGTCCTTTGCGTCCAGTTCAACGATTTGGAAACAGTTCGTGAAGATATGGTGTAGTACTTCGTGCACCACTGTATATAGTTTCCAAAGGAACGTCTTCTAGCACCCGTGAAGATGCTCTATTCGGTGGCTACGATACTTGTGCACTTTCAGTGTTCTGTCTATGAAAACGGTCCTATGAACTGATGATTCTCTACCCCACACCACACGTTTACAATGCATATCAAGCGAGGTGGCCCAGTGGCTAGCACATTGGACTCGCATTCGGGAGGACTTCGGTTCAATCCCGCGTCCGGCCATCCTGATTTAGGTTTTCCGTGATTTCCCTAGATCGCCTCAGGAAAATGCCGGGATGGTTCCTTTGCGAGGGGACGGCCGATTTCCTTCTCCATCCTTCCATAACCCGAGCCTATGCTTCGACAGACAAACAATGCTTGTTCCAGAATTTTTTCGTAAATGTGGCTTCATCACTAAACAAGATACATGATACATCTGGAGTCTCCTGTTTTAGTGCCCATGTACAGAAGTTAACACGATTCCCATAATTGTTTCCATGCAGTTCTTGGTGGAGAGATATGTAATAGGGATGGTACCTATGTCAATGGAGAATGCGTAGTACATTTGCCAGACTCACGCCACTTCCTCGTGCGACTGCGCGGGATCTAAAGTGCGAATCAACTGTAAAACTTAAAAGAACTTTAATTTCTCCCTCTTCTGTTGTCACTTGTTTCCTTCTGTTATGTTGTCTATTGAGTTAAACTACCACTTTTTCGTAATTAGTTGAAGACCTTGATAAATGTTTGCAGAGATGCTTGACGTCTATTGGGATATCTCGTCACTTACACCGTACAAGGGCGAACTGCATTCTTACCACTCTCTCCATACACAATGAGCATGTCGGCTTTTCCTGCATTGGTAAATCCCGTCGTCCACTCACCACCTACTGCTTGGACTGCCACGTACTAACTGACTACTAAGTCGCAGTGTACTGAAGGAACACACAGGCGCCGGCCGCGGTGGCCGAGCGGTTCTAGGTGCTGCAGTCCGGAGCCGCGCGACTGTTACGGTCGCAGGTTCGAATCCTGCCTCGGGCATGGATGTGTGTGATGTCCTAGGTTAGTTAGGTTTAAGTAACTCTTCAGGCTTTCCCGGCGATCTAATGACATCTTGGGTTGTCGGGTGTTCTCCGGATATCAGCGTCGTACTTGCACGATATTTCGGTCACGTAGCTCGTAACCTTCATCAGGTCCGACCTGAGACTGCTCCTCGAGTGGACCTGGTTTAAGTAGTTCTAAGTTCTAGGGGACTGATGACCTCAGATGTTAAGTCCCATAGTGCTCAGAGCCATTTGAATCAACACACAGGCACGCCGTAAGCAAACATAACAACTACATACCTAACAGCTAAGCAGGTTGAATAGTACAAAGAAGTGTCAATATGGAAACTTCTCAAAATAAAATATCTCGTAAACGACTCGCACAGGAATCCTGCAAACGAACACCACTGACATTCTAATTTATCCTACTTTTAGTCTGCCGCGCGGGATTAGCCGAGCGGTCTATGGCACTGCAGTCATGGACTGCGCGGCTGGTCCCGGTGGAGGTTCGAGTCCTCCCTCGGGCATGGGTGTGTGTGTTTGTCCTTATGATAATTTAGGTTAAGTAGTGTGTAAGCTTAAGGACTGATGACCTTAGCAGTTAAGTCCCATAAGATTTCACACAAATTTGAACATTTTCTACTTTGGCATTGTTCCATTTACAACGGTGTATGTCTGTACAAAAAACACACTTTCTAGGTATCCCTCCTAAGACTCGTCAGGCCAATTTTGTCTGGTGTTTCGCCAGATATTTGCAATTTTGGCTTTGCAATGTGTAACTGCAGTCTGTCAAAACATACACTCCTGGAAATTGAAATAAGAAAACCGTGAATTCATTGTCCCAGGAAGGGGAAACTTTATTGACACATTCCTGGGGTCAGATACATCACATGATCACACTGACAGAACCACAGGCACATAGACACAGGCAACAGAGCATGCACAATGTCGGCACTAGTACAGTGTATATCCACCTTTCGCAGCAATGCAGGCTGCTATTCTCCCATGGAGACGATCGTAGAGATGCTGGATGTAGTCCTGTGGAACGGCTTGCCATGCCATTTCCACCTGGCGCCTCAGTTGGACCAGCGTTCGTGCTGGACGTGCAGACCGCGTGAGACGACGCTTCATCCAGTCCCAAACATGCTCAATGGGGGACAGATCCGGAGATCTTGCTGGCCAGGGTAGTTGACTTACACCTTCTAGAGCACGTTGGGTGGCACGGGATACATTCGGACGTGCATTGTCCTGTTGGAACAGCAAGTTCCCTTGCCGGTCTAGGAATGGTAGAACGATGGGTTCGATGACGGTTTGGATGTACCGTGCACTATTCAGTGTCCCCTCGACGATCACCAGTGGTGTACGGCCAGTGTAGGAGATCGCTCCCCACACCATGATGCCGGGTGTTGGCCCTGTGTGCCTCGGTCGTATGCAGTCCTGATTGTGGCGCTCACCTGCACGGCGCCAAACACGCATACGACCATCATTGGCACCAAGGCAGAAGCGACTCTCATCGCTGAAGACGACACGTCTCCATTCGTCCCTCCATTCACGCCTGTCGCGACACCACTGGGGGCGGGCTGCACGATGTTGGGGCGTGAGCGGAAGACGGCCTAACGGTGTGCGGGACCGTAGCCCAGCTTCATGGAGACGGTTGCGAATGGTCCTCGCCGATACCCCAGGAGCAACAGTGTCCCTAATTTGCTGGGAAGTGGCGGTGCGGTCCCCTAGGGCACTGCGTAGGATCCTACGGTCTTGGCGTGCATCCGTGCGTCGCTGCGGTCCGTTCCCAGGTCGACGGGCACGTGCACCTTCCGCCGACCACTGGCGACAACATCGATGTAGTGTGGAGACCTCACGCCCCACGTGTTGAGCAATTCGGCGGTACGTCCACCCGGCCTCCCGCATGCCCACTATACGCCCTCGCTCAAAGTCCGTCAACTGCACATACGGTTCACGTCCACGCTGTCGCGGCATGCTACCAGTGTTAAAGACTGCGATGGAGCTCCGTATGCCACGGCAAACTGGCTGACACTGACGGCGGCGGTGCACAAATGCTGCGCAGCTAGCGCCATTCGACGGCCAACACCGCGGTTCCTGGTGTGTCCGCTGTGCCGTGCGTGTGATCATTGCTTGTACAGCCCTCTCGCAGTGTCCGGAGCAAGTATGGTGGGTCTGACACACCGGTGTCAATGTGTTCTTTTTTCCATTTCCAGGAGTGTATAATGCTCATCTTGTCCTCTGTATGGCACTCAGTGTCCGCGGGAAGCATCGGTTTGTTTCCCGTTACAAACAAAATTATTTTTGAAGTGCACTATTGCTTGCCCATTCGATATAGGGGTTCCAAATTAATCTACTGTGATATTCGTTTTATCGATATGATTTAGTGACTCACCGCCTTGACGTATCTGAGCCCCAACCGTTCCTGAAAATTCTGGAAGTAGGAGAAGACCCTACAGCCATTGTCAGATGCTTCCCATTCTTTTTTCCACGTCTCAACCTTCCAAGATCTAATTGGCCTTTTTCTGTAATATGCTCCCCTTTTATTTCTTGTACCTTGTCCAGTCTTCCCGTTTTGAGCAAGTATGCTGCTGCTCTGTGTCTAATGTTTATGTGAATGGGTCATGAGCCGTGCTCACTTCGAACTATGCGTTTCCTTGAACTTGGCTGTCTATCTGCGTTTGGTTTCCCGCCGTTGTTGCGCTTATACAGTGATTCTTCCTCCTTCTACGTGTGGCAGCAGCGCTGTGTATCGATATTTGCACCGTGTGCCATCTTTGGTCTTGTCCATATAGCTCCGGCTACAGTGTGTGCGGGCATTCGGTCAGTTGGTGTGTACCACAGCTGAGTCCGCTGGAGGTCCCTGCGCAGTGTCGGAGCTTGTGTGGGGCTGTCCGATCGCTATGAGCTTCGTGGCTTACCGACCCAGGACGTCAAAGTTGAGTGGTGTCTTAAGTTGCCAAACCATGACCGTTCATGTCGTGTCGTTTGTTTTGGTGGTTCGCTGTTGGGGAGCTCGAGCAACACCGAGTGGTTGTAGTGGTGAAATCGAGCCACCGTGCGGTGGAATTGGTTCAAATGGCTCTGAGCACTATGGGACTTAACATCTGAGGTCATCAGTCCCCTAGAACTTAGAACTACTTAAACCTAACTAACGTAAGGACATCACACACATCCATGCCCGAGGCTGGATTCGAACCTGCGACCGTAGCGGTCGCGCGGCTCCACACTGTAGCGCCTAGAACCGCTCGGCCACTCCGGTCGGCGCGGTGTAATTAAATATATTGGTTCACTACAATTCAAGTGCACCAGCCGAATTTTCTGCCTTGGTGGCTGTTAGTGTTCTGGTTACCTGCCCTGACCACTGACGTAAATTCAGGCAGTGTTCCTTTTTGGTGGAGTTAACTATATTACCTTATTTCAAATTCAAGTGTACCAGCGGAATTTTCTGCCTTGTGGTCGTTAGTGTTCCGGTTACCTGCCCTGACCACTAACGTAATTTTAGGCAGTGTCCTTTTCTCACCTGTTGTCACTGTCCAACATGGTGTGCAGTTTTGACAGCTTAATACATATTTCATCGTGGATAATCACGTCCGTAACAGATTGGTCTTTGAGTTTTCATGTACCGATTGGCGGCTAGCAAGTCGTTTGGTCGGACGGTCCGTGACTGTCTCTTGGTTGGGTTACCGATGGATCAAGTGTAGTTGGACCGACCACCTGTCTCACCTAAGTGAACGTCAATATTTCGAGGGCAGGTCCATCCCTTCACCCCCCATCCCCCTTGGAGGCGTCTGAGTGCGATTTTAAATACTGTCCATTTCATGGTTGATAATCTCTTATAGCCATTGCTATAAAAGATTTTTTTTACTGTGTTTTATGTAAATCAAGAGCCTTCAGCCCTTATAAGTAAGTTTGAATTCTGGCATGTGGATATTTTGCTGAAAGTTACTGTTGTTGTGCTATCTTTTCTTTTAGTGCTTTCGGCCACTTAAAACTTAAAGGTTAAGGTATTTTTTGAATTTTTGGAAAACCAACCGTGGGCCTTCAGCCGCTTAAAGCCTTATTCTTAAAATTTCCCCTTAAACTTGAAGTTAGTCTATGTCTATAATTATTTGGACGGCTTGGTTATCTATAGTCGTTCGTTTGAGGATCACTTGGAGCATATCCGGCAAGTTCTTTTGAGGTTACAGCGAGCTTGTCTAACTGTTCAACCTAGTAAAATTACGCTATCTAGGCGGGAGGTATCTTTCTTAGGCCATATAGTCTCGGGTCAGAGTATTTGCATTTAACAAGGGCGTACGAAAGGGCTGCAGGCATTGCCTCCTCCTGTAGATAAGCGGGGAATCGCTAGATTTATAGGCATGACAAATTACTTTAGGCGTTTTGTTACCAGTTTTGCTCAGTTGGCGGCACCCTTAAATCAGTTACGGGTTTTGAATGGGGACCTGCCCATGAGACTGTCTTTGAGCATATTAAGACAGCGACAGCCAACCCGCTGGTTCTTGGGGGTACCCGATTTTAGCAAATGGTTTATCGTGCAGACTGATGATGCTAATGCCGATATTTCAGCTGTTCTTCTCCAGGAATTTGAGGGGCAAAGACAACCATTAGCTTACGCGTCTCGGCGGTTAACAAATGCCGAACTTACGTACTCTGTCTATCAGTGCGAGGCCTTGGCCGTTTTGTTTGTATTAGAGAATTATCAGTTCTACCTTGAGCATCGGGTTTTCTAATTGGAAACCGACAATCAAGCGTTGAGCTGGGTACTGGCGAGGCCGCGTAAGACTGGCCGTATTGCCAGGTGGGCAGTGCATATTTCGGCATTGCAGTTCGAAGTTAAACATGTTAAAGGTTCTGAAAAAGTCTTGGCGGATGTTCTCAGCCGGATGTTTACCGAAGACGTGTGTAGTCAAGGAAGGGAGCAGGTGGACGGCGACAGTCTTAATTGTATGGTGTTAGGTGAGGCCTCCCTGCTGTGCTCCTTCGACCAGTAAACATACTGTTCTGTTTGCAGCAATCGTGAGCTTGTTATGGCTGCAATGGTCACTTACTTTTACAAGGACTTGTGCAGCCTTGTTTTCGAGTTGCGCCTTGAGTTTACAGTTATTACTACTAACAAATCGTCAGCATTGGCTGCTACGCGCTTTACCCTATCACCTTCGTCCAGACTGTTTAGAAGAGGTTCTATGGCAATGTCATAGAAAACTGGCCCGCAGATTGAGACTTGTGGGCAACCTTCGTTTATTTTCTGGACATCAGTTCGTGTTCCTGATTGCCACTGGGACACCTTATCTTTGCAAACGTCGAGTAGGCTATTGTATTGGACTGTCGGTGTCTGCATCCCTCGTATCCTTGCAAACAAGGCGGACTACCACAGATTTTCGAAGGTTTGTTACTATGACGACTGTGTATTTTTTTGTGCGCCCTATATTATTTTCAGCGCGCCGTTAACTGCATTGTCTATTGAGCTTTTGGGTCTAAAGCCATACTGATGTGGGCTAAGGCTGAAAAGCCTTCTCTGTGACTGTAGTCGATTACGTAGGTCTGTACCCTAGGCAAAAGATCAAGAGGTAAATGGGCCTAGAAGTCTTTGGTTCTGAGTCCCGATGCTCTGATTTTTGATGATTATTACGGTTCCAGTTTTTTCCTACTTTGCAGCAAACCTTCATTCAGTAACTCTGTTAAAAAGGGTGAGTTGCGCAACTGTATTTTTTAGTGTTTCTGAGTCTTCTTATTCTTTAATTGTTTGATTCCTAAAGCTACGAGGGTTGACTGAAAAGTAATGCCTCCACCTTCGTAACTCTTCAACAATTGGCAGCATTCGTATGCAGCAGATACTGGCTTTTTCCGTAGCCTATTCTCTACAGCTCCAGTTGGCGGGAAGCCTTAGCATTGAACGGTTGTTTTGTTGCAGTGTAAAGTATGGAACCCTGCGTAGACGGTCGGTCAATGCGATTTAAGCAATGCGCAGTCACTGAATTCTTGACAGCAGCAGGTGTAACCTCAAAGCAGATTCATCAGAGAATGAAGGCAGTTTATGGTGATTGTGTTGGTCGTTGAGCGAGTAAGTTTAAAGATTTTGGGGCGGGAACACCTGACCTGCGAGACAAACAAAGAGTTGGACGTCCCGACAGCAACCACCGAGTTTCACAAGCAAAATGTTGACAGGCTGTTTCAGTACGATCGTCATACCATTCAGAGAGAAACTGCAAGCACAATCGGCATTTCACAAGAACGTGTGGGTCACATTATTGCTTCGCTTGGCTATTGGAAGATCTGTGTACGATGGGTACCCCGGATGCTGACTCCTGAAATGAAAGCGCACAGACCTGAAATTTGCCAGGAACTCCTCTCGCATTACGAGAATGAAGGTGACGCCTTTCTCCATCCAACTGTGGTAGGAGACGAAACGCGGGTACACCATTACGACCAGGAGACGAAACGTCAGTCCATGGAATATCGACACAAAGACTCGCCTCAGGAAAAGAAACTCAAGACGCAGCCACCAGCTGGAAAAATCATGGCCACAGTGTCCTGGGACACAGGTGGTGTTATCCATGTTGATTTCCTTGATCGTGGAACAACAATAAATTCAGAGCGTTACATCGCAACGCTGACAACTCTGAAACGACGGCTAACAGGGATCCGAATGGAAAAGGGAAATGTTGTCCTGTAGCATGACAATGCCAAAACACACACTTAACGTGCCACCACAGCAGAACTTCAGAGACTTAATCTCACCACCGTACGGCATCCTCCATGTAGTCCCGATTGAGCACCCTCTCACTTTCATCTGTTTCCGATAACGAAAGACGATCTGCGGGGACATCATTATGCTTCTGATGAAGACGTTGAGAGAACTGTGAGACTGCGGTTGCGGAAACAGAGTGCCGGCTTCTGTGACGGCTTCAGAAAACTTGTTCATCGTTGGCAGAAATGTATCCCATTGGCTGGTGATTATGTGAAAATGTGAATATTGGTAATTAAAGATCCCATTCTAAGGATTATTTCTGAGTTTGATTCATTAAAATATTCCTATCCAAACCCAATTAACGAAGGTGGAGGCATTACTTTTCATTCAACCCTCGTACATCTTCTTGGGCAAATGGGACAGTTACTGGGCCATTTGTGTAGGTGTCATTCATTATTCTTTCTAAGTCTGTGTGATATTGCTGTTCATTCGTCTTTTCGTCTCCAAGGAAAGCTTGTTCACCAGGTACTTCGCTGAACATCTCCAGCTCCTTGTAATCGTGCCTTCTGTGCCCCTGAAAGTTGATGGTACTGTCGGCGTCTTTGCTTTATCTGTCTGAAGTTTGAATGAGCCAATACATTATGATCGCCTGCGTAACAATGCATTGGGCCAACTCTGGAACGCAGTACAGCAACGATTCTGGCGTTTGGAAACGACGAGTTTTCCTGCTGGAACATACCATGCCTTCAAAGAAGATATGTAACATGAACGAATATAGTTGGTCCGTAATAATGTCCACGTAGTACACAGTTTTCGTCGACCCTTCGATTACTACCTCAGCATCAATGAAAGCCTAGATGAAGGACGCTCATAGCATAATACAGTCTCTCCCCCTTCCCCCCCCCCCCTCCGGCCTGTAACCGCGGTGAAGTTCATGTTTCTAGTAGCCGTTCGTCTGGACGTCGGAGGATAGGGGCACGACCAACGACCTGGTGTAACAGGAGTCATTCATTCGGTCAGGTGACGCGTTTCCATAGATCCACGGTCCAATCTCGATGATTCCGTGCCCGCAGATGCCGTCGGAACCACGTGGGAGCACTTAGGGGTCGTCTGCGGCGGCGCCATACAAGTAACAATTTGCGCCAAATGGTGTGCTCCGAAGCACTTGTGCGCCAGCTTTGTACTCTCTCTTCAGACCTGTCAGGGATTGCTGCCTGTCCTGCTTTACACAACGATCAAGCTCCTGACATCCACGTCTGTGATGAGGCGTGGACGCCAACCTCCCCGTCGCCTACTCGTGATTTTAGCATCCTTCAACAACTTTCCAAAGATTTTCACGACGATAGTATCCGCAGAGCCGATCAGTTTCACGGTTTCGGAGATTCTTGTTCCCGCGCACCGGGCCATAACATTCTGCCCTCTGTCAAAGTCACTCATGTCAGTAGGTTTCCCCGTTTGCAGCCTGTATTGCCGCTAGAATTATTCTCTCCTTAAATACTTTCCTTACGGCGTCACGTACCTGCAGTGTGAGCTTTTGTAATTCGTCTTCGCAGTGGGCTGTGGTCATAATGTTTAACCTCGTCAGTGAACAGTGTGGTGTCGATAGCTACGATGCCACGGCGTAGGTGCAAGTTCTTAGGTTGGCACTACGACACCGACACCGACGACAGCGCCCTCTAGCCGGCGCTGTGCAGATCTACGAGCTCCGCTCCAGATTCAGCCCATTTGATTCCGAGGAGACGAGCTAGCAACATTGTTTCTACTTCATAGAGGGCTAGCAATTACAGACTGTGTTACTTCAATAGTAGTTTGTCCAACTACTAGTAGCTGATAGATTTGATGGATGAACGGCTTCGCACCTACGTGCTCATCTGTACGTAAAGTTAAGTAAAAGAGTTATAACCTAATTGCAGTACCAAGCATTTCACCTTTTCCTGCTCCTTCTCACTTCCTACATTCGGCCTACCCTTCAGTTTTCAGGAGAAGACCCATGCGCCGCCTTCCAGGCGCGATACAAAATACAGAATGATACGGAACGGGTTAATCGGAACCAAGTCATTTACTGACTCAATTCTAGATTCAACAAGAAGGCAATAGTTTAAATAAATTTAATTGAAATAACATAAAGATCGACATCGATTTGGTGCATCTTTCACATATTCAGGCAATAATAGCAGTCAATCTTCCTGATAGATTAAAACATGTAGTAAAGCAGAGGCCGAACATGAAACTTTGCCTTTCGCTGGCAATGCTCTTCCCAGCTGAGCTACCCAGGCATAGATCACGACCAGCATTGATTCTGCCAGTACTTCTTTCCTACCTTAAAGCTATACAGAAGCTCTCCTACAAACCTTCCACGACTATCACAGCTGGAGGAAGAGAAATAGTGATCGCAACGGAAAAGTTCTTGCAGAATTTAAGCTGTGACGGTCGGTTGTTTGTAGTGCCAGGACAGAGAGGGGTAAGATGACAGTACGAATGCAAGTTTTGACATTCGAATGCGGCCAGCAACGTAGTGTTAATATGGCAAAAAGTTCCACTTCCCTGCTATGTAAATGAGTCATTCTGAGACTAGTAACTATGTTTATCGAGCCCATCTTCCGTTTTTATCACTATAAAGATTGCGTTCGAAACAAGGGTGCATGTTTTCCCTATGAAATTCAAACGCAGAATGCATCCACACGTTTCCATCATTTATGTAGTCTTAGCATTATCTGATTTGTGTTTTCATGGATTAAAATTACCGGAATTCCCTCACATTAAAAGAACATGCCCAACCATGCGGTGAAAGTGAATTTTTGTAATAGAATGAAACCTTGCAATGCATTTACACAGTGTATTGCTCTCACACTTCTTTGAAACAGAAAACTGCCATGTGCGACATTATCCGATCGGAATTTTTGTTGTCTGAAATGCTCTACTTTTGTTATTAATATCTCCCCAAGGCTACTCATCTCAAATTAACAATTGTTATTTCGTTTTTGGCAATCACAGAAGGTGCTCTTCACTTGTCATTGTTCAAGTTCGTATTAGGCAAGATATATGTAGCAGCAAATTTTACTTATAGGAGTGTACTTACTTGTCATAGCATAATTTTCTAAATATTTCTGTAGGGGATGAAATTTCATCAAGTTCTCTTTAACACAGGTTTCACACAGTGTGACATGATTGTTCATCTGTCACAATTTTTGTTAGGAAGGTATTAACATCTTTATATTTAACTGAATTGGGACCCTAAGGAACTTTCATCTAGAGGAGAGTGCTCGATTATCGGATAGTTCCCAATCATCTGGTAGTAAGGTTTCGAATCAAGTAACGGCTGCACTCTGTCGGAGGTGGCAGTAACTGTTAAGTACTGGTCCACTGAGACGCCATTTTGAGTTTTGCCGCAGTACGAAGCATGCTTTCTGGTGAAGTGGTTGCCTGAGTGAATTACGCGCAGACATCAACTAAATTAAGTGTACACGGTTTTATGTTGTATGTAGTGGAAAAGCTTATAGTTTCAAATTCTGCACAATAGTTTGAAATAATGTGTTGGTTAAATAGCGTCTTTGTTATACGCTGGTCTTTCCTTTCAAGCCTGGGTTCCTTTTATCCAATAGTAGGAGCGTTCTAATTATCTGATATCCGATGGTTGGCTTAGCGTTTTTTCACTTACGTTATATTTATTTTTTAGATGTCATTGTCGAAACCAATCAAAAAAAGGAAACAAAGGGACCCGCAAGCAATGTTAGAAGCAGTGAATGCCGTTAGATAGAAGAAATGTGGGTATTTGAAAGCAGCAAAAATTTACCTCGTTCCAAAATCAATCGTAGAAGACGATGTAAAGAACAAAACTGAAAATTTTGAAAGTTTGGTTAACAAAAAACCAGGAAAATCTTGTGTGTTAGGAAATGACTTGGAAGAAGAATTGGTGCGTTATTGTAAAGTAATGGAAAGTAGGTATTTTGGGTTCTGGTCATGTGATGTAAGGCAACTTGCTTTCCAATTAACAGTGAGAAATGACATCGAACAAAAGTTCGCGCTTTCAAAAGGACTCAGAAATTTTATAAAGCATCATCCTTGTCTTAGTTTAAGAAGACCAGTGTCCGTTTCTTTGGCTAGGGCTAAAGGTTTTTCAATGAAAAACGTTGATTCCTTTTTCGACCTTCTGGAACCTGAGCTAGAAAAGAACGGTTTCACTACTGCCGAAGTGTTTAACGTAGATGGAACGGGAATAGCCGTTGTTCAAAATCGACGTACAAAAGTTATTGGTTTAAATGGCAAAAAACAGGTAGGAAGTTTGTCATCACAAGAAAGAGGATCCCTGACGACATTGGTAACTTACATGAGTGCAGCTGGCATGTTTGTTCCACCGCTGATTGTCTTTCCTCGTAAAAATACGAAAGCGGAATTGTTTAACGGTTGTCCTCCAGGAACAATTGCAAGCCGTCACCCCTCAAGATGGATTCAGCTCCATATTTTTGCAGAACGGTTCAAGCACTTCTTACAGTTCAAAAACCATCTACCGACAGCCCAGTTATATTAATATTGGACTGGCATATCTCGCACACGAGGAACATCGACGGAATTGAACTAGCTCTGAAACATAGTTTAATAATCGTGTCTACCACCACACACAACACACGAACTCCAGACATTAGATGTAGCCTTCATGGGACCATTCAAAACATACTGCAGCCAAGAAATAGAATACTGGATGTCTAACCATCCCTTTATGGCATTTACAGCAAATCAAGTCGGGGAATTGATTGGGAAGGCGTATGCAAAGTGCGCAAATCTTCAAATTGCGATGAGTGGTTTCAGAAAATGCGGCATAGTCCCCTTCAACAGGAATGTTTTTTTTTTCGGAACTGGACTTTATCCAATTGGGCGATGGCCACGAAAATAATACTGACAATGATGCTGAACTTCTGGAGCCAAGCCAAACGAAAAACATGTTTCGCCTTTCCATGTGCGTCCACCTCCAACAAGTCAGTCAAACAAATACAACAGCACATCCCAATGGTATAGCCGCTACAATCACTAGCTCGCCATTCAAGAAATCGCTTCAAGAAAAGTTGCAATTACAGGTAAGTCTAGGCCTAAACCAGGTCCATCAAACACAAAATCAGTCAGAGCCCTAACAGAACGTTCATCTTCGGAAAGGTAAGCAGCAGCAGCATCAAGAACGCCTGCAACAAGACAGAAAAACAAAAACAAAACAAAAGGCAGCGTTACTCATCTTCCTCCTCATCTGAGGATGATTGTGCTCCTCTCGTCTCCACTGATGACGAAGTCAGTGCGGATGAGAAGTGCCTATATTGCAAGCACGCTTACAGATTAGACACAAGTGGTGAAGAGTGGATCTGTTGCACAAAATATCTTCATTGGGCGCATGAATTGTGTTCTGGCGTTGCCAAGAAGGGATGGAAAACATTAGTATGTGATCATTGTAATAAATGAAGCAAGTAATGCGCGGCAAATGAATGAACAACGTCTTTATGTTGTGTAAGTAAGGTTTTTGTATATCATCTGTTACAAATACTTAAACGATAAAGTGTGTTTATTCTTATATCAAAGTGTACTTAATCTTGACTACTATACTATAATAGGAACCCAAATTTAAAAACACTAAATGCTCATAAATCAGATAATGTACAATTTGTGACCAAAATAATATCAATAGTGAAAACCTTGGTCACAAATATTTTATTGGGATGCTTGTGGCATGTGAATGTGTGTTTTATTTTAACATAGCCTGAAATAAAGTATGTAAATATAATTATAAATAAAAGTATCCGATAATCGGGCACTCTCCCCTACCACTCAATAAGTATCGAATGTAAAATTCGTTACTAATGGTACAATGTCGTAATTGTGAGACAAACAATAGCACGTTTGTCCACGCAGTCATGTGTATGTAAGATATTGATTAAGTGTCTATTAAAAATGACATCGATCCTAAGATTACGATGTTTTTATTCGTTACTTTCAAATCAAATTTGTATGTTAACGACAGTAGCAATGTATAACTTACCGTTTTTGAGCAGTGCTGCGTTAATAAACATCAGATACCAGAGATTCCACTGCTTTGCCTCTTATATTATCCTTCCTTCGCCCGACGTTACTCTGCAAACAATTCCTTTACTTCTCTTACTACGTGGTAACCAATTTTCATGTTAAGTTTATCGCCAAACTTTTTTCTGCCACTCCTCATTGGCCTTTCTGGTTTTCCTCTAATCCAGGGCTTCCCAACCTTTTCAGCTGGCGGAGCCCTTCTTCAGTCGAAAATCCACGGCGGACCCCTAGTCAGTCAACAGCACAGTAACTTTAAATTTCAGAGCGAAACCCATGGGAACTGAAAGCTTCTTAATGCAAGTACCATGTTCCAAATTATCCCCCCTCCCCCCCCCCCCCCCCGAAGTATCAATAGTCTTTGGTTTAGATATGAATGAAAACAACTTGGAGGTCAAAAATCGACTTATGAAATAGATAGTGCACTGACAAAGCAAGTTTAACATTTAATGATATTTAATGATGCCTGGGGCCGCATACGTGCCAGCGAGCGCTGTGATTGGTCGACAAAGCTCGCGCCGCGCATGCGTAAAAGGTTCAGCGCATCTAGCGCCGTGAGCCGGCGCACAAACGACCCCCGTATTGTTGCGAAACAGTCGATCAGAGAAGCCGCATTCTCCGGCACTAAACTGTGTATGCGTTCTCACTTAGGAACCGCGAAGGCTGCTTGAGAATACGAGCTGAAGTAAAAGTACATATGTTTTTCACACACAAAAAACAGTGATGAGTTTGATTTTCACATTTTTATTCAATAATTTTACTTATTATTCTACACGATTTGGTGAAATGTGGCCGCGGACCCCCTAGAAAGAGCCGGCGGACCCCTAAGGGGTCCGCGGACCACACGTTGGGAAGCCCTGCTCTAATCCATATTTTGTGCTCAGTAGACCATTTCATTCAATAGGACCTGCAATTCATCCTCACTTTCAACGACTGTAGCAATGCCATATCCTATCACAGCATTTTATGGTAGTGCATGGCATTGTATGGTAGCGAGAGTAAATCCAAGAAAGATGAAGGTAATGAGAATAAGTAGAAATGAGAACAGCGAGAAACTTAACGTCAGGATTGATGATCATAAAGTAGATGAAGTTAAGGAATTCTGATACCTAGGCAGTAAAATAACCAATGACGGACGGAGCAAGGAGGACATCAAAAGCAGACAAGCACTGGCAAAAAGGGCATTCCTGGCCAGGAGAAGTCTACTAAAATCAAATATCGGCCCTAATTTGAGGAATAAGTTTCTGAGAACGTACGTCTGGAGTACAGCATTGTATGGTAGTGAAACATTGACTGTGGGAAAACCAGCACAGAAGAGAATCGAAGCATTGGAGATGTAGTGCTGCAGACGAATGTTGAAAATTAGGCGGACTTATAACGTATGGAATCAGGAGGTTCTGCGCAGAACTGAAGACGAAAGGAATATGTGGAAAACACTGACAAGAATAAGGGACTCGATGATAGGACGTCTGTTAAGAGAATGACTTTCGTGCTACTAAAGGGAACAGTAGAGGACAAAAACTGTAGAGGAAGGCAGAGATTGGAATACATCCAGCAAATAATTGAGGACGTAGGTTGGAAGTTCTACTTTGAGGTGAAGAGGTTGGCATAGAAGAGGAATTTGTGGCGGATCGCATCAAATGTGTCAGAAGACTGATGACTAAAAAAAAAAGATCCTTTCAGGGTGAACCTTAATTAAACTCCTGAGCCTTTTCTTGTTTCTGTCATTGGTTGTTGGGGTACTGCTTGAAAAATAGGGAGAACAACTGTATTCCTGCAATATGTCCTCTCTAATCCGAGCACTCTTCTGTTCATTATTGTATCACGGTAGGAATATAAAACTTTATCCTTACGATGATATGCCCATACTGAAAAAAAGGATTATAGTTAGATTATCCTATGTGATCCCACTTCGGTCGAAGACCAGCAGTAGCGTTTAATATTGGTGCAGCTGATAAACATCAGTTGATTTCCTGAGCATGTAAAAAGAAAGCGGAAAAGTGAATATGAATATGCAAATTGCATTAGACGTGATTTCTGAGTCATAATCAGCCGTTGGAAGCAACATTTTCTAGTACGGAGCAGACGCCAGTATTATGGACCGATCGCCTACCAAGCCGGCAACCCAGCGCTACATTCGAGTTTACGTGCTCCACCCGCATAACGGAGACTCGGCTCTGCTCAGAGGCAACTCAGGTTGGCAGAGATCAAGGCCTACAACTCTCGACGATAATAATCAGATCGGCATACATTATGCGTATACCTACAAGCAGTGATCTCCTTATACCTACTCGGATAGTTTCGGAAAACTGATGTTTCTCCTCAGAAATTATGTTTAGATGACACTAATCATTAATGCAAAATAGAAAGGAGAATCCAACCATAAATAAAACTGAATCCTTGTCACACGTCAAAACTATGTGCGAGACTGGGACTAGAAATTCGGCCTCGCACAAATTCTAACATGTTACAAATATTCGTCACGGTGCATAGAGCGCAACGTTGCAGACAAACGTCTTCTGAAAAGTCTAAATACTAAAATTCAGAAAATGTGAGTTGTGAAGCATTATGTAATCATTCCGCCAAATATCAAGCAAACCCGCGAGATTTAAAACTATATCTTGGTACATAATAATACACACTGAAGTGACGAGGGTCATAGCACAGCGATATGGACATAAACATATGGCGGTAGTGTCGTTTGCATAAGGTATAAGAGGACAGTGCATTAACGGAGGTGTCTTTTGAACACAGATGAATCACGTGAAAAGGTTTCTCACGTGACTATGGCCGCACGATGGGACTTTGAACGCAGAATGGTAGTGCAGCTAGACGCAAGGGACATTTCATTACGAAAATCCTTAGGGAATTCAGTATTCCGAAACCAACAGTGTCAAGAATGTGCCGAGAATAGCATTTTCCAGGCATTACCTCTCACCACGGACAATGCAGTGGCCGACGGCCTTTTCTTAACGAATGACAGTAGCAGGTTTTACGTACAGTTGTCAGTGCTAACAGTCCAGCAACACTGAGTGAAATAACCGCAGGAATCAATGTGAGATGAACAGTGAATATATACACTAGGACACTTTCGCGAAGTGGCGCTAATGGGCTATGGCAGCAGATGACCGACACGAGTGCCTCTGGTAACATCTGCAGAGCGTCTCCTGTGTCCGTGACCATATCGGTTGGACACTAGACGACTGGAAAACCGTGGGCTTGTCAGATGAGTCCCCATTTCAGTTGGTAAGAGCTGATGGCAGCGTTCAACAGTGGCACAGACCACAGGAAGCCAAGGACCCAAATTGTCAACGAGGTACTGTGCAAGCTGCTGGTGGCTACGTAATGGAGTGGGCTGCGTTTACATGGATTTGACTGGGCCCTCTGAAGCAGTTGAATCGATCTCTGACTGGAAAGATTATGTTCGGTTACTATGAGAGCATTTGTAGCCACTCATGGATTCCATGTTCCCAAACAACGATGGAATTTTTATGGATGACAATGCACCATGTCACTGGGCCACAATTGTTCGCTATTGGTTTCTAGAACATTCTGGACCATTCGGGCAAATGATTTGGTCATCCTAATTGCCCGACATGAACCCCATGCAACATTTAAGGGACATAATCGAGATATCAGTTCGTGTACAAAACCCTGCACCGGCGACACTTTCGCGGTTATGGACGGCTATGGAAGCAGCGTGGCTCAGTATTTCTGCGGGGGACTTTCAACTATTTGTTGAGTTCATGTCTAGTCGAGCTGCTGGACTATGCCGAGCGAAAGGAGGACCGACGCAATTTTAGGAGAGACCCCCCAGACTATTGTCACCTCAGTGTAAGGCGGAGTTATCGCTTTCGTGTCCTCTTTTCCTTTGACAACATACTGTGGATAAAATGTATTTTATTCACTGTGAAATTGATCTAACTAGCACATGACTGGACAACATAACATCATGACAAAGACATCCCAGCTAGTAACACCGAAGTCTGCAATCTCGGCTACAGGACAATAACTGCCTTTGGTTCAATGGTAGAATGTAACTATTTCAATTGGACGCCATTTCAGTTACTTGCGTGTCCCTTACCTTCCCAAGCTATCCAACCAGGGAAAAGTGACCAACAGTTTAACGTGGAATGCGAACGAATAGTCGATCCCTTGACGTCTTACATCATTGAGGGGTGAAGGCTGCGTTAAAAGCAGACAGAAAATTGCTGTGGTTCGGCCGGGATTCGAATTCACTACCTCTTGGTCTCAAGGTGTACGTTTTGCCATTAGGCCACCACACTATGTTAAAGTAAATCAACCGGCATGTGAAGTGAAAACTCCTTTCCTCGTATGTATCGTGAGCTCTGACATGGGTCATTTGTGTTTCAGCATCTCTGCCTGAATTACAGATAAATGTTCTGTTTCAGTCAGTAACTATTTAGAGTTTCCCATACACACGAGAGGAGAGATAAAAATGGCTTGCTTAACGCTTATGTAGCTATCGACGAAATAAAATCTAGGAAATACTGAAAATAATTTTGATTGTTTCGTGAAATGTAATCAAGAATAACGAAAAATGAATATTTTGTGACAAAAGAGTCTCTGTTTTCCGGTTTTGGTGCTGTGCTGTTTTCTCACATTTCCTTTCCTTTTTGTTTATTTTTTTCTCATTTTGCTGTTTTTGAGAATTGTATTTAAATACGGTATATGGAAACTTTATCTACGTAAATCCAGTGCTCATTGTAAAAACATCCCATCCCCAGCTACTTTTCCTCTTCCTAGTCGTAAATTGACTTACCTAATGCATAAAAAGTTCTCAGTTCATTTGCTGTGTCAAAGCTTTCAGCAATTTCTGGCCAAGCACAGGCATAAACAAATGAACAGCGAAGTTAGCGTGACTGACAATTGGTCGAGCAGGGTTTTGTGATCACTTGGGCGGTGGATATGTAAACGTCGGTAAACGTCCCATTTCATTGATGGTGAGTCTGAACGAGGCGTTTTAAGCTATAGGGAAGTACAGTTGAAGTTTAAATTACATCTCATTCAATGAAACAAGTTTAAGACTACCGTTCAGATAGTGACCGGCTTGCATCGCTGGTGGACTGGCTTCATTTATTTGGTGACGGCTTCTTTTTCTGACCCGGAAGTGTTGGCTGCGAACAGAGATTACCAATTATTAACAGTTAGGACATCCTCATATAGCGTCTAACTTTAGTGTTTTCTGCTCAGCAAAATTACTGGCTGCCCTGACACTAACATTCAGTAACTTTTGAGAAATATTATCAGACAGTGACTGACATGATCAGAAGGTCATTCTTAAACTGTTACCTCTGATCGAGATCGTTTTACTCGAGATCTGGGAAAATGCCACATTTCTCGATATTTAGTTCACTGTATTTGCGTTATGCGTGCAAAACAACAGTTCTCTCGAAATTATAGTGTTATCATTAAAATTAAATTTCCACGCTCCTAACTAAACGGCATCAAAAGGAAGACTGCCCACCTTTGATATTATCTTATCGTTGGTGTCTTTTTCAGTCAATAGTACCGTCTCTTATGCTCGGCAGGACCATGGAAGCTCATTGACATAATAACGACCAGCTCAGTCGAGGCTGGAATACCGATTAATTTCGTGTTTTACTGTCTCTGTTAATACATGTCAATAAAACGAATATCGCACAAGACTTATCTTGGACAGGCCACAGAGCTTCATGTAAAAGGTGTGATGAGCAGTGTTAGTTTGGACTGACCCCTGCTACCCACTACAGAAACGAAATTGCAAAATTGTAAAACATTACACAGAAGGCGCCTGACGGCTCTTACGAGGGAGTATAATTTTTTTCAGGATGTCATTGACAACCGAACACAAATGTAAAAAGATTAGAATATTCGCAGAATTCTTTTAATCACGTATTATATTTTTTTAAGTTTTGAAGGTTCTTTACAAATTACAGTCTGCCGAAATTGTGATACCGAAGGTAAAACTACCTGCATCAAAATAAACGCCGAGGCATTCGAATTTCATAAAATTGATTTGAATACATAATGCTCTGCGTAGCAAACGAGTCCGTTCGCCTTTCAACTGTCTCGTATATGAGTGAAAAAGTGCGTGTCGTCAAGTAACGGGAGGGTATTGAGGTAGCAAGAGCATCTGTACTTTGTATAATGCTATATTTAGCTGTCATTATAAAGCGGTTTGCAATTGTTGAGTGAACATAAAATTTCGCAGTTTATCAAATTCAAGGAACACGAAAAAATTCAGCGAATCCATGATTCGATGTCAAGGCATTGTTGCGAAGCCATCTTATGATATCACATCACCATACAACAGGAAATAACACTCCTCAGTCCATTAAATGTAGAACTATTTCCTTTTGCGAACTGAATGACCTAAGTACATTTCTTACATGAAAGAAATGTAAGTCGTTTCTGCCAAGCTATAATTAGTCTACATGTATCATCGAATGTTTGCTTCACTCAATTGGCAAACATTATTTTTCGCGACCCTGGTTGGTATTAGCGTACAACGGCTGAAATTTAGTTACTGAGCTTACCATCAAACTAATTTGAGAACTGTGGATTTGGGAATAACTTTGTTGCTCCAGTTTGCTTGTCCACCTGCACTGTAGTGAATCGCTGGAGCTACTAAGATCTGAAAATCCGTATAACGACTGTATTTGTTTCTTAACAATATGATATAGCAGAAACCAACAAAAGTGCTACGTTGAATAACCATTTAGCGATATCAGTGGTACGAGTTTAACAAATTGTGTTAGGGTAGTCTCTGATATTTCAGATTCGAGTATAGTCCGCAGTGTAGTGTTTCCACGGACTTCTTCACGTTTCACGTGACCCCTGGGTATGTGACATAGTCTGACGTTTTACTGCATGAATAGCAAAGTGTAGTAAACGATAACTTTTTTTCCTTTCAATATTTTGCTGGGTATGTTAGCGAGAAAAAGTTTCCGAAAGATTTGTAATTGTGTGGGAAATTTATTTGAAGTTGCTAAATGCTCCCATTCTCTAATACTGAATGATTATAATCTGGATAATTTTACACGCTATGAGTTACGCTGCCTCATGAAATATACATAGTTTATAATTTCAGTACTTGACTTACCATGTTAAACAGTTAGCCTAAGATTGTACCTCTTAATGAGTAGATTATGACAGCATTTTTAATTTTTAAATTCTGTCAATAACTACCCCTATATGAAATACCAAAAAATCAATTTTTTAATACTGAAAGTCGTGATTGTAGACCTGCGATTCGGTTCGCGTGACTGGCCAACCGTAATATAGATGGGAGCAGGCGATGCAAGAATAAGCCTTATAAAACTAAAGATAACTTTACTGGAAATTAAAAATAAAACAATAAACAAGATAAGTACAATTCAATCGAAAGTGCACATCTTCGCACATCCGTGAAATCAAAATCTGCTTCTGGTTAACATTCAGTGGTGTGTTGCTCTGGACCGCTCTGTGTAACACGTTTGGGTCGTTCTTGGCGTATTCCCACCACAAGGTGGTCGAGAGTTTGTTGCTCAAGGCTCTTCCACCTTCATCGGTGGCCCCCTGAGGTCACACAGTGCCTGAGGAAAGAGGCAACATTCAAGTGGTTCGAAGCATGCTCAGTCGTGTTCATGCTATAATATACCGTAGGCAATTCCATTCCATTGAGTCCTGCCTCCTGAAGTAAGGTATTAACAAGGAGAGCAGGAGGTGGTCGTGCATCGTCTTGAATGGTGAACTCATCACCGACTGCAGGGATGCACAGTAGATTGCAGGATCCTTGGCCCGATATTGCAAAACGCTCAACTTACCTTCGAAGCTCGGACACCTTTACACGAGACAACCCAAAACGCCACTGACCAACAGCCGTTCTGAATTCGTTGGACTGTACGGTTGAGTATGCTTTCGTAGCTGGCCTCCTCCGCACTGTTCTATAACTATAACCAGGTACCATTAGAATGGCACTAGCCTATGAAGAGAACCCAACGTTGTTGTTCCAGATTCCACCACAGCTGTTCTCTTGACAACCTTACTCACATTTCATTGTCCCGGATGGCTTGTACTATTGTTTGTCACTCACAAGGGAACATACCCAAGTGTAACGTAACGATCTTGATGAAACTTGGCTGGTGTGTAGAGGGCGCAAAATAGTGCAATACGAAGTTTTTTTATTTCTAGCCAATTTCATTTTTACGGGTTAAAACACACCCTGAAAGGAATTTGGTATATTTGTTTTAGACGGAATATCTTCGAAACGATGATATACAAAAACGTTTTTCATATAAAAGTTAATATGTTGTTACCGTTTTTGAAAACTGTATAATCATCTTAAGCAATAATTCTAAATTTCGCAAAATACTGCACCCCCACCAGTTAAGAGTGAATATGAAATCTTTTGTTACAACGTAAGTTAAAGAGGTTTTCAAGCCACATACATTCATGTATAATTAAATTGGTTTCTGAAAATAAATTTTTTTGAAAATAAATAGTACACAGTGTGCTGTCGGAGTATTTTCAACATATCCTGTCAAAACGTTCGTTATTTAACCAATTATTTACTTTACTTATTTTTATTTTATGTGTAATAGGGTTATTTTACGTTTTACATTCTTGGATTTTTTTAAATTTTATTTACAACTTCACATCCCTGTATTTTTTAATTGAAAATAATGAACAACTCATTACTATGAAACAAAATCATTACAATAACGATAATCTGTAGAGAAATGGTAAAAATATAATGTTTTTTACACCAATCCAATTTCTTCACAGAGTATACAAAATTCAACAGTATTACGAATTGTAGCGGATGGCCGGCCGCGGTGGTCTAGCGGTTCTAGGCGCGCAGTCCAGAACCGCGCGACTGCTACGGTCGCAGGTTCGAATCCTGCCTCGGGCATGGATGTGTCTTATGTCCTTAGGTTAGTTAGGTTTAAGTAGTTCTAAGTTCTAGGGGACTGATGACCACAGATGTTAAGTCCCATAGTGCTCAGAACCATTTGAACCATTTTTTTTGTAGCGGATGATCCTCTAAATATCCTGATTTGTATCAGGTATATTTTAGTACATTGGTAAGCCTTGGCGAAGAGAATTGATTATGCACTAATGACTACCTCTTGATTAGATTGTTTCTCATATGGTTCAAATGGCTCTGAGCACTATGGGACTCAACTGCTGTGGTCATAAGTACCCTAGAACTTAAAACTACTTAAACCTAACTTACATAAGGACATCACACACATCCATGCCCGAGGAAGGATTCGATCCTGGGACCGTAGCGGTCGCGCGGTTTTGACTGTAGCACCTAGAACCGCTCGGCCACTCCGGCCGGCAAAATTGTTTCTCAAATGAAGACTGGCATCATAACCATTCAACAGAACTAGATCTAAAATCCTTCTCATAAAGTTCTTCCAGCCTCGAAAAATGAATATGTCCCATGGCTGTACCTATTCCGTCGACCTTTGGGATCACCAGATGAACAAGTTCATTGTCCTCAGGTGTGACATTCTAAACGGTTCTTTCACATCGATCTTCCAAAGACTCTAACAGTAATACAGATTTTTCTCCCTCAGGGGGAGAGAAAACATCTTTAAAATGTCTTTTGATCTAGTCAGACGCTTGCTTCCCAGACTTCGATGCTGTCACAAGGATATTTGGGATTTCAAAAACTTTCCAACCTGATGTTTTCTGCATGGTCATTACTGCACCAATAATTGTAAACAGACTATGCCTGTCAGTATAGACTAACTACTTTGCATACATATGTGTACAGTTCAACATCTAACATGCTGCGCAGGGCAAAATAAGCAGTAATAGCTTCCTCTTGCTACATGTACTTGAAGGTACTAACCAGCCGAAAAACATACACCTTGTAATAGCTACAACTATTAGTCTGCAAACGAAGTAAATACTAATATAATGCTGTTCAGTATACCATCCTCAGTTAACAACAGAAATATCTCCGATTATTTCCGTTACACCCTGCATTTTTCGTTCATTCCGATGGTTGTTCACAAATTAAAATCTGACGAAATTATAATACCCAAGACAAAACCAGCTGCATCAAAAGAAACGCCGCGGCATTCTGTTTTCATGAAAGTGATTTGCCTGCATAATGCTTTGCGCAGGGCAGAGTCCACTCATCGTTCACCTATTTAGTGTGTGAGTAAGACAACGCTCATCTTCGTGTAGCAGAGGGGTATTGCAGAGGCAAGACCATCTGCAGGTTGTGTAATACTGCCATTGGCTGTCAGCATAATCTGGTTCGAGACTGTTCAGTGAACGTATAACTGCAGAGGTTTTTCAAATTCAAGAAACACGAATAAATTCAGCTAATCCATCGCTTCAAGGGCAAGGCATTATTTAGGAGTCATCTTCTGCTACCGCATTACCATACCAAAAGAAAAAACACTCCTTAATCCATTAAATGCAGAACTATTTCCTTTTGTGAATCGAATGACCTGAGTACATTTCTTCATTTCTTTACGTGAAAGAAACATAAGTGGTTTCCCCCAGACTATAGTGAGTCTTCAGCTATGAACGAACGTTTGCGACACTCAACTGATAAACATTGATAGTGTATGCAAGTTAAAATTCAGTGCCTGAGCTTACCATCTAACTATTCTGAAAACTGTGGAATTGGTATGAACTTCTTTGATCCAGTTCACTTGACCACCAGCAATGTAGTGGATCCGTGTAGATACTGAGCCCTGGAAGTCCGTGTAACGACTGGATTTATTTCTTAACAATATGATATGGCAGAAGCACAACACAAATGCTACCATGTATAACCATTTAACGATATCAGTGGTACAAATTTGACACATTCAGATTCGAGTACAGTCACGTAATAAAGTGTTTTCATGGACTTCTTCATGTCCACGGTTACTGAACACCGGTGGGTATGTGGTGCAATCTGACCCTACACCACACCGTTTCTCTGAGTGGTCCTACTCGAACAAACACCGTAGGAGGACCTCATGGATTATTTTATATATCATCGTTTCGAAGATCTTCATTAAATCTAGTATTCAGGATTACCTTTGTACCTGGGAACGTTCCCTTACCAGTGCCGTTTGCCGCCAGCCAGTTTCATATATGCTACCTAACAAAGAAAGAGAAGCAACCAGTATGGGAGGAGGAAACGAAATGAAACTTCAAAGACTGAGAGGGTATATGATGTTATTTCAGCGATTGCAAAATCCAGTCAAATTTACGTAGAACTTTTCTGTGTGATGCCATTTATCAGTTTGACGTTGTGCTCCCTCTTACCTGGATGCGTGGAGGAATTTGCTTGGGAAACATGCTATAAATCCGTTTTAACTCCTCCTGAGGCAAGCTGGCACACAACTGTTCTTTGATATTTCCGATACTGGAACTTGTCCGGCGTTGATATTGCTACTGGTCCCACACATGTTCTATCACGGACAGATCTTGGAATCTTACTGGCCACGGGGAGGACTTCAACACCAAACAGAACATTCACAGGTGCGTGTACTATGTGTGAACGTGCCTTGTACTGTTTAAAATGATGCTACCACACAGTGGCATGAGAGGTAACACCTGGGAACATAAGATGTCAGTGGCGTATTGGTGTGTCGTCAGAGTTCCCCTCAGTCATTAACAGCCATAATCTGAAGTAAAAGTCAATTCACCCCCCCCCCCCCAAAAAAAACCCTAACGGCAGTACTAACACAACTGTGCCTCTCTAAAACATTTGAAGAATAGGACCTCTCCTCAGGTCGCCGCCATACTCCAAGACAATGGTCTTCCAGGATAGTGCAGAAACCTGATTCACCACTGAAAATGTTGCGACGCCAGTCGTCACGAGTCCATGCTTCCCGATCACGGTCTCAATCCAAATGCAGTGCTATGTGTTGTGGTACTTACGCAGCCAACACAGTGCACGGTAATTCCATAGTCTAGCTCCTATTTTCCACCCAATGGTGTGGAACGACACAGAATGTTGCATGGAGCACATTACTTGCTCTCGGATGGTAGGTGCAGATGTGGAGGTGTTAAGATGCGCTTGGTGCACGTACGACGATCCTCCATTGCGTTGGTCAGACTTGATCAGCCGGAATCTTGATGACGAGTACGCCTGCCCTCACGTTCACATACAGACCTACATCGGGCCACTAACAAATCCGATTGCCCCACAAATGTAGATATTATACGATCCGACCAACCGGCCCTTTGGAGGCACACAGTACGGCTCCTTTCAAACTGCCAGGCGCTGATAACGCAAATTCTGACGACAGGCGTCATCTCCAAGTACTCTACGCCAGGAACTACACAGTGCCTAGAGGCTTGCTCATTTACAGTATGTATAGCTCTACTTTGTTACTTCATACTCCTTTTAAAACCCAACTATTGTTTGTTTGTGTGCTAGAGGGCGTGGAACCGAACGAAGGGTCGGTTTTTGTAAATATTTCGCCTCTCGGTAGATTACGTATGACCGCACATGGATGCAAAGTACGTTCCATTGCAACATATACACTACTGGACATTAAAGTTGCTACACAAGGAAGATGACGTGCTACAGACGCGAAATTTAACCGAAACGAAGAAGATGCTGTGATATGCAAATGATTAGCTTTTCAGAGCATTCACACAAGGTTGCCGTCGGTGGCGACACCCAAAACGTGCTGACATGAGGAAAGTTTCCAACCGATTTCTCATACACAAACAGCAGTTGACCGGCGTTGCCTGGTGAAACGTTGTTGTTACGCCTCGTGTAAGGAGGAGGAATGCGTACCATCTCGTTTCCGACTTTGATAAAGGTGGGATTGTAGCCTATCGCGATTGCGGTTTATCCTATCGCGACATTGCTGCTCGCGTTGGTCGAGATCCAATGACTGTTAGCAGAATATGGAATCGGTGGGTTCAGGAGGGTAATACGGAATGCCATACTGGATACCAACGGCCTCGTATTACTAGCAGTCGAGATGACAGGCATCTCATCCGCATGGCTGTAAGGGATCGTGCAGCCACGTCTCGATCCCTGAGTCAACAGATGGGGACGTTTTCAAGACAACAACCATCTGCACCAACAGTTCGACCATGTTTGCTGCAGCATGGACTATCAGCTCGGAGACCATGGCTGCGGTTACCCTTGACGCTGCATCACAATCAGGAGCGCCTGCGACGGTGTACTTAACGACGAACTTGGGTGCACGAATGGCAAAACGCATTTTTTCGAATGAGTCCAGGTTGTGTTTACAGCATCATGATGGTCGCATCCGTGTTTGGCGACATTGCGGTAAACCCACATTATAAGCGTGTATTAGTCAGCACCACACTCGCGTATCACCCGGCGTGAAGGTATGGGGTGCCATTGGTTACA
This sequence comes from Schistocerca serialis cubense, assembly GCF_023864345.2. Classification (NCBI taxonomy): domain Eukaryota; kingdom Metazoa; phylum Arthropoda; class Insecta; order Orthoptera; family Acrididae; genus Schistocerca; species Schistocerca serialis. The sequence goes on along the minus strand of NC_064639.1, from coordinate 214,545,769 downwards.
CGTCTCGGTCACCTCTTGTTCGCATTGACGGCACTTTGAACAGTAGACGTTACATTGCAGATGTGTTCCGACCCGTGGCTCTACCCTTCATTCGATCCCTGCGAAACCCTACATTTCAGCAGGATAATGCACGACTGTATGTTGCAGGTCCTGTACGGCCTTTCTGGATACAGAAAATGCTCGACTGCTGCCCTGGCCAGCACATTCTCCAGATCTCTCACCAATTGAAAACGTCTTGTCAATGGTGGCCGAGCAACTGGCTCGTCACAATACGCCAGTCACTACTCTTGATGAACTGTGATATCGTGTTGAAGCTGCATGGGCAGCTGTACCTGTACACGCCATCCAAGCTCTGTTTGACTCGATGCCCAGGCGTATCAAGGCCGTTATTACGGCCAGGGGTGATTGTTCTGGGTACTGAAATCTCAGGATCTGTGCACCAAAATTGCGCGAAAACGTAATCGCACGTCAGTTATAGTATAATACATTTGTCCAATGAATACCCATTTATCATCTGCATTTCTTCTTGGTGTAGCAATTTTAATGACCAGTAGTGTACACAGTGGCTAGACGCTTGCTCATTTACAGTATATGTAACTGTACTTTGTTACTTCATACTCCTTTTAGAACCCAACTACTGCTTGCTTGTGTGCTGGAGCGTGTGGAACCGAGCGTACGAACGGTTTTCGTAAATATTTCGTCTCTCGGTCGATTACTCTACGTATGACCTCACATGGATGCAAACTAGTTCCATTGCAGTACATAGTTTATGAAGTTTGCTCCAGGATATGAACTGCATAAAATAATAAAACTGTAATAGATGTGGTTTTAAATTATATTTCTTACATTTGAAGTCTAATTGTTTATTAATCAAAATATATTTCACAGTAAGTAAATAACGGGTTTGTTAATCGGTAGTTGCAACAATTAAGCGAGAGCTCAAATGCTCTCTTATGACAATTCACGATTAAAGTTCATCTTGTCACGAAGATCTTAACTCGGCTTCATTATCGTAATTTACGAGTAGCGCAACTGCGTGCACATGCGACCGTGCGCCCCCCAGAAAATCTAAGTCCAGTCTATTTGCACTGTACCACAAGCTAGATGCAAGTCTTTCCTCCCTGTTACCAAAACCAGACCACTCTCTTCACCGCATCCCCAAATTAACGCCCATCTTTGGCGTGTCCCTAAAAGGACCCCACCCTCTACCCTAACACGAAGTCTAAGCGCTCTCTTTCATGCTGAATCAAATCAAGTTACGTGCCTCTAGGGTATCGAATCAGTTGTACGATTGGAGGCGTAATTCCCTATCAGAAAGAAAAAAGTTCGTAGAAACTGATGGGAAGTCACCGAATGAAACAGATTTGATATCCGACGCTCCTCAAAGAAGTTTTACAGGCGGTCTCTGGTGCTTCTTGTCCATACAAACGATTAATGTAAGAATGTGAAAAGCCATGTTAGAATGTTTGCTGATGATGCCATCATTTACCCTCGTGTAATGTCATCAGAAAATCAATACAGTTTACAAAATGATTTAGATCAGATATCTCTATGGCGCGAAAAGTGCAGTTTGACCCTGAACAATAAAAAGTGTGAAGTTCGTGACTTAAATACCCAAAAAATCTATTAATATCAGTTAAAGGATAAATAATAGAAGTTGAAAGGTTGCCGATTCAGCGAAGATGCAAAAATATTCTCTTACATACAGAGAAATGACCATCGTAATAAAATAAGAAAAATTTCAGCTCACACGAAAAGATCTAGGTATTCAGTTTTCCCACGTGCTGTTCGAGAGAGGAACGGTTGCACAATAGTCTGAAGGTGATTACGTGAACCACCGCCAAGCACTTGGATGCCAGTTTCGGAGTACTGATATAGATGTAGACGTAAATTGCAACTTCCATTACTCTCCTCCGAGCCGTAAAACCGTTTGTGATGCCAGTCACTTTAAATTACTTTAAATTCGTAACTTCCAAAGCAATAAGGAGATAAAAACAAAATAAAACATCATTACATATGCGCTAAGGCACTAACCATTTCTGGTATAAGACCTGCCATAGTACTATAAATTCTTATCCATGGAATAACAAATTTAGTTTTTACGATTAAGCACAAATTGTGTCATTAACTATAGCTCTTACCAGAATGATACTACAAATACTTATATTTCAATATTTTTCGTTTCAACTTCCGTACCTTTCTTATATCACATAATTTTGCATCGTGTTCTAGTTGATTATTCAACTAGGATAGTGAGCGTTAACACAAACAAAACAGCACATATGTTTCTCGACTTTTCCCCGGCAGATATATTATTCCTTCATCTTTCGCTCGTGATTCGGAATAAAATAATATTTTTGTTCCGAAATTTCGTCTGATAGCAGACAGCCATCTTAAGATGAAACGATGACTAAATTAAATCTCCTGTGGAGAATGTCACGGCATCAAATGTTTTCGAATTCTGTCCCTCACTCATCTTGAAAATGGTGATAGGCACGGTTATCAGCTGAAATATCAGAATAAGAAATAATTTTATCACGGATGTAAGCCGTAAGACGATGAAAGAACTGCACACGTTCACAAGTGCATGGTAAGAATGGGATGAAGAACATAAGGAAAACGATACCCTAACTGAATACTCTGGTGCGTTACTATTTTTATGTTAACCCTAGCTGAGTAACCGGCATTGCCTGGGTTTGTATTTATTTTAAACTTCTATTAGTCCATCTCCTCCTTTCCCCTCTCTCTGTCCATCTCCTCCTTCACCCTCTCTATGTTCGGCTACTACATTCCCACTCTATCTTCCACCTCAAAACCCATGAGTCCCCACTGTCTCTCCAATTGCTCCCGCCCCTCTCTCTCTGCCCATCCTGTCCTCCCCAGTATCTCCGTCCTACTTGCTCCTCCCCTTCTATGCGTCTGCTGCTTTGCCTTATTTTTTTTTGCTCATCAGTCAACTGACTGGTTTGATGCGGCCCGCCACGAATTCCTTTCCTGTGCTAACCTCTTCATTTCAGAGTAGCACTTGCAACCTAAGTCCTCAATTATTTGCTTGACGTATTCCAATCCCTGTCTTCCTTTACAGTTTTTGCCCTCTACAGCTCCCTCTAGTACCATGGAAGTCATTCCCTCATGTCTTATCAGATGTCCTATCATCCTGTCCCTTCTCCTTATCAGTGTTTTCCACATATTCCTTTCCTCTCCGATTCTGCGTACAACCTCCTCATTCCTTACCGTATCAGTCCACCTAATTTTCAACATTCGTCTATAGCACCACATCTCAAATGCTTCGATTCTCTTCTGTTCCGGTTTTCCCACAGTCCATGTTTCACTACCATACAATGCTGTACTCCAGATGTACATCCTCAGAAATTTCTTCCTCTTGCCGTCTTCGGAATTGTGTGGATGATGCTTTTCCGAAAGTCAGATGGTATATCGCCAGACTCATATATTCTACACACCAACGTGAATAGTCGTTTTATTGCTACGTCTCCCAATGATTTTAGAAATTCTGATGGAATGTTACCTATCCCTTCTGCCTTATTTGACCGTAAGTCCTTCAAAGCTCTTTTAAATTCCGATTCTAATACTGGATCCCCTAGCTCTTCTAAATCGACTCCTGTTTCTTCTTCTATCACATCAGACAAATCTTCACCCTCATAGAGGCTTTCAATGTATTCTTTCCACCTATCTGCTCTCTCCTCTGCATTTAACAGTGGAATTCCCGTTGCACTATTAATGTTACCACCGTTGCTTTTAATGTCACCAAAGGTTGTTTTGACTTTCCTGCATGCTGAGTCTCTCCTTCTGACAATCATATCTTTTTCGATGTCTTTACATTTTTCCTGCAGCCATTTCGTCTTAGCTTCTCTGCACTTCCTATTCATTTCATTCCTCAGCGACTTGTATTTCTGTATTCCTGATTTTCCTGGAACATGTTTGTACTTCCTCCTTTCATCAATCAACTGAAGTATTTCTTCTGTTACCCATGGTTTCTTCGCAGCTACCTTCTTTGTATCTATGTTTTCCTTCCCAACTTCTGTGATGGCCCTTTTTAGAGATGTCCATTCCTCTTCAACTGTACTACCTACTGCGCTATTCCTTATTGCTGTATCCATAGCGTTAGAGAACTTCAAACGTGTCTCATCATTCCTTAGTACTTCCGTATCCCACTTCTTTGCGTATTGATTCTTCCTGACTAATGTCTTGAACTTCAGCCTACTCTTCATCACTACTGTATTGTAATCTGAGTCTATATCTGCTCCTGGGTACGCCTTACAATCCAGTATCTGATTTCGGAATCTCTGTCTGACCATGATGTAATCTAATTGAAATCTTCCCGTATCTCCCGGCCTTTTCCAAGTATACCTCCTCCTCTTGTGATTCTTGAACAGGGTATTCGCTATTACTAGCTGAAACTTGTTACAGAACTCAATTAGTCTTTCTCCTCTTTCATTCCTTGTCCCAAACCCATATTCTCCTGTAACCTTTTCTTCTACTCTTTCCCCTACAAACCGCATTCCAGTCGTCCATGACTATTAGATTTTCGTCCCTCTTTACATACTGCATTACCCTTTCAATATCCTCATACACTTTCTCTATCTGTTCATCTTCAGCTTGCGACGTCGGCATGTATACCTGAACTATCGTTGTCGGTGTTGGTCTGCTGTCGATTCTGATTAGAACAACCTGGTCGCTGAACTGTTCACAGTAACACACCCTCTGCCCTACCTTCCTATTCATAAAGAATCCTACACCTGTTATACCATTTTCTGCTGCTGTTGATATTATCCGATACTCATCTGACCAGAAATCCTTGTCTTCCTTCCACTTCACTTCACTGACCCCTACTATATCTAGATTGAGCCTTTGCATTTCCCTTTTCAGATTTTCTAATTTCCTTGCCACGTTCAAGCTTCTGACATTCCACGCCCCGAGTCGTAGAACGTTATCCTTTCGTAGATTATTCAATCTTTTTCTCATGGTAACCTCCCCCTTGGCAGTCCTTTCCCGGAGATCCGAATGGGGGACTATTCCGGAATCTTTTGCCAATGGAGAGATCATCATGACACTTCTTCAATTACAGGCCACATGTCCAGTGGATACACGTTACGTGTCTTTAATGCAGGGGTTTCCATTGCCTTCTGCATCCTCATGTCGTTGATCATTGCTGATTCTTCCGCCTTTAGGGGCAATTTCCCACCCCTAGGACAAGAGAGTGCCCTGAACCTCTATCCGCTCCTCCGCCCTCTTTGACAAGGCCGTTGGCAGAACGAGGCTGACTTCTTATGCCGGAAGTCTTCGCCCGCCAATGCTGATTCTTTATCAAAATTTAGGCAGTGGCGGGGATCGAACCCGGGACCGAAAACGTTTTGATTATGAATCAAAGACGCTACCCTCAATCTAGAAATTAATGGCAATTCTGAGTAACTATGTTCCGCAGGGGGGTTAATTTGCAATCATTCTGTTGATCTACTTATATCCATCTCCTGTCTCCCTTTTCTCTCTCCACATTGTCATACTCACTCACTGCTGATGGTTCCCTCACTCACTCACCCAACGGTGTGTGGCGGAGGGCACTTTACGTGCCACTGTCATTACCTCCCTTTCCTCTTCCAGTCGCGTATGGATGGCGGGAAGAACGACTGTCTGAAAGCCTCCGTACGCGCTCGAATCTCTCTAATTTTACATTCGTGATCTCCTCGGGAGGTATAAGTAGGGGGAAGCAATATATTCGATACCTTATCCAGAAACGCACCCTCTCGAAACTTCGACAGCAAGCTACACCGCGATGCAGAGCGCCTCTCTTGCAGAGTCTGCCACTTGACTTTGCCAAACATCTCCGTAACGCTATCATGGTTACCAAATAACCCTGTGACGAAACACGCCGCTCTTCTTTGGACTTTCTCTATCTCCTCCGTCAACCCCATCTGGTATGGATCCCACACTGATGAGCAATACTCAAGTATAGGTCGAACTAGTGTTTTGTAAGCAACTTCCTTTGTTGATGGACTACATTTTCTAAGGAATCTCCCAATGAATCTCAACCTGGTACCCGCCTTACCAACAATTAATTTTATATGATCATTCCACTTCAAATTGTTCCGCACGCATACTCCCAGATATTTTACAGAAGTAACTGCTACCAGCGTTTGTTACGCTACCGTATAATCATACAATAAAGGATCCTTCTTTCTATGTATTCGCAATAGATTACATTTGTCTATGTTAAGGCTCAGTTGCCACTCCCTGCACCAAGTGCCTATCCGCTGCATATCTTCCTGCATTTCACTATAATTTTCTAATGCTGCAACTTCTCTGTATACTACAGCATCATCCGCGAAAACCCGCATGGAACTTCCGACACTACCTACTAGGTCATTTATATATATTGTGAAAAGCAATGGTCCCATAACACTCCCCTGTGGCACGCCAGAGGTTACTTTAACGTCTGTAGACGTCTCTCCATAGATAACAACATGCTGTGTTCTGTTTGCTAAAAACTCTTCAATCCAGCCACAGTGCTGGTCTGATATTCCGTAGGCTCTTACTTTGTTTATCAGGCGACAGTGCGGAACTGTATCGAACGCCTTCCGGAAGTCAAGAAAATAGCATCTACCCGGGAGGCTGTATCTAATATTTTCTTGGTCTCATGAACAAAAACAGCGAGTTGGGTCTCACACGATCGCTGTTTCCGGAATCCATGTTGATTCCTACAGAGTAGGTTCTGGGTTTCCAGAAATGATATGATACGCGAGCAAAAACATTTTCTAAAGTTCTACAACAGATCGACGTCAGAGATAGAGTTCTATAGTTTTACGCATCTGCTCGATGGCTCTTCTTGAAGACTGGGACTACTTGTGCTCTTTTCCAATCATTTGGAACCTTCCGTTCCTCTAGAGACGTGCGGTACACGGCTGTTAGAAGGGGGGCAAGTTCTTTCGCGTACTCTGTGTAGAATCGAATTGGTATCCCGTCAGGTTATAACAACAACAACGCTGTACTATAGTATATATAATAATTTTTTCTTCTGATTTTCGATAAATTAGTGTAATCGATGTTCTGATTTCATTTCGTTTTTGTTTCATGCCATTATGTTAAAGAAACTGTAAACAATTTTCGATGTGAATATTAATGTTTATGTCAAATGTCAAGCAATATTGTATTAGAATTGAAAGGTAACAAATGTTGAAACTGTTGTAACATGTTTGAAATTGTAACTGTGCGTCTGGTCCATACGTAGGCAATGTGTTAGGATATGTAGAATGCAAAACCTCTGGTGAATACCCTGTCTGTAGGGGAGCGGTAAAAGGTGGATGGCAGGTGAGCGCAGGAAAATGCACACGGGCGCTGCACGGCATAACGAGATCAGCAGTAGTAGTCGGAGTTGGGCATTGGTCTGAGCAACACGTTCTGGATCGAGGAGGCTCTCCTGGAAGACGTAGTTTCATTGAGCCTCGGATATGCCGTTCCGACGCCTATACAGCATGGCAAAATTCCATAGGGACTAAATCGAAAAGTATTGCGACGCTATGAAGAAGTAAAGTGCCGATACATCAAGAGCCATTGCTGTGGTTGTATGTGCGCTCTGTGCCTCGCCATCTCGCCGCCTGCCAACCGCCACATCAATACAAACAAGTTGAAACTTTTAGTACTGTATTCGTGTGGACCAGTGTTACTTTTGTTCCATACTATTCAATAACAACTTAAATTTTACCAGAACTGTCCTATCATTTAATTATTCTCACAACTAACCTAGACAGGGTCCTTTCCAAATGTTGTGCAATCCGAGTGTCCCAAGACGAAAAATTAAAGTTTGTGTTAATAATAATTACCTGCAGACCTAGCTATGTTAGAATGATGTTTAAAGAATTTTTTTTGTTAATGAACTAATAGACGAATAACAAAGGTCTGACAAAGTGGGAAGATAATTTTGATATTGATTTAGTAATGAAACTTAATTATTTCGAGACAGATATAATGGTATTTAAATGAGCAGGAAATAAGAGAAAAAGAGTAGTAAATCATATATTGGAAATCTTGAGGGCATAATGATTTCAGTAATTAATTGATTTAATACAGTGATCATAACAGTTTCAGGGTCCCCCCCCCCCCTTTTTATTCATTTGAATTCTGAAGTGTTCTAAATTGATTTGACCAGCAAAGTCAAAGCCATAATAGAAACCAAAATTTATCAGTGTTTTACCTTTATCAAAATTAACATTGTGTGTGTGTTTCGAAAGTGCTATTTCTAGGGTAACCTATGCCCGATTTTAATCAGATCAATAGCCACTATGAAGTTTTGTAGTAAACAATGTAGTGTGGTGTTATGTATTTATGGTTTATTCATATCAGTATAGAAAGTGAATGTATCAGTTCAGTAGATTTCCTGGTTCTAAAATTTACCATATTGTGCAGTGTTATTACGTGTTGTTTTGCATGAACGTACATCAACTTGTACAGGGAAGAAACTCAGTTAATGCCTAATTAGGCTGGCGACCGTATAATTAACAAATTGGTAGCATCTTCTGTGTTGTTTCTTGTCCGTCCTGAAGTGTAATTGCATTTCGGACTTGCTTGACGTATCATTGTTATTACAGAGTGGGTGTAAGTCTGATTTGCCTCCATTCAGGTACACGCGGTCAATTTCTATAGAAAAATCCTTTCTCATAAGGTGAATCCCGTCAACTTACCATAGTACAGGCTTTAAGGAGTATCGTGTGCCCAAGTGCAGCGTTACAAGGTCCAGTGGACTTTCCTCTGTTGAGTGATTCCAGTTGCTTTTCTATTCCTTGGACACTTATTTCGATGTCAGCCATTTTTTCGTTTCTGCCCTCTTCAACTTTCGGCGGTTTCTGTCTGTCAACAGATGAGGACAGCCTGTACGTTTTTGTGCTGTACGTGTCCCTTCACGTTCCCACTTCACTATTATATCGGAAACAGTGGACCTAGAGATGTTTAGGCGTGTGGAAATCTCGGGTGCAGACGTATGACACAAGTGATACCCAATCACCTGACCACGTTCGAAGTCCGCGAGTTCTGCGGAGCGCCCCGTCCTGCTCTCTCACGATGTCTAATGACTACTGAGGTCGCTGATATGGAGTACCTGGCAGTAGGTGGCAGCAGAATGCACACAAGATGAAAAACGTATGTTTTGGGGGGTTTCCGGATACTTTTGAACATAGTGTGGTATCTCCTGTACTATGAGCTGTACAACGACATAATGTTGCAGGTACATCCAGTGGTATAGGTAGCTACTGTCTGCGAAGTATGTTGTGTATAAAGTTAGTAGCAAAGAAGTAATAAATTAAGACGTCATACATGAAGCCGCAGTTTTTCACGCATGTTAGTATTTGACGTCTTAGCTCCTGAATTATGTGTCGTACAACGATGTAGTTTTGTAGGTACAGTCTGCGACATGTGCAGATACTGTACTAAAGAAGCAATAAATGAAAACGTCACGCATAACGTGGTAGTTTTTCACTCATATCAATATTTGATGTCACATCGTCTATACTGTGAGTCATACAATGATATGTTTTTGTAGATATATTCAGCGGCTTATATGAATACTGTCTGTCAAACATAATGCGAATATAGTTAGTACACAGAAGTAATAAATTTAAACTGCTTGCGTGATGCGACAGTTCCTCATGCATCTCAGTGTCACTGTTTATGACGTCATACCTACAGAACTACGTGTCTTACAAGGATATAATTTTGCCCGTGCGTTCAGTGGTACATGGGAAAACTTACTTCAAAATGTGTCGCGACTACTGTTGGTAGTAAAATCGTAATAAATGAAATCGTCATGCTCCATGCGGCCGTTTTACCGCGTGAATAGTAGAAATGTAGTAAGCGATAAACTTTGTTCCTTTCGTCATTTTGCGGGGGTAGTCAGAAAGAAATTTGTTGCAGGTCATTAAGTGCTCTCATTCTTAAGTACTGTATGACTAAAGAATGTGCATTCTAGCATAGTGGGCTATGCTGCTTTTTTAACCCGCACCTACCGCTTTGATAGGTAAGAGGTTCTTACGCCTACAGCGATTCTTTCCAGACAGTACCTGACGCGGATACCAAGTTTGGTTGCAATTTGGCCACTGGTTTAGAAGCAAATGAGGAGCATCAATTTTTACAATATGTGTCGATTACTCAGTGACTGTTGTAAATGATATGGTTCGTTAATAGTGAGGGCTAAATCAATATGTTGATACAGAATATCGTTCTGTCGGTTAACAGAGATTCCCAAGTGCCATCTAAAGACACATAGCGATTATTATTTCAGCAGTAGAAAATGTATCAATATACAGGATGTTTCACAATTCATGTCACAACCTTCTAGAGGTTCTAGAGGAGACTAAGTATATCGTCATGATGTTACATACTTTCTAGGATGATGGAGAAGGATTATTGTATCAATTTGAGGTGAGATCCCTCTACCGGAAATGAAAGAGTCGAAAGTTACAAGCGAAACCATTTCTGACACCTCTACAGTGGAATACCTGTACTGGTACTATTGTTGCTAAGACTGTAGGATAGGAAACTTTCAGAGGATGTATTATGGACCAAAACAAGGAAAAAATATCTGCTAAACATGGGCTCTTGGCACTTGTTCGGTAGAAGAGATGTCTTTCACAGTAGCAAGATGAACAAGTGCTCATAGTCCTTTCGTTGGTCCATATAACACCTCTGAAAGTTGCCTGCTCTATAATCGTAGCAACAACAGTACCAGTACATGTATTGCACTGTCAGAGGTATCAGAACGGTTTTCACGTATAATTTTCGACTCGTTCGTTTCCTGCACAGTGACCCTTACCTCAAACTGATACAATAATCTTTCTCCATCAAGGTAGACGCCGGCGCATGTCACTTTGATGCTCTGTACCGTCGTTGAATGACGTTTCAGCACATGAGTTGCAATGTAAAACTTGATCTACTGTATCCCCTATACAACGCCTATAAATGTGTAACATTATTTGTGAAGCACCCTGTACTTCCTTACTCAAACGAGAATACTTAAAGTAGCTTTTAAAACAAATAAGATACAGTGTGGTTCATATTAATCTGTGTGAAAATATCTGCAAAATTGTGTTTCTAATTTAATTTTAACCCGGACAGTCGTGGGACTCCATCCCGACTGTCGCCCGCCATACGGCTCGACAACCGGGAGTGATGGTCTTGGGTGCCATTCCTTCCCATAGAAAGGCCACTTTGATTGTCATCCGCGTCACCCTTACAGCACAGCGGTACGTCGTCGATTTCCTGCACCCGTTTTGTTGCCCTTCGTAGCAACCCATCCTGGGCTTACATTTAGGCAAGATTATGCCCGTCTACACATGGCGAGTGTTTCTACTACTTAAAAGTCGACAGATCGCTCCCCAATTGAGAACATTGGAGCATTATGTACAGTCTCCTGCAACCAGCACGGAATTTTACGATCTAATTCGGCAATTGGACAGAATTTAGCACTGTATCCCTCAGGAGAACATCCAACAACTCTGTCAATTAGTGTCAACCGGAATAACTGCTTGCGTAACGGCCAGAGATGGACCAATGCATTACTGAATTGTTCAATTGTGAAGATCTTTCTTGTGAATAAATAATCTGTTTTTTCTACAGTTGTAATCGTTTGTCTGTTTATACATTTACATCACATCTACCAATTTCCGTCCCATTCGTATACTTCCCTCGTGGTGCGTCCATTTTTCTTTATTTTTTTTATTTTTTAGAGTGTCTTGATTGAGTAAAATGGGTGAGATTATTTTGCTTCCAATGGGCCCGCAGCTCGATATAAGTCGTGTAAAGACATTATGAATTAAGTCCCAAAAAGTTGCTTCTATTTTCAGTTGTTTATTTCATCACGACAGGGCTGTTTCAGCACTAACAGGCCTGTTTCAGCTCTGTTGCCATCATCAGGGGATCTGAAAGTAGCGGTTTTATTATATACTATTTTCTAGGGAAGATGGTAGCCTACTTGTCATATATGAGATCGACAACCATACATTTATGGAATTCTTAACTTACCTATAACATCACTGGTTAGTCACTCAAGCGTTTTTATTACGTCTTTTAAAGTTATTTTGTGACGTATCTTTCATAGGCTATATTTGTTGGAAATTACAGCCTGAATTTTATTTGTTGTGTGTGACAAATTTTTTGTTTGATGTTTAACCAACGATGTTATAAGTTAACATTAGAGGAGTCACTTATCAATTTCCTTTAATTACCGTGTTGTTTATTTTTATCTGTGAATAAAACCAACACCACATTCACAGATAAAAATAAACAACACGGTAATTGAAGGATATCGATAAGTAACTGCTCTGATGTTAACCTATAACATCGTTGGTTAAACGTCAAAAAAAAAAAATTTGTCACACACAAAAAATAAAATTCAGGCTGTAACTTCCAACAAATGTAGCCTATGAAAGATACGTCACAAAATAACTTTAAAAGACGTAATAAAAACGCTTGAGTGACTAACCAGTGTTGTTATAGGTAAGTTAAGAATTCCATAAATGTATGGTTGTCGATCTCATATATGAAAAGTAGGCTACCACCTTCCCTAGAAAATAGTATATAATAAAACCGCTACTTTCAGGTCCTCTGATAATGGCAATAGTGCTGAAACAGTCCTGTCGTGATTAAATAAACACCTGAAAATAGAAGCAGCTTTTTGGGCTTAATTCATAAGGGTAAAATTGTGTTTTTAAGACGTATTGCCCCACTTGGTTTGTTACATTTCTTATTCTTATGGGCCTCTCCTTAAGTGTATGAAAGGTCTCTCATCTGCCAGCCCAACGCGTTGGATTTCATTTCTTTAGCCTTACCTTGAAAGTACTCACGGAACAAAAAAAATGGTTCAAATGGCTCTGAGCACTATGGGACTCAACTGCTGAGGTCATTAGTCCCCTAGAACTTAGAACTAGTTAAACCCAACTAACCTAAGGACATCACAAACATCCATGCCCGAGGCAGGATTCGAACCTGCGACCGTAGCGGTCTTGCGGTTCCAGACTGCAGCGCCTTTAACCGCACGGCCACTTCGGCCGGCACTCGCGGAACAAGTTTTTAATCGTACCACCGTAGCACGCTATGAGCAAAAAACTTGTAAGTGTTCTCATCTGTTTCGAAATAGAGGTCTGATTCTTGATTAGCCTCTTAACATTTGCAGGGCCTTTAAAGGCTAAATATAAATTGTGACTTCATTCTTTTTTGCACATCGTTATATACGATACTCCTGACGGATATTCCGTTGTAGACTTGTCCGAAACACCTGCTCACAAGCAGTCTCTTTCGTTTTACATTTTCAGGTATGTGATGTTCGTATACTAATGCATATTGATCTATGATCCGGATAAGAGTGACAAGTGTATCGCATAAAATCGCGTCAGAATAATTTACAAAATAGTCGTTCAGTATTTTATCTAGTGAAAGACTTATCGCGACCGGTCGATTTTACTAGACTGTCCACTTTTCCTTCTCATTTTCATATTTAGGGTTCCGTACCTCTGTCGGTAAAAATGGAAACGTTATAAAATCATTGTAAAATATCTGGGAGTATGCGTACGGGACGATTTGAAGTTGAATGATCATATAAAATTAATTGTTGCTAAGGCGGGTGCCAGGTTGAGATTCATTGGGAGAGTCCTTAGAAAATGTAGTCCATCAACAAAGGAGGTGGCTTACAAAACACTCCTTCGACCTATACTTGAGTATTGCTCATCAGTGTGGCATCCGTACCAGGTCGGATTGACGGAGGAGGTAGAGAAAGTCCAAAAAAGAGCGGCGCGTTTCGTCACAGGGTTATTTGGTAACCGTGATAGCGATACGGAGATGTTTAGCAAACTCAAGTGGCAGACTCTGCAGGAGACGCGCTCTGCATCGCGATGTAGCTTGCTGGCCAGGTTTCGAGAGAGTGCGTTTCTGGATGAGGTATCGAATATATTGCTTCCCCCTACTTATACCTCCCGAGGAGATCACGAATGTAAAATTAGAGAGATTCGAGCGCGCACGGAGGCTTTCCGGCAGTCGTTCTTCCCGCGAACCATACGCGACTGGAACAGGAAAGGGAGGTAATGACAGTGGCACGTAAAGTGCCCTCCGCCACACAGCGTTGGGTGGCTTGCGGAGTGTAAATGTAGATGTAGGTTGTCTGTCTGTCTGCCTGCCCGACGGTGAAAACGTTTTCTCAGAAACTGATGGACGTATCACTTTGAAATTTGTGTCACGTACAGAGGTCAACGGTCCCTTGGTGACGTAACACACTGAAGCTTCCAAGTCAATGCAGTCGGAAGATACAGGCATTTATGTCATATATTTTGACACTCGCAAATTCTCTCATCAAAATCTATAGGGTACTTTCCGTTGGACTAGAATCGTGCGATTTGGCAAAAAGTAAGGTTTCACAGTACAAGTAAAGGAAAAAAAATCCTAAGACTGTTAATCTGAAATTATATCATATGAAAAAAAGTTCTTTTGTCATTTCTAGTCCGACGTCTAATTTAAAATTAAAACAGTCAGTAGTTCTGCATTCAGGCTGACTAGATCGCGAGAGTAAAAGTCAAACACCAGGCGAGGAAAGAGTTTATTGCTCATATGACGCATTTCGGAATTTAGCCATCATCAGATATCCAGGAGCGATTAGCAGGTACATATAGCGTTTTAAGTTGTATATGAAACAAGCATTCGCAGGCTAGTCGGCAGTCCTGGACTGTTTACTATTATCGCCAGATGATAGTCTTAATTGTGCTGTGACTTTCTTAGGGTGAACAACAATACAAGGAACTCTTCAGCCGTTGCTCAGCATCAGTCTGAAACGAGGCGATTGACGAGAAACATTAATGTATCCGTCTGCAAAATCTTGGGTAAACCGCGAAATGTAGTAAGAATTCGGAGCAGTGATAATAGTCTGAAGGTACGCTATCGGCAAACCGTCAAATCCAGAACACAGGCGTCAAATCGACTGCATAAAATCACACAGGTATGTATTTGTAGTGTGTACGGAGATATTCAACACAGCAGCTATGTTCAGAGTGATTTGATTTTCCACATCAGTTATCCGGATAGTTCGGCAGTGTCCTGAGGAAGGTTTTGCTGGAGGAGTGTGAATTTTTATGAACCCTGTAATCACAGGAAATAGGAATACTGCAAATTATACATCGGTTATGAATTTTCCGTGTCAAGTGATCTCTGTATTCCCGTGTATAGACATTATTCGAGAAGTCGAGTGTATCACCATGGTGTCTGACTCACGCATTTCCCAAACACATATGGCAAGAAATAATACCACTAAAAATTTCTTACCATCATAGATGTATTTCAAACATTAAGTTGTAGCTTTGTCAGAAATTTAAATTTTATCCACGGAATGAAATGCGATTTGAAATTGCTGATTCTGCTTATGTATAATTAAATAAGGTATTTCACCTTTTATCTTCGTGCCTCTGCAGTTTGTTTCCCCAGTCGCAGCGGAACACCACAGCCCATAGTTACCTGGCTTCTCATCTATCCAGAACTGATTATTATTATTATTATTATTATAATTTAGAGTGGGTCGCTGACTTGGTGCAAGTCTTTCTATTGGACACCACTTCAGCGACTTGCGTTTTTATTACCTACCTGTTATCCATCCGGGTAAAGGGAAACGGTAGTTTAAAGTGGAATCCGAACCACGTGTCGTTTCTGGCAACTGCTAACATCGTAGAGAGATGAAGGCTAAGTTAAAACTCAAACTGAAAAATCCAAGGTCCCACCGGGATTCGATTCCGTGATTTCTTGCTTAGCAGTCAAACACCAAATACTTTACCGCTTTATTTCACCTCAGTCTGCTCGTCTTTGTTTTACGCATTTGGTCTCGACAGACGTGAACTGACACTTCTTTTTTTTTTTTTTTTTTTTTTTTTTTCACACACAGAGGGCAACCAGCCAGCCATCTAACCGACACGCTGAGCTACCGTACCACCTAAAAGTAACATGACGAGAATTCGAACTACAGCTCCATGGTGAATGCGATTGTGCTGTCCAAGCGGTACTCAGTGAGCTACGATAGCTGGTGTTGCAGACCATCAGGCTCGACTCCCTAGCACTGAATCGGTAGGTCGCTAGAATTCGACCTGTTAATGTGTCTGTTTATCTCGTTGTCGACTTTCGCGATTAAATGGTACTGACACTTACAGTAGGCATTGTTTAATGTTATGTTTCATTTTGGTGGTAAGTAATTTGCAGACATAACATTTGTAGATGAACTTTTATGGCATTGGACACCCACTGATACAACATAAGAAGTTTTAAACGTTCGCCCTGAGGAGATTTTTGGGGCGTTGGCTGACGAGAGTAGCTGTTTCGATAGAAAAAAATCGAAAATATATATATGAATTGGAATTGATATTCGGTTAGTTTTCAATATTGTGTGCAGACCGCATTTTCAGTGAACGTGTCAATAAATTTAAGTCATTTTAAATTCAATAACATATAACTTTTCTGTGATCTTTAATTCCGATTGTTGCCTCTATTTCCGTTATGAGTACGCAGGCGCACTGAACATAGCATGGCCTGATAAAGTTGGTAAATGATTCGCATATCTTTTCGTGAAAGTGACACTGAAAGCCAACTTTGATTGTTTTAATATAAGGAGAGGTTGCAACAGATGATCCATTTTACCAAAGTTTCCATGCTTTTTGTCGGTTCGTTCTTCGACATCCAGCGGATCCTCCTGCTGGGAGTCCCATGAGCATGCTGGAGTTGCCCGATTGAAGTTATGCTTCTGCTACTTTCTCTAAAGTAGCGAATACAAAATTATTTATTTAGATCAAATTCGCAGAATATTTGATTCATTTATTGGACTGCATTATGGATTTCACAAAACGTTTACAGTGTGTTATTCATATAGAGTGCTCTGGTGTGGAAAGATGTGTGTATGTGTTAGTATTATATGTACGTTGCGGAAGGTAAGTAGTGCGTGACAGAAGTTCGTTTTTGTACCTTAAATATTTGTGAGAGAAACATCTACAAACTCTTCGCTGCTCCCCTCCATCGAGCACCGGTAGCGGAAGGTGGCATGAGTCCTATAACTTGGGTTGTGACCTAAATACTAACGTTATTTGGATTGTTTCCACTTTATTTGGCTACCACAGTATGAAAACATGTATTCCCACACTAAAGAAGTTTATTTTGTTTAATTCTTGTCCTGCAAATTGGTTGGAAGTAGTTAGTTTGGTGATGCAGTGATCGTAGGCGTTCAGTATTCGTAAGTCGAACCTGCACTCGATGTCTTTAACAAATCGCAAGAGTGATTATTATTATTATTATTATGTGAACTATTTCTTACTATTAAGAATTAACAATAACACAGTTCTGAGTCACCAAGATCGCTGCGTTCCACCAACGACATATTGGCCTGCAGTGAACTATTCTATGAAAATGAAATCAGCCTCTGTCTTACAGAAATACTTTATGCCGCAGGGAAACCTTCTTTCAAATTTTGTAACTACATTTTATCTTTTCTTGCTGGTAGCAACGGTTTACTCTCGAACATAAATTTAAAATAACTGAAGTCCGCACTGTAGGGAAAGGATACATCACATAAGGAAATAAAGTAAAAGCAGCACTTACAGAGGCCGGCCGGAGTGGCCGTGCGGTTCTAGGCGCTACAGTCTGGAGCCGAGCGACCACTACGGTCGCAGGTTCGAATCCAGCCTCGGGCATGGATGTGTGTGTTGTCCTTAGGTTAGTTAGGTTTAATTAGTTCTAAGTTCTAGGCGGGTGATGACCTCAGAAGTTAAGTCGCATAGTGCTCAGAGCCATTTGAACCAAGCACTTATAGAGTTACAGCTTTTACAGATTCCTAACAACTTAATGCGCTCATCTGCTGGCAGCAAAAGCTGTTTGATTCAAATAACTCTTGTGGTGAGTCACCAGTAGTGGCCACTGGTGTGTAACAACAAGATGCAATGAGGACTGTTACCCATGAGGCGCAGTTCTTAACAGGCCCAGTTGAGGTCACAGTGTCGCTGAATTCGTTGATTCCCGCCTTGGACTCAGCTTTAAACCAGAGGTATGTTGCATTGTTTACTTTTCAAAAAACGTTCAGAAAATTGATTGATCCATCCAGTCTGTTATCTGCAGGAAAGAACCGCGTACATCCTCGTAGCCCAGGAGGCAGTCACTATTTATTACGATGTGAGCCACACTCATCAACGAGTAGGAACGTCATTTGCTGCTGGGACGGTCTTTTCGAGATTTATTGACTCTGCCTATCATGCAACACTGAAACAAAACTTGGGACTTTCAGTCCTATTACTTTAAACAGTGATAATTTCGTCACTCCGTCGCACGGCAGCCATAACACACTCAGCCCCACGTTTTAACCTTTCCAACGACAGAAGTCCATACAACCTGCTAATAATGGGGTTTCGTACATCATCTGTGCTTCTCTCTGACAATTCTTCAACCGGCACTGCGTACCTTGATTTGCCACTGACTCAACGCTTCAAGTCATGTGGAGAGATAGCTTTAAATCCAGTCGTTCCTCAACACTAAGCGTTATCAGTGGCGGATTAGAATACCTGTATTACTTAGGCTATTTCACGTGCATTATTCGGAGAAGTAATCCGATAGACAGAATTCAAGTGTGCACGAATAGTAACCAATAGGATCCACATTCAAAGCGCCATTTTATCCTAATTAATATCGCAGATTTAATACTTCGAAGTTATAAAAAGTAAACGAGGTTGTACAGAAACAAGAACAGATGAATAAACGAAAGTCAACAAGAACAGCGGATAAAAATTCGAATGTGAACGCTGAACCTTATTACATGTTGTCTATAATAAATATGTCTGACACATGCACTTCTTTGGCCCCTTTCAAAAATCGAAATTACTTTAGCTGTTCTCCAATCATTATGGAATTTTATAACTTCCCTAGCATTTATTAAGTAAATGTAACATTACTGGTTTGCAAGCGTAGCTCTGCAATTAAAAAAGTTGAGCAATTATTTCACGTAGGCTACAACTCTTGCTATTTTTCAAACTTTTTAGAATCTGTTGAACCTCATCTAATATTACTGAATACACTGTCTTGTATTATGTGTTCTGTATTTATTGCAGCAGATTCGCAATACCATAGCGTCTTATAATGCCGTATACACTGCTCGCCATTAATTACATTAATTCTAGCATTATCTCTTTCTGAATGATTTATGTTCTTTAACCTTTTATACAGGGTAGTTTGTTTTCCATGCAAATCTTCTTTTTTTATTTTTAGAGTCATCAGTCGTGTGACTGATCTGACGGTGACCGCCACGAATTTCTCAACTGTGCCAACCTTCTCACCTCAGAGTAGCACCTGCAACCTACGTCTTCAATTATTTGCTGGATGTATTCCAATCTATGTCTTCTTCTACAGCCTCTACCCTCTACAGCTCCCTCTAGTACCATGAAAGTTATTCAATGATGCCTTAACAAATGTTCTATCAGCCTCTTCCTTCTTCTTGTCAGTGTTATATTCCTTTCCTCGCCGATTCTGCGGAGAACTTCCTCATTTCTTACCTTATCGGACCACCTAATTTTCAACGTTATTTTGTAGTACCACATCTCAAATGCTTCGAGTGTGATGTAACAAAATAAAAGTGATGTTGCTATTCCATGGAAAAGTTGGAATTTGAGATTTCGCTTACTGTTTTATCAATCACAATTGGCGTAAGAATCATGGATCGACCATTGTCATAAAATATTACATTATGAGATGTGAATAGTTTTTACTTGCAGTTTCGCGTGGCTTGAAGCAGTCACAGCTAGCGTGCTATTGATTAAGAAATTGCATTATCGTCTTTCTAATTACTTCATGATCGTAGGTACGATCATACCCGGTTGTGAAGTTATTGTTATGACAAAACAATTTCCTAAGGGACCAGAAAGTTCTTAAGGGCGCAAAAACAACTGTAACATCACACAAAAGGGAAATTCAATATTAAAGCTGAAGCAAGAAGACGATAAAACAGTTTTCTTTTTATCAATGTAACACGCACATTGGACTGCTGATCTTAGTGTCTGTAATCTTAGCAAAATGCATCATTAAAATGAAAATAATACTGAGGAGATGATAGGAATGAGCACTGCTAAATGATTCAGTATTCCCACAACAAATATTTATTATAACTAAAACATATATCGTACCTTAAGCTTAGTACTGCATTGAAGGTAGATTTTTATGTCCGTTTCATGTCCATTGAGCGCTCTTTTATATAGATAGCCATTGTCCTCATGAGTCGCTCGTGCGTCGTCACGATAAGTTATAACAGTTCTTCTAACACTTCACTCAAACTTAGACGGAACACGGTTTTATTTATTTAGTAAAAAAAATTAGATCAGACCGCCACAAATCTGCGTCCGTCTTACTTAAGAAAAACAGTACAAGTGTTTTTTAATGCTCAAGGCTTCATTTGTTCTCCAGTGAACAAAATAGTGAAGGATCGCATATCTATCCGTATTTTTCTGTTTATATTGCCGCCCAAAGATGACGAATTACATTATTTAGGAAATTAAACCGTCACTATGCGACACCTTATTATACATTAATCATTCTTTACAAACAAGTATTTGCCTTCTGGCTGAAAGTATTAACTATTCGCTACGGTCGCAGGTTCGACTCCTGCCTCGGGCATGGATGTGTGTGATGTCTTTAGGTTAGTTAGGTTTAAGTAATTCTGAGTTCTAGGGGACTGATGACCACAGCAGTTGAGTCCCATAGTGCTCAGAGCCATTTATTAACTATTTGCTGTTTTAATGAAGCCAAAAATATCGAATATCACAGACACTCTTCTGTTCTGATTCTAGACAGTTCGTGTTTCACTACCATACAACGTTGTGCTTCAAACGTACATTCTCAGAAATTTCTTTCTCGAATTAAGGGCTGCATTTGATACTTGCAGATTTCTCTTGGTCAAAACGTCCTTTTTTACGGTGATAGTGTGATGTTTACGTCCACATTGACCTGTCCGTCAAGGGTTATTTTGCTGCCTAGGTAGCAGAATTCCTTAACTTTATGTACTTCGTGATCACTAATTGTGATGTTAAACATCACTGTGATGTTAAACATCACTGTGATGTTAAACATCACTGTTTCTCACTGTTCTCTTTTCTGTTCTCTCTTTACGTTCGTCTTTGTTCGATTTACTTTCAATCAGTACTGTGCTTATTAGACTGTCCATTCCATTCAACATATTCTGTAAATCTTCTTCACTTCCAGTGGGAGTAGTAAGGTCATCAGTAAATCTTATCTTTGTTATCCTTTCACCTTGAATTTTAATCCCATTCTTGAACCTTTCTTTTATTTCTGCCACAGCTTCTTCGATGTACAGATTAAACAGCAGAAGCGAAAGACTATATCAATGTCTTACATCTTTTTAATGCGAGCACTTTGTTCTTCGTCTTCCATTCTTCTTGTTTCCTATTGGTTCTTGTACATGTTATATATCACCCGTCTCTCCGTATAGCTAACCCCTATTTTTCTGAGAATTTCGAACATCTTCCACCATTTTACGTTGTCGAAAGCTTTTTCTATGTCGACAAATCTTATGAATGTGTCTTGACCGTTCTTAAGTCTTGCTTCCAATATCAGCCTAAACGCCATAACTGACTCTCTGGTGCCTTTGCTTACGAATGCCGACAGATTTCATGGGACGTATTAGCTAATTGCGTTATTCGCGGTTTCATGCTTTGTCCACACCATGTATGTACTAAAGGTTCATAATCAGGTGTCAATCCATTTCTCGAGCTTTAGCTTGTCCTGCGATCTAGCGACGTCTGTGGGTGTTATCACGACAACAGGTCTCACGATATTTATGCGCAGTTACACTTGAACGGTAACCCGGTAAGGGCTATATAAAATGATTGATTGCGTCGGGATAATATTAGTGTTTTAACAACATTTATTTTTCAAAAGAAAGACATAAATTATGCCAAACAAGTTACTGATTGAATACCATAAGCAAGTAACAGGTGGTTTAAGACTACAATGGACAAGGATCATGGGAGCAGAAGTGAATCAAGTACTCTGGCCCTAAAAATGTGGAAAACTCAATCTGAATTGATCTGACGCAGAGCAGACTTTCATTGATCAAATCTACAGAAGTTTCTCTGCATAGGTGCAGCTGAGAGCAAGTTGCAATTGAGATCTGTACGCCCTGACAATGCTGGAGCGGCAGTGCGTTACCCTGTTTGCTTCGTGTGGCGATGTAAATTTCAGCTGGCGAAATGTGTACGGCGGAGGCGAGATGTGGAGGCAGCACCTGTAAAACGATCGCGGCCACGAAAGAAACGCAAGAATCTCACAGTCTAGCGATCAGGCAGACGGATCGCAATTTACTCTCTATCAGAGCCCTGAAATCACGGTAGATTTCAGTGTGTGACACACCCGTTCACTGGTCGTACTAAGCACCAATTTGGCTCACTTATGTGACAGAGCACACAAGAATACCAAACTTCAAGACTGGTAAACCAAAAACGAATAAGTTTGCTGTGGGCAAAAGAGTAATCCGAGACGTTTGAAGTCACACTGCCGGTACAGTAAGAACTTCACCACAGCTCCCCAGTCTAAACTACTCGCAAGGGAAATCAGTCTCAGGACAGGTCCCAAGTACCAACCACACATGCCAGAGCTTCGACCAGAAGTGCCTCGAGACCAAAGTCCCGCACCCGAGTCTTTCACACCATTCCAGAATAAAATCCGTTTTCCCGCAAAGTGCACGAACGACACTGCTTTCGCCCAGTCTCGAGCCAATCACATAGCTCTAGAGGCGCTAAATCACGACAGCACAAACTCATGTCGAACCACGGGAAGAGTTAAGAAACCTGTCTCTCTGAAAAAAAAATGAAACCGCCAGTTACTGACTTTTTTAAGTTTTTGCAGAAGGGGAAGGTGATTTTCTACAAAGTCGTGTAGCTTCCCAACGGCAACAAGCGAACAGATACAATCTTAAAGATCTTTGTCTAAATCTCTTGTGCCTTGGAGCTTGTTAGTCCTAGCTATGAGGTGTAATAAAGATTCTGTCTCTAAACGTTTCTCAGACGCCGGATTTTCTTATACAACCGAGGTGGCCAGGCTATGTGGTTTACTGCCCAATTTGCACTTTCAACGAACGCGAAAACTTGTGAATTTTTAGTATGCATGGCTCTGCACACAATGCCCCGTTTACGGCTCCACTGTGTAGACGTGTTTTTAGTCTGTCGCCCCCAGCCCAGGCTTCTGCTAGCACTGCGGCACTAGCTCGGAATTGTTCTGCTGGAAGCCTGTCTCAGCGATGGGCTGCCCTGTCTGCCCTGTACGGCTGTGGGCCTGTCCGGCAAGATTTACTAAGGGATGGGCTCGCTGCCAATTGCTTTCAACTCCCAACATGCCGTTTCTACGAACCATAAAGATACCTCATGCTTTTAGTGCCCTACCAGGCTCCATCAACGTCTGCTCAGGCCGTTAACTTTCTAGAGTCTCGCTCAAGGTGCTTCAGGTTGTAATAAAATATTTAATAATTTTCCGTATGCGGAGAATAGGTGAGAGAATAACTTGTCCTTTCTCACACTGAGTACCATACGATTTATTTTGTTCGTTAGACGTTCAATTCCAAATTAATTTTTTGCTTGTTTGACCTGAATGTTACGATCTGGTTTTAAAGCTAATTGAAAACTGCTAACTTTTAGATGCTGTTTTAACATGTGAACAGATATATAAACACTCATTTGCAACTCTTTTGGTAACTTATTACGATTTCCAATAACCGAAAAAAATATAATACTGGGTTCAGAGTCGAGTAATATTTTTGATGGGCAATACTTTCGTCTTTGACCGTTAGCTTTACATAAAAAATCGCCATACATGTTTATATGCGATATCCATAAATACTGTACAAAAACACGTATTATCAATTAGTACAAATACATCTGGAGTTTGTACGGTGGTAGGATTTTCTAACATTTCCATATGTGTTTGACACAACTGTCATATTCAAGCAGAGCTATAGCTCCTTCTGGCACTTTTTTGGTTTCTTGCGATCGTTTGTTCTCACGTGAGTGAGATGTCACTTGATTGTTCGAATGGCTCTCGACACTGCATCAGACTCAGCTGCGTACCGGAAGATCTCAGACTCGTTCAAACGCGAGTATCGTTTGCCCAGCGCTAATTAGCAGGAGTAAGATGTGTATTCTAGGGCCCAAGTCATGATTCGTATGCTGGTAAATTAATATTTCTGAGTTTAGAGTTTCTTAAATTAATTTGTGACTTAAAAATGTCATTTGCTGCTCTGTTAGTTTCCTAAACTTTTTATTTATGACGCAGAGATTTTGATAGTCTGCATAGTTAACGCTAGTTTTTTAAAGCACCAACTTAGGTGTTATAACTCGAACGTTATATGTCCTGCGGCTCTGATAGTAGATTAATCTTCTTTTTTTTCTTTTTTTTGTTTTGAAAACCGTTACATAAACCAGAGCAACGATTCTGATACAAAGAATATATTAATACTTTATTGAATATCATTTTTCTTCGCCAGTACCCATATAAATTTCTGCAATACAGCAGGAATCGTCTGAATCTAAATACAAGTGCATAGGGCCGCGCGCGGTAGCTGCGCGGTTAGGTTATGTTAGATTAAGTAGTGTGTAAGCTTAAGGACCGATGACCTGTGTGCAAGTGCGTGTGTTTCCTTTCATCACCGTGTTGTAGATTTAGTTAATGAGTTGATTTTTCTCAGAATGGATTCTTCACTCTGTGACAGGTGCGCGCTGTTATGAAACTGCACTTCTCTAGTGTAGGTAGATTTTAAGATCGTATGGAAAAAATTAGTCGAGGAAGTGTAGGAGTAGGCCTGATAATCGTTTCTAATAATAATAATAAAAATAATAGTGATAATAAATAGCGTATAATAAACACACCGAAAAGCAATTTCTACAAATTAAAAACAACGGATGGGTTTTTAAAATTTTGGTCAGTCGAAGAAAATGGGCAGAGGAAAGAATCAACAGAAGTGTTCTCGTATTATGACGTTCTTAGATAATACAAATCTCCTTCATCATAACCAACATGGATTCCGCAAACAGAGATCATGTGAAACTCAGCTCGCCCTATTTGCCCAAGAAATTCACAGTGCCGTAGACACTGGCGAGCAGATTGATGCCGTATTCCTGGACTTCAGGAAGGCATTTGATACGGTTCCGCACTTACGTTTAGTGAAAAAAATACGAGCTTACGGAATATCGGACCAGGTTTGTGATTGGATTCAGGATTTCCTAGAAGAAAGAACACAACATGTCATTCTTAACGGTTCAAAATCTGCAGATGTAGAGGTAATTTCGGGAGTACCGCAGGGAAGCGTGATAGGACCTTTATTGTTTACAATATACGTAAATGACTTAGTTGACAACATCGGTAGCTCCGTGAGGCTATTTGCAGATGACACGGTTGTCTACAAGAAAGTAGCAACATCAGAAGACTCGTACGTACTCCAGGAGGACCTGCAGAGGATTAATGCATGGTGCGACAGCTGGCAGCTTTCCCTAAACGTAGATAAATGTAATATAATGCGCATACATAGGGGCAGAAATCCTTTCCAGCACGATTATGCCATAGGTGGTAAATCATTGGAAGCGGTAACGACCGTAAAATACTTAGGAGTTACTATCCGGAGCGATCTGAAGTGGAATGATCACA
Organism: Schistocerca serialis cubense; assembly: GCF_023864345.2. Taxonomy (NCBI): domain Eukaryota; kingdom Metazoa; phylum Arthropoda; class Insecta; order Orthoptera; family Acrididae; genus Schistocerca; species Schistocerca serialis. The sequence continues at coordinate 214,520,071 of NC_064639.1, read as the reverse complement.
TAAAACAAATAGTGGGAAAAGCAGGCGCCAGGTTGAGATTCATAGGAAGAATTCTAAGAAAATGTGACTCATCGACGAAAGAAGTAGCTTACAAAACGCTTGTTCGTCCGATTCTTGAGTATTGCTCATCAGTATGGGACCCTTACCAGGTTGGATTAATAGAAGAGATAGACATGATCCAGCGAAAAGCAGCGCGATTCGTCATGGGGACATTTAGTCAGCGCGAGAGCGTTACGGAGATGCTGAACAAGCTCCAGTGGCGGACACTTCAAGAAAGGCGTTACGCAATACGGAGAGGTTTATTATCGAAATTACGAGAGAGCACATTCCGGGAAGAGATGGGCAACATATTACTACCGCCCACATATATCTCGCGTAATGATCACAACGAAAAGATCCGAGAAATTAGAGCAAATACGGAGACTTACAAGCAGTCGTTCTTCCCACGCACAATTCGTGAATGGAACAGGGAAGGGGGGATCAGATAGTGGTACAATAAGTACCCTCCGCCACACACCGTAAGGTGGCTCGCGGAGTATAGATGAAGATGTAGATAGATGTAGAAGTATACGAACTGCCCGGAATAGTTTTGCTAAAAGTATTTAGAATGTTCTGTTCCAAAAAACCGCGAATATGTTCGCAGAATCGTTTCTAATAATAATAATAAAAATAATAGTGATAATAAATAGCGTATAATAAACACACCGAAATGCAATTTCTACAAATTAAAAACAACGGATGGGTTTTTAAAATTTTGGTCAGTCGAAGAAAATGGGCAGAGGAAAGAATCAACAGAAGTATACGAACTGCCCGGAATAGTTTTGCTAAAAGTATTTAGAATGTTCTGTTCCAAAAAACCGCGAATATGTTCGCAGAATCGTTTCTAATAATAATAATAAAAATAATAGTGATAATAAATAGCGTATAATAAACACACCGAAAAGCAATTTCTACAAATTAAAAACAACGGATGGGTTTTTAAAATTTTGGTCAGTCGAAGAAAATGGGCAGAGGAAAGAATCAACAGAAGTATACGAACTGCCCGGAATAGTTTTGCTAAAAGTATTTAGAATGTTCTGTTCTAAAAAACCGCGAATATGTTCGCATGTCAGCATCTTATAGGCGTAGGCCAGAATATTCAGATAATGTATCCTGAAATGCTAATACTGTGTGTTCCATATTCCCATATAAATACTACTTTCCAAATATGGGTACTTCCATCATTTGTGCATGACAGGATTTGCGTATGCGTATACTGCTTTATGTACAGTCATTTTTGATAACGATGTTGAAGCGTACCTTCTCTTCTATATTTTATATTGATCTGAAAATTGATTTATGATTTTTCGACTGTTAAGAACGAAAATATTTTGCGTGAAATTTTTGTATTCACAAGTAGTCACACAAAAAAGTTACACTTCAAAAGCGATGGAACTGAGAATCAAAGAAAAGGAAACTGCGAATAAAAGTTACTTCAAAAAGATTTTAAAGAATAAATATTGCATCGCGAACTGTTATTTGAATCAGGCCGATGTTCAGTGTTGGCTCCCGTCGTTGTCTTGTGCATCTGACCGCGTAAGCTATTGAAATACTCATGTAATGAAATAATAATTAAAACACAATCGTATTTCGTTTCGTAAGAAAGCAAGTTCTTTGTGATGAATAAGAAAATGTATAACGACAGTGCACGACTGGTGCACGACCGTTTTAGCCGCTAAATAGCCCGATTCAAACTTTTAAAGAGGCTGATAATTTTTTAAATTGGTGGAAAAGAAATCTTCACTCTGCTAAAGGACATGAGTTTCTTGAATAAATATTTTCAAACACATTTAGGTACAAATGTCGTTATTATTAAAGTAATTTTGTACACGACTTACACTTGAACAGTCGGGGCGCCAAGCGAAAGAATAATTTTAAAAAATTGACACTCAGAAAAATGGAATTACTTAAATATGATGACATACTAGAGTAAATTCCTTGACTGTGGGTAAATAACACCAAGTCTTTGGCACACAGTATCTTATTGATACTGAATTCTCTGTTTACATACAGTTTTATTCGTATCATTTCTGTTGCATGAACTCAATTAAAAATTTGAGTCACTGTAGTCTGCCACTGCTCTGACAATAGATTTGAAATACAAAGTAATATCAGAAGCTGTAGGATCTTTCGATAGTATTCTGTGATCCATAAATCGGTGAAAAAATATAGAAAGGCCTGACCACAGCCACTCTGCAGAGCGGTTAACGGTTAAGCATGGGCGAGGTCCGCAAATGCCAAGGTCATGCTAAACGTCCGTAAGCGCTGAGTCAATGTAACGACGATTTCACAAACGTTATTGAAGGGAGATCGTTCATATTGTGATCGAACAGCTGTTTTCATATGTTCGGTGCATTGTCGACTTGTGCTCACCATTCAAGTAAATATGTGGGCCATATTTCAAATACACTACTAGCCATTAAAATTGCTACCCCACGTAGATGACGTGCTACAGACTCGAAATTTAACCGACAGGAAGAAGATGCTGTGATATACATTCCTGCTCGCGTTGATCGAGTTCCAATGACTGTTAGCAGAATACGGAATCGGTGGGTTCAGGAGGGTAATACGGAACGCCGTGCTGGATCCCAACGGTCTCGTGTCACTAGCAGTCGAGATGACAGGCATCTTATCCGCATGGCTGTAACAGATCGTGCAGCCACGTCTCGATCCCTGAGTCAACAGATGGGGACGTTTGCAAGACAACAAACATCTGCACCAACAGTTCGACGACGTTTGCAGCAGCATGGACTATCAGCTCGGAAACCATGGCTGCGGTTACGCTTGACTGTGCATCACAGACAGGAGCGCCTGCGATGGTGTACTCAACGACGAACCTGGGTGCACGAATGGTAAAACGTCTTTTTTTTCGGATGAATGCAGGTTCTGTTTACGGCATCATGATCGTCGCATCAGTGTTTGGAGACATCGCGGTGAACGCACATTGGAAGCGTGTATTCATCATCACCATACTGGCGTATCACCCGGCGTGATGGTATGGGTGCCATTGGTTACACGCCTCGGTCACCTCTTATTCGCATTGACGGCACTTTGAACAGTGGACGTTACATTTCAGACGTGTTACAACCCGTGGCTCTACCCTTCATTCGATCCCTGCGAAAACCTACATTTCAGCAGGATAATGCACGACCGCATGTTGCAGGTCCTGTACGGGCCTTTCTGGATGCAGAAAATGTTCGACTGCTGCCCTGGCCAGCACATTCTCCAGATATTTCACCAATTGAAAATGTCTGGTCAATGGTGGCCGAGCAGCTGGCTCGTCACAATACGCCAGTCACTACTCTTGATGAACTGTGGTATCGTGTTGAAGCTGCATGGGCAAATGTACATGTACGCGCCATCCAAGCTCTGTTTGACTCAATGCCCAGGCGTATCAAAGCCGTTATTACGGCCAGAGGTGGTTGTTCTGGGTACTGATTTCTCACGTTCTACGCACCCAAATTCCGTGAAAATGTGATCAGATGTCAGTTCTATTACAATATATTTGTCCAATGAATACCCGTTTATCATCTGCATTTCTTTTTGGTGTAGCAATTTCAATGGACAGTAGTGTGTTACCTTGAAACTGGCTGGAAGATTATCTCCAAATGGGGCTCGAACTCAAAATATTTAGTTTTTCAAGCAATGATCCCACATACTCGGATTCCTCCTTCCTGTTAACCACTTGAAATTTGTAAATTTTTTATAGGCACTCATACACACACACGCACACACACATACATAATGGGATTACTGAATGATAACACCAAGTCAATCAAATCTCGTTTCTTCTTCATTCCACAACCACTCATAAAATTTATTATGGTTTGAGTTCTTTGCATGCATACTGGCTGCAGCCAGTAAGACAAGTCAATGTTGGTGAGTACTTTGAGACTCTATGCTAATCCTGAAGATGTTCAACGTGACTGCTGTATTTGATGTTCTTTAGTGAATAGGAGTTACTCTTACAAAATGAGGTCTTACTTCATCACTGCACGTAATTTTCATACGTGACAGGTCATAATTACACTTACACATTCGCTGGGATATTAAGAATGATTATGAAGTTGCATTCGTTGAAAAAAGGTGTTTCAAGCCCTGCTTATATTCTTCTGATTACATGATTACATCAATCGAATCGATGTCAGAGCGATATATTTATATATATATATATATATATATATATATATATATATATATATATATATATATATATATATAGAGAGAGAGAGAGAGAGAGAGAGAGAGAGAGAGAGAGAGAGTATAATTCAACGGACCACTTGGAGTATAATTCCCACAGAGCATGAAAATCAGCACGTAAGGGAACCCCACACAACTCTCGTAATAATATTAAATTTACTAGCTCTGACATTGTTTTGATTGTTGTATTCAGAAGTAGGGAGATCTTCCATGGCTCAACGAAGAATGTAAGCGGGGCCTGAAACTTTTTTTTTAAATGAATGCAAGTTAATAATCACTCCTAATATCTCAGGGAAATCTTTAATTGCAGTTGTGACCTGTCATGTACGGAGATCACGTACAATGATGATGTAAGGCCCCATTATGTAAGCGTAACGCCTTTTCATAACTGAACATGAAACGAAGTAGTCACGCTGAAAATATTCAGGGTCCGAATAGAGTGTCAAAGTACTCGCCAACACTGACTTGCCTTACTGCCTGCAGTATGCATGTAAAACATTCAAAGCATTGTACATTTGTGTAGAGCCGTAGAATGAAGATCAAACGAGAGAGCTTTTCATTGACTTTGTGTTATCCTTCAGTAATCCCACAAGAATGTGCAATATCGAGATTACAGTCGTCCTTCAACGGAACACTTGGAGTATTATTCCACAGAGCATGAAAATCAGTACGTAAGGTAACCCCACGCAATTCCCGTAATAATAATGTTACCGGCCGCGGTGGCCGAGCGGTTCTAGGCACTTCAGTGTGGAACCTCCGCGACTGCTAAGGTCGCAGGTTCGAATCCTGCCTCGGACATAGATGTGTGTGATGTCCGTAGGTTAGTTAGGTTTAAGTAGTTCTAAGTTCTAGGGGACTGATGACCTCAGACGTTAAGTCTCATAGAGCTCAGAGCCATTTGAACCAATAATAATGTTAAGCAAGTGGGAATTAACGTCCGCCATAGCCTACACTCACGGATGAATAAAAAATGAAGCACCAATATTAATCCCTGAACACGATCACTTACTTTATTATTGTCTTATTTTTCCCTATGTAAGTGGGAATAATAACATATTTTCACATTTGGAAATATGTGGTAAGGTCTTATGGAACCAAACTACTTAGGTCATCGGTCCCTAAGCCTACGCACTACTTAATCTAACTTAAACTAACTTATACTATGGACAACACACTCACCCACGCCCGAGGGAGGACTCGAACCTCCGACGAGGAAGCCGCACGGACCGTGACAAGGCGCCTGTGACCGAGCGGCTACCCCGCGCTGCTTTTCACGTTTTTAGGAGAAAGATGATTGAGCTTCTGTGAAAGGATTTCACTACAACAACAATACCTTTGTTTTAATGATTGCCACCGCACTCACAGCTCATATCCATGGTACTGTCTCTCCTGTTTCACGATAATACTAAACGAGTTGACCTTCTTTGAACTTGTTCGACGTCCTTCGTCAATCCTATCTCGTAAGGAACACATACCGCGATTATGAAAAGCATAAGGATTCTTCTGTTTATCCAGTGTTTTCGTCTCAATATTTAATTACTTTCCGTGCGTGTTATAGTAAAACATTTTACCTGAGATTATCGGACAACAAACAATTACCCGTAGAGAAATCATTATAAGTATCATTTAATACTTTGTAATTGCGCACTTGAAATTGATGTCAGGATTCAGTTAGGAAGTGAGTCCACAGGGCTCTGCAGGTACGTCCACTCGTTGAGGATCTGCTCGCACAGTTACACCAATTTGCGAGGATACTGATGTCGACGTTTTAACCACTGTTCCAGCATGTTCCACAGATTTCCTATGGAGTTCAAGTCAGGTGACTTAGCAGACCAATCGAGATGTAATAGAGTGGGGGAGTATTCAGAAAACCGGTCACATATTCTTCCAGACCGAAGAGCTTTGCTGCTGCCGTCTTTATGTGCCAGTTTGAACAATCGCCTCTTGGAAGTTCACTGACTTGTTCATTGCATACAGTTCACGTCGGAGCGTTGTCTCACTAACAGGTGGGTATGGACCTTCATGCACTATCTACAACAACTCATATCGGATCTGGACATTATTTTATTCAGACACCACGTGCAAACGCGTCTCCAGACCCTCCCACTCAGGATCTTTTTCCGACCACAATTTCGACGTCATGTTTCGTGGCCACTTGTTTTACACCACTGCTAGTAAACACGTTCAACAGTCCGCGGCGATCAAACACCGACAAATCCAGCAACTTCTCACACCGTATGGCCATAGGCACGGCCAAACACAACTACCCTTTTTTGCCACTCTCTCATGTCCTTACATTTACCCATGTTTCCATACAATGTCCGCTTGAGACGTAAATGTCTCCCTGATTGTTAATGACGTAGAGACAGTGCGCGCCCGGTTAAGCATGTGACTCGATCGCAATGCCATCTGTAAAGGGCTAACGATTTTTTCGTGCGTGCGTTGAGCTTATTAAAACAATCTACTTACACTAAAATCGGAAGCAGATGTCCAACACAAAGTAGGTGAAAAAGATTTATTTTCAGATGGTATTAACGAAACATTTCGCTCTACTGCTTGGCGGCGGTGTAAAATTTCAAGTGGGCCGAATATCGCAACGCCCAAGCTGGTTGTCACTTGATACGTCCGTCCGCAACAGCTGAAAGTAGTACCACGGTCTCACGTGTTCGTAGCATAGAAACAATATACACGACCTTGCAGCGCACGAGGAGAGCCGCGGCACTACGTTGAATCGCCTGTTGCTGGTTTGTAGCGTATTCGAATATGTTACTTTAGGCTACTCTGCTTCCAGATGATACATACCATGAAATCAGTTTGACCGAAATCCTTCAGTTCTGTAATGTTTATTCACTGCTAAGTTTTTTTTCCTGGTTCTCTGAAAAAAATGTTTTGGTGAACAAGACGATTTCATAAATACCAAGGTCACTAGCAAGCGGCAGCAAATGCCACCAGCGAATCAGCTACGTTAGATAGGTTGCAGGAACGCAGGGGCAAAAGAGCAGTCTCCTGGTTCTGACAGACAACTTTCCTTATGAGGAAAACCGGATGGTCTGTGACGCTATCTGGTAACTGCAAGTACCTAACTTCAAGACTACACGTTACACGTGCAACTGAGTCAACGAATATAGCTGACCCGACGTCTTCGAAACGTGTGGGTAGGTGTCTTTCTTCCGGCGAAGCACAATTGTAAGATAAGCATATTCGGCGCACACCTGAGGTAGAATGAGAGTAAATCGAGGGAACACAAGTTAGTGCGATTAGTAATTAACTAAAGATCGAAGATTAGGGACCACGTAGCAGACAAATGGAATCTAAATATACCATGATGGGCGAAGCAAGAAGGTCCTAAAAGAGCAGTCCTCATCGAAACAAAGGGAAATAAAAATAAAAACAATTTTGTGGAAAAGGAAGTGATTGCTGAGTTGAAACGTATAACACCGTTAGAAGAATCTGACAGAGCACTGAAAGCTGAACTCAAGCACGTCGTCTGAAGTAGGTGACCTTCCATCCGAATTATTAAGACTTTTAAAAGAACGTACTATGAATAAACTATGCCACATGGTATGCAAGTAATCCGAGAAAGGAGAAATACCCTCAGACTTAAGGAAGAATGTAATAATTCGAATTCCAATGAAGGCAGTCGCTGGCAGATTTGAACACCATCCAACAACCGATTTAATAAGACATGGTTGCAAAGTACTGTCACGAATTATTTAAAGATGAATGGAAAAACTGTTGCAAGCCGACCTTGGGGAAGATTCCGGAAAAATGTACGAACGGGGGAGAAAATACTGATGCTACGATTTATCTTAGAAAGTAGGTTGACGAAAGACAGGCCAACGATTATATCCTTTGTTGATTTAGTAAAAGCTTTTCACAATGTTGACTAGAAGACATTCTTTCAAATTCTTAAGGCAGCAGGCACAAAAGACAGGAAATACGTATCGTCTACAAGTTGCAAAGAAAGCAGACTGCAATTATAAATCTCGAAGGACGTTAACGGTGTACGGGAGCTGTTCTTCTTTTGGAAATGTCTCTCTGCTTTTTCTTTACTCCCTCACGTCTGCTTCCTTGCCTATCGCATTAGTGATCCGGACGAAACAAGCAAATCGTGACCCAGTATACACTAACCTAACGTCGTGCAAAGGAATACGACATATTAGCAAACAAGCGTCGGAAGACAACGTGGGGGAGTGCATATAACATTCCCATCCATTGCACATAACTTAATTTTGACATGACTCAATACTGAGCGGTATCTCCTACTCTTTCACATTATTCAAGTTATGTTGTGGGTGAACACTAGGGAGTTCTCGGGATTTCTCCACATTAATGGTGAGGTACTTTCATACTTTAAAAAGCCAGTATTTTATTTTTCAGGACAAAATTAACTTGTTCATCACGCCTTCTACTGTATTTTTCAAGAACAAGTTAACTGGTTTATAACACATTGTACAGTCACAATCAGAACATTGCAACAAGAACGAGTGGGTATTTAACACACAATAGTTTAAAAGCCGATTAAAATGTCAAAGACGCTGTCTTCTGATAAGGAACTGAGGTACGGTAACCATGAATGATGAATGAAAAAAAAATATTACACTCTCGCATTTCTCACAGATACACCTATTACTGTTCACTGTTGTAAAACACTGGTGACAGAGCACGGATGTTTCATTGCCTAACATGGAACTAAAAGCCTATGACACTCTTAAAATCCAATGACTATTGTGAAACGTAATTCCTACACGAAAGGTTTCCTTAACATAACTGAGCTAAAATAAACGTAATCGATCCCGAAATAATCACAAAACTAAAGTAGTCTGAACACGAAAGAATCGCAAACGAAAGTAGCCTAGTACCTTGCTTCCAATGCCACGCAGAAGTACTTTAATGAGCACGTCTCTATACTTACCCTGTGCAACCAGAAGTGAGCATATCCACTGGCGACACATTTCATCTGCCCTCAACAGTGTGGGTGGGAGAGTTTAAAGTGACGAAACAAAATATCTCGCCACCACTGTAACTTTTTCATCCTTCTCTGAGTCTGTCTCCTTCTCTGTCTCATTCACCCCAACGTTGCCCTTAGTGCAGTTCCGCCGTTCAAAATGTTGACACGGAGACATTCGTTGAATTTGAAATGTCCAACCCTCTCTATCTGTCTCGAGGTTTCGCGTTTTTCTATCTCTCTCAAGCCCTGTTCATTGATCTGTTATGTCTAAAACGACATCGACCAGAGAACCGGTTCCTCACTTTAGAAATAGGAGATCCGTTAGGTTTGAAAACTCGTGAATAACTCACTCGCCTTTTATGACCTGCGTAATGTCTCGTTACATCTCACATTTTCTTTGTCAAACTGTATGTTGTGATAGTGGATAACGTAAAAGCGCGCGTTAATATCTCTGATTCTGCTACTATTCTTTGAGTTCTAATTTAAAAAAAGGAGGGAAAAGAATGGAGATTGTAATGGGTCGTGCTACACGCTACTACGATTTTGCTAAAATGGGTGAAATGTTTCCGCATTGTAATCACTGAACTTTTCGAAATATTTAATACGAACTATACATTTCATGATATTTTATATAACTTGTATGGCTCACACTAGTTTGCTGCCTCATGGTCGAGTGAGAGTGAACCTGCAATCTTCGAACTTGTTTTTTTATTACAATGAAAATAACACAAAAAGTAAACACAATATATATAGATGACCACTAACTACGCAGAAGTATAAGGTTCTGCCCTTTTTCTGAAATAATGAATAATTTAGAATCTTTAAATTTGATAATTTAATAGTGAAACAGACTTAAGATTATTTAAAGAGTGTCAGAAGTTAAGTAAGCCTCTATTCATTGTCGGCCTTTCTTACAGAATTTGCCTTTATAGTATATTGTATTACATTGTTGTACGTTTTTGTGCTTCATGCAACTACGTATGAGTGGAGGAGAGGCATTACATTAGGATTTCTTGTCGCTGCCATAATCAAGTCAAAAATATATCAAATTAATCAAGTGAAAAATATATCACATTTATTGCTGCCTTCTGTCCTGTTTGTATCAGCTTATAGAAGATATTGGCAATTTTCCTGAACATTATTGTTAGTAAGAACATTTATTTCAAAAGTCTGTGTGTCGCATACCAGCGCTCGAAGTTTCTGTTTTAAAGCACTAATATTACGACCTATTCACTGCAATCACTAATTTAGACTATATATGTGTGTTATATTTGGTTACTCATCGTCTTCTTACACAGATATAGAATTTCATGTTTTCTGGGATTGTGGATGGTATGGTAAAAGCTATAAATATGGCAAAAATGGAATGAAATTGTGAAGTTAATGTTCGGCTAGTAGTAAAGAAGATTGAACCAGTCGTACAGAGTCAACAGAAGAGAGATCCGACAGCTGAAATTTTACGAATATCTGAAATGTTAGACCGGAACTCGTCAGCAGCGCAAAACAAATACTGTAAAACGGCTGACAAGTAACAGGACTGTTCCAAATAAATTACCGAATCGCAAGCTAGCTTTGCGAAAGAATTTGCGGTGTCTCGAAATAAGTTTTCGGTCAACAAAAGCATGTGTCCAATGAAATTTCAGAATTAAAAAAGGTTAAGGAGAATATTCCAGAACCAATTTCTAGATTAACCAGTTTCGTAGTCGTTATCGGAAACTGTAAATCATTTGTCCGAAAGAGTAATCAATATGTCTTTTGAGCAAGACAACAGAATCGATGAACAGTTTTTACTACAAAAGGAACATCTTGCCGATGGATTTAGTTTTGGATAGACACTCAAGATGTACAGACTGTAAATTTTGTAGACGAAAAAACTCAACAGCAGTGAACCAACTTTCAATGGAAAATGACAGTTCCGATAGCGGTATTAAACTACAGTTGCAGCACATTAAAGAGCAAATTGGTGATGACTTCTATCAGTGACGTAATGTCATTTGCGAACGGATCTAATTAGTCACCAAGGAATGGACTGCAGGTGGGAGGCGGTACACGATTATCAGTACGAGATTAATGAATCTGAGAGGATTCATGGCTCAGTTGCGGTGTCATATCGTCTCTTGGGTGAAGTGTTTGATCCTACTGCGAATTTATCATCTCACATGCATGTTTTAAATCAATTAGACAGTAAACAATTGTACGTACAGATTAAATTTGATGCGCTAAGTCTTGAGCAGGACTTTCTGGTTATTTCTAATCTGACTTTAACATTTGAAAATGATGAAAATTGTCTTTGAGATCCTGACAGTGACGAATGAATTTAGTGAGTCTAATAAAGAGTGGCTAATAACAATGTTGGTGGCAATAACAATAATACATTCATGACTACTGAAAGTATTTGATAAAGGAAAGCGTTTATGGGACATCTAATTTGATTACGATAGTATGTGACTATATTTGCGTATATGCAGCAATTGATGATTTATACGTAATTGAAAACCGACTATGTCTTGTTGTGTATAGAAGCAAGACATATCTACTATGATGTTTGTACAGATTAATTGTGTTTCTCTTTGGCAAAGTTCTTCCCTGCAGAAAGATGAACACTCCATAAAGAATACAAAGGAGTATTAATTATCTTTTATGTATTTGCATTTTAATGTATTACAGTTATACGAAGTCCTAGGGGTCGTCAGGCGCATTTTCTCTGGTGTTTCGGCAGGTTTTTGCTACTTCGCTTTTGCATTGTGTAGCTGGTGTCGGCCCAAACAATTATTGGTTGCCACGTCTTTCATGCGAAGCCCGGTGTCAGCAGGAAGTGTCGGTTCGTTTCCCGCAACAAACAGAATTATTTTTCAGTCAGAATTTTACATGTCCATTCGATAGAGTGCTCCAAAATTGGTCTAGTTCGATATTTGATTCATCCACATGTATTAAATGGGACATCACGGCACGAAAAATAAGCAACTATTCAGCAGCGACTCAATAGCGCTGCATGCTGTCGGAGCTAGATTGCTAGTTATTCTTCGAATTTTACTGTCCCTGTTAATACATATCGATAAAACAAATATCGTACAAGACTAATGTAGTGGGACCGGTCTATCGACTGGGCAGCTAAAACAATGGGAAACAGTGAGACGTTTTCCGCCGACACTGGGTGTCGCGTGAACGGCTAGAGGAGCATAATTTGTTTGGGGTGACTCCAGCTACACAGTGCCAAAACGAAACTGCAAATATCTGCCGAAACACCAGGGAAAATGCGCCTGACGGCTTTTGGGAGAGACACCTTGTATATGGTTATTAGTAGAGTTAGTGTTACTCTCTGCCAATGAAACTAGCTCGGCTGAACTGGACATTTGCATAAGAGAAAATTCGTGGCTACACAAATAGTGTTTACCTAACTGGTTGATCTCCTTCTTTTACAAGCTGATATTGCTATGTTTTATGATTAGTGGGATTTTATTGTTATGTTAGAGTGCTTCAGCTTGGTACCAGTACGAGTACTTCCACGCGAGTAAATGTAATAAATGATGAGGAGAATATGTGCTCAGTTCTGGATATTGGGTATATGTGTGTCGTATAGAAGCATCCCTGTAGCAGAGTTCTACGATATTAGTGATAGATGTAAAAAGAATTTTATTCATTCGAGGCTACTAACGTTTGTGGTTCATGCTTGTGACCTGGATCTGAATGTGATGCAGGGACCGGTCTCAGTTGATTAGCTGTAACGAAATGTATAATTTCAGACTCATCAGCATCTGTAAGACCAGTAAAATTCCCCTCGGTGGAGTTGAACGTTGATTTATCTGTTCGACAGAAAATGAACTTAAGTAGGAGTAGAGTATTGACTAAAGTTTTAAACCACAGGCGCAGGTTGATACTGAACAAATCGTTAATTGTAAATGTATTGATATGGACACGTCACTTCAGAGTGTAGAACGAAGCTTAAACTCATGATCACTACCATGTGAGAAGACACGAATAACTATTTATTTATTTATTTGTTGTTCCGTGGGACCAAATTAAGGAGAAGTCTCCATGGTCATGGAACGAGTCAATACATGAAATTATAACACGATATTAGAAACAGATAAAATGAAATATAAAAAAACATATTCAGGTGACAAGTCGTAAGTTTAAACGAGGAAAATCAACAATGTAACACTGGAATTTGCTTAATTTTTTAGCTCTTCCAGGAGCTCCTCGACAGAATAGAAGGAGTGAGCCATGAGAAAACTCTTCAGTTTAGACTTAAAAGAGTTTGGGCTACTGCTAAGATTTTTGAGTTCTTGTGGTAGCTTACTGAAAATGGATGCAGCAGAATACTGCACTCCTTTCTGCACAAGAGTCAAGGAAGTGCATTCTACATGCAGTTTTGATTTCTGCCTAGTATTAACTGAGTAAAAGCTCCTAACTCTTGGGAATAAGCTAATATTGCTAACAACAAACGACATTAAAGAAAATATATATTGTGAGGGCAATGTCAGAATTCCCAGATTTTTGAATAGGGGTCGACAAGAGGTTCTCGAACTTACACCACATATAGCTCGAACAGCCCGTTTTTGAGCCAAAAATACCCTTTTTGAATCCAAAGAATTAACCCAAAAAATAATACCATACGACATAAGCATATGAAAATATGCGAAGTAGACTAATTTTCGTGTTGAAGTGTCACTTATTTCAGATACTGTTCTAATGGTAAATAAAGCAGCATTTAGCTTCAGAACAAGATCCTGGACATGGGCTTTCCACAACAGCTTACTATCTATCCGAACGCCTAGGAACTTGAACTGTTCCGTCTCGCTTATAATATGCCTATTCTGTCTGATCAAAATATCGGTTCTTGTTGAATTGCGAGTTATAAACTGTAAAAACTGAGTCTTACTGTGATTTAGCATCAAATTATTTTCCACAAGCCACGAACTTATTTCATGAACTACATTATTTGTTACTGTTTCAATATTACACACAAGATCCTTCACTATCAAGCTGGTGTCATCAGCAAACAGAAATATTTTTGAATCACCTGTAATACTAGAAGGCATATCATTTATATAAATAAGAAACAGCAGTGGCCCCAGCACCGACCCTTGGGGAACACCCCACTTAACAGTGCCCCATTGCGACTGAACATCATTACCACTCTCAATATTGCGGAGAATTACCCTCTGCTTTCTGTTAAAGTAAGAGGCGAACCAATTGTAAGCTACTCCCCTTACTCCATAATGGTCCAACTTCTGCACTAACATTTTGTGGTCAACACAGTCAAAAGCCTTCGTTAAATCAAAGAAAACACCTAGCGTTCGCAACCTTTTATTCAATCCGTCCAAAACCTGACAGAGAAAACAGAATATAGCATTTTCAGTTGTTAAACCATTTCTAAAACCAAACTGAACATTTGACAGCAAATTATGTGAATTTAAATGCTCCAGTAACCTCGTATATACAACCTTCTCGATAACTTTAGCAAACACCGATGGCATAGAAATAGGTCTAAAATTGTCAACATTATCAATGTCTCCCTTTTTATAAAGTGGCTTCACTACCGAGTACTTTAATCGGTCAGGAAACCGACCACTCCTAAAGGAAAAGTTACAGATATGGCTGAGAACTGGGCTAACATACATAGAACAATACTTCAGTATTCTGCTAGATACCCCGTCATATCCATGAGAGTTCTTGGTCTTTAGTGATTTAATTATTAACTCAATCTCCCTCTTGTCAGTATCATGGAGGAGCATTTCGGGTAACAGTCTCGGAACACTTATTTCTAAGAGCGCTATATGATTCCCAAACGTACGAACTGCGGACAGACTAACCTTGTTTGCAGTGAACTGTTAACTGATAACTGCTACACGCAAACAGTACTGCTGTCGCAGTGGTAACACGAGTGCGTTGCCAATTCAGGTTTACATCTTACATTTCGTGTAGTTATCTGCAACAGAAACTCTGTAAGTGTTCTTGTGGTGCATGAGCAGATTGTTGCAAAGATGCTGCACGGGATTTATGGTGGTAATATAACGAAGTATTGTCTGATACGAAACATATTTTGGACGGTCTCATGTAATTTTACTGAGGTACGTGTCCCTTAAAACTATTTACTGTGTCGTCAGAACAAGACACAGCCAGGGCAAAAGCACCACTGGCGCAGAGATGCGAACTGGTGCCAGTGCTACAGAGACTCGCCACTTGCGCTAGTTCCACCAGCGCCACGGGCGGCGCTGACGGTGAAGATATCGACTTCGCCTCGGCCAATTGTCGGCCGAGTACAATCCGTCAGTGACTGGACGACAACAGACAGAAGCCTACTCGGAAGATAGAAGAGCAGCTCTCGTCCACTTGGTTTTAGTTCATCGTCCAGGGCTGACATAGACAGGGAACGTCGTTCAGTATACTCTTAGAAGTGAACAGACAGTTGCTGTACATTACATTTGCTATGTACTGTGAAGTTTACTACGATTATTTGCACTTAGCCATTGAAGGGCCGGCCGGAGTGGTCGAGCGGGTCTAGGCGCTTCAGTCTGGAACCGGGCGACCTCTAGGCTCGCAGGTTCGAATCCTGCTTCGGACATGGATGTGTGTGATGTCCTTAGGTTAGTTAGGTTTAAGTGGTTCTAAGTTCTAGGGGACTGATGACCTAAGATGTTAAGTCCCATAGTGCTCAGAACCATTTGAACCATTGAAGGTCTTTTTTGTGTTATTACATGCAGGGTTTCAGACTTAATCATTCAACAAGTCACAAAAATAAGTAAACCTTTTTAACTCATTTGTGTGACTTTGTTACTAATTTATTGGAGTGTTGTAGAGTCTTCGTTCTCCTATTGTGTCCTGGCTCTCGGGTATAGCTATGTAACAGTGGAAGGGATAAATTTTCTTAGCGGTGTACTGCACCAGAAGCCGTTTCAGGAACTCACAATCTTGGTCTCCACAGCAGTAGCGACGAGGCTTTCACAAAACTGGTGACGAGAGCTTAAAAAACTATGTACAATGTTACTTATAATCCGTCTTGATTGCAAAATGTTTCTTCATATGACCGGTTTCGGTTCATCTAGAACCATCTTCAGATCTGATATTTTGGTTACAGGAGTAACCCGTCCAAATCCGGCAATTTTCACATGCTGCGTCACATAACGCAGATGTGACGCAACATGTGAAAGTTGCAGGATTTGGTCTGGTTACTCCTGTAACTAAAATATCAGATCTTAAGATGGTTCTAGATGAACCGAAACCGGTTATATGAATAAACATTTTGCAGTCAAGACGGATTATAAGTAACATAGTAAAATCGCTGATTGCTGCTATCCTATCAGACATTATGTCTGTTTTTACAAAACTATTTACTCCCAAGTCACCATTCAGTGTAATTAAGTTATTGCGTTGCAGGGAAGACCTCTGCAGCCGTCTCAGGCTGTCTAGTGGGCTTAGTTCAGTTCTTTCCAGGAGTAATGTTTTGACTTTTTGTGCTTACAGTCGTTGGTTGAATGTTTCATGTCGCACGCTGGCGACTACTGGATGGCACCTGTCAGCCCAAATTCTTCAACCATTCTCAGGGTCCTTGATGTTCTCAGGACCTCACATCTTGGCTAATATCCACGAAAAGATTCAGTATCCATATATCCGAAATATCACTGCCGTCTCTTCTGACTTCCTTGGTGACGTTATGGCGGCGCGTGTATTCAACTATATCATCGGTGATGAGAATAAACATTATAAAAACTGATTTTAACCTTCGTAGTCAAATTAAATGGGAAATATTCCCTCATTCATCAAATATGACCCATTATGTATCATCGTGTGAAGTAGGGTTTGAAATGTTACAATTCACAATTTCTTACTGCGTATATGTAATGAACTTTAAGTCAACACAAAAATGAAAACTTGTAGTTTATGTAACACACTAAACGTATCGTATAATTTAAACCTGAAATGGTTTCTACGAATCTGTCAATATTTTCTCAATGTTGAAAGCTTTTGTCAAGGTTTTACCTGGTTCTCCTTGTGACCGCTTTTGAATGGGGAAGCCTGGAAGGTAATGTAATACAAGGCTGCACTAGATGCTGAATAGTTCAGTGTTCTAGATGGAAGACAAATTCAACCTCGAGACAGTAGTAATAAGAAAAGATTTTAATTAGATTTAAACATGTAACGTCATCATATCCATCGAAGAAAACTTCATTATAAACTAATTGTGAAAGTATAAAAATGAAAAAAAAATTTCTGTCCTAAAGAAATCAATAGCCTTCAACCTTAAGAGATGGAAAGGTAGATGGGAGCAGAAATATTAAGTGCATAAGGATTCCCGTTCCCATTGGGGGCATTATAGTGTCTCGTCATAACTAACGTTTTGTTGGTCAGAGTACATGTTGTGGTAGTGGATAACCTAAGAGTGTAGAACACAGACATACGTTACTAGACTGGGAAAGATCCATCTGACGTCTGACATTTGGAGATGCAAAATGGACGTGTCAGCAAGTTTATGTATGGTAATACTCTGATTTTCTGTAACCAAATAGCGTTGTAATATTTACGAGGTAGGCTAATCAAGTTCTGCAGTTGAGCAAATATTTGCGTACTAGTTGAGGTTAACACTTATAATGTAGAATCGTGTTATGAGAAGAAGAACAAGTTACATATACACACGTTAAAGCAGACTGCAGTTTTTAACACTCAAATGAATAAAGATACTTTCTGTCAACGACAAATAGCACGTTCTGCTTACAGCAGCACTTTCATAACGACCATGCTATTCGAAGAAATGTCAAAGTTGATCAAACCTGGTTAAAAACGTTTCATTAAGCTACGTCTGTTAATAATAGATTTATGAAACCCCCTGAAATTCACATGAATTAATCACTGCCGGTATTTCAGATAAGACAAACCGTAATATAGTTATGTAGGATCACACACAGTGCAAAAGCAAAAATACGCAAGATCTTTCTAGTTATTCTTGCACTGTGATGTGTTCCTTTCCTCGTGTCTTCCGTCTGCTGAGCGACAAATTACAACCAAACACAACGTATGTATTAATCATTTTGTCAAAACCTTAAACGCAACGTAACTATGTCAGTTTATCCCCATTTCTTACGATTGCTTTATCAGTAAATAGACAGCTGTTTATACGTCGTTTGCGCTCGCCGCCATATTCCTATTCTAAAGTGACAACAGTGATAACTGTATACGGTATTGCCCATAGAGGTAAAAAAAGAAGGGAGTTGTCATTACGTCGTAAACTTGAAGCCGACGTCCGCCGTCTTGAGTAGCCCAAAACATTGGTTCACCGTAGTCATACCTCCATTGTTCACCGCGGTGATACTTCCCCGTGAGCTCACTCTGACGTGTCCGTGCCCAGTTTCGACCGTGATTGGTGCTTTGATTGCATGGAGAAGTAGTTGTTTTATCAAAAATGGAATATTGCGTTGTTTACGGGTGTACTAACCGATCCAACTATAATCTAAAGTTCAAAGGAATTCGTAAGTGGATCCGTTCAAGCAATACTTTCTTTTATATGCTTGAATTATGGTTCTACTGTTAACTTTTGTTGTAATGGTTTTATTTCTGTCATTTGACTTTAGACTTGCCCTACTTTACTTAGTGTCCGTTCTTTCTCTCCTTTCCTGTGTTTTTCATTGCCTTCCAAATCGCTAACCCTCCGACATCCGAGCCAAACTTTATCAACGGTCTCGTCCCCGTACAACACACGGCTACGTAGCCGCACTGATTGTTGGGGCAACATTTCATGCCCTAAATACTAGATTTCTCCCACCGATAATTATACATTGTTGACATTTTCTTCCCCTTTAAAAAAGATCCTGGCTAGAACAGCTGGAGGCAGTGGTCATGTGTGTGTGTGTGTGTGTGTGTGTGTATGTGTGTGTGTGTGTGTGTGTGTGTGTGTGTGAGAGAGAGAGAGAGAGAGAGAGAGAGAGGTTTGTGTCTTGTGTCTCTGATTGTATGTTTGTTTTGATTCCTTTCTGAAGAAGGCTTTGGCTGAAAACGTATGTGAATACTCTTTTGGTCGTGCCCGCATGCTGCTCAGCGCTTGAATAGCAATCTATCCGTTTCATAGTATAGTTATGAAGTTTGTAGTAAATAATCCACAGCACTTCAACAGGAACAATAATGTACATATTTACAATACCAGAATAAAAAAATGATATTCGTTACGCCACATTAAGGTTGTCTGTAACAAACTGGGTTCCTAAATGCTGCAACCAAAAGATTTGATAATTTACCCATTGATATAAAATGCTTGAGAGACAGTAAAGTAAAATTTGAAACTAAACTGAAAAGTTTCTCTTTGACAACTCCTCATGTTCCGCAGAAAATTGCGTATTACTGTAACGTGTAAAAATCGTGATGGGTAGGAATTACTGACTAACATCTGTCTGTCTTTAATTAAAAAACGGAAAAAGTAATAAATGAGCAGCGTGGAGGCATAGTTACAAAAATTAGGTGTCAATGTTATGATGACTCGTTACACATCATTACGATTTATCGTGCAAATTATACATGAAACATAAAACTAACTAACTAAGTGACTAACTATCTATATATATCACAAAGCATGGTACAGGCTTATATACTCTGAAATTCTCAAAATTAAATTCAAAAGTAAAGCCAAGCAGTTGATTAGAGCAGTCGTACATTCCAAGTGTGCTGTGTTTGGTTGTTCCTGAAAAACTGAAAGAGTTACTGGCGAGAAATATTTCGGGAAAAGAAGCAAGCAGGCTATTGTTGGATAAGTAGGCCTCATACGGAGGCATGTAGGCATTCGTTTCTCTCTCACTCTACTGCGAATGGAACAGGGAAGGAAATGGTGCAGGATACCCTCCGCCACGCACCACACAGTGACTTGCGGAGTATCTGTGTAGATGTTGATGTAGATGTAGATGTAGATGTAGATCTTGCGCAGGTTAGGCTATTATTACTAGAAAAAAAATTACCTACACACATATTCAAGAATAATATCTACACTCCTGGAAATTGAAATAAGAACACCGTGAATTCATTGTCCCAGGAAGGGGAAACTTTATTGACACATTCCTGGGGTCAGATACATCACATGATCACACTGACAGAACCACAGGCTATAGACACAGGCAACAGACCATGCACAATGTCGGCACTAGTACAGTGTATATCCACCTTTCGCAGCAATGCAGGCTGCTATTCTCCCATGGAGACGATCGTAGAGATGCTGGATGTAGTCCTGTGGAACGGCTTGCCATGCCATTTCCACCTGGCGCCTCAGTTGGACCAGCGTTCGTGCTGGACGTGCAGACCGCGTGAGACGACGCTTCATCCAGTCCCAAACATGCTCAATGGGGGACAGATCCGGAGATCTTGCTGGCCAGGGTAGTTGACTTACATCTTCTAGAGCACGTTGGGTGGTACGGGATACATGCGGACGTGCATTGTCCTGTTGGAACAGCAAGTTCCCTTGCCGGTCTAGGAATGGTAGAACGATGGGTTCGATGACGGTTTGGATGTACCGTGCACTATTCAGTGTCCCCTCGACGATCACCAGTGGTGTACGGCCAGTGTAGGAGATCGCTCCCCACACCATGATGCCGGGTGTTGGCCCTGTGTGCCTCGGTCGTATGCAGTCCTGATTGTGGCGCTCACCTGCACGGCGCCAAACACGCATACGACCATCATTGGCACCAAGGCAGAAGCGACTCTCATCGCTGAAGACGACACGTCTCCATTCGTCCCTCCATTCACGCCTGTCGCGACACCACTGGAGGCGGGCTGCACGATGTTGGGGCGTGAGCGGAAGACGGCCTAACGGTGTGCGGGACCGTAGCCCAGCTTCATGGAGACGGTTGCGAATGGTCCTCGCCGATACCCCAGGAGCAACAGTGTCCTAAATTTGCTGGGAAGTGGCGGTGCGGTCCCCTACGGCACTGCGTAGGATCCTACGGTCTTGGCGTGCATCCGTGCGTCGCTGCGGTCCGGTCCCAGGTCGACGGGCACGTGCACCTTCCGCCGACCACTGGCGACAACATCGATGTACTGTGGAGACCTCACGCCCCACGTGTTGAGCAATTCGGCGGTACGTCCACCCGGCCTCCCGCATGCCCACTATACGCCCTCGCTCAAAGTCCGTCAACTGCACATACGGTTCACGTCCACGCTGTCGCGGCATGCTACCAGTGTTAAAGACTGCGATGGAGCTCCGTACGCCACGGCAAACTGGCTGACACTGACGGCGGCGGTGCACAAATGCTGCGCAGCTAGCGCCATTCGACGGCCAACACCGCGGTTCCTGGTGTGTCCGCTGTGCCGTGCGTGTGATCATTGCTTGTACAGCCCTCTCGCAGTGTCCGGAGCAAGTATGGTGGGTCTGACACACCGGTGTCAATGTGTTCTTTTTTCCATTTCCAGGAGTGTATTTTATGGGACCTTAAGCGTTTGAGACCACTCCCTTAAGCTACAGCTACATCTATATCACATTTATAGCATCCCACAATGCTGGAAGATGTTTCAAATATTATATCATTTTTTTCTGTAAATTTTTATTATTGGCCACCCACTGAATAACGCATCATAGGTAAGATTTCAAAGTGCGATGACGTGTTAACTACAGTGAGACTAATGTACTGACAAGGACTCCATTCTGCATAGAGGTATACTTGTATGCAGTTCTGTTTGTTTGACATTTCAATAATCGTTCATTTTGTTAACATGCACAAGATATGATAGCATTCCACACATTGATGGTCTAACAAAGAACACATTGGTAAGTTTTTTGCAAGCCTGAACATTCAAAATTATGTGCATACGAGATGAAAGATGAAAATGTGACGAACAAGAAGCGATACCGGCAGGCAAACAAGCACTGGTTTCGGGATTCCAGCTTCATTCGCTATCGATACAAATAAAGTAAAAGTAGGATAAAACGCTTTACACAAGCATCCGTTTCACATCACATCCTTCTCTTCTGAGGGTTATTCGAAGTATACCAACAAAAACAAATTACATTAACGAGGCCAAATATGTCGTCTTACTACAGCAGATACCCATTAAAGAAAAGCAGACGTTCGAAATTGTCCTCCTTACAGTATGTTATTCATTTAAGTACTGTAATTTTCAGTATTTAAAACAGTCGTGTGCACACGACAGAAATAATGAACAAGAAGCAATCGCAAACAGGAGTCTGCTAGTGTTTTGGGCTATTCAAGATGGCGTCAGGCCCCGTCCACTCTGGCTTCAAAACAATGTAGACCTACAGCATTAGACTATAGCGCCATCTCCCTTTTTTTTACCTCCATGGAATTGCCAGTCTTGTAATATACAGTATGTCTGTGGTGCAGAGTGAGCATTAATATCTCTGATTCTGCTACTATTCTTTGTGTTCTGAACGACAAAAAAGATGACAAAAGGAAAGAGATCGCCGTTTCCTGCTGCTTTATTGTAATCTGCACTCTAAATGCGACGTGCTGTCCACTAGATATTATGCAGAACCAGGTTTAATAATAATAGGTGACATGTTTCCATTTTATTTAAATTTTCTAAATACTTCACACCACCAAAATAGTTCATGATATTTTGTATAATTTGTGTGTATTTCATCGGTTTGCTGATTTATGGTCAAGCGAGAGTGAATGTGCAATCTTCGACTTCTTTTGGATATTTCCAAACATGAAACAAAAAATAAAAATAAACGCATACTTCTCCTTGACCATTAGCTAAGCAGAAATATCGCTGGAAGAACTAATCTGGCATCACATACAAAATTTTTGCTCTTTTCTAAAATAAGACATAATGTAGAGGTTTTAAAACTTGACGCTTCAATAGTGAAGCAGAGCTAGGAATATTTGAAGCGTGTCAGAAATAAATTAAGCCATGCTTCAACTGTTGCCTTCTCTGCCAAAGTGCCAAGTTAATTTTAAAATACCCACACAACTATTCAACGACAATAAGGAAAGGCAACTATTTACACCAGGCAGTTTATTAACCTACGTCTATTCCTGAATTCCTTGACTATTGTTGTGGATTCACTATCGCATTCTGTCTACCTCAATCAATTCCTACTTTTCTCTTTCAATAGCCTCGTCCGATATTTTACTGACCTGCAACGGAATTAATTCAACAATTAATAGGTGACTGACCTCGAGCTGTGGAACCAAGGATCAGTCGCAAACTACAGAAGATGTCACTGCTGATTTACTTACTTCACGCATCATACAGTTTAGTTACATCATTGGTCTACACATGTGAGGTTTCTCACGATTAGTTGTAGTGAAAAATTTCTTCTCGACGTTTCGGAATTCCATTTGGTCGCTGTCGTCTTACCATCCTCTCCGAGCTTCTCCATCCAGAACTGTCATTCGAATCTTATAGGCCAGTGACACGCGTATTTAGATTCCTTAAACACATTATCGTCGTCGTAATGTGCTAGGTGTGTTTAGTGAGCGTGGATAATTAAGTGATAACATCTATCTTCTGAATGACATTGAAACATTTTGTGAAAGAAACCCGATAACATACACCTTCGTTAGTTTTGAAAACTCTCGGCCAGTTTGCACGCCTGTTATTCCCTCTGCCTCCAAGCTACGTTAATTTTCAAATATCCACACAATCATTAAACGAAAATCAAACATGGAATACAGGATAAAGGAAATTACAATAGTAGTCATACGAATAAACGAAGTAAAAACACCTGATTGGTCATTTTTCTCCCAAGAGGCTTATGTAACTGACGGGCATGTTTGAAAGTAAAGTGGTAATTGAGAAAGGAGTGAAACAGTGTTGTAGCGTATGCCCAATGCTATTTAGCATATAAACTTAAGAAAACCAGCGAGCAATTTGGAAAGGAATTAAATTTCAGGGAGAAGAGACAAGAAGTTTGCGGTTTGCCTATGTCACTGAACTTGGAAGGACTTGGGAGAGAACTTGGAAAAGCAGAAAAAGTATAGTGTTTTGAAAAGAGTTTGTAATACGAATGTCGACAACATTAAAACAAGGGTAATAGAATGAGTGCGATTAAATGAGGCGATGGTGAGAGATTTAGATTAATAAATGAGACAATATAAGTAGTGGATGAGTTTTGATATTTGGGTAGCAAAATATCAAACGATGACTGAAGTAAAGAGGGAATAAACTGCAGACTGTCAATAGCAAGAAAAGAATGTCTGAAGAAGGGAAGCATTAAATAGCAATCTAATTTTTAAAATCTTTTCTGAAGGTGTTTGCCCGGATTGTACACTTTCGAGGATATGAAACACTCCAGACTGGAAGAGACTAGAAGCTTCTGAAACATCGTGCTACATAAGAATCCTGAAAGATTAGCTGAGTAGAACAGGTACTGATGAGGAGGTGCTGAACGTAATCGGGGAAAAAGAAATTTCGGGCTCAATATAATTTAAAGAAGGGAACAGTTGACAGGAAAAATCCTATCAAATTGTTCGTTTGGTAACGGAGGCAAGTATCTTTGGTTAAAACTGTAGAGGAAGGCCAGGGGATGAATATAGTAAACGTAGTTGAAATCGATATAAACTGCAGTAGTTATGCACACACGAAAAGGCTTGCAAAAGGCAGACAAGCATGGGGATTTACATCAAAGCAGTCTTCGCACTGAACCACTTCGCCGTCCGTAAAGGACGACTTCTATCCGTAACATAGTCTCCCGATACTCGTAGGGTAAAGTTTCTTTACATTTTTGTATTTCTACAAATACTTTTTAACGGTCCCACATCGATGACAATAAAGATATTCTTTCGAGACACTACACCGATCAGCACTTATTACTGGTTTTAATAAAAAGTAGTTTCAAACGCAACAGCTTACTTATTTTTCATTACGGTAACCGGTTTCGGTTTATATGACCATCTTCAGAAGAGAGGCTCCAGATGACGCAAGGAGCCGGTTCACGGAGCGACTGAGTAATACCTGCAAGTCCCTGTGGGAATTATGAGCGGTTGCCCCGAATCAAAAATAAATAAGTTATTGCGATTTAGACTGCTTTTCATTAGAGCTTCAAGTACGATCACTGTGATCCACAATGATGAAGAATTTATTAACTTGTTACTGTACTAGGCGCCCTGGTCATCGCATCGTGGTTACTGGGTAAGGTGTTGTTGGAAACATTTCGTGAGTCATATCTTTTATCCATGTCTCTTGATTTTTCAACGCGTTGCTCGCCAACATACTTGCTCTGTCGTCTCTGGCGATGGTTATCTTGAGTTGTGTCGACCTTCGTTACGTACGTGGTGTGACATCGATTTGTCTGAGGCACTCAAGTAGATTGAAAATGTGGTGAGTTTCGCCTAATTTTCCTGCTGGAGAACTTTGATGACATGCTGCCACTAACAGTTGTGGTACTGCAGGCGTGTTCACAGAGTGCTGGAACTCCACCCTAGTGTATCCAACTTACCCTTGGATCCCACTGAGTCCATGCTACAAACGTTCTGCCCCTCATAGCGAGCTGGCTAACTGGTGAACAATGTATACTCGAGAACTTCTCGAATTAACCGAAATAATTTAAAACGATTAGAGCAGCGACCTTCTCTGTCACCTTCCACTATTTTGGAGTGACTGTCTTTGTTATCTCCTGGAATCTAGGAAAGGATTTCCTTGGCCCATCCATCTTCTCTTCATCCAGCAAAATGTCGCGACCAAGCACAATTTATTATCATTGCGGTCATAACTATGCCCTCTAGTTCTTTCCCTGATCCATCTGCTTGTCTACCTGTTTTCCTAGTAAATACCCACATCCATTTCTTCATCATTCCATCATTCGCCGAAACCAACAGTACTTGAGCGGTTTGCGTGTTAAAAGTTCACCTGTCACTGCCGTTTCCAGAAACTCGTAATACACGCTGATTTCAAACGTTCCTTTTGGGACGCAGTGTTTTTTTTGTTTTGTTTTAATAACTCACTTTGGTTCTCTAAAGGCACAAGTGGCCATTTTTAATCTAATGTTTCTTTTGCCATCCATCCGATATCTTTCGTCGCCTCCTTAAATACAAATCTGAATCGGGTGAATTTTGTACATTTTTAGAGCACTGATTATACATTCTTTTCGTCCATTTATAATTACTAGTATCGCCTGTGGTCGAAATTCGACCAACTGCGTAAGTAAACCGATCTGTGAAAGCAAATGTCATGTATCTTAAAGTGTTCGAATTTTTAGCCGCAGAACTGATCCGTGCATTCTTGTAATATTTTTTTTTTTTATTTCTCTTTAATTGTTCGATCATTTAAAGAGAGTCTTTGACACAAAGTGTTGAAAAATAAATTTTGTGTTAATGGTGACAAATTAACTTTTCCCTTGTGACAACACATCGTCAATATGTTGTATCGCGTAGTCACCTCAGACGCGAAGTTATTTGCATTACAAAATCTGCGATGTGAATTCATCAAAGCGCAATTACAGTTCTCAAAATTATTTGGGATTATGTTGAGTGCAAATTTAAATGTATCTTTCAGAACTACATTAGAATTATCGTTATCGCCGGCCGCGGTGGCCGAACGGTTCTAGGCGCTTCAGTCTGGAACCGTGCGACTGCTACGGTCGCAGGTTCGAATCCTGCCTCGGGCATGGATGTGTGCGATGTCCTTAGGTTACGTAGGTTTAAGTAGATCTAAGTTCTAGGGGACTGATGACCTCAGATGATAAATCCCATAGTGCTCTGAGCCATTTGAACCATTTGAATTATCGTTATCAACATCTGCATTATACCTATTACTTTCTCTACGCGGAAACTGTGTCTCTCTAGCTTTTCGTCTTTCAGTCAGACCCGTTAATATTCTTCTTCGGGGCGTATCCTAAAAGAACATAGTTTTCTTATGATAAGAGGTGTTGTAGTTACAGAAAATGAGGATACTGAAAATTATGAACACACTAATATTTGTGGTGAATGCTGCAAACGAATACAGAATTTGTTCCGTTTACCCTTAGGAGACAAGCAATTGAAAAAACGAGGCTAATAAACAACGTTTGTTATCCCCGACGACTTGTTAGAACGTTTCGTTTTCCACAGTTGACATCAGTGACGTAGCAGTTGCGGAATTGTAGCTGTCCGGTATGCGTCTGTGACTGCAAATGAACTACCTGCAACATTTAGACATGAACGCCCCTTGAACGCAACTTATCGAGACGTTGCTACTTTCGTGTGCCGGTTCTACCATCGTTACGCGTGGTAGAAGTTGTAGCAATGTCACGGACAAAGGAAAACTTTTCTCATGTGTGTGTGTGTGTGTGTGTGTGTGTGTGTGTGTGTGTGTGTGTGTGTGTGTGTCAACTTCCTTTTCTCTCTCCTAATGGCTATGTATATACGTGATGTTTTTTTGTTTCTTTTTTTTGTTTTTTTGTTTTTACACACATCTACGGCAAAATTTCTTTCGATTTACTTAAATTCCATTGGCCTCCTTGCATAATTAATTTTAATACTTGGTACGTCAGTTTTCTTGCTCACGTATTAATATTATGGAATTTCATGATTACTTTTAGAACTGTCTCTATTGCTTTTATTGTTGAAGGTTATTTGCATTTGACGTGACAAGTATTATTTTCGCAGCACTACGAAGTTGTTCGTACTGTCCTCAGCCGCCCTTAAGATACCACTAACGCCAACTTTTTGTACTATCTTTCAAACGTAGGAGATATACTATATGAAGAAGCTCTAATAGCACTGCAAAATATAGGTGAAAAGCCACGTCGGCCGATATAGGTCACTCTCGTAATACTATCATTTGTGGTCCTGACAAGGTGTTGGCTACACTCAACGACGTAATCTATGTGGCTTGAAATAATCGTCTGTACTAACACGACGACGCTAGGTAAGATTTTATATTCAGCTTTTCACGCTATAAATTACACTACCGTTCGCTACGACCTCTCTATGTACGAAAGGATGGACACAATCACACTTTTCATTGGAGTAAAGGGGTCAGTGA
Source organism: Schistocerca serialis cubense (assembly GCF_023864345.2). Taxonomy (NCBI): domain Eukaryota; kingdom Metazoa; phylum Arthropoda; class Insecta; order Orthoptera; family Acrididae; genus Schistocerca; species Schistocerca serialis. The sequence goes on along the minus strand of NC_064639.1, from coordinate 214,491,981 downwards.
CAGGTATCTGGATATTAATTGCAACAACGCATCTGACTATCAGGGTTCACTAGGTTCGAAAGATAAACTACCACCAAAGCCAGTATCAGTCACCAGAAATATACTAAATGCGAGAGTCTATTGGGAGTGGGAAATATGTATATACTTTACCAATAACAGCAACGCATATTGGAAAATGCGTTCACAAGGCAAAGATGTAATTTTATGCTGTTTATGTTTCGTTGTCAATCAACGATAACCTCTTTATGTAGCGCCTTGCTACAACAATATCCTTGACTCTATTGAAATTTTGTCATAATAAACTATTTCGTTAATCTTAATCTTCCAGAATCAAATTGACTAACTTTTCATTTACAATTAATCACTTATCCATAACACGAAAACTTGATTTACCTCCTTAAAGATTAATTATCTTTCTTTTTGTTACAAGTAGTTCAGTAAAAAATAATTTCTTTGAACTTTGCTATTACCAGTATTCCAAACTTTTACTTTATTGTGCTTTGGATTTACTTTAATCTGAAAATATATATTCCAGATATTAGTCTGCTTTCAAATAAGCCTTTAATTATTTTTTCATGAAATAGTTGGGGGACTTTTACAGTTTAAAACTATTTTCTTTATTTCTTGCAATTAAATACACTACACATACAAGCCAGCGTTTTATTTTTCGAGTGCTGGTTAATTACGCAAAACCCTACTAAGCTGAAATGTGAAAAAATTAAAAAATAAATTAAACAAAAAACCTAAGTGTCACTGCTACTTTTCAGGTGTCTGAACTTCAAATGATCACACAAAGTCAGCCACTTCAGGCCTTGACTTCCGCGACCCACTACTATTTAAAATTCAAAACACAGCACTCGATGATCTCTTTCAGAGAGAATTAGCGTGTTTTCTGCTGAATGGTTCTTAATATGTCGTTTAGGGCCAAAGGGGAAAGCTATCATATTCTCAATAAACTTCCGATTGTTTCTCAATAGATAACCATCGTGTAGGACGATCGTTCTCTTTGATATACACTACACATTCAGTGCATCCAAAGAGATTTCCGGAATTTACTATATTGCGACGCTCACGCCGAAGTCACACGATAAATCCTAACCCAAGTATCGCTAAGTCACTACTCTTTACTGCTTGCGCATATGTATACAACCACAATAATACAATGCAACGCTACTATCCCCTAGTGCGTGCTTTAATCCTCAACAATGAAAGAACTAAACGACTCAACGTGGACACGACTCTTCACACACACAGTCCAACGGAAAATCTCACAAAAATATTGAAATACGGTTCGCCTACCATTGCGTGGCTATTACGCAGCACAACGCACCATTAATCGCATCTAAGAGAAACGAATCTCGTGCTTTAATAAATCGGAGCTTTTCCTGTAACTGGTGAGACAACACTCTACCAGAATTGGCGAAATAATCATTTCCTACAGAAGTCGATAATTTCCTCAAAATAGCTTTCTAAGGGACATAGAACTGCTTTGAACAGATCTGAGTTCTATCCCCATTACAGACTAATTGATGTATCGAACTTGTGAGCCGATCTTATCACACTCTTGAGATAATCTCTCTCGAGGCTCACTACTCGAACTATACTCGGATACTACTCCTGAACCTCTCAAAAGACAATCCATGAACCATTATCTGCGAACAAACATACCAAGCTCATTCTTTCTTCAACAATAAGGTTTCTTCTATGGAGTCGCCGGCAAACGTTCGTAATGACCAGCTGCATCGTAGTTGTTATCTTTGCCGCACCCCGCGATTCAGCGGTCGGCTGACTGATAGGACACAGTTTTTACTATCCTCAAGTGTCACATACCTAAAACATTTTAACACAAAAATTTAAGAAAACTTTATAAACAACTTCATCTCTTCATTCTTCTAACGCAAAAAATCGACAATAAGTTGAGGCGACACAAACAGGTGATGCGCTTTTTTCGGGCTGAAGATGGTTTGGCGCATTAGAGTACGTAAGTTACACGCTTGTGCAACAACAGTGACCCATTGCCAGAAAAGAGTGCATGTTCGGGATTCCATGCAGACGCCGTTCTACTGCAGTACGGATAACAGGTGCCCCAGAGCGTGCGATTGAATTGGCGCGGCAACTGGAAACCTTCACAGTTGAAGTACGGGGGACAGTACGATCCTTATGGGAAAAACGTCTATACTGCACACAGATTCACGGTGAAATTCTGGCGGTATTGGATCCAAACACAGTGTCGCGCCCATTCGTAGTGTAAGGGTGCAAACAGTTTGACTAAGGCCGCAGAGACGTGGATGATACTGATAGGAAAGGAAGGCCACCGAAATCTGCGACAGACGAGAGTGTCCAGGCAGATCTGGAACTGATTGGCGGTAACGATTTTGCAGTGATGAGGACATTCACACAGCGGTTCTCGAATGGCTCCGTGACCGAGAAACGGATCTCCATCGTCGATGAATTAAACGATTGCTACAACGTGCGGACCGCTGTTAACAAAGACTTGGTGACCAGCTGAGAAATAATGTCACGTATCTGTGTCGCTTTTAACTATGATGCAGCATTCAGAAAAAGATACACTACTGGCCATCAAAATTACTACACCAAGAAGAAATGCAGATGAAAACGGGCATTCATTGGACAAATATATTATACTAGAACTGACATGTGATTACATTTTCACTCAATTTGGGTGCATAGATCCTGAGAAATCAGTACCCAGAACAACCACCTCTGGCCGTAATAACGGCCTTCATACGCCTGGGCATTGAGTCAAACAGAGCTTGGATGGCGCGTACAGGCGCAGCTGCCCATGCAGCTTCAACAAGATACGACAATTCATCAAGAGTCGTGACGCATATTGTGACGAGCCAGTTGCTCGGCCACCGTTGACCAGACGTATTCAGTTGGTGACAGATCTGCAGAATGTGCTGGCCAGGGCAGCAGTCGAACATTTTCTGTATCCAGAAAGGCCCGTACAGGACCTGCAACATGCGGTCGTGCATTATCCTGCTGAAATGTAGGGTTTCGCAGCAATCGAATGAAGGTTAGAGCCACGGGTCGTAACACATCTGCAATGTAACTTCCACTGTTCAAAGTGCCGTCAATGCGAACAAGAGGTGACCGAGACGTGTAACCAATGGCACCCCATACCATACCAGCCGGGTGATACGCCAGTATGGTGGTGACGAATACACGCTTCCAATGTGCGTTCACCGCGATGTCGCCAAACACGGATGCGACCATCATGGTGCTGTAAACAGAATCTGGATTCATCCGAAAAAATGACGTTTTGCCATTCGTGCACCCAGGTTCGTCGTTGAGTACACCATCGCAGGAGCTCCTGTCTGTGATGCAGCGTCAAGGGCAACCGCAGCCATGGTCGCCGAGCTGATAGGTTATGCTACTGCAAACGTCGTCGAACTGTTCGTGCAGATGGTTGTTGTCTTGCAAACGTCCCCATCTGTTGACTAAGGGATCGAGACGTGGTTGCACGATCCGTTACAGCCATGCGGATAAGATGCCTGTCATCTCGACTGTTAGTGATACGAGCCCGTTGGGATCCAGCACGACGTTCAGTGTTACCCTCCTGAGCCCACCGATTCCATATTCTGCTAACAGTCATTGGATCTCGACCAACGCGAGCAGCAATGTCGCGATACGATAAACCGCAATCGCCATAGGCTACAATCCGACCTTTATCAAAGTCGGAAACGTGATGGTACCCATTTCTCCTCCTTACACGAGGGATCACAACAATGTTTCACCAGGCAACGCCGGTCGACTGCTGTTTGCGTATGAGAAATCGGTTGGAAACTTTCGTCATGTCAGCACGTTGTAGTTGTCGCCACCGGCGCCAACCTTGTGTGAATGCTCTGAAAAGCTAATCATTTGCGTATCACAGCATCTTCTTCCTGTCGGTTAAATTTCGCTTCTGTAGCACGTCATCTTTGTGGTGTAGCAATTTTAATGGCCAGTAATATACATCGCCTACCACCGTAATGTAGAACTTACTTTTTAAGGGATCTCGAATGTTCCACTAACATTCATTCCTTGTTTATTTACCTAGTTTACGGAAGTGTAAACCTCCCCTGGCACTGTTAAGCATAATTTTGATTCTCATTGCATGATGCTTCATACAGCTCTGAATTTCCCACTTTTCTGGTGAAGAGTAATAGAGACTGTGTCACTGGTGCATATACGGTAGTGGCATTAACTGTGGAAACTTTGTAGCGATGCATTGTATTTTGCATTCAGGAGTTCATTTTAGTTGAAATATACTATATAATTCACTAGAAATTTTGAGAAAATGTGCCCCAATATCGACTATTTGAAAATTAAAGTACAGATCTGAAGATTTAACTATAAATTTTAAAATTTGAAAAAATGATCACAACCCAACAATTTCAGATAGTTACAAATTACATGGAACCAATGGTGTTGCAATATTTTTTGTGTCTTGTGGGATATCCTTTTGATTTAATCATTTCCTCGACGATGCAGGACATGGAATCCACCAAATGTTGAAGATATTCTGGTATGATCACTCTGAGCCACGAATTGACCATGGCCTCTAGGACCTCCCTCTGGTTATTGGTATTCTGTCGTGAATCCATGCTTTTAATCCCTGGCCAAAAGTTCTCAATTGGATTGAGATCTGGACTGCTTCCATGACAAGGCAGAACACTAATCTGATGATCGTCGAAAACATTTCTTTATGGTTTTCGCGGTATGACAAGGCGAACTTTCTTACTGAAAGATGCATTGATAGTTGTTAACTTCAAAAAAAATGGTGGATAGAGGGCAGCAATTTCAACACTAAGACTTCGTCCTGGGACTCTTTTGCTGTAGAGTTTCCTGTAACACTGCCAGACGTCCAATGCCATGACTTGCCACTTAGTGGTGTACTGAGGCAGTAAGTCGTCGCCCGGCCCGACGAACTAACTCAAGTCCATCATTCCGAAGTTGCTGACCTTTGTCTTGTCACTTCAAGTGACTCTGACGCAGTGTGGTGGCGTCCATTCCATGCGTGCTACTGCCCACTGAACACGTTTCTGTCTCTGCGTTTTGTTCGGATAAGGAGTCCTCGCTCGCAAACCATTTTCGCAAAGTTTCTGTCTGACAGTTCGATCAGAAACTTCAACCCCAGAAGTCTTGAAGACAGCATTTATGTCTTACACAGAGAAAGACGGCAGATTCTATGACTGCTTTGATTAGTCAGTATTGCTTTTCTGCCGGTTCATGGAGCGGCATTTATTGGCCGAGGTTCTTCATACCGGTTGCAAACTTGTAGCGTCTCCACCCAACATTTTTGCCATTTCTGCATAAATCGAACATTCTTACCGAGTGTTGCTGCCCGATTACTTGGTGGCCTGTGATCATGTTTAGGTACAGGAGACAACGTTTCAAATGCGTCATCCGTCTCAACTCAGCTCACACTAATGAAATCTTACACTTCAACAACAACAACGTATTGCGACTACTGGACTTAACAACGATCAGAACGCATTCTGTCATTGGATAAAGCAAAAACAACAGGCATCAGTCGATTGATTTGTGGAGCAGAATAAATTACAAATAGCTACAAAAGCAGGTAAAAGATCGAAATTTCCTAATAATTGTCAATTAAGTCTACTTATTCATTTTTAATAAAAAATTTAACATCTCATTCTATAAAAATAATAAATATTCAATAGGGCATATAACAAACAAAAAAAGTCGTAACTTATTAATTTAGTACACTAAACCTTACTTACATCTCTTGATGTTAAAATGAATGAACATTTCAACAAAGTGTCCGACTAAATAGCTACCTTGTTGACAAAATGCTGTTAGTGCTGATTGTGTTGAAATCAATCTAATTTGCTAAAGTCATGATTCCTACACGAAGTGATATTTAATAATTATTACTTCTACACAGGGTGTCTCAGGAGAAATGATCAGTATTCAAGGAAGTGTCAGGAATGATAATTCGAAGCAAAAAAATCTAGTACACGTGGACTCTAAAATGCATATCTTATGGGTTGAGAGCACCTCTTGATCTCCGGTTGGCTGGTTGATTTGAGGGGAGGGGACCAAACAGCCATGTCATCGGTCCCATCAGATAAGAGAAAGAAACTCCCTGCATGTATAATTCACTGTGATTAGTTAGTTTTTTATGTGGATACGTGCGACAACGGTGAATCTGCACAACGTGGAGGAATTTATGTCCGTGCCTGAACCACATACTATTTCAGTTCGTGTTGGCTCTTGGCTGGAGGAAAGTATGAAAGTATACATCTTCCCATCGAACCCCAGACATCTTCTGTGTGTGTCAAATCAGGGAACTGGGCATTCCAATTGGTTGGTTAGTGTGTTCGGGGGAGGGGACCAAACAACGAGGTCATCGGTTCCATCGGATTAGGGAAGGATGTGGAAGGAAGTTGGCCGTGCCCTTTCAAAGGAACGATACCTAAGTTTGCCTAAAGCGATTTAGGGAAACTACAGAAAACCTATATCAGGATGGCCGGTCGCGTGGTTTGAACTGTCGTCCTCCCGAATGCGAGTCCACTGTGCTCACCACTGCACCAATTCGCTCAGTTTGATCTCAGATACTATGAAACAAAGCTCTTCTACTACAGGCTCTTTGTTTTCCATATTTTTGTAGGTGGTAGGGTGAACCAAAAAAGAAAAACTGTGTATTAGGAAATGACTCTAACATGAATACTTTAAGAGCTATGAGCTCTTGTAGAGTGAAAGAGATATGTTTCGTAGTATCGAAGATGAACAAGTGCTCATAGGTCTTAAGGTATGCATTTAGAGCCCTTGTTTACTAAGCTTTTTTGCTTCGAATGACCGTTCCTGTCGTATCCCCGAATACTGACAATTTCTCCTGGGGCACCCTGTATGGAATTTCATTGACGAAATACAAATCGTTCATTGTGCTAAACACACATCTAAAGCTAAACAGTTCTCGTCTTTCATTAAAAATTAATCTTTTGTAATGTGATCTGTTAACTATTTAAGTGAAAATCCGGCACATTGTAGAGAGACAGTTGATAAGCCTACACTGTTTTATGTCCTGTGTATCTCTGTTCTTGCGAAAAAGAATAATTATGGCAATGTTTCACTTTGGACAAACTATCTTCTACCACAAATATTCTATAAATTTCGTTACTGGTTCCTTTAGCCGTACTTTTCTTCTTGCACGAGCCATTTCTATGGAAGCCTTATTTTTATTCAAATTTTGAATGTCTCTTATATACTTTATCGGACATTACTTCCGAAATGTCATTGATTTCCTTATTAATTATCTATGTTAATGGCCCATACATAGATTCAAAAGAAATCTTGGAATGATTGCATAGTTTCTCCTCTATTTTAAGTAACTACGCCACCTGCGACTTTAATTAACGCAACATCTCGGCCCGTCATTAATTTCTGACCCTTTCAAAGTCTTTATCTTTTCAGTCCTTTTTATTTCTTGTTTTCATTTCTTACATCCTCTACTAGAAATTTCCAAGTAGTTTTCTTTACTTAAGGATATTGTATCTAGTTTCAGTATGCGAACATCTTGCTCTCCTTTTAAAACATGGCTTGCAGCATTTGAAATGTTTTTCCTTTTGCTTCTTCGTAAGTGTAAGTTTTGCAGTTTTTCTGAGTACCATCTTTAAAATATCGTCCCTTTCTTAAATATTGTTATAATCTTCATTTTATAAGTTCTTGAACTTCTCACTTAATTTGAACTTATATATCACGCTGTACTAAAATAAATTTTTGTAATCTGTATCTCTTATCTCCTAGTCTGATGAGTTTGATGCATCTAGCTGTTTTTGTTGACATGTGGTGTTTCATTTGCAGTCATATTTGTTAACTTGTGTTCTTCTGCAACAGTATATTGCTGCTTGTATGAAAGATTACCCTTCAGCATGGCTCGACTGATTTTACTCATTTTTAATTATTGTGCTCCTTATTGACAAGACAAGGTTTGTATGAAAGAAAATTTTTGGAAAATCCACAGGAAAAGTTGGAAATTTTGATTATATTTTTTTCTATAAAAATCTCAATGAAAACAATGTTACAGTCGGTTTGACAGTTCTACTGTCACATGGTCTCATAAACAAAATATGATGTTCAGTTTGACAGTTCTACTACCACATGTTTTCATAACAACAACAAATTCCGCATCGAATATTGATATTTTGCGACAAATAATACAATAGATAGCAATATGATCATATCTTTGGTTTGTCGTAAAGACTGAACTGATGTCAGTTCGTGGTAATTTGGTGTGTCGCAAACTTTCAATTGATTTCAGTTCTTTGGCGAAAACGCCGTCAGTGAGGCGTCGAAATATTTGTCGGCGTAAGTCCAAAGCAGGCCGGCTACGTGATTGCCAATTCAGTGAGACTGACGAAGATTGTACAAAATGTTCGGCGGCGAGTCGAATAAGAAGTGTACAATAAACACTTTCTGTTGAGCTGGCTGCAAGGAAGAACATGTTAACCCGTGCTGTGAAAACGTACGACTTGGTTTTGCTTTTCGTATTCATTTTTAAATGAAAAAAAGAAATTTGTGTTGGCTAACTCTAAAATCGTACTTGTTCTTAGATTAAAACCATGTGAAATACTGTCATTGAAGCAACTATCCCCACGGATCCAGCAACTGGAAAGGTCTCTTTTATACGGCGCCTATAAAGGATTCCAGTCGATTTACCCATTCATTTTGACTTCTGTTCCCAATCAAGGTTCCGTTTGCAGGAGCAATAAATAAGATCAGGGGGTGGGGGGGGGGGAGAGGGGGTGGATATAGAAGGCGGGAAGGAAAAGATATAAAGAAGGGGAAGAAGGACATGGACAGAGAGATGAGAGAGGAGGAGATGGATAGAGAGTGTGTGGAGTAAGAGATGTACAGTGAGCAGGGGGAAGATGGGGGAGCTGTAAACAGACTCTAACAATCCTACCACAACTACGGTCAAAAATTAATTATGATTGTGGTGTTGCTCACGCTGCTAAATACTGCATTTCTGGGGCAACAACAACGTTATATTACGTGGCAGGTGTCATTACAGCACAGTTAATAAATTCATTTCATGAAATAATGGATAAACTAGGCACTCATCTTTTCGTGTTTCCCACGCTGGTCTCCTTGTGAAATCATGGCTCAATCGTCGAAAATCTAGGTAGTGATGATTCCAAGCTCGGATGCAAAGAGGCCTAGGTGTTATTCTGCGATATTCAAAAGTTTTATAGATGTGTTTCATAAACCATTCTTGAAGATTAAACTTTTGCAAGTTAAGACGGTGGTGATGTAAAAAAGTAATCAGCACTCCGAATTTAAGTTGCAATTCTTTTTCATTTTTTTAATTGAAATATTACTTCACAATATAAAACATACTTGAAAATATCTTCCTCACTGCCAAAGTTCACATTCCACAAACTGACTACAATTTGCGTCCTTTCAACATGACGACCAAGACTTGACTCTTTCTAATAACCACTTACGCGCCCAAAAATCAGAGTTACAAGTACGTCAAAGATCATAGTGACAAAAGAAATAATTCACATAAGAATAATATCATTGCAATATAAACATATCGATGTATCAAAGTACCTCTACATTAATGAAATCAAATCTGAATGTTGTCTCAGAAATATGTTAACTACTTTACAGAAACACAGTAGAATATTGCTGGTATCGAGAGGTTGAGGTGAGGTGCCGTGATGGTTACGTAATTCAAGTACCATTACAAGTCGACACCTTCCCATGTAACATAGCGTAGTCTTTTTCTCGGTTTTGATAGTCGAACAACATTAGAAGGGTTGCCTCGCTGTTTCTGTCCCCTGCTATTTCATCGAACTACCTGCGTCATTTACTCGTTGCAGACCTTCTACAACAAAACAAAAAAAAAGTGTGAATGTCAACCAGTGAAGAGGCTCTTAGAAAGGAATTGAAGATGTGTTTGTTAATAACGATAATGTAGCTATTACTTTGTTGTGACACATACAAGGTTGTTGCTGACTTTGATACTCAAATAAGAGACAGTTCCCTGCGTGACCCACGTTCGAATCGTCCTACCGAACAAAACTATATGGAAGGGCTAGAAATCAACATCAGGTCCATTGCGAGCTATTCATACACGGTTATAAGTCCCAAATGATGGGTAAAAATATTCTGTTTAGCACTGTAATAATACTGATTCACGACAGAGCTCCGAAAAGGTCCATTGAGAAGGAGCTGGTATCAAATCTCGAACTGGTCAACCACATTTAGGTAATCTGTTTACAGGTAATCTCGGTGTAAGAATACCAGGGATTTATAATATTCCATGTACGTGTGGCAGCAGTTAACGCGGGGCACTCTATACGAACTGTTTCCATGAAATGTATTCGCAGTTGCGAATACAAACAGCTATCAGCTGTATAAGGAATGACGACAATGAAAATTTATGCCGAACCGGGACTCGAACCCGGATTTACCGTTTTATGCCACCAGTAACCTTAACTGCCTTGGCTATCCTTGCAAGACTCACAGACAGAACCAAACTTCCATACGTCGTCGTTCTCGCGTCACAGCCTGTACTTAGACACACGTAATATAATTGTTGTACAGGAAAGAATACTTTAAGTGAAAGTCGCTACTTGATATCGGCAGATAAATACGATATTGGGATGGTTGTGTTGTTATGAAGAACGATGCAATACGAATTGTTGTCGATAGCTGTATTTAGCGTCAGTGACATGTTGTTGTTGTTGTTGCTGTGGTCTTCAGTCCTGAGATTGGTTTGATGCAGTCTCCATGCTACTCTATCCTGTGCAAGCTTCTTCATCTCCCAGTACCTACTGCAACCTACATCCTTCTGAATCTGTTAGTGTATTCATCTCTTGGTCTCCCTCTGCGATTTTTGCTCTCCACCCCACCCTCCAGTAATACATTGGTGATCCCTTGATGCCTCATAACATGTCCTATCAACTGATCCCTTCTTCTAGTCAAGTTGTGCCACAAACTCCTCCCCAGTTCTATTCAATACCTCCTCATTAGTTATGTTCAAATGGTTCAAATGGCTCTGAGCACTATGGGACTCAACATCTTAGGTCATAAGTCCCCTAGAACTTAGAACTACTTAGACCTAACTAACCTAAGGACATCACACACACCCATGCCCGAGGCAGGATTCGAACCTGCGACCGTAGCAGTTCCGCGGTTCCGGACTGCAGCGCCAGAACCGCACGGCCACCGCGGCCGGCATTTGTTATGTGATCTACCCATCTAATCTTCACCATTCTTCTGTAGCACCACATTTCGAAAGCTTCTATTCTCTTCTTGTCCAAACTATTTATCGTCCATGTTTCACTTCCATACATGGCTACACTCCATACAAATACTTTCAGAAACGACTTCCTGGCACTTAAATCTATACTCGATGTTAACAAATTTCTCTTCTTCAGAAACGCTTTCCATGCCATTGCCAGTCTACATTTTATATCCTCTCTACTTCGACCATCATCAGTTATTTTGCTCCCCAAATAGCAAAACTCCTTTACTACTTTAAGTGTCTCATTTCCTACTCTAATTCCCTCAGCATCATCCGACTTAATTCAACTATATTCCATAATCCTCGTTTTGCTTTTGTTGATGTTCATCTTATATCCTCCTATCGAGGCACTATCCATTCCGTTCAACTGCTCTTCCAAGTCCTTTGCTGTCTCTGACAGAATTACAATGTCATCGGCGAACCTCAAAGTTTTTATTTCTTCTCCATGGATTTTAATAACGACTCCGAATTTTTCTTTTGTTTCCTTTACTGCTTGCTCAATATACAGATTGAATATCATCGGGGAGAGGCTACAATCCTGTCTCACTCCCTTCCCAACCACTGCTTCCCTTTCATGTCCCTCGAGTCTTATAACTGCCATCTGGTTTCTGTACAAATTGTGAATAGCCTTTCGCTCCCTGTATTTTACCTGTGCCACCTTCAGAATGTGAAAGAGAGTATTAATTGCGTGAATTTCGAAAAATCATCTGTCGCCGAGCAAAGCTTGTTAAGTAAACAAAGATTATGTTTGAATAAACGAGAATTTTTGCTCACGCATCGAACTGTTGGCACTCTGTGACAAAAATGTAATTGAGACACCGGTTACGCACTTAGCAACACCTGGAACCGTTCACTTGATAAAGAAAGAGCACGAAGGGTAACGTCACTAAGTACTGCTTGATGTATGCGGTGGGCTAAAAGCGATGCTGGACAGCTAGCGCTACTTTAATCTGTGGACGAATAGGGCACCACCTCAGCAAATGCCTTCTGCGTGTGGTAATCCAGCTAATAAGACGCTGTTCTCTGAGAGGTGAGCCAGTTACACAACATTCAGGCTCAGATGGAGGCACTTACCAAAAGCATGAGATTTTACTCGAATATGGCGGTGCAAGTGAACCGAGAACATTTTCTCCAAGGAAATCATTGCGAAAGACTTCATTCATTTGAAAATGACAATGCCGATTTTGTGCTCCGATCTTGAGCAATCAAAACATGAGATCTGTCTCGAATACCTTTATCGGCCGTGAAGCGTTAAAACCCTAATCTTACCGCCGTTTGTTTTTCGAGATAGCTAAAGAAAGCACTGAGTAATAAGACAATCCTAGAATAGAAATTTGCAAATTAGCGTAGTGTTACTGTACTGACCAGTAATCAAAAATCGACGGAGCATGTCTTTATACTTTCTTTACGCTGTAGCTCGCCTCTTATTCTTTTCTGGCCCACGATTTCTTCGCGGTGCTACATTTTCGTTATTCAACGGTTACCTCTGACCTTTTGCTAACGGGTTCTGCCCGAAAACGGTAGCGATTACGGCGCCAAGGCCCCACGTAACGACCGCTCCAGATGAGCAGAGCGTGGAAGACGACTCGCATAAGCATCCATACTGATGAGCCACAGGCAGCCTGGTCGGCCCTGAGCACCAGCCAGCCACGCACATCTCGCTGACCTGACCGGCACCGCAGCGCTTTCTCGGGATGAGCCCACCAGGTATGGCTGCCACGATGTTGGACAACATGTCTCAAGTCGTTCCAGTTTCCCCACGCACACCTCGCTCGACCTTGCAGCCACGCACCGAGGTCGCCTACGAACTGTGTCAATGACTCTACCTGTCGCAATTGTTGGCCTCTACCTTCGAATCTAATTACTGAAAATATGCGGCACTTTCCAGGCACCATAAATTTTGTGTGGCCCTAGGTGTCTGCGATCGAACTTGCGGTATACCGTCTAGGATATCTAGTCTCTTCTGCCAAAACTGCAAGTAATTACCGCATTTTATTCTGATTTTTAACTTTCCTAACAATAAGAGGCACATTTCCGGTGAATTTGGACGTGAGTAGCTGTATATATATCAAAAACATTGAGTTCCCTAACGATTGGCGAAATGGAATATCTCATGTGTCTAACTCCATGTACTATTCCACGTTTGAAGTCTGTTAAATCCCGTCGTGAGGCCATAATCACGTCAGAAATCTTTACATATGAATCACCTGAGTACAAATGAGTCCTCCGTTAATGCTCCGCCCTTTTATACCCGGTGTACGCCAAGCTATCACCAATTGTATATGTGCATATCGCTATTCCATGATTTTTGTCTCCTCAGTGTATATACTAAATTCTTAAAGTATTAAAATTAGAAATTGTCCAGTTTTTATATATATATATATATATATATATATATATATATATATCTGGACAATTTCTATTCCATGATTTTTGTCTCCTCAGGGCTATCCTTTTGGGGCCCAATTCTTAAAGTATTAGAAATTTAGAAATTGTCCATACACACACACACACACACACACACATATATATATATATATATATATATATATATATATATATATATATTAACAATTTCTCTCTCTCTCTCTCTCTCTCTCTCTCTATATATATATATATATATATATATATATATATATATATAATTTCTATCTAATACTTTAAGAATTTAGTATATACACTGAGGAGACAAAAATCATGGAACAGCGATATGCACATATACAATTGGTGATGGCTTGGCGTACACCGGGTACAAAAGGGCGGAGCATTAACAGTAGTAGTAGTAGTAGTAGTAGAGGGGTTTTTGGGCGCACGACAGCAAGGTCTTCAGCGCCCGTTCAGTAACATAGGGAGACGGGTGTCAAGAAAAATCCCAGAACAGGAATATAAAACGGAACATAAAACACGGGTAACAATCGTTGAAAAATATGTGCTCATCCACACCGAAGCGTGGGATGAAGCAGGGTGTCAACATTAAAACATGGACAACACAGGAAGAAAATGATAGAGGGAGCTAAAACAATGTAGCAGATGGAAGTGGCTGGCTTACCACAAGGAAAAAAGGGGAGGAGTCAGCCACTCTGCAAAACACTAAAACCTCCAGCCTAAAAGTTTAGGCCAGAGTCCAAGCACGTCACAAAACTTAAAAACCCTAGACACACACGTCTCATCATTAGCTAAAACAGAAGGCAGATCCCCATCAACTTGTGCTTCTGCCCGTGCATCACGGTATAAAATGCAGTCTTTTAAAATGTGCCGGACAGAGATGTGCACACCACAAGCATCACAAAACGGAGGATCCTCCGGCCGTAATAAAAAGCTTTGTGTGAGAGGACAGTGCCCGATCCGAAGACGTTTGAGGGCCACCTCTTTCCGCCTGAGCAACCGGCAGGAAGAACGCCACGGCCGAGTGGTTGACTTTACCAACCGCAGTTTATTGGCCGTCACCGCCAGCCATCCGTCCTCCCACAACTCCATGCACTTCCTGTGGAGTGCAGCAATGACCGACTGCAAGGGGATAGGACACTGGACCACATCCTGCTCTCTGCAGGCCTCCTTGGCAGCCCGATTGGCCTGTTCATTGCCCCATATGCCGACATGACCAGGCACCCAGCGGAAGGATACCTCCTTACCCCGCCGTTGGAGCAAGTACAGTTGGTCATATATCAGCTGGACCATCTCCTCAGTCGGGTATAGGTTCTGCAGTGATTGTAAGGCACTAAGAGAATCGGAGCAGAGAAGAAATCGTTCGCCCCGAACACGATGCATCAGCTCCAGTGCCTTCAGGATCGCGTGGAGCTCCGCTGCGAAAACGGTATATTCAGCAGGGAGGCGAATCCGGGTAACTTGATCAGGGAACACTACAGAACAGCCAAGGAAATTCTCCTGTTTGGAGCCATCAGTGTAAACGACAGTGAAATCGTGATGCACATCTAAAATGTTAAAAGAACAGAGGACTCATTTGTACTCAGGTGGTTCATATGAAAAGATTTCTGACGTGATTATGGCCTCACGACGGGATTTAACAGACTTCAAACGTGGAACAGTACATGAAGTTAGACACATGGGACATTCCATTTCACCAGTCGTTAGGGAACTCAATGTTTCTCGACCCATTGTGTCAAGAATGTTCCCAGAATAACACATTTCTGGCATTACCTCTCATCACGGACAACGCAGTGGCCGACGGCCTTCACTTAACGACTGAGCTCAGGGGCGTTTGCGTAGAGGCTGGCTGTGAGGACTATGGGACTTAACATCTGAGGTCATCAGTCCCCTAGAACCTAGAACTACTTAAACCTAACTAACCTAAGGACATAACACACATCAATGCCCGAGGTAGGATTCGTACCTACGACCGTTGCGGTCGCGCGGTTTCAGACTGAAGCGCCTAGAACCGCTCGACCATACCGGCCGGCGTTTGTGTAGAGTATTCAGCGTTAACAGACAAGCAACACTGCGTGAAATAACCGCAAAGATCAATGTGGGACCTATGTCAAACGGATCTGTTATGTCAGCATGGCGTTAATGGGTTATGGCAGCAGACGACCAACACGACAGCCTTTGCTAACTGCACGACATCGACTACAGTGCCTCTCCTGGACTCTTGAGCATATCGGTTGAATCCTGTGAAACCGTGATACGGTGAGATGAGTCCCTATTTCGACTGGTAAGACCTGTCGTTAGGGTTAGAGTGTGACGCAGAGCCCACGTAGTCATAGACCCAAGGTAGCAACAAGGCACAGTGCATGCTGGTAGTGGCTCCATAGTGGTGTTTATTGTGTTTACATGGAATGGACTGCGTCCATTCGTCTACTTGGAGACCATTTGCAGCCGTTAATGGCTTTAATGTTCCCAAACAACGATTGAATATTTCTGGATGACAATGTGCCATGTCACGGGCCACAGTTGTCCGCTATTGATTTGAGGAACATTCCGGACAGTTTGAGCGAAGGGTTTGGCCACCCCGACAGACCGACATTAATCCAGTCGAACATTTATGTGACATAATCGAGAAGTCAGTTCGTGCACAATATCCTGCACCGGCAACACTTTCGCAATTATCGTCGACTGTAGGGGCAGGATAGCTCAGTATTTCTGCAGGTGACTTCCTCAGACTTGTTGAGCCCATGCCACGTCGAGTTGCTGCACTACACCTAGAGAAAGGAGATCCGACATGATGTTAGGAGGTTTTTCACCTCAGTGTATATCCTTGGGTCAAAGCGCGTCCGACAATACAAGTATGCTGTCGCTAGAAGCCGAAGCGTTTATTCACACGTTTTCTATGAAACAGCGAAAGCGTCTACAGCTGTGCGCTTCACAACTGTGGCGAGCATTGACAAGAGTTATTTCGGGAAAAGAACATCCAAGTGTTGAATATCCAAGTGTTGAAGCGGTGTCTGTTTGACAAGAGCAAAATTCATACATCATTAAACGAAATATTCTGTACGTCAACTGATTGCAGGTCGCAGACAGCAGTGGAGGAAACTAAGAAAAACAAAATATTTTGTGTTCACAGTACTACCAAGAAAGAGATTTCATTCAGAGCTCGAAGAAAAATACTACTGAACGTGAGGATGTTTAAGTACCAAAATTATGGAATTTTTTTTTTTTTTTTTTTTTTACGGAACTTCTTCCGAGAACTTATTGACTACTCCGAGTTTCCATGCTCTTAGTGAATCAGATATCACTAAGAGCATGGAAACTCAGAGTAGTCAATAA
This sequence comes from Schistocerca serialis cubense, assembly GCF_023864345.2. Classification (NCBI taxonomy): domain Eukaryota; kingdom Metazoa; phylum Arthropoda; class Insecta; order Orthoptera; family Acrididae; genus Schistocerca; species Schistocerca serialis. The sequence goes on along the minus strand of NC_064639.1, from coordinate 214,474,976 downwards.
CTTCTCGGAAGAAGTTACTTATTTTACGTTATAATGTCCAGCGTCGTTAATTTCAGTTGTACAAGGTCTATTAGCAATCGATAATTATCTTTCCTCGCCTTCAGTTAAATTCGAAACGACCAGTCGTTCGATAAAATAAGTTATTTTCTTTGAAATGCCAAAATTCCTCTCTCCTCCCGCTGCTCGTCCTTTTTCCCCCTAAATAAACGGTTTCTTCTTTTCGTGTTGTGGTGACAGAGAAAGCAAGAATTGGTGACTTCCTTTTAACACTAGACGCCATGACAGCTTGTTCTGTGCGTGCATAACTACGTGTTTTGTGGCACATCTAAATACACACGATTTTTGATTTAAATGGCTCTGGGCACTATGCGACTTAACTTCTGAGGTCATCAGTCGCCTAGAACTGAGAACTAATTAAACCTAACTAACCTAAGGAAATCACACACATCCATGCCCGAGGCAGGATTCGAACCTGCGATCCTAGCGGTCGCTCGGCTCCAGACTGTAGCGCCTAGAATCGCACGGCCACTCCGGCCGGCACACATGATTTTTCCTGCTCGCTTTACCGCGCTCTTTGTTGGCCGCTGTAAGGAATGCGTAGATGGGTACTAATGTATTATATGGAACAGGAAGGTTTGGGAGCATATTGTTATTTCGTTCGGCTGCAAAAAACTCCGTATCTTACATAAGTTATTGGTGCAGCGTACCTAATTTGGTAAGCCTATACGCAGACGAGATTAAATATTGAGTAATAAATCCTCTGCAGAAGCAAGAGGAAGTAAATTAATTACACTGCAACAGGGCGACAATTTTTATAACCATAGCTCTTCACTTCCATTGAGAAGGAAATGTTCAATAAAGTGAATATTTCTTCTTTATCCCTATATTATTAGGTGACAATGAATTCGATTTCGAGGATTGCATCTTTCTTTCTTCGAACAGTTTACGGCTGTGATAAATGGGCCGCTATATTTTTTTACTACACAAAGCTGTTGGCTGTGTACACAATGTTGCATGGCTTAACAGGTCACATATGCGGTCCTGTCTCATTAATAAGTCAGTGGCATGGGCAGCACTAGCAGTGGAGGATATATAAAGCGTGTCGCCGGGACGCAGAAAATTTCCTCCCCCTCCCATCTCCTCTGCCACTGGCATCTACACCCTCCCCTCTCCCTCCTCCCCCACCTTTTCCCCTTTTGGCAGGTCCCCGGACTCGTACACGTAAAGTGAACATTTGCCCGCCGGAGATCGTCGCCAGTGTTTTGTGTTTGCCATCGTGTTAGTGATTCAGTGTTTCGTCATTTGTGCTACTTTCTTCACGCGTGCCGTTTCAGACGTCTCTGTTAGTGCCCGAGTGCTGAACGTTTTTCTTTGGACGCTGCACTTGTGAACGACTTCATGTGTCTTTAAATTTGTGTGTCTACTGTTGTCTATCCACCGTGTTGTTTCGTTTTTCGATGTCTCCACTTGTAATAAATGTATTATCTGTGGCCGAAGAGCAGCGTAGTATTGCTGCTGCCGGCCTACCTTTGTATAAGGCGTCGAAACAGTGTTCGATTCGTGCTTTTACCAGTGGGGTGGATGTCTTAGGAGGTTAGTATAATTATACATGTTACTAGCTTGGACCGTGGCGATACCCATGCTTAAACAGTTATTTATAAATAGATGTTAATGCCGAAACTCACTATTCACGCGTAAGCACTATTAGAAAAGCCATCCCTTGTTATATTTTTAAAAGTGTATTATAGGTAAAGCTTATTTACAAAATTATCTACATACAGGCATACGAGGGGAATTCAAAAAGTAAAGGCACATTTGTGAAAAGCTGTACTTATTCTGATGATAGAAAAGTGAAACATGCGTTATTTTTCTACATAACCTCCCTGGACTTCAATGCAGTTTTCCCGACGTTTTACGAGTTTTCTTATTTCATCAGAAAATACGTTTATCGGTTGCGCCGCACCGCACCGCAGGAATAACGTCTTCATCGCTTTCAAATCTTCTTCCCTGTAGTGCTTCCGTTAAGGGTCCAAACATGTGAATATTGCTTGGAGCTAGGTCTGGACTGTATGGTGGATGTTCCAGCACCTCGAATCTCCTTTATTGCGTCGGCTGTCCGTTTGGCAGAATGTGGGCGAGCGTTATCTTGCTGTAGGATGACACCTCTTCACAGTTTTCGACGACGTTTGGATCTGATCGCAAGTTTCAGTTTCGTACGCAACACATCACATCCACCATACAACACAGACCTGGCTCTAAAGCCTCGTTTACGCTGGGGCGACGTCTTGTCGTTTTGTTCTAAATGTTTTGAAATGCTTACCTACTACATAACACTTTTTCAAAATTAATAAGCAAACATATTAATAGTATTAATTGTAAGACTGTATTAAAAACTTTCAGTGTTCGGCTCCACAAATTTAAATGATATGTAACGTTTTACTCCAGTGCGTGGAAATAAACATCCCAGGTTGGGATGCATAAACTAAAACCAGAGGAGGGGATGGTCTGATGCAGAGGGGGGGAAATCTCCCCCATCCCCCCGTGCAAATCGCACACTGCGTCGAAATAACAGTAAAGGAAAAAAAAGACGCAGAAAACAGTGCAGTCGTTGTCGTAATGCGAAAACGGAGCGATTTATCTGTCGTCCACAAGGGCATTAACAGTGGATCGAAGCACTAACTAAACGGTTAAGTTTTTAAATTGTTCGCATCCCGCGTGGTTAACGTATGCTATGCGTGGCAAAATGGCGCTAGTCAAAACCGACGCCGAGGCCACTGTGGTGCACCATCGGCCATAAATGACAGGGGTGAACGACTGCACGGGCGAGTAGACGTGCAACTGTTGAGCAACTGACCGCCCATATGGACCAAGAGGCTACTATCAGTGTCTCCTGAACGAATGTTCACCGAACGTTGTTGCGTGTTGGCCTCTGCAACAGGCACCTGGTTGGTGCACTCATGTGACTGCCGTTCACTGGCAATGAAGGCTGCGATTTGCACACCAATTGCAACTGGACGTCCATTGAGTGGCGACAGGTGGTCATCTCAGATTAATCCTCCTTCATGCTCCATCTGACAGACGGCCGTTGGTGTGTTCGGCGTGAAGCTTGAGAACAAACACACTGCACCAATCATCACAAAGGTCGAGGCCGGCAGAGTGTATTCGTGGTATCCCCTGGGTGATCTCGTCATTCTGTAAGCAAAATGGATGAGCACAATTACGTATTTATCCTTCGGGAACATGTGCACCCATAAATGCCGTTTGTTTTTCCCAGCACGATTGCACCTATCAGCAGGACAATGCGACATCCTACAGAGCTCGCAGTGTGTGAATGTCGTGCAAAGAGCGTCAGGATGAGATTACCGTGTTATCCGGGTCACCAAACCTAATCGAGAAACTGTGAGACCATCGCCATCGGGCTCAACCCACTATCCATCTATCCATCCTCAACCGAGATATCTGGTGCAGCTGGCCACAGCACTGCAGTAGAGATGGCTCCAATTGCAGTCGGTACCTTCCAGAGCATCACTGATTCTTCCTGCACGTCTCTCAGGATTTTGACAAGTGGTCACATTAATGTTGCTGGATACTGTTTTATGAAACAAAGGAAACACGGCTTGTTTGTAAATCATATAATATGGGATTAAAGGAAGACATACATACTACACTATTGGCCATTAAAATTGCTACACCACGAAGAAATGCAGATGATAAACGGGTATTCATTGGACAAAGATATTATACTAGAACTGACATGTGATTTCATTTTCACGCAATTTGGGTGCATAGATCCCGAGAAATCAGTACCCAGAACAACCACCTCTGGCCGTAATAACGGCCTTGATACGCCTGGGCATTAAGTCAAACAGAGCTTGGATGCCGTCTACAGGTACAGCTGCTCATGCACCTTTAACACGATACCAAAGTTCATCAAGAGTAGTGACTGGCGTATTGTGACGAGCCAATTGCTCGGCCACCATTGACCAGACGTTTTCAGTTGGTGAGACATCTGGAGAATGTGCTGGCCAGGGCAGCAGTCGAACATTTTCTGTATCCAGAAAGGTCCGTACAGGACCTGCAACACGCGGTCGTGCATTATCCTGCTGAAATATAGGGTTTCGCAGGGATCGAATAAAGGCTAGAGCCACGGGTCGTAACACATCTGAAATGTAACGTCCACTGTTCAGAGTGCAGTCAATGCGAACAAGAGGTGACCGAGGCGTGTAACAAGTGTCACCCCATACCATCACACCGGGTGATACACCAGTATGTCGATGACGAATACGCGCTTCCAACGTGCGTTCACCGCGATGTGGCCAAACATGGACGCGACCATCATGATGCTGTAAACAGAACCTGGATTCATCCGAAAACATGACGTTTTGCCATTCGCGCACCCAGGTTCGTCATTGAGTACACCATCGAAACGCCAACTTGCTTTATAATTCCCAACATAAATCTATCTGTACCGAGTTTGTAAGTTTGACAATGACCCAGCATTACGTAACAGATAAAACATAGTACGGAACCCTGTGGTAGAAAAGATTTTTATGTTTGACTTGTAGGGAAAAAGTATTACATATGGGAAATAACTTAGCTGCATGAGATAACTGGTTAAATATTGCAGAGGAAGATGGTTAGTTCACTGGATTAATTCTCACAGATACGCTGCGTTCAATTCTCAATTCTGCGTCAATCTCCAACAATGTTTTGAGTACTTTTGCTAAGTAGTTTGTCATACAATGAAGCTGCAAACACACATATTCTTTCCAATGCTTCGTCTGTAAAAGTCGACGTTGCGTCTGAGATTCCTATACATTAGCTGAATTATTTACCTGCCGTATGTACTTTTAATCCGATAATTTTTTTTTTTTTACTTTTCTTCAAAACTAATGACATACTTTATATCGTTGCTGTCCTTTCTTAAATTAATATTGTGTTACACTGTCAAATTGATAACTGGCCTATTCCTTAGAAAGGCTAGAGTGGCATCCAAATCTGATGGACTTGCAGCCTGTTCGCTACAATGATTTTCTAAAACTGGAGAGATCGACGCCGTTACTGAAGTCGGTCGGTGCACATTGCCCATCTTCTAACGCGTCTCACTGAAGAGTCGTGTCACATGTCATGCACAAAAAAAATAGTTACGAGACTAAGCGTTGGCAAAAAAGTGAAGCACCTGGAAGACATGGTCGAATGCCAATGCTCGAGTAACTTCTTACAGGTACACACCATCGGCGGTATGTAAACGACTAGTTCCTATTCTCTGTGAAAGGTGTAACGGCCACTAGAGTGTGTAAGCGTTGTTCATGTTTAGTGCTGTTATCAGGCGTGGTAGATTATATAAGAGCGTTGACAGGTTTAGATGCTGAGTGATCACTGTAAAAGACGTGAATATGCAGCGTACGCGTGTGAGACAGATTTACAAGCACCTGACAGAGTATGTAGGCTGCGACTAGTAATGTAGTTATTTTCGTAAACATCAGGACCACTAAAAGTTCAAGATGATAACTTGTTGGTCTGGAAGCCAAATAATTTGTTTCTTAGGTAGCACACGGCGGCCATAATTTCCTCGTTCATCTCAATGTTTCCCATCAAGAAAGTTCATTAGAAGTAAGAACAGACAGACGTAAGTGGAGTCTGGTGAATGGGGAGAACGTTTCAACAGTTCGTAATTCAAACGCCTCAGTTTCTTTATTAATAGTGTTTGGTTCAAATGGCTCTGAGCACTATGGGACTTAACATCTGAGGTCATCAGTCTCCTAGAACTTAGAACTACTTAAACCTAACTAACCTAAGGTCATCACTCACATCCATGCCCGAGGCAGGATTCGATCCTGCGTCCGTTAATAGTGTTTGTAGGGACAAACGAGAAGTGTGTGTATTCACATGCACATAGTAGACATTATCTAAACAAACAGAGTTTCTCTTCGCCAAAGAAGCTTTGTAGGCAGCTGCATTGTTTCGACAAAGACGGCTCCTTTTTTCCTTACAATTTTCTTAAAATCTGTTATTTTCCGACATTTTCCTTTTTATCCATCTCAGTAAATCTAAAAGCTAGAGAAAATGAAATTCATTCCAGCAGATGAAACTGACTTCACTAAGGTTTTTCTTCACATTTGTGACCCTGAAATTGGCTTTCACCGAATTCTGCAATGACTATTTCGGCTGTGGCTGAAGTAAATTTCATCCACAGCAACAAATCGGTGTACGAAGTCATTTACTATTTTATTTATTTTTAAAACGGTCCAAACTTTGATGATAAATTCGTTTTCGCCTTTGTGTTGAGTCACAATTCAGGAAATGCGCTTCTAATCTTACAGAAAGCATTTTCATAATTAATTCACCACGTGCAACTTACCGTGATCCTTATTCAGATGAGGCTGAAATATTGTATCAATCGTACTCTAGGATCCGATTGAACACTCTTGAAGATTTTAATCGATATCACATCCGTAAAACAAAAAATGTTACCGTAGTTATTTAGTGTGTTGTAATGCTTTATTACCGTGCAAATAAAGCGTTCAATAGACAATATATACATACAGTGAATGTACAACTTTATTATAAGAATACGGTAAGGACATCATATTCCTCACAAGGTAAAGTGCGATAGTAAAAGAAAATTACGCATCCGAGCAGCGTATTGTGATGACACTGTCATTACTCAATAAATGGCATCAGAACAGAAACACTCTAGGATTACCATGAAATCTGTGTAAGATTTGCATTTTCTTGGGAAATTCAGAAATTGAGTAAGCTTGTATTCGTACGTTGCCGTTAGCCGGGTATTTAGGTCCAAACAGTTCATAGGCCTTGTACCCTCCGGGTAAATAGTTTCCTGACAGCACGATTCGAGAGTTCAGTAAAATTCAGCTTATGCGAACATGTAGGGCTGCAGGCCATTCAACGCGCAATGTCCTTAGTCTCGAGTGTCAGCAACAAGCGCCGTTACATGAGGACAGGCGTTGTCGTCCATGAAAACTAAGTCACGGCCCATTGCAGCACGTATAAGAGTCGTACATATTTCGGAACAAGACCACCTCAATACATGCGCCGTCAGCTCGGCAGATTGCTAACCGAAAGAGCCCGGAGTCGATGCTTCATAGGGTTGGAGACTTTCGAAGCTCGGGGATTGGGAGTGGTGTCGTCCTTACGTTCATAACATCAAAATTGGCAATCCACTGTTGAGGTGGCTGTATGGGCACGCACCAAAAAAAATATTCCGGTCTATATCGTTATCATATCCACGAGCCCGCTGTGAAGATACGCAGTGACCTTCACATTCAGCATGACGCTCTTACAGGACTTTTTTTCACATTGGCCGTAACTGCACAGTGTACTGTAATTTTTGGGATGGTAAATTGTTCCTCGTTCTCTCCGCAGCAGCTTGAGTCCAGAATCGCACGTTTCACTTTGATGACACTGACAGTTAACATCGCCCTTGTCATCAGTCTTCTGACTGGTTGGATGCGACCCACCGCTATTTCCTCTCCTGTGCCCAATTTTTCATCTCAGAGCAGCATTTGCAACCTACGTCCTTCATTAGCTGCTGGCTGTATTCCTATCTCTACAGACTGTACCCTCTACAGCTCCTCCTAGTATCATCGACGTTATTCCGTGATGTCGTAACAGGTGTCTATAATCCTGTCCCTTCTACTCGTCTGTGTTTTCCATATATTCCTTTACTTCCTGATTCTATGAAGAGCCTGCTCATTCTTTACCTTGGCAGTCCACCTAATTTTCAACATTCTTCAGTAGTAACGCGTCTCAAATGCGCCGAATCTCTTATGTTCCTTTTTTCCCACGGCCCACATTTCATTACCATACAATGCTGTGCTCCAAGTGAATATCCTCAGAAATTTCTTCCCCAGATTAAGGCATAGGCTTGATACTAGTGGATTTCTCTCGGCCAGGAATACCCCTTTTGGAGAATAAATCGTTCAAATGTCTCTGAGCACTATGGGACTTAACTTCTGAGGTCATCAGTCCCCTATAACTTAGAACTGCTTAAACCTAACTAACCTAAGGACATCACACACATCCATGCCCGAGGCAGGATTCGAACCTGCGACCGTAACGGTCGTGCGGTTCCAGACTGTAGCGCCTAGAACCGCTCGGCCACCCCGGCCGGCTTTTTGGATAGTATTGGACACAAATGGATCATCTGAGTGCACTCATTTTTTGAAATTCCATAAGAAGTTCTGCAAACACGAACGATCTTGTAACATTACAATAATATTTATTTTTAGTTAACGATTTATTTTCCTACCCTATCTTTTGTTTAACTACCTGTTCTACGTATTTGACTTCATTCTTACGACATACTTGTTACAAGAAATCTTACATTTAATATGAAAACAATCACCTAGAAGTAACTAACCATAACATTACTGTAAACAGTAAAAACGTAATTGTTCGTGAAAAGTAGAATAGCGAAGTCAAGTCATAGGCAGAAAAATTTAAACGGCACCTACGGCACTGAACGTTTCTGGAGAGAGAAACACATGATAGAACGAAAGTAATGAAGACTGGTGGAAACACTATCGTGAGCGATGGAAAAGTGAAGAGAGAAAGAAGTGTATTTGGGACAATAATTTTGGAGCATTTGATTTAGTGCATGACGGAGAGAAAACGACCATATATTAGTGTTTTAGGGCAGAGTTACGAGGTTCATTAATGAAAGTGCTTCACTTCTTTCTTAAATGAAACTGGACATTGAATTGTGCGCAGAATGCAAGATACGTAAATGGTAGCAGCAGGGAAGGAGTTGGGGAATGTTTGCTTGGCTCTGAGCACTATGGGACTTAACTTCGGAGGTCATCAGTCCCCTATAACTTAGAACTGCTTAAACCTAACTAACCTAAGGACATCACACACATCCATGTCCGAGGCAGGATTCGAACCTGCGACCGTAGCGGTAGCGCTGTTCCAGACTGTAACGCCTAGAACCGCTCGGCCACCCCGGGCGGCCGGGGAAAGTTTTTGTTTTATTTTTCGTGCAGAGTGCAGGATACAGCAGCGGAGAGGTAATGTTAACCACATTCTATGGTTGGTTTTAAGCATCTGGAGTTTTCACTTCTTGTACAATGCTGGATTACAACGTAATAGCGGAGGTTCGAAGATCGAGTGTTTACACAGTTTTACGTTTCACCTCCTGTCGAAATATGTTCTGACATTTCTGGGGGCCATAGAGGCAACCGGAAATCTTGCTATGCGTGGCGACAGTATTTTCTCCGCAGCTGAGGCGCTCATCCGAAGCTAAACTCTTCATTCTTCATTTATTTGGTACATTGTTCACGATATTTAGGGTTAATTAATTTCTAATGTGGTGCTAAAATTAGCCCAAAGTTCCACTCATTCAGTTTAAATCCCTACTTTTGTGCCTATCTGAACACTGGAGACAGGTCATCGGAAGAGAAATCTTATTTTCAGAAAAACAGACACAACAAGAGGTAACTGGGGTATAGGGAGAATAACAGTGGACCCATGGTTGACCCCCGTAGCATTCCTGGGCGAACATGCTTCAAAAGTGGCTTTTCGTTCTAACAAACGACACATTACTGTCTGATTTTTAAGTAGCTCTCAAACGATTTCAGCGCACTTTCGAAAATCTTAATAGCCTCATTTTTTCTGAGCAGTATGACGAAGTTTACCAGCAGCAGTGCTTTGCTGAAGTCTAATAGTGCCAGTATTGTGAAATCACGTTTGTCTATAACGCACCGTAGGCTGTCAGTACCTTGATAAGTGTATTGCTTAGGCTATGGTGCTTTCGAGTACCAGATTGGTAATACTTAGTCTTCAGTCAGCTGATCGTGATCCATATCCACATCTTTGGATGCAGCCTGTAAATATTTATTGGTCGGTTAAGTCTTGGTGTGTGTGTGGCACTCGCTTTTAGGAACATCAATGAAAGTGCTTCACTTCTTTCTTAAATGAAACTGGACATTGAATTGTGCGCAGAATGCAAGATACGTAAATGGTAGCAGCAGGGAAGGAGTTGGGGAATGTTTGCTTGGCTCTGAGCACTATGGGACTTAACTTCGGAGGTCACCAGTCCCCTAGAACTTAGAACTACTGAAACCTAACTAACAGCAGCGGAGAGGTAATGTTAACCATATTCTATGGTTGGTTTTAAGCATCTGGAGTTTTCACTTCTTGTACAATGCTGGATTACAACGTAGTAGCGGAGGTCATCAGTCCCCTAGAACTTAGCACTACTGAAACCTAACTAACAGCAGCGGAGAGGTAATGTTAACCATATTCTATGGTTGGTTTTATCGTCTATGTTTCACTTCCATACATGGCTACACTCCATACAAATACACACACCACTTACGAAAGAAAAATTAAGTGTATGTGTCAAGACTAGTTCCAAGCTACATCTGCATCTACATCTACATACACTACTGGCCATTAAAATTGCTACACCAAGAAGATAAGGTGCTACACACGCGAAATTTAACCGACAGGAAGAAGATGCTGTGATATGCAAATGATTAGCTTTTCAGAGCGTCCACACAAGGTTGGCGCCGGTGGCAACACCTGCAACGTGCTGACGTTGCCTGGTGATACGTTGTTGTGATGCCTCGTGTAAGGAGGAGAAATGCGTAACATCACGTTTCCGACTTTGATAAAGATCGGATTGTAGCCTATCGCGGTTGCCGTTTATCGTACCGCGACACTGCTGCTCGCTTTGGTCGAGATCCAATGACTGTTAGCAGAATATGGAATCGGTGGGTTCAGGAGGGTAATACCGAACGCCGTGCTGGATCCCAACGGCCTCGTACCACTAGAAGTCGAGATGACAGGCATCTTATCCGCATGGCTGTAACGGATCGTGCAGCCACGTCTCGATCACTGAGTCAACAGATGGGGACGTTTGGAAGACAACATCCATCTGCACGAACAGTTCGACGACGTTTGCAGCAGCATGGACTATCAGCTCGGAGACCATGGCTGCGGTTACCCTTGACGCTGCATCACAGACAGGAGCGCCTGCGATGGTGTACTCAACGACGAACCTGGGTGCACGAATGACAAAATGTCATTTTTTCGGATAAATCCATGTTCTGTTCACAGCATCATGCTGGTCGCAATCGTGTTTGGCGACATCGCGGTGAACGCACATTGGAAGCGTGTATTCGTCATCGCCATACTGGCGTATCACCCGGCGTGATGGTGTGGGGCGCCATTGGTTACACGTCTCGGTTACCTCTTGTTCGCACTGACGACACTTCGAACAGTGGACGTTACGTTTCAGACGTGTTACGACCCGTGGTTCTACCCTTCCTTCGATCCCTGCGAAACCCTACATTTCAGCAGGATAATGCACGACCGCATGCTGCAGGTCCTGTACTCCTGTACGGGCCTTTCATGATACACAAAATGTTCGACTCCTGCCGTGGCCAGCACATTCTCCAGCTCTCTCACCAATTGAAAACGTCTGGTCAATGGTGGCCGAGAAACTGGCTCGTCACAATAGGCGTCACGACTCTTGATGAACTGTGGTATCGTGTTGAAGCCGCATGGGCAGCTGTACCTGTACACACCATCCAAGCTCTGTTTGACTCAATGCCCAGGCGTATGAAGGTCGTTATTACGGCCAGTGGTGGTTGTTCTGGGTACTGATTTCTCAGGATCTGTTGTTGTTGTTGTGGTCTTCAGTCCTGAGACTGGTTTGATGCAGCTCGCCATGCTACTCTATCCTGCGCAAGCTTCTTCATCTCCCAGTACCTATTGCAACCTACATCCTCCTGAATCTGCTTAGTGTATTCATCTCTTGGTCTCCCTCTACGATTTTTACTCTCCACACTGCCCTCCGATACTAAATTTGAGATCCCTTGATGCCTCAGAACATGTCCTACCAACCGATCCCTTCTTCCGGTCAAGCTGTGCCACAAACTTCTCTTCTCCCCAATCCTATTCAATACTTCCTCATTAGTTATGTGATCTACCCATCTAATCTTCAGCATTCTTCTGTAGCACCACATTTCAAAAGCTTCTATTCTCTTCTTGTCCAAACCATTTACCGTCCATGTTTCACTTCCATACATGGCTACACTCCATACAAATACTTTCAGAAATGACTTCCTGACACTTAAATCTATACTCGATGTTAACAAATTTGTCTTCTTCAGAAACGCTTTCCTTGCCATTGCCAGTCTACATTTTATATCCTCTCTACTTCGACCAACATCAGTTATTTTGCTCCCCAAATAGCAAAGCACCTTTACTACTTTAAGTGTCTCATTTCCTAATCTAATTCCCGCAGCATCACCCGACTTAATTCGACTACATTCCATTATCCTCGTTTTGCTTTAGTTGATGTTCATCTTATATTCTCCTTTCAAGACGCTATCCATTCCATTCAACTGCTCTTCCAAGTCCTTTGTTGTCTCTGACAGAATTTCAATGTCATCGGGAACCTCAAAGTTTTTATTTCTTCTCCACGGATTTTAATACCTACTCCGAATGTTTCTTTTGTTTCCTTTACTGCTTGCTCAATATACAGATTGAATAACATCGGGGAGAGGCTACAACTCTGTCTTACTCCCTTCCCAACAACTGCTTCCCTTTCATGTCCCTCGACTCTTATAACTGCCATCTGGTATCTGTACAAATTGTAAATAGCCTTTCGCTCCCTATATTTTACCCCTGCCACCTTTAGAATTTGAAAGAGAGTTTTCCAGTCAACATTGTCAAAAGGTTTCTCTAAGTCTACAAATGCTAGAAACGTAGGTTTGCCTTTCCTTAATCTTTCTTCTAAGATAAGTCGTAAGGTCAGTATTGCCTCACGTGTTCCAGTATTTCTACGGAATCCAAACTAATCTTCCCGGAGGTCGGCTTCTACCAGTTTTTCCATTCGTCTGTAAAGAATTCGTGTTAGTATTTTGCAGCTGTGGCTTATTAAACTGATTGTTGGGTAATTTTCACATCTGTCAACACCTGCTTTCTTTGGGATTGGAATTATTATATTCTTCTTGAAGTCTGAGGGTATTTCGCCTGTTTCATACATCTTGCTCACCAGATGGTAGATTTTTGTCAGGACTGGCTCTCCCAAGGCCGTCAGTAGCTCCAATGGAATGTTGTCTACTCCGGGGGCCTTGTATTGACTCAGGTCTTTCAGTGCTCTGTCAAACTCTTCACGCAGTATCGTATCTCCCATTTCATCTTCATCTACATCCTCTTCCATTTCCATAATATTGTCCTCAAGTACATCGCCCTTGTATAGACCCTCTATATACTCCTTCCACCTTTCTGCTTTCCCTTCGTTGCTTAGAACTGGGTTGCCATCTGAGCTCTTGATGTTCATACAAGTGGTTCTCTTATCTCCAGAGGTCTCTTTAATTTTCCTGTAGGCAGTATCTATCTGACCCCTAGTGAGATAAGCCTCTACATCTTTACATTTGTCCTCTAGCCAGCCCTGCTTAGCCATTTTGCATTTCCTGTCGATCTCGTTTTTGACACGTTTGTATTCCTTTTTGCCTGCTTCATTTACTGCATTTTTATATTTTCTCCTTTCATTAATTAAATTCAATATTTCTTCTGTTACCCAAGGATTTCTACCAGCCCTCGTCTTTTTACCTACTTGATCCTCTGCTGCCTTCACTATTTCATCCCTCAAAGCTACCCATTCTTCTTCTACTGTATTTCTTTCCCCCAGTCCTATCAATTGTTCCCTTATGCTCTCCCTGAAACTCTGTACAACCTCTGGTTCTTTCAGTTTATCCTTAAGTTCCCACCTTTTTGCAGTTTCTTCAGTTTTAATCTACAGGTCATAACCAATAGATTGTGGTCAGAGTCCACATCTGTCCCTGGAAATGTCTTACAATGTAAAACCTGTTTCCTAAATCTCTGTCTTACCATTATTTAATCTATCTGATACCTTTTAGTATCTCCAGGGTTCTTCCATGTATACAACCTTCTTTCATGATTCTTAAACCAAGTGTTAGCTATGATTAAGTTGTGCTCTGTGCAAAATTCTACCAGGCGGCTTCCTCTTTGATTTCTTAGCCCCAATCCATATTCACCTACTACGTTTCCTTCTCTCCCTTTTCCTACTACCGAATTCCAGTCACCCATGACTATGAAATTTTCATCACCCTTCACTATCTGAATAATTTCTTTTATTTCATCATACATTTCTTCAATTTCTTCGTCATCTGCAGAGCTAGTTGGCATATAAACTTGTACTACTGTAGTAGGTGTGGGCTTCGTATCTATCTTGGCCACAATAACGCGTTCACTATGCTGTTTGTAGTAGCTTACCCGCATTCCTACTTTCCTATTCATTATTAAACCTACTCCTGCATTACCCCTGATTGAATTTGTATTTATAACCCTGCAGTCACCTGACCAGAAGTCTTGTTCCTCCTGCCACCGAACTTCACTAATTCCCACTATATCTAACTTTAACCTATCCATTTCCCTTTTTAAATTTTCTAATCTACCTGCCCGATTAATTGATCTGACATTCCACGCTCCGATCCGTAGAACGCCAGTTTTCTTTATCCTGATCACGACATCCTCTTGAGTAGTCCCCGCCCGGAGATTCGAATGGGGGACTATTTTACCTCCGGAATATTTTACCCAAGAGGACGCCATCATCATTTAATCGTACAGTAAAGCTGCATGCCCTCGGGAAAAATTACGGCCGTAGTTTCCCCTTGCTTTCAGCCGTTCGCAGTACCAGCACAGCAAGGCCGTTTTGGTTATTGTTACAAGGCCAGATCAGTCAATCATCCAGACTGTTGCCCTTGCAACTACTGAAAAGGCTGCTGCCCCTTTTCAGGAACCACACGTTTGTCTGGCCTCTCAACAGATACCCCTCCATTGTGGTTGCACCTACGGTACGGCTATGTGTATCGCTGAGGCACGCAAGCCTCTCCACCAACGGCAAGGTCCATGGTTCATGGGGGGTCTCAGGACAGGATCTATGCACCCAAATTGCGTGAAAATGAAATCACATGTCAGTTCTAGTATAATATCTTTGTCCAATGAATACCCGTTTATCATCTGCATTTCTTCTTGGTGTAGCAATTTTAATGGCCAGTAGTGTACATACTCCGCAAGCCACCGTAAGGAGAGTGGCGGAGGGTACCTGTACCACTACTAGTCATTTCCTTTCCTGCTCCACTCGCAAATACAGCAAGGGAAAAACGGCTGCTTATACGCCTCCGTATGGGACTTAATTCCACGTATCTTATTTTCGTGGTCCTTATGCGCAAAGTATGCCGGCAATAGTAGAATCGTTTGGCAGCCAGTTTCAAATGCCGGTTCTCTAAATTTTCTCAATAGCATTCTTCGAAAAGAACGTTACCTACCGTCCATGGATTCCCATTCGAGTTCTCGAAGCATCTCCGTAACATTTACATGGCGTTCAAACGTACCGGTAACGAATCTAGCAGCTGACCTTTGAATTGCTTCGATGTCTTCCTTCAGTCCGATTTTGTACGGATACCATACACTCGAGCAGTGCTCAAGAACGGGTCGCACGAGCGTCTTATATGCGGTCTCCTTTACAGATGAACTACTCATAAAGTTTTCCCAATAAACCGAAGTCGACCGTTCGCCTTTCCTGCCACAGTTCTCACATGCTCGTTTCATGTCATATCACGTTTCTCTCAGGCATTTAAACTACTTGACTGTGTCAGGCAGGATATTAGCAATACTGTACTCAAACATTTCAAGTTTGTTATTCCTACTTATCCGCATTAACTTACATTTTTCCACATTTAGAGCTAGCTGCCATTCAACACGCCAACTGGAAATTTTGTCCCAGTAGTCTTGTATCTTCCTACACGCAGTCAACTTCGACAACGTGGCGTACACCACAGCATCATCAGCAACTACCGTAGCTACCTGTGACATTCTTCGTAATGGTAATCCTTGTACACAGCAGAAATTCTTATTAGTGTTTTCTTGTTGTGTTTCTTGCAACATGTTTTAGTTGGAAAATGTCAGAGTTAGCTATGTTGTCTGATTACTTTGGCCGGCGATAGTTAGTATTTACCCAATGGAAACAGACTGTTGCTGAAAAAATTCATTAGGTTCATCAGCCAAGACATGAAAAACAGTTATTAATTCTGTTTTTCCAAGCTACGGAACTTCTTCCACAGAATTGTAGGGGGTTGTTTATCATTTGAGGTAAGTCAGTAGTCAGGCAAGGTGGAAAAGTTTTTCTGACTCGTATTGCCGCAGAAAGCGGTGAGCTTATCAACAGTTTCATGAAACACTTTCGGGCTCTGTGATTGTTTGTAGCCATTCGTTTTCTAAACTGTACGCTGTTAGTGTGTAACGGTCCATGTGTTCTACATCTACATATATACACTGCAAATCATATTTAAGTGCCTGGCAGAGGGTTCATCGATTGTTATACGAGTAGTGTGGCGCGAGCTGGGTTTTGGAGGGCATGAAGAGCAGACCACGAATGTTACGTCAAAGAGGCCTGGGGCCGTAGACTGCCCGATATCTACTACTCTGTCAGTCTTTTTTGGTTTCGGTTACCACTAAAAGAGTACGACGCACGCCTTGTGGTGTGTGGGCTGTAATGGAAGAATTCTCATGGGGTTGTAACCAAACAGTCTTCTTAGGTTTATTGAGGAGTCTCTCTCAACATGTCTATGTTCACGCTTTTCATTATGTTGACATGCTGGCACTGACACTGAAGTGAATGTAATTCTGACTGTAATGAGCTAGTTTCTGGCGATTTATAGACGACACAAATTAAGTACATCCGGCTCTTTACATTTATTTCGATGAGTGTGAATTTCCGCTGTCTGTCTTCATTTCGGTTCAGTGTGCTTAAGACTTTGGGTTGGAGGTCAGATCTAAAATGTGCGGCCTCACCCCATTTACTCTTCTGTGGTCTTCTAGCCATAGGAATCATATTTCGTGATCCATCAAACCATACTACCTCTTTTTTACTACTAATCAGATTCTGGAGTATGTAACGCAGTTCAGTTCGTCTGTTTTACAACTGCGATAATAGCAGCAGATAATTTGAGTTCAGTAGCTTCATTTGGAAAAGAGAACTTGATACCGAAGTCTCTGTAATTGCTACAGCTACGAAAAGAGACTACAAGTCATTTAGTCAACACTATTTCACAGTTCATTTGGGTGAAAACCGAACTGCGGTATCCTATGCGGTGCAGAGGAAAGAAATACAATAGGAAACGAATGGGTAGCTTTGAGAGATGAAACAGGGAAGGCAGAAGTAACTACATGAATATCAAGAGCTCTGGTGACAAGCCAGAACTGCGAAGCAAACAAAGAAAAGTTGGAAGGTGTGAGGAATATATAGGGGGTCCACATATAGGGAACAAATTTGAAGACAGTATTGTATAAAAAGAAGAAGTAGGTGAATATGAGATCGGAGACCATGAGAACGGTAAGTTTGAGAATACAGGAAAACATATTTATAGGATTTAGAGGAAGCTTTTGGCAATGTGGACTGGACTAATTCTTTGAAATTTTGAAGGTGGCAAATATTAAATACAGGTACCGAAAAGTTATTTACCACTGGTGCAGAAACCAGACTGCAGTTACAGAAGTCAAAGAGTCATGAAAGGGAAGCCGTAGTCGAGTAGGGAGGACAACAGGGTTGTAACCTGTTCGCAATGTTATTCAATTTGAACATTAATCAAGCTGTGAAGGAAACCAGTTTGGAAAGGGGATTAAAGTTCAGGGAGAAGAAATAAATACTTTGTGGTTTTCCCACGACGTTGTAATTCTGTCACAGACAGCAATGAACTTGTAAAAGCAGTTGAACGTAATTGCTAGTGTCCTGAAAAGAGATTATAAGATGAGCATAAACAAAAGTAAAGGAAGGGCGAAATTGCACACTAAAATTAATAGATGAGTTTTGCTATTTGGGCACAAAAATTACGGATGATGGGCTAAGTAGATAAGGTATAAAATGTACACTTTTTGTAGCAAGAAAAGCATTTCTGTCAAAGCGATATTTGTTAACATTCAAGTCTTTGGCACTATTTTCTGAAGGTATTTGTCTGGAGTGTTTCCTTGCATGGAAATGAAACGTGGACGATAAGCTATTCAGACAAGAAGAAGACATAAGCTCTATAAATGTGATGCCATACCATAGAAGAATGCCGACGATTATACGGATAGACAGAGTAACGAATGCGGAGATACAGAGTCTATTTACGGAAACAATTTATGACCAAACTCGATTAAAATAAGGGACCAGATGATCCGATAGATCCTGAGGCACCAAGGATTGGTCACTGACGGGGGGGGGGGGTTAAATTATAAAGAGAGACTATCGCTTTTTGAGAAGTAAGCTGGTTTAAATGGATATAGTTTGCAGTAGTTATGCGGAGAGAAAGAGGCTTGCATGGGATAGGTTAGCACGGAGAGCCGTATCAAACCAGTTTTCGGACTGACAACAAAAGATTTAGGAAATACTCAACGCGATCACCTTGTATTATCTTAGATGGAGGAATTTGGAATGACGTCCTGCATTAAAGCAGGTTTTTCGAAGGCCGCACTGACTTCCACAGTGCTGTAGCAGGCTGTGGCATACAGGTACTTTCTTTTTCTTCTTTCAGTCATGTACTTACCATTGCCTTAGACGATTAGTTCCCAGAGACTGTCCAGTCAGTAAAATTCTTTCTCACCTTCCACATACGAGGCTTAAAACTAGAAATCCCGTGTGGGTACACAGTGCCCCCAGCAATCAACCATTTACAATTTAGTAGTGGACTAGGAAGCTAACTAGGTACTGTGAGCCGGTTCATGCCTGGACAATCAGACTGACCCAGTCAAATAGCCTTCAGGCATGCAGCTGCCAATAACATTTACTAGGGACCTGAACAACTTCAGAAAGACCTCTCCAAAAGTTGTAGCACGGTTCCCTGGACATAAATATCTCATGAAACTTCAGTATTAAGACCTACGCGAGTACCACATCCTTACCATCAGGGACGACAGTCCATTTACCACGGTAAAAAATAATATAACTTATATTTAAGTTCGGTCGCGTAATTATTTTTGCATTAGCAGCGAGAAGTAAGGCAGAAACGTGTCCTTCGCTGGCTCACCTCTTTAGTCTCATATAGAGAGTGGCACATATTCCTTCAGGAGGAAGTGTCGGTCGAAGTTCCTATGGTGGTATGTCCGGAAACTAGAGTCTAATGAGATGGGTTTCAATCTGTCCCCTCATTCTCATATGGTTGTAACGTAGATGTAGACAATACAAGGAGTGCTGCATGTGGTTACCACGTAATCTGACACTTCCCTCAGGCCTTTCTCGCACTGAATCACACACTTTTTCAAATACACGTGGCTCCGTTCGGATTGCACCGCAAACATTGGGTTCACGCTCCTGTAACATCTCCAAAGTGTCGATGGCTTGGGCATACACCATCGATTTTACATGTCACAAATCTGGTCCGACATTCGGTAAGCTCGTGCTTTCTTCACTCAACAACAGTGTGGTCCTTCCGGAAGTGCCGGCCGCGGTGGCCGTGCGGTTCTAGGCGCTCCAGTCCGGAGCCGGGCTGCTGCTACGGTCGCAGGATCGAATCCTGCCTCGGGAATGGATGTGTGTGATGTCCTTAGGTTAGTTAGGTTTAAGTAGTTCTAAGTTCTAGGGGACTGATGACCACAGCAGTTGAGTCCCATAGTGCTCAGAGCCATTTGAACCATTTTTGAACATTAGGGAAGTCAAGGAACACAGCGTCAATCTCCACGCTTTTGCCTATAGCGCTCTACATCTCATGAACGAAAGGGTCGACATGCGTTTCAGAACATCTCTGTCTTGGATTCTGCCGTTAGAATTGCATAATTCCGACAAAATATCAAGGCCCAATTCAGGGATGAGCCAACAAAATATATGAAAAGCTTATAGACAAGGATACAGTCATTATTCAGAAAAAATCTTGTCAGATTTTCCTATGAGAGTGAATGGATGTTCTCGGAACTGTGGTGTTACGTTCTTTGCCGAAAGCCACACCCACGCTGAATCACACGTTGCACACACTCGACCGTTACTGGCGGAAACCGAAGCCAGGAATTCGGCGGTGCAAGGACGTGCGACCTCGCGAGGGGAGCTTTGCCGCCAGCCTGTACCGTTAAGACGGGCTCTTTCGAAAGCCGGGCAGACTGCATTGCGAGGGCGCAACACCTCGTGGAGATTTCGTTCCACTGGCGCAGCGTGATAGGGCTGGCCGGAGGAGTGGACACGAAGTAAGAGCCTACGGAATATCAGACCAGCTGTGTGGCTGGATTGAAGAGTTTTTGCAAACAGAACACAGCATGTTGTTCTCAATGGAGAGACGTCTACAGACGTTAAAGTAACCTCTGGCGTGCCACTTGGGAGTGTTATAGGACCATTGCTTTTCACAGTATATATAAATGACCTAGTAGATAGTGTCGGAAGTTCCATGCGGCTTTTCGCGGATGATGCTGTAGTGTACAGAGAAGTTGCAGCATTAGAAAATTGCAGCGAAATGCAGGAAGATCTGCAGCGGATAGGCACTTGGTGCAGGGGGTGGCAACTGACCCTTAACATAGACAAATCTAATGTATTGCGAATACATAGAAAGAAGGATCCTTTATTGTATGATTATATGATAGCGGAACAAACACCGGTACTTCTGTAAAATATCTGGGAGTATGCGTACGGAACGATCTGAAGTGGAATCATCATATAAAATTAATTGTTGGTAAGGCGGGTGCCGGGTTGAGATTCATTGGGAGAGTCCATAGGAAATGTAGTCCATCAACAAAGGAGGTGGCTTACAAAACACTCGTTCGACCTATACTTGAGTATTGCTCATCAGTGTGGGGTCCGTACCAGGTCGGGTTGACAGAGGAGATAGAGAAGATCCAAAGAAGAGCGGCGCGTTTCGTCACAGGGTTGTTTGGTAAGCGTGATAGCGTGAAGGAGATGTTTAGCAAACTCAAGTGGCAGACTCTGCAAGAGAGGCGCTCTGCATCGCGGTGTAGCTTGCTGTCCAGGTTTCGAGAGGGTGCGTTTCTGGATGAGGTCTCGAATATATCGCTTCCCCCTACTTACACCTCCCGAAGAGATCACGAATGTAAAATTAGAGAGATTCGAGCGCGCACGGAGGCTTTCCTGCAGTCGTTTTTCCCGCGAACTATACGTGACTGGAACGGGAAAGGGAGGTAATGACAGTGGCACGTAAAGTGCCCTCCGCCACACACCGTTGAGTGGCTTGTTTGAGTATAAATGTAGATGTAAATGTAGAATCTGGACCGCCGACCTACCGAATGCAAGTCCAGTGATCTAACCACTTCGTCGTCTCTTTAATACTCTACAACTGTAGTGCATTGTACTCCTTCTCCTTACAAATCTGTCATATGAAATTCAGTTTCACAATTTTCTTCAGTACAAAATGCCAAACATTGGTTATATACAGCCGAAAAGCATCAGTCCGATATTTAGCAATGTCTATGGAGATGTTCAGCACATAAGGGGTATTAAATGATTAAACTTTCATTCATTCTGAACTAATGTCCACCATAAAAATCAGCATAAAGAGTGACTACACTCTCGTATTCTCCGAATGTCTTCTTTGAGGACTATTACCCTCGCCGGCCGGAGTGGCCGTGTGGTTCTAGGCGCTACAGTCTGGAGCCGACTGATCGCTACGGTCGCAGGTTCGAATCCTGCCTCGGGCATGGATGTGTGTCATGTCCTTAGGTTAGTTGGGTTTAATTAGTTCTAAGTTCTAGGCGACTGATGACCTCAGAAGTTAAGTCGCATAGTGCTCAGAGCAATTTGAACTATTACCCTCCAGCTTACAATATAATATACAGATAGGCTACTGATAGGTCATAACTGTCTGAATATTTGTTTGTTACCTCTCACATACATACATACATACATACATACATACACACACACACACACACACACACACACACACACACACACACACACACACACTCTACACGCACAACATACATAGTTACAGATAAACCGATACAGTATAATTATTGTAAATTCAAATGAAACACAGCGTGTTTGTTTTAACGTCAGAGACCTAAAGATCTCGCATCGACGCACCGTACGAAAAAAAGTTTTAGGTGTAAAGTTAATATCAGTACAGCAGACATCTCTCTGTGCTAGAACTGTCCACCTTGTAACATCGTAATCTAAAAGGGGTCAGCTTTGTATTTTCTAATGGGAACCCTCTATTTGGAATACATATTCGGATTCTACGCCAAAAAATACGTAGGTTGACTCAAGTCATCGTTTTTCATTTGTAGTAAATGGCGCTCTAATAGAGAAACTTCGAGTCTGCCTGTTTTTGCAATTAAGAACCGATGCAACTGATTTAACGGTTCATCTAGGAAGTAAATGTGAACCTTTGTGTTCTAACGGTTGATACTGATGTCCCAACGTAACTTGAGTTTTGCAAAAGGGATTGTACTATACAAATATTATGGCTAGACACTGCCTTTTTTGGCAAAGTAGGTACTTCTGTTCTTTGCGGGATTTGTTGTGGCGAGTCCCCAAACCATCGCCATGCTACATTTCGGTGGCCGCCTTCGAATCCCGCCATCAGGGCGACTGATTTCGGTGTGCGTTTCCATCCAGCCAACATAACTCCCACTCTGTAAGTGGATACCGGCGGAATACAAATTATGAGTACAAACCACAACGATTATAATAAGGCAAAAAGTCCACGAAGCTATAGTGACGGGCGAACCCGCCTTGGATACTCACCAAATCAAGCAACCTGATGGTGAGAGAGAAGGGGATTCACCAATATCAAGCATTCCACTCGTGAGGGGCAAGAGAACTCACTGAAATCAAGCATTCTGACGAGAACAGAAAACTATTACATTCTCGTCGGTCTTCCTGGATCACGCCAAACGTAGTTTCTAACCAGACATTCAAACGCTAACTGTATCGTAGAGTACAGTTAAATTTGGACCGTTAAGTTAATATCGAACATCAGTATCAACCGTTAGAACAAAGAAGCTTACATTTACATGGTAAATGAAATGCAGAATAAAATACGTCGATTCTTAATCGTAAAAACAGTCACACTTAATATTTGTCGGTTACAGCGCCGTCTACCGCTAATGAAAAACCATAGTTTGAGTAACCGTACGTAGTTTTTGACGCAGAATCCGAATATGCAATAAAATGGGATTCCCATTTGAAAGTACAAAATTGATTACACTCATGCACGAGCAGTGGTTAGGAGATGGCCAATTGTAGCACAGACAGATATCCTCTGTACTAGTATTAAGTTTTAATCTAGAACGTTCTTCTCGTACGATTCGTCGTTTTCGACGTATGTGGTTGTCTCAGGATGAAACAAACTCCCTGTATATAACATTCACTGTGATTAGTTGGTCTTTTATGTGGATACGTGCGACAACAGTAAATCTGTACAACGTGTAGGAATTTCTGTCCGTGCCTGAATCACGTGCTATTTCAGTTGGTGAAGGGTCTTGACTGGAGGAACGTATGGAAGTATACATCTTTCATCTCATCACAGACATCTTCTGTGTGTGTCAAATCAGGGAACTGGGCTTTCCAATTGGTTGGTTGGTTGATTCGGGGGAGGGGACCAAACAACGAGGTAATCGGTCCCATCGGATTAGGGAAGGATGGGGAAGGAAGTCGGCCGTGTCCTTTCAAAGAAACCATCCCGGCATTTGCCTGAACCGATTTTGGAAAATCACGGAAAATCTAAATCAGGATTGCTGAACGCGGTTTGAACCGTTGTCCTCCCGAATGCGAGGCTAGTATGCTAACCACTGCGTCACCTCGTTCGGCATCCCAGTCAAGGATCCGTACACAGCATGATCAAAAGTATCCGTACAGACCTATGTAATGCGTAATTGATCACTAGATGTCACGAGAGGCAGACCAGCCAGTATAAAATGTGGCGGGGAGTATTGCGTTTTTAGTGGAGAAGCAATAACAGCCAAATGTGCCGGTCAAGAGAACTTAGCCACTTCGAATGTAAACCATACAGTGGATGTCACCTTATTAACAAATCCATTACGGACATTTCAACCCTCCTGTGGATGACCAAGTCGACTTTCGGTCATATGACCGTGGAGTCGAAACGCTAAGCCAAGACCGTCTAGAACTCATGTACTGACGGACTCGGATCGCCGAGCATTCCGATGGGTGATTGTAAAAAAAAAATTGCGCGAAATCACAGAAATGAATCACTCGTCAGTGCCAAAGTTCTACCAGCAGTCAAGCTGGCACAATAAGTTGGCGTTGTGAGTCAAAAAGAATGGAGAAGAATGTTCGAGTATCTCATCATAATGTCAATGCTGTGTCAATGCTGCCACTGGGCGGTGGGTGACTGGAAAACGATTGACTTCGAGTGATGAATCACGCTACACCACGTGGAAGTCGTATATAAGGGTTTCGGTTTGGCGATTTACCAATCGTCTGCAAGTGTTCGTGCTAATCGCTACAGTCTTCCAGTGTTGTTACCATCTAACATACAACCGCGTAATCTGCGGAGCTTCCGACGTTGCCTACTAAATCACTTATACGTATCGTAAACAGTAACGCTCGTATAACATATTTTAAGGCATACATGCTGTGCTGGTAGGACGATTGGTGTGGCTGCAAATGAACACACATCTTACGCCGCGACTTCAGTGTAGACACTTTTGTTGCTCCAAGACTCTTGAAACCGGCCGTCTTGGAACAATAAGAGTGTCTATACTGCGACCGCCATTTTCAGTCCTATAACACTCCCTTGGGATACTGCTGAAATCACCTTTATGTCTGTCCATTAAGAGCCATGTGTGGCGTTCTATCTTTAAGAAAGCCTAGAATCCTTAGCAAATCTCATCTGATACTAGGTAGATCGTATGTTTTCGCTTAGTTGCAATCCGAAACTATGTCAAATCCCTTCCTGAAGTCAAGGAACATGCATTGAACCTGAGCCCCTATGCCGGCAGCACTGTGGATCTCTTAGAGAAACAGAGCGAGATGAGTTTCGCTAGTTCTCTGTTTCTGAAATCCATGTTCATTTTTAGAGCAGATTTTAGTTCTGCTCTAACGTCGTACTGCGTGAGTAGGAAAAAAATGGCTCTGAGCACTATGGGACTTAATATCTTAGGTCATCAGTCCCCCAGAACTTAGAACTACTTAAACCTAACCAACCTAGGGACAGCACACAACACCCAGCCATCACGAGGCAGAGAAAATCCCTGACCCCGCCGGGAATCGAACCCGGGAACCCGGGCGTCGGAAGCGAGAACGCTACCGCACGACCACGAGATGCGGGCGTGAGTAGGAAACATTCCCATAATTCTGTAATAGATAGGCATCAGTGATATAGGCCTATACTTGAGTGCATCTGTCCTACGACCATTCTTGAAAACGAGAATGGCCTGCGCTTTTCTTCCTTTCGCTAGGTAGCCTCCAGCGACCTATAATAAACTGCTGCTAGAAGCGGAGAAAGATTTTCTGCATAATCTCTGTAGGATCTTACAGGTGTGTTATCTGGCTAGATGCCTTTCCATTACTAAGCGATTGTAGTTGCTTTTCTACTCCGCAATCACTTACCTCAATATCTGCCATTTCGGCGTTCTTTCTGTGATTGAAAGGACCTTTGAAGCGGTAGAATTTTAGAAGACCGAGTTCAGTATTTTTGACTTCTCTATACCATCGTCCTTTTCGGTGCTAGTACGGTCACTGAGCCACTGAACACATGACTTCGAACAGCTTAATGAAGAAGTATTTTTAAAGTCACTGAAAGATTCTTGGATTGCTCTCATTTCACTCATTGTCGCTTCATTCAGCTTCTGTTTGTCATCAAGGTTTTGGCTTTTCTTGATTCTGTGATGAAGCTCTGTTTGCTTATGGAGCAGTTATCGAGGCATATTGAATGATGTTTCTGATATCCACATCGCCCTCCTCAACATTGAATATTTGATGTTGACTATTCAGATACTCAGCAATTTGTATCCTGTCATTCTTGCTAAGCAAAAATATTTTTACGTCTTTCTTAGCAGTCCTTATAACACCATAGTAACTGATGCTCTCACACCCGTATGATCACTGACTCCCTCCTCTGCGTTAACTGATTCTAGAAGTTCAGATCTGTTTGTTGTCAGGCCTTCTAAGATAGTACCCTCACGAGATGGTTCTACTCGGAGTAATTTTCTGACACGACATTCAGAATAATTTCACACTAGTACCTGTATCAGCCACTAGCTTCGATCGTATGGCTTTCCCATTCTACAACTGTCGAGTTCAAATCTGCCGATATTAAAATAGCGTGATCAGGAAACTTACTCACGTAATTCTGCAAGTTTTCTCTGATGCGCTGTACCACTAAGCATCCTGACGCAAGTGCTCTACAAAAGCAATTGCTCACTACGTTTGACTAACGTTTCATGCTTAACTACACCCAGATAATTTCACGTTCGGAATCCCTTATAACCACGCTAGATATTATCGAATTCCTTCCTACAATAAATACGCTGCCATCGTTGGCGTCTAACCTATCCTTACGATATACAGGGTGTCCATAAATTCCCTTTACAGCTTCAAAATTTTATTACAACAGCAGTTGTTCACATATGTTAACAAAATTTATTTTACTGTAATCACTGTTTACTAAAGTTTTTATATATACAAAAGTTCTGTGTTTCAGATATTCTGTTGATGGAAGGAACTGAACCTCTATAAAATGGCAACTCCTCAAGAGAAGGCACAATGTGTGTCCTGGTTTATTGAGACAAATGGTTCAAATGGCTCTGAGCACTATGGGACTCAACTGCTGAGGTCATCAGTCCCCTAGAACTTAGAACTACTTAAACCTAACTAACCTAAGGACATCACAAACATCCATGCCCGAGGCAGGATTCGAACCTGCGACCGTAGCGGTCTTGCGGTTCCAGACTGCAGCGCCTTTAACCGCACGGCCACTTCGGCCGGCTATTGAGACAAAATCGGATGTTAAGACTCAACAAAACTTCAGAACGAAGTATAGAATAGATCCATCATCGCATCCTTCAATCCGTGCAATGCAGAAAAAATTTGTGGTGACAGGAACAGTGCTGGATAAAAGGAGGAGCGGGCGACCAAGAACATCCGAAAAAACATCGATCGCGTTTTAAACGTCTGCACTCGTTAACCTACGAAGTCCATCCACACTGCTGCCAGACAGTTGCAACTACCAAGTCCAACTATGCATAAGGTCCTCCACAAGAACTTACGGTTGTACGCTTACAAAGTGCAACTCTTACAGACACTTGAGCCAAATGACAAGTCAAAACGGACGTAGTTTGCACTCAGGGTGCTGGAACGCCTTTCAGAGGATGAAGCTTTCCTCAAGCGAGTTTGTTTCAATGACGAGGTAACTTTTCATATTTCTGGGACATTAAACAGACACAATGTGAGAACCTGGGGATCTGAACACCCCTATGTGACTAGGGAGCTTCTCCGGGATAGTCCAAAAGTGAATGTGTGGTGTGGAATCATGTGCAACCGAATAATTGGCTCTGAGCACTATGGGACTTAACTTCTGAGGTCATCAGTCCCCTAGAACTTAGGGGCTACTTAAACCTAACTAACCTAACAACATCACACACATCCATGCTCGAGGCAGGATTCGAACCTGCGACCGTAGTGGTAGCGCGGTTCCAGACTGTAGCGCCTAGAACCACTCGGCCACCCCGGCCGGCCAACCGAATAATTCATCCATTTTTCTTCAACGAGTCAACAATTACTGCAGATGTTTACCTCGATCTACTGAGCGAATATGTAGCACCACATTTGATTCACTTACAGCCAACTATCATTTTCCAGCAAGATGGTGCACCATCACATTGAGGACTGCATTTTCGTCGGTTCCTCAATGAAACATTTCCAGGCAGACGGGAGGGATGGGCCAATTTCGTAATGCCATTGCCACCACTGATGACGCTGTGCTATAGCGAACATGGCAAGAAATCGAGTACCGTCTTGATGTGCTTCGTGCAATTAACGGCGCCCATATAGAGGTCTATTAACACTGTCAAAAAAACTTGCATAAACACTGATTACAATGAAAGAAATGTTGTTAAAATATTTCAACAACTGCCGTTGTAATAAAATTTTGAAGTTATAAAGGGAGTTTATGGACACCCTGTATATTCAAATATGATTTTAGTGGTTCGTTGCTATTCATTTCCGATTTCAACCAATTTCGTTCCTAATACTAATTGGGCATTATTATCTTTAATAAGTGATACTAATCTTGGGACCTTAGCATGGCTGCTAATACAGCTTACTAATATCATATTAACTTTCTCTATTTCCGACCTGAGGGGACGCGCATTCTCTGAGCGTAATGTGGCTGATTTATCTTCGGTTTCAGCTGGCAGTTAATCTCTGATCCTAAAGGGGGTTCCTGAAACCGATAGAGAAAAAAATGTGCATTCCACATGTATTCCGAAACCCTAGTAGCAGATTCTTGCGTGTAGTGCACGCCTGACATATTAAGGGGAACCTAAAACCCTCCACCCAATAGCAGAGGTTGATAAATTTGCATCCGATACTGTCGCAGAATCGTCTGAGCCTCTGCTAAGACCTTCGACTCTGCTGCAAACCACAGGACTGCAGTCTACTCTGGGTACGATGGTGCAAATAATACACTTAGTTTGCGCTCTGCTGCTTCCTTTACCAAATAATCCATCTGCAGCTGGTTGCACCCAGTGCACTCGATAGCCACAGGAATAGCCTCCTCCACAACTCGGACGAATCCTTCAGGCAAACATACCGAATGCATACTGGCATTTGTACCCAACGTGTCTGTTATTTCCCTGAAGGGGCTCCTGCATATGGTTGGAGCTCTCACGTATTAGCTTACCTGCCCTCTTATGTTGGCTGGACTGGGCAGGAAAATGGGCTCTGAAGTCGAGATGTAAGCATAATATAAACGAGAAGAATAAAAGAACACTAAAAACCTGCTCTACAAAATTCTCACTACACGCTAAGGTAGGAAAACCCACAAGCTCTTAAAATAAAAGTAAGTTACACTGCTGAAAACAGAGATATCAATTGCTACTGTTCACTAGAAACTCATCTCACACAAAAGCTAATGCACGAAATGAATACGCAAGCTTTAAACGTTTATAAACAGAAGTTGCTTACTTACACGAACTGCTGCTAATGCGGCTGCTATGCGCTCCTCTTGTCCTGGTGGCTGGGCCTACACCTTTCCCTATTGCTATAGATCTGACATACTTGAACAGTAGGACGGCTGGTACGTGTTTTTATAAACAATCTGTTTGGTAACTTCATTTTTCCAGTATCCCATCACTGAACCGAAGTCTACCACCTATGATTGAACCAATAAGAGAATTCCATTTCGCCTTCCCATAATCTATTACACCAATTTATCTGCAGCAGTTGACTGATTCCAATTATCACACATTGGACATTCGAACAGTAGGATACGACGATCCTACATTTTGTGTGCAGAACAGTTGTGTATACGCATCAGTTGATTGATTGCAACGAGGAATCAGTGACATTTCTACTTTTTGTGAAGAGCAAGTTGTCACTCTCTGCACCTCTTTTAAATATTATTACGTTGAATATTTATGCAGGTATTTCTTTCCTGCACTGCTTTATCAAGCAACAGTAAGAACCACTTGTCACTTCTGGCTCATCACTAATGATTAAGAGGCTGTTCTAGTTGCTGTATCACAGAAATCATATACGCTTTTGCGCCAGAGACGAACAACCCATCACAGTGGCATCATGCCAATTTAACTACTGTTCTCTGTTGCGATCCCCTGAAGCAGTGCATTATGCTAATGTGGACACAGAATAATAACGGTTTTCTGCACTTTCGAATGCTGAACAAGTCTTTGTGTCTTTTTATAGCAATATTACCCACTGGACCTCGCTTCCTACATACGGACTTGTGCTTTATTCGTTATTATCAACCTGCTTAATATTGCAGTACTGAAGTCAGATCGATCAACAGTTACTTAATAATTCAACCACTCACACCAAAACAGTTTCTTATTGATTCAACGGTCAGTTTGTGCTGATGGACTTATAGCTTAATTGTTCTATAGACATTAAAAAATAATGGATCACACATTATTATTTTCAACCATAATTTAAACCTAACTTCCTATTGTGATCATTAGGAAGACTTTAAGTTTGAAAACTTGTCATAAGTCACATCAACCGATTTTTCTATTTCCTCATATGTGCTCTATGTCGCAAGGTGAAGCATAATTTGGAATTTACTTTAGAAAGATCACTATTTTCGGACATATATGCCGAAAATAATTTTTTCGATTTCACCAACAATACTGCAGCCCGTCTCTATATAACAAACGATTTTTCACAAATTACAGTCTAGAGTACACAAATTTTTTGCAGCTTGTTTTCTTTGTTTTTCGGGCTGTTTTTCAATATTCGTAGTTATACAAGTAAAGTAGGTTAATCCAGTATTTTGTGCATTTAATAAAAGTCTTTTAAGACAAAACGCATTTTGCTCTATTGTAAGACATCTCCATTGGTCACAGTAACAATTTCGCTTTCCTTACAATTCTGTTTGCTAGGAACATGAACACTTCTCATGCTTTAACCTGTTCTAGTAACAGTATTAAATTATTATCATTACTAATGGTTTTTTGTTCTTCACTTCATTTATAACATTCTTCTCCACGAATGTGTTAGTTTTTTGTACATAACACTTTCATTGATACGAAATATATTGGTTTTTTTGTAGTATATTCGTGATGGCTGGGTGTTGTGTGCTGTCCTTAGGTTAGTTAGGTTTAAGTAGTTCTAAGTTCTAGGGGACTTATGACCACAGCAGTTGAGTCCCGTAGTGCTCAGAGCCATTTTTTTTGTTGTATAGATCCACTGCGATCTCGCCATATCCTGTGTTTTGTTTTGATATTGCGGCATGCGAATGTCTTTCGTCTTGGTTTGGTGCTAATTGTAGCATCTACTGTTATTCTGTGTCTGTATTTCTCGACTGGTGTGTGTGTGTGTGTGTGTGTGTGAGTGTGTGTGTGTGTGTGTGTGTGTGTCTGTGTGTGTGTGTGTGTGTGTGTGTGTGTGTGTGTGTGTGTGCAAGTGAAACTAACATCGTAACTTCTGTGTTTGTAAATTATAACTTCACTATGATACAAGGGGGTGGTGGGTGATCTATGGTGGGTATGTAGCCTACTTTACGTGATATTACTTTTGTGGTGTCTACAAGGATTGTTATTTTTCTGTTATGTGTTTTATTAGTTCAAATAACGTTTGGTTGCTTGTTTTTTTTTCTTTTTGCATCTACTATTTGTTTATTTTCCATGATTACCTTTTGGATTTGAAAATTCGCTTGTGTGAATACGAGATGTTTCTTGTTGCTGAATCATATTATTACCACTTCTTTTTCTGTTATAGTAGAGTGGTGATTTTCTTGTCACACTTGTTACGCAAAAATATAAGGCAGATTTCTGAAATATGTCAGTGTCATACTCCTTCTTTAAACGTTTCTGTACCGAGTTATTGCTCTGGTAACCTAGTTTTATTCCTTGTGTCTTAAAGATGTTACCAATTCTGTGTGTCAGTTTGTTTCAGCATGAGAGTTTGACCCACCTCGTGTGTCGAGTTTCGGTGCTGTGTCCTTGTTGTGTAGTGTTGGTGTTTTTGGTGTGTGTGTTTGTGGTGGGTGTTGTGGGTCCCTGGATTTGTGTGGTGTTTTTTTCTTTACTTTATTGTTATGTTTTTCTGTATTTCCTTTTTTAATTTTGTAACTCGAGGTTCTATGTATTCATTATTTTACGCTGCTTGCATTATAATGTCAAGGACGTTATTATAGTTGTATTTGTCACGTATCTGAGAGCTACTTGTTTTTGGGGCTATGGATAGTTACAGGGCTTTGAAGTATCGTGCTGTAGTGGTCATTTTCCTGTAAATGCCGAATGAGTGCTGGTTGTTCCTTCTTAAGTGAACTTCATGTTTTTGTGTAGTGTGTTTATAGCCATCTTAGTTTCTGGTTTGTCCACAAAGCAGAGGATGTCATCCATGTATCTGCATCAACATAGTATGAGTACTTTTTCAAGGTTCGACTGGTCATGACAGTAAAACCACAGTGATAAATTGCACAGTTTCTCTAGTATGTCCATAGATTGTGTCACCTCACAGTTTTCAGTTCTGGGCACACAGTGAGCCCATAAAGATGCCAGAAACATAGAGTCCCAAGAAGTGTGAAGGCATGCTGTCATTCTATTTCTTCGTGCTGAGGGATTCCACCCGATTTCATGCAGCCCACATTACATAACTGACATGCATGACGCCGAAGTGCGGCAGTGGCGATGGGACACCGAAGTTGTACACTACAATACAGTTAGCTGTTTCAGCGTGGTGCGGCTGGTCCCGGCGGATGTTCGAGTCCTCCTTCCGGCAAGGGTGTGTGTTTGTCCTTAGGATAATTTAGGTTAAGTAGTGTGTAAGCTTAGGGACTGATGACCTTAGCAGTTAAGTCCCATAAGATTTCACACACATTTTTTGTTTCAGTGTGATGTGTGATGCAGGAACAACGATGTCGTCGTAATAGTTTTCTGGTCCCATCAGAATGCTTGAAATCGGTTAGTGCACTCGTCTGTCACCAGTGGTGTGCTTCGGTGAGTATCCATAGCAAGTGTGCCTATCACTATCACTTCATTAACATTTTACCTCATTACAATCGTTGGGGTTTCCATTCCGCCGGTAGCCGTGTAGCGGCCACCACCACGAGGGTTGCAGCGGTTGGATGGAAACACACCCGAAACTAGTCACCCTGTGGCGGGCTTCGAGTGCGATCACAGAAAAATAGCATTCCGATGGTCTGGGGACTCACCACGATCAACACTGCAAGGAGCAGGTAACTACGTTACCATACAAGTAGTTATTTGACAGAAATGTCAATGTCTACCAATGTTATTTCTACTGTACAATCACACTTGCAACACTCAAGCAACGTTCGAACATCAATTTCAACCGTTAGAACACAAAAGTTTACCTTTACATCGTAAATGAAATGTAGAATCAAAAGCATTGGTTCTTAACTGCAAGCACACGCGATATATGTCGATTACATTGCCATCTACCACGAATGGGAAACAATAGTTTGAATAAACCGTATGTTCATTTTGGCGTAGAATCAGAATATGGAATAAAAATGTAGGGTTCCCATTTGAAACATCCTGTACACCTTTTGTGTGATCCGTTACCACAAGAATACATTACACAGATAAGCACACTCCTGCACCTCATTACTGGCAAAAATTACTTCGATTTAGTAAAGAAGTCTACTTACAAGTAGAAAGATTGCCAATGGGGTGCCCCATTTAAGAACAGTTAGCAAATATATTCATGAATAAAATGAAAGAAAGAACGTTCCACAAAACTGTGAAAGGAAAATACAGTGTTCTGCACTTGTGAAGATAAATTGATGGCATCCTCAGCTTGTTAGACGAACCAAAAACCAAGTTAGAACAACTAAAAGCACAGATAAACACACTACACTAAAACATAAAGTGCATTCTAGAGAAAGAACAACTACACCAAATAAATTTCTAGATATATTCGCCACAAAGAAAAAAAACCAACACTCATTCAGCATTTACAGGAAAATCGCCACATCTGACACAATACTGCACTGGTCTAACCAC
This sequence comes from Schistocerca serialis cubense, assembly GCF_023864345.2. Taxonomy (NCBI): domain Eukaryota; kingdom Metazoa; phylum Arthropoda; class Insecta; order Orthoptera; family Acrididae; genus Schistocerca; species Schistocerca serialis. The sequence continues at coordinate 214,441,331 of NC_064639.1, read as the reverse complement.
CCAGAGTCCCAAAAATAAGCAGCTTCAGGTACATGCTCCACATTAAACGCACCACCAGTTGACAAATGCAACTACAATGTTTACTTATGCAAATAGCATAAAGTAGTTGATACCTAGAATCACTCGTTAAAAACTAAATAAGAAGATTCAGAAGGACATAAAAATAAAAAAATATAAACCACACCAATCTAGGGACCCACAATGACCAACATGGACACACACTAACAACACAACCACTACACAGCAAGGGCAGAACATCAAAACACGAAATATAAGCTAGTACACACACACATTTGGAAACAAACTAACGCACAGAATTAGAAACGTACATAAGAAAAAAGGAATAAAATTAGTTTACAAAACAATAACTCTATGCAGAAATGTTTAAAGAAGGAGAACGACACTGATATGGCCGGCTGATGTGACCGAGTGGTTCTGGGCGCTTCAGTCTGGAACTGCGCTGCTGCTACAGTCGCAGGTTCGAATCCTGCCTCGGGCATGGGTGGGTATGATGTCCTTAGGTTAGTTAGGTTTAAGTAGTAAGTCTAGGGGACTGATGACCTCATGTGCTAAGTCCCATAGTGCTTAAGGCCATTTGAACCATTCTGAACACTGACATGCATCAGGAATATGTCTTATACTAACATATACCAATATCAGTTATGATGCTCTATACTTTGCACAGACCAGCAGCAGATTTGAAAAGGCATTTAAAGAGCGTGGAAATCACTACCCTGCTATAACAGAGAAGATACGAAAATACTCAAATACACTACCAAGAAACACCTCCTAACCCTACAAGAAGACTGACAAATCCAAACCCCAATCATAAAAATACACACATAATAAACGACCAAGAAAACATAACAACCAAACGTTATTTAAACTAAAAAACGTACATTAGGTAAGTAACAACCCTTCTAGAAATGGCGAAAGTAATATCACATAAAGCAGGCTCTATACCCACTATAGATCACCCATCATTGTGCCATAGTGAAGGTATACACACAGAAGTTAAGACATATTAGCTCCCCTTACACGCACAATCACACACACACACACACACACACACACACACACACACACACACACAGCACACACAAATGAGGACATAAATTCCCCCTTAAAATTGTGTGTGTGATTTGGTACATACATGCTACTTATTAAATGGGAAGAAGTACAGTGTGGTTAAGAACCACCTATGTCCTATGGGGGTAGGAGAGTGGTGAGAAAGGTTGTTACCCCAGAGATTTAGGCTGCCTTGCACAACAGGTGTATTATGAAACAGTACTGCAATGCATTACAGGGGCTATACATGTAATGTACAGGATTGGAAGAGAGATGGGCTGAGAAGTAGATGGATAGCGAGAGGGCAACAGGATAAGGTGGCAAGGAAGTGGGGGAGGATGCGATGGACACAGAGGGGAAAGAGAATATGAACAGATCCAGGTGGGAGGATGAGATGGTCACAGAAAGAGGGGGGGGGGGGTGGAGATGGAGAGACAGATGGAGAAAGAGATGGACAGAGGTAGGGGGATGAGTAGTTGGGCAGACATAGAGGGCAGGAGATGGGCAGATACAGGGGGACAGATGAGAGACAAACACAAGTTATTCCACACAAACAAGAGATTCTTTGAAGTATATCATTTTGGAGTCTGTTACCTCGACCTAGATCACTCCCAGAATGCAGTAATGTCAAGTGTATATAAACAGAGAGGATGAGGAGGAGATGGACAATTTGAGTGGGGAGTAGGGGATGGATGGAATGGGGAGGTAGAGAGATTAACTTAGAGAGGGTGGAGGAGGAGATGAAGGGGGAGAAGCTGGAGAGAGAGATGAGAAGGATGAGATGGAGAGAGAAAGGGAGAGGAAGTGATGAACAGTAAGAGAGGTAGGAGGAGATGGATAGAGATAGAGGATAGGAGGTGATAGATAGGGAGGAGATGATGGACTAATAGAGACTGGGGAGGGGGGATGGGGAGAGAGAGGGAAGAAATGGATAGAGAAAGGGGCAGAAGGAGATGGACCAGTAGAGAGCAAGGAAGAGAAAGGTGATAAGAGGGAGAGATTGGAGGAGATGGACATATGTATGGGGGAAGAGGATAGAGAATAGGCCTGGAGCAGATGGACACAGAATGGGAAATGGAGGAGATGCATGGAGGAGGAGGAGGTGGATAGAAACTAAAGAGATAGAAAGATTTAGAAGTAGATGAATATAAGGAGTGATGAGGAGAAAACAGACAAAGATGGAAAGGATGGGATGGTCAGACAAGAGGGGGGGGGTGTAGGAGATGAAGAAAGAGGTGTTGGAGGAGATGTTTAGAGGAAGGGGTGGGAGGAGTTGACACACACAGAGCGAGCAGTAGATGGGTCGAAAGAAAGGCTGAGACAGAGTGGATGAGGAGGAGATGGACAGAATAGGGGAGAAAGATGGCGAGGAGGAGGAGACAGAAAGAAAAGGAGGAGAGGATGGGCAGAGGGATGAGAAGAATGAGACAGACAGACAGACAGACAGACAGACAGAGGATGAGGAAAAGATGGACACAGAGAAGAAGGATTAGGAGATGAAATGAGAGGTGGGAGAGACAAGTGCAATATATGTGACATATGAATGAGAAATATGAGATGGACAGACAGAGAGGGGAGGCAGAGATGTGTGCAATACATGTGACATTTGCATGTGTGGTCAAAGCTGCAGAAAATAATACTTTTATTACAGTCACAAAAGGTAGTATCACCTTAACTCAGGAGCAAAGAAATCTTGGTTAAAAATGAAATCAGTACACAATGTGAAGAAAAAACTTGAAGTTAACATAGACTACACAATCTGCACCATCAGGTAGCAGCATCCTTGGGTGTTACTTCAATTACGTTTATCACGTTGATAACAACAAATGTTATCCACTCCTGTCAAACTTAATTTCAGTTAGGCTTAAAATTGAAACAAATGCGCAAGATTGTAGTTGGTTGAATGATCTTTACTAAAGAACTTGTAGAAACGGTAAGTGATGATAGTTCGTTCTTTATATCCAACGTTTCTTGTACATTATTTGCAATAATAGATGCTGCCCCACATTGCAGTTAACAGCACATCAAAATCCAGCACGTTTTCCTTAGAATATACGAATTTAATGGCGCAAAAATATAGTATATAGTTAATAAACCATACATTTTACATACTTCTCACTAATACCTAACACTCACTTTCAAATTTATTATCACTTTCGACAAACAAAAAACATATTATTGATTTAGCTTTGGCTTCAAATTTTTTTTCATGGGAAGTGTTAAAATAGGAAGTAAAACCATCTAGAGCATATGGTATTATCTGTCTGCAATTCCCACAAGGTCATCACAGTTACGTCTACACGCATATTCTTGACATTATTTATATTTAAAACAAAAAATCTAGCAAAATTAGCCAATAATATCCTGTCAAACTGCTCATAGCATAATTTTTATCTTTTTAGACTGCCATGGTACGGAAATCGACCTGTTGCTGGCGATCGCGCAAGCAAGTCTTGCGCTATATATGCATATATATGCATTTCAGAATTGGGGAAGGAATCGGTTTTGGCTTTCGAAAGGAGGAGTGGGTTAGGAGAGAGATGAGACTTGACAACCTTGTGCATTTGCTCTTGTATGTAGGTAACCCAATTTTCAAAGGTCAAATCTGATCCAAATCACTATTGCTCTGCTCCCATGATCCGACCCGTCTTTTGCATATTTACCTTCTGTGAATAATATGAGTAAATCGTCCAGCTTAAAGTGTGTTGATCTTAATACTGTAGGATTTACAGTCTCATGTTTACAATGGAAATCAGTGTTACTTATGAAACAGCTGTCTCGATCGAGTATCTTATTATTTTATTCATTGAAGATATGTCTAATTGAATTGCTAAATATAACTGCAGAGTGGACTCGTTATATACTCAAGGCCAGTGTTTTGACATTTTCACTAAAGTAACACACTGATGAAGTTACTGGTAATGAAGTTAAGGAAAGAATTGAGCATCTTTCTCGAAGAAAGAAACGAACAGCAGAATCAGAAGTAAGAATTCTGATTATGATTAGAACCAACTGAAAATAACAGATGCAAGAAATAATTTGATAATACTATTAAGCTGGTAATGAACAATGTATAACACATAACTATGTAAAATAAACTAATAATGCTTGTATACTTGACCCAAACAGCAACAGTAAAACAAGAAAATAAAAGAAACATGAGAACTCTTTTGAGGGGACTAATATCATCCTGACCTACTAGATAACGAATGAATTAACTGGCTACAAAATCTTGTAATTTCAGAAGATTCTAACCATTGCGTCTAGATACATTGTTTTCTTTTATGATGGCATTCTGCCGATAATTCCTACTTGGACATCTAGTCGCTTCGGGCAAAAAACGAGGCTAGACATTATTTCCAATTAATTCAAATTATTCCTCGAAATTTTACTCCTGTTTCCATGCCACTGAGAGCGAAATGACAATACCATGATAATACTTATTGTTGCAGGATATGCTGTTGGGCCCAATCAGTGTTCTCATGGAAAAATCACTTGTAATCCTTTTTTTTTTTTTTTGACACGTCCTTTAAAGGTGTTGCTTTACTGAAATAACTGAAGAAATCCATGTATAATTATGCTGGTACCAGATATAAAGCATAGCCGAGAATACACTGTTGGAATGATCATTAACGCAACAGATAGCTGCAATGTACTTCCTACTCGTAAAGTACAGGTAAATAGTTTTACGAGAAAGTGTCTTCCAGTTGTGTCAGACAGTTTGTGTATAAGGTCACACAAGAAATAAGATAAATAATTTGGGCCACTGAATAACGAAAAGGACACACCCACATATGATGTGGACATGACAAAACAGAATATGAATTTGAAATGCCTGAACTGTAATGTTGCCTTCCATGCAAGTGAGTTTTCTAATAATACTTTAATAATTTTGTGGCCAATTTCTCGTGAATAACGAAACAAATATGTTAGGTTCTGTATATTTTTTTCCGTATCCTAAAAACACTCTTCGGAAAGTCGAACTTCTAAGACTGTATATTTTTTCTGAATCCTAAAAACACTCTTCGGAAAGTCGAACTTCTAAAAATGTATAATCGGTGCCCTTTTGAGACTGCTGCTGCTAAAATGTAACACCAAAAATAGAAAGGATTATGTAAAACGTTTTTGGATCCCAAATATGTAGGAAAAGACTAATTTATTGCGAACAATAAAGTTGCTTCCATTCGTATGGGACCTAGTTTATTGTTCTTTTATTGTTCCTAATAAATCTGCACTAGATGGGGCTGCATGCTGACCATTTGTGAGTAACAGGAAAAATATTTGGTTTAACAATGGAAGTTACTGTCTAACAACTTTCCTCCACATAAATTCGAAGTTTTTTAATAGACATATTTCTGTCAAATAGGAATTTAAACGAGGTTTTTCGACTTGAATTCGCATTCACATTAATCTTTGCAGTGTTCGGATAATTTACTTCAGTAGCAATGTGATCCGTGATATTAGTAGCAGCATTATTCCGTTTCAAACTACTCTTCTACATCCATGTAGAATGTTAAGCTCCAAGAAGCACCTGTGTACCTTCGCGGTTTCTAACAGAACCCGACGTGAGATACGCTGCTGTTCTTTGTATCGTTTCTATTTCCTCCATCAAACTTACCTGTTATGAGCCCGAAACTGAAGAATAATTCGCAACAATGTCTTTACCTATCTTTTACTTCATGGGAATACATTTCTTGAAGATTCTTCCAGAGAATCTCAATTTGGTATCTACTTTCCCTACGATTATTTTTATATGATCTTTTCCCCTTCAGTCCCGTTCGGAGTTTTACCATGCTAGCCAATACTAAATCAGCATACAAGTCATTAAGTTATGTAGTGTTACTAGCTGAATCTGGTTCATGTAATGGAGACATTCTATTCACTGTTCTGTTTAGATGTCAGAGTTAATATTTCATTACTGATGTAAGATGTACAATTTATATATTGCCACACGTTTTCCACCCCTGTTTAGTAATGTTCCGTGTTCTAAGCTGTCTTTTACATTCAATTCTCTGCAGCATGTAGAAATAACAAAAAGTCATTTTAAGAATTATGTGTTTGATGTAAGCTGCTTTTTGATAGTATTCTATTTTACCGGACAACTTTTGTGCACTCTTCCATCATTGGCAGTATCTGTACTACAGGAGACCCATATTTCTTATAATACATTGTAGTGTACAAACTAGTGCTGTATGAGTATGACAAGTTACTTGTCATTATAATATGACTTGCATTATATGTTTTTCTTTTCATTGCATACCAAAGACGATATTTTGAAATAATCATATTATAATATAATTATATGACTTTATATGCATGTATGTGCAAATAGCCTAAGGAATTTTTATGAAAGTATGTAGCTGTCAGTGGTGATAGCTGTAAATTCAGACACTGTTATTTGTTGTATATCATAGACTATGTATATCGTTATTTGCATTTTATTTTACCTCTTAGCAGAAAAAAGAAATGTGATGTAATCAGTCTTCTCATTAAAACAATGTCCTATGCAAATTTTCTCATAGTTGTTGCACTTTAACTTATGAACTTGCATATTTACAGAAGTGTTCTATGTTATGAAAAATTTCTGATGACAATTTGTTGCGTATTCTAAAGCTTATTTCTAGGTTGGTTCTCTGACACGTACATCCGATTTTACCCGAATTTCTTCCTGAAATGTCATATGATAGTGAATTGTGTACTTTTCCCATAAATTACTCTTGCGAAGGTAACACTGTCTTTTGCATTTTTTTTCATCTTTGTGCAGTGTTCTGGTACGAATGTTTTCGAATATGTTGGGTTTGTAACGATAGTTTTTCGCTGTTCACTTAGTATCTTTAATTCAGATGGTATGTTTTCTTTACTCAATGTCAAACTAGTTAATCTCTCCCTACAGATTCGAAAATATGCTTCTTTGTTTGCTTTTGGATGACAGTGTTTATTGTGTATTACACAGTATATGGTCTTCTATTTTTAGTGGGTGTTGAATTTGTGATTGGTCCATTTTATATGATTTCCCTGTCTATACCATTTATTTTATTATCTTGTTCATCTTAGTTGTAAATGTGATATTTTTATGTAGGCTATTCCACAGTGAGTGGAAGTTGTCTGTTTTGTTTCCTGTTACTTCAACTCAATTTAATTCACTATCTACAGATCTGTGACAGTACTGAATTTTATTAGTGCATTCTAAATAGTTTTTAAAAAATTTGTTCTGATATGGTTAAGAAATATATTTGCTAGTGTACCAACAAGAGAGTCTTCCATTGCTGAACAGTGTTCTTGCATACACAGTTGGTTGTTGAACGTAAAGTAGTTATGGGAGAGTGTTAATTCTAATAAAATAATAAATTCTTCTGATTGAATTGAGCATATTTTACCAACTATATGAAAACTATGTTCCATAATTTCAATAGTTTCATTAACTGGTACATTAGTGCAAATGTTGGATACATCTAAGAAAATAAATTTCGGATTGTATGGTATGTGGACATATTTAATTTGTTGTATCCAGTCGCTTGATTTCTTTGCTATGAGTTGATAAACAGATACATAAATTTCGGTCAAAATACAGTTCAATTTTTTGCTAAGTCAGTATGCTGCACTACTCATTTAATTAGCTATTGTTCTGACAGGCACACTTCATTATGAAGTTTTGATTGGGATCATAACTAAATCAGATAGGTTTACCAAGTTAGTACACTTTTTCTCTTTTATCGAGTAAAAAATTAATTTTAATTTGGTCTTTTTTTAAATAGGCTATGGAATCAGCTTGCTGGGCCGTTTTCTGTGTGAGTGACTTATATGTTGAAAACTCTAAGGTTTTATTTATCACAGTGACTGCAGTAGAATTGTCTTCAGTGATAACTCCCACTTCGAACTGAGCCCTGACGACCAACAAAGGTGTGTCTGGAGATGCCACAGTCTGCAGTGGGATACCAACCAGATTGTCACCCACCATATAGACCTATAATTAGGAGTGATGGTCTGGGTCCATTTCATTTCATAGAAGGACCTATTTGGTTGTCATCTATAGCACTCTTGCAGCACACTAGTACAAGGAAGATATTATATGCCCCATTCTGTTATCCTTCATTGCAAGCTATCCTGGACTTATGTTTCAGAAAGGTAACGCCCATCCACACATTGTGAGAGTTCCTATAGTTTGTAATCGTGCTTGCCAAGCCCTGGCCAGCAACGTCCCCAAATGAGAACGTTTGAAGTACTGGCCAGTGCCTCCATCCAGCTTGGGATTTTGACGCTCTAAGACGCCAGATGGACAGAATTTGGCACGATATCCCTTAGGAGGACTTTCAACGAATCTGTCAGTCACTGCCAAGCCGAATATCTGCTTGCATATCGGACAAAAATGGACCAACGCATTATTGACTTTCTCTATATGTGAAGCTCTTTCTCTTGAATAAATTATCAAGTTTTTCTGAAAGTCTAATGATCTGTTTGTCTCTACATCTACAACACATATGCCAATCTCTGTTCCATTCGGAAATTCCTCCGTGCCGCATATTGTTTTTTTGTCTTAGAGTGTATCTTTCATTTCCATTTCCTCTTGCAGACAGAACAATTAAAATACCTGAATTGAACAAACAGTTAACTCATTATCTCAATGAGTAATACAACAAGTAATGAGCCAAGTCGCAGTGAAGGAGTAGTAGTAGTAATAATCCTTTTGTTTTAGCTTTTACAATCTCTTTTATATGTTCATGGAATCCAGCGTATGCTTAAGAATTAGAGAAAAACATCCTAAGCTTCTCTCACTGTAGCTGCTTTGGAGCGCACGACTACAAAGCAGATATAAAACAATAGCACAAAGTCCGAAATCATAAACCGCCAACACAGAGATTCCCCTCGTGACGAATTCGACCTGCAGCAATCTATGGCCAGGAAAATTCCATCACATCTCTTCCCCCTCTGAATGGTTTGTCGTCATGTAGATGTACTACCTAACATACATACAAATGCACACAGAAGTGTAACACAGTATATAACATGAGACACAACTCTCACCTCTACTCTCGCAACCACTTGATACGTCAATCACTTATCCATCCACATTAACCACTAAATAACACTTTAACCTACTTCACTTTTAAATTGAATATATCCTAATACAACAAATAAATTATTCTCTCTTACATCCTTGGTTTTAATCCATACAGAATTTCATGTACAGGTCACGCAAGGTTTTTGTGCTTCCCCTCCTCTATACTACCCATAGCTTTGGCGTTGGCCGATGATCATGCTTGCATCTGGAGCATCCTTACAAATCATCTAGACCACCTTGAAATAGTTTCAGGCGTCCAGCATGAACAGTCATTCTCTTAACAAATATTTGGAATTTGGCGTTAACAGGTGAGGTTGTTTCGATAACTTGCTATGGCCCTTGATATCTGCAGAGTGTGGTTGTTTCAGTTAGTCTCTAAGAGTCGAATGGTATATTGACATCACTGAATGTTTATAATATGTGTTAGGGAGGTACGCTATTGGCAGAGATTGAATGCTGGAGAAGGCCTGAACGTGCAGCGTCTGTGAAGGTCTCTTACAGAAACCATGACTGCTGGACGGGAATATCGTCGTCATTTCAACCTCAGAAGGAATTACCTTGTCCCATCGTCACATGCAATCACGTTATAAGCGAGAGACTGAAGCAACAACAGGAAGAGCACTTAAGCTTATATGCCCAGGAAGGCTGAGAAGTTGTCCCTCACAGGAACAAATAGAGGAGGTCCAAAATTATGTAACCAACAGTCCAAAGCGTTCTGTGAGTCAAATTGCGCAGTGGTGGGAATGCCCAGTCGTAGAGTGCACAGAATTTTATCGAATGATTTAAAGTTACAACTATACAAGATGCATGTTGTGCAACAGTTAAAGTCGGCCGGAGTGGCCGAGCGGTTCTAGACGCTACAGTCTGGAACCGCGCGACGGGTATGGTCGCAGGTTCGAATCCTGCCTCGGGCATGGATGTGTGTGATGTCCTTAGGTTAGTTAGGTTTAAGTAGTTCCAAGTTCTATGGAACTGATGACCTCAGAAGTTAAGTCCCATAGTGCTCAGAGCCATTTTTTTGCAACAGTTAAATGAAGATGATTATGCAAAGCGAATGGCTTTGTCTGTTGAACTGTTGACTATTATTAGGAGCAATGAAGGTTTCTTAAACTAGCTTCGGATGAGTGACGAGGCACATTTCCATCTCAGTGGTTATTTCAACAAACAGAACTGCCGTCGCTGTTGCGAGGATAATCCTCATGAACTCCATCAGCGCTGCTTACACAGCAAGAAAGTCACAGGGTGGCACGCTGTCTCTTCAGCGGACGTCATCGAATCTTTCTTTTTTTTAGGAATAACGTGGACGAGCAACCACAGTCAGATCTTAGCTGTCTGCTGCCGTGGTTGACACGAGCCGCGCATATAAACTTTAACACTCTCCTGCAAATGAATATTGCTTTCAGCAAGATGGTGACCGGATTTCGATGACAGTAGTGTGCAAAGTGTTTCGTAGCCACATCATTTGAAGGGATCGGGATACTTTGTGGCCTCCCAGATATCCGGACTTATCGGTCTGTGATTATTTCCTTTGGGGATTCCTGAAACACAATATGTATGCTAGACATCTACACATGATTATGGAAGTGAAAGACACATTTTGTGCAGATACCAAAAACATTACTATACAGGTGCCTCACCATGCGTTAACAATATACATCTCAGATTTTCTGAGTGTCAACATAACAATGGTGGCCATCTACATGACACAATTTTCAAAAAATGAACAGGACATGAAGCAGCGATTTGTAAAGGTTTCATTTTTGTGACTGAAAATGTTTTACAACAAAACCCTCGATTTGTTCCTACATAACCAAATCGGCCTGTTTTTCTGCCACACCCTCTAGTAAAAACTTCTTGGTGTTATGCTTCGGGATGTACGGGGTAGATAACGTTATACACTGACCAGTCATACACTGTGGTAATCTGCCGACACGATTTTATAACTGCTCTCGAAGTTACATGGATCCAGTGCTCGCTTCCTGAATGCGCTTCCATATTTCCCTTAATGTTTTAGTAAAATTCTTGATCGACTCTTCGACCTTGTCAACCTTTGGCCTTATCTTGACAAACTGCGATGGCACGTGCCTCCTGTAAACTACCCTATAAGGTGATACAACTCTTCCAGTATGGACCTTTGAATTGCATGAGGCCACAACAGATGACAGATACGTGTCCCAATCATTATGCTGTGAGTTCACAAAACGACTCAAAATGCTGCAGATACTGTGATGAAACGTCTCTATCCGACAATTAGCCAGAGAGCAGAGCGGACAAGTTCTCAACTTTCTAACCTTTAGCAAATTACACTGTATAATATTATGACTCAAAAGAAGAAATTAATGTTTTTAAACCGGAAATATTAAACTTGTTGTTACTGAACTAGTGTGTGTTGTGTATCTGTCTGTATGTCTGTGAAGGACAATATCAATTTCCATCGTGGTCCCCCATTCGGTTAATGGCAGCATCAGTAAGACACCCAGACTGTTGGCATCATCTCGATCTGGCAGCAACTGGCAGTCTGTCGCGATGTTGTGTGTGACGAACATGACATTTAGTGTGTGGGAATGTGACACCAATCTCGTTGCATGGCACCCAACATCTCCAACTCAGGTAGTGACGTCTCGGCCCCTGTCTCGTCTCTCGATCCAGCAGCTGAAAGAGTGCAGTCTTCCCTTGGATTAGGTGGTGAGACAGTATTCTATCTGGTGTGCAACCCGCCTCCTAGTGAGGATTTCCTCTGTCCCACTGTGCCAGTGGATAACTTTTGATGTCTCCACCATCGCCAGTGCCCATCTGCATCATAGTACGCGACTGCAGGAGTAACTCGTCCATATTGTGGCCAACTGGATCTGCACTCCGTCTGTAGAGGGGGTGTGCCCACCCCTGGATTCCCTCTAGGCCTGGTTGCGGCGCCTTTGCGGGTCCTTTGATGGCGTGGTGTAACGTCAGGGATGAGCCTCCAGTCCAGCAGTCCCATTCAAAGCTGCTCAATGGTTGCTTGCTGTCGGCTGCCAATTTTCGGCACCAATCCTGTCTGCCAGGCTGTCAAGGAAGTGAAGTGGCATCAATGGTGGGCCACCCTTGTCCGGTGAGCCGCCTCAATTCACAGCCACATGGGGCAAGCAGGTTTACAGCAGCTGCAGCTTGTAGTGCATCTCCCTCTCTCTTTCCCTTTCGCTGGACTGCGAAGACGGCAGGTAGATCCCTAGCTGTCCCAGTATTTCTTCAGTGCTGATGACTGGCCCTCCACTCGGCACATCTCTGGAAAGCCCACCACAGGCATTCTCCTTTGAGGTGCCACGTGGTCACTGTTGCCGGCTGCAGGGTCTTACCTCATGACAACCCAACACCCCACAGGATGCATCGACAGAGCGTTTGACAGCTCCCAAAATCTTCACAGTCCTCGTAATATGTTTCAGTGTCCCTTTTTAACAACTATCTACATACATATTTTCTTCCGAATAAAACAACAACCTCGGAATAAGCTCTCTCAATAAATACATTAAGATCACACATACACTGAAGCGCCAAGGAAACTGGTATAGGGACGCATTTTCAAATACAGAGATATCTAAACAGTCGGAATAGGGCGTTGCTGTCAGCAACGCCTACATAACAAGTGTCTGGCCCAGTTGTTAGATCTGTTACTGCTGCTATAATGACAGTTAATCAAGATTTTAGTGAGTTTGAATGTGGTGTTATAGTCGGCGCACGTCCGATAGGACAGAGCATCTCCGAGATAACGATAAAGTTGGGATTTTCGCATATGACCATTCCGCGAGTGTACTGTGAATGTCAGGAATCTGGTAAAACATGAAATCTCCGAAATCGCTGCGGCCGGAAAAAGCTCCTGCAAGAACGGGACCAATGACGACTGAAGAGAATCGTTAAGCCTGGCATAAGTGCAAAACTTCTACAGATTGATGCAGACTTCAATGCTGGGCCACCAACAAGTGGCAGTATGCGAACTATTCAACGAAACATGATCGGTATGGGCTTTCGAAGCCGAAAGCCACAGGTGTACCCTTAATGACTGTACAACACAAGCTTCATGCCTTGCCTGGACCCGTCAACAACGACACTGGACTGTTGATGACTGGAAACATGTTACATGCCCGGACGACTCTCGTTTCGAATTGTATCGAGCGAATGATCGATATGGAGACACCATCATGAATCCATGGACCCTGCATATCAGCAGGGGACTGTTCAAGTTGGTATAGGTTTTGCAATGGTGTGGGGTGTGTGTAGCTGGACTGATATGGGACCCCTCATACGTCTAAATACGACTCTGACAGGTGACACGTACGTAAGCATCCTGTCTAATCACCTGAATCCATTCACGTGCATTCTGCATTCCGACGGACGTAGGCAATTCCAGCAGGACAACCCGACACCTCACACGTGCAGAACTGATGCAGAGTGGCACCAGGAACTCTCTTCTGAGTTTAAACACTTCCACTAGCTACCAAATTCCCCAGAAATGAACATTATTGAGTATATCTGGGATGTCTTGCAACGTGCTGTTCAGAAGAGATCTCCACCCCCTCGTATTCTTACGGATTTATGGAGAGCCCTGCAAGATTCAAGGTGTCAGTTCCCTCCAGCACTACTTCAGCCATTAGTAGAGTCCATGACACGTCGTGTTGTCCCACTTCTGCGTGCTCGAGGGGGCCCTACACGAAATTAGGCAGTTTCTTTGGCTCTTCAGTGTATAATTACTTGAGTGATCGTAATTAATAAGAACAAAGAGAAGAAATGTGAGTTATCGTATTGACTAAACATGACATCCATACTTGTCATAAATATACGGTGTGAAGTGTCTCTGGTCTGTGTGTGAGAGTTGTCTCGTGTTAGTACCGTTTCCCACCATGCACACCCCTATGATAGGCAGGCACTGTATGCGCTCTTCAACCGACATGCTGTTTTCACACAGCACTTAGCATTAACTTATTTTCTTTACCCATCACCTGTCAGCCTTACCTCTTAGCCCTCTCTACTCTTAGGTTATGAATACGCTACATGTGATCCTCCTGCTCTTGGTACTTCTGGTAGCATTTTCCCCCAGTGGTGAAGTGATCAGAAAGCATGGTCCCATTTATCTCCATAGATGCTCTATCTCGGGACAATTGCCCCTACATTCGCACAGCTTAAACTTACAGTCATTAGTGCCCGATTACTTGTTGCTTTACATGCTACAAAGACGCCTCAAATTTCCTCCCGTTTGATCGTCGCTGTAGTAAAGTACAAAAAGGTAAATTAGTTCACCGATATAGGTCGGTCCTTATCATCACCAGTGTTCCTCTTCTTACTGCTTCCTTCCTTTTTCTGAACCTCAGGTACGCCACACCACTGATTCGCACTGTATGTGCTCATGCCTCATAGTGTATTTCGCTTACGGCGTTCTCATGGTGCCCACAAAACACAAAGACCTCGGGGAAAGACTTCATTGCATGATTGGCGATGACCCAGAAGCCTAGCAGCCTTTGCATCTCCAGGCTTCTAACGTGTGGGCAGATAATACCGCTCATAACACCCCCGAAAAACGTGACAAACACTCGCAGTAGCATGGCCGCAATCTCGTCGTCGCTTATCAATGGGAAGTAACGTACACCACCTCTTGAGCAGTGCATAATACACCGTAGAAAAGGGACAGAAATATTCTTACAGACCGTAGTGGTGTTATGGAAGACACTACTACAGGAACTATACAGCTGAATTTGGTGTCAAAATGGGTTCATTTCTTGACTAATATTCTTATAGTCCTTGGAGCGTGATAATGGACAACAACAGTGCGGTCCGAAGACATAATGGCCATTAGTGACAAAGGTAAATGTGGGTTCAACCCCAAGCTCAGTTCAGTCAATGTGCGGAAGTTATCATGCTACAGAAACTACAGAAAGTTAATACTTATTAAGACTTATCACGAATTTCTATTCAATCCTGACTTTCATTTTGAAGAAGGAAGTGAACGCATTGATACGATGATGTACCAACCACGCTATTCATTTCACCACGTTCCTCAAGACGTCGTACTGTAACCTTATAAATGATGATTTCAAATACATTAGTTTTACTGTTGGCACTACAAAACCCGGCAAATGACGTTCACCCACCATTCGTCATACCCACACCATGCCATCGGATTGCCACATTGTGTACCGTGATTCGGCAGTCCACACGACGTTTTTCCACTGTTCTGTCGTCCAACGTTTACACTCCTTACACCGAGCGAGGCGTCGTTTGGCATTTGCCGACGTGATGTGTGGCTTATGAGCAGCAGCTCGACCATGAAATCCAAGTTTTCTACCCTTCTGCCTAACTGTCATAGTACTTGTAATGGATCCTGATGCAGTTTGTAACTCCTGTATGATGGTCTGGGTAGATGTCTACCTATTACACGCTACGACCCTCTTCAACTGTCGACGGTCTCTGTCAGTCAACAGACAAGGTCTGCCAGTACGCTTTTGCGCTGTACGTGTCACTTCATATTTCCACTTCACTATCACGTTGGAAACAGTGGATGTAGGGATGTTTAGGAGTGTGGAAATATCGCTTACAGACGTATGACACAAGTAACACTCAATTACCTGACCACGTTTGAAGTCCGTGAGTTCTGCGGAGCGCCCCATTCTGCTCTCTCACGATGTCTAATGACTACTGACGTCGCTAATATGGAGTACTTGGCAGTAGGTGGCAGCACAATCCACCTAATATGAAAAACATATGTTTTTGGGGGTGTTCGGATACTTTTGATCACATAGTGTATTTGTTGCACCTGTTTGTGTTGCCAACAGTAATGTTTTATTTGTCATCACACTAACATGTACTGCTTTTCCTGTTATTTTGATCAATAAACTTGTACCATACTTTTATTAAAGATAAATCATGTGTTGATGTATAAACCACCTATCAACAATTGACTAAAATAATTGCAGAAATTTAATTTGCTAATCCACTGAACACCTATGGACAAATTAATTCTAACCATAACCTTTCACACATAAACCTTTCACACATAACTTGTTCATTTATTGTCAGATTAGAATAAAATTAGTCTTAAATGAAAGAAATAATTTGTTCTCACTCTATGGCCCCGTTTAGTGGAGCGTACCTCCGCGTTCAATGTTTTTTAGCGAAAGTAACTTGCTGGCGCGAATCCCGGACGCGCGTGGTAGGATCTCTAGACCACGCGCGCGCCAGCGACAGACACTTGTGCAGCAGCAGTGAAGTCTCTTCATGATATCTGATCATGACACCTATTCTATAAATCTCGTGTGTTTATATTTTAGCATGTTGATGTTGCTCGTTGTGATGGGTCCTGGTGCCTTGTTTTTAGCTGTGTCAGCAGCAGCGGAGAACAGTTTCTATTACGACCTCTGCTACGTTTCCCCTGTGACGGGCTGAGCGACCTAATCTGGATATTATGAGCTTCTTGGTTTTCCTGCTGCCAATGGCTAAAAATGGTTCAAATGGCTCTGAGCACCATGGGACTTAACATCTGAGGTTATCAGTCCCCTAGAACGTAGAGCTACTTAAACCTAACTAACCGACGGACATCACACACATCCATGCCCGAGGCAGGATTCGAACCTGCGACCGTAGCGGTCGCGCGGTTCCAGGCTGTAGCGCCTAGAACCGCTCGGCCACCCCGGCCGGCTCTTGCTGCCAATGATTATTGTTCTGCCAGTTGTTTCTTTGCTGCTATGGTTCTCCAGAATCACACTGGAACTGGTTTGTATTTCGTTATTCTCTCCAGTTTCCGTTTTGCTATTCGTTGCAATTGCCTCGTCTACCTCTGTTCTCCCACGGTGGCCGGTTATTCCCTCTATATAGCTCGAGTAGTTGTTTCCCCACAGTCGATAATTTCACCCATTTTGTCTGTTGTCGTTCCTTCCTGACCAGCCTTTCCAACTGCACTCATTGCTTCTGTTCCTGTCTCTTGCGTTTTTGTTTCTTCGACATAGTTTAATTCGCTTACTGCGCTCTTGAATGATTCAATGGAATCGTCGCACCTTCCGGTGAGGAACTGTTGGTAGTGCTGAGGTCATTTGACATAACTCATAATTTCCTTGGGACTGTACGGCTGGTCAAAAAATTTATTCTTCTTCATTAGCGATTCAAAGAACTTCATCGGACTACAGACTCCTGACGCATCTAGATGTTTTCCCAGCGTAATCTCCTGCTTTGTTCTTTCCTGCGTGTCTTGCGGCCAATATGTGTTAAGGAACGCGTCCCTGAACTCTTTATATGAGCGATATGTGTTCTGCAATCGATCCCTCAAAAAAATCCGCAGATAAATTCCAGCTTGTATTTCAGTGGCCACGATTCCGGTAGTTCACCGTCGTACTGAGCTATTCAACTTTTTGGATGTAATGTATCGTTATTCTCTTTGTACACTTGGAAATTTTGAATTGATAAGAAACGACTGTGGTTGAGTGGTTTCACATTTCCTGCGAACGAACTTTCCCTCGTTTCTGCAGCACGCATCTCCATAAATCGGTGTTCAGACGATCCTTGTGCACTGTTAGGGCCTCCTGTTGTGTCGTAGGATTCCCGGAGTAATGTTTCCGTTTGCCGAAAGACGTACACAATTGTGTTCAGAGCGCCCTATGGCGGCTGGTGTGTTCTCCTGCGGCATTCGCATTCGTGCTGGTGATATAGCCTCTATATTGCCCATCGAAATCTCGTAATACCTGCTCTTCTCTCGTTCTCTGATCATGCGGGAGTGCTGCCGAACTAAACCGTGATTCCAATTGCGCAACCCACTGACGTGCTTACTGCACGTCTTTTGCTTGCTCTTTTTGCTGTGAGGTGATCCGAGTCCGCTTTTCTTTAACCTCTGATATTTCTGCCCGTTGATTCTCGATCTGTTCGATGCGCTTCACGTTCACGCTAACTGTTCTTGTGTTTACTGGACGATCCTTCTTCCCCTTTTTAGCAGCGTGGGAAGAACCTTTTTGGTTTTGCACATTTCGGTTCTGGCCTGTTTCACTTGTTCTATAAATAACAAAGCGTCCTTGCGTGCACCTTGGCTTACTAATCTTGACATTCAAATATTATGTTTTGCCTCTTTCGCGATCTCTCATGTCTCTGTCGATGTTTTCTTGACGCTTTCTACTTCTTCGGTAACGCCCGCGACTTACTTCTTAAGCTGCTCTATACTTTCAACGAGCTGTTCAGCTACCATCCGTATCTCCTTTGTCTCCTTAGTGGCTAATTCCCTCATCTCCTTTGGGGTTAATTCCTTCATCTTCTTCATCTCTTTATGGTTATCTTCTCCCTTTTTCTCCGTTTCCCACTGCTTCTTCTCCGCCTCCAGCATACATCGCATGAGGGCCTCGAGATCTGCCACTAATACCTCCAGCACTAGACGAATGCAATTCCATCGCTCTGAGACGATTTGTTCGTGAGCCTGACCTGCCACTCTCATTAACGGTACGTCTTGCCATGCCTGCAAATTCTACATGACCCTCTGCCACGGTTTCATTTTCGTTCTCCTTGTCTGACTGAATTTCCGCGTCATAATCAGAGAATTCCACGTTCGACGTATCTGCAATGTCAGCTACGACATTCGACTGAAAATTGTCCGCAACTTTCTCTTTGTCAGTGCCACTAGTCTGACATTGATCCACTTATGACGAGATTCGAATATTCTCACTACTTTGTAACAAATGTGAGCATGTATCCAGGTTTCTGCTCCCGGGAGATTTCTACTGCTCCTCGTCGCAATGCCACACAATTCTACCCTAAAATTTGGTCTGGCGAGCCACAAATTCTAAATCCCTGACAACGCATATAAAATAAAGACAACCATAATCTACGATAAAATGCGAAAGCCACCGCTTCTCCACCATAACGCCGTTCTCCGTCGGGAACTATCAATAAGTGACACACAAATCACAACAACAAATGAATGAAAATGCAAACAAACAACACACGAAAATTTACAAGTCATCAAAGTATTTAGCTTCAGCAATTGTTCTGGTTGCGCGAAACTAATTTACCTTAGTGCACCAACTGAATTTAGACACGAGAAAAAAGAATCCTAGTAACGGAAATGGCATCTGACGGTCACAGAAGGTGCAACCAGTTCAGGATCCTGGCAGCAGTCACCAAATTCCAAGACTTCACAGGACTTAGGGTATGATTTGAAAGGCTACAGGCGACTGTGAGTTTACGCCCTGACAGCAGTCACTTTACATGTAATCCTTTCACTTGCCTACCCGGCCCATGCTTTTGGTAAACTGATTTTTTCCCTCTGACTGTGTTTGTTGTTGTTAGCCCGCATTTGAGGTCAACGCATTTATCAGAATCTGTAAGAGCTTGAGTG
This sequence comes from Schistocerca serialis cubense, assembly GCF_023864345.2. Lineage (NCBI taxonomy): Eukaryota > Metazoa > Arthropoda > Insecta > Orthoptera > Acrididae > Schistocerca > Schistocerca serialis. Next base: position 214,421,871 of record NC_064639.1, on the reverse strand, counting down.
CTAAAATAATATTAATGAAATGGGGGCCCTGTCATTATTTTAGTCAATTGTTGATGGATAATTAATGTATCAACACAGGATTTATCTTTTATAAAAGTTATGGTACAAGTTTATTCATCAAAATAACAGGAAAAGCAGTACATGTTAGTGTGCTGACAAATAAAACATTACTGTTGGCAACACAAACAGATGCAACAAATACACTATGTGATCAAAAGTATCCGAAAACCCCCAAAAAAATACGTTTTTCATATTAGGTGCATTGTGCTGCCACCTACTGCCAAGTACTCCATATCAGCGACCTCAGTAGTCAGTAGACATCGTGAGAGAGCAGAATGGGGCGCTCCGTGGAACTCACGGACTTCGATGTGGTCAGTCAGGTGACTCGGTGTCACTCGTGTCATACGTCTGTATGCGAGATTTCCACACTCCTAAAAATCCCTACGTCCACTGTTTCCGATGTGACAGTGAAGTGGCAACGCGAAGGGACACGTACAGCACAAAAGCGGACCGGCCGACCTTGTCTGTTGACTGACAGAGATCGCCGACAGTTGAAGAGGATCGTAACGTGTAATAAGCAGACATGTATCCAGACCATCACACAGGAATTCCAAACTGCATCAGGATCCACTACAAGTACTATGACAGTTATACAGGAGGTGAGAAAACTTGGATTTCACGGTCGAGCAGCTGCTCATAAGCCACACATCACGCCGGTAAATGCCAGACAGCGTCTCGCTTGGTGTAAGGAGCGTAAACGTTGGACGATTGAACAGTGGAAAAACGTTGTGTGGAGTGACGAATCACGTTACACAATGTGGCGATCCGGTGGCAGGGTGTGGGTATGGCGATAGTCATCTGCCAGCGTGTGTAGTGCCAACAGTAAAATTCGGAGGCGGTGGTGTTAGGGCGTGGTTGTGGTTTTCATGGAGGGGGTTTGCACTCCTTATTATTTTGCACAGGCCTACACTGATGTTTTAAGCACCTTCTTGCTTCCCACTGTTGAAGAGCAGTTCGGGGATGGGGATTGCATCTTTCAATACGATCGAGCACCTGTTCATAATGCACGGCTCATGGCGAAGTGTTTAGACGACAATAACATCCCTATAATCGACGGGCTTGTACAGAATCGTGACCCGAACCCTGTAGAACATCTTTGGGACGTTTCGGAAGGACGACTTCGTGCCCGGCTTCAGCCACCGACATCGATACCTGCCCTCAGTGCAGCACTCCTTGAAGAATGGGCTGCCGTTCCCCAAGAAACCTTCCAGCACCTGATTGAACGTATGCCTGCGAGACTGGAAGCTGTCATCAAGGCTAAGGCTTGGCCACACCATATTGAATTCCAGCATTACCGATGGAGGGCGCCACGAACTTGTAAGTCATTTTCAGCCAGGTGTCCGGATACTTTTGATCACATAGTGTAGTTAACACTCCACAGGGTGCCAACTGGTTGGCATAGACTGAGGTTTGTTTGCTACACTTATGTACTCTAGCTCAAAACATGGATAACACAATCTGAAATTATCTAACACTGAATAGACTTTGATGGATTTATCCTACAAAGAAGCTATACTCCTTTGGTCGAGCTGAGAACAAGTGCCGAGACTGTGATTCTGTTTACCCTAATAAGCCACAGCAGCAATACTACACCCATTTCTCGATGTATAGTGCTGTAGTGGTTCAAGCATCTTCAGAGAAGTGGCGTGAGACGCCTCTGATTCGCTATCACGAGCATGAAAATATGCAAAGTCACGACTGGCGATTTTTTAGACAAATCGCCGTTACTCTCTAAAGGAGCCCTGAAATCTCGGCTGTGTACACAAGGAGATCAAACGCCCAGGTGACAGACGGTCACGAATAAGACTGCCCTCAGTACAGTGAGTCATCCAAGATGACTGAGTTCTAAACTGTTGGTACAGTTGAGTCCTCACCACAGGCTGCCCAGTCAAGGCCAGTGATCGTATGAAGCCACGTTCAGAATAAGTGTCCCAAGTACAACTCACTCATAACAAAAGCCCAGACCATAATTCTCCCCAGACTGAAGTAAACTTAACAATATCACTCCCGCAGCTGCCCCCACAAGGGCCATTCACAAGATGCTACGAGCTGCGTGTCTCACCTCTAACTCGTCTGCTCTACCTATTGGCCAATCCTGATCAAAGTTAACAACGTTCTTCTTTTTCCTGGAGAGGCAGCCAATCCCTGACTCGTATATATATAGTGCTTCCAATCTTGTTTTTTCCCATGGACACTTCAGGTAGCGTGTCTTAAGTTTCTGTATAACTCTAAAGTGAACAAATACATTTATCACGTAGATCATTATCTGGACAGCGTGTCCGACTAGAGGCATCGGCCGAACAAAAAGAAGTGTTTTGTGCTCCAGTGTAGATCATTTCAAAACTGCCATAAATATTGGGTTCCTTCTAAATTTGTTTCGAAGGCCTGAGGCTTCCCAAGAAACTCTCCAGGCAAAGGAATGACAGCTCCCTCGATAGCGTCCAGTCCACGGTTAACAAGGAAACTCACAAGTTTTTATGGCCGCCATCCCTCTTCACAATGGGCGGTTACGACACTGTCGAAAACATATTGGCCAGGCGATCTGGATTTCTCTTGCGAACCTGCCCCTGCCAGAGGCCTCTGACAGGTAGGTCCAGGTAAGCAGTTTTTCTGCCTTTTTGGCGGAGTATATTGTCTGCAGATTGCTGCGAGAAGTTCTTGGGACCAGCATTCTTCGCCCAGTAAGTGCTCTGAGATGTTCCTTCCCATGCCTTTCAAGCTCCAAATCTCTACCGCAAGATTTGACAAAACAAACTGCTCGTTCTCAACTGCAGAAAATACTATTTGAAGGAGAGCATTAACAACGTACACACTCCCATCAATGCTTGCTCATGCTGATAACTTCCTGTTGTCCCATATAAACGATGTTTTGGGTGCAAAATCAACATTAATAGCTCTGAATATGGAAAATAGTCATAGAGTGACTCATCCTCTCTCACTTTGTAAGTGTAATAATTATAGCCCAGATATGCCTATTGTACCCATTGCATACAACCTCTGACATACATTTATCCACACCTTCTTTCCTTAACTTCTTCCACTAGTGTCCCAGTACTTTTCTGCTTGTTGTTCTACAATCGCTATGTCCCGACAATTAGCGATCATACATTTCTTCCAGAACTTCTTCTTTTAGTTCCACTAACACCACTTTCATTGTCTTACACAATAACTCATCACACACAGTGAATTGTAGCTGCGATGCAGACTGTTTACATTACGCATTACCACGTTGTGCTGCTTGCCCTTCTGCAAGTCCATGACCCAGCGTCTGCATCACTGCTACCTTTCTGCTGAAACCACCTCTGCATGTTTCTTACCAAGCTTGTGTACGACTTCATACTCGAATCTGATCGACCTCAATGTACATCTTGTCAGTTTACTAGAAGCGTCTTCAAGTCCCAACAACCTCTTAAGAGCTGCAAGGTCAGTTATTACTTTAAAATTACTTCCACAGAAATAACATTGGAAATATGTGATTCCATGTATCACACTAAGCATCTCTATTTCTGCAGCAGTGTAGTTTTTCTCCACTCTGCTCAGTTGCCTAGAGGCATATGCTACTGGATGCTCCTCTCCTTTTACTACTTGACTGAGAACACACGGCACAGCTTGATTAGAAATATGAGACAACAAGAAAAACGCTTTTCCATAGAACATAAAAATTACTATTGGGATTTGTGTAAAAGCTCTCTTTAACTACTAGAGCGCATCTTGGCATTCCTTCATCCATTCGAACTTAACGCCCTTTTTTAGCAGTCGCATAAGTGGTCAGGTTCAAATGGCTCTGAGCACTAGGGGACTTAACAACTGAGGTCATCAGTCCCCTAGAACTTAGAACTACTTAAACCTAAGTAACCTAAGGACATCACACACATCCATGCCCGAGGCAGGATTCCAACATGCGACCGTAGCGGTGGCGCGGTTCCAGACTGAAGCGCCTAGAACCGCTCGGCCACAACGGCCAGCAAGTGGTCAGGCCACCTCCGCAAATTCTTGCATGCGATTTCTGTAATAACTCCCCAAACCCAGGAAAGATTGTAAGTCATTAGCATTACTGGCAACTGGAAGTTTCCATACGAAATATACTAACCTCGAATCCATCTTAAATCGTTCAATGTTAATCATATGCTCTAAATATGCTACTTCTTCTACAGCAAAGTGACATTTTTACACGCTCAGTGTTAAATGCATTCGTAACATTCTAAAAACCTCACAAACGTTGTGTATATACTGCCATATCCTTCCAACTTGCGTTTAACACCTGCTTATTCATCCCCTGCTCCCCCTTACCATTCGCGACAATCCTGATGGTGGTGTCCAGCCACACCACGTCTACTGCACTGGGATTGGCGACATTGTCCCTGTAATTGTTGCATCTTCCCACATCTGTAGTACCTCATGTTAGCGGAAAATACTTCTCTTTTATCTTGCGTTAATGTTCCTACATCAGTTTCTTCAAACTGTGTGATTAATTTGACCGTAGAGTACAAATATTTTAAGATAGCCATTTTCATCCTTCTCGACATATCAGGTGACAAGACACAAATGTGTTCAATACCCTCTTTTCGACTACGTGGAGTATGACACTTGGCTTCTAGTGCCAAACCTAGCTTCATCATCTGCAATATCTGATCCTGTGAGCATCCCCGATTTCTGGTTGCTAACTGCAGGTCATCGAAAAAAGACGCAACATCGTCAGTGACTTTCCAGAAAAAGTCATGATCACACCGGCGGTGGCTGTACCTAGTAAACCATTAAGTTGCATGGCTAGTTCTAACTGTTCTTCACCATCTGCAAGCTCGTTATGCAAGTCCATGTTATCTGCTCTCAACTACACTACATCATTAACCAGTACTTGAACTGCTGCCTGACTACTTACACCCCACATCTGTGACCCGATCATGATGAAACCTAACTTTGCAATAACACGTATCAAATATATAACAGGTCATATATCACAATCAAACATTTACATCTTTCGTCTTATCATCAATCATCTTGACTCTGTGCATTCACTAGCCATATGTCCACATTTATGACAGTCACAAACAGACTACAGTTATTGATTCCGTACATGGTGCAAAGGCCCCTAGCATATTATGCTGACCAGATTTCATTGCTTTTTACTACCATGAAACTGCGAAAGATCAGCCACTTAAAACTGACTGATAAGCTAAACCCCCAAATTTCTGTGAAACTCCATTAGACTCCATACCCTTTACTCGTAAGACAGGAGAAACAACCACAAGCCAATGGTGCGACAAAACTGCATGCTGTGATTGTGAAGCCATGCTGTATGGAGCTCGACTGGGCTGACTGCAGTTGCCAGACCAGGTCTACTAATGCAAAAACACTTCTGAAACCATTTTGTAGCGAGCCAGGGTGAGTGAGGCAAGCACTGTACAGAGGTGGTCGTGTCGTGGGGTGTTGAAGTGGTGGTGCTGGCCGGTGATGGCAAGGAAAACTCGGCTGCAACGTATAACTCCTTTTTCAAATTTTGCGCCACAATAGTCGAAGTACTGCAACGCCACAGACACTTACCGCTGCAGCTTATTGTCTGCCGGCTGCGCCGTGAGCTGTGGAAGGTCGTGGTGTCGTGATGAACGTGTGATGTCCATGTTTGCTTTGTTGGCGCTTTTTGCTTCGCTCAGTAGCGATTGCTCCAGTTAGCACTGTGCAGCCGTGAGCTAGAAGTGCCTGTGATGCAAACATCTGCCCAGCTTCTCACAGAGGTTCATTGTCACCAGAAGAGAAGTCCGCCCCAGTGTAGAGGGCAGTGGTACTTCTCCAGCCACGAACAACGGCTCTCCAAGGCAGAAGCCTGGATATCGATCATCTGTTGTATTGCTTCAAGTACACAGGTGCGGACTTAACCACTTGAGCTAGTCTGGTGGAGATGGCAGCCCACACCGGCGTCAGCAGACTTGCATGACTGTGGTTTAATAGAGGGTACTGCCAGACTGTGCATGTTTTTACTAGAATCAAAGGGTATTTATAGTGATTAATGGCACGTTTGTTGTGCCGATATATGGGTTCCAGTCATATACACCTTCGTGGACCAGTGCTGCAAAAACTGCCCTCAGGCCGGTTCACAGTTCCTGTGACAATGCAAGGATTGTATGTCCGGACAGCCAATTTGAGGTAAGTAAACAAGCGCGTACCTGAATTCACATACTAGTGCCTGCTTATCGTCTCAAATGCTGTTGTAATGGAACTGTTTTCCACACAGAAATTAGTGACTGTCATACGTCGTGATGATTGTCTTGGATCTCGTTTTTTAACCACACCATTTCACTTTCTTTCTTTACACACATGGCTATCTTTGTCATTGATATTTGATATTGATATATGCTTATTTTGGCATCACTTCTTACTGAAACATGTACATTTACTGTTCTTGTTGTATTCGATCATGTCTCCTGGTATGAGAGAACAGCACCTTTTATAATGTCTTGGAGTAATAACAATGCTCTGCAGCTTGTAGAACCTGCAAATTTGCCATGCTAATATTATCTGTTCGATGCTAGCTGCGTTTTGAAAGTACTTTACTTCACCAGACTTGCCCTCAGCCCTTATGTGGCCAACTGAGGAGCTACTTGACTGAAAAGTAGCAGCTCTGGTCACTAAAACTGATAACGACCAGGAGAGTGGTGTGCTGATCACTTATTCCTCCATAGCTGCACCCAGTGACACCTATCAGCAGAGGATGACACAGTGGTTGGTCAGCTCTACTAGGCATTTTGAGACCTGTTTGGACAGAGAGTTTTCATTTCACCAGAATACTTTTGGCATTCATCCATCATCAGCAGTATTTATATTAAAAATGACAAATATTCCTTATAGTATGTTATTTATAGTATATATAATAGTATTTCAAGATTCCATGATTTTTCATATCATTATAACACGACTTTACTTGTATGTACTGCTTTTTATGATACACCAATTATTATATTTCCTATTAATCATATAATAATAGAATTAAATTTTGTTTTTAAATCATTCTTTTCATTTAAAATAATGTTATGATGTTTCATTACATACGTCAAAATTTCTATTTCTTTACATACATGTAGTAAACTGGCTTTTTTTGCAATGTGTAGGACTGATGGTCATTGTGTCATATTACTGTCTGTGTGGTGTTATTGGTTTCAGTCTACACTAAATAGATTCATACTTCTTAGGTTCAGATGTTATTTATCTTGTTTGAAATTTCATCCCATTTTGTGACAGTTATCGCATTTTACCTCATATTGTTGTTGTGGTCTTCAGTCCTGAGACTGGTTTGATGCAGCTCTCCATACTACTCTATCCTGTGCAAGCCTCTTCATCTCCCAGTACCTACTGCAACCTACATCATCCTGAATCTGCTTAGTGTATTCATCTCTTGGTCTCCCTCTACGATTTTTACCCTCCACGCTGCCCTCCAATGCTAAATTTGTGATCCCTTGATGCCTCAAAACATGTCCTACCAACCGATCCCTTCTTCTAGTCAAGTTTTGCCACAAACTTCTCTTCTCCCCAATCCTATTCAATACTTCCTCATTAGTTACGTGATCTACCCACCCTATCTTCAGCATTCTTCTGTAGCACCACATTTCGAAAGCTTCTACTCTCATCTTGTCCAAACTAGTTATCGTCCATGTTTCACTTCCATACATGGCTACACTCCATACAAATACTTTCAGAAAAGACTTCCTGACACTTAAATCTATACTCGATGTTAACAAATTTCTCTTCTTGAGAAACGCTTTCCTTGCCATTGCCAGTCTGCATTTTATATCCTCTCTACTTCGACCATCATCGGTTATTTTACTCCCTAAATAGCAAAACTCCTTTACTACTTTAAGTGTCTCATTTCCTAATCTAATTCCCTCAGCATCACCCGACTTAATTTGACTACATTCCATTATCCTCGTTTTGCTTTTGTTGATGTTCATCTTATATCCTCCTTTCAAGACACTGTCCATTCCGTTCAACTGCTCTTCCAGGTCCTTTGCCGTCTCTGACAGAATTACAATGTCATCGGCGAACCTCAAAGTTTTTACTCCTTCTCCATGAATTTTAATACCTACTCCGAATTTTTCTTTTGTTTCCTTTACTGCTTGCTCAATATACAGATTGAATAACATCGGGGAGAGGCTACAACCCTGTCTCACTCCTTTCCCAACCACTGCTTCCCTTTCATGCCCCTCGACTCTTATAACTGCCATCTGGTTTCTGTACAAATTGTAAATAGCCTTTCGCTCCCTGTATTTTACCCCTGCCACCTTCAGAATTTGAAAGAGATTATTCCAGTTAACATTGTCAAAAGCTTTCTCTAAGTCTACAAATGCTAGAAACGTAGGTTTGCCTTTCCTTAATCTAGCTTCTAAGATAAGTCGTAAGGTCAGTATTGCCTCACGTGTTCCAACATTTCTACGGAATCCAAACTGATCTTCCCCGAGGTCGGCTTCTACCAGTTTTTCCATTCGTCTGTAAAGAATTCGCGTTAGTATTTTGCAGCCGTGACTTATTAAACTGATAGTTCGGTAATTTTCACATCTGTCAACACCTGCTTTCTTTGGGATTGGAATTATTATATTCTTCTTGAAGTCTGAGGGTATTTCGCCTGTCTCATACATCGTGCTCACCAGATGGTAGATTTTTGTCATGACTTGCTCTCCTGAGGCCATCAGTAGTTCTAATGGAATGTTGTCTACTCCCGGGGCCTTGATTCGACTCAGGTCTTTCAGTGCTCTGTCAAACTCTTCACGCAATATCTTATCTCCCATTTCGTCTTCATCTACATCCTCTTCCATTTCCATAATATTATCCTCAAGTACATCGCCCTTGTATAAACCCTCTATATACTCCTTCCACCTTTCTGCCTTCCCTTCTTTGCTTAGAACTGGGTTGCCATCTGAGCTCTTGATATTCATACAAGTGGTTCTCTTTTCTCCAAAGGTCTCTTTAATTTTCCTGTAGGCAGTATCTATCTTACCCTTAGTGAGGCAAGCCTCTACATCCTTACATTTGTCCTCGAGCCATCCCTGCTTAGCCATTTTGCACTTCCTGTCGATATCATTTTTGAGACGTTTGTATTCCTTTATGCCTGCTTCATTTACTGCATTTTTATATTTTCTCCTTTCATCAATTAAATTCAATATTTCTTCTGTTACCCAAGGATTTCTATTAGCCCTCGTCTTTTTACCTACTTGATCCTCTGCTGCCTTCACTACTTCATCCCTCAGAGCTACCCATTCTTCTTCTACTGTATTTCTTTCCCCCATTCCTGTTAATTGTTCCCTTATGCTCTCCCTGAAACTCTCTACAACCTCTGGTTCTTTCAGTTTATCCAGGTCCCATCTCCTTAAATTCCCACCTTTTGCAGTTTCTTCAGTTTCAATCTGCAGTTCATAACCAATAGATTGTGGTCAGAATCCACATCTGCCCCAGGAAATGTCTTACAATTTAAAATCTGGTTCCTAAATCTCTGTCTTACCATTATATAATCTATCTGATACCTTTTAGTATCTCCAGGATTCTTCCAGGTATACAACCTTATTTTATGATTCTTGAACCAAGTGTTAGCTATGATTAAGTTTTGCTCTGTGCAAAATTTTACAAGGTGCCTTCCTCTTTCATTCCTTCCCCCCAATCCATATTCACCTACTATGTTTCCTTCTCTCCCTTTTCCTACTGACGAATTCCAGTCACCCATGACTATTAAATTTTCGTCTCCCTTCACTACCTGAATAATTTCTTTTATCTCGTCATACATTTCATCTATTTCTTCATCATCTTCATCTGCAGAGCTAGTTGGCATATAAACTTGTACTACTGCAGTAGGCATGGGCTTTGTGTCTATCTTGGCCACAATAATGCGTTCACTATGCTGTTTGTAGTAGCTAACCTGCACTCCTATTTTTTTATTCATTATTAAACTTACTCCTGCATTACCCCTATTTGATTTTGTATTTATAACCCTGTAATCACTTGACCAAAAGTCTTGCTCCTCCTGCCACCGAACTTCACTAATTCCCACTATATCTAACTTTTACCTATCCATTTTTTTTACCTGATAATTAAAGATAAAATATGTACAACACCATGATGAGCCGATTACCACCTAAATAAACTTCAACTGATAAAGGAAATACCCCTCTCACATCTATATTTAACTGTAAGAGCACTACAGAATACTGATTTAACGACAAATTAAATTATATTTTCACTCATAACTATGTGTACAATAATCAATACATAAAAAAGAATTCAAGTGATTTGATACATCAAATTAAATATGTTCACGTTACATGCAATGCAAAATCTGTTTTCGAAGATGTAATCAACATGTACACTAATGTACCAGTTAATGGAACTATTGAAATTATTGAGAACAATTTACCAACACATGGTAACATGTGCTCAGTTTAAATAAAAGACTTTGTTATTTCATTCATATTAACACTCTTTCATATCCCTGTGCAACAACTAACGATGTATCCAGGAATACGGTTTAGTAATTGCAAATTGCCTTCCTTTTACACTTGGTAGTATTTCTCTTCACCATTTGGGAACAAATTTGTTTCTTATCATCCATAATGGACTATGAAATTTAATATTGTCACAGTTATGTAGAAATGAAATTAATTTCATTTGAAGGACAAGAAAACAAAATAGATATCTTCCCCTCACAATGGAATAACCTACACACAAAATTTTTGTGGTAAGTTCCTATGGGACCAAACTGCTGAGGTCAGTGGTCCCTAGGCTTACACACTACTTAATCTAATTTAAACTAACTTACGCTAAGGACAACGCACACACCCATGCCCGAAGGAGAGCTCGAACCTCTGATAGGGGGAGCCACACGAACTGTGGCAAGGCCTCCTTGACTGTGCAGCTACACAGAAAGATATTAGAGTTGAACATTGAACCAGTTGAACATGAACAAGACAGTAGAATAAATTTTCTACATGTCGACATCATAAGAAATGAACCAACGCACTAATTCAACATTTACTGAAAACAGTGAGTCACAGACTATATAATACGCAGTAATTCTCATCATCCGAAAGCACAAAAAAGGCTATAGCTTCGAACCTGTTAACCAACAAAGTCGAGAAAATATATACCAGAAAATCACTCACAAATGAAAACAATGTAAAAGATGACATTACCTCAACAATGACAAATTACAGCAAATATACAGATAAAATGCAGATAAAATTCGCAAACCAACATAAAAATTGTCACAACACACTATTATGACAAATTAGCCATAACATAGACCATTCCTGTTAATTTGTACACTCAGATGTGTATAATTTAAAGTGCAATAACTGTGATAAAATTTACATAGGGTAAACTGATCAAGATTTTCAAACAATATTTAAAGTACATCTGAACCTGAATAGCTGAACCCACCTTCATTTAGTACAGACTCAAAACAACAAAACCATTAGGCCAGTGATGTGACACAATATATATCAGTTCGACATATTGCTGGAAAGGCAGTCTTAAATATAATTGAGGACATAAAAATTTTCAAATATTACATCTTTATATTACGAGGGTTGTCCAGAATGTAACACACCGCATTTTTTCTCAGCTGAAAACAATGCCACGAGTGTAAAACGTTAGGTATGTATTTTTTGAAGTCTCCTGAGTGTGTGAGCCAAGTTTCCGTCATTTCCGGCAGATAACATACCTGCAGGACAATTTCAGAACGCCGTCTGTAGCTGAAGTACGTTACAAGCAATGTGCCGTCATTGAGTTATTCACCGCAGAGAAAGAAACTGTGGGGGATATTCACAAACGTTTGTCCAAAGCCTATGCAGCATCTGTTGTCGACAGAAGTACAGTTAATCGCTAGGCACGGAGGGTGAGGTCATCAGCAGACGGTACGGCGGAGCTCCACGATTTGCAGCGGTCGGAGAGGCCATCCATGGCTGTTACACATGACAGCCCTGACCTAGCCCCCTCTGACTTCCACTTGTTTCAGCCATTAAAGGATTCCATTCGTGGAAGACATTTTGAGGATGATGAGGTGATTCACACAGTGAAGCACTGTCTCTGCCATCAGGACAAGGATTGGTACCGACAGGGCATACACGCCCTTGTTTCGCGCTGGAGGAAGGCCATAGAATGGGATGGGGATTACGTGGAAAAATAGGATGTCCAGATAAAACACCATTCTTTCGCTCGTTATATTCAATAAAGAATTGTTGAAAGAAAGAATGCGCTACATTACTTTCTGGGCAACCCTCATATTAAAATAAACAGACCAATTTAAAAAGAAATCGTCCAAAATTTTACTAGTACTTATTTAATAATACATCTTGATATTGTTTAAAATAAGCAGACCAATTTTTAAAAAATTGTGCAAAGTTTCACTAGTACTCATTAATGTGTAACATCTCTCTTTGTTCTGATAACAAAGGTAATACAAATTAGAAGTGCCATCATATACAGTCTATGATATATAATAAATAATAATCTGTAACAAAATACAGTAATTTTACTAAAAGATATTTTAGACTACATACGCCAATGAACCAGTCAGTTACAGCTCTTATACTTCACATACAACTTAAGTATGTTGGTATTCCTTCTCTATAGATCACACAAAGTCATGTAGCATCAGCTGACAACATTTTCACTATAGTTTTAGAACTTCCATCAGCAATACCTACTCCAACATTGTTCAGATTTCTGACCACTCTAAGGCTTGATCTTTCTCTGCGAGAACTCATTTTTATAAATTATATTTTGATGCTTTCTTATCTTGTGGATATACATATGTATATATTTATATATATGTTGATAATAATACATTTTAATGTCTTAATTGACATATAGCTGTTGTTCACGAAGGCTTTCTTTACGTATTACAGTTATATACTTATATAAAAATTGGCAATGAAAATCTCGTAACCCCATCCGTTCCTCAAAACTCATAATCCTGTTAGCAGTAATTTCATAGTCAAAGAGAGATTTAGAAGTGTATGGATTTCTCTAATCTGTCAATGACTGGCCTTCTACTACACAGTAATGCATGTACCAACTTTCTGTATCACTTTATATTATTTTTTAAGAAACAGTTTTTTTTTTTGCTTCACCCACAAAATTACACAATATATCTATATACTGTATCTTTAGGGAAAATCTGTTACACTGCTATGCTACTGTTTACTAGTTTTGTATCTATTATATTATTATTATCATCATTATTAATTATGATCAGATACATTACTAGCATTTTAAGTACACTTTTATTTGACGGAGACAATGATGCAAATGATGAAATCAGAAACAGGATACATCTGAGGAAATATTATTATTTAGTTCTTTAACTCCGACATTACTTTTTCAACTGTAATATCTACTCATTAAAATGTTTCTTTGATAATTCTTTCTAGTTTTTAAATTCTTTAGAGATTGATCCCTTATTTTTATGCTAATTACAGACTGGTATTTTATAAACATTTATTATGCAGAAAGTATTTTCGTGTTGGTGCTGTCTTTGATATTGCTCCGATCTTTGTTGATCCTGTTTGATTTTTTGGACTTCTGACTTTCCATTCATTATGTATCCCGTGTTTCTTTCTTTTTTATATCCATCCCTATTCATCGTTATTATTTATAGACATACTGCACTCTGTATGATGATGGGCCTTTCATTTTTTAATGTTTCTCCCATTTACAATCATAGTCCATAAAAACGTTTATTGTATGACTAAACATAGGGCCTTCTACTTTTGCCTTAAAAGAGCTTCTAGGGAATTCCATTTCCAACTAGTGTTATGTAATTTTGCTCTAATATGTTTACACCAATCTGCAACCACATGGCTGTAGTGTAATTTAGCAAATATATAAAATAACATTCTTTAATGTAGTACACTGTTTTTCATCAGGAAATAAGACAGGAGTGGGGAACCTCTTCATTACACAATACCTTATTAAGCTGATCTCTAGTTACATGGAATAATATTCAGATTTTTCTTCAGTTTGAAGTAAAAGTTCTTACATTATTAAACACAAATAAACTCATCTGGGAGTTAAAACCTATGATGTCACAAATATCTGTTGATAATGGTGGCAGTACAATTGAAGGAATTGTATGAAGAACACCTAACAAATTCAATATTAGGAATAAAGTTACTGATGTTACACTTTTAGAAACAGGACAGTATATTGCTGGTTTAGTCTAGCACATTCAAGATGGCTTTAATAACTGTTATGATTATTTATTTTTGCATTATGTACTCAACTAGAACTGACTGGTTGCATACCAGGGAACCAGTTTTAAACTGGAGTTGGCTTTTCGACAATAGTATAGTTACTGAGCTGGAGACATTGAGCAGATAATGTAAATGCTCTTAAATGATAATAATATTAACATCAGTGAATATATATACTGTGGAAACAATATTTTCAGTTTTGTGATTGGGAGAGCTATTTTAACATACTTTTTACCTTTTCAGTAATTGATAAATGAAATTAGTTCAATCTTACCTAAAACGGTAGTATCACACAATAGTTTCCGTACCATTGATCTGCCTCCCACTTATGTCTCGAAGATTCTGAGCATATCTATGGACCTTTTTGTTCTCGTGTCAAAATTTTCTGAGTCACAATGAATTCTATCAGGATTTACTTTCCACTCATGTGAGATGTGTCAGTAATTCGCACCTTTGTGCAAGCTGTAATGCGCTTTGTTCTATAAACACTTATCATTCTTTATATTCATATTACGGTGTAAACATCTGAGTCACTATACTTGTTTTATGGTCAATGCACGCACTAGTTGATACAAACACTAAATTTCAGACTTTTTAACTACAGCTGTGATTTATGCAACAGTCTCCCAATGCACTGCATGTACCAGTCGGATTTGACTCAGCAAAATTTTAATCCATTTTCCAAAACTCCAGAAATTACACTTTTATTGAAAAAGGTCTAGTCGTTCCAGTCAGTGTTCATCACGCCGACATATCTTCAGTGTGTTAGCTCTTTTAGAATTGCATAGTTGTCTCTTGAGTCAGTATTAATCCGTGATCAAAAGTTGTCCACTCAGATTAGTTTATATTTATTTGCTGGGTCATTACTGTTCAACACAATACATTATACAGCATTACATCCCGTCTTTAATATACAGTACATGCTGCTCTTTTGTTTATTTTCATTGTAAGTTAACTGCATGTTATCATAATGTAAACGCTGTTGGATATATCATTTGTTTTCTTTGCCAGTAGCTCTGCTGTTATATCTGTGTTGTAATGTTACTATCATCGGTGAAGAGTTATTACTTAAATAGCCTCAAAGGTTATTTATGTGTATCAAGAACAGAATTATTTGTAAGATGCCACCCTGAGGAACCATGTTAATGTGTTAAAACTATGTGCCCAACTGGGACTGGAACCTGGAACCTTATCTATCAGGAGCAGTGCTCTCACCTGCATAATAAAGGATACTGCACAGAAATGGCTCATCCAGAGTGTAGGGGATAGTTTCCAGAACGGACCCTTCACTGCGTGGCGCAGAGTACGCTCTGAAATTTCCTGGCATATTAAAATTTTGTGCCAGAATATAAATATAACTCAGAAAACTGTCCGGTTTTGTCAACAGTTCTCTTTTCCGCGTTAGCACGGCTCACGCAGTAATCGAGTACCCAGATTATAGTTGTCGACTATGATCTCCTCTCCAATTCTCGGTGCAGATCGCATGTGCCGTCACGCATGACATGAGTTCGTCACTGCAGACTCGTTTTCTGCCCAGACAAAGCGGGAGCACAACACACCTACCTTTGTTCTTGCTTATCTCGTAGACGTCGAACTTGCGTAGTTAATATCTCCAGCTCCATAGTCGCAGCTATGCAAGAAAATACATGATGGATTTTGCGATGATAGTTGAATAAATTAAGAAACGGCCGCTAGTTTAAATAATCTTCATGCTTTATTGGTGCTTCTAGGTCCGCTTACATATCTAACTTATTGAAGTTTCAACATAAGCGCTAGCATTGCGAACACTATAAGATATGTACAATTCACAAGACACAAACAGTACATAACTCAACTGACAAGGGACTCCCTTTTCCTCTTTTCCGTGCCAAACATGACAAAGTCAGCACAATCCTTCCATATGTCTACATCTACTTCTAAATGTACAGCTACATACATACTCCGCAAGCCACACAGCTGCGTGGCGGAGGGTACCTTATATCACTATCAGGCATTTCCTTTCCTGTTCCATTCGCAAACAGAGCGAGGGAAAAACGACTATCTATATGCCTCTGTACGGTCCCTAATTTCTCTTATCTTCGTGATCCTCAAGCAAAATATATGGCTGCAGTAGAATCATTCTGCAGGCAGCTTCAAATGTCGCTTCTCTATATTTTCTCAACAGTGTTCTCGAGATGAATATGCCTTCCCTCCATGGATTCACATTTGAGTTCAGAAGAATCTCTGTAATACTTGCATGTTGTTCGAACCTACAGGTATAAAATCTAGCAACCTACCTCCGAATTGCTTCCATGTATTTCTTTAATCCTACCTGGTGTGAATGGATTTCTTTAACCAGTCAAGGACAACTGTTTATAATAGGCTTAAATATTAAACAGATGCTGGAAACCTCAAGCAACATCTCTGCTGTCGTGCAGTGATCATTGCACTCCGTCTTCAGGCCACAAGTGGCCCACTGGTACCATTCGACCGCCGTGTCATCCTCAACTGAGGATGCTGATAGGGGGGGGGGGGGGGCGTGTGGTCAGCACACCACTCTCCTGGTCCTTGTGATGGTTTTCTGTGACTGGAGCGGCTACTATTCGGTCAAGTAGCTCCTCAATTGGCATTACGAGGCTGATTGCACCACGACAAACGGCGACAGCGCATGGCAACTCGGATGGTCACCTATCCAAGTGCCGGCCACGCCCGACAGCGCTTAACTTCGGTGATCTAACGGGAACTGGTGTATCCACTGCGGCAAGGCAGTTGCCCCACAGTGATCACAGTCTGTACAAATATAATTTAGCATTCCTATTTTCAACAGTTCCTGGAACTTGATCGCGGTAGATATTGTGGATACCCATAAAGGCAGACTTACAATTTAGTGTTGTCAATTATATGACGATTCTTCACGTTTTAAATATTGTTTCAGTGTTACGAAAAATCCAAATATAACGTTAGTACCAGTAGTTGTGCGCATTTAGCGTGTTTTAGAATTTCGATTTGGAATGCAATTTAAATAACTAACACTTGATTTTTATTACAACTGGACCTATTTGAAATAACCTAATATGCATTTTACTAACTCTGTGCTTTAATCTTTTCACTGAGATATAAATTATCGAAAGGTAATAACTTTCCAAAAATAAGCAATTTTTGAACTTAAGTGTTCATCAGACTATGTATCCATTTGTATACCTTAATTTTTTTTCTCTTTTCGGTGTTTTACACAATAGATGGCCATTGACGAAGTGAATTAAATAGTAACGAGAACGAATTGTTCCTCAAGATATTATCTTTAGACACGTAAATGTTCGCCAACATGGCTGCAATTACTGTTCGTCAGAAACCTTTCTTTCTTTATCAGTCTACTAGAATAATAAAATTATAAACAGCCGAACAGTTGCAATGGATAAAAAATTCTTTACCTTGGTTTCGACAAATATAAATTTGTCTTCTTCAGAAGGTAGCCTAAGGACAATGAACATCATAGCTTACATTAGAAAAGTATGAAACTTAAGCCAAGAATAAATTTTAACACAAATTAGAGAACTCTTGCATTACAGAAATATGATAACGACGACTGGTACTTATAATTTTACATTAGTAAGGACTAATGTACCATCGCCGTTTTTACAATTGTCGGCATAGATCCATTTGTCAAAAATGAAATATAGCCCTAGAATTAGGGTTTGTCCCGTAAATATAAAATAGTACATGGATCTTGCAGAGCTCACAACCAACTGAGTGTAATCGGCGAGCGTAGTTACTCTGAATCCAGGGCAAGTGGCGCTCGTGGCGAGAAACATGTGCCAATTGGGGTACAAAGGCAACGTGTAAATTATCAGTATTAATAACGTCCTTAGGTAAAGTAACAATAAAAAAGGAAGGAAATTAACAGTCCCGTTATAACAGTATGGGAGAATTGGTACAAATTATGTAGATATACATCAAAAAAGCAGGTGGCGCTTACGCAGAGGAACTTACGCCCAGTGGCATATACAGCCAAAATATAAAAAATTACATTACTATATTAGTGAAGCCCGCAAATGGTATATATGTCAGAACTTTAAAATTGACAATAATGGCTCTTGTCAAGAAAGAATTACAAACACTGTACACGATCCTGTTAATACACATTCAAAGGGAAAACCAAAATTTTAGAGCTAGACGAAATCACATAAGGACCGATGTAGTAGCAAACATACATCGTGAGAAAACCACCATTACATAAGAGCTAGTGAGCTTAAAGCATTGAAGGTGCATCATAGCTTCCTGAGGAAATAAACCACTAAGGTTACCAGCATTAATGTTATTCCATAAACAGTACAGGTTTAAAGCCTTCGAAAAATTGTCTACAAGCAAGGTTCAACTGGTCGTTCAGTATATTACCGTCCTTAAGCTCAAGATGTTTGAAAATTTGTAACTCTTCCCACAGATCTAATCTACGCCCTAGAATACTAGAATACAAAGTGAAAATTAGAAAATTGTATAAGCATGATTATCGAGACTACTGTTCGGACGTGTAGTTACTTGTCTGCCGGTTTTATCTGCTTACGTTTGATCGAAAAATAAAGGAGTGTAGTATCTGATGCACGGACTAATACAGTATTGTAGTATCTGATACACAGCCTAATTTATTACACGATATAGAATAGTGTGAACTGTGGACAGTCACGTGACGGCCCCACAGTTCTTCCTCCAGCAGGTCTCGGTGCGGCGCCTGTCGGCGGTCCGGCAGAGGACCTTGTGTTCTCCTCCAGTGGCGGACCTTGTCTGACCCGCACACAGACACACACGGACGGCTGCACCCCTCCCACTAGCCGCGATGGCATTTTGCTTTTTCCCAGCCGCGGCGGCGGCGCCCCGTATAAAACTGGCTGGAGGCCGCGCCAGCCGGCCCAGTAGTTGCTCTGTCAAGTTACCGACCGGCTCCGCCAAGCAGAGCCACCGGACACCCACCGCTACAGACATGAGGACCCTGGCTCTGGTGAGTACCCACTGCAGTGATTTCTTAATGGGAGCAGAATTTTTGTTACTGCAAATCATTTTGAGCAATATTCTCACCCAAAGCTCCTGAAGATTTTCCAAAACATAGTTAGAGTAGTTGACCAAATGACTATAGCGACGGTCGTATGCTTCAGCCATGATCGATGGTGGCCCGGGAAGCCGACAGATGGTTCCTGTTCTGCAAAGCAACATAGAAAATTCAGTTACTGTTGGTAATAGAAGAACATGTATCACCGGTGCAAACCACATTGCACGGTTGTAAAAACGATCGCAAACCGATTATTGATAAGTCCGAAGTCGCGTGGGAAGAGTAGTGCTATTATGCGTAAGACTCTGGAGCCGTGTTTACAGTTGTGGACTGTAGTGGCGAAGAAAGTGTGGAAAGGGCTACCTGCTGTCTTCGCCCCCCTTACGAACGAAGTGTTCTGCATGGTAATATGTACTAAATACATAGCTCTCCGATATCCATAAGCTCGATTTTGTCCAGTAAGTAACAATGCGGAAATGTATGGAAGGGTTTTCTTTTTTTTCAGTAAAATCCTTCTGGTTGTGTGACCATCGGCTATTGAAGACAGTCTTCGTCATGATATGGCTACACAAGTCAACACCCTGATGATGGCTTTCTTCCATAGCGGCCGGAACGTTGGTAGCGTTATTAGACCTTGACATTGTCACACATCCAGAACGGATTTATTAAAAACGGCTACTCCCGCGAAAGCGTACGCTCTTCTATTACATATATAATGCCTTCCGGAACTCAAGAAATACGCCGTCAACTGGGAGCTCATTATCTACCGCCCTATGGATCATATGCTCTAATAGAACGAGCTGAGTTTCACTAGGTTTCGTTAGAGCAGATTTTTTGCATGCCAACAGCTTTCCCAATGATAATCCTGGCTCGATGCAGAAATATATATAGTAACTGTACCTGAATTTTCGAAATGAAACGTTCAGATTCCTCTTTTGGTTTCTTGGTACTTAATATTTATGAAGCAACTGCATTCGTTTTCTAAATTTCATTGTGTTAACGACCATTTCACATTACCTGCTGTTATCCTTACCAGCCTGTTGAAATTTATATACAAACAAATCGTATAAGCATTCAGATGCGATTTATCTACTTACAATTAAATTATTTTCCTGCTCAGTTTATCAGTGGAAAAACATGTTGATATTTGAAGAGGGCGTTCGAAGAAAACAAAAATTAGAAGAACAAAGATTAATATTTGACGTCTCGTCGACTACACGGTCATCAACGACTCAAGCTCGGAATGATGAAGAATGGGGAAGGAAATCGGCTCTGTCCTCTTCAAACGAACCATTCCGTCATTTGCCTTAACTGATTTACGGAAAACGTAAATCAGAATGACTGGAGGGGGGTCTGAACTGAGACCCTCCAGAGTGCAAGTCCAGTGTGTGAACCACTGCACCACCTCCCGCGATCATGGAAGACAGATCCGAACAGCAAAGCTGGAGAGCCATCAGATAACATCGCTCATACCGTCATGACAGCCCTAGTCTGCTTTTGTCCCACATACAAGAGGCAAATATTTATCGCAATTCACAGTATCGAAAGATAGTTATATTTGAAATACTTGGACAACTCATTCATTAAGTTTTGTGTTTTATTGGTAGCGTTGTTATATATCTCGATTGCACTTAGTTAGGCAAATGCATTATTTCCACTGAAAATGCGCCGTTATGAGCGAGTAACAATGCAGGACTATGATACTGGGGCTGAGTGAAACAATTACAATATGAAATATTGTATTGTAATTTAATCAACCTCACGTCGTTCAAATGGTTTCATATTCGCTTTACAATTCCTAAAAATATATCATCAGACGATCTGAATATGTTGCATAGTAATTCGCCACAGTACAACTTAAGCGAGTTTGTGCGTAATGGATTCAAATCATCAAATGATGACTTGCTAAGGAGTCAAAACCAGTTATGTAATCATGTGTGTGACTGAGGTTGAAATAGAGAATTAAAAAACTCTCTTGCCATACGATCACTGCGTCCCCTCAGGCAGAAATTCTAGTGTACGTAAGTTACGAGTTATTCGCATTATTTTGCTAGAATTGTGAACCTAATAAATATATAGAATGTGAGTGTAGATTGCAAAATAACTCGGCGTATCACTCGAAGCAACATGGGCAGTCAATGTAAGGTCAAATCCGTCAGTATTAACACCGCGGACGTATGTAAACTCTAGCTGCACACAAGTAAGGCACGTATGTGCGGAATTTTTTTTCTGCTATATTGTTTACGACTGTGGAACTAGAACATTTCGTAAGAACGATGGCGCTTGGGGGGGGAAAGATATAGGAACAATAGCAATTATTTTCCAGTGTTAAGTAGATCAACACTACTCTTTAGTTAAATGTAACAGACAAAATATAAAAAAAAACGAATTCAAATAAATATGTCACTGTTACGTTGAAGTATGTCCACTTCCCTAGTTGAGTTATCATCGTGGCAGACTGCCATTCGGGGGAACCCGTTCCTAGTGCAGCCAGAGATGTTTCGTTGGTGGGAGAACTGGAATGGGTTGAACTCAGCCTCTTGATGCCAACTGAGAAGCTACTAGATCGAGTGCTAGCTGCTCAATCCCCAAATGACATCATTGGCAGAATATTGCACAGTGGTCAGTTGCAGCAGGATTGGCCTTTCTGTGGCCACAAAAGCGATGCTATTACTGTAATAGATTTAAGTATGTGATATATTTTGGAAAATATGGTTATTTTTACTTAGAATTGTCTTGATTGCACGTCGTACTGTCGCCTAGTGACCATCTGGGTAACTTGACCTCATCTGGTGCCTATATCAGTCACTTAACATTGACTAATTAGTTGACCTCAAGTGACCAAGATGGGCATTGTGTTTGGTGTGTTACTTTCCTAACAAGATATTGGTTCTGATGATGACTTGTAAGAGCAGAAACCTGCAAAGTGTTGTAAGTCCATCCAGTGGGATCAAGACAATTTTGAATAAAAAGTGTTAAAAGCATTTTACAGACTACTTTGTTTGGACATCTTGCTCACTGGAGCTCGTACGAAATTTAAGCGAAGAAATCTGTTGCCTCTCATAGATTCCTATACTCTCTGTTCCCTCCCCCCCCCCCTCCCCCCCTCTCTGCCTCCAGCCCCTAACGAATACGAGCTGGCAGAAAATTAATCTAAATAGCTTGGGTATACAGGTTTCTTGCATAGAATCAATTTCTCAGGTCGCGTTCATAGGTAAAAGGAGGAAGAAAAAACATTTGCTCCGAGTAAAAGAAAAAAACATTTGCTACAAGTAACGGTGAATTTGCTGCGTTGCTGAGTTATCGTCAACCGCCCTCGTCGGTCAGCGGCTACCGTTATGAGCGAGGACGTGGAACCGAGCCATCGAGTGAAAGGAAAAGTGGTTCGCCTCCTGGAGTGGCCAGTCAGAGTAGTCGTGTCCTGGACAAAGGACTCGACATGCAGACAGCTCGTCAAATGCGTGCAGAAACGCTGCATTTTGCACAAGTGTCGCAGCAAGTCTTATTCGGAACAGTGTCTATATTCGAAAAACAAAAGAAGAAATTTGAAAAACGAACCACGCAGTCTGTAAAACAATACTCCCAAATTCAGCTTGGCTTGTGAGAGTCGCGAATGTAAATGTTTTTGAGATTTGCAGCTTTCTGAATATAAGCACTATTTCTGCTATTATTATTATTGTCATTATTGTTTTATTTTTACCTAACGCAATGCTCAGGAACTAGAACTGAGAATTTCTTTCATCACTTCTCTCTATCTTGTAATTCCCATCTTACCATTTGAGAGTATCTTTTTTTCTCGCATTCATTATATGAAGAGAGGCCTGGAATCCATTTCTCGGCTAGCAAATTTCTTGCAGGATCGGTCTTTCTTCATCATTATCTCCTGAACACTACCTTCGTAGTACCTCTGTACCACTTTGATCTGTTACTTCAGGTGAAATTTTTTTTCAGCAGAGTAGTTACTGAAGAAGGTCTATAGTGTTCGGACTGATCTGTAATGTATTAAGGAAAATGGTTTTAAGAGCTATAGATTTATGACTTTATAAAAGTATAATATGTAGACATTTCATTTCTTGTACCTTTACATTGAAAAACATATCTCATTTCTGGATATTTATGTAATTTTAATAAAATGATGAATTGTGTTACGATGCACGTTTCTGTAAACGAAATTTCCGTAAGTAAGATGGAATGCATATGAACTCATGTCTTACGTATAGAATGTTCGTCAAAGCGAATAACAAATGAAAATGTTTAGAGAAGTTGATAAAGTCGCAAACAGAGCGAGGGACAAACGACTGCCTGTACGCTTCTGTACTACCCTAACTTCTTTTACTTTCCTGGTCTTTACGAGAAATGTGCATTGGCGGCAATGCAACCGTTCTGCAGTCGGCTTTATATACCGGTTTTCTATATTTTCCCAATAGTGTTCCGCGAAAAGAACGTAGTCTTCCACCCTGGGTTTACAACCTAAGTTCACGGAGCACTTCCGTAATACTTGCGTATTCATTGAAACTACCATTAACAAATCTAGCAGCCCGCCTCTGAATTGCTTCGATGACTACCTTCAGTCTGACCTGAAGGGGATCCCAAACACTCGAGAAATACTCAAGAATGGGTCGTATAGTGTTCCATACGCGGTCTCCTTTACAGATGAACCACACTTTCCCTAAAGTTCTCCGAATCAACCAAAATCTACCATTGGCGTTTCTTACTACCGTCCTTACGTGCTCGTTCCATTGCTTATCGGTTGGTTGGTTTATTCGAGGGAGAGGACCAAGCAGCGAGGT
The DNA here is from genome assembly GCF_023864345.2 of Schistocerca serialis cubense. Classification (NCBI taxonomy): domain Eukaryota; kingdom Metazoa; phylum Arthropoda; class Insecta; order Orthoptera; family Acrididae; genus Schistocerca; species Schistocerca serialis. Next base: position 214,397,773 of record NC_064639.1, on the reverse strand, counting down.
TATCGGTCCCATCGGATTAGGGGATGATGGGGAAGAAAGTCGTTCGTGCCCTTCCAAAGAAATCATACCGGTATTTGCCTGAAGCGATTTAGGGAAGCCAAACAAAAAACTAAATCGGGATGGGCGGACGCGTGATTGAACCTTCATCCTCCTGAATGCGAGTCCAGTGTGCTAACCACAGCGCCACCACGGTCGGTCCAATCTGTATGGCCTTACAACACAGATATTTAATCGACAGTTACATTGGGTACAATGGCTTTTAGTCAGTTCACCTGTATGGTAGCACGATGATACATTCTTAAAGAAATACTAGAAATTATAATATCTTCCAGTGATAGACTGCTAGTCCACAGATCATAGTCTAGTGGCCAGCACGGTAGATCAGCGTGTTTGGTCAGAGGGCTGGCTGTCGTCTGTAGCCGGCCGGCGTGGCCGAGCGGTTCTAGGCGCTACAGTCTGGAACCGGGCGCTGGTTCGAATCCTGCCTCGGGCATGGATGTGTGTGATGTCCTTAGTTTAATTAGGTTTAAGTAGTTCTAAGTTCTAGGGGACTGATGACCTCAGAAGTTAAGAGCCATTTTTTTTGTCGTCTGTAACAAAAAAAAAAAACTGATTGAAGTACTCAACGATGAACTTGAAGAGGTGCCAGGTGTTGTCCACCCAGACCCAGACCAAACGTCAAGAACAATGACGAATAAAATGAAAAGGGGAAGAAAGTGGGCCGGCCGCTGTGGCCGAGCGGTTTTAAGCGCTTCAGTCTGGAACCGCGCTGCTGCTACGGTCGTAAGTTCGAATCCTGCCTCGGGCATGGATGTGTGTGATGTCCTTAGGTTAATTAGGTTTAAGTAGTTCTAAGTCTAGGGGACCGATGACGCCAGATGTTAATTCATAGTGCTTAAAACCATTTGAACCATTTGAAGAAAGTGGTTAGTATCGCTGCCTGTGAATCGGGAGGTCCGAGGCTCGATTCCTAGCTGGATCGGTGATCTTCGTCGCAGGGGGACTGGGTGTTGGTGTTGCCCTCATCATTCCATTTCTTGTGCGTCGAGGTGCAAGTCGCCGAAAGGGTATCAAACAGAAAGAGTTGCATCAGGCCGCCGAACAACCCCAGATGACACCTCCCGGCCAATAATGTTTTCACAGCTGTGCTTTCGTGTTTCAACGTGATGTTTTGGTACTGTCCTCGACTCTTGCACTGAGGGAAACAGGGTAGTCCATTAACAACTTAGCTCCTTTCTCGCGGAGGCACAAGGCGCGGCCGATGCACTCGGTGAATCACGCGGCTACAGTTCACTGCTCCGCTGCAGAATGCAGTTTTAGAAAGGGCATCGGCGTCGAAAAGGGCGCGAAATTGCGGAACCGAAATGCCGTATTCTGGGATACATCTGAAGTGTCGAGACCCTGGAAACTTCCAATTGTTTTACAGACAGCTGAGACGCTGGCTCGGGCGTTATCTCGGAGCGGCGAGAATGGACTATTAAAAGTGCCGGCTGGGGGAATAAGGTGATCCGGCGGAGATCGCTGGCAGTTAGTTCCGCGAGTCCGTGGCCACAATGGCGGGTAGCCACGCCCTGGCCGGCGAGGTCGGCCCGCTAGCGGACACTCCCAGCAAAGGTCAGACCGCGGCCTTCACACCGCGCGTTTCGCAACGCCGGGGCACTCGTCCGACACGCGCCGGCCGAACGGGGATGGCGAGCCGGTTTTGACACACGTACGGGAATCTGCCACCAACGACTCTAGCTGCACGACAGTGTATCGACAGGCGTATGTACAGGGTGGTCAGAAACAGTCTGAAAAGCTCGTAATAGTGTTACTGGGGAGCTTTTGCTGAGAAACATTGTTTAATGGGAACGTTCGAAACATTTCTCCCTGTCCAAATATATTTTGCGTCGTCGTTAACTTATCAGAACGTCTCGAGCGCAAATTCAAGCAGCCTGCCAGAGGCACTGTCGCCAAACGTGTTCTTTTGGGTTAAATTTATCACTTTCGAAAGAGGCACATTTTAACTGATCATTGCAACAAGTGGTAACTCGTAGACTCACAGATGTCTGCGCATTACGCATTGTAGCCTGTCCAAGTGCTTTAATTTGCGCGCACAACGACCTGACTGGCTAACGTCAGTGCTAAAAAACTCAAAAAGGCGAGAAGTATCGATTTCTTTTTAACAATTATTTCTCTGCACAACCTCGTCTGCAATAGCCTTGCAAGCTTCTCAGACTGTTTTTGGCCACGCTATACTGGTATATTCGGTGTTCCAAAATCTTTGCATCAAACGTCCTGGGATAGTGTACCATGTCACGTCTGTTAGAGACGAAATGTTCGCTGACGCTTCCCAGCGAAGCTAGACGTTCTTTAGCAGGCCTTTTCGCCATAGGACGACGAAATTTCTGCCAACTGGCACGTTCTTGGTTCAATGGCTCTGAGCACTATGGGACTTAACATCTGAGGTCATCAGTCCCCTAGAACTTAGAACTACTGAAACCTAAGGACATCACACACAACCATGCCCGAGGCAGGATTCGAACCTGCCACCGTAGCGCTAGCACGTTCTGATAACCCCTTTGCTGCCTACTATCCACCCTAGAAAAAATTATAGCAAGATTTTTAGCAAGAAGCGATCCAGGAACTTTAATTTGGCTCAGCCCAGCCCCTTTCATGTGGATCAGATGACTGTATTATAGGCAACACACAAGGTGTACTCACACAGCCGAGTGCCTATATTCCGCCGCCTCTCAGAGGCATAACCTGTACAAAGGTATGTCTAGTGTGGGTGGAAAGTGTCAACGGACATTTTGCTTCTAACAAAAGTTGCTCCACACGGCGTAATCTATCATCCCTAGATGTATAATGCAAAGACTTTGAAACACCCTGGCCGGCCGGTGTGGGCGAGCGATTCTCGGCGCTACAGTCTGGAACCGCGCGACCGCTACGGTCGCAGGTTCGAATCCTGCCTCGGGCATGGATGTGTGTGATGTCCTTAGGTTAGTTAGGTTTAAGTAGTTCTAAGTTCTATGGGACTGATGACCTCAGAAGTTAAGCCCCATAGTGCTCAGAGCCATTTTTGAAACACCCTGTATATACATTTTTGTCATCTGACTGGTTTAATGCGACCCACCATGACTTCCTCACCTGTGCAATCCTCTCCATCTCGGAGTACCACTTGCACCATACGTCCACAATTATTTGTTAGATATAGTCGAGTCTCCGTTTTTTTTTTAATTTTTCTACGCTCTTCAGCTCCATCTAGTACGATGGAAGTTATTCATTGATGTCTTAACAGATGTCCTATCATCTTCTCTCTTCCTTCTGTCATTATTCTCCATATATTCCTTTCCTCACAAATTCTTCGGAAATACACATTTCTTATCTTATCAGTCCACCTAAGTTTGGACGTCATTCTGTAGCAGTACATCTCAGACACTTCGATTCTCTTCTTTTCCGTTTTCCCACAGTCCATTACTCGCTTACATACAATGATTTGCTCCAGACGTACATGCTCCGAAATTTCTTCCTCAAATTAAGGTCGATGGTCGATACTAACAGACTTCTTTTCGGCAGGAATGTCGTCTTCTCATGCGCTAGTCTTCCTTTCATGTCCTCCTTACTCCTTCGATCCTGTGATTTTTGGCTCAAAGTTAACAGGACTACTTCACTTCATTTAATCGATGTCGGCCCTTGTGGTCTGGACGCAAAACTTGTGCCTGGAAACAGAATGGTCTTGGGATCGAATATCGGCCGGTATACGCTATTTTTAGCCTGCCTTCGATCTAGCTTTCACCTATCGACGATGTACGAAGTCACATGGTTCGCATTCCACGTAAACTGTTGGTCCCCCTTCGTAGCGGAACTATCGTAGATTAGACACACGCAAGTTACCGAAGTGGTGTCCAGTTGACAGACGAATCCGGCCGTTGAGCCAGACGCAGTCTAATTCGGAGTCACCCATCTTGGTGTTACGTTTATTGCTAATCTCATTGCTGTTACTCCTCGTTACTTTCGTCTTTTTTCGGTTCACCCGCGATCCATATTCTGTACTCATTAGACTGTTCTATACTTTTAATCAGGATAGAAATTTCATCAGGAAATTTAATCACTGATATCCTGTCACGCTGAATTTTAATCCCACTACTGAGAATTTTTCTTTTATTTCCGTCATTGCTTCTTCGATGTAGAGATTAAACAGCAGACGCGAAAGACTGCATTTCTGACTTTTACCCTTTTAATCCGAACGCTTGGTCATTGGTATCCTATTCTTATTGTTCCCTCTAGGTTTTTGTACCTGCTCATGTACCCGTATTCGCCTATAAAGCACTCCGTCTTCAGGCCACAAGTGGCCCATCGGGACCATCCGACCGCCAAGTCATCGTCAGTTGAGGATGCGGATAGGAGGGGCGTGTGGTCAGCACACCGCTCTCCCGGTTGTTATGATGGTTTTCTTTGACCGGAGCCGCTACTATTCGGTCGAGTAGCTTCTCAATTGGCATCACGAGGCTGAATGCACCCCGAAAAATGGCAACAGCACATGGCCGCTGGATGGTTAACCATCAAACTGCCGGCCATGCCAGACAGCGCTTAACTTCGGTGATTGCACGGGAACCGGTGTATCCACTGTAGTATGGCTGTTGCCGTATTCACCTATAGCTTACTCCTATTTGCCTCCGAATTTCAAAGATGTGGAACCATTTGGCACTGTCGAACGCTTTTTCTACGAACAGAAACCTCGTGAAATAACTGTCGTTATTCTGATATGTAACGGACGTGTCAATACTTACTTATCGAAATTCGTATATTGTCTGAATTTCTTTTCTTTGAGGTGACTGCCTTTAACAGTCTCTACAGTGTCGTCGTGACAGGTGTGGATGCAGTCGACGCCATCTAAAAGCCAGTCTGCCAGCTTATTGTTTCGTGTTTGCTGCCTACAGCCGTCGGCATATGGGACGAGGCAACTGACATTGACGTACACGCAAACGGGATGTCCAACGTCACGAGAAACAGTGCCTTCGGCACACGGGACGAACTGATTTACGTAATTTTTCGCTCTTTGGCTAGCAAAAAATACAGTTTGTTCACGAAAATGGATACGCGTAAAATTCCTACTTATAACACAATAATAACTAAATACGAAAATTCTTTAACGACCAATATGATGTTTCCCGTCGTTTGATTGCTAGAAATCGTAGCAATAACAATTCATTCTCGAGACGTTCAATGTGCTGGTGGCTAGGAAACAGCATATATTCATGGGATCTAAGGTACAACGTAAGACCCACCGAATATAGGCCTCAATTGAACAGGACAAATACTATATGGCGTCTTACATTTTGCGGCACTAGAGCTCGTGACATAGGGAGCGCTCTTGCTTCGTATTCGTTCTACTTTACGCGGTATGTTGACGAAATATCGCAGAACTACTTTTATGTTTCGCGTAATGAACTGGCTCCTCATCTTTAAATAGTAGGAAGTGACGTCACAAAATTCGTAGAGCGCTACGTCAACATAAACTAACTCATTCTCTGTGCCGGCAGCTTACCGGCTAGCCCAGCAGCAGGCTCCCCCCCCCCCCCCCCCTTACCGTCTTACATCCTACATCACTACGAGCCCTCCCTCGGGCATGGCTGTATGTGTTGATCTTAGCATAAGTTAGTTTAAGTAGTGTGTAAGTCTGCGACCGATGACCTCAGCAGTTTGGTCCCTTAGGAATTCACATACATTTGAACATTTTCCTCCGTCACCCAACCACGTTCATCACCTCCAACTAAGAGGAAAGCGGCCGTTTGATGAGGTGACGGATATGAGATCTGCGAGTAGTGTTTAATGCTTCTAGCATCCGAATTATGACACCCACTTTTTTAAATGGAACTACATTGCGCAGCAGAATTAAATGCTCACTTTTTCATATTCCTCAATTGTATCCCATGACGACACATAAGTTTAAAATCTGTGTCAAAGGTGCCAATGACCTTCCTCTGTGACGGTGCACAAGCACGACCTCCTGTGACGTAATCCTCGGGCTTGGAATCATTTCAAGCAGCGAGGTGTCGACACACGTAAAAAAAGCTCAGAGCTCAGAAGTTCATGTGAGATGTAAGGTGGGTTAACGATGTAATATTGGCAGCAAATTATGCCATAATACCGCCCAACGCTACCGCGGATGTGTCACATGATTAGAAGGTTGTCACAGCCTCTCTTACCCACATTTCACCCCTTTTGACGTCTCTGCTAAGGGGGTCAGAGCCGTGACGCCTGGAGTTGAAATCACGCAGTTTTCTTATGGGTGGCGGAGGAAAACAATTCCGACACATCCTCGATCAGAATCGACACGAAAAGGCCTTAGGGGGTTCCATAAAGGGCGTCAACGGAACCAACACTCTCCCTGGAGCGTTGCTTCAACATTTCGTAGTGCGATGGGCAACAAGAAGATATTCTTGACAACCTTTGACACTGCTGTCACTCTCGAACTTTCCAACCCTTCTATAAGGACATTGTGGGGCCGCACCCCTATTGAAAGTGATGGCACCACTTTGGAGTGCAGCGAGACCTCAGTGATTGTTCTGGTCTAAAGGTTGGAGCCACAAGGGATGGTTCAAAACCATTCAACAAAATTTGATCGCGATCCGAAGCTACAAAGGGTATTTATGCTTTTTCAATCCTCCTGCTTTCCACCCTCCAGTGGCGTGATCGTGTAGGAGTGCAACCTTAATATGTGCGTGAATAAATCGGCAAAGGATCTCTGTAGTACCCCTCAGCTCGGCGACACCCTCTGTGCCACCCACGCAACTTCGGTGAGGACGTTACAAATATACCTATCCAAACCTCGACCCAATTCAGCCTGGCGGTTGCTCTAGCACCTGAGAATTAGGAAACCCCTTTGACACCTCTTCGATGCATAATACTGTCCCCTCTCCTCCCAACCGGCCTTCATTTGTTCTGTGCTACATGTTTAAAGCAGCCGTTCGCCTGGTTGACTATGTATCCATTCACGACCATTGACTTGGTGCAACAAGAAACGTGATTCATCCGATCATGTCACGTGTTTCCATTGCTCCGTGGTCCGATGTTGATGATCCCATGCCCATTGCAGTCTCAGTTTAGGATGTCAGGATGTTATCAGGTCAACATGGGAAGACGTAAGGGTTCTCTGCTGTGCAGTCCCATGTTTAACAACACTTTTGCCTGGAACAGCATAATATTCTATCTTCAGACCCGCGACGATCGCCGTAGATCGCCAACGTTAGTCGCACAAATTCAACAAGGTGTACATATGGAAAGGGGGTGGCTTGTCATCATAATTCTGTAACGCCTCGAGAAATTCAACCAAAATTAATACACCCAAATAATGAAATCACTTTAAAAACCACCGTAGGCTGTCAGTTTAATTATACAAAGTACCTTTATTGCACCATGTATACATTTAACCACACTGGACTGTTTCGGTCTTTGACCATTTTCAGATACATAGCGACGATGAAGTATTTGTCATATTTAAAATGGCCAAAGGCCGAAACTGGCCAGTAATGTGAAAATATGTACACGATGCAACAAAATCACTTTGTATAATAAAATTGACAGCCTACAGTCGTTTTTAATACTTTGCCGTCCGCACGTCTCGTACAAGTTGATTCGCTTGGCGCCGGCAACGCTAATTCGGATTAGTTGGCTTGTCACCGGCCTTTCTTGACATTATCGGGAGATTATAAATTGTTAAGTTATACTCATCTCATCGTTAGTTCTCATAAGCTCACAACCCTGTTCCCCTACTTTCATGAAATTGTAGAGGTGATGCCACTTCCCATAAGAAGGTGTTAATAGTTGTTAAAGGCTGTCCAGCGCCGGAATATATCTTAAATGAGGTATTCCGTACTTGAATCACACAGCATCCGAATGACTATGCCATATTTCGTAATTTTCGACGGATTGTAAACTTTAAAATTTAACCGTCCTTCATCAATTGTGATGTTTTGACCTAAATTAAAAGTTTCTTTAAACTTTTTGGAAAAATAATCAGTTGCGAATTGCACTTTGTAAAGTCGGTCGGCATTATTCGGTTCATTGTTTTTGTCGGGAAAAAGAAAAAATGAAAATATTTGTCTGAATCGGTTGCGGGACATCGTTTTACGAAATATCGGTTTGTCTATCAACGGATTCGTTGACCAATAGTCATCGATCTATAGTTATTTTACAAATCCCGTAAGGACAACAAGCCTAAACCATTTTCTACGTTCCGGTCCCCTAAAGCCGACAAATTTGGCATTTTTTATCCAGTTTCCTTCTATTGCAATTTTGACTGTAGTATTTGGTTTCGTTGCTAATATATTCAAATACATCGTTCCCAATATATAATTCTACGATATCTCCGACGCTCTGTGTACCTGTGGGAAATATGTTTGCACCCGGAGATCCTTCCAATTTATTATTGGTCCTCGGTAAATCAAAGTATGACCACTGTCCACTGTCTTTTTCGTCTGATTCATCCGAATCACTTGGCAACCGTAGAGCTCGCCGAATTCTTCTTGAACGTATTTCCTTACCTTCCGACGATTCTGCTTCACTTCCATTTCTTTGATATCCAATGTCTTCTTCCCAATCGGCCAAGTCGTCCGGAAAGTCAGACAAGACGTCCGCGTATTCATCGTAAATAATCGTATCGTCTCTTTCGCCTCCCACGATAAAAACAAAAACTTGTTCACGTGTGTAACTTATTGTTACCTAAACGAAACACCAACAGAATGCAAAAGACACTAAAGTGCTGTCGCCGGTCACTGCGCGATGCTATGCTCACGACACCACTGTGGTGTCGCCGGCTGTTGACCGCTATTTCGCGTACGACACCACTGTGGTGTCGTCGGACGGCATAGTGTTAAAATGATTATACTGTGGGAGTGAGACATTCCTGCCGGCCGTTGCGGGCATGCGGTTCTAGGCGCTTCAGTCTGGAACCGCGAGACCGCTACGGTCGCAGGTTCGAATCCTGCCTCAGGCATGGATGTGTGTGATGTCCTTAGGTTAGTTAGGTTTAAGTAGTTCTAAGTTCTAGGGGACTGATGACCTCAGATGTAAAGTCCCATAGTGCTCAGAGCCATTTGAACCATTTGAGACATTCCTACCACTGATGGGAGTGGAGGTGTTTGTGGGTCAGCGTGAGGCGTAAAAATAACCAAAATGAACTGACATTAGTGTCAGACGCACAACTGTTAGCTTTAGGCTCACTGGTGTCACTTATGTTGACATTTTACCCCTAGTGGTGTTGTGGGGTTAGTGAACAAAAGCGGAAGAGGTAAAAATAAATGTAAAGGACACTTTTCTGTGTCGCGTAGAAAGTATTCGTGGTTGATCAGCTGACAGCAAACGTGGAAGTCTTCGAGGAAGGAGGAGTGGTGAGGGTCGACATACGGAGCGTTATTGAAGAACAGGTGGGATAAATGCACCAAGCATGGTATATATGTGACCAGTGCCGGGCAGGAGTAGGTAGTTTGGCAACGAAGAATAACGGGTTCTAGGCGCTTCAGTCCGGAAACACGCGACTGCTACGGTCGCAGGTTCGAATCCTGCCTCGGACATGGATGTGTGTGATGTCCTTAGGTTAGTTAGGTTTAAGTAATTCTAAGACTAGAGGACTGATGACCTTAGATGTTAAGTCCCATAGTGCTCAGAGCCATTTGAACCATATTTTTCCCGTTATTGGTTCAAAAATGGCTCTGAGCACTATGGGACTTAACATCTAAGGTCATCAGTCCCCTAGTCTTAGAATTACTTAAACCTAACTAACCTAAGGACATCACACACATCCATGCCCGAGGCAGGATTCTAACCTGCGACCATAGCGGTCGCGCGGTTCCAGACTGTAGCCCCTAGAACCGCTCGGCCACCCAGGCCGGCTAACGGGAAAAAATAAGGAGTATGACAAACAACAGTTTATGTGTTATAGACTCCTGTTCTCACTGAGTGTAGAGTGTATGCTGATGGGAGGAATTTGGCACAGTATAAAAAAAGCTAGAAAACGGCGTCAGGCCGTTCGGGAGGATAGACAACTGAGTTTTAACTTAATGTAGAGGTGAATCTCGTTCTACTGCAAACCTCGATGCTGCGCAAGAGCTTTAGTATTTATTTCAGCGCGTGGCAGCTGAAATGCACAAAAATCTCCAGAACACTTCGTCGTGGTTACTGAAGGAACAGACGACTGTTTACACTGCGCAGCCCTTCTCTCGCGTCCGGATATCCGCCCTCCAGCCACTCTGTCCGTTGTCTGCAAGTGCCTGGCGGTCGTCCAGCGTCTGCCGTATCGCTGCAGCCATCGCGCACGCGTGCAGCGGCGTGCTGGCCACGGCCGGCGGCATTCTTTCCCTTTCCTTCCGCAGTTTCTACCGCGTTTTATGATCCTTCACGGCGCACGACTGCTGTTACACATGTCCCATACTGCACGCACCAGCGCTCGCGGTAACAGCCTTGTTTGCTGCTAACCCCGTTATTCTGTTTGGTGCCTGGCAGAGACTGCTTAAAAAGAAGAAAATATCACACAAAACGTTTCGCTTTGCTTACACCGATTTTTTATCGCTTTAGTTAATGATTTATAGAAACCGTGACTGTAGAACTCCAGTATAATTGTTTTCTTACAAGTGCCTTTCGTAAAGCGAATATTGATAAGAAGGGAAACATTAATAGTGACAGCAATAGTCTTTTTGTTTATTGCGCACACAAATACAAACCTTCCTTACGCCTGTACACAGTGGCTTTCACTACCGAAGCAGTTAAAGCTTGTAGGCATATGCTGACTATGACTGTCGTAATACTAATCTCTCTGTTTAACCAGCATCAGCCAATAACAGTTTTTTATCATATCCTTATGGATATGCCATCAAGGAGTGAGTGATTTGAGATACGGGGACAGTAGACAATTGTCGCGTTGGCAAAAGAGCCAACATCGTGTTCCTAATGGAGGCCGAAATGCACGCGCTTTAGCTCACGCTGGCTGGCGTGAGAAGGGAAGAACTATATTGACGTGAGGTCTGTAACATGACAAGGGATTAGAATTCAGAAAGCGAACGTAATTATTTTGATACTTAACTTTAATCCATTAATGATGGACGCCGCTTTTGACGGTACATGATTCACAATATTATCTGTTCAGATTATAGTAACTGAATATGGCGCCTTGCTAGGTCGTAGCAAATGACGTAGCTGAAGGCTATGCTAAACTGTCGTCTCTGCAAATCACAGCGTATGTAATCAGTGAACCATCACTAGCAAAGTCGGCTGTACAACTGGGGCGAGTGCTACGGAGTCTCTCTAGATTAGACCTGCCGTGTGGCGGCGCTCGGTCTGCAATCACTGATAGTGGCGACACGCGGGTCCGACGTATACTAACGGACCGCGGCTGATTTAAAGGCTACCACCTAGCAAGTGTGGTGTCTGGTGGTGACACCACAACAATCACGGTCAATTTCATAAAAAATGTAAATCCCAGTTATCATCGTGGTTGTCGGGTAGCGCTGATTAGCATCGAGAGTTACAGGAATATCCTTGGTAACCCTGCCACATTGTTTATTGCCAGCTGCCCCTAAACCACACGAATTTAACGTTACGATGTTTTGGGCACTGTAAACATACCAAAGAAAAAACTAAATAAATAATCAAGTGTCTTATTCTCCCCACATTTACAAACAATTATCACCTGTTGAGCTTTGGTTACTCATAAATGCAAATACGTGTAACCATTACACCGATCTCTGCACCACGCTTAAATGGTGATCCTATTCCTAGTGTGCGTAAACTGAACTTATTATCTGAAGGTGCCATCACTTGATGACATTTTGCATCTATGTCCGCTAAGAAATAAGTGAGTAGTGGAAGCATTCTTCCAAGTGATTTACTGAGAGTTGAGAATGCCAGCTATTAGTTCCCGTTTCGTGGCTCTCGTCCATATTTTCCCTGTTATAGTATTTCGTGTCTACGACAGTATAAAATTGTCTTCATTCATCAGAAAATGATTTTAATCTGTTATATGTTCATGCATTATTTTAATCTACTAAGCGTCTAGAGCGGCGAGCATCGTGAGTCATCTGTAAACTTGCATGTAAATGTCAATTGACTTTAGATATCACAACTGATCTCGTGACAGTTATAAAGCTTTCTCGTTGAAAATTTTGTAGTGCCTGTAGTGTATTATGTTAAATTATCCTATTATTACAGTGAAATGAATACTTCACAGAACAATAGCAATCATATTGATGTCCGCCTAAGATGGAAAGTAGTAATTTCAGTAAATCTGATACTGAAATACAAAACTTCATCTCACCTGATAGTGACTTACAAATTCATCGTGATAACATTGAAATCAAAATAAATACTGGTCAAGGAAATTTTCATATAACATATCTTTAGTGGCTCAATGACAAGAACACACTGAAATACATCAGTTACATTTATTGATATCGTGCGTTTTATTGTTGGATATGGAAGTGATTGTGTGCTCTTTGAATGCAACAGAAATTGAAAAAATGCGGTGTAGTATTATTTTAGTTTGTGTAGTACCTCCAGGTACATGCGGAAAGAGCAAGCCATTAATGCTTGTTTTCCCCTGGGTAGTACGTCAGGAGTTGAAGTGTGGGCACGTTGGTACAAAACCTTAGTCTATACTGACAGGCATAGTCCACTTAGTAGTGCAATTATGACTGGGCAGAAAATATCAGGTAGTAAATTATGTGACTTGTATATGAGAAGACTGCAGAGATAAAACAAGCAACACAATGAAGTGGGTGCACACTAAGATACTAATGACCGCATTATCTACACTTGTTTCCTTAACACCCTGTATATGTATCTGTGGCTGGTTGCATTCTCCATCAACAATACTTAATAATACATAGTTTTGGAGGGAGTATGATTAGAACCAGGTTCATACCCATCACTGTCAATGTTAAATGGTTTTGATGACTCTTGAAGTGACATGGCAAGAAACTGGAGTTAAAACAATTTTCGTAGTTCGATACTGATTGGTTCTGATACTTTATGTAAGTGGCTGTACTTAACAAACACTGAATTCTGAATTGTGCCGCTCCGAAATAATCGGAAACAGTAGTCGAGAGTAAAACTCTTTTCTTGAAGACATCACCGTAGCATACCAGCCTCAGCAGCCGCAGTCGCTTACGAACTCTGGTGTAGTGGCGTTGGACTCGGAGGTAGCCGGTTCCAGTCCTGGAGATGGAACAAATTTTCACCACAAATATTTCCATTTCAGGGGAAATAAATTGGCGCCGGAAAGTTCCTTATCACCATAGCTCGTGCCATCGTCCAGCATTAAATTACAAACCCCTCCGTAGTGTTTCATGAAGTGAGTGTATGAGGCGCTAGTTATGGGGATCCGTCCATCGAATGCGTTACTTGAAGTCCTGAGGTCCTTTTGGTGCTATTCGAAAGGAGTCGGCTATATGTTAGCACTGAGTTTCACTCTCTACTTTACCTAGTCACCATTACAGCCACTGCACGCGGCGGAGAAAAACCGATCAAGTGGCTGAACCTGCCCCTCAACGTATGCCAGTCAACAACACCATACTTCCTGTCAGCGTAACATTAGCACTTTCTACAACGATTTATAGCTTTGCTCTTGTAAGTGATTTTAATATATACACGGATGTACCAGATGCTACTTCAGCACGACACGCATCTCAAGCGTTTCAGAGAAATTGAGGTTCAAAGTGCCAAAATTGTCATGTTAGTGGTTAGTTGTTACATTTTAGCCATTAACATGACAATCTGGCGTGAGGTTCCAACATATAATGAACACGTTTGTTAACAAAAATTTGGAAGACCTGAAGATGACGGAAAAGCCTATCGAAACTCGTTGTTGAGAATAAAGAATTATTTACGCGATATTGGCTTTAGAAAGTTTTGTTACAAACTCGTCCAGTTCTGAGATCCTACAATACCGTCGAGAAGTACTGTAGCTGCGAGAAGACTCAAGAACACTATTGTAGAAGATGAGCGAACTGTGTAGCTGTAGACGGTAGCTGTGAGAATGAACAGCAGTGCTGTCGCATAAACTACCTTAGAGACATACGTCTGTTCGATAATGAACTGCTTATGCAAAATTACAGTGCAAAAACGACACTGTGACAACAGCGTCCGATTACAGTCGCTGTCTGAGGGAAGAACTTCTTCTAGTACGCTGAAGATATGAGCACTAGTTGTAGGAGAACTCACATACCTCTCCGAGTTAATTGTTAAATTCTTCGATAACCCTTTGTGTACTCTGTACCGGCACTCTTGGAGGGCCAACCTCGCCACATATGGCCATAAGTAGGTTCCAAGGGAGATACACCGACTCGAAAGTGGAGATAAAACATCTTTGACAGTGGCCCCAGTGTGAGCACTACGCAGGTGGTCCGCCAGGATGTGGTAAGCCACTCATCAGTATAGAACGTTCTTCATGACTGCCGCTATCCTTATCACACACAACACCTCCAGAGGTTATTACCTATGGACTTCCCTCTGCTTGCTTGTCTCTGGTTCGTCGCACATGGCACCGTGCTGCTGGGATTGCTGTCATGCATTAATGTTGACAGATGAGGCTATCTTTAGCAAGGGTGGCATCGTGAACCTTCACTGCACCCAACTGTGAACCAAGGAGAGTCCCCATAGCATGGTGCCAGCGAACCATCTGCACCCGTTCAACCTCAACGTTGGGGCGTATCGTATCACGGGTGCAGTCATCCGCAGTCATCCTTCCACAACGTCTCATAGGCGAGGCATATCTGCACTTCCTGCGGTAAACGCTGTCTCCCTAGCTGGAAGATGTCGTTTTGGTGGTATGAAGGGTAATTTGGCTACTACATTATGATGCTCCAGTTCACTATCCTCTAGGGTGTGGAACTAAAACGCTAGTAGACACATAACAATCTTAGCTGTCTGGTGTGTTTTCATGTGTGCTTCCGTTGAGACCTACAAAGCCAAACATTTATCTCCCTCTTCAAGAGAGTACACATGTGCCTGTCACATCTTTTGCGCTCAGGGATCATTTCTTGCAGCTAGTCCCCGTTCAGCAAAATCACTCTATATATATGAGGGCCGTTCAATAAGTTACGCAACACATTTTTTTCTGAAAGCAGGCTGGTCTTATTCGACATTCCAATACAGCATATTATTCCCCATCCTCTTGTCTACTAAACCACATTTTTCAGCATCATCTCCGTTCAATGCGACCGCATTACGGCACTTACCTGAGAGGGCCTGGATTCCCACATGGTATCACTCTACTAGCCGACGTCTGAGCCGACGATGAGCTGCATCGATAACCCTCCTCCCCCCCCCCCCCCCCCGCCCACACACACACACACACACACACACACACACACACACACACACACACACACACACACCAATCATTTGCATACTGTTTCCCGCAGAGTGCATCGTTCATTGGGCCAGACAGATAGAAGGTGGAAGGCGCGAGACTCGGCCTGTAGGGAGGGTGAGGGAGAACAGTAAAAAGAAGTTATGTGAGATCCTCTCAGGTGTGCAGACTTTTGAGAGGCCTTGCGTTGTCAATTTTATGGCGACAGATACGCTGAAGTTTCTTCAATTTACTGAGGGTAGCTCAATACACTTCCGAGTTGATCGTTCTACCATGAGTGAAGAAATCAAACAGGATAACCACTCAAGGTCCCAGAAGACAGTCGCCATGACTTTACCGGCTGAGTTATACATTTTTCAACTTTTTCTTCGGAAGAGAGTAGTTGTAGGCCACCCGATGGCATGAACCCATGTTTCATTGCCTGTGACGATATTAGGCGAAAACCTGCCACGATCAGCCTCGAAATGTGCAAGCACTTCCGCGCAGATGGTCTTTTGTTGCGCTTTCTGCTCTGCTATTAGAAGGCGAGGAACCTAGCGGTCACACATCATTGCGTACCCCAACTAGTGGACAAGTGTGTCAACACTGTCAACAGAGACGCCAAGCTGTGCAGCGAGGTGTTTGATTGTATTCCATCAATCGCCTCGAATGAGAGTGTCCGCACATTCCATCATGGCAGGACTCACAACAGTGCGCGGCCGGCAGTCACGATGGAGATCGGACGGGTTTAGGCGACCTTGTTGCGATGATGACAGACGCTTCGCCCATCTACTCACCGTGCTCTTGTTCACTACCAGGTCTCCAAAGATTTCTGCAAGCACCTGTGAATATATGCGACTCTCTGTTTTCCCGCCAAAAGTGTTTCAGTGACAGCTACCTGCTTGGGTCGCACCTCCGTTACAGGCCCTATATTGAAGGCCACGTATGGCGCCGCCGATTATCGGAAGTTCATGAAACTATCGGGTCTGAAACGGGAATACCACGATGTCCCACAATAAATTCCGCATTTTTTTCAACCAAAATTGGTCGAGAAAAAATTTGATGCATTACTTATTGAACGCCCCTCGCACATTGGTAAAAGAAATATGAGTGCAGTTGAATAATGAGCTATTCATCCAGCTGAAAACAGGAGGTATATTGATTAACATTAGTTTTATTTCTTCCTACTGAGACTCGCGGGGCGACCATCTTTTACACTACTGAACATTAAAATTGCTACACCGACAGGAAGAAGATGCTGTGATATGCAAATGGGTTAGCTTTTCAGAATATTCATACAAGGTTGGCGCCGGTGGCGACACCTACAACGTCCTGACATGAGGAAAGTTTCCAACCGATTTCTGATACACAAACAGCAGTTGGCCGGTGTTGCCGGGTGAAAAGTTGTTGTGATGCCTCGTGTAAGGAGGAGAAATGCGTACCATCACGTTTCCGACTTTGATGAACGTAGGATTGGTAGCCTATTGCGATTGTGGTTTATCGTATCGCGACATTGCTGCTAGCGTTGGTCGAGATCCGATGACGGTTAGCAGAATATGGAATCGGTGGGTTCAGGAGGATAATACGAAACGCAGTGCTGGATCCCAACGGCCTCAGATCACTAGCAGTCGAAATAACAGGCACCTTATCCGCATGGCTGTAATGGGTCGTGCAGTCACGTCTCGATCCCTGAGTCAACAGAAGGGGACGTTTGCAAGACAACAACCATCTGCACGAACAGTTCGACGGCGTTTGCAGCAGCATGGACTATCAGCTCGGAGACCGTGGCTGCGGCTACCCTTGACGCTGCATCACAGACAGCAGCGCCTGCGGTGGTGTACTCAACGACGAACCTGGGTGTACGAATGGCTAAACGTCTTTTTTTTTTTTTGGATGAATCCAGGTTCTGTTTACAGCATCATGATGGTCGCATTCGTATTTGCCGACATCGCGCTGAACGCACATCGGAAGCGTGTATTCGTCATCGCCACGCTGGGGTATCACCCGGCGTGGTGGTATGGGGTGCCATTGATTATACGTCTCGGTCACCTCTTGTTCGCATTGACGGCTCTTCGAACAGTGGACGTTACATTTCAGATGTGTTACGACCCGTGGCTCTACCCTTCATTCGATCCCTGCGAAACCCTACATTGCAACAGGATAATGCACGACCGCATGTTGCAGGTCCTGTACGGGCCTTTCTGGCTACAGAAAATGTTCGACTGCTGCCCTGGCCAGCACATTCTCCAGATCTCTCACCAATTGAAAACGTCTGGTCAATGGTGGCCAAGCAGCTGGTTCGTCACAATACGGCATTCACTACTCTTGAGCCGGCTCCGGTGGCCGTGTGGTTCTAGGCGCTGGAGTCCGGAACCGCGGGACTGCTACGGTCGCCTCGGGCATGGATGTGTGTGATGTCCTTAGGTTAGTTAGGTTTAAGTAGTTCTAAGTTCTAGGGGACTGATGACCTAAGATGTTAAGTCCCTTAGCGCTCAGAGCCATTTGAACTACTCTTGATGAACTGTGATATCGTGTTGAAGCTACATGGGCAGCTGTACCTGTACATGCCATCCAAGCTCTGTTTGACTCAATGCCCAGGCGTATCAAGGCCGCTATTGCGGCCACAGGTGGTTGTTCTGGGTACTGATTTCTCAGTATCTATGCACCCAAATTGCGTGAAAATGTAATCACAAGTCAGTTCTAGTATTATGTATTTGTCCAATGAATACCCCTTTATCATCTGCATTTCTTCTTGGTGTAGCAATTTTAATGCCCTGTAGTGTAATCGCGGCTGTAATACTCTGTTGCGTGTAAGCTAGGTGAAAAGTGCAGGAACAGTAAATACGCGCTGTGGTTAGCGAGTACTCTGACTGGAAGTTGCAACTTGCCGCTGGTTACGCCGCCGCCGGCCCTTGACGCCCGGCAGGCTAGGCGAGGCGGGGCGCGGCGACCACGGAGGCCCCAAGGCCGTCGAGACCGGTGCCGGTCCCGTTAGAGGCCAGCCGGACAGCAATTGTGGCAGTCCGCTGTCCGCCGCCAAGGATGACGGCGTGCGGGCGCGGCTGCCGCTGCCGCTGGCGCTGGCGGAACGCGTTCAGTTTCGCTCTGCCAGCTACTTTCGCTGCCGACCGAGCTGATTGAAGATGGCACTCTGAAAAACCTGCGGCGTGTCACGTAATTAATAACACAGGCACTGAACAAATGTCAACACAAACATAAAAGCCACTCTGACTCTCGCAGCTTGCCCAACTAACGTTTTTACTTCTGTAAAATATCTTGGAGTGCGTACGGAACGATTTGAAGTGGAACGATCATATAAAATTAATTGTTGGTAAGGCAGGTACCAAGTTGAGAATCATTGGGAGAGTCCTTAGAAAATGTAGTCCATCAACAAAGGAGGTGGCTTACAAAACACTCGTTCGACCTATACTTGAGTATTTCTCATCAGTGTGGGATCCGTACCAGGTCGGGTTGACAGAGGAGATAGAGAAGATCCAGAGAAGAGCGACGCGTTTCGTCACTGGGTTATTTGGTAAGTGTGATAGCGTTACGGAGACGTTTAGCAAACTCAAGTGGCAGACTCTGCAAGAGAGGCGCTCTGCATCGCGGTGTAGTTTACTGTCCAGGTTTCGAGAGGGTGCGTTTCTGGATGAGGTATCGAATATATTGCTTCCCCCTATTTATAACTCCCGAGGAGATCACGAAAGTAAAATTAGAGAGATTCGAGCGCGCACGGAGCCTTTCCGGCAATCGTTCTTCCCGCGAACGGTACGCGACTGGAACAGGAAAGGGGGATAATGACAGTGGCACGTTAAGTGCCCTCCACCACAGACCGTTGGGTGGCTTGCAGAGCATAAATATAGATTTAGATCTAGATGTAGAAGTTTCATTTTCACTGCACGTGTTTCAAATACGCTGAGCTACCAGAGAAACTAGTATAGTCATGCGTATTCAAATACAGAAATATGAAAATAGGCAGAATACGGCACTGCAGGCAGGAACGCCTATATAAGACAAGTGTCTGACGCACTTGTTACATCAGTTACTGCTGCTACAACGGCATGTTATCAAGATTTAAGTTGGTTTGAACATGGTGTTATAGTCCGCGCACGAGAGATGGGACAAAGCATCTCCGTGGTAGCGATGAACTGGAGATTTTCCCGTACGTCCATTTCACCAGAGTACCGTGAATATCGGGAATCCGGTAAACAATCAAATCTCCGACATCGCTGCGGCCGGAAAAAGATCCTGCAAGAATCAGACCAACGACGACTGAAGAGAATCGTTCAGCGTAACAGAAGAGCAAACCATCCGCAAATAGCTGCAGATTCAATTCGGGCCATTAATAAGTGTCAGCCTGCGAAACATTAAACGAAACATCATCGATATGGGCTTTCGGAGCCGAAGGACCGCTCGCGTACCCTTGATAACTGCACGACACAAAGCTTTAGGCCTCGCCTAGGCCCGTAAACACCTGCTGGACTGTTGCTGACCGGAAACATGTTGCCTGGTCGGACGAATTTCGTGTCAAATTGTATCGATCGGATGGACGAGTACGGGTGTACAGACAACCTCATGAATCCATGGACCCTGCTTGTCAACAGGAGACTGTTCAAGCTCATGGACACTCTGTAATGGTGTAGGGCGTGTGCAGTCGGAGTGTTTAGGACAACTGATATGTCTATATACGACTCTGACAGGTGACACGTACGTATCCTGTCTGATCACCTCCATCAATTCATGTCCATTGTGCATTCCGTCGGACTTGCGTGATTGCTTCAGGACGACACGGCACCCCACACGTCCAGGAACACCCTTCTGAGTTTAAACACTTCCGCTGGCTTCCGAACTCCCCAGACATGAACATTATTGAACTTCTCTGGGATGCTTTGCAATGGACTGCCACGTCGTCCTGCGGCACTTATGCGTAGTCGCGGGGGTCCTACACGATATTAGGGAGGCGTACCAGTTTCTTTGGCTCTTCAGTGTAATAACAAACCGAAATTATGCTGTCATAGTCTTATCATTAAAAGGTATAACCTTAACTTAAAGGTTTAACACAATAAAAACAGTAGTAAAGTTAGAAACTGTGTACTCAGGCTGTTAAAAAGAAGTGTCGAATATTTTGCGGGATGGTAGCAGCCACCAAAACAACAAGACAGAACTCTAGCGAACACAGGCTCTAAAATGCATACGTTAAGAGATGTGTTCACTTGTTGAACCGAAGATACGCATTTTACAGTTTCGAAGGTGAGTAACTGCTCAAATCTCTTAAGGTATGCATTTTAGAGCCCATGTGTACTAGACATTTTTTTCTTGTTCGGAAGGGTCTACCACCTATCAAAACATTCGACACTTCTTTTGTAAACACCAAGTATATGTCGTAAGGCTGCATAGCTTACGGCGCTCAAATTCCCAGGATGCATTCATATAATGATAATGATAATGATAACACATAGCGACTTCCAAAAAACTTTACATATAAATTCCACATTTTTCAAAATGTGTTCCCGCTGACACTCTCCTCAAAATAATGAAAGGAAAAATGTTTATCGCTTACTACATTTCCAGTACTAAAACTTCAGCCTCAAGTATGACGCTTTAGTTTATTACTTCTTTAGTACCAACTCTACTCGCAACACATTTTCCAGGTAGTGTCCACACATGCCGCTGAATGGACCTACAAAATTATATCACAGTTTGACACATTAGTGCAGGAGACATGGCATCATAATCACAAAAGAGCCTGAAAAACTAGCTTTTCTTGAAACAGAGTGCAAACTAGTCAGATTATACTCATCCTGTCTTTGATAATAAGAGCAGATAGCTGCTTCCAATAAGCTTTTAACATAATTTGAAACCTTTTCAATATTACCTTGGTTACAGCCCCACAAAATAATAAAAGGAAAACACTTGGTTTTGACTGTTTCGTTAGACCATGGGTAAATAATCTGAACAAGGAAAACAGATGGTTCTGACTCTTTCGTTAGACCATGGGTAAAAAATTCGAAGCTGTAACATATGTAAATGTAACATTTTGAGCATACAGAGGAAAAGAAATCCGTTACCCTGCAACTACACTATAGATGGTAAATTACTGGAAACATCATCCATCGTAAAGTATCTATCCAGAGCGGCCTTAAGTGGAATCACCAAATAAAACAAATAATAGGAAAAGCAGATGAGATTCATAGGTACAATCTCAAGGAAATTTAATAATTCATCCACTAAAAAAGTGGTTTCCAGGCAGGCTGTTGTACCGATTCTTGAACCTTGTCCATCAGCCTGAGACTCTTAGCAGGTAGGACTGACAGAAGAAATTTCAGCAAAGAGTGTCGCGTTTCTGACAGATTTTGATGAAACTTCTCATATCGTAACGGTACAGTTCCTTCTACAGATGTCAGCCTTGTAGGAAACCAGGACGTTCGGGGGCAGCACAAATTTCCCCTGCGGTGCATGCAACCCATTCATCATTCCTATACTGCGGGAAATCTATACCTTCAACTGCCTGCACGTCGTGACATTACATTTTTATCTACGCCTAGCTATGTCCTCGTGGAGACCGTTCACGTGAATAAACAATACTCAATTCTGAAACGTGTTACTGTACGAAAAACAAGTGAAAGTAGAGCTTACCAGGGTAGAAGGTATCTCTTTTCTCAGAAACACAAGTTTTTACCCTTGTGTGTTCCAGAGCAAGTGCACATTTCATACTTGAAACTATAAAAATTAGCTCCAACAGCAACAGTAATGAAATTAGAAATAAACGTGATTTAAAGTGATTGTTGGAAACAAGCACAAGTAAACTGATATCGGCTTCAATTGTACAGTAAGAGATCTGCGAAATCCTTCGCAAGTACTTTCGGTTTTTCGTCACTGTTATTTCCTTTACGATCATTTTCCCACCGTGCAAAGTAGTTGATACAGCCATGGTTATTACAGTTCTCATAAGTACCTATTTTCCTATTGCTACACGTTGTTGATTTCTTTTTCAGATCTGTGGAAATAACTTTCTATACATACATACATTCAAAGGAACTTGAGGACATTAATTTCGATATTTAACCCGATGATGCAATGTTCACAAGGCCCTCCCTTACAATGGACAAGAGTTTCTTACACGCAATACATTCGCTAGTAGTTAATTATAATAATTATCATATAATAGACAGTAATGAAACGACAACCGTTTGAAACAAGATATGAATTTATTTAACGCTATTTGGAGTGATAGTACTGACTAAGACCTAACGCAAATAATGGAAGCGATTTTATTACTTCTGCTGCTGCTAACAAGAATAATAACAATAGTGACAGTAACAGATACATAATGTATTTACAGCTGTAAGGAAATGAGATATGAGCGAGAGTAATTGAAATAGAGAGCACCAGCTAGCGAATTGGGGAAAAGAGGAAGGCGCGATGGGACATAACGCTACGTTGTAAAGGTTAACTGTTATTGTTTTAGTGTATATGCCATTAACTCTCTTTCGAAGGTGGAGAAGTCAGTTAGTTCTTTGACGAAGTGAGGCAGATCATTCCAGAATAGGGTTCTCGCTACGATGAATGAGATACAAGTTGTTGAGTGATAGAAAGAGCAGAGAAAGGTTTTCCACTCAATGGCATGGTGATACAGCAACCAGTAGGTAGAATGAGGAGAAAAAAACAGTCATAGTTACGATGTTGAAATTACTATATGTTTATTCATCAATGACACGTGTTTCACCCACTTCAACGCGTCTTTAGATTGGCCGACAAATGTTGATAAGCAAGTTATGAATACTGATGATACAACATCCGCAAAAATAAATTGCCCTTGTCATGTGCAAAGAAAATAGTCGAAGTAAATATATGCTTCCTTTATGTGTTAGAAGCTTAACGCCCGATAACCTTGCCGGGACGCGTAGCGTGGTCTAGTGAATACAAGGCAGGAACAGGCCTGTACAATCTTTCAAATGATAAACATGCTGCAAGCGACGTTCTACATCCTGCGACAACCTACGCACTGGTCAGTCTGAAGATGACTTGAGTTAGGCGAAACGGAAGTCATTGATGAATAAAGAAACAGTAATTTCAACAGCATAACCAAGACTGTTTTGTTCTCCCCATGGTACAGAAAGGATTTTGCCCCAAAGGAAAAGAGTGTTAATGCTGTGTGACAACATCGCTGTAACCAACAACTGAAAGTACATGTGTTTCCACAAGTCTCTTTATAAAATCAAAGGGAATGATCATTTTTTTATGTTTTTGTAGAGTATGAAGATAAACTACTGGCAATTAAAATTGCTACACCACGAAGATGACGTGCTACAGACGCGAAATTCAACCGACAGGAAGAAGATGCTATGATATGCAAATGATTAGCTTCTCAGAGCATTCACACAAAGTTGGTGCCGGTGGCGACACCTACAAAGCGTTGACATGAGGAAACTTTCCAACCCATTTCTCATACACAAACAGCAGTTGACCGGCGTTTCCTGGTGAAACGTTGTTGTGATGCCTCGTGTAAGGAGGAGAAATGCGTACCATCACGTTTCCGACTTTGATAAAGGTCTGATTGTAGCCTATCGCGATTGCGGTTTATCGTATCGCGACATTCCTGCTCGCGTTGGTCGAGATCCAATGACCGTTAGCAGAATATGGGATCGGTGGGCTCAGGAGGGTAATACAGAACGCCGTGCTGGATCCCAACGGCCTCGTATCACTAGCAGTCGACATGACAGGCATTTTATCCGCATGGTTGTAACGGATCGTGCAGCCACGTCTCGATCCCTGAGTCAACAGATGGGGACGTTTGCAAAACAACAACCATTTGCACGAACAATTAGACGACGTTTGCAGCAGCATGGACTATTAACTCGGATACCATGGCTGTGGTTACCCTTGATACTGCATCACACACAGGAGCGCCTACGATGGTGTACTCAACGACGAACTGGATGCACGAATGGCAAAACATCACTTTTTCTCATGAGTCCAGGTTCTGTTCACAGCATCACGATGGCCGCATCCGTGTTTGGCACCATCGCGGTAAACGCACATTGGAAGCGTGTATTCGTCACCGCCATACTGGCGTATCACCCGGCGTGATGGTATGGGGTGCCATTGGTTGGACGTCTCGGTCACCTCTTGTTCGCACTAACGGCACTTTGAATAGTGGACGTTACATTTCAGATGCGTTACGATACGTAGCTCTACCCTTCCTTCGATCCCTGCGAAACCCTACATTTCAGCAGGATAATACACGACCGCATGTTGCAGGTCCTGTACGGGCCTTTCTGGATACAAAAATGTTCGACTGCTGCCCTGACCAGCACATTCTCCAGATCTCTCACCAATTGAAACCGTCTGAGCAGTGGTGGACGAGCAACTGGTTCGTCAAAATACGCCAGTCACTACTCGTGATGAACTGTGGTATCGTGTTGAAGCTGCATGGGCAGTTGTGCCTGTACACGCCGTCCAAGCTGTGTTGGACTCAATTCCCACACGTATCAAGGCCGTTATTACGGCCAGAGGTGGGTGTTCTGGGTGCAGATTTCTCAGGATCTATGCACCCAAATTGCGTGAAAATGTAATCGCGTGTCAGTTCTAGTGTAATATATTTGGTCCAATGAATACCCGTTTATCATCTGCATTTCTTCTTGATGTAGCAATTTCAATGGCCAGTAGTGTATGTTAATGCCTGCTTGGAAACTGTAGTCTTGTGCTGAGCTCAATTTAGGTTTTCGTCTGTTATTACTCCTAGACGCTTTGTAGAGGCATACAAATTTGTCGGTTCCATTTAGGGTCAAAAGTGATAGGAATACCCGAAATGATCTATAGTGACCATCTTGGAGCGCTTGGGTTTGGGATGAATTGAGCATTAACTTTTCTCATTTTGATAATGCACACAAGTCAGCATTGACATGGTAGTGAAATAACTACGTTCAAGGCCCGTTAATCCGCCTTCCAGCTGTCAGTCGCAGTGTGAGCACCAGAGGAGTGCTAAACAATCGGTTGCGTTGCAGGTGCTGTTGCTGGCGACGGCGTCGCTGGCGCAGTACAACGGCAACTACCTGGACAGTGACTACCAGGACTACCAGGAGCCTGCCCCCAGCCGGCCCGCGCCACCCCCGCCGCCCCCGCAGCGCTCGTACAGCCGGCCGCCTCAGCAGTCCTCGCCGGTGCGCTCCTCCTTCTCTAGCTCGGCCGCCAACGCCGCGCGCCCCACGCCAGTGCCCATCCTCAAGCAGATCAACAGGTACACACTCCAGTCAAAGGGAGGCGCTCTGCCGCTCTCTGAGGGCACACGTAGCTTTAATATCATCTTCCCAGCATCCCTGTCAAGCCTGACCATTTGACACTTTACATGACAATTATCTTTTTCCCATACGTGTGAGTTATCACCCTTCCTCCTGATCTCTACAAATTTCCTGGTCTCGGAGTTGCACCTTCACCGATCGCCCTCACTTACGTGTTGTACACATTCCAATTCACCTACAATTTTCTTCCTCCATGGATGTCCCTAATACCAATGAAGCCATTCCCTAATGCCTTACCTACGTCCTGTCATCCCATCCCTTCCTATAATCAATTTTTCCTTCGTCGCCGATTTTGTGAAGAACTTTCTTATTCCAGAACGAGATTTTCACACTGCAGCGGAGTGGGCGCTGATATGAAACTTCCTGGCAGATTAAAACTGTGTGCAGGACCGAGACTCGAACTCGGGACCCCTCCCTTTCGCGGCCAAGTGCTCTACCATCTGAGCTACCCAAGCACGACTCACGCCCCGCGCTCACAGGTTCACTTCTGCCAATATCTCGTCTCCTACCTTCCAAACTTTACAGAAGCTCTCTGCGAACTTTGCAGAACTAGCACTCCTGAAAGAAAGGATATAGCGGAGACATGGCTTAGTCACAGCCTACGGGATGTTTCCAGAATGAGCACTTGCCCGCGAAAGGCAGGGATCCCGAGTTCGAGTTTCGGTCCGACACACAATTTCAATCTGCCAGGAAGTTTCATATCAGCAAACACTCCGCTGCAGAATGAAAAACTCGTTCTGGAAACATCCCCAAGGTTGTTGCTAAGCCATGTCTCCGCTATATCCTTTCTGTCAGGAGTGATAGTTCTGCAAGGTTCGCAGAGAGCTTCTGTAAAGTTTGGAAGGTAGGAGACGAGGTACTGGCAGAAGTGAACTTGTGAGGGCGGGACGTGAGTCGTGCTTCGGTAGCTCAGATGGTAGAGCACTTGCCCGCTAAGGGCAGGGGTCCCGAGTTCGAGTCTCGGTCCGGCACACAGTTTTAATCTGCCAGGAAGTTTCAACTTTCTTCTTTACCTCCCGAGGAGATCACGAATGTAAAATTAGAGAGATTAGAGCGCGCACGGAGGCTTTCAGACAGTCGTTCTTCCCGCGAACCATACGCGACTGGAACAGGAAAGGGAGGTAATGACAGTGGCACGTAAAGTGCCCTCCGCCACACACCGTTGGGTGGCTTGCGGAGTATAATTGTAGTTGTAGATGTAGATGTATTGCTTATAAGCCCACTTTTCATCATCCTTCTGTAACACCACACCTCAAACTTTTCAAACCTCTTCCTTCCCAGATTTCCCACAGTTAATGATTCACTTCCCTAAAAAGCTGTCATTCACACAAATTTCTTTTTCGAGATGAACCCTATTTAATATACTGATAGATTGTTTTGCCTATACTAAGCTGCTTATTATATTCTCCTTGCTTCGTACGTCACGATTTAGTTTTCTTCCCAGGTGCAGTAGTGGAATTCCTTCACTTCGGCTGCTACAGAGCCCCAGTTTTATGTTACAATTATCGATAATTTCATTTTCACTGTTTTTCGATACTTTTTCTTCGGTTTCCTGTCAGTCCATATTATGTGGTCATATTCTGTTCTCTACATTCGACAGCATCTGTGTTTAATCTACTTACTAAAGATAATACTAAGGATAGCAACGTAATCAGCCTATCTTATTATTGATATCATTTCACACTGAATTTTAAACCGTATCTGAAAATTCCTTTTATTTCCTTCACTGCTTCTGCAGTATAAAGGTTGAAGAGCAGAGCAGACGGACTGTGTCCCTGCAGTACATTCTCTTTAATCAGTGTACTTCTTTTTTTTGGTTCTACATTCTTATTATTCCCTCTTCGTTGTCCCTGTAGTGTTCACCATCATAGTATTAGTGGATTGTAAATACGCTGCATCACTTTACAAAGTCGAATATTAGTTAGGTAAAACCGTAAAGATACATCTATAGAGACAGCTTACTATAACGTTTCAGGCACAACGAGGATGGTTCATACACGTACGGTTACGAGGGAGCCGACGGCTCCTTTAAGATTGAGACCAAACTGACGACAGGCGAGGTAATGGGCAAGTACGGCTACGTCGACGACAACGGCAAGGTGCGAGTTGTGGAATACGGCGCCAACAGGTGAGCTGCCTCATATGCTAGGTGTGCAAAAGAAAATTGTCTCAGAAAATATTTCACTTATCTTAAGATAGGCAAACCAACTTACATCATCTACCCCACGCGCGGATGATGTAAGTTGGACTGTCTACCTTAAGGCGCGTGAAATATTTTTTCAGGCAGTTTTATTTTGCCCACCCTGTACTTGTTACATTTACAAGATCTTTTATCCACCTACTATTCGGAATTATGTTGATTAACTATACATAGCTTGTAGATCGATATGTCACTGTCTTTATTGTTGTCTTCATTTTTCTCACAACATCATTCCTCTCTCTTTGCAACTACGGTAATTTCTTCACTTGTTACTTCATCTGAAACTGAAATTATTTGCAATCTGTCTTTACTAAACTCATGGATGGAACTTAATGAAATCAGAGACATATAAACAGAGCGCTGCTTAGTCTGTGTTTGTTGAGTAAAGTGACGTCTCTCAGTACAGATGAGTATTAAGGCGGAAGAGAAGAATCACAAGCACTAGGTTTCCTCCGAATATAATGATGTTGAAATTACGATTCACTGTAATAATTAAATTAGTAAAATAGGGTAGCAGTCGTGACAGTTATTTGTTCGTCAAATAAAAATCATAAAGATTTTCTTCGGATGTTTTGGGAGCAGACATTGTTCATACTGTAAGTATTTCACACTTGGTGTTGAAAACGTGATCTTTATGGGCGGAACACCTGCACAGATTTAACAGAGTTATAATCACTGTACGTGAGACTGATTTTAATTCGCAGAATTACGGTCACAGAAAACTATTGTTGATAGTTTCCTTTACCCTTTTAAGTTATGAGTGAGTCTATGTTGACAATGGTAAGTTATTATTTCGAAGTCTAGCTAAGGGAAAATAATATTACGTAACAGTCTGACACAGGTTGTGGATCTGAGATCGGTTACCTACGCATCTTGTCACATTCTTATTGGGAGCTTGTCAAACTCTAAAGCGTGTGGCACAGAGCAACTTATAGTCATAGTGACGAATCGTGCAGTTCAGTTGACAAGGTTGAACATGACGTATCAAACTGGGGATATGAGGACTGCCTTGCTTCAATCCAAGGCCATTAAAAAGTGATTTTACCGGAGAATATGACGGTGGTTTTGGGAGATTCTCCTACATTCATCTAATTCCGTCTTACCGAAACAACCCAAAAAGATATAGCTTTCTAAACACATTAAGTTCACCTTTAAATATGCTAATCAACATTAGACAATAGAATGCGTGAAAATAATGCAAGGGTGAAGTTTTATGAATGGACACACAATTGAGTAACCGTTTTTAATGTTTATGTCCTGTTTTTCCAGTTTATGAATATTTTGTGGTGATTCTTTCTTGACATTTTTGTTCCTTTTGCAGTTCGTTCAGACTTCATTTGCATTCCATACTTTTATTGTTCATTGCCAACCTAACACTGTCAGCATGTGAATTAAAATGTTTTTATGGAAAACTCGTTGGATACCCTCGATGTAATCATAACAAGATGTAGCTCCTGAGCGTTACAGTAAAAATTCATTATCATAATACGTGTTTGCATACAGTAATAGAATATACTTGCCACTTAGCTATCAAAGAAATCTATCTTTCAAAAATTGAATGTGTAACTGTTTCTGCCAACTTTAGCTAACCGAAAAATAGTATATTAGGTCGACAACTTTGCTTCCGCCGTTTTGCAATAGCTGGCAGTATCGGCAAGTGGTGTGCATGTTGTCATATAGTAAACTTAAGCATTTGTTAACATAATGCCATCAAAACATTAGTCGATTTGTGATTGCGTCATAAAGGTATTCTCGACTGGATATGTCAACTTACGAGCCCAGATTTTTGAAGCTACTGAAACCGATGGAAAAAATCACAGGAGCTCGTTACCGAAATCGAACCATACGATTAAGCCAAGCACTGATAGATAAACCGCCACAAAACAGCGACAGACTTTAAAAGGTGATTTTGGAGCATGACAGTGCTCGACTGTGTCGCAATACCTGTCAAAATATACTTGGATATGTTGAAGTGGAATGTCCTACACCACCCGCCGTGTTTTCCAGAAATTGCTCCCTGTGACTACAACCTTTTCCGGTCAATGGCACACGGCAAGGCTGGCCAGAACTTCCAGTCATATAAACAACTACAAAATTGAATCGATTCATAGATCTCCTCAAAAGACGCTTAATTCTTCCGCCCTCGGATTCGTTTTTCTGCCCGAAAGATGAAAGTATTGGTCAGAGATGACCAGTACTTCCGATTGTAAATTTTTTGTAAGATTTTCACAATGAAGTCTAGAACTCCATAAAAAGCGGTGGAAGGAAAGTTATAGACCTAACAGTTTATATACAAATGGTAATTTCCGTATCTTTCCCCCTCCTGGAAAATTTCTGCAGACGCCGTGTGTAACGACTTCATGTACGCAGCCTGCCTGACTTGTCCTATGGAGATGTAAGCCCCAACATTTACATCTACATCTACATGATTACTCTGCAATTCACATTTAAGTGCTTGGCAGGGGGTTCATCGAACCACAATCATACTATCTCTCTACCATTCCACTCCCGAACAGCGCGCGGGAAAAACGAACACCTAAACCTTTCTGTTCGAGCTCTGATTTCTCTTATTTTATTTTGATGATCATTCCTACCTATGAAGGTTGAGCTCAACAAAATATTTTCGCATTCGGAAGAGAAAGTTGGTGACTGAAATTTCGTAAATAGATCTCGCCGCGACGAAAAAGTCTTTGATTTTATGACTTCCATCCCAACTCGCGTATCATATTACGTGATAATACAAAACATCGCTGTTTTCATTGGTGCCGCTTGGTGCAGGTTCGGCTTCCAGCCATCTGGAGAGGGCATCACTGTGGCGCCGCCCACGCTGGTGGACGAGACAACGCGCAAGCAGCAGCCCGGAGGCGGGGGCGGTCTCGGCGGCCGCCTGTCGGCGCTGAGCAGCGACCAGCCCGAGTACGACGACGGCCAGTACTACGAGCCGCAGCCGCCCCCGAGGCCCGCCCCCAGGCCGCCTCCTCCCCGCCCCCAGCCCGCGCCGGTGCGCGCCGCGCCGCCCCCACCGCCGCCGCCGCCTCCTAGGCCTGCTCCCATAAGGCAGCCGCAGTCCTTCGAGCAGGTACGTGCGTTCTCCTTACTGCGCCATCTGGACACTGCTGTTATTGTGGTCTTGAGCCTGGAAACGGGTTTGATGCTCGTCTCCACTCAAAATCTATCCTGTAGAAGACTCTTCACCTCTGCGTGACAACTGTAACCTACATCCATTTGAACTTACTTAATGTAATCAAGCATTTGTCTCCCACTACAGTTTCTACCCTACACACTTCCATTACCAGACTAACTATTCCTTGATGTCTCGGGATGTGCCCTATCGACAATAGATTCGTTCACTCAAATTGTACCATAAATTTCTTGTCTCCCAAATCTGATCCAGTACCTCCACGTTTGTTATTCAACTTTGACTCAGTCACAACGTGGCGTATAGTGAATTGCACGCCAGAGGCATCGCAGCAAGAGCTCGGTGAAAAATGAAGCCATGTGTTAGGCGACATTACCCAATTTGGAGGAGGGGCAGGGTCACTTGACACCGCTGGAGTGACCGGTATGAGAGATGGCATGTGCCGACCACAACTTATTGTCACTCACTGCTCAAGAGGTACATGACACCCTGTGGGGTAATATTTTAATATTCAATATTCACCTCAGGATCTTCTCCAGAATTCCTGGATCAATTCCAGCCAAAATACGCACAGAGACAGCAGGTGTCAAGAGGATCAGCATTGTGGTGTTATAACATCCCAGTTCTAACAGAAACAGAGACGTGGGCAAAAACATGTTTCTTCCCACCCTCGGCATACAGACTGCCCTGCACTACAGACATGTTAGGGAACTGTATCAGCATGCCAAATAAACCCGCTTGGTGGGGCAGCCTACATGCCAGGGGCAAAAAATTGTTTTCCAGACCATGACGTGTAGGTTGTCCTGCTTGACAGACATGTGGTGTTGAAGTAGTATCGGCAGACTTCATTGAGTTGCTTTGCATGGCAGTGTGTACATCAGGGGCAAACAACTGATTTTCAAGCTCCTGATATCTAACCTGCACTGCATGACATATATGTTGTGGAAGTGGTAACTGCTGCTTTACTGAATTATATTGCAGGAGCTACATGCGCTGACAAGCATGACTGGGAACAGTTGGAACTAGGTAGAGGAGGGTATGGACAGAGTGACGGGAGGAGGATATGCACAGAGAGAGAGGAGGAGGGGGAGATGCATAAGGCAGAGGGAAGGTGTAAAGGCGTAGTGCTCAGGTGGTAAAGAAAGAGGGGGAGACAGAGATGGAAAGAGAGAACGGAGCAAAATATGGTCAGAGGTAGGGAAGGAGGAAGATATGATCAGAGGGAGGGGTGGAGGAAATGGGCAAAGAGAGTGGAGGAGGAGACAAAGAGACAAAGAGAGTGAGTGGGGAAGAGGAGATTGTGGTTGGAGGATGAGGTGAACAAGTGAGGAAGAGTTAGACACAAAGAGGGGGAGGTGTGTTCAGTGTATGCGTCGAACACATACACATGCGAAGTTGCAGGAAAAGGCTAATTCTGATAATAATCATTAATAAGAACAATAATGATAATAATAATAATAATAATAACAATAATAATAATAATAATAATCAATGTCTTAGCTACATGGACGCACCAAACGTGTCTCCTAATTTTAAAACTGAGATGTTTCACTAAAAACCCATTTTATATTAGTAGATAAGCAAATAATACGATAATAACTATATGAATGTAATTAAAAGTAAAAAACAGTATTTCGTGAGAAATGTTATTGGATCACGAAGTGAATGAAGTATGTGCATTGGATTCTTCATTAGACAATGAGACTGTACCACTGACCTACGTGTTGTTGCGCAGCTCTACGAGTCGCCCGCGCCGGCTCCTGCGCCGCGCTTCTCCGCCGGTCCGCCGCCGTCCAGCCGCAGCCACAGCCACGGACCCAGCCTGGGACCGGCGCCGCCCCGTGCCCAAGTGCCCGGCGCTGTCCCCGTGGGCGGCGTCGTCTACTCCGAGCAGCCGAGGCCGCCGCGCCCGCAGGTACCTACTCGGTCACTACCATCCAGCCACCAAACTACACTACTGGCCATTAAAACTGCTACACCAACAAGAAATGCAGATCATAAACGGGTATTCATTGGACAAATATATTATACTAGAACTGACATGTGATTACATTTTCACGCAATTTGGGTGCATCAGATCTTGAGAAATCAGTACCCAGAACAACCACCTCTGGCCGTAATAACGGCCTTGATACGCCTGGGCATTGAGTCAAACAGAGCTTGGATGGCGTGTACAGGTATAGCTGCCGATCCAGCTTCAACACGATACCACAGTTCGTCAAGAGTAGTGACTGGCGTATTGTGACGAGCCAGTTGCTCGGCCACTATTGACCAGACGTTTTCGGTGGGTGAGAGATCTGGAGAATGTGCTGGTCAGGGCAGCAGTCGAACATTTTCTGTATCCAGAAAGACACGTACAGGACCTGCAACATGCAGTCGTGCTTTATCCTGCTGAAATGTACGGTTTCGGAAGGGATCGAATGAAGGGGAAAGCCACGGGTCGTAACACATATGAAATGTAACATCCAGTGTTCAAAGTGCCATCAATGCGAACAAGAGGTGACCGAGATATTTTAACCAGTGGCACCCCATACCATCACGCCGGGTGATGCGCCAGTATGGCGATGACGAATACACGCTTCCAATGTGCGTTCATCGTGATGTCGCCACATAAGGATGCGACCGTCATGATGCTGTAAACAGAACCTGGATTCATCCGAAAGAATGACGTTTTGCCATTCGTGCACACAGGTTCGTCGTTGAGTACACCATCGCAGGCGCTTCTGTCTGTGATGCAGCGTCAAGGGTAACCGCAGCCATGGTCTCCGAGCTGATAGTCCATGCTGCTGCAAACGTTGTCGAACTGTTCGTGCAGATGGTTGTTGTCTTGCAAACGTCCCCATCTGTTGACTCAGAGATCGAGACGTGGCTGCACGATCCGTTACAGCCATGCGGATAAAATGCCTCTCATCTCGACTGCTAGTGGTACAAGGCCGTTGGGATCCAGCACGGCGTTCCGTGTTACCCTCCTGAAGCCACCGATTCCATATTCTGCTAACAGTCAATGGATCTCGACCAACGGGAGCAGCGATGTTGCGATACGATAAACCGCATTTGCGATAGGCTACAATCCGACCTTTATCAAAGTCGGAAACGTGATGGTACGCATTACTCCTCCTTACACGAGGCATCACAACAACGTTTCAACAAGCAACGCCGGTCAACTGCTGTTTGTGTATGAGAAATCGGTTGGGAACTTTCCTCATGTCAGCACGTTGTAGGTGTCGCCACCGGCGCCAACCTTGTGTCAATGATCTGAAAAGCTAATCATTTGCATATCACAGCAACTTCTTCCTGTCGGCTAAATTTCGCTTCTGTAGCACGTCATCTTCGTGGTGTAGCAATTTTAATGGCCAGTAGTGTACCTTGTTTCCCCGCTACTACCGCCATCTGTTTATGTGTGTATCGCTATCCCGTGACTTTTGTCACCTCAGTGTTGAAAATGGTGTTTTATTACATGAATCATATGTTCTCAGCCGCAGCCGCAACCCATCCAGCACCGCAGCCCCGCCCCTGTGTACCACAGCCCGCCCCCGCCGCCGCCCCCGAGGCCCTCCCCCCAGGTGAGGCAAGCTGGAACCGGAGGCGGCATCCTGGACCAGCTGGCCAAGGACTACGCTCTGCCGCAGAGCAACAGCGCGCCGCTCACAGACATCAGCTTCTCCTCCTTCTACTAGTGCAGTGCGCCGCCCCCTTATGGGCGTGTGCACACCTTTGTACAGTACTCAAACCTCTCCTCCTTTCTTTTGTACAGACATTTCAACATCTCCGCTTTCTACGATTTACTCTATAGACACTTCTCCGTAGTACAATTTGAAAGGCGAACTTAAGAAAAGACTTCACAGTCCTCATATACACTTTTCGCCCTGTATTTCAACAGAGGGCTGTGCGAACAATTAGTCGCACAAGAAATTCCTAATCTATCTATTCACCTTCTCTTACACATTTAATGTAATTATATCTGAATGTTCCTATAGCCTTCCGTTTCCTACAAACACCCGGATTTCCTAAGGAGCAGCAAAGAACGAATGGCAGTGTGTCTGTGATTTCTGTGAATTTTCTTTGCTAACATTACACAATGCTAAAGTCCTTCTTGAATCTCTTTTCGTACTATACACATGAATTAACCACTAATATGTTGCACTTTACTGAAAGTAGTTTCTGAAGCTAATCCCAAGATACGTAAACGTTATTTTGTAACAAGCAGCAACGTTTATCACCTGCTTGCTCTTTGCCTTATGTCTCCTGAAATGCAATAATCAGTTCTCCTGGTTCTTCGAGTCCAAAAACCTTTTCTAGATTTGTTTTCACGGATATTCACAAGCTACTTAATAGTTTAAACGTATAAAACGGGTTCTTCATCTTGGGCCACGGAAAGTTTTCTTATGCTTGTTCTTTATTATTCTTGGTGATAGGGCGTACCATACATTTATGATATTCGTGTCTCTGTCTTTCTGATATGGGTATAGTATATACTGCATTTCGGTAGCTGAAACTTATGTGCACTTTAACTTACAAAACTTAAAATATTTCTGTCTTTTTCTTGTGGAAATTATTCTCTTCGTTTTGTTACATCCATAGACAACAGAGCTATTGTACCCCTTTAACACACCATGTGAGAATTAACCTCTAAGTTGGGTGCAAGTACTAAAAATTAATTTCCGTCGTTAACACAAATTAAGATAATACTAATTTCTTTTCATACGGCAAAGGTAACTATTCTTAGGTACTTATATGTTACGTTCATTGGCATGGAATAACCTCTTCCACTGTCCTTCGCCTCTAAAACAATTTTTTCTGCAAATTCCTTTCAAGGACTTTCTTACTGTAACTTTACTACTATCCTCCCACATTCGTTCTATATCTAGTGAACGATCTACTTCAGTAGTTTAAACATATAAAATGTGTCCTGCTATTGCTATCTGGAACGTTTTCTATGCTTATTCTGTATACCAACTAGTAGTAGCAGAGCAAACCTTCCATTTTCGATATTTCTGTCTCTAGCTTTATCGGATGCGTTCCCTATCTAATGAATAACGTAACTGAGAGGTATACTTGTTTTAACTCACAGTGTATCTGTCTTTTTCTTTATGGAGTTGGTACGGAAATTTTAATACATTTAGCAATAGAACACAAAACCAGCCTACCTTACAACACCCTAGGTGACTATGTGATAGACGCTGATAGTTACTGAGCCTTTTCAAACTTTAACAGCTAAATTTGAGTGTCTCCTATGCACTTACACTATTTTCTGTTAATCACTCACATTTCCGGACCTCTAATGCTCTACTTGAATCCCCGTTTACTTATAACAGGTATGCTCAGCTTCGGAATTAACTCACGCCGTATACTACATGGATAGATTTATTAATGTAGGTGACATCGAACCACAGTGCTAGACAATTTTGTTATACAGGTACTAAAACAAAACTTACAGCTTTAGACTACTGTATATGCACCTAATTATTATTTTTGTAGAACTTTAACCTTCCTCCGAATCACAGGAACACTGCCAGTATTCGTTTCCTGATATGCTTCAAATAAGTTCAATACAAAATTTGTTTTAAATATTGACTGTTATCCTTAGGGTGTGACTGATGTTATTTATCACTTTTAGTCGAAGCATTCCAATTGTAAGAAAGTTTTCAATACTTCTGTATTGTGTGTGAAAATTAGATTGTTACGTTCCGATTTTAATGTTTTGAAAAATAATAGCCATATTTTTATAAATTTGAATGCAACAATTTTCCTCTATTTATTTGACGAAAATGTTAATTGACAAATGGAAAACAAATTTTGTTTCGAAATATATTTCCATATTAAATAAAACTGTGTTTTTTGTTATTTTTATTTTTTCATTGCACCTTCTATATACAGTGTCATTCCATAGAAACAGTTCCTTGTGCCTGATGAATTTTATTAATCGAATGATGGTAGTAGCAACACTGCAATTTTCTGTGATATCATAGTGCGGTGGTTTCGTTCACCGTCAGTAACGCTCACAACATGAAGACAGTAGCAGGATTAGAGGAAGAGATTGTGTCTTTGTATTTGTTTACACATTAAGACTATAAACATACCATCGATTGAAATGTTTCCCAGTCATATACGATGAGATACACAGTTCATCATGCATATCTATGATAAAAGTATAGGAGTTATTTTCCAGGTGCTCTGCTGGACCAATATTCGAATCTGGAGTTTTGCCACTAGTTAGCATTATCCAGATTCGATTCCTGTCGCCCTGAAGAAGATAGGTGTAAAGACGGCCGAAACATCGACATTTTAATTGTTTTTATTCAATGTGTTCATGACATTTTGGTGCATCAAAAAAAAAATGGTTCAAATAGCTCTGAGCACTATGGGACTCAGCTGCTGAGGTCATTAGTCCCCTAGAACTTAGAACTAGTTCAACCGAACTAACCTAAGGACATCACAAACATCCATGCCCGAGGCAGGATTCGAACCTGCGACTGTAACCGTCTTGCGGTTCCAGACTGCAGCGCCTTTAACCGCACGGCCACTTCGGCCGGCTTGGTGCATCAATTTGTGTATCACAATTCTTTGCCTGAGTGGGAAGAATAATAATACGTTAATTATTCCATGTGGCCCACTGGACGAAGCTGCATGTGACGATAAACACATTACAAATAGTCGTCGCCCTTTGAGTCGTTAGCCCCAGTGAAAATGGAGACAATTACGATGCAGGCGCGTATAATCAATTTCTTCGCGGAGGTCGCAAATAAGTTAGGTACTAAATCAGAGTCCACTTGGCGTTACAGTTAGCTGACGAGGATCATATGTTGGCAATATGAATCGAGACGTATCATAAGACCAACTGACAGAACAATCTGCAGACAAGTGATGAGTGTCATCGTACTGGTAATATGATAACTTTTCGTGCGTACAGCCATTTTGTTTGAGCTCTCCTCTTCTTTAGCTTCTCGGAGGCTGTTTTCTCCATATTATGCTATCTGTAACAAATAACATTTTATTCCAGTGATGATGGAAGCTGTTACTCATCTTTCAAAATTGTTATTTCTTCACAATTCATCGGCGATTTTCGTCTATCTACATAGTACTTAGATTTCACCAGGAAACCTAAAAAAGATCTCTTCTGATGTTCCCAGGCATCATATATCATCTCACACAGTCAACACTGGTTTCTCCTGGCACGGTTTCAAGTAGCTGTACACCTCAGGGGGTTTATATTAGATGAAACCGTGGGTTAGGCATTCATTACACCCCGCAGCATGTTGTATACTGACGTCTACTAAGACTACTGTAAGGAGATGAGAAATGCAGCAGATGTTTGGGAGTATCCGAGCTCGCAGCGTGCTCCAGAAGGTAGGTATTGTGACAGAATTCTATTCCTCTTTTCATTAACCCGAGGACGATTGCGATCAACCAATCTATTCCAAATCGACTTCTGCAGACGAAAACTGCTTTGTTCATCATAACCTAAATGCTACCTAATAAATTGGTTCTGATGTAATATAACAGACACTTCCAGCCACTACAAAAAACTGCTTGAAATTATCCGCCCCTTTCCATACCGTGCTATTAGCTTACATTTATTTTATCAGCTTTCTCGTGTGGTTCAAGTTTTCATACTTGTTTTATCTTATATAAACTGAACGAGATAGACACTGAATCTTCTATTTATAAGGTTTCTACATTATGATAAATGGCAGTTTTATTTGTCATATTTACCACAGATAGCTTCTTTGGATACCTAAACACATGCCTGATATCTAACTCTATGGTTACCAGAGTTTGTGTTAGGAGCAGATGACGTAACTGTCATTCTGCCTCACGCGGGAGTTTGTTGTCGATGGTCGATGAGAGAGCAGCGTGGATGGTGGACATGGCAGACAGAGGATAATTTTTTGACATGCTTTCTGGTGTGACTCTTCGTTTGGAATGAGGTAATATGGGAAAAGTTCTTATTTGCTGCGAGAGCTAAGGTGCGCTAAGCTGATAAAGTATCAGTATTCATTCTGCAAACCACTAAGATAAAATAAACACGAAATTCTGATCAGCAAGCCATACTTTGGTATTAATTTCTAAATTATCAATCATATGTTGAGTGTACTGATAAAATATTCTCATCTTAAACCTTTAAGAGCACGAGAAAAAGGAAGAAAAGAGAAAATTTAATGTACGAAGTGTTCTTTAGTTTCTATGTGAATCAGCTTCGTTGTTCTTATAAAGCGTGAAGAACGTTACAGTCCCAATTTTAATGTGATTCAAATTCTGTGTGTTTCGAAGTCGCAATACAATTTCAGTTTGAAACAACCTTTTCATTTGTATAAAGCCTCCTCGGACTTCTTGCCGGGACAATTCATGGTGAAATGTCAAGCTTTCGAAGATTATCTCCAGCGTCTTGGTCTGGAGCAACTGAAACTTTAAACGCGGCAAGAAGTTCGACAGCAGTGTTCTATACAAACCACCCCAACTCCCCCCCCCCCCCCCCCGTCACCCTCTGTTTGAAAGTGAAACTTCACGATGCATTCTTGGCTAGGTATCAATCCTTATTTGGAAGCAACTAGAATAAATTTTAAGGCGATCAGCTGCAAAGCGGTTTCTTTCAGGGACATGCAGCTTAGCGTTTTAATTCACTCATGAAAGCGGAACAGAGCAGCGTTTCCCGTTTCGAAGGTTAAGAATCAACCATAGGGCCAAGACGAACTTCGTGAGGAAGCATTAGGAAACCGTATACATTTGTACATTTTTCATAAAACCCATCTGCATTTTCTAACAGCATACAGATTTAATACGCGCCAACTAACGACTGTAGCTTTCGTTGTTCATGAGGAAGTATATCACAGATAGTCACTCTTTATATTCAATTATTAATCATTTAAATACTGTCCAACTCAGTTTTATGTAGTTGAATATCACGTATTTGTCAAAATTTACACGGTTAATGTTTATATTCTATAGCAGTATATTTCTAGGACTTCTAGGTCACGGCATACTGTAGGCGATAAGGTAATCAGAACTTAGAACACTTCCTTCATCATTCCAAATGGTACGGAAAGTCACACAACGTAAACAATCAAGCGGCTAGGAGAACATACGCACAAGAACGTAGGTAGTTAGTGTCGTATCAATACAAGTGTTGCTAAAAATGGTGAAAACATACGTTCCTTGTTCTTAAGTAATAGAACCCAGTACGTTGTCCTCGATGGTGAATGTTCAGCGGAAGTGAGGGTATCATCTGGAGTGCCCCAGGGAAGTCTGGTAGGTCCGCTCTTGTTTTCTATCTACATAAATGATCTTTTGGATAGGGTGGATAGCAATGTGCGGCTGTTTGCTGAGGATGCTGTGGTGTACGGGAAGGTGTCGTCGTTGAGTGACTGTAGGAGGATACAAGATGCCTTGGACAGGATTTGTGATTGGTGTAAAGAACGGCAGCTAACTCTAAATATAAATAAATGTAAATTAATGCAGATGAATAGGAAAAAGAATCCTGTAATGTTTGAATACTCCATTAGTAGCGTAGCGCTTGACACAGTCACGTCGATTAAATATCTGGGCGCAACATTGCAGAGCGATATGAAGTGAGACAAGCACGTAATGGCAGTTGTGGGGAAGGCGGATAGTCGTCTTCGGTTCGTTGGTAGAATTTTGGGAAGTTGTGGTTCATCTGTAAAGGAGACCGCTCATAAAATACTAATACGACCTATCCTTGAGTACTGCTCGAGCGTTTGGGATCCCTATCAGGTCGGATTGAGGGAGGACATAGAAGCAATTCAGAGGCGGGCTGCTAGATTTGTTACTGGTAGGTTTGATCATCACGCGAGTGTTACGGAAATGCTTCAGGAACTCGGGTGAGAGTTTCTGAAGGAAGGGAGGCGATCTTTTCGTGAATCGCTACTGAGGAAATTTAGAGGCTGACTGCGGTACAATTTTGCTGCCACCAAATTATATTTCGCGGAAAGACCACAAAGATAAGATAAGAGAGATTAGGGCTCGTACAGAGGCATATAGGCAGTCATTTTACCCTCGTTCTGTTTGGGAGTGGAACAGGGAGAGAAGATGCTAGTTGTAGTACGAGGTACCCTCCGCCACGCACCGTATGGTGGACTGCGGAGTAGGTATGTAGACGTAGGTGTAGATTATAGCGCTGCCATATTGCTTTCGTTTCCACCAGACCCATCTATTCAACATTCAAAGAAAATGGCTACAGCAGCGATGTCTCCCGTGCAGTACAGGAGACAGCGGTTGCGTCACACGTGAAACACCCTGCCTGACAAAAAGTACCAAGCATCCAGAAGACATGGACGGCTGTGAACGCAACTTCGTATCCATACACACTATCAGCGGGTATCTAACGGATCAGAGTAACAATTCACTGTGACAGGCTTGAACGTCCGCTAGAACACATTAACGTTGTTCGTGTTTAGCGATGTCAGCAGGCTTGATAGGAATGTAAGGGGCATGAACACGTTCTGGTGATGAGTGATCACTGGACGAGGTGATGCCGGGTACTCGTTTGAGACAGCGTTATCGGCACCTGATATCGTTTGAGAGGGGGTCTTACTTTGAGCCTCCATTTGGCTGGCTGGTCGAATGGTGGAATATCCAGATTTGTGGGGATTCGGACGTGATAGTGGTTCGATGTTGGACTGCGTGGGAACGTGAGGACAGACAAACTACTCGACAAGGTTCCGTTCAACTATGTTTGGTCACGGCAACGGAGGATCGCCGTATTGTTCACCAGGCATATCGCAACCCCTTCATATCTGCGCCTGCCGTTCGAGAAAAACTAATGTACTTCCTGAAAGATACTGTGCCTTCACGCAACATTGGTCGGTGACTAGCAGCAGCTGCCTTAGGGAATTCTGTCCCACAGGTAAGCTGCCAGTAACAGTACGACACAAAAGGTGCTGCCGTGACTAGGAAGCATGCTTTTCTGATGAATGGCATCGCATTGTGTTCAGCGATTAATTCCGCTTCGGCACTACCCCGGATGTCCACTTTCGGCAAAAATGGCGGCGACCTGGGAATAGGTCTCATTCTTCCAATGGTGGGGAGCCATCGGGTATGACTTCAGATCACTATGGAAATTGACTATGCGAACTCTGATCGCACAACGATACGTCTCAGAGATACTGCGTCCTCCTGTGTTACCTATGATATGACAGTATCTTGGGGCCACTTTTAGCAGGACAACGCTCATTCATACATGGCAAGTGTCTATGCACTGTCTGCGATATGTTGAGGAACTCCAGTGGCAGCAAGATCTCCAGATCTGTCTCCCCGATAGAACACCTGTGGGACCAGCTCGGATCTTCATCCCCCCCCCCATTGCCAGCATTCAGGATAAAGAAGACCAGTTACAGTTCTACTTCAGCTTGCCTCAAGAGAGGCAGAACGGTTTTATGAAATCCTTCACAACCGAATCAGTGCATCCATCCAGACCAGAGTGGATGCAACGTCAAAGCGGACTCACACAGCCAAGTTCTTTGTAAATTTAAGTCGACTTTCTAATCACTGAAATACCATCACATACACTCTCAGCCTGTAACCTTTCTTTGCGTTTCCTGCTCCCCTTCAGAGTGCTTCACATTTTTTTGTCAGGCACTGTATTTCTCAAAACGTTTTGGAATAGCGAGACATGACAAGATGGTGAATGTTTTGCTCGGTAGGTCTGAAGAATGAGAGTGACTATGGACAAAACGTAAATGAGGAATTTTTCCCTAAAAAACATCAAGAAGAGCCGGCCGCGGTGGCCGAGCGGTTCTAGGCGCTTCAGTCCTGACCCGCGCTGCTGCTACTGTCGCAGGTTCGAATCCTGTCTCGGGCATGGATGTGTGTGATGTCCTTAGGTTAGTTAGGTTTAAGTAGTTCTAAGTTCTAGGGGACTGATGACCTCAGATGTTAAGTCACATGGTGCTCAGATCCATTTGAACCATCCGTCAACAAGAAAGGAAACGTAGCAAAGGAATGTAAAAGTGATAGAAACACATCTCGGAAGGTGGCTGCCATTTCGCTTCCTTTCCTTGCTTAGTGTAAGTTGGCATACGCAGTGAGTCCCAAAGATGCCTGCATGTATTGTTGGAGGGTACGCCTTACACGACTAACTTTGTGATGATGCGCGTCAGGGCTACAGAGCGGCGGCCAGTAATTCCTCGACCATGCGAAAGATTTAATGGGCTGTTTATTCTCTTAAATCTCGTGGCAGATCCACGGTACTGAGAGGAGGCAGATTTGCTTAGAGACCCGCGATGCTGTAATCGGTGAAATTGCACAATACGTTTGTGCTTAGGTAAAGCAAACCTTTTCAAATTTTCCGCATTTGTCTTCACTCTACTTCCGATGCTTCTTATATACATAAGTGATACACACAATTTATTTGCGGCTTACGTCAATCAGAACTCGATGTCTTGCGAAGGGATTTGAACTACATAATCTCGTGGATGAGGAAATGCCCTATTTCGAGTGTTGTGGAATACGTATGTAACAGTTGTCTTTTTTGTGAAACAGAACCACACGTGTGTAAATTAGTGGGTGTAGTCATTACAGTGATTTTCTTACCCTTTGAGCTGATGTAATATGAGAAATGCAAGATGTTATCTCTTAATGTATCCATTGCTCATGAATGCATGTGGTGGATCCTTTGCAATGTTAATTTACGAGTCCTCCGTTTTCCTCAACTACCACTTCTCCCTTATTGTCATAAGACTACAACAGGTATTGCTATACAATTGATACCATCTTTTAACTGAACTTTCCACAAGACAGTTGTGATACTCGTCATTTTGATTACGGGTAAATTTCAGCGCCACAAACTAAGTGGATCTGTAGTGCATCCAGAGGCTACACGTCTTTCATTTAGAATGAAATAATCTTTCTTCACATACTGAACAAAATGTTTATAATTTGAAATCTATTGAGTATATCTTTCTTTCTAACTTTTTTTCCAGTGTGTATTCACATAGGTTCTCATGTTAGATACGTTCCATTCACATGGACATTTGATGGATGATTTCTATAATGAAGACTCGAGTTGCATGTATGTTATCAGATGCAAGTTGTACATTTTAACAAGAAACACAGTAAGATTTCAATATGTATTTTTTCATCAAGGAGCTACCATTTACTAAGTTTGTTAAACAATATAATGTTCTTATGACGATGAACAACTGCGTAGTAGTAAACAAATGCCGATTCTGCAAGTAAGGTAATCGGTTTGCAGTGTTTCGTGCCACTCCAGAAGAACAATGTAATCGAATTTGTGAAACAAAGTTTGGTTTCGTTTAACGTCTCTGAGTGTTCAGACGGGATTATGCTGTCAACCCACAGTGGGTCGTTTATACACGCCATAAGAACACTATGCTACACGTAGTAAAAATATGAATAGCTCCAGTATTTAAACAAGTTGTACAATACAAGTGATATTAGATGAAGAAGACCGACTGCCTGGAACGAGCATATGACGACGACGGGATCCAGGGCAGATCCAGAAAAGCGGACACATAAACCGAGCCTGGTAACATCGCAAAATATTCAAGTAAACTCGATACAATGAAAGAATTCCAGGCAGACGCAAGTACCAAAAGTCGATACTAAGGACTTACGTTAAGGGGAGACTCCGTCCTAAAACTTCATTCCTTTTTCAAAACAACTTTAATGGCTATTCCG
The DNA here is from genome assembly GCF_023864345.2 of Schistocerca serialis cubense. Lineage (NCBI taxonomy): Eukaryota > Metazoa > Arthropoda > Insecta > Orthoptera > Acrididae > Schistocerca > Schistocerca serialis. Next base: position 214,353,155 of record NC_064639.1, on the reverse strand, counting down.
TATCTTTGGAGTGTTTACTCTTAGACCCCAAAATGATTTGGCTGTATTCGAATTGCAAGTACACCTAACAAATATTTGAAATATGGACTGCGGGAGGGACCGTGGCAAACTGACAGTCGCCAAAGTGGTGAAGATGGTACCTGTCTATCATGCACTTGCATCCGATGCACTACTGGCAACATGCACTAATGACAAGACGCTAAATGGAAAAAAAATTCACAGTATCATCTGGTCCAAAAGAAGAAAAAAGAAAAAAAATACTTTTGGGTCTTGTAGAGTTTTTCTTCTCAGTTCAATATGAGATGTATGTAATTCGGCAGGCTTTCGCGGCCGTTGTCACCGAAGTTAAAATCTTCTGACGTATTAGGCCTCGTCGTATTTCTACTAAAATGATCGACGTTTCGACCCCTCTGCTGGGATCTTCCTCAGGATCTGCTGGTGTTCACTATTGCTAGAGTGTTCTAGCAGTAATGAACACCAGAAGATCCTGAGGAAGATCCCAGCACAGGGGTCGAATCGTCGATCATTTTAGTAGGAATACGACGCGGCCTAATAACCCAGAAGATTTTAAATTCAGTTAACTTCAATATGGGATGTTTGAAAACTGGAGAAAACAGGAATAACAGCACTCCATTATCATCCTCCCAGAAGAATAGCTGCTTATCCAGAGATTAACGACGGATCCAGCAAGATGCTTCACGAAGGAAAATAAATTAAAGATAAAACTAGCCTAGTCTTGAAGTTACTAGGAGAGGTCTTACAAAAGCAGGAACGGAAAACATACGAAGCTGGTGTATTTTAATGGGTATATGTCTTGTACTAACATTAACTTTTTTAATGAAATTTTAACATCCATTTTCCCGTAAGTTTGTTTTTCTAAGAGCGTTGCCATCGTTTTTATCCTAAATGTTAACCAATCGCAATTGTCCGTCCCCGGTAGCTAAATGGTCAGCGTGACGGATTGTCAATTCTCTGGGCCCGGGTTCGATTCCCGGCTGGGTCGGGGAATTTTCTCCGCCTAGGGACTGGTGTTGTGCTGTCCTCATCATCATCCTACCATCCTCATCGATTGGAGATTGCCGAAGTGGTGTCAAAGTGAAAGACCGTCACCCGGCGAACGGCCTGCCCAACGGGGGGTCCTAGCCATTCGAATAAATAAAATAAAATCAATGACAGTGAATTTTTTGAAGGAGTAGTCTTCAGATATTTGCATAGTTCTTTGCATTAATATTGTCGAAAATGTAATTTGTCTATTTTATTAATACATTTGTGTACAGATAACTAAAGAATATTTATCTTTGAAGCTTGGGAAAAAACACTGAAAATAAGTTAATAACTTTCTTCATAAAATGAATCCATAGGACTGTTGCACTATGTCTTGTGAATGTATCTAAAAATTCTGGAATGTGAAAACTCAGAACTGAGAACCCAAAGTTCGTTTTCAAAAATACAGTTGAAAATCATACTAAAAATTCTAAACTCAAAAAGCAGTGAAGTTCTGGACTTCAGAGCTTCGGTATCGCTACATCTTTACGTGATAGACATGATTTTAAAACTCGGTTGAAATGAGCGAAATAGAAGAAAAATTAAATTTTTGGGTGGAGTCTCCCCTTAAATGCACTAAGAATTCTGCTGTTATAAATCAGAAGCAGAGAGTCAGCGTTACTAACGGAGGTCAGAAGCAGTAGGCTTAAGATCGATGCCGAAAAACTGGTTTCTGTTGAATAACCAATGATAGTACGCATTAACAATCCGTGTAATTAGTATTCGCTGTTTAAATAATCGTGCATTAAGTTTGTCAGATAAACATTTCACCTTACTATCTGGATGAGACATAGTACGAACCTAATCAGGAAAAGAGCTCATTTAAGTCATGACACTTTTAGGCAATGTGTATTACACAGGAACATTTGCACTAACATGCAGTTCTTTTTTATTTTTTACCTGATGTTACTGGAGTCTTCTTTCACACTGAAACACCCAAAATATTTCGTTTTGACTCACCAGTTACCAATTTCTTCTAACAGAGTGCAGCAGTCAGCAGTTAGTGGAGATGGTGACAGGCCCAGAGAAGGTTTATGTTGTTGCTGAATTCCATTTCCATCAGTGTAACAATATTTGTGAACGATGTACTGGATGTTAAATCTATTCCATGATGGTAACCACACAGGCAGTCACAGGATGGCTCTGTAAATGGAAATCAGTGGACTGGCCACAGTGTCTGTGCTAGGTGACCATATTCTTGGACACCTCAGATGCCACCACATCTTTAATTAATACATTTTTTTTAATCTTTCAAGTGCAAACTAATACCTGAATTTGCTCCTGCACTCACTGCCACTTTGATTTAGTTATTTGGTTACAAGAGTACCGTGAAGAAAGGAACTGTTGAGAAAAGAATTTTGCTGGTTAGATTATCACCTGAGAAACGCATATTTTTCTACTGTTAACACTTTTGTGACTGACAGGTGGTGCCACTGAGCCAGAGAGACGCCAGCGTGACAGTCCAAAGGCTGTGGCGGCTACAGAGGGAAGAATGAGACGGATAGGCCGTAGAGGCCAACAGTGTTTAGTGTGTTCACGTTCGGGAATGTGCGTGCAGAAATGACAAAAATTCATGATTGTAAAAATCATGTTGAGGATGCAAGAACGATGCTATTAATCACAAATTAATCATAGGCAAAATACTGCTTCTAGTGTTCGCGGCGTGTCTAACGTGGTTGACAAAGATGATGCAATTTGTAGTACTCCTGTACGCTAACAGTTGGTGCGGAGAGTCTGAGTAAAACAGTTAGAAACTCTGAAACAGAATCGTTTGCTTTTTATAGACATAATAATCTGGCCACGAATATCACGTGACATATTTACCGCAATGTCAAGATGATGTGAATGATGCAATTAGCCAGGGTTTGTCGTCTGAGTACACCATGTGAACGAAGATATTCGGATACTGCTACGTAATGTGGAATTGGGCGCGAGAGGTGGACCCACCAATATCAAAGGAGACAAGGAGTATGTAACAGCGAAATGGATCAGTGAGGAGACTCAGCAATTCGAACGTGGTCTAGTCACCTGAGTAACGAATCCATCACGGACATTTCAGCCCTTCTAATGCTGCCCAAGTCGATTGCTGATGATGTGATTGAGAAGTGGAAACGCTAAGGAACACACACACCTAAACTAAGACCAGACAGACCTCGTGTACTGCAGGACAGGAACCGTCGGTTATTGAGGAGAGCGGTTGTAGAAACCGCACGAAGTCAGCGGAAAGGATCATTCGAATGAGTTCCAAAGAGCTACAAGGCAGTCCAGCCAGCACAATGACTATGGTTATGGGACTAAGAATATTGGGGTCAATTGTCGAACCACTCTTCATAAGACAGATATTTTTCTTTTCAGTGGTAAACGACGCCTGAGGTGGCCTAAAGATCGACGCCAATGGACACTGGATGGCTGCAAGCGAATGATATGGAGTGATGAAGCTAGCTGTACCATGTGGAAATTCACAGCGGGTTCTCCGGATGCCTGGAGAAAGCTACATGCCGTCATATGTTGTGCTAGATGCGATGTACGAAGGAGGTGGTGTGTAAGTATGAGGATGTCTTTCGTGCTTGGGGTGTAGTTCCCTTATTGCTCTTAAGTAAACGCTAAATGTGAAGGATATGATAACATCCTACAGTACTGAGTACTGTGTGCATTAGAGGGTCAGTCCGGAGACGATAATTGCTTGTATCGGCGTGGGAATGTACTCTGTCATAAGCAGCATCTGTGAGGTAACAGTTACTGGACAATAACATCCCTGAAATGGACTGGTCTGCTCAGAGTCTCGACCTGAACCCAATGGAACGCCCTTGGAATGAGTCAGAACGGTGACGTCGCTCCAGACATCACGCCTTACCTGCTTTCGGCTCCTGAAGAGGAATGCGCTGATATTTCTCTACAGACACTCCGAAACCTCAATAAATGTTGCTCAGCAGAGTGCAAGGTATCATATTAATGTCCACTAATGGGTGTCCGGATACGTTTGATCAGACAGTATACAACTAAAACAGGCCACATTGCTCGCATGCCCCAGAAACATTTACATCTGACGTAAAGGACAAATCGAACATACTTTTAACATTAGACCAGTGGAATTCAGTATTCAAGAACAGACGCTGCCTGTTGCAGATTATTTTATTAATATTACTCAGTCGGATTGAAGCAAAGTAAAACTGCATCGCAACAAAGGGTTAAATAATTAAGTGACTATAGACAGCAAAAACGACCGATTTCTACAATAGACTTAATAGTCAACAGCAGTGTAGTCAATTTATGCTTGGTCTTCGGCTCAAGAATAAAATCAACGATCTTAATCCTGTACTATTGTACGTGGCTTCCCGTGCCAGCTGTCCATTCAGTAATTTCTGTCGAATTGCAAGTGTAGAACGGTTGTGCGTGTGCTGTTGAGTTTTCTACGTAAGCCAGAGATGTCCCAGTTCGGAATATCTTACGGAAACGAATGAAGAAGAAACACTGACGCTACATTTGCTAAGAGAACTAAGGCCCGGAGTCGAAGTTGCTTTGAGTTTTCTCCAGTCATCCAACAGAATATCAAAGGGGATATTTTAAGTGAGGAACTTGTTTCCTAATGAAGCAAATTTCATGTGAATGGTATGGAAAACAGATACAAAGTACGAATTCAGGCTTTCTCTGCCGGAATTTGCGTATTTGACAAGTGCTATATCGGCATTAGGCCGTGGTCCAAGGCATGAGTCTACACCGAAAGCAAGAGACATATTCACAGTCTCTAAAGTTTCCGATAGTACTTAAAAACTTAAACAAGCTTAGCAAACCGAACTGTTTCTACGTATTTGCGAAATGGTAGGGTCCTGAAGTTATTAGACCGGTGCCTAAGATGGCAGAGTCGCGTCGACCTGCATTACGGAGTTTTTAGTTGGAAAGAAATGCTGCTGTTTTGTTTTAATCAATACTGAGATCTACAGTCTGTCTAATTTCAGTCCTCCTCCTTTTCTGTTAAAGAAGTTTTTGTGCCTTTGAATTATATGGCCTCTAAATGTATGGAAAGGCAGAGACTGGAATACATCGAACAAATAATTGAAGTCGTACTGTGCAAGTGTTACTCTGAGATGAAGATGTAAGCGTAGGAGATGAATTACTGGTTAGCCCCATCAAACCAGACAGATGACTGATGAACCAAAAAGAATGGTCTCTCTGTACGTGGAAGGCATAATAATGATAAAACCAAAGTATTGAAGAAAAGAATTTGGTGGGTCCCTGATCTCGGTGTTCGATCTTCTACAGCCGATTTTTCCGCGTTTCCCAGACGGCAATTACACTCCAGTTCTTTAATCTGGGTGTTAGTGCTTCGTTTTCTGGTTTCTCTTCTTACCTGACCGGGTGTACTAGTCCTATTGTATACTCCTGCTGTGGCACGCGGCGGACACAGGTCCTTTTCAGTGTCCAGATACGAAATACGACCAGGAAGTGAGTACTGTTTGTATTTATTTCCGCGGCAGCAGTAAAATGTGTATGAATTCTTAAGGGACCAAACTGCTGAGGTCATAGATCCCTAGACTTATACACTACTTAAACTACACTCATGCTCATAAATTAAGGATAATTGCAAAATGTGGTGCCACACAACGTGGCACTACACAAAACTGGCGCTAATAGCATAGGCACATAGGGAACAAACACGACACAGATCTGTATGTCCACGGTATTGGTGATAAGTTGAGAAAACCGTCCCGAAACACATGTGCTACAAAATTCCACTGTTTCCTGCGCATGTACCCCGACATCTGTATGGGATATGATCACCATGCACACGTACACAGGCCACACAACAGGTTGGCATATTCTAGATCAGGTGGTCGAGCAGCTGCTGGGGTATAGCTTCCCATTCTCGCACAAGTGCCTGTCGGAGCTCCTGAAGTGTCCTAGGGATTTGGAGACGTGCAGCGATACGTCGACCGAGAGCATCCCAGACGTGCTCGATCGGGCTTAGGTCTGGAAAACAGGCAGGCCACTCCGTTCGCCTGATATCTTCTGTTTCACGGTACTCCTCCACGATGGCAGCTCGATGGGGCCTTGCGTTATCATCCGTCAGAAGGAAGGTGGGACCCACTGCACCCCTGAAAAGGTGGACATACTGGTGCAAAATGACGTCCCGATACACCTGACCTGTTACATTTCCTCTGTCAAAGACATGCAGGGGTGTACGTGCACCAATAATAATCCCACCCCACACCATCAAATCACGACCTCCATACAGGTCCCTTCCAAGGACATTAAGGGGTTGGTATCTGGTTCCTGGTTCACGCCAGATGAAAACCCTGTGAGAATCACTGGTCAGACTACACCTGGACTCGTCTGTGAACATAACCTGTGACCACTGTTCCAATGTCCATGTACTGTGTTCTTGACACCAGGCTTTAGGGGCTCTCCTGTGACCAGACGTCAGTGAAATGCACCTTGCAGGTCTCTGGGCGAATAAACCATGTTTGTTCAGTCGTCTGTAGACTGTGTGTCTGGAGACAATTGTTCCAATGGCTGCGGTAAGGTCCCGAGCAAGGCTACCTGAAGTACTCCGTGGCCGTCTGCGGGCACTGATGGTGAGATATCGGTCTTCAAATGGCTCTGAGCACTATGGGACTTAACATCTGAGGTCATCAGTCCCCTAGAACTTAGAACTACTTAAAACTAACCTAAGGACATTACCCACATCCATGCCCGAGGCATGATTCGAACCTGCGACCGTAGCAGTCACGCGGTTCCGGACTGTAGCGCCTAGAACCGCTCGGCCACCACGGCCGGCTAGATATCGGTCTTCTTGTGGTGTTGTACACTGTGGACGTCCCGTACTGTAGCTCCTGGACACGTTTGCTGCCTGCTGTAATCGTTGCCGTAATCTTGAGATAACACTTTGTGGCATACAGAAGGCCCGTGCTATGACCTGCTGTGTTTGACCAGCCTCCAGCCGCCCTAGTATTCTACCCCTCATAACGTCATCAATAGGTGTTATATGAGCCATTTTCAATACACAGTCACCATTAGCACGCCTGAAAAAAGGCTGCACACTTACTCGCTGCACCGTACTCTGACATGCACCAACACACCTCTGCGTATGTGGACTGCTGCCAGCGCCACTGTGCGACGAACGCAGGTCAAATGCACCGCATGGTGATTTAAACCCGCAAAACCGCCCGCCAGAGCGTTGTTTCACCATGTATCAACATTATCGTTAATTTATGGGCATGTGTGTAACTTATGCTAAGAACACCACACACATCCATGCCCGAGGGAGGACTGGAACCTGCGGCGGGAGGGGCCGCGCAGTCCGTGACAATGCGCCTCAAACCGCGCGACCACTCCGCGCGGCCGGCAGCAGTACAATCACAGTAGTGTGCATGTGCAGTAACTGTTTTGATTCAAGGAGAAGGAGATGACACGATCTTTAGTCATCTGTGTATTGTTCCTGCTGCATAGAGCTTCTTCCGAATAGTTAAGTGTATTGGAAATCGCGCTCTTTGTGGGATTAGATCTATAATTCGTTTTCTGAATGCAAAGAACACGAAATCAGTCCATATTCTTCGATAGATTTCGAAAGTTTAATAAGAAGCTGCAATGAGTGGTGCACCGGTAAGGGAGTGGGTCCGACAGTTGAATCAGGTGACTACGACGAAGTGGGCGAACACGGCCGGCCGCTGTGGCCGAGCGGTTCTAGGCGCTTCAGTCGGGAGCCACGCTGCTGCTGCGGTCGCAGGTTCGAATCCTGCCTCGGGCATGGATGTGTGTGATGTCCTTAGGTTAGTTAGGTTTAAGTAGTTCTAAGTTCTAGGGGACTGATGACCTAAGATGTTAAGTCCAATAGTGCTCAGAGCCATTTGAACAATTTTTTTAATGTCCTTGGGTTAGTTAGGTTTAAGTAGTTCTACGTCTAGGGGACTGAGGACCTGAGATGTTAAGTCCCATAGTGCTTAGAGCCATTTGAACCATTTTTTGGGCGAACATGCATGGTTAATGAAGAAATGGTTCGTGTATTTGAATAACTCGTAAAGGGAAACAGTAATAGTATCCGATCTTTTTAAGAATTTTCCGGAAATGTGAAGATCTCTTCTTCTAGCGATTGTATCTGAAAAACTCAATATTTGAATACTGAGTGCTTGTATGCTGCCAAAACCTCTTTCAGAGCATCATATAAAACAGTTTTTAGGCAGTGAACTTGACCTTTTGACAAGGCACAACACGTGATAATTTTCTAATATTGGCTAGGATGAGACTTCAGTTGCTTATGAAACCCCTAAGTCGAAACGACTGTCAATGGAATGGAGGGACACTGCGTCACCAGTAAAGAATAAAGGCAAACAAATACTGACAGCACAAAAAGTCATGTGCACAACCTTTTGGCATGGACACGACATTTTCCTGGTGCATGTTTACGGCGAGGTGAAACAGTGAGTGCCAATGTTTACTGTGAGACGCTTATGAAACTGTTCCGTGCTAAACACTATAACCGCCGCGGAAGCCTCACAAACGGTATTATTGTGATTCATAACAACGCCCGACCTACTGCTGCGAAGAATAGAAGAATACATGACACCTCTCATAGGACTTCAGTTGCAGTCAGTCTGATCAGCCTCCACATCAGAGAACTTCCCTTGGTGATCAAAAATTCAACAACGACAACGATCACGAAGAACAAGTTACCGCATGATTGACAACACAGGTGGCAATATTCTATGAGGAAGGCATACAAAACTTGTGCCACGCTGTGGAAAGTGCCTACAAAGTTGTAGGAGCTATGTAGGAAGATAGTATTGATTTTTAGTATTTTCTAATGAATAATTTTTTTTGTATCTGTACCCGTTTTGTTTTTATTACCGGAACTTGCTTTCTGGATTCGCCTCATATTCACACACCTTTCTTCTTGGTTTAAACACTGTGTTACTACCGCGCCTTCTTGGTGCACTGCCGATGCAATATATGACAGTTTCTCGAATGGGAGGAATACTTTCCCTTTAGATTGGTCCTTTTCACTAGAAGATAAAATAAAGTGAGCAGTGCCCACTCTTACCCAGTACAAGCTCCATACAAGTCGCAACGACACCGTAATCTTAGGCATTATCAGATGACCTCACGACTCTACCATTTCACGGAAACGTATAAACATTTCGGTTTTTCCGTGCTTGTTTCCATTTTTAAGAACCGTCTGACTCTTTACAGTCCCTGATGATGTCTCCAGCATTAGGAGACGAAACTTTGATTAAGTCATGATGGTGGTAATCATCAGGAACTCCTGTCATGTTTGTCATACTCACCGGACTTTACTTAAGACGTTTTGTCGTGTGAAGTTGTGTGTATAAGCCATATCACTAGCTGACTTACTGGAATCACAAGCTAGCATCAACAAATCTTCGAACAGATTCATGTGAACATTTTAAGTCGAGTGAGTGTTCAGCTTTCTTACAGACATCATATACACAGAATCGACGACTGAGACGTTTTGAACACTTTTGACAAAAATTCGAATTAATTTCTCTGTATCGCTGTACAGTTCTGTAATATTATGTTAACCATCTCACTACGATGCATTAGGGAAATCATTTCCATTTTCTGACGACGGTGCTCTTGCTCAATTCTCCACACACGCACTCAAAGTCCCTTGAGTTTCACTACCACGAAAAATCACTGCGAAGCACGGACACGGAGCTATACGCTATGAACGTTTAGAACGCTGTGGTCGACCTTAAAACACACGAAATTAGTCTTCTGCAAAGACGGTTCTAAGCGTTATAATACAAAGTATTGTTGTACTCTACTGTCTAACTATGATTAGTTAAGAGTGAAAGGCTGTAGCCAAAAGGTGGATTTTTTTTTTCAATGTTAGAACTTTAAACTATTGATGCATTAAAGCAGAATGCGAATAAAGAGGAATTCACGTGTAAAAATTATGCCAGTATCCGACACAGTACATTTCCCCTCCAACCGGATATGTTGTTTGGTAATATAAAAACATTTAACGGTAGACAGTATACAGAGGTTAGTATGAATTAATATCTATCACGAAATGCAGTCGGCACAAAAAATATACATAATGTGTGAATGGCAATGACTATAGGTGAACTGCTGAAAACGCCTTGTATCCGAACGATATCAAGTATTACTCGCTTAAATATAGAGGGAATAAGCTTACCCACTGCTCTTTAGCTGAACAGGTAAACCTCGAAACAGTGGGAAGCAGCTAGATTATTTGAAAATCGGCTCACATCCGTTCAAAGAACAAGGATTTTTATGAGTTAAAAGATGTGTTTCAACTTGCTTTAAACGCCCGTGTTAAAATTTCCTAAGGAAGGCTGAATTTTCGCCATCATATTCGCGGTAATGGAGACGATTTTATAAAACGTCAGGTGACATCCACCGACCACGGGAATGGAATGACGATAAACCAGTTTGCGGTGCGACTGACACTTCAAATAGAGAAAAGTGAGACACAGGAGTTATCTCTGGCGATCAAAGAGTCTTAGAACATGAAGCAAGTGCCACAAACCCAACCAAAAAATTCGGCCGTTATTCCAAGTTACGTTGCTAAGCAGTGATTTGCGATTTTCTGTTGAGATACCCAAATCCAAAGATGCTGCAGGCACAGAGAAAGGAGTGAATTCTAAGACTATCGCGTAATTCAAAATTATGTGAAATTAGCTATACATTCAGGCTATTACGTGCTGGTATTATGTGCAAAGTACTCACAACAAGAACACTATTTAAGTGGTTCTTCTCAGATAATTACTAGGAGAAACTTTTTGGGTTGCAATAGGCGTTTGAACAAGGAAAACTGGAAGTTAGCCGACAACAGATGAAGTAAAATCTGATCTTACTTTCTCATATGAGTAATAAGAACAAATACGGGCAAAGAAAACTGATCACATAGGCTACATTAAATATTCTCCCTAACTTGATTGAACGAAACTATTGAATGATAAACTTTTCAGTTTGGAAAGTCACTGAGTGAACGTACAGAGATCACAATCATTGTAAGATTACTGCTGTCCTGTATTGGGTGGTGAGGGCAGACTCCGTTGTACTATACAGCGTGTTCCCGTAAGAGCGTGCAAAAATGTAACAGCCAACAGGACGTAGATAATGTTCCACTGAACAATTTGAGGTGGCGAACCTGGGCTCAGAGAAGCCAGCTGAAGGAGATATGGAAGTAAACTTGTCTATCGCTTTATCTAGCACAGCTGTTTTCCAGTTTATTTACAACCGTACTGTGCGGTTTATTTAAACATACATTCTTTATTTCCGGAAGGAAACAAGGAGGAGGAGCCTGTTTACTAGGAAGTCACGATGCAGGTTTTGTTTACTTTACTTGAGCGTAAGTGCTATTCAGAGGCATGCAATAGAATACGATGAAGCAGTCCCGTTATGGTTTTGCAGAACTCACTGACATGCACCTTCTGTATGGAGAAATACGTTGCAATGCTCTCGCTGCTGAACGATTTCCTAAGAGGTATCATCCGGCACGACCAGTATTTATTTCTCTCGATCGACGAATGCGGGAGACTGTTACATTAGAAAGAAGAAACGAAGGACCTGACAACATGAGGACCACTCGCACACCCGATTTTGAATGTATTTCGTACGCTGAACGAGAAGGTTCCTTCTCATGCTATTTCGGCACATTCATTTAATTTACCAGCGGCGACTGAAGGCTATGCACAAATTACCTTAGCGAACGAAGCAAAAGTCTTTCAACGCTTCCCGCGTTTTCGCAGTGTAGCAAGATGGTTTGCGACTTCACAGAGCGGTGGCAGCACCAGCGACGGCTGCGTGCGCAATACTTTCCATATCGTCCGCTAGAGAGCGACAAGATACAATTTCGAGCGCTTTCGCGCCGCTAAGTCATGTCAACGAAATCGTCCTTTCTCCAGCAGCGGTCTGTACCACGTTTATCCATGTTTTGTCTGTCAAAGGAACTTCGCACGTAATGTGTAAGACAGTTACATTACTTCTTTATAAATTCAAGTTTGTGCCTCATTAATGCTCGAAAGAATGTATTTCTCTGGAAACTATAACAGACATTTAGTAACTGCACACCGTATTATGGAAACCTATCTTTGAACATTTTGAAAGTTTTTGAAGTATAATTTTATCCACGAAGGAAAAAAAATCAACTCAGTTTTATTGCAACATAATAAAAACGCTAGTAATAGTAACTGGAATAACGGAATGCAAACTGCCTACTCTGCAACTGCTAGAACGTAAATGGAACATTCTCTAAATTGCCCAGCCTTTAAACAGACACTGGTGACAAAATAAATTCAAGCAAATACCACCTCGAAACACATATAGAGCTCAGAAGGTGTAAAACAGTCTGTTTTTCCAGTTTTCTGTGGAAATGAATATTGTAAATGAGCATATAATTTTCTAAGTTGACTCAGGAGTTAAGTTTTACTGAGAAAACAACTTCGAAGATAAAACAGTAGTTAAAATTTGTATACAAAGCACAATTTTAAAAACTCTCCACTAATTGCGGACAAAGTTGTTTCGAATTCTAGAACACTTTGGAATGTTGTTATCTAACTTCTAAGCTTTTAGTAACAGCACTAGCCACTGGATTTTTTTTCTTATCGCAATGGAAAAAGAATGTTAATCCAAGTTGTTGAAATCCGCCCATGTAAAAGGACACTGACTTGACAACCTAACAGCACTGAAGCCGAGCGAGGTGGCACAGTATTTACCACACTGGACCCGCATTCGGAAGGACGACGGTTCAAACCCGCGTCCGGCCATTCTGAATTAGGTTTCCCGTGATTTGCCTAAATCGCTTAAGGCAAATGCCATGATGGTTCCTTCGAAAGGGCACGGCCGACTTCCTTCCCCATCCTCCCCTAATCCGATGGGATCGCTGTTTCGTCCCCTCCTCCAAATCAATCAACCAACCAGGACTTAAAAATGCGATTTACAGGAAACTAATGAGTTCACTTCCGTTCAACATATCTGCAACGTGGGGTGGTAAATAAGGCAATCACTAATATCACCAGTCCTGGAATCTTGCTAGGTAATTGGAGTTCGATAGTTGTCAAACAAACACCGTCAGAACAGCTTCACTTCGAGCACTAATCTGAGTTCCTAGACAACTTAGTGTACGCAAATATTGTTCATTTCTGTCCTATAGCAATGATAAATCTATCTCCATATTTTGCGTGGTGAGTTTCCGCCGATCTCGTTGTCTCATGTTTTGATGTTAGTCACTACAGATGGATAGTTTTTCATTCACGTTCTGGCGCAAATCTCAGTTAGTTCTGGACGGACAGTGCGGATATGTTCGGTACTCGTGGCACACAGGTGCTTAATGACACCATTTACGCTGGGCAGTTTGTGGTATACATGGATACGGACAAAAATTAATCCGTATTCACTGGCTGTTTCAAATCATGTAAATGGAACACTTCACAGTGCAAGTGTGTAATATTATCCATTTGTTCGAAATGGCGAGAGCATACTACAGCACTGCAAACATCCAATGTGTCTTTCCTGCGGCATTTCCGCAGTCTAATCTGTTGAAAACTTGTATTGCGAGGGAGAACACGAAGCATAAGGTCAGTGCCCTTTGAGTTACAACTGAAGTAGCCGAGCGGTCTAGGGCGCTGCAGTCATGGACTGTGCGGCTGGTCCCGGTGGAGGTTCGAGTCCTCCCTCGGGCATGGGTGTGTGTGTTTGTCCTTAGGATAATTTAGGTTAAGTAGTGTGAAAGCTTAGGGACTGATGACCTTGGCAGTTAAGTCCCATAAGATTTCACACACATTTGAACATTTTTTTTTTTAGTTACAACTGTGGTCATTAAAGCCAATATCAGCACAGCCTGGTACTGCTTAATCATACTCACAACGATTTTACTTGTGAATCGGTTACCGAACAAAAGCAACTAAGCGAAAACCGTAACATACACTAAATCATACATACAAGTATATTGTACGGTCAAAAGAATCCGGACACCTATTAGTGGACATTAATATGGGATGTGTCCACCCTTCGCCTTTATTACTGCTTCAACTCTGATGGGCCATTTTCAGTGAGGTGTCTGGGTGTGAGTGTGTGAAGGAATGACAGTCCATTCTTCCTCAACAGCCGGAACCAGTGAAGGTACTGATGTAGGAGGCTAGGTCTGAAGCGAGGTCGACGATCTACATCTACATGGTTACTCTGCAATTCACACTTAAGTGCCTGGCAGAGGGTTCATCGAACCATTTCCATACTACTTCTCTGCCACTCCACTCTCGAATGCCGCGTAGGAAAAAGGAACACCTAAATCTTTCCGTTCTAGCTCTGATTTCTCTTATTTTATTTGATGATCATTTCTCCCCACGTAGGTGGATGTCAACAAAATATTTACGCATTCGGAAGAGAAAGTTGATAGTTGAAATTTCGTAAATAGATCTGGCCGCGAAGAAAACAGCCTTTGTTTCAGTATCGCGTATCATATCAGATCATATCAGTGAGACTCTCACCCCTATTGCGCGATAATACGAAACGAGCTGCCCTTCTTTGCACTTTTCCGATGTCCTCCGTCAATCCTACCTGATAAGGATCTCACACCGCGCAGCAATATTCCAGCAGAGGACGGGCAAGTGTAAAGTAAGCTGTCTCTTAAGTGGGTTTGTCGCATCTTCTGCCAACAAAGCGCAGTCTTTGTTTCGCCTTCCCCACTATATCACCTATGTGGTCTTTTCAATTGAAGTTGCTCGTTATTGTAAATCCTAGGTATTTAGTCGTATTGACAGCCCTTAGATTTGTGCGATTTATCGTATACCAAAAATTTTTCGGATTTCTTTTAGTACCCATGTGGGTGACCTCGCACTTTTCTTTGTTTAGTGCTAATTGCCACTTTTCGCACCATACAGAAATTCTCTCTAGATCATTTTGTAATTGGAATTGATCGACTGATGATTTTACTAGACGGTAAATTACAGCGTCGTCTGCAAACAATCTAAGAGGGCTGCTCAGATATCACCTACATCGTTTATATAAATCAGGAACTCTCCCCAAAGGCTTTCCATTGGGCTCAGGCCTTGACTCTGGCCAGCCCATTTCAGGAATGTTATTGTTCTCAAACCATTGAGTCACAGTGGCTGCCTTATGACGCGTTACATTGTCTCCGAAATATTCGTCTACTGTGCTCAGTACACAGTGCTGTAAAATGGCTTCATATTCTCCCGCATTTAGAGTTTTCTTAAGCGCAATAAGGGCCCATATCCCACCCACGAAAAACACCCCATACCGTAACATCTCCTCCTCAGTACTTCATTGTTAGCAGTACACGTGATGCGAGGTAAAGTACTCCAGACATTCTCCAAACCAAACCCTTCCATTGCATTGCCACAGAGTATAGTGTGGTTCACCAGTCCAAATCGCGCGTTTCCAGATATTCACTCTCCAGTGGCGTTGTTCTTTACAGCACCTCGAGCGTTGCTTAGCACTGACTACCGAAATGTATAGCTTACGAGAAGCTGCTCAACCACTGTACCCCATTTTTAAACTCCCTAAGCACACAGTGGTAGCTAGTCTGTGGTAGAACTTTGGTGCTCACGTGTGATTCCTTCCGCTGACTTAATGCAACTTTTTTTTAATCACCGTCCGCTATGATCGACGGTGTCTGTCCGTCGTTACATGAGGTTCGTCTGGTTTTGTGGTTATTCCTTTACAATCATCAACAGTCGCCTTGGGGGCCTGAGAAGCGTTGAAAAGTCCCTGATGGATTTCTTACTCAGATGATATCCAACCAGTAGTCCACGTTCGAATTCACTGAAGTTTCCTGACCGAACGGTTCTACTGTTGCTGCTTCTCTGCTGACAACGCTATTTTTTTTATTTTTTTTTTTAGGAGGGGGCCCCTCCACGCCCACATCAACGTGGTGACCAAACCAAAAGTTCTACTGTCACCTCCGTAAAACATGTTAGTTTTTGAACCAGGAGTCACAGGATGCGGGCTGTGATGTTATCCATGCGTCTGGGTAAGATTACTCACTAACATGGTCCACCAGGAGATAGAAAGTGGACGAAAGCGATTGAAGGGTAGCGGTTGTAATGGCAGAGGAAAAAAAGTGCCAAGGCAAGCGCCAAGGGGAAAAAACCTCTGCGACAGTAGAACGGGTAGTAAGGGCAGTAGCGGCTTGCTATCTGCGACAGTGCATGCAAGGTGTGGTTATGTTAGTGCGAGGTATCGTGCATCGTTACCTTTGTCGTTGCGGAAGTTCGTTGTAGGGCTTGCTGCAATTTCTGCGTCCCTGTAACAGTTCAAGGTCGTCATACATTGGTGGGCTATCTGTCATAGATCAGCTCACAGTGTAGAGGGTGTGTGTGGCTGGTTTGCGTGCTGTGTACTGTACGGTTTCCCTGCGGTTGACTGGTTTTCGGCGGGTCGAGCACCTGGGGTTACCAGTAGTAGCTGTGTTGCAGGGGCTCGCCAGTAGTGTCGTGTTAGCTTGCTATGGATCGTAGATGTTTAGTTTCTAGCCAGTAGTGTCTTTGGTCTATTATGTTTCATCTATGGTTGTGGTCGTAGTTACCCAGACAAAGGATAAACGGGTTACGCAAGTGCCTCGTGTTTTTGTACAGTCGTGTGGAGAGTTTTTGGAATACCTGCAAGATGGTATCTAGCACATATTCCCGGTGAAGGTCCACGGTGCGTTTGTAGCGCGGAGCGTTGCTTATGATTCTGAGTACTTTGTTCCGTATGAGCTGCAGACGGCGCAGGCGTGTGGGCGCAGCGTATCCCCAGACAGGGGCTGCGTACGTCTTCAGGGGTCGAATAAGTGTCATGTGCATGGACCTAGACACCCTCCCATTCAGTGTGCTACGCATAGGGTAGAGTTGTTTGAGCCTCGCGTTTGCTTTGTTGGTCACGTGTTGAATGTGGTCCCCCCAGAGTAGTTTCCGGTCCAGCTAGACACCGAGGTATTTGACCTCGCGGAAACGTATTGGGCGTGCATATAGTGGGATGCAGTGCTGATGTTTGCGCAGTAGTTTCGGTCTTCTAGTGAACAGAACGGCTTCGCACTTGTCGACGTTTACTCTAACACGCCATTTCACCAGCCAAGGCTCTGCCGCTCTGATTGCAGTCTGTAGGAGTGAGTTAATGTTAGACGGCTTCCAATCTTGCGCAAAAATGGCAGTGTCATCCGCGTGGATTGCCACCGTCGTGTTGTGTGTAGCTGGGAGGTCGTTAATGTAGAGGTTAAAAAGTAAGGGCCCTAGGATCCACAGTACCACCCGCCTCCATTTATACTAACATGTCGGCCTCTCGTGACATCTAGTGGTCAATTTCGCATTACAGACGGGTGACTGCATACGTGTACGAGATAGGCTATGGACGCCAAGATTTCCACAGTGACATGATGTGATTAACAGTTTTTACTTCTGTACAATATTTACTTCACCCCACTTGTCGACTATTGGTATATATCTAGAACATCAACAGAGAGAAGTCAAGTACTATACAGGGTGGAGAAAAACAATCTGAGTCATTCGCAACATGTCAGGAAGAAGAATGTGCGTGAATCATTTCTTCCATGGTGTCGAATCTGTAGCGATGTCGGTTGTCGGTGATAGAAAATTCGATGTTAACTGTAAAAAAAAAAAAAAAAAAAAAAAAAAAAAAAAAAAAAAAAAAAAAAAAAAAAAAAAAGAAGAAGAAGAAGAAGACTGATTTGAGAAAAAAAAGATGGTTTAAAATTTCTTTTGTGTTTCCTTTTTCACCATTGTCTCAGTTCGCAAATAATGGTCTACTGTATTTGTTAGGATAAAAGTTCATCCATGCTCTCTGTACATAAGAAAAAATTAAAATATGTGGACTTTATATTAAATTATAGATAACATTGCACCAGTGTGCAATTAAGGAAACAAATACTATTCCAGGAGGCAAGTTGAAAGGTACATACGTCGTAGCACGAAGCAACGCAACTATACTTGGATTCTGGAGAGCCCAAGCAACATGCAGGTATATTTCTGTAGAGGGGTATTCTTACAGACGACTGAAACGAAAATATGTCTTTGGAAAATGTGATGGGTCGCCTGCTGCTACGGCCAGTATTCATTTTTAACCCTCAAAATATTACAAGTATAGGCAGTTATAGTCCATCGTAACAACTGAGCGGATAAGCTTGGTAAAATGGTTGGTTGGTTGGTTGGTTTGGGGTATAAATGAACCAAACTACAGAGTCATCAGACCCTCTTGCTAAAATGGAGGAGGTGTATTTGTGCTAATGGTTGGAATGATAATGTTGCAGCAGTTCCGTATTTCTAACGAGTCATGCAGTTTTCGAAGGTGCTGGCGGATAGTATAGTAGCTGGCACCCAACAGCGTGAGCCGTGATAACGAGGCTGCAATCTGAAAATTAAAACTCTTTTTGTTTATATTAATGTTCAGTTCTTGATGGGATTGTATTCCATTAAGATCGATGTCCCAAGCCAAGACTTTATTTTAATTTCCATTGTATTTGCATTGACTGAGAGTACAATTATTGAAGGATATGCCTAACGTTCCAAAACGCTGTAAAAGAAGAACCGTTGCTCAAAATGACGTCGGATTTGAACGGAATATTATCGTAAATGGCGGAAATGTTGTATAAACAAAAGAAAAAACATTAACGTTAATTTTCCCACTAGATGGCACTGTACGCTTCATAGCGGAAAGGGGTTCGGCTACAAATGACAGATAATCGCAATACTACAGCAATGGAGAGAACTGCACGTCAAACAAACCATATTGTGCATTGCGCTTGACTGCACATGTCTGGTATTCCACAGTTGTGACACCGTTATTTAGGTGAGTTCATCCACCACACCAAGGTCATACAACATCAGATGAGAAAAACGGGTTTGTAACCCTACTGAGGCCAAAAGTAACATTTCGACGACATCAGTTTTTAATTACCCCAAGACCAAAAACAGTATAAAAGATAACAATCTAATCGGTTTTAACTGTCCTGAAGCAAAAACCGCATAAATACCAACAATGAAATCGGTTTTTAACTGTCGTGAGATTGGCGCAAGACATGTTCAATATCTGTCCACTGTTTTCTGTCACGTGCTGAAATCGAGAAACAGCATGTTTTACAACAGACAGGAGTGTCTCAAGGGTCACTTTCAGAACGCGTTGCGCGACGTGTGCCCTTAGTTCAGCTACGTTTGTAATCGGAGTCTTGAACGCAAAATCTTTCAGATAACCCCAAAGCCAGAAATCACACGGATAAAGGTCAGGTGATCTGGGCGGCCAGGCTGTAGGGAAACGGCGGCTGATAATTCTAGCGTTTCCGAAAAGCATCTGCAGCAGCTGCTTTACTGGCCGTGCAATGTGCGGATGAGCGCCATCTTGCATAGAAATGATCCTACCAACACATTCACGCTGTTCAATCGTTGGAGTGACGTTGTTGCCCTAAAGACCCACATAGCGTTTGCCACTGATGTTACAAGTAATGGTCCTGCAATAAACGATGTCGTCAACCCGCACAGCGAGTTACCTATGCATAATGAGTCGGCGTTAGCTGATATGCGAGCGGATTTTCCGCCGCCCATGAGCTACAGCTCTGTGTATTGACTTGTCCTTGGATATGGAAATGGACTTTGTATGCCCACAGAATGTTCCACGGTCTTTCACTGTCCACATCCATTAAAACAAGAAATGCTAGAGCAAACTTTCCTCATACTGACAGGTCAGCATGAAGCAACTACTGAACGTGAGTAATTTTGTATGGATAGCAGTGCGGGATGTTTCGTGGAATTTTATGCACCATGTTTACCGGCATGTCCAAAGTTCTGACAATTCCCCTTAACGCGGCATGTTTGAAAACCACAGCTCGACTCCCCCTCCCTCCTGCAATTCACATTTTCTAGAGACGTCGAATCAATTGTGTTACTCCCTCGGTGGCATAGCACTTCAAAAGAACCTGTCTTTTCGAATTTCGGAATCTTCTCCGACCCTTGACAGGTATCGAACCAGCGCTTTTTTCATGCCTTTGAACGCTCGGAGCTACTGGCGCAAGTCACCGTTCTTGTAAGACAGCTTTACCCGCATTCCGCGACCTTGCGTTGAGACAGTCATGCCGAGAGCCTCAGACGCAAACGGCGGAACAGCCGTGTAACCAGCGTCTTTTATTTCGCATATTTTGCCGCTGACACCGCCGTCCATTGGCAATATTTTCGTCAAAATCTCTTGTTTCCATAACGCTCTCCACTTCTACAATATTCCGTTCAAATTTGACGACATTTTGAACAGTGAATCATTTTTGCAGAGTTTTGAAACTGGACCGATAATTATAATTACCCTGTGCTTAACGTTAGGCAGAGACTGAAGGGGAGCAATACCTGTAATTACTTGCGAACAGCGTAAGTTTCTTGAATTACAGCAGTTGTGACTGTGTTTTGTGGTCTTGCAGCCATGGAAAGGACATCAATTTACAGATGATCGTTGATTGAAACACAGTAGACAGACCACTGTTATTCAGAAGGGAAATTAATTATGGTATTTCGCGGTGAAGTAATTACTCCAGAGAAATACTAGAATCATTGTCTGTCTTGAACTTTTATTAGTTCTGAACAGTTACAATTCTCTTAACTTGAAGCACCATGCAGTTGGAGCAGATCTTTTGAATCAGAGCCATAACAATTATTAATCACTGCACTTTATCAGAGTATTTATTTTAGTACACTTTGGTTAGCGCTGCCCCTTCCGTCAGTTTTTAGAATCTTTGCGCGTCTAGGTACCAGAAAGCGGAAAGTGAACTTACTAATACCGGCTATAATATTCACCTCCGGATGCGCTGACCGTCACAAACATTAAACGTCCATCCATTTTACAAATAGACAGCTGACGACAATCCTTAATGAACAGAATATAATAATTTTGGCTTTACAGCAAGTAAAATTCGAAGACGAACACGTTTTGGAAATCGAGAATCATAGCACGTATAAAGGCAAACCCGGGAAACGTGTAATGCATGGTACGCCATACTTGGGGACAGCTTTTGATGTGAACAGGATAATCATTGACTCTGCGAATTTACATCTCTCTCTGGAAGGGTTTCTCTCCTCACAGTAACATGTGTAAGCAAAATATACACATTAATGAATGGTCATGAGCAAACCAGTGTTGATATCAAAAAGAACGCAAAGAATTTAGAGATGTTTTGGCAACCGCTAGAATCTGAAACCAAGAAAATTCCAGACAATAATATTAAAATTGTAGTGGAGAACTTTAACGCACACATTGGGAAAGATATACGTTTTTTATAAAATTGTTGAGGAATTTCCAGCACATAAAATATCATATAAAAATTGCAATTGCTTACAGATAGGCACTAACCGTTACGGCTGTAACTAATGTCCACAAATTTCAAGATGTTACCTCACAAACAGAAATCCTGGAAATTTCCAAATAAACTTTTTGGGAATTCCAAATAGGTCATATAGCGATCGGAAGGAAATCGTGAATGTCACGGTTAAGAAACGGATAAATCTCGAAACAGACCATTGTCCACCATTTATCAAGATGAAGTTCACCCCTCAAAATCAGTTGAAGTTTAAGAAGTAAACAGCTAGACTTGATTTAGAGAATATAATAATAAGCAAAGAAATCCACTTAAAAACCTGAGACATTGACGTCCGAATGTAGGAATAGATGAGGAACAGAATAATCAAGGTCGCTGAGGATACAGCTTCGACAAGGAAAACTAACAAACAGATGGAGGAACCTAGAGTGTGAGGAATCCGTGATGGAACAGAAGCAGGTACGGCAAAGTTGATACTCGAAGACGAAGGATAGTTCTGTCTCAAAATTTAACGAGGTCCGCCGCTAAACAACAAAATTAATAATAGTCTGCAAGTGCATAAGTGATAAGAACGAACTGTGTCACACTGAAAATGATTTTCAGCAACAAAACACTCAAGATTTCTACAAACTGTTGAAATATAATTTCTCAATAAATAATACATCAAATCTTTGTTTTGGAAAATAAAATGGAAAGCTAGCATAACCCCACAAACAAAACTGTTAATAGCTACGTAGTTCTATTAACTATGAAGGGTCGTCGAGCAGATGCGCAAAACTATAGACCTATATCTCTGACGTCGATCTGTTGTAGAATTTTAGAACATGTTTTTTGCTCGAGTATCATGTCGTTTTTGGAAACCCAGAATCTACTATGTAGGAATCAATATGGATTCCGGAAACAGCGATCGTGTGAGACCCAACTCGCTTTATTTGTTCATGAGACCCAGAAAATATTAGATACAGGCTCCCAGGTAGATGCTATTTTTCTTGACTTCCGGAAGGCGTTCGATACAGTTCCGCACTGTCGCCTGATAAACAAAGTAAGAGCCTATGGAATATCAGACCAGCTGTGTGGCTGGATTGAAGAGTTTTTAGCAAACAGAACACAGCATGTTGTTATCAATGGAGAGACGTCTACAGACGTTAAAGTAACCTCTGGCGTGCCACAGGGGAGTGTTATGGGACCATTGCTTTTCACAATATATATAAATGACCTAGTAGATAGTGTCGGAAGTTCCATGCGGCTTTTCGCGGATGATGCTGTAGTATACAGAGAAGTTGCAGCATTAGAAAATTGTAGCGAAATGCAGGAAGATCTGCAGCGGATAGGCACTTGGTGCAGGGAGTGGCAACTGTCCCTTAACATAGACAAATGTAATGTATTGCGAATACATAGAAAGAAGAATCCTTTATTGTATGATTATATGATAGCGGAACAAACACTGGTAGCAGTTACTTCTGTAAAATATCTGGGAGTATGCGTGCGGAACGATTTGAAGTGGAATGATCATATAAAATTAATTGTTGGTAAGGCGGGTACCAGGTTGAGATTCATTGGGAGAGTGCTTAGAAAATGTAGTCCATCAACAAAGGAGGTGGCTTACAAAACACTCGTTCGACCTATACTTGAGTATTGCTCATCAGTGTGGGATCCGTACCAGATCGGTTTGACGGAGGAGATAGAGAAGATCCTAAGAAGAGCGGCGCGTTTCGTCACAGGGTTATTTGGTAACCGTGATAGCGTTACGGAGATGTTTAATAAACTCAAGTGGCAGACTCTGCAAGAGAGGCGCTCTGCATCGCGGTGTAGCTTGCTGTCCAGGTTTCGAGAGGGTGCGTTTCTGGATGAGGTATCGAATATATTGCTTCCCCCTACTTATACCTCCCGAGGAGATCACGAATGTAAAATTAGAGAGATTAGAGCGCGCACGGAGGCTTTCAGACAGTCGTTCTTCCCGCGAACGATACGCGACTGG
Organism: Schistocerca serialis cubense; assembly: GCF_023864345.2. NCBI lineage: Eukaryota > Metazoa > Arthropoda > Insecta > Orthoptera > Acrididae > Schistocerca > Schistocerca serialis. The sequence goes on along the minus strand of NC_064639.1, from coordinate 214,329,849 downwards.
AACAGGAAAGGGAGGTAATGACAGTGGCACGTAAAGTACCCTCCGCCACACACCGTTGGGTGGCTTGCGGAGTATAAATGTAGATGTAGATGAAGATGTAGATGAAACTTCCGCCAACCAAAAGAGAGACTTCCCGCCTCAGCTCCTGGAGTGAAATTTCCAGAACCGATGTCAGCAGATAAGAAGGAACTTACGTAAGTCATAACAGACGCATAAAACATCAAACCAATCGAAGAAGAAGCAATGACTTCATCCATAATGGTTTTTGAATACCGTGGCTGAATTCACACATTTTATTTAGTCGTACACAGTTTTGGGCCGAGCCCATCGTTGGAAAGCATCGAGGACCTCTTGTACGAATTTCACATTATTTTGGCCCTATAACACAGAGTGTTCGGTAAGTTACTGTACAGTTACACCATAATTTTGCTGGAAATGACATCCACAGTCACTTACACAAGTCTGAAACTACTTAATTTTATCGAAAAATACTTTCTGAAGATGTGATTGTGATATGCTTCTCACTTTCGCAGTTATTTCAGCTTTTAAGGTACAAACCGTGCTTGGGCGATTGCGATATACTACAGATTTTGTTTCTCCCCAAAGAAAACTGTCTGGTGGAGAAGTTCCGGAGAGTGAGAAGGCCATACATTTTTTAAGATCACAGGGCCCCCAAAAAACTCTTACCGAAGACTAAGAGTGTTGATAGCCGTGTGCGTAGTAGCACCATGTAACTGAAAGCGTGAATAGTTGATCTTGTCTTCCTGTAGCTGGAGACTTAAATTGCGGATCATTAAACAATAACGTTCACTGTTCCCCGTTTCCTCAAAAAATGAAGTTCCAACAATCCGCCGTCTGGATATTGTTATCAACATTATATTTTTCTGATCATGCAATGGCGTTTCAAGCACAACACGAGAATTCTCTGTTGACCTTTATCGTGTGTTTTATGTGTTAACATTACCAGAGAGTCGGAATCCGGCCTCGTCTGCATAGAAGGTGACATCAAGAGTATCAGGGGCATGCCTCTCAATAGAAGACGTAAACCATTTGCAGTAAGCTATTCGCTTGTCATGATTCACGTCTTTCAATACATGGACATGGGTGATGAAAATGGATGATCCGAAATGTGGTGCCTCACAGATATATCATAAATTAACCAGATAAAATATGAAGCGCTAGATGGAATAAGTGGAAAACTTATACGAAACTTTTTTCAGAAGAGAAGCCACATAACTTTTACACATTCTGAAGCACTTGTGTATAGTTATACTGTCACTGGAAGTAGCCGTGTGAAAAAACATTGTGTAGAGAAACAACAATTACAGCAGGTGAATCAGACTACTGAGTATGATGGGTATAGATGCAATACACAGATGAAACGACAAAGGTGAGCTAGGAAGACGTAGACAGCGCAACAGACTATCTGAAAGAGTAATGAACTAAAACAAAAATACATCACTAATATGAGAAGTGAACGTGAGAAAGTGCAGCGTAACTATGGCTTAATAGTATGGCAAACTCACCGGTGTATCGAGTTGTAGCAATCACTTCCGATACAATGTCTGATTAACGCTTTCAAGACGCGATCTTTTTGTCGCGAACTATAAAACACTGAACGACAGTGCTGATCGTAATTGGATCACGAAGGGTAGAAAAAGAGAGCTATTAAATTTCATCAAGGGAAAGGCAGCGTTACGACATTACTTAGAAGCGACGGTACAGGAACGCGAAGTAAGTGAAAGTATTTGAATTTTTTCTGTTAACTGTGGTAGTGTTTACGTGCTACTAGAACAGACAGAACTACCAGTATTTCTTAAGTAACATCATGAATTAATTGTGCTTTGTAGATACTACTGAACAGCATGTCAATCGTATTATCTTCCTGTGCATCAACATGAGAGCCAGTGAGCTGAATAACGCCATCTCCATATTGTTGAAAGGTATTCTGACTTTATTAAGATTACCCTGTGAAACCAACAAAATATTTTAGTAAATGGCTTTCCCTGAAATACAGTATTACCCAACCGCACAGCTGACCAATTCCGGTGAAAAAATTTTGAATTCAGCTTCATATCGTAAATTCTATTTCAGCGAAAGAGATATACACTGATGAATCGACTTTATAGGCTCTTCGTCCACTTTTGGAAACCAATACAGCAGCCATCCAGAGTGGCATGGGTTCGACCTGTCCGGAAGTGTGAGGGACAATATGTGTACCCAAAAGTCATACAATCTCTGTCAATTACGGACTGGTGGTTTGTGAGCGGGCAGCTGGTGTCAGTTAGAGATCTAGATATTAGTCTTAAAACGTCGGCTCAGCTGCTTATTTATAGTGTAAGAAGCTGTAGAATGTACGCGTTTTGAAGGACGTCTTCAGAATTACTGTACAAGAAACCTCTAAGACCGACCAATACAAAACACAGACAAGAGCAATAAAAGTAATAAAATGACGTTACAATCGCGACCTCATATCGATTGTTGATAAAAATCAATGTCCCAGTTCTATTTGCATCGAGTTCAGATCAACTAAATGTACTGGCTAATTCATAAACGTAATGTCAGTCTGATGTTCTTCAAAGCACTGTAACACAATTCTGGTGTTCTCACACTGACCGTAATCCAAGCAGTCCGCAACTGTCACAGTACCTCACCTTCGACTACTACGATAAATCCCATGAAATACAATGCCCTATATGGACATGACCGTCGACGCGTGAAAGAAAAGTGAGTCATCTGATTCTAGGCGCTTCAGTCTGGAACGGCGCGACCGCTACGGTCGCAGGTTCGAATCCTGCCTCGGGCATGGGTGTGTGTGATGTCCTTAGGTTAGTTAGGTTTAACTAGTTCTAAGTCCAAGGGACTGATGACCTCAGATGTTAAGTCCCATAGTGCTTAGAGCCATTTGAACCGGCGGGCCGCACACGGCTGCGACTCGTGCAGTGTTGTAACATGCGTACACTCTCATTCGAGGTAATCGACGGATTACTTATGTGACCAGCCAGTACGCCAGCAGACTCGACTACATCCACATCTCTCCTGACTTAGCGATGGTGATTCTGGAAGCAGAGTGCTGCCTCACGCTTTTCATGGACTAAAATACATACAGTTACATTGTCAACCTCTGGAAGCACATAATGCAGAGAAGTCAGGGATTATGGGAACTCAATGTGGCACTCCTAAGGAATCAGGAAGTTAAGCAAGTATACCGGCCTCATGTGAATGTCGATTACTGAGATATACATCGACGCTGATGCTGAAAAGTAACATTAACAGAAATCACGTTATCGAGAAGTAACAGTTTAGTACACTACAGGCCATTAAAATTGCTACACCAAGAAGAAATGCAGATGATAAACGCGTATTCATTGGACAAATATATTATACTAGAACTGACATGTAATAACATTTTCACGCAATTTGGGTGCATAGATTCTGAGAAATCAGTACCCAGAACAACCACATCTGGCCGTAATAATGGCCTTAATACGCCCGGGTATTGAGTCAAACAGAACTCCGATTGCTTGTACAGGTACAGCTGCCCATGCAGCTTCCACACGATACCACAGTTCATCAAGTGTAGTGACTGGCGTAGTGACGAGCCAGTTGCTCGGCCACCATTGACCAGACGTTTTCAGTTGGTGAGAGATCTGGAGAATGTGCTGGCCAGGGGAGCAGTCGAACATTTTCTGTATCCAGAAAGGCCCGAACAGGACCAGCAACATGCGGTCGTGCATTATCCTGCTGAAATGTAGGGTTTCGCAGGGATCGAATGAAGGGTAGAGCAATGAAGGGTAGAGCCACGGGTCGTAACACATCTGAAATGTAACGTCTACTGTTCAAAGCGCCGTCAATGCGAACAAGAGGTGACGAGACATGTAACCAATGGCACCCCATACCATCACGTCGGGTAATACGCCAGTATGGCGATGACGAATACACACTTCCAATGTGCGTTCACCGCGACGTCGCCAAACATGGATGCGACCATCATGATGCTGTACAGAACCTGGATTCATCCGAAAAAAAAATGACGTTTTGCCATTCGTTCACCCAGGTTCGTCGTTGAGTACTCCATCGCAGGCGCTCCTGTCTGTGATGCAACATCAAGGGTAAGCGCAGCTATGGTCTCCGAGCTGATAGTCCACGCTGCTGCAAACGTCGTCGAATCGTTCGTGCAGATGGTTGTTGTCTTGCAAACGTCCCCATCTCTTGACTCAGGGGTCGAGACGTGGCTGCACGATCCGTTACAGCCATGCGGATAAGATGCCTCTCCTCTCGACTGGTAGTTATACGAGGCCACTGGGATCCAGCACGGCGTTGCGTATTACCCTCCTGAACCCACCGATTCCATATTCTGCTACCAGTCATTGGACATTTGGCACTACAGTACATGTATTTGAGTGATTAATTTTGTACTTAAATCATTTATTTTTAAAGGTTTTTGAGTTACAATGATAGAAAGGTTTTCCGTGATACATTTCATTCCATTGCTGTAATCTGTAACACCTGATGGTATAATTACATTAATCCTCAGGGGGGTACACGCCTACTTTGTGTACCATGTGTGTAGCAAGCACAAGGAGCCCTAGCTAATATGGTATTTGCTTATACAACTTTACACATCGGTACCATATTTCTGTACCACAGAAGTACACAGCTATCTGATCATTTAACTGAGAGAGACAAACATTTTTTTTTACTGCGTCAGTGACACATGTTTACGCAGTTACACAGTTTGATAACTTCACACTTATAAAATTGTATTTTTGTCGGTACTTTGTGAACTCTTCATATATTTTCGGAACCATTATGATACTATGAGAGCTTTGAATGATGGATTTGGCATGAGATCATGATTGTTAAAGTACGTTTGAGGTAGACGACACTATTGAAATGAGCAGAATATTTTTTTTTTAGGTTTTGAAATTATTGCAGAAATCTATGACGATTTTGAGTTTTGACTGGGGTTTTATGATGTTATTATTACGATGACAATGTGTATTATGCTGCTGAGGTATGTTTATGATCAATAAGCTGATGCTATCTGAGGAATTTGATTATGCTACGTATTTATTATGATGAAATATTGAAGAAGTGTCGACGAATATGTATATGTGTAATAAAGTAAGGAATAATGAGTAGTGGTTAGGGACTCTGGTTTGTGAAAAAGGATGTTGGAAACCAAGAATTGTACTTTATGAGTTATGAAATGTGTGTACATGTGTGAATGTATCACAATGCCGGCGAAAATTTTTTGGACACTGTTATATTTATAGGATTTTGTTTTTACACATTTGTAACGCAAATTTTACGATCTGTGAAATTTTTTTATATGAGACTGTCACTGTAGCGGAAACTGCTGTCGTAAATATTTTAGTAAGAAAGCTAAGTGACCTTGACATAATGCATTGTGGAGGCTCAGCTGCGACAGAAGCCTGGAGAAAAAGCCATTAGGTGGAGAACAAAGAGGCCATTAACCTCACTATTGACATTCCTTTGTAGAAAGCACCGCAAATATGACACGCTATTACTTGGAAACATATGATTATACTGTAGAGCACGTACTTTGTGCTACTTGCTGAAATGCTTATGAATTGATGGGAAATATTCTTACATGTGCACACCTTATTATGACAACTGTCTTTCTAGTTGAGAGATTTTTTTACTGCCTTATGAAATGCCATATGCCTAATGAATGATGTTTCATGCTTTGCTTTATATTTGCTCATTTCATTTAATATCTAGTTTCTAGCTGCACTGCAGCAATGATTAAAATAAAATTTAATAGATGTACTAATATAGATATTTTATGCCTACATATCCAGTAAATAATAATTTAATTATCTACTTCCAAAAAAACGAGGGAGCACAAAAAGACATTTCCCTTCACAGGAATTGCATAAATAATTTTTTAACGATTTGGTAACTTGTTTCGTAGAGTTAGTCAAGGTAATGCATCACTCTAGTGTTAAGATCTGACATAGGTATTAGACATTTCCTATCTTTACTGTAATATTTTTTCTGCTTGAGCTTTGTCATGTTTAGATGTAAGTTACTGCATTTGCTGCTGCTGTTTGCCAGGCATAGTTCTACTGAATTTTACATTGTATTAAGCCATTTTTACTACTGATTTATTTTTCTTGTTTGCTGCACATTGCCTTATATTAGTTGTAATGTTGCATTTGCTCTGCTAATTTAGATATACTGCTGCTTGCTTTGTCAATTTCCATATTTTTGCCATTCCTGTTTGTGTTAATTTGTTATGTGCTGCTGCATTGCCTCGTCCCTTAGTATATATATCTGAGCTCAGTAGATTTAAGTTACCTTAAGATGGGGTAGGCTATATAAGAGAACGAGTTGTAATGAATTGGAAGAAATGCATTGAGAAGCTATAAGAAAATGGTTTGGCCAAAAAAGTAGTGTACAGTGGAGAACAACTGTTTAGAAAGAGGATATGAATAGAATACAGAAACCATGCTTTGATAGGATTTTTTTTGGTGGAAACAAATGTTGAAATAAGAGGAAAGATCTATGGAATGAAGTTTTGGATTGAACTTCAGTACCAAATGTTACACTGAAAACAAATCCTGTCCTTTCCTTTTGTGTTATTCTGCTCTGTGTTTGTGTAGCCTTGTGTACTTGTGTATTTCCTGTCTTTATGTGTTTAGCTAATAAGATTTATGTTGTAGAATTTTTCTAATGCTAAGCTATGTTCACTATGATGAGGAATACTGTTATCCTCAAATATAATTTGCATCAATAATATGTCATTTACTTTGTAAAGATGTTTAGACATTATTTGCGAAAGCTGTTCTGATATTTTATTTATTTACTTATGTCATAATTCCTGTAACACTGATGTTTATGTTTATTTCTATTCTTTTGTAAAGTCCATATTACTACAAATATTATCTGTACTACTATGTTCTTTAATGATGTATTTTGTACCTTTGTAATTGTATTCTTATGTTGAAAATTTATAATTGTGTAGACACCAGTTCTTCAAATTAAGCTTCATTTCACTGCACACGTTTCTGTTGGTCATAGTATATGCACAATATGTGAGAAGTTGGGACTATCAGTGTTTGCATCTGTGTCGATAATTCAGCAAGGGACTGGTTAACAGCATTGCTGGTTCTAAGGACGTACCAAACAGTTTGTGAGTGCACAAGTGGTGGTTTATGGACTTGCTATATTGTCCGCAAGACTCTTCGATGGTGATTGTGCACCTACACAGTCGCAACAGATGGCTGCTGGCCATCTCTACAAGGACTACAGTGGCACCTTTGATGACCCACCAATACCATAATCTCTACCAGGACTACAGTGCTCTGTGATGACCTACCTACCAATATTCTTCAACTTCGACTGTCTCTGCTGTGGGTTTGCTCTGTTGTGGCCCATTACCTGTCTGCATGTCAAGAGTCAGCACTGTCTTTCTGTTGGAAGGACAACACTACTTCTTCAAGACTGCATGGAAATCCACTACTTCTGTGTGCATTTTCTTTTACTGCTCAGACTTTCAGAAAAAAAAACACTGCAGTTTTACTGTGATGAATGATCAGGACTGTCTTTATGGACTGTGAGAAAATTTTAGCTTTTGACCAACATTGTATCAATAAGTGTGTGTATTTGATTACTTTGTTACTGTAATTATGATTTTTTTTTTCAAATCTGTATTGGCCAGTGCCCAAAACAATTCGTAAAATTTTTGTGAGGAGCACGAGGGCTATGTAAGTAGGCTGTTTAGGTTTTTATGTTGGTAACGCCATGTAGCGCTCTATATGAAAATCACTGACTGTGCTGTGTGCAGTCTGTGGCTGGTTTGCATTGTTGGAATTTGCTATTGTAGTGTTGGGCAGTTGGATGTTAACAGCGCGTAGCGTTGCGCAGTTGGAGGTGAGCCGCCAGCAGTGGTGGATGTGAGGAGAGAGATGGCGGAGTTCTGAGAGCGGGTGATCTGGACGTGTGTCCATCAGAGACAGTAAATTTGTAAGACTGGATGTCATGAACTGATATATATGTTATGACTTTTGAACACTATTAAGGTAAATACATTGTTTGTTCTCTATCAAAATCTTTCATTTGCTAACTATACCTATCAGTAGTTAGTGCCTTCAGTAGTTAGAATCTTTTATTTAGCTGGCAGTATTGGCGCACGCTGTATTGCAGTAGTTTGAGTAACGAAGATTTTTGTGAGGTAAGTGATTCATGAAAGGTATAGGTTATTGTTAGTCAGGGCCATTCTTCTGTAGGGATTTTTGAAAGTCAGATTGCGTTGCGCAAAAAATATTGTGTGTCAGTTTAGTGATGATCAGAATAAGTAAAGAGAGAAATGTCTGCGTACGTTCAGTTTTGCTCAGCTGTTTGAAAATCAAATAACGTAAGGGGTTTATCAGCACAGACATTCACTAATCTTTCTAAGGGGACGTTTCAAACGTCTCACCAGCCAACGCCAGTCATGTCAGCACGTTGTAGGTGTCACCACCGGCGCCAACCTTGTGTGAATGCTCTGAAAAGCTAATCACTTGCATATCACAGCATCTTCTTCCTGTCGGTTAAATTTCGCGTCTGTAGCACGTCATCTTCGTGGTGTAGCAATTTTAATGGCCAGTAGTGTTGATCCTCACTGCGCTCTACTTTTTAAAGATCGGCCGTCTCTGGCCGATTTCGGCCGGGCCGCAGTTTTATCGAGGGGTAATGCAAAGAAAGCTTCCAGTGTCTTGGCGCACTGCGTCATCCAGTGGCGGTGGCGGCGTGGCGTGGCCTACGTGTTGGGATGCTGCGCAGGTAGCGTATGACCAATGCCTGGTTCGATTTGGCACGTGCGGCGTGTCACCACCACGCAATGCGTGACGCAACTCGCGGAGAGGGTAATGCCCATTTCTGCGCCCTCGGCATATCAAACAGGTGCGTGCCGGTCGCTACCGGGCTATCGAAACGCCGCGCCATCTGACGTCGCTCTCAGTGGCTCTTCTGTCGTGTTCGCAGCGACACTGCGACCTTCACAAGGCAAGAATACAGGTAATGCAACGACTGTCCGAATGATGCGAGAGAAATAGATTAGAAAATAAATGACATGCCTGTGCCCCTTCTTACAAGGGAACCTCCCCATCGCACCCCCCTCAGATTTAGTTATAAGTTGGCACAGTGGATAGGCCTTGAAAAACTGAACACAGATCGATCGAGAAAACAGGAAGAAGTTGTGTGGAACTATGAAAAAATAAGCAAAATATAGAAACCGAGTTGTCCATGTGCAAGATAGGCTATATCTAGTTAATTTTTTATTTTCGGATTACATGACAAACTCATATGTTTTCATTACTTTTTTGGGAGTGACTATCACATCCACAAGAAAACCTAAATCGGGCAAGGTAGAAGAATCTTTTTACCCATTCGCGAAGTGTATAAGTTAGGTGGGTCGACAACATATTCCTGTCGTGTGACGCACATGCCGTCACCAGTGTCGTATAGAATATATCAGACGTGTTTTCCTGTGGAGGAATCGGTTGACCTATGACCTTGCGATCAAATGTTTTCGGTTCCCATTGGAGAGGCACGTCCTTTCGTCTACTAATCGCACAGTACTGCGGTGCGGTCGCAAAACACGGACACTAAACTTATTACAGTGAACAGAGACGTCAATGAACGAACGGACAGATCATAACTTTGCGAAAATAAAGAAAGTAAAATTTTCACTAGAGAGTAGATTTGATCCGAGGACCTTTCGTTTTGCAGCTGCTCACGCTACCCACGGGACCACGGCGCTCCTGAGTTCGCATTCTCCTTGATGTTGCTTATCTTGAACATGGGCTATTCAGTTTGTATATTTTGCTTATTTTTTCATAGTTCCACACAACTTCTTCCTGTTTTCTCGATTGATCTGTGTTCAGTTTTTCAAGGCCTATCCACTGTGCCATCTTATAACTAAATGTGGGGTGGGTGCGATGGGGAGGTTCCCTTGTTAGAAAGGAATATGATTTTATTTTGACGTTGATATCCTCGAAGCCCGAGCGGTATAGTTCAGCCTAAACGTACGTCCAGTTTATACTTTTGCTGTAGTGAACCACCGCAATAAACGAACAAAACAAAAACGCCCCGGGAAAACAAAGTTCGCAGCATAGAATTCATAACTGGGCCGCTAGATATAGCACAAGACTGCATTGAAATGTTGCGTCGCTAACAAAAGAATAGAACACAAAACGTTAACGTTAGTTTATGCATTTGGGATCGCGTGAACTCAGCGTCCATTAACAATTCTTGGTGAATAACGCAACCAGGCACAAATAGTGTCAAAAAACTTTACTCAAATGCCAGTTTAGTATCTAGGTTTAATAAAAATGAGGTATGATTACTCAAATGAATTGTTTGATGAAAAACATTGCACACAAAAAATTAAATGTATCATTATTGTAAATAAATTGTGTAAACCAAATAAATTGAAAGTAAAATAAAATCTATATCTCTTTGTTTATGGCAACTGACGTAAATTCACTTTTGTACGAGCAGATTTTATTTGCTCCTCATAAATTAATAATAGTCCTCAGTCGAAATAGGTCAAAATCAGAAACCTTTAGTCAAATAGCATATTTGCTTCACAACACGCATGTCAGCATCTGACATCATACATTACCGCACGTTTCGAAGTAACAGAAAGACGCCCATTTCTGGACGTGTGATGTGTAGACGGTACTGCTGTTGATAAAACATCGATATATCAAAAGACTTTTTCAAAAGATATCGTTATACACCGGAGATATTTCTGACCGATATATCGATATCGAAATGGCAATATCGAGAGCTCATATTTTTATTTTATATCATATTTTTTCGTAATTTTCGATAAATGTTTGAAGTTGTTCTTTTCAAATTGTAGTAGAACATAATTTTACTTTCACTGTGTGAAGGAGTTTTACTACTTTTTGAGCTTTCATCAAATCGTCTTTCTCTTCGACCGTGTGAGGCAAGTATAGGTAGGACAATTTTTAACGTAACTAGTGTGCTATTTCTTCACATCGGGACACCAGTTGCATTAAGAAACAGTTTTTAAAGCAACTGGTGTGCTATTTCTCCACATCGGCATTCTTCAAATACAGATGCTGAAACTGATGAAAAAATCTAAATGACAAGATGGATCTTTGTGGTGAAAGGAGACGTGTGAGGGGAAATTCTGACGTAATCGGCGCTCGGTGTTACCAACAGAAACTGCCACGTTTAACTTCACCATGTAATTTTGACACTTCAGCTGCTAGGTCGCTGGCGTTTGCAGAAATGATAAAACACGGAAGTCGACATGAGTTGTTCTAGACAAACACGAACAAACACGATATGTGACGAAACCGAACGGCGGACCCATTGGACACCTTTTATTGTGCAACTTACCTACAGTTACCATTGTTAGCAAAGTGGTTATCGCCGAGCCTGAATGTGCATCTTTTTCCTTTCAGTTCTTCCTCTAAGGGGAAAAGCAAGCTGCTAGCCTTTGGTGTACAGAATATCTAATAATAAATCAATACTTAAACATACAACTCTAAAACTGCCGGCACATCTACATTTCATCCGTCTATATATGGATGAATTTATTAATTTCTTCGGTATATCCAGGTCTGATAATGAAGTTCTTTTTAAACACCGATATATCGGATGGTCGATATTTTTAAAAATGTCGAGTCCTAGTAGGCGGGAGCTGAACCGAGCGCAGTGTTGCGACCGAGCGCAGTGTTGCGACCTAAACCATGTTAGCCACAGACGTGTCTGTTCGACAGTACTCCTTCCTTTACGATGCTACTTGGACCAAATGACACTGTGAGAACAGCTTACGTTTACAGTCGTGGGCAGAGAAATGATTTCATCTCTTAGGCATGTACCTCGTGCATCTCCCCATTTTAAACCATCTCTCTTTCTTGTTTCGACGAGTTTTAGCTCCCGCTGTGTGACTGCAACATTGTCGGGGCGCTATCTTGCCACCCCTGCGGTAAGGTCCTGAGTTATCGATAATCTAGCTCACTTAGTACAGTTTTTGCGATGCTGGTTTACGTTCGTTTCATAATTTTGAGTTGAGAGACGGTGCGTCTTTGTAATATGTTTGTATGCCATGTTTCATGTATGCTTTAATCTTTTACCCTCGGAAATACCTCGGTATTGCCATTCCCTCGCGCCAGATGTTGCTGTGTCAGTTTCAAGCTGCCGCCACTACGCATAACATAGCTTAGCCTCTCCCAACCTATATGTCACGACGTTTTGCTGTGTGACTCCGAACTATAGCGCGTGACGAGAAATATTTTTTTTTTTTTTTTAACCAGAGGTTAAGACTTGGTAAGTTTATAATACTACGCATTAACGTGAACTGCAATCAGTTATAATGCATTTTGAGACAGTCAGCGCAAGTCAGCGCCTGCAACGGCGATCAGTTGTCGCTTACTGCGGGTAATTTGAGAAAAGGTGAGAATATGTAAGACTGGAGACCATAGTGTTTCCACTTAGTGAAAACAATAGTAAGTGCAGCCCAGTGAGCTGACTTAAGCAGTTTGTGGTCCAAAAACATTATTTCAGTTTTTGATTCTCCTTGCAGTAACAATGGAGCTACTAAGAGTAAACGACGACAGGTAGTTTTAGTGAACTGAGTAATGCTGATTATGTTGCTCGGTTGATGGTTCAGACATCAAGGTGCTTAGTGTTTGTTAGTAATTAAATTAGTGACATATAATTTTATTGGACGCCACCGTCACATATATAGAAGTAAGATAATATGTCTAAAATTCTATGAGTGCTTAACGCTGAACAGGAAGCCCCTCAGTTCATCAGTGTTATGGGCACCGCGCGTTCTTAAGCCAGCCTTGACTACAAGCATGCGCAAGATATATTTCGGGGAGTCAAACGAATATACTTTTAACGAGTCGTTCAGTAGAAACACTGTAATTCCACGTTAAAAGAAAAAAGAAAGGTTTATGGTTCTGCGCTGTCCAAACGAAAACTTCGAATAACATAAACACGCGTGATGGAGGTTCCCGACACAGTTTCCGTTTTTGTGGTACAATGAGGAGCGTAGCGTCCACTTTCCACTCTTCACGCTACTCTGAGGACGCTAATTGTCTCGATATCCTGCAACAGAGAAAGCCGCACTATGTGAAGATACAGGTTCGCAAACTTAACTGCAATTAGTAGCAACGTTGTGAATAACTTTCTTCCACGCTAACGTGACGATCGTAGATCAAACAACGAGAAAACCAAACTGCACTGAAAGCCAGACTGAACGACTTTCACAAAGCCTCTAATCTCAAAGTATTTATCTGTCCACAAACAATTCAGGTGTGATATAAGAAATAGTCATTATATATAAGAACAGAATTAAGTTTCAAGGTGAAATTTCTGATCCATTCAAAACCAAAACTGGAGTTCGACAAGTAGATGGACTGTCACCAATTCTCTTTAACTTGGTTTTAGATAAAATAGTAAAAACATGGGAAAGCACATTAAAAAACAGAGGCACAAAGGGTATAAGCATGGTCCAAGAAAAGAACAAATTTGAAGTGAAATGTTTAGCCTTTGCGGATGATATGGCACTAATAACTGAAAACCGAAGAGACGCAACAGTTATGCTTGGTCTGTTACACGAGACTGCTGAAAAGACTGGGCTAAAAATATCCTATGAAAAAACCGAGTGTATAGAACACAAACATAATACAGGAAAGTTTATAAAAACAAAGTACGGAAAAATTAAAAGAGTTGATAGATTCAAATACCTGAGGGAGTGGATCCAAGCCAATGGACTGGATAACATAACAAATAAAGAAAGTATTAAAAAGTTAGAATTTGCATATAAATTAACACAAAACTACTACAATAACAATCAATATCCATACAAGCGAAGATTACACATTATAATTCAGTTATTAGGACACAAGCAACGTGTGGATCAGAGTGCCTAACACTGAATAAGAAAGGCGAATCAAGAGAACTAGAAAAAAAAGAGAGAGAAAAATACTAAGAAAAATTCTAGGTCCTGAGGAAAACAAGGAAAATAGGTGGATTAAAAGGAAAGATGAAGACATACAAAAATATAGAAAGATTACAGCTACAATGAGGAAGAGATGGCTAAAATTTTATGGACGTTTAAAAAGAATGGAAGAACACGGATTACAAAGAAAATTTTTAATTACGTTAGTAAGCTGAAAAAATTTTTAGGCTGGATAGAAGCAGTAAAGAAAGACGCCAACAAAATAGGTGTTACAGAAGAAATAATACGTGACAAGAATCACTTCAGGCTACTGATAGAAAACGCAAACTATGAAGAAGATGAGCCAAAACCACGACGCAAGAGAATGTGGACAGATGAGCAGAGACGAGCAGTTGGCGAGAAAATGAAGAAGTACTGGGAAGAGCGGGAGAAAAAGAAACACCATAAGTCTCAAGTTGTATGCGGTCTATAGCTGGCCAAATTCATAAATAAAACAAAATAAGGACAGAAATGAATTATATATTGACGGACAAAAATCGCAATACCAAAAAAATAATTAATGCAGAGTAATGAAATTTGGGGAATGCATTTGCTTAGGTAACATATTTAAGTGGTTAACATTGCAAGATCATACCTTAATGTAAGTGCGAGATAAGCCGTTGAAAATGTGAAATGTTAGTAGATTAATAACCAGTGTACCGCCAGAATGTTAAATGCAAGTATGTAAACATGCATATTTTGTGTTGTACAGGTGTCGGATGTCACTTTGTGGGATGGAGCTCCATGCCAATTGCACCTGATCGGTCAGTGCAGGGACTGTTAGTACTGGTTGTGGATGACTCTGGAATTGTCCTTCGATGATGTCCCACATGTGCTCGATTGGAGACAGATCTGGTGATCGAGCAGGCCACGGCAACATATCGATACTCCGGTAAAGCGTGTTGGTTACAACAGCAGTATGTGGGCTAGCGTTATGATGTTGGAAAACGACTCACGGAAGGTAGTTCGTGAATGGCAGCAAAGTAGGTCGAATCACCAGGCTGACGTACAAATTTGCTGTCTAGTTGGGTGGGATAACATGAGAGCGCTCTTGCTGACATACGAAGTCGTACCTCATACCATAAATACACTACTGGCCATTACAATTCCTACACCAAGAAGAAATGCAGATGATAAACGGGTATTCATTGGACAAATACACTCCTGGAAATTGAAATAAGAACACCGTGAATTCATTGTCCCAGGAAGGGGAAACTTTATTGACACATTCCTAGGGTCAGATAAATCACATGATCACACTGACAGAACCACAGGCACATAGACACAGGCAACAGAGCATGCACAATGTCGGCACTAGTACAGTGTATATCCACCTTTCGCAGCAATGCAGGCTGCTATTCTCCCATGGATTTTTTACAAGAGGTGGAGCCCCTCCACGCCCACACCGGCATGATGGCCAACACAAAAGGTCTACTGCCATCTCTGCATAAGGGTTAGTATTCACTAAAGTGAGGTGTCGCAGGATGTGGGTACTGCGATGTTTGCGTACGTCTGGTTAGGATTAACCATTAATACGCGCTCATCTGGAGATAGATTGGTCGAAATCTGACGAAGGGTAGCGGTTTGAAGGGCAGAGGAAAAAAAGTGCCAAGGCAAGAGCCAAGGGAAAAAAACCTCTGCGAAAGTTAGGTCGGGCGGCAAGAGCAGTAGCGGTTGTCTTGCTGCCTGCGATAGGTTGTGCAAGGATAGGCTTTGTTAGTAGTGGGTATCATGCATGTCGATACCTTGACGTTGTGCGTTTGTGCTGCTCGGCGGCTGGCGCTGGGTGCTGGTACAGAGTCCTCGTTCAGCGTCCTGCAACCTGCAACAGTTATGTTTGTTATCGGTCTTGTGTCCGATAGGTCATATACCGGAGGCACAGTGTGAGGGAGTGTTGGGAGATTGTTCGTGCGTCTGTGGGCGAGCTCGTCGGTGTCCCTGCTGTGGCCTGTTGGTCGGCTCTAATAGCAGCTGGTAGTTGCCAGTCAGTATTGCTGATATGCAGGGGCTTACCGACGTTTGTCGCTGTTTGCGTATGTTAGTTTACCATAGGTGGTTATGCCCTAGCTAGCAGTGTCTTTGGTCGCTTGTGTTTCCACCTGTGGTTGTGATCGTAGTTTCCCAGAGTGAGGATGAAAGGATTGTTCGAGTGTCTCGAGTTCCTGTATAGTCGTGTGGCGTGTTTCTTGAATACTTCCTTGAGGGTATCAAGGCGGTATTCATGGTGAAGATCCACGGTGCGTGTGTAGCGTGGAGCATTGCTAATGATTCGTAGCACTTTGTTCTGTATGATCTGCAGGCGGCGCAGTCGTGTGGGAGCTGCATATCCCCAGACGGGAGCTGCGTACGTCATCAGAGGTCTAATCAGTGTCGTGTATAAGGACCTCGACACCCTCCTATTCAGTGTGCTTTCCCTGTTGAGCATTGGGTAGAGCTGTTTGAGCCTCGCGTGCGCTCGGTTGGGAACGTATTCGATGTGGTCCCCCCATGTAAGTTTCCGGTCCAGCCAGACACCAAGGTATCTGACTTTCTCTCGGAAACGTATTGGGCGTGTATGTAGTGTTATCGGTCTACAGTGTTGGTGTTTGCGCAGTAGTTTCGGTCTGCGTGTGAACAGAACTGCTTCGCACTTGTCGACGTTTACTTTAATACGCCATCGCTCCAGCCAAGGCTCAGCTGTTCTGAGTGCTGTCTGTATTCGTGAGTTGATGTTCGACGGTTTCCAGTCTTGCGCGAGGATGGCTGTGTCATCCGCGTAGACGGCTAACGTCGTGTTTCGTGTCGCTGGGTAGTCATTAATGTACAGGTTAAACAAGATGGGCCCCAGAATGCTTCCTTGGGGTACTCCAGCTTGGATACCGTGTTGTGTTGATTGTTTATCCTGCACGTTAGTGTTGAAACATCTGTTCGTGAGATATGAGTGTATGAGACGTACGAGTCCGTCTGGGAAACCAGCTTCGCTTAGTTTGCGTATGAGTCCGTTGTGCCAGAGACGATCGAAAGCCTTTTCGATGTCTAGGAACACGGCCCCTGTGGCTTTGTTCATGTTGTAGCCGTGTGTTATATGTTCGACTACGCGGAGGAGTTGTTGTGTTGTCGAGTGGTGATTCCTAAAGCCGAATTGCTCCGGTCTTAAGGTGTCGTTGGCGATGCAATGCCTAGTGATACGTTTTAGTATTACCTTCTCAACAATCTTGCTGAGCGAGCACAGCAGACTGATGGGTCGGTAATTTTGTGGGAGGGAGTGGTCTTTCCCTGGCTTCCTGAACATCAGGACCTTGGCCGCCTTCCAAAAGTCAGGGAAGTGTTGGTGTGTCAGGATGGCATTCGTTAGGTGTGTGAGGTATTCTACGGCTTTATCCGTGAACTCCTGGAGGACACGGTTTTGAATGCCATCAGGCCCAGGGGCTTTTCTAGCGTTGGTGTGCTTGATAGCCCATGTGACTTCATTTGTGCTAGCACGTCTGATTTCGTCGCGCGAGGGCTGGGCTACAAGTCGTGTAACCTCCTGGTCCGTTTCAAGTGTGAATGCTGGGTCTGAAGGAACCAGATTCGGCATGAAGGATGCTGCAAGTGTTGTGGCCATAAGCTCTGCCTTCTCCGTCGCGGAGTAGGCTGGGCCGTCTGGTCCTTGTAACGTGGGAATGTAATGTTTCTCCCTGGTGAAGTGTCTGGCCAGCTGCCACACGCCAGGACGTGTGGTATCCAGCCGAGCGAGTCTCTGTCCCCATTGTTCGTTTCTGAATGTTTGGATTTTATTCCGTATTATGCCCTGGAGTCTGTTGACGTGCAGTTTATAGAACGGGCGCCTGGTACGCTGCCAGTATCTCCTGAGGCGGTTCCTCATTGAGATAAGGCCCAGGATTTCCTGGGGCAGGGCCGTCGAGTGTTGTCTTGGTGTTGTAAATGGAATGGCGTCAGTCATTGCGTCTTGGACGGCAGTTGTGAGAGCCTCCACAGCCTCATCGATTTGCTGTGTGTTGTTAATTTCGTGGGTGTCAGGAATGCGACTATCAAGCGTTTCCTTGAACAGTGTCCAGTTCGCACGCTTGTAGTTAAGCATCCTGCGTGGTTCGATGTCCTGCAGTGTCTCTTCCATGTGCAGTATTACAGGCATGTGGTCTGAGTCCAGATCGTTTTCAACCGTTAGGTTGAGTGTGCATGTGATGCCCTTTATGAGGGCTATGTCTAACACGTCTGGCCTATGTCGGGCCTGTGTAGGCACGAACGTGGGAACGTCCGGCCCAAGTATAATGTAGTTTCGGCCTAGTGCGTGTTCGTACAGTTTCTTGCCGTTGGAGGTTCGTATTCGTGAGTTCCAATCGGGGTGTTTTGCGTTGAGGTCTCCAGCGGCTATTACCCGCGGTGCCATGTTGAGTACTGTGCTGATATCGCGTGTTACTATGTTTTTAGGAGGATTGTATAGCGATACCAGTGTGGTGTTGGCTCCGTTGAACTTGACCCTAACGGCCGTAGCCTCTAGTCTTTCAAGTGCTGGGAGCTCGATGTTCGTGTGGTCTATGTCTCTGTGTATAATGATTGCCGTGCCGCCTCCCCTCCTGCCATCCGCTCGGTCGGTACGATAGACGCAATAACCTGGGAGGTTTAGTTGTTTGCGAGGCGTAAGCAGTGTTTCGTTCACAAGAGCGATTCGGATACCCTTTCGCTCCATGAACGCGGCCATCTCGGCTTTTTTGTTTGCGATCCCGTTGGCATTCCAAAACAGGATCTGTGTGATTGTGTTTAAGTCTGCGTTTCGGGGCTGGTGGGGTGTATTATCCATGTAGTAGTGTAAAGAGCGGTGTGATAGTGGCTTGGAAGCTAGTCCAGTTGAGCGTACCCGACATGAACTGCATGAAGAGTTGTGAGACACACCCCATAATCTTCGTGACTATTTCGGTGGTCGTGCGTCCGGGGAATAATGTTTCCATTATTCTCTGGAATGTTGTTGTGATATTGGTCATGTCGGCCTGGGAGTTGTTGGTCGTGTTAGCGGCCGCTTGTTCCAGTGTTGGCGTTTGGTGAGGGCTGGCCTGCGAGTCGGTTGTTCGTGTGGCAGTTGTGGGCGCCTGTGTATTTTCTGAGGTGAGTGGGTGTGTTATGTGGGTTGTTGAGTTGGTGTCCGGGATGTGTTCGTGGGTGTTGGCGTTCTGTTGACTGTGTACTTGTTGTGGTGCGGTCGTGTTCCTCGTGCTGCGGCTGTTTCTCCTTCTCCTCCTCCTCTGGCGTTGTGGTTGTCCCTGTGTGGGTGCGTTTTCTGTAGCCTGTGGTGGGCTGCAGTTCGCGATCTCAGGGGGTAGGGTGGTGTTGTTGCTTGTTTCGTGTGGTGTGCCCGGTGCGGGAGTGGTGTCATTTGTTGTGCTTGTCTGTTGTGTGTCTGTTGCTGGGGGTGTTTGCTGAGCGTGTTCTGAGCTCTGGGGCTCCTCTGACCGTCCCGCGCTGCTGGGGCTGCCAGCGACCGCTCCAGCGAAGTATATTCCACTTCTTACTGGGCGCGGGGGCGGTTTTGGAACTGTGATGGCGGTTGGCTTCGCATGTTTCGCGATTTTGCGCCTCAGAGCTGCTTTGTATGCAATGCACCCTCTGTAGTTTGCCGGATGGGCAGTTGGCGCACCTGCGAGGTGCTGTATTGGGGAGTTTGCAGCGTTGGGTTGTGTGACCGCCAGCGCAAATGCGGCAGCGGGGTGCGAGACCGCATCTGATACCCGCGTGCGCATAGCGCTGGCAGTTGTGGCATTGTTGGGGGGTGCGCGGCGTGTTGTACACCTCTACATTAACGACCATGTGAAGAAATAATTTTAACTTCAGCAGGTCGCGGGATTTGGCCGTGTCGGCCAGCTCCGCCATGTAGTTATGTGACGGTCTCGCTGTGCCGAACTCTGACATCCGGTTTACCCGAATGCACTCCCACCCGAGAGCAGAGAGTTCGTTGTGTACCGTGTCGGTCGGGGTTCGTGAGTCTATCCCCTTAATCACGTACTGTTGTGTTTTTTCCAAGACTGTCCTGTACGTGAAGTGTTCTACCTTCCTTTCTTTGAGAAAGTCCAGTAGATTCGTGTAGTCTGCCTTGTTCGCCACGTACAGTGCGGCGTGTTCCCCGGTGAGCTTGGAGTAGTATGTTGTGGGGCTGTGCTTATTGTTAAATTCTTTGTTTAGGAGACTTAGGTCTCCATAGTTGTGAATGATGACCGGTGGGAAGCCAGTCGCGGTGTTGTTAGTGTTCTGCGTAGCTGCGTGTATGTTTGTGGTTGCTGCAGTCGCAGGGTTGTTTGTGTTGGTCCCTGTGTTGTTATTGTTTGTTCGCGGCGTGGATGGTGTTGGCAGCAGCGCTCGGCCGTTGCCTCGCGAGTTTGTGGGCTCACTTGTTTGCGTAGTTGGCTGCTGTTTGCGCCTTGGGCCGACCTGCTGCCACGGCCCGTCTTCATCTGTATTTGTTGTGTCCTCTGTCGGCTCTGGATCCGGTTCCGTCGGTGCCTGGGCCGCCAGAGGTGAAATAGGGGGCATGTCCTTCTGTTGTTCAGCAGGTGCCTGTGTGTGTGGTGTGGGTGTTTCTGTTCGTGTGTTTTCGCTGCCCATCAGCTCTGCGATCAGCTCCAGCTGTTCCGCGATCTGCTGGTCCTTCAGGGCAACCTGCTCCTGGAAGGTGGACAGTGGGACGGAAATGATGGCAGGAGTAGCCGGCATTACCGCCTCTTGTGCTGCAGCTTTGCTGCCGGTGAGTGGTGGGGAAGCACAGGAAAGATCGGACATCTTCGCTGTTTCAGAAGTAATTATTTATTTGGATAGGGAAGGATGGAACACGACAATTTTGCTCTTTTTAAGGAGCGACAATAATGCTTTTTTAGCGAAAGCGCTGTGTACCTTGTTCCTACAGAAGAGGGGTGTCCCTACGACCTATCTGCGCGGAGTGCAATGCGCGGCGCAAGAGAGCGCGGGTTGAAGAGAGCGGCCTACAGTGCGCGGGGTTATCCAACGTGAACGGGCCCCTGACACTGAGATTACCCTACCAAAGAACGGGAGAGTCCCGCTGGGGAGATTTGCAACCGAAGTTGCAGGAAGTGGAGCCGAAGCTCTTGCCACTTAGCGCCCGAAAGCGTTAAGCAGCTTGCGCGGGGTCGTGCCGCTCAGAAGAGCGTCACTGGCAGCTACGCCAGTTGTAGCTTATTAGAGACCACTCCAAGGAGCTATCCGCGGGCAGCTACGCCAGGTGCAGAGAGCAGCGTTCCGCTCGGGTCGGCTGCTCGACTGCGAGTCACTTCTCCCATGGAAACGATCGTAGAGATGCTGGATGTAGTCCTGTGGAACGGCTTGCCATGCCATTTCCACCTGCCGCCTCAGTTGGACCAGCGTTCGTGCTGGACGTGCAGACCGCGTGAGACGACGCTTCATCCAGTCCCAAACATGCTCAATGGGGGACAGATCCGGAGATCTTGCTGGCCAGGGTAGTTGACTTACACCTTCTAGAGCACGTTGGGTGGCACGGGATACATGCGGACGTGCATTGTCCTGTTGGAACAGCAAGTTCCCTTGCCGGTCTAGGAATGGTAGAACGATGGGTTCGATGACGGTTTGGATGTACCGTGCACTATTCAGTGTCCCCTCGACGATCACCAGTGGTGTACGGCCAGTGTAGGAGATCGCTCCCCACACTATGATGCCGGGTGTTGGCCCTGTGTGCCTCGGTCGTATGCACTCCTGATTGTGGCGCTCACCTGCACGGCGCCAAACACGCATACGACCATCATTGACGCCAAGGCAGAAGCGACTCTCATCGCTGAAGACGACACGTCTCCATTCGTCCCTCCATTCACGCCTGTCGCGACACCACTGGAGGCGGGCTGCACGATGTTGGGGCGTGAGCGGAAGACGGCCTAACGGTGTGCGGGACCGTAGCCCAGCTTCATGGAGACGGTTGCGAATGGTCCTCGCCGATACCCCAGGAGCAACAGTGTCCCTAATTTGCTGGGAAGTGGTGGTGCGGTCCCCTACGGCGCTGCGTAGGATCCTACGGTCTTGGCGTGCATCCGTGCGTCGCTGCGGTCCGGTCCCAGGTCGACGGGCACGTGCACCTTCCGCCGACCACTGGCGACAACATCGATATACTGTGGAGACATCACGCCCCACGTGTTGAGCAATTCGGCGGTACGTCCACCCGGCCTCCCGCATGCCCACTATACGCCCTCGCTCAAAGTCCGTCAACTGCACATACGGTTCACGTCCACGCTGTCGCGGCATGCTACCAGTGCTAAAGACTGCGATGGAGCTCCGTATGCCACGGCAAACTGGCTGACACTGACGGCGGCGGTGCACAAATGCTGCGCAGCTAGCGCCATTCGACGGCCAACACAGCGGTTCCTGGTGTGTCCGCTGTGCCGTGCGTGTGATCATTGCTTGTACAGCCCTCTCGCAGTGTCCGGAGCAAGTATGGTGGGTCTGACACACCGGTGTCAATGTGTTCTTTTTTCCATTTCCAGGAGTGTATATTATACTAGAACTGACATGTGAGTACACATTCACGCAATTTATGTGCATAGATCCTGATAAATCCGTACCCAGAACAACCACCTCTGGCCGTAATAACGGCCTTGATACGCCAGGCCATTGAGTCAAACAGAGCTTAGTTGGCGTGTACAGGTACAGCTGCCTGTTGCAACACGATACCACAGTTCATCAAGAGTAGTGGCTGGCGTATTGTGACGAGCCTGTTGCTCGGCCACCATTGACCAGACGTTTTCAATTGGTGAGAGATCTCTATCTGTTTCTGAGAGATCTGTTTCTGTATCCAGAAAGGCCCGTACAGGACCTGCAACATGCGGTCGTGCATTATCCTGATGAAATGTAGGGTTTCGCAGGGATCGAATGAAGGGTAGAGCCACGGGTCGTAACACATCTGAAATGTAACGTCCACTGTTCAAAGTGCCGTCAATGCGAACACGAGGTGACCGAGACGTGTAACCAATGGGACCCCATACAATCACGCCGGGCGATACGCCAGTATGGAGATGACGAATACACGCTTCCAATGTACTTTCACCGCGATGTCGCCATACACGGATGCGACCGTCATGATGCTGTAAACATAATCTGTATTCATCCGAAAAAATGAAGTTTTTGCCATTCGTGCACCCAGGTTCGTCGTTGAGTACACCATCACAGGCGTTCCTGTCTGTGATGCAGCGTCAAGGATAACCGCAGCCATGGTCTCCGAGCTGATAGTCCATGCTGCTCCAAACGTCGTCGAACTGTTCGTGCAGATGGTTGTGGTCTTGCAAACGTCCCCATCTGTTGACTCAGGGATCGAGACGTGGCTGCACGATCCGTTACAGGCATGCGGATAAGATGCTCAGAGCCGTTTTTGAACGCCGGTCAACTGCTGTTTATGTATGAGAAGTCGGTTGGAAACTTTCCTCATGTCAGCCCGTTGTAGGTGTCGCCACCGGCGTCAAACTTGTGTGAATGCTCTGAAAAGCTGATCATTTACATATCACAGCATCTTCTTCCTGTCGGTTAAATTTCGCGTCTGTAGCACGTCATCTTCGTGGTGTAGCAATTTTAATGGCCAGTAGTGTAGAAGTGTAGGTCCAGTGTGTCTAGCACACAGTCGGGTTGGTTGCAAGCCCCGAGATTGCCGCCTTCTCACCAACATACGGGAGTCACTGGCATCGAGGCAGAACCAGGTTTCATCAGAAAACATAACAGACCTGCACCCTGGTCTCAAATGAGCTCTCGCTTGACACCACTAAAGTCGCAAACGTGCGTTGGTGTGGTGTCATCGGAATGCACGTTATAGTGCGTCTGGCTTCGAATTCTCCTTGACGTAACCGATTTGTATCACTGTGGTGCCAACTGCTGCTCAAATTGTTGCTGCAGTTGCAGTACGATGCACCAACGCCATGTGCCGAACACTATGGTCTTCCCTCTCGGTGATGTAATGTGGCCGCCCGGAGCCCGCTCTTCTTGCGACCATACTTTCTCGTGACCACCGCTGCCAACAATTATGTACAGTGGCTACATTCCTGCGAAGTCTTTCTGCATTATCGCAGAAGGAACATCCGGCTACTCGTAGTCCTATTACAGGAGCTCGTTCAAACTCAGTGAGGTGGTGATAACGGCGTCCTTGTCGCCTTAGAGGCATTCTTGACGAACATTGACTTCCACGTTCACTCTCGATAGTAACTAACGTTCACGACCGTTACAATGTGTATTTAAAGCAAACCTGATTCGCATCCTCATAGTGGCACTACTAGGGCCATCCCTAAGCGAATGGCGCGAAATATGGTTCAGATTCCTCTGAGCACTGTGGGACTTAACTTCTGAGGTCATCAGTTCCCTAGAACTTAGAACTACTTAAACCTAACTAACCTAAGGACATCACACACACACCCATGCCCGAGGCAGGAATCGAACCCGCGACTGTAGCGCGCGAAATATGGATATACATCATCTTTCAGATATAAAAACACTGTAAGTAGGCTGTTTAGGTTTTTATGTTGGTAACGCCACGTAGCGCTCTGTATGAAAATTACTGACTGTGCTGTGTGCAGTCTGTGGCTGATTTGCGTTGTTGGAATATTTGCTATTGTAGTGTTGAGCAGTTGGATGTGAACAGCGCGTAGCGTTGTGCAGTTGGAGGTGAGCCGCCAGCAGTGGTGGATGTGGGGAGAGAGATGACAGAGTTTTGAGAGCGGACGATCTGGACGTGTGTAAATTTGTAAGACTCGATGTCATGAACTTATATATATATATATATATATATATATATATATATAAGGTGGTTGGTAGAGGTAGCACCTTTGCTTGGGGTTGACTCAGTACTGGTCCTCACCACTCCAGGGATGAGCTGAGGAGGTATGCAAGACCTTTGCCTCTGAGGAAGCTACGTCCAAGACCGTCCGTGCTTGGTGAAGAGCCACATCCTACACGAGGTGACCCTGTTAACGCAGAACACGGCGGATCTATAGGAGAAAACCTTGAAAAAAAATCTCACATTCCAAATCCTCAATGCGTCTGTACTCGAGTCGAGGGGCAGCGAGGTCAGCGTCTGTCCATCTAGTAGGTGCGGCTGTATTATATGCTCCAGGAACTGACAATCCCTGGTTCTAAACACCCAGTGGAAACACTGGACCAAAACTTACAAGCTATCATGATTCGTGAGAGTAATGACAGAATTACCCCAGGTGGTAACCAATCCACTCGTCGACAGACGACAACTGGGTTTTCGGATTCTGGGGAACCCGGGCCATCACGATCAGAGTTCTCAAGCAAACTTCGTCCCAATGTTCCCATGTACATTGGTACCTTTAACATTCAGACCCTAATTCAACCTGGAAAATTACACAACTTAGTAACAGAGCTAGACCAACAAAAAATTAAGATCTTAGCGTTACAAGAAACTAGATTCACGGATGAAAATACAATAGACTATGGAAACTATCGCATCTTCAAGAGCAAGACTGACAAACGAATTGCCAATGGTACGCCACTCTTGGGCATGGCATTTGCGGTGCACAGAAATATATTAGGCTCAATTAGAGAGGTCTCTTCCATAAATAATCGCCTCATGACCATGCGTATCCAGTGCGCCAACAAGAAATACACATTGATAAATGTTCATGCACCCACAAAAAACGCCAACTACAAACTGAAAAATTCTGGACTAAACTTTAAGATGTCATGGCCAAAATTCCCCGGGATGATATCAAAATCTTAATGGGAGATTTCAATGCACAAATTGGCAGAGAGAAAGAACACCAAAAAACTGTAGGAAAATATCCAGCACACAGATTCACCAACAGAAACGGACTGAGATTTATTGAACTATGCCAACAAAATAATCTAAAAATAATGTCTACATCTTTGAGAAAAAAACCTATAAAACAAAAGACCTGGAGGTCCCCCATACAAGAGATCGGCGAATATCAGATTGATCACATTGCCATCTCCTATTTCGTATAGAAAGAGATCCATGATGTCCAAGTCCGCAGAGGGGCGAACATTGACTCAGACCACTACTTAACACGCATTAAAGTGAAATTCGCCCCAAAAAAATTCTGTCCGAAGAAAACACACATGATGACACACGAACAATCAAAGAAACCAATCAGAAGGAGGAGTGGGAAAAGGAACCAGCTGACTCTTGGGAAAAATTTCGAACAAAAATTACAAAGAAGGCAAAAGAACTGATCCCATTGAAAAAGAACACAAAACACCCCTGGTGGGACTCTGGATGTGAAAAAGCGCTGGAAGAAAGAAAGAAAGCCTTTCTGAAGTATAACAGTAAAAAATCCCCAGAAAATCTAGATCACTTCCACAACACCAGAAGACAAGTGGCAAAAACAATCAGACAAGTCAAGAGGAAGTACCTCAAGGAACAGTGTGAGTCTATTGAAGAAAATTTCCGTAACTATAATGTACGAGACTTCTATAAGACCTTTGCTGGGAGAATCAATGGATACGGCTCACGAAATCTATGTTTCAGAAAACCAGATGGAAAACTAGCGCTCACAAATCGGGAAAATTGTGAGGAGCTGGCAAGATACTTTTCCGGACTCCTCAATTGCCCTGAACCTTCTTCAAGATTCCCTCAAGAAACTGCTATCTACACAAATCCAGAATCCCCACCACCTACACTAGAGGAGATCCAAAGACATATTCATAGACTGAAAAACAACAAGGCATCCGGAGAAGATAATATCACTGCAGAACTACTTAAAAATCTTGGACCAAATTCCCTCAAAGAACTCACTCAAATCATCACAGACATTTGGCAGACAGAAAAACTACCAGAAGATTGGAAATGCGCCCTAATTCATCCACTGCATAAAAAGGGAGACATGGCAGATATAAACAACTATCGAGGAATCTCCCTTCTCCAAGTCACTTATAAAATCCTCTCAGCTTGTCTTCTTCAACGAACACAAGAACAACTCGAACACAGTATTGGTGAATACCAAGCTGGCTTTCGCCCTCACCGATCCTGTGCAGAACAAATTTTCAATTTGAAGACAACACTAAAATACAAAGCAGTCAGAAACAGTCCGATCATTTGTTCCTTTGTTGATTTCGCAAAGGCTTATGATTCAATCGATAGGCAATCTCTCTTTATTATCCTTGAGGAGCTAGGACTCGATCCGAAAACCCTAAACCTTATCAAAGAAACGCTCACAAACACAACTTCTAAGATAAAATTCCTGGGTGAAATATCAGAGCCCTTCCTGATCAAAACCGGCGTCAGACAAGGTGACGGCTTGTCTCCACTCCTCTTCAACCTTGTCTTAAACAAAGTCATCCGAGAATGGGAAAAAGAACTGAAGAATCAAAATTACTGGAAGCCTATACAACTAGGAAGATCTAAAGATGGTATTAAAATTTCATGCTTGGCATTTGCAGATGACGTGGCCATTCTAGCAGAAAACGAGACCACAGCAATTAAACAGATAGACATTCTCAAAGAATGCGCCGAAAAATTTGGGCTACAAATTTCCTTCCAAAAAACCAAATTCATCTGCTCAAAATTTGAAACTCAAAAACTGACTACAAAATATGGACAAATTGAGAGAGTTCCATTCTTTAAATACTTAGGCGAGGTCCTAGAACCCACAGGGGGAGAGAAAACTGCACAAAAAGTTCGACTGCAAAAACTGAAAAGAGCATACTGGAAAACCCACAACATCTACAATAAAAAATGTCTCTCCATTCACTCAAAAATACGACACTACAATACAGTAATCAAGCCCGAAGCACTATATGCCAGCGAAACACTCACACTCCATAGAAAAGGCGACCTGGAAGGCATCCTGAAAGAGGAACGCAAAATTATCAGAAAGATTCTTAGCCCAAAAAGAACGGAAGATGGATACAGGTTACAGTCTCGGAAAACTACAGAAAAATTATCTAACCTCGCCGCAGACATCCGGAAAAGAAGACTAAAATTTTACGGTCATATCCACAGACTCCCAACACCCAGACTCTCCCACAAAATTTTAATATACATTGAAAAATTGAAAACCATACCCTGGATACAAGAAACCAAAACAGATCTAGCAAATGCACAAATAAATTCTTCAGAAGTTATAAACAGAAATGTATACAGGCAAAAAATCAATAGCTGGAAAGTACAACCCGAGAATGAAGTTTGCAAGAGACAGGGGACAAAATGAAAGAGGAAAGAAAGAGAATTCATGGGGAAAGAATGAGAGAAGTTTGGAGAATTAAAAAATTGAATCGGAAATGCTTTGCGTGATCCGTATGGGTCCAATCGCACATAATAATATATATATATATATATATATATATATATATATATATATATATATATATATATATATATAATGACTTTTGATCACTATTAAGGTAAATACATTGTTTGTTCTCCATCAGAATCTTTCATTTGCTAACTATGCCTATCAGTAGTTAGTGCCTTCAATAGTTAGAATCTTTTATTTAGCTGGCAGTATTGGCCCACGCTGTATTGCAGTACTTCGAGTAACGACGATTTTTGTGAGGTAAGTGATTCATGAAAGGTAAAGGTTATTGTTAGTCAGGGCCATTCTTTTGTAAGGATTTTTGAAAGTCAGATTGCGTTGCGCTAAAAAAAAAAAGAAAAAAATTGTGTGGCAGTTTACTGTTGACCAGAATAAGTAAAGAGAGTAATGTCTGAGTACGTTCAGTTTTGCTCAGCTGTTTGAAAATCAAATAACGTAAGAGGTTTACCAGCACTGTCATTCTTAATTTTTCTAAGGGTATATTTCAACACGCCTACCAACTTTCGTTTATGTCGCACAGATCCTTCTTCGTGTTCGACTTTTTTTCTGTCATTGTATGTCCATTCGTATACAGATATAACTTACCTTCAACTTATCTTGTAGTTCATTTAGAGTAAAAATTGTGTTATAGACAGAAATTTACATCTAAGTTTTGTAGAATGAGTTATAGTTTTGTTTCTTAACAGAAACATTTATAAGGTAATGGCATGCTATTTTTCAATATGACAAGTGTTTTTAACATTGTAAATCCTTATTCTTTATGTGTACATGTTTATTTCTCAACATGTTCACCCCTGCAAAGAACACATTTGTCTCGCCGACAGACCAGTTTATTATTACCGTCACTGTAGAATGTTTGACTTTATTGACCGAGACACAACGACACCTCTGCTTGCATCACTTCATTACTGTCAAAGTGAAGTCCTAGATATCAGTGAACCCAAGACGCCGAAATGTTGCCAGATGTCGCAGCGATTGGAATCGGAACTCGATTACAGAACGCTGTTTCTCAGGCACCGGTATGGTTACGTAACACACCGGTATGTTGTACGTTACAATTCGTAGTCCTCTAGCGGCAGAGGCCTGAGAATTTGTAGTCGCGAAGAATAAAGGCGTAGAATGTTAGTAACGTTTGCATGTAATTAAAAAGCTTTAAGAGTTTTAATATTAAAAATTCGGATGTGTTACTTTTCAGCACACCCTTGTAATCTTAATATTCATCAACTTTCTGTTTCTCGCCCCCTATGAATGAATATCTGATTCAATTTAATACACATAGCTATTCTTTTTGGCACGTAGCAGTACTTTGGGTACGTAGAGGCTGAGGATAAGTGTTCTGTGATCAATATAGTATTGTTACAAAGAAATTAACGTAGTTAAACTGAAAACATATCTTAAGGCTTTCTGCTGCGAGAAGAAACGCTCCTTGTTTCAGTAGTATTGGGCCACAGCCGTTTTATGTATGGCAAATGGCATAACAACTCAAAAACTAGAACGCTGTTCCCACACAGTTCTTCGGTTACACTAATGCAAAGCTTTTCTGAGTGAGTATTCCAGAACAGTTTAATGTTAAGGTAAATGTAAATGACGTGTGACTAGGGCCCCCCGTTGGGTAGACCGTTAGCCGGGTGCAAGTCTTCCGATATGACCCCACTTCGGCGACTTGCGCGTCGATGGGGATCAAATGATGATGGTTAGGACAACACAACACCCAGTCCCTGAGCGGATAAAAATCTCCGACCCAGCCGGGAACCGAACCCACGCCTTTAGGACTGACATTCTGTTGCGCTGACCACTCAACTACCGGGGGCGGACAATGTCAAGGTAAATACCTAACAATTTTACAGGAATCAATTCGCACTTTGTCAATACTAGTTAACTTTGTCAATACTTCTAAGGGGAAGAAGGGTGCACCCGGTTTAACTGTTGTTTAATGTAAACGTACTAACGTGGAACCATTGAGCTAATTAATTTGCATCATTAGCGCGACAGAAGTGTCTTCCGGCAAGCAAGAACTAACTGACTTAGTCCGTTGGGCTTTTAATTCACTCATGGCTGTACGAACCTTATGACATTAATGTTAAGGAATGGAGTGTGGTCACGCCTTAACAAAAAGCAAAATTTTTAATTACGTTCCAGACGCGATTCGATGATGTGACACTTCGCTTAGTTGACGTCTTATTATTTTAGTTTTAAAATGTTTCAGTGCAAATTATTTAATACACAAGCAAAATTTATTGTGCTATTTCCTCTTCGATATCTGTTTTCTTCAGACCTTCTTTCACGGTGACCTGCTCTCCGTCACATTCTTGCTATCTGTGCTTTCTTTTGCTTTAATCATAACTATCCCATCTGCACTCTATATTGTAAGATCTAACAAGTTTACATTTAACTTCCAGAAATTGCGAGTACTTTGCTTACAGGAGTCTACAGCTCGTGGTATCGTGGTAGCATTCTCGCTTCCTGAGAACGGGGTCCCCGGTTCGATTCCCAGTGGGGTCAGGGATTTTCACCTGCCTCGAGATGACTGAGTGTTGTGTCGTTTTCATCGTTGTCATTCATCCCCATTACGGTCGGAGGAAGGCAATGGCAAACCACCTCCGCTAGGACTTTGCCTAGTACGGCGGTGCAGGTTTCCCGCATCGTCCCCTACTCTCTGTCGAGGAGTATGGGACATCATCGTACTTACAGGAAGCGTCAGTACCACCTAAGTATATCACTTTTCCAATTTACGTACGCTGCTGACCTTATATACTCTAGACTGCCGCTTCGACTAAAGCCTGTGTTCAGTGCCAAGGAGGATATCCACTTTTTTGAGTGGTCATTACCTCACTGTTTGGCATGCTGATCTTCGTTCATTTCTTTGGAGCTCACTCTCCTATTTCCTATTACTAGGTTACGATCAGAATTAGCTTCCACTTCCTGGTTTGCTTTGAAATTCAGTATTTGCATCCTACATCTTTATCCTTGTTGGCTTTCATTTCCAAGTATACAGGGTGTTACAAAAAGGTACGGCCAAACTTTCAGGAAACATTCTTCACACACAAAGAAAGAAAATGTGTTATGTGGGCATGTGTCCGGAAACGCTTACTTTCTATGTTAGAGCTCATTTTATTACTTCTCTTCAAATCACATTAATCATGGAATGGAAACACACAGCAACAGAACGTACCAGCGTGACTTCAAACACTTTGTTACAGGAAATGTTCAAAATGTCCTCCGTTAGCGAGGATGCATGCATCCACCCTCCGTCGCATGGAATCTCTGATGCGCTGATGCAGCCCTGGAGAATGCCGTATTGTATCACAGCCGTCCACAATACGAGCACGAAGAGTCTCTACATTTGGTACCGGGGTTGCGTAGGCAAGAGCTTTCAAATGCCCCCATAAATGAAAGTCAAGAGGGTTGAGGTCAGGAGAGCGTGGAGGCCATGGAATTGGTCCGCCTCTACCAATCCATCGGTCACCGAATCTGTTGCTGAGAAGCGTATGAACACTTCGACTGAAATGTGCAGGAGCTCCATCGTGCATGAACCACATGTTGTGTCGTACTTGCTGTGTTTTAGCAGCACAGGTAGAGTATCCCGTATGAAATCATGATAACGTGCTCCATTGAGCGTAGGTGGAAGAACATGGGGCCCAATCAAGACATCACCAACAATGCCTGCCCAAACGTTCACAGAAAATCTCTGTTGATGACGTGATTGCACAATTGCGTGCAGATTCTCGTCAGCCCACACAACTTGATTGTGAAAATTTACAATTTGATCACGTTGGAATGAAGCCTCATCCGTAAAGAGAACATTTGCACTGAAATGAGGATTGGCACATTGTTGGATGAACCATTCGCAGAAGTGTACCCGTGGAGGCCAATCAGCTGCTGATAGTGCCTGCACACGCTGTACATGGTACGGAAACAACTGGTTCTCTCGTAGCACTCTCCATACAGTGACGTAGTCAACGTTACCTTGTACAGCAGCAACTTCTCTGACGCTGACATTAGGGTTATCGTCAACTGCACGAAGAATTGCCTCGTCCATTGCAGGTGTCCTCGTCGTTCTAGGTCTTCCTCAGTCGCGAGTCATAGGCTGGAATGTTCCGTGCTCCCTAAGACGCCGATCAATTGCTTCGAATGTCTTCCTGTCGGGACACCTTCGTTCTGGAAATCTGTCTCGATACAAATGTACCGCGCAACGACTATTGCCCCGTGCTAATCCATACATCAAGTGTGCATCTGCCAACTCCGCATTTGTAAACATTGCACTGACGGCAAAACCGCGTTCGTGATGAACACTAACCTGTTGATGCTACGTACTGATGTGCTTGATGCTAGTACTGTAGAGCAATGAGTCGCATGTCAATACAAGCACCGACGTCAACATTACCTTCCTTAAATGGGGCCAACTGGCGGTGAATCGAGGAAGTACAGTACATACTGGCGAAACTAAAATGAGCTCTAACATGGAAATTAAGCTTTTCCGGACACATGTCCACATAACATCTTTTCTTTATTTGTGTGTGAGGAATGTTTCCTGAAAGTTTGGCCGTACCTTTCTGTAACACCCTGTATATGTGCCTCTTGTCATTTTAAGTTTGTATTCGCAACCATTGGTTGACCTCTGTGATAGAATTCCTAACGTCTTTCTTCCCCCTCCGTTCTTACCTAATCCGTACCTTAGTACTTTGCTGTAGATTTCCATATACCTTATTCTGTTCAGAATCAGACTCTCCACTTAACCTAATCCGTACTTTAGTATTTTGCTGTAGATTTCCATATACCTTATTCTATTCACAATCAGGTTCTCCTCGTAAGGTGGGTGTTTAAGCCTTTATAGTGGCGGTATAAGTTGACTTCGTTTTAATTCGGGGGAGAATAATTCGTCAATACCAGTTATTAGCAACTTTGATTTTATTTACACGTCTTATTCCATAGGAATAAACTGAGGCGAGTCTCCATGGTCATGGAATTGGTCAGTACGTGAAATTGACACCATAAAAACAGATAACAGATACAGTAAAATTTACACGAAGCGACGACAAGCAGCTGCGTATAATCTAGCATAATCAACGGTATAGCACTGGAAACTGGCTAACATTTTCAAAGGAATTCCTTAACAAAAGACAATGTGTGAGCCAAAAGAAAATTCTTCAATTTAGACTTAAAAGTGCGTGAATTACTGCTAAGATTTTACTATTCGTAACGATATTAATACCTATCATCTCCTTTTTCGCCTCTCCATCTCGTTACTGTGTTTCAACCAGCCGAGACGAGACCTTCTTCAGACTAACATTTTACTCAAAAAAATGGTTCAAATGGCTCTGAGCACTATGGGACTTAACTTCTGAGGTCTTCAGTCCCCTAGAACTTAGAACTACTTAAACCTAACTAACCTAAGGACATCACACACATCCATGCCCGGGGCAGAATTCGAACCTGCGACCGTAGCAGTCGCGCGGTTCCAGACTGAAGCGCCTGGAACCGCTCGGTCACCGCGGCAGGCTTTTGCTAACATGTTCTGTTGATATTGAGATAGTTCTCAGCCGTTTAAACAATGACAGATCAATCGACAGTTCTCGGGATTCCCAGATCGTTTTTGCATCTCCGCTTTTCAATTAAGAATTTCATTCTACAAGTCCCGGAGTCATGGCAGCGGAATATTTTTTTTTCTGGAATCAGAGAGGACAGCGTGAGTTTTACCTTTAATACAGAATAACTCGAATCATTTTCGGTTAGCAGTGGTTTGCGTTGTTGTCTTTTCCATGCCGAAACACTTTTCGTGATTCTGATCTGTGTCGGAAATGCCTATATTCCTATATTATCTTTATGTATTTAGTATTTGTGTAATAATGTTGCGGTATGCACTCAGCCGTTGCGAGACCAATTGAGGAGCTACTTGATTGAGAAGTAGCATCTCCGATCACGAAAGTTGACAACGGCCAGGAGAGCGGTGTGTTGATCACACAACCCTTCAAATCCGCATCTAGTGCTGCCTATCGTTGAGGGCGACACGGTGGTCGGTCGGTACCACTGGGCTATTCGTTTTTTTATATATAATACTGGTAATGCTATTTCCTCTCTGTCACTGATATGTCGTCCATTGTTGTAAATGACGTAATTGTAACACCTCGAAAAATTTTTTCACTGTTTTCAGTGCACTATTTCAGAGCCTTAATATGGAAAGTATGTAACACACTGTTTCTATAGGTGAATAAAATGTAGCACCGTTCAACGTGCTGCGTCCAGGGCAAATACATATACACTAATGAGCCCGTAAATTATAGCCAAAGACCTGCTATCGATATAAACCCGTCCAGGCGATAGTAACGTCAACTGGCAAGGAATGACTGGCAGACACACCCGTGGTGCATGTACGAGGGTCACTCCAAAAGAAATGCACATTATTTTTTTAATCCATATTTTATTCTACATGTCTGAAAGTTTCACAGTGTGTAGATACATCCTTTAGGAACAATATTTTCATTTCTCCACATAATTTCCATCCCTCTCAACTGCCTTACGCCATCTTGGAACCAGCGCCTGCATACCCGCATGGCAAAATTCTGGACCTACTTGTTGGAGCCACTATTTGGCAGCGTGCACAAGGTAGTCATCATGTTCGAACCTTGTTCCAAGAAGAGAGTCTTTCAGTTTCCCAAAGAGATGATAGTCATATGGAGCCAGGTCAGGACTGTAAGGCGGGTGTTTCAATTTTGTCCATCCGAGTTTTGTGATCGCTTCCATGGTTTCTTGACTGACATGTCGCCGTGCATTGTCGTGCAACAGAAGACATCCTGCTTTTGCCCATGTGGTCGAACACAACTCAGTCGAGCTTGAATTTTCTTCAGTGTCGTCACATACGCATGAGAATTTGTGGTGGTTCCACTTGGCATGATGTCCACAAGCAAGAGTCCTTCAGAATCGAAAAACACCGTAGCCATAACTTTTCCAGCAGAAGGTGTGGTTTTGAACTTTTTTTTCTTGGGTTCATTTGCATGATGCCACTCAGTTGATTGCCTCTTTGTCTCTGGTGAAAAATGATGGAGCCATGTTTCATCACCTGTCACAGTTCTTCCAAGAAATTCATCCTCACCATTCTCGTAATGTTCCTAAACTTCGTTGCATACCGTTTTTCTTATTTCTTTGTGAGTCACTGTCAACATACTGGGAACCCACCTGGCACAAACGTTTTTTAACGCCAACACTTTCAGTATTCTGCAAACACTTCCTTCCCCTATCCCAACGTAGCGTGACAATTCGTTCACTGTCATGGGTCTGTCAGCTATCACCAACTCCTTAACTCTCTGCACATTGTCGGGAGTGTGTGCAGAACGAGGCCTGCCGCTGCGAGGACAATCCTCAATATTGCCGTGCCCGATTTCATCACGTTACCTGCTTGCCCACCGACTAACTGTACTGCGATGGACAGCAGCATCTCCATACACCTTTTTCAACCTGTTGTGGATGTTTACCACTGTCTCGTTTTCACATCACAGGAATTCTATGACAGCACGTTGCTTCTGACGAACGTCAAGTGTAGCAGCCATCTTGAAGACATGTTGTGACGGCGCCACTCACGGGAACAAGTTGAACTAAGTTTGAAAACAAGTGGGAAGGATGTATCTACACCTTAAAACTTTCACTCGTGCAGAATGGAAATTGTATTTTTACGAAAATAGTGTGCATTTCTTTCGGAGTGACCCTCGTAGTATCAGTGCGCGAGCTCTCCGTTGTGTAGATCAAGGAAGGCGCACGATGTATCTGAGTTTGATCGAGGACAAATTGTGATGGAGTGCTGCGGTGAGTGTCTTCAACACGCGGCAAAACCAAGGTGAAGGCATGCCCAGACGATGTGGAATTGGGCGGCCACTCCTCATTACAGATGTCGGACGTCGTAGGCTGGGCAGATGATAAAACAGACGGCGAACTGTGGCCTGAGTAGCCGAGCGGTTCTAGGTGCTACAGTCTGGAACCGCGCGACCGCTACGGTCACAGGTTCGAATCCTGCCTCGGGCATGAATGTGTGTGATGTCTTTAGGTTAGTTAGCTTTAAGTGGTTCTAAGTTCTAGGGGACTGATGACCTCAGCAGTTAAGGCCCATAGTAAAAAAATGGTTCAAATGGCTCTGAGCACTATGGGACTGAACTTCTGAGGTCATCAGTCCCCTAGAACTTAAAACTACTTAAACCTAACTAACCTAAGGACATCACACACATCCATCCCCGAGGCAGGATTCGAACCTGCGAACGTAGCGGTCGCGCGGTTCCAGACTGTAGCGCCTAGAACCGCTCGGCCACTCCGGTCGGCAAGGCCCTTAGTACTCAGAGCCATTTGAACTGTGGCGGAACTAACATCTGACTTTAATACTGGGTAGAGTGCAAGTGTGTCTGACCACACAGTGTACCCAACACTCCTAACGACGGACCTCCGCAGTCAACGACCCATGTAGGCGCCAGTGTTAACACCACGACATCGGGAACTGCGGCTGGAATGCGCACGTGACCATCGGTATTGGACATCGGCGCAGTGGCAGAGCATTGCATAGCCTGACGAATCTCGATACCTTCTCCATCATGCCGAAGGGTGGGCGTGAATCCGTCGTCTCCTATGGGAACAGTTCACTCACATCTGTACTGCGGGACAGAAACAAGCTGGCGGAGGTTCCATTTTGCTCTGGGGAACATTTACGTGGGCGTCTTTGGGTCCAGTGGAGCTCGTTCAAGGCACCATCATGGCCAAGGGGTATTGTACACCGGTTGCAGACCACATACATCCCTTCATGACGATCATGCTTCCCGACGGCAGTGACTTTTTCACCAAGATAATGTGCCATGTCACAACGCCTGGAATGTGATGGGGTGGTTCAAGGAACACAGTGGCGAGTTCCAGTTGATGAGCTGGCCCACCAACTCGCCAAATCTGAAACCGATCGAACGCATTTGGGATTAGATTGAACTTGGCGTCAGAGCTCATAGTCCCCCTCCCCGGAATTTACAGGAATAAGGTGACATCCACGTCACGACTCATATAGACTCGTTACTGAAGTATCTTGAAGATGAAAATGAGAGGACTCTAAACACCCCGTGAATGATACTGCAAAAGTTTTTAACTAAAACAGAAAAATGTTTCATTTTGATCCACGTCACATAGGCTCACGGGTTGGTAATAAACAATCAGCATGGATGGAACTGAGTTTTATCATGTGCATTCATCACAATATTAAACAGCCAATAGTTCCTGTTAAGTTATTGTGAGGTACTGAATTATTGCTTCGTGATATTTCAAGAGATGAGTAAAATTATTGCTGGAACCTACATAACGCACATTTGTAGTTCGTAGTCCTGTTATTGTGACATTGCACCGTCTGTCTGATGAGATAAAGATTAAAAACACTAAAAGTGAGTACTTTTTACTGTAATGCAGAGCTAACATTAGGAAATAAGTTTTAGAATATTCATACGCATGGCGTTCTAGAGAACTGTTCAAGTACTGTGCCGTGATGAAAGTCGTAATCAAATGCTTCACAGCTGTTTCAGGTATTTGATATACTACATTATTAGTCTATTTGATTTGTTATGCATTTAAAAGTTTTGCCTTCAACAAGATTACCCCTTAACTTCCGCCTGAAATTCCGACGACTACACTGGAATACCGGATAGTGGGCCCTTTCGAAATAAAAGAGTGTAGCGTCCAGACAAGGACTTTGCGAGGGAACCGTTACGGCTGCAACCATACACCTTGGCCCCTGAAAACTGAGACCAGCTTCATGTAACTGCACCGCTATGCAGAAATTTGTCCTTTGCCTCGCGACTTGAACACTGTGAATCGATGACGTAAGTGAGTGGTACAAATGTATTCATTTTCCTGCGGCTGCTTGTGTGAAACTGATTATTTTGTAACAGACCAGGTTTTTTCTGGGACTATGTTCGTTATTTGTTTGTTTTGGTTTCAGACTTACTGCAACTGTAAGGTCACCATTTGTGGATAAAATGGTACTTTTGGCGTCCTACCCTATACCTACGTCCCCATGCTTATGTATAGCGTCCACTCGCATCTTTTTGTCTCCTCTCTCTTGTCCTCCCACTCTTTCTATCGTCATGCATCTCCCTTTAACTTTTACTGCCACGGGAACTCACTGACCATCAATGTCTCATCTCTCTTCGGCTGCCACTGCCATTGTCTTCGCACCTCTCTTCCTCTTTCACTGACACTTTCTTTCTCTACCACCATTACTGCATGCTCTCCCTTCCTTTCTCATTAGCACTATCTCCTCTCTTCCTCAGCCACTGTCTCTCTGCTATTCTCTTCCAGCACAAAAAACGCGACTATGTTTGGGCTCCGAAATTTTTGTTGGGGAAGACGGATGAGGATTGAAGCAGCTGGTTCCCCACTTATCTATCAGTTTCTTTTCAAGGGGAATACATTCGCCCTTTTGTGCTCCATTGGGAGCATTTTTCCGCTGCTTTCCCTCTTTTACGTGCTAAAGCGGCGTGTGCAGTTTATATAAAACGAATTCTACAAATCAGCAAAATTTTGACAGTTTGTTTATATGCTTCGACACATTTATATACACTGACTCGTAAACAACAAATACGTGCGCATAATATATGTTTGATACAAAATCATTTGCTTTGCGTTTTTCCCAGCACTTTCTTCACTGATCGCAATTCATCGAAAACGCCCGGTTGGTTTACTGTTTGTATCACAAACGAGCGAAAAAGTGATATTAGAAATATTTTATTGATTTTGCAGTGTTTCCAATTGTACACAATTTTTGGCAGTAAGTTCCTTTTTAGCCCAGTTGTTTTGTTACTCAAGTACCACTTTGGACATACTTGTTTAGGCGTGAGATAATGCGTCATAAAGTTTTATTGGTGAAAAGCGCTAACGAAAAGTATAGTTTGCTGATCTCAGTTTTCTTGTCATGACCTTAGAACCCTTTCCATGTGTCCATAACGTCCGGTAAAACAACATTTACTGCTCAGACCGGATATTACGAACACATTTTACTGCACACGTGCGACAAATTTAAATCTCTGTCTGGATCTTGGTAACGGATATTGACATCGAAAAAATTTCGAAGTTTCCCGAGATCATCATCTTAAGAATATACTGCAAAATTTTCCACTATTAACAAAAATCGTGGTTTTTATGGGTTTTCTCAGGATACGCCCATTAATAAATGGAGATTTCAAAAGTCACCTGATTTCCATCCTACACCACACCTATGCAAAAGAGCCAAGCCATTTTCTCAATTTCCCTGGACCGAAAAAGGCGTGGAATGTTTAAATTTTGTCCCTCTACTGTAGGATATCTACGGTATGCCAATTCTTCCGATAGGGACACATATGGTAGCTAGGCCGAGGATTGCCCAAAACATTTGACCCCTTATCTTCGTGATCAATAGAATCCGAGATATAGCACCCTGAAAAATCGATTTTTTGAGTGCTACCTTTTGGAACCGATTTCACTTGCGAAGGTTGTTTAATAATAAATTAAATTTATTCTATAATTTCATCCCCATAAGCATAAGCATTCCCCGAATTACATAACGTTTAAATCATGTCAAGCCTTCTCTAAAATGACAACAAAATTGGTATATTTTGAAATGGGGGCCAAGTCACACATCTTGCCCCGGCGGCCGTTGTACATACAAACTGAAAATCGCACGTAAAGGAGTAGGCATATATACTCCGAAATAAACAACTGCCGAGGTACGTTATTATAATACAGCTGATCGTGAAGATCAATAGAGAAACCTCTCCTCCGTATACGAGGTGTGTTAAAGTTCCGGAACTTTGGCCACCAAATATTTCTACGCTTACCTTTTATTTATTGTACACTGTCTTCTTCGACATACTCTCCTCCACAATTGATACACCTCTCCCAACGCCGTTTCCACTTCCGGAAGCAATCTTGGTACAGCTCCTGCTGGATCACGTGAAGCGCCGTCGGCGAATTTTCTGTCGTTGCAAATCCTTGTCTTTCCAACGGGGTTTTCAACTTTGGAAATAAAAAAAAATTCCGCAGTGGCCATGTCTGGAGAGTACGGAGGACGAG
The DNA here is from genome assembly GCF_023864345.2 of Schistocerca serialis cubense. NCBI lineage: Eukaryota > Metazoa > Arthropoda > Insecta > Orthoptera > Acrididae > Schistocerca > Schistocerca serialis. The sequence goes on along the minus strand of NC_064639.1, from coordinate 214,289,529 downwards.
GCAGCATAGTGATTTCGTTTTTTGCGCAGTAATCACGCATCGACAGGGATGAATGTGCGGATACGGTATCGTGGAGCAAGAGCCATAAATAGTCTCGCCACATTCAGGCTGTTTCCTTCTCACATTTTCTTGCAGGCCTCACAATACGTCCCGATTGTACCATCGATTAACAGTTTGTCCCTGTGGCACGAATTCGTGATGAACTAATCCTTAAAAACTCAAAGAAAACTGTCAACATGATTCTGACATTTGACCTGTCCTGACGAGTATTTTTCTTTTTTTTGGTCATGAATGATCTCAACATCATAACGGTTACAGTTCTCTTAATGAAGATGTCATTCTCATCTTATCGATCCAAAAGCTCTTCGCAGATTTCAAGGTGTAAGTCTTTCTGATCTTGACTCATGAGCTGTTGGACGAACTTGGCGACAACAAGATGCATTCCGAGATGCTTTGTCAGCATTTCATGATATGATCCAACTGAAATGATACATTCTTCTGCTGTCTCTCGGACAGTGAGTCTTCGATTGGCACGCACAATTTCGTTGACGTTCCTGATACGAGCGTCGTCGCCGGCCGCTATGGCCGAGCGGTTCTGGGTGCGTCAGTCAAGAACAGCGCTGCTGCTACGGTCGCAGCTTCGAATCCTGCCTCAGGCAATGATGTGTGTGCTGTCCTTAGGTTAGTTAGGTTTAAGTAGTTCTAAGTCTAGGAAACTGATGACCTCAGATGTTAAGTCCCGTAGTGCTGAGAGCCATTTGAACCATTTTGAGCGTCTTCGGTAGACTGAAGGAGGGCCATCTTTTTAACTTCCGTTCGTCCATTTTTAAACCGTGTGAACCATTCGTAACACCGAGTACGGCTTAAGCACTAACCACCGCAGGGTTCCTGCGTCATGTCGTGTGCCTCTGTAAAGGTTCTCTTGAGTTAACTGCAAAATTTAATGCAGACGCGTTGCTCCTATAACTCTGCTATTTCGAAATTCGCGAACAGTGCTACACAACGCTCTACTCCAATACTGCAGTGAACAATAACTAACACATATACAACAATGAAACTTCCGGCAGACACAAATTAAATATAAGCGTGTGCAGCGATGCCAACCACATTTCGGTCCAACCTCCTACACACCACTGGCGCGAAATTAAGAATGTTCCGGAGTTTTTTGAACAGATCTCATACATCTGGATTAGGGTGCTAAAGCGTTATTGAATTCCATTTTTAGAACACGAAGCAATGAGTACGGAGAATGCTTTTCGGAACAGCAACAAAAAAAGGAAGTCTGCCGGCTAGAATATTGCATTTGATGAAGTGCAACATTAATGAAAACTTATTCACTGAACCCACGCGGGATTAGCCGAGCGGTCTCAGGCGCTGCAGCCATGGACTGTAAGGCTGGTCCCGGCGGAGGTTCGAGTCCTCCCTTTGGCATGGGTGTGTGTGTCTGTCCTTAGGATAATTTAGGTTAAGTAGTGTGTAAGCTTAGGCACTGATGACCTTAGCAGTTAAGTCCCATAAGATTTCACACACATTTGAACATTTTTTTATTCACTGAAAAATGTACCAAATTTCTAATACGACAGCCTGATTCAGCTACTGGGACACAATATGAACAATAACAGTAAACAATGAACAATAACAAGCAGAAAGAACTATCGGAATACCTCCCACCTAGCGTGCACGCGTTATTGGCGCCTAGTTTGCATGCGTCGATTCAGGTAATTTTGAAGTTCTGCCTGTTTTCGTGCGCCGATAATGTGTATGCTAAATCTCCTAGTTCCAGCTTTTCTACCCTAGATCTAGTCACGCAATTCATGTTTACTATCGTCGTGTAATACCCACTAAGCACCTGTGCGGTGCGGTGAGGCGAGAAGGCAAGCAGTGACGTTATCACTCTGAGCAAGACTGCGGTGACACCTATCATATATTTCGGTAACCGTACAACAGAGTACGGGGCATCGCACACCGGCCCATGTTGGACTGGGAGATCAAAAATGTTCAAATGTGTGTGAAATCTTATGGGACTTAACTGCTAAGGTCATCAGTCCCTAAGCTTACACACTACTTAACCTAAATAATTCTAAGGACAAACACACACACCCATGCACGAGGGAGGACTCGAACCTCCGCCGGGACCAGCCGCACAGTCCACGACTGCAGCTCCTGAGACCGTTCGGCTAATCCCGCGCGGCTTGGCCTGGGAGATTGGCGCCGGTATAGTACACGCACAACGTACACACGGGGCTGCCACACACACGCTCTGGCGTGTCACAGAGTCCGGTCACGCGGCGATTTCTCCCGACTCTCACTGTCGTGCCAGCCAGAGTCCCGCTACCTGCTAGCTGCTACCTATTATCTGTTAGCTGTTGTGTTGCTCACTGCTCCTAATTGCGACGCGCTGCGTTGCGCGGTGACCACCACGCAGTTCCGGTTCTGCGTTCCGGCCGCTGCGTCATCCTGTTCGATGACTGTCGTACGCACCCGGAACTATCCAGTCAGCTGTTGTTGTGATTGACTCATCCTAGCACCACTACTACGGCTGACAGGTATCCGGCTTTAGCCGGACTTTTTTTTTACGGTCGTGTCTGGCGAAATATATCCAAGTCGGGCTTTTGTTAGGACTTTTGGCAACGAAGTATAGAATGCAGAACGAAGGCCCTTTCCAAGCTAATGACGAAAGCGCGAGGAATCAGGAAATATACCAAATGGGTACTGACATACCAGAAAATTCTATTCTTATTTCTGTTTCTACGCCCAGGTTTTCTTTTTATTAAAAAAAGAATTTAGAGCAAACATGAATATGTTGTATCTAATAGCCAAAAACTACTTAAAGTCCTGGGCACGTGAATTACGCATCCAATTAAAGCACTTTCAGTGAATGGTGTCAGCTATAGTTCCAACCTGGAAACAAGTAACAAAAACTATAAATATTTACATTGAAATGAATACCCCTAGCTGCATACAGGCGTTGATATGTGTCAACGGGGACAGCTGAAAATGTGTGCCCCGACCGGAACTCGAACCCGGGATCTTGTGCTTACATGGCAGACGCTCTACCCATCTTTTTTTCTTATTTTGTTCTATATTGTTCGTTTAATTTGTTCGTGGCGGACGTCCGATGACGTCCGTTCGGGTTACTCATTTATCCGTTCACTCAGTTTCTTTCTTTTTTTTTTTAATTACAGAGGGTAGGTAGGTAAAACCTCTGACCGAACACGCTGAGCTACTGTGCCGGCGAACCCATCAGAGTCACCGAGGACACAGAGGATAGTGCGACTGCAGGGACTTCTCTCTGGCACGCCTCCCGTGAGACCCATATTCCCAACTTATTGTCCCACACTATATTCATAGCGTCCCTGCCCATTCTACTCATGACTCGCGGCTTTTTGCCGATTCCCGTAAGCGTTCGGGCACTGTTTGAGCATCCGCACAGAAGAAGATGGCCAAATGGCCAGTGAGCGTTGTATCTGTTCCGAAAGAACAGATGAACATATATCATCTTAGAGAAAACGTAAGGGTGGACTCCTCGTTTAAAAAGCTTTTGATACATGAAATAGAACAGCTTTTTTCAGATCACAACATAATGAAGGATTTTATTCGGTATTACTGAAACTGGTAGTACACTGCGATTTCAGGCCGTAATACCAACGTCGAAAGGGTGTCCCCTTCAGAAACGCCCAGTGGAGAAAGGAATGCTATAAATTGCAGAGTGACAAAATCACAAACATGGTGTTATTGCTGTGTCATTGAAACTTATCCTGTAAAGAATCTCACGTAATGATTTCCAAGAAAAATAACATCCATACATACTGTATTATAAAGTATGGATTCATGTATGTGTGTGTGTGTCCACGTATGTTCCTCATGTGCTCCTAAACCACTGGACCAAATCCAGAAAAAGCTCGGTACAGCGCGCACTCCGCTGCAGAGTGAAAATCTCATTCTGGAAACATCTGCCAGGCTGTGGCTAAGCCATGTCTCCGCAGTATCCTTTCTTCCTGCACGGTTCTCAGAAGAGCTTCTGTGAAGTTTGGTAGGTAGGATGCGAGGTACTGGCGGAATTAAAGCTGTGAGGACGGGTCGTGAGTCGTGCTTGGGTAGCTCAGTTGGTAGAGCACTTGCCCGCGAAAGACAAAGGTCCCGACTTCGAGTCTCGGCCCGGAACACAGTTTTGATCTGCCAGGATGTTTCAAGCTCGCTACACACATACCTTATTGTCAGGCAACAATCGCTGTGGGGTAAGAACCACCTACCTATCAAAGAGCTGGGGGTTGGGGTAAAAAAAGGCGTAGCACGCGACGCATGAATTCACAGACCTTATTCACCCATTATTTGAGAATGAGAGCACTTATAGACTTGCAAGAAACTGTACACGTAATTTCAAACCCTTACGAAAATTTTTCTCCTTGAAAACCCCTACAAAACGACGAAACGAAAAAAAAGATTTTCGCTTTTTACTTTTCCGCTGTTGATGTAGTAAACGTACCGCATGAAATATAATGTTATTATTCATTACTTCTTTACTATTACCTGTATTCAAGACACATTTTACAGACAGCAAGCACATATGGTACCAAATGTACCTGCAAAATTACATCATTGTACGAGACCTAGTTCAGGAGATATGACGTCATAAACAATGAGATGCATAAGAAACTGCCGCCTCATGCATGACGTTTAAATTTAGTACTTCTTTGCTACTAACGCCATTCGCAACGTATTTTGCAGATAGTATCTATATGAGATTCAGGAAACGTCCCCCAGGCTGTGGCTAAGCCATGAGATTCTGGAAACATCCCCCAGGCTGCGGCTAAGCCATGTCTCCGCAGTATCCTTTCTTTCAGGTGTGCTAGTTCTGCAGGTTCGCAGGAGAGCTTCTGTAAAGTTTGGAAGGTAGGAGACGAGATACTGGCAGAAGTAAAGCTGTGAGTACCGGGCGTGAGTCGTGCTTCGGTAACTCAGGTGGTAGAGCACTTGCCCGCGAAAGGCAATGGTTCGGAGTTCGAGTCTCGGTCGGGCACACAGCTTTAATCTGCCAGGAAGTTTCACATCAGCGCACACTCCGCTGCAGAGGGAAAATCTCATTCTAAGAAAGTTATTTTTCACCTGAAATACCTGGACATAACAATTCGTAGCTAATCGATACATCGATAATTTTAAAATTCTATCGATAACGTATGTATCAAATATCGATGATTAATGACGCTACACGAGGTCAAACCGTTAGTCCGCCGGACGGATTCGATCCGGAGCCGACGCAACTCTCCGTCCCGGAATCGGAGCTGTGACACGCACGGCTATCTGGGCGGGTAGAAGGATTAATACTCATCTAACGATTGTTGTATTTCTTTAGAAGGCTAATTGAGAAGACTATGGTTAGCAAATATCTTTTCAATTTCCGTCCCAGAAGAATACTTAATTGTTAATTTGGTTAATGAAGGACGTTTAGTTTTCTTGACATAATTTTATCTTAGAAAGAAGACAGTAGTCAAAGAGACTGAGCACTTAGTTACGCACACAGTCGCCAAATTTCAAGACTGTTTTTTCAGTTCAAGCATTCAAGGCTGAGCTCACGATAAACGATTGAACATACCCAAGGACTATATTCTTATTTAGCATCTATATCTACGTCTACATACATACTCCGCAAGCCAACGTACGGTGCGTGGCGGAGGGTGCTCTGTATCACTACTTCTCATTTCCTTTTCTGTTCCACTCACAAATAGAGCGAGGGGAAACCGATTGTCTGTATGCTTCCGTATGAGTGTTAATTTCTCGTATCTTATATTCGTGGTTCTTATGCGGAATGTGCGTTGTTGGCAGTAGAATCGTTCGGCAGTCAGCTTCAAATGCCGGTTCTCTGAACTTTTCTCAATAGCGTTTCTCTGAAAAGAGTCACCTTCCCTCCAGGGATTCCCATTTGAGTTCCCGAAGTATACCCGTAAGACTTATGTGTTGTTTGAACTTACCGGTAACAAATCTGGCAACCCGACCTGGTACGGATCCAAACACTCGAGCAGTACTCAAGAACAGGTCGCACCAGCGCCCTATTTGCGGTCTCCCTTAAAGGTGAACCACTCTTTCACAAAATTCTCCCAATAAAACTCGACCATTCGCCTTCCCTACCATAGTTTTCACATGCTCGTTCCATCTCATATCGCTTTGCAACATTATGCCTAGATATTTAAACGACTTGACTGTGTCAAGAAGGATGCTATTAATACTGTATCCGAACACGATAGGTTTGACCTTCCTACTCATAAGCATTAACTTACATTTTTCCACATTTAGAGCTGGCTGCCATTCGTCACACCAACTGGAAATTTTGTCTAAGTTGTCTTGTATCTTCCTACAGTCAGTCAACATAAACACGTTGTCGTATACCACGGCGTCATCAACAAACAACCATACATTGCTGCTCACCTCGTTCGCCAAATCATATATGTATATGGAGAACAACAGAGGTCTTATCACACTTCCCTGGAGCACCCCTGACGATATCCTTGTCTTTGATGAACGCTCGCCATTGAGGACAACGTACTGGGTTCTATTATTTAACAAGTGTCCAAGCCACCCACATATCTGTGAACTTATTCCATATGCTCGTACCTTCGTTAACAGCCTGCAGTGGGGTACCGTGTCAAAGGCTTTCCGGAAATATAGAAATGTGGCATCTGCCTGTTGCCCTTCATCCATAGTTCTCAGTACATCCTGCGAGAAGAGGGCAAGTTGAGTTTCGCTCTGCGATGCGTTCTCAAACCATGCTGATTCGTGCACATGATCTTCGAACTGAGAATATGTCCAAGGATTCTGCGGCAAACAGAAGTTGGGATATTGGTCTGTAATTTTGCGGGTCCGTTCTTCTACCATTCTCATATACTGGAGTCACCTGCGCTTTTTTCCAATCGCTTGGGACTTTTTGCTAGGCGAGAGATTCACGATAAATGCCAGCTAGGTAAACGGACAATACGGTAGAGTAGTCTTTGTAAAACCGAATGGGGATTCCATCCGGAGTGAACTACAAAGCTTAGTAAGAAAATACGTAAGGAATACATTGTTATTTAACGTAGGCAGTCTGACTGTTGTGACAAAATGTCTGGCTAAACATAACGGCGAGCGCGGCTTTTCTCTTTCTGAACGTGGCAATTCTGTCTGCAACCAAAATAACTTGGGATGTGGGCGCTTTCTGTCTACGGTGAACGTAGCTGCTTGCACGGTTTGTCGGTTTCGCACCTAAAAGGCTGCACGGGACGTTATTTTCCAACGTAAAAGCTCTGACAGCTTCCACCACCCTCCTGGACGCCTTGACATGTGTGAATCAGGTCGCTTTTAGATGCAGTAAACGTTGATAAAGAGTGTGGTTTATGAATCAGCCGAGACATCCCTCGAATTCATCAGAACTTATTCTGATGTTTAACTTTTTTTTAATTGTATACTGTTAACGGCACGATGTTTCCCGATTCGCTTCATTTGAGGAAGAATATGGTAAGAAAGAAAAATTCTTTTCCGTGATCACTACCAGAAGTTATCGTAATATTTAGTTGTTGATTTTGTTCACATCCCAGACAACCAACTACGATAGTAGTTAATCAGATACTCAACAATGGCGGTATCAGCCAACCAAAACCTGCAGCTATACTTGAAATTAAAGGTTTTCAACATTCATATATCCTACGGATATTGAGGTCGGCATATGAATTTTTTATGCGCTTTCAGTTACAGCTCATTCCAGTTTCTGGATCACCAAAATACTGTTTTGCAAATGAATCTCGGCCAAGTATTAGAAAAACCACAGATATTATCTCTGACTTTCACATCTATAAAAATGCAGTCTTTTTCAACAATGTGTACCATGTTCATTATAATTCTCAAAGTAGTCACAACGTAAATAATCTTCTCGTAGACACAGCAGATAGTATGAATAATTCAGCTATTATTAGTTAGTTTCACAAATCAACTGTGTTTATTTTCAGCTGAGATATGCAGTGGTATGCCACGTTACTGGTGGCTTGAAAAACAACCCGTCAACTACACATGTGTTCTCGAAATGGACAAGCGCAAATCAGATTTTCACTTTGTCAGAGACACGAGATAAGACTTCAGCGCGATAATGTTTGTAATAGTATTTTGTATTTTTGACATTCTACATGTACTTATTCTTTAAAAGGATCTGTCAATAGACAATAATTATTCACATGGCCAAGCAGCCATGATGCTCTCTCTATTGATACGAGAAACGACCTGTATGTGACGAAAGTGGCGGCCTTCCATGTCATTGGTTGACTTTCGAATGCGCGCTCAGAATATTTGTCTTGCTTGATATTTCTCCGCACGTTCGGAAAGACTTCGCAACGTGCTTTTTCCACGCTCGGACATCATAAATGCATCACGTAGCATGTTGACGTACGAAGTCACGGTCCGCGTGAGGGCAGTATAACCTGGTTTTCAGTCAAACTGATGCACGCACGGAAGTAATCTCTCAGATCACATAGTACGTGCGCATCAACGTGATCTGATTTTGCATCTGGTGCGTGAACCACGCAGATTTCTTTGTTTCCTGACACAATCCACAACGTCAGACACATGAGTATCGATCGGGGTGCACAACACAAATTAAAAAATGGTTCAAATGGTTCTGAGCACTATGGGACTTAACTTCTAAGGTCATCAGTCCCCTATAACTTAGAACTACTTAAACCTAACTAACCTAAGGACATCACACACATCCATGCCCGAGGCAGGATTCGAACCTGCGACCGTAGCGGTCGCGCGGCTCCAGACTGTAGCGCCTAGAACCGCTCGGCCACCCTGGCCGCCCAACACAAATTGATTTCTAATGTAAGGCTTACGTCTGCTCATAAGTTGACACACACACAAACACACAGACACACACACACACACACACACACACACACACACACACACACAAACAATCACAGGGTGAATCATCTTAAAAAAAAAAAACATAACATCTGAGGTCATCAGTCCCCTAGACTTAAAACCACGTAAACCTAACTAACCAAAGGACATCACACACTGCCATGCCCGAGGCAGGACTCGAACCTGCGACCGTAGCATCCGCCTGGTTCCGGACTGAAGCGCCTAGAACCAATCGGTCACAGTGGCCGGCAGTCATCTAAAGCTTGCACCGGAAATGGAAAGTGCTATTGATGTGTGGTATTCACAGAGTGGCTTAGTAGTCTGGGGCTCGTACTGTTAGCCAATCTACAAATTGTAATAATGCTTAGAAAGTGTATTTTTGGTACAAACATACACTTTTTAACTGGAACAAAAACTAAAAAAAGGGTAATGTAGAATGTCAGTGGTGTTTGTTGTAGGATTCTATTGCGAGACGTTTACGAGATATCGTACGAGATTTTCAAAAGTTACCACACTTACCCTTGTACAATACCTGTGGCAGCACACACTAAAGAACAACGGAAGTATATACACTAGTTATGTGGATTTTGACCAGCAACGAATCAATTGACCATCACAGGTTATGTTCAAAGTGACCACCGTCAGCGGCAATGCATGCTTACAGTCTGGTTTGGAGCGACTGCAGCACGCATGGTAGAATTTCAGCGGAGATGTCCGAGCAAGCTGCGGTAATTCGTAGTTGCATATCATCGGATGTAATTGCTGTGTACCTGTAGACACCATCTTTCAGCTATTCCCACAGCAATAAGTCTAAAAGTGTCGAATCCGGGAAACGGGCTGGCCAAGGTACAGGTTATTTGCGTCAGTGCAACAATTTGCAAACAATTCTTGAAGACACACTGCAATACTTCGAGCACTATGGGCTGGACAGCTATTACGTTGGTATTGCAGGTTACTGCTAGACTGCAGAGGAACTTTTTCTAGCATCCGTGGAATATGGACTGTTAGGAGGCTGCGATATTGTGCGTGTTCAGCGATCTGTATATGAAAATTGGGCCTATGAGTTGGTGATTCACCATCCCACAGAATACGTTTACACTCCATGGACGCTGACGTTCCACCTGACGAAGTCAACAGGGATTGTCAGCAGACCAATACTACATGTTTCGGCCGTTTACCTAGCCATGATTGGTAAATGCGGCTTCAACACGATGCATGATACATCTGAAGTGTCCTGTCTTAATGTCCACGATTCTCATAATAGTTTCCATGGACCTCTTGACGGAGAGAGATGTGGTAGGGTGGAACCTATGTCGATGAAGAATGAGTAGGACAATTGCCTGACTCACGCCACTTCCTCGAGCAATTGTTCGGGAGCTAACGTGCGGATCAACTGCAAAAGCAATAGGAACATTAATTTCTCCCTCTTCTGTCGTCACTTGTTGCCTTCTGTTTTGTCTAGGTGTTACACTACCACTTTCACGTAACCGGTTGAAGAGATGGATAAATAATTGCCGAGATGGCTGATGTCTATTCAGGTGTCTTACCGCATGCACCGTACAAGAACGAACTGCGTTCTTCCTGCACTCTCCATACACCATACGTACGTTGGCTTTTTCTGCATTGGTACACCGCCGGCCCCGGTGGCCGTGCGGTTCTAGGCGCTTCAGTCCGGAACCGCGAGACTGCTACGGTCGCAGGTTCGAATCCTGTCTCGAGCATGGATGTGTGTGATGTCGTTAGGTTAGTTAGGTTTAAGTAGTTCTAAGTTCTAGGGGACTGATGACCTCAGATGTTAAGCCCATAGTGCTCAGAGCCATTTGAGCCATTGGTACACCCCATCGTCCACTCACGACCTACTACCTGGATTGTCACAGACTAATTGACTAGCAACTCGCAATGCACTCGAGGAACACACAAGCACACTATAAGCAAACATAACATCGCACTCAGCAACAACGCAGGTTGAATGCCACCAACAAGGGTCGTTGTGGGAACTTTCAAAAGTACAATATTTCATAAACGATTCGCACTAGCATCCTGCAACAAAAACAGTGAGATTCTAAGTTACCCTACTTTTAATTTTTTATTGTCAATGGGCATTGTTATATTTGAAAAAGTATATGTTTTCACAAAAATACACCTTCTAAGCATTATCATAATCTGTTGATTGGCTAACAAAAAGAGCCCCTGACTACCAATCCATTCTGCGGAAACCGCACATCAATAGCACTTTCCATTTCCGCAATATTTGCGGTGCATTCATCTAACATATACCTATAAACACACACAAACTATTCAGTCAGTTGTTTCAGTGTAACAATCAGGCACACAAATAAGCTTCACTTCCTAAAAGTAGTTTAAAAATCTCTATAAATATCTTATTAACGAATTTAAATATATGTTTGTGTATTATCAAATCATTAGTTGTAGAAATAATTCAAAAGCAAAAATCGCTTGAATACTGTTTACTGGATAACCGGTTTCAACACACTAAAGGTGCCATCATCGGATCTGAATGTAGCTTAACATTTATAAACGATTTGGATATAACGATACATGAGGCAGACCAGCTGATATAAAATCATTGTCACAAAAAAATAAAAAACAACCGCTCTCATGGTCATTCTTTTCCATCAAATATGTAAAACCGAAGTCACAAGATAAAACTATTTGGTACATGACCGCTGCTCAACTAACAACGGTCGGCATCACACAGAGTGTTTTTCATTCTTTTGTGACAATGATTTTATGTCAGCTGGTCTGCCTCATGTATCGTTATATCCAAATGGTTCATAAATGTTAAGCCACATTCAGATCCGATGATGGCACCTTTAGTGTGTTGAAACCGGTTATCCAGTAAACAGTACTTAAGTGATCTTGGCTTTTGAATTATTTCTGCAACAGAGTGATCGCCCCACTACGCAATGCGTGTTCACTCCAAAATCATTAATTGTTAACAAATTTATCACACTTGAGGAAAATATTGTCTTCCAAACTTCACTAAATGCTCTTATCAACGAGTTGTTTCTTGTGATAAGAAGAAGTAGTGGTTTAATGACCACTTCTGCATCAAACTTGAATAATGGAGATTCAGGCCATTGTTTCCGTTCGAAAACTGTACAGTTCAGAAACGGTATCGGGCAAAACCGCCATGAACAAGGGAATCATCCCACCGATGCACAAGGCTGAATATACACGTCTGGCAAAATCCTGTATCCTGCTGCATGAAGAAGTCCATGACTGCCTGCTCAAACTTGTTCGACAGGAATCATTGCCCCTTCAGATTCAATTTTAAGAACCGAAGGCGTGATGGAAAGAGATCAGAACTATAGGGAGGATGGTGGAGTGTCTCCCACTTAAGCTGGCGTAACATCTGCTATGCTTACGACATTTGCGATAAGACGTGCTTTAACATGAAACAGCAGCATCCATTGTCGCAGTTCGTTTTCGACACATGCTGTGTAAGTAGGCTGTTTAGGTTTTTATGTTGGTAACGCCACGTAGCGCTCTGTATGAAAATCTGTGCTGTGTGCTGTCTGCGGCTGGTTGGCATTGTTGAAATATTCGCTATTGTAGTGTTGGGCAGCTGGATGTGAACAGCATGTAGCGTTGCGCAGTCGGAGGTGAGCCGCCAGCAGTGGTGGATGTGGGGAGAGAGATGGCAGACTTTTGAGAGCGGACGATCTGGACGTGTGTCCGCCAGAAAAAGTAAATTTGTAATACTGGATATCATGAACTGATATATATATATATATATATATATATATATATATATATATATATATATATATATATATATTTACTTTTTCTGGCGGACACACGTCCAGATCGTCCGCTCTTTGAACACTATTATGGTAAATACATTGTTTGTTCTCTATCAAAGTCTTTCATTTGCTTAGTATGCCTATCAGTAGTTAGTGCCTTCAGTAGTTAGAATCTTTTATTTAGCTGGCAGTATTGGCGCTCGCTGTATTTCAGCAGTTCGAGGAACGAAGATCTTTGTGAGGTAAGTGATTCATGAAAGGTATAGGTTATTGTTAGTCAGGGCCATTCTTTTGTAGGGATTATTGAAAGTCAGACTGCTTTGCGCTAAAAATATTGTGTGTCAGTTTAGTGTTGATCAGAATAAGTAAAGAGCGAAATGTTTGAGTACGTTCAGTTCTGCTCAGCTTTTTAAAAATCAATTAACGTAAGGGGTTTATGAGCACAGTAATTCATAAACTTTTCTAAGGGGACGTTTCAGCTGCACCATGTACAGTCTTCATTCTCCAATGGATGTCTGCCGGTGTTTGTCCTTCGGCAGGCAAGAAAAAAATAACAGCACATTGATCCTATTTGGACGCACTTGACAATAACGTCGCTATAGTTCATGTTTCCGTATTTACCGCACCCAAGTCGGAAAGAGAGGAATGCCATACTAACGCCTGTCTTATTTACTCGCATCGTAATCGCGCTACGTTGCATATACGCAACAGCAACGTCATCAAACGGAAACTTTTTGATCGCTCTTTATAATGAAGGTGCTGTCTAAACCTACTGGAGTTGAAGCCGTGGCGGAACGACTCCCAGAGAATCCTTTTGTAATGTATACCACAGTTCTTCCAAGATCGTTATAAAATGTTGTGCACTACTGGTGCATAATCACGTCCCTTGTTGTACAGAGTGATCGCAATTAAAGTTTCGCTACTTGAACCAGTGTAGACGGCGAACTATTTGCCATATGGGTACCCAGATTCATAAGAATGATGTCCAGACTGTGTTCTGCAGGATTTGCTACCTTAGTAGTGTTAGTGTCATGATTTGCCGTTCGTCCCCGGTGCTGGCGCGGCGACGTGGGGTTGAAACATAGGCTTCAGTGTGCATCACAGGTGCAGACACTCAACATAGTTCTGGACAAGGTGATCAGAGCTTCACTCCTAAAGCTTTTTTATCAAAACAAGGGCAATAGCGCTGCTGCTTCCGCCAACGTCGAGGCATTAAAGGAATGCGGAGAGGTTCTGTTTCTGCACAGCGGTTGAAGTAAATGATTCAGAATGAACTGGCTATCTGGTAACTGCTTCTTTGAGAAGCCGACGACTAATTGCACCACAAATTGTTGAAGAAATTACTGCTGCCATGGCTGAGAATACTGGACGCAGTGCCCGACATTCGAGCAATGCGCGGCTTGTTTCACGATAGCTGAACGTTCCACGGTCCACGGTTCCAAAAGTGCTGCGAACAGTTGTGAAATGTTATGTCTAGTGCGGCGCAAGGCTGTCGTGCATGCAAATGGTCGCCACATTGAGCAACTTCTGTAACCTGGAACTTAAACATGGGTACGCAACAACAAATGTTACGTTCTTAAGCGGAATTTAAAAAGTGTTTCTTTCCCTTGTTCATTCGTTGTTTCTCTTCCACATGTCCTTACAAATGTTTTTACGACGTTTTATTGTCCTACGATCTCTCGTTTTTCATATAGGCCCTCTCAAGAAGCGAAAGTTTAGTTATAACCACCACGTATTTTCTGACTGCTTTGATGCGACTCGCAGCCACTTTCGCTCCAATGCCAGCCTCATCATTTCAGAGTAGCACCTGCAACCTACCTCTCAATTATTTGTTAAATAAATTACAGTCTGTCTTCCCTTGCAGTTTTTGGTGTCTATCGCTATCTTTAGAGCCGTGATAGCCATTCCCTGATATCTTACATGTCCTATTAACCCTTCCCTACGTCTAGTCAGTGTGTTCAACATATTCCTTTCCTCGCCGTTTCTCGTAGGTCTTTTTTTTTTTTTTTTTTTTTTTTTTTTTTTTTTTTTTTTTTTTTTTTTTTTTTTGTTACATTAGCCCACTTAACTTTCAGCATCTCCAATGCTTCGATTCTCTTCATTTCTGGTTTTCCCACAGTTCCTGATTCACTTCGATATAATACTGTGCTCAGGGCGTACATTCTCATGAATATTTTCCTCACATTAATGTCGATGTTTGATACTATTGCAGTTCTTTTAGCGCGCAATTCATTCTTTGTCTGTTCTTATCTCTTTCTTATATCCATCTTCTTTCATCCGCCTTACGATATTTTGTTGAAACATAGAAATTTTCCTCCACGTCGCATAATTCGTGGTCCGCTGTTCTCAGACATTTCTCGCCAATCTTATTACTACTACTTCTCATTACTTTCCTCTTTCTCTGTTTTCTTCTCAGTCAAGTTTAAGGGATCAATACTGTTCATTCCATTCAAAAGATTCTGTAATTCTCTCTCACTTTCATTCAGGGTAACATCGTCATAAGACAGTCTTATCCCTGCAATCCTTTCAACATAAGTTTGAATTACGGTATATTCCTTTAACTTTATTTCCTTCATTGTTTCTTCGACGCACAGGTAGAACAGAAGTGGAGACAAACAACATTTCTGCCTTACGCCATTTTTGACCCGACCATCTTGGTCTTCCATTCTTACAACTCAACGTTTGTTGTTACACATGCTGTAAATTATTCATCTATCCCTGTAGTTTATACCTACGTGCACTCTCCCCTGTACTAGCATGAAAGACGAATATTGCAGTTTCAGCTAGTGTAACAAACCGCAGATGCCGGAGTAGTTGCACGTAAGGATCCTAGTCGTAATTCTCCGCGAAAACATACAGGTTTGAGATAACTTCCTGGCAGATTAAACCTGTGTGCCGAACTGGGTCTCGAACGTCGAACCTTTGCCTTTCGTGGCCACATGCTATCCAAGCACGTCTAACGACCCGCCCTCAGAATCTTACTTCCGCCAGTACCTCATCTCCTACCTTCCCAAATTCATAGAAGTTCTTCTGCAATATCCTTTCTTACTGGAGTGTAGGTCCCGCAAGGTATGCAGAACGTCTGTGAAGTTTTGAAGGTAGCAGATGAAGTACTCTTGGAAGTAAGGCTGTGAAGACGCTTCGCGAGTCGTTCTTGAATAGCTCAGTTGGTAGATCACTTGTCCACGAAAGGCGAAGGTCCCAGGTTCCACACTCGGTCCGGCGAACAGCTTTAATCTACCAAGAAGTTTCAAATCAGCGCATTCCGGACGCTTCGGATAGTTGTATTAACTGTGTAATCTATCGTCGAAGGGAGTAAGTTTGGGGTTTAAGGTCCCAATTCATGGCAGACGGAGTACAGGTTCGGAAAAGGAAAGTGTAAGTAAGGAAATCGGCCGTTTCTTTTCTAAAGCAATCATTCCCGAATACTGCTTCAAAAAGAGTGAAGGAAATGGCAGAATGCTTCAGTCGTATTGGAAGTACGAAGGTGCGAGAACCTCCCGAATGCAAGACTACAGCTTCCTAAACTACGCTTTCTCACTCGGTATCCAAATAGCGGAGGATGTCATGAAGACCATTATGGTAAGGTTAATAAATCGAACGGCGGTTGAAGAAAGGAAAACTTTAAAAATGTGCAAATTTTTCGTGAAATAACGCATGAGCCTACAGGTGTAAACAAGTAATGTTTGCGACAAGAATGTAATATCCTAGACAACGTTTGAACCTAAAAGTTATGGTAGCCCTTTTAATCACTATTGTGCGATTCCTTGGCGTGTTATTATGACAGCCTGTGTCGAAAAGGCTCATTTTGAAGATAACTTTCATGCTTGGTTATCTAGAAACAATTATATTTTCATAACACCATTAAATGGGACAACTGAACGACAGAATTATGCAACCCAACATGATGTCTGTTCTGTGACACTGAAACAGATCTTACTCAAGTTTTCCTACGTTCTGCTGCACCTTCAGAAAACCTAACATAGTTAGTTCACTGTTTATGTTTGGAAATGCTCCGCAACATGAAATCCTTATATGCTGCCTGTCCACCATTTGCTCACAATTTCAATCTGAAATAAGAGAAGAATATTTTTAGTTTCACTACAAGCAAACTAAAAAGGGATAAGGAAATCAGAAAAGCTATAATTATATAATGAATTAAATAAGATGTACATTGGTATTTTAACCTAATAAAGCATCTCAATCGTAAGAATTCGAAAAGAAGAGCTACATACTGTATCTCGGAAACAAGAGCTACCTAAGCGTTTCAAATATCATACTTGTTTTGCAGCCCAAAATACATAAGAAATAGTTGTTTTCAAGCAAGTCATATTTTCAATGTTAACCTGCGTAAGCCTAGAAATAGCTTGATTACCCCAAATTCAAAGGTCCCCTAGAATTCAACAGACGGTGATTTTTTAGTGAAAATGGGACTGAGAAATGAAGCGGAGCGTTCGCAGTGCAATTGAATATCTTGTTATTTAAATTAATGGTTTGGTTTCTTCTTTATTTATAAAAGAAAGAACAAATAAGTATGGATGTAAAAGAAAATAATTGTCCTCCTCACTCGCGTCAAGTTAAGAGATAGGGAGGAGTTAAATTCTACCTTTGATATTCTACATATCGCAACACCATTAAAAAATCAAGTAATAGCTATCCATATCGAATGAAACAAAACTTTTACTATTACAATTCACTGTTGACTTGTAACGGTAAACATTTTTCGTTCGATATCAGTGACAGTCACGGTAAAACTTAACCAAAAATGTTGACCTTTAAAGACTTCCATATATCGTGCTTCACTTTCTTGTCAGTATTTTGCGTCAGCACATAAGCAATAGTTTCTATGTTTTCCGCTATGGATTTCCTACTTTCATTAACTGTTTACCATCTCAGACATCGCTACCATATTTCTCAAGACACAACTGGTTACGAAATCACCAGAAACAGTAAACTAACACGAGCAGAAACGTTCAGACCCAAGCGTAATGGCGTAAATCTACGGAGGTGGCAGCCGGCTGATCCGAATATTCGTGGGAACACCTCACTTTTGCAGTGTTCGCACAGAGACGTTTCATAAAATGTGTGGCGAGCTGCGTACGATTCGAAGTCTAAGGACCGTACCTGCAGAGCGTTTTGCACACCCCGGGTAGGTTACTAGAAAGCTCGGCACTGATGTTTAACTTAACGTGTTTTTGGTAATTAACATCAACTATCATGCAACACATTACCATAAGGGACTGCCCACTACTTAGTGCAACCAATTCGTTTTGGTCGGTGACTAGTTGCTGGAAACAATGTGGCCTCAGGCCGCTCAGGATCCATAGGAAAAACGTGAAGCACAGCAAATAAGGCTCACTGATTATTACGTCCTAGCAATATGAAATACTGAACCTGCTATATCACCCTTCTACTTTGATATAGGACACCATCAAAATGGCTGACACAAACCACTTATCAAATTCCAGTATGTGTAAAAGACGTGTCTGAACGAGATCTTTAGAGCTGGAGTATCCTTTGTCCCATCAGTATGGCGAAAGAAGAGCCCTGACAGTTAAAGCTGGTTGGAGGGGCTTCTTCGCGCGTTCGCCATGGCCAATCAAGTACAGCAATTTTATATGCATCTTTATGGCAATGTCTGTGTTCCTGTATCTCTATATACCCTTCATTTAGGATTCCGTACCTCAATCGATAAAAACGGAACACTTAAAGTTTCTCTTAATTATCCGTCTGTCTGTTCGAGTATTAAGAGCACTTTTTCCCAGGTACTAGTAGACGTTTCAGGTTCAAATTTATGTCACATATGGGTCTTTGGTGGTGTAAAAGATTTTAGCTTATAAGTCAATGTAATCAAACGGTGCGGACATTCATGCTACTTCATGAAATTTGGCAAGAAGCAATGTTTCACGGCACAAGTAAAGGAAGAAAACAGAAAACTGATATACTTTAATTACATCACATTAAAGAAAAATTTCCTATTACAAACTTACACAGCGTTCGTAATCCGTCAAAAATCTCAGGAACTACCGTGGGATTTTGATCTCGTTTTAAGTAATATGCAGAATGATTCTCGAGGAATGTTTGTGTATATAATCTACAATATCTCTTTTGCTGCCGGCCAGGGTGGCCGAGCGATTCTAGGCGCAACAGTCTGGAACCGCGCGACCGCTACGGTCGCAGGATCGAATCCTGCCTCGGGCATGGATGTATGTGATGTCCTTAGTTTAGTTAGGTTTAAGCAGTTCTAAGTTCTAGGGGACTGATGACCTCAGAAGTTGTCCCATAGTGCTCAGAGCCATTTGAACCATTTCTTTTGCTAATTGACTGAGCTGCCATGAAATGAAGTCCTCTGCCGCTGTGCAAACGATACCTTTGCCATCTAGCGGTGATAATATCGCCCGACTGCCGAACTAACACTCTCTGCCAACAACATGTACACCACCTGTAATGTTTCAAAGCAAAGTACACTACTGGCCATTAAAATTGCTACACCAAGAAGAAATGCAGATGATAAACGGGTATTCATTGGGCAAATATATTATACTAGAACTGACATGTGATTATATTTTCACGCAATTTGGGTGCATAGATCCCGAGAAATCAGTACCCACAACAACCAATTCTGTCCGTAATAACGGCCTTGATACGCCTGAGCATTGAGTCAAACAGAGCTTGGATGGCGTGTACAGGTACAGCTGCACATGCAGCTTCAACACGATACCACAGTTCATCAAGAGTAGTGCCTGGCGTATTGTGACGAGCCAGTTGCTCGGCCACCATTGACCAGACGTTTTCAATTGGTGAGAGATCTGGAGAATGTGCTGGCCAGGGCAGCAGTCGAACATTTTCAGTATCCAGAAAGGCCCATACAGGATCTGCAACATGAGGTCATGCATTATCCTGCTGAAATGTAGGGTTTCGCAGGGATCGAATGAAGGGTAGAGCCACGGGTCGTAACACATCTGAAATGCAACTTCCACTGTTCAAGGTGCCGTCAATGCGGACAAGAGATGACCGAGACGTGTAACCAATGGCACCCAATACAATCACGCCGGGTGATACGCCAGTATGGCGATGACGAATACACGCTTCCAATGTGCGTTCAGCGCGATGTCGCCAAACACGCATGCGACGATCATGATGCTGTAAACAGAACCTGGATTCATCCGAAAAAATGACGTTTTGGTATTCGTGCACCCAGGTTCGTTGTTGAGTACACCATCGCAGGCGCTCCTGTCTGTGATGCAGCGTCAAGGGTAACTGCAGCCATGGTCTCCGAGCTGATAGTCCATGTTGCTGCAAACGTCGTCGAACTGTTCGTGCAGATGGTTGTTGTCTTGCAAACGTCCCCATCTGTTGCCTCAGGGATCGAGACGTGGCTGCACAATCCGTTACAGCCATGCGGATAAGATGCCTGTCATCTCGACTGCTAGTGACACGAGGCCGTTGGGATCCAGCACGGCGTTCCGTATTACCCTCCTGAACCCACCGATTCCATATTCTGCTAACAGTCATTGGATCTCGACCAACGCGAGCAGCAATGTCGCGATACGATAAACCGCAGTCGCGATGGTACGCATTTCTCGTCCTTACACGAGGCATCAGAACAACGTTTCACCAGGCAACGCCGGTCAACTACTGTTTGTGTATGAGAAATCGGTTGGTAACTTTCCTCATGCCAACACGTTGTAGGTGTCGCCACCGGCACCAATCTTGTGTGAATGCTCTGAAAAGCTAATCATTTGCATATCACAGCATCTTCTTCCTGTCTGTTAAATTTCGCGTCTGTAGCACGTCATCTTCGAGGTGTAGCAATTTTAATGGCCAGTAGTGTAATACTGGTAACTGACGCAGGATTGTACTTCCATCTTTTGGGATGAGGTTCCAGTATCTCATAAAATATACATTAAAACGTTCCGTAGAACAATGCATCACTTGTGTAACAACAATAGCCCTATGGCTGGCTGTACCGCTTTTTTCTCTGAAGTCTTAAATCTTACCCCTAACCGCAGCAGGAACAAGCGTAAACAAAGTCAACACGTCTGCAATTGCCAGTTAGCATGGCATATTAATGTAACTCCAAAATTAATAAAATAAATGAGAAGTTACAATAGCGAATGTGAAATTACATAAAAAATTTAAATTTAAAACTTAATATTAAAAGATTCCCGAAAATCCTGGAATTCCCGGGGACGGATATCACGCCAGTATCGTTATCGATAACAGTCAAAATTTGTATGGATGAACTATCTATACAGAAAATTAAATTATAGGTGCACAAATCCTACTCGCACGTATCTGGAATTTTTTTAGAGTCATTGGTCTTCTGACTGATTCGATACAGCATGCCACTCTTTTGACAGTCTCTTGATCCCAGAGAATCCTACATCCTCAGTTATTTACTGAATGTATTCCTGTCTCTATCTTTCACTATAGTTTATACCCCCTACAGCTGCCTCTAGTACCCCGACGTCTTAACACGTGTCTTATCATCCTGTCGCTACTTCTTGTGAGAGTCTTCATGTGTTCCTTTCTTCTGCGGAGAACCATCTAATTCCAGATCTTACCAGTCCGCCTAATTTCCAACATCCGTCTGTAGCATCGTATCTCAAACGCTTCGATTCTCTTCTTTTCTGGGTTTCGCACAGTCCATGGTTCGCGACTATACAATTCTGTGCTCCAAAAGAACATTATCAGAAATATCTTCCGATTTCTTTCATTCGTAAGTGTTCCTGAATTTCACTCAATAGTTTTTTGCTTCCTCCTTTCATCGATCAGTTGAAAAATTTCTTCTGTTACCCAAAGTTCCTTCGCAGTTGCTTTACTTGTATCTACGTATGTGCAATATCTCTGAGATTAGCATCTCTAATAATAAAACTAAAACAATTTGGAATATTGTTAAAAGTGAAACAGGGCAACCGAGAGCAGAGGAAGACCGAATTTCTATCAAACTCAATGGAAAGTTTCTTCACAAAAAGTCGGAAACAGAAAATATTTTTAACAATCATTTTTAAGTGTCGTAGAGAAAATAGGATGTAGCAATTCATTACAAAATGAAAAGCTGCATATGGAAGAGACAATATCTATACAGTTTGGTAAAACTGAAATTCAACCCAACTCTCCAACTGAAATTAGGAAAATAATAAATTCAGTCAAAAGTAAAAGGTCACATGCAAATGGTGGCATTTCCAACAGAGTACTAAAAGATTGTTCGCAACAGATAAATTGGATTCTCAGCCACATATGTAGTAGGTGACTGAAACAGGGCATTTTTTGAGATAGATTGAAAAATGCTATTGTTAAACCGTTGCATAAAAAGAGGACAGGTCTCATTCCAACAACTACCGCCTAGTCTCACTTCTGACAGCTTTGTCCAAGATTCTTGAAAAAGTAATGTATTTAGTAGTATTTGTAGAAATGAAGTACTAACAAAATGTCAGTTTGGTTTTCAGAAAGGCTTTTTAACAGAAAATGCTATATATGCTTTCACTGATCAAATATTAAATGGTCTGAATAATCGAAAATCACCTATTTGGATATTTTGTGATCTCTCAAAAGCTTTTGACTGTGTGAATCATGAATTTCTTCTGGGTAAGCTAAACTGTTGTGGTGTGAGTGGGACAGTGCATAAATGGTTTAATTCTTATTTAACTGCAAGAATGCAGAAGGTTGAAATTAACAGGACAGTTAGTCTGCAAAAATCAGCAGATTCCTCTGACTGGTGAGGTATCAAGACTGGTGTCCCACAGTTTTCAGTCTGGGGGTCCCTCATTGTTCTTAACATATATATTAATGACTTGCCACTCTATATTCATGAAGATACAAAGCTAGTTCTATTTGCTGATGATACAAGTTCAGTAATCAAACCCAAAAATAAGAATTAACTGACGAAATTGTCTTTCAGAAAATTATTAAGTGGTTTTCTGCAAATGGACTCACACTAAATTTTGAGAAAACACAATATATACAATTCTGCACAGTAAATTGTATAACACCATTGATAAATATAGACTTTGAGCAGATGTCTGTTGCTCAAATTTCTGGGTGTTTACACTGATGAGAAATAGCACTGGAAGAAACTCATTGATGATCTGCAGAAACGGTTAGTACTTATGTTATTACAGTCATTGCAAATTTTGATGATAAACGTATCAGTAAATTAGCCTACCATGCCTGTTTTCATTCACTGCTTTCATATGACATCACCATATTTTGGGATAATTTATCATTAAGAGAAAAAGTAGGCTATTCACTGCACAAGAGTGTGTAACCAGAATAATAGCTGGAACTCACCCAAGATCACCTTGCAGGCATTTGTTTAAGGAACTTAGGATATTCAGAGTACCTTCGATATTTGTTATTAATGATCCATCCCAGTGTGAAAATAATAACGAAGTGCATAGATACAGCACCAGAGGAAGGATGATATTCACTATTCTGGATTATATATGATTTTGGCTCAGAAACAGGTGGATTATGTTGCCCCAAAAGTCTTTGGTCATTTGTAAAATAGCATTAAAAAGCTGACAGATAGCCAACCAACATTTAAAAACTAAGTAAATGAATTTCTGAATGACAACTCCTTCTACTCAACACAAAAAGTTTTGGATATGAAGTAGTAACAGTAATTCCACGTCAGTACCAAATGTCGTATTTATGATATACAGAACAAGTATTAATGTAATGTATGTCCGAAGTCGTTTCTGAAAGTATTTGTATTGAGTGTAGCCATGTATGGAAGTGAAACTTGGACGATAATTAGTTTAGAAAAGAAGAGAATAGAAGCTTTCGAAATGTAGTGCTACAGAAGAATGCTGAAGATTAGATGGGTAGATCACATAACTAATGAGGAGGTATTGAATAGAATTGGGGAGAAGAGGAGTTTGTGGCACAACTTGACTAGAAGAAGGGATCTGTTGGTAGGACATGTTCTGAGGCATCAAGGGAGCACCAATTTACTACTGGAGGGCAGCGTGGAGGGTAAAAATCGTAGAGGGAGACCAAGAGATGAGTACACTAAGCAGATTCAGAAGGATGTAGGCTGCAGTAGGCACTGGGAGATGAAGAAGCTTGCACAGAATAGAGTAGCATGGAGAGCTGCATCAAACCAGTCTCAGGACTGAAGACCAAAACAACAACAACAACAACAACAACATGTCCAGCTTCTGTAACTGCCTTTTTAGGGATGACCATTCCTGTTGTAATGTTACTTGAATTACGTAACCATTACGGCACCTCACCTCAACCTCTCGATACCAGCAATATTCTACTGTGTTTCTGTAAAGTAGTTAACATATTTCTGTGACAACATTCAGATTTGATTTCATTAATGTAGAGGTACTTTGATACATCGATATGTTTATATTACAATGATATTACTCTTGTGTGTATTCTTTCTTTTGTCACTATGATCTTTGACGTACTTGTAACTCTGATTTTTGGGCGCGTAAGCGGTTATTAGGAAGTCAAGTCTTTGTCGTCATGTTGAAATGACGCAAATTGTAGTCAGTTTATGTAAGGTAAACTTTAACAGTGAGGAAGATATTTCCAAGTATGTTTTATATTGTGAAGTGATGTTTTGTGAGTTACGTGATATTGCAACAAAAGTAATAAAAAAGAAGTGTAACTTAAATTCAGAGTGCTGATTACTTTTTTACGTCACCATTGTCCTAACTTGCAAAAGTTTAATCCTCAAGAATGGTTTATGAAACACATCTATAAAACTTTTGAATATTGCCGAATAACACCTAGGCCTCTTTGCACCCGAGCTTGGAGTCATCACCACCTAGATTTTCGACGATTGAGCCATGAGTTCACAACGAGACCAGCGTGGGAAACACGAAAAGATGAGTGCCTAGTTTATCCATTATTTCATGAAATGACTTTATTAACTGTGCTCTAATGACACCTGCCACATAATATAACTTTGTTGTTGCCCGAAAATGCAATATTTAGCAGCGTGAGCAACACTACAAATCATAATTAATTTTTGACCTTTGTTGTAGTAGGGTTGTTAGACTCTTCAGCTGATGTGCCTGCTGTGGAATTATCTATAGCATCAGACATCTTCAAAGCCATCTCATCATTCCCCAGTACTTCATTACCGCAGTTCTTTGCACACTGATTGTTCCAGACGAGTCTCATACACTTCATCCTCACTAAACTGCTCGTGGGTACGTCTTAAAACCCAGTATCTGATTTCGGAATCTCTTTGTGAGCGTGATGTAATCCAGATGCATTCTTCCCGTATCTCGTGGCCTTTTCCAAGTATAACTCCTCCTTTTGTGATTTTTTGAGCAGTGTGTTCGGTAGTACTAGCTTATCGAGCCCATATTCTTTCCTAATCTTTTCTTTTTCTTTTCCTTTCCAGCTACAGCGTTCCAGTCCTCCATTATTATAGACCCCCTCTTTACGTACTGTACCGCGCATTGAGCGTACTCATATACTTCCCCTGTCTCTGCATTCTCTGTTTCTTACGTAGGCGTGTATATCTGAACTATTGATTTTGGCGTTGATTTACTGTTGACTCTGATGAGATCAACATTATCACAGTATCTCACTCTCTGCCTTACTTTCCTATTCATAACGAAACTTACTCCCGGTATACTATTTTCTATCGCTGTGGTGTAACCGTATATTAGTCTGGACAGAAATCCTTGTCTTGTTCCCATTTCACTTTACTGATTACATCTATACTGAGCCTCTACATGACCGTTTTCAAATTTTTTAGCTTCCCTACAACGTTCAAACTTCTGACAGTCAACGCTCCGACTCATAGACTGTTGCATTTTTGTTGGTTATTCAGTCTTTTTCTCGTGGTTACCTCCTCCTCGGCAGATCCCAGTTGAAGATTCGAGTAGGTGACTAATCCGGAATCTTTTGCCAATCGAGATATCATCATAAAAATTTTTAAATTACAGGGAACAATATGTCTTTTAGATACACAATTTGTGTCTTTAATGTAGTGTTTTCCATTGCCATCTACATCTTCTTGCCGTTGATCATTGCTAATTCCTACGCCGCAAGGCCAAGAGGTCGCCCTTAATCGCTGTCTGCTCCTCAATCCTATTTGGCAGGAACGTTGGCAGAACGTGATGATGATGATTTTGGATTGTGGGGCGCTCAAAGGCGTGGTTACCAGCGCCCTTACAAATTCCCACTCCTTGCCCTTTACAGTCTCGTCTGTTCCTGAGTGATGATGAAACAAACACCCAGTCCACGAGCGGAGAAAATTCCCGACCCGGCCTGGAATCGAACCTAGAATCCCGTGATCCAGAGGCAGCAACGCTAACCACTAGACCACGAGCTGCGGCCGCGGAACGAGAGTAACTCCTTATTCGGGGAGCTTCCGATCACAGTTGCTGCTAATTTTTATCCAGTTTCATGCAGTTATTGGGTTCGAACCCGGGATACAGGACATTTAGATTACCAGTCAAAGTCGCTGCACATACACCATGCTCAGACGTATACTCGACGTAAACAGAACAATTAAACACCAATTATTCGTTATGTATAGCCATCGCAGCAGTAGTTACGACAGACCGTTGTCCCTGGCTAAGACAACTCAAGTTATCGTCAAAAGCTCGAGTTTTTTCCGATTAAACCAGACAGGAATACCGAGAGAATTCTATACAGCTAAACACGGTAACGACGATCTGTACGCAAAGGTGAACTCCCATTAAACGCGGTAAATACCACTAGAGGCGCATGGACGTGAGTCCGGTATACTTTTCAAATGTCACATTGTTACACAGGGCACCTCCCAGTTGACACGGTAAAGCCGAGCCTCCAGTAGTTTAATGTATCACGAAGATACGTTAACTACACTAAGGAAATATTTCTCGTAGTCTACTATTCATCGGCCTTGAAACAGTCCGTTATGCTATGACCCGTTTCAGCATTAACAATCAATTCAATGACAGTTTACAAGCAGTTTACTGCAGACATATTGTTGTGTTCCGCCGAAAAACAAAATCAGTGCAACAGCTTAGAGGCCTCGAGGTAAACGTCGGAAAGGGCTGTTTTGAGCGGAGGCTGGACTCAAAGGGACTCTGAGGCAACCAGCACTGATTGAACTTATGAGTTACGCACACAAATTCATTGCGTCAGTTATCCTTCGTTTGTGACAGTTGTCGTGCACTACTTTTTCAAAGACACATACCTAGTGCAGTAATCCTGCTGGGGAAAGGAGACCTAGAGCTGAAAGTGTAATCCGAACCACGCATCGCTCCTGGCCGATCTTCACACCATTGAGAGGTGAAGACCAGATTAAAGATGAATGAAAAAATAAGGGGTGCTATCGGAATTCAGCCATGCGACCTCTCGGTTTCCTAGTACACCCGACATTTCAACTCCGCATCTATTTATATACTCCGCAAGCCACTGTATGGTGCTTAGCGGAGGGTACCTTTAGCCCCTGCTAGTCATTTCCCTTCCTGTTACATTGGCAAATAGAGCGATGGGATTACGACAGCTATGTGCCTCCGTATGAGCCATAATTACTTTGACGGCAGTAGAACTGATCTGCAGTCAGCTCCAAATGCCAGTTCTCTAAATTGTCTCAACAGGTACATCGACTAGAGTGGCGAAAGGATGAAACGGAAAAAGTGTATAGCTTACTACATTTACGCTATTCATGCAGTGAAACTTCAGCATCACGCATTTCTTCTTTACTACTAATTCTATTCTCAGTGCATTTTGGAGACAATATCAATATATACTATCAAATGTTGGCGTTGTCCTTGTTGATATTGTTGTGGTTTTCAATCCGAAGGCTGTTGTTTCCGTGATGTTTGAATATCCTGAATAGAATCGCCAGGTCGTCTGCAAAAGCTAATTAGTCTGTCCCAATATTGGTTTCTCCTAATACGAATGTTTCGTAAATTTTTCGCTCTGGTTATAGTTTCCGCCACTCCTAGATTAATTTTTTAAGACATATTTGAACCGCAGGATTTTCTCAGTCCTGTTTTAATTTCTACATGTTCCGAAATTTCTCCCCGTAATTTTGCGTTAGATTTTGTACCTTTCAATGCTTAACGAAAAACTCAAGTGGTTTTAAGCTCCTGACCTCGTTGTTTTATATTTTGGAAGAGATATTTCCGATCCACATAACCCTTTTAAAGTCTAAGATGGTAAAAACTACTATCTTATTGCAACTTTTTTGGGCATTACAGAAGCGTCAGATTCTAGCCGTTTGCTTTGACCCATGACGTCACCAATATGCCGGAAACGGCTCAACCGCAACTATAGATTAAAAAAAAAAAAATAGCCTACATCTCCAAGATCCCAGCAACTCAAAAAAAAAAAAAACTCTCCAGATCCACTACATGAATTGAAACACAACCGACCTACCGTAAATATACAACATTATAGAATAAAACCAAAACAAAAATATCTTACCAACAAAAGCCTCCGACAATACCACTTAGATTGGCCACTGCGTGCTCCCCCATGCACACACGCAATCACGCACGCTCGCATTCACACACACACACACACACACACACACACACACACACACACACACACACACCAAAGCAAAAAGACTCCCAAATCGCCCCCTCGTGAACTTCACTGTTATATCCATACGTAACTAAAAAGCAATAAATTTTTAGACTAGTTTCCGCACAACAAACATATAAACAAAAAGAAATCTTAGTAACTAATTGAAAACACTTCCATAACCCACGCTACCGCACCAACTACCTAACTCAGAACCACGTTAGCACAATGATAACCAAAACTCAAATGAACCCTATACCATACTTTAAACGCAGCACGTCGACTTCCACCACCAGAGAGCACCACCAAATACAACATGACATCTACAAACACAACCAACTCAAAAACACCGAAACACCATTATATCACGGGTCAAAGCAGACAGGTGGAACCGGAAATTTCCGGTGACCCATTTTTTGATACTTGGAATTAGTTTCAGAACTAAAAGTTGTTTTCGGCAAGATCTGCATGGTCAGAATCCTACTCGCAAATTTTCCACTCAGATTGTCGTTGAGCTTTTTCCAGGGTACATTGAGACACAATTTTGTATAAGACAGGAAGAACAGAAATCCATCTGTAAGAATCAACATCCATTCTGTCTCAGGTATATAAGGGGCATTCAAATGTAACCCGGTCACTAGTGTAAAGTAACGGTAACGATTTTATTAGCTCAAAAATTTATCTATACAGAGTAGACATGCTCAAAAATAGTCGCCAAAACTGTTGGCACATTTATCCCATTGCGACACTAGTCGGTCAATTCCATCCTTGAAGAAGTTAGTATACTGCTGTCGGATCCAAGCCTGGACCCAGTCACACACTTCGTCGTCCGTTGCGAGTCTAAGTCCGCGAATAGCTTGTTTTAGAGGTCCAAACACATGAAAGTCACTCAGTGAAAGGTCGGGATTGTACGGTGGATGTTCCAGCGTTTCCCACCGAAACTGCTGGAATGTAGTCTTCATCACATGGGCCGTGTGTAGGCGGGTATTACCATGCGGGAAGATAAAGCCAGTGGACAACATGCCTCCGCGTTTCGACTTGATGTCTTGTCTAAGGTTCTGCAAAGTGGCTTGATAACGCTGGGCGTTGATTGTGGTTCCCGGTTCCACGAACTCGACAAGCAGTGGGCTCTTGTGGTCAAAAAAGAAGGACATCATGACCTTACCTGAACTGATGTGAACGGCCTTTCATTTCTTTGGAGGTGGTGAAGTCGCATGTTTCACCTGCTTTATCTGACGCTTGCATGCCGGTTCAAAATGGTGACACCATGTTTCGTGACAGAAAGCAGTATTCCTCCTCGTGATAACGTTGCAGATGACTCAAAGACAGTACCATTCGAGTATTGCGCTGTTCGGCGTCAGTTGGTGCGGACCCTACTGCGCACAGATTTTTCGAAATTTCAAGTGTTGATGCATTATGGTGTGGGCCGTGCCGATGGTCCGCCCGTTTGGCCTTGCGGTCTAACGCACGGCTTCCCGAGCGGGAAGGAGCGCCTGGTCCCCGGCGCGAATCCGCCCGGCGGATTAGTGTCGAGGTCCGGTGAACCGGCCAGTCTGTGGATGGTTTTTAGGCGGTTTCCCATCTGCCTCGGCGAATGCGGGCTGGTTCCCCTTATTCCGCCTCAGTTACACTATGTCGGCGATTGATGCGCAAACAAGTTCTCCACGTACGCGTACACCACCGTTACTCTACCACGCAAACATAGGGGCTACACTCGTCTGGTATGAGACGGTCCCTGGGGGGTCCACCGGGGGCCGAACTGCACAATAACCCTGGGTTCGGTGTGGGGCGGCGAAGGGGTGAAATGGACTGCGGTAGTCGTCGTGGGGTTGTGGACCACTGCGGCTGCGGTGGGGACGGAGCCTTTCCGTCGTTTCTAGGTCCCCGATTAACATACAATACAATACAATACAGTAACCGATGGATCTCATCCACGGTGATTCTGCAGTTGTCCAAGACTAAAGCATTCACTTCCGCAACCATTTCCGGCGTGATGACACGATGAGTGTGTGCAGGACGAACATCGTCTTCCAGTGACTCGCGCCCCTCAAGGACTCGTTTGTGCCATTCCACAACTCTTGAACGACTCAGATTGTACTCACCGTACACAGCCTTCATCCGTCGATACATTTCACGGTCTCCAACTCTGTCCGCCGCCAAAAATCGAATCATTCCTCGTTGTTCCTGCTTACTCGCCTGCATGTTCGGTAGTGGACGGTAACTTGTGTGACCACCTTCTCTTCGACGTCCGCAGCTCGTGGTCTTGGGGTCGCGTTCTCACTCCCCTAGCACGGTTAGCACGGTGTCCCGGGTTCGATTCCCGGCGGTGTCAGGGATTTTCACCTGCCTCGAGATGTCTGGGTGTTTGTGTTGTCCTCATCATTTCATCATCATTCATGCAAGTGGCAAAATTGGACTGAGAAAAGGTTGGAAATTTGTAAGGGCGCTGATAACCACGAAGTTGAGCGCCCCACAATCCAAACATCATCATCTTCGGCGTGAAACCACACTGGCGCTATGTAACATCAAACGGTGCGCACGCGTCACCAAGCGAGGTGGCGCAGTGGTTAGACACTGGACTCGCATTCGGGAGGACGACGGTTCAATCCCGTGTCCGGCCGTCCTGATTTAGGTTTTCCGTGATTTCCCTAAATCACTCCAGGCAAATGCCGGGATGGTTCCTCTGAAAGGGCACGGCCGACTTCCTTCCCCATCCTTCCCTAATCCGATGAGGCCGATGACCACGCTGTCTGGTCTCCTTCCCCAAACAAACAACCAACAACGCACGCGTCAGTCTCTCTAACAATACCCGCAGTTACGTGGTGCCACCTTACTTGTATGGCAAAGGTAGACGCACTGACCAACTCTCATTTGAATAAACCTCATATTTATAAGATGTACGGTATTCAAACAAGTTCTCTTTAAAAACTTCGGTACGCCTCGTCTCGCTGGTTTGGTGGGGCGCACCACAATGTGGTGATTCAGAATCGTAGTTGCGTAGTTGCGTCGTGTACGGTGGCCGGTACCCAAGAGCTGTTGTGACGTTTCATTATTATTCGCAGAGGGCAGGGCTCGCTGCCCGCTGCCGCCTTGAGCAACAGGCCGAGGCGCAACCGCTGCGTCGCTACAGGCGCGCGCGTGCTACCAGGACATTTCTCCCAGTGGCACAACAGCCGTCGTTACGAATACTCGCTGACCACGCGTCTTTCGACATGGTGGAACAGTGGCCAGCAACTCGCATTCTGCGGCGACTCTATTCATGGCGCTTTCATCGCGCGCCATCTATTCTAGTGCCCAAACACTAATTTTAAGCCGGCCGGGGTGACCGAGCGGTTCGAATCCTACCTCGGGCATGGATGTGTGTGATGTCCTTAAGTTACTTAGGTTTAATTAGTTCTAAGTTCTAGGGGACTGATGACCTCAGAAGTTAAGTCCCATAGTGCTCAGAGCCTATTGAACCATTTCTTGAACTAACTTTAATCAGGAAATGAGGAAAATGCAAAGAGATACGGTCGGTAGTCACTGAAAATCTTCCTAAAAATTAGAATCGTGCTATCTGTTTAATAAAGGAGTATTAGAACAGACACGTTATTAAAGTTTTGTATCGCCATGTTGCAGTTCTGCAACATACCATTCAAATCACCATAAGCAATTTTTCTCGCATCTTAGAATACGAAATCTTCATTGCTGCAGTGCTCCAACATTCTGTCTTTCTAATTTCTTAAACATTCCGTTAGATATCTCTGCTGCAAGTATTCGTCAGTTACTTTCCAAAGATATACAGGGTGGTCCATTGATAGTGACCGGGCGAAATATCTCACGAAATAAGCATCAAACGAAAAAACTACAAAGAACGAAACTCGCCTAGCTTGAAGGGGGAAACCAGATGGCGCTATGGTTGGCCAGCTAGATCGCGCTGCCATAGGTCAAACGGATATCAACTGCGTTTTTTTTTAAATGGGAACCCCCAATTTTTATTACATATAATATGAATGTTTTAGTTGGACCACTTTTTTCGCTTTATGATAGATGGCGCTGTAATAGTCACAAACGTATAAGTACGTGGTATCACGTAACATTCCGCCAGTGTTGACGGTATTTGCTTCGTGATACATTACCCGTGTTAAAATGGACCGTTTACCAATTGCGGGAAAGGTCGATATCGTTTGATGTATGGCTATTGTGATCAAAATGCCCAACGGGCTTGTGCTATGTATGCTGCTCGGTATCCTGGACGACATCACCCAAGTGTCCGGACCGTTCGCCGGATAGTTACGTTATTTAAGGAAACAGGAAATGTTTAGCCACATGTGAAACGTCAACCACTACCTGCAATAAATTATGATGCCCAAGTAGGTGTTTTAGCTGCTGTCGCGGCTAATCCGCATATCAGTAGCAGACAAACTGCGCGAGAATCGGGAATCTCAAAAACGTCGGTGTTGAGAATGGTACATCAACATCGATTGCACCAGTACCATATTTCTATGCACCAGGATTTGCATGGCGGCGACTTTGAACCTCGTGTACAGTTTTGCCACTGGGCACAAGATAAATTACGGGACGATGACAGATTTTTGCACGCGTTCTATTTAGCTACGAAGCGTCATTTTCTACGTAATGTACTACCAATGTTACTACAAGATGTTTCACTGCATGGCAAAATGGCGATGTACTCCAAACATGACGGATGTCCGGCATATAGCTCGCGTGCGGGTGAAGCTGTATTGAATAGCATATTTCACGACAGGTGGATTCGTCGTCGAAGCACCATACCATGGCCCGCACGTTACGAGATTTGACGTCCCCGGATTTCTTTCTGCGGGGAAAGTTGAAGGATATTTGCTATCGTGATCCACCGACAACGCCTGACAACATGCGTCAACGCATTGTCAATGCATGTGCGAACATTACGGAAGACGAACTACTCGCTGTTGAGAGGAATGTCGTTACACGTATTGCCAAATGCATTGAGGTTGACGCACATAATTTTGAACATTTATTGCATTAATGTGGTATTTACAGGTAATCACGCTGTAACAGCATGCGTTCTCAGAAATGATAAGTTCACAAAGGTACATGTATCACATTGGAACAACCGAAATAAAATGTTCAAACGTACCTACGTTCTGTATTTTAATTTAAAAATCATACCTGTTACCAACTGTTCGTCTAAAATTGTGAGCCATATGTTTGTGACTATTACAGCGCCATCTATCACAAAGCGAAAAAAGTGGTCCAAGTAAAACATTCATATTTCTTTACGTACTACACGAATGGGGGTTCCTATTTAAAAAAACGCAGTTGATAATCCGTTTGACGTATGGCAGCGCCATCTAGCGGGCCAACCATAACGCCACCTGGTTTCCTCATTCAAGGTAGACAAGTTTAGTAATTTGTAGTTTTTTCGTTTCGCTTATTTTGTCAGATATTTGGCCCGGTCACGATCAATGGACCATCCTGTATATATCTGAAGTCACTCGTTTTTGAAACGCGAAAAACCGGTAAGAAGTGTTACGTAAGACTCATCTGATACTATATGTAATAGGCATGCTTCCATTTTCTACTTCCTGAATGTATGTATTTGTGAAATTACATTGTTTTACGTACATAAGTGTACTCATTTCTATACTGCAGAAGTGCAGCATCACCTAAATACACTCTACAAAAATCGACTATTTCATGCATGATACTCAAGATGAGAGGGCTGGTTCATTTAATGCTAACTGCAATTTAGTTACTACTACAGGTATCCGCTGTGGTAGGCTATTCAAAATAAAACCTGTGGCGAGCAAACGCACTGAAGCATTTGATAAACTGCCCCTTGAGGAATACGTGGCCGTTGTTGAACAAATGTGCTCAACAAAATCTCTTAACAGCATGAAACGGCACGTGCCAAACAAACCACACAAGTGGGATTATAGAATTATAGAATTATTGTGCTCAGTGGTGATCAGAGTTTGTTTACAAGTTTAAGGCTGAAACAAGCAAAGACGATTACGTAAGAGGCGAGAATCAAGTGTGGGAGCTTTCTCAAATATCTTTGCAAAGGATATTCGAAGATATTAGAATTACTGTGTATTTTTTGATAGTTACTTCACATCGATTCCTTTCTAGAAGTGCCTGCA
The DNA here is from genome assembly GCF_023864345.2 of Schistocerca serialis cubense. NCBI lineage: Eukaryota > Metazoa > Arthropoda > Insecta > Orthoptera > Acrididae > Schistocerca > Schistocerca serialis. The sequence continues at coordinate 214,255,256 of NC_064639.1, read as the reverse complement.
CATACAGGTGATCCTTAGACTTGGTAATATTAGAAGAAACCGAATTCCAAGCTGTGAGATAGCAGATGTGAAGAAAATGCAGAAAAATGAACCTAGTGTTAGGAGAGTATCTAGCTTACATCAGTGGGCAGAAGTTTCTGTGGTTAGTTGGAGGGGTAGTACGATAGTAAATCTGGCACCAACATTTGCAGATGAAATGTCTAAATCACAGGTGCAATGGTATGACAGATCTCAGAGAAACGATATTTCCACTAATGGACCATTGATTTTTGTTGAATATAATCGCTACATAGATGGGGTGGATCTGATCGATAGCACTGTAGGGAGATACAACACAGTCCTGAGAGATGGCATGCACATATGTTTTACCATTTTCTTGACATGAGTGTAGGAAATACCTTCGTGCTACAGAAATGTGTGCAAAAAGAGAACGGGTCATCGTGGTAATCAATTTCCAGCTTAATTTGGCAGAATTATTGTCAATCCAAACAGAAAATAATCTAGAACCAGAAAAATCAAGCGGTTCAATGGAAGAGGATATTCAAGCAAAGAAAGACAAAGGCCTCACGCAGCTTGTGCCACAAAAACCTGTATGTCAGGGTATGGTGGTCACTGGCCAATATGGACTGTATTAGATGCAAGTTCACTAATGGTGCATTCAATCCACATATGTGTGAAAAGTGTGGTGTTCAACCCTGCTACAACAAAGTGACAACTGTTTCAAGAAATTTCATAACAAGAGCATAGGTGATATGTTATACTTATTATGTAATAATTATGCCTTGATGTCGCAATGTTGCAGAACGTTGTTTTCAATAAAAACTATGTTCTTTGAAGGAAATGACTTTTTAATTGTTTTCCCCTCATGCCATGTCTACTGAAGAACAATAAATTGAGAGCCAATGGTTAACCGTTACAGAAAAGTAGTTGTCTGGAGCCATAACGTGCTTGCACTTCTGTTGTGAAGAAATTAACAACGGTATGATTTAATGATACTCAATGTGTCTGGATTCGACGGTCAAATTTTTTGGCCGCCTAGAAGTTTATGTAACAAGGCCGTAACATTAGATACATTACTACGACATGCAACCTCAAAAGAGATGTGTTTCACAGTAGTAGAGATAAACAAGTGCTCATAGCCCTCAAGTATTTCATTTTAGAGCCAATGTTTACTGGGCACTTTTTTCATTTAGTCCACGATACCATCTCTCAAAATATGGAAAGCAATGAGCTTGCATTGGAAGAGATTTGTTTCACAGTGCAAAAAATGAAGAAGTGCTCATAGCTTTCAGATACGCATTTCAGACCCCAACTTTTTTGGTACATTTACCCTTCTCCATCAGCCCTAAAAGTTTGGTACATCATCAAGGAATCTCCCTGTACAGAAAGTGTTCGTCGTATGCTATTAGGAAGTCGGCCAAGAGTAATATAGCTACACAAGGACGAATAGTTGACTTTATATGCACCTTAAATTAAATACATTCAAAACAGTTATCTACTCCACCTTCGGTTTCCTAACGAATTTAGTGACAAACTATCTATATGCCGGACGCTCAATCACAGGGATACCGTGGAAAGATATATTTCCACTACTCTCTTAGCACCACGTACTGTAACTCGCAAATGTTCTTTTTCTGAGAATTGACTGTCAGTAGTCATTGCCCTACCTTACAGCCAGCACTTACAGTTGTTGTGAAGTACACTATGGTATCAAAAGCGCCCCGACAGTCCTATCTGATGGGGAACCGACCACTAGTTCTCACAAAACGTGAACCCACAAGTGTGAAAGGAGGCGGAGATTATTGTGTTATCAGAAGAGAAGGAGTAATGCAGAATAAGTCGGTTGGGAGAATTCAATGATTTCGAACGAGGGCTTTTTATTGGAGTGACAAATCCATCCAGGACTTTCCAAATCTTCTAAGGCTGCCCATGTCGACTGTTGATGATGTAAATGCGAAGCAGAATCGCGAAGGAACCATCACAGCTAAACTACTACCTGACCGATCTCGTGTACTGGCGGATAGGGACCGTCGAGCTTTGTGGAGGGACGGAGTGTGGTCCCCCTTATTGCGTTTCAGAAGCGCTAAAGGCGAAAGGACATGAATACATTTTACAGCAATGTGTACGGCGTGCAGTAGAGGAACACTTCGGAGATGATGACTGTATCAGCATGGCAATGCACGCTGTCCTAAAGCAGCGTGTTAAAGCGTCGACTTCACTAGTTAGTTACATGTTCCGTAAACCATTTCAACTATTCTTTTATCAAAATGATGTGGCACGAGTCAGTTTACAGGATACATATACACTGAAGCGTCAAAGAAATTGGTATAGGCTTGCGTATTGAAATACAGAGGTATGTAAAGAGGCAGAATATAGCGCTGCGGTCGGCAACGCCTATATAAGACTACAAGTGTCTGGCGCAGTTGTTAGATCGGTTGCTGCCACTGCAGTGGCAGGTTATCAGGATTTAAGTTAGTTTGAACGTGGTGTCATAACAGGCGCGCGAGCGAGGTAGCGATGAAGTGGGGATTTTCCGGTACGACCATTTCACGAGAGTACCGTGAATATCAGGAATCTGGTAAAACATCAAATCTCCGACATCGCTGCGGCCAGAGGAAGATCCAGGAAGAACTTGACCAACGACGATTGAAGAGAATCGCCCAACTTGACAGAAGTGCAACCCTTCCGCAAACTGCTACAGATTTCAATGCTGGGCCATCAACAAGTGTCAGCGTGAGAACCATTCAACGAAACATCATCGATATGGGCGTTCGTAGCCGAAGGCCCACTCGTGTACCCTTTATGACGGCACACAAAGCTTTACGCCTCGCATGGGCCCGTCAACACCGACGTTGGATTGTTGATGACTGGAAACATGTTGCCTTGTCGGACGAATCTCGTTTCAAATTTTATCGAGCGGATGGACGTGTACGGGTATGGAGACAACCTAATGAATCCATGGACCGTGCATATCAGCTGGGGACTGTTCAAGCTGTTGGAGGCTCTGTAATGGTGTGGGGCGTGTGAAGTTGGAGTGATATGGGACCCTGATACGGCTAGATAAGACGCTGACAGGTGACACGTACGTAAGCACCCTGTCTGATCACATGCATGCATTCATGTCCATTGTGCATTCCAGCGAACTTGGACCATTCCATCAGAACAATACGACACCCTACACATCCAGAATTGCTACAGAGTGGCTCCAGGAACAATCTTCTTTCGCTGGCCACCAATCTCCCCAGACATAAACATTATTGAGCACATCTTTGATGCCTTTCAACGTGCTGTTCAGAAGAGATCTCCACCCCCTCGTACTCTTACGTATTTACAGACAGCCCTGCAGGATTCATGGTGTCTGTTCCCTCCAGCACTACTTCAGACATTAGCCGAGCCCATGCCTCGTCGTGCTGCGGCACTTCCGCGTGCTCACGGGGGCCCTACATGATATTAGGCAGGTGTACCAGTGTCTTTGGGTCTTCAGTGTATACGATTGCTGTGAACATAAATGAAAACATTATTATGTTTAGTCCTATTCATACAAAAACATTTTTTTTATTTTACTGGCTACCAGTTTTTAAGTACAAATTTGTGAGGGGTATCGAAGGAGCTGGCCAGGACACATGAATTTAAATTTAAAAATTGCGCCACTATCTGTCAGACATTTTATGTTGTTGGAGAAATGATAAAAAATTTTTGTTGCTGCATGTTGGACTCCTTTCTGACGCACTGACAGCTTTAAGAATGGGAAGTAAAAGTCATTTTTCCCACTAGTGTGTAGGTATAGACATCATTTTCATTTCAAATTGTGATGGATTATTTATGACAATTTCGTTGGCGAATATACAGGGTTATTCTTATTAAGGTTTAAAAGGTCCCGCAGCAACGTAGATGACACTTAGGCAAGTAATTTAAAAGAAGACACATGGGATGGAAATTTTGGGAAATACGCCAAAAATGAAAACCAAATGTTGAACATGTGACGTCACCAGATGCTGTACCTCGCCGCACGTGCAGCGGTCTGTTGCACCTGATCATCCCAGCCCAAGTCAAGAACTCACGACTGTGTGGCTCCGGGAGTACGCGCGTGACTTTAACATTTGGGGCTGAGGATTCGAGTCTTGTGCCTCGCATGCAATAATTTTTTGCATTGCGTTAGACATTATGAGTTACATTGACGTAATATTCATTGTTTTATTTACCTGTCTGCCGGTCTCCACTGGTTAATACCAAAATACAGTACAACAAAAACCTATCATATTGCGTCACAAGTAAATAAAGTACAAGATTCTGAATTGCGTCGTTGCCAGTAAATGATCTATATGTTCTTTACTAAACAAAATCTGTAAACAAACAAAGAAGGGACAAAATAAAAGTAACACAAAATAAGAATGGCTTTTGGTTGGTTACGGCGAGGACAATAATTTTGTAACTTCTACATTTACAATACATCACATTTACAAAAGATACAACTGAGCAGCCCAGCTGAGCGAGATGTAGAATTGCCCCTGGGATCCCGCGGGTTGTACGGTAATGTGCATGTAGTGGGGATCACGAAATAAAATACAACCTCTCTAATCCACTCGCAGAAAATCAAAGTTCTGAACTGTTCTCAAATTCCATATCAGCTCAGAGCCCCTACGTGCTACTGCATGAAAAGACTTACCCATCCATTACACAGCGCAAACAGCTTTAATGGTCCCGAAAATGTGGTTGGACGTGCAAGTTTGGCAACGTTTCGTCTATGGGATGCCAACTCACATTCTTCGCAATGCACCGAATGTACCACCAAATTATTTGATATAAATTCAGGCAGGATTTGATATGTAAAAATGATGTACACACTCACGAATTTTTTAAAGTTTCGCAAATTCGAATTTATTCCCAACAAGAACATAGAGAAATCGAAAAGTCACAATTCACATAAATTAATTTCAGAGTCTGACTGAGTTTCTTAAGATCTTGGAGGCGGTTGAGTAAACCACGATTAATTGCGTGTTATCTTTAGAAGACCAGTGATGTTCCACTATGTCACAAACTGTAAATTCCACAACGGCTACCTGTTGAAACCGCCAAAGTGCGGCTTGTATAACATGCAGCCCGACAAATAAGAAGTCCATCACATGGAAAAAAACTTCTGTGTCCCAAAACAGGAACTCTGAACGCGAACTAGCGGCCATTTCACCGCTCATCCGATACAACTTTCTCGAAACGCAGACTAACGCAGCCTGACCGTCTCCAATGGGATCCGAACATAGACTCCCTGCCAAAATGCCGCTGTTCATCCAGGAAACAGGAGCCAAGCACCACTGAGGTCAGTTAAGCTATTGAATATGAAAATTACTGATATTCTCTGGTTTTTTGGACTTCTAATTGAAAAATTGTGTGATAGTTTTTATGCAGACATGCATGTTATTATTTTATTTCCTGTGAAAGTGTGGGGAAAGGAGATTATTTGTATTTTATAAAGTGGACTATAATTGTGCAGTTTCTTGCATTCGGCTCATAAAAAGTGAGTGGCATCTTGTTTAAACGAACCAGTTCAAAGTTTTATTACTTTTACAATATCAGTTCCTCGCTAATAGTCTATTAAAGCGTCAAGATAACTGACTCACGACCTACGTTCTGTTGTCTGCGCAGTTTGGCGAATATTATTCAGGACTGATGCATTCCAATCAGGGCCGTCAAAGCAGTTAGTCTCCTCGGGTGTACTGCAGTCTTAGTACAAATGAGACCAGTGACACGTCATCTGCAGTAACACATGTTCTGTAAACCCTCGTCGCCTGTTTCGTGAAGGCCTCGTCGTTACTGCTGTGGAGGCCGGGTCGTCACTGTTGTTACGGTAGGTCGAGTTTGTGAGTTCGTGAAACGGCTCCTGGTCCAGTACACCGCTAAAGACAATTTGTCCCTGCCACTATTACATAGCTATCCCCCAGGATCAGATAACAGGGTAGGAGAACGATGATTCTTCAACACTTCACAAATTAGTAACAAAGTCACACAAATGACTTAAAGGGTTTCAAAATGGTTCAAATGGCTCTGAGCACTATGGGACTCAACAGCTGTGGTCATAAGTCCCCTAGAACTTAGAATTACTTAAACCTAACTAACCTAAGGATAGCACACAACACCCAGCCATCACGAGGCAGAGAAAATCCCTGACCCCGCCGGGAATCGAACCCGGGAACCCGGACGTGGGAAGCGAGAACGCTACCGCACGACCACGAGATGCGGGCTTTAAAGGGTTTACTTATCTTTGTGACTAGTTGAATAATGAAGTCTGCAATACTGCACGTAATATAACACAAAAAGGCCCTCAATGGCTAAGTGCACTTAATTGTAAGTAAATTTCACAGCACATAGCAAATGCAATTTACAGCAATTGTCTGTTCACTTCTAAGAGTTTACTAAACAGCATTCCCTTTCCAAGTCAGCCCTTAACGATGATCTATAACCAAGTGGGCGAGAGCTGTTCTTCTACCTTCCGAGTAGGCTTCTGTCCGTTGTAGTTCGGTCATCGTCGGAGTTTACTCGGTCGGCAATTGGCCGAGACGAAGTCGATGTCTTCAACCTCAGCGCCGCCCGTGGCGCTGTGGAACTCGCACAAGTGGAGAGAGTAGGGCACTGGTAGCAGCTCGCATCTTTGCATCTGTGGTGTTTGTGTCGTCGTTTCTTGATCTGATGACACAGAAACATGTAAATTCCTCTTGAAAATAACTCTATATCTATCTCTCTTCCAATTGCCGTAGTGTAACTAATTGGTGTGGATGGGACGGACGACAAATCTGTGTTGAGAGGTTTATTTGGCTAACGCTACAGTGTTTTCCTGGAGCAAGAGCATTCTGAATGTCCAATTCATTTATTAACTGCATCACGGGAGTAAAACTCCGTACATATTATAAGGTGTAGAGTTTTAAAGACGTCCAGTATACGGGACTGATGACCTCAGATGTTAAGTCCCATAGCGCTTAGACCCATTTGAACCGCCCAAAGCTGCTGTTGAGGCATTGACCCATCAGGTCGACGAATGTAGGTCTTAGTGCAGGACACACTTTCCTAGTAACGAGCCATGCCTACTCGTTGACACCAGTTAATATCTTTTCGAAACTGTCCGTACATCCATATATGTAACTGAACTGAGTACTAGATATCACTGAAGGCGGAACAGCTAGTATAAAAAGAGGCGGGGAATACCGTGTTCTCCGTACAAATGAGACCAGTGACACGTCATCTGCGGTAACACGTTGTCGGTAGAGCAGCAGTGACAGGAGGGCAGCTTAGTGCTTTCGAACTTGGACTAGTCATTAAATGTCACCTTAGTAACAAATCCAACATGGACATATCAACCCTTTTACAGCTGACCAAATCGAGTTTTTGTGACACGATTGTGAGGTGGAAACGTGAAGGAACAGCCACACCTAATAAACCAAGACCAGACAGACCTCATGTACTGACGGACAGGAACGATCTAGCACGGCCGCATAACACACTATTGGCCATTAAAATTGTTGCACCAAGAAGAAATGCAGATTATAAACGGGTATTCATTGGACAAATATATTATACTACAACTGACATATGATTACATTTTCACCCAATTTGGGTGCATAGATCCTGAGAAATCAGTACCCAGAACAACCACCTCTGGCCCTAATAACGGCCTTGATACGCCTGGGCATTGAGTCAAACAGAGATTGGATGGCGTGTACAGCTACAGCTGCCCATGCAGCTTCAACACGATACCACAGTTCATCAAGAGTAGTGACTGGCGTATTGTGACAAGCCAGTTGCTCGGCCACCATTGACCCGACGTTTTCAATTGGTGAGAGATCTGGAGAATGTGCTGGCCAGGGCAGCAGTCGAACATTTTCTGTATCCAGAAAGGCCCATACAGGACCTGCAACATGTGGTCGTGCATTATCCTACTGAAATGTAGGGTTTCGCAGGGATCGAATGAAGGGTAGAACCACGGGTCGTAACACATCTGAAATGTAACGTCCACTGTTCAAAGTGCCGTCAGTGCGAACAAGAGGTGACCGAGACGTGTAATCAATGGCACCCCATACCATCACCCCGGGAGATACGGAAGTATGGCGATGACGAATACACGCTTCCAATGTGCGTTCACTGCGGTGGCGCCAAACACGGGTGCGACCATTCACGATGCTGTAAACAGAACCTGTATTCATCCGAATAATAACGTTCTGCCGGCCGTGGTGGCCGTGCAGTTCTATGCGCTTCAGCCTGGAACCGCGTGACCGCTACGGTCGCAGGTTCGAATCCTGCCTCGGGCATGGATGTTTGTGATGTCCTTAGGTTAGTTAGGTTTAAGTAGTTCTAAGTTCTAGGGGACTAATGACGACAGCAGTTAAGTCCCATAGTGCTCAGAGCCATTTGAACCATTTGAACCAATGACGTTTTGCCATTCGTGCACCCAGGTTCGTCGTTGAGTACACCATCGCAGGCGCTCCCGTCTCTGATGCAGCGTCAAGGGTAACCGCAGCCATGGTCTCCGAGCTGATAGTCCATGCTGCTGCAAACGTTGTCGAACTGGTCGTGCAGATGGTTGTTGTCTTGAAAAGTCCCCATCTGTTGACTCAGGGATCGAGACGTGGCTGCACGATCCGTTACAGCAATGCGGATAAGATGCCTGTCATCTCGTCTGCTAGTGATACGAGGCCGTTGGGATCCAGCACGGCGTTCCGTATTACCCTCCCGAACCCACCGATCCCATGTTCTGCTAATAGTCATTGAATATCGACGAACGCGAGCAGCAATGTCGCGATACGATAAACCGCAATCGCGATAGGCTACAATCCGAGCTTTATCAAAGTCGGAAACGTGATGGTACGCATTTCTCCTCCTTACACGAGGCATCACAACGTTTCACCAAGCAACGCCGGTCAACTGCTGCTTGTGTATGAGAAATCGGTTGGAAACTGTCCTCATGTCAGCACGTTGTAGGTGTCGCCACCGGCGCCAACCTTGTGTGAATGCTCCGAAAAGCTAATCATTTGCGTATGACAGCATCTCCTTCCTGACGGTTAAATTTTGGCGTTTGTAGCACGTCATCTTCGTGGTGTAGCAATTTTAATGGCCAGTAGTGTACTCTGGAAAATGTAGAGCGTTGAAAACGAATGAATCGTTTATAGTAGGCCTGTAAAGTCGGACTATTGGCAACCCTAGTCGTGTCAGTCAGCCTGCCGAGCGTTCTCCAAGTGAGAGGACTCTTGCTTTCTCTGGAGGTGGACCTGGTGATTTCATAGAGCAATAAAGCACTGGTTACCTTTTAACTGCACCTCCCGCGCCGAGAGAGATGCGGCCGGTTGCGCAATGCGTGCATTTAGTGACTGGACGAAGCTGCCCCAGTTGACGCTTTATTTCGGGCGCTCCCATTGTTACGTTTGACAGTGCCGCGGCGCGCACCTGCGGACTTTCTACCCGCGCTGCCAGCCCAGCCCCTAATGAGGCCGCTAACGAAGCCCAGGTAGAGACAGGCCTGCCACTGTGCACTGCACCGATTCCAGCACGCAGCGAAGGCGTAGAGGTGTGAGCTGCGCCGCTGGAACGCCCGGCGCTCTTACGGGACAGGGCGCCCGCAGTGTGTTACGCAAAACGCTCTGCGTGCCGCCAGGAGCTGAGGTGGAGAATGTGGCGTCGAGGAAAAGGCACCGCCACTTCCTAGTCGTTCCACCGACCTCCTTCCACTCCTGTCTCCTTTCCAATTGGAAAATGTATTTATTATTTGAAGTACAAGTTCAGATGCACTTCAAAGCCAACCACTTTCTTTCCTGTCACTGAAAGCGTTAACGTATGGACAAAAATTTGTGGAAACTACGCATGTACACTTGGGAGTTCTCGTATCCACATGTTGCCTCATTGCGCAAGTAGTCAGCTACGAATCTCCTTCTTTGCTTGAGAGCTTGTGTTGCGTTTATTGTGACGAAAAGGCGATAGAAAAAAAAACCGTAAAAGTGCCTGTAGGTAAAGAAGTATGTAAACAACTGAGGAACCAAAAATACAAGATACTGACAATGTTTCCTGTGCAATATTTGTTTTATAAATAAAACTGTCTTTTCCTGCTGCTAGTTACTTTATTTATCCCACACGCGTTTCGCCTTCTCCTGTTCTAAAGCATCTTCAGTGGGATCTATGCCATATATGGCAGTGACGAAAGTGGTAGTGCGACCTACAGACCAGATGTGTGGAAACACAGATCAGCAAATCGTAAGTAATAACTTTTTTTACAAAAATCGCGAAGTGAACCGTTTGATAATCTATAACTAACAAACTTGTATCGTTATAGATCCCACCGATGATGCCTTAGAACAGGAGAAAGCGAAACGAGTATGGGACAAATAAAGTAACTAGCAGCAGGAAAAGACAGTTTTATTTACAAAACAAATATTTATATTCAAAATATCAGTTCCCTCTGAGCAGCCATAGCGTACGGATCTCCGTGCCGGCACGTTCACAGGAGCTCAGTCCGTCAGTTCACCTGATGGTGGCGACATGTATGATCGCCGAAATATTGTGCCCGTTGAACACTGTAGACGGCAGTACACCCGTGGAAATTTTGATTATCAAATACGCCGGGAGAAACTCAAGAATCAAAATACTTATATGCTTGCTGCGGAGGATGGCCACACAAACAAACTTGTTTTCCTCTGCAAATTTCAGAAGTAGGTCACTAAGAGAGGGCTGGAAATAAAATTTTTTAGCTACTGACTGGCAACTTATATACTCGTTTCAATTATTTATTCCTCATTTCAAAACAAGGCATTTAAATTCAATCAAATTTGTAACTTGTAATGTGGAATAGCTGTAATTTATTGTTTGATCGTTTTATACCTCTTTTCACTGTAGCAAATGCCAAAGCTTGTAATTATTAGCATATTTTGTTCCTATACAAATTATAAATTGCATCTATTAGCATTTATAGGTACTGTTCTCAAGTATATCCATGACTCGTTCCATATCCACGCAGTTCCCTTGCATGCTGGCTCAGCGTAACACAAATAAATAAATAAAAATAGAAGAGATTTTCCCTGAAACTGCGAAATACTCTAAGGAAGTTCTAAGTCGTTATGTTAAAGTTTATTTACTTTCAATGCGTCATTTGTATTTGATCATGAAATACAATAGGTAGAATAGCATCCTAGGACTCAACAAATTTGGGAAGCCACTAGAGCGGAGCTTGTATTTTTCAGTTTCGTATTTTTTGCATAATCAGTGTGCTTCTTTTCTATTTTTAGGAGTTTGTTGAGAAGCGACACATACCGCATCACTTGTTTTGTTCAGATATCAGGCTCCTCAGTTGTTGTGCTTTTAAGTTACTTTAGCATGAATGTCCGTCCACCGTTTTCATACACACTTATCATAAATTTTTAAGTTATTCTCTTCAGTTTGTCTACTTCGAAGCTTATGGTATCTTCATGTTTACAGAAATATGATCGGAGACTTTTTACCTAATACGCTGAGGTCAACACATCCTGAATTTTTATTTAAATAATCTTTAGAAATGGCATTACGCACGACTGTTTTCATTGTCTGTAATTAGCTATAAACTTAAGCGTGCTTCTTCTGGACGGAGTCAACAGACATAAATCGCATTACAGGATAATCTCAACGCACTACACAATCAGACGCATATGAACCCCAGCTGCCCATAGTCTGCTAAAAAGCGCAAAGATTCCCACTGAAGGCGGGTAGCAATGCGCTTTACGCACTGTCTCCATTTCCAGAAAATTGTGCATGTACAAATGCGCACGCTTAGTTGCGCTATTAGATATTTAAGGGCATGCGCAAAGTTGAACACAAGAAGGCCATCGTGCGAACGCATCTTTAGTTTGGTCCGAGAGTTGCGCTTACGCCGCCTCGCCTACGTGGCTTATGCCGGGTGTTTCACAATATTCTGACGATTTCAAATTGTAACACGCTACCTAATCGCGAAACAATGTTGTACACTTTACATAAGGTACAACATTTATTCAAGTTTGCTTATGAAATACTACATCGGACAATTGACGACCATTCACGGCTACACGACACTCGACGCGTTTCACCCAGTTTTTGACCACATTTTCCGTAACTGCTGGAGGACTAATGGAAATTTCGTCATGAGTTCGACCTTTAAACGTTGCAAGCTTTGGGTATGTTGTAACCTCCCCACAAAAATTTTGAAAAGACAATTATTAAATGTAAATGGGCATCGTGCTAAACGTAACCTCCCAGCAGATTTTTACAAGACAATATAAATGTTAACATGAATAGAGCCAAGTGTAACCTCCCCGTGAAATTATGAAAATGAAAAGAATTGAATAGAATTGCAAATAGTGCGAAATGTTAGCTTCCCACAGTAATAAAACTCAATGATAATAAAAATGTGCAAAAATGTTAAGTCCCCACAAAATTAACGTTATGGTGAACCTGATAAATTTTATAAGGGCAGCTGCGCTGACCTTAGGCCCTGTGCAATAGTTAATCTGATAAATTGATTCTGGGAGGAAAAGCATAGGGAATATTGTTTCAATTGTAATGATTATTTTCTTAAAAACGATTGCTTTGAAAACAAAATTATTATTGGGCCATTTCTTGAACAAATTAATTACAATTAACATACATTACATTATCAGATGTGCGCAATGCTGCTTCATTACCTTATTTGCAATATACCTCGTCCCGAACTTTGACCAGAGATGTAAAGGGCGCACGCCGCCGACCCATGCCGTCGGCTGACTACTTCCTCTCGCGACTCACTACACCCAACATCCTACTCGCAACTGGACTCTCGCGCAGTCAAGCGCAGACTAGCAACGATAAACAACTCTCTGGTCAGAGATTCTGTCATGCCTCGCCATCGCTGGTACTGAATACATGCGCATTTCAATGTATTCGTAAAAAACGACGAGGGCTTGTCTCTAAAGTGCTACGTACACGTTCCATGTTCTCGGGAGTTTTCCGAGGGCCGGTTGACTTTCGATTCAATACTGTTCCACGATCAGGAATTGGATATCGCGGCTGAATCTTGAAATACTTACGAAAGGCAAGCTGCACGCACAAGGCAGATTCGCCGACGTGAAAACAGCACTCCACCGCGAGTGCACTGTGTTACTTCGACCACTACAACATGGTTACCGACCAGGATATGGGATGAAACTTGACACTCCGCACTACTAATAGACGCCACCACCGTTGCTGTACCTTTTAGCGCTCGTTATTCAAATCTGAAATCATCAAAACATCGTGAAATCGATTCATCAGTATGATTTCCGCTGGCGCCGGAGACACTTTTGTGCAGTCTACGGCATGACGAGTCATTCAAGCTCTGTTCTACCTATCTGTTCTAGTTAAGAGATATTAATGTCGTGTTTTTAGTATGAATATGAACTCTGTGGTTCAGGGTTTCATATTAAGCATATATTTCAGCTGAGACAGCATCGTGGACTGGCGGAATCTCTAACGTCGTTTCCAGTTGTGACCTATATAGTTTAGAACATGATCACTTCCACACCTACATCTACAAAAAAAATGGTTCAAATGGCTCTGAGCACTATGCGACTTAACTTCTGAGGTCATCAGTCGCCTAGAACTTAGAACTAATTAAACCCAACTAACCTAAGGACATCACACACATCCATGCCCGAGGCAGGACTCGAACCTGCGACGGTAGCGGCCGCTCGACTCCAGACTGTAGTGGCTAGAACCGCACGGCCACTCCGGCCGGCACCTACATCTACACATCTGTATGTTATACAAATAACATCTTTAATGTGTTTTATGGCATTTGTTTAGCATTTATAACAATAGAGGGTGATCGTACAGTGTCTTGGTTCACATGGCTCTGAGCACTATGGGACTACAGTGTCTTGCACTAGGCGTTTGACGTAAGGCGTATTTGATGGCTCATTGTGTTCGCAATGCGTATGAAATCGAATTTTCGTTGCGATTCTGCTTATATTACTATAAACATGCAGTTCATTGAGCTGTACAGACAATTCAAATGCATCCATTTTTAATTTGTGCTTGCAAAGTGTAAGCTGCCTCACGATATGTGGTAAGTAGTTTTATTTATTTTCCGAGATATCGACTCTGAAATTGTCCTTGGAAATGTCACAGCTCTCACTGTTACTGTCTTTGGTCGTGTATTTATAGGCAGTCCATGTCCTGGTGCAGTTTAAGTGTGTTTGTGGTGCTATAGTTGGTTGTGGGTTTTATTTTCTTGAACCATAGTTTTCAGAAATGTATCTGCACAGATTGAATACCCATTTTACGTATTTAGATACCACTGCAATGTGAGCTGCGCTCTTTTTGCGTTGCCGATACATTTTTACAAAATTGTGAGTGATATTGTAGGGAAAATACAATGTATAAAGACTTTTAGAATTGGCAGCAAGGGCACTTACCTAGTCAGAGGGCACAGTCAGGTCCTAGAGAATGGGGTGGGGAAACTGTTGAACATCATTCGTCATTAAGTACCTCCTCGAAAAATTTGTTAACCAACAAGGGATCCTTTTCCAAAACAGTAACAAGGTGCAACCTTGTCTGTTTTCATTTATATCTACAAAGGGAAAAAATTAAATATTAAACACATCAAATATTAATCAATTGCATTTGACCAGCTCGATGTCAGATCGGGTCACATCCCCGCTGGCGGCACAAGAGGCCCCAGACATGGATCCAGGACCCCAACCCCCGGTGATAACAAGACAAGTGAGAGTAAGATGACCGCAGGTAGACTAAAGCTCTTGGTCCAGCTCTGAAAGATATCACAAGCCTTTGAAATCAGAATCATAAGAAAACAACAATTTGAGCCGTAACTTAAAATCGAGCGCCCAAAATTTTTAAAAAATTTCTCTGAAGAGATAAGTCAAGGGGGTTGCGCATGTGCCAGCGGCCCTTTTAAATAATCACCAACGAAATGCAAAATACGGAAACGGAGCACAACTGAAGTTGAACAGAGCGGAAGGCAAGCGCCATGCTGCTTCAGACTGCAGGCTGACGACCATTACAAACGACAGTCACCCTTAAACAGAAGGAGGCATGACGTGGTTCTGTCCGCGACCGGAAAATCGCGATGAAGGTGTTCCGAGCAACTAGGGCACCGGGGGCACGCTCTGTAAGCTTCACAGAACAGCGCCGAGTTCTGCAGGAGGGACCCCGAAACCACACTAATTAGCGCAGGCAGGGCGGGCATAGCCTCGCCGAGCACGTCGCGTCAACAGCCGCACTGCCCTCTACGGTTAACGCTGGCTCGCACCAGAAAACACTTGCGCCAATAATACTAACCAATTGCTCCCCATGTAGCACGTACGCTCCGCCAGACACCACTACTAACCTCCGCCAGCTTCGACCATCTCTCTGTTGTTCGCTCCACACCTTCATTTACACCACAGAGAGAGACACAAAGAGCCTTGAACCTGCAATGAAAGTTCTCAACTCGTCGGGTGCGAGCTATCGATCTATTGATTGCAAACTGCTGTTTCTTCCACAAAGCCTATGTCATTCCTAACAATAGCAGTAACTTTAAGTCAATATAATGGTATATATTTGTTTACTGAATAACATGCTGCATTATCTCTTTACCTCCCAAAACGGTGTCTGAGACCAATTTAAATACGTAAATATTTATTTTTGTGGTGTGTTGTGACTAACTTAATAGTACTTCTAATCAGTTACGTTTAGTCACTCTAGTTGCCTGCTTAGTGTAGTATTTTAGGTAATACGTAACTTTCTGCTGTTATAAGCCTGGGCAGGTTTTATGACATCCATTTATTGGGCCTAATTTCTAAATTGTCACAGTTATTAGGTGAAATCTAGCGTTAGATACACACTTTACAAATTTGGGCACTAATTTGATGTTCATGTGTGTAGGTGGAAAGTAACTCACATTTCTTTAACACTGCAGATGTATTTATGAAATATTGTGAAATCACATTAACTGATTTCAGTCTTAAGAAATATTTATTTTTGTGGTGTGTTGTGACTAACTTAATAGTACTTCTAATCAGTTACGTTTAGTCACTCTAGTTGCCTGCTTAGTGTAGTATTTTAGGTAATACGTAACTTTCTGCTGTTATAAGCCTGGGCAGGTTTTATGACATCCATTTATTGGGCCTAATTTCTAAATTGTCACAGTTATTAGGTGAAATCTAGCGTTAGATACACACTTTACAAATTTGGGCACTAATTTGATGTTCATGTGTGTAGGTGGAAAGTAACTCACATTTCTTTAGCACTGCAGATGTATTTATGAAATATTGTGAAATCACATTAACTGATTTCAGTCTTAAGAAATTTATCCCGTAAAAAACTCAAGTCGAAACTAGGCCCCGGGAGTAGACAACATTCCATTAGAACTACTGATAGCCTTGGGAGAGCCAGCCGTGACAAAACTCTACCATCTGGTGAGCAAGATGTATGAGACAGAAAAAATAGCCTCAAACTTAAAGAAGAATATAATAATGCCAATCCCAAAAAAAGCAGGTGTTAACAGATGTGCAAATTACCGAACTATCAGTTTAATAAGTCACGGCTGCAAAATACTAACACGAATTCTATACAGACTAATGGAAAAACTGGTAGAAGCCGACGTCGGGGAAGATCAGTTTGGATTCCGTAGAAATGTCTGAACACGTGAGGCAATACTGACCCTACGACTTATCTTAGAAGATAGATTAAGGAATGACAAATGTACATTTCTAGCATTTATAGACTTAGCGAAAGCTTTTGATAATATTGACTGGAATACTCTCTTTCAGATTCTGAAGGCGGTAGGGGTTAAATACAGGGAATGAAAGGCTATTTACAATTTGTATAGAAACCAGACAGCAGTTATAATAGTCAAGAGGCATGAAAGGGAAGCAGTCGCGGGGAAGGGAGTGAGACAGGATTGTAGCCTATCCTCGATGTTATTCAATCTGTATATTGAGCAAGCAGTTAAGGAAACAAAAGAAAAATTTGGAGTAGGAATTAAAATCCATGGAGAAGAAATAAAAACTTTGGAGGTTTGCTGATGATATTGTAATTCTGTCATAGACAGCAAAGGACTTGGAAGAGCAGCTGAATTGAATGGTCAGTGTCTTGGAAGCAGGATATAAGATGAACATCAACAAAAGCAAAACGAGGATAATGTAATGTAGTCAAATTAAATGGGGTGATGTTAAGGGAATTGGATTAGGAAATGAGACACTTAAAGTAGTAGTTGAGTTTTTCTATTTGGGGGGGGGGGGAAATAACTGATTATGCGGTGTGGCCGAGCGGTTCTAGGCGCTACAATCTGGAAGCGCCACCGCTACGGTCGCAGATTCGAATCCTGCCTCGGGCATGGATGTGTGTGATGTTCTTAGGTTAGTTAGGTTTAAGTAGTTCTAAGTTCTAGGGGACTGATGACCTCAGCAGTTAAGTCCCATAGTGCTCAGAGCCACCTGAACCATTTAACTGATGAGGGTCGAAGTAGAGTGGATATAAAATGTAGACTGGCAATGGCAAGGAAAGAGTTTCTGAAGCAGAGAAATTTCTTAACATGGAGAATAGATTTAAGTATCAGGTTCAAATGGCTCTGAGCACTATGGGACTCAACTGCTGTGGTCATAAGTCCCCTAGAACTTAGAACTACTTAAACCTAACTAACCTAAGGACATCACACACATCCATGCCCGAGGCAGGATTCGAACCTGCGACCGTAGCGGTCGTGCGGTTCCAGACTGTAGCGCCTTTAACCGCTCGGCCACTCCGGCCGGCTTAAGTATCAGGAAGTCATTTCTGAAAGTATTTGTGTGGAGTGTAGCCATGCATTGAAGTCAAACATGAATGACAAATGGTTTAGACAAGAAGAGTATAGAAGCTTTTGAAATGTGGTGCTACTAAAGAATGCTGAAGATTAGATGGGTAGATCACGTAAGTAATGAGGTGGTACTGAATAGATTTGGGGAGAAGAGAAATCTGTGGCACAACTTGACCATAAGAATGGATCGGGTGGTAGGACATGTTCTGAGGCAGCAAGGGATCACCAGTTTAATACAGGAGGGCAGTGTGGAGGGTAAAATATCGTAGAGGGAGACCACGAGATGAATACACTAAGCAGATTCAGAAGCATGTAGGTTGCAGAAGATACTGGGAGATGATGAAGCTTGCACAGGATAGAGTAGCATTGAGAGCTGCATCCAACTAGTATTTGGACTGAAGACCACAACAACAACTAGAACAACAACAAAAAACTAGATCTGTATAGTTGATGTAAACATCGTACTTTTGTGCTGCCTACGTAGTTTGCAGTGCCTCTTTTGTTAAGAAGAACTTCATAATATTCCTTCAGAAGTGCCTGCATATCCGAAGGAACACGGCACTGTTATTAACAAACTGCCACTATAATATCGTATTTATCCACCGACACCAGACAGCGATTTTCAACTGAAGTGTCCTCCCCTGTAAGGGAATTATATAATACATGTATGAGTACGGGCTGTGACGCACGAACGACATGATACGAAAGTTTGACTCTGCTGTGAGTCATGCAAAGACAGCGAAAGCAATTAAGGTGAGCGCTCGCGTAAAGCGAGAAATCGGGGTTCGAATCCTGATCACGAAGATATTTTCATTGTCATCATGCCCTCATACAGCTGATGGTTGCTCGTATTCACAACTGTGAGTATATTTGATGTACTTTTAGAATTTTTCAACATCTTAGATGTGGGAAATAATTTACCACTCTGTTCAGTTATTAACTATGAAGCCATCTATTGGTGGAAATAACTATCTGTGGTATAAAGATCGAACACTGCTGCTTTTCTTTAGTGAAGCCGTCTGCTGGTGATAGGTGCACTCGTTTTCTAGAGTGCAGCCATCTGCTGGTGGCATGAGCTATGGGATGTGAAAGAGGCTTTTATTTCGTTTTTGCAAGCATTGTGGTAAGGTATTTAAGGTAAAACTTAGTTTCAACAAATACAAATTCTTAATTTACTATTTATATTTTAAAAGCAAATGTTGGTTTTCAGTTTTTTGTATGTATAGAGAAATATGCTGTCTACTCGTTGCAATAGTCCATGGAGAATGTTTTATAGCCTCAAATAAAATTTATCAATTTTACGGCTGAAGGGCAGCGCATATGCTGCTGCCAGCCGCCCCGATGGGGAATTGAAATACAATAAAGAAAAAAAAAATTGTCAATTTTTGGAAGTCAGTCTCGAACATACCCGCGTCTTCTACACCTCCCGCCGCCTTGATCCCCCTCATCCTCGTGTTGCTCCTCTCCTCTCCAACCCCCGCCCTCTACCGTGCCTTCACTGTTGTGTTCCCCCTACCCTTCACCTCTACACTCTCCATCTCCTTTTCCAAGGTGGCTTCCGTCGACTCCCCCTCCCGGATGATGCCCTCTCTCCCTCCATTTATCCCTCCTATCAACTCTGATCCTCATCTCCCCCTCCCTTTCTCTGTCCTTTCCTCGGGCTCCCTCTTCCATCCTGTTTTTTCCCCACCTACCCTCTCTCTGCCTTCTTTCTCTCCCCCGAGTCTTTTTTGCTCTCCCCTCCCCTGCCTTTCCCACTCCTTCTCACATCCATCCATCCAGGCCCCCCTTTGTATGTACCCTCCCTCCATTGGCTCCCACATTTTTTTTTCTTTTTTCTCCTCCCACCCTTTTCCCCCTCATAGGTCGGTGGGTCCCCCCCCCCCATCTGCCGCCGTGTCACCTGTATAGTGCTGTTACAAATGAGTGTTCAGTGTTGTGCGCCCCCTGTCAGTGTTACAAACAGCCATCATACTGTCGCTAGTTGTGTTTTTTATCTCGTGCGAACAGAAAACAGAATGTCGCCATGTTTTTTTTAATTGTGCCTATCCCCTTCTTGTGTATGTTCATCTGCATCGTCACCACAGTGTTTTTATATTTTAAATTCCACAACTTTGCACCATTTTACAGTTTTTTACACTGTCACCGTTTTCTTGTTTGTTTGTATTCTCATTACATTAACTTTTCTGTAGGGTGTAGAGCAGTGTATTATGCAGCTGCCAGCCCAGCCCAGAGGGGGGGGGTGGGGGGGGGGGGACCGTAATCCGTCAGTAATGCAAACAAGGTTGACATAATTTTTGGCGTCAGATACTTTATCGTACTTGGCCACCAAACACAGGTGCATGGGGGCACGGGGAGTGATGAACTACCCCTCCCCTCTCTCTATGGCTGGATGTCATGAAACTGATTTGATGATTACCGGAATGACCTTGGAGATAAGAAAGTGGTGATGCTGATGTGACATACCTGGTTCCCCTCCTTGGTCTTGGCACGTTGCCGATGTCATAATTCCTGGAATGGCCTTGGACATAATAAAGTGCTGATCCTTCGAAATATGACACGTGCAGTTGAGACAGCTGCAATATGACACCACAAATAAGAGAGTACTGACGCTGATGTCATAGAATTCCCGGCCAGAATTCCCACTGCCACCCTATTAGTGAAAAAAACAGTTTAACGTTAATTTGACTGTGTGACAGTATATGGGGAGGAGGGGTGGTTAAACGGTTCAATAGTAATTATCAAAACTCTATACTGAGGAAACAACAATTATATTCTGCTGGCCATAACTGTACAGGTAAATAAACACTGTCCATAATTTTTAAACATGGTTAAAGGACAAATACTTTGGCAGTAGTGCAGTAGGACCAGATCCTGTGTTAGCTGCGGCTGTAACGGGCAGATGAGGCCCACAGAATGTGACACCGAACTCATGGATTATTGGCACCGTAAATATTCCCAGCGCTAGTTTTAAATTATTCACCCCGTAGACCCATACGATGTATCCCATAATCCACTTCACAGTGTTCGGAGTCGGTTCACAGTGTACTAGTGTCATTTTTCCGCCTCTCTCGATTTGGTACATGAGAAGGATTAATATTCGTAAGACTGTTTGTAAGTCCTAATATTTATGTTTTTGGCTTTATTGCCCTTAACTGCCTTGTAATGTGGGAAATTTAAATGTTTCGAGATTCATAGTCCCAACTCTGGCAATATTTAAGAGAAAGATCGGCAAACGGTTACACGCGTTATCTTAGTAACGCCAACGCCGCTGCTAATAAAGGCTAAAATCTGAAACAAGCAGACTGCAATCAACATGACGTCTAGTTGTTTCTGGGCAGTGGGCAATCTCTCCCTTTTCCTTTGACTAGAGTCATCTTTCACTGTTTATTACAACTACCTAAGCACGCGAAAGAAAGTGTTTGAATTAATTTGAGACGTAAACGGAATGAAAGAACATGAAATATTGCAATATAAACTTTATTTAGTTATAATATGAGGAAAAGAGTTACTAAATTAGCGGTATACACATACAGCCAATAGAATTTAGATAAACGAAGGTGTGAAAATAGATCAAATAATTGCACTTCAGTTATACTGATCCAATAAAATAAACTAAAGATTCAAATTTAAATACTTTTATGCTTGTACTCAATGCATGCAGTGTAAAAATTCGCTTAATTGCTGAATTTGGGCTACTTCGACGATGAAGTTTAAGGTGAGAAACATAAAAGATGTGTGCTATGGTAGTGAGGTACAAGTGTGAAGAAAATGTTGAACAAGATTGATATGAAAATGGAACAAGCCTGGAGTTGGATCATTTGCAGCATGAAGATTATGATGATGGTGAGCATACTGATGATTTCCCCTCGAAACTTTATTGGCTTTGCCGTCTGATTTATCAACCGTTTTAGAGAATGACGCGCGGCATGTCGACCGCGTTTCACTTTTTATTCGCCGAAGCAATATGGTGAAGGCCATTTAATTTTTAGTTTTGGACCTCCATTAGTTATGATGTTTTTTTAGCCCTTTTTACATGTGCCTGTTTTTAGCTGTCTCCTATTCTGTCCATTGGGACTCACGTATAGTCGTTTAACTCCTCTCTGTGTTCGTGTTCTACAGTTTTGACCTGGGCGCTTATTAACCCAGTTGTTTTTTGCGCCCTAAAGCAAAACAAAACAAAACAAACAAACAAACGGTAGAAGGAAAGGTGAATCACTTTTGAGTACAGGATGGAATTGATAGAATGCTTATTTATTCATTTCAGCAGCCAACTGAGAATCATACGTGCCATATTAGTACGGCCATACCCAACATTTGAAATTGGAAACATCCGATAGATCAAGATCGTTATGCATCGTAACCTCGAACTGTCATTTTAAATGGTATCAGTGACCCTCCCCCCCTCGCCCCCCAGAAGAATCTAACTCCCATGTATAAAACAGGTAATTTTTCACCCATCTTAATGTTTGTGAAGTCGTATTTCCTGAGACAACTGTAGCACATTCAGTAGTTTACAGGGTGTCTCATTTATCTTGACCACCCTAAATAACTGTTTGTCCAGATGGAAATTACAAAACGTTTCAAGCAAATGTTCTTTAGCCGTCAGGAGAACATCAATTAGCATGATTGCCTTCGTTGTAGCTTTGTTTTTTACAAAGATATGATCGCGTTCACATTGTTACTTCGTGCCAGTAGGGGCTCTCAACAAGGGAAGTGTCCAGGCGTCTTGGAGTGAACCAAAGCGATGTTGTTCGGACAAGGACGAGATAAAGAGGGGAACTGTCGATGACATGCCTCGCTCTAACCCTCCAAGTGCTACTACTGCAATTGATGACAGCTACCTACGGATTATGGCTAGAAGGAACCCCCACAGCAATGCCACCTTGTTGAATAATGGTTTTCGTGCAGCCACAGGACGTCGTGTCATGTCTCAAACTGTGCGCAATAGGCTGCATGATGTGCAACTTCACTTCCGATGTCCATGGCGAGGTCCATCTTTGCAACCAAGACACCATGCAGCGCGGTACAGAGGGGCCCAACAACATACCCAATGTACCGCTCAGGATTGGCGTCACGTTCTCTTCACCGATGAGTGTCGCATATGCCTTCAACCAGACAATCGCCGGAGACGTGTTTGGATACAACCCGGTGAGGCTGAATGCCTTAGACACATCGTCACGCGAGTGCAGCAAGGTGGAGGTTCCCTGCACCTGTTTTGGGGTGGCATTATGGGGGGCCGACGTACGCCGCTGGTGGTCATGGAAGGCGGCGTAAGGGCTGTACGATACGTGAATGCCATCCTCCTACCGATAGTGCAACCATACAGGCAGCATACTGGAAAGGCATTCGTTTTCATGGACGACAATTCGCGCACCAGTCGTGCACATCTTGTGAATGACCTCCTTTAGGATAACGACATCGCTCGACTAGAGTGGCCAGCATGTTCTCCAGACATATACCCTATCGATCATGCCTGGGATAGATTGAAAAGGGCTGTTTATGTGTGACAAGACCCACCAACCACTCTGAGGGATCTACGCCGAATCGCCGTCGAGGAGTGGGACAATCTTGACCAACAGTGGCTTTATGATCTCGTGGATAGTATGCCACGACGATTACAGGCATGCATCAAGGCACGAGGATGTGCTACTCGATTTTACAGGTACTGATGTGTACAGCAATCTGGACCACCACCTCTGAAGGTCCCGCTGTATGTTGGTACAACACGCACTGTGTGGTTTTCATGAGCAATAAAAAGGGAAGAAATGATGTTTATGTTGATCTCTATTTAAATTTTCTGTATAGGTTCCGGGACTCTCGGAACCGAGGTGATGCAAAAATTTTTTTGGTGTGTGTACCTCCTATAGGAAGTCGATCCCTGCACCTTGTAATAGTACTTGAATTACGTAACCATTACGACACCTCACCTCAACCTCTCGATACCAGCAATATTCTACTGTGTTTCTGTAAAATAGTTAACATATTTCTGTGACAACATTCAGATTTAATTTCATAAATGTAGAGGTACTTTGATACATCGATATGTTTATATTGCAATGATATTAATCTTATGTGTATTCTTTCTTTTGTCACTATGATCTTTGACGTACATGTAACTCTGATTTTTGGGCGCGTAAGCGGTTATTAGAGAGTCAAGTCTTGGTCGTCATGTTGAAAAGACGCAAATTGTAGTCAGTTTATGAAATGTGAACTTTAACAGTGAGGAAGATATTTTCAAGTGTGTTTTATATTGCGAGGTGATATTGCAACGAAAGTAATAAAAAGAAGTGTAACTTAAATTCGGAGAGCTGATTGCTTTTTTTACATTACCATTGTCCTAACTTGCAAAAGTTTAATCTTCAAGAATGGTTTATGAAACACATCTATAAAACTTTTGAATATCGCAGAATAACACCTAGGCCTCTTTGCATCCGAGCTTGGAATCATCACTACCTAGATTTTCGATGATTGAGCCATGAGTTCACAACGAGACCAGCGTGGGAAACACGAAAAGATGAGTGCCTAGTTTATCCATTATTTCACGAAATGACTTTATTAACTGTGCTCTAATGACACCTGCCACATAATATAACTTTGTTGTTGCCCGAAAATGCAATATTTAGCAGCGTGAGCAACACTACAATCATAATTAATTTTTGACCTTTGTTGTGGTGGGGTTGTTAGAAACTCCAGGGCACTCATCTTCTGTCGCCCTCGTGATGCAAATGGTGAGTTATTATCTTAATTTCTAATATATCCTGTATTGCAGGTCATTTAGGATGTCAGGGTAGTTCACGCCAGTCTCCCGGTGGTGGCAGCTCACAACAATGTAATACACTGCTGAAAAATAATTGCAAGACCAACAAGGAATTGTACGACGTAAATGGAAGTTGGCAGGCATGTTCTATATCTGATAGGTGATACACACTCAGACTTCTCGCCTGTCGCATAAGAGAGGGGCTAGTAACGCCACTATGAGAATGCAAATCAAGATAGCGTTAAATACACATTGTAACCGTCGTGAGCGGTAGTTACCATTGAGACTGCACCCTGTGAGTTGGTTTTTAGTTAAGAATGGCTTTAGGCAACAAGGACGCAGTTACCAACATCTCACTGAGTGTGGTGTGCGTACTGTAAGACCTTCGGTACACACACCATCAGATTATTTGACTTGTCGCTCTAACGAAGTAGGCGAGTGTCAGCAATATGTCTCGTGCTCTTATTGTGGCGTGTTTATCTTCTGCCGTTAGGTCAGACGATAGAAATGCCACTTGCATGCTTAGAATAGCAGATCGACGATGACCAACTTTGAACAGAACTTGATTAATTTTCACACACATTTATTAAAATAATAAAAATCATAGACCTTACGTAACTTGATTCTGGATGCCGTTTACAATTGACAATCTGAAGTTCCTTTGGTCTTGGTACGTTAATCTTATTCTCACACATCTCTGATACTTGACAAAGTGTCTAGTCATTTATCTACATGGGTATGTACAGGAATATGGTAATATTATTAGGCACAGACTGAAACTTGACTACAGACTAATGCAGACTGACTAATTGGAGGTCTGTACACTCGTTATAATACCTCGCGCGTTCAGGTATCACTGCGCGAGTGTGATCCGCGAGGAGAAAAGGTTCTACGTTAGCAGCAATCTCATTGGCTGCATTACATATTAATACGCGGATCGGCGGAAGCAGAATTTGGTCCGTCTCCAAGACAGCGCCATCTCGTAGAGCGGAGACGGACGAGCGCTGCGCCTGAGCTGTTGTGCTTAGCGGGGCGCGCTCTAGTGGGAAATTTGTGTACGCGCTGACTACGCGGAACTATGTACACAACACTGAGTTTGATCCCAGTCGTATAATAGGGCTAAGAGTACCTGGATGTTCCTTCTACGATACTGCAGAAAGACTTGGCGGGAATATAGCCACTGTACATAACTGCAGGAATGTAGCCACTGTACATAATTGCTGGCAGCGATAGTCAAGAGAATGTAGTGTCGCAAGACGACCAGGCTCTGGAAAGCTACGTGACACTACCGAGAGGGAAGATCGTCGTGTTCGCGGATGGCTCTGGCGTATCGTATTGCATCTGCAGCAGCAATATGAGCAACAGTTGGTATCACAGTGAGACAACGAACCGTTACAAATCGGTTACTTCAAAGGCAGCTCTGAGCCAGGAGCCCTGTGGCATGCATTCCACTGACCCCCAAACCACAGCCATTTTCGACTTCTGTGGTGTCAAGCGAGAGCTCATTGGCGGCTAGGGTGGAGGTCTATTGGGTTTTCTCATGAAAGACGGTTCTGCCTTGGTACCAGTGATGGTCGTGTGTCGATTAGGAGGAGGCAGTTGAGAACATGCAACCAACCTGTCTATGTGCTAGACACTCTGGACTTTCACCTGGAGTTATGGTCTGATGTGAGATTTCGTACGTCAGTAGGAGCACTCCCGTGGTTATCCAACGCACCCTGAGTGCAAATTTGTACATCTGCCTGATGCTTCGACCTGTTGTGCTGCCATTCGTGGACAGCGTTCCAGGGGGTATTTTCCAACAGGATAACTCTCGCCTACATACCACTGTTGTAACCCAACACGCTTTACACGTTGCCTTGGGTTGCTCGATTACCACATCTGTCTCCAGTCAAGCACAGATGGAACACCATCGGACGACAACTCCAGCATCATTCACAACCAGCATTAACCGTCCCTGTTCTGACCGGACAAGTGCAGCAGGCGTGGAACTCCATCCCATAAACTGATATCCAGCACGTGTACAACACAATGCATGTGCGTTTACATTAATGTACCAGCATTTCACACTTGCAGTGGCTTATCTCGCGCTTACATTAAACTCTGATCTCGCAGTGTTAATCTCTTAAATATGTCACCTACAACAATATGGTCGTATTCCCGAAATTTCATTGCCCTACATCAATTGTCTTGTGATGTTGCAACTATTTTCCCCATCAGTATGTGTATGGATGATACCAAGCAGTTTTGCCATTCAATGCTAGATGGTATTGGCATCGTTCTCGTAGTGGCAGGCAACTCAAATTCTTGATTCATCACAGTTTAAGCGATTTGCACGGAATATTTATAAATTGCGTACAAGAATCTTCATTGTGAGCTATTATCTATTAGTGTTAAAGATATCAAAATCCCTACAGTAGTTCCTGAGATGGTGTTGACCGTACAGGAAGAAACGACGGTGGAGGACATTATTTTAAATATGTATAGAAAAAAATAATAAATGGGGGATTATTCCACTCCACTGTCTTCCACACCTTAAAAACCTTGGTCTGACCATCTTTTCCTACGCCAGTGTTGCATGGATATTTGTCCCACCTATGTCCTATAAGCCCATCCAGATTCCTTAATGTCAAGCACTCCACCTCGCTTTCCGCATCCGTCTACATTCCCCTGTTTGGATCCTCTACAATCTTTTCAGATTCCCATTCGTCTTCAACCACGACGACCATCTCCGCATATGCTACACTACCCACAGACTAGATTCCAATACCCCTATTGTTTCTCCTCCGATCACCAGTCCCAGTATGCTGTCACGCCTTTACAGACACATACCCCATCATTACACCTATACGGCCTACACACACTCCATATCCTATCTGAACACAACTTCAACCGACTTCGTCTGCCAAACAATGATATCCGCCTCAATCTCTTTACATTTCAATAGTACTTGTTTTCGCCTCTGTTATATTTTAAAAGCTCACGGGGAGAGGGGTATGAAATTACAATACAGAAAAAAAAGATACAAGAAGAAGAAGATCGAAGATAAGTTTGTCACAGGGAAGCTTGGATATCGCAAACTGTGTGCAAGATGGGTACCGACAAATGCGTCCAAACACTGTTGCCTCTAGCAACGATCAGATTCTGTATTTGGAACTTACAAGTTACAGTCCCGATCTCACACCCTGACAATATCGCATCTTCTTGTTCTTGGACCAATGTTTTTGAGGACAACGGTTTGAAGATGATAAGAAACTTCGCTGTTGTCAACTGAATCAATTCCCAGCCGGAGAAATTTTATACAGAGCAGCTGAAGAAGCTAAAAGAGCTGAATGTGAAGGGCGATTGGGCGGAAACGCCAAGTGGGGTTTCAGACAACTATAATCAATAATAATAGCTTATCGTAGAGAGATTTATTTAAATAGTACTTTCCCTTCCAGTTATATGTTTTAGAAAGCTCTTTCGGAGAAGAAGTGCTGAAATAGCGATTTCTGGAGGCTTATGAACCTCAAATATATTTCAAAAAATGACAGGTTTTGCCAAGAACGACGACTAACACTCTACACTGCTGGTGATAAAAGATATCAGAGTCTCACTTTAGTTTTTACGATTAACGAAGTATCCCAATACTTCCTCTTAAAGATGAGGCTTAGCTTAGTGGTAACCTGTCTCAAGCAATATGCACACCAAAATTACAGTAAGTCAAAAGAGATGCCAATAACAGATTTCTGTGAATGGGATACATGTAGAATACTTTTCCCAGCGTTCGAAAACTTTGATTCCAGTTTTCGGCTTTATCAATTTTAAAAATCAAACCAGTGCTCCCTGAAGCTTAGCATCATTTATCTGTGGAAAAATCATTCATAAAATGCTGTACGTGAAAGAAAATTTCACACTCACAAGAGCATTCATCAGTGTGTAACTAGTAATTAACGAATTCTTTGTATAAAACAGATTGATTTACCCTTTTCTTCTTCACAAAAAAAAAAAAGAAAAGCGCATGTGTGGCAAACACATAGAATTAAACGAACACATGTACAGAGAAAGGAATGACAAGAAGTTACAACCAATACATGGGCGTTTGATTACAATTCTTTACGAAAACGTATTGCGTCAAACACCGAGAATTTATGGCACACAAGAAATTTGAAAGCAACTGGCTCGTCTGTATCTATTGGGTATACTACGCATCAAAGGTAACTACAACCGTCTGTCAAAATATGCGATGTTCAATGTTCTAGTTGTGTCTGTTTTTCACCTACTTCAGGAAACAGGTTTTTAAAACACTGTCTTGAATGCACGGCATGACAGGCGTACAGTAACGAGTAATCGATACAAAAACCACTGATGGCTATGAATGTACAGCTAAATGACTACCGGAAACGAGCAAATAACATGTTATGGCAGCTGGCTTTCTCCTTAAGGAATCTATCTCAGCTGGTACCGGAAAAACTACATGAAATGATCAAATGATGCTCTGACATCCACAACTGTCACCAGAATAGTCGTTGACAGCAACTGCTGTGTGAACACGAGGAAATGTATTTGAGTGAACACATGTCTTAATTCACATCCGGTGTGAGGTGGCGCAGTGGTTAGCAGACTGTACTCCCATTTTGCTGTACGTCGGTTCAATTACCCGTCCAAGCAACCAAATTGCCGCTGTGGTTCCTTTGAGAAATGCACAGTCTGTTTCCCTCATATTTCCGCAATCCGTGCACGTGCTTCGTCTCTAAAGAATGATCTGTCGACAGGACATTA
Organism: Schistocerca serialis cubense; assembly: GCF_023864345.2. Lineage (NCBI taxonomy): Eukaryota > Metazoa > Arthropoda > Insecta > Orthoptera > Acrididae > Schistocerca > Schistocerca serialis. Next base: position 214,225,950 of record NC_064639.1, on the reverse strand, counting down.
AACCATAATATTCCTTCCTTTCACTTTTATTCGAATCTTTTTATTCACAAATTGCATTTCCAATTAAGAACTGTGTTTTTATGGTCAAACACACACACACACACACACACACACACACACACACACACCCACATACAAGCACACACACACACACACACACACACACACACACACACACACACACACACACACACAAACGTCCATCATCCGGCAAATTAGAAGATGTTATAAAATATTTGATCAACCAAATATTTAAAACTGTGTGCCGGACCGAGACTCGAACTCGGGACCTTTGCCTTTAGCGTGTTTGGGTTGCTCAGATGGTAGAGCACTTGCCCGCGAAAGGCAAATATCCCGAGTTCGAGTCTCCGTCCGGCACACAGTTTTAATCTGCCAGGAAGTTTCATATCAGCGCACACTCCGCTGCAGAGTGGAACCAAATATTTACTGAGTAACATTATGGTATGATAATATTTAGTATATTAAACACGCCCATGGTCAGCACGACTATATCGTTAAGCCAATACAAATCTGAGTATTGGCTGAATTGGACGTAACATTCACCTTTCAACTGAGTGGCATATGTTGGGTTTACACTAGTAAACTGGCTTCTGCAAACGGAGTGTAAAACATACAGACGGCGATGACACTGGAAAACATGCTGCACTTGTCACAGTAGTTCAGCTTGGTCACACTACAGTAATGCATAAAATAGCGTCGTGGAAACCAGCGTTGTCCATCCTTTAGACCTGACCTGCTGGCAAGGGAAAACAAGCGTTAGTGGCTTTCTCTTGCTACACGTACTTGGAGGTACTATCCAATGTAGAAGCATACTACTACTAATAGCTGTAATTGTTAGTCTGCACATGAAGTAAACACTGATGTAATGTTATTCATTGCACCGTGCTCAGTCACAAATAAAAATATCTCGACTTATACCTCTAACACCCTGTATCACGAAAGAAACTCGGGTCATCACAACACATTAAAGTGCCCGAATGCCAGCCTGCAACTGCGTTATACTAGCAGTGAAAGCACAAGAAGTCAGAATGGGCTCGTCTATATAGATCACAGATTTCTAGTATGGTTAAGTGACTTGTGGCTAGCGATTTTACAAGACGAAAATGGCGCATTCTGCACTTCTGCGCGCGCGCACGCACACACACACACACACACACACACACACGCACGCACGCACATGTTAACTGCTACTTATTTCAATATGAAATGCTATCAGGCTGAAGTGTTTATTCTTAGAATAATAATAGTTTGTTGTGGGAGGTGCCAACTTGGTTTCCATGGTAATGCTCTTGCTAAAGAGCTACACGCCATGCGTTTGCATGCTAGGTGATGTCTAGCGTCTAACGTGAAGTATGGAGCGACGCTGTATCACTCTGGAAGAGCGGTAAGACGTTTCATGCAGTGATGGATCTCAGGAAGCCGAGAGCTGTTCCATTGTGAGCGTGCTGGCAGGGAAGAGTTTTATGATCGGATTCAGCGTAGCTGCGAAATGATGTAGTGCAACGCCGGTGAGAGGTAAGTTGTAGAATGATGATGACGATGATGTGGTGGTGGTGGTGTGTGCGCACGACCTGGTTTTGAAAGAGTGAAACTGTTGTCCCTCAGTAGCTTGATCATGTTAACCTATGAAACTTAATCTTCCTTTTTAATCTCTTGCAAATACATGGCTGAAACTAACCTACTGGCCATTAAAATTGCTACACCACGAAGATGACGTGCTACAGACGCGAAATTTAGCCGACAGGAGGAAGATGCTGTGATATGCAAATGATTAGCTTTTTAGAGCATTCACACAAGGTTGGCGCCGGTGGCGACACCTAAAACGTGCTGACAAGAGGAAAGTTTCCAAGCGATTTCTCATACACAAACAGCAGTTGACCGGCGTTCCCTGCTGAAAAGTTGTTGTGATGCCTCGTGTAAGGAGGAGAAATGCGTACCATCACGTTTACGACTTTGATAAAGGTCGGATTGTAGCCTATCGCGATTGCGGTTTATCGTATCGCGACAATGCTGCTCGCGTTGGTCGCGATCCAATGACAGTTAGCAGAATATGGAACTGGTGGGATCAGGAGGGTAATACGGAACGCTGTGCTGGATCCCAACGGCCTCGTATCACTAGCAGTCGAGATGACAGGCATCTTATCCGCATGGCTGTAACGGATCGTGCAGCCACGTCTCGGTCCCTGAGTCAACAGATGGGGACGTTTGCGAGACAACAACCATCTGCACGAACAGTTCGACGTTTGCAGCAGCGTGGACTATCAGCTCGGAGACCATGGCTGCGGTTACCCTTGACGCTGCATCCCAGACAGGAGCGCCTGCGATGGTGTACTCAACGACGAACCTGGGAGCACGAATGGCAAAACGTCATTTTTTCGGATGAATCCAGGTTCTGTTTACAGCATAATGATGGTCGCATCCGTGTTTGGCGACATCGCGGTGAACGCACATTGGAAGCGTGTATTAGTCATCACCATACTGGCGCATCACCAGGCTTGATGGTATGGGGTGCCATTGGTTACACGTCTCGGTCACCTCCTGTTTGCATTGACGGCACTTTGAACAGTGGACGTTACATTTCAGATGTGTTACGACCAGTGGCTCTACTTTTCATTCGATCCCTGCGAAACCCTACATTTCAGCAGGATAGTACACGACCGCATGTTGCAGGTCCTGTACTGGCCTTTCTGGATACAAAAAATGTTCGACTGCTGCCCTGGCCAGCACATTCTCCAGATATCTCACCAATTGAAAATGTCTGGTCAAAGGTGGCCGAGCAGCTGGCTCGTCACAATACGCCAGTCACTACTCTTGATGAACTGTGGCATCGTGTTGAAGCTGCATGGGCAGCTGTACCTGTACACGCAGCCGGTCGAAGTGGCCGAGCGGATCTAGGCGCTACAGTCTGGAACCGCGCTACCGCTACGGTCGCAGGTTCGAATCCTGCCTCGGGCATGGATGTGTGTGATGTCCTTAGGTTAGTTAGGTTTAAGTAGTTCTAAGTTCTAGGGGACTGATGACCACAGCAGATAAGTCCCATAGTGCTCAGAGCCATTTGAACCAACCTGTACACGCCATCCAAGCTCTGTTTGACTGAATGCCCAGGCGTATGAAGGCCGTTATTACGGCCAGAGGTGGTTGTTCTAGGTACTGATTTCTCAGGATCTATGCACCCAAATTGTGTGAAAATGTAATCACATGTCAGTTCCAGTATAATTTATTTGTCCAATGAATACCCGTTTAGTGTCTGCATTTCTTCTTGGTGTTGCAATTTTAATGGCCGGTAGGGTAGTTGAATTATTCGCAGTTGGATCTAATTTGGTACGAATGTGAATTAGATGGTGTCATACACATAAACCCTCGTGTCAACGTCTTCAGTACTGAAGGGCTGCCTACCAATCGCAACTGTAGATTGCCTATCTAACGGCATCCAAGAACAACAATAATTTCGTTTTCAACAGTTCTCGCAGTTATTGACCGAATTTAAAAATTTTGAAAGTATTAAAGTTAGAATCTGTGTATATGTCCTGAGGCATCATAAGTTACGACGTGCAAATTACCCAGACCACATTCACCCAGTATTTGAGAAAGAGAGCACTTAGCGACTTCCAAGAGCTTTCCATATAGTTTCAAACGTTTTGAAACTTTTTCTCCCGGACACCCACAGCAAAATAATGAAAAGATAAATGATTACGATTAGTACATTTTCGCTGTTCATGCTGCACAACCTTAGCATCAGGCGTGACGTTTTATTTTTTTACATCCTTACAGGTGACTCCATTCGCAACAACGTCTCCAGACAGTAACTACATTACATCACTGTAACTACATTATATCATTGTATGACGCATAGCTCTGGAAATATGACACCTTCAACACTGAGATGCCTGAAAAACTAGCTTCTCTTAAAAGCGAGCAGTTTTATACACGGGAGTTGGTTTCTGTAAAGAAACAGTGGTTGACGTCGTTACTGTTTATTCATATCCGAAGATACTATCTTTCGATTGAGACTGAATTTTAGTTTTCGTAGGTATATTTCTCTTGTAGATCACTTGCTATCTAAAGAAAAAAATGCAACATTGTTCTGCTTTATTACAGTGACTCTGAAAGCGCAGCTACACTACACTATAGACATTCTTTTAGTCTTTCATTTTGGAACAGCTTTTACTGACACTTCCGAGGGTGTTTGTTCAGCTGTAGGTACAATTATTCAATTCATGACTTGAATTATAACGAAGAACTATATTAATGTTTTGAGTCGACGTGCCAATCGCATTCAACGCCTTCAAAATGATGGAGCACAGCAATCAATCGTCCGTTCCCTTCAGGTTTTGGTAGTCTTGAATGAACTGTGACTGAAGCTCGGAGAACTGGGGACTGACATTCTATGGCATATATTGAACCTCTGAAATAATGCAATGATAATGGCTAGGCACTAGCCGAAATGTAGATTTGCTTTAATAAAGCCTGAAAGGAAAGGACGACTAATTGCTGTTTTCTCACCGCCCGCGTAACTGTCGCAGTACTTGCAGTGGATCCTGATGCAGTTTGGAATTCCCGTGTGATGGTCTGGATAGATGTCTGCCTATTACACATTACAACCCTCTTCAACCGTCGGCGGTCTCTTTCAGTCAACAGACGACGTCGGCCTATACGCTTTTTGTGCTGCACGTGTCCCTTCACATTTCCACTTTACTAACACGTCGGAAACAGTGCACTTAGGGATGTTTAGGAGTGTGGAAATCTCGCGTACAGACGTATGACACAAGTGACACCCAATCACCTTACCACGTTCGAAATCCGTGAGTTCCACGAAGGGCCCCATTCTGGTCTCTCACGATGTCTAATGACTACTGAGGTCACTGATATGGAACACCTGGCAGTAGGTGCCAGCACAATGCACCTAATGTGAAAAACATATGTTTATGGGTGTGTGCGGTTACTTTTGATCACGTAGTGTAGTTGGCAAGCTGTTGGCCTTGGAGTCCTCTGTAAAGTGGAGCGAATGAGCTCGGAATCACGCTTCATGAAGCATACATAAAACTCTGTAGTCTTCAAAAATATGCCAAATGTGAGGGAAAAGGCCGGCCGGAGTGGCCGAGCGGTTCTAGGCGCTACAGTCTGGAACCGCGCGGCCGCTTCGGTCGCAGGTTCGAATCCTGCCTCGGGCATGGATGTGTGTGATGTCCTTAGGTTAGTTAGGTTTAATTAGTTCTAAGTTGTAGGGGACTGATGACCTCAGCAGTTAAGTCCCATAGTGCTCAGAGCCATTTGAACCATTTTTTTGAGGGAAAAGAAGTTTCATAGGACGAGTCGGAACACATTTGGTTCCTCATTGGTATGGCTTGCATTTTATACGATGAGCTTCATATTATCTCGAGACGTTACTGAAACAGAAATTGATAGTGTAAACACTAGTGCGTGTTCTGGTGAACAAAAATAAAATAAAAATAAAATTTTATTTTCATTTCAGATTTACCTTAACGAAATCCTACAGTCCCACCAAAAGGTTGTATACAGTGTGCGGGCCTTAAATCCGGACGAATTTCAATTTCGATTTCTCGCTATATCGTAGTTCCGCCGGAGGTCATGATTAACGTTCTCGAAAGCTATAGCCATCTAGTAAACACTCAGGACTTCAAAATGGCCGAGATGTTACGGACAACTGGGGAGTAGAACTGAAGAGCAGCTGTTATCGAAACTCTTCGCGCTGGGCGTTCGCCCGCTGAAATAGTTCGATTCTCCGAGCACCCGAGCTCAACCGTTTAGGATATTGTGGCCAAGTATAATGCTTCGGAGAAGTATGGGCAAGGTTCCGCTATCGCGGCGAGAAAAGCTCATTCGAGTAAACGTGTGTCACGAACTGCGGTAGTCATCGAAAGTGCTCAGGCGCTGATTTAGGACGGTCCGAGGCAATCGCTGAGGAAATTGGTATCAGTATTGAATGTCAGCGAGCGAACAATCCGTCGGGCGGCATAGGAAGACCTCATACGAGCCATTTGGTACAAAACTGGCTCTCGAATAACGTTGACATGCTTTGGTCAAAGGAGTTCTGCCCCCAGAATGGGTCGGATTTAAACCCCCTCGACTACTATGTTCGCCGGCCGAAATGGCCCAGCGGTTCTAGGCGCTACAGTCTGGAACCGCGCTACCGCTACGGTCTCAGGTTCAAATCCTGCCTCGGGCATGGATGTGTGTGATATCCTTAGGTTAGTTAGGTTTAAGTAGTTCTAAGTTCTAGGGGAATGATGACCTCAGACATAGTGCTCAGAACCATTTGAACCATTTTTTGAACTACTATGTTCTGTGCGTAATCGAAAGAGTTGCCAAAAAGACAAGGCACTCTAATGTCGCATTTCTACGCACAGCTATCGAAGCAGCATTCGACAATGTGGACAGCGCTGTTTTAAAGAGTGCGTGCGATAGCTTCAGGACAGATGCTTGCGGGCATTGCGGATGAAGGGTTTTACATGGAGTAATGTTATTTTTGATTGATGCCACTATTTATATATAAAAGGATTTTTTCGTTTGTATTTTGTTTTCATAAATGTGCTTTTAAAAGAAAAGTTTCATTTGTCCGGATTTAAGCGCGTACCCTGTACTTCTAGTACCGAGAGGCTTCTTAGTGAATAATGAACTTCAAAGAGGTACATAAAACTTCTGTATAAATCGGCGGGAGCTAAAAATGGAAGGGTGATCGCCAATAGGACTGTCAGTTGTATACACTCTCCATATTTGTATCGGTTTTAGCAATTCTCGGACCAGTGTCTTGCACGAAATATTTGTTCTTCCCGCACATAAGTACTCTCGCCGACCAACGGTGCAGTCTTTGATTTGGTCTGCAAGGAGGTGTAAAGTATTAGTTTATTTTATTACAGTACAGGCGTGAAGATTTACTTAGTTTCGTATAATCGATTTCCACAGGAATGTTCTGAGTAATGAGAAAAATCTGGGGACCTGTGTTGGAGAATGGCGTTTGGAGAATTAGAAAGGACAATGAAATTTTTCTGTTAATGAAGCAACCCACTATCATCCAGAAATTAAAAAGTAGGAGACTGCAATGGGCTGGACATGTGGCCAGAATGGAAAACAACAGAATCACCAAGAATGCATTTGAAGGAACTCTCCAGGCAACAAGACCATTGGGCCAACCTCGTACAAGGTTGACAGATGACATAGAGAAGGACGTCGCAGCATTAGGAATTTCCGCAGGGTGGAGAGAGGCTGCGAGAGATAGAAGGCGGTGGAAGCAGATCGTTGATGCAGCGCGTGGCCTACAGGGCCTGTGATCGCTGAGAAGAGAGAGAGAGAGAGAGAGAGTTTACAATTAAGTTTATAATTAAGTATCGCTTGATACAGTTCGTTTGATGATGTCTTGTTTGTGGGGCGCTCAACGGCGCTGTCATCAGCGCCCATACAAAGTCCCAATTCCTACACAGTCCATTTTTTTCACAATCCAATGTAGACGCTAACACAAATGATGAAGATGATGAACTTTATACAGGAAATTTTACGTAACTCTTCGCTTGAAGACTAAGTGATACAATGTACACATTAAGGTGTGCTTAAGACATGTAATATACAGGTTGCCTAGCTAAGACGATGCGATGCAGTCGTGTCGCTCGTTGACTGCAAACTGGACCGAGCGTTCCTCTGCTCAGCCGTAAGTAGACCGCCGACTGCGGCGGCTTAGCAGACGTCTGGCAGGCGTGGCTACGCCAGCGTTGCTCATTCGTTGGCGCGGCGTGCAGTTACTATACTCTTCTGTGGTTTCCTTGCGAGTTGCCGATCTTGCTTTGGTTACCCCGATTTTTGGACGTGCACTCACTTCCACTTGCTGCCATTCGTCCATTTTTTGGCAATACTGTGGGCCCTTGCAAACACTTTTGGCCCAGATACGTATTGCCGTAAACATTACTGAGTAGTGGTGGCTGGTAGTATTGTGGGACATGTCGCTGCAATTGCAGTGTTGCCAGACAACATTGTCGAGATATGCTGTCAGCAACAGGCAATTATTATCGCCCATGTAAATGTATGCTAAGAAATGTGACACCGGTGGTCTAATTATACTGTTAGACGTGCAATGTTTCGAAGCACCCACAGTCCAGCTAATCAGCCTACACGCTGCGCAAGGCCGCTGCAACACGGCCGAAACGTCAGTTGTTTTAGTATCATTTTTATAATTTTAAATATTTTATAAGATAAGGCGTCAGTACACCCAGTAAGCTATTACTCAGAAATTCTGTTTAGTACTTAATACTTCGCCCGTCATTAATACTCCTCTCATGGTGAAGTTCTTACATTCCTGTTCGTTTGTTGGAAAATTTAGTTGTCCACATCCTACTCACACAGTTGTCTTTGACGTAGCCGCTAAGCCCCTCACCATTGTCTATGTGAATTTACGTGTCAGAGAGAAAGACGTGTTAAGAGCCGTCCTTAACATTGTTTACTCGCTGTAGTAAGGTGTTTGCCAAAATTAACTGTGCATTATGCTGAGTTGTAAATTGATTTTTATTCTTTTATACTTTATCACGGCAAAGATTGTTAATGCAAATTTTAGTATCAAAAACTGATCAGTTTGGATATTTTAAATTTGTATTTTGAAAGGTTTCGCACTAATGTTACGTTAATTTGTCCAGAAATGGTAAGAAAGTGCTGACCCATCTTAAGTGCACTCAGATTGCTAATAAATGTTGTTAAATAACAACTGACAGATCTTTAAGCATAAGATTTTGGGTAGAATTATCATTTTAAAAATATGTAGTTATTGGTAATATATTTGGAAAATATGGATTACTTACCTGAATAAAAAAATCACATTTCATGTTACTGAAATTTCTTATTTATGAGATTTTATTGAAACATTACTGAACATTCTATTGAAACAATGAAACCTGTCGCTTACCACTGTTTACAGCTGAGATCTTAAAATACGTTATTACAAGAGTGTAATGAAACAGTGCACATATGTAAGAAGACACCAAGTTTAATGCTGTGGTTTTGATCCATAACGACGTAAGTCTGGCCGGGGGGGGGGGGGGGGGACACAACAGCCCTTTGTGCATTGCGTGGTGGAGGGGGGGGGGGGAGGGGGTGAAACTCAATGGTCCCACCGGCACGCCTATTGTGACACAAAAGTACTTGTATATTACATTTGCAGAATCCCATGCTAATATTAACTACGTTGTTTCCTACAAGAATGAACCATTGAAACATCAGCTGCCCTTGCGAAAGTTTAACAATTTTTCAGTAAATCTTTCGAATCAGATTGCAATATCACATGAATATTCCTAAAAAAATGCTAATAAATCAGTCGTAAGATGTTTGAAAATTTATATTGCGCATTTGAACGAGTTGCAAGCCACCGTTAGCTTTCACATTCGAATTTTGTTATCACTTCCTTACACCAATAGACTTTCACTGTGTTTGAGGTTCGGTCGAATCATGCAGAGTCCATCGGAAGCAGATCTTTCTCACAGCTGGATGTAAAATCGAATTTAATCCAGTCTTCTATACGCCTAAGGACGGCTCGATCTCGCAGCAAGACACATGTCAATATTCTTCAAACATAGTGCCCACCGCGAACTTCTGCAAAACACTTCTATACATTCTTCTGGGAACATCATTAATTACCAAACGTTGAACGAAGTGGTTCGTGGTATTGTTGTTAGGACACATCTTTAAGAAAACGGTGAAACAATCATGCAAGGTAACATTCAGGTGAGTCATCTTTTATTTACAATACCGTTTCTTTAAACGCTCACTGTAAACAAACTGCAGCTATTATTTTAATAAAAAACGTTAAGAGTGTCACTTCTCAATAACCCCATGAAGATGTCACTTGTAGAAACTTCCCGTGTGATCACATATGTAGAAGATACCGAGAAATAAGCGTTTCATTCAACCGTTTTTCATATCTGAAAATGAGACAGCACTGTCCTAAAACTGAACACCTCCTAGAGGACGACTCAGTGCCAGATTCACTCGTTCTGATTTATAATACTTGCGAGTTTTCTTTACCTTAAGTCAGGTAATAAAGACAAGTCTTCCTACCCAGAATGTATACGAATTAGCTTCCTTTCGAAATATTCTGATGTAATAGCTCCATTTTTAGTACTCATATACAACCTCTTTTCTCGCCGTAAAATTCGTACTTAAGGAATGGAGAAACGCACAGGTCACTCCATAACACAATAAAGGAAATAGAAGTTATCCGTTGAATTATACACACATGTCACTGACATCAATATCCAGTAGGATTTTGGACATATACTGTGTGTCTTCGAACCCTAGAAGAAAACAATCCCTTTACAAGTATTTGGCACGAATTCAGAAAATACCGTTCTTGTGAAACACAGGTGTGACTTTATTCAAGTGAAGCAATGACTGGTCTCAAACTGATTCCATATTTGTAGATTTCCAGAAATTCCTCACAAGTGGCTTCTAATCAAATTGTGTATCGGTGGAATATCGACGCAGTTGTGCACTGGCTTCATAATTCATAAGGTCAAACTGCATAGTAGTTGGCGGAATGTCATCGAGTGAAGCAGAAATGTTGTTTGTTGTTTCCAAAGGAAGTGTTATAGAACACCTGCTGTGCCTAATTCATATAAATCATTGAGTAGCCATCAGAGGCCATTTTCAGATGATGCTGTCGTTTATCGTCTAATATCGTCATCAGAGGTTCAAAACCAACTGCAAAGTGATTTAGATGCCTGTATGATACAAAAAGTGACAGTGGATTCTGAACAATAAGTTTCGGTTACACGATAAATCAAAGACATTTGAATGTTGTCGATTGAACTAAATACCTAGAGATTACGATTACGAACAGCTTAAATTGGAATAACCACATAGAGAATATTGTGGGGAAGCTGAACCACAGGTTGCATTTTATCGACAGAACAACTAGAACAGACCTCAAATACACTGAAAATGGTACACCTGCCTAACATCGTGTAGGGCCCCCGCGATCACGCGGAAGTGCCGCACACGACGTGCCATGGACTCAACTAATGTCTGAAGTAGAACTGGAGAGAATTGGCACCATGAATCCTGCAGGGAAGTCTTTAAATCCGTAAGAGTACGAGGGGATGGAGATCTCTTCTGAACAACACGTTGCAAGGCATCCCAGATATGCTCAATACTGTTCATGTCTGGAGAGTTTGGTGGCCAGCGGATGTGTTTAAACTCAGAAGAATGTTCCTGGAGTCACTCTCTAGCTATTCTGGACGTGTGGAGTGTCGCATTGTCCAGCTATAATTGCCCACGTCCGTTACAATGCACAAGGGACATGAATTGATGCAGGTGATCAGACGAGATGCTTTTCCACGTGTCACCTGTCACAGTCGTATCTAGACGTATCAGTGGTCCCATATGACTCCAACTGCACACGTCAAACACCATTACACAGCCTCCACCAGCTTACACATTCCCCTGCTTATATACAATTTGAAACGAGATTCGTCCGACCATGTTTCCAGTCGTCAACACTCCAATGTCGGTGTTGACTGGCCCAGGTGAGACGTAAATCTTTGTGTCGTTCAGTCATCAAGGGTATACGAGTGGGCCTTCGGCTCCGAAAGTCCATATCGATGATGGTTCGTTGAATGGTTCGCACGCTGACACTTTTTGATGGCCCAGCATAAAATCTGCAACAATTTGTGGAAAGGTTGCACTTCTGTCACATTGCACGACTCTCTTCAATCGTCGTTGATCCCGTTCTTGGAGTATCTTTTTCCGGGCGCAGCAATGTCGGAGATTTGACACTTTACCTGATTCCTGATATTCACGATGCACTCGGTGAATGGTCGTACGGGAGAATCCCCACTTCATCGCTACCTCGGAGATGTTCTGTCCCATTGCTTGTGCGCCGGCTATGACACCACGTTCAGTTGAAAGGTGGCTACACTGAGCCACAGCGCCAGAGATTGCGCCAAAGAGTATTATTCAGCCGCCTCCACTGGCAGTGCTTGGGGAGAACTCGTTGTAGTCAGTGCTTGTTGAGAACTCGTAGCAGAGAGTGCTTGCTGAGATGTCGTAGTGAAGAGTGCTTGTCGAGATGTGGCAGTACTCAGTTCTTGTTGAGATGTGGTAGTAGCTACTCGGTATGGTGATATATTGTAATGATTAGAGTGCTTTTCATCAATATAAATGAAGGTAAAAAAAAATTTTCTTTTCTCTCTCATTATTTCAGTGTCCTGAATAATGCGTCATAACAGGTTCAGTCAACAAAGCATCTGGCGTGTGTTCTTGTATTAGAGTGTAATTCTGGTTTTCTTGCGCAATTATAGTATTTCTAATTTTTTTTATCACGTCAGTATAAATGGTATTTGAAATTTCTTGTCTTTTTGAAGAAGAACCGTGCCAGATGTGTACGTTGAATCACACTTCCACACACAGAACAGTTACTCTTGTGCTTGTTGTTGCGTTGGTTTTATAGTTGCTGGGGACTTAATTAATTAATTGTGTTAACGAAAATTTTCTTTCATTCTTTGTTGTTATTCTATGCAGTCAGATTGCGTACAAATACTAGTCAGGGCCAACCGTTTACGAGAAACAGCGTAATCGGACTTACAGCTACTAAAAATTTAAAAAGTATTTTCATTATTAATAATTAAGCCCCCATGCACGTGGCGACCGCTGCTTCGGATCGTCCCTTGGAATTCTTCTGAATGTAAAAATAGTAGACAGTATTGTTGTAGTAATTTGTAGTTTAGTAATTGTAGTCTATTTTGCATATGTAGATTTGGTAATTGGCATTCTTCTAATGGTATTTTTCAAAATTTAATTTTTATTGTCTTGTCTATGGATTTGACAATTTAGTGCAATTATTTCAATTGTTCGTTAATCGTGTTTGAAGGAAACATTTCGTGTGAATGGTATTGTTGGAGATAAAGTGTCATTGTGTGCAATTTTCATATAGTGACGATTTTTGTATATTTTGTAAATGATTACGCGATCAATGAAAAAGGCAAAAATGATGAATAGTGAGAATGACGACATTGTTAACATGGCGTACTCGCCAACACAGGAGAACAGTGTGATGAATAATGAAGTGGAAAACAATTTAATAAGTCGGGAAAATAGTCCGGAACCATTTCAAAATTTTTCTCAATCAGAAAATTCACAGAATACGAGATTAACGACAGAAGATTCTGTAATAGTATCGAACACAGATGGCCTTACAGCTATGACGAAGGAAGCTGGTTTTGTGGTAAATGTTAGGGGCGAAAGGAATTTTGAACTAGTTCATACGGAGCAGTTGATGAGTGCAATATTAAATTTGGGAACACGGTTAGACTCACTGGGATCACAAATAGGAACAATTAAAACAGAGATAGGAACAATTAAAACCGAGATGGGAACTTTGGGATCTGAATTAAAAACTGATATGGGAACAATGGAAACACGGTTAGACTCACTTGGATCACAGTTAGGATCTGAATTAAAAATAGAGATAGGAACAATTAAAACAGAGATGGGAACTTTGGAAACACGGTTAGATTCACGAATAGGGACTTGTTTCAAAAATATGAAAGATGAATTAAAGAAAGAAATCAGAGAAGAAGTACAACCGATTTTGAATGCTCGCAATAATAGATTAGTTGCAGTAGAGATTAGACAAAGGGAACAGGATAGAGAACAGGAAGAAAGAGATCGCGTGATAGTACAGAAATTTTCAGAGTTAAATTTACAACGTGCAAAAGATAAGGAAGAAATATTTGAGAGAATCCAGGAATCCGTACCAAATGACAGATTAAATAACCTAACACAACAGTATGAACAGTTAACTACTAAATGTGTTAATACTGAAACCCGAGTCGCGACACTTACGGAAGACGTAAATAAACAGAAAGAACAAATAGGTGATTTATCGGAAAGAGTTGAGGAGATTTCAGACAAATTGACAAATCTTAGTTTAAATGGGGACAGAGTTTCGGATGATACAGCTCCATTACCATTTGCAGAAACCGAAGAGTATCAGAACATAAACAAGCATGTTGAAAATCAGGGAAAATTTAATGAACGCGTTAAAAGGGAAGTTGAGGCATTACGAAAGCAAGTCAAACAAATCGAAGGCGAAATTGGAGGAAAAGACAGTAGAAGAAATTTAGAATCACAGATAGCAGAGGGGTTTGAAGAAAATAATTTGTTTCATTTACGGGATGCAACAAGAGAGCGCCAGGCGCACGAACTTGACAATAATCAACATTGGGACTGGGACAGACGCGGTAGGTCTTTGTCGCCACTAGGCGAAAACTTTGACTATAAACACTTTTTGACTGTTCGGAAATTTAAGATCTTCCGCAATTCTAAGAATGACATACATCCATGTTCATGGCTAGATCAATTTATGTACGCACTCCCACCAAATTGGCCACTAAGTCACAAACTGGAATTTATGTGTGGATATTTAGAAAACGAACCGGCGACGCGGATGCGCGCACTCATTAGAGATTGTTAAAATGTAAATGATTTTTATCATGCATTTCTATCGGCATATCGGTCCGAAAACACGCAAGACAGAGTCAAACATAGTCTGATTATGCAGCGTAATTTTAAACAGTCTGAGTTCCGCACGCCAGCAGAATATTTTGAAGACATGATTCGAAAGGATCAGTTCCTGTCCAACCCTTATAGCCCGACTGAATTAATTCGCACTTGTTTAACTAAGCTGCCACAATCCATAAGACAAATTGCTTTAGCCGGAAGATGTAAAGACGACATTGAGACTTTTAAGACTTTGTTGCAAGAACTTGAGTATGACAACGACGACGGGATTTCTTGTAATTTTTTTCAGTAACAGTTATTACAATAGATTTTCAGAAAAAAGGGATAGTGATCGGAACGGGCGTTATATGGGTAATTTTGAGAATGGCAGACGTAACAGACAGGACAATAGATACCAGCCTTATGACAATAACAGACGTTCTAACAGAAATTACACAGACAGTTATAATAACGGTAATTCCTACCGGAATGATCAATCATACGGAAACAGTAATCGGTATTATCAAGACAGAAATTATTCATACAGTAATAGAAATTCTTACTACAGAAATAATCAGGGTAGTAGATACAACAATAATTTCAGAAGTGACAGTCGAAATTATACAAGAAGTAGTTATGCAGACAGACAGGAAAACAGAAATTTTAATAACAGACACAACCAAGAATTTGCATCTAACAGACAGGAGGGACCTAATTGGCATCCTCCACGTGACAGAACTTCAGAGAGACAAGTGCAAATCGTAGAAATTGATCCGCGAAATGACGCGAATACTCAAAGACGTGACGCAAACAATCGACAATGACTTGTAGCTTCGGCTTCTGGCAGCAATGTAGACGGTTCAGAAAGTAATGACACTGCGACTTTACACTACGTACGCCTGGAAGACATGAGAGACATTTTGCTAGACGAAAAGGAAAATAATGTAGGCGCGTTTTTACATCCTGTTATTGAAGTATGTGTGGGTAAGAATAAGTTCACTGCAGTTTTTGATTCTGGGAGCCCATTGAATGTCATTAGTGAACCAGTTTTTCGTATATGTGTAAGAGCTATTGCTTGTCCTGTGTTACCTGTTTCTAAAACTACAATTCGAGGCGCTATTTCTGGAAAAAGTGTGGAAGTTAAACAACAGACCAACTTAAATTTCATTTGTCAAGGATACGAATTTTCTGCTAATTTTATTATTGTTCCATTACTCAGTACACAAATTATATTAGGTATGGAGTTTCTTAACCCATATAAGGTAATTTTGAACTTTAAAGATGGAAGTGTGAATTTGACTGTTGCCGGAATGCCGAAATGTTTGAAATTTTTCGAGTGTTTAACAAGATCTGAGTCAGATACAAAATGTTTAAGGTTTCTTACTTCTGATGTTTTCGTTGAGCATTATGACAACAGTGTGTTTATTTATGACAATGACAATAGATACAGAGACGCGATGGATGATATAATTAATAGCGAAGAATTAATTAATGAAAAGGTTAAGAAAGCTGAAGTGCCAGATGACGTTGCAAGAGAAGAGCTGCACCACATTTTGACTTCACATGTTACAGTATTTAGTCATCACACAGGAACTATACAAGGCTTACAATATTTATTTAAAGTAAAAGAACACACACCATTTCGGGGGAAAACGTACGCAATTCCTTTGGCTTACAGAGACAAGGTTAAGAATGAACTTCAATACATGTTAGATCAGGGCATTATTGAGCCTGCAGTCAGTCCTTATACCAGCCCATTACACGTTGTTCTTAAAAAGGATGGGTCAATTCGTTTGGTTCTGGATTCCAGACAGATAAATAATATCATCATTCCTGAAACTGACCGCCCACAAAATTTAGATGAACTTCTTCAACATTTCCATGGAATTAAAGTTTTATCAACGATTGATATGCGCGCAAGTTTTTGGCAAATAGAACTCCACCCTGATTGTAGAAAATATACTGCCTTTTTAGCCTTTGGTAACTGTTACCAGTTTCGGAAATTACCGTTTGGACTTACTGTATCTTCAGCAGCATTCATTCGTAGTTTAAACGAAATCTTACCTGTTTATCTTCGTGACAATATTACTTCGTATGTTGACGATATTCTTATTGCTAAACATTCTTGGAGTGAGCACAACAAAATTTTGGATTCATTATTACGTATCTTTGCAAGAGTTGGCATTACAGTGAACTTGGAAAAATCTGAATTTGGTCGTTCACAGGTGAAATTTCGTGGTCACATTATTTCTACAGAAGGTATTCTTCCTGATCCAGAAAAATTAGACGCTATTCGTAATTATGCTGTTCCTACTACAAAACGTGATGTTCGTAGTTTCCTTGGTGTCTGTAATTTTCTTAGACGCTTTGTTAAATTGGACGATTTGGCCACACCTCGTTTATGTGAACTATCCGGAAAGAATTCTAATTGGTGTTGGGATGAGGAAGCTCAATCAGAATTTGAACAACTTCGTGATGCTTTAGTTGCCGCTCCACTTCTTTCACATCCAGATTTATCTAAAGATTTTTGTTTGGCGACGGACTCATCTTACAAAGGCCTAGGTGCACATTTATTTCAAGAGATAGAAGAAAACGGCGTTGTAGTACAGAAGACTATTGCATTTGGAAGTCGTGTTCTCTCTAAATCAGAAAAGAATTATTCGATTACGGAACTTGAAGCTTTGGCGGTTGTTTGGGCTTTCACAAAATTTCGAACATTTTTGTTTGGCAGACATACTAAGGTTTACACCGATCATCGAGCTCTGGAATTTCTTATGTCGACAAAATTAACTCATGGCAGATTGTCACGATGGGCGTTGTACCTACTGGAATTTGACTTTAGTATTGTTTACATACAGGGTTCTTCAAATATTGTTGCTGATGCTTTATCACGTACACCTATGGGTTTGAAACTAAGTGCTGAAGAGGACTGCAAGGAAAACAATTATTGTTTGATGTATATTCAAGGTGTTGCGTTTGAGAACTTTATTTCGTCTTCGCTCCAGGACGTCGCTAAGGAGCAAAATAAGGATCCAATCTGGAAGGACATTAAGGAGAAATGGAGGAGAAAGGAAAGCGTAGCGATTAGACAGCATTATTTAGTTCGCAATGACATTCTTTTTAAACGAAAATCGGTCGACAACTCTGTTTGGTTAGTTTGTATTCCTGATGAGTGGATTAATAAGCTGATTTGGTATACGCATTTCAGTTATGCACGCTTTGGTCCCAGAAAATGCTTTCATAAATTACAGGAAAATTGCTACTTCAGTAATATGGAAAAACGTATTCGATCTGTTCTGGCCAAATGCAAATTATGTCAAAAGGCTAAGCCGCCAACAATTTCTCACAGAGCACCGTTGTTTCCTATCATTCCAGCGAAATTAAAGGACATGGCTGCAGTCGATTTGTTCAGTCCAGTAGTTCGTTCTGCTAATGGTTTTGCGTACATTTTCGTAGCAGTGGAATTGACATCAAAATATGTGTGTTTTACACCTTTACGCAAAGTAACAGCTCGTTCAGTATCTAATGCTTTCATCAAACATTTTCTTAAAGAAGTTGGTCATGTTGATAAGGTTATATCAGATAATGGATCACAGTTTCGTTCTAAAATTTGGCTCTGTACTCTACGGCGTCGTAAAATTAAACCAATTTTCATTTCACTTTTTCACCCTCAATCTAACGCTTCAGAGAGATGGATGAAGGAAATCAATAAATTGTGTCGTCTTTATTGTTATCAGAATCACAGAACGTGGGATCAGTATCTTCATATTTTTCAAAACATTCTGAATGAACTTCCTAATGACTCAACTTCTTTACCGCCTATACTGATATTAAAATACAAAGCACCGACAAATCGCATATCTGAAATCGTTTCTTTTCCGCCTTCACGGAAACTGCGGCATTCTGAAGTTGTGAACATGGCTCTACAAAATATTGCATCTGCGGCTGCTAGAAGAGAGAAATCAGCTAAGCGTCCTGGTCGTTTAAAAATCTTGTCAGTTGGTCAGAAGGTGTTAATTAAGTCTCATCGTTTGTCTCACAAAGGAAAAGGCTTGTGTCGCAAATTTTTTCTGCTTTATAACGGTCCATATAGAATTCGCAAAATTATACATGATAACACTGTTGAAGTAGAAACTCTTAAATCACGACGCTCTAAGAGAATACATCATATATCAAACGTTAAAATTTTTGTGGAATGACATACTTTCGAGAAACCAACAGTTTACGTAAACATGCAGAGAATACAAGGATACCGCACTGTGTTTTGGCGGCGGCACATACTCAAAGCAACAGTCAAGTCTGCGCGCCGCATAAGGCAGTCGTTGACCGAAAACAATTGCTTCCTACGTCACGCGCCTACAGCTGATCGAGCGCTCAGTGCGAATGCACTGACAGCCGTAAACAAATACACAGTCTAATTTCTCCGACCAAATTCAGTATAAAGCTATAGTGACTTGATGAATTATGTTATTAACGTTCAGTATTTTTCAGGATACGGTTCTATAAAATATTTAAGAACTTCAGGTAAATTCTGTGTGTCTCCGACGTTAAGAGGACTTGCTATCGAGAAAATTTCAGAAAGAATGTAATTTCGAAGAAGAAACTAATATACTAAAAAAGGTAACTATTAATTGAGTTCATTTTTCAGGTAACATATTTCCACTTAGGTACGTACTTTAGACGTAATTTGCTGCTCGCAATTACGTGATTCATACTTTGTGCTAATTTCATGTTCTATGAATTTACTTGTGAAGCGACGTGCTTGCGTACATTAACTGATTTTGACAATGATTATTAATGAACTGGGTTGTAACTTGTGTATATTATGCATCGCTTGGCTGCCATGCTTTTTCACTGATGTCACATTATTTTTCTTATGTGCCTGCTGTGCTTATTTATTTAAATTATAATTGTAACCTGATTAATTGTGCTGACTGTGATTAGGTATGTAAGTTATACATTGTGATTTATCTGCTTGCGCCTCCATGTTTACTTATTAAGATTACATATGAATATTTATTTGCTTATGCTGATATGATGCTAATGACCTGTTTATTATGTTAGATAACATATTTGCTGCCTTGCTTATGGATTGCATATTTACACATTTCTGTTTTGTTGTCATAACTACTCTTTAATTTGGTATATAGAAATGCTGATATACTGTGAATTAACATAGAGTTTAGGTCACACTATTGTATTAATTATAGATTGTTCGCTTGGCAGAGCCTCGTTGTAAGAATTGTGCTGCATCCACTTGTTGACATTCTGTTCTCTACTGGTATATTTACTCGCTATTGCATGTTTTGCTTACGCTCAGTGCCTTATATTTTTAAGATAGGAAAATGAACTGCTATAATTCGACATAAACGACATTAGTACAAGAAACTTCATAGAAGTCACATGAGCTGGAGGTTTTATGAAAGCTGTATAAATGTATGCTAATAGGAAGGAAGCTAACAACATGACATACCAAAACTAGGTTTAGACCATTGACAGTTATTACACTGCATTTTTCGTGAGCAATTGAAATAGGAAGTGACACTTGACACAAGAAATACTCCACGTTTGCTTCTGCCATGATTCTTGAAGTGGTGTACACACTGTGAAATATTATGATCATTCACTCTCCGTAATCGTACTTAATTACTGAGAGTTATTCAAACTAAGTCTGTTAGAGGTCATGTATGCATTTCTTTGTTTATAATTCATAATGAGTAGAAGATTTGGGTCAGATGGACTACACAGAGGTTGTGTGTGGACATTGTGTCTTCGGATTGTATGGGATGATGAACTGAGGTTTGCATTAGGATTTTATCTGTACTTGTTCGAGGAGACTGACTAGAGGAAAGAGTTGTTATGGAAGTGAAATGATATTGGCGATAAGGTTTATATGTGTTGACGTATTGAAGAGATATTATTGAGGTATTGAGATTATATGAAGTTGATGATTATTGGAGTTTTTGTGGACAAGAGGTAAGGTAAATGATATTGATGATAAGATTTATATGTATCGACATAAGAGGTATTATTGAAGTATTGAGATTATGTGATGCAGATGATTATTGGAGTTTTGGTGGATAAGAGGTAAAGTAAGTGAGGTGCATATTTTTTTTGTTGGTCTATATGGAACAAGGAGGATGAAGATAGCAGACTAGAACACTAAAGTAGAAGGAAGATTGTCTACACACACTTGTTAAATCAATAAGCAGTACATATTTTTTTTTTTTTTTTTTGGAGAGAGGAAGTAATTGCATATCTTGGCTCATTGACAGTTGTTCAGCAACAGTACATTTTATTTGGCTTGGCAAACATTGGTCTTGACATGATGACTATGACGTTGACTAACTATTATTGACTGTTATACATTGCTGCCACTCCTACTTGATACACATGTCAAACATCAAATTTTGACAGAATTGCATTTACACAGTTAACACTATTCAATTACATAGTAGTACTTAATGTGGATGAAAGATGAGTGAGTGTGTTTTGTGTGTTTTCCTTTCCTAATCCTATCCACCTATCTCCTAAATATTATTTTGTTTGTATGTAGTGGCTTGCACTGACACCCATAAATGTTATAGGTTTACTGATATTTGTGTATTTGTAATAGTTAATATGACAATTATCTGACATCATTTGTGTGTTTGTTACGATTTGTATGTTTAGTGTAAAAGCATTTGTATGTGGATTCAAGCTATTGTTCATGCCTGAACTGTCTTATTAGTGATGGTGAATATTATGAACTGTTACCTGCACTTATTCAACATTGATGTGTGACACTTAGAAATGTTTAATTTCTGCTGATGAACTGTGTGATCAGTGATAGTAAATATTATGGACTGTTGCTTGTACTTTTTCTACATGATTGATGCCACTAGGACATGTTTAATTTCTGCTTATAAACTCTGATGAACAGTGTGATTAGTGATAGTGAATATTATGGACTGCTGTCTGGACCTGCTCATCATTGCTAGGTGCAACTGATGGACTGCTTCTACTGAAATAATGTCACTTGTGGTGTCTGCACCTGCTCAACATTACTGGGTGCCACTGATGGACTGCTTCTACTGAAATGATGTCACTTGTTGGTGTCCGCACCTGCTCAACATTGCTGGGTGCCACTGATGAACTGCTTCTACTGAAATGATGTCAGCTGTTGGTGTCTGCACCTGTTCAACAATGCTGGATGTCACTAATGGAACCGCTTCTGCTGAGAAATGTGACTGTTGCTGTGTGCACCTGTTCAACATTGCTGGGTGCCACTGATGGACTGCTTCTACTGAAATAATGTCACTTGTTGGTATCTGCACCTGTCAGCATTACTGGGTGCCACTGATGAACTGCTTCTACTGAAATAATGTCACTTGTTGGTGTCTGCACCTGTTCAACATTGCCGGGTGCCACAAATGGAACTGTTTCTACTGAAATAATGTCACTTGTTGCTGTCTGCACCTGTTCAACATTGCTGGGTGCCACTAATGGAACTGTTTCTGCTGAGTGATGTCACTTGTTGCTGTCTGCACCTGTTCAACATTGCTGGGTGCCACTGATGGACTGCTTGTACTGAAATAATGTCACTTGTTGGTTTATGCATCTGTTCAACATTGCTGGGTGCCACTGATGGAATTGCTTCAACTGAGAAGATGTCACTTGTTGGTGTCTGCAGCTGCTCAACATTACTGGGTGCCACTGATGGACTGTTTCTACTAAAATGATGTCACTTGTTGGTGTTTGCACCTTTTGACCATTGCTGGGTGCTACTGCTGGAACTAATCATTGAAAGCATTTTATGTGAACATTTGTATAAACTGATTTTTTGTGTATTGTGTGAACTATTATGTAAAGTCACATGTATGAAAGAATTTGTATTGCTTACTGTATTTTATATATTAGGTTATTGAAAGGTCAGTGCAAAGCCAAAATTTTAACTAATTATGTGATATTTAGGTATTAATATTATCTTTTATTTTTGTCTGTATTTTTGTGGACGAATCTTGTGGTATTTTCACCACCAATGCTGGCAAAAATACCATCAAATTCTGGCCCGTGGAGGAGGGGCATATGAAAGGTGGCTACACTGAGCCACAGCGCCAGAGATTGCGCCAAAGAGTATTATTCAGCCGCCTCCACTGGCAGTGCTTGGGGAGAACTCGTTGTAGTCAGTGCTTGTTGAGAACTCGTAGCAGAGAGTGCTTGCTGAGATGTCGTGGTGAAGATTGCTTGTCGAGATGTGGCAGTACTCAGTTCTTGTTGAGATGTGGTAGTAGCGACTCGGTATGGTGATATATTGTAATGATTAGAGTGCTTTTCATCAATATAAATGAAGGTAAAAAAAATTTTCTTTTCTCTCTCATTATTTCAGTGTCCTGAATAATGCGTCATTACAGGTTCAGTCAACAAAGCATCTGGCGTGTGTTCTTGTATTAGAGTGTAATTCTGGTTTTCTTGCGCAATTATAGTATTTCTAATTTTTTTTATCACGTCAGTATAAATGGTATTTGAAATTTCTTGTCTTTTTGAAGAAGAACCGTGCCAGATGTACGTTGAATCACACTTCCACACACAGAACAGTTACTCTTGTGCTTGTTGTTGCGTTGGTTTTATAGTTGCTGGGGACTTAATTAATTAATTGTGTTAACGAAAATTTTCTTTCATTCTTTGTTGTTATTCTATGCAGTCAGATTGCGTACAAATACTAGTCAGGGCCAACCGTTTACGAGACACAGCGTAATCGGACTTACAGCTACTAAAAATTTAAAAAGTATTTTCATTATTAATAATTAAGCCCCCATGCACAGTCTCACTTAAATCGTGATTACCTACCATTGTAGCAGCAATAACCGATCTAACAACTGCGCCAGACACTTGTTGTCTTACATAGACGTTGCCGACCGTGGCGCCGTACTCTGCCTTTTTACACATCTCCGTATTTGAATACGCATGCCTATACCAGTTTCTTCAGCGCTTAAGTGTATATTGCAGGGACAGTCTATACAACGCTTGTCCGTCCGCTTTTTGGAGTATTGCTGCACAGTATGCGATCCATGCAGATATCGCTGTCGGACGACAGGCAAAAAGTTCCAAGGAGGGCAGCACGTTTCGCATTACCCCAAAACAGGGAAGATAACATCACGTATATGATATGCGAAACGAGGTGGCGATCATTAAAAAAAGGCGTTTTTCATTGCGACGATATCTTTTCACGAAATCAATTACCAACTTTTCCTCCGAAAGCGAAAATTTTTTGTTAACTCCTATATGCATACGGAAAAATTACCACCGTAGTGAAATTAGA
Organism: Schistocerca serialis cubense; assembly: GCF_023864345.2. Taxonomy (NCBI): domain Eukaryota; kingdom Metazoa; phylum Arthropoda; class Insecta; order Orthoptera; family Acrididae; genus Schistocerca; species Schistocerca serialis. Next base: position 214,202,135 of record NC_064639.1, on the reverse strand, counting down.
AAAATCAGATCTCGCACGGAAAGACTTATGTATTCGATAGTGGAAAGGTAGAGAAAGAGAAAGTGGTTCGACTAACCTTCTACCAAGCCCTTCAGCGTGAACTGAAGAGTATTCATGTGTATGTAGATGTTCATCATTTCAGATACATGTCTCATAGACTTGTCTCATAGACATCCTTACATAGGCAGCTTCTAGTGGAAGTTGAGCTACTGGTCATTCGCTATCTACACTGCAGTCGACGGTACGTTGAACTGTTACGAGTCCAAAGGTACGTGAATAACTGCTCAATTTACACATCCATGTCTGTAATCTAACTTCAAAGACTGAGAAAATGCGTTACATATGAAGCCCTAGTTCACAGAGCTTAGTGGAAACTTTTCATTTTGCAGTAACGCAGTGTGCACTATCTAAATGGGATCTCAAGAAAACGTTCCTCACTTTCTTATCCATAAACATCGTGAAACCTGGAGCAGGTGCAGTTTACAGAACCTGGTAGCAAAGAATACGAGTAGTTCGTTGATGGTAATACCTGACAGGGGATCTCAGTTACGTAATGCAGTGCATTTTAAGTATCGTGAAGATTTGGACTAATTAAGAACGAGATGGTCTTTAATAACTTTCCACGCTTGTTCTGGCTGCAACCAGGATGACTACGCAAAAGTTACCGTTTCGCCAGGGAACTGGTGGATGGCGTAAAAGGAGCTGAAACAAACGAAGATTTACTGTGTCTGTGTGAAAACGTTTTAAAATTAACGGCCGGGATCAGTGCAATGAGCCTTTATAAACATTGTTAGATACCACTTTACTCAAGAAAATAAGACTTTTTTGTTACAAAAGATGAAGTGATTACCTCTTCTGACTTCTTCTCTGACAAAAGACTTGTGCTTCTTCTTTAGGGCTGCAAATAAGCCTACTAGGTGGCTAGCGTGAAACTTTTGGACCCAAGTGGAAATGTTCTGTACAACTAGACGCAGTCACAGCATCGAAACCATACCGAGCCGGTTGGCGCAGCGGGCACTGTGCACTCGCATTCTGGAGAACAACGGTTTCTGTTAAAATCATGTGCGAGGAAGAAAACAAAATAGCACATCGTTGTCTATACAATTTTTGTTTAAAACTATGTACAAGGTGAAAAGTATTTAAACCGACAAACCCTGGGAGGTTGTAGGCGACATCAAAACAAATATTTTCCCTAATGTCATTTTTTCCTATGAGGATTATTTAAACCGGTGGAGGCCGCATTACGCTCTTCAGTTGTAGGCTTCTGCTGTCCACCTGTGTAGTAGTGCATTGTCTGTGTTTACTAATGGAACGATACACCTGGAGTGAGTACATTGATATGGTTGGTGCGTACTACGTAGCGCACCACAACGGACGAGCTGCACAGCGGGTTTATCAACAACAATATCCTACTCGTCGTATCCCGCATCACACGACCTTTGCTGCTGTGTACCAACGTTTGCCTGAGACCGGGTCATTTAGCAGATTACCTGGACAGGGACGCCGTCGCACGGTAAGAAGGCTGCAATTTGAGGAAGCTGTCTTGCAGCATGTGGAGCGGGATCCTTCAATCACAACACTCGTCCAATTGCACGTAACATTGGGACGAATCAGGAGAATGTAAGAACAGTCCTTCGAGAGCAATTGTTACGTCCATTTCACTTACAGCGTGTCCACAATCTGGAACCAGTTGATCATCCACCCAGAGCACAGTTTTCGCAGTGGTACCAGAACAGTGTGAAATGCATCCTACATTTCCATCCTGTGTGTTGTTTACCAATGAAGCAAGATTCGGACGTGATGGAGTCTTCAACATGCACGATTCGCATGTTTGGAGTGAGGACAACCTACATGTCACAGTTACTAGCGCTCATCAAGTGTGGGTCGGTGTTGTTGGGAACTGTTTAATTGGGCCATATCTGCTACCTAGGCCATTTTCTCGCCACAGCATTGCCAGAATTCCTGGAAGACGTCCCGCTCCCTACAAGACACATGCATGTGGTTCCAACATGACGGGGCGCCGACACATTTCAGTCGTCGTGTGCGTCGATTCCTGGACCGACGGTTCCCAGAAACGTGGACTGGCAGATGTGGTCCTACCATGGCCTGCTTGGCCCCCAGATATGTCCCCTCTGGACTTTTTTGTGTGGGGAGAGATGCGCAACCTTGTTTACACAACCCCTGTAGCATCAGAAGAGGATCTGGTTGCCCGGATAGTAGCAGCAGCAGGAAAAATTCAGGATACTCCTGGGGTTTTTGCACGTGTCATATAGAACATGATCCGACGGTGTAACCTTTGTTTACGTGTCAACGGAGGCATTTTTGAAAATCTACTGTAATTGAAATTTGGTTGTGTTAATGTATTGTCTCTTGGTCATAAAAAAACGGAAAAGTGTTTGTTGGTTTAATCAATTTGCCGCCAGAGAAATCTTCCTCTACCGGTTTAAATACTCCTCATAGGAAAAAATGACATCAGGGAAAAATATTTGTTTTGATGTCCCTTACAACCTCCCAGAGTTTGTCGGTGTAAATACTTTTCACCCTGTATAAGGAGAATGAATATATATGAGAGAAGCCATTAGTGCAATGATTTAGAAGCCCTACTATGGTGGTTAAAACTAACTGTGAAAATATTATATAATATATTAAAAATATAATATATATTCTTTTAAACAATTTGCAGATTTTCTGTTAATACTAAACGTAAGAAGGAAAATGTTGTGCTATCAAAATGTATAATGTCATTATACGTATTTTCACAGTCAGTTTTAACTACGATAGTAGGGCGTCTAAACCATTGCATAAATGGTGCACATATATATATTCTTTTAAACAATATACATATAGTCAGTGAGTGTCGAGATATTTATTACAGTATCATGAACAAATCTGAACTGGTTAAGAACATTTCGAGATTTGTGCTTAGTTTACCCTTTAGATACAGGGTGATTTTTTCCACCGTGTACAAACTCTAGGGATCGATCGATGAGAGGCTATGGAAAAAAAGGTCTAATGAACTTACGGCAGGAAGTGCACGGTTTCCATGCTAGAGGCAATTTATTCAGTCATACAGTGTTACAGAGACTGTGGTCTAATGCGTTCTGCACCATACATCCACAGTCACTATATGTGAAAAAATGGTTTCCAAGTGCCTCAACGCATGCGTGTACGAGCTGTACCCTGTTCTGTCTTACACGTTCACATCGGCCAGGCTGCATCCGAACAATGTCAAAGGCAAAATGAGTGCGCTACTCCAGTGTCTCCACATCTGGAATGCACTCTGCATACACGATACTTTCCAGATGACCCCATAACCAAAAATTGCACGGATTGAGATCCGGTGAACGAGTAGGCCACGCAACTGGATCCCCTCTATCGACCAGAGAAGACACGATTGAGATGCGTCCGGACGTTAACGGCGAAGTGGGCTGGAGCACCATCACGTAGCAGCCACATAACCCTTCGAATCAACAATGGCACTTCTTCCAGTGGGGGAGACAAAGTTACCATAAAGGAACTCCGACAGTTCCGGCCTGTTAGGAGACGTGGAAGGAAGACTGGTCCCAAAATGCGGTCGCCAATTATCACGACCCACAAATTTCGATGATCATGATTTCCTGTCACCATACCTCGGGGATTCTGCATGATATCCTACAGATGACTGTTATGGAAGTTGAAGAGGCGTAAAGGTTGCCTCGTATGTGAATGGGATGGATGACAGAAATCCCGGAATAGTGGTGGCCCGTTGAAGAAACCGATGACAAAACTGCTCCAGATGTGAAACGTCTGTCGCTAGTAAGCCCTGCACACGCTGTAAGAATGTTCCACACAGTCGTCTGGCTTACCCTTTACTGGCGGGCCAACTGCCTGGTACTGACCCAGCGGTTGCCTTCCACAGTGTTAATCGCATTTTCCTCCAAATCTGGTGTCCGAACATTTCGGATACGTCCTTCATGATTGCAAACATTGAATGCTGTAGCTGTTGTCGGCGGGGATAGGTCTTCTGATACAGACCTCCTGCTCGCCGCCCGTTGCCATTTCGCTTTCAGTAAGTAAATACCATGCTGGCAAGCTCTCGATTCGAATACGGAAGCACTGTGTACAACGCAGTATCGAGTCCACTACAAGGTGAGTCAGCAAAAGAAGTGAATCAGGCACAACATTACCAATTACTATGGAAGGAGAGGGCGTTAGGGCATCACGTATGAGGAACAGTAGCACCCTCTAGGAAGAAACCATACATACTGTAACTGTGGCGGTATGGTACAGCGCGTATTAGACCACAGTCTCTGTAATAAGATGTGATTGAATAAATGGCCTCTAAACATGAAAACCATGCATTTCCGGACATAAATTCATTACATCTTTTTTGTTCCTTATCCTCTCATCGATCAGTCCCTAGACTTTGTACACAGCGACAAAAATCACCCTGTATATAGAGGGAAAACGTAGCACAAATCTCGAAATGTTCTTGACCAGTTCACTTCATATTTGTTCATGATACTGTAATAAATATCTGAACATTCACTGACTATATGTATATCGTTTAAAAGAATATATATATGTGCACCATTTGTGCAATGGTTTAGATGACTTATGTATATGCAACACGTTGCCTATGTCCATCCAAGCGCTTATCAGGGTATTGTCTAAATATTTCCAGTACATGGGTTACGAAATGTCCAAGAATTTGCTAATAAAAAAATTATAAGAATGTTGTGTAAAAATTTGAGGTAAATCGATTAAGAACTTTTCGCGATTTTTAGCAACACATTGAAAAATATGTATTGTATGTTCGTCCAAACGTTCATTAGAATATTGTTTATTAGTGTATTGTGTTAAAATTTGAAGTAAATTTGTCAAGAACTTTTGAAGATTTTTAGTTGCAACATTAAGCAAGGAACTCTCAGGGTGTAGTAGCATTATTATAATATATGTGTTTAAGTACTTAATATACAGGGTGATTCAAAAAGAATACCACAACTTTAAAAATGTGTATTTAATGAAAGAAACATAATATAACCTTCTGTTATACATCATTACAAAGAGTATTTAAAAAGGTTTTTTTTCACTCAAAAACAAGTTCAGAGATGTTCAATATGGCCCCCTCCAGACACACGAGCAATATCAACCCGATACTCCAACTCGTTCCACACTCTCTGTAGCATATCAGGCGTAACAGTTTGGATAGCTGCTGTTATTTCTCGTTTCAAATCATCAATGGTGGCTGGGAGAGGTGGCCGAAACACCATATCCTTAACATACCCCCATAAGAAAAAATCGCTGGGGGTAAGATCAGGGCTTCTTGGAGGCCAGTGATGAAGTGCTCTGTCACGGGCCGCCTGGCGGCCGATCCATCGCCTCGGGTAGTTGACGTTCAGGTAGTTACGGACAGATAAGTGCCAATGTGGTGGCGCTCCATCCTGCTGAAATATGAATTGTTGTGCTTCTTGTTCGAGCTGAGGGAACAGCCAATTCTCTAATATCTCCAGATACTGTAGTCCAGTTACAGTAGCACCTTCGAAGAAAAAGGGACCAAAAACTTTATTGGCTGAAATGGCGAACAAATGTACAACTAAATGAAACTTTATAGCTCCCTTAATTCGCCGACAGATAGTGCTTAGCTCTGCCTTTTGTCGTTGCAGAGTTTTAAATTCCTAAAGTTGTGGTATTCTTTTTGAATCACCCTGTATATTAAAAAGATAGTTAAACAAGACTTGTCTTTATTTAGTAGTATAGATTTAAGGAAATCTAAGAAAGGTGTACTAGTTTACCTCTGTTGCTCGTTACTGTCTGTCTGCCACCTTAACAGATCAAAACTGTTGTCTACCCAACGTTTCTGCTTTCTTCCCTATATGCCACTGAACCCCACACGGAGCGAGGCTAATTACTTAGAGAGGTCGCCTGTTAACCCTTCCCACGTGCCACGCACCCCTCAACAGGGATTGCACCACATCTTGCGTTGGGTATTTGGGTAACGGAGGAAGGACTGTGGGAATTGACAGTGGAGGGATGTGGCGTTCAGGGACGCTCTTCTACTGGTTCATCCACTGAGGCCTCTCCGGGATGGGAGACCCTGTCAGTTGCTGAACTACAGCCGTCATAACCTTCAGTTTGTTGCAAACACGCAAGCCTCTCCGCTCACATGCTTTTACAAGGTGGTCTCTCCCAATGGGAAACAAAGTTTTACATCGTCTGCCTGTCAAAAGTGGAGAAACCATAATAAAAGATAAAAATCATTGTCGTTATTAAGCGCTAGGGTCACCAAGAGAAGCGACAAATAATGTGCATATCATACGATCCTAGGAACAATATTCTTAACAGCAGTTTTAATAGGAATTACAAAAAGCGAAACAGGAGAGAAACGTTGTTCTTATGTTTGCTTTTCAGATTTTAAGTCGAAGTTTCTCGTTAAAATGATCTAGTAATCTTCATGATCAGACACTAAAGAGAACGCCTTGCTGATGTAGCAATCCCTTTCTGCCCCCCGCCATCTGTACCAGTCGATTGTTAGCTGCAAAAATTCATTCCATCGATAACGCTTTGTAATATGGGTGTTCTGGGTCTTCCTCTTGATTCTTTCCCCAGTGTAGTTCCTTCCAAAATAATTTATGAAAGTGTTGTGTCGAATTAGATGTCCAACTAATTTTGTTTTCTGCACTGTATGATTTTAATCAATGTCCTTTTCTCTCTAATTTCTTTTAGTGTTTGTTCATCAGATTTACTTTCAGTTTATGATGGTTTTGTGGCTCTTCTCGATATGCTCATCTCTGTTGTTTTCAATTTTTTTTTGTCCCCGCCCTTCACAACCACAACTTGAAATATTTTAGTAATATATTTCTTTCTTGTTTCTATATTAAAGTGGTTTTTTGTTAATAAATTATTCTCATTTCTGAATGTTTGTTTAGTCACTGCAATTCTTTTTTCGATATGCGTTATACTTCTGTTGTCATGTGTTATTGTACTTTCCAAGTATCAAAACTGATTTTCTTGCATTAGTATTTTATTTCTTATCTTAACGTTTCTTTTATCTGTCCTTTCAACTTAACTGTCACTAGTTCGCATCTATATTCAATTTTCGGTATTAGAAGACATCAGACAAAATTTTAAACATTTGGTTCATGCCCTTTTCAGAAACAAATTGGAGTACTATATCATCAACAAATTGAATACATTGTGTGATAGACTGAGAGGAGAGTAGGAACGCACATCGAAGTCTGCTTTTGAATTGATTTGCAGAGCAATTTTAACACAGTGCCGGACCCTAACGTTTCCATCCACTATTCAGCATAGACAGTAACTGCCGACTCTTTAATTCATACGCAGCAAGAAGCATAGCTGTCACACTATGTGCCGTATTTTACGTATTGCATGGTGATGTGCTGTTATGTGCCTCTACAGCTTGCTTATGACGCGTGCGTACGCAGTGGGAAGTACTTACTTCAGGAGTACTGAGGATAATTAACCCATACAAATAGATGTCGCTTTGTGACCTTAATGAGTGAACTGCCTACGGACTCCAGAGCCTATTGTGGCCACTTAATGTATGCCACACGTCTGTAGACACAGTGAGACAATGGGCGAGCGTCGACGTGAAGGCGGTCCACTCAAGGTCGACTCTTTTTCCTGTGCGACAGGACGTTACATTCTTGTTCCAATAAGATTTTTGTGCAGTAACCGTTGCCTACAGCGACCACAAAAAGACGGTGATGGAGGGGGAAAAGGGGTGGGCAGGATGGGACCCTGCTGGAATCTGATTACTTCAGCCTTTCTTTAGAAAAATATTTCTGCTGGTTTGATGCTTTCCTCCGTCTATTCCTGTCCTGTGCTAATCTGTAAAGCACATTCTAAACTTGGTTTTCCACTAGATTTTCCCCACTACAGCCCATCCCAGTGCCAGGTTAACTATTCGTGGATACTGTACGAAATAATCTATCCATTCTTCTGGTACGGGTCATATAAAGTTCTTTTCAGTGCCTCTGCATTTCGTACTACATCGGTCCACTTCATTTTTAATATTATTCGATAGCATAGTATTTTATATCTTTCAGTTTCTTCTTCTTCACATTTCCAATGGTCAATGTTGCACTTCCATACAATGTTGTGGTCTGCCCTCACGGACCTCTTCTTCGGTTCCATAACATCTTTTGATAGCGGTATAGTGCTTTTCATAAAGAAACCTTTATTCATGTGCACCGCTTTCAACCAGCACCACAGAGTAAACTTGGCTGTAGTATAACTGCCCGACATCAGTCCGTACGTCTGATGTACGGAAAGTTGTAGCTGTGGTATGCAGTCCAAAGACTGGTTTGACGTTACACTCCCAGCTAGTTTATCTTTAGAAAGCCTCTTCATTTCTAAATAACCACTGTAACCACTTAGTCTGCTTACTGTATTCGTCCCTTGATATTCCTCTCACATTTCCCTCCATTATCAAACTGATTATTCCTTGATGTTCCCTCCCCTTTCCTTTCCCCTCCCGCTCCCCCTCCCCGGCAACTTAAATGTAGGCTACATGTAATCTATCAAAGCTGCGGATTCCACGTGGTGTCTGTTCTTTCGGACATCTACGATAGAACAGACACCACGCATTCATATAATCTATGTCCCATAGCACCGCCTGACTTAATTCCACTACATTCCGTAATCTTTGTTTTACCTTTGTCGATGTTCATCTTATAATCTGTTCAAATGTGTGTGAAATCTTATGGGACTTAACTGCTAAGATCATCAGTCCCTAAGCTTACACACTACTTAACCTAAATTATCCTAAGGAGAAACACACCCAACCATGCCCGAGGGAGAACTCGAAACTCTGCCGGAACCAGCCGCGCAGTCCATGACTGCAGCGCCTTAAATCTGTTTTTGAGACACTGTCCTCTCCGTTCAGTCGGTCTTTCAAGTCTTTTGCGTCTCTGACAGAATTACAACATCATCGGCAAACCTCAAAGTTTTTATTTCTTCTCTCTGAAATTTAATTTAATTTTCAAATTTCGCATTGGTTTACTGCATGCGCAGTGTAAAGACTGAATAACGATAGGGATTCACTACAACCTAGTCTGACTCCATTCTCAACCACTGCTTCCTTTTCATGTCCTTTGGCACTTAAAACTGCAGTCTGGTTTCTGTACCAACTCGTAAATAACCTTTCATTCCCTGTATTTTATTCCTGCTGCTTTTAAAGCACTACACTATTCTCACACTTCCTAGAAATAAGTGTTTGTAAGTCAAAAGATCACAGGTTTAGCATCGTTGACTGCAACGGAAAACACTGCGGTTTCAGCAAGCACTGCATGACCTGCGTTTGTTTGGTTGTCAGGCTGTTCTATGTGAATCGTACCGTTGCGTTGGGGCATAGGTAGTTTCAGCGCTGTTTTGCAATCATGACGGATTTGAGCCTTTACATAACATTGGCGAAATACATTCCCCAGTCTGTTATCTGTTGCTTCTCTTTACTATCTGTATGGAGTTCAGAGAGGAACGGTTCCAACACCCAGCACAGAGTAAACTTGGCTGTAGTACACCTCTCCGACATCAGTCCATAATTCCCAAATGGACGCCACTCTCCACTGTTGCACAAGTAAAATAATAGTAGTTTGCCTACCGTGGCTTTGTGGCACCACACTCAGTTGTACACAGCACAACGATTGAAGTAGACTCGGGAACACATGTATATGCTCTACTGCATGTGTCCTCACCTATACTTCATCTGTGGGCGCAAAAGTATCAGTCGAGACGATGAAATGCTGTTTCCTGTGCTAGACGAGAGGGGAAAAACTTTAGTACTTCACATTCGGACAGATGTCCTTCTCAAGTGGCAGGACCTTTCAACTGCATGTTTACAAAACAGCGCTACATATAGTCATAGAGTTATGAATTCTTCAGTAAGGATGGCATAACAACACAGTAACGTATCAAACTGAGGAGGCGAGGATCGTCTTAGTTAGATGTGTTAAGATTACCTTCTACCATCAAAATTGGGGGCACTCTTTTGGAAGCATTCCCGCACTCATTTCACTGAATCCTGGGCTTGCACTCTACTTGAATGTTAGATATTACATTCCAACTTCCAGCATTTAATAATTTTCTCGTACTATTTACGGCAGGGTTACTGCAAAGATGCAGTTCAGTACCTGGTATCACAGACATATATTACTAGACGGGCGATACTGTATATAGTATCACTGGAGTCTGTTTAGAGTGGCAAAATGGCGGTGAGCACAAAGGACATGTAAACAGTTGCTTATTTACTGATAAAAAAACAGTGGTAAGAAATGGGGATAAACTGACATAACTACGTAACCTTTAGAGTTTTGACATAATGGTCAATACGTGCGTCGTGTTTGTAATTTATCGTACAGCAGGGCGATGATACGAGGAAAGGAACATGTCTCGATGCAAACTTAACTAGACGCATCACACGTATTTTTGCTTTTGTACCGTATGTAACGCTAAATAATTTCACTACAGTTTATCTTATGTGAAATATCGGCAATGTTTCAGTAGTTTATGTATATTTTAAGGCGTTTCAACTAAAACAAACCTTCAGCCTCCATTGTTGGTGATGGAACGGCGTCGAGCTCGCCGCTGTAGATTATATATAGGTGGTGCGCCAACGTGAGAGGGCTTTCCCGCGGTCGTTTCCGTTGCGATCAACTGTCGTTCGCTGCAGCACAGGAATCCAGGATCCGTTCACTCTGGGGCTTTCTTCTTTCTTGTGGAAGCTACTGTCATGTTAGTGTATTTCTAAAGCTTCTCTGAACAAGCAGGTGTGATAACTCTTCTCTACAGCAAGAACTTCCATGTCGGCGAATTTGACTATGTGGTTGGTCTCACACAGTGCGTGCGTGCTACGCCACGGCCGACTTCGCCACCTACCGCAGCCTCCAGTGCCGCTTATGTTCGGTGATCCTGCTGTTGTGTGATTGTACAGGCAATCCAACATACATTTTTCTGCACTTACATGGTATGCGGTATGTTCCCGACTTTGCAAGTGGATCCTAATGTGTCGTCCGAACAAGACACAGCCAGGGCAAAAGCATCACAGACACAAAGATGAAAGCTGGTGCCAGTGGCATAGAGACTGGTCATTTGCACGAGTTCCATCAGCGCCAGGGGCGGCGCTTAGTATGAAGATATCGACTTCGCCTCGACCAATTGCCGGAGTACAGTTCGCCAATGACCGAACGGCAACGAACAGAACCCTACTCGGAAGACAGAAGAGCAGCTCTCGCCCACTTGGTTATAGATCATCGTCTAGGGCTGAATTAGACAGGGAACTTCGTTTAGTGAACTCTTAGAAGTGAACAGGCAGTTGTAAATTGCATTTGTTATTTACTGTGAAGTTTACCTACGATTATTTGCACTTAGCCATTGAGGGCCTTTTTTCTACATCTACATCTGCATTTATACTCCGCAAGCCACCCAACGGTGTGTGGCGGAGGGCACTTTATGTGCCACTGTCATTGCCTCCCTTTCCTGTTCCAGTCACGCATGGTTCGCGGGAACAACGACTGCCGAAAAGCCTCTGTGCGCGATCGAATCTCCCTAATTTTACATTCGTGATGTTCTCGGGAGGTATAAGTAGGGGGAAGCAATATGTGGTGTCCCCGCCAGACACCACACTTGCTAGGTGGTAGCCTTTCAATCGGCCGCGGTCCGTTAGTATACGTCGGACCCGCGTGTCGCCACTATCAGTGATTGCAGACCGAGCGCCGCCACACGGCAGGTCTAGAGAGACTTCCTAGCACTCGCCCCAGTTGTACAGCCAACTTTGCTAGCGATGGTTCACTGACAAATTACGCTCTCATTTGCCGAGGCGATAGTTAGCATAGCCTTCAGCTACGTCATTTGCTACGACCTAGCAAGGCGCCATTGTCATTTGCTATTTATCTTGTGATGCATGTACCGTCAGACCGATGTTCACCAATTATGGATTAAAGTTAAGTATTCCAGAAGCTACGTACCTTTTTTGCTAGTATAATTACTTTACCTGTTCCAGACCTCACGCCAGCCTGCGTGAGCCTAAACGCGTACCTTTCGGCTACTTCCTAGTGGCTTGGCTGTCTTGCCAAGTCACAACACAATATATTCGATACCTCATCCAGAAACGCACCCTCTCGAAACCTGGACAGCAAGCTACACCACGATGCAGAGCGCCTCTCTTGCAGAGTCTGCCACTTGAGTGTGCTAAACATCTCCGTAACGCTATCACGCTTACCAAATAAGCCTGAGACGAAACACGCCGCTCTTCTTTGGATCTTCTATATCCCCTCTGTCAACCCGACCTGGTACGGATCCCACACTGAAGGGCAATACTCAAGTACAGGTCGAACGAGTATTTTGTAAGCCACCTCCTTTGTTGATGGACTACATTTTCTAAGGACTCTCCCAATGAATCTCAACCTCGCACCCGCCTTACAAACAATTAATTTTATATGATCATTCCACTTCAAATCGTTCCGTACGCATACTCTCAGATATTTTACAGAAGTAACTGCTACCAGTGTTTGTTCCGCTATCATATAATCATACAATTAAGGATCCTTCTTTCTATGTATTCACAATACATTACATTTGTCTATGTTAAGGGTCAGTTGCCACTCCCTGCACCAAGTGCCTATCCGCTGCAGATCTTCCTGCATATCGCTGCAACTTCTAATTCTGCAACTCCTCTGTATACCACAGCATCATCCTCGAAAAGCCGCATGGATCTTCCGACAATATGTGTTACATCAGAAGCACTGTTGCAGATTTCAATATTGAATTACTCGCAAAGATAAGCAAACCTTTTAACTCGTTTGTGTGACTTCGTTGCTAATTTGTTGGAATGTTGCAGAATCTTCGTTCTCCCATCCTCTTACCTGACCGTGGGGCAGAGCTGTGTAATAGTGGCAGGGAGCAACTGTCTTAGCGCTGTACTGCACCAGAAGCCGTTTCACGAACTCACAAGCTCGGTCTACCGTAACAAAAGTGGCAATCGGCTCCCATAGCAGTAGCGACGAGGCCTTTACAAAAGATCTCTTTTCTCCTTTGCCGAACAAATACACCATTTGATCTTCTTTGACGGTTTATAAATAGTCTTTACGTCGTGTTTGCGCAATATACGGCCGAATCTGTCAGTCACTCTGCGAAAGTATGGCAGGAAGGCCGTCTCGACATTTCTTTTTCCGATGTGTCACTTCACCGATACTTTGATTCTATGACACTTCTTACGTAACTCCCTCCTCAGAACACTTTCCAGGTGTTGCATCTCGCGTCTGAGGTGCTCCGTTTCACATATTCGTCTCCCTTGCATTACAAGCGTATAAATCATGCCTTTTTTCTGGCTAGCGTGACTTGACAGTTAATGCAGGTATCAGTCCGTGAGTGATGGTTTACAATACACTCTGTGTCCCAGGTTTTCACCATCCCTCGCGACCAGCACGTATAGAAAGGGTGGCTGTTGGTCCTATGAACAGCTGGAAGGCGTAGCCATTGGTAGTCTACCTAGTCTAGTGGTGGCCAACTTCTTCATGGAACACTGCTAAGCATAGGCATTGGACTTAGCACCTTGTAAACTTAAGGTGTAGTACACGTAATACGTGGACGATATCTTCGTTGTGTGGAGTCATGGTGAGGAAATCGGAAATTTGTGGTAAGGTCTTATGGGACCAAACTGCTGAGGTCGTAGGTCCCTAAGTTTACATACTACTTAATCAAACTTAAACTAACTTACGCTAAAGACGACACTCACACCCATGCCCAAGGGAGGACTCGAACCTCCGACGGAGGAGCCGCGCGGACCGTGATAAGACGCCTCAGACCACACGTCTACCCCGCTCGGCGTGGTGAGGAACAGCTCGGGAACTTCCTAAGACATCTGAACAGCTTCCATGCCCACACCGAGCGAGGTGGCGCAGTGGTTAGCACACTGGCCTCGCATTCGGGAGGACGACGGTTCAATCCCGTCTCCGGCCATCCTGATTTAGGTTTTCCGTGATTTCCCTAAATCGTTTCAGGCAAATGCCGGGATGGTTCCTTTGAAAGGGCACGGCCGATTTCCTTCCCAATCCTTCCCTAACCCGAGCTTGCGCTCCGTCTCTAATGACCTCGTTGTCGACGGGACGTTAAACACTAACCACCACCCCATCCATGCCAACATAAAATTCAGCATGGAGGTAGAAAAAGACCAACAGTTACAATTCTAGATGTGTTTGTCACGAGAGATGGTAAAAATCAGGGGCCAAAGCGTGTTTCAAAAATCGACATACAGGGTTCAATACCTGCAAAAAAATGTCAAACTACCACGCGAGCCAGAAAAGATAGGCATGATTAATAGGCTTGTAACGCGAGCGAGACAAGTATGTGAGGCTCAGCACCTCAGACGCGAGATGCATCACCTGAAAAGCGCTTTGAGGAGCAATGGGTACTCCACCAGTTGTTACAGAATCACTCGTGGAAGTGGCTCATCGGAGAAAGAAATGTCGGGTGCAGCCTTTCTGCCATGCATTTTCAGAGTGACTGACAAAGTCGGTCATATATTGCGGAAACAATGCGTAAAGACTATTTATAATCTGACAGAGAAGATCAAATAGTGTCTCAGATCGGAAAACGAGAAAAGGGACCCACTTGCAATGTCATGAATATACCGCATACCACGTACATGTGGAAAAGTCTGTGATGGAGTGCCTGGATGATCATTCAACATCACGATCACCGAACGTAAGTAGCATTGCAGGTTGCGGCAGGTGGAGAAATCGGCCGTGACTGAGCACTCGCTGTGTGTGACCGACCATATAGTGAAATTCGCCGACACGGAAGTTCTTGCTGTAGAGAAGAGCTGTCATACCTGCTTGTTTAGATACGCTTTAGAAATACGCAGACATGACAAAAGCTTCTACAAGAAAGAAGAAAGCCTCAAGGTGAACGGATCCTGGAATCCCGTTCTGGAGCGAACGGCCGTTATCGCTGCGGAAACGACATCGTGCTCAACTCAAGTCCTCCACCAGCATTGGAGGCTGAAGGTTTGATAATGCCAGCCACTCGTGCTGTGAGTGTTGAGTGTTGAGTGATCGTCCAGGCACTCCATCACAGACTTTTCCACATGTACGTGGTATGCGGTATATTCATGACATTGCAAGTGGGTCCCTTTTCTCGTTTTCCGATCTGAGACACTATTTGATCTTCTCAGAAAAATCATGAAACGAAAGTCGTCCGAAGAACCCGGTACAAAAGGCAACAGGCAGTTTGTTAGCTTCCAAAAGACGGAAGATGAAGAAAAACGAGGCATAAGAAATCACTCCCGGCCCTGAAAACAGAATTCCCTGCCAAGATTGAACTTCTATCTTAATTTCTTCTTAACTTTGTGTTGCGTATGATACAACGTTAAGGATTATTTCTACTGTATTCTCAAACGAAATGAATAACAACGAGAAGAGTGGAGCATAGGTCTGATAAACCAACCAATAGACGTAATTCGGATAATGATAATTCTAGAATGGTCATAGATTACCCGCTAAAGGCATAAAGAGTTATATATTCTATACAGGGTGGTCCATTGATAGTGGCCGAGCCACATATCTCACGAAATAAGCATCAAACGAAATGACTACACAGAACGAAACTCGTCTAGCTTGAAGGGGGAAACCAGATGGCGCTATGGTTGGCCCGCTAGATGGCGCTGCCATAGGTCAAACGGCTATCAACTGCGTTTTTTTAAAACAGGAACCCCCATTTTTAATTACATATTCGTGTAGTACCTAAAGAAATATAAATGTTTTAGTTGGACCACTTTTTTCGCTTTGTGATAAATGGCGCTGTAATAGCCACAAACGTATAAGTACGTGGTATCACGCAACATTCCGCCAGTGCGGACGGTATTTGCTTCGTGATACATTACCCGTGTTAAAATGGACCGTCTACCAATTGCGGAAAAGGTCGATATCACGTTGATGTATGGCTATTGTGATCAAAATGCCCAACGGGCGTGTGCTATGTATGTTGCTCGGTATACTGTACGACATCATCCAAGTGTCCGGACCGTTCGCCGGATAGTACGTTATTTAAGGAAACAGGAAGTGTTCAGCCACATGTGAAACTTCAACCACGACCTGCAACAAATGATGATGCCCAAGTAGGTGTTTTAGCTGCTATCGTGGCTAATCCGCACGTCAGTAGCGAACAAATTGCGCGAGAATCTGGAATCTCAAAAACGTCGGTGTTGAGAATGCTACATCAACATCGATTGCACCCGTACCATATTTCTATGCACTAGGAATTGCATGGCGACGACTTTGAACGTCGTGTGCAGTTCTGCCACTGGGCATAACAGAAATTACGGGACGATGAAAGATTTTTTGCACGCGTTCTATTTAGCGACGAAGCGTCATTCACTAACAACGGTAACGTAAACCGGCATAATATGCACTATTGGGCAACGGGAAATCCACGATGGCTGCGACAAGTGGAACATCAGCGACCTTGGCGGGTTAATGTACGGTGCGGCATTATCCGAGGAAGGATAATTGGCTATTACAGTTCCATCTATCAGAAAGCGAAAAAAGTGGTCCAACTAAAACATTGATATATCTTTATGTACTACACGAATATGTAATAAAAATGGGGGTTCCTATTTCAAAAACGCAGTTGATATTTGTTGGACCTATGGCAGCGCCATCTAGGCGGGCCAACCATAGCGCCATCTGGTTTCGCCCTTCAAGTTAGACAAGTTTCGTTCTTTGTAGTTTTTTCGTTTGACGCTTATTTCGTGAGATATTTGGCCCGATCACGATCAATGGACCACCCTGTATACTGAGTAAAGCTCAACTTACTCTTATGAAATGGGAATAAACGACTAAACTAAGTTTCCTCCCTCTCCATTATAAGATGCCATAATTTTGCACAAGATTTCAAGTGATACTCCATAAATGCAAGTATTGTTTATACAAATAGTTACGTCTCATTGTAATTGTATTTTGCAGTCTATCGGGTACCCGAGATTAGAAACAGCCCTTGTCACTCTTACACGAAATTACTTTTAATTGGCTTGCTGACATATTAGTATAATACATCTTACTGAAAAGTCATCCGCAACTACGGGGCCGTTCCGACAATAGTTCGGCAATCGGACTTTATTTTGGTTACGTTATTGAGCGAGGTTCAATAGCATAACACTTGAATGGTCACGTTCAAAAGTTATTGGCGATAGGAATGGGCATGCTACGTAAATAACTACAGTTCTGTGTTCCCGCTACGCTTTGGGGTCGCGATCGTCTGTACCAAAACTCACCATCCCTGGTCATAAATAAGGCTCAGCCACGAACACTTTCTGAAATTTTACTGTCCTTCTGCCTCTCAGTTGTGTGTAATACGATTTTGATAATTATTACTTTGTCTGTGTCTACTCAAAATCAAATAAAACATATTTTTCGTGCCATATGCGTTTCGCCTTTATAATTTGCGAGACATCTTCAGTGACCCCTTATATATATAGGGTGTTACAAAAAGGTACGGCCAAACTTTCAGGAAAGATTCCTCACACAAAAAGAAGGAAAATATGTTATGTGGACATGTGTCCGGAAACGCTTACTTCCCATGTTAGACCTCATTTTATTATTTCTCTTCAAATCACATTAATCATGGAATGGAAACACACAGCAACAGAACGTACCAGCGTGACTTCAAACACTTTGCTACAGGAAATGTTCAAAATGTCCTCCGTTAGCAAGGATACATGCATCCACGCTCCGTCGCATGGAATCCCTGATGCGCTGATGCAGCCCTGGAGAATGGCGTTTGTATCACAGCCGTCCACAATACGAGCACGAAGAGTCTCTACATTTAGTACCAGGGTTGCGTAGACAAGAGCTTTCAAATGCCCCCATAAATGAAAGTCAAGAGAGTTGAGGTCAGGAGAGCGTGGAGGCCATGGAATTGGTCCGTCTCTACCAATCCATCGGTCACCAAATCTGTTGTTGAGAAGCGTACGAACACTTCGACTGCAATGTGCAGGAGCTCCATCGCGCATGAACCACATGTTGTGTCGTACTTGTAAAGGCACATGTTCTAGCAGCACAGGTAGAGTATCCCGTGTGAAATCATGATAACGTGCTCCATTGAGCGTAGGTGGAAGAACATATTGACGAAACGAAAATGAGCTGTAACATGGAAATTAAGCGTTTCCGGACACATGTCCACATAACATCTTTTCTTTATTTTTGTGTGAGGAATGTTTCCTGAAAGTTTGGCCGTACCTTTTTGTAAATTTTGCTTTACATTTTGAACGTTATACGTTGAAGTTATAAACAGTTCTGGAACTTTCTGCCATCCTGTGATGTTGTAGAAGCTTAAATTTCTACTTACAGATTTCGTAGATGCTGATGTACATGTGTTCTATGTCCCCTTTTCAGCTTTTGTTCTACTTACTGCCGTAAGAAATTTTGTTTTCACTGCACTAGGAAATGAGCACACTTTTATTTAGTGATACGTTTTGAACAGTGTTGTCAACTGTTGAATGTAATAGCCATTCACTATGTTGCAGCACGAGGCGCTCTTCTTGTTTCTTCACAAGTAGCTCTTTCCTTGTACTTTGTAGTCCACCAGTTAGTTAAGTGTACAACGTTTTAGAAATAACTAACGCTACACTGCTTCGATACACATAGTCTAACTACATGTAGTCATCCGTTAAATAAAATTAGGCAATCAACAGCCTAGCCGAGTAATCACGCTCATATGAACATAAAGCATCAGGTACATTTTGAAAGTAATAGTAGCTTTCATAAATATAGCACCAAGAATAAAAATAGCCTCCACTGTCTACACTATAACTTTTTGTACAGAAAACGCAAAGTACGCAGTGATAAAAGTATTTGATCACCTCCAGTGATAATTGAAGGTGCTAGCAGATCAGGAATATTTTAAAAACTAATTGAAATCATTCCTGCATGTTAACACCTTCTACACCATGTACGAATATCTGAATAGATAGTATGCATATGTTCAGATTAAACTTTGTAAAATTTTGTAATATATTATTATTTAAAAAAGAAAGAAAAATTTGGTTATGTAAAAGGAAGACTTGTAGCCATGTTTTCCCAGAGATCTTCTTCTTCTTCACTTCATTGAGAAGACTGACAGCCTGTTCCGTCTTCACTGGAGCCACCTGTTCCTTAGTCGTCTTACATGTCTCTTTCCTACTGGTTTATAGTTGATTACTTCTTTAACTAATGTGTCTTCCGCCACTCTTTGTACTGTTGTTCCTATTTTATGCGTCCTTTACATTTATATAGTATATATTAAGCTCTTCCCTCGTAATAACGTTTCGTATTTGATCACCGAAGGAACTGCCTTTATCTTTCCTTAAGTCCGCCCCGACAGCTGAGTGGTCAGCATGACGGATTGACGTTCTACGGGCCCGGATTCGATTCCCGGCTGGGTCGGAGATTGTCTCCGCTCAGGGACTGGGTGTTGTGTTGTCTTCATCATCAATTCATCCCCATCCGGCGCGCAGGTCGCCCAATGTGGCGTCGAATGTAACAAGACCTGCACCAAGGCGGCCTGACCTGCCCCTAAAGGGGCCTCCCGGCTAATAACGCCAAATGCTCATCTTTCCTTAAAAATTTCATTTCAGTCTACTGTAGCCGGCCGGTGTGGCCGAGCGGTTCTAGGCGCTTCAGTCTGGAACCGCGCGACCGCTACGGTCGCAGGTTCGAATCCTGCCTCGGGCATGGATGTGTGTGATGTCCTTGGGTTGGTTAGGTTTAAGTAGTTCTAAGTTCTAGGGGACTGATGAGCTCAGATGTTAAGTCGCATAGTGCTCAGAGCCATTCAGCATACTGTAGTCTTTTATCTTCTTAGCTAATGACCAAGGTTCGCTTCCACATGTTATAATAAGGGGAGCTGTTCCTTTGCAAAATCTTAACTTTGTTTTCTCCCTTGTCTTGACATCCACTGTTCTGCTTTTCCACATATCTTTTCAAAATTATGTAATTTATCACAGATATAGTTTTCATAATGATAGCTAATATCGCATCCTAACAGATGAAAATGTGACACCTGTTCTATTGATTGTCTGTCTAGTACTATTTTGGAGCGTACTGAAAATGTCCCTTTGAAGGCCATTACTTTAGGTTGTTACTGAAATGTTTAGATGATTGATAATACATATTTGATTTAGGTAACGTGTTGTAAATTGCAGATTGTTTTCTGTCTTGTGAATAATTATTTGGTCATCGGCAATTGACACCCTTTGGGGTGTTTTAGAAAGCCGACTCCGTGCCAGGCCTCACCCACCGACATCGATACCTCTGCTCAGTGCAGCACTACGTGAAGAGTTGGCTGCCATTCCCCAAGAAACCTTCCAGCACCTAACTGAACGTATGCCTGCGAGAGTGGAAGCTGTCACCAAGGCTAAAGGTGGGCCACCACCATATTGAATTCCAGCATTACCGATGGAGGGCGACAGGAACTTGTAAGTCATTTTCAGCCAGGTGTTCGGATACTTTTGATCCCATAGTGTAGCTTCTGCCCTAAATCTCTTCACAAGAGCGTCAACTGTTTTGTTAGCTGGTATATTGGTGCCGTATTTTACGAACTATAAGACGCTACGGTCAGTAAGACGCACCTTAATTTTTAAGCATTTTTAAAAAATATCTTTTCACCATTTTTATTATTAGATTCCAAAGCCAGACTAAAAAAATTCTTGGTTTATAGAACCGAACTGAACTTTAAAATCCCTGAAATCGTCACCTGAGCTTTCTTCTTCTTCTTCTTCTTCTTCCTCTTCCTCTTCTTCGCTATCGTTGTCCACTCCATGTATAACAAGGTCTTCACTGTCATCGAGAGTGCTCCCTATGCGCACTTCTTGAAAAATTTAACAACAGTGTATTCTCTTACTCTAGACCACGACTGTTTTATCCACTGACACATTTGTTTGATTATAGGTCGCTTTAAAGCTTGCTTCGGCGTGAATTCAGATTGGGTTTCATCCATCATCCATTTATTTTATTCCTCTCTCATCTACACTATAAATGGTTTGTTGAACAAGACATGAAGAGGTTGCAATTGTGAAGCACGTGCTCCCGGAATAACAGCAAGCTCTGTATTTCACAATTCCTCATTCACAGAATTTTTCAAGTGACTGCTAAACTGATCTAGCACAAGAAGAGATCTCCTCTTCAATGAAGCAGCTTCCCTTCTCTCCCATACTCTGTTAATCCATAATTTGATATCAGCCTTGTCCATCCAATCCTTTTCATGTACGTGAACAACACCTGGCGGAATTTCAGGTTTTAGAATTGGTGAAAACGATCATTGTGTTAAGTTTAGTAGCATCAGCACAACATGAAAGGGGACCATGTAGTGCATTTTTTCATGTCCACTTGTTTTTACAGTTTAGTTTTAGTATATTTTTGTTATTTGATACATCGAATGTCAGAGAAGTTTCATCAATATTCAATATTTGGTCCATTTCCACACTGGTTTTCTGTAGATGTTGAATAACAAAGAGAAGGAAAGATGACGTTTTCTCTTCATACTCTTGTTTCGTTTTCTGAGATATTTTGGGTTTGGTTCGCGTGCTTAGTCCATTACGCTTCATACACCGGTAGCACCAACCAACTCCACCCTTAAAGTTTGTTAAGTTCCACTGTAGCGCTAGTTTACGAGCGTGTATGTGAATCAATTTTGTATTGATTCCAATGCCATAAATCCATTTCAATGCGTCACTTCCTAGTTTTGGCCAATGTGCGTTCAGTGCTTTATTTGCACATTTAGTCTTTCTCATATTTTTCACTTCTTATTTACTGGACCACCAACCGCGAATGGTTTTTTCTATATTGACCACCATGAAATAGGCTGTGAAATAGTTTAAGTGTGTTTTCCTGAACCTTTTAAGTAAAGTGATTGCAGATTTGGAATCAGACAGAATACCGATAAGTTCACCGGAAAAAATATTGATCACCCACTTTGCAAGAAAACACGGGTCGCAATGAAGCACTGTAGTTTGGTTGGTTGGTTGATTTGGCGGAGTGGAAAACCTAAATCGGGATAACCGGACGCAGATTTGAACTGCCGTCCTCCCGAAAGCGAGTCCATTGCGTTAACCACTGCGCCACTTTGCTCGGTGAAGCACTACATGTGTTTTAGAGCTGATATAGGGTATTCATGTGATATCCCACCGCTGTCGTAAGTCATGGCAGTGAAGCGGTTTGTTTGTGACAGTCGGTTATACCGAATCAATGTAGCACGATGGGTCGACGTGCAGACGTGACGGACACAAAAGAGCTAAAGTTTTTCGATGTGGCCACAACTGTGAATGAAGTTGCCCGATTTGTTGGTATATCATAGTGGACCGTCGAACGAACTGTCATAATCAGTCATGTAGCTAGATGCAAGAGCGGTGGTCGTAAAAAGATGCTAACCAACAGGGACTAGAGACGTGTCAACGACAGTCGATTTCAAACCCAACAGAAACTTCTATTGTCAGTGAATTCAGGTCCTTCTCAGTAAGTCTCGGAGCGAAGACAGCGAAGGGAACGGTTCGAAGTGGACGTTTGGAGTCGCATACATCCCAAAAAAAGGCCGGTGCTTACAGCAGTACTTCAAGCTGTACGCCATGAATGGACCAAACAACACTAAAATTGAGGATGTGTAGTGTGGTCCAACGATTTTGCTTCATAAAATAATGACGCAAACCGCCGAATGCACCGACAATCCAACGCTGCTTTTTAATCTGCAGTTTGCGAACGGTGTACTTAACGTCAAAGGTGGTACTGTAACTTTTTTGTGTGTGTTCTTCGTACCCTCTCTTGTGCTCTTTCATCCAGGTTGCCTTCAATATTATGAAATTTGACGCGAAAATTGCAAATCTAAAGTCACATCAGCTGCACTTTTTATTGGTGTCACACGAAAATTTGTGCTGGACTGGGATTCGAATCCGGATTTCCCGCTTTACGCGCATGGTCGACCCAAACTTCCATTACGTCACACTTGCACGCATTTCACAAAGCTCGGACATGCAGTGTGTGATTCCCGCCAGAGAGAAACATTCGGTATGATGGTCGTTTCAACCCGTCATGTAGTACTTACTATGTAACTGTCCAATGTCTGTGTTGACAATCTACCTGAAACAACGTTCCTTTTTATATGCATTGCTTTTATGTTACGGACAGTCCCATCTTCCAATACGGTAATGGCTGCGTTCACAGGGCTACACGCATATGTTCCCGGCATGTAGAAGACTCAGACACTCTAATGTACTTCGCCTGCTCTTTTAAATCGTCCGATCTTAGTCCCAAAGCGGATGCGTGGGACTACTTGGGGCAACGGTTGAATTTGCCGTAGCAGTCAACGTGCTGCAATTTGGTAGCGCTACGATATGCGGTCATTGATTAGTGTCTTCAGCTGGAGAGGACATACCTGAGGAAAGTGGAATCTCTTGCCAGCATAACTGATGATATTATCAAGGCTAGAGTTGGTGTTACACGGTATTAGCGTGACGTCTCCTGGGGGGGGGGGGGGGGGGGTTAATTTTTGGTCCCGCGTGCTTACATGCTGCTCAGCCATAATATTATGATCACCGACCTACTATCGATATAAACCCGTCCAGGCGATAGCAGCGTCACCTGGCGAGGAATGGGTACTAGTCAGACGCTTGCGCTGTGCACGAAGTATCAGTGAGTGCGCTGTCCGTATGTAGAATGCGGAAGGCGGTCGATGTATCTGAATTTGACCGAAGGCAGATTGTGATGACCTGGGGCATTCCGGAAACTTCACGACTCGTCGGGTGTTCGAGAAGTGCTGTGCCAATGTTAACACCACGACATCGGCAAATACGACTGAAATGGGCACTTGACTATCGCCACTGGACGTTGGCGCAGAGGCAGAGAGTTGCAATGTCTGATGAATCCCTATACTTTCTTCATCATGCCTATGGGAAGGCGCGAATCTGTCGTCTTCCAGGGAAGCAGCTCCTTGATATCTGTACTGCGGGACAGAGACAAGCTATTGACTGCTCCAGTATGTTCTGGGGAACATCCACGTAGACATCCATGAATCCAGTGGAGCTCGTGCAAGGCACCATGATGGCCAAGGAGTATCGTACACTGGTTGCAGACCACGTACTCACCTTCATGACACCGAGCGAGGTGGCGCAGTGGTTAGCACACTGAAATCGCATTCGGGAGGACGACGGTTCAAACCCGCATCCGGCCATCCTGATTTAGGTTTTCCGTGATATCCCTAAATCGCTTCAGACAAATGCTGGGAAGGTTCCTTTGGAAGGGCACGGCCGATTTCCTCCCCAATTCTTCCCTAATCTAATGGGACCGACGATCTCGCTGTTTCGTCACCTCTACAGCATCAACCAATCAACCCTTCATGACTATCATTTTTCCCGACAGCAGTTAGATTTTTCAACAAGATAATGCGCCATGTCAGAAGCCCAGAAGTGTGGAGTGGTTGGGAAATATAGTGGCGAGTTCCAGTTGATGTGCTGCCCCCCACCCCCAACTCTCCAGATCTGAACCTTAACGAACATATTTGGAATGTGATTGAATGTGGCATCAGAGTTCTTCGACCCCCTCCACGGATTTTCGGGAATTAGGTGACTTGTATGGACAGGTGTGGTGCTAACACCCTCTGGCGATCTACCAACGCCTCATTACTTCCATCTTACGACATGCCGCTGCTGCTATCTGTGCCAAATGTGGACATACCGGCTGTTAGGTCGTGGTCATAATGTTCTGGATGATCGGCGTATTTCTCTCTTCATATACATCCTGATGGAAAAAAATGAAGCACCCATAAGGGAAGGAGGAAACGAAATGAAATGTCACATATTAGGAGAGTATGCGATGTTATTTCAGTGATTCTAAAACTGAGTCGTAGTTACAAAGAATTGGCCAGTACGAGCCCACTTATCACTATGGCGTTCCACTATGGCCTGGATGCACGCACTGATTCGGTTCGAAAGGGTGTCACAGAGCCGTTGTATCCTCGCCTGTTGCACTGGTCCTCGATATCGTCGATACTGACACTAGGATAGAGCTGTCCCACTCAAGTTCTACTGGGGACAGATGTGCTGATCTTCATAGCCATGAGTACCCCAGCACCACGATGACAGTTCTTAGAGATCCACACCGAGTGTGAACGAAATTAATCCTGTTGAAAAATGGCTGCACGGTACAGCTGCATAAGAGGTAGCACACGCCAGAGTTCCCTCAATCGCTACCTGCCGTGAACTGAAGTCATAGTCGATGTTGCTGAATGTCATGACGCCGGGACTAACACAGCTGTGCCTCTAAAAGTAATGGATGTCTCCGCATGTCACCGATATACCCGCTGACGTAGGTCATCTGAGATAGTGTAGAACCGCGATTCATTACTGAACACAGTGCGAATCTGTTCATCAGCAGTCCATACATCTCGGTCATGACATCAGTCCTAACACAGATGTTTGTATTGTGATGTTAACGGCAGCCTGTACATGGGACAGTCTAGCTACTTTCTAGTCTCAGCTCAAAGGTATGACATGACCCACAACGTTGCAGGAAGTCCATCACTTGTTCTCGGATGGCAGGCGCAAATGTAGTTACAACGTGCTTGATGTGCGATCCCTCCCTTGTGGTGGTCAAGAGTGTTCGACAGCAACCTTCACAACGGGTATGCTAATGCTTACGTCCCCATACAGTCCAACGTCGGATCCCTGTCACATCCGAATACGGCACAAATGTGAATTTGTACACTGCGACCAAAACGATACGCACAATGAAGCGCTTTTCAAACAATCTCAGGCGCTGCTAAAACAGTCTCATACGAGTATGCCGCATCTTGCTGTGTTTGCCCCCCTCATTTATTCTTCCAGGCCTGGTAACAATACTAAACATGCACAACACTAATGCACTCTGGTGGTCGTCCAGTCCGCCACAGAGAATTGGTGCTCCAATCATTTTCATACCCATCAACGGTCTGTACATATACGAAGTTACATTGACATCAGACCATGTTTTCTGGATGCATCACCTTTTTGTCAGGCAGTGGAAGACGGTTTACGTTACAGCTTACTGACTGAGTACCTTGTTGTTGCCAGCTTATGTATTTATTCCAGTTCTATTCGTCCATCTGGTCCTTCCCTCTCCCACTGTCCATCTCATCCCCCACCCTACTCTATCCATCTCATTCTCCTCTCTCTGTCCACGTCTTCCATCCTCCACCTTCTGTTAATCTCATCTTGCCCCTCTGTCTGTCCATTTGTTACTCCCCCTCTCTATGTCCATCTGCTCCTCCCAGTCGCTCTATCCATATGCTCCTTCCCCTCTGTCTATCCCCTCCTCCTCCTTCTAAGTTCATTTTCTGCTTCTTCTGTACCGTCCTCTCCGCCTCTATCTTGTCTTCTCTCTCTCTCTCTCTCTCTCCCTCTCCCTCCCTCCCTCTCCCTCCTCCTCCTCCTCCTCCTCCTCTCTCTCTCTCTCTCTCTCTCTCTCTCTCTCTCTCTCTCTCTGTGTGTGTGTGTGTCTTCGTCCATCTACTTCTCCGCTCTCTCCCTGTCCATCTCCTCCTCTCCCTTCCACTGTCCATCTCCTACTCTTTTCTTCCTTCGTCCATCTCCGCCATCCCATCTCTCTGTTCATCTCCTTCTCAACCCTCTTCTTGTCCATCTCCTCTTCCCTTTCTCTGTCCGTTTCCCTTTCCCCCTATATCTCTCCATCTCCTCCTCCCCCACAACTGTCTCCATCTCCTCTTGCTCCCTCTCTGTCTATCGATCTCTTCCTCACTCGTTCTCTCCCCACATTATCACTCTCACCCAAATAGAAAGTCTGCAGGTTCTCCCTCTCACAGAATTTCTTTCCAGATAGTAAGTAATATGTGTACCAAGATTAGCTGAATTCGATCTAGAGGTTTACGAGGAGCTTTTTACCCACAGTTTTTCCCGCATACGCACCTGTCGCATTTATTTCCTTGTATCTAACACATTTCACACACATTTGTACACATATTTCACCTGTATCTCAACCGAATTTCCCACTGCAGTTCCGTTTTTACGCAGTTCAAAGTTTATGACGCCTTGTCTTCTGAGCAATGTATCGTACAGTGATATAATTTTGTACGTACAATCAGAGACATTTGCATACTGTCTCCGGAATGTGTTGCGAATAGAATTATTAACAAGGAAGTAATTAATTTAAACGTCATGTACGATGTGTCAGTTTTTACGCAGCTTACTATTTATGACCTCGTATCTCCTGAACTATACGTTGGACAATGATATTATTTTGCAGGTACGTTCAGTGGCATACGTGAATACTGTCGGCAAAATGTGTCGTGAATGCAATAGTATTACAGAAGTAGTGAACTGAAACGTCTTGCCTCATGCAGCAGTTTTACGCATGATCATCAAAAACGTGGTAAGCGATTAACTTTTTTGCTTTCCTCATTTTGTGAGAATTGTTAGCGATAAATGTTTCGTAAAAGTCTGAAATTATATGTAAAGTTTGTTGCAAGTCGTTAACCGCTCTCAGTCTCAAATACTCGATGAATAAGGTCTGGGTACACGCGCGTCGTGAGCTACAATTCTTTTTCACCTCCACTCATCTGATAAACTTCCCGTACAAACACGCCTGGGAACGCCCAACGGTACCGACCGACCGCCGCGTCTTCCTCGACGATAGGCGCCACAGGATTCGGATATGGAGGGGTATGTGGTTAGCACACCGTTCTCCCAGCTGTTGTCAGTTTTCGTGACCGGAGTCGCAACGTCTCAGTCAGTTAGAGCTTTAGTTGGCTTGACAAGCGATGAATGCACCCCACTTGCCAACAGTGCTCGGTAGACTCGAACCATCACCCATCCAACCTCTAGCCAACCCCGACAGCGCTTAACTTGAGTGATGTAACGGGAACCGGTGTTACCACTGCGCCAAGGACGTTGGCACCCATTTAGCTGATAGATGGTTATCACCGCCACAGCGTTTCTTTTCTGACAGCAAGTGGTATACGCACCAAGTTTCGTTGAAATCGGACCAGTGTTTTCGGACAAGATGACGGGAAGCTCTGCAGTCGAAATAATGGCGTCGTTGTTTGCATACGGTTGATGCCAAGACTGAGCGTCGGACCCACCGAAGGGAGGAGTCACCACCAACGGCGGGTATGCCGGCCGAAGCGGGGCGCGTAACGCTCGGCCCGGGGCCGCTCTCACTGTGTGCGCGGCCTTATAAAGCGACCGCCAGTCGCGCGCGCCACTACTGCACTGTCTGCCGCGGACTCGACGCCGCTCGCTCCAGACTCTCGACGCGCTCTCCTACGACTCACCATGAGGCAGCGAACTCAGGTACGTCTCGTCCAGTGTTCACGCAGTTGTCAAATTCTTTTGCAGCCTGTGTCGTATAAAGAAAATAATAACAATCGTGGAAGTGACATTCACAGACTAACATGTAAACCGTGTTCAACCACCAGAATGAAGTTGTGTCAGCGACGAGGCAGCGTTTCGTCCTGGAGAGAATCAACTTAACTCAGTTCAAACGATTTTTACCAGTATAGTACCATAGACTCTCGCAGTTGCAGTATGATTTAGAAATGTGTTTGGCGTGTGACTACGTCATAATACAAAACGAGATTAAAATGTTCCAGTGGGTATCTGTCACCAGCGGAAGATTTCCGAGCATTTTCAGTGGGGCTAGAATATATTATAGACTCCACGCATCGTAGCTCGAGGTCTAGGTTAGGATAGAAGGTGATGACTTGGTCGTGCGTTGGCAACAACAACGAATATCACTGCGAAAAGAAGTATGTGGTAACAGATTGAACTGTAGCGTAGCCCGATGTCTACGTTATCACTTGTTGATGTGTTGGCTACTAGCTTTCGTCACGGGATCTTCGGCTAAAGTTTATTTATTGATTTTTGTGACGTTTCGCCAACACGAGTGGCTGGTGTTGTCGACGATTCACTCTCTATTGATTTTGGAGGATTGGAGATTACATATAATTGCCGTTCCAAACTCTGAGGGCTACCTGCAATGGTCGTTCGCTGCAGCACGGAAATCCAGGATCCCCTTGCCTTGTGGCTTTATTCTTTTTTGTTAAAACCGTTGTCACGTCGATGGATATCAATGGTTTTAGTAAATGTCTTCAGTAAACCTATATTATATAACAGAAGAGTCTTCGACGAGTATCTTGATGCAGATTACGAACGTAAATCGTACGTAAACTGTAAAGAAATGCAAAATGAAAGTGGTCCGAAACGCAATTTTTACCGGCAGTGATTCACGGACATGACTTGCATTCGGTAGGAAACGCGTTTAACTCCACTGATGGTCGCAGAACTCTAGATTTTATACGTTGTCTGTAAATCATTTCACAGGAATATTAGGGCAGTTCCTCCAATCACGAGGCCGCTTATTCGCCTAAGTATTATATTTCTAGCGACCACTTCGTTGATGTGACTCTAATATGTAACTTGAGGTATGTTCTTTTACGTTCCTAATTAAACCTGTCATCAACTGGAAGTTTAGTTTGAATACTACAGAGCTTTACTAGTCATGATCCTGTTGGAGCCGGTTTGACGTTGTCTTTCTCTGATCTTTGAACTGATTTATATTTATACGGCGAACTACAATCGATCGTGGACTCCAAACCACGATTGAACTCGGAAATGTTTACATCAACAAGTATGGCCAGAGGCAAAAGAAGTAATAAGTGACTGATAATATTTCTAGGATCGAGCAAAGATTTTGTAAAATCTACAAGTATTTCAGTGTGTTGAAATGCAATGAACTGCAACATTGTGCTAATACTGACTGTAAGCTTTATTTCAATCAACACATCTTTCAAATTATTCACGTTAATCTCGTACCCAAAACTTCTGAATACGTAAACTGTATTTTACCACTGATTTACAGAAGCACTTAACAAACATTATATCAAAAGGCACGAAAGTCTTGTGTGTCAACTTTTATTGAGTTGTATAGACTTAGTTCTGAGTGTACGGTAGTTTAACTGATTAGGTGTTGTCATTCTCAGGCGGAGATGGAAAAACAAAAAAGCAATTGATTATACACAAATTTAAATGCGTGTCACATCACACTCAGGCAAGGACGATGGTCTATTCCGGAAATTCTTAAGACAACTGTTGAACTCCATCACAAGTGGCCTGATTACTGTTGCACGTCTATATAGACGACTGTTAGAACAGCGGTCGTTAATAGTCATCTATCTCGCAAGGTAGCGACCTGCCCTTTAGTTAAAACTCTTTCACAAAAAAAATTCTATTCATATGCATTTTTTGCCGCAAGCGATGTAAGTTCCCTAGTTACAGGTTTATCATCACGTAATATTTCGTCTTGATCTCGAAAATGGGTATTTGTCTCAGGTTCACTGTCGTAAATTTTTCACCTGCTTTAAATGTTAGCAAGTAATTGTGTCTTTACCGACCTGGGTATGAACCAGAATTAGGTATGCTGTATTTCAAATACGAGGGTGCTCAATTTCGAACGTGTTATGATTTGTGTTGCTTTTATGATTAGTTTTATGTTTGGTGAAGTTTTCTTCTTGTCGATCAACGATTAGGATAAAGAGGGCTTTTCCAATTATTTATACAGTTTATGTTGAGGGGAATGCTTCTCACGGGAACAAAAACTGACAAGAGAAGTATTTGTGTCAATTATTTCTGTATCGGTTATGTGATGTGTTGAGTACGTGAAAGGAATGTGTCTTTCACGCATTCCGTGGTATCACCTTGAAGAAAGTTGTGAACAGTGTCTTCTACGATGTCGCCAAGTTACATAGTCAGTTCTACGTAGAGCTTTGTTCAGGTGGCGTACAAATAGATAGCTTGTTTAGATTTGTCGTAAAGCGTCGAACTTTCCTCCCGGATATACAGTTTGCCGTTCACCCAGGTCCCTCTCAGCAAGGTAACATTTTATTGATCGTAATACAATCGTTACGTTTATAACTCTGTACCGTTTACAAAAATCGTCAGCTCAGTTGAACGTCTCCTAGCTTTCTACATGTCAGTGTTACAGCTACTAGATAATTAGCGAGTTCAGTGGTAACAGCATTACCCCGTTGAAGTTCATAGAAGGTGACGGGATTTTCACGCAGTGACGTAAGCAAAACTCTGCGCTGTGTATTGAAGCTTACAAGGCACTCACTTTCAGACCTGGAATGACTTGCTACAGAACAGACGTCTACACGCGTACTCACAGGTCACAACAGTTTTCACTGTATCATTGCTTACCACTTTGTAAGTATTTCAAACTGCGCAGTAGTGTACCGTGCAAGAACTCGTAGACTCTACACTGATTTGAATGAAACCGGTGGCCTTTTCTTGATGAAATGTAAACAGGCAACAGTAATATAGAGTTATCCAAAATGATGTGCACTAATTGAAGTAGCTGACACAGGAGCCGAAATTCAGCAACTTTGGACCAGACGGTTGTGGTGTTAGAAGTAATCCTGAATCAGTGAAGTCTTTGGAATGTGAGGTACAACAAGGACAATCGAGGTACAGGAAAGATAATGTACTATTTCCGTATACGTACGCTTGGTTGCAACTAGAAGGAGCACTGAAAAGTTTTCCGTGCAAATACGTGACGTAAACGGTGGCACATATCCCAAGCCTGGATTGGAAGGGAAGTAGAACTGTATAGCTCCCCTGATCTGATGCATTATGATTTTTTGGGGGTGGGGGGAGGGAAGGGGTACATCAAAAGTCTCATGTACGCGTCACAAGTTCCCGATGTAGCAACACTTCTTACCAGGATACTTGCAGTGTCTGATGAGGTTCTTGCGCTGGATGTCGCGTGTGGTAGAGGGTGCCAGAATTTTACACAAAGATGTCATTCCAGTGTTGAATGTGTTGGTCTCCTGTTTGGACACCTTCTGTAATGTACGACAGTTTTGAGTAGACACTGCATTGACTTTGGCGAAATTAAAGCGCGTGTGCACTGATTGTTCTGAATGTTGGTTCAAATGGCTCTGAGGTCATTAGTCCCCTAGAACTTAGAACTAGTTAAACCTAACTAACCTAAGGACATCACAAACATCCATGCCCGAGGCAGGATTCGAACCTGCGACCGTAGCGGTCTTGCGGTTCCAGACTGCAGCGCCTTTAACCGCACGGCCACTTCGGCCGGCTGTTCTGAATGTTTCTGACATTCCAAATCCTTCATTGGCTCAGGATCTATACCAATATTAAAGTTCATATTCCAAAATTGTTGCTTTTGAATTCTCTGTCACCTCATTTAAAAAGAGCGTAACCTTTTGAATCCTCCTGTATAGCGGCAGTTCAGTCTCTTCTGTTGATTAATTATGAACTCAGGTGTCACCTTTGGCTCTCATGTGTCGAACGTCTGTTGTAAATGGCGCGTATGGCACTTTTCGTTAGGAAATAGAGAGCATTAAACGGACACCTAACCTGAAATACATGTTGTCTCGCGTTAGAAGAGACACAACAGTAAGTGAAAGTACCCAACTACGGTAAGGCAAATTAAGGGCTAGTGAGAAAGGACAGCCGATTTACATAACAACGTTAATAATAATTATACTGTTTCACTGGGCGTGCAGCGACATTTTTGCGTAATTGGAACAGTTTTCCAGGTGATGACGGTTTAGTGGACTCCATTCATAATTGCTAGTTCACGCTCTGCCGACCGTCGTCTAATGGTCCATCTCTGATTCACTAGGAACGTTTCGTCGACTGTCACTTATTCACAAGCGACAATGTATCGAATAACTGGCCACTAAGTGTAGCTTTGATGATAATGAATTCGGGCAACGTAAAGTTTAGCCCTACTAACATACAGCAATCGGTCGTTATGTGTTTACAGAGCTTTTCTTGTCTACGTTATGTTGGGAACATAGTAAGATTTTTTATTTTGTACAATATCTAAAATACGCACGTGATATATCATCAGAATCGCCACATGATGACATCTAATTATTGCTCCGTGCACTGTTTTAGTGACGAAGTATTGTGATGGAACCGTTGCAAGTAAAATTCACGATTTAGCGAAGGAAATTATTGTCAAACGTATTTGTAGGATATGCCTATATGGAATATTACCATCGCTCTGGAATCTTGCTGCGCGTCGCATACTCATTGCACTGGGTGTTTCACTGTGTCTGGCGTTGAGAGGAAACCTGTACCCCCATAAGCAGGCTCCATTCGCCACATATGCCGCGGCCCTTTTTCGGACTCTGCCAGCCGAACTGGAAGAGTCAGGAGTGCCCTTGGAAGTCCGAGAAAACGCTTGCGGCATTTAGCACTTACAGTGGACTGTCCGAAACTCTGATTGCCCTTTTCTCGCAATACATCCTGAGAACCATAGATGAAGGGCAAAGCGTCCGACACAGTGCCACACTGTAGGCTGTTAACCAAGGTCCGAGCATACGGAATAGGTTCTCAGATACGTCAGTGGCTCGACTATTTGTTAAGTAATAGAAAGTACGTTCTACAGGACAGCGAGTGTTCATCAGAGACAAGAATATCGTTAGGGAAGCCACAGCGACGTGTGCTAGGACCGATATTGTTCTATATGTAAATAAACGACCTGACGTACAGGATGAGCAGCAATCTGCGGCTGTAGGCTGACGACTGTGCACTGTATTGTACGTTGGGTGACTGGGAAGATACAGGATGAACTGGTAAGAATTTCTGTTTGGTGTGATGAATGGCAGCGTGCTATAAATACAGAAAAATATAAATTAATAGAGAAGGGTATTAAAAACAATCCTATAATGTTCGAATACAATATTATTAATGGCGTTCAAAGCGACTTGAAATGGAATGAAGACGTAGTGGCGGTTGTAGGGTAGGCGAATTGTCGACTTTGGTTTACGGGGAGAATTTTAGAGAAGTGTAGCTCAACTTCATGACTGCGTATAGAAAACTTTTGAGATCCATTCTACCCATTCTTGAGAACTGCTCGAGTATTTGAGTTCCCCACCAGATCGGATTAAAGAAAGACATTGTTGCAGTTGAGAAGCCTGCTGTTAGATTTCGTACCAGTAGGTTCGATGAAGATGGGAGTATTACTGAAATGCTGTGTGAACTCGATTGGGAATCCATGGAGGGAAAAAGTTCTTTTGGCGCAACACTATAGTGAAAATTTAAGGAACCGGCATTTGTGACAGATTGTAGAACCAACCTAATACCACCAACATACATCACGCAAAGACAAGATAAGAGAAATAAGTGTTTATACGGAAGGACATAGTCGTTTTTTCCTCCCTTCAGTTGTGACTGTAACGATGTAAATGCTAAACATTCGAGCAGTACTGAATAATGGATCATACAAGTATTGTGTATGCAGTTTCCCTTACAGAAAATTTACAATTTCGTAGAATTTTCCCAATAAAGCAGAGCTAAGCACTCGCCTTCACAACAACCGAATTTGCTTAGTTGTTCCATTTCATGTAGTTTTGCGTCGTTGCTACGACATATTTAATCGATCTGACTGTATTAAGCAGCAGACCACTAACACTGTAATACAACTGATACTCTGTATTAACATCCTTTTTTAACAGCATTTTTCTAGCCAACAGAGCACAGCACGTCATTTTCAAAGGAGAGAAAACGTCAGACATAAAAGTAGCGTCTGGCGTACCCCAAGAAAGGGTTACGGGATAATTAAATTCCATAATACGAAGGCTTGCTGAAAAGCATAGCCTCAGAACTTTCTACGGAGAACTCTGACAGCTGTTTAAATAAAACGAACCTTACTAACATTCTACCTTTTTTATCCTCCTTGCCTACATAATTGCAACCCTCTGCTACTATTAGAACGTGTAACGTGGCGGTAGGTAACGTAACTATGGCGGTGCGTGAGAAACCGCTCGCTGTAATCAATTTTCGAATTCAAAGAGTTTTTCCATACGTGGAGGACCCTCTCCTTCAATATAACTATGCCAGACCATATACGAGCGCTACGACTTCTGGAACAAGCTAACTGCTTGGGCTCCCTGTCACCGATCATCGTGCATACAATACCGGCTTCACCCCATCTAATTTTCGTCTGTTTCCAAAGTTTAAGGAACACCTTAAAGGACTTCATTTTGATGATAAAGCGGTGGTTGCAGATGTGAGGTTGTGGCTCCGTCAACGAAGTCAAACATTCTACAGTGACGGTATCAGTAAACTAATCTCTCGTTAGAAGAAATGTGTTTGTCGTCAAGGTAACAGTGTTGAGAAGAATGAAGAAGTATAATGATAATAATATTTGTCATAATTAAAAAGCTGTAAGCAGAATGAGTGAAAATTTCATCCTGGAAACATCCCCCAGGCTGTGGCTAAGCGATGTCTCCGCAATATCCTTTCTTTCAGGAGTGCTAGTTGTGCATGGTTCACAGGAGAGCTTCTGTAAAGTTTGGAAGGTTGGAGACGAGGTACTGTCAGAAGTGAAGCTGTGAGGACGGGGAGTGAGTCGTGCTCGGGTAGCTCAGTTGGTAGAGCACTTGCCCGCGAAAGGTAAAGGTCCCGATTTCGAGTCTCGGTCCGGCACACAGTTGTAATCTGCCAGGAAGTTTCAAAAAGCTGTAAGGGTTTTTACATAAAAAATTCTGATGCATTAATCCTCGCCACGCCCTCGTATAAGTGAGTTACTGGATACTGTCGTAATTTCCGTGAGGTTTTTCACTGGTTACACTGCTGTATACAAAGAAGTCGGAACACTAGAAAACTATAGAGAAATCCCGGAAGACCTGCAGAAGATCGACGCAAGGTGCAGGAATTGGCAGTTGAGCCACGATATAAACGAAAGTAATACACTGCGCAAAAATAAACATCTAGATCCATTATAGTGGCGTTACACGACTGCAGAACAATCGATAGAAGCAATCACATTCATTACATACCTAGGAGTATACGAACGATTTAAAATGGACAACCACATAAAACTATTCAAAGGTAAGGTAGACACCAGACAGATCCACTGCAAGAATCATCTGGATGTATAGCCAATCCAGAAAGGAGATAGATCGTTCGACCAATATTTGAATATTGCTCGTCAGTCTGGGATCCGTACCAGATAGGAATGATAGAGGACCCAAAGAAGAGCAGCACGTTTCGTTACAGGTTCATCTAGTAAGCATGAAAGTGTTACCCAGGTGTTCAGCCAATTCTAGTGGCAGACGCTGCAAGTGATGCATTCTGCATCGCAGTATGGTTTACTTGTAAAGTTCAGATTGCTAGAAGGGTCGACCAGTGTATTGCTTACTCCTTCTTAATATGACCTGTGAGCTTACGCGGAGACATAGGAGCAAACGTTATGCTGCGAACCATTCCCGACAGTAACAGGAAAGGGGAAAGTAACGATGGCATACAAAATATCCTGCACCACACACAGTAATGAGGCTTGCAAATTGTAGACGTAGAAAGATATAGATGGGACTGAACCAGTTTGGAGTGGTTGAGATTACTTTTGCCTCAGAGATGAAAGAATTCTATTCAATTCATTTCCTTCCCGCAAACTGGGGTAAAGTTGATCAAAATTTGAAGTTTTGTTACAAAATTATTACACTGATGATTAATGAGAATCTATAAAAAATCTGGCATTATCTTAAAGATGCCCCCAAAATTATATTTTTACAGGACACGGTAACTAACAAAAAAATTCTACAATCCTCATCCGCTTTTCACTGCTAGTTAGGTTGAAGTGGATCACCTATATATTTTCGTGTTTAAAACGCTTTACCACATTCAAGGTGTAAAGAGGCAGGCTGTAAGACTTTCTGGAAGAAATAATGCTAAAAATTTTAATAAAAAATGTCTTCGATATTAAAGTTACAACTGAAGACATAGTGAGATGACTACTACCGGTACTCTTCAGAACGTGAACATAAGGCCAACAACATAGCAATGTTTTCGCATCACATATAGCAATGCGGTAATTCTGTCTACTCCACATTGATCGCTTTGATGCCTAAGAATATTGGCCCCTACTCAAATTTTCACGTTCGCCTTTACCTTTTAGTTATGTTTTGTAAGGAAGCTGTTTGAATGTTAGCAACACTAGCGTACACAAAATGTGTCTAATTAGTATCCTCTTCTTCCTTAAAAAATGATTACTGCAGTGGCTTTACCTGCCTCCAATCTTTTTCCTTCGTAGCATCTACCTCACTTGACACTATGAAAGAGATGAGAACACTGTCTCCTGTGTCATAATTAGTTTCAAACACTTTTCATACGGCACTTTAATTGATATTTACTTTTCTCACTCCTTCGTGCAAAAAAAGTTTCATTCTAATTCCTTTTTACCTCTGCTCCAAGCCTCTGTATATATTTTCGGGGCATGATCCACTTAACATCTGAAATTAGGAAAAGATCGTATTTGGCACAATAGCGAAAAGATAACCTATACTGATGAAAGATTCGGGTACATTTCTGATACCTTATTGCTTTGATACAATTCGACAGGAAAATACATGTAGTTAGGCTCCTGTGGGTGCTGCAACATTTTGGTTTCGTTGAAATCACAAATCTGTATAGGCATCCTACGATGATAATGGCTTATGGAAGCCGCAACTTTCGTTTCTCGTGTTGCTTACGAGACAGATAACAAACAAACAGCTCATAGGCGTCAAAATACGTTTCAGTATCTGTGTATCTCTCTCTTGTCATCAAAATGGCAGCGATTTAGTACAGTGTCTTCGATCCGCTTTACCCCACCTCATTTTACCAGTACACTGCTGCCGAATCACGTAACATTGGTCTAATTTATGATAGGGCACGAATTATAGGTGTTAATGTAACTACACATGAATGTGTACTGTAATTTTTAGCTTGAACGATATGGTGGTCGTCGTCAGAAAACAGGGAGTAATTTTGTACATATTTGGAGACGCAGACGAATTAAAAAGGATGCTGGGCCTTAAATTGGCCTTGGCCACAAAGGACCAGGCTGAGAGTAAGGAGGCCGCCATTGTCCGTGGGCAGCATTGTGATGTAAATGACGGAACGTGGCGGGTGGCCAGCGAGGAGTGAACGGAGGCGTGGGTCTAGGCCGTGCTGCGGGTTGCGAACGCCAAGGCGCTTGTGCAGGCAATCTAGAATTTCAATGGTAAGGTCTCGTTGTTGATAAGTTACATAACATGTAACGCATAGTACGTCCATTATAATGCATAAGCCACACTTATACAGAGTTTTTTTCCGTCTCAAATATACTACAATTTAAGTGAGTTTTCACAAGGCCCGTTTCGCTTCCATTAACAAAGCATCATCGGTGATGGTTCTGCAGATTCAATCTACTTAACACGTTTCTACGTTTTTTTAATTATAGATTAAAAACTGTTTTCTTGTGTTTTTTGTACACGATCAACTGCGGTGTTTATTATCTATCTACATGTTTTACACTAGACAAGTTTTTCCCTCATTTTTTTCTTTTGGTGAATTTTCGTTCTATGCACTTAACTTCACTTCTGTAAAACTCATAAATGTAGTAGTCATAGAAACTTTGTGATTTCACGTGTTACGTATTCAGCCCTGTGTGTTTGTGTTTCATTTGTTTCTCGTGTCGTTTGTGAAGTTCACGACCTCGCCAATGCAAAGTTTCTGAACAGACTCATAAACAACAAGAAAATGAACACACAAAAAGTTAGTGCTGAATTCAAAAGAGATGAAATCAAAGAAAAATGTCTATGAAGCCAACTTGTGTGAAGTTTTCCTGAAGTGAAGTGCATGGAACGCAACTGTAGCAGTATAAAATGTGCCCACCTAAATACGAAACATCACCAAGCGTGCAAGTGCAACTACTGTTCTTTTTCGACTTCAATCCTACTACATCGGAAGGGGTACAACATAACATTGTTTACTTCTTTAAGGAATTATTCACGTTTTCCAGATTAGTAGGGGCCAGTTTACGCCACAAGCGATACAAACGATGAACATTTGTGTGCAGGGAGTATCACAGCAAACACCAAAAACTGACAGAGATGGAAGTGTACGAGGAAAATCTAAAGGTAGGAGGTGGGGCGCCAAATGAAAAGTCGCGTATGTAGGGATATGTTTCTAACGGCCCTTACTGATTAGCAACAACTTTTGAAGAGAATTTCCATTCAGGAATATATTCAGGATCTTTGTATGGATGGTAGCCATCCACATCATCCTCGGATTTGTACAAATTTCTCCTGAAAACCATTTACCTGCCACGAACGTAACACACATTACTACTACTGGGAGCCCTGTTTCTGGCACATACCACTGTTACAAGCACACATCCTGACAAAGTTGTCGTTAGTGAGAGTCTCAAATTAGAAATAGAGCTGCCATTTCTCTGTTTATCGTGGTGTATTAACTGACATGAATGCAGCACATCACCTACCATGTGTCCGTTACCATTGTTTATGGCCATCTTCTTGACATTGCTGTCCAAGGCTCACTCCCGAAGGATGAGGCAGTGCTCTATCCGCTGCGAAAACTTACAGACACTTCCTGTCAGATTACAGCTGTGAAGCGACTTGGAACCTTGCCTTTAGCGAAGCAATGCGCTAACTGAGTTATCCAGGCATGATCCATTCTGGACACAGTCCCTTAGACTGTGGCTAAGCTATTTCCCTACAACGTCCTTCTTCCTTCCAGATGAGTACCAATTCAGCAAGGTATGCAACATAAGTTACCTGAAATTTGTACTAAAGTGGGAAAGTGGTACTGGGAGACGCGTAGCTGTGAGGGAAGGATGTGAATCGCGTTTGCTTAGTTCAACCAGTAGAAACATTGCCGCGAAAAGCAGTGCTCCGTTTTCGAGTCAAAAATGGTTCGAATGGCTCTAAGCACTATGTCACTTAAGAAATTGGTTCAAATGGCTCTGAGCACTTTGGGACTTAACATCTGAGGTCATCACTCCCCTAGAACGTAGAACTACTTAAACCTAACTAACTCAAGGACAGCAAACACATCCATGCCCGAGGCAAGATTTGAACCTGCGACCGTAGCAGCCGCGTGGTTCTGGAGTGAAGCGCCTAGAACCGCTCGACCACAGCGGCCGGCGTTTTCGAGTTCCGGTCCGACACACAGCTGTACTAAGCCAGGAATTTTCAGTACAGCGCACACTCCGCTGCACAGTGAGACGTCCATTCTGAAAATACGATACCTATTTTTCTTAAAAATCTCTGATCGATCGCGAAATTAAAACCGCAGCGAAAATCAGGTGAAGTTTTGCGCTGACTTGTTGCGCAGTGTCTCTAGCATGCAAAACATCGCACTTTTCATTTCTGAGTGCACAGTGCGCTTGTAAAGATGCCCACAAAATAGTGTCTTCTGCCAAGTGTGAAGTCCTGGTGAGGGGTTCCGCTTGATTTGATGAAGCGCACATAAAATAACTGTCATGTCCTTCCTTCTTCATCATAATTCACGGCCGCTTACTGCAGGTACAACGAAGACGCTCCTGCAGCGTTTGCGATGGGAAGTATTTGATCACCACCATACAGATTGGACTTAGCTCCCTCTGATTTTCGTCTCTTCGCACACAATAATCGCTGACTATGAAGACAACATTTTGCCACAGAAAACGAGATGGAGACCAGCGTAGGAAATTGGTGGAAATCACAGGTGGTTACCTTCTACGAAAGGAGTACTGGAAGGTTGGTACCACATACGATAAATTTCTGACTCGGCGAATATGGTTGAGAAGTAGCTGAAAGTTGTGGCTCACTGTTGCAAGTAATGCGTTTTTGATTTTCACTGTGGTTTCCGTTTCACAATCGGTCGGAACTTACTTTCCAAATAGTCCTCGTATCTCGTGCCCCTTAACACAGGAAAGCCAACTAACATCGTCTACCCCAGGTGCAGATATTGTTCAGTTTGGTTGCCTTTCTTAAAATGCTTTTAATATTTTCCAGATCAGTTTTATTTTGCCACCCTGTAGTCCCGAGACTTGTCACGGCCCGTTCGACGACCAGCGAACTGGCACACAACGATAACTAGGGAGAGTTTCGAGCAGCACAAATATAAAGCAGGAATCACTTGCTGGTAACTTCGTTTTTGTTCGAGGTTTTTGCCGTGCACGGTTACAGCTGCAGCTGCACGCGGTTCGCTAGACTCGCGTGCTTTTACTTTCCGTCGTCAGAAGGCGCTTCGGAAATTGGACGGTTCGCACGCGACGCTGTAATGTGGGACTGGGGCCGGCGGTGCGAAATGCGTGCGGGAACCTGAGGCCGGCGTGCGTCGCAAGCGGCCCGCGCGGACAATGGGCGTTCCCTTCCCAGTGCCCGGTCCCACAGACAGCCGCGGTACAACAGCTGCTGCCGCCGCTGCGGCTGCGGCAGGTCACTGACGCCTCCGGGAAGGAAAGTGAGGCGAGGCGTACCACAGGCTCCGCAGACGCTGCCCCGCATCGCAAACGAGGGCATTTCACCTGGCACACCGCCTCGCGTATGGACCGGCTGCTAACAAGCCAGCGCCCGTCGACGCGTCCACATTTCATCCTTCTAGCACTTGCACCAGGTCTTGGATACACTGGGAGTCCAAGATCGACTCGGTAGTCACTCTGAGGCGCGGCAGCCCCAAATTACACTACAGGCCATTAAAATTGCTGCACCACGAAGATGACATGCTACAGACGCGAAAATTAACCGGCAGGAAGAAGATGCTGTCATATGCAAATGATTAGCTTTTCAGAGCATTCACACAAGGTTGGGGCCGGTGGCGACACCTACAACGTGCTGGCATGAGGAACGTTTCCAACCGATTTTTCAAAAATGGTTCAAATGGCTCTGAGCACTATGGGACTTAACATCTATGGTCATCAGTCCCCTATAACTTAGAACTACTTAAACCTAACTAACCTAAGGACAGCACACAACACCCAGCCATCACGAGGCAGAGAAAATCCCTGACCCCGCCGGGAATCGAACCCGGGAACCCGGGCGTGGGAAGCGAGAACGCTACCGCACGACCACGAGATGCGGGCCCGATTTTTCATACACAAACAGCAGTTGACCGGCGTTGCCTGGTGAAACGTTGTTGTGATGGTTCGTCTAAGGAGGAGAAATACGTACCATCACGTTTATGACTTTGATTAAGGTCGGATTGTAGCCTATCGCGATTGCGGTTTATCGTATCGCGACATTGCTACTCGCGTCGGTCGAGATCCAATGACTGTTAGCAGAATATGGAATCGGTGGGTTCCGGAGGGTAATACGAAACGTCGTGCCGGATCCCAATGGCATCGTATCACTAGCAGGCGAGATGACACATATCTTATCCGCATGGCTGTAACGGATCGTGCAGCCACGTCTCGATCCCTGAGTCAACAGATGGGGGCTTTTGCACGACAACAACCATCTGCACGAACAGCTTGACGACGTTAGCACCAGCATGGACTATCAGCTCGGAAACCATGGCTGCAGTTACCCTTGACGCTGCATCACAGACAGGAGCGACTGCGATGCTGTACTCAACGATGAACCTGGGTGCACGAATGGCAAAACGTCATTTTTTTCGGATGAATCCAGGTTCTGTTTACAGCATCATGATGGTCGCATCTGTGTTTGGCGAACATCGCGGTGAACGCACATTGGAAGCGTGTATTCGTCATCGCCATACTGGCGTATCACCCGGCGTGATGGTGTGGGTTGCCATTGGTTACACGTCTCGGTCACCTCTTGTTCGTATAGACGGCACTTTGGACAGTGGACGTTACATTTCAGATGTGTTACGACCCGTGGCTCTACCCTTCATTCGATCTCTTCGAAACCCTACATTTCAGCAGGATAATGCACGACCGCATGCTGCCTGTCCTGCGCGGGCCTTTCTGGACACAGAAAATGTTCGACTGCTGCCCTGGTCAGCACATTCTCCAGATCTCTCACCAATTGAAAAGTCTGGTCAATGGTGGCCGAGCAACTGGCTCGTCACAATAAGCCAGTCACTACTCGTGATGAAATGTGTTATCGTGTTGAAGCTGCATGGGCAGGTGTACCTGTACACGCCATCCAAGGTCTGTTTGACTCAATGCCCAGGCGTATCAAGGCCGTTATTACGCCCAGAGGTGGTTGTTCTGGGTACTGATTTCTCAGGATCTATGCACCCAAATTGCGTGAAAATGTAATCACATGTCAGTTCTAATATAATATATTTGTCCAATGAATACCCGTTTATCATCTGCATTTCTTCTTGGTGTAGCAGTTTTAATGGCCAGTAGTGTATATACTGTACTACACGGTCCAGTCACATTAATGTGACCACCGCCTATGTTCGATGTCAACGTGCACCGAGCGAGGTGGCGCAGTGGTTAGCAGACTGGACTCACATTCGGGAGGACAACGGTTCAATCCCGCGTCCTGCCATCCTGATTTAGGTTTTCCGTGATTCCCCTAAATC
Organism: Schistocerca serialis cubense; assembly: GCF_023864345.2. Classification (NCBI taxonomy): domain Eukaryota; kingdom Metazoa; phylum Arthropoda; class Insecta; order Orthoptera; family Acrididae; genus Schistocerca; species Schistocerca serialis. Next base: position 214,158,850 of record NC_064639.1, on the reverse strand, counting down.
GCTCCAGGCAAATGCCGGGATGGTTCCTTTGAAAGGGCACGGCCGACTTCCTTCCCCATCCTTCCATAATCCGATGAGACCGATGACCTCGCTGTTTGGTCTCTTCCCCCAAACAACCCAACCCAACCCTCAACGTGCAATAACCACTAACGGACGTCAGGTGGCAGCACTAGCCATGGAGAATATATGAAGGATATTGAGGGAACGCGGAAAACAATGCATTCGTTGTTGTAATGCAAAAACGGAGCGAGTTATCAGACGTCCAAAAGGGAATGACGCTGGCCTTCGGGTTCAAGGGTGCACTTATTTCTAAAACGGCTAAGTTTGTAAACTGTTCGCGTGCCGATGTGGATAAATTAATCTGTGCGTGGTAAAATGGCGTTATCCAAAACTGACCCCGAGGCAACTTGGTGCACCACGGGCCTTAGACGACAAGACCAGACGATGGCTGTGAAAAAGTCTACGGGCGGATAAACGTGCAACTTTGAGCAACTGACTGCCCAGATGGACCATGAGGCTACGAACAGTGTTTCTTCAACGAACGTTCAGCGAACGTTGCTCCGTATGGGCCTCCGCAGTAGCTCCTAGTTCATGCATCCAGGCTGACTGCTATTCATCGACGACGAAGGCTGGAATTTGCTCGCCATTACCGAAGCTGGACGTCCACTGAGTGGTGACAGGTGGTCTTCTCGGATGAATAACTTTCTACGCTTAATCGGACAGACCGCCGTTTGTGTGTATGGCGAGAAATGGCTAAAAGCGAACAAGGGGGAAGCGTCATGTCTGGTGAACGTTTTCGTGATATTCCCTGGAGTATCTAGTCAATATATATCACGAGAATAATATAACCGAAATTAGGGCATATCCAAAGGGAAAGTAAATATTCCCTGGCGTTATGCGCCTGTGAAATAGGACAGTTGGAAATAAAATCGAAATGATGTATCTTAGCCGGCCGGGGTGGCCGAGCGGTTCTAGGCGCTACAGGCTGGAACCGCGTGACCGCTACGGTAGCAGGTTCGAATCCTGCCTCGGACATGGATGTGTGTGATGTCCTTAGGTTAGTTAGGTTTAAGTAGTTCTAAGTTCTAGGGGACTGATGACCTCAGAAGTTAAGTCCCATAGTGCTCAGAGCCATTTGAACCATTTTTTTTAATGTATCTTACGCCTGCACGCTACTTGCGGTGTATATATGTAAATGTAGAGTGACGTAGATGCAGATGAACAGTAACATTTATTAACTGCCATGCAATTCGCAAGACATTTCTTCTCTACTGGCTCTAGCTATAAGACAAAACTGGAATAATAATGCACCCCCAACTGGCGTTAAGTTCGAATCTTTTGCCTGCCAGTTCCTTCGAACTGTGATAACTGCAACAGGTCCTCGTAACATTTTACTTCATGAGATTTTCCAAGTTTCCGTGGAGCACGAACGCGAATGAAACCGTGAGAGAAGACTGAGGCCATATTACTTAACATCTTTTTTATTTTTTACTTATTTTTTCTTCACAAAGCAATACCTGTGAGCTTTCGGGACGTATAAGGAGCAGTCAGCTAGAATGAGATAGACCATATACCGAAGTAAGGCACGGAAGCTGTTAACGCAGGTAGGAGTGCTCCCAGAAGTTCCCTCTATTGGAATGAGGAGGGATGACCAGGAAAGTTCAACGCCGCACCATTTGTCTGTTAGATGTGCTCGACGTGAGATCAGTGTGTCGTGTGTGCGTTCAGTGGCCAGGAAAGAGCAACAGCTTAGTCCAAATCGTTCAAATGGCTCTGAGAACTAAGGGACTTAACTTCTGAGGTCATCAGTCCCCTAGAAGTTAGAACTACTTAAACCTAACTAACCTAAGTACATCACACACATCCATGCCCGAGGCAGGATTTGAACCTGCGGCAGTAGCGGTCCCGCGGTTCCAGGCTGTAGCGCCTAGAACCGCTCGGCCACCCCGGCCGGCAACAGCTAAGTGTGGTGCAGTTTTTTACTGAGAAAGGAGTCTCAGGAGGGGAAATTCATACCCATATCGTTACCGTGTGTGTGGCGAAAACTACGTCACGTGCTCATGTGTTTGCGTGGAATAAACAATTTCGGCGGGGTGTCACTGAAAGACTGCAGTCGGCCACGACAGGCACGTCGTGTCACTACCCATTCTGTCATTGCTGCTGTGAATGCTGTCGTCAAAAACGATCGACGGCGGCTGGTGTAAGACATCCACCTCATGAATGAGATTTTCACTCTGTAGCGGAGTGTGCGCTGATATGAAATTTCCTGGCAGATTAAAACTGTGTGCTGGACCGAGACTCGAACTCGGGTCCCGAGTTCGAGTCTCGGTCCGGCACACAGTTTTAATCTGCCAGTAAATTTCATCCACCTCATGTTGGGCATCAGCCATGGCACCACTCACGCCATCAGGACAGAGAATCTGGAGTTCCGGAAAATCTGTGCGCAGTTGGTTTTCCACAGCCTAACGAAACTGTAGAAGTTGAACAGAATGTCGACGTCACTGCACCATCTTGAACGGTATCATGTTAAGGAGCATCGTTCCTCGTCCTGTTATGTCGCGGGGGATGAAACATGGTGTCATCATTTTGAACCGGAAAGCAAGCATCAGAACTAAGAGTGGAAGCTCATGTATTCACACCCACTGAAAAAATCCGAAGCCCCGCACGGCAGCTCCGGGAAAGTAATGATGTTCCTTTTCTTAGACTGCAGGGATCGCTGCTCATTGAGTTTCTGGAACGCGGCGCCACAATTAACGCACGGTGATACATGAATACTCTCCATAAAATTGAAACGCGGCATCAAGTCCTTAACGCCCAGGAATTCTGACGGACGGCATCATTCTGTTGCTCTCCAATGCTCGCCCACATCGTGCCAAGGTCGTTCCGGCTAGACTGCAAAAGTTTCGCTGTGCAGCCCTTACATATCGCCCATACAGTTCCGATCTTTCGCCATCCGATTTCCACATTTTTGGAGCCCTGAATAGAGACATTCTTGGCTGTCAATTGCTTTGGACGAACAGGCGCCTGGATACAGTCATCGTTCCGTATGCATTTTTCCATTAAGGCATTAACCGTCTTGTCTCACAGTGGCATTAACGTTTTAACAGTAAAGATGATTGGTTTTGAAATAACGAACACTTTACTTACATCTTTTTCATCGGTTTCGTTTTCATTCGACTGCCCCTTATACGTAGCTTCGGAAGGAGTTGGTTCTCCGTGCGTGAAGCCGTTCCAATTATGCGCTGGAAATTACGTTTCCAAGAGACACGCACAAGAATTCCTAGCAGGGCACACAAGCGGCAGCTGACCTTTCCGCCGGCCATCTGTGGGCGAGCTCTTCGGAAGGCTGCAATTGTTTCGTTCTGGATCGCAGAGATGCCGGCACGCGAATGCTGCACCCTTGCTTGCTCGTCGCCTCGACTAACCATTATGTTTGGGCTGGCTCTGTCCCACTCTAGCTGCGATTTGTAGCGAACCCCATAGTTAAATTGAACTCTTCTAAAAATTGGGGGATATTTAGAAAGATGTGGACTCTTCTTTTGTAGTAGCTATGAGTTTGTGTCAATAATTCACAGCATAGTTTATAGAAGGCTCATACATTAGAAGCCGGTTGCTGTGGCCTTGCTGCTGTTACAGTCGTAGGTTCGAATCCTGCCTCGGACATGGGTGTGTGTGATGTCCTTAGGTTAGTTAGGTTTAAGTAGTTCTAAGTCTAGGGGACTGATGACCTCAGATGTTACGTCCCATAGTGCTTGGAGCCATTTGAACCACAGATTAGAAATTATTTAATGTTTCTCCATCGCGTCATAGTCACGCAAAATTTGTTATGGTTGAGACGTTCAATATTGTAGAATTGCCCCAAAAAGCGTCCTCCTCACATAGAAACGTGGGGTTATTTCTCATGTCTAAATGCCTCCCTTGTACGAATCACTTTATGGATGGTGTTTTATTTCCAAAACAATGTCGCGTTTCGAGGATTTATTCCGATTTTTAGCTGCCTGTTCTGGCATGTTTTGATATCTGATCGTCTAGTTGTGCGTTATTTCCCAGTGAGGTGTGTGGCAATACTTTATTTGCACAGTATGTGATAGATGTTTGGCGCTAAAGTAAGTCGCTGTGACACATCATTGCACACACGTAATATATTTACAGAAAACATGAATTTGACTGTAGATTGTATACGGAGGAAAACAAGTGTCGAATATGATACATTATTGCATGCATTACTTATATTAAAATGAAAAAAAACTTGTTCCAGTGTCAACACTACCACATATGAGGTGCCATGGTGGAGATATTCTCTTCCCCCAGCGCCACCCACACTTGACCACAACACACTGAAAGTACATACAACCATACATATCTGTCCAAAAAGTCCCCCTTTGGGATATTCAACTCGCGCCTCACATTTTCTTGAATGTCGGTTATGTCGTCAAGGCGTTGACGCTTCAAGTGAATTAAAAAAAAAAGTGGTTCAAACGGCTCTGAGCACTATGGGACTTAACATCTTAGGTCATCAGTCCCCTAGAACTTAGAACTACTTAAACCTAACTAACCTAAGGACATCACACACATCCATGCCCGAGGCAGGATTCGAACCTGCGACCGTAGCAGTCCTGCGGTTCTGGACTGCAGCGCCTAGAACCGCACGGCCACCGCGGTCGGCTCAAGTGAATTTCTGCACTTTTCGTTTTAGTAGGTTTGTATTGACAGTGCCAGGTCTCCTCAGTAGTGTCTTCTTTCTGACAAAACGTCCGCATTTTTCATTTCAACAAGTCGCGGCAGCTGTCCACGCGTCGTTATTTTTTTCAGGGGTCAGGGTGTGCGGACAAACTCTGCACACACTTTTCTCTTCTTTAAATATTCTGGGAAATGTCTTAAACACTTCATTAAGAGATGTTGCTCCATTGTCGTTTGTGACACAACAATGTTCAGACACTACGGCCGCACTTTCTCTACTTCCACTGCCTGCTCACAGATGACTTGTCGAAGGCACATCTGTTGTTTACAACTGTTAGTTCAAGCCACCATAGGCACAGGGCTGAAGTTACTTTTACGGCTGGAGCGAAATTAGTCTTAGAGCATTGTGAACACACAAGCTACAATACGTGGTCAAAAGTATCCGGACACCCCCAAAAACCTAGGTTTTTCATATTAGGTGCATTGTGTTGCCACCTACTCCATGTCAGCGACCTCACTAGTCAATAGACATCGTGAGAGAGCAGAATAGGGCGCTACGCAGAAGTCCCGGACTTTGAATTTGGTCAGGTGATTGGGTGTCACTTGTGTCATACATCTGTCATACGTCTGCGGGGTTTCCACACTCCTAAACATCCGTAGGTCCACTGTTCCCGATGTGGTAGTGAAGTGGAAACGTGAAGGGACACGTACAGCACAAAAGCGTACAGACCGTCCTCGTCTGCTGAGTGACAGAGACCGTCGACAGTCAAAGAGGGTCGTAATGTGTAATAGGCAGACATCTATCCAGGCCATCACACAGGAATTCCAAACTGCATCAGGATTCACTGCAAGTACTATGACTGTTAGGCGGGAGGTGAGAAAACTCATGGTCGAGCGGCTGCTCATAGACCACACATCACGCCGATAAGTGCCGATCGACGCCTCGCTCGGTGTAAGAAGCGTAAACATGGGATGATCGAACAGTGGAAAAACGATGTATGGAGTGACGAGTCACGGTACACCTTGTGACGATCCGACAGCAGGGTGTGGGTATGGCGAATGCCCGGTGAACGACATCTGCCAGCGTGTGTAGTGCCAACAGCAAAATTCGGAGGCGGTGGTGGTGTGGTGTGGTCGTGTTTTTCATGGAGGGGCCTAGCACCCCTTGTTGTTTTGCGTGGCATTATCCCAGTACAGGCCTACATTGATGTTTTAAGCACCTTATTGCTTCCCACTGTTGAAGAGCAATTCGGGGATGGTGATTGCGTCTTTCAACACGATCGAGCACCTGTTCATAATACACGGCCTGTGGAGGAATGGTTGCACGATACTAACATACCTTTGGGATGTTTTGGAACGCCGACTGCGTGGCAGGCCTCGCCGGCCGACGTCGATACCTCTCCTCAGTGCAGCACTCCGTGAAGAGTGGGCTGCCATTCCCCAAGAAACCTTCCTGCACCGGATTGAACGTATACCTGAGAGAGTGGAAGCTGTCATCAAAGCTAAGGGTGGGCCAACACCCTCTAGAATTCCAGCTTTACCGATGGAGGGCGCCATGAGCTTGTAAGTCATTTTCAGTCAGGTGTCTGGCTACTTTTGATCATAGTGTATGTTGAAGACTCTAAGAAGGTGCAAGATTTTCAGACTTACCGAATTAATAACCTTCCAGTTAGAAACTGCATTTATAACTAGTGTGGGTAAGGTCGAAATGTTCACAAGGTATTCACTGATTAGCGTTGCTCGCCATATGTTCCACAGTTCCTTACTTCATACGCTGTTAGTACACCCACGCTGGCGAAGTCGCAGCAGCTTGTAGACAGGTTAGCCGCCAGCGACTCTACAGTCTGAACCACCAACAGGGGCCCGCGTACAGCAATCAGAAGGCTGACGTTCGAGGCGAGGACTTGACTACTCATGTTGGCCCCCGTCCACTGTGAAACATCTGGCGAGCAAATCTGATCAGTGAATACTTTGTGAACATTTTGTCTGTACACACGCTAATTTTAAACGCAGTCATCGAGACGCGGGGATTAGTAGTGCATGTAAAAAATGCTGAGCGGTACACGACGCGATATTGCGACTCGACTGAAGAGAGGCATATTTGGCATTTGTCTAGTCAGAGGCACTCCTTGTGTGAGTACGGGCTCTGCAGAGCGCCTGCAGTGGACGGAAGGCGTCGCTTCCGGCGGTGTGCGGTTTCAACAGAGCCGCTCAAGGCGCGGGTGCCCAGCGCAGTGAGAACAATGCAGTGGGCTCGCAACAGCGAACCACGGGCCGCCAACCTCCGCTGATACTCGTCGCTGACACATTTCCAGCAAACGCGTCGGATTTCACTGCCACGCACCGCCTACTTGCATTGTGCACCACAGTTGTTCCGAGCAAATCACCAGGCATCTCAAAAGCATGCACTCGTTCTCGAGGATGGAGAGGAGGGTGGGGTGGGGGGAGGCTGGGGTGGAGGAGCACCTCATGTCAGTTTCGCGGTATACAACGAAATACACTGCCCGACAAAAAAAGTAAAGCGCCCAGAAGACATGCTCAGATGTCAGTATAACTTCGTACACGTTGCAGCTTCGCAGGTTACGTAAATAGTGGTTAGAGTTGCAATTCTCTGTGGCAGGTAGAACGACTAGCACGTTCATTGTTGTTATCAGGCCTGGCAGGTTATATAAGGAGCGTGATCTGTGTCAGATGAGTGACCACTGTGAAGGACACTGAGATTCCGCGTATACGTGTGAGATAGCGTTATCAGCAAGTGACAGAATTTGAAAGAGACCTCGTTGTGGAGATCCATTTGACCGGCTGCTCGAATCGAGCAGTATTTCTGGTACATTCGGATGTGACAGTGGTTCTACGTTAGACTGTACGGGAACGGTAGGGCAGGTAACCGTGTTATCAAGGTTGCGGTCGTATCTGCATCTACATCATGACTACTCTGTTACGTGCCTAGCGGAGGATCAATCGAGCTACCTTCACGCTATTCCCCTACCGTTACACTCTAGAACAGCACGAGAGAGAAACAAACACTTAAATTTTCTGCGAGAGCTCTGATTTCTCTCTTTTGTTACAATGGTAATTGTGGCGCCAGCAAAATATTTTCGCATTCGGAGAAGAAACTTGGTTATTGAAATTTCGTGAAAAAGTCCTTCTGCAACGAAATACGCCTTTTGTTAAATGACGGCCACCACGACTAGCGTATCATATCCGTGACACTCTGCCCCCTCTTTTCGGATAACACAAAACGAGCTGTCATTCTTTGAACTCTTTCGATGTCACCCGTCATTGCTATCTGATTCGGGTCCCACACCGCGCAACAGTGCTCAAGAAGAGGACAGAAAGGCGTAGTGTTGACAGTCTCTTTAGTTGACCTGCTGCATCTTCTTAGTAATGTATTTGTCAATAATTCGCAATCTCTGGTTAGCTTTCACCACCCCACAATCTATGTGATCATTCTAGTTTAAGTTATTCGTAACTGTAATCTGTAGCATTTAGTTCAGTTCAGAGCCTTCGGATATCTGTGAACTATCGCATAACCGAAATTTAATGAATTCCTTAAGTACTCAGTGGATTACTTCTCTCTTTTCGTTATTTCGAATTAATTGCCACTTTTCTAACTCTAGAGATCTTGTCTAATTGCAGTTGGTTTCGATCTTCTGATGATTTTGCTAGGTTGTAAATGACGTCATCTTCTGCAAACAATCTAAGAGGGCTGCTCAGATTGTCTCCTAAATCATTCATGCTGATCAGGAACAGCAGGGAGCCTGCAACACTTTCTTGGGAAACGTTACATATTTCTTCTGTTTGACTCGATGACTTTCCCTCAGTAACTGCGAAATGTGATTTTTCTGCCAGGAAATCACGAATCTAGTCGCCCAACTGAGAGGATACTTCGTAGGCACACAGTTTGGTTAGAGGTCACTTGTGAGCAACGGTGACAAAAACCTTCCGGAAATCTAGAAATATTACTTCATGCTAGTAATGAGTGAGTTGTTTTAGAAAACCATATTTTCTGATTGCGTGGTGAGTATTTATCATTGAATCGTTTTCGTCGAGGTAATTCATAATGTTCGAAAGCAGTGTACACACCAAAATCCTACTGCAGATCTAAATTAGTGATACGGGTCTGTAATTCAGTGAAGTATTACTATTTCCTTTCTTAAGTATTGGTGAGACCGGTGCAACTTTCCTTTATTGCAGTACGGATCAATCGTCTGCGCCTTCCATGCGAGAAAGAGTAATGGACGCCCTACTACGTTCTGTGTCACCGCAATCGGAGTCTAGCAGCAGCCTCAACGTAGGGCTTCAGGACCCGGTTGATAGTGATTCAAGGAACCATTTTTCAACAGGACAATGCACGTCTTCGCATGACACGTGTTTCTATGAAATGTCTGCGTGCTGTTGAGGTACTCCCGTGACCAGTAAGATTTCCAGGTCTCTCCCCGACAGAACATTTGTGGGAACAGCTCAGAAGTCAACTCGGTCCCTGCGCCTGCTTCCAGGAAATCAGGGACCAGTTACAAAAGCTGTGTGGACAAGCTTGTGTCAGGTGAGGGTACAACCGCTTTCTGACACCCCATCACAACCGAATCAGTGCATGCGTCCAGACCAGGGAAGATGCAACGTCATTCCGTTAAGTAGGCTTATACTGCCAAGTTAGACTCGATTGTGTAATCACCGAACTAGCACCACATACGCCATCAGCCTGGACCCATGAAGTTTCCCGTTTCCTCCTTTCCTTCTTGGCGCTTCAGTTTTTTCTGTCAGGGAGTGTAATAATATGATTTCACGACAAATGCCACTGATTGAACTTCCTGCTAATCATTCACTACATGTCCCAGATTTCTTGAACTTAATTTGACAGCGTAAACTGGCGATTTAAAAAAAAATTGTTGATAAAGTGAAAGTTTGTCACTACGCGCATATAGTCGTGCTATAAGGAAATTAATCTGTCGCTCAAGCTGTTTGAAGTGAAAGCATTTCATGCCGTGTGCCACAAAACTGCATTCCCTCCCACAAAGTCGATTTAACATCTGGCGCGCATTTTCGGTATACGACTTTCGCTTTCTCACGGTTGTTAACGATGTCGCCGGAAGGAAACTCAGTCTAATGAACGGCGGAAATGACGCGGGCTGCATAAAGTGGTTTGTCCGCTTATAGGAGACGGGAAAGGTAATCCGTGATTTTACAGATCTCGCTTCAATTGGCGCCTTCCGTGCCGCCGTCTTTGACTCCTGTGAATATTCAGCCGGTAACTTCGTGGCATCCGGACTTTCACTAGTAAATAACGTCGGATTCATCGTCAGTACCGTGCGTCCTGTACAGGATAGAATTTCGGAAGCGAGCAGTCGGGTGTCCTTCACCTTGTAACGACGGTCACAGGGCGTTACCAGCAAAAGATCAGCAGTTCTTGCTCCCCTCCTTAGCAGAAGCGACGCCCTTCGCCAACCTCAATGTTTCGTTCAAAGAAAGGAGAATTTCTCAGCGCTTCTTGCCTCGTCAAGCTCTGGTAACTGTACACAGATGGACATTAAAACTGCAGCACCATGGAGACGGCATGCAACGAACGTGAAGATCGTAGGAAGTGTACTATCTGCTTCGACACGCAAATGGTTAGCATATCAGCGCAGGCTCACAAAGTATGTAGGAGAAATGCCACCTACATTCTGTACTGTGTTTAACGTAAGATTACGTAGCGGATTTCTCATTCATAAATCGCCTCTGGATGTCGTTTGCCTTAAGCTTGTGTTATGCCTCATGCAAGTAGAAAAAATCTCTGCCAGTGCCGACGAACCTTTTTATTAATTGGCTTTAGTTTATTAAACCATACGGCCAACAGCTTGATGCAAACGTAAAACTTATATAAAGAGAAATGGCAATATAAAATCTTGGAACACTAATTTAAAATTATTTCACAGTCTTCACATAGGTACAGTACACACAGCTAAGGAAACCAGAGTTATTAATTCGTGTAAAGCAGAAAATAAAAAGAACGCAATAGAAATTGGGGAGCATACACCTGGGGATTAAAGGGTTGGGTCAATTCTAGTGTCCGATTCCGCCCGTCGGCTTTGAACCATGACGTCATACCAAAGGCAATAACTCTACATAGACTTCATCTTTGAAAGCAAGGGATCATATTCCTAAACAAACGAATGTAGAATACGACAAAATTACAATCCCAGTTCATGTGATAGATTAATTACTCACGAATTATGTCGAAAAGCATTGAAAATAAAAAAAACCAAAAAAGAGAAATAATAATTTACCTCAGTAATAAAACCAATGAGAACCTTGAAATCTATTGCAGTATAGCGCATGACAAAGTCGTAATTGAGTGAAATTGTTTTAATGTTTAATAATATTTATTGAATCTAAAGGAAATAACGCGAGATACGGGCGGGAGAAACTAAAATGTAAGACAACAAAAGGAAAATGTAATTAATAATAACATACAAGAAACATAAAAATGGCAGTAGCATGAAATTTGGAGAAACAACACAAGAAAAGCCAGCACACAAGTAAGGAAAATTCACAAGGAAGTAAGATTTCGGAATCGTTTTAGGCTTATAGGTCAGATCTACGTAGTTACAGAATCCACTCCATGGTTCATTATTTATGTCGTTTTTGCAGCAGGTGTGTGCTCTCAAATATAATAGGATTTCTGTATTTCTAATAGTCTCTGAACGTCTGAAAAAAGTAACAAATATTAGAATCGTTAAGTAGAACTGCACTATATGGGTTGATTCCAGTTGGCAGATTCCAGTCAGTCCACGGTTCGTTATTTACACCCTTTTTGCAATAGGTGTGTGCACCACAGTGTTATTGGATTCCTACAATTAGTATTACGCTCTTCACTACTATGAAAAAGAAAAAAAAACTTGGAATCGACACCTACAATATTTGTTACTTTTTCGTAGTAGTTCAGAGATTAAAAAGAACTCCAGAAATCCTACAAAAAATCCAGTCCACATACTAACTGCACACACGTCCAAATCACTGCATGACTGGAATCGGTAAATAGAATTTACCTGCTATATAAGTCAGATGCATTTACCGAGACCTAGCGAGGTGGTGCAGTGGTAGCACACTGGACTCACATTCTGGAGGACGACAGTTCAAACCAGCGACCGGCCATCTTGATTTAGGTTTTCCGTGATTTCCCTAAATCATCGCCGGCTGAAGTGGCCGTGCGGTTAAAGGCGCTGCAGTCTGGAACCACAAGGCCACTACGGTCGCAGGTTCGAATCCTGCCTCGGGCATGGATGTGTGTGATGTCCTTAGGTTAGTTAGGTTTAACTAGTTCTAAGTTCTAGGGGATTAATGACCTCAGAAGTTGAGTCCCATAGTCCTCAGAGCCATTTGACCCATTTTTTGAACCTAAATTATCTCAGGCAAATGCTGGGATGGTTCCTTTGAAAGGGCACGGCCACTTTCCTTCGTCATCCCTCCCTAATTCGAATTTGTGTTGCGTCACTAATGACATCGTTGTCGACGGGACATTAAATATCAATCTACTCCTCCTCCTTTCTAATTACCGATTCCAACAACTCCATAGTTCAATATTTAGATCGTTTTGCGGCACTTGTCTACACTAAAATGTAACAGTATTTCTGCATTTGTAATTTCTCTCTAAACTTCCGCGAAATACAACAAATATCGGAACCGGTAACTAGAATTAAACTGTATAGGAGGTCAATTCTAGTTACCGACTTCAACCACTGTATGGTTTATTATTTAGATCGTTTTTGCAGCAGGTATGTGCACTGAAATGTAATACGATTTCACTCTTGTAATTGCTCCCTGAATTGCTGCGAAAAAGTAACAAATGTTGGAATCGGTAACTAGAATTAACGTATGTAGTTCAGTTCTAGTTATCGATTCCAGTATTTGTTACTTCTTGTGAATTTTCGTTATTTGAGTAGTGGCTTTTTTAACGATTTCTGTGTCGGTTTTTCCTCACATCGCAGTACCATTTCATTTACGTTATCGTTTATTTCATTTTCCAGTTGTTGCATTACATTTTAGTTTCACCCTGCCCAAAACCCCACTTTCCTGCGGTACAACTGCGGTACAATTATTATTATCAATTAACGCTGTTTTATAGTTCACTACTGGCCATTAAAATTGCTACATCACGAAGATGTCGTGCTACAGACGCGAAATTTAACCGACAGGAAGAAGATGCTGTCATATGCAAATGATTAGCTTTTCAGAGCATTCACACAAGGTTGGCGCCGGTGGCGATACCTACAACGTGCTGACATGAGGAAAGTTTCCAACCGATTTCTCATAGACAAACAGCAGATGACCGACGTTGCCTGGTGAAACGTTGTTGTGATGTCTCATGTAAGGAGAAGAAATGCGTACCATCACGTTTCCGACTTTGATAAAGGTCGGATTGTAGCCTATCGCGATTGCGGATTATCGTATCACGACATTGCTGACCGCGTTGGTCAAGATCCAATGACTGTTAGCAGAATATGGAATCGGTGGGTTCAGGAGTTAATACGGAGCGTCGTGCTGGATCCCAACGGCCTCGTATCACTAGCAGTCGAGATGACAGGCATCTTATCCGCATGGCTGTAACGGATCGTGCAGCCACGTCTCGATCCCTGAGTCAACAGATGGGCACGTTTGCAAGGCAACAACCATCTGCACGAACAGTTCGAAGACGTTTGCAGCAGCATGGACTATCAGCTCGGAGACCATGGCTGCGGTTACCCATGACGCAGCATCGCAGACAGGAGCACCTGCGATGGTGTACTCAACGACGAACCTGGCTGCACGAATGGCAAAACGTCATTTTTTCGGATGAATGCAGGTTCTGTTTACAGAATCATGATGGTCGCATCCGTGTTTGGCGACATCACGGTGAACGCGCATCGGAAGCGTGTATTCGTCATTGCCATACGGGCGTATCACCCAGCATGATGGTACGTGGTACCGTTGGTTACACGTCTCGTTCACCTCTTGTTCGCAGTGACGGAACTTTGAACAGTGGACGTTACATTTCAGATGTGTTACGGCCCGTGGCTCTACCCTTCATTCGATCCGTCCGAAACAATACATTTCAGCAGGATAATCCACGACCGCGTGTTGCGGGTCCTGTACGGGCCTATCTGGATACAGAAAATGTTCGACTGCTGCCCTGGCCAGCACATTCTCCAGATCTCTCACCAATTGAAAACGTCTGGTCAATGGTGGCCAAGCAACTGGCTCGTCAAAATACGCCAGTCACTACTCTTGATGAACTGTGGTATCGTGTTGAAGCTGCATGGGCAGCTGTACCTGTACACGCCATCCAAGCTCTGTTTGACTCAATGCCCAGGCGTATCAAGGCCGTTATTACGCCCAGAGGTGGTTGTTCTGGGTACTGATTTCTCAGGATCTATGCACCCAAATTGCGTGAAAATGTAATCACATGTCAGTTCTAGTATAATATATCTGTCCAATGAATACCCGTTTATCATCTGAATTTCTTCTCGGTGTAGCAATTTGAATGGCCAGTAGTGTATTATGTCTTCACCAGGCGCTATACTGTAATGGAATTTACAGGTTTTCTGTGTGTTTTTTGCTCGCTTTAATTTCGACAGTAATTTATTTCTCGCATTCATATTTCTCTTTTGTTTTGCTCTTATTTATTTCCATCATTTTCGATACATTTCGATATAACTTGTGACTAAGTAAATAGTCGTGTGAATTGTGAATATAATTTTACCGTATGCAACATTCCTTTGTTTACTAAAATCATCCACTGTTTTCAAAGATTGGCTCTACGTAGCTCCTTGTCTTTGGGATGACGTTATTGCTCGAAGCTGGCGAGTGGAATCGGACGCTAGAATTTATCCTATCGTCTGACCTCGCTCGGAAACAGTGGCCATCACCCCGGCTTGCAGATTGCTCGTAATTGCATCCCGTGAAGCCTTACGGCTGTTACCAATTGCCACGGACCTTCGTTACGGGCGGCCCGAAGCCTCTCACGGACAGCCGCGGGAAAAATCCCGCGTCCGATGTGATTGAGGGGCGCACCTTAGAAGTTAGCGCCTTCACAAATCGTGCTTCGTGCGTCGTTGCGCCACGTGTCTAGTTTTCTTGCTGGATTCTCACGAGACAGTTCGCACGAATATTGCTGAACCACAACTCAGTTTCCATTACGCGGTCTAAAAAAGGGCAGAGGGATGTTTAGTTTTTAACGAGCAAACCAGTGACTATTAGTACCGTTTAACGATGCGAAATCACCGCCAGGACCGAAATTTAACAATTATCTGTTTCCAAATGCTGAGATTTCGTTAGGGTTGCGAATATTCTCAGTTCACAAGGAATATTCTTAGCCTAGGAAAGGTATCTCACTTGGATCTGCGGGATCAGTACTTCAGTTCCTGCAGGTCTTTGTTCGAGCATTGTTATAATATCCATGTATTCCGTCACGGAACTTACTGTTAATGAAAAAGGAGTAGCCACATTCGCACTTGGATAACTCTTCTTTAGATATTGCTTAGAGATATGCGCTCTATTATGCAGAGTTTGTTTTTAGGAGGCTTCCAGCAGAACTAGAGCGCAATTCGCAAAATTTTCAAATCTAACAAATCAAAACCTTCACTCATACTACAACCTTTTTATTCTGTACGGGAGATTCTCGCCATTGTTTAGAGTCTATTACTGTAACATATTCCTATTATTTATTGTATATACTATCATAACTTTGTTTCATAATTTTTGTTTTATTTTCAAATTTTCTTATCAACTTTCTGTGAATTACGTAGTGGCTCCTTCCAAGTAGCTTTGGTTCATAAATGAGATTAAATTCAATGAAAGGGCTTGGACAAAGGAGAACATGTAACGCAGAATATCCGTAATTACATTTCTCTGAACTAAACAAAATATTCAAACATTAAATTTTCGTGCTACAGTAGATACTTCAGCATATGAGAAAAAGAGATTTTCCCCTGCGATCCGCTTGAAAGTACTACTAACTAGGGTACGAACCTTTAAGTCAGTGTTCATGTAACCGGAGACTCTGGAGGAACCTGCAAATTTCTATAAATCAGCCAGCACTGCAAACCTTAGCCTACTAGTTACTGCTGTCTTCGAAGGTCGCTCTGAAGGAATCGTTGTAGAAGTTGTGTTTGAATAGAAGAAATAACATCACAGGGTGGCGAGTAGCCATTAAGGTGCGCTCGCTAGATGCTATCGTAACAGCCTACTTCGCTACCTGAGCGATCATGATGTCCTTCAGTTTGTTCAGCTGTTAAATTCAGTTGCGTGAAGCAGAGACGGGAGGAGCTACGACCGTCAAGTAGTATAAAGTTATTGTGTATAGTGACGAACTTCTGTTTTTATAATCACGTTCCCTGCTTTAGAATCAATCAAAAAAATTTACTAATGAACTGCAAGTAATTGACACTACACTAAAGTGGAATCTGCGCCATCCCAGCGCGGATGAATCGCGAATTAAAGAAAATGTAAACCTGAAATGTGTGCGAAATCCACGAACTACCGCGTTCATCAATGACTCCCGAGGGATCAAGGATGCATCCAGCGAGGCGCATGTGCAGGCAAGGGGTGCCTCCCCCACCCCCACCCGCTTGAAATAAAACTACGCAACTCAAGCTCGCTTCCTGCACCTGCAACACAATCAGGCTTTTTAACTCAGTATCAAATGGTTCAAATGGCTCTGAGCACTGTGGGACTCAACATCTGAGGTCATCAGTCCCCTAGAACTTAAAACTACTTAAACCTAACTAACCTAAGGACATCACACACATCCATGCCCGAGGCAGGATTCGAACCTGCGACCGTAGCAGTCACGCGGTTCCGGACTGAAGTGCCTAGAACCGCACGGCCACCACGGCTGGCAACTCTGTACCAGTTTGGAGAAATCCTGAATACGTAACGGGTGTGGACTAGTAGCAATTACACCTGCAGCTATACGTCGAGAAATGTCAAAAATATTGCATTCATCAGGAAACTAATAACAGTTGCCACCTACAGCTCAGATCCTGGGTGCGCTCGTCCGAGCAACGGTAACGAACGAGCAGAAATTATACGATGTAGCCTAGGCAGTGCTTCACACTGTCAACACGCACCCCACTGTCTAAGCACACAGATTTGTTTGACTTGTTCTTCCAGCGGACAGATGTTACCTGACGGCGTAACGTAAGTTCAGGAATCGATTCAGGAATCGATGGCGACAGCTTGCGAGATGACCAAAATGAAAAAAACTCTTAAATTTTTCATTTGAACCACGATGTGAGAATTAAAAGATCCTCGCAAAGAGATATGCTGTACCGATTTAAAATTCCCCTCGTACCACTCACAGAACGGGACGGCCTTGCTTATGTTTGCAAACATCGTGGCGAGCGATACAGCCACGTTCGCTTCTGGACTCGGTCCACAGCGAGCCACAACGTGCTGGCTTCGTGCCCAGAGGTGACCTTGTTTCCGGTTCCGCCAGCTGGCTCGTAGCGAAACTCGAGCCAAGCAACGAACTTAGCGTGCGCAGCAGGGCACAGCTACCTGTCCAGTCGTTGAGAGGCAGGGGTACAGGTTCGACAATAGGCCTCATTAACGTCAGATTAGGAGTGAGACTACAAACACTTCTACACATGTGTCCAAAATTAAAGTAACGAACGAAAATTTTGCATGTCTGCATTTATTTTGCAACAAAACAGCATAAACAGGTGATAGTAAAATAGAAGCAATGTAAAGCATGCAGAACGTAAACAACTGCAACGTGCATGATGGTAGATAAAAATGTTCCTCGTTTTTTTCCAGTTTACCCTATTTGCACACACATTCCAACAACTTGTTAAGGTGTTCAGTATGGGGTGTGACCACCTCTGGCAGCAGCACAGGCCTGACAGCGACAGGGCATGCTGTGAATGATGTCATCAATCTCTTGTTGAGGCAACAACAGCCATTCTTCTTGCAGAGCTTCTCGCAAGTCTTGGGGAGTGAATGATGACTAACTGAAACCCTCAGCTGCCGAGAGGTGTTGTTGATATACCTCGATGTGGACAGCTGAAAATGTGTGCCCCGACCGGGGCTCGAACCCAGGATCTCCCGGTCGGGGCACACATTTTCAGCTGTCCACATCGAAGTATATCAACAACACATGTCGGCAGCTGAGGGTTTCAGTTAGTCATCATTTATTCCACGGAAAAGCTGCACAGTCATCTACAGTACCTGTTCTTTGAGAACAGTTACTGTCTTCATATATCTTGGGGAGTGGTTGGTGAATGCTGACGTGATGTAACCTATTTCCGCAGTGCATCCCAGTCATGCTCTACCGGATTCATATCGGAAGAGCGAGCAGACCACGCCATGCGCGCAGTATCTTCGGCTTCCAAGAAAACATCAACCGCCCACGTTCTGAGAGGTCGAGCATTATTGTCGAGCAATACAAAGTCGGGGCTCACAGCACCTCGCAACAACCACACATTAGGTCTCAAGATCTCGTCACGATACGTGACAGCAGTTGAACCTGACCGATACACCCGTACTATTTCATGAAGAGCTGTTCGAGCTGTCAGCATGATCCCTGCCCACGCCGTTAAGGATCCTACTCTATGCCGGTCTCTTTCCGCAAAGTTTGGGTCCCGAAATTGTGCTCCACGTTCCCCTCTGATGCGAATCCGTCGAGAACCACTCTCCAGACCACATTGGGACTCATCTGTGAAAAGAACATTGGTCCAATGTTCGACCGTCCAGGTGGCATGTTGACGACTCCATTAGAGATGCTTCCTTCTGAGAAGACACATCAGAGATACTCTTGGAGCAAGTGGCCGATAATAAAGGCCACTATGCCGAAGCCTTCTGTACACCCTTCGCCTCAATACAACACGCCCAGAGAATGCTGAGAGGTCAGATGCCAGTTGCCATGCAGTACTATGGCGGTACCATCGTGCTCTTACAGCCGAATAACGGTCCTCTCTCTTTGGTGTCACACTCTGTCTACTCTGCCTTGGTCTTTAAGATACAGTTTCGGTCTCTAAAAACTGTCGCCACATCCCAGGAACAAATGGACGATCACATTAAACCATCGAGCCACGTCAGTTTGGGACTATCCAGCTTCAATTCTTTCTACGGCTTTCCACTGCAGAGAGTCTGACAGGCGTCTTCTCTGTTCCATACAGCGATTGTGGATGTGGGACTACACAATAAATACTATCTCGTGTGATGGGTGCCCTGATCTCGTCGCTGCCGTGGTTGTCCGTCGACCGGAATGCCATCTCCTGTGCTATCTCATAGGTTACAAAATGCCGCAGAGTAACAGTTGGCGTGGCTACGTAAAGTTTTCAGCCCTCCTCAATTCATGAAAAAGAAACATCGTCAACTGATAAAAAGACCACCGTCAGTGATGGGTGTTGGTGATAAATATATTGTTGCTCTACATGGGCCGACAAGAGCATATTTTAATCGGTAAATTATGAAACGTCCCCTTTGAACAATTTATACAAGACTGTGCTTAAACTG
Source organism: Schistocerca serialis cubense (assembly GCF_023864345.2). Taxonomy (NCBI): domain Eukaryota; kingdom Metazoa; phylum Arthropoda; class Insecta; order Orthoptera; family Acrididae; genus Schistocerca; species Schistocerca serialis. The sequence goes on along the minus strand of NC_064639.1, from coordinate 214,139,695 downwards.
ACACACAATATTTTGTTAGCGCAACGCAATCTGACTTTCAATAATCCCTACAAAAGAATGGCCCTGACTAACATTAAACTATACCTTTCAGAAATCACTTACCTCACAAAAATCTTCATTACTCGAACTACTGCAATACAGCGAGCGCCACTACTGCCAGCTAAATAAAAGATTCAAACTACGGAAGACACTAACTACTGATAGGGATAGTTAGCAAATGAAAGATGTTAATAGAGAACAAACAATGTATTTACCTTAATAGTCATAATATATATAGCAGTTCATGACAAATTACAAAACTCCGCCATCTCTCTCCCCACATCCACCACTGCTGGCGGCTCACCTCCAACTGCGCAACGCTACGCGCTGTTCACATCCAGTTGCCGCTGCCCAACACTACAATGGCAGACAACAATGCAAACTAGACACAGACTGCACACAGCACAGCCAATGATTTTTATACAGAGGTGGCGTTACCAATAAAAAAACCTGAACAGCCTACTTACAAAATGTACAGTTCATGACTTAACACAGACGTGGCATTCATCATTGAACAAATACAGCTACAGCGGATCATTGGGCATTTCATTCAGTTTCAAAATTCAAATGGCTCCGAGCACTGTGGGACTTAACATCTGAGGTCATCAGTCCCCTAGACTTAGAACTACTTAAACCTAACTAACCTAAGGACGTCACACACGTCCATGCCCGAGGCAGGATTCGAATCTGCGACCGTAGCAGCAGTGCGGTTCCGGGCTGAAGTACCTAGAACCTCTCGGCCACAGCGGCCGACTTCATTCAGTTTCATTTTAATAATTTTAACACATGTATTTCAAAAACCTGTTCACCGTGTGAATTGTTAAGCAGTCACCTTGACGTCATCATCATTGTCACTGAGTAGTAAGAACTCTCTTTGAAACTTCAGGAAATCCATTACATAAGAATGAAATTGCAAAACGTCTGTTTTCTTTGCGTCATCTTCAGTGACGGCAGATGGTCATCCACTTCGCAGTTGATCATGAACGTTAGTACAGACATCCTTAACCGCTCTGATTCTTTTTCATACCATTTCATCCCTTACAATGTTTTCTCCACAAACATCATCTAACTACCAATGAATTTCGTCTGCTTTCACGCGTTCTACACGCAGAAAACAAGTCACTCAGCGGTATTTTCGGTTATGTGAGGCGGTTTGATTACGCATGAACAAACGTAAACAAGAACGAATGTTTCCGTTATGACATTCGACAGCCAATTGCTGCAGGCACTCAGCGCGCATGCGCAGATTGTCGATCGCAGTGCTGCAGCGGCCATACTTGAAAGTTCGAGTATTACTTAACTTCCCTTGTACTTTACTGGATAAATTTGCTGAGCAAATACGACAGCCAGCCCACGACCTACATATTGGTAACTGTGGCGGCGTTTCGGACGCACGCGGTGCTTGTACGTGCGAGCTGAAAGCGAAAACCGGCTGCGGCGACGTGGAGGAAGGCGGTGGCGTACGCACAAGGTCACCGCTGCCTCCGTAACTCTGCGCGAAAGTTGTCCACGCTTTAAGAGCGCAGCCCCGTTTGTACCAAGCTCTCTCGTGGAACGCACATTTCCTCTATGCACGCAACTTGTATTCTCATTGAGAGAAATTCCCCACCGTCCCGGTGGATGTCAATGTTTCACAAGGAGTCACTCAGCACTATCCAAAATTTCTCAGCATCAGGAAGGATATAAAATAACGAAATCTTACTCACTCCGCTTGTACAGTATCGTGCGAAGAAAACACAGTCAGCAGAAAAATGCCACTATCGAAGCACAAAAAAGCGCATATTTTCCTGTTCACTTGAAGGTTCTGACTGAAAATTGGAGTATCAACTGCCTCATTCTACGTTACTCAGCACTTAAAAATTTTCCCAGAAATTTTGGCATGCGAAGGTATTTTCAGTTTATTTTAACATGCAGCTCACCTCAAACTCTTACAAGATTCCCTAACTTTAACTCACTTGCACCCACTAGTCCATCGCTGTAAGTCGGTCATACGCGTCTGCTCTCAGTTGCCCTTTCCACTCACTCATTCAGCCCAATTCATTGTCATAATCTCTTTGTGTGTCTCTGTTACTGTCTCCTGTGTCACAGCCGCAATTCCCTTCCCTCTGTCTTATTATTACAATCTCGCTCATTGCCACTATGCCCTCTTGCTCTCACGTATTGCTAATTCTCATTCCTACCTTCCTTCCTTACTGCTGTTGTCTTCTCACTGTCACTATCTCTCTCTTCCTCGTTGTCATTATCACATATTCTCTCATTATCACTAGCTCTCTCCCACTTCCACTTTCTCTTTCTTCCCTACCCCACCCATCCCCCTGACACTGTCTCCTTCACTCTTTCCCTATCATTCTTGTCACTGACAACTGTTTCACTGCTACTGTGTTCCTCTTTTCCCCTCATACTGCCATAGTATTCTTCGCCCTTCCTATGACACAACCACTGGCTATTATCTTCCAGTGTTTATTACTTTTCCTCCTCATTGCTACTGACGCTGTCTCCTTCTCTGTCAGCATAAAAAATCGCGAATATGATTGCATACCAAAAGTTTTGGGAAAAAATTTTGTTAAGGAAGGTAGAATGAGATAGCTGGTACCCAGGTTTTAGTCAGTCTTTTAAATAAACAGGAACATATTCGCATTTTTCGCTCTTTCACTGCATATACAATGCAGCTACCATTACTCCAAATTACTTGGCACAGTTGTAGTAAAATTCTCATCACTATTATAGTCAATGATGAAGTACACGTCACACCAATTTCATGTTTGTGCCTTGCACCTGTCCTTCGTAATGGTCAGTAGTGTACGATTAATTTTATGCGAGCAAGTCATATGGCAGATTGGTTAAGTAACTGGATTTCCACTTGGGTGGAAGGCCATTCATGTCTCCATCCGGCCGTTCAATTTTAGGATATTCGTACTTTAGTTAGTCGCTTGGATAAAATGCTGAAGTGATTCCCTTCATAAGGCCACTATTGATATCCTTACCCAGGACATCTGCTTGTGTTTGGTCTGCAGTGACCTCAACGTCAACTGGTCGTTAAGTGCTAATCTAACTTCCTCCCTTTCACCAAGCATGGTGGTGTAGTGGAAAGACTCTGGAATCACAATTAGAAGTACGACAGAGCGAACTCTCATTCTACCAGTTAGATTAAGTATACTTCAATTAAGTATCAAATAAAGACCGTTTCGGTGACAGACCTTGATGGAAAAAATTGATTTGTCTTAAACCAAATGATTTTAGTTGGTGAACGTCTGCGCGACCTGGGTTGAATTGTTGGCACCATTTCATTACGGTTGCACACGACGTTGCATTTGGGCCATAAAGCGCCACAATTTCGCGCCAAATTTGCGTGCACTTTAGTCGTTTTGTCCACAAGAATTGTATTGGCCCGCGTACTTCAAATTCAGAATACGTTTCCAGTTGTTGCGCCATTTCAGTCCACACTGTGATGCATCTGTCATCCGTACCGCAGCAGAACCGTGTCTACAGGAAACATGGGACATGTACTCTCTGCTCTGACAATGCGCCAGTCTTGTTGCGCGATGGTCTTAGCTGGGGCGACACGTGTAGCTTACTTTTTGAACTCCCTTCGTAATCAGACACAACCAGTGCTGCTATTAGTACAGTGCTCATGTCAGACGTTTTACAGAAATCGATGTTCAAAGACATTTTTAAAATTTTAATTACGTGTGCTTTCTGATATCATTACTAGACAATAAATGTGGCTGTTAAGACAGCAACGTCCGCGAAATGTTGTTGATGTGAGTCTGTACTATGTTTTTCATGCTTTTATGATAACTGTCGGCCTACCAATGACAACGAAGAATACTAAGTCGAGCCTACAATGGGCCATTCATCAATTTCCCTGCAGCAACAGATCTAATTAAGTTTGGTACGTTATATGTATATGTCCAACGAACTATATTAAATTTACTGTATAACGTGGTATGCTAATTGGTGAATAAATAAACTACGATGACTGTTTAATACACGCTAGACTGTATCGATAAATAAAATTCATTTAATAATATTTACTTAATGATTCCTTGCTATATGAGAGGCGATGAAAACGTTTCCGTTTGAGGACTTTGCTGCAGCGTATATGGAACCTAGTACGATTCCGATATGGGCACAGTGGCGGTACGCCACATAACGTGAAAAAGATGATATTAAATAACTTCACAAATATACCAAAGCTGAAGTCGTAACGAAATATGTTATTGTGTGAACTTTCAAAGATATAAATATTATCTTTTCTCAGAAAAATAACAAAGACTTTGTAATCAATTAATATGATCTGCGAATGTAATTACAATCTCTGTTTTTATGCAAAAAGATCTCTTCCCTTTTGTTTTTTTTTCGTAGTGTAAGAAGCCATTTTTGTGACGAGGCACGAAAACGTTTCATGTAATATTCAGCTTAAATATAATCAGATATTACTTAAAAGTGTTGTCAAATTTTATGTGCACCAGCTCCTATATTCATGAACTGGCAAAATTAATTTCTTTATGCAAATACAATAGGGGAATATTGGTGCAGAGGTCAGCGCCATTATTCTAAATGATAAGGGCCTAGAGTCGTAACAAACATCTTAATATTCCCTAATTTTGACAAATAAAACAAATGTAAATGTAGGAGATTTCTCTTGATTAACGGTTCTTCCTTTGCAACAATAAAAGTGATCAATATATCCAATATTGAATCATATCTGAGTAAACTGATTCAGAAAGTTTTTTCGATCCTTACTTAACGAAATCGCGAGAATTTCTTTAGCGTTGCATTTTCACAAAAGTAAAAATAGACAAAAATCAATTTATTAACAATTAGTCAAACTTCTAAATTCTTAGATAAACAGTCGTGTGCTTAAACTACACATACAATTAATGGTAGCACATTGTAATATGTGTTTTTTTTTTTTTTTTTTTTTTTTTTTTTTTTTTTTTTTTTTTTTAAACGGACTTGTAGTCCGGGGTGATATGTTACAATACAGCATCACCGGTCTATTGCGGTCTAACTGTGTTGGTGAGGCAGTAAATTTCCACAGGGCAGTGACTCCGTCACTGCAATTCACTTTGGAGGTGTGGCGGTGGGACTTGTAGTCCCGTACCACCCTCTGACGGTGATAGTACTACATGAGTCAGGCAAAAGAATTTTGCCTGACATGGACAGGTGAAGGTGTGGCGGTGGGATTTTTTTTTTTTTTTTTTTTTTTTTTTAAAAAGGACTTGTAGTCCGGGGTGATATGTTATATTACAGCATCACCGCTCTATTGCGGTCTGGCTGTGTTGGTGAGGCAGTGGATTTCCACAGGGCAGTGACTGCGTCACTGAAATTCACTTTGGAGGTGTGGCGGTGGGACTTGTAGTCCCGTACCACCCTCTGACGGTGATAGTGCTACATGAGTCAGGCGTCTTTTAATATAAAAACACCGTGTCAGGCAAATTAACTGCGAGAAGCATCACATCTGAGTCACAGACGTCAATAATTTTCCTGTTGAGAAGTTGGCACAATAACATCGACTTCAACTTTATATATATATATATATATATATATATATATATATATATATATATATATATATGCGTGTGTGTGTGTGTGTGTGTGTGTGTGTGTGTGTGTGAGCGATCCACGGTATACAGGGTGCTTCTTATTAACGTTTAAAGCTCCCAAAGCTACGTAGACGATGCTGAGACAAGTGATTTAATATGAGACACACTGAGCCACAAATGTCGAGAAATACGCCAAAAGTGGATGCCAAATGTTGAACATGGGACGTCACGAAATGACGTGCAGCGGTGGAGCCTATCGGTTTGTCACACCTGATCATTCCAACCGAGGCAATTATGTGTTAACATTGAGTATTAATTGACTTACCGGTCTCGCGGTATCTTCTGGTTTATTGTGAAGTGCAGTGCAAAAAATCTTCCGTATTGTCTCAAGTAAATAAGTGTAGGCTACGCTTCCGAATTACGTAGCTACAAATAGATGACCTATGTTTTCTTTACTAAATAAAGTCTATAAACAAAAAAGAGTGGACAAAAAGAAATAAACACAAAATAAGAACAGCTTTTGGTTGGTTACAGCGAGGACAATAATTGTGTAGCCTCCATGTTTACAATAGATCACAACTCCAAAAGTTGTTTGAAAACAGAGTAGACTAGTGAAGTGATGTGCTGCACTGCCTCCTACTGGCGAGGGTAGGATTGTCGAGTCCAATCGCTGCAAGTACGTCGTCAGGTGACGTCGCATGTTCAACATCTGTGATCCACTTTCTGGGTATTTCCCTACATTTGCAACCCACTGTGTCTTACATTAAATTGACTCATCTACGTCGCTTCCGGGTTTTTAAACGTTAGTAAGAATTACCCTGTATAAGCGGCGACATCTGGCCGTCGAACAGATAATTTTCGATTGCCCCTTACACTTCGATTATACACTCCTGGAAATTGAAATAAGAACACCGTGAATTCATTGTCCCAGGAAGGGGAAACTTTATTGACACATTCCTGAGGTCAGATACATCACATGATCACACTGACAGAACCACAGGCACGTAGACACAGGCAACAGAGCATGCACAATGTCGGCACTAGTACAGTGTATATCCACCTTTCGCAGCAATGCAGGCTGCTATTCTCCCATGGAGACGATCGTAGAGATGCTGGATGTAGTCCTGTGGAACGGCTTGCCATGCCATTTCCACCTGGCGCCTCAGTTGGACCAGCGTTCGTGCTGGACGTGCAGACCGCGTGAGACGACGCTTCATCCAGTCCCAAACATGCTCAATGGGGGACAGATCCGGAGATCTTGCTGGCCAGGGTAGTTGACTTACACCTTCTAGAGCACGTTGGGTGGCACGGGATACATGCGGACGTGCATTGTCCTGTTGGAACAGCAAGTTCCCTTGCCGGTCTAGGAATGGTAGAACGATGGGTTCGATGACGGTTTGGATGTACCGTGCACTATTCAGTGTCCCCTCGACGATCACCAGTGGTGTACGGCCAGTGTAGGAGATCGTTCCCCACACCATGATGCCGGGTGTTGGCCCTGTGTGCCTCGGTCGTATGCAGTCCTGATTGTGGCGCTCACCTGCACGGCGCCAAACACGCATACGACCATCATTGGCACCAAGGCAGAAGCGACTCCCATCGCTGAAGACGACACGTCTCCATTCGTCCCTCCATTCACGCCTGTCGCGACACCACTGGAGGCGGGCTGCACGATGTTGGGGCGTGAGCGGAAGACGGCCTAACGGTGTGCGGGACCGTAGCCCAGCTTCATGGAGACGGTTGCGAATGGTCCTCGCCGATACCCCAGGAGCAACAGTGTCCCTAATTTGCTGGGAAGTGGCGGTGCGGTCCCCTACGGCACTGCGTAGGATCCTACGGTCTTGGCGTGCATCCGTGCGTCGCTGCGGTCCGGTCCCAGGTCGACGGGCACGTGCACCTTCCGCCGACCACTGGCGACAACATCGATGTACTGTGGAGACCTCACGCCCCACGTGTTGAGCAATTCGGCGGTACGTCCACCCGGCCTCCCGCATGCCCACTATACGCCCTCGCTCAAAGTCCGTCAACTGCACATACGGGTCACGTCCACGCTGTCGCGGCATGCTACCAGTGTTAAAGACTGCGATGGAGATCCGTATGCCACGGCAAACTGGCTGACACTGACGGCGGCGGTGCACAAATGCTGCGCAGCTAGCGCCATTCGACGGCCAACACCGCGGTTCCTGGTGTGTCCGCTGTGCCGTGCGTGTGATCATTGCTTGTACAGCCCTCTCGCAGTGTCCGGAGCAAGTATGGTGGGTCTGACACACCGGTGTCAATGTGTTCTTTTTTCCATTTCCAGGAGTGTATTTTGCCACGGATGTACGACAGTTATTATTATTATTATTATTGTCCCTACACGAAGGAACATAATTGATTGCAGTGGCACAGGTGTTTGGTGGAATATTAGATAAAAAGGACGAGGCTGGAACTCATTAAGTCGGAAATGCTTCTAGTCTACCGCCGCAGCCGGTTACGCTAACGCCGCACACCCAAGACTGACACTCTCGTGTGGAATTCATCGTGCGCATAAAATTTTGAACTTGGATGTCTCGAAAAAGCCTAACAAGCGCATCGTGCGAAGGCAGCCTACATTACATATAAGTATGCACTACAGCCGAGCTACAGAGGTTCATTGAAAGATCGTTCGATGTTCTACAATGAAACAGTGTTACACTTTAAACTGGAACATTTTCACTCGACCTGTTTGTCGGGCCTAGTGCGGCAGATGGTGCCTCCGCCCACTTGATCTTCCGAAGCTCGACGCAGAAGAAACGTAAATACACGCAAAGAAGAAAGTTCTGGATCGGCGAAACGCGATCTGGCGGAGATACGACCAGTCGCTCCCTTAGGCGCAATGTGTCGCCTTAAGGCGCCCGGTTGCCCTCGCGACTGAACCAGTTGTGTGTTTTCTTTCTGCGAGATCTCCGCCGTTGCGGCGCTGACTCCCGCGTCACTCCTTTAGAGCGGCCGGACATGTGGGACAGCGTGAGAGAGCGGACGCGCGCAATTCGAGGCCAAAAGCGGCTTCGCCGATGGAACGGCGACGATAGCGAGGCGTTCGGCGAAGGCGGCTTTCTAGCGTCGCGTACCAGGCGCCGGACACGGGGCGCTCGAGACGGCGGCTCTGACGCAACAGCCACTGCCCTGCCGGCGTCGCGATAAAACACTCTGCCTCACTTCCGCTCTGTGCGCTGACCGGTGTCCGTCACCGGCGAATGGAGTCGACCGAGAGCGAACAGGAGAGAAAAAGCTGCAAGGACAGCGGCCACTCGGTTGCCAGAGCATTCAGTTCTTTGTACGCAAGAGACTGCTGTCGAGCTCTGGTGTCTGTCGTCCGTCTCTCAGCCTCTGGCGTCAGCGTATCTACCTGGTGCTGCTTACGATATTTCTGAAGTCGAAGGAATATACTGGTGTGACAATAGTCATGGGATACCGTAATATTGTGTCGGACTTCGAATTGGTCAGCTTAGTGCACCAAATCGACGTGGCGTGGACTAAACAATTTAGAATTCCCCTGCAGAAATACTGCGCCATCCTGCCTCTACAGCCGTCCATAATTGGGAAAGTGTAGCCAGTGCAGGGCTTATGCACAAACTGACCTCTCGGTTATGAACCATAAATGTTCGATGGGAGTCATCCAGTCGACTTGTACGCAATGTTCTGACATACTGCATTGCCATCCATAAAAATTCCACGGCTCTTTCTTTTGTATCCCGCCTAGAAGGCGGCGCGTGGGTCTGCTCCTGTAAACTGAAGAGTAGGCCGAATGTAGGAAGTGAGTAGGAGCAGGAAAAGGTAAAACACGCCGGTATTTCGCGTAAAATTATTGATGTTTACTATAGGCAAAAACAAGTTAATAAATGGTTACATAACTTTGCAATAATAATAATGTCGTGTGACTAGGGCCTCCAGTCGGGTAGACCGTTCGCCGGGTGCAAGTCTTTCGATTTGACCCCACTTCGGCGACTTGCGCGTCGATGGGATGAAATGATGATGATTAGGACAACACAACACCCAGTCCCTGAGCGGAGAAAATCTCCGACCCAGCCGGGAATCGAACTCGGGCCCTTACGATTGACATGCCGTCGCGCTGACCACTCTTTTTTTTCCATTTTGTTCGTTGTTGATCGTTGTCTTTGGTCGTTGCGGACGTCACATGACATCCGTTCAAGTTCGTTTATTGATCCTTCCACTCAGTTTTTTTTTTATTACAGAGGCCAACCAGCTCTCTGACCGAACACGCTGAGCCACCATGTTGGCTGTCACTCAGCTACCGCGGGCGGACACTTTGCAATGATGAGCAAGCTTTAGACCCGTCGTAAGTAGTGCGAAGTCTCTATAGCAAGCCAACACCCTCTGAAGTTGAAGCCAAGTGTCCCGGCAGTCTGCTCTTGATCAAATGGAGAGAATCTGCAGCGGCGCTCGTAGAGCTGAACAGCGCCGGCTAGAGGGCGCTGTCGTCGGTGTCGGTGTCGTAGTGCCAACCTACGTACTTGCACCTACGCCGTGGCATAGTAACTATCGATACCACACTTTCGGAGCGTGTACATCGCTGCAAATGGGCTCCACTTACCCAAACATAACCATTTCCACTCAATGATTTGTTCAGATGTATCAAAGGACCCAGTCCACTGCGTGCAAACACAGCTCACATAATTATGGAGCCACCGTCAGCTTGCACAGTGCCTTGTTGTCAACTTAGGTCCATGGCTCCGTGGGGTCTGCGCCACACTCGAACCCTACGATCAACTCTTACCATTTTTTTTTTTTTTTTTTTACCAGGCCATGGCTCTCCAATCGCCTAGGGTCCTACCGAAATGGTCACGAGCCCAGGAGGAGCGCTGCAGGCGATGTCGTGCTGTTAGCAAGATCACTCGCATCGGTCGTCTGCTACAATAGCCCGTTAACTCAAACTTTCGTCGCACTATTCTAACGGATACGATCGTCGTACGTCCCACATTTCTTTCTGCGGTTATTTCACGTAGTGTGGCTTATCAGTTACCGGCAGCAATTCCACGGAAATTGCGCTGCTCTTGGTTCTCGGTCGTCAGGTGAAGGCCATCGGCCACTGCGTTGTCCATGGTGAGAGTTAATGCCTGAAATTTGGAACTGTCGGCACGCTGTTGACACTGCGGCTCTTGGAATACTGAGTTCCGTAACGATTTTCGAAACTGAATGCCCCATTCGTCTAGCTCTAACTACCATTATGCCTCCAAAGTCTGCTAATTCCTGTCGTGCGGTCATGAAATGAAATGAAATGTTCGTACGGCATTGTTGGCCGGGAGACCCCATGTGAGGTGTTCGGCCGCGGAAATTGCAAGTCCTTTTTAGCTGACGCCACGTCTGTGACTTGCGAGTCAATGATGATGAAATAATGATGGAAGACACACAACACCCAGGCATCACGAGGCAGAAAAAATCCCTGACCCCACCGGGAATCGAACTCGGGACACCGTGCGCGGGTAGCGAGAACGCTACCGGAAGACCATGAGCTGCGGACCGTGCAGTCATAATCACGTCGAACACCTTCCAACATGAGTAGAAATGACAGCTTCGCCAATGCACTGCCTTTTTATGCCTTGTGTACGCAGTATTACCGCCATATGCATATCGCTTTCAGACAAACGAACCTAGAGTAAAATCTCAGCTGACACTGCTGAGCAATGGAATGGCAACTGTGCAAACCCCCCTGCGAACAAAAAGCTATGCGGTCCGGGAAAACTAATTGTGAGCCAGTAACGCCTTTGAGATCGAAGTTAGCAGTTTTAACGTGCGCAATTTTAATGGATAACGCCATTTCAAAGCCCATAACTATAGACCCTAAAATGGAAGTTTACACAAACTGGTTTTTAATATGAATGGGAGGTGTGCAACAGAAACACTCTTTTAGTAAACACAATAGTCTGTTCAATAAAACATAGTAAAAAATGAACATATTCAAGACTGCTAATTAGTTTATAAAATCAATACATATCAATTTAACAACTAGATTTTCACACAAAGGAATTAATGACAGCCGCATATTAGGCATTGATTTATGTCAATGGAGAAAGTTGAAAATTTGTGCCGGACCGGCATTCAGACCCGGGTCTCCTGCTTACGATGCGGGTTCTCTGATTAAATTTTTAATCTCATTTTGTTCTTTATATTTCGTAGTATTTGTTCGCGGCAGACGTCCCATGACACCTGTTCAAGTTCGTCGTGGATCCATTCACACTGTTTTTTATTGCAATGGCCACCTAACCCTCTGACCGCACACGCTGAGCTACCGTGTCGGCTTAACCACTAAGTGATCCGAACACAATGATCATCGTAACTCCACGGGCTACCCTAGCACTCTTCTCGTCAGACCCAAATTCTCAACATATCCTCACACTACTGACTTACTGCCCCTGTCCATTATCCTCATTACTCGCTGCATTTCTCCGGGTCCCGTAAGAGCTCGAGACTGGCGTGTGTCTGCACTGAAGGATTCGTTGTCCAGCCTCGCCTTCAACGACACCGAGAATGTGTACGTCATGATCAGGATTCGTAAATTGTGGTCCCCCAAGTTTGAGCGCTGCGCGAGGCTAAGGCAGAACTTGCGTAGATCTTCAAAAATGGTTCAAATGGCACTGAGCACTATGGGACTTAACTTCTGAGGTCATCAGTCCCCTAGAACTTAGAACTACTTAAATCTAACTAACCTAAGGACATCACACACATCCATGCCCGAGGCAGGATTCGAACCTGCGACCGTAGAGGTCGCGCGGTTCCAGACTGTAGCGCCTAGAACCGCTCGGCCACTTCGGCCGGCCGTAGATCTTCGCTTATGCCTTTCATCTCGGTCGTTTCCCGACCAGGGTCCATTACCTCAGTGTCAGAAAGAACATACATCACATATATACTGGATTTTGAATGGTCCCCAACGAGACAGCAAAGCCCTTTTAGCGCAAATAGCAAGGAGTAATTTGGTCTGAAAATTTGTTAACCCCAGGCGAGCACCATGACTCGACACCTGTTGATTAATCAAGACCTCTTACACTCAATATGGCATCTGTGAACCTGGGACAGGTTTCTGTGCAGAAATCTGCAATTGCGGGCCAAGAATACAGTATCACGAGCTCTCCGTAATTATTCTCGAACCGCAGTTTCAGTGTCCCTACTGCGCGCTCCGAACTCTGTCCAAGACGAACACTAACCACCGACTCGCTGTTTTCTAGCGTCTATCCAGGAATATTTTTCCTCAAAGCCGCACATGTCCGCCAATAACGAATAGTGTACACGCTGCGGCCCAATAGAGCGGATTCTCTCCAGCACCCAGAATCCCAAGACAATGACCACATAAAACAAACTGTAGGAAAGATAGCTACCAGGCTGAGAGTCATTGGTAGAACCTTCAGGAAATATAATTCATCCACGAAAGATGTGACTTACAAAACTGTTATTCGACCGATTCTTGAGTGCTGATCATTCACTCTGGGACCCTTACCAAGTTGGATTAATAACAGAGACAGAGAAGATTCAATGAAGAGCGGTGCGTTTCGTCACGGGACCGTTTGGTACGGACATTCTCAACAAAGTACGATGGCAGGGAGAGGCGTCGTGTATCAAGCAGAGGTTTACTGTTGAAATTCCTACAGATCACGTGGAAATACCTACGATGAGAAAAGCAAAGACATTAGAGAGCTTACGGACGTATACCGACAGCAGCTGTTCCCACCTATTGTTCGTAAATGGAACGCCAAGGGGCCAAATGAAGTGGTGTCAGAAGCACCCTCCACTACATTCCGTAAGGTTCCTTGCACAGAAGTGATGTAGATGTAGATGTAAATGTACTTGAAGAAGACTCCGGGTAAGGTGGACTAGTAGTAACACACTGGAAACGTGACATCGACGGTTGAAACTGTTCACCGAGATTTAGATTTAGATTGTCCGTGATTTCCATAAGTCACTTAAGTCTGAGATGGTTAATAAGGGCACTGTCAGTTTCGTTTCCCAAGCCTAGCTTCTGTTTCATCTTTAAAGACCTTATCGTCGCCAGGACGTTAATCCCCAATCCTCATTTCTTCCTTGGGAGGAGAAGTAGCGCTTTAATTGTTGACAGCTGGTACTAATTGTCTGGAGATGTGTGTACTCCTACACGCCTCTACAGCATTACCCTTCTAGCGAGGAGACTGACGGTGAAGCAATGGTTGATCTACGGCATTGCATGGTTCCTTGTAGTGTACCGGTAGTTCTCAAAATCCTGACACTACATAAGAGACTGTTGTTCCTGAGTGGCTGAGTGATGATTTGTTGGTGACCATGTGTGAAGTCGCGAAACAGAATGTAAATATGTCAGCGTTTAACGTCTCTTCGTTCAGCATATTAACAATATACTGTCTCAGTCGGGTGTAGAGTGGCTGGGTGAAGCGGTGGTGTTGGCTCAGGTTCATTACAGAAATTAATTCGATTTAGTTTGAAGTGATATGGACAACATGATGAAGATAGAAATAAGGAACCTCCTCCTTACGAATGCTGTCCATCTGCCTCAGTTTTTGCATTACTGTTTTATCAAATTTATAAAATAGTAGGAATATTCAGTATGAGCAAAACTGCATGCATCTTCGTCGTATTATTCTACCGCCTCTCCGGGTTTAAGCTAACCACTTTCCGGTTTCATCTTCTTGTTTTCGGTTTGCCTACTCATCTTCTCCACAATGGTTTAGAACGTAATGCATGCCGTGAGATCCTGGTCTCTGACACACACAGTTCATGTTTCATTCATTCACTTTCGTTTTTTACAGCTTTAGTGTTGATTTCACATCTAATCCTGCCCTTACATAATGATTCTCGCCAGAGTCATTGCGATACGAGCGGCAGCGAAATTACTGGAAGGGACTACCAACCTGCACAGGCCTCCACGGAGAAAACAGATGAAGTATCTCCTGAACCTTGAGACAGGGAGCGCCGTAGCGTAGCGAAGTCAACATTTCTAAACAAGACAGAAACCCGATACAGATAACTGGAAAACAGGAAGGAGCCACACCACTCGACTTAGTCACTTCCAGAACGCGGAGGACAACGTATAGCGTTTCACACTTGGACGGGGAGAACATATTTTAAAATTTCGCTGAAAAACTAAAAGTCAGAATAATTAGAATAAGCATCGATAGAACAGGCACAATTTTTAGAGTTTTCATGGAGGGTAATAATTAGTAGTCCGAAATACGTTGGGAATTTCATATGAAAGGGCACTAGCGTAAGGAAGGAAACAGCCAAAATTTTTTATTAGCTCCTGCCAAGTCTTACTTCTTCACTAAATCCGAATAGCACAAATATGAACGAGATTCAGGAATACAAAGTGGTATTAATGTCTTGCAATTAATGCTATCGGCAATCGTAGCAACTCTATTCGCGTAGACGACAGTAGTTAAAAGAAGACGCTGATTATGACCAGGCGAATTACAGAAGAAAACTGTGAATCTAGATTTCTAGAAAGGAAAAGTTCAGTAACATCACATAGATAGACACATAAAAACGTGGCTAGCTGTAGTGTAACACTCTAGATAAACTTTTGGTTTTATTTTGGGCCATCAGCCTTCTGATTTGAAACGGCCCGCAACGAGTTCCTCTCTTGTGCCAACCTCTTCATCTCAGAGTACTGTTTGTAACCTACGTTATCAATTATTTGTTGAATGTATGGAAATTTCTGTCTTCCTCTACAGTTTTTACCCTCTACTGCTCCCTTTTAGCGCCACTGAAGGTATAGCTAGACTAGGGCGGGAGTATGATAATTAATTACAAGCCGAACGAAGGGGCCGTCTCCTGTTCCTTCCGTTGCTTCAGGTATATTCTGACGA
Source organism: Schistocerca serialis cubense (assembly GCF_023864345.2). Lineage (NCBI taxonomy): Eukaryota > Metazoa > Arthropoda > Insecta > Orthoptera > Acrididae > Schistocerca > Schistocerca serialis. The sequence continues at coordinate 214,124,280 of NC_064639.1, read as the reverse complement.
AGTAGGAATTATATCCAAGAAAGCGTGGATTTATCCAAACAACGATTCGTACATAACGAATAGCCATTGTCGCGAGTGATTATACGTAAGAAAACGAAACACCTACAGCCGTCCTTATGAAGTCACTTATTGTATGACTACCAGTTTCGATGCTTCAGTGCATCATCTTTAGGCCTTAGCTGTGGTTAACACCAGCCATATACATGATGCATTAGTGGTCAATATCTATAACTGGTTCTCGCAGACTACCTGTAACCACAATTTTGTTTGAAATAAGAATTATATTAATACCGTCAGCTGCTCACAGGCGTTGATATATATCAACGGGGACAGGCGAAAATGTGTGCCGCGATCGGGACGCGAACCCGGGATCTCCTGCTTACATGGCAGACGCTCTATCCATCTGAACCACCGAGGGCACAGTGGATAGGGCGACTGCAGGGACTATCTCGCGCACGCCTCCCGCGGGACCCACATTTTGACCTTATATGTCCACACACTATATTCGTAATGTCCCCTCCCAACACAGTCACTCGTGGAAGACATCCTTACCAAGTCCCGTAAGAGTTCGGGGAATATGTGTGCATCCGCACAGAAGAAGAAGGTCATAGTCGGTATTGCCAGAACTATATACTGATGTGGATATGGTGTCTGTTCTTGCGGACATGTCTGAAAGAACAGACACTATATCCATATCTGTATACAATGTTGTCTCTTCAACCATCAACTATCAATGTCCCATTTCTGCAGCAACGCTGCAGTTGATGGTCGGAAAGACAACATTGCGGTTACAGGTAGTATGTGAATACTATTTATAGATATTGGCCACTGATGCCTTATGTATACGGATGGTGTTAACCCATAACAACTGCTAAGGTCTGAAGATGGCTCGCTGAAGCACCGAAACTGGTAGCCATACAATAAGTGACATAATAGGGACGCCTGGAGATGTTTCATTTCCTTACATAAGTGAAGTGCCGATGTCCCCCAGACCTCCAATCACAGGGATGGACGTACAAAAACTCGAGTTTTCATAGTTTCCATTTCAGACATTCGTTTTAAAATGAAAGGAAAGTCACACTGTTGTCAATATGATGTCATCAGAGATTTTCACTTGGAGTACTGGGTGAGAAGGATGAGGTTTGTGAAATAAATCGTTTCGGAATGAGAATAAAATAAATTACAGAAATCATAGGCCTACTAAAAATAGGCTGTTGATATACTTTCCGGGATGTGAGGTCGTGGTCCAAGAACTTTTCTGCTCCTTACGTTTCGTCCAGGACTGCGCTGGACTTCCTCTCCGCTGAGTCTTGCCGACAGCGGAGCAGCGCCTCTCAGGAAGTCCAGCGCAGTCCTGGACGAAACGTAAGGAGCAGAAAAGTTCTTGGACCACGACCTCACATCCCGGAAAGTATATCAACAGCCATGTCACCCGGTCGTGAAAGCCTTCATTCTACTACTAAAAATAATTTGGCAAGTTGGACAATAATTTGAGTTTCGCACGTCCCTCAAAAGAATGAAAGAGATTTCAATCACCTTGTAGCAAGAGTCCCAAGGCTGCCAGAACTGGCATTTGTTAGTGGAAGCAAAGATGCCTGGGTATCGTAACTCAATCACAGATCACAGTTTTTGAAATCTCGAATGAAATACCCTCTCTATCTTCTCTGCATCACGGAACAGATCTTGTTCAAACAGGTGAGTCATAACTGCGTTTGAGAGGCGTCACATCGGTTAAGTTAAAGCAGAGCGCAGTTCGTGGTGCGACGCAGAGATCAAGGTACGAGCGTCTATAAAATTACGTTCCATTTCTACAGCAACGGTTCCGGAGCTATCACAAGAGAGAGACGGTGCCTTTCACCCGGGTTACGTTATGATTACGGCTTCCCAAGTGAGCGGTGTGGTCGCAATTATTACAGTGCCCGGGAGGCCGGTTTTGTCATATCTTCGCGTGACGAGCCCTGCTTTTCATTTGCTGCTGTGACATAACTTGCTATGCCCTACCTCCTATGAGAAGCGACAAAACAAGAAAAAGACTCAATACCGATTCTAATAAATAAATGGATATCAACATTCAATTTGAAAATTTTACCTGATTTCAGTTGTTACATTGCCTACATTTTTCGATTTACGCTAAGTCCCTGTATTCTGACTCGTTTGGTGCGGCCACATCAAACATCCTAAATTACTCGTTGAGTATATTCCAGTCTCTTTCTCTACAGTTTTTACTCTCTACAGATCACTCTAGTACCGTGAAAGTTATTCCCTGATGTCCTAAGACATGTTCTGCCAACTCGTGCTTTTTCTATTCATTGTTTTCCACATATTTCTTACCTCACCGATTTTGTGGAGAACCTCCTCATTTCTTATCAGTCCACCTACAGGGTGTTTCAAAAATGACCGGTATATTTGAAACGGCAATAAAAACTAAACGAGCAGCGATAGAAATACACCGTTTGTTGCAATATGCTTGGGACAACAGTACATTTTCAGGCAGACAAACTTTCGAAATTACAGTAGTTACAATTTTCAACAACAGATGGCGCTGCAAGTGATGTGAAAGATATAGAAGACAACACAGTCTGTGGGTGCGCCATTCTGTACGTCGTCTTTCTGCTGTAAGCGTGTGCTGTTCACAATGTGCAAGTGTGCTGTAGACAACATGGTTTATTCCTTAGAACAGAGGAATTTTCTGGTGTTGGAATTCCACCGCCTAGAACACAGTGTTGTTGCAACAAGACGAAGTTTTCAACGGAGGTTTAATGTAACCAAAGGACCGAAAAGCGATACAATAAAGGATCTGTTTGAAAAATTTCAACGGACTGGGAACGTGACGGATGAACGTGCTGGAAAGGTAGGGAGACCGCGTACGGCAACCACAGAGGGCAACGCGCAGCTAGTGCAGCAGGTGATCCAACAGCGGCCTCGGGTTTCCGTTCGCCGTGTTGCAGCTGCAGTCCAAATGACGCCAACGTCCACGTATCGTCTCATGCGCCAGAGTTTACACCTCTATCCATACAAAATTCAAACGCGGCAACCCCTCAGCGCCGCTACCATTGCTGCATGAGAGACATTCGCTAACGATATAGTGCACAGGATTGATGACGGCGATATGCATGTGGGCAGCATTTGGTTTACTGACGAAGCTTATTTTTACCTGGACGGCTTCGTCAATAAACAGGACTGGCGCATATGGGGAACTGAAAAGCCCCATGTTGCAGTCCCATCGTCCATGCATCCACAAAAAGTACTGGTCTGGGCCGCCATTTCTTCCAAAGGAATCATTGGCCCATTTTTCAGATCCGAAACGATTACTGCATCACGCTATCTGGACATTCTTCGTGAATTTGTGGCGGTACAAACTGCCTTAGACGACAATGCGAACACCTCGTGGTTTATGCAAGATGGTGCCCGGCCACACCGCACGGCCGACGTCTTTAATTTCCTGAATGAATATTTCGATGATCGTGTGATTGCTTTGGGCTATCCGAAACATACAGGAGGCGGCGTGGATTGGCCTCCCTATTCGCCAGACATGAACCCCTGTGATTTCTTTCTGTGGGGACACTTGAAAGACCAGGTGTACCGCCAGAATCCAGAAACAATTGAACAGCTGAAGCAGTACATCTCATCTTCATGTGAAGCCATTCCGCCAGACACGTTGTCAAAGGTTTCGGGTAATTTCATTCAGAGACTACGCCATATTATTGCTACGCATGGTGGATATGTGGAAAATATCGTACTATAGAGATTCCCAGACCGCAGCGCCATCTGTTGTTGAAAATTGTAGCTACTGTAATTTCGAAAGTTTGTCTGACTGAAAATGTACTGTTGTCCCAAGCATATTGCAACAAACGGTGTATTTCTATCGCTGCTCGTTTAGTTTTTATTGCCGTTTCAAATATGCCAGTCCTTTTTGAAACACCCTGTATCTATCAACATGCTTCTGCTGCATCAAATCTCAGTCGTTTCAATTCTCTTCTTTTCCCTGTTTCCCATGGTCCATGATTCGCTTCCTTACAATACTGTACGCCCTCAGACATTTCTCCGTCAAATTGAGGCCTTTGTTCATATTGAGAATGTCCTCTTTTCCTGTGCTGATCTGCTTCTTAGGTAAACTCACCTAGCTTCGGCTCTTAGGCGATCTATTGCTTCCAAAGTAACAGAATTCCTTCTCTTCATATATTACGTAGTCCTGAATTCTGATGTTAAGTTTATCGCTAACGTCATTTTTGGTAAAGCTCGTAAATTTCGTCTCTCTTTACTTTATTCTCCATGCGCATTCTGTGCTCATTAGAATGTTCTTTCCATTCAATACGTCATAAATTCTTTTTCACTTGCTGTGAATGTAGCAATGTCATCAGAATATCTTATCACTGACACGCTTTCACCCTGAATTTCATTCCTGCTCTTGGAACGTTATTCCATTTCCTTCATTGCTTTTTATGTGTACAGATTAATCATTATGGGAGGAAGACTGCATCCTTCCCTTATGATCTTTTGTGTTGAAGCACTACTCTCTTGATCTTCACACTACAGCAGTGTATATATAAAACTATCCGCCGCGATGTTGTTTTGTTGTCGATGGATACGAGTAAACTACTACACACGTATATGCTATTCTCCTCCCAATCTCTCTGCAGTATCTCAAATTCATCGACTGTTTTGCAGCATATAAATAGAACCACAGATGTATTCTGGTATGTTAGTAAATCATAGGAAGTGTTACCTCAAAGATTATGATGGACAACGCATTTACCGACCGCTTGTAACTGTAAGGCAACATTTTATCTTTTCCGTACTGTCGACAATCAATTTTTGGTGTAACTAGGAAAAGGCAGGAGACTACGCTCCATCGTAATGCTCTTAAACAAGATAACAATTCGAACTGCAGACTTATGAAGTGACGTTTCCAATCACACCAGAATGTGGCATATCACACAGTCTCCTGATTGAAACGACTGACAATATTTACGTGTTGTTATGTTATATCATGACCGAACTGACTCGAAATGGCCCGTGAAGTGAAGGACATATTTTTTAATCGACAGCAGTTGCACTGTTGACTGCATATATTTATCACAAATTCCACAATTGCTGTTTCGCTTTTTAGACTAAGTGGTGTAGATGCTGAGAGACAGCTGTCTATACGGGTAAAGTAACGTGTGTGCACTAGTACATATTAAGATCATTGGAAACAGGTCACTGTACTAGCTCAAATGTAGTAGGATGGAGAAATGATAACGCCACGCCACTTGAAGGTAAAACCGGTCATTTTTAAGCGATTTTGAGGATCGGCGGAAGAACTAAACTAGTATAGTTTTATCCTGCTTGTTTGGAATATGAAAACATCTTCATATCAACTGCGATATCTGCTGTGCGGCAAATGCCCACTCCCCCACCGCGTCCCGATTGTGGAGCGAAAGAGGAACGAAGACCACTTTAAGCGTCAGCTATCTCCTCAAAGGTATGTCCACGCGAATTCTCTTCCCTCGAGAGCTCTCGCAGACGCACGAGGAGAAAAGGGCAAGCACAAAAATTTGGGGAAAGAACGCTTGTACGCACGGACGTTTTCCACACGTTGCCTAATTGCGCAAGCAGTCTGCTATGGATCTGCTTCTTTGCTTCTTGCGTGTGCTGCGTTTATTGTGATGAAAGAGCGACAGAAAAATAAAATCCAAAAGCGATTGTAGTAAAGAAATATTTAAATAACAGATGCACGAGAAATACAAATTGACGACAATGTTTTGTTTTCAGGAGGTGGTCACAGCGAGATTTTATATTTTCTGCTTTCAAAGCTGCAGCGATAAAACTGGCAACAATATTTCCTTACCAATAACTGGCGACTTCCATACCAATTTAAACTATTTATTTCGCATTACAAAACAAAGCCTTTCAGTAATTAATCCCGAAAGTGAGGAACACTTAAGTGAGGTTCTTAGTCGTTATGTGAAGGTTAAATAGCAGCGTCATTTATATTGTAGTTAATAACAAGTTAGTTTGACACTTTTAATCTTAAAAGATTATAGGTTGTGTGGATAAACGTCCTCAGACTCGACAAATCTGGGCATTTCATAGACGTCAGAATCCACCAGAACCAAGGGTATGTTTTCAAATTTGTATTTTTTTCTATCATTAGTGTCTTTCATATCTATTTCTAATTTTTTGTTGAGAACCTAAGCGTCATGTATTTCGTTAAGATCTCAGGCTCCTCAGTTATCCAATTAATCGCCACAGTTTTTATATACACTTTTCATAAATTTCTAGCTTGTTCTTCCCTGTCTTCCTACTTCCAAACCTACATTATCCTATTCTTTGCAGTAATATGAGTGGAGACTTTTTATCTAACACTTGACGCTCAGGGCATCACATCTCAAATTTTTATTGAAATAATCATTAGAAGCGGCAGTTCATACAACTTTTCTTTGTCTATAATCGTCCATGACTGCAGCGCGCAAGACTGCTCGGCTAATCCCGCGCGGCCCTCATAGTTGGTTTTGTGCCTTTCCGTTAGTCTACGTTCCACTAGCGCTGATTTGTGAAGATTTGTGTACTTGATGTGCTGTCTTTCTTCAGTGCAACAATCGGCTGAGGTGCGGATTGTCCGCCCTACGTAATTTTTATCACATTCACACGGAGCACTGAAGACAACAGGTACTCTCAAATCCACTTTCAATGGATACAGCAAATCCTTAATTTTCCGCGGAGGTCGGAATGCTGATCTGTTAAAAAAAAAATTACGTAATACGCGCCTAGTTTTGCTCGTGGTCACACCGCAGAATGGAAGTAATGCTGTGGATTTGTCTTCTTTCGTTGGCTGGATGCGTTTGCGCCCACTTTTACCAGAAAACGGAGCTCTAATTTGATATGGTTTGCATGCGTTGTTCCTGAACATATTTTTGATGTGTTTCAGTTCGTATCCCAGTTGATCAATGACAGATTGTCTGTGCTCTGTCTAACAACTCTTAAGAGGGTAAGTGATGCTGAGGATGGTCTCCTTTTCCTTTCCGCCCGTCAACTGCAGCCCGTTGGAGGTCGGGGGCATACCACCACACTGCCGATTTCATGCACTTGTGGGTGTAAATACCGCCCAACGGGTGACAGCACCGCCAATAGAAGTTAGAATTCGAAGCATAACCAAGCTTGAACCTTAAAATGAATTAAAAACAGTTTTGACAACAATAAAATATTTATTTGCAATTTTTACCGGTTTCGGTCAGAATATGACCATCTTCAGACCATTTATATGAAGGGCTTATTTCTATAGTGGTACAAGTCCATTACCTCCACTTTTCTGTCTACAGGGTGTTACAAAAAGGTACGGCCAAACTTTCAGGTAACATTCCTCACACACAAATAAAGAAAAGATGTTATGTGGACATGTGTCCGGAGACGCTTAATTTCCATGTTAGAGCTCATTTCAGTTTCGTCAGTATGTACTGTACTTCCTCGATTCACCGCCAGTTGGCCCAATTGAAGGAAGCTAATGTTGACTTCGGTGCTTGTGTTGACATGCGACTCATTGCTCTACAGTGCTAGCATGAAGCACATCAGTACGTAGCATCAACAGGTTTTGCAGTCAGTGCAATGTTTACAAATGCGGAGTTGGCAGATGCCCATTTGATGTACGGATTAGCACGGGGCAATAGCCGTGGCGTGGTACGTTTGTATCGAGACAGATTTCCAGAACGAAGGTGTCCCGACGGGAAGACGTTCGAAGCAATTGATCGGCGTCTTAGGGAGCACGGGAAATTCCAGCCTATGACTCGCGACTGGGAAAGACCTAGAACGACGAGGACACCTGCAACGGACGAGACAATTCTTCATGCAGTTGACGATAACCCTAATGTCAGCGTCAGAGAAGTTGCTGCTGTACAACGTAACGTTGACCACGTCACTGTATGGAGAGTGCTACCGGAGAATCAGTTGTTTCCGTACCATGTACAGCGTGTGCAGGCACTACCAGCAGCTGATTGGCCTCCACGGGTACACTTCTGCGAATGGTTCATCCAACAATGTGTCAATCCTCATTTCAGTGCAACTGTTCTCTTTACGGATGAGGCTTCATTCCAATCAAATTGTAAATTTTCACAATCAACATGTGTGGGCTGACGAGAATCCGCACGCAATTGTGCAATAACGCCATCAACACAGATTTTTTGTGAACGTTTGGGCAGGCATTGTTGGTGATGTCTTGATTAGGCCCCATGTTCTTCCACCTACGCTCAATGGAGCACGTTATCGTGATTTCATACGGGATACTCTACCTGTGCTGCTAGAACATGTGCCCTTTACAAGTACGACACAACATGTGGTTCATGCACGATGGAGCTCCTGCACATTTCAGTCGAAGTGTTCGTACGCTTCTCAACAAAAGATTCGGTGACCGATGGATTGGTAGAGGCGGACCAATTCCATTGCCTCCACGCTTTCCTGACCTCAACCCTCTTGACTTTCATGTATTTGGGCATTTGAAAGCTCTTGTCTACGCAACCCCGGTACCAAATGCAGAGACTCTCCGCGCTCGTATTGTGGACGGCTGTGATACAATACGTCATTCTCCAGAGCTACATCAGCTCATCAGGGATTCCATGCGACGGAGCGTGGATGCATGTATCCTCGCTAACGGAGGACATTTTGAACATTTCCTGAAACAAAGTGTTTGAAGTCACGCTGGTACGTTCTGTTGCTGTGTGTTTCCATTCCATGATTAATGTGATTTGAAGAGAAGTAATAAAATGAGCTCTAACATGGAAAGTAAGCGTTTCCGGACACATGTCCACATAACATATTTTCCTTCTTTTTGTGTGAGGAATGTTTCCTGAAAGTTTGGCCGTACCTTTTTGTAACACCCTGTATAATGCTTCTGAAATTAATGAGCCAAACAAACAGAAAGAAAGGTTCATCTCTAGCAAGAAACCATATGCTGGAATATTTCTGGTATCTCAACTGCACATTTTTCAACGCTCATTTAACTTTAGGACGCTGTTTCTCAATATGAACAAGAAAGGACTTGTACCCCTATTGAAATAAGCCCTTGATATCATGATGGTAGGCGGTCGAGGTGAACATAGCAGGTGTTTGTGACTCCACGAACGCCAACTGCTTAACTTTTCCTCCACCGGAAATGCTCTCAAAAATTACACGCTTGAACGCCACTAGAAATGAAGAATACTCGTACTTCGCTCCTGGCAGACAATCATCTCCCGATGAACAGGATGGTCTTAATCTTCCAGTGCTTGAGTTTTAACTCTGATTTGATGCGGTCTGAACACGAAGAAGATTTTGTGCAACATCCAGTAGAATGAACGATCCCCAGTAGAGCACTGTGGTATTCAATCCGACTTTCACGCTGAGTATAGCTTTTATTTAATGTTGGTATAACTTTCTCAGCTGAAGTGTAATAGAACTACAAGAGACAATGGCTGGAATGCACTATATGTAAAATACAGGTGAGATTTTAATTTGTGTGTGTGTGTGTGTGTGTGTGTGTGTGTGTGTGTGTGTAGAAAACTACGTAAAAAATATCACGATACCCGCCGGGTCGTCGGTAGCACCGTATTCTAGACAAATCCAAAGAACTGAGCAATTACAGCAAGGCAGTTTAAATGACCGGGACAGACTGATCAGCACCTGGAATTACGCGTCTCACGTTGGCGATTCAAGGCTTCAGAACGGTCTCGGAGCGTTCAGCGAATATGCCGCTGGCCGCTCCTCTCGCTGGAACTCGTCCAAGGCCGCAGCGTCATATGGCCGACCAGGTACACACAAAAAAAAAGCAAACAAACCAGATCAGAGGGCAGATGGCGGGCAGAGGCGGATCCGATGATCACGCATCCCTGATGGCTTTCATAACCTTGCCGCCGTCTCGTTAGCCACATCCGTCCCACAGTTTCAGTTGCTGAGAGTAATTACGTTAAGTACCATTTTCTGTAGGAAATTAGTTTTAGGGAGAGGCATGCCATTCAGATTCATTTGCAGTCTAACTGCTATTGCTAAAACTCTTTATCAGCCTCGGTGCCAGAGGTAAGCTAGTTGTAACAGGTATAAATGCAGATATTTTATTTGTGGTGCCTCAGTATGTACACACATCATTGTGTTGGTTATTTTTTCCCGCATTGAACAGTCTTCCCACAAATACATCACAAACATTACGACCTGATATTTCCTGCGCGGTCGTACTGCACCACTAAGTGGGCTACACCTGTCAGTATATATACCCGTTTCGCTTTCTCGCATCCACACTTCCCCAACATTTTTACATCTACATCCAAACTCCGCAAGCCACCTGACGGTGTGTGGCGGAGGGTACTTTGAGTCCCTCTTTCGGTTTTCCCTTCTATTCCAGTCTCGTATTGTTCGTGGAAAGAAAGATTGTCGGTATCCCTTTGTGTGGGGTCTAATCTCTCTGATTTTATCCTCATGGTCTCTTCGCGAGATATACGTAGGAGGGAGCAATATACTTCTTGACTCCTCGGTGGAGGTATGTTCTCGAAACTTCAACAAAAGCCCGTACCGAGCTACTGAGCTTCTCTCTTACAGAGTCTTCCACTGGAGTCTATCTGTCATCTCCGTAACGCTTTCGCGATTACTAAATGATCCTGTAACGAAGCGCACTGCTCTCCGTTGGATCTTCTCTATCTCTTCTATCAACCCTATCTGGTACGGATCCCACACCGGTGAGCAGTATTCAAGGAGTGGGCGAACAAGTGTAGGGTTGGGTTGTTTGGGGAAGGAGACCAGACAGCGAGGTCATCGGTCTCATCGGATTAGGGAAGGATGGGGAAGGAAGTCGGCCGTGCCCTTTGAAAGGAACCATCCCGGCATTTGCCTGGAGCGATTTAGGGAAATCACGGAAAACCTAAATCAGGACGGCCGGACGCGGGATTGAACCGTCGTCCTCCCGAATGCGAGTCCAGTGAAGTGTACTGTAACCTGCTTCCTTTGTTTTCGGATTGCATTTCCTTAGGATTCTTCCAGTGAATCTCAGTCTGGCATCTGCTTTACCGACGATTAATTTTATATGGTCATTCCATTTTAAATCACTCCTAATGTCTACTCCCAGATAATTTATGGAATTAACTGCTTCCAGATGCTGACCTGCTATATTGTAGCTGAATGTTAAAGGATCCTTCTTTCTATGTATTCGCAGCACATTACACTTGTCTACATTGAGATTCAATTGCCATTCCCTGCACCATGCGTCAATTCGTCAGATCCTCATGTATTTCAGTACAATTTTCCATTTTTATAACCTCTCGATATACCACAGCATCATCCACAAAAAGCCTCAGCGAACTTCCGATGTTATCCACAATGTCATTTATGTATATTGTGAACAGCAACGGTCCTGCTGCACGGGGTAAATTAACCATAAATGCCTTGCTCTTGCCTCGTGTACCTGGAGATAGTAACCAACCAAGAAACATACGACTTGTAATGCTGACCTGCTATATTGTAGCTGAATGGTAAAGGATCCTTCTTTCTATGTATTCGCAGCACATTACACTTGTCTACATTGAGATTCAATTGCCATTCCCTGCACCATGCGTCAATTCGTCAGATCCTCATGCATTTCAGTACAATTTTCCATTTTTATAACCTATCGATATACCACAGCATCATCCACAAAAAGCCTCAGCGAACTTCCGATGTTATCCACAATGTCATTTATGTATATTGTGAATAGCAACGATCCTGCTGCACGGGGTAAATTAACCATAAATGCCTTGCTCTTGCCTCGTGTACTTGGAGATAGTAACCAACCAAGAAACATACGACTTGTAATGGCTATAATTATTGTTCTGCAGATGGCGTAAATATTGATGTAATGTTGTTCAGTAAACCAACGGAAATATCTGGACTTATGCCCGTTACAGCATGTATATGGGTGGACACAGATGATGTAGGAAATCGATTACTGCCCTATTCTACTATTTGTCTCGAGAGAAGTATGGGAGGCTACTTGAATGACAACTTGTAGTCATCCAGACGTCAGTTCGTTCTTCTTTTAGTTTCCACACTGATGCAGGATGACTGGTAGATCATTTGCTAATATTTGATTAGGTTCCATGAAGTTTTAGGATTGCAACCGGGTAAAGTCGACTTCTTGCCACAAGTTGCAGACTGTCCTGATGATGGTTACCTAGCGAAATATTGTGGTAAACAAACGACGTCGTCTAGTTGCAATCTCAAAACCTCATCTAGCACCCATCACGCTGGTAGAGCTTCAAGACGCATCTTGTGAGGTCACCGTTGCTACGTGTCGATCGATACAAGAACAAATTCAACCTCTGTAAGGTGTGATAAAGTCCTGCGTTCTCTGCGATGGTCAGTGAGTTTTACGGTGGCTTATTTTGAACGCGCTAGCGTGGTAATAGTTAATGTGGAGCCTTTACATGTGGTAGATCGTAAACGCCCGGTCGGAGAAAGTATTCGAAACAAAGCCAAGTAGTGCAATGAACTTTATGGCTGCGTGTCGAGAGAATACTGAACAGTAATTCGAGGGTAGGGAATGTCATCCAAGAAGGAAGCATAGATGAAAGTTTTACTCGAATCTTGTGGCATGACTTTGTCATTACAGTTCAGTACAAGTATTCGGTAATACCGTCTCTTGCGACTATAATGAAAGCCGTATGTAGACAATACGCCGTTCACTTTATTCCAAAGCATCTTCAGTGTCGAGATTTTTTTCTTCCTACTTCATTCCTCATGTAACTTGTATAATTCAATAATAACTTTCAGCAAAGGATATAATACTGTAATAGTGGCATCTCAGTCCACTGTGTTTAATGAATTCCACCCAACCGATCATCAAATAATACAAATGATGGAACAATCCATCATCGTCAAGGAGAGGCGTAACTAACGACGAAGTAAGCAACGAGAAGAAACTGTGTAATCTTCATCTATGAAGAGATATGGCATAATAGTGTAACTCATGTCTTGACGAAGATGAATTGTGTACTGTGTTAAGTAGCATAAACTGAACTCTTTTCTATGGCGAAGCGATGTATTCGTATGTCTTGGTACGCACAATAGCATCACAGATAGCACCCCAAGTTCTAATTTGAAATGGTTTGTATGATACACGTTATGGCAAAGTGAAGTAAGTCTGTCTTTCACCACAATTCCATGAAACAAAATTACAGTTCCCGTTCCATCATGGGAAAGCTTTTTTTCATTATTACCTTTATTATTTTGCAGAAAAGCTTTAGATGTATATTAATGTTAATTAAAAAACTGCAATTCGTGCAATTTATGCACGATTATGGTGGTAATATTAATGTTACTACACTTAACTGTGCCCAAGTGTTGTTAATTCAAAGTGAAATTCGTGGCATTTAAATACTTACAGTGATAAATTACTACATTTTATTTGTGTCCCAGTGTTAAGACAATCCCTTACTAGGCTCAATAACTCCATACCTACTTCCATGAGGCTTTTCTGATTTTTTATGCTGTGTTACACAAAAAGTTCAATTTCTCAACATAAGCAAAATCGACGTACACCATTCTGCCATAAACCCCTTCATATGCAGATACATGAAAGGATGAGCAGTTTCCCTACGTTCATGTCTGCTGTGCATCGATTCTCGTATCATTGTACATCAAGATGCAGCGTTGAGGCTTTCAATCCGATATTGTCTGAACAGGAAAACAGGAAATATGACTAAGTGGACAAAGAAATATAAAAAAGGGAATAAAACGCATTTATTACCCTGTGATGTTAATTCCATTTTATTGTTGTGGCCATTTAGAAATAAATCATTTTCCTGATAGAATTTAGGTCCTTGAGAGATTACTTGAAACCGAAACTTCTCTCGGCTTTCATAGCAATCAGTATATGTGACATATTCCACAACTGAGAAACTTGATTAGTTTGTCTGTGCTATGGGAGGTGTGCTCAGCATAAATACACAGGAAAAAACAATGCTTGCCTACCTGAATTTGTCAGCCAGATGTTTCATAGGAGACCGGGAGCCAGAGCCAAAGATAACCTTGCCATAGCGTGGCTCTGTAACTTCAAAGCTCTCAGTACTCCAGTACTCAGTGAGCCCAAGAACAGAGCCAGAACTGTTAAACTAAAACTTATTATAACTTCATCTTTCCCGCGAAAAGAAGTGAAGGATGATTTGAGGAGGTGAAATCAGTGCACTCTTTTCTGTCATGTGTTGCTTTTTTCTTGTTTGGCAATCATTTTTACACATTAAAAATGCATTTGAAATAATTACATTCTCCTAGAGACATTGGAGTGTCAATTATACACTCCTGGAAATTGAAATAAGAACACCGTGAATTCATTGTCCCAGGAAGGGGAAACTTTATTGACACATTCCTGGGGGTCAGATACATCACATGATCACACTGACAGAACCACAGGCACATAGACACAGGCAACAGAGCATGCACAATGTCGGCACTAGTACAGTGTATATCCACCTTTCGCAGCCGGCCGCGGTGGTCTCGCGGTTAAGGCGCTCAGTCCGGAACCGCGCGACTGCTACGGTCGCAGGTTCGAATCCTGTTTCGGGCATGGATGTGTGTGATGTCCTTAGGTTAGTTAGGTTTAAGTAGTTCTAAGTTCTAGGGGACTGATGACCAAGGAAGTTAAGTCCCATAGTGCTCAGAGCCATTTGAATCCACCTTTCGCAGCAATGCAGGCTGCTATTCTCCCATGGAGACGATCGTAGAGATGCTGGATGTAGTCCTGTGGAACGGCTTGCCATGCCATTTCCACCTGGCGCCTCAGTTGGACCAGCGTTCGTGCTGGACATGCAGACCGCATGAGACGACGCTTCATCCAGTCCCAAACATGCTCAATGGGGGACAGATCCGGAGATCTTGCTGGCCAGGGTAGTTGACTTACACCTTCTAGAGCACGTTGGGTGGCACGGGATACATGCGGACGTGCATTGTCCTGTTGGAACAGCAAGTTCCCTTGCCGGTCTAGGAATGGTAGAACGATGGGTTCGATGACGGTTTGGATGTACCGTGCACTATTCAGTGTCCCCTCGACGATCACCAGTGGTGTACGGCCAGTGTAGGAGATCGCTCCCCACACCATGATGCCGGGTGTTGGCCCTGTGTGCCTCGGTCGTATGCAGTCCTGATTGTGGCGCTCACCTGCACGGCGCCAAACACGCATACGACCATCATTGGCACCAAGGCAGAAGCGACTCTCATCGCTGAAGACGACACGTCTCCATTCGTCCCTCCATTCACGCCTGTCGCGACACCACTGGAGGCGGGCTGCACGATGTTGGGGCGTGAGCGGAAGACGGCCTAACGGTGTGCGGGACCGTAGCCCAGCTTCATGGAGACGGTTGCGAATGGTCCTCGCCGATACCCCAGGAGCAACAGTGTCCCTAATTTGCTGGGAAGTGGCGGTGCGGTCCCCTACGGCACTGCGTAGGATCCTACGGTCTTGGCGTGCATCCGTGCGTCGCTGCGGTCCGGTCCCAGGTCGACGGGCACGTGCACCTTCTGCCGACCACTGGCGACAACATCGATGTACTGTGGAGACCTCACGCCCCACGTGTTGAGCAATTCGGCGGTACGTCCACCCGGCCTCCCGCATGCCCACTATACGCCCTCGCTCAAAGTCCGTCAACTGCACATACGGTTCACGTCCACGCTGTCGCGGCATGCTACCAGTGTTAAAGACTGCGATGGAGCTCCGTATGCCACGGCAAACTGGCTGACACTGACGGCGGCGGTGCACAAATGCTGCGCAGCTAGCGCCATTCGACGGCCAACACCGCGGTTCCTGGTGTGTCCGCTGTGCCGTGCGTGTGATCATTGCTTGTACAGCCCTCTCGCAGTGTCCGGAGCAAGTATGGTGGGTCTGACACACCGGTGTCAATGTGTTCTTTTTTCCATTTCCAGGAGTGTATATGTGACAATGATAAAGGCTGAAGAAAAGAATTTAAATCTGTGCCATTGAACCGAGGTGTTATTGCTTATTAGGCAGGGGTGCTAGCCATTACACAACTGCAGCAGTATAGGCAACACAGTTGCACAGACTACCTCAGCATTAGTGACGATTTAAGAGGGGGAAAATAAGCTGAAGACATGAACCGCAGTTTGTGTTAGGGAGGGCATTCGATTAGGGTAGTGAGTGTAGCTGGGTTAGGTGTGCAGCTGAAGTGGTGTAATGGCTATCACACCTGTCTGGTAAACAACGCGACCTCGGTTTAAGTCCTGGTTGTGGCTCAAATCTTAATTCTTTTCTTCAGCTTCTGTCATTATTGTAGATAAAATTAAGAATGTCAATTAGCACCATGTTTCAAGCATTACTCTTAGACCATAGGTCCCCCTGTACCATTGTAAGTCACTTCAGTGGTTTGGAGGAGAGAAGGGCGTAACACTTCCAATAGGTCATTGCTTAGAAAAGCATTTGAAACTAGTTTTCTGGTTGCAGAAAGCTTTACTTTATCCCCGTGAATGTAAGTCCATTGTGTTATCACTACACTGGGCAGCAATCGTATTAGTACTGTTCTGTAGACTCCTGAGGTACAATTACACGTGCCATATACATTGCATGTTACCGGCAATATAGCCCAGCAATGTTACCTGCCTTAATGGATGCATTCCTTGCAAATAAGCGAGCTGCTTCTGAGGCTTTAACTCTTAAACGAATGCTGAATACATACCTTTTCCAGAATACTGAAACAAAATTTTGAGTATTTCATTTAAAGACATTTCGTCCGATTATTGATAACAACAATATGAGTATGAAAGACTATACCCCGGCTACAACCAAATTGGCAATAATCCGTCTGGTATTGGCTACTGACGATTCATAGAGAAATTTGATGTAACTCTTTGAAGTGCATTTCTCATCGATGTGCCTCTCGGTACGAGACATTTGCGACGATTTCGCGAAAGGACAAAGAGTTCATTAGAATAGTATGAAGTAACAATCAAATGTTTATTGAGGTTCTCACTGCAATGATAGAACTAAGAATTTCATAAACGCGATCTATTTACGACCAGAGTTACTGGACGTGAAAAGCAATGTTAAAAAGACCGTAATAAAAAGAGAGCTAGTAAATTGCTGCCATGAAGAACACGTAAATAAAAAGTCTTAATAACCTATTAAGAATACAGTTATTGCTCACTACAGCAGATCTTTTATTACGACTGTAGCAGCGGCAGTGTCGTTTTCAGATTGCGGTCTTTGCCTGTACAGATATTACTTTCTGCATTCTATGACTCTGGTCGTAAATGTACTCATCATGGTTGTCTCGTTACCTCACTTCTGCATTGCTGTAGATAACACATAAGTATAGTGCATCTATGTACGCACGCTATCTTTCGAACTGAATGGTCATTATATTATATAACCGTACCTATTATGACTTGGCTCTGCAGCGCTTCTAAACTTAACAAGCAGGGCTGGAAGTGAGAGGTAAGTATTTATAGACAATTAGTGACCTTTCTCAGCCAAATATCTGCGGCCAGGCGACTTGTCTAGTGTGGCAGATACAAATTATATACATGAGCGTTCCTCTTGAATCAGTCTATTAGTAAAAGTCGTAACAAAATCCCTGCTGTAGGTCCTGAAATTAGCCTCAACCAACTATCAGAAACTGCGCCCGGCGACTTTTATTTAGTTATATACATGTATACAGTGTGTTTGTCCTAGGTCTCAGGCGTATTATCTTTGATGTTTCGGCAGATATTTGCAATTTCGCTTTCGCAACGTGAAACTTAGCGTGTTATCGAACAGATGTACCCACTGTGGAACAATGCAGCAAGGAGCATGAGAGGTTTTATCCCCTCCCTACAAGGAGGAATCTGCTTATCAGAGCATGCTTTATAAAACGGTCCCCGAATAAAATACGACCAAACATCCGTTGCTCGCAGTTCCGGCTTCTGAGATTGTGTAATTAATGAAGCCATTGAAATAAAAATCACCGACAACACCCCAAAGAGATATGGTGGACTGCAGCTTAGCACGGCCTGGAATCCAGCGATCGCACGGTTGAACGAGCTTATCGAACGCTGAGTCTACGTATGCCCATATATGGCGATACTGCAAGCACCAGTGACGTCATATACGGTAGCTAGAGTAAGGGGCATACCGCTTGACAATGGCCAAGGAGTGTTTGGCCCAAACTTCGTGTAATTTTAATCACTTCACGCTGCTGGAAACACGAGAACTTTTTACTAAAACTATTATTGCTCATCGCATGTTCGGCTGCTTAGCTGGGTGCCGGCACGGTAGCTCAGCGTGATCGGACAGAGGGCTGTTCGCCCTCTGCAACAAAAAAAAAAGAAAAAACTGAGTAAAGGAATCTTGCACGGATGTCTTGTGACGTCCGCCCAGACCAAACGCAACGAACAACACCGAACAAAGTGGAAAAAAAAAGAAAAGAAAGCGTGTTCGCTCAAGGTGTTAGCTGTCCTCTCTAATAAAAACCTGAGTGGATGGATCAACTATGAACTTCAGCGGGTGTCATGGGACTCCCGCCCTGAACAAATGCGTCGAACAATAGAAAATAAGGTGGTAACGTGCTTACCTCTCATGCAAGCGGGTCCGGGTTCGATTCCCGGCCGCCTTGGAAATTTTGTCCCCTTGGGGACTGGGTGTTGCGTTGTCATCATCATTTCATCCTCATCACCGGCGCGCAAGTCGCCCAATGTGGCGTCGAATGAAATAAGACTTGCACTTGGCGGCCGAACTTCCCCACATGGGGCCTCTCTGCCGAGGATCCCATACGTTCATTTCCATTTTTTGCTCATCTCATCTTTCACGCGACACTCATTGTTTATGGAAGGCGTCGCTTTGTTTCCCTTTACAGACAAAATTTTACGTCCTCATTCGACAGAGCTGCCCCAAATTATTCTATTGGGATATCCGTTTAATCGATGAGTATTAACATGGATAGCAAATCACGTGGAATAACCAGTACTCTAGCAGCGCCCTGGCCCGAACTGACGGCTGCGGCCATGCAGCACCACTTCTGAGACGCTTCTGAAGTACAAGTTATTCCTCGTGTTATATTGTTCCTGTTAACACGTATGGAGATAAAGGAAAAATGAATTGGACTAAGTTGGGATCGCTCTATCAAATGGGAACGTAAAATTCCGATTTAAAAATCATTTTGTTTGTAATGGAAAACAAACCGCCGCTTTCCGTCGACGGTCGGTGTCATAATGAAGACGTGACGAGCAGTGCTTCTTTGTGCTGGCTCCAGCAAAAGATTGTAAAATCCAAATAGCAAATATCTGCGGAAACAGTAGAGAAAATGCGACCCGGTAGATAAGAGAGAATACGAAATTTTCACCACCGTTAGTGGACAACATCGTCAACACATCTACATCAGAAATATTGCCATACCATGCCGAAATATTGCCGTCTATTGCGATCTCGTTGCAGCAATACTGATAGCAACGGATGTCGTAAAATAAGGCCCGTGTAAAGGCTTCTCTAGATAAGCCACTGATCTTCCATTTCATCATGACTGGGCTAAAAGTTACAGCCAGCCCCTCTCAAACAAGAGTCTATCGTCATAGTGACTGGACAAATACGAGATTTGTCCAGAAAGTAAGTTCCGATCGGTCACTAAATGGAAACCACAGTGAAAATCAGAAATATTTTATTTGCAAGAGTTAGCTACACTTTCCATATACTTCTCTACATAGTCGCCGCTCCGACTTAGACATTTGCCGGAGCGTTATACCAAATTTCCAACACCATCGTCATATAAGGCAGCCGCCTGTGCTTTCCGATAATTCTCTACGCTGGTCTATAGCGCGCAGCCTGCGCCCAAGTGATGTCTTCGTATCTAGCGTTTCATGTGAAAAGAGATGATACTCAGGACGAACCAATTAGGGCTGCAGGAGCGCCTTCACTGCCCCTACCGAGTGCGGCTGAGAATTGCCATGACGAAGGAAGAGAGTGGCACTTGTGTTAGGTGGGCTGCATTCATTACGGCGAAGCCTCTCAACGGGCCCTCCTACTTGGCGGGAGACATCGTTGTTCTAGGCACTTTTACTCGCTCACAGTGCGCTCACAACTGAAAAGAGCGTCTCGATGCGACCGACGGTCATACTAGAGACACTACCCAACACATCTGTTCAAAGCTTCATCTGTTTTTCACTGTGGTGTCCATTTCGCGAGCGATCGGAACTTACTTCCTGGACCGGCCGTGTGGCCGAGCGGTTCTAGGCGCTTCAGTCTGGAACCGCGCGACAGCTACGGTCGCAGGTTCGACTCCCGCCTCTGGCATGGATGTGTGTGATGTCCTCAGGTTAGTTAGGTTTAAGTAGTTCTAAGTTATAGGGGACTGATGACCTCAGATGTTAAGTCCCATAGTGCTTAGAGCCATTTGAGCCTTACTTTCTGGACAACCCTCGTAGTAAGGTGGCAGGCAGCCTTGGGGCTGGGAGTCACCATTGTGTTGTGGTCATGCAGAGGCACCTCTAGGGAAGTCACTGATGGCACAATTCGGCACGAGCAGTCTACGAGTTAGAGCCACCTCCTCTCAAACAAGTGTCTAGCGTCAAAGTGACTGGTCCAGTAGAATGGTGGCAGCCTTGAGGCTGAGAGTCGTCACAGTGCGCAGGCCCGTGTAATGGCACCTCCAGGCAGTTGCTGATTATCCAATTTAACAGGGCACAGCTAGAAGTTAGAGCCAGCTCCTCTCAAGCAAGTGCCCAATGTCTTAATGACTGGGCTAGTACTACGGTGATAGGTGACGGTGCTGGCAGTCATCACTGTGCACAGTATTAAGGCCTGGTCCTTCTGGGCAAACAGGGCCGTAAGTCACGGAGGTGGCGTTGTTTACTGGCGCTGACCGCGCTGTCACGGAGAGGCCGCGTTCAGGATCTAGTCTGGGCTGTCTCACCTTGAGGCGTGGCGCAGCAGCAGAACAGCGGAATGCGAGCGCAAGGAAAACCACTCGCTAGCCCCACTCACGACGCCCAGGCCAACGCTACGCTCTTCAACACGGGTCGTATCCACCTGCTGCCGAGACTAGATCTCCATTGACGTTCTACAGTATCTCTCGATCCAGTAACCTTATAACTTCTATGTCTTCCCTACTCACTGTCGCTTTGCGAAAGGGATACTTTTATATTCAATGTAACATTTGAATTGTGAAAAATTTTCAAAAGAGACTTTTTACTTTTGCATCCTAGTGAAACCTTAAGACTTTAACCTGACTGAGTACGTGCTATAATTTTATGCTGACTGGTGACTGTATGTAACCATTACTTGTACTGCATATCAAACATCTATGTTTAAAGTACCTACGAGCATTATTACATGCAATCCTTATAAACAACACACACCTGACCTATCACATGTGATAACTTTATTACTGGGTAAACTTCATACGTAATCCGAAAGCTTAGATTTCTAACGCAAAACACTTACGCGACCATTGAACCAAATAGTATCAAAGTACGTAAAACCAGTGGAGAAATCTGCAGTGGCAATGCACGCGCTGTGTGAGGCCGACCACATAGTAAAATTCGCCGACAGGGAAATTCAGGCTGTGGAGAAGAGCTATCGCACCCGGTTGTTCAGAGAAGCAACAGAAATACAGAAACACGAGAACAGCTTCAATAAGAAAAAAGGAAGCCTCCAGGTAAACAAATCTTAGATTTCCGTGCTGCAGCGAACGACAGTTACAGATAGCAAGAGGAGGACTGCACCGGAAATGACCACGGAAAAACCCTCGGACGTGGGCGCGCCAGGTACATATGATTTTCAGCCGTGAACTCGATTCCAGTCTACCACCAGGAATGGAGGGTGAAGCTTTGACAATGCCAGCCACTCGTGTTGACGAAAAATCATCAAACAAACGTCGGCCGAAGAGTCCGAGACAGAAGCCAACAAGCAATAACAATTGGCCAAGAAACCCTTAAAAATTTTCTAAAGAGACAATACTTTGTATGATCTCAATGACAGCGACATGTGCAGCCGCACTGTATGTCGAACGCTACTCCTGTACTGGGAAGTCAACTTTCGATTTCACCGGAAGCAAGGGAGAAATTGTTGCTGTCTCGCTTTCGCTCTTCCCGACTCGGGAACTTAGCACGCTTATCAAATTCGACATTCGCCTGACCCTGAGTTTTTCGTAGCGGGACCTGAGTGGTTCTATACGCTAGTAACACAAATTCACGGATACTGCACGTCGTGGGTATAACTCGCGGTTTTAATTTCGCATGGCTCACTATGTAATTCACGCCATTTTTACGGATTATGAATCGTGAATTGTGTTTAGTGATTCGAGTAGCTCTTCAGTCCTCAAAATGGTGGGTTCTTTTCCTCTTCGGAATAATCCTCAGCAGATTCCTATAACAGAATCAAGATCTCTGCGACAGCAACCAATGAAGTATTTAATTCACTTAAAGGTTGCTGTAAACCGACAAAGAATGGTCAAATTGGGATTTACAACACTCCTAAAAAAAAAAAAAAAAAAAAAAGTCTAGACCGTTAGGACGCTTCGCGTTGCTCTGTTTAAAAGGACTTGTATGACGTCTGACGCCACAGTTGCCATATAATTCGTGGATTAATTACGTTGCATTGTAATAAAGCTGCTTTCCTTGGTGATATGTTTGGTTTGTGATGCGCTCAACTGCGCAATCATCAGCGCCCGACAAAGTCCCAATTTTTACACAATCCAATTTTCTTAACCAATCTAATCTAGCCACTGTCACGAATGATGATGATGAAATGGTGAGGACACTACAAACACCCAGTCCCCGGGCAGAGAAAATCCCCAACCCGGCCGGGAATCGAACCCGGGCCCCTGTGATCCAGAGGCAACAGCGCTCGCTACTAGACCACGAGTTGCGGACGCTTTCCTTGTTGCGTAACTTTTAGATTATCATACAAGATACATGTGGTTTACTTTCTTCCAATGTATTAGTTATCTTTAGTAGGACTCTTTCAATTTCTGAAATTATCACGGATACAGTACAGGGGCAGATGTTATCTACAACTTGCACAGATATCGGACTGCAATTATAAAAGTCGAAAGACGTAGAAGGACGATAGTGGACGAGAAAGGAATGTGATAAAGTTACAACCTCTCTCTTAAGTCGATCTGTAAGGTGAGCAAGCACTAAAGGAAACCAAGAAGGAATTTGGAAAGGGAATTTCTGTTCAGGAAAAAGAAATTGTAACTTCGAGTTTTGCTGATGATACAGTAGTTCTGTCAGTGAAGGCAAAGTACTTTGAACAGCAGCTGGACTAAATGGATAATGACTTGAAGAAAAGAGTATAAGATGAAAGCCAGACACAGTAATAAGTGGGTAATAGAATCGTAGTTGAAATAAGTCAGGTGATGGTGGTAGAATTACCTGACGAAATGAGACATTAAAACTATAAAATAATTACCTAGTTTTGTCAGAAAAACAACAGACGACGACAGAAGAGGATACAAAATGCTAACAGGCACTGTCAAGAAAAGGTTTGCTTACAGCGAGAAATATGTTACGAAAGAATATAAATTTTGTGCTTTTATGCCTCCGAAAATATTGGTCTGTAGTGTTGCCTTATACACAAATGCAACGTGGACGATAAACAGGAATTGAATCTTTTCGAATTAGGTGTTACACTACCTGCATACTGTTTGATGGATAGATCATATAACCGATAAAGAGGTACTGAATACACTCGGGGGCAAAAGAACTTTTGACACAGGTAGAATGAAGACATCCTGAAACATTAGATAACAGATAATTTGGTATTGGAATTTTGAGACTTAAAACCGTAGAGGAGGATCCAAGAATGAATGCAGTGATTTTCTACAAATGGGTGTGTGGGTTGCTGCATCTATTCAGTGGTACAGTTATGTAGAGCTGAAGATATTTGTACAGCACAGTCTAGCATGGAAAGCTGCATGAAACCAATCTTCAGACAGAAGGCTACAGCAAGAACAACCATAACATAAAAGTAATGACTATATAAACAAATCAAATTTTAAATGCTTTCGATTTGCTTCGATGCTTCACCACAGACTACAATGTTCAATGAAAATCATACACAGAACCTCAAAGAGCTATCTTTGTACCACAGTGTCTAACACTGTTGCTCGCAGAAGCGTATTAAGCATTAACAAATTCGTTCCTCAGGCAAAAAGTTAAAGGTGCTTGAGCTGGCGACCCGCTCCGGCTTCACACGAGTAGCACAGGGTATCTACATCCGGACGACTAGGCTGGCGTAACGGGAACAAATTATATGCGCAAAAGTTCCTTGTGAATCAGCGTATCTATTAGTGAAAACCATACCAATATCCATACAGTAGTTCCTGAGATTAGCCTTCATACACAGACAGAAAATCGAGGTGGAGGACTTTCATTTAATAATATGTATAGACTGACTACCCACTTTGATCGGTGCAGTACTAGATTTATTCAAGGAAAACTTGTTACGAAATAAGACATCCGCTAAGCGACTCGCCTGTACCAGTTTAGCTGATTTCTCCTTTCCCTTTTTATGCAGTTCTTTCATAAGAGAAATGTGAAGAAAGGTCGTACAGGATACAGGAAGTCACAAGCTGCTGTCAACGTGACGTTTTCTTTTCGATCTGCGAATCGTGCGTCACGAAAGACGTGATACTGACTGCTGTCACTTCCTCTTCAAGTGACAGAATTGCTTCCTCGAACTTTTTCCTGTGCTGCTACTTGTTTTAGCGACAGTATTGCACGTTCACACGTACAGCTTCCTCTCAATCGTCACGAAAGGAAACGATCTGTCCCTTCATGACTGTTCAGTCTGTGCTATTAAACAGAGCTAATAGTTATAGTTTCAGTGACCTGTGCAAACACATCCCTTCTATAGTAATTACAATCGTAAAAGATAAATTAAGACACTTACCTGTGTCAATAACTTTTTATTTTCTCCCACGACGCGTTTCGAGAGCTTACGCTTCGATCTTCAGGTGAATCAGTGGATTTTATTACATTTAAGTTTGCTGGATGTAGACAGTTGTCTGTTTTGAGTCTCATTTCGAATATGTTCCAGCAGGAAAAACCCTGAGCGTCATTATAAATATACATTTTCATCTTTACATGTCACAAAAAACCCGAACCAATAACACAAATTGTCCAGAGACTGTGTTTTTGTGATAAACACTGCGTGATCCATTGATAAATTATCATTCTAGCCACGTGTCGCATTTTTTAACACTTTCGCTGAGAGATAATTAAGAATGGTGTTCAGGTGTGATCGATCGCACACTTGATTTCGCACCTCACGACCACAATGACCGTGGTCTAAGTAGGGCAACCACGAAGCCACCAAGCGTGACTCACAATTCCGTTGTTAGCGAGACACCGCGCTGCCTTTTTATTCTGTCTGAAAGGGACACGCACTTCTGCACAAGACGTTGGGCGCATGCTCATAACTCGACCTGCATTTCTGTATTCGTTTCCAAATTCTGTTAGCAAAAATTCCATTTCTCGACAGGGTTCCCCTGATTTCTGTGATCTTCGGCGCTTTGTCTTTTTATTGAAATGAAATGCTTCGCGTGACGTAAAAGAAATGAAATTATCTGAGGAGCTCTCGAACGTGTCTGTACTAAGCTGCACATCGACCAGAGTTAAGTTGGCTGAAGAATTTGAAACTGGTCACAGAGTAAAGAAAGTGTTCAACGTCGACAAACAGCCGTGCGCTAATACGCTATGAGAAATGTTTCCTGTTACCTCGGCAGCGTTCACTTATTTATTTACAGACCTCTTAGACCTCGAGTGACTTTACCTAATCATGTATGTGCAATAGCAGTTTATTACTTTCAAACTCTTTTATCGTTTCCTCAACAGTAATCCGTATCAAACTTTATATTGCTGTTTCACGATAATAAATAATCGATTTAACGAGGATATGGAATTATGCTGGTTCTGAAACTAGCATGTAACTTTACGAAAAAAGTAATTATGTGACAATATTATTGCTTACATTTAAATAATTGTTCAATAACGTGACCCATAAAGGCAGGTGCATTACAGGCCAGTGTTCAGGTTTTGATTTCTCGTTTCTGGAACGTTTCAAACTAACCTAATCAAATCTTAAATGCTTTCGATTTGCTTCGATGCTCCACCACAGACTACACTGTTCAATGAAAATCATACACATAAACCTCAAAGAGACTATCTTTGTACCGCAAAATAGTGTCTAATAATGTGGCTCACAGAAGCATATTAAGCATTAACTAATTCGCTCCTCTGGACAAAATGCCAACGGTGCTTTTCATCAATGCGGCCCAAGAAGAGGGTATCTATCACACGATCGGTAAAAAAATAAAAAATATACGTTTATGTAAAGTTATGATAAATTGCATATTTTCAATTAGAAACTTCCTCCACACGATGCTATTCTCCCATTGGTCCATCTCGTTGTTAAATTGCAGCCTGCGCTATACTTAAAGACCCAGGGTCTCGTTCTTACAACAAGCCGGTCCATCAGAGGCAGAAGTCTGTTATTCAAAGCTACTTCAGTTGCAGCTGCGAAACTACAAATTTAGAGGCGTATAATGAAATTAATTTATGCAAACACAAGTAAATTCTGTGTTATTTCCACAGTAGTTCTGATCGCTACAAGAAGGTAGAACTTAGAAATCTTCACGTAGATTGCAGTTACTGCCAATGTTTGTTATCGAGCAGTGCCGTAATTATGCAAATACCGTAAGTCAACTGTCACACTAATTATAGGGTTTTTAATTACTTATATACAAAATTATTAATGAAATCTCTTATATAAAATGCCAAATTAATCTCATCTTGCATTTTTAGGATAAATAATCATAAATTAATAAATTCTAATTAAGGGAATTACGATAATGTGATATATGAAACGAGATTCGTGACTGGATTCAGGATTTATCGATAGGCAGTGCACAGCTTAACTTGAATCTAAAGTCATAAACAAATATAAAAGTAACTTCAAGACTTTCCTAGGCAAGTGTGGTAGGACCCTTAACGTTCAGTTGTATGTCAATGACTTTGCAAATAATGTTATAGTAACCTCTGATTTTTTGCGGATGGTGTAGTAATCTGTACAGAAGCAGGTTGCATACTGCAATTCGTTGACAGGAAACTAGGAGACTGCAATCAGTCTCGGAAGGAGACTGCTTACACAACATGACGGAAACTTATTGCCCATCATACTCCAGTTAGCTGTATGTGAGCTGTTGGCGTAGCCTGATAGGACTAAAATCCAAGCAGCTCGCATTTACGGGACTGCTTCCAGAACACACTTGTTTATCATCAAGCTGCGTCAGACATTCCTGATCATACAACGTTGCAAGCCGTATTTTCCAATTTTTACTTTCTCTTTCAATTTTTCCAATTTTTTCCCCTTCCTTTCTTTCTTCTGGGCGCCTGGAGGGTCCCTTTGTTTCCAGGACCCCCTGGGCTTTGATCCGACTGCCCCAGCGTATCAGGCTATTTACGCCCATGTTGCTATCACACACTGATGTAACATTTGTATTTCTCCTCCTTGTACTTTAACTCCCTAAGTTTTTGTTTGGTTCACTTTACTGATTTCTCAGTGTACAGACCAAATAGCTTAGGAGATTGGCTATAACCTATCTCACTCCCTTCTCAGTTACAGCCCCCTTTCATGTCCTTAGACACCCATGAGTGCAGTCTGGTTTCAGTAACACAAGATGGACAAAATAAGCCTGTCCCAGAAATATTACATTCCCCTTAAGACAGGCAACCCAACTTACGTCATCGCCCCAGGTGTAGAAGATGGAAGTTTGGTTGCCTATCTTAAGGTGCATTAAACATAACGGGCGATCAAAATGTTTCCGTGGGAGAGCGTTATTGCACCGTAAGTCAACCCACGTCTACGAAGCAAGTATATAAGCACCGACATGTAGGCAAGGGATTAGTGTGGCATTTATGTCTTTCCGACGTGCTTGTGGTAAGTGCGGAAACGCGAACTGTGTCAACGTTACAGCAAAATGCTTCCAAAGGGGAGTAATGTGCTTTATTCTTTTCTTGGCTGTTAAGTACAAACACTGGTAGACATCCAACGGAGATTTAAGAATGTGTAAGGGACAGTATGTCTGTCGAAAACCACCACGTGGATTGTTGTGCCAGGTTTCGTGCCGGTCGCGATTCGACACAAGACGCGGGTCGATGGTGGAGACCAGCCTCGTTCATTGAGGACGAACAAAGAGCGAGACACCCCAGCCACCCGCCCCCCTCTCGTCCCCCCACCCCCTACCTTTACAGTCCTGATGTTTCCCCATGCGATCATCACGCCTTCGGCCCCTTAAGAAAGACTTTCAAGGTTCGACGATTCGTGTCGGACGCGGATGTGCAGCAGGCAGTTACAGACACCTCCGCGCAGCACGACCCGGTGTTTTACCAAATGGGTGCGTTCAACGTGGTGTGTTGGTGGGATGATTGCCTCAATGCTCACGGTGATGTTGCCTGAGTGGCATAGCGGTTCTGGACTGTTCTTCGAACAGGAACGTTTTGATCGTCCTTTGTATTTTCTGGGTCATGTTTATTTTTCCACCCTGTAGATAACCTTTCGCTCCCAGTGTTGTATCACTGATAACTCCTGAATTTCTAACAGGAAACAGGACCAGTAAAAGCAAAATGATTATACGACCTGGCCGCGCTGACCTCGCAACGGCGCGAGTGGTTAGCAAGAGCGGCACGCGAACAATTGTTGCTGGCTCTCTCACGACTGTGGGCCAGCGGAGGCTGCGAGCTCTGGCGCGGTGTGGCTCGCCGTGTCCTTGGCACAGGGTCGGGAGTGGCCGCTCCGCAGGCGGCTCCCCTCTTGCGTCACCGCACCTGGCGCTTTCCAAACGCGCTGCTGCAGTACTTAACAACGGCCGCAGTCTCTCCAGAAGCGTCTCCTCATGAGCAGACAGGCACTTCGGTCGGATAACTTCGGATGCTCCATGTGGCTGTTCGCAGATGACACTGCCGTTTACAGAGTTGTTTCGTTGAATGGTTCGCCACAAGAAAATTGTGCTGAAGTGTAGGAACGCCAGCCGAGGATCGATGGCTGGTGCAGGGATTGGCAGTCGGCCCATGACGTAAAAAAAATGTTTATTTAATGTTTACCTGCGTCTACAATTCTGCAATGTTTTAGAAAGAACAACATCTTTCACCTAGACTATTAAGTACAACATATACACTGAAAGACCTGAGTCGAAACAAGGCCCCGGGAGTAGCCAACATTCCATTAGAACTACTGATGGCCTTGGGAGAGCCAGTCATGACAAAACTCTACCATCTGGTGAGCAAGATGTATGAGACAGGCGAAATACCCTCAGACTTCAAGAAGAATATAATAATTCCAATCCCAAAGAAAGCAGGTGTTGACAGATGTGAAAACTACCGAACTATCAGTTTAATAAGTCACAGCTGCAAAATACTAACGCGAATTCTTTACAGACGAATGGAAAAACTGGTAGAAGCCGACCTCGGGGAAGATCAGTTTGGATTCCGTAGAAATACTGGAACACGTGAGGCAATACTAACCTTACGACTTATCTTAGAAGAAAGATTAAGAAAAGGCAAACCTACGTTTCTAGCATTTGTAGACTTAGAGAAAGCTTTTGACAATGTTAACTGGAATACTCTCTTTCAAATTGTGAAGGTGGCAGGTATATAATACAGGGAGCGAAAGGCTATTTACAATTTGTACAGAAATCAGATGGCAGTTATAAGAGTCGAGGGACATGAAAGGGAAGCAGTGGTTGGGAAAGGAGTGAGACAGGGTTGTAGCCTCTCCCCTATTTTATTCAATCTGTATATTGAGCAAGCAGTAAACGAAACAAAAGAAAAGTTCGGAGTAGGTATTAAAATCCATGGAGAAGAAATAAAAACTTTGAGGTTCGCCGATGACATTGTAATTCTGTCAGAGACAGCAAATGACTTGGAAGAGCAGTTGAACGGAATGGACAGTGTCTTGAAAGAAGGATATAAGATGAACATCAACAAAAGCAAAACGAGGATAATGGAATGTAGTCAAATTAAATCGGGTGATGCTGAGGGAATTAGATTAGGAAATGAGACACTTAAAGTAGTAAAGGAGTTTTGCTATTTAGGGAGTAAAATAACTGATGATGGTCGAAGTAGAGAGGATATAAAATGTAGACTGGCAATGGCAAGGAAATCGTTTCTGAAGAAGAGAAATTTATTAACATCGTGTATAGATTTAAGTATCAGGAAGTCGTTTCTGAAAGTATTTGTATGGAGTGTAGCCATATATGGAAGTGAAACATGGACGATAACTAGTTTGGACAAGAAGAGAATAGAAGCTTTCGAAATGTGGTGCTACAGAAGAATGCTGAAGATAAGGTGGGTAGATCACGTAACTAATGAGGAGGTACTGAATAGGATTGGGGAGAAGAGAAGTTTGTGGCAAAACTTGACTAGAAGGAGGGATCGGTTGGTAGGACATGTTTTGAGGCATCAAGGAATCACAAATTTAGCATTGGAGGGCAGCATGGAGGGTAAACATCGTAGAGGGAGACCAAGAGATGAATACACTAAGCAGATTCAGAAGGATGTAGGTTGCAGTAGGTACTGGGAGATGAAGAAGCTTGCACAGGATAGAGTAGCATGGAGAGCTGCATCAAACCAGTCTCAGGACTGAAGACCACAACAACATACACTGAAGAGCCAAAGAAACTGGTACACCTGTATAATATCGTGCAGGACCCCCGAGAGCACGCCGAAGTGTCGCAACACGACGTGGCTTCTACTCGACTGATGTCTGAAGTAGTGCTGGAGGGAACCGACACCATGAATCCTGCAGTGCTGTCCATAAATTCACAAGAGTACAAGGCAGTGGAGATCTCTTCTGAACAGCACGTTGCAAGACATCAAAGATATGCAATAATGTTCATGTCTTGGGAGTTTGGTAGCCAGCGGAAGTGTTTAAACTCAGAAGAGTGTTCCTGGAGACACTCTGTACCAATTCTGGACGTGTGGGGTGTCGCATTGTCCTGCTGGAATTGCCCAAGTCAGTCGGAATGCACAATGGACATGAATGGATGTAGGTGATCGAACAGGATGCTTACGTATGAGTGACCCGTAAGAGTCGTATTTAGACATATCAGGGATCCCTTATCACACCAATTGCACACGCCCCACAGCATTACAGAGCCTCTACCAGCTTGGAAAAGTCCCCTGTTAACATGCGGAGTCCATGGATTCATGAGGTTGTCTCCATACTCGTACACGTCCATCCAGTCGATACAATCTGAAACGAGACTCGTTCGACCAGGCAACATGTTTCCAGTCATCAACAGTCCAATGTCAGTGTTGACGGCCCCAGGCGAGGCGTAAAGCTTTGTGTCGTGTAGTTATCAATGGTACATATCGATGATGTTTCGTTAATGCTTCGCACGCTGACACTTGTTGATGGCCCAGCAATGAAATTTACGGAAGGGTTGCTCTTCTGTCAAGTCGAACGATTCTCTTCAGCCATCTTTGGGACTGTTCTTGCAGGATATTTTTCCGGCCGCAGCTATGTCGGTGATTTGATCTTTTAGCGGATTCCTGATATTCGCGGTACACTCGTGAAATGGTCGTACGGGAAAATCTGCACTACATCGCTGCCTCGGAGATGCTGTGTCCTATCGCTCGTGCACCGACTATAACACCACGTTCAAACTCACTTAAATCTTGATAACCTGCCATTGTAACGACAGTAAGCGATCTAACAACTGCTCCAGACACTTGTTGTGTTGTATAGGCGTATTCGGCCTGTTTACATATCTCTGTATTTAAATGCGCATGCCTGTACCAGTTTCTTTGGTTCTTCAGTATATATTCATCAGGGGATCGATTTCAGCCTTTTATGGCGCGATCAGGTAAAAGTTGTAACAACTTAGATTGCTGACTGTCCAATACAACTTTAAGAAAGCAGATTCCTCCCAAAACCCATTCATATTATGAAAATGAATGTACGTATATACGTATGTAAGGTTCACATATCCCTCGAAACCACTGGATCGATTTCAACCAAAGTTGGTACACGTATCATTCACTGTCTGGAAAGAATCGTTGTGGGGGTAAGTACCACCTACCTATCAAAGGGGTTGAAGTGAGGGTGAAAAAGCAGTGTAGCCCACGACGTGCGAATACCCGTACTTTTAGTCAAAAAAATGGCTCTGAGCACTATGCGACTTAACTTCTGAGGTCATCAGTCGCCTAGAACTTAGAACTAATTAAACCTGACTAACCTAAAGACATCACACACGTCCATGCCCGAGGCAGGATTCGAACCTGCCACCGTAGCGGTCGCCCGGTTCCAGACTTTAGCGCCTAGAACCGCACGGCCACTCCGGCAGTATTTGAGAATGAGAGCACTTAGTGACTTGCAATAAATCTTACACATAATTTCAAACCTTAACGAAATCCCCACAAAATTATGAAAGGAAAGAAGTTCATCGGCTACTACATTTTCGCTGTTCATGCAGTAAATCTCCCGCATGGTGTTTTAATTCATTATTTCTTTGCTACCAACTGTATTCGCAACACATTTTCCAGCCAATATTCACATATACCACTGAAAGTAAGAGCAAAATTTATCACTGTACGTCATGTAGTTCAGGAGATATGACGTCATAAATAATGAGATGCGTGAAAAACAGCCGCATCATGCAAGGCCCTTAATTTATTACTTCGTTGCTACTAACTCTTTTCATAACACATTTTACAAACTGTAGCCACATACACCGTAGCCACATATACCACTGGATGTACCTGAGAAATTATATCGTTGTACAGTACATAGTTCAGAAAAATAAAACTGTAGGGCGAAATTCGCTAGAGATACAAGTGAAATGCGTAAAAATACTGTGAAATGTGTTAAATATATGTGAAATATACGAGGGTAATCCCAAAAGTAAGGTCTCCTATTTTTTTATAAGTACGTAGACCTGTTTATTTCTACAATGGTTTACATCAGTTTACAACTTGAACATTTAGCTATTTTTCTACATAATCACCATTTCTGTCGATGAATTTTTGTAGACGCTGTGGCAGTTTTTGTATGCTCATGTCATACCACTTCGCCGCCATGCTGTTCAGAAAGTTATGAACCTCTTCTTTCACCTCTTCGTCGGATCTGAATCGCTTACCGGCCAAATGTTCTTTTAACCTAGGGAACAGGTGATAGTCACTGGGCGCCAAGTTAGAACTGGGTGATTATGTTCCACTGAAACTGTTGCAGGAGAGCAACGGTTTGCCGAGCGATGTGTGGGCGAGCGTTGTCATGGAGAACGTGTACGCCCTTGCTCAACATTCCTCTTCTTCGGTTCTGAATTGTCCGTTTGAGTTTTTTCAGAGTCTCACAGTACATGACAGCGTTTATTGTGGTCCCAGCGATTCAGCTTCGACGACGAGGTGAAAGAAGAGGTTCATAACTTTCTGAACAGCATGGCGGCGAGCTGGTATGACGTGGGCACACAAAAACTGCCCCAGCGTCTACAAAAATGCATCGACAGAAATGGTGATTATGTCAAAAAATAGCCAAATGTTCAAGCTGTAAACTCATGTAAACCATTGTAGAAATAAACAGGTCTATGTACTTGTAAAAAAATAGGAGACCTTACTTTTGTGATTACTGTCGTATTTGACATGTGCGTACGCGGGGAAAGCAATGGGTAAAAAACTCATCCAAAACGGCCAGAACGATTTCAACCGAATCTGGTGCACGTCCTACTTTCTATCTGAAAGAAACACTAAGGGGGTAAGAACCAACGGCCTCCTATTGCAGTAAGCGTGACAAAGAAGAGGGGAAGCGGTGATGAACAAGCAGGGAGAGGGAAGGAGGAGATGGAAGGGGATAGGGGGAGGAGAAGATGGACAGCAGAGGGGGAGGGGAAGATACACAGAGAGACGAACAAGAGGTGACGGGCAGAGACTTGGGGTTGAGTGGAGGAGGTAGACACAGAAAGGGGATGGAGGAGATGAACAGAGGGGGGGGGGGGTAAAGAGGAGATGCAGGCAGGGAAAGGGGGAAAGAGGAGATGGACTAGTAGAAGATCGGAATAAATACAGACTGGGGCAATACAAGGAATCCAGGTATTGTCTCATAAAAAAATTCTTAAAATTGTTGCTCTCCTTACCTCACTGCACAGTGCATAAATGCATGTCGTTCCTTTTAAGAGGACACTGTCTTCGTGCAGCCATATTGACATACTCCATACGCACAATAATAGAAGAATCTCCGTCGTTTATACAGGGTGTTTCGAAGTCTTTGTATCAAGTGCCTAAGGGGGATAGATCACGCCACAGGGAACAACTTTTGTTAGAGACACATTGTTCGCTGATGCTTGACAGCGGCGCTAGGTGTCCCTCTTTATCTTATGCCCCCTGAGGGGCGGCAGGCTATAGATACGCTGCAGTGTGCGTATGCCTTGTGTGTTGCCTATAATCCAGTCAATTATTCCGTTTGAAATGGGGTAGCAGGCCTAGTAAAATACTAAGAAATAGTAAACTAGTAAAATACTAAGAACACACCTAGCGTCGCCGGGAACTGTAGGCGAACATTTTGTTTCAAACAGAATTTGTTCTCGATTATGTGATTTGTACCCTTAGATGTTTGATGCAAAGACTTTGAAACACCCTGTATAGAAGAAAGTAGCACTTTACTCCATAGAAACATGACAGTTTCAAAGAAAATTTTAAATTGTATTTAACTAATATGACATAATAATTGGTGAAAATATATCTGTGATACTACAGGAGAACGCTCGTATAACTTCAGTTGTAAGGCGTTACACATGATCGGCGCACAGTGAAAAATGTGTGTGCAGTTGACATGGACTCATTAGTAATTACTACATCAAGTAATGTGTTTGTGAGTGGTTAATTGAATTTATCCTTAGACACCTGGTTTGACATAATATTTCTGTTTATAGTAAAGTATTGCGTACTTTTATATACGTGACAAATACTCTTCCCTTATTACAAACATGGAATATGTGAACATGGTTGACTTGAGGACAGTGCCCTCTTAAAAAGGAACGATTATGCACCGATGCACATCATCGTGAGTTAGGAAGAGCTAATATCTTTTTAAAAAAGCTATATAATTTTTATTTTGAGGAAAAAATGTACTATTGAAGTTGAACTGGTCCTCAGGTAAGCAATTTATCTTGTTAGATCTGTCAATTGATAATGACATGAAAGGGGGAAATCGCAATCGTAGTGAATAAACACAAGGTGGGCAAAATGAACCAGCCCTCAGAATTATTTCACGTACCTTAAAGAAGGCAACCCAACTTATATCATCCACATTGGAAGCGCATGATGTAAGTTATTTTGCCCATCTTAAAGTGCGTCAAATATTTCTTAGGGCAGGTTCATTTTGCCCACCTTCTAAATTTAATAAAAATCCTGGCTGTAAAATGTCATTGCTAAAAATTAACGAAATTAGCGTTGTTCTTGTACGCTTACTCCATTTCAGAGTAATCAGTGGAAACAATCACAAGCGTTAAACATCTGGGAGTAGTCATACGGAACGATTTAAAGCGAACTTTGGCTTTCGTGGGCAATATTTTTACTGACTTAACTATTGGGACAGGACTCGTAACCAGCCCTCACAGCCCTTGGCTTCGGAGCAGTACAACTAACTTTGAGTTGGCTGTAGTGCGTTGCGTACCATGCGAATGAACCTCGCTCGTGCTCATAAATAATAAATGAAGAGCTGTAAAGAGTATATTGCTTAAAGAAAATTGATCGTATGCGTGCGACCTATCGACCATAAAAATTTGTCAGCGACATCGTTACAGAGAGTGTACAATGAGATAACAGCTTTTACTCTATCTCAAGTATACAGTTTGGAGCTAGTAAAGTATAAATACTAATAAGAAATAAAGTGTACGACAGCCGCAGAGCTGCCAAGACAAACAGCTGCAAGTGAAAGGTCAAGTAATGCAGACACGAGGAAACAATACGTTCACGCTCCTGACAAATAGCGTGAAAAAATCTTACCTCCTCCTACTGTGACGTTCTCATTATACTGTCACAGTGCGCTGGTAAGCGTTGTAACACTTTTCAGCTTCTTTATCGTTATTTTATTCTTCTGAAAGGGAGGTCCTCTCTTGTTTATTCCGCTGCACTGTTACTTAGTTTTTTAAGCGGTAGTCTTATAGGCTCATTCAGTATTAAATTTATTCACTTAGTATAAAACTCCGCATGTTCGAATCCCTCTCGTAACTGCAGTTCGTAAATAAAGTAACCATAATAACAGACGCAGTGGTTTAGTTATCGGAAGGTGTAAAGTATAATTTTAATGAGCATGGAATAGAGATCGCCAGGACATATAGAGCTAGGGAAATACCTAAATGACGACAGAATGGAGTGTGGGTAAGAAAAAGTGCATTAGAAAAAGTGCAGTCGTAACATCTTGAACGTAAATGCGTGGAGAATTTGGAGCAGGCCTTCCTCCAACGGTGAATTTTAAGTGGTTGATGATAGGTCATTCAGACTTCAGTATTCATTGGACAAAATGTTTGGAGATGTAAGTTCTCCCTATGCTACATTCGATCAGCAGCAGTGATCATAAATGAAACTAGGAGCAAGTGAAATGCGTCTTTACCAGTAGTCGATGGACTAATGCAGGATAAACTGAGGTACTCTGGGTGATGAATGTTCAGTGGTAAATCACGAGACCTTGTGTCGACTACATTACTGGCTGCAATCACTTTTGCATATACAAGACCGTGGCTCGTAGTCTTTCTGACACCATTACCCTTTAGTGCAATCAGATATGAGCTAGTAACCCACTTAACCCCCTCCCCCCATCATCATCAGCATTAACACTAAACTAAACTCTAGAACGAAAAAGAATTTTCTTTGAATTATTTCACTTTCTAAGTAACGAAAGATTTGATATTTAATTTTTGTAGTTGTCTTATTAAACCACGAACTAATGAATCCATGAGACAACTGATACTGGTTATCCCTAACCTTTTCCACAGAATGATGTAACAAGTCTTAGTGCATCGCGAGTGCTATCTACAGCTCCCCAGAAAACAAAGCTATCTATACACATTGGGGGCAGATACTTGTTACAGAACATGCTTTCTCTGCACCACTCCTCTCCATAGTCATAAATGCCTACCCACAACCTTCGCATTCATTTAAAATCAACCTAATCAACATGTGTGCGCTATGCATAGGTCTACAGTTTGTAAATCACGAGATTGATATACTCCTTATTTCTGATCTAGCAGAAATTGGAAGGCTTGAGGCCGTCAATGCTATGTGTCGGATCACTGCAACTTAATAATAATAACAATAATAATAATAGTAATAATAATATGGTGTACGCCCAACAACAGTGCAGTAACCATTATATAGTTATTATTGTTTTCTGCTGTCAGTTAGTTTGTTTATTATTACGAAGTGAATAATGACGAAATTTCTGGTCTGTTGCGGAAACTAGCTACTGCTCGGAGAAGGCACATTTATGAGATCAACAAATGTGATGCATATGTCTCAATTTCACTGTCATAGATGCATGGTCTAACGTTTGTGTGTAGTAGCTGAACTATATGAGAAAGGTGTTGTTCATACATTCGTTCCACAAGTTGTAACCTCCACTGCATTGTGTCGCACGTTAATGCTAGTATTTGGAAAAACTATATTATTACTGGTAACTTCTGTAGTAAGTTTACTGTCTAATCAAGCAGTAATAATAGTGGAGGAATGTGCCCTAAACTGGACTCCCACCCTCAAGCGGATCCCCTGCTGTCTTGGCCCTGTATTCTCCTGACTTTTAGTGGGACCACGTGTAAATAGCAGTCTAGGTTTCTGCTACTCTGTAGCGGAATGTACCAGTCTCACGCTTACTTCTTTCATGTCAGTCCTTCATTGCATGTGCTATGTACAACTCATCAGCAATTTTTTTCATTGTGTCACGTTTTTTCTTATTTCTGCTAGATATTGGCAGTTAAGTCTTTTGCTTATACACTCCTGGAAATAGAAAAAAGAACACATTGACACCGGTGTGTCAGATCCACCATACTTGCTCCGGACACTGCGAGAGGGCTGTACAAGCGATGATCACACGCACGGCACAGCGGACACCCCAGGAACCGCGGTGTTGGCCGTCGAATGGCGCTAGCTGCGCAGCATTTGTGCACCGCCGCCGTCAGTGTCAGCCAGTTTGCCGTGGCATACGAAGCTCCATCGCAGTCTTTAACACTGGTAGCATGCCGCGACAGCGTGGACGTGAACCGTATGTGCAGTTGACGGACTTTGAGCGAGGGCGTATAGTGGGCATGCGGGAGGCCGGGTGGACGTACCGCCGAATTGCTCAACACGTGGGGCGTGAGGTCTCCACAGTACATCGATGTTGTCGCCAGTGGTCGGCGGAAGGTGCACGTGCCCGTCGACCTGGGACCGGACCGCAGCGACGCACGGATGCACGCCAAGACCGTAGGATCCTACGCAGTGCCGTAGGGACCGCACCGCCACTTCCCAGCAAATTAGGGACACTGTTGCTCCTGGGGTATCGGCGAGGACCATTCGCAACCGTCTCCATGAAGCTGGGCTACGGTCCCGCACACCGTTAGGCCGTCTTCCGCTCACGCCCCAACATCGTGCAGCCCGCCTCCAGTGGTGTCGCGACAGGCGTGAATGGAGGGACGAATGGAGACGTGTCGTCTTCAGCGATGAGAGTCGCTTCTGCCTTGGTGCCAATGATGGTCGTATGCGTGTTTGGCGCCGTACAGGTGAGCGCCACAATCAGGACTGCATACGACCGAGGCACACAGGGCCAACACCTGGCGTCATGGTGTGGGGAGCGATCTCCTACACTGGCCGTACACCACTGGTGATCGTCGAGGGGACACTGAATAGTGCACAGTACATCCAAACCGTCATCGAACCCATCGTTCTACCATTCCTAGACCGGCAAGGGAACTTGCTGTTCCAACAGGACAATGCACGTCCGCATGTATCCCGTGCCACCCAACGTGCTCTAGAAGGTGTAAGTCAACTACCCTGGCCAGAAAGATCTCCGGATCTGTCCCCCATTGAGCATGTTTGGGACTGGATGAAGCGTCGTCTCACGCGGTCTGCACGTCCAGCACGAACGCTGGTCCAACTGAGGCGCCAGGTGGAAATGGCATGGCAAGCCGTTCCACAGGACTACATCCAGCATCTCTACGATCGTCTCCATGGGAGAATAGCAGCCTGCATTGCTGCGAAAGGTGGATATACACTGTACTAGTGCCGACATTGTGCATGCTCTGTTGCCTGTGTCCATGTGCGTCTGGTTCTGTCAGTGTGATCATGTGATATATCTGACCCCAGGAATGTGTCAATAAAGTTTCCCCTTCCTGGGACAATGAATTCACGGTGTTCTTATTTCAATTTCCAGGAGTGTATGTGTATATGAATAATAAGGTTCAACCGAATGTGCTCTCACTCTACTTTCGGATGGAATAGGAAAGGAAATGAGTAAGAGTGGTACAAGATACCCTCCGCCATGCATATACAGTGGCTTACGGAGTATGCGCGTAGCTTGAGATTCTCGAATACTAGATGAATATAGTTTGAGTAATTGGTGCACCGTCAGCTAGGCTGCACAGAACACAGAACATAGTTTCTAAATTAAGCACTTCACTTACTGCGTTAAATCTCCAACTTAAGATCATGCCTCCTAATTAGTAGACTATGGCAGAATTTTAAATTTTTTAATTCAGTCAATAATTATATGAAAGACTGATGATCAGTTTTTTGTTGTTCCTGGAAGCTGTTGGATAAGCAAGTCGCTTTTAGTAATATACATATTGGTTACGTGCTCAGCAATGCGTAGCGTTGGAGACTGATAAAGGAAAGCATAGTTCATATTTCATATATTAAAGAGACCAATGTCGCTGCGGATGACGTAATATAATTAGTTGGCTTACTTTAAACAGAAAATTTGCAAGCCTTTTTGTCGACATGATGTGGAACGAGTGAGTTTACAATGAGCGTCATTTGTTTGTTAGTATGGCTGCATCGTTACCATATTTGGGAAGCTAAATAGCACGCTGGGTTAAATATAATAAGAATAAATATATTGGTTGTATTTTCTCATTGTGAGAGTGTTGAAAGGCGATCCGTTTTCATTGCTAAAAACCAATCAAAAGCAAAGACCGCACTAAAAATATTTTATTCACCACAACCGGTTTCGACAGTCTTTGCTATCATTGCTATCATCTTTGGGTCTTAAACCTGCAAAAAGATGTTTAAGACCTGAAGATGATAGCAAAGACTCATGCAACCGATTTGATGAATGAAAAATATTTTGTGCGATCTTCGCTTTTGAATGGTTTTTAACGAATATATTGGTGCTTAATACTACTCAAACAAGTAGTGATAGCTTGTTTCAGCTAGGTCTGCTAGCGGTTTTTAATGGATTCACCAACGATATGGAAGGAGCTATATAGACGAAATGATTTTAGGTTCGATTAAAAATTTTATTTACTAACTGTCGGGCAATTTATGTTACTGGGAAGAAGATCAAACATTTTTGAGGCTGCATGTTGAACTCATTTCTGAAGCACTGACATATTTAGTGATGAGTCACAGTCATATTTTGTTCTGGTGTTGTAGATGGGGACATCTCTATTCTTCTCAAACTCTGTAGGTGCGGTTAAAATGCTTAACTCCCGAAAGAGACGTCTGTAAGATGATAGTGACTTAACAGCACGTATTAGTCTGATTGCTCGTTTTTGTGCAACCATCACTTTTTAAGTGATGATTTACCTCTCAAAATCATGCCATGAGACATGAGTTTCATGTTTCCAAAACTAACTACTATACGAATACCAGAAGTTGCAGAACTAACTTGTTTGAGCAGCTCAGAAATATAGTTCTTCCATCTCAAGTTTTCATCGAGACTGAGGCTTATACAGAAAAATCATTTTTCCCTCGCTCCATATGAGAAAGAGACGGGTAACGGAATGAGGGGGTGTCTAACAGTGTACAAGGTACCCTCCATCACGCACTTGTACAGGAGTTTGCTGAGTACTGGTACGGATAAAGGCAGACTATCTATAAATGTATAATTACCATCTGAAAAAAAATAAAGTGTCTATAAGCAAGCAAAATTCAATTGCGTAACTAAACTTTTTTGAGGTGATAATTTAAAATTTATGACGAATTAAATCTCCTCGTGTTATCAGTCGAGCAGAGGTGTCGTAGTCACGACGTTTTGACGACTCTCTCACTCGCGATGTTCAGGTGAAAACGAACATAAAGCACTCGGACTGAATACCGAGTTTCTGCCCGTCAAGCGACCATGGTGGGCCAGTGGTAAGATGCTGGACTCTCTCCGTGAGGGCTCCAGTTCATATCCCCGTCTGGCCACCGAAATTTAGGTTCCAGAGAGATTCAGAGAAGGCGTTGTTTTGAAAATATCTAGCAGATAAATCTCTTTGCCAGACCAAAACACGAACCTGGGCACTTGACTTTCGCCGGCAGTATCTTACCGAATGCGCTATACATGCCCTCCTTCGCAGGTAAGCTTCCATGTTCGAGTGGTCCTCAGGGGCACCGTTTTAATCTATTTTTTTCTGAGATCTTCGTAAATGACTAGACGGCCTCCGTATCTGAATGGTTAGCTTCGCTGTCTCAGATGGGGGAGGACTCTGGTTAGATTCTTGGTATCTGCTCAGGTTTCTTCTGAGTGAGGGAGGCCTGGAACGGGGTCCCCTCAGCATAGTGATGCCAAATGAGGAGTTGCTTCGTCACGATTCATCTACTGGCAATAACGACTTGGCATCATACTGTTCACACGTCCCACGATCACAGACCGCTCCCCATACTGCCTTATAGGCGGCAGTCAGCCAGTCGCAGCAGGCCTGAAGTCTAACCTGTGAGTGCTACTTAAGTTTCGCTGAACAACTTAAGACAAATGTCGCGATGATTCCTTCGAAAGGGCTCGACCGATCCCGTTCCCATTTCGTGCTTCTGCTCCGTCACTAATGGCTTTGTCTGTCGACGAGACATTAAACTCTAACATTCCTTTCCTTCTTTCGGTCCTAGGCGCTGTAGAGCAACTGGTGCTGCGAGGGAAAGGTGTTCAGCACACGACTTTTTTGCGAGGCACCATTTACGTAGCTGTGCTCTCATTGTAATGCAAGAGTGGCCGCAGTGAATCGTTAAGTCGCTAGGCCAGACCGGACGTGACCAAAGTGGCGTTAGAAAGGAGAGGCGAGGACTTTCGCTGCAGACCGCCTTCGTGGCCAGTAGCCACGGCTTCCTGCGACACACTTACTAGAGCGCTCGTGTACGTGAGCCACTTGCTCTTGACATTGAGAACGGGTTTCTGTGTCCTGTCGTTCCGAGGCAAATGTGGGTTATGACACGCCCACGTCAACTC
This sequence comes from Schistocerca serialis cubense, assembly GCF_023864345.2. NCBI lineage: Eukaryota > Metazoa > Arthropoda > Insecta > Orthoptera > Acrididae > Schistocerca > Schistocerca serialis. The sequence continues at coordinate 214,081,949 of NC_064639.1, read as the reverse complement.
AGGCCTTGTTTTAGTCACTTTCATATCACGGTGTATGGACCTTGAACTTCATACGCTGTTAGAGCCAAAAGAAAAGCTTCTTTAACATAGTGTCGAGAAGGTGAACTTCCGTCATTAAATATACAGGCTGCTTCAAAAATATTCATCCACTTTATTAAGGCAACATCTACTGCCTGAATGGAGATAGAAACATGGACTGAATTTTACTTGGTTCGTTCAAAAATGATTGGTACCACATTTTTTTTGTGTTCACAGGAACCATTTACTAAACAAACGAATGCTGATCATATTACAGGTATTCCTCGCCAATGTGTATACACTTTTGCCGTCGTTTTGGCGGCTTCCGTATTTAGCTTGCGCCACTGGTGAGAAAGTGGATGACGTTCGTCGTAAGGGTGAAGTTCTTACCCTGCATGGTCTCTTTAATTGCTTCGAATAGGGCATAGTCTGTAGAAGCCAGATGCGGAGAACGTGGAGGATGTGGCAGCATAACCGACCCTATTTCACACACGGTGGCAATGGTTTGGCGACTGGCATGTGACCGCGCATTATCGTGTTGGAACATAATGCCACTGCCTCATTTTTCATGGAGGCTTTGTACAATGCGTCGGCGGACTTGGTATAGTGAACTAAAGCACCGATCAGTGTTGAGGGTCGTGGTGGATGGGAATCAATTGACCACCAGAATCCCTTCCTGATCCCAGAACTCTGTCGCCATTTATTTCTGCACGAATAGCCACGGGCGTGACCTCTTGGGTCGAGGGAACCCAGTATCCTTCCACTCCATAGACTGGCTTTTGTTTTCTGGAGTCTCGCAAAAGAGCCATTACTCGTCGCTGGTGACCAGACGCTCAAAGATCTCTGCTGGATCTGCGCTGTACTGTTGCACCAACTGTTGGCATACCTCCACACTCTTCTTTTCCTGCACAGTGGTGAGGTAATGGGGTACCCATTGCACACACACCTTCTTCACTTTCAGATCCTCATGGATGATGGTGTGGAGCGTTCCCCGCGATGGACTTGCTGCCCTCTGTAGTTCATCAAATGTGATTCACATGTGCCCCACTATCAAGTCATTGACACGCTGGGAATTGTTTGGTTTGCGTGCAGCTGCTAGATGCTCAATGATTTTGCGTTTTTCGGTATAATCCCTGCCGTGTTTGAACTCTGACACCCAACGAAACGCAGATACGCGACTTGGTTGTGTTTCCCCACATGTGATTACTAACCTCCTGTGAATGTAGGAAGCAGTCACTCCTACCCTTGAGGAGTCAAACCTTAACCGTGCTAATTACTGAATATGACGATGATTGTCTATTCCCAAATCAACACTCATACACCACATTAATACTTCCTTCGCTTACCCTCCTCCGTGTTACCACGAGTGACATGTAACTACGTAACTGTCTCCATTGGTATTGGAAATGAAGGACATACGAGAGACGTAGTCGTGTTCTGCCGCCTCAGGATAGGACACAGATATTCTGTTACACTTTACTAACCTGATATCTCCTGAAGATGTTGTCCCAGCGCAGATGTAGAGCTCAGGTTACAGGTGAGGCTGTAAAATAACTGGTGAGGTGGCTAAGGCTGTCGATCCTACTAAATCTGTTAAGTTCCAAATTAGGGATGCCAATAACTTTATTGGCACACGAAACAGATTAAGTAATAAAATGCTAATAAGACGTTTTGCATATGTTCGGCTATAGACTCACAAGTTACACAGTTCATTTTAGAATCAATAACTATTCTGTTTCATTAAGTTTTGTAGAAATGGTGTTCACAAAAAAATTATATACACGGTTACCCTGTTCTTCTCTGTTTTGCGCACAGATTCACGTTACTTGAATACAATGTTGTGTGGCGTGCATCCGAGATCTCAATCGTGGGGCCGGTAACATGAAGCTTACCGTCCAACCTCTCGCTCCCGACAGACTAGACAGTCCAAAACACGTCGCTTCTTATCGCGCTTTTGTCGGGAGCCGAAGGTGCACGAAGTACATCGTCTGAGTATCGTTACTCCAATATTAATGAAAATGGTTGTAAAAGTGAGATTTGAAATAAGTGGATGAAAGCTTGCTATTGGGCGTGTATTCAGCGTGACAGACCATAAAATCTGAATTATACTTCATCAAATATATTAATAAGAAACTAACAAATTTACCACTGGTTTCTGAATCGACAACCAATCAGATTATCCTCGTACTAAACTGGGACAATTTCTCATAGAACTGGTACTCACTGTACCATCTCTTGTCTTCCTCTCACCTCATCTCTTACATTACGCCTCACCTGCTGTAATCTTAGTCAAACTATGAAATGAATCTTACATTGAAATCTTATGATTCTAAAGACAGAAATAACACAATGTGCATGTCTGTAAGCTGTATACGTTCGTAGAGTCACATGGTTCTGCTCCAAAATAAGAACTTTGTAGTGGTATGCGGAAGTTAAAAGTTTTTAGGGTTGTGGCAGTAGGTAAGGTTAGGGAAGGAAGCAGACCTTGCTGTTTTCAAAGGAACCACCGTGGCACTCACTTTAAGAGATTTTGGGGAACCACAAAACCTTAAATCTGGATGGTCTTAAAGGGGATTTGAGCCATCAGCCTCCCGAAAGCCAGTCCAGTGTCTTACCACCGCACAACCATGGCCGGTAACATCTATTCGTAGTAAAAATCTAGAATGTATTCTGTTTTCAGACATTATGAACCACCTGGAACCTGCTCGATGGAAATTAATGATTCCGAAAGACTGTGAATTTTATCCTACGAAGTTTTCATTTCACTTTGCAAGATGACGCGTTTGTGTACAAGAGATGACCTCATGTGATCTGACAGCGACACGCTCTAATGGCAGATATAATTTTGTACTAAGCCAATATAGTTTCTTCTTCTTTACACTCGTCTTAGCATTACTTTAATGATTCATCTGCTGTCTCTAGGAATCTCTAATACTTGCTGAACAGTCTGGACGTTTCGATTTAAAGAATACAGGGTTAATCATTAGTACCTCTGCGGTTTCGGAAGATGTCTGTCCAAACATCAAGACATATAGAAAAATGACACATATCAGTGTATATAGCATCTCTCCGAGTTTGTAATTCACATTACGCGTGTTCAGTGCGGGCGCCGTTCTTGATGCGACGGAACGTCTATATGTGCATGCAATTTATTGAAGTCGCTGACACGAATTGCCTGAGAGGGCGTAACAGCAGCCCACTTGTGTACATTTGGTCGCCTCTCTGCAGGCGTGAACTAATTCAATGCGGCAGAACGGTGTGTATGATTTATCTGCATGTTCTGATACATCTACCCCATAGTGCAACTGCGCCACGGTGTATATTACGAAGCGAAACTTGAACAGATGATCTATCCACTGTGTGTAAGTTGTCTCCATGTCCTGCAGTTTTCACACAGTCGTCTTTTGAAATCACGGAGTTATTTATGAATAACACTGCATATTACACTAGTTGTTTATATTCGACATAATAATTAATTTATACATGTAATAGTTACTTAATAATACACTCCTGGAAGGGGAAACTTTATTGACACATTCCTGGGGTCAGATACATCACATAATCACACTGACAGAACCACAGGCACATAGACACAGGCAACAGAGCATGCACAATGTCGGCACTAGTACAGTGTATATCCACCTTTCGCAGCAATGCAGGCTGCTATTCTCCCATGGAGACGATCGTAGAGATGCTGGATGTAGTCGTGTGGAACGGCTTGCCATGCCATTTCCACCTGGCACCTTAGTTGGACCAGCGTTCGTGCTGGACGTGCAGACCGCGTGAGACGACGCTTCATCCAGTCCCAAACATGCTCAATGGGGGACAGATCCGGAGATCTTGCTGGCCAGGGTAGTTGACTTACACCTTCTAGAGCACGTTGGGTGGCACGGGATACATGCGGACGTACATTGTCCTGTTGGAACAGCAAGTTCCCTTGCCGGTCTAGGAATGGTAGAACGATGGGTTCGATGACGGTTTGGATGTACCGTGCACTATTCAGTGTCCCCTCGACGATCACCAGTGGTGTACGGCCAGTGTAGGAGATCGCTCCCCACACCATGATGCCGGGTGTTGGCCCTGTGTGCCTCGGTCGTATGCAGTCCTGATTGTGGCGCTCACCTGCACGGCGCCAAACACGCATACGACCATCATTGGCACCAAGGCAGAAGCGACTCTCATCGCTGAAGACGACACGTCTCCATTCATCCCTCCATTCACGCCTGTCGCGACACTACTGGAGGCGGGCTGCACGATGTTGGGGCGTGAGCGGAAGACGGCCTAACGGTGTGCGGGACCGTAGCCCAGCTTCATGGAGACGGTTGCGAATGGTCCTCGCCGATACCCCAGGAGCAACAGTGTCCCTAATTTGCTGGGAAGTGGCGGTGCGGTCCCCTACGGCACTACGTAGGATCCTACGGTCTTGGCGTGCATCCATGCGTCGCTGCGGTCCGGTCCCAGGTCGACGGGCACGTGCACCTTCCGCCGACCACTGGCGACAACATCGATGTACTGTGGAGACGTCACGCCCCACGTGTTGAGCAATTCGGCGGTACGTCCACCCGGCCTCCCGCATGCCCACTATACGCCCTCGCTCAAAGTCCGTCAACTGCACATACGGTTCACGTCCACGCTGTCGCGGCATGCTACCAGTGTTAAAGACTGCGATGGAGCTCCGTATGCCACGGCAAACTGGCTGACACTGACGGCGGCGGTGCACAAATGCTGCGCAGCTAGCGCCATTCGACGGCCAACACCGCGGTTCCTGGTGTGTCCGCTGTGCCGTGCGTGTGATCATTGCTTGTACAGCCCTCTCGCAGTGTCCGGAGCAAGTATGGTGGGTCTGACACACCGGTGTCAATGTGTTCTTTTTTCCATTTCCAGGAGTGTATTTATTGAGTACAAAAAATATCTGAAATTATGCTCAGATCGAAAGATTTAATACATAAATTTCCGCAACTTCTTAACTAGTAGGTGGTCCACTAAAAGCAACCAGTGGTACTTCAACACTCCATATTCAGTGAGTTGCGCGTAATGTGCACACATTGTGATCATCGGCACCTTAGTATGAATGCATTTCAGTGTGTCAGTTGTTTTTCCTCTATGTCTAACACATCAGGTAATTTACTACCTGATGTTTTCTGTACAGTAGTGACTGCACCACTAACTAACCCGCCAGGGCAGTCGAGAGCGCTAATGCGCTGCTTCCTGGACTCGGGTAGGCGCGCCGGCCCCGGATCGAATCCGCCCGGCGGATGAACGTCGAGGGCCCGTATGCCAGCCAGCCTGGATGTGGTTTTTAGGTGGTCTTCCACATCCCACTAGGTGAATACCGGGCTGGTCCCCACGTTCCGCCTCAGTTACACATTTCACGGATATTTGATAACGTTCGCACTATTTCATGACTTACACTAGACGCAGACAGCTGGGGTACACTACTTCTGTCCCGGGGGTTTTGGGGTGGTGGCGGGAAGGGCATCTGCCCACCCTCTGCAATTAAAACTGCCAAATCCGTCATAACAAAGCCGACTCCGCGTTGCAGCGGGACAAAGGCCCGAGAAAGAAAGGGAGGAAGTGACTGCACCACTAACTGGACTACGCCTGTCAGTAGAGACTAACCTTCATTGCGTCAACCATCCACACTTCAGTACTTGAGCTGCTGCCCAGGGCAAAATGAGTATTAATGGTTTGCACTTGCCACGTGTACTTGGAGGTGCTAACCAAGCTGACAACGTACTACTCCTGACACCTGACAGCTGTAATTATCAGTCTGCAAATTAAGTAAATACTGATGTATTGTTATTCACTATACTGCCTTCAGTCAGCAATAAAAATATTTGCACTTACGCCCCTAACGTCCTGTATTTTATAAGGTGCTTCATGCGTTCACGAAACAATTATCGTGAATTATTTCACCTCCATTGCATAACAGGGCTCATAGCTGAGAATTTTAGATTCTGTCATCACCTTTCGTATTCAAATTTGTTTGTTTCTGCTAATACATCCGCTGAAAATACTGACAAGCTATATATACCAGAAGTTCTAAAGCAACTCTAACGCTGTTAAAAAGTCGTGAAAGCCGTGGAAATCAATTTGTAACCCTCTATTTGGCGTTGCTTCATAATTTTGAGAAAAGAATTGTTTTAATTTTATTGTTCGGGCGTATGGGGATTCCTGAATGTAGTAAAATTTATTTAAAAATACGTACGTTATCTTGCTCATAAGTAATTAAACCGTTCCAAGGTCTAAAATATTACTTTATTTTTATGTAACTCATTCTAAATGTAGATATTTTTTGTGCAACTGAACTGACGAGGCCTGCATGAGAGTTTTCCCTCATTCGCGATTTTTTAAAGAAAATATCGATTGGAAGATCACAGTTCTCGTGAAACCTGATGTATATGTGTCATCTGTCGACAAAATGTACTAAAAAGCTAAGTCCTGTCAAATATGAATAACTATTGAAAGGCTCGGAGCAACACTATTGGTTTTAATGTATTAAAATTCTCAGCAGTTGCATAGAGATTATTGGAAACCACTCTTCTTTGAGTGAGATATTGTCAGTTTCACGTAAGGGCCAGAAAAAGAATGATTTCCTTCAGTACATCGCTATTTGCAAAGTCTACGTGTGTTAATTATACCTACATATACGCGTATCCACTTGACATCCACTCGACTGCGTACTGCGACATATCAAAAATATAATTGCGATATATTAAATTATTTAAGAAATCATCAAGCAGTCCATGGATGAGCGCAAACCTAGGTAAGCCGATGGCAACGACAACACTCTATTTTGAGGTGTCTGAAATATTGGTGGAGGTCCGCAGTGTTGTAAACGTTCATCAAAAAGCGACTTATTTGGTAATAAAGTAAAATAGATTGTGGTTACCACAAGGCTTGAGACATGCGTTCAAGTTATTTGTTCGCTTGAGCATACATCAAGGCTCAAGTTATGCACAAAGTCACGCCAGTAGAGGAAAGCGAAATAGAAGTCAGTTTAGAAATGACGGTCGTTATTCTCCGGATGTTGCCGTCGCTAAGCAACTGCAGCCGGTACTCCATGCAAAGGATGTAAACCCTAAGAGTCGCAACCGTGTAGGCAAGCGCTTTCTCTTCTCTGTCGAAAAGAAAGGAAGTATATGTCGTTTTAGCATTTATTCAGCATTGTCGGACATGCAACTCTGGGAGATTTCTAAGTCATATGTACCGAATCGTGAAGAACAGTTGGAACTCCTACGAAAGTCATCATTAGTTATCTACTACAGCTCCACTGTAGTTCAGAAAATGACAAGACAAAATTGTTATAACTACAGAACTAGCATCTATCCTGAAGGTAATGCAGTAGAAAAATAGAAAGATTCTGATACTGGAATGCAGACCTCGGCAACAATTTTGATATAAATAGGAAGCGCTTCCCAGACTAGAATACTAGATAGCAGCATATATACTGTCTGCCGATTTAGAGCACAGTGTCACTAAATCATTGTTACGAGGTGCTATGTAGACATTGCTCGGAGCGTTCAGCAACTGTGTCTCGTTCGCACTGTGCAGTATGGAGCAAATTGCCGATGTTTTGACTGACTGAAGGAAGGAATTGCCTCTGGGCGTATCAGTCACTTTATGACTTAAGGGATGGATTGCCCACAAGTATTCCTCTTACAGTCGTAAGGGGAGTGCCGCTATCTTTTCAGCACGGAATGAAATTAAAGGTGGTCGAATGACGATCGTGAAAGATCGACGTATCTATCTTACGTCTCGGTTCCAGGATAAAAAAGCCCTGTGTGGGACAAATTGCTGAAGTTTGTTAACATTTTACTCCCAGACAGTGGTTAAAATCAGAAATTTTTGCGTGCAGTTGATTCAGGACTGACCTACAGAGCCTCTGAGTTCGAACCCATTTAACAAAGCTCTGAGATCGCTAGAAACATTGCGCCGTACGTCGCGGATTGTATCCACGCAATCTAGTCGACCTGCTCTGTTCGTTGTGTCTTGAGAAGTTTGCCACTGACAACTAATGAATCCAGAGACTCTGTAACCAAACCTCTGTTAGAATGATTATAACTAATTTCTTGTATAGTTGGCATACTTTACTAATAGAAGAATTACTACTGTAGAATTTTAGAACACGTTTTATGCTCGCATATTATGATCTTTCTCGAGACCGAAAATTTCCTGTGTAGGAATCAACACGAATTCCGAGAACAAGGGTATTACGAAACCGAGCGCGCTGTGTCTGTCCACGAGATCAAGAAGGCGGGAAATGCCCATCCCAAGGTTAATGCCTGTCCCTTAAATAATGGAGGGTGTTCGATATATTTCGACACTGACACCTAACGAACACGATGTGCACGGAATATCACTCTAGCTTTGTGATTAGACTGAAGAATTTCTAGCAAATAGGACATAGTATGTCATTCCTAACGGAGAGGAGTCTTCAGACATAAACACTACTTCGAGCGAATTATAGGACCGATACTGTTCACATTATTTACAGGGTGTACTGAATATAAGAGCAGATATTTTTGTCTGGTATCTTCATACGTACACACAGCGGTGTGTTGATCGTTTTTTCTCTGCATCGAACACTCTTCCCACAAACACGTCAGGAACTTTACTATTTGATTTTTTTCCTGGCGGTCCTAATTGCAGCACTAGGTCGGTGATACCTGTGAGTACAGACTAACCGTTTTGCGTCCACGTGTCCACACTTCAATACAAGCCTTGCTGCCCAGGGGACAATAAGCATTAATGGCTTGCTCTTGCCACGTGCACATGAGATACTACCGAACTTAAAAATATACGATTTGTAATAGCTATAACTCTTAGTCTGCAAGGGACGTAAAAATGATGTAATGTTGCTCAGTACACGGTTCGTATCTCTAAAAGAAATATCTACACATGGTTCGTTACATCCTGTACAACTGACCTAGTGGATAGTGTCGGAAGCCCTTTGAGGTTGTTCAAATGGTTCAAATGGCTCTGAGCACTATGGGACTTAACATATGAGGTCATCAGTCCCCTAGACTCAGAACAACTTAAACGAACTAACCTAAGGACGTCACATACATCCATGCCCGAGGCAGGATTCGAACCTGCGACCGTAACAGCAGCGCGGTTCCGGACTGAAGCGCCTAGAACCGCTCGCCCACAGCGGCCGGATGAGGTTGTTCGCGGATGGTAATACTGTATACAGAAAAGTCGCAACGCTATAAAATTGTAGTGGAATGCAGGCAGATCTGCAGAGAATCGACGCTTGGTGTAGGAATTGGCAGTTACCCCTCAACATAAACAAATGTAACGTATTGCTCATAAATAGCCGGAACGAGCCGTCACTGTATGATTGCATGATTGTGGAACTGCCTGTGAAGCTACCACATCAATCAAACATCTTGGAGTATGCGTCCATAAAACTAATCACAAGTAAGGCAGATTCTTTAGAAGAATCCTTAGGAAACGTAGTCCACTTACAAAGGAGGTAGATTACAAAACTCACCTTCGATCAACAGCTGATATTCATTGGTTCGAATCCGTTACCAGGTAGAGGGGAAAAAAAGGAGATGAAAAGAAGTGCACCGCGCTTCGTCACAGGTTAGTTTAAGAAGGGCGAAAGCGGGGCGGAGACGCTCACCCAGTTCCAGTTGCAGACGCTACGAGAAAGGCATTGTGCTATCACAGAGTGTTAACTGTTAAAATTTCGGGAGTTTACGCTGCCAGAAAGTATACCAGCATATTGCTTTCTCCTACGTATGTCTCGTGAGAAGACCATGAACTAGAGAGATTACAGCACATGCGGAGTTTTACTGACATTTCTTCCCGCACACGAATCGCGATTGGTGCAGAAAAATGGGTGAAAAGGGGGGGGGGGGGGGAGGGAGAGAGTGTTACGCTCTGCCATATATTCAAAAATGGTTCAAATGGCGCTGAGCACTATGGGAGGTCATCAGTCCCCTAGACTTAGAACTACTTAAACCTAGCTAACCTAAAGGCATCACACACACCAATGCCGAAGGCAGGATTCGAACCTGCTACCGTAGCGGACAGCAGCGCCTAGAAACGCTCGACCATAGCGGCCGGCTGCCATACATTATTTGGTAGTTTGCAGAGTAGTATAGGTGTCGATGTACACCATCTGATCTAAAGTATCTGGACATTTGTTGCCGGCCGTGGTGGCCAAGCGGTTAAAGGCGCTACAGTCTGGAACCGCGCGACCGCTACGGTCGCAGGTTCGAATCTTGCCTCGGGCATGGATGTGTGTGATGTCCTTAGGTTAGTTAGGTTTAAGTAGTTCTAAGTTCTAGGGGACTTATCACCTTAGAAGTTAAGTCCCATAGTGCTCAGAGCCATTTGAACCATTTTTTTTTTTTTTTGGACATCTGTTACTGGATATTAATAATGTGCGAGTCCACCCTTCCCCTTTATGAAGGCTTGATACTCCGAATACTTTCAGTGCGCTGTCTAAATTTCTGTAGAGGAATGGCAACCCAGTCTTCTTCGGGAGCAGAAACCAGACAGTGTAGTGATGTTGTACGCTGGGGTCAAGATCAGAATCGATAGTCTGACCCATCCTAATTTGGTACTATTAGGTTCAGGTCGGGACGCTCGCAGGACAGTCCATTTCAGGGATGTTACTCTGCACAACCTTTCCCTCACAGATGTTATATTACGACAGTTTGCCTTGTCACGCTATTACAGTCATCGTCTCAGAGTTGTTCCTCTATCGTATGCAGTGCACAATGTTGATAAATGTGTACACATACTTCCGCATTTAGCGTTTTCTTAAGTGCAGTCTCAACCATGGAAAACATCCCCATACCATAACACCATCTTCTCGATACTTTAGCTCCTGGCATGACGTTCTCCAGACATCGCTCAAACCAAAAACTCTACCAATGGATTGCCAAGCGTATACCGTGATTCATCACTCGAAATGAGTCGTTTCCAGTTATCCACTGTCCAGTATCGTCGCTCTTTACAATCATCCCAGTTGACTACAGAAATGTGTGGTTTATGAAGGGCTGCTCAGCCAGTCTTCAGCATTCTTTCCAACACCTTACACAGAGACATTGTGCTAGCTGGACTGCTGGAATTGAAGACTGATTTCTCTCGATGAGTTCATGAGATTTTTTTTACAACGACCCTCCACAACGCTCGACGGTCCATGTCTGTCAGTAGATGAGGTCTGGCTGGTCTTGATTCAGCTGTGGTTGTTCCTTCGTATTTCCACGTCAGAATCACAACGCCAACATTCGACTTGAGTAACTGTAGAAGGGTTGAAATGTCCGAGATAGATCTGTTGCCTAGGTAATATCCAATGAACTTTTCACGTCTGAAGACACTGAACTGTCATGACTGACCCGTTTTGCTTCTCCATACTGACAGCACTATACTCACTGCCTCTTATTTATGGTGGCGGGTCTGCCTCTCATGACATACAGCCGTCAATTCTGCATTAAACATGGGTGCCCACAAACCTCTGATTAGATACCGTATACTATGAAGGAAGCGACCCACGTTTGTGGTTACATAACATTACAAGCAAACAAGCACCGAGCGAGGTAGCGCAGTGGTCAGCACACTTGTCTCGTGTTTGGGAGGACGTCGGTTCATTCCCGCATCCGGCCATTATGATTTAGGGTCTGCGTGATTTCCTCAAATTGCTTCGCCGGCCGGTGGGGCCGAGCGGTTCCAGGCGCTTCAGTCTGGAACCACGCGACCGCTACGGTCGCATTTTCGAATCCTGCCTCGGGCATGGACATGTGTGATGTCCTTAGGTTAGTTAGGTTTAAGTACACTACTGGCCATTAAAATTGCTACACCAAGAAGAATTGCAGATGATAAACGGGTATTCTTTGGACAAGTATATTATACTAGAACTGACATGTGATTACATTTTCACGCAATTTGGGTATAGATCCTGAGAAATCAGTACCCAGAACAACCACCTCTGGCCGTAATAACAGCCTTGATACGCCTGGGCATTGAGTCAAACAGAGCTTGGATGGCGTTTACAGGTAGAGCTGCCCATGCAGCTTCAACACGATACCACAGTTCATCAAGAGTCGTGACTGGCGTATTGTGACGAGCCAGTTGCTCGGCCACCATTGACCAGACGTTTTCAATTGGTGAGAGATCTGGAGAATGAGCTGGCGAGGGTGGCAGTCGAACATTTTCCGTATCCAGAAAGGCCCGTACCGGACCTGCAACTTGCGGTCGTGCATTATCTTGCTGAAATGTAGGGTTTCGTAGGGATGAATGAAGGGTAGAGCCACGGGTCGTAACACATCTGAAATGTACCGTCCACTGTTGAAAGTGCCGTCAATGCGAACAAGAGGTGACCGAGACGTGTAACCAATGGCACCCCATACCATCACGCCAGGTCATACGCCAGTATGGCGATGACGAATACACGCTTCCAGTGTGTGTTCACAGCGATGTCGCCAAACACGGATGCGACCATCATGATGCTGTAAACAGAACCTGGTTACATCCGAAAAAATGACGTTTTGCCTTTCGTGCACCCAGGTTCGTCGTTGAGAATACCATCGCAGGCGCTCCTGTCTGTGATGCAGCGGCAAGGGTGACCGCAGCCATGGTCTCCGAGCTGATATTACATGCTGCTGCAAACGTGTGGAACTGTTCGTGCAGATGGTTTTTGTCTTGCAAACGTCTCCGTCCGTATTTCACTCCTGAACCTACCGATTCCACATTCTACTAACAGTCATTGGATCTCGACCAATGCGAGCAGCAATATCGCGATACGATAAACCGCAATCGCGATAGGCTACAATCCGATCTTTATCAAAGTCAGAAACATGATGGTACGCATTTATCCTCCTTACACGAAGCATCACAACAACGTTTCACCAGGCAACGCCGGTCAACTGCTGTTTGTGTATGAGAAATCGGTTGGAAACTTTCCTCACGTCAGTACGTTGTAGGTATCGCCACCGTCGCCAACTTTGGGTGAATACTCTGAAAAGCTTATCGTTTGTATATCACAGCATGTTCGCGACTGTAGCACATCTTCGTGGTGCACCAATTTTAATGGCCAGTAGTGTAGTTCTAAGTTCTAGGAGACTGATGTCCTCCGATGTGAAGTCCCATAGTGCTCAGAGCCATTTGAACCATTTGAACTCAAACTGCTTCAGGCAAATGCTGGGATGACTCCTTTGAAAGGGCACGCTGATTTCCTTCCGCATCCTTCCATAATCCGAGCTTGTGCTCTGTCTCTTATGACCTTATTTTCGACGGTACGTTAAACACTAATCTCGTCCTCCCTATTCATTACAAGCACTGCCTTCGGACCCTTCCACCTGTCAGAACTCTCGCTGTACGTGGACGCCTCAGGGCTCTCAGCCCGGTACCGGTGGGTGCTGTGGGAAAGAGTCAGCCGGTTCCTTTGGGAGAGTAAATGGGACGGAAATCCCACACGCCCCGCAGGACGCTGAGCCGCCACTTCCCGGCGGTCAGCGCCGCGCCTGACCTTCGGTACGCCTCCGGCCTCTCCTTCGTGGCCGCCATCTGTGGTGATGGCGAGCGGGGCCGTGCATTCATCACCACCGCGCCGTGACGTCACGCTGAAGCGGCCTAGGCGAAAGTGGTCCGCGGCGCGAGTCGGCGTAGCCAGCCCGGCTGTCGTTACTGGCTGGCTCACGCAACGGGCGAGACTCCTACGCGGTGCTTCCTCGTAACATCGCGGCTCACCGCAGGCAACGCCCTTCTCCTAACGACGCATTGAAACGGAGGCCGCAGTGGGCATTGCCACGCTGCCCAGCATGCGTCACGTAACTGGACTACGTAGCCAATCACTTTCCGTGCCTCCATATTACTGCCACATCACACACGAATGACCAACTGGAAAAATTTCTAAGATTAAAGCGACAAATGAAAATTTGTAACATGGCTGGGATTCGAGCCCGGCTTACTAGGCAGATGCGCTGACCACGAACGCCGACCTGGCACAGTGATTTTTCACAACTACATGGAGTAACAAAGTACGCCTCCCTGCTCAATCCAAATACCCATTCACGCCTCAACCAACATGGTATTCTCCCTAAACTCGAACAGCATTATAGAGTTTCTCCAACTGTGTTTCGTTCGATGCTGAGGTGCTCTTCCAGTACAAATGGAGAGCGTCTGCAAGGATGTTAGAGTTTAGGGAGAATACCATGCAGGCTGAGGCGTGAATGGGAATTTGGGTTGAGGAGGGAGGCGAACTAGGGCAGTCCATGCAGTTGTGAAAAATCACTGTGCCAGGGTGGCGTACTGGTTAATGCAACTGCCTAGTGCGTAGGAGACTTGGGTTCGAATCCTGACCTTGGTACAAATTTTCACTCATTGCTTCAGTTTGATATCTGTAGGATGTTGGAGACTGGAAAGATTTATTTGAAAATTTCTGAGCTGGTAGAGTTAAAATACAGGGAGTGAAAGCGTATTCACATCTTCTACATAAACCACACTGCACATTCAAGATTCGTAGGATATGAAAGGGCAGCAGTAGTTGAGAATGGACTGTGGCAGGGTTGTAGCCCATCTCCGATTTTGTTCAATCTGTACATTTACCAAGCAACAAACGAAACTAAGGGGATGTACTGGAAAGGGAATTAAAGTTCGGGGAGAAGAAATAAAAACTTTTGGTTTTCCACTGTCACTGTAACTGGAAAAAGCAGTTGAACAGAACCAATAGCGTCTTGGAAAGAGTTTGATGAAGATTAACCAGTGTAAAATAAGGTTAATGGAATGTAGTTGAATGAAATCAAACAATTCAGAGGAAACTAGGTTAGGAAATGAGACGCTAAAAGTAGTAGATGCGTTTAGCTATTTAGGCAGCAAAATTACTGATAAGAGAATATAGAGGACATAAAACACACACTAGCAATGGTAAGAAAAGCATCTCCTGAAAGGGAAATTTTTTTTCATCGACTTGCGTGAAGATATTTGTCTCAGTTGTAGTCTTGTATGGCAGTGAAACGTCGACTGTAAACATTTCAAACGAGAAGAGAATAGAAGCCTTTAAAACGTGGTGTTACAAAAGAATGCTGAAGATTAGACAGGTACATCGAACGATCAATGAGGAGGTACTGAACCGAGTAGGAGAAAAAAAAAGTATATGGCACAACCTCACTAAAGGAAGTGTTTGGTTAACACAACATACCCAACAACATGGTCTGTTTGGTCGTGGAGGGGAGTGTAGTAGTCAAAACTTGTAGGGGGAGACAAATGCTAGAATGGTTCCAATGGATGTGGGCTGGAATGGTAATACAGACATGAAGAGACTTGCGTAGGATGGACTAGAGTGGAGAGCTGCATCCAACTAGTCTTCGAAGTGCAGATCACAGCAATGACCAAATGGGATCACTTAACAACAACATGCTATTCTTTCCTCACTGTTGACTATTTTTCTAGTACGACTTAGCCTTCTCCAGCTTCATCGAACCTGGGTACCCATCCACATGAAAAAATAAGCTTAAGATAAATACGACGAAACAAACAGTAAATGTATGTGGCGTTTGAGGATACATGATCCTCGAAACAATTAATAGTAGAAGCTCACGTTACAAACCTATTTTCTTAATCAATGCGTCACTTTCCTCGATCTCGAACATGTAGTCGATACGTATGGACAGCTGCCGGAAATAGGCTGCATTCCCATTGGTTGACAAATATTTACACTGTTTTTGTGGTAGCAACATAGATAACTTCTCTTTCACTTAATTCATACACTGCTGGACATTAAAACGGCCATACTGCGAAGAAAAGATAAAACAAACATCAGATTCCCATGGAGTGTACTACACACTTGGATGTGCAAATGGTAACCATTAGTGTGAAAATTACAATCTATGTAACGTCGCCTACATCCGATATATAAGGAAAGATTACACAGTGGGTTTATCATTCAGAAACCGCATTTGTTTATGAGAAGATCGTGTTGCGCATTAGGCAAGAAGGAAAAATATATAACTACATACAGGGTGTAACGGGTATAAGTGCAGATATTTTTATTAGTGATTGAGTACAGTGTCATGAAAAACGTTAGATAGGTATTTACTTCATTTACAGACTAACAATTATAGCTATTAGAAGTAGTACGTTTTTAGGTCGGTTAGTACTTCCAAGTACATGCGGCAAGAGCAAGCTATTGATGCTATTTTTCCTTGGATAGCAGGTCAGGTGCGGAAGTGCAGCCGCGTGGGGGCAAAACGGTGAACGTAAACTGACAGCCGTAGCTCACTTAGTGGTGCAGATACAAGACCGCAGAAAACATCAGAACGTAAACCATGTGATGTTTTTCTGGGAAGTGTGTTCGACGCAGAGAAAAAACAACCAACGCAGTGATGCGTGTACATACGAGTATTAAGGTACCACATATAAAATATATGCACGTAGACCCGTTACGCACTATATTTAGGTATCCTACAACGACAGGGTCTTACTCTACTGAGTTCGCGGTTAACCGTTCCGTAATTTTTTTGCTAGTGATTGTTTGTATCCCATGACCGGTGTGCGAATACGGAATCGATGGGTTCAGGGGAAACAGTCACGATCTGAGTGTCTCCGTGTGGCTAGTGCATGAGAAGACTAACATATTGTTCTCTTGGTCATGCAGCATCACACAGCCTTGTCAAGTAACTTTAGTCAGGAAATAGGATAGTTTGCAGCAGGTCAGCTATCTACACGGCATGTGGTACTGTACCAGTAATACCAATGATAGCACGAGAACGATTTCTCTTGACACGGCAGCAGAGAGAGGCGAACCGACAATAACACTGGACACATAAGTGACATCACATCGTCTTTTCAGAAGAGACTCATTTCTGGGTGCGCCCGCATCTCGTGGTCGTGCGGCAGCGTTCTCGCTTCCCACGCCCGGGTTCCCGGGTTCGATTCCCGGCGGGGTCAGGGATTTTCTCTGCCTCGTGATGGCTGGGTGTTGTGTGATGTCCTTAGGTTAGTTAGGTTTAAGTAGTTCTAAGTTCTAGGGGACTGATGACCATAGACGTTAAGTCCCATAGTGCTCAGAGCCATTTCTGGGTGCGGCATCCAAGGGTAGAGGTCTTAAGAAAAATGGACATTACCCTTTTGCTTTCGTTATATATCTGATGTGTAAGGCTAGTGGCCGCATCCAGTTTTCAAGATCTCCGTGATATCATCTTTTTAAAAGATATCGTAACACCGCATGTTGTCCATGCTGTCCTGAACTACCTAGCTTGTTCGACTGTCGCCTTCATTAGCACACTGAGCAGAATTCACACCTGTTGAAAAGACTTGGTTATGGATTACGGAGAGATTGAGGCGCCACCAGCAACCAGCATATACGATGGATGAACTCTGCCGTGAATTTGAAATAGCATCGGACGACGTACTTATATTTGTGTTGTAGACTCCGTTCGACTCGATTCCCAGTCAGCTTACAGTGGCTACGGCTATAGGTGGCAGCTCTGTGTACCACTGTATACCCTGTATACCAGAAAATCGCCTACAAATTTAATTATTTACACTCAGAGACAAAAAAATCGAGACGCCAATAAGGAATTATCCGAAGGGGATGGAAATCAGTAGATGATCACAATTTCAGAAAAATTGGATGATTTATTCGAGAATGAAATGAAATGATAGTTTGGCATTGATAACAGAGAGTCGTCGCCTGGCGACGCTCGACCGCCAAGTTGCAAGTATTCTCAGTTGCCACCACATTGTTGTTTGTTGTGGTCTTCAGTCCTGAGACTGGTTTGATGCAGCTCCCCATGCTACTCTATCCTGTGCAAGCTTCTTCAGCTCCCAGTACCTACTACATCCTACATCCTTCTGAATCTGCTTGGTGTATCCATCTCTTGGTCTTCCTCTACGATTTTTACCCTCCACGCTGCCCTCCAATGCTAAATTTGTGATCCCTTGATGCCTCAGAACATGTCCTATCAATCGATCCCTTCTTCTAGTCAAGTTGTGCCACAAACTCCTGTTCTCCCCAATTCTGTTCAATACCTCCTCATTAGTTACGTGATCTACCCATCTAATCTTCAGCATTCTTCTGTAGCACCACATTTCGACAGTTTCTATTCTCTTCTTGTCCAAACTATTTATCGTCCATGTTTCACTTCCATACATGGCTACACTCCACACAAATACTTCCATAAACGACTTCCTGACACTAAAATCAATACTCGATGTTAACAAATTTCTTTTATTCAGAAGCGCTTTCCTTGCCATTGCCAATCTACATTTTATATCCTCTCTACTTCGACTATCATCAGTTATTTTGCTGCCCAAATAGCAAAACTCCTTTACTACTTTAGGTGTCTCATGTCCTAATCTAATTCCCTCAGCGTCACCCGATTTAATTCGACTACATTTCACTACCCTCGTTTTGCTTATGTTGATGTTCATCTTATACCCTCCTATCAAGACACTGTCCATTCCGTTCAACTGCTCTTCCAAGTCCTTTGCTGTCTCTGACAGAATTACAACGTCATCGGCAAACCTCAAAGTTTTTATTTCTTCTCCATGGATTTTAATACCTACCCCGAACTTTTCTTTTGTTTCCTTTACTGCTTGCTCAATATACAGATTGAATAGCATCGGGGAGAGGCTACAATCCTGTCTCACTCCTTCCCAACCACTGCTTCCCTTTCATGTCCCTCGACTCTTATAACTGCCATCTGGTTTCTGTACAAATTGTAAATAGTCTTTCGCTCCCTGTATTTTACCCCTGCCACCTTAGAATTTGAAAGAGAGTATTCTAGTCAACATTGTCAAAAGCTTTCTCTAAGTCTACAAATGCTAGAAATGTAGGTTTGCCTTTCCTTAATCTTTCTTCTAAGATAAGTCGTAGGGTCAGTATTGCCTCACGTGTTCCAACATTTCTACGGAATCCAAACTGATCTTCCCCGAGGTCAGCGTCTACCAGTTTTTCCATTCGTCTGTAAAGAATTCGCATTAGTATTTTGCAGCTGTGACTTATTAAACTGATAGTTCGGTAATTTTCACATCTGTCAACACCTGCTTTCTTTGGGATTGGAATTACTATATTCTTCTTGAAGTCTGAGGGAATTTCGCCTGTCTCATACATCTTGCTCACCAGATGGTAGAGCTTTGTTAGGCGTGGCTCTCCCAAGGCTCTCAGCATGTGCATGAAATGACCGGCGTAAGTGTACAGTAGAAGTAACGTGCCCTGGTCCGTTTTGTCAGCAGAAGCTGCTGTGGACTGCGGCGCTCCTCTCGGCGCTACTGAGCGTGGCTTTGGCAGCGGACGCCCGCAGGAGCCGCTACAGGCCGCAGCCTGTGTCGGTCGAGGACGACGACCCGCAGTACTACCAGCAGCCGGCGGCGGCGGCCGCCACGCAGGTGGAGACGGAGCAGGCGGGCGTGGTGCTGGTCTCCAGCGACCCCTACAACGGGCTGTACGGCCGCCAGACCGACCCCTCGGCCGCTGCCCAGCGCTACCGGGGCTCCGCCGGCAGCAGAGCGGCGCTGGCCGCCACGGGCGCGCCCCGCACCAAGGAGCCCAAGCAGCCGCCCGTGCAGACCATCCGCAACTACTCCAAGGTACGGGACCTACCGGTTCTCAGTTGTATCGTTTCCTTTCCACGGCTGTTTAATCGGACTGTTAAAACGGATCAAAATAACCGGTTTCTGAAATAACCGATTTCTTAACTTTTTGTTCCAGTTATTTCTTGCAGTCAACGTAGAAAAAGAACAAAGATTGAAAAATTTTCACTCTCACTTTCTAGATATATGGAATGAAAATATTTAATTAAGTATGCAAGTAAAAGGAACCTTTTTTCGTCCACGAGTCGCTGCTTTTCTTGGAGAGTGATAAGGGGTTGAATATCTCAAAAAATCACCAGTATTCTCCTGCTGTTTTTAATTTTTTTGAAACCCTGCACAGAAATCATGTTGTAATTGGTGATCATATAACTACAAGACAAATTTTCAATATTTTAAAGCAGAAGAACTGTTGCACTTCCTTGCCGAGTCACTTAGTACATAAAACACTACTGGCCATTTTCTCAGAGAGTGATAAGGGGTTGAATACCACAAAAAAATCGCCAGTATTCTCCTGCTAAGTCTAATTTTTTATCAAACCCTGCTCAGAAATCATGTTGTAATTGGGGTTCATATAACTACAAGACAAATCTTCAATATTTTAAAGCAGAAGAACTGTTGCACTTCCTTGCCGAGTCACTTCGTAAAAATACACTACTGGCCATTAAAATTGCTACACCAAGAAGAAATGCAGATGATAAACGAGTATTCATTGGACAAGTATATTGTACTAGAACTGACATGTGATTACATTTTCACGTAATTTGGGTGCATAGATCCTGAGAAATCAGTATCCAGAATAACCACCTCTGGCCGTAATAACGACCTTGATACGCCTGGGCATTGAGTCAAACAGAGCGTGGATAGCGCTTACAGGTACAGCTACCCATGCATCTTCAACACGATACCACAGTTCATCAAGAGTAGTGACTGGCGTATTGTAACGAGCCAGTTGCTCAGCCACCATTGACCAGACGTTTTCAGTTGGTGAGATATCTGGAGAATGTGCTGGCCAGGGCAGCAGTCGAACATTTTCTGTATCCAGAAACGCCCGTACAGAACCTGCAACATGCGGTCGTGCATTATCCTGCAGAAATGTAGGGTTTCGCAGGGATCGAAGAAGGCTGGAGCTATTGGTCGTAACACATCTGAAATGTAACGTCCACTGTTCAAAGTGCCGTCAATGCGAAAAAGAGGTGACCGAGACGTGTAACCAGTGGCACCCCACACCATCACGCTGGGTGATACGCCACAGAACCTGGATTCATCCGAAAAAATGACGTTTTGCCATTTGTGCACCCAGGTTCGTCTTTGAGTACACCATCACAGGCGCTCCTGTCTGTAATGCAACGTCAAGGGTAACCGCAGCCACGGTCTCCCGAGCTGATAGTCCATGCTGCTGCAAGCGTCGTCGAACTGTTCGCGCAGATGTTCGTTGTCTTGCAAACGTCCTCATCTGTTGACTCAGGGATCCAAACGTGACTGCACGATCTGTTACAGCCAAGCGGATAAGATGCCTGTCATCTCGACTGCTAGTGATACGAGGCCGTTGGGATCCAGCACGGCGTTCCGTATTACCCTCCTAAACCGACCGATGGGGACACTTTATATGAAGTATTCGGTACCACGCAGTTACGTATTATACGATACACATTTCACAGTATAGCAAATGTTAAAATACAAATTTTGGTTCTCTGTATTGCAACAAATAACTCTGTACACGAAATACATAAAATGTAACACACCCATATAGTCAACTACAGCTCATTTAAATACAGTTAACAGGAATTTTTTATTGGTGGCGAAGTATCTCATTGTAATCCCCAATTTTAAGAAATTTACGAACTAATCACTTAATCTGTGTAAATATCAGACAATAATCACGTAGAAATATTAGAGTTAAAATCATTTCAGTCACTAAATGGGAAATTAATTGTCAAAATTCGATTATTTCATAAAACGTGAAAATTAGTTTGGGTAGATTTCTGGCTAACTGATGCACTGAAAGCTACGTTCAGCTTCAAGATATGTTTGTATAAAAGCTCAACTCAGATTCATTGTAATCAATTCTGTAACTACGAGTTCTAGAACTTTCTTACATAAACAAACCATTATTTCGATCATTTAGTCAAAACAAGATTATTGTGTAAAATTTGAATCTCAAAATCTATTTTCGCATTAATAAAAGTACTCCAAAATTATGTAGCAACCAAATTCCTGTTATAATTAACGACATATTAATTGTTTTGTATCACGTATTGTTAGTTACAGTTCTAAAGAAGTATTTCGATACTAAATTTGAAAAGCATTTTTAGAAATTACATTTGTTGCAATCAGTTATTTATTATCTTCAAAACTGTAACTACAGTTTCTTGTAAAACAACCGATTTTAACTGTAAGTCAGTTAATGTGACTTTGTTGAACAATACTTTCAAAGATATTGTGTTTTTAAGAAACCGTATAAGCATTGAGAGCTAAGAGCTCAGGGGTGGTAGTACATTGGCAGTTGTTTTCTGTTAGTTCGAGTACATGGTCTGTAAAGTCAGTTTCTTTGAGCTATGCAAGGTACGAATGTTCTGTAACTGCATAAACATTAACACAATGCAAACTATGGGCTGGTGTAAATTATTTAATATTATCGGCTTTTTCACATTGACTCTCCAGTGAAGCAATTAGTATTATGCACCCCAATTAACAATGAACTGGTGGAGAGAAGTCGTCGAAACCAACAAAATAAGTACGCACTCCAAACATTTCACTGAACTTACACACACTCGTAATATACGTGTATGTTTATCGAACAGTTCTAGCTAGAACCTGGTAAAAAGAGAATATTAGACCAGGCAAACATACTTGTTAGACTGTAGAAACACAACTAAATATTTTTCTCGAAATAAATTCATTTGTACAGATCGGATTCCTACGTTCCGTTCAGTTAGTTCCGCAAGACTTCATAATGTTGATCTTCAGCACTGAATAACGTTGCATGACAGCATCTGTTCCACCTCTCTGTTGTCACCGTCACCATTATACAGCAGTTGGAGGTAAGGTAGGCTGACGCTGCTATGTTACCTGTTGTGTTCTGTCCAGGTGAACGATGACGGATCGTTCACGTTTGGCTACGAGGCGGCCGACGGCAGCTTCAAAGAGGAGACGCGTGGCACAGACTGCGTGGTGCGCGGCAAGTACGGCTACGTGGACCCGGACGGCAACAAGCGCGAGTTCACGTACGTGTCTGGAAACCCGTGCGACCCCAACAACCCGGAGGGGCGCGACCCCCAGCAGGCTGAGGAAGAAGAAGACAGCGGCGAGGAGAACATCCCCAAGGTAAGGCAGCACTAGTGCCGAATAATCTGTCACAAGTTAAGCGAAGGTAATGTAAAAGAATGCGCTGAAGCTCACTTATAAACGTTTTGTGAAATAGCTGAGCTCATCTACACTTAATTTATGAGTCCTAAATCAAACAGGAAGTGCGCAGAAGTCGAAGCGGTCAGACTCTTCAAGAATCTCGGTGAGATTACAGAAAGAACGAGGCTAAAAACGAAGCACAGACAGCTCGGCTACAGAAAAAAAGAGAGCTCTTGAGGCAATACAGAAAACATAAGAAAAAAGTGTATGTCCACACATAAAATATTAGACATTATAAAACAGTGACCAAATCTGAAGCTGTGTACATGAGCATAACTTTCTCAATAGAAAAACCGCACCTCGAAACGTCCTGAACGAAGAATGAAGGATTGTGAGCGACAATCTTGGCCCATAAAAAAAGGAGGACGAATATAGACTGGAATCTTCTGAAGCAAAAACGAAATTGTCCATCCTAGTAGCAGGCCTTAGAAAACGAAGATAAAAAGTTTATTTACATGTTCAAAGGCTCCCGATAACAAGGCTTCCACACGAGATTATGGCGTATATCTGAATGTTAAAGAATATACTATCGGCTCAGCAAATTAAAAAAGACCTCGAGAAAGCCCAGACAGAAACAGCGGAAGTAGCAGACAGGATTCTGTTCAGTTCAAAGGTAAACTGTTCGATAGTACAGCCAGAGTATGAGGATCCCATAAAACCAGGAACCAAGTGAGCTTAAGAAAGAAAACCAGCCCATGGAGGGAGAATGGGAGATGTATGGAAGATCATAAAAACGAAACTACTAGCACCGTGTGGTGTAACAGTGCCTATACGCAGATAACGGTGAAAGAAATGCGTTCTGAAAGAACATTTGTACCACAAAACCAGTGCAATTACTAGTGAAACACTAAACTGTACAAAATATAAAGTTCAGAGCAGAAATTACGGAAAATTTTGGAGTTAAAACAGGACTGAGACAACGTGAAGCACTCCCTCTATCACTATTCGACAAAGTAATTCAAGAGTGGCAGAAACTAAAATCTAAACCTTAAATCGAAGAACCAATGCAACTGCGAAATTCTCGTAGGTTGCATCTGCGGACGATCTGGCGATTCTATGTCGGGACATTTAAATAGCATAAAAACAAGTAAAAATTCGTAAAGAAACAACGGAAAGAAAAGCCAAAATACATGTCTAGCAACAATTTTATACTAAAAGTTCTACGTTAGTCAGACCGAGAGTTTTTCAGTTCAAATTACGCGTAACTATTCAGAAGACTGGTCCAGGAAAAATTGGTTATGAGATCCGTTGTCACAAAACGGAAATAATTGTCAGATTTACAAAAGGAAATGCTTCTCAAATACACAATACTGAGATACTACAACAAAGTCGTGAAAACGGCGTATCTCTATAAGAGCGAAACAATCATTGCAATCAGTAAGGGAAATATTGAAGCAATCCAAAAGAGAGAAAGAAAAATAATCAGGAAAAGGTGATTCTAAATTACGCTGGACAAGGTATGTACAAAGAAAAAATTTATTAATTAAAAATATACTACGGTTTGTACAGATATGGAAATATGGAGGCTAAAACACTGCATCCATATTAAAATAATGGAACTGACCTGGTAAACCAGCCGGTTGCAGTTTCTATGAAAGGTGCAGTAAGGCGAGAACTAAGACAGTAAATTGGATGGTTGTAGTGAAAACAGGCCTGAAAGAAGAAGGGGTAACAAACAGAAACGTTTTGGGCAGAAATCGGATGAGTGGACAGTTGGTCTGGCAAAAAAGCCCATAAATACTGCACCTGCGCCGCGTGGGATTAGCCGAGGTGAAGTCACGGACTGTGCGGCTGGTCCCGGCGGAGGTTCGAGTCCTCCCTCGGGCATGGGTGTGTGTGTGTTTGTCCTTGGGATAATTTAGGTCAAGTAGTGTGTCAGCTTAGGGACTGATGACCTTAGCAGTTAAGTCCCATAAGATTTCACACACATTTGAACATTTGAACTGCGCCTGCTTGGTATGACGATAGAAAAAGTGTGTATCCTGAGTAATATAGGGACTAGGAAAAGCTGAAACAAACCTGTTGTTGTTGTTGTCTTCAGTCCTGAGACTGGTTTGATGCAGCTCTCCATGTTACTCTATCCTGTGCAAGCTTCTTCATCTCCCAGTATTTACTGCAACCTACATCCTTCTGAATCTGCTTAGTGTATTCGTCTCTTGGTCTCCCTCTACGATTTTTACCCTCCACACTGCCCTCCAATGCTAAATTTGTGATCCCTTGATGCCTCAGAACATGTCCTACCAACCGATCCCTTCTTCTTGTCAAGTTGTGCCACAAACTCCCCTGCTCCCCAATTCTGTTCAATACCTCCTCATTAGTTATGTGATCTACCCATCTAATCTTCAGCATTCTTCTGTAGCATCACATTTCAAAAGCTTATATTCTCTTCTTGTCTAAACTATTTATCGTCCATGTTTCACTTCCATACATGGCTACACTCCATACAAATACTTTCAGAAACAACTTCCTGACACTTAAATCTATACTCGATGTTAACAAATTTCTCTTCTTCAGAAACGCTTTTCTTGCCATTGCCAGTCTACATTTTATATCATCTCTACTTCGACCATCATCAGTTCTTTTGCTCCCCAAATAGCAAAACTCCTTTACTACTTTAAGTGTCTCATTTCCTAATCTAATTCCCTCAGCGTCACCCGATTTCATTCGACTACATTTCACTACCCTCGTTTTGCTTTTGTTGATGTTCATCTTATATCCTCCTATCAAGACACTGTCCATTCCGTTCAACTGCTCTTCCAAGTCCTTTGCTGTCTCTGACAGAATTACAATGTCATCGGCAAACCTCAACGTTTTTATTTCTTGTCCATGGATTTTAATACCTACTCCGAATTTTTCTTTTGTTTCCTTTACTGCTTGCTCAATATACAGATTGAATAACATCGGGGACAGGCTACAACCCTGTCTCGCTCCCTTCCCAACCGCTGCTTCCCTTTCATGCCCCTCGACTCTTATAACTGCCATCTGGTTTCTGTACAAACTGTAAATAGCCTTCGCTCCCTGTATTTTACCCCTGCCACCTTTAGAATTTGAAAGAGAGTATTCCAGTCAACATTGTCGAAAGCTTTCTCTATGTCTACAAATGCTAGAATCGTAATTTTGCCTTTCCTATGGAATGGATATTGTTGTACATCGCGTTGTCCAGTAGGACCTAAAAGCAAACAATAGTAATAATATAGCCATCGCGAGCTACTATGTACATCACATGTACACTCACTTGGCTGTCTGCAGGTTCCCATCAGACCTCTGCGCCCCCTGCGGCCGACGGTGGCGACGCCGCCGCGCCCGCAGACGACGACCACGGTGTTCCAGAACGACTACCGCCAGGATCAGCTGGGCCAGTCTGTGGAGGACGAGGTGGACGACGAGCCGCAGCAGCTGTACACGGCCAGGCCCGCCTCCGCCTACTCCATCCCCAGCACCAGCTCGCTGTACCACCAGTACGACAGCCAGCAGTACACCACGTCCTCTCCCCTAGCCTACCGCCCACAGCCGCAGCAGGCCGTCAGGTAAGCTTCATCTCCATATTGTCCGCCCCCGGTAGCTGAGTGGTCGCCGGCACGGTACCTCAGCGTGTTCGGTCAGAGGGGTAGATGCCCTCTGTAATAAATAAAAACTGAGTGAATTAACGAACTTCAACTGGCGTCAGGGGACGTCCGCCACGACCAATTGCAACGAACTGTAACGAACAAAATGAGATTACAAAAAAACAAAAACAAAAAGGGGGTCAGCCCGACGGACTGTCAATCCTAAGGACCCGGGTTCGATTCCCGGCTGGGTCGGAAATTTTCTCCGCTCATTGACTGGGTGTTGTGTTGTCCTAATCATCATCATTTTATCCCCATCGACGCGCAAGTCGCCGAAGTGCCGTCAAATCGAAAGACTTGCACCAGGCGAGCGGTCTATCCGATGGGAGACCCTCGTCACACGACATTATTATTATTATTATCTCCATATTGCTGCAGCATGGACACCATGACCGAATGCTAACAAAAAGACATTCCAGCACTTGCATGCCTATGGGATAT
Source organism: Schistocerca serialis cubense (assembly GCF_023864345.2). NCBI lineage: Eukaryota > Metazoa > Arthropoda > Insecta > Orthoptera > Acrididae > Schistocerca > Schistocerca serialis. The sequence continues at coordinate 214,054,929 of NC_064639.1, read as the reverse complement.
TTTGATTACTATTTCATCCTTCTGCCAGCTTACTTTCAGTAATTTCAGTACATAAAATAGCCTTTCCTAAAGGTGAAGAATGGCGCGAGTTCTTTTTGTCCATTGGGTGTCTTTAAAGTTACAGGAACTCTTCAAGTGGAGATCAGAACACGGTATATCCAGGTGACTTCCACGTGCATATTATCTTTCAGACTTTGACAAACGTTGTATTATCCTGTCTTCTTCTGCGGTTGTTTTCCCACTATGGTTCGCTCCAGTACCATGGTAGCTACTCCCTGATATCTTAACATGTGGTGTATGATTATGCCCCTCCTTGTCGTGAGTGCTTTCCATCTATTCTTTTGCTTACCGATTCTGTGGAGGACCTGCTCATTTTTTAACAGTGCACTTAATTTTAAGCATCCTTCTGTAACACCACGTCTCAAACGCTTCTACTTTCATATTTTTCGGCTTACCACAGTCCATGACTCACTTATACACGATGCTGTGTTCCAGACTTGCATTCTACGAAATTTCTTCCCCTAATTAAAACCTATATCTCTTCGAGGAATACTCTCTTAGCCGTTGGTAGTCTGCTTCTTATATCCATCTTACTTCAACCATCATGTGTTATTTTGTTACCAAGGTAGCAGAATTCTTTCTCATCATCCACTATGTGGTCACCCATTTTTATGTTAAATTTGTCGGTAATCCGTTTTCTGATGCTCCTCATTACTTGTCTTTCTTTTTTTTCTTGTTCTGAATGCATATGAGGTGTGTCTATAAAATAGTGTCACCGAGTAAGTATGCAGCCAAGTAGAATGCGACCTTTCTGATGTATGCAGACAAATGAGTTTGGCCGTGGCCTTCGTTTGAGTAAGAGCTGTTATTTTGTTTTGCCGGAAAAGTCATAAGTGTAATAACAGAGAAGCGAATAGTCGTGAAGTTTCACACGAAACTTGAGATAACTCGTACTGAAACCCACCTTTTACTAAAAGAACTACATTTTACTAAGTCGCTTCAGGCAAATGCCGGATTGGTTCCTTTGAAAGGGCACGGCCGACTTCCTTCCCCCATCCTTCCCCAATCCGATGGGACCGATGACGTCACTGTTTGGTCCCCTCACTCAAATCACCCAACCAATCTAAGAGAACGGTATGGCTGAGGTTGTTTATCACGTATACGAGTTTTTGAGTGGTTAAAATGTTTCCAAGATGGCCGAGAAGACGTTGTAGATGACTCACGCCTAGGACGTACTTCAACGTCACAAACGGATTAAAATATCAAACAAGTATGTAATGCTATTCGATCTGGGTATTCGGTCGATTGCTAAATGAGCAAATACAGATTCAAAGCAATGATGATTGTTGTTTTCGATACACATGGAATTGGGTATCTTCAGTGGGCTATTGATCACCATTACTACTTTGAGGTCCTTACTCAACTCCGTGAGCAAATAAGAAACAAACGACTAATTACGGAAGAACACGTTAAGAGTCCTGCATCAAGACAATGCATCGGATCATACCGCACTGTCTGTTAAGAGGTTTCTAGCTCCGTGGTAGACTACAGACGTTATTCGCCTGAGCTAGCACCAAGTGGCTTTAATGTATTGCCCAATTTCAAATCTATAATAAAAGGAACAAGATTTAGGTCCGCTGAAGCAGTGAAAGAAAAGCAGCATGCGTCATCGAGGAGCTCACAGAGGAAGACGTCCAGTACTGTCTTCATTAATGGTAAATTCGCATGGAGCGTTTTAGGGATAGAGCATGGAAGTATATTGAGGAAGACACTCGCTAAATATGTATACTTTTGAAATTAAATGTTTTAGAGCAATAGTCCCGTTATTTTATAGCCACGCACTTTCTGTGTTCAGTAAACTGTGTTCATTAAGATCTGTAGCTCTCATAATTCTTCCTCACATTCGTCTCTATGTTGGTAGAAATTGTGTATAATCGTCTTCCTTAAACCCAGATAGCTGTCTTTATGAGACGCTCCCTTAACGTTCTTATGGTCATTTGAAAGGAAAGTAGAAAGAGAAAGTCATTTTGTTAAACTGTGAACAGATTTGGAAGGTAAGTACATGTGGTTCACTTATAAAAACACTATCAAAGACAGATATCTGGATTTTAATCTGATCTGGCACCCAGCTTCAGCCTGAGTGCTCAAAACAGTGCTTGGTACTGCCAGTAGACACATATAAAAACACGTACGCTCTCCTACCCTTCAGAACTAATATTTCCTTCGTTAAGAAGCAGAGTCCACCTCCACACCTGAAGGGTCAGCATGGCTGACCCAGTACTGCCACGTACTTTTCCTTGTGGAAGGTCTGGCACGGGGTGCACTCTGCCTCCCGAGACCAGCTGACGAGTTACTCGACCGATTAGGAGCGGTTTTAAGGTCAAGACACATGGCAACTATGGTGAGAGCGGTGTGCTGACCACATGTTCGTTCAACCACATACGATGACGCCACTGACAGAGATTGACATGACCCGTCTAAGGCCAGAACGTGGAACTTTACTTTTACCTTGTGGAGTAGAGCCGGATAATTTGGGTAAAATTAATGAGGAAGGTCAGATACTGAGATTCTCAGAATGAGGGGGCTCAGTTTTGAGGACGAGCATCCGAGCGACCTTCCCTTCCTTTTTAACCTTCTCCAATCTGTCACTCACTCCTCTGACAGGAGGAAGATATTAGCTCCAGCTGTTATCGTACTGCATGTGCCTTTATGCAGGGTTATTCATAAGTACGTTCTGGTTTCAAAAGACTACTGTGTTAAAACTATAAGACAATAAGAAAAACGAAACACATCGCGGCTAGAGCATCTCTCCAAGCGTCGATTCATAATAAGCGCCCTGCAATTGTTTCAGTAGGGGAAGAGATGCCAGAACATGAAGAAAAACCATTCGTTATGCATCGTCAGATTGAATTATTTCGCAGTTAGCAACAAGCAACTCAGTGAATAGATCTAAAAAGTGGACCGCTGTCATACTTTCCCAGACATTTCATGACAGCAGATTAAATGAACTGCACACACATATTGACGTTTGCCCGTATTGAGTGTTGTATACAACTTCATATAGAATGGTAAAGAGAAGTGGGTTACAGAGTGGTGTGGCAACTGTCGCCATAGGAAAGCTGGACAAGAGCAGAAATGGTTAGCGAACAAGTTAACATAACACACAGAACATTTACTTAACTTGTATTTCTCCAAGTGTACAAAGACTTATTACAAATAATACAGCAAAAATTAGAGTGCAGCTCACACAATAGCAACAAGCATGAGACTTGGTGTACTAAGCACGAACGATAGTATCATAGCGATGAGGCTCCAAAAGAGTGTGCTGAGTGGCTGCCGCGGGCCGTCCTGTATTGCAGTGGCAGAGGACGCTCGTGGTCCAGAGCCAGTGGAGGCGTGGCTGAGTGGCCGCTCACCAACTGGGTCCGCCAGATGCTGCACGACCACTGTCGGCATCAGACAGGAAACTTTCAATTCCGTTGCTAACTGTGATGTCCGTACGGTGGTATCGACACGTGATACCACACTGAGCACGTGTAATGTACATTAAAACCTTGGACAGATGCTCTGTCCACTAATATATGTGTATCTTATGAATGTGTAATAGTGTACGCGCATTTTCTTTTGAAACTCCAGAAAATATTAGATACAGGCTTTCAGGTAGATGCCATTTTCCTTGACTTCCGGAAGGCGTTCGATACAGTTCTGCACTGTCGCCTGATAAACAAAGTAAGAGCTTACGGAATATCAGACCAGCTGTGTGGCTGGATTGAAGAGTTTTTAGCAAACAGAACACAGCATGTTGTTCTCAATGGAGAGACGTCTACAGACGTTAAAGTAACCTCTGGCGTGCCACAGGGGAGTGTTATGCGACCATTGCTTTTCACAATATATATAAATGACCTAGTGTCGTAAGTTCCATGCGGCTTTTCGCGGATGTAGTATACAGAGAAGTTGCAGCATTAGAAAATTGTAGCGAAATGCAGGAAGATCTGCAGCGGATAGGCACTTGGTGCAGGGAGTGGCAACTGACCCTTAACATAGACAAATGTAACGTATTGCGAATACGTAGAAAGAAGGACCCTTTATTGTACGATTATATGATAGCGGAACAAACACTGGTAGCAGTTACTTCTGCAAAATATCTGGGAGTATGCGTGCGGAACGATTTGAAGTGGAATGATCATAAAAAATTAATTGTTGGTAAGGCGAGTGCCAGGTTGAGATTCATTGGGAGAATCCTTAGAAAATGTAGTCCATCAACAAAGGAGGTGGCTTACAAAACACTCGTTCGACCTGTACTTGAGTATTGCTCATCAGTGTGGGATCCGTACCAGGGCGGGTTGACGGAGGAGATAGAGAAGATCCAAAGCAGAGCGTCGCGTTTCGTGTCAGGGTTATTTGGTAAGCGTGATTGCGTTACGGAGATGTTTAGCAAACTCAAGTGGCAGACTCTGCAAGAGAGGCGCTCTGCATCGCGGTGTAGCTTGCTGTCCAGGTTTCGAGAGGGTGCGTTTCTGGATGAGGTATCGAATACATTGCTTCCCCCTACTTATACCTCCAGAGGAGATCACGAATGTAGAATTAGAGAGATTCGAGCGCGCACGGAGGCTTTCCGGCAGTCGTTCTTCCCGCGAACCATACGCGACTGGCACAGGAAAGGGATGTAATGACAGTGGCACGTAAAGTGCCCTCCACCAAACACCGTTGGGCGGCTTGCGGAGTATAAATGTAGATGTAGATGTAGGTACTCATGAATAGCCCTGTACGTGAGATAAGAATTGGCTAGCAGTTCTGTCTCATAACTTTAGTTTTCTCTAGTGAATTTTCGTTTCGATACAACACGTTGTTTTTTCATGTGCTGAGTAACAAAGTTGTATCAACCACCTGTTTGAGAGCCAGGTGGAGAGTGTATGGCCTGGTGTTGTAAACTGCCCTCTCTCCCCTCAGCATCACGCCGCGCCCTCGCCCAGCTGTGGCGCCGTCGACGGTGCGCAGCCAGCTGCCGGCCACCACGTACCGACCACAGCTGCTGGCCACGGCCACACCGCGCCCGCAGACGACCACCACGCAGCTGTACACCCGCCCCCCGCCCGTCTTCCAGTCCAGCACAGCGTCGCCCTACTCGACTGCAGCTCACTCCCAGGCGCAGCTGTACGGCAGGACGACGTCGCTGTACCAGCCGTCCAGCACGGTGGCCACCGCCGCTACCGCCGACGTCGACTTCGACGACGAGCTGCGCAAGTTCCAGCTGGAGAACAACGTCGTGACCACGCCGCGCACCGTCAGCCCCGCCGCGCTGGCGCAGCGGGTGCAACCTATCCAGCACGCGCAGCTAGCCACAGCCAGGCCACAACAGGTGGTCCAACAGGCACGCAAGGTGAGAGGGATTGCCTTCTCAGAAGAAGAAAAATGCGGCACCCGTAACCTGGGACACACACTGAATTTATTTCACTCTGCTGGTACAATATTGAAAATGGGTCCACAGCTGCGTTGAAATGTTTACATAATTACACTACTGGCTATTAAAATAGCTACACCCAGAAGAAATGCAGATGATAAACGAGTATTCATTGGACAAGTATATTATACTAGAACTGACATGTAATTTGGGTGCATAGATCCTGAGAAATCAGTACCCAGAACAACCACATCTGGCCGTAATAACGGCCTTTATACGCCTGGGCATAGAGTCAAACACAGCTTGCGTGGCGTGTACAGGTACAGCTGCCCATGCAACTTCAACACGATACCACAGTTCATCAAGAGTAGCGATTGGCGTATTGTGACGAGCCAGTTGCTCGGCCACCATTGACCAGACGCTTTCAGTTGGTGAGAGATCTGGAGAATGTGCTGGCCAGGGCAGCAGTCGAACATTTTCTGTATCCAGAAAGGCCCGTACAGGACCTGCAACATGCGGTCGTGCATTATCCTACTGAAATGTAGGGTTTCGCAGGGATCAGGGATCGAATGAAGGGTAGAGCCACAGGTCGTAACATATCTGAAATTTAACGTCCACTGTTCAAAGTGCCGTCAGTGCGAACAAGAGGTGACCGAGACGTTTAACCAATGGCACCACATACCATCACGCCAGGTGATACGCCAGTATGGAGATGACGAATACACGCTCCCAATGTGCGTTCACCGCAATGTCGCCAAACACGGATGCGACCATCATGATGCTGTAAACAGAACCTGGATTCATCCGAAAAAATGACGTTTTGTCATTCCTGCACCCAGGTTCGTCGTTTACACCATCGCAGGTGCTCCTGTCTGTGATGCAGCGTCAAGGGTAACCGCAGCCACGGTCTCCGAGCTGATAGTCCATGCTGCTGCAAACGTCGTCGAACTGTTCGTGCAGATCGTTGTTGTCTAGCAAACGTCCCCATGTGTTGACTCAGGGATCGAGACGCGACAGCACGATCCGTTACAGCCATGTGGATAAGATGCCTGTCATCTCAACTGCTAGTGATACGAGGCCGTTGGGATCCAGCACGGCGTTCCGTATTACCCTCCTGAACCCACCGATTCCATACTCTGCTAACAGTCATTGGATCTCGACCACCGCGAGCAGCACTGTCGCGATACGATAAACCGCAATCGCGATGGGCTACAATCCGACCTTTATCAAAGTCGGAAACATGATGGTACGCATTTTTCCTCCTTACACGAGGCATCACAACAACGTTTCACCAGGCAGCGCCGGTCAACTGCTGTTTATGTATGAGAAATTGGTTGGAAACTTTCTTCATGTCAGCACGTTGTAGGTGTCGCCACCGGCGCCAACCTTGTGTAAATGCTCTGAAAAGCTAGTCATTCACATACCACAGCATCCTCTCCCTGTCTGTTAAATTTCGCGTCTCAAGCACGTGACCTTCGCGATGTAGCCATTTTAATGGCCAGTAGTGTAGATATGTCCTGCAGCTAATTAAATTTCGCGTCTCAAGCACGTGACCTTCGCGATGTAGCAATTTTAATGGCCAGTAGTGTAGATATGTCCTGCAGCTAACACTTTTTTTTAATTTATGTACGATTGCACAATTTCGGTCTTGGTCATAACGTGAAAGTTGAGTCCAATGGTAGGTTGAAAGATATGTAATTCAAAAACTGTGATGTGCACCCATATTAATTGTGCTAGTGATCCAGGTTTTATTATATATCAACTGATAATCACAAACAGAAAGGACACCATATAAATATACCATGAGGTGACAGAAGTCATGCGAACCTGCTAATTAACGTGACGGATCTCCTTTTGCCCGATATAGTACAGCAGCTCCACGTGGCATGGAATCAACAAGTCGCTGAAAGCCCCCTGCGTTGATATTGAGCCATGCTGCCTTTATAGCTGCCCATAATTGTGAAGGTGTTGAAGTGCAGTATTTTCTGCATGAACTGACCCCTCAGTTTTGTCCCATAAATTTTCGACAGAGTTCGTGTCACGCGTTCTGAGTGTCCGGTATTGTCATCAATAAAAATTCCACAGTTGTTTGGGAACAGGGAGTCCATGTTTGGCTGCAAATCGCCCCCTAGTAGCTGAACCATTTCGAGTCAACCATCGGCTCAGTTGGAACAGTGCCTTGTTGACAACTTGGGTGCATGGCTTCGTGAGGTGTGCTCCACGCTCGAACCCCATCATCAGCTCTTACAAGCTGAAGTCGGCAGTCGTCTAACGGGGCCACGGTCTTCCAGTCGTCTAGGGTCCAACCGATATGGTCATGAGCCCAGGAGAAGAGATGTCGTGCTGTTAGTAAAGGCGCTCATGTCGGTTGTCTACTGCCACAGCCAATTAAGGCCACCTTGTCCTGACTGCTACGTTCGTCGTATGTCCCACATTGATTTCTGCAGTTATTTCACGAGGTGTTGTCTGTCTGTTGACACGGACAACTCTAAGCAAACGCCGCTGCTCTCGGTTGTTAAGCGAAGGCCGTCGGCCACTCCGTTGTCCGTGGTGAGCGGTAATGCCTGAAATTTGGTATTCTCGGCTCACTGTTGATATTGTGGGTCTCGGAATAACGAATTCCCTAAGATTTCCGAAATGAAATGTCCCATGCGTTCAGCTCCAACCACCAGCCCACGTTCAACATCTGTTAATTCCCCTCGTGCGGCCATAAGCACGTCGGAAACCTTTTCACTTTAATCCCCTGAGTGCAAATTTCAGCTCCGTCAATGCATTGCCGTTTTACACTTTCTGTACACGGTACTACCGCCGTCTGTGTATGTGCATATCGCTATCCCGTGGCTTTTGTCACCTCAGAGTATTTCAGTCTGCTCGTTACAACACTAAGTTCACTACCGTCCCTGAAACTCTGTCCACAGATGCTATGAAATGTTTAAATAACTAGGTACGACCTGTAGTTGTCTTTTATTATTTGTATACGACTGCACAATTTATGTCTTTGTCATAACATGAAAGTTGAGTGCAATTACGCGTGGAAATATATGTAACATAAAAACTGTGACATGCAACCATATTAATGGTGCCACTTTCATGATAACCTACAAGCGCAATGATAAAGGACACCTTTCAAGTACACTGCCCAGCGGAATTCAAGGCTGACTTCTTCGAAACTCCGGAATTACCACCCACGGCGACCCTTAAGGTTGAAATTTCGCTCAAAGATACTACCTTCCTCTGCAATGGTACAATAGCGTAGCGCCCTGCGACGTCAGCCTAGGTCACGACGACGTTCAAAAAGCAAGTTACCGACACATGCGAAAAAAAGGCAACAGCTCAGAAGTTTATTTGACATGTAAGATGGGTTAATGACGTCACATTGCAGCCAAGTATCGCCAAAGTTCTTCCCAATGCCACCGAGAACGCGTCGCACTTTCTGAAGGACGTACTCTCCCTCATCCTCACATTTCACCACTTCTATTGCTGCCTCCACGATGGAGGTCAGGCCGGCCGCGGTGGTCTCGTAGTTCTAGGCGCTCAGTCCGGAACCGCGCGACTGCTACGGTCGCAGGTTCGAATCCTGCCTCGGGCATGGATGTGTGTGATGTGCTTAGGTTAGTTAGGTTTAAGTAGTTCTAAGTTCTAGGGGACTGATGACCACAGATGTTAAGTCCCATAGTGCTCAGAGCCATTTGAACCATTTTTTGATGGAGGTCAGAATCGCGGCGCCCAGCGTTGAAACGATGCGGGTTTCTTATGAGTGCCTCAGGAAAACATTCCAGACACGCCGCCTCTCAGAATCTTCACGGAAAGGGCGCAGGGAGTGGCTTAAAGGGCGTCAATGAAACCATCCTTTCTCCAGGCCGTTGATTCCCACACATTTCGCTGTCGAAAACAGTTCACAGTGCGATGAGCAACAGGAAGACGTTCTTCACAATCTTTGGCACTACTGACATCCTCCGGCGTTTCAACCCTTCTCAAAGTATACTGTCGGGCTGCATCCCTATTAAACGCTATTTGACCCCTTTGGACCACAGCGCGACCTCAATTTTTACAGGCTGGAATCAATAGAGACCGTTAGAAACCATCTGAAAGTGATTCAAACCAGAAAAGAGTGCTTATGTTCTACCAACCCTCCTATTTCGCATCCTTCCACGGTGTGTGTGCGTGGGTGGGGAGGGATGGGGGCGCGATATTGGCGAATGCGTGAATAAAACGGCAAAGGATCATTCTAAAACACCCTAGTTCGGCAAAACCCTCGGTGTCACCCACCCACCTTTGTTGAGCACTTTGAAAGTGAACCTGTACAGGCGGAACATGTGACGAGAATACCAAGCGTCTGCCGGCAAGCTAAGCTGCTGCTGAAACTTCCTAGCAGATTAAAACTGTGTGCTGGACCAAGACTCGAACTCGGGATCTTTGCCTTTCACGGGCAATTGCTCTACCACCTGAGCTACCCAAGCACGACTCACAACACGTCTTACAGCTTCAATTCTGGCAGTATCTCGTCTCCTACCTTCCAAAGGTAGGGCAGAAAAGCTTCTGTAAAGTTTGGAAGGCAGGATACGGGGTACTGCCAGAATTGAAGCTGTAAGGACGTGTTGTGAGTCGTGCTTGGGTAGCTCAGGTGGTAGAGCACTTGCCCGCGAAAGGCAAAGGTCCCGAGTTCGAATCTCGGTCCGGCACACAGTTTTAATCTGCCATGAAGTTTCATATCAGCACACACTCCGCTGCAGAGTGAAAATCTCATTCTGGATACGCTGCTGCTCTTTCGAGGCTTCACTGCTACTCTTGCGCCTGATAGTAGGCCATCTGGCATTGGAGTTTGTCGAAGACGTTGCTGCCCTTCAATCGCCTACGATTTCGTCCCGGATTGGGTCTGTACACAGATGCATTTTTAAATTTCTCAGTAAAGGTGGGCGTTTGGCAATGAGGGTTTTGCTTAACTGGGGGGTCTTAGAGGAACGATTTGTCGTTGTAATCGTGCATGGGTCAACGTCTGGACCAGAAAATATTTCAGGCACCTTAGGATAGGCAACCCAGCTTACGTCATACAAATCCATGACAGATTATGTAAGTTGGGTTGCCTACCTTGAGATGCACTAGACTTTTCTGGGTCCGTTTCACAAATCTTGACCAAAACGCTTACTTGCAAAGGCCACACTAAACCCCTGCCCGGCCGAAGTGGCCGTGCGGTTAAAGGCGCTGCAGTCTGGAACCGCATGACCGCTACAGTCGCAGGTTCGAATCCTCCCTCGGGCATGGATGTTTGTGATGTCCTTAGGTTAGTTAGGTTTAACTAGTTCTAAGTTCTAGGGGACTAATGACCTCAGCAGTTGAGTCCCATAGTGCTCAGAGCCATTTGAGCCAAACCCCTGCCTATATGTCGGTGCTTATATACCCGCATCGGAGTCGCAATGAGTTGCATATACGCTATAGTGACGGCTTCCGACGGAAACTTTTTGATCATACCTTCTACTTTGCCCACCCTGTACGAGAAGACCAAAAGAATTTTCTGCATTTTCTGCATTTTATTTCTTTGTCTTTGGTGACTGATGATCAAGCACCCCTGCAGAGAAACTATAGCAACAACAACAATAATCACAACGAGATGGTGTTCCTGCAGGTTCCACCTGCGGCGGCGGCGCCAGCGGCGAGCTCGGACCCGATCTACTCGTCGGAGCTGGTGTACGACCCGTCGACGGGCCAGTACAACACGGTGCTGTACCAGACGCTGCCGCAGACGCAGGGCGGCGAGCTGAACCTGCGCGCCAGCATCCAGCCGTACGTGGCGCCGCAGCAGTCGCAGCAGCAGCACTACTTCCAGCAGCTGCTCCAGTCGCAGCAGCTGTACGCGCAGCAGCGACAGCGCTCCCGCTACGAGGTGACGACGCCGCCGCCGGCGCCCGCGCCAGCTGCCGCGAGACAGCAGCAGTACCGCCAAGCGCAGGTGCAGCAGGCGCCACAGACCTACTATTACGTGGCCGCACCTGCTGGCCCGGCAGCCGCTGCGCCTACGGGCAGGGAGTCCCTATCGCACGGTCAGATAGAGGCCTTCCTCCGGGGGCACAACATCGCCTTCTAAAAGGTAACCCTCTCTCCTCTTCTACCACTTGTAACACTGTAATTGTCTCACCTCGGGCCGTATGCTCTTGGCTACAATGGGCACTTGCCGCACACCTTTCTGACCTGTTCCTAATGCAGGCCTCTTCTTCCTCTCATTGTCACAGGCGTAATTAACCCTATTCTCTATCTTAACCAGTACGATTATGACCAAGCTACTAATACATCCAGGGGACAAAAGTCAGCCGGCCGGAGTGGCCGTGCGGTTCTAGGCGCTACAGTCTGGAGCCGAGCGACCGCTACGGTCGCAGGTTCGAATCCTGCCTCGGGCATGGATGTGTGTGATGTCTTTAGGTTAGTTAGGTTTAATTAGTTCTAAGTTCTAGGCGACTGATGACCTAAGAAGCTAAGTCGCATAGTGCTCAGAGCCATTTGAACCATTTGAACAAAAGTCAAGGGATACCTCCTAATATGGTGTCGGACCACCTTTTGCCGAGTGTAGTCCAGCAACTCGACGTGGCATGGACTCAACAAGTCGTCGGCAGTCTCCTGCAAAAATATTGAGCCAAGCTGCCTCTATAGCGATCCATAACTCGGAAAATGTTGCCGATTCAGGATTTTGTGCACGAACTTTCCACGTGTCGGGCGATCTGGGTGCCAAAACATTCGCTCGAACTGTCCGGAATGCTCTTCAAACCAACAGCGAAGAACTGTATGCCGACAACATGGTGCATTGTCACCCATAAAAATGTGCTATTAGCAAAGACACTCACGTCGGTCGTCTACTGCCATAGCCCATTAACGCCAAATTTCGCCGCACTGTCCCAACAGATACTTCCGTCTTCCCTTCCACATTGATATCTATGGTTATTTCATGCGTTGTTGCTTGTCCGTCAGCACTGACAACTCTACGGAAACACCACTGCTCTCGGTCGTTAAGTGAAGTCTGTCAGTCACTGCGTTGTCCGTGGTGAGAGGTAATGTCTGAAATTTGGTATTCTCGGCACACTCTTACACTGTGGATCTCTGATTATTAAATTCCTTAACGATTTCGGAAATGAAATGTCCTCCTTTGCATCTAGCTCCAGCTAGCATTCCGCGTTCAAAGTCCGCTAATTTCCGTGGTTTGGCCTTTATCACGTTGGAAACGTTTTGACACGAATCATCTGAATACAAATAACAGCTCCGCCAATGCACTGTCCTTTTATGCTTTACAGTATACTACCGCCACTTCCACGCTTTCATATTGCTGTCGATGACTTTCGTCACCTCGGTGTATACAGGGCTATTACAAATGATTGAAGCGATTTCATAAATTCACTGTAGCTCCATTCATTGACATATGGTCACGACACACTACAGATACGTAGAAAAACTCATAAAGTTTTGTTCGGCTGAAGCCGCACTTCAGGTTTCTGCCGCCAGAGCGCTCGAGAGCGCAGTGAGACAAAATGGCGACAGGAGCCCAGAAAGCGTATGTCGTGCTTGAAATGCACTCACATCAGTCAGTCATAACAGTGCAACGACACTTCAGGACGAAGTTCAACAAAGATCCACCAACTGCTAACTCCATTCGGCGATGGTATGCGCAGTTTAAAGCTTCTGGATGCCTCTGTAAGGGGAAATCAACGGGTCGGCCTGCAGTGAGCGAAGAAACGGTTGAACGCGTGCGGGCAAGTTTCACGCGTAGCCCGCGGAAGTCGACGAATAACGCAAGCAGGGAGCTAAACGTATCACAGCCGACGGTTTGGAAAATCTTACGGAAAAGACTAAAGCAGAAGCCTTGACGTTTACAATTGCTACAAGCCCTGACACCCGATGACAAAGTCAGACGCTTTGAATTTTCGGCGCGGTTGCAACAGCTCATGGAAGAGGATGCGTTCAGTGCGAAACTTGTTTTCAGTGATGAAGCAACATTTTTTCTTAATGGTGAAGTGAACAGACACAATGTGCCAGAACTACGAGCTCGCATCAACGATGCTTTCGAACTCATTGATGGGGACATGCTGCGCCGAGTGTGAGAGGAACTTGATTATCAGCTTGATGTCTGCCGAATCACTAAAGGGGCACATATCGAACATTTGTGAATGCCTAAAAAAACTTTTTGAGTTTTTGTATGTGTGTGCAAAGCATTGTGAAAATATCTCAAATAATAAAGCTATTGTAAAGCTGTGAAATCGCTTCAATCATTTGTAATAACCCTGTATAAGGGGCAGACATTTGAAAACGAAGCAGGTGGAAAAAATGCTTGAACTGTTCATTATATCGAAAGTAATCGGCATAACTGTTAATACATTTTTCCCCCTGCGAGACAAGACTGTCAATGCCTTCATGGAAAAGTGTTTGCAGCTAGTTATAGAACCGTGATTGTACCCAGGGGTACACCTTTTCGTCCAAACGCAAACGACGCCCCAGAATATCTTTCTTCAGGGTTCTAGAAGTATGGAAACCACATTGGGAGAAGACGCGTAAGGCCTTCCCAGCGAATCTGCAGTGTAGTCGAAAGGAATGACGTCGCCCGTCGACATTCCTGAGTGTTTGGACTTTATGGTGCGCTTCAGTTTCTGAAAAGTGTCCACATACCGCTGTGCATTAACTGTGGCTTCGTGCTCCAGAAAGCCAATGAGCAGCGGTCCCTTGCTGTGAACGGAAACGGTCATCATGACATGAAACAACATTCCTCATCGTGATGCCGACGCAGGTGCTGTAGTTATGTCGACAATCTGTTCAACCTTGGCTCCGTCGTCAGGCTGTTAGGAACCCACTACCCAAAGATTTTTCCATATCTGCAGACGCTATGGAGTGACGGCGTGAGCGGTACCGTGACTGATCCCTAAAATGAACCGAATGTCTTCTGCCACCTGGTGTCGATCATTTCTGATGGCAGCATCCGCCGCAACAATGGCAGAAGGGGTAATGAACGATGAGCCTGCCCTGGTCGATAGCTGCCTTTCAGTGACACCCGATCTTGTCGAAATAATGTAGTCTACGCAAACATACGTGCACATGACATACTGTGTTCGCCATGCACGGTAGACATTCAGGAATGAATTTCTCTTCCTTTACATCTTCCGTAGTCAAAAACCACTCTACACCTCGCTGTTCCTCTTTTCCGGCCTCGATAGTGAAGGGAGACGCACACAAAATTCGCTGACCTCAAGTCGAGCACGTCTAACAGACATACGACACAGCTGTGAGCGTTGGCGCTGTTCCTTCCCGACTCCTAATAGACAGCGTTCCTATACACAAGCCTATCGGCTTTACCAATATCCGAGCTATGCTTTTTATGCCCGTTATGTATTTATTTGACTTTCCCTTCTAAATTAAGTACAACTTTCGAGATTATAAACCTGTGTAAATAAGAGTCCTGGACAGGTCACAAGAAACAGATATATCGAGTAAAACCCTCGGACTCAGATACAGATACGCTCTGCAAGTGTAGTCCTACCACACCGAGAGCGTAGAAAGTGGTCACGGTGGAGTTTTAGACCAACAATGGATGTGACGCAATGAGTGCACCTACAAGCCCCAGCAATCCATATCAATGCCTATGCTGAGTGGAGCAGCATTGCTGCACAGTGCTCAAATGGAGTTTTCTTCCGAATCAAGAACACTGTCCACTCTCGCTGATGGATAATTGGACATTACGTCGCTGCTCAACTCTGCGTACAAAACGACCGTTATATTCTCCCACCACATCACAGCTCTTATGATTATTTTCAATAGTGTGTAAACATCTGACTCAGAAATAATGAAAGGAAGACGTAAGTTCGTATTCTCTGTTTCTTCACATCTGTATCTACAATTATAGTGTGTAGGCCACATAATGGTGTGTGGCGGAGGGTACTTCTGGTACCATTATCATTTGCCCCTTCCTTGTTCCATTCGCGAACAGTGGTTGGGAGGAAAGTCGGTCGGTAACCTTCCGTATGAGATTTAATTTGTCTCATTTTCTCGTCGTGGTCATTTCGCGTGGTAGCGAGTAATATATTGTTTCCACTGTTCTTGGAACGAATACTCTCATAAGTGTAGTAGAAAACCTCTCCTAAACGCACAAGCCTATGTTGTATCGTCTGCCACTGGAGTTTTTTGAGCATCTCCGTCACTCTTTCTACATCTATATTTGCCAATGCACGTTATGACATACGACGAACGGTACTTAGTATGCAAATTCCCTTCTTCCTGTTCATGTTCATTTTCTGTGGGAGGAACAATTGTTGGTAAGTCTCTGTGTGAACTCGAATATTGCTAATCTTACCATCGTGGTCTTTTCGCTACATCTATACAGAAGGAAGCTGAGTATTGGCTGACTCTTCTACGAACGTATTCTCTCGTGAATTTAACAGTTAACTACCGTATGATGCACAACGACTCCCTTGTGGTGTCTGCCACTGGATTTGATTGAGCAACTCTATGATGCATTCACGCTTACTAAATGAACTCGTAACGAAACGCGCTGCGTTTATTTGATCCTCTCTATTTGGTCTATCAGTCCTACCTGGTGTAGATCCCAGACTGCCGAACAATATTGGCTGCCGGAGGGATTTGTAAGATATCTCATTTGTGGGTGGACTACACTTGCTGAGCATTCAGTTGCTTTCCTGTGGTCGCTTCTCACGCATACTCTCAGCTCACTTAATTGATGTGGTAGCACTGAAATGAGTGGTGAAGAGTGTTTAGACTGTACAACTTTAACAGAGGTTTGATCTCAAGCGCTAGTGTTCAGAATAAAATTTAGATCTGTCTGTACAAGCACACTTGGGTGGATCATCGTTTCTAAGGGGCCTGACTAAAAGTTCCGTGGAAAAAGTATTTTTACTAGCACCATATACGTTACTGGGACCCTAAATAAACAGGTTATGCCAAAAATTCAACAAAAAGTTGAAATTTCAAAGAATAAACAATTGGCCCAGTTTATAAGCGTCTATTACGAATTTTTGTTGTACACCTTTATTCACAGGCGTAACTCTAAATTAGATGCATATGTTGAAAGTACACATTTCATCAGTTAAATACACTACTGGCCATTAAAATAGCTACACCCCGAAGATGACGTGCTACAGACGCGAAATTTAACTGACAGGGAGAAGATGCTGTGATATGCAAATGATTAGCTTTTCAGAGCATTCACACAAGGTTGGCGCCGGTGGCGACAGCTACAACGTGCTGACATGAGGAAAGTTTCCAACCGATTTCTCATACACAAATAGCAGTTGACCGGCGTTACCTAGTGAAACGTTGTTGTGATGTCTCGGGTAAGGAGGAGAAATTCGTACCATCACGTTTCTGACTTTGATAAGGGTCGGATTGTAGCCTAACGCGATTGCGGTTTATCGTATCGCGACATTGCTACTAGCGTTGGTCGAGATCCAATGACTGTTCGCAGAATATGGAATCGGTGGGTTCAGGAGGGTATTACGGATCCCAACGGCCTCGTATCACTAGCAGTCGCGATGACAGGCATCTTATCCGCTTGGCTGTAACGGATCGTGCAGCCACGACTCGATCCCTGAGTCAACAGATGGGGACGTTTGCAAGACAACAACCATCTGCACGAACAGTTCGACGACGTTTGCCGCAGCATGGACTAACAGCTCGGGGACCATGGCTACGGTTACCCTTGACGCTGCATCACAGACAGGAGCGCCTGCGATGGTGTACTCAACGACGGATCTGGGTGCACGAATGGCACAACGTCGTTTTTTCGGATGAATCCAGGTTCTGTGTACAGCATCATGATAGTCGCATCCGTGTTTGGCGACATCGTGGTGAACGCACAATGGAAGCGTGTATTCGTCATCGCCATACTGGCGTATCACCCGACGTGATGGTATGGGGTGCCATTGGTTACACGCCTCGGTCACTTCTTGTTCGCATTGTCGGCGCATTGAAGACTGGACGTTACATTTCAGATGTGTTACGTCCCGTGGCTCTACCCTTCATTCGATCCCTGCGAAGCCCTACATTTCAGCAGGATAATGCACGGCTGCATGTTGCAGGTCCTGTACGATCCTTTCTGGATACAGAAAATGTTCGACTTCTGCCCTGGCCAGCACATTCTCTAGATCTCTCACCAATTAAAAACGTCTGGTCAATGGTGGCCGAGCAAGTGGCTCGTCACAATACGCCAGTCACTACTCATGATGAACTGTGGTATCGTGTTGAAGCTGCATGGACAGCTGTACCTGTACACGCTATCCAAGCTTTGTTTGACTCAATGCCCGGGCGTATCAACGCCGTTATTACGGCCAGAGGTGGTTGTTCTGGGTACTGATTTCTCAGGATCTATGCACCCAGATTGCGTGAAAATGTAATCACATGTCAGTTCCAGTATAATATCTTTGTCCAATGAATACCCGTTTATCATCTGCATTTCTTCTTGGTGTAGCAATTTTAATGGTCAGTAATGTATTAATCGAAATATTCCTAACTTTCGTAACTAAGAACATAAAAGAACGAATATCCAAGACACACTGTACAACGAATCTTCAACCTCCCCAAAATCCAGCACATCAGCGTCGAGGTGACATTAACCATTAACCTTCCTTTCGTGACTTCCTACTACTGCCTTGGACGTATATGGGTTGGAAAACTGTAAGAAAAAGATAAGGCAGTGCCATTTTTGTCAGCAAAGGGCGATTCCTGAATGGAACCTGAAACATAAATACAGAAAACAGTATATTGTAAACTCTCCAACAAGTACTTGCCTATGAATTATATGTTGGGCCTAGTTGTAAATGCAAATTCAGATGTATAAATATATGCTACTTCCTCGTTTTCCATTTGTTCATTCTCGGACTTGGCGCTGTAACGTACTATCAAGATACTTTGATAAAAAAAGTACTTTGTCGCTGGAGGACTACTCATCAAATTCGCCTGCCCCTCTAAGAATAGTCGTGTCTTTTGGAACATAGACACATCTCGTTATTTTCGTTCATCCCTGCACTTACTGGCAGCCCTCGCGAACGAGAGACAGAACCTTTATCATTGTTGTTTGCCTAGTAGCGTGCGTGACAAAAGAAGGCTACATTCTCATCTGTAAACTACACACGGACACAAAAAGTGTTCCCAGCAAACATCGAAGTCTTTGCAACGGATATAATGTATTCTCTGGAGAGTTGGAGAAAGTGTAAGAAGGGAGCAGTTGTCAGAGCCAGAATATTTCACACTTTATGTATGCAGCACTCGTGTTGACATGCTACATATGTGATGCACTTCTCGAGCAGTGAAACGCCAATGCGACTACTTGTCTTCAAACACACTCTCTCTCAAAACTTTCCGCCGCGTCTGCAAGAAAACTTATTTCCTTAATAAAGACTGAGTACTGGGTATCCTCAAGTTTCAACTGCGATATAAATGAAAAAAACGCCTGCATGAATTAAAACCAATTTCAAGACTTCTGATACTACTTCCCGTATTATGAACAAACTAAGCATTAAATTACTACATTAGTTAAGTTTCTTGGTCTTCCAAAACGTAACAAAATAGATCTGCACCATCCAAAGAACGATAACGCTGGATCAGAGGTCTTTTTGTGGCTTTCTCTTCAGCATTTAGGCACTGAGGACTTTGGATGATTTTGACAGCAAAAAATATGCGTAAGTGAAAAACGGATCAGGGATCAATAACAAAAGAAAACCTTGGATTATTTTTCGTGTTATATAACAAGCACTTCAGTTACCTAAGGAGATATATTACTTTCAATGGAGATATGTAGATATTAAATTCTAGAAATATAATTGTATACGTAGCATTGTGAACACAACATTAAAATTTACGAAGATACGTAAAAATTAAATTCTATAAGGTGATGGCTGCACATGTTGTCCTGTTTGGCAGTGAGACCTAGCCATACTCAGGTTGCTGAAATGAAATTTTTAGGGCTAATCAAAGGTCGCACTAGGTTGGACAGGATACCTAATGAATACATTAGACAAGAACTCAATATTTTTGCAATAAATGACAAAATAGAAGTGTATAAACAAAAATGGAAGGAATATCTGGAACGAGAGGAAGAAACGAGTATTCATTACAAAATGAGAGGAAAGAGGGACATAGGACAGCCAGTGAAAAGACCAGATCAGGTCGATAAGCCGATTATGTGAAAAGCAGAAGAAGAAGAAGAATAAC
Source organism: Schistocerca serialis cubense (assembly GCF_023864345.2). NCBI lineage: Eukaryota > Metazoa > Arthropoda > Insecta > Orthoptera > Acrididae > Schistocerca > Schistocerca serialis. The sequence goes on along the minus strand of NC_064639.1, from coordinate 214,035,338 downwards.
AAAAAGAAGAAGAAGATGAGGAAGACAATGCTGTAATTCAAGCAATATGTACAGGCCAGGCCGATAATTAGGTGTTTAGAAGCGAAATACATTTTAGCGCAACTCTTAGGAGGGAGGTACACGGTCATTGTGTCATTGTGGTAAACAATGTATCAGGTAGACTGTTCGGGCAATCACTAAAAGGAATAACAGTGGCATACTCCACTGAAATGAACTGACCACATTAAACAACCAGTCATCACAGTCAAGTACAAATATCAGATTTGTCCCACAAAAGCTGGCAAAATTGTTTAAAACAATGACTGTGGGCGTTGTCTGGACATCACTAAATTCTAAGTGTACAGGGTGTAACGGGTAAAAGTGCACAATTTTGTATTGGTGATTGAGGACGAAATACTGAACAACATTGCATCAGATAATTGTAGGCTTTACAAGTCGTATGTTTTATGTGGGTTATCACCTCCAAGTATGTGTGACAAGAGCAAGTCATTAATGCTTATTTTCCCCTGGGTAGCAGGTCAGGTGTGAAGTATGACGCGTGGACACCAAACGTTAAGTCTATACCGACAGGCATAGTCCACCTAGTGGTGTAGTTATGACCATAACATAAAACGAAAACGTAAGGTCGTAAAGTTTGTGACATGTTTGTGGTAAGACTGTTCAACACAGAGAAAAAACAGTCATTACACTGCTGTGTGTACATATTAAGGCACTACATATAAAAATATCTGTACTGATACCCCTTACACCCTGTATAATGCAAGTACATTAGAATCCTTAGAATAGTGAAACTAAGAAAAGATAGTTACTTCACTGTCCAGCACACCTCTTGCCATTTCAGTACTGGACCACAATGACTGGTGAGCTCCTTTTCGTACCAGTTAAACACGAGTTTCAACATTTTTAACGAAATCTTTTATGAGAAGAGAATCCTAGAGTTTAAGATGAGGTGCTATAGAAGGCTGTTGAAAATCAGGTAGACTGATAGGTTCATAAATGAGGAAGTTTTCCGCAGAACTGGCGATGAGAGAAACATACGTAAAACATTGAAAAGCAGTAGTGGCGGGACACTAGGATATGTGTTAAGACATCTGAGTATATCTGCCATGGTATTAGAGGAAGCCGTAAAGGGTAAAAAATGTAATGAAAGACAGACACTGGAATAAATTCAACAAATATTTGAGAATGTTGGGTTCAAGTGCTACTCTGGGATGAAGAAGTTAGCACATGAGAGGCAGTCTTGGCGGGCCACATCAAAAATGGTTCAGATGGCTCTGAGCACTATGGGACTTAACGTCTGAGGTCATCAGTCCCCTAGAACTTAGAACTACTTAAACCTAACCAGTCGTAAGACTGATGACGAGCTCTCTCTCTCTCTCTCTCTCTCTCTCTCTCTCTCTCTCTCTCTCTCTCACACACACACACACACACACACACACACACACACACACAATGAAACAAAAGATCTAACACACAAAGAAGAGAAAGAAATGTTTTCCTAGTAGGACGAATATGCGTGGCACGTTTTCTTCGTAATATATCACCAAGTGGCAAATCATATACGGCATTGTGGTCCAGAAAGTGAAGGAAACACTTTCTCTCGAGAACGCCTAGAGCAAAATAAACATGGAACCGGACTTCCCACCTACCAAAGCGGAACTGCTTTGCATAACCAGAGAGCATGTCCTCTGGCGAAACCCAGATTCCGGACCGATTTCGAAACAGAATGTCTACAGCAGACTGTTGCGGAGGACGCATTCCTACTTCGCAACACTGCTGTCGTTGACCTATTGTCTCTTATATCACACGATTGCGCTGCTAACGAATGACTGACTTTTGGTGCTCCGGCAGTATGAACAACACAGAAAAACAAAAAACGTTCACAGTGCTCCACAGCCTTCGCACAGGGTGTGATCCAAGGTGTAAGATATCATTTAGGAGCCTTTAGCGATGGGCTACCGTAACAGTTAAGAATTTGATGACGTTTCTAATTGGGCAGCGGGTTAACAGCGACGTGAAAGATTTCCGCCGCCTAGACAGAATCTTCGTGTCATCACATAAGAGAAGGCATTTGTTGAATTTCCAGAAGACACCGCTTTGTCGCCAATAATTACCTGATGAACTGGGTCTTGACCATAATTGTTTGAGGTACGTGGCCAGTCCGTCGAGAGTGCTCTTGTCGGAGGTACTGGTTTCGTCTGTATATCAGAGGATTCCCCCTTATGTTTATTTATTGGTTATTTAGCCTAAGCACATTATGGCCTTAAGGCCCTCTCTGACATATGAACAGGAATAACACCTACCATTGACGTTACAAAAACATTCACAGGAGCAATAATAACAATAATAATAATAATAGCACTAACAATAATGAAATAATAATACTAGACACAATAATAATAACAATAGTTGACAGTAATAATTGTTATACAAACAATAGTTGACACTTATTATAATAATGAAAATAGTAGTAAAGGGCATTAAGAATAATATCGATTACTTTAGCACATCCGAATACATTTTTACACGACTGGCCATTCAAATTGCTACACCACGAAAATGAATTGCTACAGACGCGAAATTTAACCGACAGGCAGAACATGCTGTGATATGCAAATGATTAGCTTTTCAGAGCATTCACACAAGGTTGGCGCTAGTGGCGACACCTACAACGTGCTGACATGAAGAATGTTTCCAACCGATTTCTCATACACAGACAGCAGTTGACCGACGTTGCCTGGTGAAACGTTGTTTTGATGCCTCGTGTAAGGAGGAGAAATGCTTACCATCACGTTTCCGACTTTGATAAAGATCGGATTGTAGCCTATCGCGATTGTGGTTTATCGTATCCCGACATTGCTGCTTGCGTTGGTCGAAATCCAATGTCTGTTACCAGAATATGGAATCGGTGGGTTCAGGAGGGTAATACGGAACGCCGTGCTGGATCCCAACGGCCTCGTATCACTAGCAGTCGAGATGACAGGCATCTTATCCGCATGGCTGTAACGGATCGTGCAGCCACGTCTCGATCCCTGAGTCATCATATGGGGACGTTTGCAAGACAACAGCCATCTGCACGAACAGTTCGACGACGTTTGCAGCAGCATGGACTATCAGCTCGGAGACCATGGCTGCGGTTACCCTTGACGCTGTTCACAGACAGGAGCGCCTGCGATGGTGTACTCAACGACGAACCTGGGTGCACGAATGGCAAAACGTCATTTTTTCCGATGAATCCAGGTTCTGTTTACAGCATCATGATGGTCGCATCCGTGTTTGGCGACATCGCGGTGAACGCACATTGGAAACGTGTATTCGTTATCGCCATACTAGCGTATCACCCGGCGTGATGGTAGGAAGTGCCATTGGTTACACGTGTCTGTCACCTCTTGTTCGCATTGACGGCACTTTGAACAGTGCACGTTACATTTCAGATGTGTTACGACCCGTGGCTCTACCCTTCATTCGATCCCTGCGAAACCCTACATTTCAGCAGGATAATGCATGACCGCATGTTGTAGGTCCTGTACGGGCCTTTCTGGATACAGAAAACGTTCGACTGCTGCCCTGGCCAGCACATTCTCCAGGTCTCTTACCAATAGAAAACGTCTGGTCAATGGTGGCCGCGCAACTGGCTCGTCACAATACGCCAGTCACTACTCTTGATGAACTGTGGTATCGTGTTGAAGCTGCATGGGCAGCTGTACCTGTACACGCCATCCAAGCTCTGTTTGACTCAATGCCCAGGTGTAGCAAGGCCGTTATTACGGCCTGAGGTGGTTGTTCTGGGTACTGATTTCTCAGGATCTATGCACCCAAATTGCGTGAAAATGTAATCACATGTGAGTTCTGGTCTAATATCTTTCTCCAATGAATACCCGTTTATCATCTGCATTTCTTCTTGGTGTAGCAATTGTAATGGCCAGTAGTGTAGTATTAAAGAAGCGGAAGGATTAAAAAGAGAGGATAAGATTGAAATGACAATGGAATTGGTTTTTAGGAATGAACATAATTTAAATAAAGAACTCTGCCAACACGGGGGAGGGAAAACTTGTGGCGGATGGGAGACTAACGAGAGTGAGCTGCAGACTAATACATGGGAGAGATGGCTATTGTGTTAGGTGGGCCCTTAACTGACTTTTGAAGTTTGGAAGGAGTTTAATTTCCCTGATTTCTTGAGAAATATCGTTCCAAAGTCGGGCTCCTGATAGAGAAAAGATTTATAGAACATGCCAGAGTGTTGTGATGGTACAGAGAATTACTTTGTTGAGACCGAGTATTTCTGCTGTGCTGTTCAGATACTAGTATAAAAGATGAAGGTAAATAAGAGGAAGTGCAAGGGTAAAGAAAAAAAATAGAATATAGTCTCTATGCTTGTGGGCAGGCAGCTATATTTATTGTCCGTAGGCAGGAATGATAAGGTGGAAATAGCGAATGTCAGAAATGTGTCGCACACAAGCATTCATTGCCAGTTCTAGCCTGAGTGAGCTTTCCTGTGGAAGTCCTTCGAGAATAGCATCACCATAGTCAAGTATGGAGAGTATTAGTGGCTCTACGAACTCGAAAGGATATACTTTTTTGTATTTATGTGGTGAATGAAGCGATGTTGACACTTTCTTGCAGACTGCAGTTGTATTTTCAGTCCAGTGTAAGCGATTATCAGGACAACATTTGTGTGTTGAATAATGCGACGAGATTCTGTCTTAGAAGGTAGCATCTTACGATGTGTTTGAGGACTGTTACCAGAAACTGTGGCAGTAAGGAAGAATATTTAAGAGTACCTTGTCAGTGACAGAGTGTTCACTAGATTCGCAACACGCAGTTGCAGAGCGGTAATGGAGGGAATGAGCGCCGTCTGAATAACTTACCCATAATTATATGCTGTAGATATCATGCTCCTTCTTTAAAACTTCTGGCGTTCCCAGTGTTACTGTGATATACAGAGATAAGCTCAGACGTTATGCCCGCCTTATTAATAGCGTGTTGGCGCACCTCTGGAACGCAATACGTTGGCGACTCTGCGTTTTATCGTTTCGATAAGTCCTTGGTAGATTTCGAGAAGTACGCGGCATCAGATGTCTACGCACCGGTCACACCATTCCGGTAAACTACGGGCCGATGGTTTGAACGCTTGGAGTTGGAGCCTGATAGCTCAAATGGTTCAAATGGCTCTAAGCACTATGGGACTTATCATCTGAGGTCATCAGTCCCCTAAGACTTAGAACTACTTAAACCTAACTAACCTAAAGACATCACACTCATCCGTGCCCGAGGCAAGATTCGAACCTGCGACCGTAGCAGCAGCGCTGTTCCGGACTGAAGCGCTAGAACCGCTCGGTCACAGCGGCCGGCAGCCCGATAACGTCCCGAATGTGTTCCATTGGGTTCAGACAAGGCGAATTTGGTGGCCAAAATGTGAGTTCACTATCATGCTGCTCGAATCATTTCAGCACGGTTCTAGCCTTGAGACTGAGACAGTTACCCAACTGGCAATGCCATCCCCATTGGGAAAATCATGAAGCATGAAGTGATGTAGGTGATATGCAATAATGTCTGCTTAGTCCAAAGTTGCCAGGATGCCTCAGATTACTACCATAGGGCCATGGAAGTCCAGATGAATGTCCTTTGTAACATAATATTGCCCCCATTGGGCTTTGTCCATGACGTGGTGCCTGTTTCAAACAGCCTCTCACCTCTATGACGCCGTATTCGGACAGAGCATCGACTTGGTGTACCAAGAAAGGTGACTTATCCTACCAAGTTACACGTTTGCATTGATTCAAGGTACAATATCGATGAAACCCTGCCCAATGTGATCGTAACTGATGACGTCGTTGGGACAATATGGGAATATACAGAAGCCACCTGCTGCATACCTCACGTTCAACTAATTTGGCTGAATGTTGTGCTCCGAACCACTAGTGTCTGCACCAGCACTGTACTCTCTCGATCTGGCACATATTGCCTCATATCCCTCCATGTTCTGTGATGAGCCATGGACATCAAACACCCTGTCGCCCACTCATGGTTTCACCGCCCTTTAACGACTTTTCGTAAATGCTCATGACATCAGCATGCAAACAATCGACCAGCGTCCCAGTTTCTGAGATATTTAATCCAAGGCGCCGGGCCATAACAATCTCCCCTTTCTCAAAGGCGCTTATGTCAATGAATTTCTTCATTTCCGGTCCGCGTCGTTGCTAAAAACTGTTCCCCATTTGTCTCTGCTGCGCTTATTTTCCTTACCGTTTTACGTAGCGGCAACTCCAACAGCCAGTGTTCTACGCAATGGTTATAATTACAATGGAGCTACTCACAGAGATAAAATGTGAGCTGTAATTATTGTATGGCAGCGAAACTTGGCAGGTGATAAAAGTCATGGGATACCTCCTGATAAGCGAGTGGCACTTGCAACCTGAATCCTCAATTATTTGCTGGGCGTATTCCTGTCTCTGTCTTCCTCTACCGTTTTTACCCTCTACAGCTCCCTCTAGTACCATCGGAGTTACTCCCTGATGTCTTAACAACTGTGCTGCCATTCTGCCCCTTCTTCTTGTCAGTGTTTTCCACGCACTCCTTTCCTCTTAGATTCTCCGCAGAACCACTTCATTCCTTACCATATCAGTCCACCTAATTTTCAACATATGTCTTACACCATATCTCAAATGCTTCCATTCTCTTCTGTTCCTGTTTTCCCGCAGTCCATGTTTCATTACCATACAATTCTGTGCTCAAAACATACATACTCAGAAATTTTCGCCTCATATTAATGACGATGTTTGATACTGGTAGACTTCTCTTGGCTGGGAATGCCCTTTTGCTTGTGCTAGTCAGCTTTCGATGTCCTCCTTGCTCCGTCCATCAATGGTTATTTTGCTGACTAGGTGGTAGAATTCCTTAACTTCATCTGCTTCGTGCCCATAAATCCTAATGCTAAGTTCCTCGCTGTTCTCGTTTCTGCTGCTTCTCATTACTTTCGTCTTTCTTCGATTTACTCTTAATCCATATCCTGTACTCATTAGACTGTTCATTTCATTCAACAGATCCTGTAATTCTTCTTCACTTTCACCGAGGATAGCAATGTCATCGTTAATTCCGCTCCCGAACCTTTCTTTTATTTCCATCAGTGCTTCTTCGATGTATAGATCTAACAGTTGGGGGGGGAGACTACGTACCTGTCTTACACCCTCTTTAATTCGAGCACTTCGTTCTTGGTCTTCCACACTTATTATTCCCTCTTGGCTTTTGTACATGTTGTACGGGTATATTACCTGTCTCTCCCTATAGCTTATCCCCATTTTCCTCAGAATTTCGAACATCTTGCACCATTTAGTATTGTCGAACGCTTTTGCCAGGTTGACAAATCCAACGAAAGTGTCTTGAGTTTTCTTTACTCTTGCTTCCGTTATCAATTACAACGTCAGAATTGCCTCTCTGGTGTCTCTGAGTTTCATAAAGACGAACTGATCATCGTTTAATAACCCTCAATTTTCTTTTCCACTCTTCTGCTTATTATTCTTGACAGCAACTTGAGTGCATGAGCCGTTCAGCTGATCATGCGATAATTCTAGCTCTTGCAGTCTTCGGAATTGTGCGGATGATATTTTCCCGAAAGTCAGATGATATGTCGCCAGACTCATGCATTCCACACACCAACGTGAATAGTCGTTTTGTTGACACTTTCTCCAATGATTTTAGTAATTCTGATGGAATCTTTTCTATCCCTTCTACCTTATTTGATTTTAAGTCTTTCAATGCTCTTTTAAATTCTGTTTCTAATACTGGATTCACTGTCACTACTAAATCTACTCTTGTTTCTTTTTCCAACACATCAGGCAAATCTTCCCCCTCAGAGAGCCCTTCCGTGTACTCTTTCCAGCTATCCGCTCTCTCACTTGCATTTAACACTGGAATTCCAGTTGCACTCTTAACGTTGCCATCGTGGGATTTTTGATTTCAGCGAAGACTGTTTTGACTTTTCTGTATACTGAGTCAATCTTTCCGACAATCATTTCTTTTTCGATTTGTTCACATTTTCATGCAGCCATTTAGCTTCCCTGCACTTCCTTTTTATTTCATTCTTCAGGGGCTTCATTGCTGTATTCCTGTAATTCCCTCGATTATGTCCCATAAATGTTCGATGGTATTCGTGTCGGCAGATTTGGGTGGCGAAATCATTCGCTGTAATTGTCCAGAATGTTCTTCAAAACAATCGCGAACTGGTTATGGTCCGGTGACATGGCGCACTGTCATCCATAAAAATTCCACTGTTGTTTGGGAATATGAAGTCCATGAATGTCAGCAAATGATCTCCAATTACCCGAATATAACAATTTCTAGTCAATAATCGGTTCATTTGTGCCAGAGGACCAGTCCATTCCGTGTAAATACAGCCCACACCATTACAGACCCACAGCCAGTTTGCACAGTGCCTCGTCGACAAACTGTGGCCATGGCTTCCTGAAGTCTGCTCCACACTCGAACCTTACCATCAGCTCTTACCAACTAAAATCGGGACTCATCTGACCAGCCCAAGGTTTTCCAGTCGTCTAGGGCCCAACCGGTGGGTCCTCTGCTGCCATTGCCCACTAACGCCAAATTTGGCCGCACTGTCCTAACGGATGCATTCGTCTTACGTTCCACATTGATTTCTGCTGTTATTTCATGCCTGTGTGTTAGCACTGACAACTCTATGCAAATGCCACTTCTGTCGGTCGTTTAGTGAAGGCCATCAGCCACTGCGTTGTCCATGTTGGGAGGTAATACCTGAAATTTGGTCTTCTCGCCACACTCTTGACACTGTCGATCTCAGAATATTGTGTTCCCTAACGATTTTAGAAATGAATTGTCCCATGCGTCTAGCTCGACCACGCTCAAAGTCTTTTAGTGAGGAACCAGTTTACGCTGGAAAAAGATTAGTTCCAATTTTGGCTACCAGGTGAGAATCTTAGGCAGCGACTGCAAGAAAGATGTATCGAAGTGTTTCCATATATAATGGATTGGGAACTGGACGTGGGCAGGGGAAGTCAGAGAAGTGAGACAGGTATAATATTTATCTTATTATTAACCGCCGCCTACGCAATTTCTTCAATATGAGCACCGGAGACTACATGTTGTGAAGCGCCAGATTTGCACTGATGGCCAAAATTAGCACTATTTTTTTCCAGCATAAATCGGTTCCATATTTACGCACCATAATATCTACCAAGTTTCGGATCCATACAGTAATTACTGGCCAAATTGGATCTCCGTGAGTAGCTGCATTTTAATTATGATCATCCGGTAGCTCACGGTGTTCAGGAGTCGTAAGGTGTTAACTCATCAGCGTATTTTTCAAATTTATACTTTGCACATTTGGGCAGTTCAGTTGGCACGTGTTACCTACGCTATCCGTGTGTTACTAGAACGTGACCGAGCGAGGTGGCGCAGTGGTTAATACACTGGACTCGCTATCTGGAGGACGACGGATCAAATCCGCGTCGCGCCATCCTGATTTAGCTTCTCCGTGATTTTCCTGAATCGCTTCAGGCAAATGTCGGGGTGGTTCCTTTGAAAGGGCACAGCCGGCCTCTTTCCCTAATCCGATGCGCCGAGTGACCTCGTTGTTTGGTTCCCTCCTCCAGATCGACCAACTAGAGCGTGTTTCTTATTCTGTATGTTTTCGTAGTTTACTAGAATCTTGGTAGTGTGTTCGTGAACAGATAAGCGGTCCGGTGTTTGCTGTAAAGAGTTTGCGAAACCACACTGACACTTAACACGTGTGTCAGACCGCACTTCCTTAATCCATGACTTTGACTGAATCCGGGTTTGGCCCGCCCCGAAGTTCCGGAAAGATATACAAGCGGGTCACCACCGCACTCGTTTGTATACTTGCTACGTGTAGTTCTGAGAAAGGCAAAAAGAAATTGTGCGTAGAAACCGGTTCAGTAAGAGAGCCTTGAAAAGTGAGAGCGTCGACTCACGCAAAGAATGCCGCGCGCGGCCACGCAAATTAGGAGCAAGGCTGAACCACATTGTCGGCTATTTAAGCTCTTAATGACTTCGTTATGAACTGATGGCGCATATTCGGTGCCCTTGCGTTCTGTAACTGCCTAATTGTAGATGGAAAACTATAACAGAATTAGGCCTCTGTTAATACAACAAGACGTAGAAGATTTACATTGCAGCTGATTGTTATATCTGGTTTAACGAAAGAACGTTGAACACACGCATTCGTCAGTGACGCTGTTCTCATACACTTACACTATGCGGATCCTATGAGTACTAATAACAGTAAAAGAGAATACTGTTCATCAGAAATGCAAGACGAAGAACGTAGCATGGAATTTGTAAAATTGGCACATTAGATGGAGCACACGGGCCGATCACATTAGTATGACCACCACCTATGTTCGACGTCAACGTGTAATAACCGCTCACAGACGGCAGGTGGCAGCACTAGCAATGGAGGGTGTGCAGGGTGGTCCACTGATCGTGACCGGGCCAAATATCTCACGAAATAAGCGTCAAACGAAAAAACTACAAAGAACGAAACTTGTCTAGCTTGAAGGGGGAAACCAGATGGCGCTATGGTTGGCCCGCTAGATGGCGCTGCCATAGATCAAACGGATATCACCTCTGTTTCTTTAAATAGGAACTCCCATTTTTGTTACATATTCGTGTAGTACGTAAAGAAATATGAATGTTTTAGTTGGACCACTTTTTTCGCTTTGTGATCGATAGGGATGTAATAGTCACAAACATATGGCTCACAATTTTAGACGAACATTTGGTAACAGGTAGGTTTTTTAAATTAAAATACGGAACACAGGTACGTTTGAACATTTTATTCCGGTTTTTCCAATGTGATACATGTACCTTTATGAACTTATCATTTCTAAGATCGCATGCTGTTACAGCGTGATTACCTGTAAATACCACATTAATGCAATAAATGCTCAAAATGATGTCCTTCAACCTCAATGCATTTGGCAGTACATGTAACGACATTCCTTTCAACAGCGAGTAGTTCACCTTCCGTAACGTTCGCACATGTCAGTGGTTGCATCAATGACTACAAGTGTAATAAGAAATGCCAAGAAAGGAAGGAAAATATATTTGCTTAACAAGAGTGATAGGGCACAAATCGCAGAATATCTGAGTGACCACCATCAAACGTTCATTTCAGAGGAAGAGGATGTGGAACAAAAATGGAAAAAATTCAGAAACATCGTCCAGTACGCCTTAGATAAGTTCGTACCGACTAAGGTCCAAAGCGAGGAGAAAGATCCACCGTGGTATAACAATCATGTACGAAAGGTACTACGGAAACAAAGGACGCTTCATCATAGGTTTAAGAGTAGTCGAATCATAGCTGATAAGGAAAAGCTGAACGAAGCGAAAAAGAGCGTAAAGAGAGCAATGAGAGAAGCATTCAACGAATTCGAACATAAAACATTGGCAAACAATCTAAACAAGAACCCTAAAAAGTTTTGGTCATATGTAAAATCGGTAAGCGGATCTAAATCCCCTATTCAGTCACTCGTTGACCACGATGGCACCGAAACAGAGGACGACCGAAGAAAGGCAGAAGTACTGAATTCAGTGTTCCGAAACTGTTTCACTGCGGAAAATCGTAACACGGTCCCTGACTTCAGCCGTCGCACGGACGCCAAAATGGAAAATATTGAAATAAACGATATCGGAATTGAAAAACAACTGCTATCACTTAGTAGCGGAAAAGCATCCGGACCAGACGAGATACCCTTAAGATTCTACAGTGATTATGCTAAAGAACTTGCCCCCTTTCTATCAGCAATTTATCGTAGATCGCTGGAAGAACGTAAAGTACCTAGCGACTGGAAGAAAGCGCAGGTCGTTCCCATTTTCAAGAAGGGTCATAAATCAGATGCGAATAATTATAGGCCTATTTCGCTTACGTCAATCTGTTGTAGAATAATGGAACATGTTTTGTGTTCTCGTATTATGACGTTCTTAGATAATACAAATCTCCTTCATCATAACCAACATGGATTCCGCAAACAGAGATCATGTGAAACTCAGCTCGCCCTATTTGCCCAAGAAATTCACAGTGCCGTAGACACTGGCGAGCAGATTGATGCCGTATTCCTGGACTTCAGGAAGGCATTTGATACGGTTCCGCACTTACGTTTAGTGAAAAAAATACGAGCTTACGGAATATCGGACCAGGTTTGTGATTGGATTCAGGATTTCCTAGAAGAAAGAACACAACATGTCATTCTTAACGGTTCAAAATCTGCAGATGTAGAGGTAATTTCGGGAGTACCGCAGGGAAGCGTGATAGGACCTTTATTGTTTACAATATACATAAATGACTTAGTTGACAACATCGGTAGCTCCGTGAGGCTATTTGCAGATGACACGGTTGTCTACAAGAAAGTAGCAACATCAGAAGACTCGTACGTACTCCAGGAGGACCTGCAGAGGATTAATGCATGGTGCGACAGCTGGCAGCTTTCCCTAAACGTAGATAAATGTAACATAATGCGCATACATAGGGGCAGAAATCCATTCCAGTACGATTATGCCATAGGTGGTAAATCATTGGAAGCGGTAACGACCGTAAAATACTTAGGAGTCACTATCCGGAGCGATCTGAAGTGGAATGATCACATAAAACAAATAGTGGGAAAAGCAGGCGCCAGGTTGAGATTCATAGGAAGAATTCTAAGAAAATGTGACTCATCGACGAAAGAAGTAGCTTACAAAACGCTTGTTCGTCCGATTCTTGAGTATTGCTCATCAGTATGGGACCCTTACCAGGTTGGATTAATAGAAGAGATAGACATGATCCAGCGAAAAGCAGCGCGATTCGTCATGGGGACATTTAGTCAGCGCGAGAGCGTTACGGAGATGCTGAACAAGCTCCAGTGGCGGACACTTCAAGAAAGGCGTTACGCAATACGGAGAGGCTTATTATCGAAATTACGAGAGAGCACATTCCGGGAAGAGATGGGCAACATATTACTACCGCCCACATATATCTCGCGTAATGATCACAACGAAAAGATCCGAGAAATTAGAGCAAATACGGAGACTTACAAGCAGTCGTTCTTCCCACGCACAATTCGTGAATGGAACAGGGAAGGGGGGATCAGATAGTGGTACAATAAGTACCCTCCGCCACACACCGTAAGGTGGCTCGCGGAGTATAGATGTAGATGTAGATGTATTGACAATGCGCTGACCGCGTGCAAAAGATCTGTCATCGTCCCGTAATTTGTCTTGTGCCCAGTGGTAGAACTGTACACGACGTTCAAAGTCGTCGCCATGCAATTCTTGGTGCATAGAGATGTGGTACGGGTGCAGTCGATGTTGATGTAGCATTCTCAACATTGACGTTTTTGAGATTCCCGATTCTCGGGCAATTTGTCTGCTACTGATGTGCGGATTAGCCGCGACAGCAGCAAAAACACCTACTTGGGCATCATCATTTGTTGCAGGTCGTGGTTGACGTTTCACATGTGGCTAAACACTTCTGTTTCCTTAAATAACGTAACTATCCGGCGAACGGTCCGGACACTTGGATGATGTCGTCCAGGATACCGAGCAGCATGCATACAACACGGCTGTTGGACATTTTGATCACAATAGCCATACATCAACACTATATCAACCTTTTCCCCAATCGGTAAACGGTCCATTTTAACACGGGTAATCTATCACGAAGCAAATACCGTCCACACAGGCGGAATGTTACGTGATACCACGTATTTATTGTTTGTGACTATTACAGCGCCATCTGTCACAAAGCGAAAAAAGTGGTCCAACTGAAACATTCATATTTCTTTACGTACTACACGAATATAATAAAAAGTGGGGGTTCCTATTTAAAAAAATGCATTTGATATCCGTTTGACCTATGGCAGTGCCCTCTAGTGGGCCGACCGTAGCGCCATCTGGTTTCCACCTTCAAGCTAGACGAGTGTCGTTCTTTGTAGTTTTTTCGTTTGATGCTTATTTCGTGAGACATTTGGCCCGGTCACTATCAATGGATCACCCTGTATAAGGCCACTCGGGGGCAAGCGGAAACATTGAAGCGTTTTCGTAATACAGAAACTAAGTGATTTATCCAAAAGGGTGTTGATACCTCATAACAAGGGTTGGGATAATTTTAGGGAAAAACACGTGGAAGGTGGACCCACAGATTTCTTCATTCGCTGTTTCATGGAAAACATTTTACTGCTTAACAACAATATATTAATTACAATTTTAAAACCTTGTTAAAAGAATAACAATCCTCAGAATAATGTAAGGAGCTTCAACAAGCTCTGTTCATCAATAACAAATTTTAACAAGTTATACCATTAATAACGAGGCTTGAAACAAGTTGTATACAGTCTCCAAATAAACCAACTAGGCGTGGCTGCAAGCTGGTTTATTAAACTGAGATTTACCATTTAAAATAATTACAAATTACTGCCTCTAAAAGTACTAACAATTCTCAAGCATGGGTAACACGCTAAACAAGCGGATAGCGCCGTTCCAAAATGCAGAAAGGATAAAAAGTCACTTCACTGAATGTGACAGTTGGAAAACCGTTAACAATGTATAAGCCTCAATAAAATCCCTTAAGGAATAAAATACACAGTCCCTCAAAATACAGGCAAAGCTGGAAGGCATGCAATGTAAATGTGACTCCCAGATGGTACACACCAGCAAAAACATTGAGAATGATGCTTAAATAAATATAAAATTGCCAAATTTCAAGATAATCTGGGTGGACATGCAATTTGAATGTGACTCCCAAGTGGTTCACACCAGCAGAAACATTAACAATGATCCTTAAATAAATATACGATTGCCCAAAATACAAGTTAAGCTGGGATACGCAGTAGGCGGCTATCACAGCCAACAGGGAGCAAGCAGACAAATTTCACAATGAGGCCCAAAATACAAGTTAAGCGAAGAGGAACTTCGGGCTTGCAGAACACACTTTAAAACTCATGAGCTTACTGAATTCACCAAACAGGATAAATTAATAGTTCGCAATTAATTGTCGACACTCCACCATGGCACGTATCAAGCGATGGACTTTACTTAACCTGAGCCAAAACGATGCTGCTGGTAGAGTCACCAGATTACGGGCCAACCCAGACATCATGCGACTACGGAAGTGCCGCCGCAGCAGATAGAAAACCGGTCCATGGAACAGGAATGTGTCGTTCGCTGCCAAAAGTACCTTACCACACCTATCTACACCAGAAGGGAACAGTAATAAGACTACAGACGAGAATGCCTAAGATGTAGAGAATATTAACTTATAGCGTAAGTGACTACACTCCCAAATTACGAGCTTATCACACCTTAAAATTACTCGTAAATTACAAGATGAAATATCAGCGCCCAATGCAATGACTAGGGCATACTCATATACGAGGGTTGCCCAGAAAGTAATGTACCGCATTTTTTTCTCAGCAGAAAACAATGCTTCGAATGCGAAACATTCCGTATGTATTATTTGAAATCTCCTGAGTGAGCGTGCCAACTTTCCGTCACTTCCGACAGATAGCGTAGCTGCAGGACAGTTTCAAAATGGCGTCTATAGGTGATGTACGTTACAAGCAACATGCCATCATTGAATTTCTCGCTGCAGAGAAAGAAACTGTGGGTAATATTCACAAACGCTTGTGCAAAATCTATAGAGCATCTGCTGTCCACAGAAGTACAGTTAGTCACTGGGAACGGAGGGTGAGGTCATCAGAAGACGGTTCGACGGCGCTCCACGGTTTGCAGCGGTTGGGGAGAACATCCACGGCTGTCACACCTGACATGTTGCAGCGGACCGATGTTGTCATCCGCGACTACAGACGCTTCACGACTCGGCAGTTGGCTCTGCACCTGTCAATCAGCAAAGAAAGTATGGATGCACAATTCTGAGGACTGCTGAGCACATCGAAAAACACGGTTGGACAGTGTAACACCATACGCCCTACAGCCCTGACCTAGCCCCATCGGATTTCCACTTGTTTGGGCCATTAAAGGATGCCATTCGTGGAAGACATTTTGAGGACATGAGGAGGTGATTCACACAGAGAAGTACTGGTTCCGCCACCAGGACAAGGATTGGTACAGACAGGGCATACAAGCCCTTGTTTCGCGCTGGAGGAAGGCCATAGAATGGGATGGAGATTATGCGGAAAAATGGGGTGCCTAGATAAAATACCATTATTTCGTGTGTAATTCTCATTATCTTCAACAAAGAATTGTTGAAGAAAAAAATGCGGTGCATTACTTTCTGGGCAACGCTCGTACATGGGTGACGCTTCCGACAGGTACTGTGTTACAAATTTAATTTCATCAAGTCAATTTATAACAGAGAATACTAGTACACTTGCACAGTGTGTGGCCGGGAACAACAAATTACCATCAGTTAAACTAACCTGTGATCACACACACAATCACTCGGAGGTGTGTTAATGTAATAGGTCGAAATGGTTCAAATGGCTCTAAGCACTATGGGACTCTACATCTGAGGTCATCAGTCCCCCTAGACTTAGAACTACTTAAACCTAACTAACATTTACATCTACATCTACATCCATACTCCGCAAGCCACCTGACGGTGTGTGGCGGATGGTACCCTGAGTACCTCTATCGGTTTTTCCCTCTATTCCAGTCTCGTATTGTTCGTGGAAAGAAGGATTGTCGGTATGCTTCTGTGTGGGCTCTAATCTCTCTGATTTTATCCTCATGGTCTCTTCGCGAGATATACGTAGGAGGGAGCAATATACTGCTTGACTCTTCGGTGAAGGTATGTTCTCGAAACTTTAACAAAAGTCCGTACCGAGCTACTGAGGGTCTCTCCTGCAGAGTCTTCCACTGGAGTTTATCTATCATCTCCGTAATGCTTTCGCGATTACTAAATGATCCTGTAACGAAGCGCGCTGCTCTCCGTTGGATATTCTCTATCTCTTCTATCAACCCTATCTGGTACGGATCCCACACTGCTGAGCAGTATTCAAGCAGTGGGCGAACAAGTGTACTGTAAACTACTTCCCTTGTTTTCGGATTGCATTTCCTGAGGATTCTTCCAATGAATCTCAGTCTGGCTTCTGCTTTACCGACGATCAACTTTATATGATCATTCCATTTTAAATCACTCCTAATGCGTACTCCCAGATAATTTATGGAATTAACTGCTTCCAGTTGCTGACCTGCTATTTTGTAGCTAAATGATAAGGGATCTATCTTTCTATGTATTCGCAGCACATTACACTTTTCTACATTTCTAACCTAAGGACATCACACACATCCATGCCCGAGGCAGGATTCGAACCTGCAACCGTAGCAGCAGCGTGGTTCCGGACTGAAGCGTCTGAGAAGATCGTGTTATGAATCGTATAAGAAGGAAAAACATCTACCAACTTATGTCGGAAATCTACAGCGGCAAGATCTAGGCCTATGGAGACTGCAGTTTGTTACTCCGTGATGTCGATTCTCGCGGTGCTCAGGATCCCACGACTGTCATGTTAATGTTTAATCCAAGGGTTCATGAGAACGTTACTCAGCGCCATGCAGTATTCCAACGATCCCAGTGACCAGCACCCCAGAGGAGATGCATGTTGTCTGTCCGGCCTTGTTGGTTCGTAGAGCCTTGTCAAGTAGCTTGGCTCAAGAAATGGACTTGTTTTCAGTATGACAATTATCCGCATGGTCAATGCGATGGCATCTGGAGCATCGCTGACTGGCGATCACCGTTGCGTCAACCCCAGACGCGGCTAGTGAGGCGTGCTGACAGTATTGTGCCCAACGACAATGATCAGAGGAGAGGCAATCGTCCTTTCAGACGACTTCCGTTTCTGCGTATTACAGTACAAAGAATATATGAAGGGCTTATTTCAATAGTGATACAAGTCCATTTTTGTTCATTGTGAGATACAGAGTCCTAAAGTTAAATGGGCGCTGAAAAATATGAAGTTGAGATACCAGAAATATCCAATCATATGGCTTGTTGCTAGAGATGAACCTTTCTTTCTGTTTGTTTGGATCATTAATTGCAGAAGCATTATGATCAGAAAAGTGGCGGTAATGGACTTGTACCACTATTGAAATAAGCCCTTCATATCCACATGTGGAGATTCCTGGGAGTACAAGCGTCACCAAATTGCATTCGACATTTATGTTCGGAGCCAGCAACTTACTCTGTGGTATAGGGAGCCTCTGGCTACGCTAAACTGTAACTTCTGGTTCGCACAGCTGATAAGTTGGACAACAAACGTTACACTTCTAATGGCTTTGTTGTATCATCGAGGACTCTGTAACATTAACTTTCAACGAGATAATGGAAGACTACATGTTGTACGTGATATCCTAACTTATCTCGATGCAGAGGTCGTTCAGATATTGCCTTGGCATTCTCCAGATCATCTATTGCAAACATCTGGGCACGAGTTATCGAGAGACAAGCCACGCGCCACTATTGATGGATTCTGGAGTTGAATCTGCATGGAATCATATACCGGTATACGTTCGTCAGTTATAGTGCCTAGCGTGACTCTAGAGATGAGTTTGACTCGATGCCCAGCTGGGTTAAAGCAAGTCTAGCTGCCAGAGGTGGCAGCTCCTAGTACTAAATTTCCTACTCTGTATACCGGAACAGCCAAACCACACATAGATTTAATCATGTGTTTCTCCCACAATAAGTAAGATTTCGTTTATTTTGTATCCTTCTAAGTGTTGCAATTTGAACTACCGGTAAAGTACATTTTCAGCATAAGTTCCGCAAACCCCGTCTTGCGTCTACGCTCTATAGATGCCGGAAGTCAAGTACCACGCTTGGCATATTTCTGTTTCTGCTCACAACCAAAGGTGTTTCAGTTTCCTTAAGAGAATCATTTAATAAATAGTCGCATACTTCAATACAGATGGGTAAAACTGACCCAGAAAATACGTCACTCATCTTCAGGTAGGCAACCTACGTAACATCATCTGCCCAGATCCATAGCCGGCCGAGGTGGCCGAGCGGTTCTAGGCGCTTCAGTCCGGAACCACACGGCTGCTACGGTCGCAGGTTCGAATCTTGCCTCCAGCAAGGATGTGTCTGATGTCCTCAAGTCAGTTAGGTTTAAGTAGTTCTAAGTCTAGGGGACTGATGACCTCAGATGTTAAGTCCCATAGTGCTCAGAGCCATTTGAACCATTTTGAACCAGATCCATATGACGTAAATCGTGTTGCCTATCTTAAGGTGCACGAAATAGTTTCTGGGGTAGCTTTACACTGCCCAGTCACAGTGACGTGACCGCCTTTCATAAGCCTGAATTATCACCTTCTGCAGCGCGAACCACTGCGGGACGTGCAGGAAGAGAATCATTGAGGTTCTGGAAGATACTGACAAGGATGTCGAGCCATGCTGACTCCAGTGCTCTGGCCAGCTGCGCTAGGTTTCTCCGTTGAGAGGGATCCATGGCGAAAACAGCCCGACTGATGTGTTCCCCCAGATTCTCGACTGAATTTAAGTCCAGTGAGTTTAGTAACCAGGGGAGTTATAGTATGGTAAACTCATCCTACTAGTTTTGTGACCCATTCAGTTTTCCTGTAGGCTGATACCATTGTGCCGAGGACAAACAAACCTCATATAGGGATAGACGCGCTCCCCAAGGATAGACAAATACTTTGTTAATCCACTGTGCCTTCAAGAATGACGAAGTCACCCAGGGAAAGCACGAAAACATTCCCGAGACCATGACGCTCCTTCCTTTTTGTATGGACACTTTCGATGAAGCATAAAACGTGGTTCACCTGAAAAGACCACTTCTCGCCACTCACTGGACGTCTGGTTGCGGTACTGGTATGAAAATTCCATTATTTGCGCCGACGAAGAGCAGTCAGCATAGATGCCTGAACCAGGTACCTGTTGCAGAGGCCCATACCACAGCACTGTTGTTGAATGATCGTTGAAGAGACGCTGTTGGTAGCCCCTCAGTTCATCTGCTCTACAGCTACACGTGTATGGCCCTTACACATCAACGCAGCTGTCGTTCACCCCTGTCATCTATCGACCATGGTGCACCACTGTGGTGTGTCTACTGTAAGACCTTCGGTACACACACCATCAGGTTATTTGACTTGTCGCTCTAACGAAGCAGGCGAGTGTCAGCAATATGTCTCGTGGTCTTACCTTGTCGTGTTTATCTTCTGCCTTTAGGTCAGACGATAGAATTGCCACTTGCACGCTCCGTCTCTTAAGACAGCGCCATCTCGTAGTGCGAAGACGGACGAGCGCTACGCCTGCGCTGTTGTGCTTAGCGGGGCGCGCTCTAGTGGGAAAGTTGTGTATGCGCTGACTACGCGGAACTATGTACACAACAACCACACTTACCACGGCGCCGGTTTTGAATAGCGCCATTTTGCCATGCGTGGTATACTTTCAAGCACGGCAGCGCGAGCACAGTTTACAACCTTAGCCGTTTCAGATATGCTTCCACCATTGGTCCGAAAGCCAGTGATCATGCCCTTTTGGACGTCAGATAAATCTCTCCGATTCCACACTGTGACAACGACTGCAGCGTCTCCCCACGACAAGCTTTGTGTACCCTCCACTTCTAGTGCTGCCACTTGCGCTCTCTGAGTAATTGCTGCACGTTGGTATCGAACATAGGCGGTGGTCACATTAATGTGACCGACTCGTGTAGTTTTTCCAAGCTGTAGAATAAAATCTAGAAGCAGAAACTTGCAATTACAAGTTTCGAGACTCGCACATTCTTTCACCTGCTTCTTCCGTACTGGACTTCATATAATTTTCCTTTCCTGTAGCCGGCCGGAGTGGCCGGGCGGTTCTAGGCGCTACAGTCTGGAACGGCGCGACCGCTACGGTCGCAGTTTCGAATCCTGTCTCGGGCATGGATGTGTGTGATGTCCTTAGGTTAGTTAGGTTGAAGTAGTTCTAAGTTATAGGGGACTGATAACCTCAGAAGTTAAGTCCCATAGTGCTCGGAGCCATTTGAACCATTTGAAACTTTTCTGTAAATAAATCTCCTACCACGCTATTGATCGAACATTGCTTGTCACACAGTCCTTTGGTCACCATCGTCACCCCCATAACCGAAGTAGTAAGTCCTTCACGGAGCATTCATTCCTTTCGCATCAAAACAAATGGTAAATCACATACGCTACAAATTTCCGTCACGTCATCGAGAATTCAGGCTTCCCTAAATTACCTGAGGCGAATTAAGGAATCATTCCTTTGACTCGATCACGGCCGTTTATCTGCCCCATTCTTGTTTACTGTAAAACGTTCCTCTGTCTCTAATGATCTCGTCGTCGACGCGACGTTGAAACCTAATTTTGTCCTTTTTTTTTCCTTCCACATTGTAATATGAGGCAGATGAGGCAGACAGGACGCGACTGCCGTTTCCTGCTAACTAGTGCTCCACGCACAATCCTTTCGCTATAATTCGCCAAGCCACAGTGCGACAGATCGGAAAGACGGCAACATTTTTCACGCTCTCCGTCTCGCTTGCGCGGGCTGCGGTTACCACGGTGGGTGACCGCTGACGGTGCTGGACCAGTGAAAACGCCCGTGGCCGGAGAGTTCTCTGAGGCAGATAATTTCGTGATTCGTTGTAAACACAGACGCGCCGCCAGCGCAAGGAAAAAACTGTCCCTCACACATTAAGCGGAAAAGTGGAGTCCTGGAGCAGGAGAACCACAACCGCAGGAAGCGGATACCGTCTCATTTAGAAACAAAAAGAAGCGAGACGAGCCAGTGAGGTAACCGAAAAGAGCTTATGAAACAGTAAGCATCGTGAGGAGCTTGTGTGTGTGTGTGTGTGTGTGTGTGTGTGTGTGTGTGTGTGTGCGCGTGCGTGCGCGTGCGTGCTTGCGTACGTGTGCTTACATGTCCATGTGGCGCAGTCTGGTTAAATGGAAAAGAAAGAAGATAGAAATCACACGTTTTTGTCATGTATGGGAATTGGATATACGTCTAATTCCTTCCCCCCCCCCCTTTTCCCCTGTTTCTGTCCATCTCCTTCACCCCCTCCGACTGATGGCGTCGTTTGGTGATGATCGTGCCCTCAGCCGCCTCTTTCGTCATGCTTGGCCTCCCAAGTCCCCAGACCTCAGTCCGTGCGATTATTGGCTTTGGGGTTACCTGAAGTCGCAAGTGTATCGTGATCGACCGACATCTCTAGGGATGCTGAAACACCATCCGAAGCCAATGCCTCACCATAACTCCAGACATGCTTTACAGTGCTGTTCACAACATTATTCCTCGACTACAGCTATTGTTGAGGAATGATGGGGGACATATTGAGCATTTCCTGTAAAGAACATCATCTTTGCTTTGTCTTACTTTGTTATGCTAATTATTGCTATTCTGATCAGATGAAGCGCCATCTGTCAGACATTTCTTGAACTTTTGTATGTTTTTGGTTCTAATAAAATCCCATGTCAGTCCAAGCATGTGTGTCAATTTGTACCTCTCTATCGACATTATTCCGCGATTTACTCAGTTTTCAAATTTATACTGACTTTTTGATCACCCAGTACATAATTAAGTTTGTACAGAACCCTTAGAGTGCGAGTCCTACTAGCACTCGTTCGGTTTTTAATCCCTAGAAAGTATTCAGCATCAGACCTGAAGGCAGTCAATGCATCTTTTTCTTTAACGTTCGTTGTATTCTCAAAACGGAATTCCTTTATCTAAATTTAAGGGATCAACAAAAATTCCAGGTTTAAAATTTTATTAACTAATGAACGAAAGTTTTCATACAAAGCTACTTAAAGAAGAATCCATCTTGTGGAAGAACCTTTACAAACTGCTTCATCAAGCAGCCTGATATGTAGAGGTGGAAGCAATAACTTTTTGTGGTCTACAAGCGGTTCGTGCAAGATATTTTAACTCTAAACCACAAAATGCTTTCGATTTGGCCAAAGCTTTACACTAAAATGAAATACTTTTGCTATGCCAAGCTTACCAACTCACATAAAAAGCAAGCCACTTCGTGTAACCAACTTGCTGCCCGAATAAAATTCCTACAACTACAATTAAAAGAAACCTTATTTCATTATGAATAAAGTGTACGTGACAGAAGAAAACTACTGTATTTGTTGTTGTGGTCTTCAGCCCAGAGACTGGTTTTGATGCATCTCTCCATGCTACTCTAATCCTGCGCAAGCCTCTTCATCTCCGAATAACTACTGCAACTTCTTCTGAATGTGCTTAGTGTATTCATCTCTTGGTCTTCCTCCACGCTTCCCTCCAGCACTAAATTGGTGGTCCCTTGGCCGGCCGCTGTGACCGAGCGGTTCTAGGCACTTCAGTCCGGAACCACGCGGCTGCTACGGTCGCAGGTTCGAATCCTGCCTCGGGCATGGACGTGTGCGATTTCCTTAGGTTAGTTAGATTTAAGTAGTTCTAAGTGTAGGGGACTGATGACCTCAGTTGTTAAGTCCCATAATGTTTATAGCCAGTTGAACCATTTTTGGTGGTCCCTTGTTGCCTCGGAACGTGACCTACCAACCGATCCCTTCTTCTAGTCACGTTGTGCCACAAATTTCTCGTATCCCCTGTTCTTTTTAGTACCACCTCATTAGTTACGTGATATTCCCTTCTTATCTTTACCGTCCTTCTATAGCACCATATTTCGAAAGTTTCTATTCTCTTCTTGTCTAAACTGTTTATCGTCGATGTTTCACTTCCATGCATGGCTACACTCCATACAAACACTTTCAGAAAAGACTTCCTGACACTTAAATCTATACTCGAAGTTAACAAATTTCTGTTCTTCAGAAAGGCTTTCCTTGCCATAACTAACCTACATTTTATATCCGCTCTACTTCGACCATCATCCGTTATTTTGTTCCCCAAGTAGCAAAACTCATTTACTATTTCAGGTGTCCCATTTCCTAATCTAATACCCTTAGCATCACTGATTAGTTCGACTACATTCCACTATCCTCGTTTTGCTTTTGTTGATGCTCATCATATATCGTCCCAAAACACTGTTCATTCCGTTCGGCTGTTCTTCCAGATCCTTTGCTGTCTCTGACATAATTACAGAGTCGCCGGCAAACCTCAAAGTTTTTATTTCTTCTCCAAGAATTTTAATTCCTACTTCAAATTTTTCTTTACTGCTTGCTCAATATACAGCTTGAATGACATCGGGGATAGGCTGCAACCCTGTCTCACTCTCTTCTCAACCACTGCTTCCCTTTCGTGCCCCTCGACTCTTACAACTGCCATCTGGTTTCTGTACAAATTGTAAATAGCCTTAAGCTCCCTGTATTTTACCCCTACCACCTTCAGAATTTGATAGAGAGTATTCCAGTCAACATTGTCAAAAGCTTTCTCTAAGTCTACAAATGCTAGAAACGTAGGTTTGCCTTTCCTTAAATTATCTTTTAAGGTAAGTCGTAGGGTCAGTACTGCCTCGCGTGTTCTAACATTTGTATGGAGTCCAAACTGACCTTCCCCGAGGTCGGCTTCTACCAGTTTTTCCATTCGCCTGTAAAGAATTCGTGTTGGCATTTTGCAAGCGTGGCTTATTAAACCGATAGTTCTGTAATATTCACAGCTGACAACACCTGCTTTCTTTGGGATTGGAATCATTATATTCTTCTTGAATAAGAAACTAACACAGTTTTAAAATCACCCTGAAAACGTAAGTTAAGGGCACATATTTATTTTCAGTCACCTGATACTACGCAGACTGATGTTATATCACCTCACAGTACAGGAAATTATGAGTGAATAAGTAACTCTGGCACAATATGTCTTGCCTGCAAAAAACCATGTGACAGAGAAGACGGCATAAAAGCAAAAATGAGCGTGCGCAAGCTCAGTGGGAAGGTTGCGGAGAAAGCCCAGAATTGGTCGTGGGAGCTTTTCGCAGGCCTACATCACGCCTACCACTGTCTTTACGGGCCTAAATTACCGAGCTGTCTCCTGCACTGCTTGCAATTAAAATTTTCTCCCCTACGCCCTGAATTGGAACTGACCGCACAGTGTCTTGTGAAATTCGGAGCTTCTTTTAACTGAGATCGCTTCGCGGGATTATTAATGCTTGTAGTGTCACGTAAATATTAAACTGGGAAGTTGCGTTGTAATACTCGCAGAGCTCCATAATTTCCAAAGAGTTACAAGCGCGAATTATGAAAATCGTTGAGCACCGTTATCATTCTTCCGGCTTTAATGTAAAATGTAAAAGGTATTATCCGCCGCATTTTAACCTCTCTCTTGTCTCGTAAGTGCACTAGTTCAGAAGCTGATGAACGTGCAGTATGTTCAACAGCATTACCTCCATATTGTTTTATGTCTTAATTTAATCAACAATCTTGTGAAGCTAAATCAAGTACTACTTCAGAGTTATTATTGGATTCAGCTCTATCTCTGACACGTATTTTAAAGTTTTTCAAACAACCTGCACTTTTAGAAACGAAGTGTATAAAACCAAAGTTCGAAATAGTCATACGAATATATTATTAAATTATTATTAGTATTTTATTGTATATTAACTTACGTACTCGCATGAGGAGGATAGTTAAATACCTTGAATAAACCAGACAGTACAAAAAGAATAAATAAGCAGAAAAGCTATCCATTCGCGTATATCAGCATACCTTAATGAAAGGTCATACAGACATAACTTTAACGAAAGTATTACCAATGACAACAGAATTTATCATTAGTTTTCGTACATCATACATTTGACAAGGGAACTATAATTCTCAGTTTCTATGACGTTTCATGGACTTCTTGTTGACATTTGCATTGCCAGAATATGAACATTTTGTCCATTTAGCAGACGATACGAGTATAACAATAAAAAGTAGCACTAGTCCTCATACAGATAATGCAGCTAATAAACTCTTTAAGAACATCAGCACATGGTTGAAGGCAATCAGGTTTTCATTACTCTTTGACAAGACTCGGGACATACAGTTTAGCCCTTTTCATAGAATTCTCGTAGCTATAAAAATAATCCTCTCAAATAGTCATGTGACAACATCAATTTCTTCGAATTACAAATACATTACAACCCGAATGAAACACTCACTTCTCACTATTATCAATGAAGCGCCTTGGTGTCACAAAAATGAATATGCAAAATCGTTCCGAATTCGCTTTGGATTTGTTCTTTCTGATCGCGACACCATTTCGAAATGAGCGTGTTTTGCACTCGTTCAGAAATGGCTGTTTTATCATCGATCGTTTTTTACTGTTTCTTTATGTTTCTCTTCAAACTTGACTTCCGAAAAATGTCTTTCACGTTTGCTGTCAATATGGCCCTCTATATCGCCCGAAATCTTGTCCAATGGACGCAATAGACGTATATTATTGGTTAATCGAAGCTTGTTCTACAGCCAATTTATTTGCTCAGCGACAATTACATCAATTTTCTCAACTTTTCTATAGTACCTTACTGCTCATGGACGATAACTATGCCGGCAAGAGTGGCCGAGCGGTTCTAGGCGCTTTAGTCTGGAACCGCGCGTCCGCTACGGACGCAGGTTCGAATCCTGCCTCGGGCATGGATGTGTGTGTGATGTCCTTAGGTTAGTTAGGTTTAAGTAGTTCTAAGTTCTAGGGGACTGATGACCTCAGCTGTTTAGCCCCATAGTGCACAGAGCCATTTTTTGAACGATAGCTATTACTACGCCAAGTGTTTACTCTAATTTCGACAGCATGTTAGTACTCTTATCTCGGGAAACCTCCGTAGTTTGGCTTCCCGGTTAAATCTCAGTTTCGATAGCCGGTGTCTCGTCGACTTTCGATTGAGATTTGGTTCCACTTCACAAATCAGTCTCCCATTTTTAAAAATAATTCCCCTATTTCAAATTAATTATTTTCCTAGAAAAATGCAAAAGAATCTTATTACGATGATATCTGCATGCAACAATTGTTCCTCAGTCTATGAAAATAATCGCGTGTCCTTGCGTACAACAATAGATGGCTGACATTACATACCTCAACGTCAGTAGCAAGTCATTATTAGAAAATCAAGTTCACCATTATCTACAACATTCTGCACAGTATAACTACGACTACTTTTTAGTACTTTGAACGGGAAATTACTACTCCTGGAACTCAGCGCAGAATCTGCTATTGTGAAATCCAAGACAAACGAAAAAAATTTTACCAATTATGTATTATTTTCTTTTTATTACAAAAGTGGTAGATGTTGGTTTTTTTCAATTACATTCCAGATTCATTGCATTCTAGCAGCAAAATTTACGAAAAAATATTAGTAATCTGATACGTAAAATGTTATTTTCTAATTTTCAAATTAATGTCTTCGCTTTTGAAAAACGTTTTTCATGTTTGTTTCTTTTTTCACTTCTACCATAACTCGACCAGGGCGGAGCATATGAACACTTCACTTGAGATAGTACAAAAAGTCATTTAATTGTTCCAGACCAATTTAGGTTATGTTGATATTAATCTCGTTCACCAGTCATTCTTTGGAGCATAAAAGTACTGTTTGATTAAAAACGCTGAAAACACGTCAGACATAGATTGTCCTACACCTTTGGTTTATTTAGTTCTTCTTGAAATACTATTTTGAGTACGTGCTTTAAGATTTATTGATATTAAGATGATAAAAACCTCCGAAATAGGTTGTCAAACTCCCATCACGTCGCTTTCGTAATACTTCGCCTGTGCAAAATCCTCGTCATCCACTGATCGTACGAAATAGTTTGATATACATTACGATAAAATTGTTTGATTTTTCTTTCAACATTTTTCTAGTGATTTTTGTTTTGTATATTTTTAGTCGAAATCCCGGATTAATAAATATATTATAAACATGATTTTCATACGAACAGAATCGCCATATTGTGATGTATTCACAATGTCTTTTGGAAGCAACGAACAATCTGCATAGCTGGGCATCAACATAGCTTAAAATTACATAAAACTTACTTTGATCCCAAGACATACCGTGATTCTGGCGTAGGTATTGTTCGTCGTCATGGGAATGACGTCACAAGTCAGTGGAATAAATACAGCAGCCACAGGTGAAGGCCAGCACTCGGGCAGTTGTTGCGACAGTCTTAAAAGCGACATCGACGTGTGTATCTAGCAGACGCTTTGACAGTTACAGAAGTGCGTGTTTTGTATTGTTTGTGTCTTGAGTGTAGTTGGCAACAGTGAGACAGCGAGATATTTCAGTGCACCGCACTCGTGTAACAGTGTTCGTACCGAAAAAAGTAAACAAATATTATTCTAAGTTTTTGTTTTGTTTATAAAGTACAAAATGGTTCAAATGGCTCTGAGCACTATGGGACTCAACTGCTGAGGTCATAAGTCCCCTAGAACTTAGAACTACTTAAACCTAACTAACCTAAGGACAACACACACATCCATGCCCGAGGCAGGATTCGAACCTGCGACCGTAGCGGTCGCGCGGTTCCAGACTGTAGCGCCAGAACCGCTCGGCCACCAGCGGTCGGCTATAAAGTACATATTGCGTCAAGTATATAATGGAGCCATAGACCTACAATCCATTGGAGTTGTGTTTTTGAGAATATGCTGATGGGAGCTCGCCTTTTGTAAACAATACTAAACAAAGAGCTACTGTATATGTAGATTTAAGTTTTATTATTTCTCATATCAAAAACATACATACTATACACAGCTACCAGTGTATTACTTTTTCCCAAAACTTGGCCACTTCCAATGCACTTTCTCTTCGTTGATGAAGTTCATTTTCTGTGCATGATGCTAGACACAGTCGGCGTTGAAGCATATGATGACGAGTCTGGTCTTCTTCAGTCTCACTGAATATCATGTAGATCAATGTAGCCCCATCTTGCCAAATAAACCTTTGATCTACCAACTCCAGATCTCGGTCTATTCAAGGAGTTCCAAGTCGTCCATTCCTCATCACAGCCAGGAGGCCAGGAGGTGACGCTTCAGAAATGCTTTTTCAGCAAGGTGGAAGTTGAGTCATAGTTGCATCCTATCTTTCACAGCAGTGGCTCTATGTGCCGTCGGTGTTCTAAGGAAACTCACCATTGACGCCAGTGGCAGCTATTTCTCTTCGAAGAGGAAGTGGTGTTATTCCTGCGAGGTGGTAAAGCCATTCGACTGTAGTGGATTTCAGGAAACCTATTATGATTCTGTAGGTGCCATTGAGAGCTACTTCCACCTGTTCGGTATGTGCTGAATTATACCAAACTGGGCCTACATGCTGTGCCGCAAAAGAGAATAGAATCACTGCACAATTTCGTATAGTTGCCAGTTTAGTTCATGCAGTGCTTCTTGAAATTAAGAATCTATCAAGTGTCACTCCTAGATACTTTGTGGTCTGACAGGGATCCAGTTCGACACCTGATCATAGTACCTTTAATTTGCGACTAGCTTACCATTTGGTTTAAGTTGTTCTGTGTATCTGAAAAAATGTTCAAGAGTATTTGTGTGGGTGTTCTCCACAATTCAAAATATATGCTCTGGGTGGCTATAACAAGGTAATCGGCATACAATAAGTTCCTACTATATGGTGTTATGGGTTACTCATTCATTTATACATTCTAAGACGAGAATTAAATAGAAAAAAAAACACGGCGCTCGACGAAGGAATTATCCGTATGGAACGGAAATCGGTAGGTCTAGTGTACATGTAGAAGTAAACAAGTGATTACAATTTCAGAAAAATTGAATGATTTATTCTAAAGGAAGAACACAATTTCAGCGAGTCGAAAACGCGTTGAATCACCTGTTGTCCCTATGAAAATTCGGCTTCGCACTGATTGATAGATTTGTTGGATGTTCTCCTAAGGGATGTTGTTGTTGTTGTGGTCTTCAGTCCTGAGACTGGTTTGATGCAGCTCTCCATGCTACTCTATCCTGTGCAAGCTTCTTCATCTCCCAGTACCTACTGCAACCTACATCCTTCTGAATCTGCTTAGTGTATTCATCTCTTGGTCTCCCTCTACGATTTTCACCCTCCATGCTGCCCTCCAATGCTAAATTTGTGATCCCTTGATGCCTCAAAACATGTCCTACCAACCGATCCCTTCTTCTAGTCAAGGTGTGCCACAAACTTCTCTTCTCTCCAATTCTATTCATTACCTCCTCATTAGTTACGTGATCTACCCACCTTATCTTCAGCATTCTTCCGTAGCACCACATTTCGAAAGCTTCTATTCTCTTCTTGTCCATACTAGTTATCGTCCATGTTTCACTCCCATACATGGCCACACTCCATACAAATACTTTCAGAAACGACTTCCTGACACTTAAATCTATAGTCGATGTTAACAAATTTCTCTTCTTCAGAAACGATTTCCTTGCCATTGCCAGTCTACATTATATATCCTCTCTACTTCGACCATCATCAGTTATTTTACTCCCTAAATATCAAAACTCCTTTACTACTTTAAGTGTCTCATTTCCTAATCTAATTCCCTCAGCATCACCCGATTTAATTTGACTACATTCCATTATCCTCGTTTTGCTTTTGTTGATGTTCATCTTATATCCTCCTTTCAAAACACTATCCATTCCGTTCAACTGCTCTTCCAAGTCCTTTGCTGTCTCTGACAGAATTACAATGTCACCGGCAAACCTCAAAGTTTTTATTACTTCTTCATGGATTTTAATGCCTACTCCGAATTTTTCTTTTGTTTCCTTTACTGCTTGCTCAATATACAGATTGAATAACATTGGACATAGTCTACAACCCTGTCTCACTCCTTTCCCAACCACTGCTTCCCTTTCATGTCCCTCGACTCTTATAACTGCCATCTGGTTTCTGTACAAATTGTAAATAGCCTTTCGCTCCCTGTATTTTACCCCTGCCACCTTCAGAATGTGAAAGAGAGTATTCCAGTCAACATTGTCAAAAGCTTTCTCTAAGTCTACAAATGCTAGAAACGTAGGTTTGCCTTTTCTTAATCTTTCTTCTAAGATAAGTCGTAAGGTTAGTATTGCCTCACGTGTTCCAACATTTCTACGGAATGCAAACTGATCTTCCCCGAGGTCCGCTTCTACCAGTTTTTCCATTCGTCTGTAAAGAATTCGCGTTAGTATTTTGCAGCTGTGACTTATTAAACTGATAGTTCGGTAATTTTCACATCTGTCAACACCTGCTTTCTTTGGGATTGGAATTATTATATTCTTCTTGAAGTCTGAGGGTATTTCACCTGTCTCATACATCTTGCTCACCAGATGGTAGAGTTTTGTCAGGACTGGCTCTCCCAAGGCAGTCAGTAGTTCTAATGGAATGTTGTCTACCCCCGGGGCCTTGTTTCGACTCAGGTCTTTCAGTGCTCTGTCAAACTCTTCACGCAGTATCGTATCTCCCATTTCATCTTCATCTTCATCCTCTTCCATTTCCATAATATTGTCCTCATGTACATCGCCCTTGTATAAACCCTCTATATACTCCTTCCACCTTTCTGCCTTCCCTTCTTTGCTTAGAACTGGGTTGCCATCTGAGCTCTTGATATTCATACAAGTGGTTCTCTTCTCTCCAAAGGTCTCTTTAATTTTCTTGTAGGCAGTATCTATCTTACCCCTAGTGAGACAAGCCTCCACATCCTTACATTTGTCCTCTAGCCATCCCTGCTTAGCCATTTTGCACTTCCTGTCGATCTCATTTTTGAGACGTTTGTATTCCTTTTTGCCTGCTTCATTTACGGCATTTTTATATTTTCTCCTTTCATCAATTAAATTCAATATTTCTTCTGTTACCCAAGGATTTCTATTAGCCCTTGTCTTTTTACCTACTTGATCGTCTGCTGCTTTCACTACTTCATCCCTCAGAGCTACCCATTCTTCTTCTACTGTATTTCTTTCCCCCATTCCTGTCAATTGTTCCCTTATGCTCCCCCTGAAACTCTCTACAACCTCTCGTTCTTTCAGTTTACTCAGGTCCCATCTCCTTAAATTCCCACCTTTTTGCAGTTTCTTCAGTTTCAATCTGCAGTTCATAACCAAGAGATTGTGGTCAAAATCCATATCTGCCCCTGGAAATGTCTTACAATTTAAAACCTGGTTCCTAAATCTCTGTCTTACCATTATATAATCTATCTGATACCTTTTAGTATCTCCAGGATTCTTCCAGGTATACAACCTACTTTTATGATTCTTGAACCAAGTGTTAGCTATGATTAAGTTACGCTCTGAGCAAAATTCTACAAGGCAGCTTCCTCTTTCATTTCTTCCCCCCAATCCATATTCACCTACTATGTTTCCTTCTCTCCCTTTTCCTACTGACGAATTCCAGTCACACATGACTATTAAATTTTCGTCTGCCTTCACTACCTGAATAATTTCTTTTATCTCGTCATACATTTCATCAATTTCTTCATCATCTGCAGAGCTAGTTGGCATATAAACTTGTACTACTGTAGTAGGCATGGGCTTTGTGTCTATCTTGGCCACAATAATGCGTTCACTATGCTGTTTGTAGTAGGTAACCCGCACTCCTATTTTTTTATTCATTATTAAACCTACTCCTGCATTACCTCTATTTGATTTTGTATTTATAACCCTGTAATCACCTGACCATAAGTCTTGTTCCTCCTGCCGCCGAACTTCACTAATTCCCACTATATCTAACTTTAACCTATCCATTTCTCTTTTTAAATTTTCTAACCTACCTGCCCGATTAAGGGATCTGACATTCCACGCTCCGATCCGTAGAACGCCAGTTTTCTATCTCTCTGATATCGACGTCCTCTTGAGTAGTCCCCTCCCGGAGACCTGAATGGGGGACTATTTTACCTCCGGAATATTTTACCCAAGAGGACGCCATCATCATTTAATCATACAGTAAAGCTGCATGTCCTCGGGAAAAATTACGGCTGTAGTTTCTCCTTGCTTTCAGCCGTTCGCAGTACCAGCACAGCAAGGCCGTTTTGGTTAATGTTACAAGGCCAGATCAGTCAATCATCCAGACTGTTGCCCCTGCAACTACTGAAAAGGGTGCTGTCCCTCTTCAGGAACCACATGTTTGTCTGGCCTCTCAACAGATACCCCTCCGTTGTGGCTGCACCTACGGTACGGCCATCTGTATCGCTGAGGCACGCAAGCCTCCCCACCAACGGCAAGGTCCATGGTTCATGGGGGGGGGGGGGGGGGGGGTCCTAAGGGATATCGTGCTAAATTCTGTCCAACTGATGCGTTAGATCAGGGCTTCCCAAACTGTGGTCCGCGGACCCCTTAGGGGTCCGCCGGCTCTTTCTAGGGGGTCCGCGGCCACCTTTCACCAAATCCTCTAAAAAAATGAGTAAAATTATTAAATAAAAATGTGAAAATCAAATTCATCACTATTTTTTTTTTCGTGTGAAAAACGTGTGTACTTTTACTTCAGGTCGTATCCCCAAGCAGCCTTTGGGGTTCAAAAGTGAGAACGTATACACAGTTTAGTGCCGGAGAATGCGGCTTCTCTGAATCGACTGTTTAGCAACAATACGGGGGTCGTTTGTGCCCTGGCTCACAGCGCTAGATGCACTGAAACCTTTTACGCATGCGCGGAGCGAGCTTTGTCGACCAATCACAGCGCTCGCTGGCACGTATGCGGCCCCAGGCATCGTTAAATGTTAAACTTGCTTTTTCAGTGCACTATCTATTTCATAAGTCGATTTTTGACCAGTTTATTACTTCTAACATGGATCAGTGGCTGAAGTCAGGATCATTGAAGAAGGGTGCAGTTTCTCCATCGTCTTCACAACAAGGGAGGGTTTCCAGTTGAAATGAATGAGGAGGGAGGACGACCAATGAAAGACTTTACATAATTTTAATCAGACTATAGTGTTTTGAGCAAAGTGAGTAAATCCACTAGTAAGTGTCTAGACACAGTGGGAATTCAAATTGGATCATTAATTTCAAGTTGTTTTCATTCATCTATAAACCAAAGACTATTGATACTCCTCGGGGGGGGGGGGGGGGGGAGCATTGGGAACATGGCACTTGCATTAAGAAGCTTTCAGTTCCCATGGGTTTCGCTCTGAAATTTAAAGTTACTGTGCTCTTGACTGACTAGGCGTCCGCCATGGATTTTCGACTGAAGAAGGGGTCCGCAAGCTGAAAAGGTTGGGAAGTCCTGCGTTAGACAGTCGAAATCCCGAGCTAGTTGGAGTGCTCGAAACATTCATAACTGAGGAGAGATCCGGTGACCTTGCTAGCCAAATAGACCGTAGAATATCGTCATCGTGCCACTGTGCTGTAAGGATGCCTTGGATGAAAACCAAAGGAGTCCAGCTACAAAAAGAAATGGTCTCCCAGACCATCACTCCTAGCTGCCCGCCCGGATAGCGGACGACAGAGTGATATGCCACGGCTGCCCAGAGCGTCTCCAGACACATCTTTGCTGGTCGTCGGGGCTCAGTTCGAAGCGGGACTCATCACTGAAGATAGTTCTACTCCAGTCGATAAGATTACAGGCCGAATGTGGCTGACGCCACTGCAAACTGGCTTATTGGCGTACCGAGGTCAATGGTAATCGGCGCAAGGAGCCCTCGTTCTGTGGGCCGGCTCTTAATGGTCCTTGTGATCACAGGAGCACCAGTTGCACGTCGGGTTGGGTTGGGTCATTTGGGGGAGGAGACCAGACAGCGAAGTCATCGGTCTCATCGGATTAGGGAAGGACGGGGAAGGAAGTCGGCCGTGCCCTTTCAAAGAAACCATCCCTGCATTTGCCTGGAGCGATTTAGGGAAATCACGGAAAACCTAAATCAGGATGGCCGGACGCGGGATTGAACCGTCGTCCTCCCGAATGCGAGTCCAGTGTGCTAGCCACTGCGCCACCTCGCTCAGTAGTTGCACGTCGGCCCCATGATAATAATTAATCCGGGGCTCTGAGTGCCTCTCTGATGACTGCTCGGACATCACGTTCTGTCGGTCTCTAGGTCGACCGCTTCCTTCTTGACGCTGTGTTCGGCCATGGTTCACCCATTCCCGCCAAATCGACGGATAATTGCATCGCTCCTATTAAAATGTCGAGCGATTCGCTAATTACTTCAACCGACTTTTTTGAGCCCAACTACACGTCCTCTCTCAAGTGCTGACATCTGCGTATGTTGTTCACGCAATAGACTGCGAGGTATAATTACTTTTCAGCTGAGTAGACGGAATGAAAGTCGCAAAAGACTTTATGCCCTGGTATGGTATCGACGTGTCCCCTGTTAACTCTAGCGGTTCTCGGCGATCAGTCCGCAACTGCGCGACTGCTACGGTCGCAAGTTCGAATCCTGCATCGGGCATGGATGTGTGTGATGTCCTTAGGTTAGTTAGGTTTAAGTAGTTCTAAGTTCTAAGGGACTGATGACCACAGATGTTAAGTCCAAGAGTGCTCAGAGCCATTTGAACCATTTGAACCCTGTTAGCTATCCTTAACAGCTGAGTGGTCAAATTGCACTGCAGCGTTATACATTCATCTATCGGCCACCATAGTTTACAGTTTTGCGTTTTTCGTCGACACCTGTATGAATATATTTGTTTTATTCGTGTGTATTTTGAACAGAATTGTAGCCAGCACACTTCCATGCCAGAGCTCGTTTTTCTGCACAGTGTCAAGAATTGAAGGAACGTATGGCATAGTATGCGTTGTGCTTTAATAACTGCTGCAGTAGTCCTGCTCTAGTTACGACTGCAATGCCGTGAAACCTGTTTCTTGCACAGCGGTGACGTAGGCGGGGAGCTGGCGGCCCAGCAAGGCGCGGCTGGCTGGCGGAAACCGCAGGCTGGTACTGCCGCTGCCACGGCAAGGACGCGGCTTCGCAAAGCTGTCGCAACGCTGTCCCCTGCAGATTGCGTCGCGTACACCGTTTACCGTTAGCGAACATCTCGTTATCTCTAATTCCTGTTGTCTATCTAGTGACTTCCCTCCCATTAGCGAGTGGCGTGTCTACTGCAGGTAGGCGCTTCCGACGTCAGGAGGAAAGACTGGAGGTACGTTCTGCGCACCAGCTAAAATGTGCTCCATGTTGACAGAACAACCCTCTTCCTTTTCATGCATGTCTTCCGTAACCTGTAATAGGTCTAGGCAACGTTTATTCAGAACGTCCTCTAAGGCGTTAAACAGTACAAAGCTTTCACCCTTTTTTCACCTGTTACACTCTGTTCCAAGGTTTCATGTTTCCTCATCGTTACTATTAATCTAGCCCAGCCTGTTGGATTTTGGTGGCAATGAATCACGATCGGCAAATAAACACAAAAACACTTGTCCTAAAATAGCACAAAAATTATTTCCCCTACAGATACCAGTGCTATCCCGAAAAATCGTTGGTTCTTCCATTGAAGTATTGTGTCATTCGATAGCAGTACGTAGGGGCCTGCTCCAAATTCACCACTGTCCACGGAATTAATATCAGCTTTATAATCCAAGCATTTCATCCTCATGACATAATAATGAAACTTCCTATAGAGGTAACCGACCATTGCATACTTGCCCTCAATACTGTGTAGGAATGTTTTGATGGCAAATCTTCTTATTCCATGCACACGAAGCGATTCAAGATCATGACCTTCAGATCTTTGGTATGTAATGCTCTTTTCATAACGGTTACGTACAGTGCCCCGATGGAAGAAGACTGCCAGCAGTGTAATTGTCGCTCTTTAGTCGCTGAACTATAACATTTACATTAACACAAAAAAATCAAGAAGATAAAATAAGTGTTGATATTTATGACGAGATGATGGAATCTGACGAACATTATCTTGATTAGGAGCATGGTATGATGGGAGCTCCCAGTAACTTTAAGAACTGGGATGTAAGAAGTGTTGGAGAGAAGGTTACATAGAAAGGTATAGGGATTGTCTTCGTGGGAAGGAAATGATAGGGGGGATGTAGGTGTTATATGAGTGGGATGCCAGTTGGGCAAGTAAAGGACGAAATGGAGCATTCATTTGAGATCGGGTAGATACGGTTGGTTATGTTTACAAGGAATGGCAGACTTAAGGGTTCAGCGATGAGTCATGGTTCCGGGAGCGACAGGTGGTTAGAACTGCGTATTGAAAGGAGCTAGTTTATGAGGAATTTTAGCACCGACATTCTTCAATAA
This sequence comes from Schistocerca serialis cubense, assembly GCF_023864345.2. Taxonomy (NCBI): domain Eukaryota; kingdom Metazoa; phylum Arthropoda; class Insecta; order Orthoptera; family Acrididae; genus Schistocerca; species Schistocerca serialis. The sequence goes on along the minus strand of NC_064639.1, from coordinate 213,998,360 downwards.
ATGCTTCACGGATTTCTTACTGCGTCAGGTTTCAATGTAACCTCAAGCATTCGACGACTTCCTGCGACGTCATCGTTAGGAATTTTCTGAAGGCCGTGTGATACTTTAGTTTTCCGAATACATTCAGTACATTCCATACATTCACCGCTGCCTATCGCGGAAGGAGATTGGCAGTGATGCTTATTTCGTTTGGTGGCGGATGACTCAGTTTATTTCTGTGTTGTCTTTCAGCATCAAGAGCACCACCGAGGATATAGCTCCGCTGCCAGAGTTCTTCCATTATAGACAACGACATATCTCTGGTATTATTTGGAAGTTCCGTGGTTTCGTGACGTGCCTATGATAGTTGTAATTCGGAAAAGAGTAGCTCTCATTTCACAAGACTTTCTGAAAATGTCATTTTGACGTGACACGCAATATCGACAGGTCCAAGAACTGTTATCGACTTTCTTCAGCGTTCGATGCAGGCATCTCTAATATGGGTAACAGCTCACGTATGCCGTTAGCGAAAGAGATATGTCAACCGCGACTGCCGTTGGTTTGCAGGAAGACTTATGAAATGCTACCCTGAAATATTTGTCACCAGAAAGAATACGAGTGTTATTTCTCATCATTTCGCTTGCAGAAATTTAAGCTGACCTCTTAGATTTCCAACTAAAACCACACTCAGAAATCACCACACATTCAGAAAGAAACAATCAAATGTTTATTTCGTCTTTCTTTCTCTAATCAGACGAAAATCTCGAATAACATCTACTGTTGCGGAACATATATTCATAACAGAGTCCCAAAATATGTTAACAAAGTTAAGATGAAAAAAATTATTAACATGTAGTGGGATGCGAATCTACTTCTTTCAACTCCATAAATCACAAAAATATGCATTACGCTTTTTTTATTTTTTTAAATAACGGAAGGAAGAAGAGAGAAGAAACAATCGGGGCTATACATCGGTCCATCGGCGGAGCCCGAGGGCACGGAGGACAGGGGTCGTAACTGAGGCCTGCCCACTGTGCCTCCAGAGCTCTCCGCAGCCGGGTGCCTAGAAAGGGAGGGTTTGTGGTAGTTAGGGTGGAGTGATCACAGTTCCGGTGAAATGGGAGTAGAGGGTAAAATGTCATGATGCTGTCTTATGTGGGCTGCCTTGTTCGGTGAAAGATGCGCTCGCCTTTGTGACTTCCTCAGAAGGCGTGGACCGAAGATGCTGGTGCAGCGAGAAGAGCGGGAGGAGACGTCATAGGTGTGGAGTGGAAACAACTCCCATGACGCCCTAAGTGAGCGATGGGGACATGAATACACCACGCAAGTAGTTGGCAAACAGGGTCCAGTAATGAACTGACTAATCCTAGGGACAAATGTCTTCATTGCCCCTTCCCTCCCCCTCCACCCTCCCTCTCACCACTCCCTGTGGGTGCCACTGTAACTACACACATCAAAAAAAGTTATGCATCACCCTGGTTCCCAGAATATCTGAAGGTAAACGTTGACTGTGGATATTGTATCACAGACACAGTCCCTTTGACTGTTTAGAGATGTCACGAAACCCGCCCAAAGATGTAAACAACCGTGCATGAACAGCGCCGATTAGACGGAGGGGCCCGACAGACGATCAGTAACTGTCGTTCCACAAGGAAGGAGGTACACGGCTCGCGTTGTCTGTAATTCAACCATGCCTAGACCGTCAATACCGCGGTTCGATCGCGTCCGCGTTGTTACTCTGTGCCAAGAAGGGCTCTCAACAAGGGAAGTGTTCGAGCGTCTCGGAGTGAACCAAAGCGATGGTGTTCGGACATGGAGGAGATACAGAGAGATAGGAACTGTCGATGACATGTCTCGGTGAGGCCGCCCAGCGGCTGCTACTTCAGTGATGACCGCTACCTACAGATTATGGCTCGCAGGAACCCTGACAGCAAACCCACCATGTTGAATAATGCTTTTCGTGCAGCCACAGGTCGTCTTGTTACGCCTCAGACTGTGCACAATAAGCTGCATGATGCGCAACTTCACTCCCGACGTCCATGGCGAGGTCCATCTTTGCAATCATGACACCATGCAGCGCAGTACAGTTGGGCCCAACAAAATGCCGAATGGACCGCTCAGGATTGGCATCATGTTCTCTTCACCGATGTGTGTCGCATATGCCTTCAACCAGACAGTCGTCGAAGAAATGCTTGGAGGTAACCCGGTGAGGCTGAATGCCTTAGACACACTCTCCAGCGAGTGCAGCAAGGTGGAGGTTCCCTGCTGTTCTCGGGTAGCATTATGTGGGGCAGACGTACACCGCTGGTGGTCGGCTGTACGATAAGTGAATGCCGTCCTCCGACCGATAGTGCAACCGTTCAAATGGCTCTGAGCACTATGGGTCTTAACATCTATGGTCATCAGTCCCCTAGAACTTAGAACTACTTAAACCTAACTAACCTAAGGACATCACACACATCCATGCAAGAGGCAGGATTCGAACCTGCGACCATAGCGATCAGGCGGTTCCAGACTGAAGCGCCTAGAACCGCACGGCCACACCGGCCGGCTAGTGCAATCGTATCAGCAGCATATTGCCGAGGGATTCGTCTTCATGGACGTCAATTCGCGCCCTCATCGTGCGCATCTTGTGAATGACTTCCTTCAGGATAACGACATCGCTCGACTAGAATGGCGAGCATGTTCTCGAGACATGAACCATATCGAACATGCCTCGGGTAGAATGAAAAGAGCTGTTTATGGACAACGTCACTCTGAGTGATCTACGCCGAATCGCCGTTGAGGAGTGGGACGATCTGGACCAACAGTGTCTTGATGAACCTGTGGATAGTATGCTACGACGAATACAGGCATGCATGAATGGAAGATGACGTGCTACTGGGTATTAGAGGTATCGGTCAGTACAGCAATCTGGACCACCACCTCTGTAGGTCTCGCTGTATGGTGGGACAAGATGAAATGTGTGGTTTTCATGAGCAACAAAAAGGGTGGAAATGATGCTTATGTTGATTCCTATTCCAATTTTCTGTACAGGTTGTTACGAGGTGAGGCAAAGCTTTTTTTATGTGTGTATATGTCTTTCTTATTTTTTACTGTTGTGGAGTCAATATCACTTCCATAGGCGGATAAAGACGCTTTAGCAATAAGTTCACCACACAACTTATGTGTAGGCCCACGACAAAAAGACACAGCATCATATTAGAAGCGCCGAACTAAGACGCTTTTAAAACAGCTAGAATAGTTACTGTATCTATAGCTATCGTTCATTTACTTTTAGTGAAGAATATCTAGACTCAGACGTCAGGCATGAAACACAAAACAATATCCTTGTGTGCTGGAAACACAATGTTTCAAGCAACTGAGCAGCAGATACCAACATCAGATATTAGAGTGACCAAACAGTTAAGGGTGGACGCACTCGAAATTGGGATACGAGTATGTTCCCTTCGTCAAACCAACGAATATTTCTAAGTCCTATTAAGGCGGCACATAAATCGTTTTCATTCCCTTTCTATAGCTCACAATGCGCATCTGTATGCTAACACAAGTTCGGTGGAAAAAAATCAGTTTTTTGGCGCTTGTTCCCTTCTTCAAACTTCAGACTCATTTGTTGTCGTGTCACTTGTTTCTGAGGTATTTCGGTCGTGATAAACATTCCTCCCATCTGTTAAGTAGTCAATCAAGAAGCACTGTGTATCTGCTTCCGTACAAACTCTTACTTCTCGTATTTTGTCTTCGTCATTCGTACGCCGGGTGTATGTTCGCGGCAGTAGGATAATTCTGCAAGTCCGTCGTAAATGCCGGTTCTGTGACGATACAATGTTTTACAGGGTGAATGTCATCTCGTCTGATTCCTTAATTATGTTGACGAATGTTCTTTCCGGTCTATAAGCTACGTCAACATACCATCTAAGGTACTGACGGCTGTGGATAATAGGGCTATTGGACCATGAAATGGGCAGTCGGACTCTGTACAGGAATAAAATCAATATAAGAGTGTAAGAAATAATATACAGATAGGCCTATGTTAAACACCTAATCTCAGTTTGTTGGTTTACAGAGGAAATCGATGAAAAATGCTTCGGTGGATCGGAGGCTGTTACTAAAAGCAGTTCCGATGGTTTTGTTAATGACACAAAAATTCTGAGCAGTATAGGCGGCAAGAAACCGGCAACAAAAAAGTGTAGGTGCTTTATAATACCCTTGGTTTACAGTTAATGGGATAAAGTGTGCAGAAAATCAACTGCCTGCTCTGGTAACAAATTTGCTTGTGAATTTTTTTACTTGGTACGTTACTTTCTTGAATGCGAAATCCTGTGAGGTTGCGGATCGTAGTTGAAGGAACAGAAATAGGTTACTGAAGCGACAGTAATGAAGTGCTATGGTACTGCAAATGCAAACTACAGACATGCAGATGTTGATACGCGATACAATAAGAAACGGAGGACGGCAAGATGAGCGTCGTTCAAGTGAAAGTTTCGCTAGAACAGAAATTTTTTGACAAACATGTGATGTAAATAATAATTTACATGAAGAAGGACACTGTGGGTCGTACAAGTCTTTTAAAGGTATCAGAAAAGCAACAAACTAGAAACACGCTGGTAATATTATGTCGCACCTCCTTACAAACCATTTTTATATTTGAGATCCGACCATTATAGTGATTACCTACTTCTCTGTGAGGTCACTTACAGCTACGGATGTTTTCCGTGAAAACGGTGAAAGCTACAAAAAACGAAATGTGTAAAGAACGGACGGCCTTGGCGAAGGTGACAGGGGGCTAAAATGTAAAGCATTCCTCGTGAATGATTCAGAGCTGCGCAACAGTTCGACCAATGTGACCTCGATACAAGGTCGCCGGAGAGAACTGTTCCGTAAAGTCTTAGTCACTACGCCAGTCGCATCAGCTGTTTCTGGACCGATTCAGGTACGCACTGCACAAATCACTAGAGACTAGTCACGAGCAGAGAGAACGTTCACTTGCAGTCAAAAGTACGTTTTATGTGGAGAATATGTGCCCTTGCGCTGTTTTTGTGACCAACTCCTTGCTGCAGTCTGGGAAGCGCCGCAACAATTCACAACTGTCTGGCTCTGGCTCTGAGTACTATGGGACTTAACATCTTGGGTCATCAGTCCCCAAGAACTTAGAACTACTTAAATCTAACTAACCTAAGGACATCACACACATCCATGCCCGAGGCCGGATTCGAACCTGCGACCGTAGCGGTCGCACGATTCCAGACTGAAGCTCCTAGAACCGCACGGCGACTGCGGCCGGCTCACAACTGTCTCTCTTCGAGAACCAGTCCTACGCCTAGCAACATTTCCTTGGCAACGCTATGCTGCCCGCCTTCGTGACAGATCTCCATGTTATATATAGTCTAGTGACATTAATGTGACCACCTGTCAAAAACCTGAATAATCACCTTTTGAAGAGCGGGAGCTGTAGGAAGGAGGTCAATGAATTCCTTCTTGAAGGTATCTTCTGGGATATGGGGCCCCGTCGACTCCAGGGCTGCGAAAATCTACGCTATGTTTCTCGCCTGAGGATCCATGGTGCGAACAGCCTGATCGAGGCAGCCACACAGTGTCTCGATTGGGCACTGATCCGGGAAGTTTCGTGGTCAGGGGTGCCACCTGTCACAAGCCTAGATAACCACCTTTTGCAGCGCAAGAGGGTCAGGAACAAGTCAATGAATTCTGGAAGATACCTACAGGGATATGGGGCCACGTCGACTCTAATGCCGTAGAAATCTGCGCTGTGTTTCTCGGCTGAGGATCCATGGCGCGAACAGCTTGATCGAGGTAGCCACACAGATTCTCGATTGGGTATTAATCCGGGAAGTGTCGTGGCCAGTGGTGTACGGTAAACTCATGCTGGTGCTCCTCGAACCACAGGTACTGTGAGCTCCGTGGCACGTTACATTGTCCTGCTGATAGATACCGGTGCCGAGGGAAAGGAAACTGCGTGTAGGGGTGGACATGGTTTCCAAGGATAGTTGCGTTCTTTGCTGATACATTGTGTCTTCCAAAACGACGAGGTCACCCCGGGAATGCCTGCAACACTCACTCCAGGTTGCAGGGTGTTTGCCTTCAGACGTTTCACGCTCTACACGCAAACAACCATCGGTCCGATGAAGCATAAAACGTGATTCATCTTAAAGGCTACCTATTACCACTCAGTGGACGTTCAGTTGCGGTATTGGCATGCAAATTCCAGCCTTCGTCGCTTATGAACAGCAGTCAGCATGCGTGCATGAACCAAGCGTCTGCTGCAGAGGCCCATACGCAGCAACGTTCGATAAACGGTCCTTGAGGAGCCACTGTAGGTAGCCCCTTGGTTCATCTTGACGGTTAGTATTTCAACATTTGCACGTCTGTTCACCCGTACCCATCACCGCAGCCGTCGTTCACCCCTGTCACCTATGGCCCGTGGTGCATCACAGTTAACTCGGCGCTGTTTTTGGATAGCGCCGTTTTGCCACACACAGTATACGAGTACTTTAATCACAGCAGCAAGCGAACAATTTACAGACTTAGCCGTGTCGGAAATGTTTTCTCCCTTCGCTCGAAAGCCAATGATCATATGCTTTTGGACGTCAGATACATCGCACAGTTACCACATTACAAGGACGGCACTGTCTTCCGTGTCCCACCGACACGCTGTATACAGGGTGTTACAAAAAGGTACGGCCAAACTTTCAGGTAACATTCCTCATACACAAATAAAGAAAAGATGTTATGTGGACATGTGTCCGGAAACGCTTAATATCCATGTTAGAGCTCATTTTAGTTTCGTCAGTATGTGCTGTACCTCCTCGATTCACCGCCATGATTTCGTACGGGATACTCTACCTGTGCTGCTAGAACATGTGCCTTTACAAGTAAGACACAACATGTGGTTCATGCACGATGGAGCGCCTGCACATTTCAGTCGAAGTGTTCGTACGCTTCTCAACAACAGATTCGATGACCGATGGATTGGTAGAGGCGGACCAATTTCATGGCCTCCACGCTCTCCTAACCTCAACCCTCTTGACTTTCATTTATGGGGGCATTTGAAAGCTCTTGTCTACGCAACCCCGGTACTAAATGTAGAGACTCTTCGTGCTCGTATTGTGGACGGCTGTGATACAATACGCCATTCTCCAGGGCTGCATCAGCGCATCAGGGATTCCATGCGACGGAGGGTGGATGCATGTATCCTCGCTAACGGAGAACATTTTGAACATTTCCTATAACAAAGTGGTTGAAGTCACGCTGATACGTTCTGTTGCTGTGTGTTTCCATTCTATGATTAATGTGATTTGAAGAGAAGTAATAAAATGAGCTCTAACATGGAAAGTAAGCGTTTCCGGACACATGTCCACATAACATATTTTCTTTCTTTGTGTGTGAGGAATGTTTCCTGAAACTTTGGCCGTACCTTTTTGTAACACCCTTTATACCCTCAAGTCGCAGTGCTGCCACCTGTCGTCTATGAGTGGTTACTGCATGTTGACGTCGAACATAGGTGTTGGTCACATTAATGTGACTGGACTGCGTAGTGGCAACATTCCTGATACTAGCCTATATAAAGTTTCGTTACCACGAATTCACAGCCAGCATGTGAGAAACCTTAATGCTGCTGGAACCAAGTTGTCCTGCCTTAAATTACGAAATTTTCCGCTAAGCTTACGATATAAATTCGCAAGTCGCAGTCGAATGGTGTAGTTAGTCCTGGTGATTCGCATTTAACTAACGTGCTGTAATGAGTTCCAGCCGTCGCAGTGGTCGCTGGTTCGAAGACCGCTGAGCGGATGGAGAGGGGTGGGGAGAGGAGAGGAGTGTAGAGCTTGGAATGGGGTTTCGTTCGCCACTAGCAGATAGTGCGGCCGAGTCTTGAACTGAAGCCTAGCTGTACATCGTTCACTTGGTGTCAGAGCTCAAGCCATTGTTTATGATAATACGAAGGTCTGATATCAATAGTGGACCTGTTACTCCCGCCGTTCTACGCGCCAGTATCTGTTTCCACGTGTTTGTTGTCATACCTTAGGTACACAAAAGAAAACGACACTTGACGGTCATGGATAAGAATCAACTATGTTACTGTTCTGTTCATTAGTCTGTAATCTAGTGTCATGCAGCTCTGCACACTAGTTTATTCTGTGTAAGTCTCTTTATCTCTGCATACCTACAGCAACTAATATCCACTTGAAGTCAAGTCACTGCTTGCCTGTACAATTTTTGCCCCACGGAAGCAACACGGAAATCCTCATCCAACTCCAGTGGCAGGCGCTACAACGGAGGCGTTGGGCGTCATGCTATAGTATACTCCGAAAATTCCAAGAGCGTACATTCCTAGAAGAATTGCTTCCTCTTACGTATACCTCACGAAAAGACCATGAAGGTAAAATTAAAGAGATTCGGGTTCAGATAGCGGCTTTCCAAAAATCGTTCTTTCCGCGAACTATTCGACTCTGGAACAGGGAATCGGGGAAGTGACAGTGGAGAGCAAAACATCCTTCGCCACACATCATCAGGCGGCTTGTAGAGTATATACGTAGATGGGAGGAAAGAAGATCAGAGTTTGACGTCATGTCGACTGTGAGATCATTGGAGACGGAGCACAAAATCGGATTACGACAGGACGGCGAAGGAAATTCGCTATGTTCTTTCCAAAGGAACCATACCGGCATTTGCTTCGAGCGATTTCGGGAAATCATGGGAAAGCTAAATGTGGATGCCCGGACGGGGATCTGAACCGTCGTCCTCACGAACGTGAGACGATTCTGGTAACTACTGTGTCATCTCCCTCGATATGTAGATGTAAATGTAAACGCAGTTGCAGAAGAGAACTGAAGCGTTTGAATTGTGGTGTTACAGAAGGTTGCTGAAAATTAAGTCGACTGATAAGAAACCAGGAGGTTCTCTGTAGAACTGACGAGAAAGGTATACCTGGAAAACATTTATTGGAAGAAAGGATATGACGATAGGACGTGTGTTATGACATCAGGGAGCCGTAGAGGGCAAAGAGGTGCGTGGAGACAGAGATTGGAATGCATCCAACAAATAATCGAGCATGCTGGGAATAATTGCTACTATAAGATGAAGAGGTTGACAAAGGAGCGGCAATTGTGGTGGGCCGCATCAAACCAGTCTGACGACTGATTTGCCTGAAGATACTAAAAGCGTTGCAGAGTTATAGATTACATGCCACGTACCTCTTAATTCGAGCGTCGGCACAGATATATGTAAAATTAATTGTCTTTCGTGTTAAGTCAGCTGTCTACAATGTTTGGCTGAAATTGTTCCACCCGTTGCAGAGCAATGCTGGAAAAGCGCACGTACATCCATTTTTAGGTTCAAATGGCTCTGAGCACTATGGGACTTAACTGCTGAGGTCATCAGTCCCCTAGAACTTAGAACTACTTATACCTAACTAACCTAAGGACATGACAGACATCCATGCCAGGGGCAGGATTCGAGCCTGCGACCGTAGTGGTCGCGCGGTTCCAGACTGAAGCGCCTAGAACCGCTAGGCCACCCCGGCCGGCCCATTTTTAGGTTTCTGTACCTCAGTCGATAAAAACTGAATTATTATAGGATCACTTTATTGTCTGTATGTCTGTCTGTCTCTCCGACTGTTAAGACTCCTTTTTCTCAGGAACGGCTACAGGCATCGTTTTTAAATTTGTGCCAAGTATTAACGTCTGCTGTTCTTTGGCGATGTACAAAATTTAAATTTATAAATCAATGCAATCAAAAGATATTGTCGTATCTGAATACACATTTTTCTCAGTAATGGTTAGAGTTATCGAGCTGCAATTTATGTCAAATACCAAGGTTTACTGCCCGCATCTCGTGGTCGTGCGGTAGCGTTCTCGCTTCCCACGCCCGGGTTCCCGGGTTCGATTCCCGGCGGGGTCAGGGATTTTCTCTGCCTCGTGATGGCTGGGTGTTGTGTGATGTCCTTAGGTTAGTTAGGTTTAAGTAGTTCCAAGTTCTAGGGGACTGATGACCATAGATGTTAAGTCCCATAGTGCTCAGAGCCATTAGAACCAGGTTTACAGTGGTGTAAATAATTTAAGCTTCTACGTCAAGTCAATAAATACGGCAATGACTGTCACATATTATTTTGATACTCGCAAACTCACTCATCAGAACCTATGGATGAACTACCTACATACGTGTCGAGCCTGGTGGTCTAGCGGTGATGGATCTGCCTGAAAACTATAAGGACGCGGGATTTTCCAGTGTTCATTTTAACCTAGCCTTCACCTCTCAACTATTCGATGAGTCGCCAGAAACAACACCTGGTTTCGGATTCCACGTCGAATTGTAGGGCCCCTTTACCCGGTTGGATAACTGGAATAAGGTAGGGACACACATCTAAGGCGCTGCAGTCATGGACTGTGCGGCTGGTCCCAGCAGAGGTTCGAGTCCTCCTTCGGGCATGGGTGTGTGTTTGTCCTTAGGATAAATTAGGTTAAGTAGTGTGTAAGCTTAGGAACTGATGACCTTCGCAGTTAAGTCCCTTAAGATTTCACGCACATTTGAACATTTTTATGGACACACAACTAGCGTCCAGTAGAAAGATCTGCACCAGACCACTGAGTGAGCCTCGATAATTATTAATACTATCATTATTATTACTATTATCTATATACGTAATTAAGCTTATACAGAACCCTCCGAGTGCGAGTCCGACTGGCATTTGTCCGGTTTTTTATGCATACGGATACCGAGATTAATGGTTCAACCTGTGTAACCATCGGCGCCAAAACTTTTCTAAATCTTACCACCTTGCGTTTCAATAATTTGACAGCTCAATACTCAAACGACAAAAATTTAGAAATTTGGCTTACTTTTTCCTTTTTATTTGTTCCAGACTGGCAGCGGTCGCAGTTTGGAGCTCCGTTCTCAAGGTGCCCAGGGATCCTGTCAGTAGAACGTCTGGCTACAGCGGCGAACGTCAGCTGGGAAAAGCAGCGCTACTTTGTATAGAGAGCCTCCCTGATTCTCATCCCGACCTAGTCCCTCCTCTGTAATTTAGCTTTAAATCCTCCAAATACCCTGGCCAACCATGACAGCGTCAAATACCAACACTTTAAGAAACCGATGTGGATTCCAACCTGTCAGGTTACTTGTTAACACAGTCTTAACACTCTAGTGGCCAGCTACATTGCGCAAAATTGGTATATTCTTTATATCGTTCTTCGAAATTGGGCAATTAAACGTAATTAGCCTGTTGCACACCGTATTATAGGCTAATATGTAATTTCAACGGGAATTATCACTGGACACCCATCCGAAGCTCCGTATTATAGTCTAATTAAAATTTGTTAATTTACGTCCGCCAAGTGCCGCTGTAGCGTTGTCACGAAGCATTTCAGCTCGAATTCGCTTAAGGCTTAGTCATAGTAATTCCCTGCACCTTCAAAACTCACGGTTCACATCGGTGCTTGGGGACATCGAAACAAGTCGTGGATGTAGTGCGTGTCAACCGTTGTGCACTTCTCGAACCCTACGCATAAACTAATATTTTGTAGTAGCGCGTAGGCAACAGAAGGTAGTTTGTGCGCGACCTTGAGTTCTCAGGTCCGTGATGTAAAGCGTAGATTAACAATTAATTTTAATTAGACTATAGTAAATTTGGATGGCACATTCTTCATATCACCGGAGAGCTGTTCCGTGTGAAATGCAAAGACTGACGTCTCACTCGAAAATAAAAAACACTGTTTGTTAAAATATCCCATTTGGAAAACAGTACGCTGCAAGTACTGCGAAATGGAATTTCGTCTCACAATAGAAAAGACCCATCCAAAAAAAGTCTATTTCGATGCAGTGGCTTCCGTAGGGTTGTTGGTGTTACTAACCGCAGATTGCCATTTACAACATCTCTCCTTCACAACCAAATTGCAAAAGCAGTGCGAAGTACCTTCAGATGATAGCTTTATAAACTAAGGTAGATGAAAGCTTTTCACGTGACCGTGAAAATATTGCCTAATAACGTATCTGCGTGTGAGTAGCCTCAGAGAAATAATTTCTCTATATATTTCAGGTGTAGGTCACAAAGGCTGTATAATTCCCTGTTTCGATTCACTGCCAAGTCGTCATTAAATGACCTGTTTCCGAAGATTTTCAGTGACGACTGCAACCAGTCACCTTTAGATGTTGTTCTCGCCCTTTAATTAGCAACTTACTTCCCTATTGTGGAAATTAATGGTTATTGTATTAACCACGCTGTCAAGTAATGTATGTTGTTGAGCAGGAAAAACTGGCTGAAATCTAGTGGATTTTTTTCAAACAGATCAGTAGTGAGAGCTTTATGTTTCGAATGGGTGAAATTTTTAGCTTTTCGTTATGCATAGATTGCCGAACTATGCTAAGAATTTTCAAAGTTGTCAAGTCCTTAAATCTAGGTTCAGGCCACAAAATTCTTTGTTGAGTAAGGCTCTTTGTTTGTCGTGGGACTTAGTTTCATTTACCTATGTGGTTTCATATTTGCATTTCTGGTTGCTTGTATTGATTCACTGTGGTCTCTAATACAACTCTAACATAATGAGGAACGTTATCTAAGATACATAGCTTATTGAATTTAATTACGAGAACTGTTCTCATTGCCGTCAGTTTACACTTCCTGTAAGTTTTCACTGTTCCTCTGGCCTAGTTAGGTAGCGAAATAAAACGTTTATCCATGATGAATGTGGAATACTGCGACTGTGATTAATAATGGCTATCAGAAATCATTGATTTATTCATCACAGCTGCAGTTTCTACATCCGGAATGGATAAAAGTTAGGTATGTTTTCCGCCTCTCTTTCTTTCGTCACGGATCATATGGTGAGTTGGTAATGAATTGCACCAGGTGATGATACGACTAGTGTGACATGAAGCTGAAATATATATCTAATAAGAAGGACAAGACGGTGACTGCGTTTCCCTAAGGGAGCATCCCAGTCTATAGACTCTATGCAGTTCTTCTGGGGCATTAAATGTTTCTGCGAAGGCACTTGTCGTCTTCTTCGGGGCAAGCGTAGCACCCGCGGCTACAGTCACCACTAACGGTAGCTAACAACCAGTCCACTGCACCAAAGTACCAGCATCAATTCGCGTGATACCTGTTCGCTATAGGCAGCTCGTGAGCGGAAAGTGTGTCCGCTTTCTAGCGGCTACATCGCTGACCACCACGTGGGGGGTGGGCGGACCAGCCCACAGCCTTCTAGAGTCGCGGTCTGCCTGGAGCGCCAGGAAAGCCACAGAAGAAAGTGGCCGCGCGTTATGTCACGCACCGCGCCCGCGGTCGTGTATTGTTCCGCTACGCCCGGCGACTCCACTTGTTTTGGTTTCACTCCGGTCGTCTACCCCAGATCGCCCGCTGCTGGCACTAGTTGAATCCACACGGTTCCTTAATCCCTCACTATCACTCGGTTTCTTTGTGAAATAAAATGAAACAAATTTGAGCACGTACTGCAGTTCAAGAAGACAACTTATAATTCAGGAATACGGCCAGCCCCATAACATCAAATAACCGTAACTCTTCAAGTGGAACTAACACACCTCTTTGTCTTTACTACCCATACTCTTCCTGTATAGAGCCAGGAAAGCAAGGATGTAAGCTCCCTCGTCTTTTCACTATCCTCTGTCCACTATTTATTTATTGATTCTGCATTCGCAGGCACCGGTGATTGAGATAACAAAGTCTACCCTTTGCGCTCCCGCCACTCTCCCCCTCTGTTGTAGCAGTAATCGCCAAGGAGGATTTCCGTATTTCGTCTCGAACTGCGGGAAGTAGAGTATTGATAAGGGACAGTTTTCCTGTCTCACGTGGTATTACTATACCAAACATACTGTATCAAGTATTTTACGAGTACCTTTTATTGTAAATAACTTTTACATGCATTGTTAAGAATTTATTCATTATTTTATTACTCACGTTGTAGTTGTAATAGTTTTGCATTTGTCATATTAAACGTAATGTACAAAATACTTTCGTCTTTTTATTTAAACCACATACTCCTAATGCAAGTTTCAAAGACATTACTCATTTATCTGGATAGAAATTAACAGAATGAAAGTGCAAATATCTTCTGGTAGTGTAATAAAGAAAGCTGTAGGCTACAACTGTAACTTATTAGTACTAACACAAAGAGGTAAAATATCATTAGATTTAAGAGCAAAGTCGATTCAAAATATAGACCAGTCAAACAGGTTAGGTACAAGTGATATTGGAGTAGAATGGCTCGCATTTGGGGTGCAGATGATCTGGCACTTTTAACTAAGGATGTTACCACAGCTCAAAAAAACATTGAAATTCTTAAAGAAGTCTCGGAAAAGGTGGGACCACAAATATCATTCGAAAAAACGAAATACATGGCATGCAACAAACAGGCACCAAAGTTTTTGAACACGAAATATGGAAAAATAAAAAGAGTATCTCAGTTTAAATACTTGGGGGAAATCATACAAGAAAACGGTCTGGAAAAAGCTGCAAATAAAGTTCGCTGTCAAAAGATGGCAACTGCATTCAGATTAACACAAAATATTTATAATAAAAAATCACTTCCTAAATTCAGTAAACTTACACAGTACAACACTGTAATCAAACCTGAATGTCTTTATGGAGCAGAAAATTTAATTTTAAATAGGAAGAGGGATATTGAAGAAATTCAAAACTAAGAAAGAAATATTATTAGGAAAATAGTAGGCCCTAAAGTTACTGATGGAGAATCTTACAGGCTAAGAAGTGATAAGGAAGTAAAAGAATACACAGATATAACGGGTGATCAAAAAGTCAGTATAAATTTGAAAACTTAATAAATCACGGAATAATGTAGATAGAGAGGTAAAAATTGACACACATGCTTGGAATGACATGGGGTTTTATTCGAACCAAAAAAAAAACGAAGTTCACAAAATGTCCGACAGATGGCGCTGGACAGCAAAACTGCTACCGTGACGGGTGAGAGGTACGCCGATATGTTACAGAATTGCATCATCCCCAGCCTGGCTGATAAACACCTACTGGAACGTACGATGTTTATGCAGGATGGCGTTCCACCCCATATTGCTAGACGCGTGAAAGATCTCTTGCGCGCGTCGTTTGGTGATGATCGTGTGCTCAGCCGCCGCTTTCGTCATGCGTGGCATCCCGGGTCCCCAGACCTCAGTCCGTGCGATTATTGGCTTTGGGGTTACCTGAAGTCGCAAGTGTATCGTGATCCACCGGCATCTTTAGGAATGCTGAAAGACAACATCCGACGCCAATGCCTCACCATAACTCTGGACATGCTTTACAGTGCTATTCACAACATTATTCCTCGACTGCTGCTATTGTTGAGGAATGATGGTGGACATATTGAGCATTTCCTGTAAAGAACATCATCTTTGCTTTGTCTTACTTTGTTATGCTAATTATTGCTATTCTGATCAGATGAAGTGCCATCTACGGACATTTTTGGAACTTTTGTATTTTTTTGGTTCTAATAAAACCCCATGTCATTCCAAGCATGTGAGTCAATTTCTACTTCTCTATCTACATTATTCCGTGATTTATTCAGTTTTCAAATTTATACTGACTTTTTGATCACCCGGTACATCGTGACATGAGAAAATGAAGATTTAAATTTTACGGGCACATTAAAAGAAAAGCACAAACTAGGTTGACAAAACAAATAGTAGAATTCTACGAAAATAGAAGTAAGGCCAAAGCGGAGCCAATGATATGGATTGCTGCGATTAAGGAGGATATTAAAGCAGCCGGTATAACTCAGGCAGACCTTTCAGATAGGAAAACATTCAGACAAAAGATATTTGATTGGAAAGTTGGTCAGAGGGAAATTAGAAAACGGTCTGGAACACCGTGGTCTGATGAAAGAAATAGACTTCATTCAGAAATGATGAAACAAATTTGGATACAAAGAAAGGCCAACCATCAAACTTGGCATTGATGGATTGTAATTTGCATGGTCCTACTGGGTCCATACTTGAATAATAATAATTAAGAGACTTCTATGGAATACTAAAAAGCTAGGGAAGAAACTGCACAAAAATGTCCCAAAGCACCAATAGATTCTTTTCTGATATTCATAAGTCAAAACTGAGCAATAAACAAAAATAAGAAAATACGAGGATTGGAACGTAAAAAATGGCAACTATTTATTCACAACCGATACAAAAGAGTTACATGTTTGCACCTGTTACTGTCCTTCAAAGAAGTCACCAGCACTGTGTAGAATCCGTTGCCAGCGAAGTGGAAAGCGTAGTATACCGTTAGCAGAGTCTGTTCTGTCGATGGTGCAAATGGAGCTGCCTGTAGAATCTCTGGAACAGTTCTGAAGCGAATGTTACGAAGTGGTTCCTTCATCTTCGGAATCAAATCAAAGTCACAAGGACTTAAGTCCGGGGAGTATGGTGGATGGTACAGTACTATCCACACCCATCGACCGAACAAAGGAGCCACAGCTTGCACTGTATGCGTCCGCGCATTGCCGTGCAAAATGATGTGTGGGTTGCTCAGAAAGTGTCGCCGCTTCTTTCGCAAAGCTGGTCGAAGGTGATGCTCCAAAAGCGAATAGTAATATTGTGCATTGACGGTCTGCAGTGGAGGAACGTAATGCGTTAGGATAATACCATCACAGTCGTACACGAGAATCACCATGACTTTAGACCGCTCCATTCGCACCATCAACAGAACAGGCTTTGCTAACGGTATACTACGCCTTCCACATCGCTGGCAGCGGGTTCAGTACAACGCTGGCAACTACTTTGAAGGACGGTAACAGGTGCAAACATGTAATTCTTCTGTATCGGTTGTGAATAAATAGTTGCCACCATTTAAGTTCCAAACCTCGTAGATAAAATATCGAATCTGCGAATCTTTATCGAATGTCCAATATGCAGCACTGTATATCTTTACTTCGCAACCCAAATATGAGAATGTAAACTTCAGTGGCGAAACATACTTACTATATGGGTGCTTACAGACTGACCAAACAAAGTCTCTAACACACAACACAGAGACGTCGTGCCAAAGTATGACCAGAACTAGTCACGGTATAGAACTGGAATACAAATTATATACGCCAAAGAATAAACAAAACAAGAGATTAACAATAACACTTTACTTGAAATACATATTGTTCTCCTAAAACAGGACACATATGTCACACAATTAGGTCTCTGAATGGCAGTGCAATGTTGTACCGTGTAAATAAAGTACTTGACAGTCAGTAGTTAAGAATTTAGTGACTCTAGTAGTACCTAATGTGAGTCATCTGGTAGGTTCTACAGGGGGTGGACAGAAACATGTAAACAACGAAAACACGACACATTACCATACGTAATATGGTGTGGCACTCAAAACGTCTTCCAGTCGTCTCGGAATGGATAAATACAGGTCCTGCATGGTTTTCAAGGGAACCTGGTACCATTCTCCCTGTATCGTAAAATAATGGCAAGTTCAGGTAGACTGCAAAGCCAGGGGAATTGAGATGTTTCATTCTCTTGCTCACAAAACCAGTCCTGGACGAAGCAATCTACGTGAACAGCGACCCTATATTATTGGAAAACAGCACCGCCGCTGGAGAACAACCATTGTACCATGGGATGGACCTGATCTGACAAAAATGTCACATAATCCTTGACAGTAATGCGGCCTTGCAGAGTAATCGTGATCCTCAAGGAATACCATGAAATACACTATGTCATCAAAAGTATCCGGACACCTGGCTGAAAATGACTTACAAGTTCGTGGCGCCCTCCACCGGTAACGCTGGGATTCAGTATGGTGTTGGCCCAGGCTTAGCCTTGATCACAGCTTCCACTTACGCAGGCATACGTTCAGTCAGGTGCTGGGAGGTTTCTTGGGAAATGGCAGCCCATTCTTCACGGAGTGCTGCACTGAGGATAGGTATCGATGTCGATCGGTGAGGCCTGGCACGAAGTCGGCGTTCCAAAACATCCCAAAAGTGTTCTATTAGATTCAGGTCAGGACTCCGTGCAGGCCAGCCCATTACACTAATGTTATTGTCGTGTAACCACTCCGCCACAGACTGTGCATTATGAACAGGTGCTCGATAGTGTTGAAAGATGCAATCGCCATCCCCGAATTGCTCTTTAACAGTGGGAAGCAAGAAGGTGCTTAAAACATCAATGCAGGCCTGTGCTGTGATAGTGGCACGCAAAACAACAACGGGTGCAAGCCCCCTCCACGAAAAACACGACCACAACATAACACCACCGCCTCCGAATTTTACTGTTGGCACTACACACGCTGGCAGACGACGGTCACTGGCCGTTCGCCATACCCATATCATGCCATCGGATCGCCGCATTGTGTTCCGTGATTCATCACTCCACACAACGATTTTCCACTGTTCAGTTGTCCAATGTTTACGCTCCTTACACCATCGAGGCGTCGTTTGGTATTTATCGGCGTGATGTGTGGCTTATGAACAGCCACTCGACCATGTAATTCAAGTTTTCTCACCACCTGCCTAGCTGTCATAGTACTTGCAATGGATCCTGATGCAGTTTCGAATTCTTGCGTGATGGTCCGGACAGATGTCTGCCTATTACACATGACGACTCTCTGCAGCTGTCGGCAGTCTCTGTCACTCACAGACTACTTCGGCCTATACGCTTTTGTGCTGTACGTGTCACTTCACGTTTGCACTTCACTGTCACATCGGAAACAGTGGACCTAGGGATGTTTAGGAGTGTGGAAATCTCGCGTACAGACGTATGACACAAGTGACACCCAATCACCTGACTACGTTCGAAGTCCGTGAGTTCCTCGGAGCGCCCCATTCTGCTCTCTCACAATGTCTAATGACTACTGAGGTCGCTGATATGGAGTACCTGGCAGCACAATGCACCTAATATGAAAAACATATGTTTTGGGGGTGTCAAATGGCTCTGAGCACTATGGGACTCAACTTCTGTGGTCATCAGTCCCCTAGAACTTAGAACTACTTAAACCTAACTAACCTAAGGACATCACACACATCCATGCCCGAGGCAGGATTCGAACTTGCGACCGTAGCGGTCTCGCGGTTCCAGACTGCAGCGCCTAGAACCGCACGGCCACTTCGGCCGGCTTGGTGGTGTCCGGATACTTTTGATGACACAGTATAGCTGCCAAAATCATCACCTAAACCCAGCCATGTTTCACTCTTGGGACGTAAACTCGGATAGAAGTTGGAAACAGTGTGAAACGAGACTCATCCGACTAAACGGCATACTTCATTGTTCTAGAGGGCAGCTTTTACAACTCTGGCTCTCTTTTTCCGTTATAGTCATTTCCGAAACTAATGAGTGGTTTATAAATTCCAGTTTGCCCTTCAATTTCCACCTTTTAAAGCACTCTGCGTGTTGTTTTGATGCCGACAGATTTCGCGTGTACAACATTCAGTTCTGCAGTAACTTTAGCGTTTGGCGTCCCTTTGTTTTTCGTCACAGCCCTCTTCAGTGAACGCTTGTCACGACCACTCTACACACATTTTTGTCCGCTTGGTTATGTTTTTCCACTTTTCCTGTATGTGGTACGAATCTTCGACACGGTGCCTCTTGAAACACCAAACACTTCGGAGACCTTGGTTGCCGGAGCGCCCACCACACCAGCACCAAAAATGTGCCCTCGTTGCAATTCTCTTAGCTCCAACATAACGCACTCACAACTACGCAGAACATTGTTCTGGCCACGACTGAGGTCGTTCCACGGGTGCCGTTCGTTGTCAAATACAACAGTACAACCTGCAGGCTCGGCTAGCATCTGCATTTATCTTCAAGTATGCAAGTATGCGCCGGTTCCAAATTTTTGTCCAATCCATGCATACTAGTACAGAAATTCAAACCAGAGTACAGTGGAGTTGAGTGGTGGGAGGTGAGGCTTCTCCTCCCATCCGAGCGAACTGAGTTGTTAACTGAGCTAATCTCAGCAACCTTAAATCCTTTTTCGTACCGTACCTTCAGTATGGAAGTACCTTTCTGTCACTTTCGATCAGATAGCTCAGTAGTTCGGTCAGAAAGAAGTTTTGCATATATCAGTGACCATAGGATAATTAACTCCGCTCAAACACTCCGACGCAAAGTAGATTACATACTGTAGCGTTGCTGGATATTTTCCTTGATAAACGTACAAGTAAAGTCTGACAAATTTGTTTTGACAAATAAAGTTAATCTGACATATCCAGATACGGCAAACTTTAACTCTTTAAAAGCTCATTTACCACATGAAAATATCCTTCTAGTTTCAAAAGATGGCAAAAGTTTGTTGGAAGTCCCCAAGTGCTCTCATTCTCAAATACTGGATAAATATGGTCTGGGGATTTGCTAGCTGTGAGTTACCCTGTCTGAAGACAAATACACAGTTTTAAGAAAAAGCAACTGTCCACTGTGCGAAACATTTAACTTGATGTTATACCTATTAATCATTAGATTATGACAGCATTTTAAATTTTTAACTTTAGCCAATACTTACATGAAGTATAACGTGTATTTAACATGAGGGGTGGGGGCTGTATACAAGGTGTCTGTTCTAAGAGTCGTTAGATGCATTTTCTCTAGTATTTTGACAGATATTTGCAGTTTCTTTTTTGCATCGTGTAGCTGGACTCAGCCCAAACAAATACTGGTCGTAAGGTCTTTCACGCAGCGTCAATGGAAAGCTTCGGTTTTTTCCTGTTAGAAACAAAATTATTTTTAAAGTGTAATTTTACTAGCACATTCGACAGAGCGATCCCATTTTAGTCTAGTGCGATATTCCCTTCATCGCTGTATATTAAGAGAGACAGTAAAACGCGCACTCCAGTAGCGACAACACCGCCCTGGCCCACTATGACTGCTCCAGCAACGCAGCAGCGCTGCTCAGTCGCTGCTGCTGGAGCAGTGATAATTCTTCGCGTTTTACTGTTCCTGTTAGCACATACAGATAAAGCGAATAATCCACTACACTAATTTCGGAACGCTCTATCGAACGAGCACGTAAAATTACACTTCAAAAATCATGTTGTTTGTAATTGGAAACAAACAGACGCTTCCCGCCAATTCTGGGCGTCGTGTGTTGGCTGACTGCAGCTGTGAAGAGAAAATGCACCTGACGACCCATACAAGCGACAACCGGTATAAGTGAATTATCCTGACAGGGTCGGTTACTATGCTCTGAATTACAAGGAGTAAAATTGATCTGCCGGCCATGTGGCAGAGCGGTTCTAGACGCTCCAGTCTGAAACCGCGTGACCGCTACGGCCGCAGGTTCGAATCCTGCCTCGGGCATGGATGTGTGTGATGTCCTTAGGCTTGTTAGGTTTAAGTAGTTCTAAGTTCTAGGGGGCTTATGACCTTAGATATTAAGTCCCATAGTGCTCAGAGCCATTTGAATCATTTGAACGAAAATTGATCTGATGTTGGCAGCTACATACCATTGAAAGTACCGGTACTCTTAAACTCAGTTAAGTGATCAGGAGGAGGAATATACTTCCTCCAAAACGGAAACGACTCATTCATATTATGGTGTTGCTGCCTCTGGATCACGGGGTCCCAGGTTCGATTCCCAGCCGGGTTGGGGATTTTCTCTGCCCGGGGACTGGGTGTTTGTGTTGTCCTCATCATTTCATCATCATCATCTTCATCATCATTCGTCACAGTGGCTAGATTGGGTTGTATAAAAATTTGGGCGCTAATGACCGCACAGTTGAGCGCCCCACAAACTAAACATCATCATCATTCATATTACATCCACTCAGTTAATGTTTTTCATCCCTTTTCAGATGTCGTAACAGTTTAGGTAGCAATGGCATACGCATAAAACAAAATCAATTTATCGTTAATCTCCTTATGGGGCCACTAATATAACACACAAAAATCTGGTGTGTATGGGCCACAAGGCGAAAGGGTGAGACAAATGTAACTGAAGTGCGTCGTCTCTAATAAATGGGGGCACAAGGCTCGTACAATCCGATAGAACCAAAAACAACTGCATGAATCATCGTATTATAGCTAAAGCACTCCGTCTTCAGGCCGCAAGCGGCCCATCGGGAACATCCGACCGCCGTATCATCCTCAGGTGAGAATGGGGATAGGAGGGGCGTGTGGTCAGCACACCGCTCTCCCGGTCGTTATGATGGTTTTCTTTGACCGGAGCCGCTACTATTCGGTCGAGTAGCTCCTCAATTCGCATCACGAGGCTGAGTGCACCCCGAAAAATGGCAACAGCGCATGGCGGCTGGATGGTCACCCATCCAAGTGCCGGCCACGCCCGACAGCGTTTAACTTCGGTGATCTCACGGGAACCGGTGTATCCACTGTGGCAAGGCCGTTGCCCGTATTATAGCTAAGAGAACGTTAATCATGAATGCAAAGCCACCCATCAGCAGTTCTTCGATAGCAAGTATCTGGAAACAAAAAACTAATCTTCAATTCATTCTAAAACTCAAGATGAGGGAGCCGCTCGTAGTGGCCGCGCGGTTAGAGGCACCATGTCACTGACTGCGCGGCCCCTCCTGCCGGAGGTTCGAGTCCTCCTTCGGGCGTGGGCGTGTGTGTTGTTCTTAGCACAGGTTAGTTTAAGTAGTGCGTAAGTCTAGCGACCGATGACCTCTGCAGTTTGGTCCCTTAAGCTCTCGCACACATTTGAATATTTTTTTTAAGATGAGGGATTTAATGATACCACCGAAACTGTTTGAACAAAAGTTTGCATTTCGAGACCGTTGTCTCAGAATGAACAATACCTAACCGAAACTAACACACAACTCGCAGATCAGCGCCTCTGAGTCAGCGCTGTTACCCATGAGCAGCTGATTTCCTCCAACAGCAGTAGTCGGAAGTCTGCTAACATCAGAGACTTGCGTCTACTTCTCTTGAAGCCTGGTACGTGTTCCCTCTTCTGCGCCTAACACTAGAATATCCTTTTGTACTTCCCTTCTTAGCACCACTTAGGGCAGTGATTCCCAACCTTCTGAGACCATTACTCACGGGTGCAGTCACATATTAGCTAATACTACCACCAGCTCAACATTAATGCTGATCTAAACTTAAGCATGGAAAATGATTCTATTTGAATAGCTTCATGTTTAAAATGAGTGAAGCTAAATGAATTTTATGTTTTGCACGTATTTTACGAGGGCTTTTCGGAAAGTAAGGAACGATAGGTCGCGAAATGGAAACCACACTGAAAATCAAAACTGTTTTGCCTGCAACGGTTAGCTACACGTTCCAGCTACTTCTCTACACAGTCGCCGCTCAGGCTTAGACATCTGTTGTAGCGATGTACCAACTTTTCAATTCCTTCGGTATAGAAGACAGCCGCCAGTGCTTTTCGACAGTTTTCTACTCTTCTACTCTGGACTGCAGCTCGTTTTCTGTGTCAAAATATTATCGTCATAGCCAGTGGTTCATTTGAGCAGAGACGAACTTCAGGGGTAGCCAATTACGGGATATGTTGTAGGTGATCGAACACTCCCCATCGAAAACGTTGCAGCAGCATCTTCATTGCCCCTGCAGAGTGCGGCCGACAATTGTCGCGTAGAACGAACTGCATGACAGTTATGTTATGTGGATTGCATAGCTTCAGGCGAAATCCTTCGGCAGGCCCTCATACTTGGTGGGAGACGCTAATTTCTAGCCATATTTACTTTCTCACTGTGAGCTCGTAACTGAAAGAGCGACATGATGCGATCGACGGGTATACGAGACACAGTGCCAAATGCATCTGTGCAAAGCTTCATGAGATTTTCACTGTATTTTTCATTTCGTGACCGATCGTTCCTTACTTTCTGAATAACCCTCGTGTTAAAGCAAGAATTAATGAGTGAGTGAGAAGGCTGGTTGAACTTATTTCTAACAAGTGCTTTTATATTTGGTTCGTTTGCTGACAGTGCACATCAGAAACATGCTACGAGTGCATTCCAGTCCTTACTTGTTTCACTGATATGATAGGAAAACTTCTATTTCCACATATTTAAATATTTACTGCAGTGTTTCTGTTTCATTTGTTGTGATACAATAAGCGCTGAAGCAACTTCCAGTGCATTGCGAGTACTACCTTCAACTCCTCAGAACAGAAAGTTGCACCATGCACCTCCATAGCGACACTTGTTTCAACCAAAACTTCCACCCTGTTTAAAATCAACCAAGTTAAAATATGTGGGCTATAATTACTGTTCATAAATCACTTGAGTGCTGGACTCCTTATATATGAATTGCTAGAAATTGGAAGACTTCAGGCTGCTAATGATTTGTGTCTGGACACTGTCAGTAGCAATAACAATAATAATAATAATAATAATAATAGTTTTTACAGCACTACAGTAGCCGTTATGTAGTTTCTGTTGTATTAGACTGTTGTTTTCATTTATCTCTTTCAAAGTGAGTAATGAAGCAATTTCCAGTCCAACGCAGGAAGTTCAAACAATGCAGAGATTTTCATGAGATATTTAGCATATGAGGTACTTAGCATAGGTACCTGTCTGTTCCACTTTTACAGTCATAGATCCGCCTTAAAAAAACAAAACACTTGTGTAGTGGGTAGACTAAGTGAAGAAGATTTTGTCCATACTCACGTTTCACAAGCGTAACTTCCACCATATCGTGTTATGCCTTAATGGTGGCACTGGAAAAAAAGTAATTACTGATAAATTCATGTAATCGTTATTAGAGCCTTAGAAAATTATGGTGGTAAAAACAATAATGATCTTTCAGAAATAATGTGGTTTCGTGACAGACACAAGCTGCACTAAAATCAGAGGATATTATGAGGGAAGTCTCATACTCTGATCTTCCGTAATTGTTTCTATTCATTAGTGTTCCCTTGCCCATTTCCTTTCTATTACAGGGTAGGAAATTAAAGAAGATACTGAAGTATTGGTTGCTCTCAGTGTAACGGTCCAACTAGTAATCAGTAGGACCGTTTCAAAAACACTGAAAATCAATCTTTCGTTGCCTCTGGCAGCTATTGATTAGGAAACCTGTAATTAGAACTGGATGATCGTTTTATTGTACGACATGTTCGACTCACGGATGTTCGAGGTGTTACTGTGAGCATCATTATCCTTTAAATGAAATTATATTTTCTTGATCGAAGATTCTAAGCTGTGTTCCTGGGATCCTTGTCACTGCTTTAAGATCCCAATATTTTTAAGACTGAGTTTGCACTTTGCTGTCGTTATGATTAGGGAGAGTAATGTCATGTAATGTTGCACTTTTTATGACTACAGCACGGATACCAATTTTCCTGAACTATCACGTATCTTTCTTCAGGCCAGAAGGTAAGTCAGCAGTTGGTGATGCAGAGAGAGCTAGTGGTAAATCATTTTATATATAACGTGATTGTTTTGTGTTTTAAATTTCAGATTTCACGAGAAAAGCAAGGACATCTGCATCTCCTGTCGTGTCACCTGACTGCGAAACGTCTAATACAGACCATTGTTATTGTTAATATTAAAGTCATTCACAGTATTTGCAGTTGCGTGGAATAACTCGGGTTGGCCAAGAAGAACCACCGAACCGAATTTTATGTCCGTATTACTTCCCTTCCGCAAGAGAGTCACAAGCAGTTTCCTATTAAGCATATAGTAAACTACCACAAGAGACACTGTAAGCAGTTGGTAACATCAGTCCAGCAGTAAGATTAGCTATAAACATCCAAGTATAAGATTAATTACTATCTTTTATTTGAACATTGCGGCCATAGCTTTGCGGCATCGATTATTCTTGGTCACGATCAGTACTATAATAACATCCCATAACTGTCATACAGTTTGGCTGTAGGAATGGTAAAATGACCAGAGGCGAGGCTCTGGCGTTGCACTCGACACTGGAGGCAAGACTTAAAAAAAGTCAGGACACCTTCGCAGGATCTGTCGACGTAGAAAAAGTTTATGAAAAATAAAATGATGTAAGATTTTCGAAATTCTCAAAGAAGTAGATGTACTGTACAACAGATTTAAGAACCAAGAGCAAACAGTAACAACTGAAGACCAAGTGGGAAGCACTCTATTAAAAAAGGTACAAGGCGAAGATGCAGCCCTTCTCTTCTTGCTGTTCAATCCGTATATCAAAGAAACAAAGTCTAAAACAAGGATACAGGAGAGGAAGTCAAAGCCGAGGTGAAACGATATCAATGATTACAATCGTTGATGACACTGATTATTCTGAGTGAAATTAAGAAAGAATTACAGGAAATGTAAAATGAAGTGAACAGTCTAATGAGGACGTTTTATGGACTGACAGAAAATCAAAAAAAGACTAAAGTAATGAGGAGCAGCGGACACAACAACAGCATTAAAAGTAATGCCAATATTACGCACCACTTAGTACAAGAAGTGAAGGAATTCTGCTAACTTGGAAGCAAAATATCGCATGATGATCGGAGCTAGAAGTATGTAAGAAACAGTCTAGCACAGGAAAAGGGGACTTCCTCGATAAATATTAATATGAAACAGAGGCCTTCATTTGAACTAGAAATATATGAAAATTTACGTTTGGAAAACAGAAATGTATGCAAGTGCAGCATGGATTGTGGGACAATCGGAATAAAAGAGAATCGAAATGTCTGAGATGTGACATTATAGAAGCACACAGCTGATTAAGTGGACTGATAAGATTGGAAATGAGGAGGTCACCTGCAGAATGTGTGAGGAAAAGAATATCTGGAAAGCTCTGACTATTCGAACAGACAGAGTGATGGGGTATGTGTTAAGACATCAGGGAATAACTTCCATGGTACTGATCATTGTAGGAGGATATGATGAGAAATTCAGACCAAATGGAACTCACACGTCTAAATCTGGTGATCCTGCTGGCTTCGGTTGTTGTTTTACAGCACGAAGAGCACATTGGGTCGTAGTAGTCGTATGTGGTCGTGTATTTTCCTGCTGAAAAATCATATCAGCTTCCTGTCAAATAAATGGCAGTGGCACGATGATAACAGCCTGTATAATGTAGCGAGCACTGGTTACTTCGTCCATCAGAATCACGAAATGTGACCGCGAGTTGTAATTGATGCCACCCGCCAGCCCACCATGAAAACTGGGATGGGACCTGCGTGTCGTGTGCGATGTACACTGCAATAGGCAGCTCATTAAGTTCACACTGTACCCGTATACGTCCATCAGTCGCATAGGGACAGAACCTGCTCTCTTTACTGAAGACAAAATAGCGACATTCCAATCTCCAGTTAACTCTTTTACGACACCAGACTATCCATGATTGGTGGTGTCGAGGTGCCAGTGGTAGCCCGCCCAGATTCAAGAGTGTTCTTAGTCCTTCTGCATGTAGACGGTTCCCAGTGGTCCAGTTGACACAAGACGTGTGAAGGTGCTCCCAGATGACACCCTCGATGATGTTCGGTCGACCACCGCTGTTTGCACAGTGCGTCGATTTTGATGTGTTTTTGTAGCATGTACACTACCGGCCATTAAAATTGCTACACCACGAAAATTACGTTCTACAGACGCGAAATCTAACCAATAGGAAGAAGATGCTGTGATAGCAAATGATTAGCTTTTCAGAGCATTCACAAAAAAAATGATTCAAATGGCTCTGAGCACTATGGGACTTAACATCTATGGTCATAAGTCCCCTAGAACTTAGAACTACTTAAACCTAACTAACCTAAGGACAGCACACAACACCCAGTCATCACGAGGCAGAGAACATCCCTGACCCCGCCGGGAATCGAACCCGGGAACCCGGGCGTGGGAGAGTATTCACACACAAACAGCAGTTGACCGGCGTTGCCTGATGAAACGTTGTTGTGATGCCTCGTGTAAGGAGGAGAAATGCGTACCATCACGTTTCCGACTTTGATAAAGGTCGGATTGTAGCCTGTCGCGATTGCGGTTTATCGTATCGCGACGTTGCTGCTCGCGTTGGTCGAGATCCAATGACTGTTACTAGAATATGGAATCGGTGGGTTCAGGAGTGTAATACGGAATGGATCCCAACGGCCTCGTATCACTAGCAGTCGAGATGACAGGCATCTTATCCGCATGGCTGTAACGGATCGTGCAGCCACGCCTCGATCCCTGAGTCAACAGATGGGGACGTTTGCAAGACAACAACCATCTGCACGAACAGTTCGACGACGTTTGCAGCAGCATGGACTATCAGCTCGGAGACCATGACTGCGGTTCCCCTTGACGCGGCATCACAGGCAGGAGGGCCTGCGATGGTGTACTCAAGGACGAACCTGGGTGCACGAATGGCAAAACGTCATTTTTTCGGATAAATCCAGGTTCTGTTTACAGCATCATGATGGTCGCATCCCTGTTTGGCGACATCGCGGTGAACGCACATTGGAAGCGTGTGTTCGTCATCGCCATACTGGCGTATTACCCGGCGTTAGGGTATGAGGTGACATTGGTTATAAGTCTCGGTCACCTCTTGTTCGCATTGACGGTACTTTGAACAGTGGACGTTACATTTCAGATGTATTACGACCCGTGGCTCTACCCTTCATTCGATCCCTGCGAAACCCTACATTTCAGCAGAACAATGCACGACCGCATGTTGAAGGTCCTGCACGGGCCTTTCTGAATACAGAAAATGTTCGACTGCTGCCCTGGCCAGCGCATTCTCCAGATCTCTTACCAATTGAAAACGTCTAGTCAATGGTGGCCGAGCAACTGGCTCGTCATAATACGCCAGTCACTACTCCTGATGAACTGTGGTGTCGTGTTGAAGCTACATGGGCAGCTGTACCTGTACATGCCATCCAAGCTCTGTTTGACTCAATGCCCAAGCGTATCGACGCCGTTATTACGGCCAGAGGTGGTTGTTCTGGGTACTGATTTCTCAGGATCTATGCACCCAAAATGCATGAAAATGTAATCACATGTGAGTTCTGGTATAATATATTTGTCCAATGAATACCCGTTTATCATCTGCATTTCTTCTTGGTGTAGCAATTTTAATGGCCAAATGTGTAGATATCCAGAACCTGGTCTACAGGTGTAGGAATATTCCATAACTGAAAACGGCGACACACTAACGATGCATTGTGCCCAATATGTGTAACATGTGTTGCTACAAACCCATCCAGCTTCCCGCTGGCCCACGAGGCGACGGTATTCAAATGGCTGGAGGTATTCAGCATGATTATGAACTCATCGGCGGGCCCTATTGTACCCTGGATAGAATTTTGCAAATACCGTTCACCTTTGCAGTCAATACAGTTACTGCTTACAAAGCCAAAACAGAGAGTACACATGCAGGTCTCCTGATCTCCATCTGTTCGCCGATGATCATGACAAATGAATCACTAACACTATAGCCTCTCTTCGTGCACATAGTACTACACCCTGGTGCCACTGAGCACGATCCTTGAGGATACAGTGTATGATCAATGTTTTTCTGGGTGTAAGTCGAAGTCCTTCCTGGGCCACTGACAGACTTAGTAATCAGCAACGTAGCTTTAAAAGCAGACGGACAGTGTTTATTCTTCAGAAAATTTTCTACTGCATGCACCACTTGTTATTTAGAAAGTGTAACTCATACATAACCTAAAAAAATTACATTTTCACAACTGTTGCTAAACAAAAATATTTTTAGATATTGATACTGTAGGTTTTCAACATACCCGGTCAAACCTTCAACAGTGCAAGAAAAGCAAAAGAATATCGTACACAAACCCCGTCAGCAAATTTTCAGACGATACACGACGAAGTACACGATTCCGCTTGTAGGAAATAACTGCACCCTTCAAGCAACCAGGAGGAGAGCGGGCAGCTCTTCTATCATTATGGGCACATAGCGAACGCTGGCAGCAATTAAAGTACGCCACGGAACACCAAAAGATACATAAAACGGGAACAGACGCTACAACTTGAAAAACAGATTCTGACATCCTTAGGGTCAGGTATTTTCTCTGCCTCGTGATGACTGGGTGTTGTGTGATGTCCTTAGGTTAGGTAGGTTTAAGTAGTTCTAAGTTCTAGGGGACTGATGACCATAGCTGTTAAGTCCCATAGTGCTCAGAGCCATTTGAACCATTTGAACACCCTTAAGTCGCAGTGCTTCGATGGAATTCTTTACGCTTGCATGTACCCCACTGAGCACAACCACGAAGGAAATCTTTTAGTATTCTTAGCCTTAAAGAAAGATACCTGTTGACTAACAACAACTGCAAGTGGCCGGCCGCTGTAACCGAGCCGTCTAACCGCTTCAGTCCGGAACCGCGCTGCTACTACGGTCGCAGGTTCGAATCCTGCCTCGGGCATGGATGTGTGTGATGTCCTTATGGTATTTAGGTTTAAGTAGTTCTAAGTCTGAGGGACTGATGATCTCAGATGTTAAGTCCCATAGTGCTTAGATCCATTTGAACCATTTTTGAACTGAGAGTGGTGTGGCATTTAAAAATTCCGAGCAGGGCGTTTCCAAAGAAGAGCATTGTTTAGTTTCTATCAATTTCCTAAAGTTTAGTAAAGAAAACACAGAATATAGTCCACAACAACCCAGCACCGTGCATAAAAATCAATTATGTTAAGGAATTTGTTTATTTTCTCATCCACTTAACGAACATTGGATACCAAGTTATTTGTTCATGGAAAGAATGTCTACAACAATAGCTCACGGAGCGGCAAATGATTAAAATAAGGGATACAATAAGTTTCCCATTCTAATACCACATTACGTGCATATCTGCACCTACTTTGCTCTAAGACAAAAAATAAAGCAGCACAAAGAAACTATCTCAATAGGACGGAAATCGTTAGAAGCGATTTACATGTGCAGACAAAAATGTTCAAATGTGTGTGAAATCTATTGGCACTTAACTGCTAAGGTCATCAGTCTCTAAGCTTACACACTACTTAACCTAAATTATCCTAAGGACAAACACACACACACCCATGCCCGAGGGAGGACTCGAACCTCCGCCGGGACCAGCCGCACAGTCGATGTGTAGACAAACAAAATGATTACAGTATCAGTTTTATTCGAGAAGACGAGGCCCGCCTGTGGTAGCTGAGTGGTTAGCGCGACGGAATATCAATCCTAAGGGCCCGGGTTCGATTCCCGGCTGGGTCGGAGATTTTTCTCTGCTCAGGGGCTGGGTGTTGTGTTGTCCTGATCATCATCATTTTCATCCCCATCGACGCGCAAGTCGCCGAAGTGGCGTCAAATCGAAAGATTTGCATCCGACGAACGGTCTACCTGGCGGGAGGCCCTAGTCACACGACATTTTAAGAGGAAGATCTTCACAAATTTAGGAAGTCAATAACGCATTGGTGCACCTCTGGCCCGTATGCAAGCAGTTATTCGGCTTGGCATTGATTGGCAGAGATGCTGGACATCCTCCTGCGGGATGTCGTCGAAAATTCTGTCCAACTGGCGCGTAAGATGGTCAAAATCCCGAGGTGGTTGGAGGGCGCTGTCCATACTGCTCCAAACTCAACTGGACAGAGATCCGACCTTGATGTCCAGAGAGCACTAATACAAGCAATAGAAACTCTGGACATCAGCAAGCGGATATTATCTTGCTGAAGTGTTAGTCCAGGGTGGGTTGCCATGAAGGGAAACAAAGCGAGACGTAGAATATCGTTGACGAACCGACGAGCTGGAAAGGTGCCGCAGATGGCAACCATAAGGGTCCTCGGCTGAAAAGAAGTTGCACCCCAGACCATCACTCCTGGTTGAGGGACCGTTGGCACCCAACTGCTGCCCAGGACGTCTCCAGACACGTCTTTGCCCTGGAATCTCATTGACTGGAGTAGAACTGTCTTCAGTGATGGGTCCCGTTTCGAACTGAGCTCCGATGACCAGTGAAGATGAATCTGCAGACGCCCCGGCCAGCAGTGGGATACCAACCTGGCGGTCGCACGCCATAAGGCGTGGGCGTTGCATAAAGGCCAGAAGTGGACCGACGCTTTATTCACTTGCTCAATTTGCGAAGCTCTCTCTCTTGAACAAATTTTTCAATTTTCCTGAAATTGTAATCATTTGTTTGTCTGTACATGTACATCACAACTACCGATGACCTTGTGGATAACAACAGCAGTTCACTGAGGCTTTTTACGGATGATGCTGTAGTATATCGAGAGGTTTTAGCAAAGGAAAATTGTACTGAAATGCAGGAGGATCTGCAACGAATTGACGCATGGTGCAGGGAATGGCAATTGATTCTCAATGTAGACAAGTGTAATGTGCTGCGAATACGTAGAAAGAAAGATCCTTTATCATTTAGCTACAATATAGCAAGTCAGCAACTGGAAGCAGTTAATTCCATAAATTATCTGGGAGTAGGCATTGGGAGTGATTTAAAATGGAATGACCATATAAAATTAATCGTCGGTAAAGCAGATGGCAGACTGAGATTCATTGGAAGAACCCTAAGGAAATGCAGTCCGAAAACAAAGGAAGTACGTTACAGTACACTTGTTCGCCCACTTTTTGAATACTGCTCACCGGTGTGGGATCCGTACCAGATAGGGTTGATAGAAGAGTTATAGAAGATCCAAAGGAGAGCAGCGCGCTTCGTTACAGGATCATTTAATAATCGCGAAAGCGTTACGGAGATGATAGATAAACTCCAGTGGAAGACTCTGCAAAAGAGACGCTCACTAGCTCGGTACGAGCTTTTCTTGCAGTTTCGAGAACATACCTTTACCGAGGAGTCAAGCAGTATATTGCTTCCTCCTACCTATATCTCGCGAAGAGACCATAAGGATAAAATCAGAGAGATTAGAGCCCACACGGATGCATACCGACAACCCTTCTTTCCACGGACAATACGAGACTGGAATAGAAAGGAGAACCGATAGAGGTACTCAAGGTACTCTCCGCCACACACCGTCAGGTGGCTTGCGGAGCATGGATGTAGATGTAGATTTCCGTTCTATCCGGATAATTCCTTCATGGTGCGTCGTTTTTTATTTTTATTTATTTATTTTTCGTCTTAGAGTGTATATGTTTCACAAACCCAACTTATGGCATGTGGTACAGGGCACTGTACCTAACACTATCGTTTCGTCCCTTACCCCATTTGTGAATGGCAAGCGGGAGGAACAACTAACGGTAAACCATTGATAAGCTGCAGTTTCTCTAATTTTACCGCGATGGCCATTTGCGAAATGTGCTAGGGATGAAATAATATATCGTCCGACCCTTCTTGAACCGTACGCTCCTGTAATTTTAACACTAATCTCCTCCGTGATGTACCGGGTGATCAAAAAGTCAGTATAAATTTGAAAACTTAATAAATCACGGAATAATGTAGACAGAGAGGTACAAATTGACACACATGCTTGGAATGACATGGGGTTTTATTAGAACCAAAAAAATACAAAAGTTCAAAAAACGTCCGACAGATGGCGTTTCAGCTGATCAGAATAGCAATAATTAGCATAACAAAGTAAGACAAAGCAAAGATGATCTCCATTACAAGAAATGCTCAATATGTCCACCATCATTCCTCAAAATTAGCTGTAGTCGAGGAATAATGTTGTGAACAGCACTGTAAAGCACGACCGGAGTTATTGTGAGGCATTGGCGTCGGATGTTGTCTTTCAGCGTCCCTAGAGATGTCGGTCGATCACGATACACTTGCGACTTCAGGTAACCCCAAAGCCAGTAATCACACAGACTGAGGCCTGGGGACCTGGGAGACCAAGCATGATGAAAGCGGCGGCTGAGCACACGATCATCACCAAACGACGCGCGCAAGAGATCTTTCACGCGTCTAACAATATGGGGTGGAGCGCCATCCTGCATAAACATCGTACGTTCCAGCAGGTGTTTAACAGCCAGGTTGGGGATGATGCGATTCTGTAACATATCGGCGTACCTCTCACCCGTCACGGTAGCAGTTACAAAACCAGAATCACGCATTTCCTCGAAGAAAAAAGGCCCGATAACGGTAGATGTGGAAAATCCAACCTATACCGTGACTTTCTCGTCGTGGAATGGAGTTTCCACAACAGTTCTAGGATTTTCGGTAGCCCAAATTCTGCAGTTGTGGGCGTTAACAGATCCTCGGAGCGTGAAATGAGCTTCGTCGGTCCCCAACACGTTACTCAACCAATCGTCATCTTCCGCCATCTTTTGAAACGCCCACACCGCAAATGCACTCCGCTTCACTAAATCGCCAGGTAACAATGCTGATGGATTTTGTACGGATAGCATCGGAGGGTACGCCTCGGTGCCAACGAAACAGTAGTGTATGGAATGCCGGTGCGACGTGCGACTGCACGAGCGCAGACTTCCTCGTGCATATACGAACCCGCTTCAGTCTCCATATCTTCCTGAACAGTCTCAGCAGCATTACGCCTTGTGCTCGGTCGGCCACTACGGGGTCTATCGTCTAAACAACCAGCGGCTTCAAACTTCGAAATCATTCTCGCCACAGCTGCATTTGTCAACGGACCTTTACCCGTTCGAATCCCCTTCCTATGGCGATAGGATCGTAACGCTGAACTGGTACATTCCCCATTCTGATAATACAGCTTCACTAAAAGCGCCTTTTCAGGTAACGTCAACATGCTGCAACTGCTGGCGCATATGATTCTCTCTCTCATTACAGCTTCTTTTATACACGATTGTCATGCGCAGTCGCTGACGTTTTGCTGTCCACCGCCATCTGTCGGACATTTTGTGAACTTTGTTTTGTTTTTTTCGTTCTAATAAAACTCCATGTAATTCCAAGCATGCGTGTCAATTTGTACCTCTCTATCTACATTATTCCGTGATTTATTCAGTTTTCAAATTTATACTGACTTTTTGATCACCCGGTACAACGCCAATCTATTTTCGGATGACAATGGTTCAACCCTGCGTCCGGCCATCGTGATGTAGGTTTTCCGAGATTTCCCTAAATCGCTTCAGGCGAATGCCGGGAGGTATTTTGAAAGGGCACGGCTGATTTCCCTCCCCATCCTTCACTAATCTGAGCTTGCGCTCAGTTTATAATGATCTCGTTGTCGACGGGACGTTAAACATTAATCTCCTCCTCCCTTCTCCTCAAATAGCTATTAAAAGTTCTCATTCTGAAAGAGAGTACTGAAAAAATGACAGTGTATTCAAAAGAGGAAAGACCATAGCAGGTGTATACAATGCTGTTCTTCTTCTGAAAAAGCAGCCGTATCTATAAATTTTAATAGAAAAACCTGTTGACGATGTTGTGATTTCTTCCTTAACAGTACAGGGAACTGGAGAGTAAATTTTGCAACATCTGGCCCAAGAATGGAGTTGCGTAAGAAACAGAATGGATTGCTTTCGCGAATTTAATTTTTAATTCCCTCGTAAAAAAATTTTAATAACTGAGAAATCGTTTTTGTTGACTACCCTTCTACTAGCTAAAATATTATTACCTTATTTGTGTACTTGTATAAGGGGCGATAAGGAAGTTTCCGTTAGAAGGCTGTACATTCAAAAATCGGCATGCCAGTCCGGCAGAACTGCCGTCACCACTCATGTAATCATCCCACCGGACCACCAGGTTGAGATAAAACACCGTGTCCTGCTGTGTGTACGGGTCAGTAACTGTCTACAGCCGACAACCAAAACGAAGAGGAACTGCAACTTACCGCAAAAATGGCGAAGTCATTTACAAATGTTTTTCTTATTAAAACGAAGTAAAATAAAGAGTATTACATGGAGGATAGTACAAAACGCACATATGCAATAAAAGATTGAAAACACAGAAAATAAAGTACATCTTACAAGAAACGAGATGCACTGAGACTTAGACAATACATTATGTGTAATGCATTTCACAATATAAGACGGGCATTCAGTAAGTAAGCAACACATGTTTTCCTGGAAGCAGATTGGTTTTATGGAATATTCCAGCACACCATATTTTTCACCATCCTTTTGGCTACAAGATCCTATTTTTCAACATAATCTCCGTTGAATGCGACGGCCTTACGCCACCTTATTGGGAGAGCCCTTATGCACGCATGGTACCACTCTATGGGTCGATGTGGGAGCCAATGTCTTGCTGCTACAATAATCTCCACATCATGCGCATATTGCTTCTCTGAGTCCATCCTTCACTGGGCCGATCATACGGAAATCAGAAGGTACGAGATCCGGGCTGTATGGCACGTAAAACTCTCCTTCTGTATGACTTGCGTTTACTAACGGGGATAGAAAAATTGTTGACTGCTTATTGAGAGTAAATTCATTTAATAATTTTGAAAAACCGATACGCCCGCAATTTGAGAATGACTTTCGATGGAATCATTGGTCGCAGCACACAAAAGGTATTTACGTTGCGAGAATGGTACGAACGGGATGTTTCTTACTGCCATATTTCATGATTAGGGTTAGTTTTACGATCTAAAAAACAATAACAAAACAAAAATATCTATCTCGCTTTAGGTCGGTATCTAGGAGGCAGAGGACTTCCCTGATGAGCTGACCTGGAAAAACTATATTTCCCTTTATGTATTGACTGCGAAATCGGTAAGTTAAAGACTATAAACTCTTGATGACGGTGAGAACTACTCTCTTTATTTTTACGTACCTAGGAAGCGGCCATCTCGACACAATCCAAGCCAGCCAGGAATCCGTTTTCATTTACCTCTTTTTACAGCCTCGAAGAACCGCTAAACTCCTTCGCCTTCTCTACGATAAAAGGTACCATACACGATAATAATTTTGAACATCGATTTCTTCCCTTGAATGGTTAGGGTGAGTCAGGGTGATATGGTGAATCGGGTGAAATGGTGAATTGCTTTAATTCTTTACTGGTTAAACTGATGTCTCCGTAGGTCTGCATGCCAACAGTCTCTGATCATCTGTGCAGTGTGCATGTGTTGAAAACCAGCTCTGTTTTAAAAACCGTAAGTACTTTGTACAAAACTGTTTTCGATGATAAATAATTTTTGTATGCTGCATGCATTTGTAGATGTTACTTCAGGTAGCGTAGTCCGTGGGGTACTTTTGATATATTCTGCCTTCTCATACAGCTTATGTACTACATAACCTAGAAATCGTTGCGTGTAGTGTTTGGACTTCTTGCCGTGCTATTCATCGTTTCACCCATAGCAAATGGGAGAAATGATGAACTCGGGCAGGGGTGATACGGTGAAGGACTTTTCTTATGTGCAAAGTGTAAAGCTTTTACTTAGGTACAGTCGTGCTCAAAAGTATCCGAACGACCTGAATTGCATTTCGCCTGATTCGCATGCAACCGGCATAACGCGGCTGTCTAGCAGGTCCTCTAATCGCTCATTGGTACAGTCGTTTGACTATTGAAAATGGTTCCAGCATGTCACCACTAGAAAACACTGCTCTGTATCGCAGTAACTCAAGATATAAAGTAATACCACGATGCTACAAATATCAGGGAACACCTTATCACAGATAAGACTGACCTTAAGGCTTGTAAGCTCACATTTATTACAATAAATGACATACCTGAAATGTTACCACTCTCATTATTACGTCAGATAGGTAATGGACGTAGTAAGTTCGTCGCATTCATGATTTCCTCTTCAAAGTAACATACAGTACTTATTATTTAACGCAAAATGGCATTAAAAATTTAAGTTATCCACGAGCAGCTAGTTGAGAATATGTATGAACTTCAAGTGACACGGCGAACCGTCTCGTTCTGCATATGGATTCAAACCCAGGTCAGGCAAACTAAGCAAAGATTTCGAGACTGACGCAAACTAACAGTCATTCCTGATTAGGCATACAGAGAGTGATATACCTCGATTTTAGACAGTATCAGTTAGCAAATATCAACTTTAAATTACATAACGCAAACATTTTTAACGGACGCGAATTCCTCCCCAGCATCTCTTGTCCTTGTTAACAATCTACGAGAGATGTTAAATATTGCTGCTTCACAAGTAATTTACTTGAAATTACGCGAGGTAAAGCTTTGTGTTGGACAGGGATTCGAACCCAGAACCTAATCGGATTGATATCGAAACACAACCAACTGTGACATATCGGATTTCGTTGGCAGTAGCTAGATGTTTTAACTGAAATGACGAGACGAAACATTAATTTTTTCCTTCCCAGAACTCCAACCCAGCACCTATCGCTGTTATAGTCTAGAGTAAACGAACGTTAAATATGGGTTTGTTGCACCAGCAGCGACATGCGAGCATGTTTGCATTATCTTGCAGTGCTGTGGTATGCAGAAGTTCTGGAGGAATTGTTGTTCAGCTCTGGAGCTGTTGTACCTATGTGTCAGCTAGTAGCGTAATGGTAGGTGTCGTGCACCATAGATAAGATGTCTCGAATTCGAACACATTTACTGCTAAATTTTATTTAAAACGCAATTCTGCTGTCCGCTGAAGTTACCAATCTAATGGAACTTTGAACATAATTCCATTCACTTCTCAACCCAAAATAGTCGCATGTGGAAAAAGGGCTAACTTCTGTGACATTTTGTTCTTTTCAGGTTTAATAGACAGCCAGGCAGCAGATGCATCTTGAAGCTTTTGTATTATGTATGGGGAGAGCGCATCGTGCCCAAATACGTCAGAAAAGTATTTTCTACATTAGCTGTCGCGTGGTAGTGGCATTTTATTCTTCTTCAAACATTGTTTGACAGCTTTAACACAGAACAAGTTGTCTCTCTCTGCCTCTCTGCCACACACACACACACACACACACACACACACACACACACACACATTCTTTTTTTATTTTTATTTGTTTGTTGTGCTCGACTATCGGTGAGGCACGAAAACGCCTGTGAATGAGTTTCTTAGTTTTGAGTACACTTACGAAAGAAATATAAAAACAACTATGAGAGGTACTGATTTATGATGCTTAGTTTGCAGTCAATTCTGAGTATATTTAGTAACTACGCTCCAGTCCCTGAACCTACTTACAGAAATGCGAATCAGACGCATTACGTATTCCAGGCCGTAGCAGCCGCAACTTGGAGACACCAGCTATGGTCACTTCCCAGGCCGCTGTAGGATCACATCGGTTCGTCTTCTTCCTGCTGGTACTGTAAGTGAGATTTGTCAACAAGGCAACGTATGTTTGGCAACTCTGTGATAGACGAGATACTTCCTTGTGAGCACGGAATTAAGCCTCAAAGTTCACTTGATTTTACCTGTCATTTCCATTGAATAATCTCAGTTATTATCGCTTGAGGTGTAACAAAAGATTGTAAACTTACGGTTTTCAGCCCAGGAAAGTCGTTGCTGGTGGAGATCGCAACTAATCCTTTAAATAGCGGTTTATGAGTTCTAGCCACTAATGGCCTCGTAAGAGGAAGCTAAGATTCAAATGGTTCAAATGGCTCTGAGCACTATGGGACTTAACGTCTGAGGTCATCAGTCCCCTAGAACTTAGAACAACTTAAACCTAACTGACCTAGGGACATCACACATATCCATGCCCGAGGCAGGGTTCGAACCTGCGACGTAGCGGTCTCGCGGTTCCAAACTGACGCGCCTAGAACCGCTTGGCCACACCGGCCGGCGGAAGCTAAGACACATACCTCTTCGCCAGCTCTGTGGTGACGTGCTGACCTGTGAAAAAGCGTCTGTTGTAGTTCGCAGTTCCAGTCTCACTGACTTAACGTTTTTACCCCCTCTGTGAAAGAGCTACAAGCAGTCAGTTCAAACATCAATAAGGAAATTGCAAGAAAATACTTTCGGCTCATAGTGCAATGGCGAAAAACGTACAATGCTGCACAACAGGTGACGCCTCTTTCCGCTGCTTACAAGCAAATTTTGGGTTTCTAGAAATACATAATTGTATTTATGAAATGCCACATTTGCATACCTTTTGAGTATGACACAGCATACTAATTAAACACAGACCCAATCAAAATGTAAGTGAGTAATATTTTACTAATTCGTGTCGATAGAGGCATGCTTGTGTACAGATACTCAGTTTTATTAAAACAGACTTTCATCGTAAGCTTATTGTGGGTAGTTTTATTTCATTTCTTATAATACAGTGGACAATTTTCGTAAGGTTTCTTTTAGTGTTGTTGAAACAATAGTAAACATGACAGCGAAATTAATCATCAACGATAATGCGAATTCTCTGATGTTATCTATAACAGTCTGACGATGCACATGCAGTTTATCGATTACATGCATGTAGAAAACTTGTTCTGAGTTAAAGCTGTCAAACAATGTTTGAAGAAGAATAAAATGCCAGTTCCACACGACAGATAATGTAGAAAATACTTTTCTGACGTATTTTGGCACGATGCGCTCTCCCCATACATAATACAACAGCTTCGAGATGCATCTGCTGCCTGGCTGTCTATTAAACCTGAAACGAACAAAATGTCACAGAAGTTAGCCCTTTTTCCACATGCGACTATTTTGGGTTGAGAAGTGAATGGAATTATGTTCAAAGTTCCATTAGATTGGTAACTTCAGCAGACAGCAGAATTGCGTTTTAAATAAAATTTAGCAGTAAATGTGTTCGAATTCGTGACGTCTTATCTATGGTGCACGACACCTACCATTACGCTACTAGCTGACACATAGCTATAACAGCTCCAGAGCTGAACAACAATTCCTCCAGAACAGCGCTGCGAGATAATGCAAATGGCCGGGTCTAGACTTCTAAGAGAAAGAGTTACAGCTTTTCTGTTGCGCTGTATGACGTTTTTTACAAACAGATAGCGCAACAGAATAGCTCAAGTGGAAAGGAACACTTCCTATTTAAATTTCTGCATCCTACACTGTTGGCAGTTCTGTGTAGGTGGCAGTTACGTGATTTTATTTCAGTGATTACAAAATAGACTCGAATGTATGCACTAGGTAGCCGAGGCAGCTAGTTCATGGTGATTCGGTCAACCAAGTAAATAAATTTACTGAACATGCTGCAATTTACTACAGGGAGCCTGTGTGTCAGAATTCTCATCCAGTGTGGCGCAACGGCGTTACGATAGAAAAATGAGTCACAGAAAGGAGGGTTTGGTGGTCTGTTGGACTGATGGTAATTTATTATACGTATGGTCTAGGTTCGATTCCCACTTCTGTCAATGATTTTAGAGAGGGAGAGAAACGTTCCATTCTCTTCTGACTACACTAAGTGAAGAAGATATAATGGCAGTGTGGTCTGAAATTCACATTAATGATGATATTCCTTCTCTGCCAAGTAGACGTTAGGTTGAACCACAATAAAGTCTGGAGTGGCGACATGTAGAGACTCTATCACCAGTAACCTTTCTTATACTAGTTCTAGTGACGAAACAAACGCTATGTATGGTCACAGGACACTTATTCCATCTTTTATCTGAGCTTCTGTATGTCTATAAAATTGGTTCTGAACTGAGAATGCAACTCAGACCGCCCTTAACGCGGAATTTGATCCCTTCGTGACAATACAGCTCGGCTACAATTTCTTGTTTGTTCAAAACTGCAGATTCCTCAATATCTCCACATATTACGCGTGAATGCGTTCGAATCCTGGTCCGGCACTAAAGATTTCATTACGTATTATCAAGCTCTAGCATGAGAACACCTATCTGCTGGTGGATAATAATTTTGATTTTTAATGTTTTTTTCATTCGTTGTCAACATTAACGATATCTGACGTTTTTGACTCCCTATGGGACACAGAACTATTTGCGAGATCACTGTAAGTTCAAGACGATATTCCGAGCTGCTGGTGGAGAAAAATTCTGTAGCTGACGTCTCTTTGAATGTAGTCAACAACGATATGTGCGGGACTCTATTCCCAGTGAGCACTGAACTCTTCAACATATTATTTCTAGTTCAAACATGCTCACATGTCGCTGCTGGTGCAACAAACCCATATTTAACGTTCGTTTTCTCTAGACTATAACAGCGATAGGTGCTGGGTTGGCGTCCTGGGAAGGAAAAAATTAATGTTTCGTCTCGTCATTTCAATTAAAACATCTAGCTACTGCCAACGAAATCCGATATGTCACAGTTGGTTGTGTTTCGATATCAATCCGATTAGGTTCTGGGTTCGAATCCCTGTCCAACACAAAGCTTTACCTCGCGTAATTTCAAGTAAATTACTTGTGAAGAAGCAATATTTAACATCTCTCGTAGATCGTTAACAGGGACAAGAGATGCTGGGGAGGAATTCGCGTCCGTTAAAAATGTTTGCGTTATGTAATTTAAAGTTGATATTTGCTAACTGATACTGTCTAAAATCGAGGTATATCACTCTCTGTATGCCTAATCAGGAATGACTGTTAGTTTGCGTCAGTCTCGAAATCTTTTCTTAGTTTGCCTGACCTGGGTTTGAATCCATATACAGAACGAGACGGTTCGTCGTGTCACTTGAAGTTCATACATATTCTCAACTAGCTGCTCGTGGATAACTTAAATTTTCAATGTCATTTTGTGTTAAATAATAAGTACTGTCTGTTATTTTGAAGAGGAAATCATGAATACGACGAACTTACTACGTCCATTACCTATCTGACGTAATAATGAGAGTGGTAACATTTCAGGTATGTCATTTATTGTAATAAATGTGAGCTTACAAGCCTTAAGGTCAGTCTTATCTGTGATAAGGTGTTCCCTGATATTTGTAGCATCGTGGTATTACTTTATATCTTGAGTTACTGCGATACAGAGCAGTGTTTTCTAGTGGTGACATGTTGGAGCCATTTTCAATAGTCAAACGACTGTACCAATGAGCGATTAGAGGACCTGCTAGCCACCTGCGTTATGCCGGTTGCATGCGAATCAGGCGAAATGCAATTCAGGTCGTTCGGATACTTTTGAGTATGACTGTACATCCCAACCAGGGTTTTTGACAAGCCATGAAATGTTAGCGTTTCCTGTCCCGTGCGAGAGTTATATTCTGTTTTATCCGATGTCTCAATACAATCGTTAATTTAAAAATTAGTTTTTGTATATTTTTTGCGAGTACAGTTTGGTTTGTCAGTGATTAAAAAAGTAAATGTTCTAACTACCGCCATTGTTCCAGGCAAAGATGCCTACATTTTACAAAAGACAAAAAGTATCCAGCCGTGCTGATTGGACAGAGGAGCAACTTAGCGATGCCGTAAAAGCGGTGCAAAATGGAATGAGCCTGAATAAAGCCTCAAAGGAGTTTCGCGATCCATGGTCAACACTGAAGAGACGATTAGAAAATGGGTGCTTTACGAAAAAACCTTTGGGTTGGGCGCCTGTACTAACACAAGAATGTGAGAAAAATTGGTAAAACATATTATAAAATTACAAAACTTCGGATTTGCGCCGACAAGGACAGAAGTACATACCATGGCATATAAACTAGCTGAGAAATATAACCAACGTCACAAATTTAACCGAGAAAAGGAAATTGCTGGAATGGACTGGCTACATTTATTCTTAAAAAGAAATCCAGAAATCTCAATCCGCAAATCGGAAGGAGTTTCATAAGCACGTTCAAGGGGTTTAACTACGAAAAACGCTTCAGACTATTTTTCATTGCTGCAGAACATATTGGTAGAGCATAACCTCCTTGATAAGCCGGGAAATATATTCAACGTAGATGAGTCCGGACTTCAGCTGGATAATAGACCAGGTTAGGTGTTGGCAGCAAAGGGGTCTAAGAGCGTTCCAGCGATAACATCCGGTGAAAAGGGTGAAACCATATCTGTAGTCGCTTGCTGCAATGGAGAAGTCATGTTTTTACCACCAGCTTGTGTTTTGACGGGAAAA
Organism: Schistocerca serialis cubense; assembly: GCF_023864345.2. Lineage (NCBI taxonomy): Eukaryota > Metazoa > Arthropoda > Insecta > Orthoptera > Acrididae > Schistocerca > Schistocerca serialis. The sequence goes on along the minus strand of NC_064639.1, from coordinate 213,954,825 downwards.
AATGAAATGGCCGAATACAAGGACGGTATGCCGCCGGGTTCCACGAGTTTCATGTCACAAAAGTCGGCGTACGTAACAGCTGATATTTTTGCTATGTGGCTAAGGAACCATTTTGCACCGAGGAAGCCTGAAGGAACAGTCGTGCTTATTTTGGATGGACATAGCTCTCATTGCAGCAGCTTGGATACATTAGAGTTTGCGGAAGAAAAAAACATAATTTTGCTCTGTCTACCAAGCCACACCACACACTAGCTGCAACCGCTAGACAGAGCATTTTTTAAAGCTCTGAAATCCAGTTATTACAATGCTTGCAATTTCTACATTAAAATGAATCCATATAGAAAAATTTCCAGACTAGTGTTCAGAGGAGTGCTTGCAAAGGCATGGGTTCAAGCAGCTACGACAGAGAACGCAATATCGGGGTTCAGAAGCACAGGAATCATCCCGTTTAGTCATGATGTCATCGTCGAATACGCGTTTTTATCATCAGCTTCAGATCAACACCAGGAAAACAACGAACGACATGAAAACAGGCCTACTTCACCTCGACCAAGTTGTTCGCACTGGCAGGAGATACCTAATCCAACTGCAGACGTAGATAACGATCAGGGACTTGAACACATACAAGCTTCACCACAACTGGGCTGTTCGCAACGGGCGGAAAATCCACAGGAAAAGATGCAGTCTTCATCAGAAGCAACAGATATGACCTCGACAGTGGCAACAGAAGAATCTCAAATAACCCCTGGCAAACTCTTAGACCATATTTCGCCGATACCTATCCTAGATGAAGTTGCATCTGCAAGGAAGAAGTCCAGAGCTTTAGCTGAGGTTTCGACTTCTCCAGAAAACATCGACAACCTGCGAAACAGAAAACGACAAAATGAGTCAGTGAAGAGTAGAGCAAATACTAAAAAGAGGGTTCTGGCGCTGCAGTCCGGAACCGCAGGACTGCTACGCTCGCAGGTTCGAATCCTGCCTCGGGCATGGGTGTGTGTGATGTCCTTAGGTTAGTTAGGTTTAAGCAGTTCTAAGTTCTAGGGGACTTATGACCTAAGTAGTTGAGTCCCATAGTGTTCAGAGCCGTTTTTGAACTAAAAAGAGGACCAAAGGAGAAACCGTAACCAAAGGAAAAACCTTAACCAAAGAGACTACCAAAGGAATTATCAAAACGAAGCAGCTCAAGAAACGAAAAGCGTCTACCACTGACACCGAATCCGACTCGTCGCCGGATATCCAATTGCACGATGATGATGACGACGCGGATGATGAAGAGTGTTGTTGTGTAGGGTGCGGTGAACTGTACAGTTGCACTAAAAAGGAAGTGGATTGGATCAAATACACCCATATACATGGGTGAAGTGGTGAAATTGATAAAAATAAGTATTGTTTTTTTTTAAACTTTTGTAGTGCCTTAAAGGTGGTACTGTTAATGTGTTACTTATGTATTTTGTGAAAGGAGAGTGTTTTTATTTTGTTTAAATAAACAATTTCTTGTCTTCTACAAGACCCAAATTTTTTGTTCACTGTATCACCCTGATTTACCCTATTATTAAATAATAAACGGACATACTCCCATTTGCTCAAGCTGTATTCAACGCTAAAAAAAAGGAAAGATATCAGAACGTGAGAAAACAAGATCAACCTTAACATATCTACTATTTTTCTACAAAGATCACAATATTCCATCTGACACCGAAATTATTTATTGTAACGTTTCACCGCCCCCTTGGGCGAAGTCTGAATAGGCTGGGCCCAATGATTCACATCACAAAATGTTTTCACATACTGTCTTTCACTTGTGTCAGAGTATTTTCGGCTATTTTAAAATCCTAGTATTTATTATTACTGTCCATCTTGCTTTGATGTTCGATGACCCAGTACGTGGTTATTTCACATACCAGTTTTTTCGGTAATATGAAATGGTCTTTCTTTCTCTTCTTTCAGCTATAGTGACACACACAATATTGTCTTTGCACAAAAAAATCGTTCTAACTTATCGAATTACATCGCATAACTTATCTCTTATCACAGTAACTTCATACTAGGTGATTTCTCTCTTTTTGCGCATTCATGTTTCAATAATACAATAAAACAAATGTTTTACAGTAAAACGGCTAGTTCCTTGTACTAGAAAGGGAAACAAGATAAAAGTACAGGACTCTTACATAGATATTTGTTCTCTTCAGCTGACTTGTTGGATATTACAATCGTAGGTTGAATCAGGATAATTGGACTCTCCTTTGATCCATCCGTGAAATGGCCTTCAAAAGTGTAGTTTTTTGATATCCGAGACTTCCCGCGATACTTGATGCTATTGAGGAATATCCACCTCTTTCTCAAATGACAGATCACATTAAACTATTATTTTAACAGAAATTAGATAACATCTTATACTACATACATATATATAAAAATACTCCGTTCTCCGTTATTACATAATGATAATTTCATTCTCGGTAATCTTAGGTCTGGAGTGTGTCGACGTATTTGCTTTTGTGTTAATGTATAAGCTTTTAGTGTGGATACACTTATTCCTTTCTCTACAAACTCCCTCAATATGCAATTGCGTAAGTGTCTTTGTGAAGCTCACTTCCTGTTTTAAGACTCACATTTGTCCCTACGTCCGTTTAGAGGTAAGATTGTTGGCGAGTGCACGGGAGGGAATGCAACAATCTGTACGGTGGCACAGCGCTGAAACTGGTCTTTTTATCCACCATAGTAGAACAGTGCGGCATACATTGTAACTGTACGTGCGTTACGAGCGTAGGTTGCCGTGTGCTCTCTTTCATCGTGATTTAACGTGCACCAGACTTCACTACATTCAAAGAAGAGTAGCAAAGTTCTTGAAGAAGTCAAGAGGAATACAGAGGAGATACTGCTGTTATAAACTGCGTCCTAGCGACGTCATCGATACGGACAAATAATATCATACAATGCTAAGAGAAGACCTACACACAGCGTGCTATGCTGTAACTGTCATCTGTCCTATTGCACAAGAAGTGGTTGCGCTAGCAATCTCAGTGCTCAAAAACAAACAAAAAGAATGACATGGACCAGATGGTATCCACTCAGAAACGATGATAAAACTAGCACAGCACATCACCCCGTTCCTAACAACGTACCTGAACGATTCCTTGCGGATGGGCAGAGAACCTGCAGTATGTTGTTCAAATGTGTGTGAACTCCTAAGGGATCAAATTTCTGGGGTCATCGATCCCTAGACTTACACACTACTTAAACTAACTTTAACTTACGCTAAGAACAACACATATACCCATGCCCGCGGGAGGACTCGAACCTCCGGCGGGAGAGGCTGCGCAATCCGTGACATGGCGCCTCAAACCACGCGGCCACAACACGCGGCCCTGCAGTATGGATAGCCTCCAAAGCAGTCGTTATTAATAAATCAGCAGACAGGGATCCTTCAATTCCGGAGACTTAAAGGCCAATATGACAAATAAACATTACGGTAAAGTTTCAGGAGAAGCTACTTGTGTAAGCGCTTGCAAACCCACAGAGCTCTCAGTGGCGTGAGCCAAGACCAGTCCGACTTCATACCCGGCAGATCAGTAGATGATGACATCAACCATGACCTACATATAGTTAATACTACAACACAGACCACGAACCTACTATGCTGTCATAGTAGGAGGAGAGGTGATACTCCTACGTGGCGCGTCCCAGGTGGCGGATAGGGAAGTCCTCACCGGTTTACTGGCGGACTCGAGTGAAATAAAGTAGCTCTCGCGGACCAAACACACCCTCTGCCGTTAACAACCGGAGTTGTAAATCGGAGCTTGCTCCAACTAAGGTTGACAACCTTCGACAGTCAAAAATGGAAAGGTCTTTTAGGAAAGAAATTCCACCGTCCTGCTCAAAAAGGCAGGAAAAGGCTACATCGGATTCGGTGGGTAGTCAACTAGAAGACAGCAACGAATCGGAGCGTTTGCAACCATCCAAATGCACACTAAAACACAAAAAGAAAATTAAACATGAGCAAATAAATTATATAGCAACACACAACATAAACTCACTACTTCAGACCGGAAAACTCAAGGCGCTCACAGATGAACTAAATAAGCAAAAAATTTTAATAACAGGGATCCAAGAAATGAGAAACACTACAGAGGACCCATTCGAATCACAAGGATACAGAATTTATAATGGGAAACCAGGACCGAGGGCAATGAAACAACGTCCCCAGTTTGGAACAGGATTTTTAGTAAACATAAAAATAATAGATTCAGTAACGGATTTCCAAGCAGTATCACCAAGAATTGCGACTCTAAGCTTTAAAACAATGAATAAAACCTATACAATAATAAATGCTCATGCCCCAACAAATGAAAAAAATTGTCTAACAAAAACAAAGGAAGAGGTAGATAAATTTTGGGACCTTCTAGAACAAACTGTGAACAGAGTAAATAAAAAGAATGTAAAAATCTTATTGGGAGATTTCAATGCTCAGTTGGGAAAAGAAAGGAAATATAAAGATATAATTGGAAAATGGAGTCCACATAAATTTACAAACAAAAACGGTCAAAGACTTGTAGAACTCTGCAGAGAACACAACCTTATATCTAAATCAACATACTTTAAGAGGAAGCCAAGTAAACTTAAAACATGGAAACATCCAGACTGGAGGAAGGGCGAGTGGCAGCTAGACCATGTCTGTATGGACAAAAATTTTCATAAGGAGATCCACAATGTTAAAGTACTGAGACGAGTAGACACAGGCTCAGACCATTATATGGTTAAAATTAAAATGAAATTCACGCCGTTAAAGAAGAGGACCGGAAAAACTAATAAAATAAAAAGGAGGTTTGACCCACATCAGCTAATTAAAAATAATAAGTACCAACAAATAACACAAACCATCAAATTAACAGATGATCTAGAACAACTAGTGCCTAATCTTAAAAAAGAAGCAGAGAATATAGCTCCCTTGAATCCACGAAGGAAACATGGATGGTGGACATCAGAATGTGACAAATTCCATGAAGATAGACACCAAGCATGGTTAAAGTTTCAAACACATAAAACTGAAGAAAATGCCATCAACGTAAAAAATGAAAGAAAAAAATTCACTCAAAATATTAGAAGAATCAAGAGAGGATTTCATAAAGATATTATAAAGTCTATAGAAGGTAATTATCATAAAACCAACTCCAGGAACTACTACAAAATTTTTGGGAAACAACTACAACAATATGAGGCCCCTACACTAATACTGAAAGATGAAGATGGAAGAATGACACACAGTAACAAGGAAAATGCAGAAATCATGGCAAAAGCATTTTACAAACTTCTGAATTGCGAGGAACCCAAAGAACCCTTACAAATAAACATAAATACCCCAATAAAAACCAAACCTAACAAACTAGACCCTCCAACTTTCCAAGAAGTAGATGAAATTGTTAAAGAACAAAAAAATTATAAGGCATGTGGAGAAGATCAGGTTTTTGTTGAAATGTGGAAATATGCAAGTGACACAGTCAAGACCTCCTTACACATGGCTCTAACAAAAATTTGGGCAACAGAACAATTTCCCGAACATTGGACCACAGCTATCATCCACCCACTACACAAAAAGGGAGACAAGAGCAACCCAGACAACTACAGAGGCATCTCTCTCCTAGATTGCACATATAAAATTCTATCCAAGATCCTATATGAAAGAATCAAGGAGCAATTAGAACAGGAGTTAGGGGAATATCAGGGAGGTTTCAGACCATGGAGAAGCTGTGCAGAGCAGATAATTAGTTTAAAATTGATTATGGCATACTACAAGAAACGGAACAAACCTCTGGCAATAACATTTGTAGATTTTAAGAAGGCATATGACTGTTTCCACAGACCTTCAGTATTAAAAATTTTAAGAAATCTAGGACTCCATGTAAAACTAATTAGAATAATACAACTCACTCTAACCAACACCAAATCAAAAGTGAAGTTTAGAGGAGAAATTTCGGAACCATTCCTCATAAAAACAGGCTTAAGACAAGGTGACTGCCTATCACCATTACTTTTCAACTGTGCACTGGAATACATAATGAGAGAATGGTACAAGGACAATCCCAAGAGGATAAGAATTGGAAGTGCAAAAGATGATATTAGCTTAAACTGCTTGGGATTCGCTGATGATCTTGCTCTCCTAGCTAGCACCGTTCAAGAAGCCAGGCAACAAGTGAAATCACTACAAGAAATAGCAGAGAAAGTAGGCCTTAGAATATCATTTGGAAAAACGGAGATTATGCTAACTGATCCACCACTTGCAAACAAAATTACAATAGGAGAACAGGAAATCAAAATTGTTGATAAATTTAAATATTTAGGCGAAATAATAACATACAATCTAAATGAGAAGCCATCATGGCAAAATAGAATAAAAAAACCGAACTATGCAAATTACATTACCAAAACTACATACAACAAAAAAACCTATCTATAGATGCAAAATTAAAACACTATAAAACAGTTAAACAACCAGAAATAACATACGCAGCTGAAACTATCTTCAAAACAACTAATACAGCAGAAATTGACAGAATACTAAAAATAGAAAGAAGAATAATTAGGACATGTATAGATAAACAGTATAAAATAAATGGACATTGGAGAATGAAACAGTATATAAGAAAATAGAACCAGTCATGAGCACAATTAGGAAGAAACGCATCTCATTCTCTGGACATCTGATGAGAACTCCAGAAAACAGAATTATTAAAAAAATAATACAAAAATTGTGGAATAGCAAGAGCGACATTAAATGGATCACAGAAATTAAGGAAGATATAAAAGAACTTCAAATTACAGTAGTGGACCTAAAAAACAAGACAGAGAAAACCAGAATACTGCAAGACCCGCAAACCAGACTACAAATGAAAGTCAATAAAAGGAGTACAGGAAGAGATGTCTCAGATGAAGAAAGAAAGAAAATATCTGAAAGAATGAAGAAATATTAGGCAGACAGAAGAGCAAAACACCTTTCATATAAGAATAGCCTCTAATAATTATATTACCTAAATATATTAAGTTATTGTCGAACCAAATTGTATCCATGTGTAACAACTTGTTTAGAACCTTGTATTTTTGACTACAGTGGTCCAATGAAGGCCATAAAATAAATAATAATAACTACAACACAGAAATCCGCCATGACAATAATGACTGACGTTCCCAGGCAGTCGATAACCTCTGGTAGCCCGCAATGTTTCAGAGGTTAACACATCTAGAGGTAACACAGTCACTGTACAACAATTTCCTAGACTACTCTAAAGACCGAACAGTCGAATGGCAGACGGACAGCCGGAAAGTAATTAAAAGAATTAACAAAAGCTGTCCTCAAGGATCGATCTGCAGCCTCATCTTCTGGGGGATAACAATGGAACCCCTCCTACAATTTCTAGATTCGGATGACAGGTGAGACGGAACTGTCGTCAACGCAGATGAATTATTCTACATCTACATCTACATGGATACTCTGCAAATCACGTTTAAGTGTCTGGCAGAGGGTTCATCGAATCGCCTTCACAGTTCTCCATTATTCCAATCTTGTGTAGAGAGTTACACTTTCTAAGTGTCCTGCCAATAAAACGCAGTCTTTGGTTAGCCTTCCCCACAACATTTCCTATGTGTTCCCTCCAATTTAAGTTGTTCGTAATTGTAATTCCTAGGTATTTAGTTGAATTTAGAGCCTTTAGATTTGACTGATTTATCGTGTAACAGAAACTTTACGGATTCCTTTCAGCACTCATGTGGAGGACCTCACACTTCTAGTTATTTTGGGTCAATAGCCAATTTTTGCACCATATAGATATCTTTTATAAATCGTTTTGCAATTTGTTTTGATTCTCTGATGACTTTACTAGTCGATAAACGACAGCGTTATCTGCAAACAACCGAAGACGGTTGCTCAGACTGTCTCCCAAATCGTTTATATAGATAAGTAACAACAAAGGGCCTATAACACATTATTGGGGAACGCCAGAAATCACTTCTGTTTTACTCGATGATTTTCCGGCAATTACTACGAACTGTGACCTCTCTGACGGGAAATGATTAATCCAATACCACAACTGAGACGATATTCCATAACCACGCAATTTCACTACAAGCCGCTTGTGTAGTACAGTGTCAAAAGCCATTAGGAAATCCAGAAATACGGTATCAATTTACAATCCCTTGTCAATAACACTCAAGACTTCGTGTGACTAAAGAGCTAGTTGTGTTTCAAAAGAACGATGTTTTCTAAATCGGCGTTGACTGTGTGTCGATGGACCGTTTTATTCCAGGTAATTTATAATGTTCGAACACAAAATATGTTCCAAAATCCTGCTGCATATCGACGCCAACGATATGGGCCTGTAATTTAGTGGATTACTCCTACTACCTTGGGTACGAATCTTTCCTCAAGCGAACAGTTGAATATGATTGTTAAGTATGGAGTTATTGTATCAGCATACTCTGAAAGAAACTTAAGTGGTATACAATCTGGGCCGGGAGACTTGCTTTTGTTTAGTGATATAAGTTGTTTCACTGCTCCGATGATATTTACTTCCACGTTACTCACGTTGGCAGCTGTTCTCGATTCGAATTCTGGAATATTTACTTCGTCTTCTTTGGTGAAGGTATATCGGAACGCTGTGTATAGTAACTGCTATGGCAGCACTCTCTTCGAGTTTGCTATCGCGCAGAGAATTCATTGATTGAGTCTTGCCGCTAGCATACTTCACATACGACAAGAATCTCTTTCGATTTTCTGCCAGGTTTCGAGACAAAAATTCGTTGTAGAAACTATTATAAACATCGCACACTGAAGTTCGCGCTAAATTTCGAGCTTCGCCAATCTTGGAGACTTCGCGTTCGTTTACATTTGGCATGGCTCAAATGGCTCTGAGCACTATGGGACTTAACTGCTGAGGTCATCAGTCCCCCAGAACTTAGAACTACATAACCTAACTAACCTAAGGACATCACACACATCCATGCCCGAGGCAGGATTCGAACCTGCGACCGTAGCGGTCTCGCATTTCCAGACTGTAGCGCCTAGACGCTCGGCCCCTCCGGCCGGCACATTTGGCATGTTTTTTTTTTCGTTGTTTCTGCATCGGTGTAGTGACCCGTTTTGTTTACCAAGGAGAATCAGCTCCGTCGTTTCTTAATTACTTCTTTTTTAGTATAAATGTCTCAATTGCTGTCGATACTATTTCTTTGAATTCAAGCCACATTCGGTCTACACTCACATTGTTAATTTGGAAGTAGTGGGGGGAGTGGAGATTGTCTCTCAGCAAGGTGTCAAGCAAAGTTTTATCTGCTTTTTTGAATGAGTATACTTTTTGTTTATTTTTAGAGTATTTGGGGGTTACAATATTGAATCTCGCTATGAGGTTTGTACGCAAATCGTGACCTGAAGAAGTACTTCCAGTTGGAAAGCGTGAAGAAAATCAACAGCAGAAGCAATGTTTGTGTAGGTAATACTAAGAAAAAAAATTGTAAGAAGGAAGTAAGACTATAGGTCGGAGCACAAAACTAAAGAAAAAATTAGTACATCTATGTGGCAAATGGCGCTGGGTTATAAAAAGGAAACTGTACTGCGATACGTTTATGACTAGCAGATAAGAAACGAGGAAATGTAATTGTCAGGCAAGATAGTACAGGGATTATTGCAGATTGGGTTAAGTAATAGAGGAATCAGGAGTCTATGGACATAGCCCTCCAAAGTATTTTACTATGGGCTGATCAAGATGAGTGGAAAAAGGATGGGAAAAAAATGGGCCTCCTTAAAGGAATGGAAATAGGAATCGATAGAATGCTAATATTATTCTTGACGCCAATAAGAGCTAAGTATTCGGGGCACATGGAAAAGTATGACTACTGATAAAGAGAGTAGTTTAATTTTATCTTAATTTATAAGTGAATTATATGAGTGCTCAGGACTAACCTAGTGAAGATAAGAAGAAAAACCACTTGAGAAGAACCAGCAAGGGACTTTTGTTTATAGTGACTGGCAGGACCCATAGGTTTATACATTTTTAGCATTACTGGAGCACTGACAGGCGCACAGAAACGAATGAACAATCATAAGTACATGTAGCAGCACGATAAGAGCTCAGCTGTAGCACACACTGTTTTTATTTAATAGGTATGACCTACGCAGCAAGCCGTGGAAGGCGAGTTGTCATGAAGGTAAGTAAAACACAGAATGAAGTGAACATGAACCACGAACATAACTGAAACAACTAAAGCAGTGGATATCGTGAACCTAGGAGAATAACAAACGATACAACCAAAAGGTATGAAAATAAATGGCACCCTAGACCAACACTCCTGGTTGTCAGGCAGTATGGCGGACGATATTCAGGTTGGTATCCCACCGTGGTGTGGAAGGCCTCCAGACACGTATTCGTGGGTCCCTGTTCGAAGTGGAGTTCTACTCCAATAATGAGATTCCAAACCGAAGACGCATCTGGAGACATCCTGGACGATGGTGGGATACCAAGCTGTCTGTAGCCCTCCTTGCGACCCGACAACTGTGAGAGATGGTCTAAGGTGCCATTTCTTTTCACCGGAGGACCTCTTTGGCTGTCATCCGCGGCACTCTTATAGCACAGCTTTATGTCAACGATATTCTACTCCCCGTTTCGTTGCCCTTCATGACAAGCCAACCTGAGTGTACATTGCAGCAAGATAATACCTGCCCGCACACGGCGAGATTTCTACTGCTTGTCTTCTTGGTTGCCATACCCTAAGTTGGCTAACGAGGTCGCCAGTAATCTCCCCAGTAGAGAACGTTTAGGGGATGATGGACAGGTCCCTGCAATCAGCTCTGAATTTTGACGATCAAATACGCAATTGGACAGAATTTGGTACTACATCCCTCAGGAGAATATCCAGCAACTCTTTCAATAACTGCCTGAATAAGGGCCAGAGGTGGACGGACACGTTATTGACTTGCCCAGTTCGTGAAGCTCTTTGTCTTCAATAAACCATCCAAGTATTCAGAAATTGTAATCTTTTGTTTCTCTGTACATGTGCAGGACATGTACATATTTACAAGCTATTCTCAATTTTTTTTGTTTTGGAGTGTCCTTTCGGCCGTTCCTCAGCGCAGTGACCTGATGTATCGCCATCAGAAATCCTTCAGCTTCTGCATGCAACCCCATCTTCGTCAAGCAGTTGTTCCATACTCGCAGATCGACATTATACTGTCCGACGTCACTCGCACGTTTCCTGTGGAGTTGTTTTCTTTCCCACCCCGTTATCTTGGTGTCAGTGCTTTCTCCCGTAGACCATTGGACTGTTCTGGTGTGTAATTAATGTCTCCGGCTACTACTGGTTTATTATGGATTGATGGGTTGCTGTTGTTAACATACTGCTTCAGATTCTGAAGTTGTTGTCCGTGCGGCTGCTTAACATCTGTTAGATGCCTGCCTCCTTTGCCACGTGGAGTAGTCAGCCATCCAAAACCTGATTTACCACGATGGATCTCGTGATTAATGAGAGTTACCCTATTTCTTCCCTTATTATTATCATGTACAGGTCATGTACTGAGCAAATTGTAGTGTTAACTCGGTAACAGATGTATGGTTAGATGCATTTACCCAGGTGAAATGAAGTTTCAAACTAATACAGGGCGGAAATTATTTAATGACCACATTTATATTTAGAGTAATTTTATCCGTGTTAAACTTCCAGCTGTAATACATAAGTGGTTAGTAATATGAGACACTAAAAGCAGAAAAATCACAAACATTTCCTACTTTCTGGAAAACACAGACATTAGGTATTCTACAGTGAATTGTATGCATTCCTGACTGCGAACTCACTCTTCATCCACAACTTTTACAAGTTTTTCATTTGACACCAAGTAAAATTCATTACTTGGCTGCTTTCACATTCTCAAAGTTGCTTGGTTTAGCGCCATAGACTATAGACTTTAAATAAACCCCTCAAAACAACTTGAGAATTTCAGTGTGGGGAACGGGGAGGCCGTTCATTTTCACCAGACCTCGAAATCACTCGGTTGGGAGGCGCCTATTACAACAATTTTCTTGTTTCAAGACTTGCGTGACTTGTTGTCCCCAAAACTGGGATTCCGATGTTGTAATTCAGAAATAACAAATTCTCTAAGCAGGCGAGGTGGCGCAGTGGTTATCACACTGGACTCGCATTCTGGAGGACGACGGTTCAATCCCGCGCCCGGCCATCCTGATTTAGGTTTTCCGTGATTTCCCTAAATCACTCCAGGCAAATGATGGGATGGTTCCTTTGAAAGGGCACGGCCGACTTCCTTTCCCGTCCTTCCCTAATCCGATGAGACCGATGAACTCGCTGTTTGGTCTCTTCCCCCAAACAGTCCAATCCAATTTATCAATAACGATCGGCATTAACGTTTACAATAACACCATTCTCATTTCCAAAATAAACGTGTAGCTGTTATCCATGACCTTGCTAATGCTCCCCATACAGTGGCTTTTGTACTGTGTAAAAGGCTTTCATGAATCGCCCATGAGTGTTGGTCTGTCCATAATTTCACATTCTGTTTATTCACGTAACCGGTTAAATGGAAGTCTGTTTCATCAGTCATTACATGACTCACTCCAAAATTCTGACTGCCTAAATTATATCCAATCAAAGTGTTGCACAGCGCAGAGCGATTGTGAAAATCAGCTCGTTTCAACTTGTGCGATACCTTAAGTTTATAAGGGAACAAGTTCAGATCTTGTATCAGGATATCGCATTCTGTTTCTCCGTTGCCACTAATTTCTTGTGGCAGCCTTCTTGGATTTCTTTTGGCTGTTTCTGATTATATCTCTCACCCTTTCAATGGTTTCTTCATTGCGTACTGTGTAAGGTTCCAAGCTTATTTTTGGTGTTCAATGAAAACTATCTGAGCGCTCCTTGTATTCGATGTGGCATACTTCATATCTGTAGAACGGATATTATTCGAATAGAAAACTTCAATAATCGATACGTTACGCCACAGAGATTCTGATTACAAGCAATGTGATCTTTGGTTGTCAGTAGCAGTATTCAGGGAGAAGTACGTGAGAGAGTGGTGTGTTGGTCACGCGGCTGAGCGGTCTAGAAGTAACCCGCAAAACACAGAGATGCAAACGCAGGGGATGTAGCTTTTTGGAAATATGGTATTGTAAAGATTGATTTGACAAGTGTGAAAACATGCAGGTAATGTTCTCTTTACAATGCTTGATCGCGCAAAATTTGTAATCAAATAGATAGGCAAATATTTAGCACGATTTTTCCTTTATTGGTTCCGGTCAGTTAGTTTGATTGTTGAGTCGTGATTAAACTAAGTTCTCTGCTTACATAACTCGTCTCAAAGTTACAGAATCGCCACTCTTTACAATTTCATTAACTACACTCTTGTTCAGAAAAAAAACAGAACATCTTGAACGACTAGAGATATGATGCTCATATTCACAGGACATGTACATTAGTATTTTCTGCAGAAATGATTAGCATTTCTTTCATCTCGGTTCAGTATGTGTCCTGCTGTCTAGGAGGCAAAGGGTCCACCATGGGCCCCGCTAAGTTGTACCATGCGTGATGGCATGACGCGTTTAGGCGCGAATGGCATCCTGTGGTATAGCCGTCCATGCTGCTTTCACCTGGTTCCAAAGTTCATTTGCGTAGCTGGCATTGGGTCACAGCGTTTCACCCGTCGTTCCAACATACTCCACACGTTTTCGATTAGCGACAGTTCCGGTGATCATGTGGGACAGTGCAAATGGCTGACATACTTTGTTACCAAGAAGGCACGTGTTCGTGTAGTAATACGTGGTCGTGCATTGTCTTGCTGAAAAATGGCGTCTGGGGCGTTGTGCAGAAAGCGTATGGCTACGGGTCGCAGGATATCATTCACGTAGGTCACAATTGTCACAGTGCCCTGGATACGCATCATCTGTGATTTGTGGTTGTACCCAGTAGTACCCCACAGCATAATCCGTTGAGTATCACTGTATGTCTTTTGCCAATGCAGTTACTGCGGCGAGCCAAAATGCAGTCATCATTTTCAGACAAACAGAAATTGAATTGGTCCTTAAACACTATCTGATGCCATTCTCGTTCCCAGTGACGTCGTTCCAAACACCATTGGCGTCTAGCATGTTTCTGCAAATTCGTCAAAGATAGGAGGAGAAGTGGACGACGCGCAAATAACACATGCCCTAATAAACGGACTGTCGCCCGTGATGGTGTGCGATGTCTTACACTGTTCCACTGTTGCGCGCCAGGAGGAGAATACAGCTGTGTCCTGCAATACCATTCGGATGAGGTGTGGATATTCTCGGCAAGTGGTCTGCATGGTGTGACCTGATCCATCTCTCGCATTCTACGACCTTCCGTGAACCATTCTGCATACACCCGTGCACTGCCGAAACACTTCGTCCCACACGAGGAGCAATTTCCCGAATGGATGCGTCACATTCTCTCGTGCCAGTAATGCGCCCTTTTTCAAACTCACTGATATCACGGTACGGTCCGCGCATACGTCTGCAGGGCATCCTGCACGCCTGCTCAAGAAACACTAATCCATTACCTTCGGTTAATGGCGACAACGAGATCCGCAGGCACATTTTACCGGTGGATGAAGTTGCGCCGTGATATCCATGTTCATCTTGATCCGCGGGCCAACATGGTTCAAATGCTGATCATTTCTGCAGAATATAGTATTGTACATTTTGGGTGAATATGAATATCGTGTCAAAGACCGTAAATCTTACTATGCTGAGCCGGCGTCCTATGTGATACGCAGGCAGCGTCGGTGAAACGATTGTACAAACTAATAACAGTTTGTCTTAGAGGTGGTGGATTGCAATATTTAATCCTTAACTGTCTCTAAACTGTAATGGAGGATTTCGATTCATTAAACGATAAACAACATTGTGCGCGCTCTGCATCGTTATATTACTGCTTGATGATTGTTGAAATAGCTCATTCGCGCGTGCCACCTGACAGGAACGTCGGTAACAAACAGTGTTAGCTGGGAATAAAACTTTAAGGTATATTGAAGTCACGGCTGCAACAAACATTTCTGTAAGTTATTCACATTTTTCTCATTTGGAGGTTACTTTTGTGTAACTAATTTATAATCACAGTGTATTAATGTAGACGAGGAAAAAAAGTGGTTCTGATGTGGAAACCTAACCGGAAGCCAATCAGTTTCTGCTAGGTAACAGCGTAAAATATTTCTGCATTCTACTCTTTAAATAATATTAATAACCGAATGCCTTGTCCCTATTTACACATTTCTCTGTTGTTCGAATAGGTGCATGCTTCTCAGTTTCTCCTCCGAAACCTGCAATATTAGATTCCAAAAAAAGCTAAGCCAACAATCAAAGAGCTATCGACTGTGCTATTTTACTATCGAACATCGGGGACAACGTTCATCCAACAACAGCTGTGCCTCCTGGCCTAGTGATAAAGTTCGCCAGGAACGAAACGCGATTTGGGTGCCACGTCAAGCTGTAGGTCCCCTGGCCCCAGTAGGATCACTGGATTAGGTAAGGGACTCGCAAGTTGCCTAAGAGGCGTCCTGTTGAAACAGATGCACCATGTTGACAGGCCACATGGAATTTTTATAATCCGACAACAACTCTCTAGGTCTCCGACTGAGCAGGGAGATTTCTTCACGTTCCATATACCTCGTTGCTCAAGTCCCGCAACCATGCGTTGCTACGTGCGTGTCATTGTGTCCACCATGGGAAAGGAAGAGCCCTAGTCTCAGTGGTCTGCGTGCTCCTCCGAAGCTGACCAGGGAGGGAGGAAGAGAACGATCTCCACATACCGAGCGGAACCGAAGGAAGCCACGTTTCACTTAGAAATCCAAAAGCGGAGGACGGGTGTTGCCTGTTTCTGGGGAAAGCGTTTCTAGAGCGTGGCGCTGTTGCGATCAGAAGGTTTCGGTCCAATAACAGACTTTTAGAAATCTGCGGCGGAATCACAACGGTTTCAAACCATCACTGTCTTCAGTTTTCTAATAGCATGTTTCGAGTTTGTAACGGACGTACCCCGGTTCGTAAGAGAAAGTGTTGAAAATATGTACTTCAGAAGGTAAGACACAAGGAACTTCGTTTGGTAGTATGCAGGATGACAATTAATTAGTACATTTACATTGAAAGGTTTGTGGTACTTTTTTTCAGTTGTAGATACAAACCTACATTTGCGAAATTTATATGAGTAAGGTGCAAAAGTGGTCTACGCAACAGCGAGCAGCAGTAGTGGAACTGCATTTCGCTAGCAATTACTCAGATATATCTATTCGAAGAAGATTTAGCGCTACGTTTGGTGAGCCTGCATGTTCTTCTCGTATTCATTTTTGTATTATTCTGAATCCCATAGAACCAATGGTAATGAAAATGTTGCTAAACATAAGCGTAGACACAGATCCGTTGTAGCTTTTTTTAAATTATTATTATTGCTTGTTGTTGTATGTAAACTGATTCCCCATTCTTGACTTTCGTTTGTGTCTGCGATGTAACGTGAACCTGAACAACACAAGTGGTGTGCGTAAGTAAACGGCATCTGAGAAAGGGAGTCACCAAGCCCTTCTGAAACTGCAGAACTGAATCCCAATTCCACTTTCGCCAATAATAATTAGAAAAGATGTATTTTAAATTAGCTACTGTGTGAAATTCTGTATTGTACAATGGAGTGAATAGTGCTACAATACGTGACTACACAGTACTTGCCTTAAAATTCCAACACACAAAACTAACAGAATAAAAATTCTACATTTAATTACAAATCGAATTTTTGAGAGAATAAATGCTCAAAATTCTTTTATTAAAATGCCCTGGAATTTCACCTACGAGGACTAAATAAAATCCTGAACACTAAACGACACGTACATGCTTACGTAACGCTGCATTGTAAGAATAAGATGGTCTGGCAAATTAAACTTTGCTGCTCGGAACCCGATAATAGTTTTGAAATGCAAAGTTCGACTGTGAATGATCTTACAGTGCCCTGATGGTGACGTTAAACGGGCCCTTTGTGACGATAAACGGACCCTACAAATTTTTCATGACTGACCTTGTGGTAACGGAAACTCGGTACTGCTCAAACAGCGCAGCGGCAACCCATCTAAAGAAAAACCTTGTCATGTGTATTGCAAGGAAAAACAGCAGCGCAAAGCACGTCACGCTCTACTTTGAGTGACTGTGTTCTGCTCGGTGCAACGTGGCGGCACACAATAACAAAAAAAAAAAAATTTTTTTAGCAAATGGTGAAGGAAACTAAACTTACTGAATGATTGAAAAGAGGCTAGCATTCAAAACTGTATTATGAACCTCATTCCTTAACAATTACAACCATTTTCACAAAAATAACTTCTTATAAAAAAATGACGTTGCCATGAAATTACACTCATGTTCAGAAAAATCAGAGCATCTGATACCTTAAAGTTTTATTCCCAGCTAACACTGTTTGTTACCGACGTTCCTGCCAGGTGGCACGCGCGAATGAGCTATTTCAACAATCATCAAGCAGTAATATAACGATGCAGAGTGCGCACAATGTTGTTTATCGTTTAATGAATCGAAATCCTCCATTACAGTTTAGAGACAGTTAAGCATTAAATATTGCAATCCACCACCTCTAAGACAAACTGTTATTAGTTTGTACAATCGTTTCACCGACGCTGCCTGCGTATCACATAGGACGCCGGCTCAGCATAGTAAGATTTACGGTCCTTTCTTTTTTTCCGAGTCAACTGTAACTGGCGTATTATACCTAGACGTGCATGAACATTATGTAATGCTTCAATTACAACAGGATAAGGGCACGAAGTTTATTTTATAGCAAGATCGCGTGCCACCAGATTATCACCACGAAGTCGTTGCTTATCTCCATTGGAATGTGCCGACTTGAATTTGACGTGGTGGAACAATATCCTGGATATCGCTATCACCTGGTTTAACCGCAGTGGAATTCTTATATGGGGCTACATTAAAGAGAAGAGCGTTTCTTCCTCTGCTTCCGGGAACGTCGACGACCTGCAACAAGGGATAAAACAACCAGCTACCACGATACATCAAGGCTTGATTCATAGGGTTTGGCAGGAAACGGATTACAGTGGGGCATTTGTCGTGTTACGAAAGGTAGCCGCAATGAACATTCATAAATATAACTTGAAGATATACTGCATTCAATGCTGTATCAACACTTGTGTAAGTTACTGATCTTTATCTTAATTAAGGTTACTTTTGTATACCTAATTTATAAACACCCTGTGGCCCTCACTCTACAATAAAAATACGACTCGTTTTTGCTATCTGAATGGTAAGTGATCTCAAAAACAATGACATGTTGCTTATACAACACTACTAAATGGATTTGTTACATGTTAGCCTTTACTATTGGAGTTTGTTCTCCTTCCATATTTTGTTCAGCTGTTACACGAGGGTTATTCGGAGAGTAAGGAACGATCGGTCGCGAAATGGAAACCACAGTGAAAATCAGAACCGTTTTATTTGCAACAGTTACCTACAACTTCGAGCTACTTATATCCATAGTCGCCGGTGGACTTAGACGTTTGTCGTAGCGTTTACCAACTTTCCAATCCTCTCGTTATAGAAAGCAGCCACCAGTGCTTTCCGCCTATTCTCTACGCGGGTGTATAGTTCGTTGTCTGTGCCAAAATGTTGTCTTCATAGCCAACGGTTCATGTGAGCAGAGATGAAACCCAGAGGGAGACAATTACGGGCTGTATTGTGCGTAATCAAACATTTCCAATTGAAAACGATGGAGGAGCACCTTCATTGCCCTTGCAGAATGCTGCTGGGAATTGTCTTGAAGAAAAAAATGCACGACAGTTATGTAATATTGGCTGCATAACTTCAGGCGAAATGTCTCACCAGGCCCTCGTACTTGGCGGGAGACTATTGTTCTAGGTATCTTTATGTGCTCCCTGTGTGCTCAGAACTGAAGAGAACGACGTAGCGCCACCGATAGGCATACTAGAGACACTGCCCAACACACCTGTGCAAAACTTCATCGGATTTTCACTGTGGTTTCCATTTCGTGACCGATCGTTCCTTATTTTACGAACAACCCTCGTATATTCATTTTTATCCTACTGTATTGTACAAAACTTTCGTATGCTACTTCTCTCTACCTGTTGACAGATCTGAAGTTGGTTGCAGAAAGTAACAGAGACCATCAACAAGCTTTAATTATATAATGAAAATTGCGGTCTAGGCATTAACAATTTTTTGCACTACCAAATTTTTATTTTTTAATTGAAGGATCCACTCCAAAAACGTTAAAAAAGAGAAGCGTAATTATTCTCATTTGTAACTAAAACTGTTGTAAATTCTGGTTGTTTTTACTTTAAATGAAATAATAGTAATTGACTTAAAACATGGATAAAAATGAGCTTCTGATCAAATAGCCATATTTGGTTAAAGACGTGAAAAATGAAATGATCGTACGGCATTGTTGGCCGGGAAGCCCTATGCGAGCGGTCTTATTTCAATCGACGCCACATTGGGCCGACTTGTGTGCCGGTGATGAGGATGAAACGATGATGAGGACGTGACAACACCCAGTCCACGAGCGGAGAAAATCTCCAACCCGGGCCCGCTGCATGGGAGGCAAACACGTTACCACCCAGCTAACCATGCGGACTCTGTAATGAAGTACTTGGTGACGAATGACCGTGTACGTAGCTAATATTCGGACAAAGGAAACAACTTTATAGAAAGTTAATCGGACTTTGAATTAACATGCAGTCTCGATTTTTTGTGAATGATAAAATAATTAACTGAAGAGTGCTTAAGACGCTCGATCGTTGCGTCACCAAACATGTAGCTTCCAACTTAATTTAAAGAGTTAGAAATTAACTGCATATTTCAGTTAAAACTGGAAAACTGAGACGTTTACCATTTTACAAAACGAAGTTTCGTTTAGCACATCTTGCAAGGAAGCCATCACCTTCTCGTTCAAAGCGCCGAAGAAGTTCTTCACAAGTCATCAACACGTCGTTCTCTCATTTCAGGAATCAGCTACCGTGGCACCCATCTTGCAGACACTTTGTGAATCTGGAGCGCATCATGCATACTGTGGTGTGCTGACCCAGGACTAATCTATAAACATGCTTCATGTCATTCAGTGTCACTCGGGGGTTTTCCTTCACTATGGCTTCAACTGCTGCAATGTTCTGTGGAGTCACAACTCGTTGTGCCTGACCTGGACGAGGAGCATCTTCCACTGAAGTCACACCGTTTGCGAACTTCCTACTCCATTCGTAGACTTGCTGCTGTGACAAACATGCATCACCATACTGAACCTACATTCGTCGACGAATTTCAATAGGTTTCATACCTTCACTACGCAAAACCGAATAACAGAACGCTGTTCTTCCCTGGTGAAAGTCGCAAGTCGGGCGGCCACCTTTATACTGATACTGCGACGGTATGTGTGCATCTGCACTATGCTGCCACCTACAGGCCATTCTGCACGCTATTTGTAGCACTCTTACCAACTTACAGGATAACGGAGTTAAATTTCGATTTGTTATTACAAATTTAAGGTTTCTATTTGATTCACCCTCGTACTAACTGAGAAAAAGTAATTCTTGATTCTTATATAATCAATATTAGAGTCTTACAAAATTGCGAAAAAAGTAATGATTTTTTGAAAATAATTTAGTTTCGTGACTGAAACAGAATAGAATTTTTTTTTAATTTTTACCTTTTGCAAAATTTCATTTTACCCCTCAGGGGATTATTATCCCCAGGTTGAGACCCACTGGCCCAGCCTATGATGCTTCACTGCAGCCTACGGTGCCAGTGAACTTGAGTTGAAAGTGATTTGTGTTATCGGTAACAGTGCAATACTTTTTTAGTAGGTAGTTTAGTAATGGAAAAACATAAAAGTTATTCATATAACGCGGGTTATAAATTGAAAGTAATAGCACACACAGAAGAACTTGGAAACAGAGCAGCTGTGCGGCATTTAGGCCCTCCGATACCAGGAAAAGCATTCGCGATCGGAGGACTAGTAAAGAAAAACTGAAAAAAAATGAGAAGACCAAATCTGCAAATAGAGGACTGAATGCAAAATCATCAGAACTAGAAGATGGCGTATTGAAATGGATTCAAGGTGATCGTCAAAATGGCATTAGAATTAACACAAAAATGATTCAAATGTACTCTCTTAAGCTAACGCTGCTGTGGAAATTAACAGTCTTGAAGGGTGTAGCAGGTTGGTGCTCAGGTTTATGAAGCGTCATTGACGTAGCATGCGATCCAAACTCGAAATATTTCAGAATGCGCCACAAGAGTGTGAAAATAAAATATTATCTTTCCATTGCTTTATTATTCAACATCGAAAGAAGGCCAGTGTGGAACTAAGCCGAATAGCAAATATGGATGAAACTCCTCTGACATGTGATGTATCGAGTAACAGAGCAGTTTCCATGAAAGGGGCTAAAGTTGTAAATTTACAACAAGTGGAAAATAAAAAAAATGCGCTCTTCTCCTTTATTTTATGCTGGCGGAACTAAATTCATTAATCATTTTCAAGTGCAAAACCTTCTGAAATGCCTGCAGGTGTTGCTCACGTACATCACAAGGGTTCGATGGACGAGGCTGGTATGAAATTATGGATTAACGGGGTGTAAGAGAGAAGCTAAGGTGCTTTACTGAAGAAGAGTTGAAGAAGAGTTCTAGGACTAGTGTGCCAAAATTTTGATTCACTCGAAGAGCCGACACGTTTCCATTGATCGGTCGAATCCCGATAGTCCCGTGCCCACTGCGAACGAAACTGGCGTTGTCGTTGGGTCAAGGTGTAAACTCGCAGGAGTGGTCTGCTGCGGAGCTCCACGTTCAACAAAGTACAATGAACGGTGTGCTCCGAAACACTTGTGCACCATCATTGTGCTCTTTCGGCAGAAATGCCGCAGATCACCATCTAGCCTTCTTTACAGAGCAGACGAGCCACCGAACCCTACTTTCTGTGAAGAGTCGTGGGCATCCAACCATTTGGGGCCCAGTGGTAGCTTCACTGTCCTACCTCTTTCCGTGGACGCTCACGACAGTAGCACGTGAACATTTGACCAGCTTCGGCGTTATCGAGATACCTGTTCACAGGCTCTGCGTAACAATAATCTGCCCTTTGTCAGAGTCGCTTGTCTCAATAGATTTCCCCATTTGCAGACCATATCTTCGCTAATGTGATCCCCTGTCCTTGTCTGCTCCGTTTACATATTTCTGTTACCGCGTCACGTTCCCGCAACGCCACCAGGCGGCATCCAACGTCTTGGTGGGCTGTGCTAATAATGTTTTGGCTTTTCAATGTATTTTGAGTTTGTTAGCTGCAAGCGTAAGTTCAATCATTTTTGCTGTGCAAGGATTTCATTGTGTCCAGTGATATCTGCATGCTTGTAATCAGGGAGCACTATCAGTCATGTGTTCACTAATCTAATTATTCTTACCAAAGATTAGTTAAATACTATTGCATTTGGAATACAAGAAAAGAAATTTTGGTATGGAAATTTGTCGTAGAGGCAAACATTATGGTGTATGGCAATGCAGGGAAAGACCATGCTGGCAGTAAATATTAATGTCAGATTACATTTTGAATATAATTTCAAAGTACTTCCTTGTGTAATTTATAAATATTTCACAAAGCATATCCCAACTATTTAGAGAAAAATGTGTTTGATAAAGTTTGTGTTGTCATACCTTACTCTTCTGTGAACAGTAATTAATAATATTGAAAAGAGAATCAAAAACTAATTTACTAAAACAGCAATTTAAAAGCAGAAACTGCCACGCAGTGATTTATTTCAAACCATCATTCTCGCTGTGGGACCAGAGCAGAGTCAAATTATCTGCTGCAAGGTATGAAGTTATTGTATGGCCTAAATGAACATTTTGAAAGAATACTGGGAAAAGTTTTCAACTGGTGACATTTCGTGTGAATTCAACGGATGCGTTTTTGTAAAAGGGATCATTTAAATCACGAACAGATAGTCTATCTGAGTATTTTTGTGAATAATTCTTTTTATAGAGTCTAATTTGCAGACAGTCAGATGTATTTCAGATTAATTAAAATCACATTCCTAAAAAAAATGGTTCAAATGGCTCTGAGCACTATGGGACTTAACTTCTGAGGTCATCAGTCCCCTAGAACTTAGAACTACATAAACCTAAGTAACCTAAGGACATCACACACACCCATGCCCAAGGCAGGATTCGAACCTGCGACCGTAACGGTCGCGCGGTTCCAGGCTGAAGAGCCTAGAACCGCTCGGCCACACCGGCCGGCCACATTCCTAAAAAGTAATTGGCACAAATAACTTTATGTTCAAAAGTAGGTAGCTACGCCGATTCTAGATCAAAATCTGTAATCGGAATTTAGGAGCCAGACAGTTTTCAGATTATTAGCCAGAAATTCAGTCACACACAGTTTCAGTACACAACTTACATACAACTTTCAATGTACAAGCGACTGGCACATACACACACAGCTTCATTGCCGTGACCTGGGTCAGTGGTGGAGGTTCACCAGTTCTACAGTGTCTGAGGTGCTCAAGGTGAGGACAAATATTTTACCCCGTGAGACATCTGGGCACACTCAGTAGCATCGCTGCGTGGAGAGTGAGACGCGGGAAGCAAGCCACTTCTCAAGACAGGCACAGCGGCCCCACAAATTATCTGTTGGCAATCGCAGTTAATCAGAGCAGACAGCATTCTACCTCGTCAGACGTCAATTAAATGCCGAGTAAAAGTTGTTACGTAAGGCTGTTACTGAAAAGTGCTCCTGCGCGGAAATTTCCGCGGCTTTCTCTGGCTGGCCTCTCACAACGGCGGCAGTGGACAGGGAGTGGTCGACACGTAGACCCCCCGCCCCCCTCCCCCTCTCGCTCTGTCAGTTCTGGACCGTGTCACACGTCCTCAGCACTGACGTCACTACTCAGCTATGACAGGAGGCTGCCGTCCTTGAAACTTTCACATACCAGGAACGACCCAAAAGAAACCGGACTCCGAGGGCACTACCACTCGTAGGCGTAGTGCAGTGTTCTCACGCTATGGTGTTAGTAGAGACATACATGAAACAGCTGTGCAGACGGCGTCAGTGTAGAGCTGAAGTGCAAGTGTGGTATTGTGTTTCTCTGACTGTTGGCGCGTCACCTCTGCAAAGTTGTTACGGCACACGAAGAGTGTGTGCGAAATTTTGTTTCCTGCTTAAAAAAACTGCAACGGAGACACACCAAATGCTTCAGGAAGCTTTCCAGGAGGACGCTATGAGCCGCACACAGGTTTTCGAGTGGTTTGGGAGCTTTAAATGTGGTGAGATTTGTGTTGAAGACCAAGCTCGTTCTGGACGCCTTTCAACATCGCGAAATGAGGAGAACATTGAAAAGGTCCGCCAAAAGATCAACGAGGATCGTCGCCAAACGATCAACCAAATTTCAGCAGAGACAGGAATCAGTTGGAGCTCGTGCCAGTGGATTTTGAGCGGGGATTTGCACGTGAGACGTGTTGCTGCTAAATTTGTTCCGCGCCTTCTCACACAGCAGCAAAACACCATCCGCATGAATGTGTGTCGGGACTTGAAACCAGAGATTGCACGTGATCCAAACTTCTTGAACAAAGTCATTGCAGAGGATGAGGGTTAGTGTTACGGGTATGACCCAGAAACCAAGCAAGCGTCAAGCCAGTGAAGGACTCTCAACTCTCTCACACCAAAAAAAGCAAGGCAAGTGAGGTCAAATGTGAAGACGATGATCATTGTCTTTTTTGGTGTTCGTGGAATTGTGCATTGGAAATTCGTACACCCTGGCCAGACTATTAACCAGCACTTTTACTTGGATGTTTTAAGGCGTCTGCGATAGGATGCGAGGAGGAAACGCCCGGAACTTTGGCGATCAGGTGACTGGTTTCTGCATCACGACAACGCTCCAGCGCACACGGCCTTACGATTGAGCCACTGTCTGGCATCTCAGAGGCGGTCTGTCGTTTCCCACGCTCCGTTTCCGCCGGACCTAGCCACGGGCGACTTTTTCCTATTTCCACGAATGAAAAAAAAAACGCTAAAAGGGGAGCGTAAAAACAGCTTCGCAAAGGGCACTGGACAATATCAAACTTGAAGAGTTCCAAACATGCTTCCAACAGTGGGAAAAGAGACTTGACAAGTGCATGGCATATAATGGAGAGTATTTTGAAGGTGACTGAAGTATTTTGTAAAAAGGTTCGTCAATAAATTTTTTATGACAACAATCCGGTTTCTTTTGGGTCCCCCCTCGAACATGTAGAGTTCTCTGACGGGCACATTCGCAGGTTGAACTCTGGACCTTGCACGGGACACAAAAACAAATATTTTTCTCTAATGTCATAATTTCCTGTTAGCATAGTTTAATCTGGTACAGGGCATATTCACTCTTCAGTCGTCATGATTCATTTGCTGTTTTAACGGTTACTGTTGCACCGGTAGAGGGCATACTTCATTGTTTAGTTGTGGTACCTGTTACACATTCACATTCAGTTTGTACGTCTTGCCCCAGTATAGTTCTTATTTACTAATGGAGCGATACAGCTGGGGTGAGTACACTGCTGTGGTTGGTGCTCACTACAGGGTGGGGCAAAGAAAAGTGGCCCGGACGAGTGGATACGACTGGATGTGAATGTATGCATACAACGACACTCCATGACGCGCACACTATGTGTACGCCAGCGGCGTGATCCACACGGGTTCAGATCGTAGTGCGGGCTACGTCAGTGGATGTGAAGTAGTGCTAAGGGAACGATGCGATTTACATTGAAGCAGAGGGTGTTCGTTGTGGAAAGCTACATGACAACAAAGTTGTGGAAACGATGTGGGCAGTTGTTTGCTGAGAAGCTGAAACTGCTAGCAAACAGTGCCATGCAACGCTTCATACGAAAATGGTGACTCCCAGAATCTGTTTTGAGCAAGTCAAAAAACATTCTAAAACATGCCCGCATACCTGAAAACGCTGCAGTTCACTAGAAAATGTTTCATAGTCCTACCAAATCAACCCAACACCTGTCGCAAGAGACCAGCGTATCACGTAGATCTTGCGGACGAATACTCCATCTGAACCTGTACACTCATCCCTGCCGAGTGTTTGTTGGTGATACATTAAAACCAGCAGATGCTCCTCGTCGCCTCCAGTTTTGTGAATGGCTATTCACAGAGATAACGAAGAATGGCTTGGACATGGAGCTGTTCTTTATGTCTGATGAAGCCTGGTTTCACCTGAGTGGTTATTTTAACTCACAGGATGACAGGTTCTGAGCAGCGGAGATTCCGCATAACTTCCACGAAACACCATTGCATGATCAGAAGGTCACGCGTTTGGTGTGCAGTGTCTGCACGCTACATTATTGGACCCATCTTCTTTCGTCAGACGCTGACATGAGCGCGTTACATTGCCAACATTTCGAAACCATTTGTTACAGCGCTGACGGAGGAGGAAAAGATCTACAGTTACCCTCAACAGGACGGAGCAACTGCCTACAGCGCTGACCGAACCTTGGAGAACATTTACACAATCTTCACGCCTGACAGAATTGTTAGCAGAGGTCAGTCTTGTGGCGGCCTTAGGTGGCCACCCAGGGCACTTGATCTACCAGCTTGCGATTACTTTGTGTGGGGAGCCCTCAAGTATAAGGTGTATCGCAACAACCCGCACAGTTTTCAAGAACTGAAGCAGAACATCTCGGTTGAGACTGCAGCAATTACAGCAGTCCCGCTTTGGTCCACGTTCAACAACTTGCTGGCTGGGGCCCAGAAGCGCCCAGAAATTAACAGTGGTCACTTTCAAGATCTGCTTTAGCCAGGTTTGTACTCCTATTTCCATTCCTCTGCTATGTTTCTTTGTACCCTGGAACTCTGTTCTCAGGGCCACTTCTATTTTCTCCACCCTGTATGTTGCGGTGGTGACTACCTCACGCACAGCTCACATCTCTGGAGTGAGTTTAATACACCTGCCACATTTACCTGCGCTCATCAAATGCGGTTCTAGGTGCATGTCTGGGATTGCAATTTCCTTGGCAGAGCATTGCCAGAATTGATGGATGGTGTGCCACTCGCTACAGACAGAGCCTGGGGTTCCAACATCATTAAGCGTCGGCACATTTCAGTCGTCTTGTGCGTCGATCCTTCAACCGACACTTTCCAGAAAAGCGGTTTGGCAGGGGTGGTCCTGTCCCGTGGCCTACTGTGGACATTTTATGGGGGAGGAGGAAGGGGTAATGCGTAACCTTGTTTACAAAACCGCCGTTGAATCAGAAGAGGATCTGGTTGCTCAAATAGTAGCAGCAGGACGAGAAATTAAGGACACTGCTGCAGTCTTTGACCGTGTTAGACAGAACATGCCCCACCGGTGTAATCTTCGTTTACAAGTCAATGGAGGCGTTTTTGAAACGAAGTAAATGTGTTGTGTTAATGTTGTTGTTGCTTGGCACTAAAGTTTTAAAAATTATTTGTGTTACTTTTTACTCCTGTAAGTAAGATTTGATGTCCTCATAAAACAGTGCCTCACAGAAAAACACATTAGAAAAAGTGTTATGGAACATTCCAGAATTTTTTAGTTTAATTAATTTCCATCTAGAGAAAACTCCTACTACCGGTTAAAAAAAGTTCATTAGAGATAAATAATTGTTTTGATGTCCCGTGAAACCTCCCAGAGTCTGCCGGTTGAAATAATTTTCACCCTGTGTTGTAATTATCATCAGCTTCAACTTTGAAAAAACTTGTGACTTTTCATGCTTTCCCGATGTATCTGTTGCAAAAACACATCTCGGGTTTGCCGCCGTATCGTATTGTCTATCTCGCACAATATTTCATCGATGTAGCTGCTCGACATCAGCTGGTGGTGGTAGGTGCTGCTGTCACTGCTGCAAGGCGCGACTGATGATGATCGCGCGGCGGCGTCGAAATTTATGATGCCAGGAGCAGGTAATACGCGTGCGCGGGAAGTCGCTCGTAGTTGGAAAAAAGCGGCGCTCCTGGTGCCCCCCGCTGGGAGCCGCAGAAAGGTCATCCGCACGTGCGCTATGGGCAATGACTGTGCTGCCGGACGCTCCTGCGATTAAAGGCTGAATTAAATCTCATTAGTGCGCTGCGTCGCGTGACGAATCGGAAGTTTTTATTTTCCATGTTTTGATTTAATGGCAGCCAGTGCTGGATTCCAGGCGGCACTTAGTTGAAAACCTGCATCCCTGTTAATAAGATTGTACGCCGTACGTATACGTATGGCCTCCTTAACAACACAGTCCCAGAAAGACGACGCTGGGGATAAAATTTCAATCTTTTCGTAAAACATACGATATCCCTTATCCAGGCAATGCTCCGTTACTGCAGATTTATCAGGTTGTTCCAGGCGTGTATGACGATGGTGTTCGACGCAACGTTCTTGCATGGTTCGGCATGTCTGCCCAATATAAGATTTTCTACATTGGCATGGGATTTCATGCACGCCACATTTCCTGAAGCCAAGGTCGTCTTTGACCGAGCATAATAAATTCCTCAGTTTTGCTGGTGGCCGGAAAACACACTTGATATCGTGCCTTTTGAGGATTTGTTCTATTCCTGAAGACATGCCTTCAAAATAGGGCAAGGACGGTCTTGGAGTGGATGCCTCCGCATCTTCGTTTCCATCCCTGCTCCGAATTTGCTTGGAACGGAATGCATGGCGTATCTGCCTATCGCAATAGCCATTCTGTTGGAATTCCGTTATTAGGTGTTGTAGATCACCAGGCAGGCTGCCGGCATCTGAGACCACATGTGCTGTTTGAACTAAAGAGCGTAAGACAGTACTGAGTTGCCCAGGGTGATGACAACTTGTGGCCTGCAAATATAGTTCCGTATGAGATGATGTGCTATAGACGCTGTGTCCCAGTGTACCATCATCTTTTCCTCTGACTATGACTTCCGGGAATGGTAAAATGCCATCCCTCCCCATTTCCATCGTAAATTGTATGTTAGGATAGAGCGAGTTCAGATGACGGAGAAACACAGGTAATGTGTCTATCCCGTGGGACCACACCACAAAAGTATCGTCTACATACCGATAGAAGCAGGAAGGTTTGAGACTTGCCGACTGAAGTGCTTTTTCCTCAGAGTCTTTCATAATATAGTTGGCCACCATGGGAGACACAGGACTTCCCATGGCTTGTTCAAAATACTGGTCTCTGCATAAGAAATAAGTTGAGATAAGCACATGTTTAAATAATGTCACAATGTCTTTTTGAGACTGGCTGCTGACAAACTCTAACAAGTCCTGCAGAGGTACTTTCGTAAATAAAGATACAGCGTCAAAGTTAACCAAAACATCCGACACTTGTAGATTAAGTGTCTTAAGGCGTCCTATGAAGTCTCTGAATTCCTGATATGGTGATCACACTTGCCTATGAGAGGTCGCAACAGTGTAATAAGATGTTTGGCCAGAAAAAAAGGCAGGAGCTCCAATGTTCCCAACTATTGGACGAAGAGGAGTCCCATCCTTGTGTATCTTGGGTACGCCGTACAGCCTTGGGGAATCTGCAGCCTGTTGGCGTAGGCTTTTGGTCACTTTAGAAGGAATAGAACTCTTCTTGAGGGGATCTCATTTTTTTCTCTGGATTTTGCCAGTCGGATCCTCTCTTAGCTTGCGATAGGCAGGATCGTCGAGCAGTGCCTCCATCTTGCAACAGCTGAAACATTGTGCGAGTTGAAACTTCCTGGCAGATTAAAACTGTATGCCGGACCGAGACTCGAACTCGGGAGCTTTGCCTTTCGCGGGCAAGTGCTCTACCGGCTGAGCTACCTAAGCACGACTCACGACCCGTCCTCACAGCACTTGCCCGCGAAAGGCAAAGGTCCCGAGTTCGAGTCTCGGTCCGGCACACAGTTTTAATCTGCCAGGAAGTTTCATATCAGCGCACACTCCGCTGTAGAGAGAAAATTTCATTCTAGAAACATCCCCCAGGCTGTGGCTAAGCCATGTCTCCGCAATATCCTTTCTTCCAGGAGTCCTAGTTCTGCAAGGTTCGCAGGAGAGCTTCTGTGAAGTTTGGAAAGTAGGAGACGAGGTACTGGCGGAATTAAAGCTGTGAGGACGGGGCGTGAGTCGTGCTTGGGTAGCTCAGTCGGTAGAGCACTTGCCCGCGAAAGGCAAAGGTCCCGAGGTCAAGTCTCGGTCTGGCACACAGTTTTAATCTGTCAGGAAGTTTCGTTTCAGCGCACACTCCGCTGTAGAGTGAAAATTTCATTCTATTCTGCGAGTTCACAATACGATCCAGCGACGAATCCGAGGAGTGTACTGACAAAATTTGTTTAGGTGTAATATCTACTTACGTCTCTCAAATAGGATATGGAAGTGACCTTCAAGTATAGACTGACCTGAAAGGTCTGCTGAAATGTGTATCGCTTTCTGAAAATAAGGTAATTGCAGGTGATCTGAACGGATATGTGGATAAACATACTGCACTTGAATCTGAAAACCGCGAAAGTTAATATGGAGATTCGAGAGGCCAGGGCGAAGATATCTTTTAGGCTTCTGACATCTTTGACATTTCAATCATAACACATTTTACCTTAAAATACCATCTCATCGCCTATCAAAGCGCAACATCTGCATCCCAAATATATTACATAATGTGCAACAACTTATTGCGTAAGTGCCTTAGGGACTGTAAGGTGATCCCAGATGTGTTATCAACCGCACAAAGCCGCCTCTTGGTAACATGCTTGAAAATGCGGAACTGGAACGCAGTACACAAAAAGAAAAGCACCCCACCAATAAAATGACTTAATCTTCGAAGGTCAAAAGGAATGCCGGTGGCATCTGTGGAATACATGGAAAAGTATAACATTGTCTGGGAGGATTTCCACAGTTACGTAATAAATACAGGTTAGTAATTAGTAGGTATTAACAAGTCCTAGGTATCAACAAAGACAATTGAATTACAAAGACGCAGCTGATGGAACAGTGACGTCAAAAAACAACTTGTAACAGAGAACAAATGTTTCAAGAAGTGGCAAACATCAAAAGCAGAATCCGTCGCCTTGCGAACATGCAAGCGAAAAAGATACAACAGAATCGAAGTGGCTAAAACAGATCAGTAAATTTGCAAAAATTTCAAAATTTAGGATGTCGGACGAGAAATATAAAGCACAATAGATATATAAAACAATTCTGGGCATCCTGATTTAGGTTTTCCGTAATTTCCCTAAATCGCTCCAGGCAAATGCCGGGATGGTTCCTTTGAAAGGGCACGGCCGACCTCCTTCCCCGCCCATCCCTAAACCGATGAGACCGATGACCTCGCAGTTTGGTCTCTTCCCCCAAAACAACCCAACCCCAATTCTGGAACACTGTTAACTTGCAATAAGGATATTGATGAAATACGGCACGAATATTATAAAAATTGTTAAACTGAGGGGTCCCTCAAAAAACATTATATGATTTCCCATCAGCTCAACGTCAATTAGAAGAAGGAGAAAAAATCGCCCCTAAAAATGTGAGAAACCATATAGGAACTCGGTCCGACGAAACACCGGTAGTACGTCTAAACACGTTCGGGGATTTCAGTATATTATGGCTCACCATGGTATTTAATCGTGTCTCGAGAGAAGGGAGAACGACTGATAACTGGAGAGGAAGTAAGCTAACACCGTTCTAAAAAACAGACGGGAAGTAACTAATTGTGAAAACTGTGGTGCGGCAGTGGAACAAGCCAATGAGATATTGCCCCTTTCACAGCTGAGCCACTGCTCGTGTGGTGGAGCCCGTAGGACGCCTTGAAACCCATTCAATATTTTGGAAAGATCGATCAAATTTTTTTCCGGTCTGGTTCTGCAGGCATTCATAATTGTTTGAAAGAAGATATAATTTCAATAAAGTCTGCATATTTACTGAGAATGCTGATTATTTATACCACTGTTCGAAAACAGAGTCATTTTCAAAGGCACTTCTTTGTACAAGATAGTGAATAAAAGTTATATGACCTCAAAAGCCAAGGCAGTTACCTCCTTAAGTAAACAACCACGACATCTAACCATGCGATGTTCCACACGATCAGTAAACGTCAAATCTCTTCCGTGAAATGAAGCGCAGTACATCATATGGAAAGAGACTTGGTAACGTCATTCTTCCCGATTTAGGCAGCACCATATTAGTAGCATGTACGCAACTATATATGTTTTCCTGCGGTACTTTGATGACGGCATTTGATAGAGATGACATACTACAACGGAATTTGTGCCTTTTTCGTAGCGTATTTGCAAAATGGTTCAAATGGCTCTGAGCACTATGGGACTTAACTTCTGAGATCATCAGTCCCCTAGACTTAGAACTACTTAAAGCTAACTAACCTAAGGACATCACACACATCCATGCCCGAGGCAGGATTCGAACCTGCGACCGCAGCTGTCGCGCGGTTCAAGACTGTAGCGCCTAGAACCGCTCGGCCACCTCGGCCGGCGCGTATTTGCATATGGGTCCATCTGATGGCTGGTAGTGTCAGACCACTTAGGGCAGGTGGCCTGATAAAGGAATGTCTACAAATAAAGACAGCATGAGTCTAGAGCGGTCAGCAAATGTGGCAAGACGTAACACTGATATTTGGCTGACAAGTTTCCTGGAAGTAATATTTCTACGAAACATTTTTATACATAAGCATATGTCCTGGCAGGCGGAAGGTGTATCTTACAGCTCCAAGAGTGATGTAACATACATTTAAAGTAGCACGTGATATTCCGTAAGCACTATATGTGCAGTGTTGATTTCTCAAAGGTGAACAACTTTCCGGACCTGTTAGAACCTATCTGTATCATCCCGTAAATTCTCCAGTGGAATTCGTTTCATTACAACAGCGGGTTGTAGGCCATTCCCGATGTTGGGAGAATGAGGTTCTCCTGAAATGTCTGTAACTTACGACTGAGAGCAACCACAAATCTCCGAAACGTTCCTCAATCTTTAAACGGTTGTTAGTGTAGGATTTGGAGCTGGGCTGCCGAGGAGACAAACTGAAATATATAGCCAGCGTGGGCTCTGTTTCAAAATTAAAGCGGCAGCGAAGCTTCTACTATAAAATTCGGGGCCAGATGGTACACCTGCTGTCCGCATAAGTTTGTGAACTGCCAGGCGCTACGTTCACACGGTCTCCTTAGGGAAGTTTACACCTCTTGCTCTGACGGTCACAACTTTTACCTGGCCTTAGGCTTGCAGCTTCTAGCTGGTTTTGTAGGGAAATCAATCTGTCTAACCTGCAGACACGGAGCAGAAAAGGGCACATCATTTCGTCTGCGCCCTTACAAAAGAAAGCTATAAGGCAGAATTTGAGCGGGAGATTCTAGTAGAAGTTTAAACCTTCGTTACGTCTCTTACTGGGTGAATTGAAACGCTCATTGCTGGCCCCAGATTAATTCTCTGCATTGTTGCACTATTAAATCACTCTTAAAAAAACGGAGAAGTGTAAGTAAGACTAGCACTCTCTGGGCTCCGTACAAACTTAATTATGTATATAGATAATAAAATGACTTCGTGTGGCTCAATTGCCTGGTGATAGTCTTCCTATTGGACGCCACTTCCGCGACTTGGCTGTCCCTAACCTACCGCAGTTATCCAAACGGGTAAAGGAGTTTTACAGTTTAACATGGAATCCGACACCCGTTTTGTTTCTGCTGACTTCTCACATCGTTGACAGGAGAAGGATGGGTCAAAACTAAGACTGAAAACTCCGTAGCCAGGCCGAGTCTCGGTGTCGCGACCTTTCGGTTTCAGCGCTTGCCGCTAGACCACCAGAACCGACAAATACGGAGAGGCATGAAATGTATTCGCAGTTTCGAATATGGACTACCACCAGCTGTATGATGGGATGGTGATAGTGAAAATTTTTGCCGCACCGGCACTCGACCCTGATTTCACGCTTATAGCGGGCGGTCGCCTTAGCTTTTGGCTATCCGAACACCACTCACGCCCAGACCCGTACTCCCATATGTCGTCAACCATGTGTATATTCCCTTACAAGGGAGACGCTTCACTTGAGAGTTGGTTGCCTCTGTCGGTGGATAAATTCGATATTGCGGTGCCAGTGTTATTCCAAATTACGGTGCAGGTTGTAGACACTTGTCTGAAGGAACACTGCATCGTAATTTGGAATAAGAAAGGCTCTGCAATATCGTACCGTCATATGTAGGTCGTTTATCTACAGATTTTGATGAGTGAGTTTGCAGGTATCAAAATATGTGATGTATGCGGCCGTATTTTTTGATTGCACTGACTTACAAGCTTAAATTCTTTATACCGCCAAGACACCGTAGACTGCAGTACCTGACATTAATTTCAGTGTGATACCTCTACCCGTACCTGAGAAAAAGGGGTCTTAACAGACGGACAAAAAAATATTTTGTGTGTGATATAGTTATAAATTACCAATTTTCAGACTTTTTCTTTACTTGCACTGCAAATCTTCCTTCTTTCCAAATATAATGATTCTAGAGCCACGGAAAGTACCGTATAGCTTTTGAAGTGTGAGTCTGCATCAAAAAAGTGATATGAATGGTCTTATCTTTTAACTGAATTGACTTAGAAGACTAAATTTTTCACACCGCCGAGGGACCGTACACCTTAGTATTTGTGATTTATTTCAGGTTAATACCTATAGATAGGTGGAAAGAATACATTGAAAGCCTGGTGAAGATTTGTCTGATGTGATAGAAGAAGAAACAGGAGTCGATTTAGAAGAGATAGGGGATCCAGTATTAGAATCGGAATTTAAAAGAGCTTTGGAGGACTTACGGTCAAATAAGGCAGAAGGGATAGATAACATTCCATCAGAATTTCTAAATTCATTGGGGGAAGTGGCAACAAAACAACTATTCACGTTGGTGTGTAGAATATATGAGTATGGCGATATTCCATCTGACTTTCGGAAAAGCATCATCCACACAATTCCGAAGACGGCAAGAGCTGACAAGTGCGACAATTATCGCACAATCAGCTTAACAGCTCATGCATCGAAGCTGCTTACAAGAATAATATACAGAAGAATGGAAAAGAATGACATGAGGGAATGACTTCCATGGTACTAGAGGGAGCTGTAGAGGGCAAAAACTGTAGAGGAAGACAGAGATTGGAATACGTCAAGCAAATAATTGAGGACGTAGGTTGCAAGTGCTACTCTGAGATGAAGAGGTTAGCACAGGAAAGGAATTCGTGGCGGGCCGCATCAAACCAGTCAGTAGACTGATGACCAAAAAAAAAAAAACCTATACCTGCTCATGAGAAAAAGAGGTCTTAACAATCGGACAGTCAAATATACCGTCGAACGGACAATAAAGTGATCCTGTAAGCGTTCCGTTCTTACCACTGAGGTACGAAATCCTAAATAGTGCCGAAACCTTCATTTTGGCTCACGAGACAACATTAAAATTGTTGCTACTCTTATATCATTAGTAAATACCGTGTAGCATCCCAAGTACTGTCAGAAACACTCTCAGACCCTACTACTGGACTGGAAAACGTACAATGATAACATCCACTGCACTGACTCCAGCTGGTTACTAGCAACTACCGCAGGAATATCCTAAAAACTGTACAAAAATGTATTAGAATCACACAAAAAACAACAGCCTTGTGTTTCCAACGGCACAAATGTAATTCATTGGCTTCACTTACACCACCTACAGCTAAAAAGTGTCTCCATGGTCTGATAGGGTGCCTCTTCCCACCGAACACGTGTTCGATCACTAAATCGTAACACTGGACCTGTAAGCCTGGAAATAACACGAATTCCACGTCTAGGCGCGTTAACGCACTTGCGAACTCTATCAAAGCTTTCCGTACCGGCTGAAAACATTGCTAGTCTCTGAGGAACACTCACTCCGGACTTGATAAATCCGATCAAAATTATCCTGTCATCCGGGAAATGAACGCTAAATGGAGGCGGAGCCGCCAGTATAAAAGAAGGCGAGGAAAGTATTGTGTTTCCAATACAGAAGTAGTGTCAGCAGATGGGTCGGTCAGAAGAGCTCAGTGACTTCGAACTGGTACTAGTCATTGGATACCTTGTGTAAAAAAACTAAAGGGACATTTGAACCCCTCTAAAGCTGAACTTTTCGTGATGTGTTTGTGAAGTGGGAACGCGAAGAACAACCAAAGCTAAACCAAGACTAGCCAGACTCCATGTACTAACGGACAAAGACCGATTAGCATTGCGCAAGGTGATCATAAAAATCGCTTAAAATATGCGGAAGGAATCACTAGTGAGTTCCACAGTGCTATCAGTTATACAGCTAGGACAACGACTGTTCGTGAGGTGTTTAAAAGAATGGGATTCATGAGTTGAGCAGCTCCTTTCAAGTCACAAATTTCTATGGGAATACTAGGTGACGCTTGACGTGATGTAAAGAACGACGCCCTTGGTCAGTGGATGACTGGAAACAGATAATTTCGAGTGATCAACCACGCTATACTCCGTGACGATCCCTCGGCTTGGTTGGGATTTGACGAATGTCTGCAGAACGCTACGTGCCATCACGTGTAGTGTGAACAGTTACGTACTAAGGTATTTGTGTTAGGTGTGGGCGTGTGTTTTTCATAGTTAGGTGGCGGTCCTCTTACCTAGCTTAAGATAACGCTGAATGCGGAAGGATACGAACACAATTTACAGCATTGTGTGTCGTGTACAGCAGAGGAACACTTCGGAGACGATGATTGTTTTATCACCATGACAAAGCCCCCTACGATAAACAGCATCTGTGAGTCGATCTCTTGTGGACAATAACATTCCTGAAATTGACTGTCTTCGCCAAACGCCCGACCTGAACCCATTAGAACGCCTTTGGGATAAATTAGAACATTACTTCGCTCCTAACCCGAGCATCCAACACCACGACCTTCCCCGGCTTTCACTCCTGAGGGAGAATGAGCTCCACAGATATTCAGACACATCACTCAAAGTGCCCCAGCAGAATCCAAGCCATCATGAAGGTGAAGGGAGCATACACATCTTATTAATGTCCAGTAATAGGTGTCCAGATACTTCTGATCCGATAGTGTACAATCAGCGCTCTTAAAACAAAACCTACACTCGACAGGGCCCACTACTTACCTCCTTCACCAGTGATGGCTTTTGGCTGACTTCTAATTATAAGAGTTCTTGGCTGATCAACTAAACTGTTTTAACATCCATGCCTTTCAGCCAATCAACCTCATAAGTGGACTGCTGGCATTTCTGTTTTGCATTTCCTGCTCCCAATAACTGCACTCCTCTGTAAAGTGCTGCTTCATGCTTCCGACAGATGCTGGAAATCACCTCTCAGCATAGGAATATCACTAGCCATTATGCAACGACAGCAGGCCTAACCACAACCAATTTATAAAATTTGCAGAATGACCATGGGCTTGACGCCATAAAGTGGGCCACTTACAGCAATAACGCTAACCCATTGTTCACTGGGCATTGCAGTATTTTTGCCAGTTGATGACCAGACGATTACTGAAACTGTAACACACCAAGTTATTATGAGACGACATTCGTTGCAGTAAGGCACTCACCCGTCTAGTACAGTGGCTGCAGGATGGCTATGTTTTTTCTTGCTTTGCTCACAGCACAGCTGACGCTGCCTGCCGTGAGAACTGCATGACGTAACATTCAGTCAATACGAAGATTCATACCCTCTACGAATCTAAATAATCCATATTAGTTATTATCCGATTTTGTTCAAATTTGGTACAGAGCCTTTTGTTACTAATGGAATGATGCTGTCAAAATTTCAGATTTTTATTTATTGTAGTTCTGGAAATAAAGAGAATTACCTAAAACTCCAAAAACCTAGGCTTTTCTTTTTTTTTAAAAAAACAAGTTATGAACAACAACAGATTGACTTTCATTATCATTTGAAGCTATTCCAAAGTTATTAGTGAATAAAAATCAATTAATTATAATATTCGTTTTAAAACTTTAGTCCCTGTGTATAACTTAATCACAGCTAACACTTGGTTCAAAAATCATAAAAGGAGGTTGTATACATGGAAGAAGCCTGGAGATACTGACAGGTTTCAGATAGATTATATAATGGTAAGACAGTGATTCAGGAACTAGGTTTTAAATTGTAAGACTTTTCCAGGGCGGGGTGACGGAGCGGTTCTAAGCGCTACAGTCTGGAACCGCGACCGCTGCGGTCGCAGGTTCGAATCCTGCCTCGGACATGAGTGTGTGTGATGTCTTTAGGATAATTAGGTTAAAGTAGTTCTAAGTTCTAGGGGACTGATGACATCAGAAGTTAAGTCCCATAGTGCTCAGAGCCATTTGAATGTGTTCCAGGGGCAGATGTGCACTCTGACCACAATCTATTGGTTATGAACTGTAGATTAAAACTGAAGAAACTGCAAAAAGGTGGGAATTTGAGGATATGGGACCTGGATAAACTGAAAGAACCAGAGGTTGTAGAGAGCTTAAGGGATAGCATTAGGGAACGATTGACAAGAATGGGGGAAAGAAACACAGTAGAAGAAGAATGGGTAGCTTTGAGAGACGAAATAGCGAAATAGTGAAGGTAGCAGAGGATCAATAGGTAAAAAGACGAGGTCTAATAGAAATCCTTGGTTTAATTGATGAAAGGAGAAAATATTTAAATGCAGTAAACGAAGCAGGCAAAAAGGAATACAAACGTCTCAAAAATGAGATCGACAGGAAGTGCAAAATGGCTAAGCAGGGATGGATAGAGAACAAATGTAAGGATGTAGAGGCTTATCTCACTAGGGGTAAGATAGAAGCTGCCTACAGGAAAATTAAAGAGATCTTTGGAGAAAAGAGAACCACTTATATAAATATCAAGAGCTCAGATGGAAACCCAGTTCTAAGCAAAGAAGGGAAAGCAAAAAGGTGGAACTAGTCTGTAGAGGGTCTATACAAGGGCGATGTACTTGAGGACAATATTATGGAAATGGAAGATGATATAGATGAAGATGAAATGGGAGATATGATACTGCGTGAAGAGTTTGACAGAGCACTGAAAGACCTGAGTCGAAACAAGGCCCCGGGAGTAGACAACATTCCATTAGAACTACTGACGGCCTTGGGAGAGCCAGTCCTGACAAAACTCTACCATCTGGTGAGCAAGATGTATGAGACAGGCGAAATACCCTCAGACTTCAAGAAGAATTTAAAAATTCCAATCCCAAAGAAAGCAGGTGTTGACAGATCTGAAAATTACCGAACTATCAGTTTAATACTGTTCAAAAGTCATAATATATACATCAGTTCATGACATCCAGTCTTACATATTTACTGTCTGTGATGGACACACGTCCAGATTATCCGCTCTCAAAACTCCGCCATTTCTCTCCCCACATCCACCACTGCTGGCGGCTCACCTCCAACTGCGCAACGCTACGCGCTGTTAACAGCCAACTGCCCAACACTACAGTAGCATGTACTGCAACAATGCAAACCAACCACAGCCTTCACACAGCACAGTCAGTGATTTTCATATAGAGCGCTACGTGGCGTTACCAACATAAAAACCTAAACAGCCTACTTACAACTGATCGTAGCAGCGGCCAACGTCTTACTGCAACACTTCGCTGCCACCAGCTCCGTGGATCGAGTCCTACCTTCCAGCTGCCGCCAGATGAGGGCCTGAGCTTGTAACATATTAGTAAAGGGATTCTGTTACCTTAGAGTGGCTTCTGATTCACCCCGATCCATCATTCCTCACCAGAGCATGCAGTCCCATATCCCGGATTCTGGAAACTGTCCCTGACGTCCACAATACAAGAATGAAACGTTACAAAGTAACAGTATTAAGCAATAGCTTTTTCATCCCTTTTACACAGTACTTAATCAATTTTGAAAGCTTTTTTTTACGATTTATATCTCTCATATCCCAATTCCATGTGTACATAAAAATATCATAGAGTAGGTACGGCAGCTAATCGTGACCAAATGAATTAGAGACACCAACTCAGTAGAGCGCCCATTTCTCCTCGATAATGGCGTTATGCTTTTAAATAAATCGTCGAATTGCGAACTCCGAGTGGTACACGAGTGACTGGTTACGTTGTAAATACTCCTATTTTTCAGAAAATTTCCAGGACAGTTTTTTTTTATTTTCCGAGTTTGCAACACCAAAAAGAAAAAAAAGTTTTTATGTTACGTGGTATGTGTGCGTCGCCGGCCGCAGGACCGAGCGATTCTAGGCGCTGCAGTCTGGAACCCCGTGACCGCTACGGTCGCAGGTTCGAATCCTGCCTCGGGCATGGATGTGTGTGATGTCCTTATATTAGTTATGTTTAAGTAGTTCCAAGTTCTAGGGGACTGATGACCTCAGAAGTTACCGTATTTACTCGAATCTAAGCCGCACTTTTTTCCGGTTTTTGTAATCCAAAAAACCGCCTGCGGCTTAGAATCGAGTGCAAAGCAAGCGGGAGTTCTGAAAAATGTTGGTGGGTGCCGCCACAACTAACTTCTGCCGTCTAATAT
The DNA here is from genome assembly GCF_023864345.2 of Schistocerca serialis cubense. Classification (NCBI taxonomy): domain Eukaryota; kingdom Metazoa; phylum Arthropoda; class Insecta; order Orthoptera; family Acrididae; genus Schistocerca; species Schistocerca serialis. The sequence continues at coordinate 213,914,356 of NC_064639.1, read as the reverse complement.
ATGTAGCGCCACACAGGCATGCTTTGTAGGCACAAAGATAAATACTGGCACCAAAATCTCTGCGTCAGTAAATAAATTTAAAAAAAAGTGGAAGGCGAGCCTTTTTCCTCCGCCCAGAGTTTCGACCACTGCATTTTGGTACATTATCCAACGAAGTAAATACAAATTCTGTATTGTTGATCTTCGAATGTAGCAGCATTTCAATGTACTACGAAAATCCGACTGGCAAGACTGTTTGGGATGTTTGTCAATACGGCCAACTCTACGTTCTGAATTTTTTCCTACCTGTGAGAAGAGATGGTTGCTAATAGGAGCTTTTATGAATTGTGAATCACATGTAATATTCTCTTCGCCATAAGATTAATACGAATATAAACATTTTGCCATGTATTGTTTCGTGTTTGCTACTATCTCATTTAAATCCTGTCTGCCTAATAAACTACGAAACTAGAGTGAGACAACAGCAAACGCGGAAGAATATACATATCATGTCATGTTTATATTCGTATTATTCTTATGCCTGATAGTGATACAGTCAGAAATGAAGCACGGCAACTGACTAGATTTTTAAATCTAAGATGACTCTAATTTCTGTGCAGAATGTAATGAACTAAAGAGGCGCCTGCAAAGATTTCGGCGCGGAGAAAAATTTTCGCTAAAATTTCGTTCAGAACATCATCTATCATACGCAGTCTGTTATTTGGTTCTTGTTGATCATTATCAAAGAAAGCAGTAGTGTAAGTAACAACAAATGTTTCGCTAATGAGACGACTCCTCTCTATTTTTTATTTGTAAAAGGCGATAGCGCGCACAAAAGCAAGCCACGCCGCGAGCGGCGACAGGCCGTAAACACGCACTATCAGAATGCGACAAACAATGCATGACACAGTGCAGTAATGCATTTTCAGCTTGGAGTGACGTAAACACCTATAACAAAGAGAACGGACTTATCAGATCAAAGAAAAATAAGCAATCAATTCAAACCAGAAGAAGCACGTGAAAAAGGAAGGATATCCGTATAAATACGGACGGAGCGCGTGACGCGTAGCAATGGCTACCTGGTAAACCGTAACTGCTAAGCTTACGACTTGAACCAAACTACTGCTGCTGTATCGTCATTCATTCGACCTAAATTGTGTCTCATATTACAACTAGACGAACTTTGTTTCGATTTGGAGGTGCGACCTAAAACTTTTCTCTCCCCTTGAATTTCGAGTCTCAAATTTCAGGTGCGGCTTAGATTCGGGAAAAATTTTTTTCCTTGATTTCGAGTCTCATTTTTCAGGTGCGGCTTAGATTCGAGTGCGGCTTGGATTCGAGTAAATACGGTAAGTCCCTTAGTGCTCAGAGCCATTTAAGCCATTTGTGTGAGTCCTTGAAATGACCTTGGCCATGTTTCTCTGCAAACTCACCAGTCAACAGGGCTGTGCTTCTATTATTCACCTTAATTACAGTGACACAGTGATTGTGAGCGAAGAGTAAACATTAAATTTTGCGTTAAGCTCGAGAAAACCCCTAGTGAAACATGGATAATGATTAAGCAAGCATATGCAGGCGAGGCACTTTCAAGGAGTCGTGTTTCCGAGTGGCACAAAAGGTCTCGTGAAGTCAGAGATTCAGTGCAAGACGATCTCAGAGCTGGTCGCAAATCTACGGCTCATACCGATGCAAACTCTGAGCTTGTGAGGCGGTTACCGCGACCAGAGCGTCATGATGTAATTGTGCTGCGGTATCAGAAGAACTTAATCTGAACCGTGACGTGTGTCATAAGATTTTACGGGAAGATTTAGGGAAACAGAAATTTAATGCAGAACTCGACCCTCATACGCTAACGGACGAAGAGAAAAATGAGAGACGAAGAATTTCTGCTGAGTTACTGGACAGAGCCAGACGTAATCCCATATTTCTGACAAAGATTATTTCTGGGAATGAAAGTTGGTACTGTTAGTATGATCCCCACACGAAGCGTCAAATTACTGAATGGCGAAGTCCTGGATCACCAGCCTCGAAAAGTATGACATGTCCGAAAGAATAGATACCATCTTCATATAGTTAAGGCTAACTGGCCATTGACCTTCTTCTGTGCGGATGCACACGTATTGTCCGAACACTTACGGGACTCAGTAAGATTGTCTGCCGCGAGTAATGAGTGTAATGGGCAGGGGCACTACAAATGTAGTGTGTGGACATTAAGTTGGGAATGTGGGCCTCACGGGGAGCGTGCGAGAGATGTCCCTGCAGTCGCACTGTCCTCTGCCCTCGGTGGCTCAGATGGATAGAGCGTCTGCCATGTAAGCAGGAGATACCGGGGTCGAGTCCCAGCCGGGGCACACGCTTTCAACTGTCCCAGTTGATGTATATCAACGCCTGTCGGCAGTGTAGGGTCTTGATTTAATTATCATTTCAGCCTCGAAAAAAGTCAAACGACAATTTTAGAGAACAAAGACAATGTTCATCGTATTCTTTGATAGTAGGGGATAAGTTCACCACGAATACGTTCCTCCAGGTGAAACAGTGGACCAAGCTCCTTACATCGAAGTCTTGAAACGTTTGCGACAAGCAATTCGACCTCACCGCCCTGATTTGTGGCATTCTCGGAGATTGCATGACAATGCAAGATCCCCTATTGCGTTATCTGTTACCGAGTATGTAGCCGGATATTCTGTTATTGCCATCTCACATGCGCCATATTCGCCCAGCTTCTCGTCTCGTTATTTTTCCTTGTTCCGCGAGTGAAAAGACGACTGAAAGGAAAGCTTCATCAAGATATCGCAGACATCCATCGAGTTGTGGCAAATGAGCGTACAAGCATCGCATTTGAAAATTTCCCTGCTTGGTTCCAAGACCTCCGGAAACGTTGGCAACTGTGTACAGATATCCAAGGGGACTACTTCGATAAGAGATAAGGTTATTACCTGGTCTTTGTGACAGAGGAAACCTCATGCGAACGGCACTCCATGATAACTTTCTGCCTGCTTCAGGAATGGCAGACTTTCGAGTCCACAACGGCGAGTATCGGTCATCGTCGCTTGTCCTTCGCTGAAACTTATCGATATGTAAACTGTTACTACAACCTGAAAGTAACGAACATATCGTTATTCACCGTACTGCAAGTTCAGAATGCAGATACCTAAATACATGGCATTAAAAAAAGAATTCCATATTTTGAGAGATGATACTGTGGACCAATATAAGAAAAAAAATGTCCAGTAACCGTGGGCTCTAAAAATACCTTGAAAGCTGTGAGCAATTGTTCAATAAAATATATGTGTAGCGGAGATGAACAAGTGATCATAGCTCTTATGGTATGCATTTTAGAGCCAATGGTTACTTGGCATTTTTTCCTTATTTTGATGTTTATTAGCATCTCTCAAAATATGTAATACTTTTTTGATACCTTGTATATGGTTATGGTACGTATATTATTTTATTACCTCACACAAATTCCTTATATCATATGTCCGAAATGATTGCCCTTTTCAGTAACGCATGCACGAACTCGTTTTAACACGTGAGAGACACGATTTGCGGAGCGCGTTAACACTGGTGTTGTTAATGTTCGTTGTTATACTATTCCTTAGTTCCGTGGTTTCTGTGGCCTGATCTCATCAACCCCTTTTTTGAGGTAGCGCCACAAGAAGAAGCCAGGAGACGTTAAACTGGCAAAACGTGAGGTCCATAATCCTTTAGAGATTTTAGAGATGTTTCATCTATCAAAGAAATTAGCACTCTCTTCCACCGTCATCGTCTTTTTGCTACTCTCTTTCAGCACACAAAAGTGCGAACATGTTCGCGGCTGGTTCCCAGCTTTTTCGTCAGAGTATTTTAAAGAAAAAAATATTGGCTTTTCTTGTGCTCCGACAGGAGCCCTTTCCGCTGATTCCCTTATTTGACATTTGTGTACCTTGACACGTAGAAACAACAAATAACTATGCGTAGTATAGGGTTAACAGAAAACCATTTGCTTTAAATTTTTTGTGGATACTTCGCTCATCGATCACCACACATCGAAAACGCTCGGCATATGGTTTGTGTGCCGGCCGGAGAGGCCAAGCGGTTCTAAGCGCTACAGTCTGGAACCGCGCGATCGCTACGGTCGCAGGTTCGAATCCTGCCTCGGTCATGGATGTGTGTGGTGTCCTTAGGTTAGTTAGGTTTCAGTAGTTCTAACCCTTGGGACTACCATGGAATCCTTGTCATGTATTCTCTATGATAGTTTAAACTACTTTCACGTGTGAGATCGTATATTACGCGCATAAATACAGTAACTTCGAATCTCTGGATCTCGGTAATGAATAATGATGTCGAAAAAAGTTTCAAAGTTCCCCAAGAACATCTTCTTAAGAACATATGTAAAAATTCTACCTGTCTGCCATGAACAGAAATTACACTACTGGCCATTAAAATTGCTACACCAAGAAGAAATGCAGATGATGAACGGGTATTTATTGGACAAATATATTATACTAGAACTGACATGTGATTACATTTTCACGCAATTTGGGTGCATAAATCCTGAGAAATTAGTACCCACAACAACCACATCTGGCCGTAATAACGGTCTTGATACGCTTGGGCATTGAGTCAAACAGAGCTTGGATGGAGTGTACAGGTACAGCTGCCCATGCAGCTTTAACACGAATACCACCAGTTCATCAAGAGTAGTGACTGGCGTATTGTGACGAGCCAGTTGCTTGGCCACGATTGACCAGACGTTTTCAATTGGTGATAGATCTGGAGAATGTGCTGGCAAGGGCAGCAGTCGAACATTTTCTGTATCCAGAAAGGCCCGTACAGGACCTGCAACATGCGGTCGTGCATTATCCTGCTGAAATGTAGGGTTTCGCAGTGATCGAATGAAGGGTAGAGCCACGGGACATAACACATCTGAAATGTAACGTCCACTGTTCAAAGTGCCGTCAATGCGAAGAGGTGACCGAGATGTGTATCAATGCCGCCCCATACCATCACGCCGGGTGATACGCCAGTATTGCGATGACGAATACACACTTCCAATGAGCGTTCACCGCGATGTCGCCAAACACGGATGCGACCATCATGATGCTTTAAACAGAACCTGGATTCATCCGAAGAAATGACGTTTTGCCATTCGTGCACCCAGGTTCGTCATTGAGTACACCATCGCAGGCGCTCCTGTCTGTGATGCGGCGTCAAGGGTAACCGCAGCCATGGTCTCCGAGCTGATAGTCCATGCTGCTGCAAACGTCGTCGATTTGTTCGTGCAGATGGTTGTTGTCTTGCAAACGTCCCCATCTGTTGACTCAGGGATCGAGACGTGGCTGCACGATCCGTTACAGCCACGCGGATAAGATGCCTGTCATCTCGACGGATAGTGACACGAGGCCGTTGGGATCCAGAACGGCGTTCCATATTACCCTCCTGAAGCCACCGACTCCTTATTCTGCTAACAGTCATTGAATCTCGACCAACGCGAGCAGCATTGTCGCGATAAGATAAACCGGAATTGCGATAGGCTACAATCCGACCTTTATCAAAGTCGGAAACGTGATGGTACGCATTTCTCCTCCTTACGCGAGGCATCACAACAACCTTTCACCAGGCAACGCCGGTCAACTGCTGTTTGTGTATGAGAAATCGGTTGGAAACGTTCCTCATGCCAGCACGTTGTAGGTGTCGCCAACGGCGCCAACCTTGTGTGTATGCTCTGCAAAGCATCTTCTTCCTGTCGGTTAGATTTGGCGTCTGTAGCACGTCATCTTCGTGGTTTAGCAATTTTAATGGCCAGTAGTGTATAAAAGTGAGCATCCCACAACCGGTACTTTTGGTACCCAAAAATCATAGATTTTCGGTTGCATCTTGATAACGCATATAGATTTTTGGTTATGACGTTTCTAGATAAATATCTAAAGAATACACAGTTAAAATTTGAGCCATTTTTATATGAATAGTTATTTAAATAATTGCGGCGAATGATGAAAAACAGCTAAAAACCGATTTTTGCTGCTTCCTGCATAAGTACGGTAACACTAAACGTTTGCATCTCGGTAACGGAAAATGATACCAAAAAAAGTTTCGAAGTTTCTAAGAATATCATCTTACGAACATAAGGTTAAAATTTCGACAATCTCTCATGAACAGCGATTGTGGAAGTGGCCATCCCCACAAGTGGTACTTTTCGACCCTTAAAATCATGGTTCTTAGAGGTTTTCTCAGGAACAGCCCTTTGACAGATGGTGCTTTTATAAGCCGCCTAAGGCCACCCTACACCACACCTCCACGGCTAATGCAAAAAGACGAACCGATTTGCTCAATTTTCCTGGTTTCGAGATAGAGTGTAATGTTTAAATTTTAAGACTGCACTGTAGAATAGCTACAGTATGCCCGTTCTTCCATAGGTGTACAAGTGATCGCCAGGCCAAGGGGTATCCAAAGTAGTTGAACCCTTATTTCTGTAATCAATAGAGCCTCGAGATATGACCTGAAAAATCGCATTTTCACGCACAGCTTACAGGAACATATTGGTACCATGCACGGCCATGCACGGACAGGCATCGGGATCTGTAAGAGACGCTAAAGACGGGAACAGAGATTAGACTTCCGGCTCATATCGCCCAAGACGCTCGCAAAAAGGTGCACACACTGGCGCATCATCTCAGAAGTTTTTCGTCATGCTTACTGCTTTGTGTTATCGCGGAAGGTTGCGAAAGAGTTTCCACTAATTTACAACCGGAAGGCACACGCAGACGCAGCAGTGTGACCAGCAGACGTCTAGATTTCTGCAAACGATACGACTCACTCGGAGGAAAGCGAAAGAAAGTGTTAGAAAGGGCAAGTCGTCAAGGTCTCAGCGGATGCGTCGTATTTCATATGCGGCGCCTAACCTAAACCTAATGCATATGCGTCCGCCTCTTAGAACGCTGAATCGTTAATGAGACTTGGCAGCTGCTAACACACACTTTCTCATAACGTTCCGGAACACTCTTCGACGAAGAATAGACACTAATTATACCATCCCCTTGTGTATTTACTACATTACTGGTGCAATGCCCACATGTCCCGTTAAGCTGAGAGCGTTCCCGTAACAGAACACAAACAAAAATAAATTAGTTTCCAGATAATTGGAGATGCTGTCTGAACCGTCCGACGTACTGGAATACCAAACATGAAAAACAAGGTACTGTACATCTAGGTAAGGACGCTGTACATGAGTGAAACATGATGTCTATATACACACATCAAAACAAGGTTTGCATCACCTCGGTTCCGAGAGTTCAAGACCCCTACAGAAAACTGGAATAGAGATCGACTTAAAAATCATTTTCGACCTTTTTATTGCTCATGAAAACCACACATTGCATGTTGTATCGCCATAGCGAGACCTTCAGAGGTCGTGGTCCAGATTGCTGTACACAACGGTACCTCTAATACCCAGTAGCACGTCCTCTTGCGTTGATGCATGCCTGTATTCGTCGTGGCACACTATCCACAAGTTCATCAAGGCACTGTTGGTCCAGATTGACCCACTCCTCGGCCGGCCGCGGTGGTCTAGCGGTTCTAGGCGCTCAGTCCGGAACCGCGCGACTGCTACGGTCGCAGGTTCGAATCCTGCCTCGGGCATGGATGTGTGTGATGTCCTTAGGTTAGTTAGGTTTAAGTAGTTATAAGTTCTAGGGGACTGATGACCACAGATGTTAAGTCCCACAGTGCTCAGAGCCATCTGAACCATCTGTCCCACTCCTCAACGGCGATTCGGCGTAGATCTCTTAGACTGGTTTGTGGGTCACGTCGTGCATAAACAGCCCTTTTCAATCTGTCCCAGCCATGTTCGATAGGATTCATGCCTGGAGAACATGCTGTGCACTCTAGTCGACCGATGTCGTTATCCTGAAGGAAATAATTTTCAAGATGTGCACGATGGAGGCGCCAATTGTCGCCCATACAGACGATTGCCTCACCAATATGCTGCCGATATGGTTGCACTATCGGTCGGAGGATGGCATTCAGGTATCGTACAGCCGTTACGGCGCCTTCCATAACCACCAGCTGTGTACGTCGGCCCCACATAATGCCACCCCAAAACAGCAGGGAACGTCCACCTTGCTGCACTTTCTGGACAGTGTGCCTAAGGCAATCAGCCTCATCGGGTTGCCTCCAGACACGTCTCCGCAGATTGTCTGCTTGGAGGCATATGCGACACTCATCGGTGAAGAGAACGTGATGCCAATCCTGAGCGGTCCATTCGGTATGTTTTTTGGCCCATCAGTACCGCGCTGTATGATGTCGTGGTTGCAAAGATGGACCTCGCCATGGACGTCGGGAGTGAAGTTGCGCATCATGCAGCCTGTTGCGCACAGTTTGAGTCGTAACACGACGTCTTGTGGCTGCACGAAAAGCATTAATCAACATGGTGGCGTTGCTGTCAGGGTTCCTCCGAGCCATAATCCGTAGGTAGCGGTCATCCACTACAGTAGTAGCCCTTGGGCGGCCTGAACGAGGCATGTCATCGACAGTTCCTGTCTCTCTGTATCTCCTCCATGTACAAACAACATCGGTTTCGTTCACTCCGAGACGCCTGGACACTTCTCTTGTTGAGAGCCCTTCCTGGCAGCCGGCCGCTGTGGCCGAGCGGTTCTATGCGCTTCAGTCCGGAACCGCGCTGCTGCTACTGTCACAGGTTCGAATCCTGCCTCGCACGTTGATGTGTGTGATGTCCTCAAGTTAGTTAGGTTTAAGTAGTTCTAAGTCTAGTGGACTGATGACCTCAGATATTAAGTCCCATAGTGCTTAGAGTCATTTGAACCATTTGAACCTTCCTGGCACAAAGTAACAATGCGGATGCAACCGAATTGTATAGGCATGGTTGAACTACAGACAACACAAGCCGTGCACCTCCTTCCTGATGGAATGACTGTAACTGATTGGCTGCTGGACTCCCTCCGTCTAAGAGGTGCTGCTCATGCATGGTTGTTTACATCTTTAGACAGGTTCAGTGACATCTCTGAACAGTCAAAGGGACTGTGTCTGTGGTACAATATCCACAGTCAACTTCATTGTTCAGGATTTCTGGGAACCGGAGTGACGCAAAACATTTTTGATGTGTGTATATTTCAAATGTATTCTATTGCACGGACGTTAGAAACTGATTAGACAGGTGAAGAACATAAGGAAGACGAAGAAAGTTGTTTATAGGGAAGCTTTAGAAGAGTAGGGACAGGTCCATTGTTAGGACATCTATTCAAGTCTAGGATCTACCTAGTGTTGCAGTTGATGGAACAATAGCGCAAGAAACTTGCAGAAGATGACGGAGATTTTACGTTGGATGTACAACGTGTGAATGTCGTAAACCTCAAGAGACCAGTGTAATTATTCAGTATGAATCCTCTTCGGCGGCCAGCTTCTTAATTCCGCTGCCTATTTATTAGCAAACTTCTCACCGGGCTTACGAGGTGCAGAAATTATTGCTGCTCACGGAGCGTTTTCTTTTTGCGGAAGCTGAGCTTTCATGTCATTTCATTCGTAGCCCCAGGATCGCTCGTGCTGAACAGGGAACGAAAAAATTTTAAACAGCCGATTTGCGTGGTTCGGAGTAATGTCGTTTCCTCGAGAACCACATATAGGTTTATTATAGAAACTATTTGATCCTGTAAAGATTTTGATTATTTTTACTTTGCCAGACAGTCCTTCTGGCTTCATAAAACATCGAAAAAAGTGTTTCAGTAATATTATTGACCACTGAGATGCAGGTACGAGGGTGTCTTCAAAAAATAAATTACACATTATTGTGGCAGGCCTTGGAACTTTCACTGAATGCAGCACTATACTTCAAGGAGACACAGATACGTGACACTATTTTTCAAGAGAGTCTCCGATCTCTGTAAACAACGGCCGGAGCGTTTCACCAATAGTTCACTTCCTCGATGATAATAATAGGCTCCTCTTTCACGGAGCCATTCAAGAACCGTTGTGTGAACATCCTCACTGCAGGGAATTCTCATTCGCCCCAGCCGTTCTTTCATCTTACAGAAAAGATGGAAATCACATGGTGGAACATCTCGATTTTCCGATCAGCATCACCAACATACGTGCACACCTGGTCAAATTGTTGACATGATTTGGCTACGGCTGGGAGCAACATCGCATTTGGTCAATATTCAGCCAGAATTTCACGGTGAATGAGTGTGCAATTTAGACGTTTTGCGCAGAAGAACCGTACTGTCCCGCGTACATCAGCTTTGGAGTTCGTTTTCCAGTAGCTGTGCCATTTCACTCTCACACGGTGATGCAACTGTTACCCGTACCGCAGCAGAGCCCTGTCTGCAGGTAACACGGAAATATACTCTATTCCGATGTTGCTCCACTGTTACTGCCCCATGTTCTTAGCATGGGACGACATTCTAACTTCCTTTCTGAAGTCCCTAGCAGTTCGCGAATACGGACACGACCATCGACCTGATGTAACAAAAAACGTGATTCATCCGATCACGAGACACGTTTCCATTGATCCATGGTCGAATCTTGGATCTCCAGTGTGCACGGGACTGATACAGAACGGGTAAGCTTCCGACCTCCACGTTCTGTGATGAGGCGTGGACATCCAACACCTTGTCACCTAATCATAGTTTCATCGTCCTCAATCACTTTCCATAAATGCTAACGACATTGGCGCGATAACAGCCGACCAGCTTCGTTATTTCCGAGATGCTCGTTTCTGAGCGCAGAACCACGATAGTGTTACCTTTTCCAGTTTATTTTACCAATTGTCTCTGGAATGATTTTCCATTCGTCTAAGGTCCGCTTATACAGGGTGTTCTAGGAGAAAGGGATACGACAGGAACGATCATTCGAAGCAAAAAATTCTAGTAAACATGGGCCCTAAAATGTATATCTTAAGAACTATGAGCACTTGTTCATCGTCGATACTGTGAAACAAATCTCTTGCCGGCCGTTGTGGCCGAGCGGTTCTAGGCGCTTCAGTCCGGAACCGCGCCGCTGCCACGGTCGCAGGTTCGACTCCTGCCTCGGGCTTGGATGTGTGTGATGTCCTTAGGTTAGTTAGGATTAAGTAGTTTCTAAGCCTAGGGAACTGATGGCATCAGATGTTAAATCCTATAGTGCTCAGATTCATTTGAACAATTTGAACAAATCTCTTCTACTGCAAGCTCTTTGCTTTCCATGTTTTAAGAGGTGATAGTATGGACAGACACACGAAAAAAAGTCTAGTAAACAAGGGTTCCAAAGTGCATGGGCACCTGTTCATTTTCACTATTGTGAACACATCTCTTCTACTGAACAAGCGCCCATAGCTCTTAAGGCTTTACAGCCCACGTTTACAAGATTATTGTTTATTTTTTTCGTCCATACTGCCTCATAAGAAAATATGGACAGCAAAGAGCTTGTAGTAGAAGAGATTTGTTTCACAGTACTGAAAATGAACAAGTGCTCATTGCTCTTAAGGCACCCATTTTAGAGCCCAAAATGGTTCAAATGGCTCTGAGAACTATGTGACTTAACATCTGATGTCATCAGTCCCCTAGATGTAGAACTACTTAAACCTAACTAACCTAAGGCCATCACACACATCTATGCCCGAGGCAAGATTCGAACCTGCGACGGTAGCTAAACGCGGTTCCGGACTGAAGCGTGTAGAACCGCTCGGTCACAGCGGCCGGCTTTTAGAGCCCATTTTTACTAGATTTTTTTCCTCGAGTGATCGTTCCTGTCATATTCCTGAGTATTGACCACTCCTCCTGGAAAATCACGTATTCTTTCCATACCACGCTGTCTGTCTGAAACGGGTAAGTTTTTATTCAGACGCGATGATCTGCCATTCACAGTTTATGAATATGAGAATGAAGCCTTCCTCTGTGAATTTCACCAGCGAAATCTTCTCAGATTATTAACGGTGTCGTGGAGTCCTATTGAGGCAGCGTTTGGACACATTTTGTATTCGTCGGTTTATCGAGTGGGAAGCTTCCCGAAATGTTGTATCAATAAGACATTGTTTTTCGGCCGATAACTTGAGATGATTTCAACACAATACAAGGAAGTTTTGACTGGACCGTGCAACATGATTCTCTTCTTACGACACAGGCGAAAGTCCATCTGACGCGGGACAGCGGATCAGACGGTTTATCGTCACGTTCACCAGTGCGAATGCTGCGGCACAGAGTTTTCAGAGGGTCCGTTACGCCAGCAGAAGTGTCTCAGTCGCGTCCCGCAGCGGTTAGCTTTCACCGCTGCCAAACTGTCTGTGCTAAATGCGTTGTCCGCAGATGTTCTGTACGTGTGGGCTGCGACGAATACTGTGGCAGGCATCCATAGAACGCGTGGGAGCAACGATGTGCTCACCTCTGATAAAAAATAAAATAAAAGAAAATAAAATAAAATTGGCGGGTGCGAATGGAACTCGCGAACTGAGAATTGCGTACACCCTTAAGGGGCTCCGGAAAGGCTCAAAATCATGAAAAATTCAATTTTTACTTTTTTGCGTTTTCTGAATCTGCAGACTATTACCTTTTAATAGATATATAATTTATTCAATTCCGCAGACTACAACTATTTTTAAATTTTTTTTGAAATGTGTTCTACATGGGCGTGACCCACTGTGGCGCTGTTAAACTGCTGTCAAATGGTGTTATTTTTAACGTCCGTGTTCATCAGGTACATCTTGGTGATGTGAGATGAAGTATGTGTTGTGGCTAACCTCTGATGGTTCAATATATATCGCTGGTGTGATTGTCGATTGTTTCATGTTTATTTACTCTGTCGTTATCTCGAAAACATTCGTAATTAATTCTGTTTCTTGAGTCTCTGTTTTGTTGAAGTATAATAATGAGTAAAAGTAAAGTTATTAGAAATCCTCTGAAGGCTTTTAAGAAAAGGAGAAATGTTGGAAAGCCAAAGGTATGTGTTATTACTGTAAACAATAAAGACGATAACCAAGTGAGTGAACCTAACCTCTCAAGTACACCTGCCCATAGCAGTCAAAGTGGGAAAGAAAATACTTCACAGAAGAAGCTTGGTTCAATGAGTGAAAACTATGAATGTTTTATGGGCGAATCGGATGTGAATGAAATATTTGATATGTCGGTTCTCAAAGGAATTTTTTCAAACTGTGTAAGATGTATTCATTGTAGTGAAGTTGGTCTGGAACTCTCCATAATAAAGCACGTAGGACTTGCTAGTGAAACACAACTGAAATGTGATAAGTGTTCATACATGACCACCTTTTGGAACAGTGTTGCAGTAACTGCAACTAAAGAAAATGGTAGCAAAATCTACGAACACAACAACGAGCGATGCTTGCTTTAGACAAGGAACGCCTTCGGGCTGCAGACAGGGCTGTAAAGAGTCTAGAAATACAAGCAAGAGTAAACAGGAGGAGGAACAAGAGGAAGCTGGAGGAGGAGTTTGCAGAGGATGAAGATAATCCATCCTATGGACCTGGAATGCACTAAAAAGTTAATCCAATCTTTGTCGCTCGATTCCCAAAACTTTTATTTTCTCATACTAATTACATGTTTTCTAAGGATCTTCCAAACATATTTGTTTCAAACTTTCAGTAAATGTTACACAGTACCTTCTGCATAATTTAACACAGCCTTTTTCCAAAAAAATTGTATATTTTTGAATATATAAATAAAAAACTGCAAAAAAATGTTGTGAATTTTCATCACAATTGAAAAAAAATCATCTTTAATAACTGAACTAAAATTTTGTAAAATTCCTGTGTTAAGTTGTAGCCCATATTCCAATAAATAATCTGTAAAAAGTTCAACTTCCTACCTCAAATACTTTGTGAGGAATGATGTAATTTATAAGCGTTATTTTAACATTGCAAGTATAGGGCGTTCCGGAGCCCCTTAATTATGTACTGTATATAGACAGTTCATCCACTCCGAGAATCGAGAATCACGATCATTTTTGCCTGTTAACGACATTAATACTGGCAAGTTATCGATCCCAGGGATTCCTAAATTTTCGAGAGTGTTTTTATTTCAAAAATATAAATGTTACAAAGGCACGCAGGAGGCAGAGGACCATTATTACAATAACTAGTAGTTTTCCATTCAGGCTGGCTGGGTTGCAATGGCAAAAGTCGATCATGAGGCAGGGAATGACGTTTTTAGTCGTATGACGCATTTCGGAATTTATCCATCATCAGATATCCAGTGGCGACTACTTCACGTAAATATGGCGCTCCAAGCTCCACATTTGCAGATTAGTTCGCGACCCGGTCAGCCTGAATGCAGAACTACTCATTGTTTTAATTTCGAGTTCGACATCGGGTAACAAATGACAAAACAAATATTTTTTTCGTGTGATATAATTACAGATTAACAATTTTCGGATTATTTTCTTTACTTGTACAGTGAAACTTTGCTTCTTACCAAATTTCATGAGTCTTGGTCAACAGGAAGTACGCTATATGACTTCATAAACTAGTTTTAGACTACAAAAATATTTGACATAAATGACACGTCTTTTAGCTGTATTGACTTAGAAGCTTTCATTTATTACTCAGTCAAGGGTCTATACGCCTTAGTATGTGACAAAGTTCAACATGATTTGGTCTAGCCACTCTTGAGAGAAAGGGGTGTTAACAGACAGATGGACAGACAAACACCGTCTGGTAATAAATGCCAAAATTTTTTATCATGCGATGTAATTACAAATTATAGTTTCCGGATTTGGTTGTATTGTGAACCTTTCCTTCTTGACAAATTCCATTATTCTAGGCCGATGGGAACTACACTACAGGGTTTGATGAGTAAGTTTGCGAGTGTTAAACATGTGACGCAAATGGCCGTATCTTTTGATTGCAATGAGATAGAAGCTTTAGTGTTTTACAAAGCCAAGGGATCATAGACATCAGTACTTGAGATAAATTTCAACGTGATACGTGTATCGGTTCCTGGGAAACAGGATTTTTAACAGTCTGGCAGACAGGCAGATAGACTGACACCTATAAGGGTTCCATTTTACCTATTGAGCCAGGAACCCTAAAAATTATGCAAAAGGTGATTTATTGCTCATTCGTTTGTTTCAGAGCTCAGTCGAAGTTGAAACAGCTCTACTTTAACGTATCACACTACGTACCGGAAAGGAGACACAGCCACATATTCCATAGTACACGCATTTCCACATGTTACTTATCTGCATATTAAGTAGGTCATTATTACGGTTTATTGCTGCGATATGCAACGACTGCATCTGATAAAGAACGTAACTTTGGATTCACAATAACACAAAAGTGTATTGATGAAATTAAGTCTGTATGCTACCTGTGATTATGGGCGAAGTCTTCTCTACCACTCTGTAGGCACACTCGTTCTATCGATGAAATTTTCCTTACCTTTTCGGCATACTTGCACCTCTAGTTCTGAAATTCCACTTTTAATCTCGACCTTGAACCTGGAAGAGATCTGTTGGTGTACATAAAAGATTTCAAATGGCACCACAGAAAGAAATCACGTAGTATCAGATCACAATATCTGAGTGGCCAATTCAGGTCACCGTTGTGAGTGACCATCCGACCAGGGAACCTTTCAACTAACAAGTCCATTGTTACAGTCGCTGATTGACAGTTTAAGCAATGTTTTTTTAAACAAACCTCAACAGCGTTCACACAATCGTTTAAGTTCTCTTGATATACTGCGGTAGCGTTCCTTGTCCGCTGTTAATGGCCGGCCGTTGTGACCGAGAGGTTCTAGGCGCTTCAGTCCGGAACCGCGCTGCTGCTATGGTCGCAGGTTCGAATCCTGCCTTGGGAATGGATGTGTGTGATGTCCTTAGGTTAGCTAGTTTTAAGTAGTTCTAAGTCTAGGGGACTGATGACCTCAGATGTTAAGTCCCATAGTGCTCAGAGCCATTTGAACCGTTTTTGAACTTCTGAGGTCATCAGTCCCCTAGAAATTAGAACTACTTAAACCTAAGTAACCTAAGGACCTCACACACATCCATACCCGAGGCAGGATTCGAACCTGCGACCGTAGCGTTCGCGCGGCTCCAGACTGCAGCGCCTAGAATCGCTCGGCCACCTCGGCCGGCTTCAATGTACAATTGGCTGTTAACTTTGATAGACAGTTCGGGCTTCTCATACAACTCGCCGACTGGATATGAAGTAAAATGATGCTGTTGTCTTAGGGAGTGGGGCAGAGTGGCACTGCGCACTAATGTAAGTAATCTTCCGGCAGCGGTGGCGTAAGGAACGTCTTGAGGACGTGTCTACACTGACGTTTCTCATTCGTTGCTGCCTCAGGCAGCGACTGTCATTACTTGTGGTTCCGTCGTGAGGTACCAAGTTCGCCATGGGCCATTGTTCTTCGCAGGACACCACGTAGTCAACCCTACCAAAGAAATTACATCCGTAAGCAACAGAATCATGATGAAGTGTGCGCAGTGTGCGATTAAAAATTACGCGCTGATTAATGCACATGGCCCCGCAAGCATGGATAGAAAACAAGACCCCAAAGAGGTTGAATAAATTTGGACTAAACTGGAAAACATCTTGTCTAAAATTCGTGAGGGAGGTATAATAATTACACTTGGTGAGCTCAACGCACAACTTGAGGAGGAAATAAATACCAAAAACCGGTAGCAATTTCCCTACACATAAATTCACCAAGAAGAATTGGACAGGACTCGTTGTATTGTATCACCACGAAAATTTGAAAATTTTATCGACCCCTGAGGAAGCACGCCTGAAAGCAAAACACCTGGAGTTCACCCATACAACAGGGGCGAATACCAAATCGTTCAGGTAGCTATCAGATACCATTCAGCGAAAAAAGCGCATACGTCGATCCGGTTCATTATCTTGTGCGCTTGTAATGGTACTCGAATTACATAACCATTACGGCACCTCACCTGAACCTCTCGATACCAGCTATATTCTACTGTGTTTCTGTGAAGTAGTTAACATATTTCTGAGACAACATTCAGATTTGATTTCATTTGTGATACATCGATATGTTTATATTGCGATGATATTATTCTTGTGTGTGCTCTTTCTTTTGCCACTATGATCTTTGACGTACATGTAACTCTGATTTTTGGGCGCGCAAGCGATTATCAGTTAGTTGTTAAGTTGTTAGAGTGTCGGACCTTGAAAATGGCAAGTCTTGGACGTCATGTTGGAAAGATGCATATTGTAGTTGCCTTATAAAATGTGAGGAAGATGTTTTCAAGTATGGTTTGTATGTGAAGTGATGTTTGTGTGTCACGTCATATTGCAGTAAAAGCAATTAAAAGGAAGTGTATCTTAAATTCGGAGTGCTGATTACCTTTTTTACATCACCATTGTCCAGCAAAAGTGGAATCTCCAAGAATGGTTTGTGAAGCGCATCTACAAAACTTTTGAATATAGCAGGATAAAACCTAGGCCTCTTTGCATCCGAGCTTGGAATCATTACCACCTAGATTTTCAACGATTGAGCCATGATTTTACGACGAGACCAGCGTGGGAAACAGAAAAAGATGAGTGCCTAGTTTTTTCATTATTACATGAAATGACTATTAACTGTGCTCTAATGACACCTGCCACATAATATGACTGTTGTTGCCTGATAATGCAGTATTTAGCAGCGTGAGCAACACCACAATCGTTATTAAAATTTTGACCTTTGTTGTGGTAGGGTTGTTAGACGCTTCAGAATGAAACTTAACCCAAAAAGAAAATACCGTAAGAGAACACACCTTCAAAAATTAGACAACAGGAGTCAAAAATCTAATACAAAACCGGAACGGGAGGAAGAAAAGGCAGTCTCCCGGAAACAGTTCGAAACCAAGATCATACACCTTTTTCTCTTAATACAGGACAATGGCTTAAAAATACGAAAGTAATTGTTAATCTAACGAAAAGTTAAAATAAATGAATAACTAAAAGGAAAAATGAAGCTCTCATTTAATAAGTTGGTGAAATGGTGACATGATGTGTCCTGAAATGAGTTTCGCGTTATGAAACTTCCTGGCAGATTTAATCTGTGTGCCGGACTGAGACTCGAACTCGGTACCTTTGCCTTTCGCGGGCAAGTGCTCTACCAACTGAGCTACCCAAGCACGACTTAGGACCCGTCCTCACAATTTTACTTCCGCCAGTACCTCATCTCCTATCTTGACGTTAGTTTCTTTCATGAGACTGGAAGATTTTTGTGCATCGCTTTTACCAGTAGGTTACCTGAGCGCACCGTCAGGACTTTCTAAAACTTCCATGGTCCCTATTGTTTTCAGGTGCCCCTAAATATTCATTACATTGTAGGCTCAGCATATCTGAAGGGTCTGCACTGATATCACTTCATGTCATTGCATCTTCATTGATTTCATCCCCTAAAGTTCTGTTCATTTTATTTTAGAGCATTTAATTCATTTCAAGCTGTAAATTATTACTTTAAAGGTCTGTATGTGCAAATACTGACTTCAGTAAGAAATAGCTTTACTCTCCATCATGCACTCTGAGTCGATCTTCATGTACTTCGGCTTCTGTATCATGTGTGTTAATCATTTCCTCGACCTCATCTATACAGAGTGATTCCGTGATGATGTTACAAACTTTCAGGGATGATAGACAAGGATAAATGTATCAGTTTCAGGTAAGGGACCACAGTCTGGTAACGACCGAGTCGGAAGTTATAAGCGAAAATCGTTCTCATACTTCTGATAGTGAAATACGGGTAGTGGTAGTGTTGTTGCTAAGATCGTAGAGTAGGCAGCTTTCAGAAATGGTAGTATTAACCAAAACAAGAAAAAACGCATAGTGAACATGGCTCTAAAGTGCGTATCTTAAGAGCTATGGATACTTGTTCAGTAGAAGAGATGTGTTCCACAGTACTGAAGACTAACAAATGGTCATAGCTCTTAAGGTATACGTTTTAGAGGCCATATTTACTATACATTTTTTTCTTGTTTTGGATCACACAACCACCTCTGAAAGTTGCCTACCCAACAATCTTAGCAACAACAGTATCGGTGCAAGTATTCCACTGTCAGAGATATCAGAAGGATTTTTGGTTATAACTTTCGAATCGGTCGTTTCCGGACCAGAATCCCTTACCTCAAATTGATACATTTACCCTTCTCCAACATCCCTGAAAGTTTGTAACATCATCACGGTATCCCTTTCTATCTCAATAACAAAAAATGTGTAACATTAAATTCACAAGAAATATTTCTCAAAGAACGAAGTGTTTAATTTAAGTACTAACGTCTGCAGCATCCCTTAGTAAGCTTAAATAAATAACTATTATACCCATAATTGTGTATGTCGTTACACTGGTAAACTTTTCGAGTGATATTCAACCAGTTTGTATAGTGTATTACACATGCTTTGCTTTTAAGAAGGTGAGTGAAATGTCAGAACACCAAAAGACAGACTGCTGGTTTCCGAAATATTATCGTACATCAAAGTAAAGTTATTTACAATTGCAGGTGAAACATAGACATACATTCATTCAAAAAGCGACTTACTGTTTAGTAGCTTAGAATCTGTTGGTGCAGAAGGACACCAACAACTTCTTTTCCACATTAGTCTTTAAATGACAACTGTATCCCCTCAAACACTATTGTTTTGCAAAATCTAGCTGAACTCTGTATGCTTGACTTAAGCCGGTCATGAAGAAACGCATTCTCTTCCATCTGTACCCAGTTAATGTCTTGTGGTTCTGTTCCCGTTGATCTCCTTACTTGGTCAAATACCATCTTCTTCAAACCTATCAGTAAACGAAATATATATAAACCACTATTTGGAAAGATTTTCATTATCTTATCAACGAAATTATTTATGCGTTCTATTACCTTTTAAGCAATTAATGGAATTACATGATTATTACTCATCTCATTGTGAACTTTATTTTAGCAGGGCGTTGATGAAGTGCGATTGTTATCCTCCGTATTTCCAATGCTGCTATTGTTCGCACACTTCACGTTATCGGCCACGTCGTCCATGCCCTGATGCGGCTACCACGTACTCAGAAATTATCCGTGTGTGTGTGCGTAAGAGAATGAGAGGGCGGAGGGGAGGAGAAGGGGCAGAAGGAAAGAAGATTATTCTTGAAACGAAACACTAGCACATTAAGCTACACTGACCTAAAATGTGAAATACAACATAAAAAATATTTATTAATAAATGGTGAAGCCTGTTACAAAATGATAATAATGATGCAACCAGTTCCAAACTAACTGGCCGAAAAAACTCTGTCTCTTCTGTTGACATGCATGTTATTATCCAGTTTGTACATCAGCTGAATCATGACACGACTGTAATATTTAACTGTATTTATGTTGTAAGTAGGCTGTTTAGGTTCTTACAAGTAGGCTGTTTAGGTTTTCGTATTGGTAACGCCACGTAGCGCTCTGTATGAAAATCACTGGCTGTGCTGTGTGCAGTCTGTGGCTAGTTTGCATTGTTGTCTGCCATTGTAGTGTTGGGCAGCTGGATGTGAACAGCGCGTAGCGTTGCGCAGTTGGAGGTGAGACGCCAGCAGTGGTGGATGTGGGGAGAGAGATGGCGGAGTTTCGAAATTTGTAATACTGGATATCATGAACTGCTATATATATTATGACTATTAAGGTAAATACATTGTTTGTTCTCTATTAAAATCTTTCATTTGCTAACTATGCCTATCAGTAGTTAGTGCCTTCCGTGGTTTGAATCTTTTATTTAGCTGGCATAGTGGCGCTCGCTGTGTTGCAGTGGTTCGAGTAACGGAGATTTTTGGTGAGGTAAGTGATTTGTGAAAGGTATAGATTAATGTTAGTCAGGGCCATTCTTTTGCAGGGATTTTTGAAAGTCAGATTGCGTTGCGCTAAAAAAAAATATTGTGTGTCCGTTTAAGCACAGTCTTGTATAATTGTTCTAAGGGGACGTTTCAATATACCAAGAAAAACCTATACGTAAACGGTTTCCGTTTTTGGTGTTAGTCTGTGAGAAGATGGTCAGTCGACCGATACTGATCTAAAATCTTCTCTTAAAAATCAGCTTGCTTCTTACATTGTCCTGTAGTCCCTAATTACAAATCTCGCGTTTCTTCTTCTTCGCTTTCCCTAACACCGATGTTTCACTTCAGTATAAAGACGAGAAGAGATTAGTTCATTATGTTCAATATAAAAAGGCTATCCTCATATGAGCGAAGGTGTGTGCGAGACCAGTGCCTGGAGATACGCTCTTGCTTTCGACTGTTAATCTGGTTGACGCTGCGGTATTCGTTACTCAACTGAGATGATTTCACTGAGCTCGTTATATGCATGTTGTGCTACCGCAGAGCAGTGACTTGGAAAGCGCAAGTCATCTGTCTCACTCCGGAACTAGACTCGGAATTACAATGGCACGGAAAAGCACACTGAAGAGATTTCTACTGGCGTTATCTGCAGTGGCAGTGGTAAACTGTGCTTATTGTACGTACGTTATACAGTTTACAGCGCGTTTAAACTGCTGTTAAAAGTAGAGCACCCTTTACCCAGAACAAAACAGTCGTAGGTAATTGTTGTGTTTGCTCAAGCAAAAGCAGTTTGTTACGCAAATACAGACTTTCATAATGCTTTTCTAGTATATATTAATGATTTATGCTTGCCGTCTAGAGTAACAAAGCCATTATGTAACTGAAAAATAGGTTTTATTATACAAATGGCGTTAAGGAAAAATAAAAAAAAGAACTGAATCATGGATACATTGAACAACTATCAAATTTTTGATGTATTTAATAACGCATTTTTTATTGAAGATTTTTGTTTTTTGGTAGTTTGGAGACAGATCACTGGCGAATTATGAAATGTATGCTGTACTTAACTTAATGAAAATTAATACACGTAATTATCACTATGTGAAAGATGTGCAATGTTGGTTTCCTGAAGATACCATATGATGAGGTAGAGAGCTGAACTGCCTTATGTGAGCCACACAAGCAGTTTTTTTGTTAAAAGCTTACTAAATCCTAGTAAACAATGTCTATCGCTAATAAAGTACAGATAGGCTGCTGCTACATTATATTCTTAACGCAGATACAGTCTTCAAACAAAATTTTAGGGCTTGTGAAGTGTTATCACTAAACTAACTACACTGATGGAAAAAAGTCAAAACACCAAAAAAAATTATAGAGTAATGAAATTTCGGGAATACACTGGACTAGGTAACATATTTTAGTGATTAGCTAACATTACAGGAGCGCAAGTTAATGTAAGCGCGAGATAAGCCATTGTAATTGTATAGGACCAGTACAAAAACTTTCGTTACACTACTTCAAGCTGAGACTTGCCAACTGATACTGGCTATAAATTTGGGATTTCACGTCTATTTATGCCTAATCAGAAGTGACGATGGGTGCTTTGTCCAGCCAAGTCTGCGTGAGGCACGAAAGCTTTGTTTGGTTGTCATTGTCTATGGGTGCTGAGTCTGAATCCATATCGGGAACAAAACAGTTCAACATGTCACTTAAAGTTCGGTTAAGGCACAACTAGTTGCTGATCAACGGCTTAGAACCGTAGGTATTTAATGTCACATGACAGTTGAATGTCGAGCTGTTCATAAGCCACGAGCCACTATGAGTACAGTGAAATTACTCGTGATACGAATTTGATCTTGAGTTTCTGTACAGGGGTTCATACTGCTAATCGAGGTTTTTCAAATTGTTTAGTTCATTAACCAGTTCATGCAAAAGCAAACGCTAGCAAACAATGACCAATGTGTTTTGGTCAACCTTTTAGGGTGCAAGAATACTCCGACTTACAATGGAACTTTGAAAGTGCAGATATTCTTGGAAAATCTCTTATTCACAAAAAAAAAAACTGATTTATGCGGTAGCTATACAAGTATTAGTTGTCTCAGAAGCTAATGAGAATGTAACATTCGTGAAATGTTGTTTATTGTAACAAATTTTGGTATACAAGCGTTAAGAACTGCCTAATAACACGTTTACTGATATTTGCAATATCGTGTTAGTGATTTTCGTCTGAACTAATTGTCATACAGAGCAGTGTTCTCTGAGGGTATCTCGTGCTAACCATTACGTAGAATCAAACGACTGTACCAAAAAGACGTTAGAGGACGTGCAAGAACGTTTCGCTATGTGGACTGCGTGCAAATCAGACGGAACGCATTTCAGATCGATCGGATACTTTTGACTGCGACAGCACAATTATACGTTTTGTAATTTAAGTACTATCCAGAGAAATTAATATCAATGTAAAACCAAAGGAATCGTGAGAAAGAGAAAGCTGAAGGCCAGATGAGCGGAGAGACGCCTGTAATGGAGCTTGCTGGAATGACTCGTGGTTCGACGCTCAAGGGGTACAAAGATTACAATAAGAATACCAAGAATTAATTTTAGCTTTGGAATGGGATTTAAAGTGAGGGCAGACAGTTGAAGGAGTGAATGTTGCAAAAGAGGGAGGAGAAATGCCGTTTGTGAGACTGTGTGGTGACACTTTTAGTACGACGTACAGCGAAGACACGGAACTGGACAGTGCAGCGTCCTCGCCACGACCATAAGTCAAGATTCAGGAGAGAAATCGTATTCACATTTTCTGTTGCCACGAAAGAAACAGCAATAAACAGCAGAATGAAGTAAATAAATAGCAGCCTGTAGACCTTCAGAGCATAGCCACCAATTCAATTAAACTGATGAATCAGTATTAAAATGTAAATACTTCTTCCTTTAATTCGGTGAGGTACGTTAATAATAGGAACTCTCTCGCACGCAAAATTACGTTCAAATTATTCAGCACGTGGTCTTGCAGTAGCGTTCTCGCTTCCCGCCCACGGGGTCCCGGGTTCGATTCCCGGCGGGGTCAGGGATTTTCCCTGCCTCGAGATGCCTGGGTGTTGTTGTGTCGCCTTCATCATCATCATTCATCCCCATTACGGTCGAAGGAAGGCAATGGCAAACCACCTCTGCTAGGACCTTGCCTAGTCGGCGGTGTGGGTCGCGCGCATCGTCCCCTACGCTCCTCGGAGTATGGGACCTCATCATCATCATCACTTTATATAAGCGCAATCGTCCGAAGCAGTTGGTGTAAACCTAGTTCACCCGGAGTTGACAAAGGTTCCGTTGGTCAATGGTGCGCGACGCTCTATCCCTGGCGACAGTCATGTCCAAGCTGGCACGCCGCTAATTTGCTCGTACATTACCTTGTGCGAAATGATATAGGCGTCGCAGTTGTGTGAAGAAATGCGCCTATTAGAAGAGCCGCATTCCTGGCGCCATAGCGAAAGCAACGCTGGCAGTTCATTTAACGATACGCAGCACAACGCGCAATAGAATTATTGCCTCGCAACGCAAAGAAGGGGAATAATCTACATGAATACATTTTAAGGAAGCAATGGATCGCAGAAAATGGAGAGGCAAAGGACCTGCTAATATAGCAGATAACTGATGATGATGATGACATTTATACTCCGCCAGCCACCTAACGGTGTCTGGCGGAGGGCACTTTACGTACCACTGTCATTACCACCCTTTTCTCTTCCAGTCGCGTATGGTTCGCGGGAAGAACGCCTGCCGAAAAGCCTCCGTGCGCGCTCGAATGTCTCCAATTTTACGTTCGTGATCTCCTCGGGAGGTATAAGTAAGGGGAAGCAATACATTCGATACCTCATCCAGAGATGCACCCTCTCGAAACCTGGACAGCAAGCTACACCGCGATGCAGAGCGCCTCTCTTGCAGAGTCTGCCACTTGAGTTTGCTAAACATCTCCGTAACGCTATCACGCTTACCAAATAACCCTGTGACGAAACGCGCCGCTCTTCTTTGGATCTTCTCTATATCCTCCGTCAACCCAATCTGGTATGGATCCCACACTGATGAACAATACTCAAGTATAGATCGAACGAGTGTTTTGTAAGCCACCTCTTTTGTTGATGGCCTACATTTTCTAAGGACTCTCCCAATGAATCTCAACCTGGTACCCGCCTTACCAACAATTAATTTTATATGATCATTCCACTTCAAATCGTTCCGCACGCATACTCCTAGATATTTTACAGATGTAACTGCTACCAGTGTTTGTTCCGCTATCATATAATCATACAATAAAGGATCCTTCTTTCTATGTATTCGCAATACGTTACATTTGTCTTTGTTAAGGGTCAGTTGCCACTCCCTGCACCAAGTGCCTATCCGCTGCAGATCTTCCTGCATTTCGCTACAATTTTCTAATGCTGCAACTTCTCTGTATACAACAGCATCATCCGCGAAAAGCCGCATGGAACTTCCGACACTATCTACTAGGTCATTTATATATATTGTGAAGAGCAATGGTCCCATAACACTCCACTGTGGCACGCCAGAGGTTACTTTAACGTCTGTAGACGTCTCTCCATTGAGACCAACATGCTGTGTTCTGTTTGCTAAAAACTCTTCAATCCAGCCACACAGCTGGTCTGATATTCCGTAGGCTCTTACTTTGTTCATCATGCGACAATGCAGAACTGTATCGAACGCCTTCCGGAAGTCAAGGAAAATAGCATCTACCTGGGAGCCCGTATCTAATGTTTTCTGGGTCTCATGAACAAATAAAGCGAGTTGGGTCTCACACGATCGCTGTTTCCGGAATCCATGTTGATTCCTACAGAGTAGGTTCTGGGTTTCCAGAAACGACATGATACGCGAGCAAAAAACATGTTCTAAAATTCTACAACAGATCGACGTCAGAGATATAGGTCTATAGTTTTGCGCATCTGCTCGACGACCCTTCTTGAAGACTGGGACTACCTGTGCTCTTTTCCAATCATTTGGAACCTTCCGTTCCTCTAGAGACTTGCGGTACACGGCAATTGGTGCCAATGTGTGGTCCTTGATCCCCCTTACACGACAGGCGCACGACTAGTGTCTGGCCTTTTTTCGAATGCCTCGACACCTCGTTGTTTACAGCGTCGTGGAGCTCGAGGCTGTCGTCTCAGGGCCCCACCCCCCTGCACCGTTACAGAGGATGGTTGTAGGCACCCTTGAGCCAAATTTCAAACTTCTGCGTCGCAACAGGGGACAGTTACAAAATTTCGAAAACGCGATCCTTTAAATCTTTTGCGCCCTGTAGATCATCCAGTGTTCCATTTCGTGAAGTTAATCTATGAAGAATCTCGTTTATTTCTTCCTTGTTCACAAGCCATTGTAAATCATAAATTACTAATAATTTCTTAACCAGCCATTGCGCGGTTCAAGTTCGTATGACAAGTGTAGGAAACACTCTTGACATTTGTGATACACAGGTGAAGTCTCTCTCACCTACATCTTCTTAAAATTTTAAATCTTCCCACTACTTGCAGACATGCGACCTCACCGTGATGGCTGTCTCTGAAGTGGTCCACTAAATTCCGGGTGTGCAGCCGCATAAACTATATTTCTTCTTTCTCTAATTTTGTTGCCGTATTCCTTTCGGCCGTCCTTAGCGTGAACCACCAGACAAGCTACAGTATCGTTCCGTCGTTTTAAACCACCCTTCACAGATGATGAGTGTCCTCAGAACTATGGTTCACAGAGCACATAACATTGCTGACAATAACAGTCTGCAGGTTGAGCTTCTACACCTCAAGTGCTTTTTCAAAGCAAATGGTATTCCACAAAAAATACATAAGGTGCTACGAATAAAACCTAAGATGAACGTAAGAAACGAGGAAGATGACATATATTTAACTCCATGGCTTTCCTGTGATATGTCTCACAACGTTAAAGTGATGTTTCGCCCTCCACTGAAGACAGCAGCATTTTCTGTCAAAGATGACTCGATTTTCCACAAGGCTGGTACACTTGGATCTTACTGCTGTCGAATTTATGTCGTCGACTTCACTATTTTGCGACTCGGTGATGAAAGAAATAGTTGAAATTCGTTTGGCGAAGAATTTAATTAACAGAGATAGCGCTTTCAGCCTGGACAAGTCATGGAATCCGGCTCTTTCTTTTAAGAATCTCAAAAATGGCATTAGAGGCCAGTTAAGTATATATCGATATCCCTACATGGATCGAACGCGTAGTCACAGGTTTAATTTATGCACACTCTTTGCCGTCGATCAGTGTCGCTTGCGCTTGTGTATGTCTGTTTTAAAACGCCGGTCCGAGTATTCTAGTTTTAGCCTGTCGGCTTATCTTAAACATGGTCGAAATGTATTGGATCAGGTACTGCGTCGCGGAAAGGTGAAGACCTCTGAAGTATTAATTAATTCCCTCCAACCACGTTCAAGGAGCAGCGAAACAGCTTATAACGAGTGATTGATGGAATCCGGTAATCATTTATCGAAAGCTGCTGCAGATTGCACTTTATGTGGAATACAACTGACACCACTCGGAAGCAAACATTCCGCCCTGTTAGAATCGTGACAGATACATGTAGTCTACATACAAGCGTTGCAGATATTCCAAGGGAACTTAATGAGGAATTTCTGGAAAACAAACTACATTGTTCTTGCGGAACCTTGCTGGGCAAATTTACAGAACATGTCTTAGAGATAGACTGTACAACATCTCGACGGCGTCGATCGTATATTTCTCTTAGTGCTAGCAAGAATAATACAAAAGGGATTACGATCCTTACGAAAGCATAAAGACGCACGCAATTTCCCCACTCAAGTGCAGTGCTTTGAACAGTGGTTAACGAAATAAATAAAAAGGGAAGAAATGCAGCTCTAAGGACTAATACCAAACAAAAACAATTTTAAAATATGGAAAAGTGTCTAATGTCCTCAAAGGTCTTCTGTATGGAAAACACAGCATTTATGTACAATCGATGAATGGAGGTTAACGAATCTTTGTAACAGAAGTCATGCCCACATAACTCTACCAACAGGTTTGCAGCTAAAATAAAGAAAGCCATTAAAAACTGTAATACCATTCTCACTGAAAATGAAAAAAGAACATACGCGGTCAAGAATCCAGCTACAGCAAAATTATGAGGCCAACCAAAGACACATAAACCGACGGTTCCGATTCGGTCTGTGATTATTTACATAAGTAGCACATCATATCGGATAGGCAAAAACCTAATCACACTAATAACAAACCTTTACATTCCAACAAAAAGTACACAATCAAAAATTTGCGTACTCTGGCAAGGGATATAAAAGACATGCAAATACCACCTAAGAGTAAATTTATGTCACTAATCTATACACCAATGTGCGAACGGAAGTGAAGTTCCATACTCCGTGACGGAGCGTAGGGGAATGATGCGGGAGACCCGCACCGCCGTACTAGGCAAGGTCCTAATGGAGATGGTTTACCGTTGCCTTCCTTCGACCGTAATGGGAATGAATGATGATGATGGAAACGACACAACAACACCCAGTCATCTCGGGGCAGGAGAAGATTCCTGATCTCGCCGGGAATCGAATCCGGGACCCAGTGCTCGGGAAGCGAAAACGTTAATGTGAGACCACGAGCGCGGACAAGGTGCCAGTACAGGAAACAGTCCAAATAACAAAATATAACCTGTTACAATATAGGAAAATACCCATGGCTGGAACACTTGAAATAATAAATCTTTTGGAAATAGAATTAGTACAGAATTTTTTGAATTTAATAACAAAATTTATACGCAGCAGATGGAGTATCCATGTGTAATAGTGTAGCAGGCACATTAGCCGACATTTTTCTGAATTCTCTGGAAGAGAAATTCTTTAACTCAGGCTGGACTATTCTCAACCAAACTGTATACTCGTAAGTATGAATGCATGGTTTCGCGGCGTAAACTCGTATGTTAGGTATGTAGATGATACCCTCGTGTTGGTAGACGGCAGCCACGCAGATATCGAAAATATCCACCAAAAACTCAACCAGCTGCATCCTAAAATTAAATACATTGTGGAAACTGAGAAAGAAAATACAATTAACTATCTAGGCCTCACAATTGGCAAAAATAATAATCGCCACACATTTGACGTCAATAGAAAGAACACCACTTCTGACAATATTATGTATGCCACTGCCTGTCATCCAATGGCTCATAAAATAGCATTTTCCATTCAGTGATTAATAAATTAAATAACCTTCAATTAGAAAAGCCAGCAATTCAAAAATTAAATTGACACACCTCGTTATATACCCTGAACAAATGATTTTGAACCCAACATATCACAAAATTATATTACAAATGTAAAGCACTAAAGCAGAACACAATACATAGCGATGTATGCCTAACTCGAGAAACATGACCGACACAGAAAATAAGAAACATATCAACAGTCTACCTTGGTAGAATCTCCAACAGAACTGATGTACTTTTTAAAGCCGCAAATGTTTAACTAGCCTTTCGAACCAATAACAATCTGTCAATAAACTTACGTTCCGCCACCACGAGAACATCGAAATATGATAACCCAGACGTGTATAAAATCACATGTGGCACCTTTAATAACTTATACATTAGCCAAACAGGATGAAATTGTAATGTGAGGTCTAAAGAACACTTTAAAGAGAGCGAATATAATCAGTCGAGCTTCTTTCTACACTTGAAAAATCAAAATCACACTTCTGATACGATCGAAAATGCACTACAGAGTCTGCACAGAATACCAAAGCGTTTTGCAGTGAACATTCTTGAGGAATTAGAAATTAATATGTACATGAGAAAATATCCACAAAAAATATTAAACGAACATACAAGATTTAAACACAAGTACTACGTTAAAACCTTATTGAACTTTTAGAGGCCGGCCGCGGTGGCCGAGCGGTTCTAGGTGCTTCAGTCCGGAACCGTGCGACTGCTACGGTCGCAGGTTCGAATCCTGCCTCGGGCATGGATGTGTGTGATGTCCCTAGGTTAGTTAGGTTTAAGTAGTTCTAAGTTCTGTGGGACTGATGACCTCGGATGTTAAGTCCCACAGTGCTCAGAGCCATTTGAACCATTTTTTGAACTTTTAGAACACGAAAATGGATAACTCGGAAGTACCATATGCAACAGCCAAAGATAATCCTAAAATATTTTAGTTAACAAAATAATATCGCTGTTCATCTGCACAACTTTGTAAACATATAGCGTCGTAAGAGCGGAACTGTCAAACTGCTGTCCCGTCATAATTAACACTTTATTTTCAGCATTTTGACATCATTTACGATCTTATTAAAGCAGTGACAGTTACAAAACAGTCCACCAACGTCACATCAATCTAGAAGTGAGTATAAGACAGCTCCTTTAATATAAATGACACTGGCATCCATCCCTGTTCTCATCCAAATTGTAATTGCATGTACTTGAAAATGGCGATTAAGCCGAAATAAAGATTACTTATTATAAGCAGCTATTTGATGCATGTACTGTAATAATCATGTCGTTATCAGAGACTGGCGTCTGTCGTGGCTTGAGGACCACGTGCTCGCGCAGAGTGCAAGACCTGTCCCCACCAGGTCTATACGGTAGTTACTCGCTGCCGTCGCCGGATATCCGTTGCATTCAAGATTGGCACCAACCCTACTGTGGAAATATTTTTACGAAGTAACTTAGCAGTATACTACAGTGCTTCACTCGCTTTAAAAGAGTTGTTTGCCATTTTATCAAATAATAAAAGAAGAAGGAAATTATGGTAACACTAATAATTTAAAGACTTAACAATAATTCATTCATAGCGTACAATAAAAACAGAAAGAATCAGTTTTGCTGCCTGTGTCTACCTGATATGCCTTTATCTTCTTGTAGCCCTTGAGAACAGACAAATTAACACATAAACAGTCCTTCAGCCACAGTTTTTGTCCTTTGCGCTGACTGTTCGTAGTGCCCAAATAATGGTATAATCCCCGATTACAGCATAATTTTTGAGCAGTTTCAAAAAAGTAGAGTTATTAGGAGAATACTGGTGATTTTTTTAAAGTATTCAACGACTTAGCCCTTTTCGAGAAGAATAGCGAACGGTGGATGAACAAAGTTTTCTTTCATTTGCCTATTTAATTAAACATTTTGATTACACGTATCTAGAAACCGAGAGAGCCAAAATTTTTCGATCTTCCTTCAATTTCTGTGTTTATTACAGGAAATCATAGGAATAAAAACCTGATAATCAGTTATTTCAGAAAGCGTTTAGTTTGCGTGATTTTGACACTCATATTAAACTTGCGTGGAAAAAGGGTGTTGTTTCAGCGATTGCTGAACCATCTATGGTAGTAATCGAAGGCACTATTGCCGCTGAGGAGTACGTGCCGTTATTGCGGAGCACCTGTGTCCCTCCTTACTTGAATTCGTCAACGGCGATGGCATCTTCTAACATGGTAACTGTCCGCGCTAACACCTTTCACACATTACAGTAATATAAATTCATCTACGGAATGAAAGACGTTGTCAGGGAGAAACTTTTTCAGTTTGTTTTCAAATTTTGCTTTACATTTTATATCACTCGGTAAGTTAACAAAAATGTTCGTTTTTTTTGTCTAGGTGTGGAGTAATGAACGTAATTTTTCCTTCTTGTATTGTAATTACGTACTTTGAAGCAGTAGTCAGACTGCGCAACTCTTAAAACATATGGCTACAAGATGATGGTGGATGAACACTGCTCAGTGAGCATCCCACACACTGCCGGAAAAAAAGTCAATACACCCTTTTGGAGATTTTCAATTCACTCAAGATTTATTGTTGTAACAGTTAATATGGAGTAGATGAAATGATTACCTTTACTATCAATACCAAAAGTGTTTTTGAAGTACCATGTATGAACCCACGCTGAAACACCCGTTAGTGGTGTAGCTTCCATGGGTGGCATTGCTTGCGCAGACTTTGGCATCCAGTCGATTGTACTGATGACAAATACTGTCCTGGGATACGTTATGGCACGCCTGTTGGACCTGTTCAGGTAGAACTGTAAGGCGTGTTGGTTGACGAGGCGCACGAGTTAATTCTCGTCTTATCACATCCCACACGTGATCCAGTGGAGGTAATTCCGGAGATCGTGCAGGCCACGAAAGTTGCTGCACGTCTTCGCACAGAACATTGAGTTTCACGGGTAGTGTGTGGGCGAGCGTTATCCTGTTGGAACAATACATTGCGTTATCCTGTTGGAACAATACATCGCCTTCCTGTTGCAAGAATGGCAAAATGCCAAGTCTGACAGCATTCTGCAAGTACAGAGTGCTGGTTAGCATCCCCTCCAGAAACAATGAAGGTGAACGAGAGTTTTAGATTATCCCAACCTCAGACCTTAAGGCCTACGTGTCTTGGATGAATACACTCTACGAGACAACGCTCACCATGACTTGCGTGCAGGCAGGATCTGCTTTCATCGCTGAACACCGCGGAGCTCCATTCCATTCTCAAGTGATCCTCTGACGGCACCAGCTGTGCATCTCAATGCTGTGGTGTCAGTGAAAGGAGATCTAGCGGGGTGCGTGCCTGCAGTCCCACTGCTAATAACCGGTTTGCAACAGTTCTTGTCGACACGTCTGGGCTCACAATACCTCTTATTTGTCCTGTGGCAGCTGAACGATCTGCCACTGCTGCCCTTAAAAGACCACAGCCCTGGCGGGCGTCTGTGCTGCGTAGGCGTCCACAACCTCATCTACATGTGTGAGAATGTTCACGTGACCACTGGTATCAGCAACTGATGTAGCACGTCTAACTTGTGTGTGAGCTCCCTGAAAGGACCAACCCTCCACTCGGAAGGCCATGTGACCCCTTCAAACTCGCTCAGTTGGCTGCATCTCCGTGGCATAGTTGCTGCACATATTTTCACCACACCGAGCGTTCAAGCTGTGAGCATTCCCTATCACAGGGCAGACACAGACGGCGCTCTAGTAGCTATGCCACTGCGCTATCCGTTGGCGGACGACGTTCAAACCATTATCAATACATCTAATATCCCCCATGTAGCATATGCCGTCATCGGATCAAATTAGACGTCGTCTTTCAAGGCGCATCAACGTTGTTTTTTTTCCGACAGTGTAGTATTCTTACTACACAATTCTGAAGAATGAAGACTATCTTTCTTAAATAAGAGTTATCCCGCAATATTACTCCATATGACATTACACAGTGGATAGAAAATGTGCGAAATAAATATCAGCTTAATGATTTGTCTGTCCCCAAGATTTGCAGTCTTTCTAAATGCAAAAGTGGCTGGACTAAGGTATTTTAGGAGTTCCAAAATGGGATTTCTCCAGTTTAAATTTTCATAATGATGGACAACTAAGAACTTTCTAATTTCCAGTCCATTTATTACACTACTGGCCATTAAAATTGCTACACCAAGAAGAAATGCAGACGATGAACGGGTATTCATTGGACAAATATATTATACTAGAACTGACATGGGATTACATTTTCACGCAATTTGGGTGCATAGATCCTGAGAAATCAGTACCAAGAACAACCACCTCTGGCCGTAATAACGGCCTTGATACGCCTGAGCATTGAGTCAAACAGAGCTTGGATGGCGTATACAGATACAGCTGCCCATGCAGCTTCAACACGATACCACAGTTCATTAAGAGTAGTGACTGGCGTATTGCTCGGCCACCATTGACCAGACGTTTTAAGTTGGTGAGAGATCTGGAGTACATGCTGGCCAGGGCAGCTGTCGAACATTTTCTGTATCCATAAAGGCCCGTACAGGACCTGCAACATGCGGTCGCGCATTATCCTGCTGAAATGTAGGGTTTCGTAGGGATCGAATGAAGGGTAGAGCCAAATGTCGTAACACATCTGAAATTTAACGTCCACTGTTCAACGTGCCGTCAGTGCGAACAAGAGGTGACCGAGACGTGTAACCAATGGCACCCCATACCACCACGCCGGGTGATACGCCAGTATGGTGATGACGAATACACGCTTCCAATGTGAATTCACCGTGATGTCGCCAAACACCGATGCGACCATCATGATGCTGTAAACATCATTCATCCGAAAAATGACGTTTTGCCATTCGTGCACCCAGGTTCGTCGTTGAGTACACCATCGCAGGCGCTCCTGTCTGTGATGGAGTGTCAAGGGTAACCGCAGCCATGGTCTCCTAGCTAGTCCATGCTGCTGCAAACGTCGTCGAACTGTTCGTGCAGATGGTTGTTGTCTTGCAAACCTCCCCATCTGTTGACTCAGGGATCGAGACGTGGCTGCACGATCCGTTACAGCCATGCGGATACGATGCCTGTCATCTCGACTGCTAGTGATACGAGGCCGTTGGGATGTGGGATGGAGCACGGCGTTCCGTATTACCCTCCTGAACCCACCGATTCCATATTCTGCTTACAGTCATTGGATCTCTACCAACGCGAGCATCAATGTCGCGATACGATAAATCGCAATCGCGATAGGCTACAATCCGACCTTTATCGAAGTCGGAAACGTGTGGTACGTATTTCTCCTCCTTACACGAGGCATAACAACAACGTTTCACCAGGCAATGCCTATCAACTGCTGTTTGTGTATGAGAAGTCGGTTGAAAACTTTCCTCATGTCAGCACGTAGTAGGTGTCGCCACCAGCGCCAACCTTGTGTGAATGCTCTAGAAAGCTAATCATTTGCATATCAGAGCATTTTCTTCCTGTCAGTTAAATTTCGCGTCTGTAGCACGTCTTCTTCGTGATGTAGCAGTTTTAATGGCCAGTAGTGTATTTACTAACCCTGTGTTGCACTTATCATTTGTGTTGTATCCCTAGGTGTGCCGAGCTGAATATGTTGAGTCTTTTTAAAAATTACGAGTGAACCTTTTGCAGAAAATCAGGCTATAACACTTTTCAGAATCTTGTTTACCATTTCTATTGTTGCTGAATGTGTGTTTCTGTTGATTACAATACTAGTGTATCATCTCCAGAAGAACTAACTCTGATCGTTGTAAATTAGATGGAAGATGGTTTACATATATGAGCAACAACAGCGGATCTAGGAGTGAGTTACGTTATGCGCCCTCTTATATCTTTAAAAAGTCCGCCAAATTTGAAGGTTTCAGTGACCTTTTCGTTTATTATTTTTAGTGAATTAGGGATCTACTATTTTACATAATCTAAAACTCCAACATTTCAGTTGAACTGGTAGCGAAATACATTTCTCGTCGTTTTAGAGTATAATATTTATGAAAATCAAATTCACTACTTTCCCTGAGACCGTGTGTTTGTACGTTTGCCAAAAGCGATTACTCACGATGGAGGAAATGGGCTAAGAAACTACGAAACGAATTAGGCAGCAAACTGCTGTTCAGAGCAAACGTGCGAAGGCGCTTTCACTGGACCACGACCGCAGAGGCCAACGCCTTGGCCCAGTAACCCTGCCCCACGTCTGGGCACTGGAAGTGCGTGTGCGTGCGTGCGCGCGTGAGTGTGTGTGTGTGTGTGTGTGTGTGTGTGTGTGTGTGTGTGTGTGTGTGTGTGGTTGTGCGTGTGTGGTTGTGTGTGTGTGTTTGAGAGAGAGAGACAGAGAGAGAGAGTTCTACAGCCAGTAGAGGGCATTTAGATTTATACGAGGGGTGGTATTGAAATTTTAGTTATCGCCTGGAAAAAGTAAAGTTATTTGCTTAAAGTTTTGGTTGTAGCCAGGTGCATGTCTGCAGTCTTGACACACATTGAAATCTCCGCGGCACACTACCGCAGCACGCCGCTGGAGTAGCAAAAGCAAAATTGTGCATTCCATTGATAAAGTAGAAAGTTGGAGATTGTTACGGTTCTATTCTATTTCAAAATTTGTCATTGTTTCAATGGCTCTCATAATTAATGAATAATTATTTATATTGATTTGATCGTTCATCACTTCCTTGATTAGTGTAAGGGCATTTGGCATTTGGATCTTCTTCTGTACATCTAGAAATTTTCTGCTCTGGTTGGTCATTATTATGGCAGTCTTATACTGTTGCAAGTTACTGGCTCATTTCCATTCTTCACTGGATGCTCTGCTGATAGTGATTGGCTGTTTTCATACTTCCTGCTTCTTTTGTCCTCTTTGTAGTCCTACCGTGTTTTGAAATTTATGTTCGATCTCCAAATACGCGAATCTGTACATATTAATAAAATGAGAAATGTGGATATCAGCTGTCCATCATGAAGTCAAGTCACTACACTATCTACTTTAAACTAACTGCTAGCTGCTGCTACGCTCACTTATCAGTAGTTTTGTTATGGTGTGTGATGCTGAGTAAGTAAGCTACTGTATGTGCAATAATGTTAGCTGCCCTCAAGTGTCTGCCTGTTCAGGTAAGCATAGCTCATGAGGTGCACCCCCCCCCCCCCCCAAACTGCCCCAAACCATGACGAAGTGGCATATGCAGCATCGCTGGCGAGCGGTGCCTGCAGAAGGAGGTGGGCAGGTGTGGAAATTTGTGCATCGTACTACTGAAGTATTTATACTTTATACAACGTGTACATTATGCAACAAATTTAATAATTTTTAACATATTTTAGGCTAACTGATGTACAAAATCGATGTTCCATTCCCAACTTCAGTGGCCGAGCGGCTCTAGGCGCTACAGTCTGGAGCAGCACGACCGCTACGGTCGCAGGTTCGAATCCTGCCTCGGGCATGGATGTGTGTGATGTCCTTAGGTTAGTTAGGTTTAAGTAGTTCTAAGTTTTAGGGGACTGATGACCTCAGAACTTAAGTCCCCTAGTGCTCTGAGCCATTTGAACCATTCCCTACTTCATCCTTTAAGGGGTCAATACTTGCTTTTTACTCTTTAAACTACACTACGTTCTTCCTCAGGGTTTAAACTATCTCCATATCAAATTTCATTGACACCAGTTGAGCTGTTTAGTCGCGAATACGTAACACACCGCTAATTTCGCATTTATGATGTTAGTGTGGATTAAACACATTGAGAATTGTTTAAACACTGCACTGATTATGCTGAATTGTATTACGTAGAACATATCAACCAATAAAAGTAATTTCACAAATATGGTAAAATTAAAAAGTCAAAGAGTAAATATCTTTTTCAAAGAGTAAATTTTTTCCATAATTCGCGTAATATTATTCAGATCATACATATATTGTACTACACACTTCCTAAGGTAGCCTATCATCTTCCTCAGCGTTTTAGCTGTTTCCATACCAAATTCCAACAAAATCAGTTGAGCGGATTAGCAGTGAAAAGGTAACAGCCTTCTCATTTATAACAATAGTATCGAGTAAAGTCCACGCCGTGTATTTCTGTCTGTATATGAAAGTGAATCTCAGCAACTACTGTAAAGATTTTAATACAATTTTCATTAATAGACTGATTCACGTGGAAAGTTTGAGTATACGATTCATAAATATTTCGTGCAAACTGTCTGAACTATGACGAAGGATGTCGATTAGGTCGTGCCTGCTGAGAATTTTCCTGGTATGCGCTGCTGTAATCGTTTAAGTGATATGGGAGTGATACGGAGGAGTCGTTCCTCTCCAGTCCGTCCGAAGAGAAGTCCGTGACACTGAATGTCTGTCCATTAGGGCAAACTTGCGATAACAAATTGAAGAGCTTGCAAGACACACGATGAAAACTTTCAGTTTAAGCGAGTCATTTGGGTAACAAAAAATGAATGTTTATCAAAATAAATATGTATTTAATCTAGGCTATAACAGTTTTTATGTCAAACCTATAGGAATGTAGTTTAGTGTTTACAAGTATTTTCAAACCGAGGGTAACAAAATACGAATCTTTATATGTATTTAATCTAGACTAGAATTCGGAGTTAATATTCGGTTATCTCACGTTGTTCTCTGAATTTTAATCATAACTGTACGCAGTGGCTTGTAGACAAAATTACCGCTACAGCAGACAAATCGCCCGGCTGTCGATACTTGGTACTAACCATGCAAGCCGGGGTGTGTCGCTCTTCTATTATTAATAAAGGTGCATAAAGCCATCGGCACACTGGAGGAGTTAGCTCTGTATGTATTAGTGTATATATTAAACCGGGGACATAGAAACGACGGAGAGGCTTCGTCGCACCGTAGCCCTCAGTGGTTCACAACCCCACAACAGGCCATAGCAGTTCACCCACCCCACCGCCGCCTCACACCGAACCCAGGGCTATTGTGCGGTTCGGCCCCCAGTGGACTCCCCATGGATCGTCTCATACCAGACGAGTGTAACCCCAAATGTTTACGTGGTAGAGTAATTATGGTGTACGCGTACGTGGAAACAGCGTTTGCGCAGAAATTGCCAACACAGTGTAACTCAGGCGGAATAAGGGCAACCAGCCCTCATTCGCCGAGATAAATGGAAAACCGCCTTAAAAAACATCCACAGCATCGGACCCCGACACTAATCCGCTTGGCCGCACGCCCTCCCGCTCAGGAAGCAGTGCGTTAGACCGCGCGAAGAGTTAGCTGACGTTGAAATGGCGCTCTACCAGTTTTGTGACATTACTTCCTGTTATTTCTCGTTGAGGAGCCATTTCGCCACGTGAAACACAAAATAAGTTCTCCGAAATTTCAGCAATGTGCCACTTAAAGTAGAACTACGGGGAAACATGAACGCTCCATAAATCTCAAGCAGAAAGCAACACACCATAGTGTATTTGTCGTGATCAGTAGAAACCTATATTCGTTAGATTCTATGTTATACCTTACACTCTATGAACACTTACTGTATCTAAGCACCAGCACATCGAATGTCTCGAGAACGAATCGTTATCGGTACGATTTGTTGTAATAAAATGACCGGGAACGTCATATTCGTGGTTAAAGAATTTTCGTATTTAGTTATTTTCGTGTTAAAATTCACAGTTCTGAAAGTAAGCCATTTTGAGTCAACAACCCATTGAACATTCATGAAAACGTGCCGTTCTTGTTAGGATTTGTTATAATTAAATATCAATAACATTCCTGCGATTAAAACCTTCAGATGATTGTAACATAAAATATGCGAGCAATTGAAGTTGAATTTCGGTACGGCGTAGCTGGTTGAGGTTCTGTAATCGGGAACCTAGGGTAGAGGGTAGAGGGAGCCACGATATGGATCTGACGGTACAGTGGAAGACTGTTTGACACCTTCGCGTTTTCTAGAAGACTGTGGGAGTTTCCTATGAAATTAAGAGAAATAATATCTGTAATATTTGGTGTTACGTAAATATAATTGTGTTCCCTCTCAGGAGTGAGTTTTGAAGAGGGATCGCTGTGAACAGAGTCACATGCCCTGACTCTATGAAACACAGGTTTGGCATTCAATCCAGGTCGCTGATGTGCTTAATAGGTAGAAAGCTTACACTGTATGATCCACTGACTAGTTTTCCTAATGAGCAGTCTAAATTAACTGTATGACCAACGAATGTTGTAACAAGTGATTAATTACCTGCTATGTGGTGCATAAATATTGTCAAACAGCGATGACTACAATAAACGTATGCCGAATAGTTGTTAAATGTAAGAAATGGGTGGTTGTGTGTCGTGGGTCTGAACCAGTAATCAGCCACAACAATTTTGACTAGCGAAACAGGATGGTCCTCAAAGCACGAAAAAGAAGGGGGAAGGGATGAAGCTGACAATACTGTTCTGTGCCCATTTACTCCAAAACTCACACATGCATCTGTGATCGATTAAACAATATCATGATGTACAAAAATATTATAAACCATTCAAAACGAAAATATTCCGTGTAGCTCGTTTTCAGCAACTGATATCAGTTATAATCAGAGCAAACAGTAAGAGCAAGTAAGAGCAGTAAGTAAGGCTTTTAATAGTGTTAGAAAAACACCTGTGAAAATAAAAAAAGGTTCAGCTTTTGCAATGCACTGTTCAACAAATTTTTTGTGTCTTTTATAGCAGTACTAGTTAATTTAATTGAAGTGCGACATGTATCCATTCAGATCAGTTATGTGCTACAAAGAACTCTGCAGGATGAATATGTACACTGGCCGTTCCTCAGATTGTGGAATGCAGAGGCAAGAACAGGGCTGTGATGGGGAGAGGGAGAGAGAGAGAGAGAGAGAGAGAGAGAGAGAGAGCAGTAGCGGTGAAACGCTACGTCATATTTTGAAGAATCCACCCATCTCCGTCATCATTTGCAGTAGTTATCCAGCTTCGTCGTCACTCACTCACTCACTCACTCACTCACTCTCTCTCTCTCTCTCTCTCTCACTCACTCACTCACACACACACACACACACACACACACACACACACACACACACATTTTGATCTCCCATACATAAATCAGTAGTTTACTAGCCATTAACAACGAAACTGCCCGCCATCTTATTCTCTGTACCCCACTCGGTGCCTGAACATGATTGTAGTTCGAGCTTTGCGCCCGCTTTTGAGCGAGGCAAAATGGACCCACAGATTAACTGCCGCAATGTTATCTCCACGTCAAAATTGTCTGTATTAACGTTCTACAACAGTACAAAATACATCTGGCTAACTTTATGGACACCAATAGTGTAACTTCCAGGTTAAGGTACAGTCACAAAACAAAACTGTTTGTGTTCTTGAAAGCACGGGTACCTTCGGTTGTGTGCAGCTCCCACCAACGGCAATGCTCACACTGGAAATGGTGGCAGCGTCACATGCAATACACTTGTTCCCATCTTATTGTAACAGTTTAACTTACAGAAATTATTGGTTTTCTGTGATTATGTATAATTGCCGCATATTGTTTTATACAGGGTGGTCAGAAACAGTCTGAAAATCTTGTAAGGATGTTGCACGATAGGTTGTTCTGAGGAATAACTGTTACGAAAAAATTCAATACGTTACGCCGTTTGTGAGTTATTTATCATTGAAATTAACCAATCAGATCGTGGCGCGCGCAGATTCAAGCAGCCTGCCAGGGCCAGTGTCACCAAACTTCGTTCGGTTTCCTCAAACCGAAAAATCTTAGTTTTTCCCCACGTTTCTTAAATTTTTCACTTCCGAAAACGGCAAATTTTATCTGGTAGCGGTCACCTGAACAAGTGGTGACTCACGGGCTCACAGATATCTGTGCATTACTACATTTTAGGCCGTGCAATTGCTTAAATTTACGCACGCAACGACCTGATTGGCTAATTTCAATGCTAAATAACTCGGAAACGGCGCAACGTATCATTTTTGTTCTTAAAAGTTATTTCTCAGGACAACTTCCCTAGAGCCCTTACAAGACTTTCAGAATGTTTCTGACCACCTTGTATATACACTATAGCACTTACTTTCGTGTCTGAATCGCCGAGATGTTACTGTCTGGAATATACGGTTAAGTGGAGAATTTTACAGTGACGCAGTAGCCGCTGACTGCAGCGTTTGAGGACTGTACTCCCGTCGAAGTAATTAAGGTTCGAGTCCCCGCAATATCATTTTTTTTTTTAAATTGTATTCTTTTATGATGCGTTGTATGTGTGCGAGGTACCAGGGCTAGCAGTGTATTTAACACTAAATTCTTCTCGAATCTTCATATGGAAATAATGCTTTAAGGCCCCCCTTTTCTAACTCCTACTTTTGCTGTTGCACATGGATTAAGGAGGAACGAGAACTGACTGTAATCGACCCTGCAAATGGAGTAGAAAAAGAGTTTGGCACCTGCAATAATTTAATTGGATAGAAATTAAGGGAAGTTTCATTAACGTAGTGAGAACTGAAAAGTTGCTCTACCGATTAACAGAATGAAAGTTCTGTCCAAAATAACAATTTGATTTATTATGACTAAACTCAAAATAACAAACAAAACACATGAAACATTTACAATACATCAAATTGGATACTCAAATAAATGCTGTGAAGGTGAAGTTGTCCATAAACTAGATTGTGACATTTATGACCAAGTGGTATGTGGAACCAATTCCCTGCAACTCAAATATAAGAGAAACACCCAGCCAACTCAACATTAATTGCTGCTACGGTAGTGATAACTCAGACAATGAACACCCATGACAGAACAAAGTTAGAAAAGACGAACAGGCGTGCTCTGCTGAGCTCTGATTATCACAGTGCAAATTCCCTAATCTGCCGGTGCTGCGGACATACATTACCAAGCTGTCTTCTTAACTGCAAGGACACGATCTTGCATACCGGAAGAGATGGCTGGTTGCTTCGACGTCCCACCGTGGTGATGGTAATGTCGTGAGTATAGCCCGAAACAAATTGTCCTGGTCTGGTTGTTCCAGGCTAAAGACTTCCTATCAATACAAATGCGCCTCTGAGGGAGACGAAGAAGGCTCGCCACACAATCACTGATGGTACAGTGATTGATTTTAACAAGCGAAGTCACACAGTAACTCCGATACAATCAACTTTAGCCAAAACTGCCCAAGACAGACAACATAATCCGCTTGTACGCAGAACGCTCAATTGTCAACTGTACTCGGAAAGTTACGTTGAAGTCGAAACTTCAGCAACTTCATTAAACAGTTACAATCAAATAAAAGTATATTAGACAGCCAACAGAAGGCAGGCTGTCCAGAGCAGCGAGAGCTTAGTCTTGTAACCTACCCCAACCGAAAGGCGAGAGCCGACTACCACAAGAGCACCTGTACAAACCGAACACAGAACATTCCCGCCCCCACGACAGTGGCCGTGGTTAAACGTTCCAATCAGCAACTCGAAAACTGGCGGAAAATTCCACTCTATTGCCGAAGCACTACCATTCCACCAATGGAGATTCTTGGCGCCAATTTCTGCGCCGATTTTGCTACGTCACGGAGCTATGCCCTGAGCAAGCCAATCACAGTTTCGATTTTGCAGAAAACGCGGGAATTTTCCCGCCAAGACTGCCTGGCAACACAAGTCATTCCCAAGCCTCTCTGGTAGCCCGCCAGAAAGTCTTTTCGCTAAGTTTCTGCGAAGTAACGGAATCTCTAGCCAGCCGCTCCTTCAGGCCCCTGCGGGCGTGTCTCCGCCGCT
Source organism: Schistocerca serialis cubense (assembly GCF_023864345.2). Lineage (NCBI taxonomy): Eukaryota > Metazoa > Arthropoda > Insecta > Orthoptera > Acrididae > Schistocerca > Schistocerca serialis. The sequence continues at coordinate 213,871,699 of NC_064639.1, read as the reverse complement.
ATTATGACAATGTCGGCGTCTGGAAAGCATTCACTCAACTCCCTCACACCCGTCGGCTTAATCCTTTCAAGATCAGCAGAGCCCGCCTGTCACCGGACCACCCGGGTGACGAGAAATGCTGCGTGGGAAGTCCGAGTGTGAAGGAATAGCAACTAGTCACTGCATGCTATTAGAGAGGAAAATCGAATTCCTCAGAGTAAGATAGAAATACGAGAGGGGGCTTCTACCACCTCTCATGTGTATTATCAGTATGCCAAGTATGCCAAACATGATAACACAGTACAGCACAGATGGGTATATGACAGTCATTTACTGTCAGGCTGTCTCAGCATACACAGGCAATGAGAGATACCGTCCTGGTACTCCTCCAGTATGATGGTTTTAGTAGGCTGTCCCAAAGAAGTGAACCAGTTCCACCAGAACCACTCACCATTTCACATGAGTCCAATCGTTCATTAATGGTTTCCGCAACAAGTGGACGTCAAACTGATTGACTGGCCTCATAGAGCGCCAGACTTGAATGCCACTGAAAATCAGAGGCCAATATGAAGAGTCACATAAAACAACGCTCTCCGACACTGGCCCTCGGGCCTAGCATTGAATATATGGGAGGGTCTCGTGGACCATGAGACATATTTCCATAGGCTGTCCGCGTCCATGCCCCATCGGATGACTCAGGTAATCAATGCCAGTGGTGGCCCCCAACTAGCTTCACCCCTAATGTGAAGCTTTCTTTGTTTCACATTACTCCAACTTATATTACCACATTTGAGATAATTGTATGTTTGTTAATTGGAAATGTAGGTGAAATCATGGTATTTTGCATTTTATTTATTAGATTCGCGCTATTCTACACTTAATACATCTAAATTTGAAAAAAAACTCAAACAAGGCAATATGAATAGAAACAGAAATGGTGTCCTAACATGAGACAGTCAGAGAAAACAACTAAAATCGACCAGTATAGGAACAGGTACACTCCAAATTAATAAAATTCTCTTACTTACTGCCTCTCCAACATTTTCTGCGTTTATTGTGAAAAATAAGCGCAGTCAGGGCATATAAAAGCTAACATTCTTCGGAAGCCCAAGGACAGCATTGCATGCACTGTGTACATTTCTCTATGTTAGTCTTCAGATATTTCAGAATATACATTTAATGTCTTCTTCTTCAGACTGCACGTTTGAAGCATTGTTCTCAGTTACACTATGTGAACAAAAGTATCTGGACACCTGGCTGAAAATGACTTACAAGTTGGTGGCGTCCTCCATCGGTAATGCTGGAATTCAATATGGTTTTCGTCCACCTTTAGGCTTTATGACAGCTTCCACTCTCGCAGGCATTCGTTCAGACAGGTACTGGATGTTTCTTGGGGAATGGCAGCCCATTCTTCACGGAGTGCTGCATTGAAAAGAGATATCGATGTCAGTCGGTGAGGCCTGGCATGAAGTCGGCGTTCCAAAACATCCCAAAGGTATCGTACAGCATTCAGGTCAGGACCCTGCGCAGGCCAGTCCATTACAGGGATGTTATTGTAGTGTAACCACTCCGCCACAGGCCGTGCTCTATGAACAGGTGCTCGATCGTGTTGAAAGGTGCAGTCACCATCCCGTAATTGATCTTCACCAGTGGGCAGCAAGAAGGTACCTAAAACATCAATGAAGGCATGTGCTGTGATAGTGTCACGCAAAATAACAAGGTGTGCAAGCCCCGTCCATGAAAAACACGACCACACCATAACAACAACACCTCCGAATTTTATTGTGGCACTACCCGTGCTGGCAGATGGCATTCACTGGGCATTCGCCAAAACCACACCATGCCATCGGATCGCCACATTGTGTGCCGTGATTCGTCGCTCCACACTACGTTTTGTCACTTTTCAATCGTCCAATGTTTACGCTCTTTGCACCAAGCGAGGCGTCGTTTGGCATTTACCGGTGTGATGTGTGGCTTATGAACAGCCGCTCGACCATGAAATCCATTTTTGCTCACCCCCTGCCTGTCACAGTACTTGCAGTGGATCCTGATGCAGTTCGGAATTCCTGTGTGATGGTCTGGATAGATGTCTGGCTATTACACATTACGACCCTCTTCAACTGTCGGCGGTCTCTGTCAGTCAACAGACGAGGTCGGCCTGTACGCTTTTGTGCTGTGCGTGTCCCTTCACGTTTCCACTTGACTATCACATCGGAAACAGTGGACCTAGGGATGTTTAGGAGTGTGGAAATATCGTGTACAGACGTATGACACAGGTGACACCCAATTACCTGAAGACGTTCGAAGTCCGTGAGTTCCGCGGAGCGCCCCATTCTGGTCCAAATGGCTCTGAGCACTATGGGACTTGGCATCTGAGGTCGCTCGGTTCCATACTGAAGCGCCTAGAACCGCTCTGTCACGCAGGCCGGCCGCCCATATTGTTCTCTCACGATATCTAATGACTACTGAGGCCGCTGATATAGAGTACCTAGCAGTAGGTGGCAGCACAATGCACCTAATATGAAAAACGTGTTTTTGGGGGCGTGCGGATACTTTTGATCACATTGTGTAAATTTGTATCGGACTACGAATGACTGGAAAATTGTTTCCCGCAGTTTTCAAGAACAAAATTCTTGCTGCTGTCTCCTCTGATTCCGCTACAGCTTTTGGCTCTTTGCATTGTTGTGTTCTCAATGTTGCTAAACCACTTAGTGAAAATATGAGTCTGAATCCAGCTACTAGTGTGGCAAGATGAAGTTACTCTAATATTAGTTACCGTGTCCTAATATGCGATACTGTCAAGTATTAAATTACCAGCGGTGTAGCATATTAGGAATAAGACATCTTACGCTAGAAACCTAGCCACATAGTTACGTAGCTCCGTTTGAAGGACAATTCGTTATATCAAATGAAAGAATATTTCGTGAAGAATATAATCATTGAATGCTGTTGCATCAGCTACTCAAGTTCAGATACTAAAATTCAACACCGTTTAAAATCAAGAAGTCTCGACAATGCCCAGCACCGGAATGGTCTTGTTGTCACTGCTCTACGCCTCAAGCGCTGTGAGAACTAAGTTCTGATACCTTCCAGCAGAGCTGAACACTTATTTTAGTCAGAATCTAGCTTTTCCACATCAGCGAACTCTCCTGTTACAGGCACCTATTCTCTATATTCAAACACATTTTCAGTAATGATAGTACCTTTAGTGTAAATTAAAAACAGTGTCTGATCAGAAGATAAACAGTCATTTTCTCAAATTAAAATTCTAATGCAAAGAGTAGTACATTCCGCCGTCTCTTGTCTGTATTTTCACACCCGCAGATCACTGATGTTCTGTTTACCTTGAAAATTGCGGTGAAACGAACCATACGTTTCCGCTGGGAAACCATATTCTACTCTTGTCCTGTGAATTGGAAGGTCATGCATTTTCGAACCAGCTTATCTGCTTTGGATCATTACACACATCCGACGGAATTTTAATAAATATTATTTGACAGAAAAGAAAATGTGTGTGAAATCTTATGGGACTTAACTGCTAACGTCATCAGTCCCTAAACTTACACACTACGTAACCTAAATTATCCTAAGGACAAACACACACACCCATGCCCGAGGGAGGACTCGAAGCTCCGCCGGGATCAGCCGCACAGTCCATGACTGCAGCGCCTGAGACCGCTTGGTTAAATCTGACAGAATTTAAACGTCTTACTCAGACACTTTACATTGAATAGTTGAAGCTATTTTTCCCAGCATACTCGTAATTTTCCCCCGAGACAAAAATTTACGAGCTTGTTGTTAAATAGTTATCCTCTCTTACTCAAATTTATCTTAGTGATTTCTTCTGCTGCCTCTTCTTTCTCGTTCTTTCTGCTACTTCTGTGAATAGTTTTTTGCATACAGACAAAACTTTGTCCTTAGCAACCTCAACTGGACCTGATTGTTCTCGAAATTGAGGGTAAAAGTGAATTTTAGAATTCACGGATAAAGGGGCAGAATGACTGCTGCTGAGCTTTGCAGTTAAATTTGAATGCGGAATTTGATAAAAAGTGTATCATTATCAGTTTTTTCATGCCAAAGAATTGAATAATTATTAGATTTGTCACTCACTCCTACATTTCAAGTACGAGCTTCGTAAAACGTAAAATTTTTTAGAAGTCAGATATAAAATTACTTACTCCCCAATATAACAATATTCTCTCATTCTTATAAAATGAGTCATTCTATTGTAAAATAACTAGGATGAATTTTGTTTAAAATTTTGTATTGCAGTTTCTGTTAGTTCGTACTAAAACAGTTGTCTTAAAGACTACAAATAAGGCCAGTGTTGTGCTCATTATGAAAAGAGAAACTACCACGAATGGGTCATTGACCCCTATCTCGACAGGGACATAAAAAATTACTGGTTTGGTGGCAGAGCAGAACTGTGGATCAACGAGTGACAACCAGGCACTCTGACAATGAGCTACTTGCACAGCAAAGCTAGCACCTCCTTTGGGTGCATGTAGTGCTGCAGATGAAATCACTACAGTTTTCGCGCTCGCTATCGATGTCTTATATTTATGTGTATAATGTTTAATTGGTATTACTTTCCAATGTTTTATGTAGTGCCTCTCTCTGATATGATCGTAAATTGCCGCTATAACGCAGAAAGGGGCATTAGTGGGGCGAACGTACACGGCGAGAATGCCCGATGTGGAACTAAGCCATTATCTGTGCGAACAGTTTTGTTTCGTCGACTGTGACCTTGGCAGTGATTGTGATTCAATATTTGCACCTTATTTGGTGTAAGGCACACTGGGCCCTCAAATTTACTTCCACATCTAAACTGTCTGTTTTATTTCTCAAAATGCATAGATATTTATTCTATAAAATTACAAAATAGATAGGATGAGTAAAATGTGTGTGTGTGTGTGTGTGTGTGTGTGTGTGTGTGTGTGTGTGTGTGTGTGCGCTGCGAATGTTGCCGTAGCTGTTCTCGGTGCCACTGGTCCCTACATATAGGCAACCAAAGTATCTGCCATCAAAAGTACACATACCATGGACCAGAAGCTCCACAGACATACTACTCACAATTTTTCGGTAATTAACACTTTCTGTGGAAGAGCCACACTTTTGATAAGAAAATGGTACCTGGTTTCGGAACTCTCGGCACCGAGATGATGCAAAACTTTTTTTCATGTGTGTAGTTGCACGCCCTTTCATTGCAATGCACACGGTTTTCTCTCCTATTTAACCAGGTTGCTGCTGCGCTGCATATTTGATGTTCATCACTTCGAGCAGTACCAAGTTTCCACTGCCCATATAACCCATGAAAATTAGTTAGGGCCAGTTTTCCATTGCGGTCAAGACAGTTACGTCATTCAGGTTTAAGCATTGCATTTCAAAATTCATTATCAGTTCAGTTTCCATAGAGTTCATTTCGGATTTCATTTCATATGCAGATAGTTTCATATTTTACAGTGCGGAGTACTATTCAGTGACTGGAAATTTACTCAGCCCGATTGCCTGTGTATATTCACAAGGGATTTTAGAGAAACATTTTCTGTTTCATTCCTTCAAAGTCTGTTTCCTAAACTTATGTAGCTTTTTTAGTTCTGTTAGCTTTGTGTGTTGCAATGACAAGTTGCGCATTGCGACATAATGTACTGCAGCACTGCTCACTCCTGCAGAGTCCGTGGTCTGACAGGTAGGTTGTTTAGTTTGTAGTTTTGTTTTTCCTATTACTTTGGCAAAGTTAATTAAAAATACAGTTGTACAATTTCAGTTTGGCGACTCATTTATCAGACGGCGTTTCCATAACTATGCCACTCGTATTGTTCAGGAGAGCGACACAGGTACACGAGTATAACAAAACAAGTTCAGTTCTCTACAGTTTCAGTTCACAAGAAATTAAAAGTAGAACAGTTACACACTAAAATGAATTAAGTGATTGATAACGGCGAACGTCGCTTCAGAGACATTACTTACTATCAACGGGCACATCGAAACGATTGGTGAAGCCCCGTCAGCTGCCTGTCCTCGTTTGCTGCCAAATGAGTCAGTAGAAAGTTTACTCCAGTTGTCCGCACCTTGGTGCCGCTTCGCATAGTCCGCTGAGTTTGTGGGTTACATTCCAGCACGCGTGTTTTCAAATGAACAGCCCCGCAGTGAGTTCCTGAGAACGCGAGGCCCACCTAACCTTAGAAAGTTTCGTCTGCGCAAACAAAGCTGACAGTCGAAAAAAGATAAGTGAGATCGTCCGGAACCACCGTTCCCAGTGCACCGGCATACCGCTTTCCTTTTTTACGTTTTCAGGCACCTGCTCTCAGCGAACAGCGTCCTAAAAAAAGCTGGCTTAATGCAGCGTGTGATTCTGTTTCTAAACAGCACTGACATTGTCATTTGGGCCATATGAACTGATTCGAAAGCTTTGCGTTCCATTAGGGCCCGCAGCATAGTCTACGTCAGTAGAAGACATACGGAAAATAAATCTTCCACAACCAGCTACAATAAGGTAACATATATTTAATATTTTATACGATAGGTCTGTTTCGTGTAACTGCCTTTATCAAGCGACTTCTAGTTGGAAGTGACGACCATATTGCATCCATGGTACATTTTTTCTGTCGTGTCTAGTGTTAAAATTTTACGGGATCGAAGATTCCCATATAAATCTCAACTGCCCGAAAAAAGGTGAGGCATACAGAAGGGGGGGGGGGGGGGGAGCAAACGAAATAAAAATTCGCTGATTGGGAGGGGTTTTGTCGTTGTGGTCTTCAGTCCACAGACTGGTTTGATGCAGCTGTCCATGCTATTCTATCCTGCACAAGCCTCTTCGTCTCCGAATATCTACTGCAACCTTTTGAATCTGCTTCGTGTATTCATCTCTTGGTCTCCCTCCACACGACCCGCCCATACTAAATTGGTGGTTCCTTGATGCCTCGGAACGTGTCCTACCAACCTATCCCTTCTTCTAGTCCAGTTGTTCCACAAATTTCTCGTCTCCCCAGTTCTGTTCAGTACTACTCATTAGTTACGTGATCTACCCATCTTATCTTTAGTATCCTTCTACAGCACCACATTTCGGAAGTTTCTATTCTCTTCTTGTTAATCGTCCATGTTTCACTTCCATGCATGGCTACACTCCATACATACATTTTCAGAAAAGGCTTCCTGGCACTTAAATCTATACTCGATGTTAACAAATTTTTCTTCTTCAGAAACGCTTTCCTTGCCGTAGCCAGTCATTTTATATCCTCTCTACTTCGACCATGATCATTTATTTTGCTTCCCAAATAGCGAAACTCACTTACTACTTTAAGTGTCTCATCTCCTAATCTAATTCCCTCAGTATCACCTGACTACATTCCATTATCCTCGTTTTGCTTTTGTTGATGTTCATCTTATATGCTTCTTTCAAGACACTGTCCATTCCGTTCAACTGCTCTTCCAGGTCCTCTGCTATCTCCGACAGAATTACAATGTCGTCGGCAAACCTCAAAGTTTTTATTTTTTCTCCCTGGATTTTAATTCCTGCTCCAAATTTTTCTTTTGTTTCCTTTACTGCTTGCTCAATATATAGATTGAATAACCTTGGGGATAGGCTACAACCCTGTCTCACTCCCTTCCCGACCACTGCTTCCCTTTCATGCCCCTTGACTCTTATAACTTCCATCTGGTTTCTGTACAAATTGTAAATAGCCTTTTGTTCCCTGTATTTTACCCCTGCCATCTTCAGAATTTGAAAGAGAGTATGCCTGTCAAGATTGAGAGGGTAGGTGATGTTATTTCAGTTATTGTGAAAATGTATGTGAAATCTTATGGGACTTAACTGCTAAGGTCCTCAGTCTCTAAGCTTACACACTACTTAACCTAAATTGTCCTAAGGACAAACAAACACACCCATGTCCGAGGAAGACTCGAACCTCCGCCCGGTTATCCGTTAGTTATTACAAAATCGAGTCAAGTCTATAAAGAAATTGGCAGTTTCAGCCCATTCAGCAATGTTACGTTGCACTCTTATGGGCTGGATGTATGCAGTAATTCGGTTGGGAAGAGTGTGTGGTTAATCCGTTGTATCCTCTCCTGAGTCAAGTTGTCCCGCCACTGGTGTAGCTGGTCCTTGGCCCTCGGACTTTGTTGATGTCCAAGCTGGTCCCATCGGGGACAGATTTGGAGATCTTAGTGGTCACAGGAGTACCTCAGGTCATAGAGAGACGTAGCACGTGTGGGCGAGCATAGTCCTGTTGAAAAATGGCACCAAGGTATTGTACCTGAAGTCATATCCGTTGGCTCCCCACACTATGATGCCAGGTGTAAGAGCTCTGTTTCTCACCAAATCTTTGGAAAATGAGACCTCTCCACTGGTCGTCGCTATACTCGTTGACGATGGCCATCCAGGTTAGTGCAGAACGGCCATTCGTCGCTGAACGTGCGATGCCATTCATCAGCAGCTCATGCTTCCAGTTCAGAACACTCATCCAAACACACACGTTTGTGTAAGCTTAGACTTCCGCGGCCGTTATCACTGTCAATAAAATTCTTCTGGGCTGCTAACCGCATTGTCAATATATGAAATTGTCCGACGTTTTGGTCACTATTGCAAGTGGCCATACTCAGGGCTTTGTGCTGAGCTCACTACTGAATGAAAGAAACTTTAGATCTCATGTAGTGGAGTAGGAAGCTGTTTACGTCATTTGATAGGGTACTTGAGGGTATGCGCTAGGGGTCACAGAAAGTGTGGGCAAAATTCTCCGTCCAGTCCCCATGAAGCCAATCTTTTGGAGCAATAACAAAATAAAAGATGTTCTAGGGTTGAAGAAAGTTGCGCCCCACAGGCTAAACAACGCAAGAGTCTACCAAATGCCGGCTGCTGTGACCGAGCGGTTCTAGGCCCTTCAGTCCGGAACCGCGCTGCTCCTACGGTCGCAGTTTCGAATCCTGCCACGGGCATGGATGTGTGTGATGTCCTTAGTGTAACACCCCAAGAAACCCGAAAACCCAAATAAGAATGTCATGATAATTTAAAGTAGAGAACAGTGTTATCCGGATAGGTACGACAACTTTGACAATGACATAACACCTTAAAGTTCTGATGAACACCAATTTCATTAATTACTGAGTATGTCATGATATAAAGGTAGAAAGAAAGGTTATTTTTAATTAGCTATCAAACATCTCAGTAATAACTGCAAATCAGTACGACGAAAGTTAAGTCCAAAGTAATACACTACCGGAAATTGAAATAAGAACACCGTGAATTCATTGTCCCAGGAAGGGGAAACTTTATTGACACATTCCTGGGGTCAGATACATCACATGATCACACTGACAGAACCACAGGCACATAGACACAGGCAACAGAGCATGCACAATGTCGGCACTAGTACAGTGTATATCCACCTTTCGCAGCAATGCAGGCTGCTATTCTCCCATGGAGACGATCGTAGAGATGCTGGATGTAGTCCTGTGGAATGGCTTGCCATGCCATTTCCACCTGGCGCCTCAGATGGACCAGCGTTCGTGCTGGACGTGCAGACCGCGTGAGACGACGCTTCATCCAGTCCCAAACATGGTCAATGGGGGACAGATCCGGAAATCTTGCTGGCCAGGGTAGTTGACTTACACCTTCTAGAGCACGTTGGGTGGCACGGGATACATGCGGACGTGCATTGTCCTGTTGGAACAGCAAGTTGCCTTGCCGGTCTAGGAATGGTAGAACGATGGGTTCGATGACTGGATGTACCGTGCACTATTCAGTGTCCCCTCGACGATCACCAGTGGTGTACGGCCAGTGTAGGAGATCGCTCCCCACACCATGATGAAGGGTGTTGGCCCTGTGTGCCTCGGTCGTATGCAGTCCTGATTGTGGCGCTCACCTGCACGGCGCCAAACACGCATACGACCATCATTGGCACCAAGGCAGAAGCGACTCTCATCGCTGAAGACGACACGTCTCCATTCGTCCCTGCATTCACGCCTGTCGCGACACCACTGGAGGCGGGCTGCACGATGTTGGGGCGTGAGCGGAAGACGGCCTAACGGTGTGCGGGACCGTAGCCCAGCTTCATGGAGACGGTTGCGAATGGTCCTCGCCGATACCCCAGGAGCAACAGTGTCCCTAATTTGCTGGGAAGTGGCGGTGCGGTCCCCTACGGCACTGCGTAGGATCCCACGGTCTTGGCGTGCATCCGTGCGTCGCTGCGGTCCAGTCCCAGGTCGACGGGCACGTGCACCTTCCGCCGACCACTGGCGACAACATCGATGTACTGTGGAGACCTCACGCCCCACGTGTTGAGCAATTCGGCGGTACGTCCACCCGGCCTCCCGCACGCCCACTATACGCCCTCGCTCAAAGTCCGTCAACTGCACATACGGTTCACGTCCACGCTGTCGCGGCATGCTACCAGTGTTAAAGACTGCGATGGAGCTCCGTATGCCACGGCACTCTGGCTGACACTGAGGGCGGCGGTGCACAAATGCTGCGCAGCTAGCGCCATTCGACGGCCAACACCGCGGTTCCTGGTGTGTCCGCTGTGCCGTGCGTGTGATCATTGCTTGTACAGCCCTCTCGCAGTGTCCGGAGCAAGTATGGTGGGTCTGACACACCGGTGTCAATGTGTTCTTTTTTCCATTTCCAGGAGTGTATGTCGGTCAGAGATAACATTTATTGTGAAAGAGAGTTGTAAACGCGAAGAAAAGGAAATGCAATGCGTCTACAATGCTCGATTATGGAAATGTTAATCGCTTACTAGCTTGCTTGCTTGCTATCAAGTTGTGAGAGAGCACCGTTTATTATAGTACTACAAACGGAACGCCACGAGATTGTTTCTATTCAAAATGTACTATTGCGTGATAGAGATGCGCAGACTTTGTTCTCAGTTATTCTGACTTGAGAACTTGAACTGAAGTGATATTCTGATAGTGTACGACGAGTTAATGAACATTAATTATTGGAGATGTTATTGTTGGACTCAACCTTCATCAAAGTGAACAGTTACAACGAGGAATGGACACAGTATCGAACACTGCAATGCCTGATTAGCCTTGAGTAGGAAGCATTAATACGACCACACGAAGATAATACAAATACTCCGATTGTAAAAGTTGTCGTAATTGTCGCGATCACCGAATTGAAAAGAATCGTAATAGATCTGATCCATCGGTGTGCGTGTGGTGTGATGATTATAACAAACTGCTAAGATGGAACAATAAAAACTGTTCGTCAGTAATGGAAATCTCACGTGTTGGCTCCATCATTAATTGAACTGTGTGATAGTTGATGATCAAAATTAATTAACTGTGAACATTTTAATTGAAAGAGTGACTTGATGAACATTGAGCTTTGAAAGGAGTGTTTTGCCGAAATAATATTACGCCGCACGAAAGCAAGATAGCATTATAGATTATCTAGCATTATAGATTATCTATGGATTTGCGTCGTGCCGTAGTGAACAATTCTGTCTAGCAACGTAACAACAACTACTGATACTGAACCGCAAATGAATTTTTCCTCGCTTCAGTGGTGTGAAACGACGCCGGTGATGAATGATTCACTCAATACTGCAATAACTAAGTAACTGGGCATAGCAAGTCATCATAAACCCATAACAGACAATAAAAATCAGCAGTTCGCATCACTGAGAAGACTGCGGACTCGCAAACGGACTTTCATACATTACGCGAGGAACAATTTTCTCTACAGACTTCCCACGTTATCAGAAGGGGACAACCATCACTGCGCGTCGGGTTGCCGTTCCTCCGACCGAGCTGTAGCAGTAACGGCTCAACATCAACAGCGACAACAGAAGCTGCTTCACTGTAGTTCCTTTGTAAGTAGGCTGTTTAGGTTTTTTATTGGTAACGCCACCTCTGTATGAAAATCATTGGCTGTGCTGTGTGCAGTCTGTGGCTGCTTTGCATTGTTGTAATCCTCGCCATTGTAGTGTTAGCCAGCTGGCTGTGAACAGCGCGTAGCGTTGCGCAGTTGGAGGTGAGCCGCCAGCAGTGATGGATGTGGGGAGAGAGATGGCGGAGTTTTGTAATTTGTCATGAACTGCTATATATATTATGACTATTAAGGTAAATACATTGTTTGTTCTCTATTAATATCTTTCATTTGCTAACTATCCCTATCAGTAGTTAGTGCCTTCCGTAGTTTGAATCTTTTATTTAGCTGGCAGTAGTGGCGCTCGCTGTATTGCAGTAGCTTGAGTAGCGAAGATTTTTGTGAGGTAAGTGATTTGTGAAAGGTATAGTTTAATGTTAGTCAGGGCCATTCTTTTGTAGGGATTTTTGAAAGTCAGATTGCGTTGCGCTAAAAATATTGTATGTCAGTTTAAGCACAGTCTTGTATAATTGTTCAAAGGGGGCGTTTCATATGGCGACCCGTAGCCGAGGATACCTCACTGGAAGCTTCTGATTTTTTTCTTGTAGTTTGTGTAATTAGTGTAGCTTTTGTTTATTGCTAGCGCGTAATTATAGAGAGAGTTTCCATTGTAGTTGTAGTTTTTCATTGTTGTACAGTAAAACAGTTGTGGCATGCATGTAGATTTGCACCAAGTATTTCGCAGCTGCGCTTGCAATTAAGTAGACATTATTTCCATTGCTATGTTATTTTATTTTGCTCTTCAAATTGTGCTTTTCTGTGTTATCGTGTGAAATATTATGACAATTATGGCGTGTGAAAAACGTAATACTAGGCTCCAAAGTAAACTGAGAAATGACAGTGAAGACGAAAGCAGTGTGTTAGCGCTGCAGAGTAATGAATTAACTAATGTTCAAAGTAGTAATTTGGTAATTGCGCATAGGGAAATGGAGCGGGTTGTAAATAATGGTGTACACAGTGAAACAATTAGTGAACAGGGAAGCATTATCGATCGATAGGTCGGCAACAGCTCGCCTCAGGAATCCGAAATGACAGGAAACAATCTCGCAAATACTGTAGATTCAGGTTTTGGGTCCTCACCGTTTTCTAAAATAAGTCAAGACACATTTTCTGTTTGTCAAAATGTGAATGTTGCCGGTGCAAATGCACTGCCGAAAAGCATAGAGGAACAGATTCCAGACACTAATACATTATTATTGCAATTAATGCAACAAATGAAACAAAATCAGAGACAAACACAGCTACAGTTAGACACAATGGAACAAAATCTTCAAAAGTTAGACACCACGCTTGAACACACATGTGAAGATTTAACTACTGAGTTACATAACATCGAATCAAAATGTCAAAAAGTCTGTAATGACGTAAAAACACAAATTTGTGAGCATTTCCAACCTATTTTTTCGCGTCATGAAAATGCATTACAGAATCACGAAGCAGCCATAAAAGAACTGCAAACTATTGTTCATGAAAATCACGACACCTTGCAAGCTAAAATTGACTCAGTTGCATCTACCGATTCGGTTACGCAACTTGCAAAAACTCAGGAAAACTTGAAGGACACAGTAGATTCGATTTCAAAACAAATGGACACTCTGAAACTTGGTTCAGAAAAACACACTGAGGAAATGTGTTCACTATCGGAGAAAGTAGCCGAACTTTCGGATCAGGTCACTAACTTATCTACAAAGGTAGATGATGATCTGAATGACACAAGACCTGTGGCCTTCACTGACACAGAAGAGTATGAACAAATTAGAAAATTCAAACAAAATCAAAATCAAATCAATACACAGTACAAAAGAGAAATCCGGGAAGTACAAGATCAGTTGACGCAGGTAATACAAGAATTACATATTTCAGAGGACACTCGCGCTCCAGTACGGGAAGAGGGACATAGAAATACGGAACAACCACAAAATAATAACACAGGACACTTCGGAAATTATGAAAGAAATTGGCAAGGCGCACTGGATTTTGAGATGGAACCGCCAACACGACGTAACAATGACCGATATGCTACTCACCGACACGATGATTTTGACTATAAGCTGTTCATTACTACACGTAAATTCAAAACGTTTAAGAATTCTGCCAACGACATGCATCCACAAGCATGGCTCCATCAATTCTCTCATTGTTTTCCTCCCAACTGGTCATTAGAGCACAGATTAGAATTTATGTGTGGCTACTTAGAGAATGAACCAGCTGTAAGAATGCGATCGGTCATTCATGATTGCCACAGTGAAGGAGAGTTTTACCATGCCTTCCTCTCAGCATATTGGTCTCAAGCTACACAAGACCGAGTAAAACATAGCATCATGATGATGAAACACTTTGAACAATCTGAATTTTCCAGTCTTGTCAAATATTTTGAAGACATGTTGCATAAGAATCAATATCTTTCAAACCCATACAGCCCTTCAGAACTCATCCGCATTTGCTTAATCAAATTACCTGAACATTTACGACATATTATTTTGGCAGGACGTTGCAAAGACGACATTGAAGCTTTTCAGGGACTCTTACAAGAATTAGAAATTGACACAGACAGTCGTGGGATGCGAAAACAGGAAAACAATCACTACAGGTCACATCCGTCACAATTCCGTGACGACAGAAACAATAACTGGACACGACAGGTCTATTCTTACAACGCAAATCGTGACCAAAATAGACACCACCCGTACGACAACCGTTGGCAGAGTAGTAATAATTACAGGGAAAGATCACCTCTCCACGGTAATGACTATCACAGAGACAATCAGAGAAACAGACAATATGGGAACCAAAATAATTATTATCAAGGGAGACAGAATAACTTTAGACGCAACGGTCCAGCGCGCAGTTACGACTCAGGGAGAAATTCTCCACCACGTGATCGACAAGAAAGAAACTATGGAATCTACCGACATGACTACAGACGATATGATTGTAACGACAGACCTGAATTGCATCAGAACTGGCGGGATTCAAACAGGGCAGGGCCTTCTCGTCAGAGTGAATTTGTAGAAGTTAGGTCTCCTAATCCCAATAACGGCGCGCGCCAACAAAGAGACAGACAATGACTCGCACAGCAGGCAGCCGCGTGCGCCCGCTGGCTCCGAGAAAAATAACATAAGACGTTAGCCTTGAGAAAAATTTTAGCATTCTTTACCGATGTATACAACATGATAATTGCTTTGAAGTTGAAACTCTGTGTACTAGGAAGAGTAAAGATTTACACCACATTTCACATGTAAAACCGTTTATTGAAAGATAATCTGCTTTTTAACTTTGTCTTTGCCATATAACTTTTCACTTTACATTACTAGCATGCTTTGTCAGACTTAGAATCTGTTAATATGCAACAATGTTTGAAGTTAAATATCCAGTCAAGAACCAAGAGAACTTATTTAAACAGAAATTACGAATGCATTGTTATTGTGAACAGACGACACAGTGTTAGTGTGTGTGTACATTCTTGCTTGTTAGTTGCACGTTTACGTAATGACTATAAGGCTCACATACTTAGAACATTTACCAGTACTGCTAATGAGATTTTAATGCAACATTTTGGTTTACTTGAAAATACATTCTGGATTTAAAGTACTTTCTGTGGAATTAATGATGACTTAGCATTTGGTTTCTTTGACAGCTACACGATTATATCACGACGCTACTAATGAGTGACAATTTACAATGTTGTTTTTGTGGTGTATCTGTTTTATATCTGCACAGTTTTTCTGAATTCTTCTGGAAAGTAAAACATGTTTTAGTGGTAAGCTACAATGTGACAGCCTTTTTCGTAGCACAACAATACTTTACAGTATAGTACTTTCTTGATCACAGTAATGTACGTAATAACTACGATTTCTATACACAAAGCATTTCACTTTCGTTTATGATGGGGTAAGTACATTGACTTCTGCAGAACTTAGCTTTCGGAGGACGATAACTACGACACTTCCACAGAATTATCTTACAGCAAGACGCACATTTAGCGCTACAGGACACGCATTTGAGTGATTAATTTTGTACTTAAAACATTTATTTTTAAAGATATTTGAAGTACAATGATACGAAGTTTTTCCGTGATACATTTCATTCCATTGCTGTAATCTGTAACACCTGAGGGTATAATTACATTGATCCATATGGGGGTACACGCTTACTTTGTGTACCATGTATTTGGCAAGCACAAGGAGCCCTAGCTAACATGGTATTTGCTTATACAACTTTACACATCGGAACCATATTTCTCTAACACAGAATTACACAGCTATCTGATCATTTAACAGAGAAAGAAACTTTTTTTACTACATCAGTGACAGATGTTTACGTAATTACACAGTTGGATACCTTCACACTTATGAAATTGTATTTTGTCTGTACTTTGTGAAATGTTCATATTTTTATGGAACCATTGTGATACTATGAGAGCTTTGAATGTCGTATTTCTTATGGGATCATGATTTTTAAAGTACGTTTGAGGTAGATGACACTATTGAAATGAGCAGAGAATTTTTTTTAGGTTTTGAAATTAGAAAGCTACGACGATTTTGAGATTTGACTGAGGTGTTATGATGTTATTTTTACGATGACGATGTGTATTATGCTGTTGAGGTATGTTTATGATCAATAAGCTGATGCTATATCAGGAATTTGATTATGCTATGTATTAATTATGATGAAATATTGAAGTGTCGTCGCAAGATTGACGTGTCGACGAATATATATATATGTGTAATAAGGTAAGGAGTAATGAGTAGTGGTTAGAGACTCTGACTTGTGAAGAAGTATGTTGGAAACCAAGAATTGTACTTTAAGAGTTATGAAATGTGTGTAAATGCGTGACTGTATCACAATCCTGACGAATATTTTTTTTTGGACACTTATATTTATAGGATTTTGTTTCTACAGATTTGCAACGCAAATTCTCGAACTGTGGAATTTTTACATGAGACTGTCACTGTAGTGCAAACTGCTGTCGTAAATATTTCAGTAAGAAAGGTAAGTGACCTTGACGTAATGCGTTTTGGACGCCCAGCTGAGAGGTAGTCGTCTGACAAAAAAAAGCCATTAGGTGCAAAAAAAAAAAGGCCATTATCCTCGCTATTGACATTTTTTTGTCGAAAGCATCGCAAATACGACACTCTCAAACTTGAAAACATATGATTATACTGTGGAGCTCTTAATTTATGATATTTACTAAAATGCCTAATGAAACAATGAGAAACATTTCACGGCTATTGTCTTGCTTGTTGAGAGAAATGCCATATGGCTTGCTTTTTGTGTATTTATTTACTCATTTTGTTTAATATCTAGTTTCTAGCTGCACTGCAGCATTGGTTAAAATAAAATTTTATAGATGTACTAATATAAATATTTTCTGTCTACAGACCGCGTAAATAATAATTTTTTTCAAAAAAATGAGGGAGCACAAAACGACATTTACCTTCACAGGAACTGCATTCATAATTTTCTTTTCAAGTACTTGGTAATTTCTTTTGTAGAATAAATTGTGATGCATCACTCTAGTATTAAGATGTGACATAGGTATTAGACATGGCCATTTTTAGTGTACTATTTTTTCTGCTTGAGCTTTGTCATGTTTAGGTATAAGTTATTTCATTTTCTGTTGTTGGTTGCCAGGCATAGTGCTACTGAATTTCAATTTGTGTTACTCTGCTAAGCCAGATTTTTTTTTTTTTTTTGTTTGCTGCGCATTGCCTCATATTAGTTGTAATGTTGAATTGCTTGGTAATTTAGATTTACTGTAGCTTGCTTTGCAAATTTCCATTTTTTTTTTTTTTCATAGCTGTTTGCGTTAATTGTTTTGTGCTGCTGCATTGCCTCGTCCCTTAGTTTAGCATCTGAGCTCAGTAGATTTAAGTTAGCTTAAGAAGGGGTAGACTATATAAGAGAATGAGTTGCGATGAATTGGAAGAAATGCATTGAGAAGTCATACGAAAAAAGTACAAAAAGCAGGTATAGATAGCACTTTTGGAAATATTGAGGAACGAAGGGAGATCTCCGAGAAGTAAAGAAAGTTTTGTTTGCAAAATACTGCAGTAAAAGAAACCCTGACCTTTCCTTGTGTTATCCCACTATATGTTTGTGTACCCTTGTGTATTAGTGTCTTTCCTGTCTTTATGTGTTTAGCTGATATGAGTTACATTGTAGAATTGTTCTAATACTATGTTATTTACTTTGTAAAGATGTTTAGATATTATTTATCTGTTCTGTTTTGTTGCTCATATGTGAAGTTGTTGTTTCCAAAGTTATTCTGATCTTTTATGTATTTACTTATGTCATAATTCCTGTAACACTGATGTATATGTTAGTTCGATTCATTTGTAAAGCCTGTACCACAAATGTTATCTGTATTGTTATGTTCTTTAATGATGTATTTTGTACCTTTGTTATTGTATTTTTATGTTATCAAATTGTAATTGTTACCAGTTCTTCAAATTAAGTATCATTTCATTGCACACGTTTCTGTTGGCCATAATATATGCACAGTATGTGAGAAGTTGGGACTGTTAGTGTTTGCACGTGTGTTAAAAATTCAGCAAGGGACTGGATAACAGCATTGCTGGTTCTAAGGACATTTCAAAAAAATTTTTTGTGAGTGGACAAGTGGTGGTTTATGGACTTGCTATACTCTCCGCAAGACTCTTCGATGGTGATTGTGCACCTGCACAGTCGCAACAGATGGCTGCTGGCCGTCTCTACATGGACTACAGTGGGTCTGCACCTTCGATGGCCTACCAATACCACTATTTCTACAAGGACTACAGTGGGTCTGCGTCTTTGACGGCCCACCAATACCATTATTTCTACCAGGACTACAGTGGGTCTACTCTGTGATGACCTACCTACCAATATTCTTCAAAACGTCGAATGACTCTGCTGTGGGTTTGCTCTGTTGTGGCCCATTACCTGTCAGCATGTCAAGAGTCAGCACTGTCTTTCCGTTGGAAGGACAACACTACTTCTTCAAGACTGCATGGAAATCCACTACTTCCGTGTGCATTGTCTTTTACTGCTTAGACTTTGAGAAAAGAAATGTCAGTTTTACTGTGATGAATGATCAGGACTGTCTTTATGAACTGTGAAAAAATTTTAGCTTTTGACCAACATTGTATCAATAAGTGTGTGCATTTGATATCTTTGTTATTGTAATTATGGAAATTTTTATCAAATCATTATTGGCCACTGTCCAAAACAATTTGTAAAATTTTTTGTGGGGAGCTTGGGGGCTATGTAAGTAGGCTGTTTAGGTTTTTTATTGGTAACGCCACCTTTGTATGAAAATCACTGGCTGTGCTGTGTGCAGTCTGTGGCTGCTTTGCATTGTTGTAATACTCGCCATTGTAGTGTTAGGCAGCTGGCTGTGAACAGTGCGTAGTGTTGCGCAGTTGGAGGTGAGCCGCCAGCAGTGGTGGATGTGGGGAGAGAGATGGCGGAGTTTTGTAATTTGTCATGAACTGCTATATATATTATGACTATTAAGCTAAATACATTGTTTGTTCTCTATTAATATCTTTCATTTGCTAACTATCCCTACCAGTAGTTAGTGCCTTCCGTAGTTTGAATCTTTTATTTAGCTGGCAGTAGTGGCGCTCGCTGTATTGCAGTAGCTTGAGTAGCGAAGATTTTTGTGAGGTAAGTGATTTCTGAAAGGTATAGTTTAATGTTAGTCAGGGCCATTCTTTTGTAGGGATTTTTGAAAGTCAGATTGCGTTGCGCTAAAAATATTGTATGTCAGTTTAAGCACAGTCTTGTATAATTGTTCAAAGGGGACGATTCACCTTCTCTAGATTGTCGCACACATGACAAAATGGTAGATATCGAAATAGACGACAGAGGGATATAGAAACAATTAAAATCGCTCAAAAGAGGAAAGGCCGCTGGACCTGATGGGATACCAGTCCGATTTTACACAGAGTGCGCGAAGGAACTTGCCCCCCTTCTTGCAGCGGTGTACCATAGGTCTCTAGAAGAGAGTAGCGTTCCAAAGGATTGGAAAAGGGCACAGGTCATCCCCGTTTTCAAGAAGGGACGTCGAACAGATGTGCAGAACTATAGACCTACATCTCTAACGTCGATCAGATGTAGAATTTTTGAACACGTATTATGTTCGAGTATAATGACTTTTCTGGAGTCTAGAAATCTACTCTGTAGGAATCAGCATGGGTTTCGAAAAAGACGGTCGTGTGAAAGCCAGCTCGCGCTATTCGTCCACGAGACTCAGAGGGCCATAGACACGGGTTCACAGGTAGATGCCGTGTTTCTTGACTTTCGCAAGGCGTTCGATACAGTTCCCCACAGTCGTTTAATGAACAAAGTAAGAGCATATGGACTATCAGACCAATTGTGTGATTGGATTGAAGAGTTCCTAGATAACAGAACGCAGCATGTCATTCTCAATGGAGAGAAGTCTTCCGAAGTAAGAGTGATTTCAGGAGTGCCGCAGGGGAGTGCCGTGCGACCGTTGCTATTCACAATATATATAAATGACCTTGTGGATGACATCGGAAGTTCACTGAGGCTTTTTGCGGATGATCCTGTGGTATATCGACAGGTTGTAACATTGGAAAATTGTACTGAAATGCAGGACGATCTGCAGAGAATTGGCGCATGGTGCAGGGAATGGCAATTGAATCTCAATGTAGACAAGTGTAATGTGCTGCGAATACGTAGAAAGATAGATCCCTTATCATTTAGCTACAATATAGCAGGTCAGCATCTGGAAGCAGTTAATTCCATAAATTATCTGGGAGTACGCATTAGGAGTGATTTAAAATGGAGTGATCATATAAAGTTGATCGTCGGTAAAGCAAATACCAGACTGAGAATCATTGGAAGAATCCTAAGGAAATGCAATCCGAAAACAAAGGAAGTAGGTTACAGTACGCTTGTTCGTCCACTGCTTGAATACTGCTCAGCAGTATGGGATCCGTACCAGATAGGGTTGATAGAAGAGATAGAGAAGATCCAACGGAGAGCAGCGCTCTTCGTTACAGGATCATTTACTAATCGCGAAAGCGTTACGGAGATAATAGATAAACTCCAGTGGAAGACTCTGCAGGAGAGACGCTCAGTAGCTTTGTATGGGCTTTTTTTGAAGTTTCGAGAACATACTTTCACCGAAGAAACAAGCAGTATATTGCTCCTACGTATATCTCGCGAAGAGACCATGAGGATAAAATCAGAGAGATTAGAGTCCGCACAGAAGCATACCGACAATCCTTCTTTCCACGAACTGCACGAGACTGGAATAGAAGGGAGAACCGATAGAGGTACTCAAGGTACCCTCCGCCACACACCGTCAGGTGGCTTGCGGAGTATGGATGTAGATGTAGATGTAGAAAAGGGGACGTCACATTAGGTTAGTTAATTTTAAGTAGTTCTAAGTCTTAGGGGACTGATGACCTCAGCAGTTAAGTCCCATAGTGCTTAGAGCCATTTGAACCATTTAGTCTACCAGATCAGTTGGGAGTGTAGACTGGTGTATGTAGGCGAGACGGGGCGGCCTATCATCACACGGATTGCAGAGCATGAAAGGTATATCCGTCTGGGACAACGCAACAGGTCAGCGGTAGTGCGATAAAGATTGAATATTCTGTGAAGACCGCGTAATGGCGAAACAGCCATTCACATTGAGCAGAGAGATCAGAGAAGCGATAGAAATAGCCAAGCGACCCGCCAACATGAATTGAGAGGGCGGGTATAGGCTTCCGGAGTCCTGACTGCCAGCAGTGACGACGCTACGGGAGGACAGCGCGAGCAAAGCAACTCACACAGGCGCGAGGGGAATGCGGTGGTTGTACATACACAGAGAGTGAGCACGCCGCAGCTCGCACTTGGCAACAAGTAAATAGCACTACGTCACAGCTACCGCCCGTATCTAATTCGGCTGTTTCCACCAATGGCAAGAAATAAAGTAAACACCATTAAAGAACGCCTAACACCCCTTCTCCTATCGTCAAGTATCGTACCAAATCACGTAAACAGCTTCCTCTGCCACTATATAAGATCTAAAGTCTCTCTCATTCACTAATCAGCTGAGCACAAAGCCATGAGGAAGGCCACTTGTGATAGAGGCCCAAACGTCGGACAGTTTTATCTATTGTCAAGACGCTCAAAAGCCAATTTTATTTGTGTCGTGCTGTTAATGACAACCTAAGCATAGCACTGCAATTCCGTAGGCTGGCTGCTGCTGGTCTCCGACCAGAGTTTCGAGACAACATTGAATGTTACACGATGTCGATTACTTGTTCTCGGATGGCAGTCGCGGTTGTGAAAGGGCTACAATGTGCTTGGTGCGTAATACGGCGATCGACCCTAAGGGTGTTTAGAATCGGTCGACCGGACCCTTGACGACTAGGTTACCTGCCCTCGCGTCTCCGTGCTGTTCAACATTAGGCACTGTCACATCCGAATGCTCCACAAATCTGGACATTGCTCGATTCGACCAGCTGGCCAAATGGAATCTCATAATGAAACTTCCTTCAAACCCTGTCAGGTGTTGATAAGTCACAATCCTTCACAGTGATCAGTCAACATCTAACGCTGTTCACGTCTCTTATACACCCTACCAGGCCAGATCACAACACTAAACACGTACGACACTAATGCACTCCGGTAGCCGTTTTCCCTGTCGGAGTAATTGCAGCCCTACTCATTTACATACCCACCGAAGGTGTGTACGTGTATGAAGTTACATTGACATCCGACTATATCTTTTCGAAGCTTCGTTTTTTTCGCCGGGTTGTTTGTACTCCTCAAGCCACTGTATTGTACATGACGGAAGGTAGGGAACACCGTTGTATAAGGGGCGATCAAGAAGTTTCCGTTTGAGAGCGTTGTTGCAGCTTAAATGAAACGTAGCGCGAACCCAATGCGGGTCTATAGGCACAGACATGTAGGACAGGGATCAGTACAACATTCGCGTCTTTCCGACGTGGGTGCGGTTGATGCAGAAACAAGAACTATGGCGACGTCATTGCAAGATGCGTCTATACAGGACAAACGTGGTGTTATTCTCTTCTTGGCTGCCGAAGGACGAACATCCATCGGGAAATGAAGAGAGTGTATGGGGCAGCAACCCTGTCGAAAATCACCGCTGAGGAACGGTGCGACAAGGGGCGCTGCTGCTTTGTGATAACGCACGTCCCCATATCACAAATAGCATAACGCCAACTCGAGCGCCCTCCCTGTAGTCATGATTTCTTCCCATGTGATTATCACGCCATCGGTCCATTAAGTAAGGCCTTCAAGCATCGAAGAATTCTGTCGGACGATGAAGTGCAGCAGGCAGGTATAGACTTCTTCAGGAAGCAGCGAAACGGGTGTTTTCGACTTGTTGCATGGGTGGGACGATTTTCTAAGAGCTCAAGGCGATTTTGCTTGAGTGACATACCGATTCTGGACTGTAAGGCCGTCGAACGTAAACTTTTTGATTACCCATTATATGAAGAGCAATCCGCCGATTTCTACCCATTTTTTGCCAAAATTTGTGGAATTATCTCACAAAATACACTACTGGCCATTAAAATTGCTACACCACGAAGATGACGTGCTACAGACGCTAAATTTAACCGACGGGAAGAAGATCTTGTGATATGCAAATGATTAGCTTTTCAGAGCATTCACACAAGGTTGGCGCCGGTGGCGACACCTACAACGTGCTGACATGAGGAAAGTTTCCAACCGATTTCTCATACACAAACAGCAGTTGACCGGCGTTGCCTGGTGAAACGTTGTTGTGATGCCTCGTGTAAGGAGGAGAAATGCGTACCATCATGTTTCCGACTTTGATAAAGGTCGGATTGTAGCCTATCACGATTGTGGTTTATCGTGTCGCGACATTGCTGCTCGCGTTGGTCGAGATCCAATGACTGTTAGCAGAATATGGAATCGGTGGGTTCAGGAGGGTAAAACGGAACGCCGTGCTGGATGCCAACGGAATCGTATCACTAACAGTCGACATGTCAGGCATCATATCCGCATGGCTGTAACGGATCGTGCAGCCACGTCTCCATCACTGAGTCAACAGATGGGGACGTTTGCTAGACAACAACCATCTGCACGAACAGTTCGACGACGTTTGCAGCAGCATGGTTTATCAGCTCGGAGACCATGGCTGCGGTTACCCTTGACGCTCCATCACAGACAGGAGCGCCTGCGATGGTGTACTCAACGACGAACCTGAGTGTACGAATGGCAAAAACGTCATTTTTTCGGATGAATCCAGGTTCTGTTTACAGCATCATGAGGGTCGCGTCCGTGTTTGGCGACAGCGCGGTGTACGCACATTGGAAGCGTGTATTTGTCATCGCCATTCTGGCGTATCACCCGGCATGATGGTATGGGGTGCTATTGGTTACACGTCTCGTTCACCTCTTGTTGGCATTGACGGCACTTTGAACAGTGCGCGTTACATTTCAGATGTGTTACGACCCGTGGCTCTACCCTTCGTTCGATCCCTGCGAAACCCTACATTTAAGAAGGATAATGCACGACCACATGTTGCAGGCCCTGTACGGGCCTTTCTGGATACAGAAAATGTTCGACTGCTGCCCTGGCCAGCACATTCTGCAGATTTCTCGCCAATTGAAAACGTCTAGTCAATGGTGGCCAAGCAATTGGCTCTTCACAATACGACAGTCACTGTTCTTGATGAACTGTGGTATCGTGTTGAAGCTGCATGGGCAGCTGTAGCTGTACACGCCATCCAGGCTCTGTTTGACTCAATGCCGAGGCGTATGAAGGCCGTTATTACGGCCAGAGGTGGTTGTTCTGGGTACTGATTTCTCAGGATCTATGCACCCAAACTGCATGAAAATGTAATCACATGTCAGTTGTAGTATAATATATTTGTCCAATGAAATCCCGTTTATCATCTGCATTTCTTCTTGGTGTAGCAATTTTAATGGCCTGTAGTGTACATCACGTGAAAAATACAAATTATTTAACCAAGAGCAAAAAATTTTCCGTTGCTTTCTGCTAACATTCCTGGGTTCTCTCGATTTCACAGAACCGTCTTGAAATTTTCGAAATGATTACCATCACGATTTAAGATCGTCTGCAGAATTTCTGTAAAAGAGTTACTATGCAACACTTATCTGAGGTATAAAGGTCTAAATATATTCGGCGACAAATTTTTAATAAAATTTTGCATTTAACATACTGGAGCAGACGTGAATATTACCTCAACTTTTGCAATCTGCAAAAATTTTCGTTATTTATTAGAAATCACACACGCGCACGCGTCCGAGAAGATACTAAGACGCAAAATAAAGTGAAATAATAAATCTTCCAACGAGAAAATTAGAGCAAGACAAATGTTAGGAATTGTCAAACAAAAAAATAATTCCTGTTTGGGTTGTACGCCTAATATAAGGTTGTTGGAGAACTGTTGTTTTGGACTGTATGTGAAGAAGAGAACAGATGACTATTACCAGCGGAATATTTAGGTCTAAGGATTAATATTAATACTACTATTACTTCTACTACTCATAATAATAATAATAATAATAATAATAATAACAATAATAATTATAATAATGAGCGTAGAAGATGCACCTGTGTCTATAGGTGTACAAATATTAAATAGTAAACACACGAAATTCTAAGACAGAGAAATTTGGGTAACCAAATAAGTAAGGTATGGTATTAATGGGGTGAGGAGCTCGTACAAAAACAAAGACATTATCGTTATTTCAGTGGATAGGCCGTTAGCTGTCTGTTCAATCTCGATAAACGGTTCAGTACTCTAATATAGTGATGGAGAGTATTCCAGAGTCGATTTCCTGCCACAAAAAAGGACTGTGAGAAGAGAAGTGTTTGAGGGAGTGAGACTGAAAGAATGTCGCTTTGATGGGAACGAGTGTTTCTGCTGCATTGTTTAGACAAGAGAGATATGAAAGACTGTGTACAATGATACGAGGGTAAAGAAGACTGCATGTGTGGAAGACTTCGTACTAGTCTGCACGTAGAAACTAATACGCTCCAACGGGAATATAAGAATAGTCAACAAAGTGGAAATCAGTTCCTGTGTGCATTTACAGCTGAGAGAGTTTATACGAAAGCCGAATCCGTTAGCTATCCTTATCGCGACGAGAGACGATGTTGGCACTCGCCTGCGAAGATGCGCAGAGGATGCGCCGGTGTCGATTGGGTTGCATACCGAAGGCGCTCCTTGGTTGCAAAGAGATCTTCTCATCCCAAGCGGCCACGAAAACCAGAGAAAAACCTGTGCACGACGTGAGCAGGAAACATGAGGGAACAATAAAAATGAAAACCAACAAAGAAGTTTCCTGTTTAAAAAGGGCTTAAGGCGAGGACACAGTCTTTCTCCTCCGCTGTTCATCTTGTATATCGAAAAAGTAATGAACGGAATGAAAGGAGGATGCAGAAGTGTGATTAAAATTCGGAGTGAAAATATATGAACTGTAAGATTCGATGACGACATTGTCGTCCTCTGTGAAATACAGGAAGAACTACAGAAAGTGTTGAATGGGACGAACACTATGTGAAGGCTCATTTCTTTCAGAAACGGAACATCAACGGCAAACAACAGTTGTGGGGAATGAATAGGGAGCAGACCACCCAAATTAAAATTTTGATTTCTTGTTTGGTTGCGAATTCGTAAAAAATACTTGGCTGATTTTGAGGTCAAGTGAAATACTTAACATTCGGCAAGCCGTATTATTATAATCCTGACCAAGCATCTTACCCGTTAGTGAATAACCAGTAACGACCCTCATCTTCCTCCAACGCCCGTTTCTTGAAAGATTCGTTTTAAGAAAAGCCACTTTTTCCCGCGTCTCAATGTTTATGAACTCATACCTCCTGAACTGTACTAGTTACAAAAAGAAAGTTGTCACTGGTATAAGGTTTTGTGCACAGGAGTAAACAGAGCACATCGAAGGACATCCACTATCAATGACAAATACACCGTATTATCCTCACGTTTAAGTGAGTCCTAGCCTTGTAGACTTACCATGCTGACAGATAGAGTCGAGGCATTCAGTACTCAATAGAGGTGAGTGTGCAGCGTTTCAGAGTTTGTTATCAGCATAAAACGTCGCATAGGCATGGAAGGTCGTGGCAGAGGCCGATAACAGGATAAAGAGACAATTAACAGTGGACATTGCCAGTCGTGGAGGAACTCCTCTGCAGCAGAATCATTCACATACATATGCATCAAAAGAACTTGGTGTAAGTCAAAATGCAGTATCTAAGTTATGGAAATGATACAATAAAGGCATTCTGTTGCTAGACACCAAGGTTCAGGGGTAGAAAGAAAACAACTTGAAAAACGGAGTAACAAACTTCAAAATGCCACGATAGCTTTAGTAGAGCATTTATTAAAAATACCGGTTGTTACTTCTGTTTTTGTGTCAATCTAGATCGCATGGAATAATGTCAAGCATATAAAACAATAGCTGTTGAGATCGCTGTATTCGAATTCTTGCATCGAGGAACAGCACCAAAACAGGTACAAACGGCAGCATGAAGTGCCTCGTTTAACCACATTACATAAACAAATGAAACTGCGCTTTGCCGAAGACCACAGACAACGGCAGTTATGACGTTAGGGGGAAGCGCTGTTCTGCAACGAAACTAAAGGGAACTTAAATGGAAACGATGGTCAGATCGCGCTATGGAGACCCGTGAGGAACGTAATATGGAAGCTTTAGTGTCCCCAACAGTCCACTTTGGAGGAGGCGCTATAATGCTATGCGGAGGAGTTACTGTGAACAGGGCTGGTTCTGGTCCACAGAAGGAATAACAGAGGTCTAACAGGGTACATATACATCAATGAATGGTTGATCCTCATGTACGAATTTTGGCTCAAGGTCTTGAGGAAGAATTTCTTCTGGTGTACGATAATGCTCGAGCCCACGTTGCAGCCCCAGTGCAAAGTTTTTTTTCGAGGACACAATATCAATTTTCCACAGTGGCTGGCATGTGGTTGCAGTCTAAACCCCATACAGCATGTATGGGATTAACTAATGAGAGGAGTTAGAGCTCGAGGAAACTCTAAGAAACGCTACAGCAGCTACAGGGAGCCTTGCTAGTGGATGTAACGTTTGAAAAAAAATAATAGAAATGGCGGCGGTGGATTGTTGCTGTAATGTTCACCTATCTATACCTTACACGGTGGGTTTCATAAAATGTCCTACCCATCTTGCAGTATTCCAAGTTCTGTCAACACTACAGTTTATGACGGTGCATCTTTTCACTTTTCTAGCGTCACCCGACTTTGATTTGCTTACCTCGCGCCTCCTACAGTTGTCTCGCATTTCTCGTCCCGCTTGGCTTCTTCTCCACACAGGCGCAGAATTCGACGTGCACACAACAAATTATGATAAACTGAAGTGACAATGTAAGACAAAACCCAGTGCTACGGAGTAAAGTTATCAAAACATAAGACACCATTTGATTTTTTTTCCGCAACTGCGAAAGTTCCGCACATTTTTTCACATCCGATTCCGCACTTTTATATCGGAAATTTTTCGGAACATTCGACAATGGCGATATTGCCGATGCGCGCGCTTATTGGTCCAATTCGCCGGCTGCTGCGCGTACGGGAGGGGTGTGAAGCAAGCCAACACGTGCCCGTAGCGATTGTTGCGTTTATTGGGTTATCACTCGGTGGTCTCTGTCAATCGCCGCGAAAGTATAGCGCATTCGCGCTCGTCAGTCTACTTTGTGTTGCTGCATAATATTATTACACTGAAGCGCCAGAGAAGGTGATATAGACATGCGTATTCAAATACAGAGATATGTAAACAGGCAGAATACAACACTGTGGTCAGCATGCCAATATAAGACAACAAGTGACTGGCGCAGTTGAAATGGCTCTGAGCAATGTGGGACTTAACATCTAATGTCATCAGTCCCCCAGAACTTAGAATTACTTAAACCTAACTAACCTAAGGACATCACACACATCGATGCCCGAGGCAGGATTCGAACCTGCGACCGTAGCGGTTTCAGACTGAAGCGCCTAGAACCGCTCGGCCACAACGACCGGCCCTGACGCAGTTGTTAGATCGGCTACTACTGATACAATGACAGGTTATCAAGCTTTGTGAGTTTGGACGTGGTGTATAGATGGCGCACAAGCGATTGGTACACAGCATCACCGAGGCAGCGATGAAGTGAGGAATTTCCCGTACGACCATTTCACGAATGTAATGTGAATGTCAGAAATCCGGTAAAATACCAAATCTCCGACATTGCTGCGACCGGAAAAAGATCCTGCAAGAACGAGACCAACGACGACTGAAGAGAATCGTTCAACGGAACAGAAGTGCAACACTTCCACAAATTGCTGCTGATTTCAATGCTGGGCCATCAACAAGTGTCAGCGTGCGAACCATTCAACGAAACATCATCGGTATGGGCTTTCGGGCAGAAGGCCCACTCCTGTGCCCTTGATGACTGCACTACACAAAGCTTTACACCTCGCCTGGGCCCATCAGCACAGACGTTGGACTGTTGATGACTGGAAACGTGTTGCTTGGTCGGACTAGTCTTGTTTCAAATTGTATCGAGCGGATGTACGTGTACTGATATTGAAACAGCCTCATGAATCCATGGACCCTCCGTGTTAGCGGGGGACTGATCAAGCTGGTGGAGGCTCTGTAATGGTGTGGGATGTGTCCAGTTCGAGTGATATGGGACCTCTGATACGTCTAGATATGACTCTGACAGGTGACTCATACATAAACATCCTGTATGATCACTTGCATCCATTTATGTCCATTGTGCATTCCTATGGGCTTGGGCAATTCTATCAGGACAATGCGGCACCCCATATGTCTAGAATTACTACAGAGTGGCTCCAGGAACATTCTTCTGAGTTTAAACGCTTCCGCTGGCCACCAAACTCCCCAGACATCAACATTATTCAGCATATCTGGGATGCCTCGCAACGTGCTGTTCAGAAGAGATCTGCACCCGCTCGTACTCTTACGGATTTATTGACAGCCCTGCAGCATTCGTGGTGTCATTTCCCTTCAGCACTACTTCAGACATTAGTCGAGTCCATGCCACATCGTGTTGCGGCACTTCTGCGTGCTCGCGGAGGCCCTACACGATATTAGGCAGGTGTTCCAGTTTCTTTGGTCCTTCAGTGTATATTGTACAGCGTTTACTAGTCAACAGTTTTATGGTTTTACTTAGTCAAGAGTGCAATAATGAAACCAAAAATAAGTATTATTTGGAACTATTTCGTTGAGATTAATGATTGGACTACCAAATATGAAATCTGTGACAAAGTATGTTCGTTAAAAAGGGGCACGACCACCGCATGGAAGAGTTATCTTAAATCATTAGATGCGAGAAGTTTGCAGAGTTTGAGAAATTAGATAAAACTACCAAACAATCAGTGGAGGCGAAAAGACAAAATGTTAATCAATATTTATATAATAATGCAGTCGGTACTAATAATATGGTTAGATTATTATAGGATGTGTTCTGAGCATTGCTGGTGAAAAATTTTTTAATCCGAAAGCTCTGTTATCCGAATAATTCACAATATGATAACGTTTTATGGAGCTCACCCCGCACTTGGTTCTTGTCGGGTCGTGTTGGTACAAGTCCACAGATAACGTGCCTTTTCTCGTTGCTGCAAGTAGTTAACGATGTAAACATATAACAGTTTGTGGCACGGAATAAATACACCACTGTAGCACGTGAGTGTATGTTGGCAGCAATGCACGAAATTTAGAATGGTTTTACGTTCCTGCCCCTCATACAATCTGAGATGAGCACTTTAAAAAGTTATCACACTCTATAGAAACACGTTTCAGACAATTTTATCTTCCATTTAGCTATAGAAGAGTCATGGTACTCACGTAATTGTGTATAATTTGAACCAGTACCAGTCACGTTGCATTTACTCAGTAGAATGTTAATCTATTAATGCATTTTGCCCTCAATATTGCATACAGGTATCGGTAACTTCTTTACCGTCATCTGTTCTAAAATAAACACTAATGATGGTACATAAGTGATCGAAACCTACTGTGCAATATGAAGAATAAAATCCAATATTTATAAATTAACGCCCTACTGAGAAATTGCAGCGTGGTTCATAAATTGCTTTAGAAACTTTTGTTTTAGAATTGTCGCTTTAGCTTGGCACACTGCGAATTATTGAAGTGCCCTACTTAACAACTTGGAATTTTAATACTGTATTACTTTTTACATATTTGATTTCTTGTGATATTTTACTGTTTTTATTGCGTCGTTTTATAGGTTTCTTGTACTGTGGCTAAAGGTGCTAAACAACAACTCACATTGCAACAAAGTCTGCAAGTAAGTTATTATTGGAAATCCTCACACTTAGAGTCTCACCAAATGGATCGTGGGATTACTGAAATGATTGCCTTCCAGAACTAATAGTTTAATTTTTGTCGCGGGTACCGGCTTTTGCAGAGTAATGAATTCTGCTCTTGCAAAGCGTAAGTTGAAAAGTCGTGATTTTTTTTCTTCGTATTTGTGCGGTAACTTGTTCAGCAAGCTGGAAGAGAAAAAGCAAAAATTTACTTGCAGAATTTGAAAAAAATATCTTTCACAACTGACATATGGTCCGACCCGCATTCTGGAACTTTATTACTTAGTTTGACTTCTCGTGGTATTTCAAAGGAATTTCATAAGCTGTCTATAATTTCGAAATGTGATGTCATGATGGGTCGCCATACAGGTGTCGTAATATCGACAAAATTTGAAACGATACTTCAAGAATGAGGCTGCAGTTGACTCAGAGGAGTGGTTCCTACAACTTACTGCTTAATTGAAAAAAAGTTGCCACCCATTTCAATCATTCCTTGGTCGCACAAACCGACCTGGCAAAAATTGAAGGGGAACGCCTTAACCAACCTGCTTTATCTTCATTCAGGATTGACCAACACGGTAAATATTGTTAAATATATATATAAATGAATTTCAGTTATATGGTACGTCTTTAGTGTAGGTATTGGGTGGTTTTTTTTATGAAAATCCTATCTGTTAATTTAATTTCTTCCATTTGCACATATGGATATACATGATGGAACGATTTTCAAAGTTCAAGGATTCGCTAATTTTGTACATATGTTCAAATTCAGCCACGATGATATTCGCTGAAGACTGGATAAATGTTCAATAATTTGTAGAGGTAATGAGCTCATTCGAAGAAACTACTAGAAACAGTTCTCAAGTGAGGACTCCATTAATCATATAGCTACCTCAAGTTCTTGTGACCACTTTACAGCAAGAAGAAACAAAAACTTATACTTCAGAACAATTCCGAAATTTTACAAGAAAATTACGAGATAAATTGAATTCAAGCACGAGATTTGGAGAACTGGCAAAAACGGCAAATGCACAATTGCGACGTATTTAGATGCGTCATAAATGCCAAAATTTTTTAATGGCATCATCACAGAACAAGTTGAGTCCCAAATACTTAATTTGATGATGATGAAAGCCAGAGGTGCAAACCCATCTCAAGATGACTGCATACCTGTTAGCTCTAAAAGGCGCCGATTTGAAATTGGAAATCAGCCTTCAACAAATTGCGACTTAATCACAGGATATCTATTGCGAACATAGTTTTCTACGACCAACCAAAACCACAGTCTGCTTTTGATGCTACAGTCAAACCTACTGGAGTACAAAAAGAGAAAAAGACTTCCTCTAAAACATGATCCGCTAATGTCGTGGAAATCGAATGGACACAAGTACCACTATCTATTGCCACTAGCTTGCCACCATTTGTCAGCTCTTCCCATGTAGCGTAGCCAGTGAACAATTATTCTGTGGAGCTGGCCTCATATACGAAGAGCATCAAAATAGATTTGCACGGTGCAAAAGCAGCAAAACTACTTTTTGTTAAATACAATCTGCCTCTGATAAAAATAATGTTTGACACGGAATTGTTACTTTTTTCTTAACATATACGCTTCCGCGTCCGCTTCTGTTTCCGCTTCCGCTAAAATTGGTTTTTGACATCTGTTTCCACTTCTGCTTCCGTTATCACACTTCTGTCGTGTCACTAATATTTTTTATTCATTATAGTTTAGAGGTAATCAAGATACGCAAGTAAGAGCGTGCTATGTTCATGCATTAAATCAAATTCCGCAGAAACTAATTACGTTCAGGGCACCGCAACAGGACACAACCTAATGATTCACAGTGTTACAAGATGTTCTAAAATTCACACGGTCGTTCACCAAGGCACTATTCGGCGCGACAAATGATTTTTGGTAACTCGGTACACTATACCCGTTCAATGGGCGTATTGCATTTGTTCATACCGGATAAACTTCTAGTGAGTTGTTACACACAAACAGTTCTCCGGGTCACAGTTAATTGCAACGAATAATTATCGACATCGTATTCCACTAGACCGTCCAGACGCGGGTTGCCTCGCTCGTACCCGGCGGGATACTTATATTGAGTTGCAGTAACAGTAAGGCGCCTGCTTATTCAGTGCGCGCTACTCATTGCTCCATAGTCTTCCACCAAAAACGGCTGAATTACAATGTTCTTCTCATTTACGTTTTTACTTTAGTTAATGTTGACGGTATGGCTAGAGGAGCGTAGCAGTGTTCAAGTTACTACTATTGACTTCGCCACGCTCAGTATGTCATTGCGGCCTCCCTACAAGGCTCTCCAACATGATACAGTCATGCTAGCAGGCGGGTTTCCACGCTCTGAAATCATCTGTCCCAGAATTAAGTGCACGGTACTCTCTCCCTACCTTCCTCCAACTGAATGTTCTTGTCCGACTGACAGCAAGCAGAAGTAAAGTAAAAATGTAACGTAGGCAGAAAATGTGACAGGAACGCCACAAGGAGTAGCAAGAAATGTCAGTATAACTTCGTACATGTACACACCAACGGCGCGTATGTAAATGGTAAAAATTGTAATTGACTGTGATGGGTACGACGACTGTCGCAGAGCAGTAGTGTTGTTTGAGTTCAGTGTTCCTACCAGGCTTGGTAGGATATAGCGTCAGATGTTACGTGATCACAGTAGAAGACGTGGACATATCGCGTACTAGTATGAGACAGTGTTATCAGCACCTGACAGTGTTTGAAAGAGGTCTCATTGTGGGTCTTCATTCAGTCGGCTGATCGTATCGTGGAGTATCCAGATTTGTGGGGCATTCAGGTGTGACAGGCTGATTTTAGTCTGCATGGGAATGTTAGTGCAGGCATTGTTGTTGTTGTTGTTGTTGTTGTTGTGGTCTTCAGTCCTGAGGCTGGTTTGATGCAGCTCTCCATGCTACTCTATCCTGTGCAAGCTGCTTCATCTCCCATCTCTCTACGATTTTTACCCTCCACGCTGGCCTCCAATACTAAATTGGTGATCCCTTGATGCCTTAGAACATGTCCTACCAACCGATCCCTTCTTCTACTCAAGTTGTGATACAAACTCCTCTTCTCCCCAATTCTGTTCAATACCTCCTCATTAGTTATGTGATCTACCCATCTAATTTTCAGCATTCTTCTGTAGCACCCCATTTCGAAAGATTCTATTCACTTCATGTCTAAACTATTTATCGTCCATGTTTCACTTCCATACAAGGCTAAACTCCATACAAATACTCTCAGAAATTCTCTGCCTCGTGATGACTGGGTGTTGTGTGATGTCCTTAGGTTAGTTAGGTTTAAGTAGTTCTAAGTTCTAGGGGACTGATGACCATAGATGTTAAGTCCCATAGTGCTCAGAGCCATTTTTTTTACTCTCAGAAATGACTTCCTAACACTTAAATCTGTACTCGATCTTAACAAATTTCTCTTCTTGCGAAACGCTTTCCTTGCCATTGCCAGTCTACATTTTATATCCTCTCTACTTCGACCATTATCAGTTATTTTGCTCCGCAAATAGCAAAACTCCTGTACTACTTTAAGTGTCTCATTCCCTAATCTAATTCCCTCAGCATCACCCGAGTTACCTCGACTACATTCTATTATCCTCGTTTTGCTTTTGTTGATGTTCGTCTTATATCCTCCTTTCAAGATACTGTCCATTCCGTTCAACTGCGCTTCAAAGTCCTTTGCCGTCTCTGACAGAAGTACAATGTCATCGGCGAACCTTAAAGTTTTTATTTCTTCTCCATGGATTTTAATACCTACTCCGAATTTTTCTTTTGTTTCCTTTATTGCTTGCTCAATATACAGATTGAATAACATCGGGGAGAGGCTACAACCCTGTCTCACTTCCTTCCCAACCACTGCTTCCCTTCATGTCCCTCGACTCTTATAACTGCCACCTGGTTTCTGTACAAATTGTAAATAGCCTTTCGCTCCACCTTTTTTTTTTACCCCTGCCACCTTCAGCATTTGAAAGAGAATATTCCAGTCAACATTGTCAAAAGCTTTCTCTAAGTCTACAAATGCTAGAAACGTACGTTTGCCTTTTCTTAATCTACCTTCTAATATAAGTCGTAGGGTCAATATTGCTTCACGTGTTTCAATATTTCTACGGAATCCAAACTGATCTTCCCCGGGGTGGGCTTCTACCAGTTTTTCCATTCGTCTGTAAAGAATTCGCGTTAGTAGTGCAGGCATAGTCTTCGTTAAGGCTCTGGTCGACCCAGACTAACCTCCAAAAAGGAGAATCGCCATATTTTGTACAAAGCACATATTTACCCATTTCAAATCTACCTCTACCACCTTACAGCAAGTAATGTTAGTATTCCGTATCATCCCACACCACTGATCAGAGACTAGGACTACCCAGACAAGGGAATTACCATTTCATGGAACGGTGTCGCATCTTGTTCAGCGATAAATCACCGTTCTGCAGTATCACAGATGACTATCGTCGGCGACTATGAAGGCGACCTGGAGAGAAATCACATTCTTCCATTCTTTGTAGAGGCTCAGCGGCGTTACTCCTTGTTTCGTTGTTGTGGCGCCGCCGGGTGACTTCAGGTCACAGCTGGTAGCGACTGAGGAAACTGACGGAATAATGGTACATAACGGACATCCTGCTTCCTCATGTGTTTCTCTCATGCGACAGTATGTGGTGCCTTTTTTCAACACGGCAATGCTCGTCAAGAAGTGGTACATACAGGGGATAGGCGATGTAATGTGAACAGTGGTAGTAATGGGATGATTGTGTTTGATGGTCAACAACACAGGCAAAGCACGTGTCGCGCTGGACTGTACGTGTTCAGTACGGACTAGGTATCAGTGCAGGTTGTTTTCGAGTGGTGCACACTTCGTTTTTGCATTCAGAGGCCGAGGTCGACGTGCGATGAAAGATCTAATAGAGTTCCAAAGAGGGCAGATTGTGAAGGCCCGATTAGCGGGTGTATCAGTAAACAAGACAGCCAACTTATTGAATGTTTAAAGAGCAACTGTTTCATCAGTCACGAGATCCTGCACAAAACAACGAAACACATCATCATGTAAACGTAATAGCGGACGCAAATCAAATCTAAATGACAGAGATTGTCGTACGCTAACGCGAATTGTGTAAAAACTACACGAAACTACTGCGGCTAAAGTGACTGCAGAGATCAATAGCCATCTTCGAGACCCTCGACACTGTCCACCGAGAACTCCATAAACCGAATACTCATGGACGAGCTGCTATACCGAAAACATTAGAAGTGACAACAAACGCAAAGAAGCGTAAATCATGGTGTCAGGAGCATAAATCCTGGACGTTGATTTGTGGAAACACGTCATACTGTCCGACGAGTCAACATTTTCGTTATTTCCAACATCGGGCCGGGTTTACATTTGGATAACACCAAAAGAAGCCAACAACCCTGAATGCTTGATTTCAACGGTTAAGGATGGGGGTGGAAGTGTGACGGTGTGGGTAGCAATATTATGGTATTCTGCTGTTACCATACCATGCACCCCATGATTCAAAAGTTGTTCCCTAACAATGGTGCCATATTTCAGGACGATAATGCACCCATTCACACAGCCAGGACAGTACAATCGTGGAATGAGGAGCATGCAACAAAACTGCAACGTCTTCCCTGGCCAGCACAGTCCCCGGACTTAAAAATTATCGAGATCTTTTGGAAGGTACTGAAGCGCAGACTCCGGAGCAGATTTCTGCCTTCCTCGTCACTACAGGAGTTAGAAGAGGTTTTGATCGAAGAGGGGCATAACATTCCACTACAGACCACACAGTCATTATATCCAGTATTCCAAGAAGAACTGAAGCTGTATAACTGGCAAATGGGGGTCCAGCCCCTTATTAATAAACCATTCCCAAGTAAGTACAGGTGTTCACATTATTTCGCGTGTCCCCTGTAACTCTATGAACTGTTGGTGTGATGCTGAGGTATGCCCGTGGGCAGCAAACTCTCCAGGTCTGGCCACAATAGCACACCTGTGGGATCAGCTCGGACGACAACTCCACACTGAATCCAGGATAACAATGACCAGTTATAACAGTTGTTGGCTAGGTTGGCTCAGGGGAGAACACAACGGTCTTATGACGCTCTTTCCCACTGCATCAGTGCATGCTTCCAGCCCAGATAGAGTGCAACGTCAACTTGTAAGTGGTATTATACTCCCAAGTTCATCGCAAATTTAAATCGATTTTGTAATCACTGAAATAATATCACATAAACGCTCGATACCTTAAGTTTTATGTTGTTCTTTCCTTTCCTTCTGTGTGCTTCGTTGGATGCTGCCTGGTGGCGTTGGGCCACATGACACTGTAACAAAAGTATGTAAGCGAAGCAAACACAGAAGGGGGATCGCCC
This sequence comes from Schistocerca serialis cubense, assembly GCF_023864345.2. NCBI lineage: Eukaryota > Metazoa > Arthropoda > Insecta > Orthoptera > Acrididae > Schistocerca > Schistocerca serialis. The sequence goes on along the minus strand of NC_064639.1, from coordinate 213,834,113 downwards.
TAAACAAGATATGGGCAGCAGACGGGAAAATTCACTGTGATAAACGACTCTGACTAAGGGCAGATGATGATTATTATTATTATCAGTATTATTATGCAGAACCTGTGAACGAGTATGTCGAAAACGATGAAGCTGGTCGAATCTTCACGAGCTACTATCGTGAGCAACTATGCAAAGGGGAAAAAGGACAGTTAAACTACCACTAGCCGCTAAATACACTACTGGCCATTAAAATTGCTACACCACGAAGATGACGTGCTACAGACACGAAATATAACCGACAGGAAGAAGATGCTGTGATATGCAAATGATTAGCTTTTCAGAGCATTCTGACAATGTTCGCGCCGGTGGCGACACCTACAACGTGCTGACATGAGCAAAGTTTCCAGTCGATTTCTCATACACAAACAGCAGTTGACCGGTGTTGCCTGCTGAAACGTTGTTGTGATGCCTCGTGTAAGGAGGAGAAATGCGTACCATCACGTTTCCGACTTTGATAAAGGTCGGATTGTAGCCTATTGCGATTGCGGTTTATCGTATCACGACATTGCTGCTCGCGTTGGTCGAGATCCAATGACTGTTAGCAGAATATGGAATCGGTGCGTTCATGAGTGTAATACGGAACGCCCTGCTGGATCCAACGGCCTCGTATCACTAGCAGTCGAGATGACAGGCATCTTAACCGCATGGCTGTAACCGATCGTGCAGCCACGTCTCCATCACTGAGTCAACAGATGGGGACGTTTGCAAGACAACAACCATCTGCACGAATAGTTCGACGATGTTTGCAGCAGCATGGACTATCAGCTCCGAGACCATGGCTGCGGTTACCCTTGACGCTGCATCACAGACAGCAGCGCCTGCGATGGTGCACTCAACGACGAACATGGGTGCACGAATGCAAAACGTCATTTTTTCGGATGACTCCAGTTTCTGTTTACAGCATCATGATGGTCGCATCCGTGTTTGGCGACACCGCGTTGAATGCACATTGAAAGCGTGTATTCGTCATCGCCATTATAGCGTATCACCCGGCGTGATGGTATGGGGTGCCTTTGATTACACGTCTCGGTCACCTCTTGTTCGCATTGAAGGCACTTTGAACAGTGGACGTTACATTTCAGATGTATTACGACCCGTGGCTCTACCCTTCATTCGATCCCTGCGAAACCCTACATTTCAGCAGGATAATGCACGACCGCATGTTGCAGGTCCTGTACGGGCCTTTCTGGATACAGAAAATGTTCGACTGCTGCCCTGACCAGCACATACTCCAGATCTCTCACCAATAGAAAACGTCTGGTCCATGATGGCCGAGCATTTGGTTCGCCACAATAGGCCAGTCACTACTCTTGGTAAACTGTGGTATCGTGTTGAAGCTGCTTGGGCAGCTGTACCTGTACACACCATCCAAGCTTTGTTTGACTCAATGCCCAGGCGTGTAAAGGCCGTTATTACGGATAGAGGTGGTTGTTCTGGGTACTGATTTCTCAGGATCTATGCACCCAAATTGCGTGAAAATGTAATCACATGTGAGTTCTAGTATAATATATTTGTCCTATGAATATCCGTTTATCATCTGCGTTTCTTCTTGGTGTAGCAATTTTAATGGCCAGTTGGACGTCCGCGACTCTTCACAAAACGTGCGAGTCGGAGGCTTGTCTGGTCTGTAAAGTAGGATAGGTGGTGATCTTTGGCATCTTTGCCGAAATAGCATAATAACGGTGTGTTTCGGAGCACACTTTTTCTCGCTGAACACGATGCGACACCGTTCACAAGCGGTCCCTCCTTCCGAGGCACTGCATCACTCGAACCGACATCGACAATTACTATTGCAGTGGGTACTGGACCATCGGGATACTACCGCAGATCAATGTAAACTTGTCGGCTCTTCGGGTATAATAACAGTTTTGCTTCTCTATCTCGATGTCCAGACACGTCGTCATCCAGGCGAACTGCTGCTAGAAACATGTAGCGCGCCACGGACGCAGGCTGGTGAGAGCAGAATTATGCTATGCGATGCATTCTTCTGCGTTTGCACGGTACTTGTGGTAATAATCGAGGGCACGGTGACAGCTGTGAACCACCTGCATCCCTTTATGCTTGATGTCTTCCCTGACGGTGATGCCATCTTTCAGCAGTGCAATTGTCCGTGTCTCGGAGCCAGAACCGTGCTAGAGTGGTTTGACGAGCATTATAGTGAACTTACGTTGATGTCTCGGCAACTAAATTCGCCTGATGTAAATCCTATGGATCCATCTGGGCCGCTATCGGGCGCTATTGCCGCGTTTGCAAATCAGCAGCTCGTTATTTACGCGACTTACATGACCTGTGGCTTAGACATCTAATGGCACATACGTCCAAAAATCTACCAAAAAACTGTCGGATTCATGATATGTAGAATCAATGATGTATCTCGTTCCGAAGATGGACAAACAAGCTGCAATAGCAGATGATCACAGTGTTTTGGTTCATCAGCGTAAAAAACACGGAGTACTGTCGTACCATATATTGGTGGCAATTTTCAGGTAAAAACAAATTTTCATTTCAAGAAACCAATCTGAGAATAAACAACACAGTACCATCACGAATTTGTCATTCTCTGGAACAGTCTTGTAAATATAAGGGAAAATGATGTAACCAGAGCATAGTCTACGTAGGTACACGTGACGGTTTTTTGTTCGATACTTTAGCCTAGTGACTAGTTTTAGAACCACATGAAGGAATGCACACTAGAAACCGAGTGAAGCAATTTCCACCATTTTCTACAATTTATGTTACTGTTGCCCATGACGTGTTAAACGTTGCCTTGTCCTGCTGCTACATGCCACCGTGTCGTGGAGAAACAAACTGCAGGTAGGGGTTGACGTGGCCCCAGAGCATAGACGCATATTTCTGTTGATTCATTAGGCCTTCCAGAATGACGAAATCACCCAGGGAATCCCACGAAAACATTCCCCAGACCATGACGCTCTCTCCTCCAATCTGGGCCCTTCCGACGATTGTTGCAGGGTGTTTGCTTTCAGACGTTTCACACCGACGGAGTATAAAAAGTGAGCCACCTGGAAAGGCCACCTGTCACCACTCAATGACAGTCCAGTTTCTGTACTGACTTCAAATTCCAGCCTTCGGTGGCGATGAATTCAAGTCAACATGGGTGCGTGAATCAGGCGCCTGCTATGAAGGCCCACGAGCAACAACGTTCGCTGAACTGTCGTAGAGGAGACACTGTCGGTTGACCCTTTGTTCATCTGGGCGGTCAATTGCTTGACAGTTACACGTCTATTCTCCCGAACACATCTCGGCGCCGGCTGGGGTGGCCGAGCGGTTCTAGGCGATACAGTCTGGAACCGCGCGACCGCTACGGTCGCAGGTTCGAATCCTGCCTCGGGCATGGATGTGTGTGATGTCCTTAGGTTAGTTATGTTTAAGTAGTTCTAAGTTCTAGGGGACTGATGACCTTAGAAGTTAGTCCCATAGTGCTCAGAGCCATTTGAACCATTTTTGAACCACATCCCCGCAGCCGCCGTTCAACCCTGTCATCTATGGGCTTAAGGTGCACCACAGTTTACTCGGCACCGTCTTTGGTTAGCGCCATTTTGCCATGTACGGTATACTTTAACAACGGAACTACGCGAACGGGTTACTAATTTATCCGTTTCGGAAATGTTCAAACTCTTTCCCCGAAAGCCAAAGATCAAGCCCTTTTGGACGTTAGAGAAATCGCTCCGTTTCCGAAACAACAACGATTGCACTGTTTTTCTCGTTCTCCGAACACACTTTATATATCCTCCACTGCTAGTGCTGCCACCTGCCATCGGTGAGTGATTATTGGACGTTGACGTCGGACGTAAGTGGTGGTCGCGTTAAAGTGACTAGACCGTGTATTGAAAGTATTTGAATCATACTGTAAATTCTTCCTCACCATGGGACATGTGATACTTGCAAATTAACTTAGTTTCTTTAACATCTTAACAATTTTACCTAATGTTAAAAGTGGAAGTTTCTTTTAGTTTCCAATAGTTTTTGTTTCAGCATGTATTTAACTTACAGTTGGTTTTTGATAATACTTCTGCTTCACTTCATTTCTCTTGCGCATTATTATGTTTGAGTCGTAGAGTAATAATGTAGCAGATAGTCAATTAAGTACAATACTGACAAGATTCTCGAGATTGCATCGCTTTTAAATTTCAGTAGGGTATTTGTTCCGAGGTACATGACCGAGCGTAGACCCTAGCTTCGAACATATTTTCACATCTGTAAAAATCTTAATTTACCGGAGTAATTTTTGTAATTTCAAAAAAAAAAAAAAAAAAAAAAAAGAATTGCAGCTCGTAAAAACTGAAAAATCGCAGCACATGACAAGTAATGCCATCAATTCAAAATGAAATAAGAAAATATATTAAACGTCTATTACGCGGCTGGGTAGAGGCGAAAGTCTGAAAAATGTATCAACTAGAACGCTCCCTCCCTACCCGTCCAGGTGTTTATAAATTAAATCGCGATAGCTGTGAGAAAACGTACATAGCTGAACAAAGAGGAAGGAATATTAAAACAAGATTCAGAGGACATTTGAATCTTACTGGCATGAACTTACCCTCACTTGGCTTACAACAGACACACACAGCTAGTGACATAACACAATGCCTGTCAATCCGACACGTGGCCGAAAAATCTGGGCTGCTTTGTATTGTGGAAAAAATAGATATTTTCACATATTTGACGAAATACCCCAACCTTACTTTGAACGAACGGACAGATATAAAGAACTATAAAATGTCACTGAAAATTTCGCCAGTAGTCTCGTAAATCTTCAGTACTAAGATACATACCTTTGTTTAGAAATTCGGTAACAGACGGAACAGTGTAGAAATGAAATTACCTAATCCATGAAATAAACAACTTACTTAACATCTATAGATGTTAATCATATCGCCAAAGACGAGTAAATAATATCCCAAATTAGTATGCTGATTAAAACTATCCTAGAGTAAGATAATTAAATAACTTCTAATGGCGAACGTCTTTGAAGCATGCTACGAGACTAGTGTATAATATGTCGCTAATGATGGGTGTGCGACCGATGATAGTCTGTCATTCAATCCATACTAACGTGTAAAAAACAGTTGTTCTTTAATGTCACCAAAAATCTGAAAAAGTACTTGATCTTTTTAGTTCAGATTTTTACACGATACTCTAACGAACATAGGCTATAAAATTTAACATACATAAGATATAAATACACCTAAATATGTAATACATAAAGTGGAAACGTTGTTACCAAACTTCTAGAAAATTTCTTGATTGCCTTTTTTCCATTGTTAACCTCATGGCTCTGAGCACTATGGGACTTAACATCTGTGGTCATCAGTCCCCTAGAACTTAGAACTACTTGTACCTAACTAACTTAATGACATCACACACATCCATGCCCGAGGCAGGATTCGAACCTGCGACCGTAGCAGTCGCGCGGTTCCGGACTGCGCGCTTGATTGCCTTACATCACACTTTTTCATGATGCTCTCATGGTAGTTCGGACGAGCATAGGCTACATATTTACAAACGTGTGTTATATACGAAGAGGAAACGTTAGCATAACTCTCTAAATGTTCTTGAGGAATTTGATTCAGATTTTTACATTTTCGTTAATTTTCCAGTCGACTTACGAGCAACCCCGCAACGGATTTTGGGTGAGGAAACGTTAGCATAACTCTCTAGAGCCAATGTTGTTGACGAAATTGCTTCATATTTTTAACACTTTCGTAAACGTTCCTATCGACCTATGAGCAGCTCCACTACGGATTGTAGAAGATACACTACGGATTCCTGATTTTTTTTTTGTGGTATGTTACAATACAGCATCACCGGTCTATTGCGGTCTAACTGTGTTGGTGAGGCAGTAAATTTCCACAGGGCAGTGACTGCGTCACTGCAATTCACTTTGGAGGTGTGGCGGTGGGACTTGTAGTCCCGTACCACCCTCTGACGGTGACAGTACTGCAAGAGTCAGGCAGAAAAATTTAGCCTAATGTGGGCAGGTATGATTGGAAAGTATTGGACGTAGAATGGGGGCTAGTCCCGCCAAAGGATGCGTCCGTGGTGGGCGTGCCAGACCTATCGTTAGCCATGGTCGGAATCCGTTTCCTCTAGGATTGTTAGGGGAACCGGATGTCGATGCCAGCGGCGTGGAAGTGTGGTCCCAACGTGGCGTAACCCATGGACAGTGTCCCGCAAGGCATCCACTTTCTCATAGAGCCGCCGCGCGTTGTTGCGTATGGTCGTCTTTAGGGGGACGATATCCGCTTCCTCGTGGAGAGTGACAATTCTCGTGAGTGGCGGGGCGTGCAGGCTCCACCTGAGCACCTTGTTCTGCAGGCGCTGCAATGTCCGCATCCTGGTGACACTAATCGTGGCCCATGCAGCAGATCCATACGTGAGGGCAGGCAGGATAACTGTTCGGTAAATGCGGAGCTTGGTATGCAGGTTAAGTTCCCTACTGCGAAAGAGCGGGTACAAAGCCCTGGTTAGCTTTTGCCCCTTGTTGGTGACATACTCCGCATGACAGTGGAAGAGCAACTTGTGGTCCATCTGGACCCCGAGATAGGTGGTTGTCGGGGACCAGGGCACCTGCACACCTGCAATCGAGATATTGCGGCGGAGGACTGGGCGCCGTTTCGTGAAATAAACTGCCGTAGTTTTGGCGGCATTGAGAGCTATTTTGTTTGTCCGGCACCAGGTGATAGTGGCGTCCACCTGTCGCTGGAGGCGGGCGACGACGGAGTCAGTAATGCGGCCAGTGGTGTATAGCGCTGTGTCATCAGCGTATTGTGCAAGGTGGCACTTGGGGATGACCGGCATATCATTGACATAGATATTAAATAGGATGGGAGATAGTACCGATCCTTGCGGAGTGTCTGCCGACAACTGGCGAATGCCAGAACGCCCTCCCCGTTGAGCCACTAGGAAAGTCCTACCACGGAGGAAGTCATCCACGATCTTGACATAAATATCCGGTATAGGGGTCTGTGTCAGCATCTTGTGTACGAGGTTGTTTTGCCAGATCTTGTCGTAGGCGTTTTGCAAGTCCAGAAAAACGGCAGCTGTCGACTTGGCAGTGTTGAAGCCTTTGCTGGTGTGTTCAATGATCCGTAGGACCTGAAGTTCAGCAGAGAGGTGCGAAGTGAATCCAAACTGTTCAGGACGGATCGTCCCAGCTGCTGCAAGAGGTTGAGAAAGTCGGTGAAGGATCACAGATTCAAGGACCTTCGCCATAGTGTTTAGAAGGCTGATGGGCCTGTTGTTGGTGGGGACTGTAGGGCCTTTGAGCCTCTTGGGGATCGCAATCAACTTGGCTTGTTTCCACTGAGGGGGGGAAAGGCCAGATGTGAGACAACAGTTTAAAATCTTGGTGAACAAGATGAGTGGTGTGCGGGGAAGGTGGCAAAGATGTTCATTTAAAATTCCGTCCAATCCAGGGGCCGACCGGCCACGTTTCCGTCGAAGGATGCGCTGAATTTCTGCCATGGACGTAAGAAGGGGAGCAGACTCGGGTGGGCGGTTGCGGAAAGCAGCAACAGCTGCCAGGACTTCATGTTCTTCCTGTAGTTCGTTCGGAGAAAGGTCCTGGACCAGAGGGCGGTTTTGGGCCTCGAACGCATCTGTCAGCATTTCCACAATTTGCAGGGTATCATATGACAAGCTCGCTGCTGTGCGAATAGGATGGGCAGTCGCTGGCTTAGAACGCCGCAGGGTGCGAATGACAGCCCAGTCAGATTTTTGGTGGAGTAGGAAAGTGGACATCCTGTCCTCCCACTGTTCAGACCTCCATTCGGCGAGCCGGTGGCTGAATTCGCGTTGGAGGCGTCTCATTTGGCGTTTGTCCTGGGGGTCACGAAACTGCTTCCACCTCCGGCGGTAGCGGTTCTTTTGCACCTTCAGCTCTCGTAACAGAGGGGGCAAGTCGTCCAGGGGTGTTAAATTTTGAGGTGCAGTGGAGGTGGAGAGTTTCACTGCTTTCTGTATTTTGGCGGTAAGGTAATCCACAGCACGGACTAATTTGCCCGTTGTTGTCAAATCGAGGTCGTGTTGAGTGGTGTTATTAAGTACCCTGCCAAACTTGTCCCAATTGGTGAGGGTCGCAGTGGAACGAGCATCAAATAAAAGGGCAGCATTGGTGAGGTGCAAGAGTACTGGCTCATGGTCAGAGGCCAGTTCGTGGAGAACTTCCAGCGAAAACTGAGCGGTGATGTTTTTGAAGATGGCCACATCCAGAACGTCTGGCTGGCAGTTAGTACGGACTGGGATATGGGTAGGTTCGTGGGGGCCATAGACTGATAGTGCTAAAGTATCCTCCAGGTCAAGGAGGAGCCGGCCTTTGGGGTTAGACACGCGAGAATGCCAAGCTGGGTGCTTGGCATTGAGATCTGCCCCAATGATGAGCCTGTCGAAGGATGACAATGTGCGGAGGTCTGCTTCCAGCAGTGGCTTGTTTGGGCTCAAATACGCTGCTGCAAAGGTAATGGCACCAAGGCGTGTGGAGATGGTAACTGCTGTGACCTCTATGTGTTCCATTGGCTGGAGAATCTCTTGGGTATGGACAAGAGCTTTGTTGAGGAATACAGCTGTGCCTCCGCCACGGCGGTCGAGGCGGTCAGAGCGATAACACACCATGTTGCGAAGGCGGAAATCGTCTGCCGGTTTGAGGTGTGTTTCTGTGACCAGTAAAACATCCACACGATAGTCATGGAGGAAGGTGTTCAATTCTGTCTTCATACGTTTTATGCCATTGGCATTAAAAATGCAAGTGACAAGATCCCGAGGGGGCTGGTGGTGGTGTGGAGGTCCATTCGCCATTACAACAATATTTGACTAAGCCCCTCCACTAGGGCGATGACCTTGGAGAGCCCGTCCTCCGACTGACGGATTTTTTGTGCAGTGTCACGAATAACAGCCCGGATGTGGGGTTTCGTGAGGAGATGACTTGGAGGATTTCACGCATGTTCGACCGAAAGGACGCATCAGTCTCCACCACTGGGGCAGGGTCCCGGGTGGTCTGCTTGCCCCTACGGCGCGCAGGAGCAGGTGTAGTAGTAGGCAGAGTGGCGGTAGGGGCAGAGGGCTGAGATAGAGACACAGATGGACTGGAGGGAGCTGCAGCTGGCTCCTGTAGTTGGTGAGCAGTGGGAGCCGTCACGGAAGACAGACAATGAGGAGGAGACCGGGCTGCAGCAGCAAAGGATGTCGTGGGAGTCTGGGCAGGAAGGGGCACAGGAGCCACCGAACCATCTGGTGCCTGACTGGCTGGTACCAGAGTGGCTGCTGAGGACAGTGCACCAGGCTGACCCCGCAAAACAGGATAGTTGGTCATGTCCCGTAGCGGTGGGGGAGGTCGATTTGTTCTCGGTTTCTTTTTGGGCGGACGAGAAGACTTCAGTGCCTTCTGGTAAACAGGGCACCCCCTCCAGGATGCCATGTGGTGGGGATCGTGTGTCGTTCCCAAACATCTGGCACAGGTAGGTTTCTCCAAAGCAGGGAGTGTGCAGTTCTCCACTAAATGTGGGCCAGTACACTTAACACACCGCAACGGCAGGGAGCAGTAATTCCCAGTATGTCGTAAACGTTGGCATTTGAGACAGATGGCTGGCCCGTTGCGGCCCTCGTACGATTCAATCCGGACTTTCGTGTACGGAAGATACCGGATTTGGTAAATCCGCTCTATGTCCTCCCTCCGGAAAAGGGAGACGACGTGGGTAGGGCAGGGGATCAATGCCCTGGTCTCAGGATTCCTCTTGCTATACTGGTGGACCAAAGGATCTTCGAAATCGAGTCGAAGCAGTTCCTCCTTGACCTCCTCTGCCGTAACCTCTGGTGCAAGTCCTTGATGACGACTTTGGTGCGGCGATTACCCGACGTCTGGTGGGTAAAGTAAGGCATCGCCTTTGATTTTACGAAATCGAGAATGGTAAGATAGTCGTCCCTAGTGTCAAGCAGGTACACTGCTGGCCACCGTAAATGCAACACCCTGAAGGAAGCATCCGAATCAAGTGAAATTTGCACCATGGGTTTGCAGCGATGAGATATGCAACTAATTAGAATTTCAGCGCAGACGCACATCACGCGCGCCTGTGGCGCCACCTCATAGCGCCATTTAAGGCTTGGCGATTTCGACGAGTGTACGTTCGGCACGTGTGTTTACATTGTGGTTGTTTCACAAGACGATCAGTTATGCCTCGTAGACAACAGCGAACATCGTTTGATCAAGAATCCGAGTTCGACAGAGAAAGGATAGTGGCTTACCGAGATTTTGGATTATCATACAGAGAAATCGCTAGTCGTGTTGGACGAAACCAAACAACTGTAATGCGGATATGTGACCGTTGGATGCAGGAGGGTACGACGGACCGACGTGGTCGATCGCATTCACCTCGGTGCACCACTGCACGTGCTGATAGGCAAATTGTGCGCATGGCAGTGACGGATCGCTCAGTGACATCCCGAACCATAGCACAGCACATTGCGTCTGTAACGCATCATCCAGTGTCTGCGCGTACCATTCGACGCCGTTTACAGCAGAGTGGTCTGTCCGCAAGACGTCCATTGCTTCGTCTACCATTGACGCAAAACCACAGACGTCTCCGTCGCCAATGGTGTGATGACAGACGGATGTGGACGGCAGAATGGAATGACGTTGTCTTTACTGACGAGGCACGCTTCTGTCTGCAGCACCACGATGGTCGGATTCGAGTGTGGAGACACCGTGGAGAGAGGATGCTGGACAGCTGCATTATGCACCGCCACACTGGTCTTGCACCGGGTATTATGGTATGGGGCGGTATTGGATATTACTCTCGCACGCCTCTAGTACGCATTGCCGGTACTTTAAATAGCCGGCGCTACATATCCGAGGTGCTGGAGCCAGTTGTCCTTCCTTACTTTCAGGGCTCGGCCACAGCCATATTTCAACAGGATAATGCGCGACCACACGTGGCACGCATTTTCGAAAGGTCCTTCGTCAATAACCAGATTGAAGTGCTTCCCTGGCCAGCTCGCTCTCCGGATCTTTCACCGATAGAAAACATGTGGTCCATGATTGCTCAACGAGTGACCCAGATTACATCCCCAGCTGCCACACCAGATGATCTTTGGCAACGTGTGGAATCTGCTTGGGCTGCTGTACCCCAGGAACACATCCAACGTCTCTTTGACTCAATGCCGAGACGTGTGGCAGCGGTGATCTCCAACAATGGCGGCTACTCTGGCTACTGATTCTGGCAGGAACCACATGTCACAGACGTCTGTAAACGTAATCATTTGATACTTGGTCAACATGTTATCTACAAAATAAATTTTGTTGTGCTACCTCTTGTCTTTCTTGGTGTTGCATTTACGGTGGCCAGCAGTGTATTTCACATGATCTTTTTGGTAAACAGCTCTCAATTGGCCGACAATGAGCCGCTGGAGCTCAGTGTTCAGTTTCGTGTAATTAGTGACATTATATACCACAATGGGGGGTATCCTCTCTTTCTTCAGAGGGCTTGACGGGATCTCTTGAGAAGGAGGGTCGGGAGCATGAGTCATTTCCTCATCCACAGGACCATCCGGTGCGGCGTCCCCCGGCAGGGGGGTATCGGAACACGATCCGCTGCCACCACAGCCCGCGTGGGCGGAGGGGCGTCTGGAGCGACGGCCAGAGGACTTTCCGACTGGGTCAGCGTGTCCAGAAGACTCGCCACGGTGGCGGGACGGCGTGGAGGGGGGTGCGCGTACAGCCGGGTGGTGGTCAGACAGAGCCGATGTGTTCGCCGCCTCACTACGAGAAAGATCAATCACTGGGCGGTCAGGTGAATCGTCGGACGACGACGACGGCGCGGATGAGCGGACCCTGACACGCGACGGTGGACAGTCTTCATGATGATCGGTTTCAGTGCCGGTGGTGTCCACCGGCGATTTGTGGCGGTTGGCGCGATTCAAGCGATCCTTCGCCCGTTGCGAGGTGGGCAGAGCATTGGGCGCGACGGGGGGCCGGGACGAGCGGCGTTTCCGACGCGGTTCTCCCTAAGGGGCGGCGGTGCAAGGGTGGGAGCGTCGCGAGAGTTGCTCCGCGAGATTCTCGATGGTGGACACGGGTCCGCCTGGCATGGCCAGGGGCCCGGCGCGGGGGGGGCTGCGCACGCCAAAAGCTTCCCAGCTATCATGACGTAAATAATCCATTTTCAGAAATCCAACCTGAAGCACCACGGATTCCTGAGTTTGAGAAGAACAATTCATAAGACTTTTTGTTGAAAGCCACTGCGAGAAAGAAAATGCTGTTTTGCGCTGTGAAAATACGCTGTTCTTTTTTTTCCTGCATTCAGTTTCAGCAACGATAACAAGCTATGTAAACCATTACACAAATTGTTTCTAGCACAAATATTATTTCCCATTATCTATAACTTCAAACCAAAATAGTACTCGCAAATGTGTGCTGTTTTGCATTTTTCTTGCCGTCGGTTTCACACAGAACAGAAAAGGTGTATTTATGGGTTGTCTGGTGTATGATTGGAATACAAGTAAGGGAAATCAATCGACGGAAACCTTGCAGTCCTATCCATTCACAGATTAAAACTATGCGAAATAAAGTCATTGAAGCTACTATCCTCACAACTCCAGAACCTTGAGGGATCTCTATCTTACCTTATATACCAATGATCGGAACCGATTTATCCATTCATTTTAAGCGATTTCTATTCCCAAAAATTTAGTTTGCAATAACAATACACAAGGCTCAGTGTCAGAGTCGGGAGTAATATGACAGAGGGTAGGTGAGGGAGGGGAAGGAGGGAGAGGAGATGGACATAGAGGGGGGAAAAGAGTTGATGGACACGGAGAGAGTACTTATGCTTTTTCAATCCCCATCCGGCGCGGAGGTCGCTCAATGTGGCGTCGAATGTAATAAGACCTGCACCAAGGCGAGCGGACCTGCTCCGTAAGGGGCCTCCCGGCAAATGACGCCAAACGCTTATTTCCATTTCAACCCTCCTGTTTTCCACCCTGCTGAGGCGTGATCAAGCTGTAGTGCAACATTAACATGTGAGTCAATAAAACGGCAAACGGTCCTTCTAAGACCAGCCAGTTTGGCAACACCCTCGGTGCCACCAACGCAACTTTGCAGAGCACGTTAGAAATGTACAGGGTGGGGCAAATAAAAAGTGGCCAGGACGAGTGAGTACGACTGGACGTGATTGTATACATATAACCCTAACAGGATGGAGCAACAGCCCATACACCCGGCAGAACCTTGGAGCACGTTCACACAATCTTCACGCCTGACAGCTGTTATCAGAGGTCAGTCTGGTAGCGGCCCTAACTGCCCACCGAGGTCACCTGATCTATCAGTGTGCAATTACTTTGCGTGGGGCCGCTACAACCCTCAAGGTCTGCAAGAACTGCAGCAGATTTCGCATGAGATTGCAGCCATTCCAGTAGTCCAGCATCGATCCGCCTTCAGCAGCTCCTAACCAGGACCAAAAGTGCCAAGAGGTGAATGGTGGACACTTTCAACATCTGCTATAGTCAGATTAGTATTGTATTTCCTTTCCTTTTCTGCGTTTACTTGTATCCTAGAACTCTGCTCTCAGGGCCACTTTTATTTGTCTCACCCTGTACCTTCAGAAATTTCAACACCAAATCAGCCTGGTGGCTGCTTCAGCACTTGAGGGTCAGGCAATCCCTTCGACACCCGTTTGGTGCAGTTCGCCTACCTCCAGGTGCTAGAGCAACAGCCATGCTTCATTTGTGACGAAGTTCCTGACAGGTGCGTTTGTAACGTGCGCAAGGAAGTTGCGTGGGTAGTACTGAGGGCATTACCGAACAGGGGATCTTAGGGAGACCCTTTGCCATTTTATTGTCGCACCTGTTAATGTTGCGCTCCCACGTGTCCACCCGTAAGAGGGTGGAAAACAGGAGGTTCGGTTAGCGTTCAAATTTCGTCGAAATTTTTGAACGGTCCCCAGCGGTTTCAACTGACATGAGACGAAAAACTGCGGTCGCACTGCACTCCAATGGGCTGCAATCACGTTCAATTATGGATGCAGCCCACAATGTCCTTAGAAAAAGTTTGAAAGGTCCGAGTATGTCAGCAGTGTCAAAAGTTGCCTGTTGCTCATCGCACTGCGAATTGTCGCTTTACCGCTAAACCTGTGGAAACTCCCCAAGGGAATGGGTGGTTTCGTTGACGCCATCTGTGTCACCTCGTGAGGCCTATTCCCACCGATTCTGCACGGCGGTATATATGAAATGTTCTCCTCGGCCACCCGTAAGAAAGCCACGCGATTTCAACGCTGGGTGTAGCGGTTCTGACCTCCATCGCAGAAACGTCGAAAGAAGAGGTGAACTGTGGGTAAGAGGGTTTGTGACGACTTCATAGAATGAAACGTCCACGGTAGCGTCAGGCAGAATTGTGGAGAAATTTGGTCCGGTGTTACATGACTAACATACCTTACAGCTCACATGAACTTTTCATCCGTGGCCTTTTTTTTGCAGCTGTTGACGCCATGCTGTTTGAAGCGTCGTCGAACCCGATGGTGCCTTAGTACGGCCCCACACTTTTCCACCGTTACACAGGAAGGTTGTAGGCACCTTTGAGTCAAATTTCAAACTTATGCGCCTGCAATTACGGTGTTTCGGAAAGGTGATACCTTAATTTTGTTTCGCAGCGTATATTCGATGTTAACAAATTTCTCGTTGTGTGAAATTCATTTCTTGCCTTTGCCAGTCAGCATGTCATACCTTAGCTACTTCTACCATCGTCGGTTCTTTTTCTGCCCAAACACGAGGGGACCTCAAAAAGTTAGTTAAACATTATTGTGCCAGGCCAAGCAACTTTTATTGTATGCTGCACTACGCTTCAAAGTGACGTATATACATGACAATTTTTCAACACATCCACCGTCCAACGATCGGAAAGTTCTACCAGTCGCTCGGTTTTCGACGATAGGAATCCGCTCCTTGGTCACGGAGCCATTCGAGAACGGACGTGTGAACGTCCTCACCTTTGGTAAATCTCTTTCCCCCTATTTTTTTTTCACCATACCGACACTGTCGTCTGTGATCGATGTAGGTATCCTTCCTTCCCCATCGGCATCACTCACACCGGTATGGTCTCGGTTAAACTGCTGGCACCATTTCACTACGGATAGACGCGACATTGCATTTGCTCCATATACCGTCAGAATTTCGCTGCGAAATGGTCTGCAGTTTGGAGGTTTTGCACACAAGAATCATACCACCCCACGTGCTTCAGAGTACGTTTCCAGTTGCCGCAAAATTTCACTACTACACTATGATGCTCCTACACTACTGGCCATTAAAATTGCTACACCAAGAAGAAATGCAGATGATAAACGGGTATCCAATGGACAAATATATTATACTAGAGCTGACATGTGATTACATTTTATTCACGCAGTTTGGGTGCATACATCCTGAGAAATCAGTACCCAGAACAACCACCCCTGGCCGCAATAACGGCCTTGATACGCCTGGGCATTGAGTCAAACAGAGCTTGGATGGCGTGTACAGGTACAGCTGCCCATGCAGCTTCAACACGATACTACAGTTCTTCAAGGGTAGTGACTGGCGTCTTGTGACGAACCAGTTGCTGGGCCACCATTGACCAGACGTTTTCAATTGGTGAGAGATCTGGAGAACGTCCTGGCCAGGGCAGCAGTCGAACATTTTCTGTATCCAGAAAGGCCCGTACGGGACCTGCAACATGCGGTCGTGCATTATCCTGCTGAAATGTAGGGATTCGCAGGGATCGAATGAAGGGTTGAGCCACGGGTCGTAACACATCTGAAATGTAACTTCGACAGTTGCAAATGCCGTCAATGCGAACAAGAGGTGACCGAGACTTGTAACCAATGGCACCCCATACCATCACGTCGGGTGATACGCCAGTATGGCGATGACCAATACACGCTTCCAATGTGCATTCACCGCGATGTCGCCAAACACGGGTGCGACCATCATGATGCTGTAAACAGAACCTGCAGCCATCCGAAAAAATGACGTTTTGCCATTCGTGCAACGAGGTTCGTCGTTGAGTACACCATCGCAGGCGCTCCTGTCTGTGATGGAGCGTCAAGGGTAACCGCAGCCATGGTCTCCGAGCTGATAGTGCATGCTGCTGCAAACGTCGTCGATTTGTTCGTGCAGATTGTTGTTGTCTTGCAAACGTCCCCATCTGTTGACTCAGGGATCGAGACGTGGCTGCACGATCCGTTACAGCCATGCGGACACGATGCCTGTCATCTCGACTGCTAGTGATACGAGGCCGCTGGCATCCAGCACGGCGTTCCGTATTACCCACCTGAACCCACCTATTCCATATTCTGCTAACGGTCATTGGATTTCGAGCAACGCGAGCAGCAATGTCGCGATACGATTAACCGCAATCGCAATAGGATACAACCCTGACCTTTATCAAAGTCGGAAACGTGATGGTACGCATTTCTCCTCCTTACACGAGGCAACACAACAACGTTCCATCAGGCAACGCCGGTCAACTGCTGTTTGTGTATGAGAAATCGGTTGGGAACTTTCCTCATGTCAACACGTTGTAGGTGTCGCCTCTGTCGCCAACCTTGGGTGAATGCTCTGAAAAGCTAACCATTTGCATATCACAGTATCTTCTTCCTGTCGGTTAAATTTCACGTCTGTAGCACTTCATCTTCGTGGAATAGCAGTTTTAATGGCCAGTAGTGTATTATACGTACCACAGCAGAACTGTGTGTGCTGGAAACCTGGAACACTTTCTCTCTTCTGACAGTGCGAGACTCTTGTTTGGCAATGGTCTCAGCGTGGGACTGCCTGTGCAACTTACTTTCTAAAGTCACAACGTAGGAAAATGCAACTATTACGAGGGGCGTTCAATAAGTAATGCAACACAATTTTTTTCTGAAAGCAGGTTGATTTTATTCAGGATTTCAGTACACCATGTTGTTTCCCACTCTTTTGGCTACAAAACCCTATTTTGCTACATAATCTCTGTTCAATGCGACGGCCATACGCTGTCCTACTGAAAGGGCCTGCATACCCGCATGGTACCTTTGGGCGACGTCTGAAACAACGTCTGCTGCGTCAATTACCTCCCCTTCGTCCACGTATTGCTTCCCTCGGTGTGCATCATTTATTGAGCCCAAAGATGGACGTCGGAGGAGCGAAATCGGAGCTGTAGGGTGAACGAGGAAGAACAGTTCAGTGAAGTTTCTTGAGTTCCTCTTGGGTGCGCAGATTTGTGTGGGGCCTTGCGATGTCATGGAGAAGGGGAAGATCGTTTGCATTTTTGTGTCGACGAAGTCGCTGATGTCGTTTCTTCAGTTTCCTGATGGTAGCACAATACCCTTCTGACTTGATCGTTGCGCCATGAAGGAGGACATCAAACAGAATAACTCCTTCAGGCCGGCCGGAGTGGCCGTGCGGTTCTGGACGCTGCAGTCTGGAGCCGAGCGACCGCTACGGTCGCAGGTTCGAATCCTGCCTCGGGCATGGATGTGTGTGATGTCCTTAGGTTAGTTAGGTTTAATTAGTTCTAAGTTCTAGGCGACTGATGACCTCAGAAGTTAAGTCGCATAGTGCTCAGAACCATTTGAACCATTTTGAACTCCTTCAGGTTCGCAGATGACCATAACTTTACCAGCTGAGAATGCAGCTTTGAACTTTTTCTTTGGAGGAGAGGTGGTGTGGCGCCACTCCGTAGATTGCCCTTTTGTTTCCAGTTCCACGTTCTTATCGTCTTCTGTTAGGCAGGGTCAGCGGTCACACACCTTTGAGTACCCCAAATGGTGGACGAGCGTGTCGGTATTACCAGCGTAGACGTACAGTTGAGCAGCAAAGTGTTTCCAGAATGAAATTTCACTCTGCAGCGGGGTGTGCGCTGATATGCAGCTTCCTGGTAGATTAAAACTGTGTACCGGACCGAGACTCGAACTCGAGACCTCTGCCTCTCGCGGGCATGTGCTCTACCAACCGAATAACCAGTCACGACTCACGATCCGTCCTTACAGCTTTACATCCGCCAGTACCTCGTCTCCTAGCTTCCAAACTTCACAGAAGCTCTCCTGCGAAACTTGCAGAACTAGCACTTTCCAAGAAAGGATATTGCGGAGACATGGCTTAGCCACAGCCTGGGGGATGTTTCCAGAATGTATCTGCCAGGAAGTTTAATGTCAGCACATGCTCCGCTGCAGAGTGGAAAATTCATTCTGGAAACATCCCCCAGGCTGTGGTAAAGCTATATCTCCACAGCATACTTTCTTCCAGGAGTGCTAGTTCTGCAAGTTTCGCAGGAGAGCTTCTGTGAAGTTTGGAAGGTAGCAGACGAAGTACTGGCGAAAGTAAAGCTGTGAGGACGTATCGTAAGTCGTGCTGGGTAGCTCAGTTGGTAGAGCAATTGCCCGCGGAAAGCAAAGGTCTCGAGTTCGCGTCTCGGTCCGGCACACAGTTTTAATCTGCCAGGAAGTTTCAGCGAAGTGATAGATTGTGTACAGTCGATCACCTAGAATGAGAGTGTTCCCGCGTTCCAACACTAGTGTGTGTGGGCAGCCGACACGAGGGAGATCGGACAGGTTACCTCGAGCTTTTGCGATGATGATGACAGACGCCTCGTCCAACGATTTACTGCGGTTTTGTTCTCTGCCAGGTGTCCGTTGACATTCTGCAATCGCCTATGAATATCTGCAATGCTCTGGTTTGCCATGAAAAACAGCAGTGACAGCTCTTTGCTTGGAACGCACCTCTGCTATGGACGCCATTTTGAAGGCCACGTATAGGGTCACCACTTACCGGAACTACGTGAAACTATATTGGCTGAAGCAGAAATATTACGTGATACCTTGCAACCAATTCCGCATATTTTGAACCGAGAAAAAATATGTGTTGCATTAGTTATGGAAAGCCCCTCGTTTTTTTAGTGTCTCATGTTCTACGTCACCTTATTTATTTCGGCTACATTGCATTACCCTTCCCTTACTTTTGTCAATATTCATCTTACAAACACTATCCACTCCATTCAACTGCTCTTCCGGGTCCTTAACCATCTCTGACATAATTACAATGTCACCGGCAAACCTCGAAATTTTTATTCTTCCTCCCTGTACCTTAACCCCTTTTCGAAATTTCTTTGGGATTGTTTACTCCTTGCTTAATGAACAAATCCAGTGGCATCAGGGAAGGACTACAACGCTGTCTCTCTCCGTTCTCAATTACTACTCCCTTTCCTGTCCTTTCGACTCTTATAATTGCTGTCTGATTTCTTTAGAAGCAAGAGATAATATTTCCCTCTCTGTATTTTATCTATGCTAACTAGAGAATTTTCGACAATGTATTCCGGTAAACATTATCAAAAGCCTTCTCAGATCTACAAATAGTGTCAACATAGGTTTATCTATTCTTCAGTCTGTCTGTAAGGCAAGTCGTAGGTTCAAAAATGGTGCAAATGGCTCTGAACACTATGGGACTTAACATCTAT
The DNA here is from genome assembly GCF_023864345.2 of Schistocerca serialis cubense. NCBI lineage: Eukaryota > Metazoa > Arthropoda > Insecta > Orthoptera > Acrididae > Schistocerca > Schistocerca serialis. The sequence continues at coordinate 213,814,606 of NC_064639.1, read as the reverse complement.
GGTCATCAGTCCCCTAGAACTTAGAACTACTTAAACCTAACTAACCTAAGGACAGCACACAACACCCAGTGGTCGTAGGTTCAGTAATGCCTCACGTGTTCTTACATTTCTCAGGAGCCCAAACGGATTTCCCCCAAAGGCAGCTTCTACCAGTCTCCCCTTCTTCTGTAAATAAATTTCGTCACTGTACTGCAAGAGCGACTTACTAACCTAACGGTTTGGTAACATACACGGCCGCCAAAATCTGTGCTCTATAGAATTATTATAGCTTTATTAGATTCCTCTTGACCTCTGGCGGTATTTCGCGTGCCCCGTAATTAAATCTTACATGACAGGTGGAATAGTTTCGTCATTGTACAGGATGGCGCAAAAGTCACTCGAGGACAGCTGATTCAAAGACAACAAGTGTAACAGCAAGATGTAGTCCAGCAAGAAGTTTTAACCCGCTAAGTTGTTAATACCAAATGGTAATAATTACCCCTTATTAAGTTGGTATACAATGCAATGGCAAACAAAACAAACACAATAATCAAACTAGTGAACTGTTAAAATCGTGATCTGTGAGACGTGTTTATAGCTATAGTTTTCCGAATTGTAGCGATTTTAACGAAAGAAGAAATGATTTTCGCCTTAAAAGGATTTTATAAAAGTAGTACTATCGCAGTTGTTAAGGAATGGGGAAGACACTTTAGACGAAAACCACCGTCTAGACAAACAGTATACGACATGCGACATATGCGACAAATTTGAAGAATATGGATTTATTACGGAAGCACCCAGATTTGGCCGCCCAACAACAGTCATAACTGAGCAAAATGGATTGTGGCTGTGTTTAGCTGTGGCCCAAAGTCCACGAAAATCAACCAGACGATTAGCAACTGAGCTGGATTTATCACGAAGGTCAATGCAAATGATGTTTCACAAACAGAAGCTTAAATTTTACATTCCATGTATACGACATGGGTTACTTGAAGGTGATCCAGACCGACGTCTTTAGTTTTGTGAATTGATGCTTGACCAACATAACATGATCCTAACCTATTCAGTAAAACTGTGTGTTCTGTCGAGGGCAATTTTAAGTGGTCGCCCACGCGCCCATTGAAGGCGCTTCCCAGAAGGCGTGACGTCAAAAGTGGACAAGTTAACAGAGATAACTGCACTGACTGGTATACTGACAATCAAAATATTTTGTTAGTGCAACCTCTAAATCAACCTGATGTGAGTGTTTGGTAGGCAATGTCATCATTTGGCGCACTTGGACCACAGAGTTTTGAAGAAACAGTGACAGGAAATAACTATTTGGATATGCTTCAGAATCACATGCTACCAGAACTTATGACGTGTGCTTAAAACTTTCAAGAAATTTACTTTCAACACGATGGTGATCCGCCACATTATACAGCTGCCATCGTGATTATTTAAACGAAACTTTCCAAAGAAAAGTAATTGGTCTAAGGGCAGATACTGACATCCCTCCACGTTCACCAGATGACTCCCATGGATCTTTTCCAACATAGTGTCGTCAAGGACTTGGTTTATTCTCAAAAGCGTTAGACCATTGCTGAACTAAAAGACAATATACACGACGCATTTCGTGATTTGGACAGTGATACCGAACTATGCCATAGAGTATGTAACAGTGTTCCAAAAAGACACCAAATATGTATTAGTGAAGACGGAAAAAAGTTTGAGCATAAAAAATAATTGTAAGTATTGTTTGTATTTTGTAATAACACATAAATTCAATCTTTTGTTTAAATCAGTGTCCAGTGATTTTTTGTGCCACCCTATACGTTCGTATAAGAATCTCAACAATCCGAAGGAAATATGGTTTGCTCCAGGGACCTTGTTTCGACTAATGTCTTTCTGGAGTCTGTCAAATTATTCTTGCAGTATCGCATCTCTCATCTCATCTTCATCAATTTCCTCTTCCTTTTCCTTAATATTACCTTTACGTTTCTTTCCTTTTTATTCCCCTTCTATCTACATTTACATCTACATCCCTACCCCGAAAGCCAGCTTGCTGTGTGTGGCGGAGGGTTCTTTGTGAACCGCTGTCGCTTCCACCTTTCCTATTCCAATCGCGAAATCTTCGCGGGAATAGCGATTGCCATTAAGCTCCATCCGGCATGGAATCTTTCTAATTTTATCTTCATGGTCTTTTCGCGAGATATACGTTGGAAGAATCAGTACATTTGTTGACTCGTCTAGGATCCTACTCTCTCGGAATCTTAACACCGTGCTGCATAACGCCTCTCGTGCGGTGTATACCACGGGAGTGGGTTGATGGTCTGCGTCACACTTTCGTGCTTATTAAATCAAGAAGCAACGAAACGCGGTGTTCTTCTTTGGATCATGGCTGTTTCCTCTATCAACCCTGTGGGGTACGAATCCCAAATCGAAAAGTGATATTCAGGTATTGGCCGAACGAGGGTTTTGTAAGCTATCTCCTTTGTTGACGGACTACAGTTTCTGGCGATTCTTCCAATGAATCAGTCTGGCAGTTCCCTTTGCTGCAATTAGCTTCATGTGGCTGTCGCACTTTAAATCGCTTAGTATTACAACATGTAGTAGACAAAAGTTACAAAATACGGTTTTCCTTAATTTCAAACAGCAAATTAAACTCTATGGCTCATTTATTATACCGAATCAATATCATTAACATTATTTCAGATAATTTAACTGTAATTGACAGGAAATTATAAATATTTAGAAAACCTGATGTTGTGAATTAACATGCTGTCGTAAATTTCAGCAAAATTTACACTTTCATTCACATTCCCATAGAAATGTTAGGAGGAATACATATGTTGTAATTAAGCCAATAATTAACTAGTAAAATTCAAATCTCTTTTAGAAAATTTATCAGTCATCTGAAGTATTTAACTGTGACTTGTGCGCTTTATGTATCAAGTCAATAACGAAAAACCAGTTAGATCAATTGTAATTGACTTTTTCACTAACGATTCTCGAACATTCTGATGTAAAAACTATTGATTTTCAGTCTTTTGATACTACGAAATTATAATTGAGAGCTTTAACCTAAAATTCAGTTCTGGCATTTTGTACTGTACCTCAGTTAATGTTAGGAATAAAATTCAACGTGAAATCAAGACGTAATTAATTATTTTATGATAGGTATTGTTATAGTAACTTCATAACCAATTTTCCACACAAAAGTCAAGGGAATAATATTTGGAAATCTATTCAGAATTAATCATCTTTATTCTCGTTAAACCGCAGTAACGGTTTGCTGTAAATCATTAACTTTTCATTATAAATCAGTAAATGTAGTTGGTTTTGACAATAGATTGATGAACATAGATTGCTAAAACAGCATAATATTTGAGCGGTGCGTAGCACTTGAACTCAGTCGTAGTTTGGCCTACGCAACGAAACAAAATCTCTAACAGTTGCTGTTTGTCAGTCATGTTAGAAGAAAACGGTTTATGTATGAACGTCTTTGTAAATGCTCACGGAAAATACATCTGCTGTTAAAAGGATTCATCAGTATGTTGGAAAATATTATTTTCTCACCCAACTTTTCATCACGTTCGAGATCCAGGCAAATCTGCAATATACTTCCCCTAATGGACTTTATTGGTGGATAAGATTCGACGGTTCAAAGATAGGTATTCCACTGCAGAAACTACATCACTCTCATACTACGATGTATCTCTCGTAATGAGAAGTATTTTGGCCAGAGCTGCTGTTGGGGTAACATTAGACCCTAGAACACTCCCTTAGTTACTTTTACATCTGAAGATTGATTGCTAGACTGATTGCTAGAAACTCTTCAGCCCAACAACACAGTTGGTCTCATATTCCGTAAGGTCGTGTTTTGTCCATTGGTCGGCAGTGCGGAATCGTATCTGGTGCCTTGGAGAAAACATAGGGCGCCAGCATCTATCGCTTCTGAGTCTCGTGGACCAACAGATAGAGCTCGGTTTCACATGATCATTGTTTGTATATTCCTGCCACCTGTCGTCGTTTTCCTCTAAAAATACCGTTAATTTCAATATGAAAACAACAGAAAACATGTAACTGGCCGTGTTGCTTTACTACCTGTCTGCTATTTGCAAAGAGTTGTCATCATACAAACGTACTGTTGGAAAAGTAGAGGTTCATAGGAATTATACAGGGTGGTCCATTGATAGTGACCAGGCCAAATAACTCACGAAATAAGCATCAAACGAAAAAACTACAAAGAACGAAACTCGTCTAGCTTGAAAGGGGAAACCACATGGCACTATGGTCGGCCCGCTAGAGGGCGCTGCCGTAGGTCAACCGGATATCAACTGCGTTTTTTTAAATACGAACCGTTCGCCGGATAGTTACGTTATTTAAGGAAACAGGAAGTGTTCAGCCACATGTGAAACGTCAACCACGACCTGCAATAAATGATGACGCCCAAGTAGGTGTTTTAGCTGCTGTCGCGGCTAATCCGCACAACAGTAGCAGACAAATTGCGCGAGAATCGGGAGTCTCAAAAACATCGGTGCTGAGAATGCTACATCAACATCGATTGCACCCGTACCATATTTCTATGTACCAGGAATTGCAAGGTGACGACTTTGAACGTCATGTACTGTTCTGCCACTGGGCACAAGAGAAATTACGGGACGATAACAGATTTTTTGCAAGCAGTCTATTTAGCGACGAAGCGTTATTCACCAACAGCGGTAACGTAAACCAGCATAATATGCACTATTGGGCAACGGAAATCCACGATGGCTGCGACAAGTGGAACATCAGCGACCTTGGAGGGTTAATGTATGGTGCGGCATTATGGGAGGAAGGATAATTGGCCCCCATTTTATCGATGGCAACCTAAATGGTGCAATGTATGCTGATTTCCTACGTAATGTTCTACCGATGTTACTACAAGATGTTTCACTGCATGACAGAATGGCGATGAACTTCCAGCATGATGGATGTCCGACACATAGCTCGCGTGCGGTTGAAACGGTATTGAATAGCATATTTCATGACAGGTGGATTGGTCGGCGAAGCACCACACCATGGCCCGCAACGTTCACAGGACTGACGTCCCCGGATTTGTTTCTGTGGGAGAACTTGAAGGGTATTTGCTGCTGTGATCCACCGACAATGGCTGACAACATGCGTCAGCGCATTGTCAATGCATGTGTCAACATTACGGAAGACGAACTACTCGCTGTTGAGAGGAATGTCGTTACACGTATTGCCTAATGCATTGAGGTTGACGGACGTCATTTTGACCATTTATTGCATTAATGTGGTATTTACAGGTACTCACGCTTTAACAGCATGCGTTCACAGAAATGATAAGTTCACAAAGGTACATGTATCACATTGGAACAACCGAAATAAAATGTTCAAACGCACCTACGTTTTGTATTTTAATTTAAAAAACCTACCTGTTACCAACTGTTCGTCTAAAATTGTGAGCCATAAGTTTGTGACTATTACAGCGCCATCTATCACAAAGCGAAAAAAGTGGTCCAACTAAAACATTCATATTTCTTTACGTACTACACGAATATATAATAAAAAATTCGGGTTCCTATTTTTAAAAAACGCAGTTGACATCCGTTTGACTTATGGCAGCGCCATCTAGCGGACTAACAATAGCGCCACCTGGTTTCCTCCTTCAAGCTAGACGAGTTTCGCTCTTTGTAGTTTTTTCGTTTGACGCTTATTTCGTGAGATATTTTGCCCGGTCACTATCAATGGACCATCTTGTATACTGCTTCCTTTTTGTATTTAAACAACATCGGAAAGACGTCATGACCTGCGCAAGTTTCTCCTTCCTTCATTGCGGAAACATGACGCAAGACACAGTTTCCCAGGAGTCACAAGAGCAAGGCAGCAGCAGCAGAAAAGCCTGCAACACTTTCATTAGCGACCCGCGGCGGCGCAGCAGACCATTCCCACAAGGGAGTTACAACAGCGCTCCCAGGCGCCTTGTACTCAGACCTGCGCGTTGGCAGTGAGGCACTGTTGCCCGACATGTTAACTTATCTCTCTGGGTGCTACTTATAATCACTCCCAGTAAAATACCGGGCGAATCCAGAGTTCCAGCGACAATATGTCAGGCGCTATTCAGAGATACACTACTGGCCATTAAAATTGCTACACCAAGAAGAAATGCAGATGTTAAACGGGTATTCATTGGACAAATATGTTATACTAGAACTGACATGTGATTACATTTTCACGCAATTTGGGTGCATAGATCCCGAGAAATCAGTACCCAGAACAACCACCTCTGGCCGTAATAACGGCCTTGATACGCCTGGGCATTGAGTCAAACAGAGCTTGCATGGCGTGTACAGGTACAGCCGCCCATGCAGATTCAGTACGATACCACAGTTCATCAAGAGTAGTGACTGGCGTATTGTGATGAGCCAGTTGCTCGGCCAGCATTGATCAGACGTTTTCAATTGGTGAGAGATCTGCAGAATGTGCTGGCCAGGGCAGCAGTCGAACATTTTTTGTATCCTGAAAGGCTCGTACAGGACCTGCAACATGCGGTCGTGCATTATGAAATGCAGGATTTCGCAGGGATCGAATGAAGGATAGAGCCACGGGTCGCAACACATCTGAAATGTAACGTCCACTGTTCAAAGTGCCGCCAATGCGACCGCAACGTGTAACCTCACACCATCACTCCGGGTGATATGCCAGAATGGCGATGACGAACACACGCTTCCAATGTGCGTTCACCGCGATGTCGCCAAACAGGGATGCCACCATCATGATGCTGTAAACAGAACCTGGATTCATCCGTAAAAATGTTTTGCCATTCGTACACCCAAGTTCGTCGCTGAGTACATCATCGCAGGCGCTTGTGTCTGTGATGCAGCATCAAGTGTAACCGCAGCCATGGTCTCCGAGCTGATAGTCCATGCTGCTGCAAACGTCGTCGAACTGTTCGTGCAGATGGTTGTTGTCTTGGAAACGTCCCCATCTGTTGACTCAGGGATCGAGACGTGGCTGCACGATCCGTTACAGCCATGCGGATAAGATGCCTGCCATCTCAACTGCTAGTGATACGAAGCTGTTGGGATCCAGCATGGCGTTCCGTATTACCCTCCTGAACCCACCGATTCCATATTCTGCTACGATAAACCGCAATCGCGATAGGCTACAATCCGACCATTATCAAAATCGGAAACATGACGGTACGCATTTCTCCTCCTTACACGAGGCATCGCAACAACGTTTCACCAGGCAACGCCGGTCAACTGCTGTTTGTGTATGAGAAATGGGTTGGAAACTTTCCTCATGTCAGGACGTTGTAGGTGTCGTCACCGGCGCCAACCTTGTGTGAATGCTCTGAAAAGCTAGTCAAATGCATATCACAGCATCTTCTCCCTGTCGGTTAAATTTCGCGTTCGCTTCTGTAGCACGTCATCTTCGTGGTGTAGCAATTTTAATGGCCAGTAGTGTACTTTCTGATTAGGGAAACTCCTCACATAGCACCCCACTCCTCCCGCCCCTCAGATTTAGTGCTAAGATGGCCCAGTGGATAGCCCGTCAAGAACTGGACACAGATCAAGCATGAAAACAGGAAGAAGGTCTGCTGGACTGTGAAAAAGGAAGCAAAATAGATATAACGAACGGTCCAAGCTCAAGATGTGCACAATCGAGCGAATCAGGGCGTCATGGTAGTGTGTGGTCGTGGTGTTGGACTGCGAAAGGGGAGACCTGTGTTTAGATCTCCCTTATGCCCCTTTTTTAACAGAATTATGAACTGTCCGTCCGCTCATAGTCGTGTCTGTTTGCTGTATTCAGATCTAAGTCTGTGTCGTGGTGTAACTTCCGTTTGCGACAGTGAGATGTAAGGAAGGGACCTGCAGACCTGCGTACCTCCTAACTGTTCTACACAAGCACCACATGCTATCACTCTTGCATTCCATTTTGGAAGTTTTTAACTCTTCAGTTCCTTCGTTGTGACATAGTTCGCACCTGTTTCTTTGTTGTTTTCGTTTCTGTGGGAGTTGTACACGGCATCTCGTCTGCTCTCACTATTTATCGCATTTACTAATATGTTCTTACCACCTGACTTATATCTATGAGCAATATACAGGGTGGCCCATTGATCGTTACCGGGTCAAATATCTCACGAAATAAGGGTCAAACGAAAAAAGTACAAAGAACGAAACTCGTCTAGCTTGAAGGGGGAAACCAGACGGCTCTATGGTTGGCCAGCTAGATGGCGCTGCCATAGGTCAAACGGATATCAACTGCGTTTTTTAAAATACAAGTCCCCATTTTTATTACATATTCGTGTAGTACGTAAAGAAATATGAATGTTTTAGTTGGACCACTTTTTTCGCTTTATGATAGATGGCGCTGTAATAGTCACAAACATATGGCTCACAATTTTAGATGAAAAATGGGTAACACGTAGGTTTTTTAAATTAAAATACAGAATTTAGGTACGTTTGAACATTTCATTTCCGTTGTTCCAATGTGATACATGTACCTTTGTCAACGCATGCTGTTAGAGCGTGATTACCTGTAAATACCACATTAATGCAATAAATGCTCAAAATGATGCCCGACAACCGCAATGCATTTGGCAATACGTGTAACGACAATCCTCTCAACAGCGAGTAGTTCGCCTTCCGTAATGTTCGCACATGCATTGACAATGCGCTGACGCATGTTGTCAGGCGTTGTCGGTGGATCACGATAGCAAATATTCCTCAACTTTCCCCACAGAAATAAATCCGGGGACATCAGATCCGATGAACGTGCTTCGACGACCAATCCACATGTCATGAAATTTGCTATTCAATACAGCTTGAACCACACGCGAGCTATGTTCCGGACATCCATCATGTTGGAAGTACATCGCCATTCTGTCATGCAGTGAAACATCTTGTAGTAACATCGGTAGAACATTACGTAGGAAATCAGCATGCATTGCACCATTTAGGTTGCCATCGATAAAATGGGAGCCAATTATCCTTCCTCCCACAATGCCGCACGATACATTAACCCACCAAGGCCGCTACTGTTCCACTTGTCGCAGCCATCGTGGATTTTCCGTTGCCCAATAGTGCATATTATGCTGGTTTACGTTACCGCTGTTGGTGAATAACGCTTCGTCGCTAAATAGACTGCTTGCAAAAAATCTGTCATCGTCCCGTAATTTCTCTTGTGCCCAGTGGCAGAACAGTACATGACGTTCAAAGTCGTCACCTTGCAATTCCTCGTACATAGAAATATGGTACGGGTGCAATCGATGTTGATGTAGCATTCTCAACACCGACGTTTTTGAGATTCCCCATTCTCGCCCAATTTGTCTGCTACTGATGTGCGGATTAGCCGCGACAGCAGCTAAAGCACCTACTTGGGTATCATCATTTGTTTCAGGTCGTGGGTGACGTTTCACATGTGGCTGAACACTTCCTGTTTCCTTAAATAACGTAACTATCCGGCGAACGGTCCGGACACTTGGATGATGTCGTCCAGGATACCGAACAGCACACATAGCACACGAACGTTGGGCTTTTTGACCACAATAGCCATACATCAACACGATATCGACCATTTCCGCAATTGGTAAACTGTCCATTTTAATACGGGTAATGTATCACGAAGCAAATACCGTCCGCACTGGCGGAATGTCACGTGATACCACGTACGTCTACGTCTGTGACTATTACAGCCCCATCCCTAAGCGAAAAATGCTGTCCAACTAAAACATTCATATTTTTTTACGTACTACACGAATATGTAATAAAGAATGGGGTTCCTATTTAAAAAAACGCAGTTGATATCCGTTTGACCTATGGCAGAGCCATCTACCGGGCCAACCATAGCGCCATCTGGTTTCCCCCTTCAAGCTAGACGCGTTTCATTCTTTGTAGTTTTTTCGTTTGACGCTCATTTCGTGAGATATTTGGCCAGGTCACTATCAATGGACCACCCTGTATAGTATGACAATTGCCAAAACTACAGAAAGAAAACAGACACGTCAATGACCGGAGGAATAAAATGTTCAAATGTGTGTGAGTTTTTAAGCGGCCAATCTGCTGAGGTCATCGGTCCCTTGACTTACACACTATTTAAACTAATTTTAATTAACTTATGCTAAGAATAACACAAACACCCATGTCCGAGGGAGGACTCGAACCTCCGGCGGGAGTGGCCGCTCAATCCGTGACATGGCGTCTCGAACCCGCGGCCACGCCGCGCGGCACCGGAGGAACAGTTCATCAATTTGTGATGTATACATTCATGGGGCACGAAGGAGATCTGAACACAGATCTCGCGCATAGCAATCCATCACCGTGACCACACAACTCCGACAGCGTGGAGCTTACAGTTCGCTCGATGCTGCACGTCTTAGCTTGGACCGTCCACTGTTTCTATTTTGCTGCCTTTTTCATAGTTCAGTACAAGTGCCTCCTATTTTGATGCTTGATCTGGGTCCAGTTTTTGATGGGCTATCCACTGGGTCATTTTACCACTAAATGTGAGGGACTGCAAGAGACCCGAAGTCTAGGGTGGCCCGTCACACACAATAATAACACGTTACACAGAAACAGCACTTCGCTTGATTCCTTATCCTCATTTATCATTGTATCTGTATTGCATTGAAAATATCTGTGTAGTACTTCAAATGTCGACGGTATGCACTGCATCTCTTGTTTCATTCGCGCACGGTACTTGCTGTTGAAAACAGTAATGGCCACTTTATTCTTCGACCTTAAGCTTCCTTTCAGTGCTGTTCAGTTCTGTCTCATTCTTCTTTCCGGCGGAGGTAATTGTACCTTAACGGTGATACAAGCATTATGGATAGGTTTACTGACGGCGATTTGGTCCATATGCACCTCATGTGTGGATGAATTCACTGAATGCGACGGAAGAGCGGCACAACACGCTTAGCTGGGCCGTTCTCCCATCGACGGCAACTCAACATAGTAGTTTTTTCATCCTTTTACAGGTTGCTGTATTATTCTGCGTTCTGTATCGTCGTTCATGTGATTGCATATTTACAGGTATTCTCACTGTCGTCAAGGTATTTTCCTATAAATACAGTACCTGATCAAAAATATCCGGACACTTACTAGTAGACATTAATATGGAGTGTCTTCAGCCTTCACCTTTATGACGAACTCTTCTGGGCACTTTCAGTGAGGTGTCTGAACGTCTCTGGAAGAATAGTTGAAATTCTTCCTCAGCAGATTGTAAGGGGTTCACCACCCTGCTGGAGCAAATGTAATTTCGATGTATTGCTCACGCGCTGCCTGCGACAGAAAATATCTTTGCTGCAATAAAGTCGGAGGTCAGAGTAGTCTCGGTAGTTGTTGCAGTCGCTCGCTGCTACAGGGCAGTTGTAGTCTGTCGCTGGTACAGCGCAGTCCTTAGCCATGTATTGTAAGGTAAGTTTTAATATTTTTATTGGCATGCGCGTAGTTAAGTCACTTGTCTGAGAAGTTAATATGAATTTGTTTCAATCTATGGTGATTCGCCGGCCGGAGTGGCCGAGCGGTTCTAGGCGCTACAGTCTGGAACCGCGCGACTGCTACGATCGCAGGTTCGAATCTTGCCCCGGGCATGGATGTGTCTGATGTCCTTAGGTTAGTTACGTTTAGGTATTTCTAAGTTCTAGGGGACTGATGACCTCAGAAGTTAAGTCCCATAGTGCTCAGAGCCATTTGAACTATTTTTGTGATTCGTCAGCGCCAATAGAACCAGATTTGTAATGTTCAGTTTTTCATATAATGGACTGCAGATCTTTATTAATCATGTAAAAGATTTTCAGAATATAATTTTTACCAGTCAACAAAAAAGAAGGAATAATTTTGCCTTAAGTCATTACCGGTCCCGATAAAGTCATTTATTTAAATTTAAATATTTCAGAAATTTTCGCAGATCATAGTTATGTGTTTTTTTAGTAATCAGACGACCAGCTGTGCAGCTGTGTCAATAAGCAAAGACAGTTTTTATAACGATTCAGATCTCATACAAATGTTGTCCAGTATTAGTAGATAGGCCAGCATTGCACTAAGCTGTGCCACTCACGAGCGGATATACAGACAGCGTTATCCGGCGACACCATCACGAGGTAAGAATTTTTCAGTTTATTCAGATTAATTTCATAGGGCCATGGCGTAGTGCTGCCTACCTCAAAATTTATCAGTTTTCATGAGTTAATATACCAATTTTAAAAAATTGTCATTTACCAGATAAAACCGAAACAGCAAGTGATGTTATACGCACGAGACAAGAGCGAAGTCGACGTTCTAACTCATCCCAAAGGTATTCCATTGTGTTCAGGTCTAGACTCTGGACAGGCCAGCCAATTTCATCGACGTTATTGTCCACAAACAGCTGCCTGGCACATGCTGCTCCATGACAGTACGCTCTGCCTGAAACGTCCTCTTAAAAAATTATAAATTACTGTGCTGGTAAACCTCTTACGTTATTTGATACAGAGACAGATGAGTATAACTGAACGTACTCAGACATTTCTCTCTTTGCTTATTCTGATCATCAATAAACTGACACACAATATTTTCAGCGCAATGCAATCTGACTTTGAATAATCCCTCCTAAAGAATGGCCCTGACTAATAATAACCTATACCTTTCATTAATCACTTACCTCACAAAAATCTTCGTTACTCGAACTAATGCAATACAGCGAGGGCCAATACTGCCAGCTAAATAAAAGATTCTAACTACTGAAGACACTGACTACTGATAGGTATAGTTAGCAAATGAAAGATTTTGATAGAGAACAAACAATGTATTTACCTTAATAATGTTCAAAAGTCATGACATCCAGTCTCACAAATTTCCTTTTTCTGACGGACACCCGTCCACATCGTCCGCTCTCAAAACTGTCATCTCCCTCCCCATATCCACCGCTGCTGGCGGTTCACCTCCAACTGCGCAGCGCTACGCGCTGTTCACATTCAACTGCCCAACACTACAATATCGAATATTCCCGCCAACCAGCCACAGACTGCACACATCACAGTCAGTGATTTTCATACAGAGCGCTACGTGGCGTTACCAACATAAAAAGCTAAACAGCCTACTTACATGCCATACCGATATATCATCATCCCCGATGTATTGTACTCAGTACAAAATACTGAAAAATGTGTTCATTTCCTTCCGCATTTAGCGTTTTCTTAAGCGCAGCATGCGGCCAAAGCATTCCAACGAGTTACCGTAGGGCCTAGCGTGATTCATCACTTCGAATCAATCGTTTCCAATCATCCACTGTCTAGAGAAGCCGCTCTTTACACGACCTCCAGCGTCGATTAGCACGGACTATATGAACGTGTGGTTTGTGGGGGGAGAGGCTGAGAAATGGGGGAGGGGAATGGGAGGGGAGGGCTGCTCGACCATTGTAAATGTCGTGTGACTAGGGCCTCCCGTCGGGTAGACCGTTCGCCGGTTGCAAGTCTTTCGATTGGATGCCACTTCAGTGACTTGCGCGATGGGGATGAATTGATGATGATAGGACAACACAACATCCAGTCCCTGAGCGGAGGAAATCTGCGACCCAGCCCGGAACCGAACCCGGGCACTTAGGATTGACATTCTGTCACGCTGACCACTCAGCTACAGGGGGCGGACGTTCGACCATTGCACCCCATTCTTTTCTACATCTACATCTCCATCTACATTTATACTCCGCAAGCCATCCAACGGTGTGTGGCGTAGGGCACTTTACATACCACTGTCATTACCTCCCTTTCCTGTTCCACTCACGTATGGTTCGCGGGAAGAACGACTGCGCGCTCGAATCTCTCTAATTTTACATCCGTGATCTCCTCGGGAGGTATATGTAGGGGGAAGCAATATATTCGTTACCTCATCCAGAAACGCACGCTCCCGAAACCTGGACAGCAGGCTACACCGCGATGCAGAGCGCCTCTCTTGCGGAGCCTGCCACTTGAGTTTGCTAAACATCGCCGTAACGCTATCACGCTTGCCAAATAACCCTGTGACGAAACGCGCCGCTCTTCTTTGGATCTTCTCTATCTCCTCTGTCAACCCGACCTGGTACGGATCCCACACTGATGAGCAATACTCAAGTATAGGTCGAACGAGTGTTTTGTAAGCCACCTCCTTTGTTGATGAACTATATTTTCTAAGGATTCTCCCAATGAATGTCAACCTGGCACCCGCCTTACCAACAATTAATTTTATATGATCATTCCACTTGAAAACGTTCCGCACGCATACTCCTAGATATTTTACAGAAGTAACTGCTACCAGTGTTTGTTCCGCTATCATATAATCATACAATAAAGGATCCTTCTTTCTATTTATTCGCAATACATTACATTTGTCTATGTTAAGGGTCAGTTGCCACTCCCTGCACAAAGTGCCTATCCGCTGCAGATCTTCCTGCATATCGATGCAATTTTCTAATGCTGCAACTTCTCTGTATACTACAGCATTATCCGCGAAAGGCCGCATGGAACTTTCGACACTAATAAGTGCCCTAAGTACAGTGATCTAACTGAACTGCTGGTAGCACTGTGGAACTCACGAATGATTCCTGCTGTTTGTTTTTTGCGTCTTCACTTCAGATTCACGTCACCAACAATCGAATCGGGCAGGCTTAGAACGGTTGAAATGCTGCTGATGGTTTTGTTACTCATGTGCCCTAAATGATCACTCCACTTTCGGATTCAAAAATGGTTCAAATGGCTCTGAGCACTATGGGACTTAACTTTTGAGGTCATCAGTCCCCTAGAACTTAGAACTACTTAAACCTAACTAACCTAATGACGTCACACACATCCATGCCCGAGGCAGGATTCGAACCTGCGACCGTACTTTCAGATTCACTGAGTCCTCTTGACCGACCCATTCTGCTGTTACTGCCTATCTACTGACAACACAATATGCCACGCATGAACCGGCCGTTGTGACCGAGCGGTTCTAGGCGCTACAGTCCGGAACCGCGCTGCTGCTACGGTCGCAGGTTGAAATCCTGCCTCGGGCACGGATGTGTGTGATGTCCTTATTTAGGTTTAAGTAGTTCTAAGTCTAGGGGACTGATGACCTCAGATGTGCTTAGGGCCATTTGAACCATTTATGCCCCACACGCTTTTGCGCTGGCGGCTCCGCCTCTCGTGACATCTAGTAGTTAATTCCGCCTTACAAAGGGATGTTCCCATAGTTTTGATCAGATAATGAATGACTGCAACGATAGTGCTCTTTGCACGCGGTGTGTCATGCAGATTCCGGCGGACTGTCCGAAATCCCTGTGTCGGGCTGAAGCACAAGGTCAGCGCACTTGCATTTCAGCGGTGCTCCTTTTGATTGACAGTAGATCATTGTCGGTATTTGTATAGCTCTCAAGAATGTGACACGCATCGAGAACCAGTGTCTAGATGGAGCCCATGTCTTTCCTGTCATTTACGAGGGCGTTAAACACGTAAGACAACACTCTTTTTCTCTGCCAGTTTCGGTTGAAAAAAGTAGAATTTGTTGTGGAATATCGTGAAATATTCCCGCTGTAGGCCCTATAGCTTCATGATGTTCCTATAGGTGGCGGCACTATACGTAACCTTCAAAATGGCGTCTGTAACGGAGGTAGGTCTCAAGCAGAGAGCTGTCATTGAGGCAGAAAACGAGAGCAATTCAGATATTCTTAGGTGCTTGCAGAATGTCTACGGAGACTTGGCAATGAACAAAAGCATGATGAGTCGTTGGGTGAGGCGTCTGCCATCATCGCAGGCAACAAGAGCGTGAAATCGTGTCCACTCTCAGGCGTGCCGGCCAGGCGCACACAGCTGTGACCTCCTGCAGTGTTGGAACGTGCGAACACTCTCATTCGAGGTGATGCAAGCGAACGTCTTCTTCTCCATAACAACGCAAGGCCTCACACGCGCCTGCGCATCCGAGAGGAGCTCACAAACTTCATTGGACTGTTCTTCCTCAACCTCCAGGCCGGATCTCGCACCTTCCGACTTCCATGTGTTTGGTCCAGTGAAGGTTTTACTCCACTGGAAGCAGTAGGTGGATGATGGGGATGTTATTGATGCAGAAAGACGTTGGCTACGACGTCGACCGTAGAGTGGTACCATGCGGGCATACAGGCCCTCCCAGTAAGGTGATGTAAGGCCGTTGCATTGAACGGAGATTATGCTGCAAAATAGAGTTTCGTAGCCAGATGATTGAAGAATAATATGGTGTAATGGAATCCTGAACAAAACCAACCTGCTTTAAAAAAAATGTATTGCATTACTTTTGAACGCCCCTCGTAGATTGCCTGGTGGCCCGGTTTGTTTGTGCTCTAGCCAATCGAAAAAGCCGAAAAAGAACGTCAAAAAGTCTAAGAAGAAAAAAAAATGAAGGATGAAAATTGGAGAAGAGATTCTGCGATGTCTCCACTGTCTGAGTTGACTCATAGTGCCGCGTAACACATTGCGTCATATGAGTGACGGCGAACGAACGTTGCACCCAAACAACTGAGTCACACAGTGCATGAAACTCTAGCGAGAGCAGACGGGGGACAGTGAAACCGGAAGGGACAGGTTTTACGCTCTCCGCCGCCGTCGCTGCCGCGTTCCACGCACGCACAGGGTCCCGCTTTGTTTCCGGGAAGCAAGCGACAGGCGAAAGCAGGAGGTACCGTGTGCGACGCGTTTACAACGGCCTCATAACCGCCAACACCGGCGCCTGCCGTGCGCCTTGCAGTCATCCACGGCCATTTTGCGTAATTTTCATCGCCGTTACAGAAACGAACGAAATTTAACGTGTAGCTGCACCTCCAGGTCTACATCTGCAAATCACATTTAAGTGCCTGGCAGAGGGTTCATCGAACCACTTTCAGAATTATATATTATTCCAATCTCGTATAGCGCGCGGAAAGAATGAACACCTATATCTTTCCGTACGAGCTCTGATTTCCCTTACTTTAGCGTTCCTCCCTATGTAGGCCGGTGTCAACAAAATATTTTCGCATTCAGAGGAGAAAGTTGGTGACTGGGATTTCGTGAGAAGATTCCGTCGCAACGAGAAACGCCTTTCTTGTAATGATTTCCAGCCCAAATCCCGTATCGTTTCTGTGACACTCTCTCCCATATTTCGCGATAATACAAAACGTGCTGTCTTTCTTTGAACCTTTTCGATGTTCTCCGTCAGTCCTATCTGGTAAGGATTCCACACCGCGCAGCAGTATTCTAAAAGAGGACGGACAAGCGTAGTGTAGGCCGTCTTCTTAGTAGGTCTGTTACATTTTCTGAGTGTCCTGCCAATAAAACGCAGCCTTTGGTTAGCCTTCCCCACAACATTTTCTATGTGTTCTTTCCAATTAAGTTGTTGGTAATTGTAATACCTAAGTATTAAGTTGAATTTACGGCGGGTAGATTAGACTGATTTATCGTGTAACCGAAGTTTAACGAGTTCCTTTTAGCACTCCTGTGGTTGACCTCACACTTTTCGTTATTTAGGGCCAACTGCCACTTTTCGCACCATTCCGATATTTCTTCTAAATCGTTTTGCAGTTTGTTTTGATCTTCTGATGACTTTATTAGTCGATAAACGACAGCGTCATCAGCAAACAACCGAAGACGGCTGCTCATATTGTCTCCCAAATCGTTTATATAGATAAGGAACAGCAAAGATCCTATAACACTACCTTGGGAAACCCCAGAAATCACTTGTTTTAGTCGATGACTTTCCGTCAGTTATTACGAACTGTGACCTCTCTGACAGGATATCATAGATCCATTCACATAACTGAGACGATATTCCGTAAGCATGAAATTTCACTACGAGCCGCTTGTGTGGTACAGTGTCAAAAGCCTTCTGGAAATCCAGAAATACGGAATCGATCTGAAATTCCTTGTCAATAGCACTCAACACTTCATGTGAATAAAGAGCTAGTTGTGTTTCACAGGAACGATGTTTTCTAAACCCATGTTGACTATGTGTCAATAGACCGTTTTCTTCGAGGTAATTCATAATTTTCGAACACAATATAGGTTCTAAAATCCTGCTGCATATCGACGTTAACGACATGGGCCTGTAATTAGTGGATTACTCCTACTACCATTCTTGAATATCGGTGTGACCTGTGCAACTTTCCAGTCTTTCGGTACGGATCTTTCGTCGAGTGAACGGTTGTATATGACTGTTAAGTATGGAACTAATCCATCAGCATACTCCGAAAGGACCCTAATTGGTATACAGTCTGGACCAGAAGACTTGCTTTTATTAAGTGATTTAAGTTGATTCACTAATCCAAGGATATTTACTTCTACATTACTCATGTTATCAGCTGTTCTCGATTCGAATTCTGGAATATTTACTTCGTCTTCTTTTGTGAAGGCATTTCGGAAGGCTGTGTTTAGTAACTCTGCTTTGGCAGCACTGTCTCCGATAGTATAACCATTGCTATCGCGCAGAGAAGACATTGATTGTTTCTTGCCGCTAACATACTTCACAAACGACCAGAATCTCTTTGGATTTTCTGCCAGGTTTCGAGACAAAGTTTCCTTGTGGAAACTGTTATAGGCATCTCGCATTGACGCCCGCGGTAAATTTCGAGCTTCTGTAAAAGATCTTGGGGATTTTGCGTCTGTTTGATTTGGCATGTTTGTTTCGTTGTTTCTGCAAGTTTCTAACCCGTTTTGTGTACCAAGGAGGATCAGCTCCGTCGTTTGTTAATTTATTTGGTATAAATCTCTCAATTGCTGCCGATACTATTTCTTTTAATTTAAGCCACATCTGGTCTACAGTTATATTATTAATTTGGAGTGAGTGGAAATTGTCTCCCAGGAAGGCGTCAAGTGAATTTTTATCTGCTTTTTTGAATAGGTATATTTTCGCTTATTTTTCGAGGATTTGGGGTTTACAATATTCAATATCGCTACGACAATCCTGTATTCACTAATCCCTGAATAGGTTTTGATGCTCGTTATTAACGCAGGATTATTTGTTGCTAAGAGGTCAAGTGTGTTTTCACAACCGTTTACTATTCGTGTGAGCTCATGAACTAGCTGCTCGAAATAACTTTCAGAGAATGCGTTTAGCACAATTTCGGATGATATTTTATGCGTACCTCCGGAATTAAACATGTATTTTCGCCAAATCTCGAGGGTAAATCAAAGTCACCACCAACTATTGAATCGGGTATGTGTTTGAAATCAAACTCAAGTTTTCTTTGAACCTTTCAGCAACTGTATCATCTGATTGGGAGGTCGGTCAAATGATTCAATTAATATTTTATTCCGGTTGCCAACAATGACCTCTGCCCATACTAACTCACAGGAAGTATCTACTTCAATTTCGCGACAAGTTAAACTACTTCTGACAGCAACAAACAAGCCACCGCCAACCGTGCTTAATCTATCCTTTCGGAACACCGTTAAGTTCTTCCCAAAAAAATTTGTCCCAATAGGACTCTTCAAAGTGCGCCTAAGCCTGTACAAATTTATTTTTCTCTTCTGGTCAGAAAGGGCCGACAGTTGGCGGGAGGGCGGGCGAGACGTTCCACAGCTGTATTTTATTATCTTATTTTATTTTATTTATTATTCTCCCTTTGAAACTATATTCGGGGTTGCAGTATGGTTCTGAAGCGCTCGGTCTTGTAATCGGTGAAGCTGTGACCAGTCATGGTGCCAAGCGACAGAGTTGAGAGAGAGAGGTTTGAGAAGTGAAGCTTCCCGCTTTTTCTAGTTGTAGCTTACAACATTTAAAGAACAGTTACCACTTATTACAACAATAAATATAAGTTGCTGGACAAGCATTTACAATTTCCAGTAACTCGATTCCCATGTTCAACACTTAAAAAAGAAAAAAAGAAATAAAGAAAACTAGACTGTGAAACGATTACTAGCTTCTTTTGCAACAAGTTCAATAAGTTTTAATTTAACAATTTCAGAGATTAAACCGTCGTATATATATCCGTCAAACTGCAGGGACGGATTCCCGACTGGAAATAGAAGAAAAATGTGTCCGGAAATGGACGGTGTGCATGCAATGAAATCAAATCCCCCCATAACACAGTACAGGGCTGCATCGCGTCCACGTCACACAAAGTGGCTTCCATGGCATGCATTGCGTGATTTCAGACGCCGCATCATGGACTGACGCACTCTTTCGTATTCTGGCTTACACCACGTTGGTGGACCACTTGCCTGGAGCTTGTACTAGGGTTCTTCTCAATATCCTATAGAAACAAGTCCTCCATACCTGATGTACGCACAGTCTGCCGCCTCCTTGAACGTCCGTCTGCCTGAACGGACCCATGATCACACAAACGCCCAAAAAGGGTTTGAAATGTTATGTGATGTGGTTGGTGTCTGTGAGGGTACTTGTTGTGGTACAGCCATGCTACCTCTCGACCGTTTCCATCTGCCTCGCCGTACAAAAACGTCATCTCGGCTTGTTTTCAAAAAAATGGTTCAAATGGCTCTGAGCACTATGCGACTTAACTTCTGAGGTCATCAGTCGCCTAGAACTTAGAACTACTTAAACCTAACTAACCTAAGGACATCACACACATCCATGCCCGAGGCAGGATTCGAACCTGCGACCGTAGCGGTCACGCGGTTCCAGACTGAAGCGCCTTTAACCGCACGGCCATACCGGCCGGCTCGGCTTGTTTGCAACACGAATACCGGACCATTAGGCTGCCTACAGTAAGAAGTGTCAATCACATAGCCAGCAACACGCAAAGAACACATGGCACGTGATCTGAGGATCTTTCATTCGTCAGCACCATCTACTGTGACATAGCAACGAAGCATTTTCAGGCACATGTTCATAGGCCCTTCTTTTCTCCATTTGCAGTCAGTAATCTGTCCCTGCAGTTTTTCGGATATATGTAAGAGGTCCATGACTAAGTAATTTATTGCTAGCGCACTCCAGCAGATGTAACTTCGATGGATTGCTCACGCGCTGCCTGTGATATGTAAGCTACAATAGAATCGCAGCCCAGAGAGCAGTGTCGGCAGCTGTAGTAGTAGTAGCTCGTAGTCGGGCGGTTGGGTCAGGTCGCTCTTATAGAACACTTGTCTAGTTGTACAGCTCACGGAGAGTACTTGTGTCCCGTATGGAATTACGAAGGCCGGTCGTGGAGAGCGATTGCGGTGAATGAGCGATGTAGTATAAAGTAAAATTATTATTTATTGCCGCGCGCATATGTAATTTGCAACTACTCATTTTGTACTATTGTTATATCAGAGTCACATGCAAATATTTTTCGATAACTTTTCAATAATAATCTTTCTTATAAAGATAACTTTTGACAGTCATTCAACTGAATTTAAAGTTTTTACTAATTTCTCCTATCCACAGTCATGCCAATAATCGTAAATAAAAGCAGTTGTTTTTCATACATAACAAAATATAGTGGCCAGCATTGCACTGGGCTGTGCCAGAAAAATTTCTTGTAGGAGCAGGTATATACGCGTTACCCGGCGACTTAATTAAGGGGGGTAGGACGTCAAACGGGCCGACTTGGAGCAGGAGAGGCACCACTGAACATTTTAATTTCCACTGTCTATACTTTTACAAATAAATTCATAAAACTTTGTCAGCATGACCAGGAAGGATTCAGAATTCACACTCTCAGCAGTGGTCTCGCTTCCCGCGCCCGGGTTCCCGGATTCGATTCCCGGCGGGGTAAGGGATTTTCTCTGCCTCGTGATGACTGGGTGTTGTGTGCTGTCCTTAGGTTAGTTAGGTTTAAGTAGTTCTAAGTTCTAGGGGACTGATGACCATAGATGTTAAGTCCCATAGTGCTCCGAGCCATTTGAACTCTCAGCAGTGGAAGTTCGAAAACAAATGAATTTTTTTTTTTTTTACATGTGAAATTTCTTCATTTTTTCACTTACTAAAGGCAGCATTTGTTGCTGTAGGTACATTTTTCTTCATAAGTAAGAGAGATTCTTCGATGAATTTTCCACAGCATACAAACCATACTTAAAGTTGTATGAAACTCTAGAATTTTCCAAATCTATTAAAAACTGTGGTAAAAATTGCGGTAATTAACTATAAAATTTGTGTTTTTTCTAAACATGAAGTTTAAAATATAACAGTTCATTCGTTTTTTCATAAATTAAATAAATTCTACAGTTTCATACACTTGTGAGTATGGTATGTATGCTGTGCAAAATTCATCGAAGAATCTCTCTAACTTATGAAGAAAAGTGTACCTATAGCAACAAAAGTGTACCTATAGCAACCTCTCCTTTCCTTTCTTCCTCTCGCCACCTTCAATTTATACGAGGGTTGGCAGGCCGGAGTGGCTGTGCGGTTCTAGGCACTACAGTCTGGAACCGAGCGACCACCACGGTCGCAGGTTCGAATCCTGCCTCGGGCGTAGTTGTGTGTGATGTCCTTGGGTTAGTTAAGTTTAATTAGTTCTAAGTTTTAGGCGACTGATGACCTCAGAAGGTAAGTCGATAGTGCTCACAGCCATTTGAACCATTTTATACGAGTGTTGGAACTTTAACAGTGGCAACTATTTATTTACAGCTCCTAAAAAGTAGATACGTGTTTCAAAGTTTTACTGACCCTCAGAGTAGTCACCAGCATTGTGTATAACCCGTTGCCAGCGAAGTGGAAGTCGTAAGAAACTCTTATCAGTGCCAGTTGTGTTGGCAGTTCGAGCGGTGCCGTCTATTGCCCGACGAATCTGTAGCAGTTCTGAAGCGAATGCCGTGAAGTGTTTCCTTCAGTTTAGAAATCGAGTTGAACTCACGAGGGCTTAAGTCAGAGGAGTGCAGTAGGTGGTATAGCACTTAGCAGCCTCATCAGTCAAACAAATGAGTAGCAGCTTGCACTGTACGTGCTTAAGCATTGTCCTGCAAAATGATGCGCAGGTCCTGCAGAAAGTGTCATCACTTCTGTCCCTATGCTGTTCATTTTTGGAACACAACCTACGACCACCACGTAGCCTGAACCACTCATCAATCCTCTTCAGGTCATTCTGAATATCGATACTATCATCTGGCGTTGCTGCTTTATTATAGACAACCGCATGATCTGCAAACGGTCTTAGAGAGAGTCCGACGCTTTCTACTAGTTCATTAATATACATTGTAAACAGTAACGGTCCTGTCACACTTCCTTGGATTACTCCGGAAATTATACTACTGGCCATTAAAATTGCTACACCACGAAGATGACGTGCTACAGACGCGAAATTCAACCAACAGGAAGAAGATGCTGTGATATGCAAATGATTACCTTTTCAGAGCATTCACACAAGGTTGGCGCCGGTGGCGACACCTACAACGTGCTGACATGAGGAAAGTTTCCAACCGAATTCTCATACACAAACAGCACTTGACCGGCGTTGCCTGGTGAAACGTTGTTGTGATGCGTCGTGTAAGGAGGAGAAAAGCGTACCATCACGTTTCCGAATTTGATAAAGGTCGGATTGTAGCCTATCGCGATTGAGATTTATCGTATCGCGACATTGCTGCTCGCGTTGGTCGAGATCCAATGACTGTTAGCAGAATATTGAATCGGTGGGTTCAGTTGGGTAATTCGGAACGCCGTGCTGGATCCCAACGGAATCGTATCACTAGCGGTCAGGATGAGAGGCAACTTATCCGCATGGCTGTAACACATCGTGCAGCCACGTCTCGATCCTCAAGTCAACAAATGGGGACGTTTGCAAGACAACAACCACCTGCACAAACAGTTCGACGACGTTTGCAGCAGCATGGACTATCAGCTCGGAGACCATGGCTGCGGTTGCCCTTGACGCTGCATCACAGACAGGAGCGCCTGCGATGGTGTACTCAACGACGAACCTGGGTGCACGAAGGGCAAAACGTCACATTTTCGGAATAATCTTGGTTCTGTTTACAGCATCATGATAGTCGCATCCGTGTTTGGCGACATCGCGGTGAACGCACATTGGAAGCGTGTATTCGTCATCGCCATACTGGCGTATCACCCGGCGTGATGGTATGGGGTGCCATTGGTTACACGTCTCGGTCACCTCTTGTTCGCATTGACGGCACCTCGAACAGTGGACGTTACGTTTCAGATGTGTTACGACCCGTGGCTCTACCCTTCGTTCGATTCCTGCGAAACCCTACATTTCAGCAGGATAATGCACGACCGCATGTTGCAGGTCCTGTACGGGCCTTTCTGGATACAGAAAATGTTCGACTGCTGCCCTGGCCAGCACATTCTCCTGATCTCTCACCAATTGAAAATGTCTGGTCAATGGTGGCCGAGCAACTGACTCGTCACAATACGCCAGTCACTATTTTTGATGAACTCTGGTATCGTGTTGAAGTTGCATGGGCTGCTGTACCTGTACACGCTATCCAAGCTCTGTTTGACTCAATGCCCAGGCGTATGAAGGTCGTTGTTACGGCCAGAGGTAGTTGTTCTGGGTACTGATTTCTCAGGATCTATGAACCCAAATTGCGTGAAAATGTAATCACATGTGAGTTCTATTATAATATATTTGTCCAATGAATACCCGTTTATCATCTGCATTTCTTCTTGGTGTAGCAATTTTAATGGCCAGTAGTGTATCTTTACATCTGCATATTTTGTTCCGTTCAGGTCGAAGATTTGAGTCCTATCTCCAAGAAGTCGCAAATCTGGTCAGATACTCGATGAGCACGTATTTTTTCACTAACCGGCAATGCGGTACAGTGTGAAATGCCTTCCTGAAACCAAGGAACACGCCATCAACCTGAGCGCCATTGTCTACAGCGATATGGAACTCATGGAGCAACAGAGAGAGCTGAGTTTCGCAAAATCTCTGCGGAATCCATGTTGATTTTTTTATAAAGGAGGTTTTCTTTGTGCAAAAACGTCATAACTCTTGAGCATAAAACATGTTCCGCAGTTCTACAACATACTGACGTCAACGATACAGGCTTATACTTATGTGCGCCTGTCCTACTACGCTTCTTGTAAACTGGAATAGGCTTTCTTCTAGTAGCTCCAACAATCTACTATGAACTGCTGCTAGAAGGGGAGCAAGTTATCCGCATAAGCTTTGTAGAACCTTATATGCATCTCATCAGGTCCTGATTTCCATTACTAAGCGATTGTAGTTGCATTTCTGTTTCGCAATCGGTTATCTCCGTACCTGCCATTTCGACGTTCATACAATAACTAAAAGGAGGGACGTGATCGCTCGGATCGTTTCCTACAGTTTATTCTCATTTAGCAAAATCACCCTGTAGAGCTCCGTTCTGAATCCCAGACATGGACCAAATTCTATGTGAACATTTGCGAATACTATTATTGTTTCTCGTTTTATAATGTGAAAATAAATAAAAATCCAGCTGAAACTAATTTTTGTTGCCAGCAACAAAATATCGTTAAGGAGTAAATGTATTGTGTATGTTGTGACTTAGCAAGACAGCCAAGTCACTATGCGAGGATGCCGAAAGGCACGCGTTAAGCTCACGCAAACTGGCGTGAGGTCTGGAACAGTTAAGGGAATTTATAGTAGCAAATAAAGTACGTAGTTGATGTAATACTTTAATCCATAATTGGAGAACATCGCTCTTGTTGATACATTAATAACAATCTCAATATAAATTGGTAATGGCGCCTTGCTAGGTCGTAGCAAATGACGTAGCTGAAGGCTATGCTAACTATCGTCTCGGCAAATGAGAGCGTAATTGTCAGTGAACCATCTTTGGCAAAGTCTGCTGTACAACTGGGGCGAGTGCTAGGAAGTCTCTCTAGACCTGCCGTGTGGCGGCGCTCGGTCTGCAATCACTGACAGTGGCGACACGCGGGTCCGACGTATACTAACGGACCGCGGCCGATTTAAAGGCTTTCACCTAGCAAGTGTGGTGTCTGGCGGTGACACCACAGTGTAAAACGTGTAAAAGCACAAAGATATTTAAAGAGATCTCTATTAGACGTGCTCTATTGTTATTGCTCGGTTCTACTGAATAAACACTTCACTTCCTTTAGACGCATTGCCTCCGATTACTATTTCATAAGACGCCATGAAGTGGCATACGCCAAATAAGCCCACACGTTGTCTTTAGATCAACATAACGGGAGATACTTCTAAGTTCAAATGGTTCAAATTGCTCTGAGCACTATGGGGCTTAACAAAAATGGCTCTGAGCACTATGGGACTCAACATCTTAGGTCATAAGTCCCCTAGAACTTAGAACTACTTAAACCTAACTAACCTAAGGACATCACACACACCCATGCCCGAGGCAAGATTCGAACCTGCGACCGTAGCAGTCGCGCGGTTCCGGACTGCGCGCCTAGAACCGCGAGACCCCCGCGGCCGGCATGGGGCTTAACATCTGAGGTCATCAGTCCCCTAGACTTAGAACTACTTAAACCTAACTAACCTAAGGACATCACACACATCCATGCCCGAGGCAGGATTTGAACCTGCGACCGCAGCAGCAGCGCGGTTCCAGACTGAAGCGCCTAGAACCGCACGGCCACAACGGCCGGCATGCTTCTAAGTACACAACATACTGAATTGAGCGTCACGATTAGTTTCGCTGTGTATTGACTCAGGTTTAGTTTATTATCTAACTCAACCACTCAGTCTTTCATTCTCTGCGAGTCTACTGATGTCTTCTTTTGGTATTAGCAACTCATTTTTACCTGTTTCAAGTTGCTCGCCCTAAACTCACACCTGAGAAGACTTAAATCCAAATCCGCGCAAAGTCGTCAATATATAGGTTTTAAATGTTTTCTTGTAAAGCACTTCATGCCACTAATGGCATGGTTTCTTTAAATAGATCACGAACGATCTTCTACTCCATCGCAGTCGAATACGGAATTCTGCTCTCAGTATCTAATGATTTCATTGTTGAAGGGGAGTAAAACTGAAGCATTGTTTTCTGCACGACTTTCCACATGATACCATTAAAGATACCCTCTGCCATACACCTTGTGGTCATTTACTGACAAGTAACCCCTTGAGGGCGCAAAATGCCAGTGACGTTTACGCATTTGACGCCCCACGTATAGTCTACCATGCACTACAATATTAGCTACTAATGGCAACAAGGGGTGGGACTGGAGGTATTCAATGGTGAGCACAGCTTGAGGCTACGAAGCCTAGGTGAACTGCTCAGTCGACGAGTAACTCGCAACAGTGCTACAGTGCTAGTGGTGTTGATACAAAGCAGAGCAATGGCAACGATAAACACAGCAAACATTGCATTATATCTAGAAGAACCGTTGCCGAATTAAAATGTATTCAGAAAAGGACCCAAGGGATTTCGCAGAATGAGAAAGAAGTGGCAGATGAATTATTAGTGTTTCTGCAGGATGAATCGGTGGACTGTGTGGTGTCGTATACGCTGGACTGTGTGGACAATTACATGAAGAGTACAAGGATGACAATACGTGCTTAACAAGTGAAAGTGATATTACAATTAGTGTCGAGTCATGTAGTTCGTCATCCTTGTTGAACAGGGAGCCACAAATCCCTTCTCCAGTGAAACGTAGTAACGGACAATCGTCGTCCAATGTGCGCGTACTAAATTTAATTACGTAGATGTGAAATCATCCGCAGCATAGTAAAAAAAAATATGAACAGGTTCTGAATACGTCCGCAGCAATATGACTATATAGTGCATAAGAAAAACTACCGATATTTAAGGGAGCCGAAGCGTACTTGTTACAAAAACTAGTGTTTTCACGTTTCAAGGCTGCACGATGCAATTTACATGATGTGCATGATAGTGGCCTGCTACGTTATGCACTTCAAATTGCGCTTGACATAAATTACAGTGATTTCAAGGGAAGCAGTGGATGGTTGCAGTATTTCAAGCATTGGTACAGAATCGGAAGACTTAAGATGAAGAAATTTCAAACAAAGTACAAGCCTGACGATTCACTGCAAACTGCGGGATCGGCCAGAAAATTTGTGGATGAGATAAGCAAACTTATTCTCACATTCAGTAAGGAATTTGTTTTCAACTCTGACCAATCGGGATTTGAAGAGGAAATGCATGTGGGAGGAACCCTGGAAATCAGTGGCACCAAGAGAGTTATATCGAGATCAACTAACATTAATGACTTTCAGCATTCATATGCAATTATGCCCACTGTAAATCTGTATAGTAAATTGGCTGGAAGGTTTTTTATTGTGCTGCGAGAAGTTGTAGGTTCTCTGCTCCCTACGATTATTTCTCGTGTTTGTGATCTTGTAAGGGCAGTAGGTAATGCTTACGTAACAGCAAGCAAGAGTTGGAAAATGGATGTAAGAGAACTGCAACTATCGTATTAGCATTGCTTTTGGCCAAAAGCTGGTCAAAATAACTAGCTTTTGCTTGATGTCTGGTTCAAAATGGTTCAAATGGCTCTGAGCACTATGGGACTTTACATATGTGGTCATCAGTCCCCTAGAACTAAGAACTACTTAAACCTAGCTAACCTAAGGACATCACACACATCCATTCCCGAGGCAGGATTCGAACCTGCGACCGTAGCGGTCGCGCGGTTCCAGACTGAAGCGCCTAGAACCGCTCGGCCACCTCGGCCGGCTTGATGTCTGGTCTGCGTATAAAAATAATACTCCGTTATAGCAAACTATCCCTCCTGAAAATCGTGTGACATTGCAGTTCATACCAAGTGGAACCACTAGACAAATTCAGCCTCTGGATGTTTGTTTTTTCCGTACCTAAAAAACATATTATGCACTATCTGCAACTATGCCTTACAGGATAGTCAGTTTGTCGATAAGCTCAACAACAGACTGTTTCGTATTCGGTTTCATGCCATCACACTCCATCGGTTCTCATCACCCTGTTACACTAATATGATTCTATACGCATTCTTTAAGAGTGGATATGTAACTGAACGTCCTGCATTCCCAAGGAGATCGCCTTCGATATTGATGGTGCGAACATTTGTGATCACTGTGGTGCGCCATTTTTCATTCGGTGTCCATGGTGCAACTTACGGGATTAGTTTGTACATTTCTTGAATGTCGACGATGTCCATTTTTTGAAGTGTAATACACGCAACTCATAGAAGATTGATCTCTGCTCCTCCCGGATACTCATTTTCCGTCGCCATTCTGATGCACATGGTAGGTCATAAGCAGTTAATATTTTTCCTATCGTAGTTGTTAACACGTCACTTTCAAATGAGCCTTACTAAAGACTGAACTTGCGACCTCACACTCAAGGGATTCCTTGTGAGTATGGACGTCAATGTTGCCATAATTACGGAGCCCCAGTTTGATGCTCATACATTGCTGGCTTTCCCCTCTTACGTTCGCCATTATACCGCCAGTCTTTACGAAAAGAGCCTCAAACATAATTCGAGAGCTACAAATCATGAATCGGATATTTAAGCACAGATTTTTTCGTAAGCCACATCTTCATGTTTAGTTTGATGCCATCATCCACCACCTCCTATCCGGTTGCTACGCTTTTGACTTCGAATATCTACTCTACTTCTCGTCACTTCAGCCAGATATTTTGATCTTCGCCTGTCCCCCAGTTTTTTTCCTTTAGTGAAATTATGAGGCGTGAAGCGTGCAGCATGAAGCAATACCCTGTCCAGCATCTGTCTCTGATGGAGGGGAGGTAGGAACACAAGTTGTAAGATGCAACTCTTCGCGGAACAACGTAGGAGTGTTCATGCAAAGTGTCGAACACAATTTATGCCCTGAATTTACAGACGGCTAGTACAGAGATCGATCAGACCATCACGTTTTCTGAGGCAATCGAAAATGTGAACAAAAACCAAGTAATCTTCACGTGAAATCCACATCTAAAAGACAACGCGATACGACTTTACCTAACTTGAATAATATCATAGAATCCACTGTACGAAGCAACTGTACGCGATTTGTTATGGTCTCACCATTACTCTGAATCTTGGTGGCCGAATGCAACCATATTAACGCGAGACAACTGTCTGAAATACTGCTTGGTACAAGGACCTCGCCAGGGCAAACGACAAGACAAGAGTGCTTTTGTACATCAAAGTATGATGGGACCCAAACTAATCCTGATGCCTAGAGTTCCTATTAGATGGATCCACCCAAAGCTTTTGTCATTTGATGAAACGTACTAGCACTTATTTGTCTCCTAGCGAAGATGAGCTCCTCTCGCCATCAGTGGTAGCTCGTGACACGTAGCCGAGATATTCGGTGAACACCGTCATAGAATTTTTGGGCCCCTTGCTGCCTATCTTCACTTCCTATCTCATCTGCCCAGTCAAAGTTTGACATTATTAGACTTTTATGTGGCACCAACTCGCACGGATAGCTGTGCATGTTAATGAGTCGCTTCCGGAACGGATCGAAGCCTCGAATCCTCCAGCGCATTAATGACAAGGGTCGCTGTACCCGCCGGTCATCCTGTATGTGGTTTTTAGGCGTTTTCCCGCACCGCACATCCCACTGGTACACAAGTCCCGCCTCAGTTACACGTTTCGCAAACATTTAGGAAACTGTCTCTCACTTTCACCTGAACACCACTACACGCAAACTGGGATGCTCGTATTCCCTCCTGGAGGGGTAACGTTTGGCCGTAGGAAGGGCATCCGGCCACCCCTGAAACTAAACACGCCGAAACCCTTAATAACCACGCCGACCCTACGCTGATGCGGAACACACGCACGAGATCAATTGTTTCTTCAGTTTCCTCAAAGAGCGCTTTTCGTTCACGGAGAAAGCTATCTATTTTTGTAAATTTGTCCCGGAATTCAGCGATAGTCTTTAATTTATGCCACTCAGGTAGTTACTTTTTACTTGCGTCGTTCTGATCCTGACACATTCCCTGCTTTCGCAATTGTCTTCAATCTTGTTTCTGGATAAAGTGGTAGCTGCGGTATCATCACTAGTCCAGACATAAAAATGGCGACTATAACGTCATATTCTTGGCCATACTTTGAAAATAATGAAAACAAATAATTTTGATTACCAAAATTGGGAGAAAAATATCAATCGCTCATAAAACAGAACATTTATCCGAGAAAAACCTAGTATGTACCGTAAAAAATCCTCTACATGTGTACGAAAAATCCCACAACGCACAGTACGAACTTAAAATTATTCTTGAACTCACTATGAGATCAAAAGTATCAGGGCACCTGGCTGAAAATGACTTAAAAGTTCGTAGCTCTCTCCATCGGTAATGCTGGAATTGAATATGGTGTTGGCCCACCCTTAGCCTTGATGACAGCTTCCACTGTCGCAGGCATACGTTCAATCAGTTTTGGGAAAGTTTCTTGGGGAATGGCAGTCCAATCTTCACGGAGTGCTGCACTGAGGAGAGGTATCGATGTCGGCCGGTGAGGCGTGGCACTAAGTCGGCGTTACAAAACATCCCAAAGGTGTTCTACAGGATTCAGATAAGGATTCTGTGCAGGCCTCTCCATTACAGGGATGTTGTTGTCGTGTAACCACTCTGCCACAGGCCGTCCATTATGAACAGCTGCTCGATCGAGTTGAAAGATGCAGTCGCCATCCCCGAATTGCTCTTCAACAGTGGGAAGCAATAAGGTGCTTAAAACATCAATGTAGGCCTGTGCTGTGATAGTGCCACGCAAAAAAACAGGGGTGCAAGTCCCTCAATGAAAAACACAACCATACCATAACACCACCGCCTTAGAATTTTACTGTTGACACTACACACGCTGGCAGATGACGTTCACCGGGCATTCGTCACATCCACACCCTGCCATCGGATCGCCACATTTTGTACCGCGATTCGTCATTCCACACAAAGTTTTTCCGCTGTTCAATCCTTCAATGTTTACGCTCCTTACACCAAGTGAGTCGTCGTTTGGCAATTACCGGCGTGAAGTGTGGCTTATGAGCAGCCGCTCGACCATGAAATCCAAGTTTTCTCACCTGACGCCAAACTGTCATAGTACTTGCAGTGGATCCTGATGCCGTTTGGAATTCCTGTTTGATGGTCTGGATAGATGTCTGCCTACTACACATTACGACCCTCTTCAACTGCCGGTGGTCTCTGTCAGTCAACGGACGAGGTAGTCCTGTACGCTTTTGTGCTGTACGTGTGCCTTCACGTTTCCGCTTCACTATCACACACACACACACACACACACACACACACACACACACACGTGGTCCTAGGGATGTTTAGGAGATTGGAAATCTCGCGTACAGACGTATGACACAAGTGACACCCAATCACCTGACCATGTTCAAAGTCCGGGAGTTCTGCGGATAACCCCATTCCGCTCTCTCACGATGTCTAATGACTACTGAGGTCGCTGATATGGAGTACCTGGCAGTAGATGGCAGCACAGTGAACCTAATATGAAAAACGTATTTTTTGGGCATGGCCGGATACCTTTGATCGCATAGTGTATCTATCGAAAAGAATACGGATCTCGTATCATAAATGTGTTCTGCAGCTGTGGAGAAGGCGAAGCAGAGCATAACTATAAAAAAAGACTAAAAGACTAATCGTGAACAAAAATGTTATAATGCGAAGAAATTGAATTGCCTTCGAGACAGAAGATTCAGTACTGAGTTTCTCACACGCAACAGAGATTAAAAAATAATTTTTCTCCAAACCAATGACAATGTGACAAAGAATAACTCTATAACAAAATTAAATTCAAAATAAACGCCAATAAGTGACCTCACAGCAGTCACTGGTCACAACTGACGCCTAGTATCGCAGACTACGACACGCGGAACACAAGATCTTTAACTATTTACCGGAAGCAACACGAATAGAGCACCGTAAAAAACCGACAGCTGTAACACTCTCTACAATAAACAGAACATTTTTTTTAGAAGAAAGCATATTTATCGCAAAGAAAAGAAGACAGATAAATCGAAGGAATATTATAATTTCCTCCGAAACAGAAGGCACAGTGTTTTGCTTCACACACCAGCAGACAGTAAAAATATTTCTCTCCAAGCCAATGGAAACACGACAATAGCGCTATAACGTAATGCTATTCAAAATGCGTACCAAAATTTGCTATCACAGCAGCCACTGCCATTACTCCACGGACTAAAGCCGAACATTAGTATCGCAAATTTCTCTTGATCCTGCACGATATCAGCAGAAAGACTAGGTGAAGGCCGAAAGTTATTACAGTACATGGACACACTCGTCTGTTACCTGAAGTCATGAAACGTGCCTACCTCACTTCTTGTTCATCGCTGCCAGCTTCCCTTCCGTTGGGACTTAGACGGAAGCGTAGCCACATCAGCGCGCTATCATAAGTGCCAGATACCGTTTGCTCGACACATGGGACACTCTATTTCTGACGCAGGGCAGACACAGAGCTTCTAAGAGGGCGCCGCGTGTAATCACAGCAAACGATTTCCGCCTAGTCGTTGCCGGGGAAACAACGCTTAGTGAAATCAAAGCACTCATAAACTCATTGTTGGACACCACCCTCAGTTGTAACATTTTAAGCACGGATTACCTATGAATGTAGGCCGAGATGGGCCTTGAATTAAAAGAAATGCCCTCTCATATACAATGTTTAACCCCATGAAACAAATTAGTAAGCGATGTGACCGCTAAATTTCTGGGATATTACCTAGGCACTGAACACTTACTTTGCGCATCGATTTACAGTGGGGAGGGCAAAAGAAAACAGAATGTATATGATCTTAAATTGTTGTAATAAACATCTCACTTTGCATGAAAACTTGTAAGCAACGTGGCTTAGAGCTTCGTGGAGTGCCGTGCGCGGGTGGTCCAAGTCTGTATAATTGTTCAAAAAATGTTCAGATGTGTGTGAAATCTTATGGGACTTAACTGCCAATTTCATCAGTACCTAAGCTTACACACTACTTAACCTAAATTATCCTAAGGACAAATACACACACCCATTCCCGAGGGAGGACTCGAACCTCCGCCGGGACCAGCCGCACAGTCCATAACTGCAGCGCCTTGGACCGCTCGGCTAACCCCGCGTTGCCAATTGTTCAGAAATACAAGATCATATAGGGTGTTCCCGTAAGAGCGGGCAAAAATTTTACAGGACATATAGGATACTCCACTGAACAATTTGAGGTAGGGAACCTGGAGTCGGAGAAGCCAGCTTGATGAAGCATGGCACTAAACTTCAGAAAGAAAATGTGCCGTTAAGACCTCTCCTAAGTGCCATTGGTTCGCCTACCTACTCCTTAGCCAAGTTTTTGACTACGCTGTTGAAACCACATGTGGGCCGTTCGGACTCTTATATAAAGAATCCGACACATTTCATCAGCAGATTGAATGGCATAGTGGTCAGCTTCGATGTGGTATCGCTGTTTACCATGGTTCCACTTAAAAATGTATTGGAACAGCTGGATCGAATTTTTCCTGCCGATATTTCAGAACTGTTTAAGTGTTGTTTGACGACCACATACTTCAAGTGGAATGAACAGTTTTATGAGCAAATGGATGGCGTGGCTATGGGAAGCCCCCTAAGTCCCGTAATTGCAAACTTCTTTATGGAGAAATTCGAAGAACAGGCCTCAGGTACTGCCAGCAAAAACCCAAATGTATGGTTCCGATACGTGGATGACACGCTTGTGCTGTGGAGACATGGTAGGGAGGAACTAAGCCGGTTCCACGAACATCTGAACAGTATAAATTCGAGAATTCAGTTTACAATGGAGGAGGAGGTAGACGTCAAATTACATTTCCTCGATGTGCTGTTTTTAGAAACGAAAATGGCAGTATGGGTCACTCAGTATACCGCAAACCCACGCACACGGACCGTTGTTTGCTCCGGGATTCGAACCACCACCCACAACAGAAGCGGGGTGTTATCAAGACGTTAGCGGACGGAGCTAGAAATACTTGTGAACCTGAGTTGCTCGACGCTGAGATGGAACATCTCTACAATGCACTAATGAAGAACGGATATTCGTCCGCCGAAATAAAACGTGCGTTGAGGCAGCCACGCAGAAATCATACTGACGTACAGGCTACTGCAAAACCTTTGGAAAAAGCTGGAGTGTATAGGATCCCATGCAGCTGTGGTGATGTTTATGTGGGTACCACTAAAAGAACTGTTTCTATACGTTTGGAAGAACACAAGGGAAATTGTAGAAGAGGAGAAACGGAACGATAAGCTGTTTCGGAGCATGCTTTCCAGCCAGGGAACCACAATATTCGTTTCGAGGAGACGCAAGTACTAGCGGCCACAAGCGGATACAACGAAAGGCTCTACAGGGAGGCAATCGAAATCGCTAAACACCCAAATAATTTCAACCGAAAGGAGGAGGGCGTGAAATTAAACGGTATATGGATGCCGGTGTTAAAGAAGATGTGTACCACCCGTCCACTACTGGGTGATGGCAACGGCGATCGACGGCGACGGACAGCGGCCAATTGCACTGACGTTTTCAAAACACGTGACGTCACACCGCGGTGCGGGAGCGCGCGGACACGGAATTTAGCGGCAGTCAGTAGCGAGCCAGTGGGTGTGTTGGACCTTCCATCGACCTACGGACCCCCTTGAAGATGTCTCCCGCAGTCGGAGACGAAACGTTGGGAATTGAGACAAAATTCATCAACCGACCACGGCATAACAGCCCGGATAATTATAATGGACATGATATTTCCGGCCGTGAAAGACTAAATTTTAGTAACTAAACTTGTCTACCGCTTTGTCTAGCATTACTGTTTTCCAGCTTATTTACAACTAACATGCTACAAGTTTACACGTGCTGTGATGTTTATTTACATGCACTTTCTTTATTTCCAGCAAAGAAAAACAAGGAGGACGAGCCTGATTACTAGAATGGCATGGCAGAGTAGGCCGTCTGAATGGCCACCTGTACTTGAGGTTCATGCAAAGAGTTCTGCCGCAACCATCTCAGTGCTGTATTTCCTGGTCGCTGGATTGGAAAGGGAGGCGCTTTTCCATGGCCTGCGAGGTCACCTGACCTGAATCTCCTTGATTATTTCCGAGGGGTTATCTAAAATCACTGATGTATGAGATCCCAGTGGATACGGACATGGAATTAGTTGCAAAAATTGTAGCTGCCTGTGATGTGATTCGGAACACACCAGGGATATTTTTCAGAGTGCGTCAGATGTCATGTTTGCATTGAGGTTGATGGCTGTCGCCTTCAGAGCATTTTGTAAGACACAGTACAAATGGTACATTCATTGTGTCAATGAGCGCGTTTATACTTAAAAGTAACTAATTTAAATAGGAAAGTACACATTAATGTGTTTTTATTCCTATTATCTACTTAAGCTGGATTCTCCGACTTCAGGTTTCCTACCTCAAACTGTTCAGTGGAGCATCCTCTATGCCCTGTTAAATTATTGCACGCTCTTACGGAAACACACTTTACATAGGATGAAGGACTGCCAGTCCGTCAGCTTCGTCGTCTCTTCCTGCTGAAAACTCATACCTATAAAGACGAAGTATTTATTATATTCACATTGAATGACTTTACGTTTGGATATCAGCTGTAGTGAGAAATCCATGAAAGATTTTATTAACTACTGAAGGCAAATAGTACGTTCAGCAGTTTAGCTATAGTGTACTGAAAGCTGCATGCAAATCAGCACATACTCAAGTAAGAAAGCAATTGCCAAGGAAACTGATTTGAAAGAACGTGTGAGTATAAATTCACATAGTATCTCCGAAGACAGTAAATCACGATGCCACTGATAATATTAAAATTCAGAAACCATGTGACACACATTGTTCCAACATGGAACAAAAGTGAATAAATAAAATTCAATACAAGGCACAAAATACTGACCAAGATTCATTAACAGGAAGTGTTAGAAGGCACACTCATTAATACGATCGAGGAATAATCTCATTCAACGCTCCAAGCATGTCAAAAAATCACCTGGACTCAGGAGCTGGTACAAAACGATGGCGGGGAACGATTACGTCGAAAAATCACCTCCTACCGGTAAACGACACAGAAACGTACTGTCCGCTCAAGCAGTGGAATCCAACGTTTCCGAACCACCTTCATAAATCGAAGCAAACCAGTATATTGCCATGTGCATATTCATGTTACAGCGACAAATGACAGAGTTGGTGTGAAGAGAGCGTACTGCTCTGTAGTAAGTCCGCAGCAATATGACTGTATAGTGCATAAGAAAAACTACCGATATTTAAGGGAGCCGAGGCGTACTTGTTAAAAAACTAGCGTTTGCGCGTTTCAAGGCTGCTCGATGCAATTTACATGATGTGCATGATAGTGACCTGATACGTTATGCACTTTAAATTGCGCTTGACATAAATTACAGTGATTTCAAGGGAAGCAGTGGATGGTTGCAGTATTTCAAGCATTGGTACAGAAACGGAAGACGTAAGATGAAGAAATCTCAAACAAAGCGCAAGCTTGACGATGCACTGCAAACTGCGGAATCGGCCAGAAAATTTGTAGATGAGATAAACAAACCTATCCTAACGTTCAGTAAGGAATTTGTTTTCAACTCTGACCAATCGGGATTTGAAGAGGAAATGTATGTGAGAGGAGCCCTGGAAATCAGAGGCACCAAGAGTGTTATATCGAGACCAACTAACATCAATGACTTTCGGCATTCGTTTGCAATTATGCCCACTGTATATCTGTATGGTAAATTAGCTGGAAGGTTTTTATTGTGCTGCGAGAGGCTGGAGGTTCTCTGCCCCCTATGATTATTTCTCGTGTCTGTGATCTTGTAAGGGCAGCAGGTAATACTTACGTAACAGCAAGCAAGAGTTGAAAAATGGATGTAAGAGAACTGCAACTATGGTATCAGCATTGCTTTTGGCCAAAGGGTGGTCAAAATAACTAGCTTTTGCTTGATGTCTGGTCTGCGTATAAAAATAATACTCCGTTATAGCAAACTGTCCCTCCTGAAAAGTGTGTGGCATGTCATTAATACCACCTGGAACCACTGGACAAATTCAGCCTCTGGATGTTTGTTTTTTCCGTGACTAAAAAACATATTATGCACTATCTGCAACTATGCCTTAAAGGATAGTCAGTTTTTCGATAAGCTGCACTACATTCTGTTTCGCATTCGGTTTCATGCCATCACACTCCATCGGTTCTCATCACCCTGTTACACTAATATGATTTCTATACGCATTCTTTAAAAGTGGATACTTAGCTGAACGTCCAACATTCCCAAGAAGTTCGCCTTCGATCTTGATGGTGCGGACATTTGTGATCACTGTGGCGCACCATTTTTCATTCGGTGTCTATAGTGCAACTTATTGGATTACTTTGAACATTTCTTGAATGTCGACGATATCCATTTTGTGAAGCGTAATACATGCAACTCATAGAAGATTGATCTCTGTACCTCCTGGGTACTCACCTTACGTCGTCATCCTGATGCACATGGTGAGTCGTAAGCAGTTAATATTTTTCCTGTCTTAGTTGTTAACACATCACTTTCAAATGAGCCTTACTGAAGACTGAACTTGCAACCTCAAACTCAAGGGATTCCTTGTGAGTATGGACGTCAGTGTTGCCATAATTACGGAGCCCTGTATTATCCGCAGCTCGTGGTCTTGCGGTAGCGTTCTCGCTTCTCGCGCACAGGGTCCCGGGTTCGATTCCCGGCGGGGTCAGGGACTTTCTCTGCCTCGAGATGACTGGTTGTTGTTGTGTCGTCTTCATCACCATCATTCATCCCCATTACGGTCGGAGGAAGGCAATGGCAAACAACCTCCGCTAGGAGCTTGCCTAGTACGGCGGTGCGGGTTTCCCGCATCGTCGCCGGCCGGTGTGGCGGTTCCAGGGGCTTCAGTTTGGAACCACGCGACCGCTACGAATCCTGCCTCGGGCATGGATGTGTGTGATGTCCATAGGGTAGTTAGGTTTAAGTAGTTCTAAGGTCTAGGGGACTGACGACCTCAGATGTTAAGTCCCATAGTGCTCAGAGCCATTTGAGCCATTTTTTTCTCAGTTCGTGTGATAGATCTTGTATTACGGCTTCATGAGTACTGTTTGTAGGCCTTCCTCATCCATGCTGCAGCGCCCTAGCACTTTACGGAGGCATCTTTTAGTCGAGCCCATCAAGCCTCTCGCAGTGCAATAAATATCTTGTCAGGAGAGAGAATGGTCCATGTTTCTATTATCTCCCTTTTAGTTGCATGGAAAGTTTGGGCGTTATCACCGTAAATAGTGTGGAATGCCATGCCGATCTATCAACCTTTGAAAGGCTAATAAGAACTAACCTTAGGTTAGTTAGGTTTAAGTAGTTCTAAGTTCTAGGGGACTGATGACCTCAGATGTTAAGTCCCATAGTGCTTAGAGCCATTAGAACCATTTGAACCAGCATCGACCCCTACACTCCTCGGAGTATGGGACCTCATCATCATCATCATGCTGATGCTCCTACATTGCTAGCTTTCCCCCTTACGTTCGCCATTATACCGCCAATCTTTACCAAAAGAGTCTCAAACATAATTCGAGAGCTATAAATCATGAATCGGTTATTTAAGCACAGATTTGTTTGTAACCCACATCCTCATGTTCAGATGGTGCCATCATGCACCACCTCCTATTCAATTGCTAGCCTTTTGACTTTGAAGATCTACTCTACTTCTAGTAACTTCAGCCAGAAATTCGTTTCAGATATTTTGATCCTCACCTATCCCACAGCTTTTCCCTTTGGTGAAATTATGAGCCGTGAAGCGTACAGCATGAAGCACTACTCCGTCCAGCATCTGTCTCTGATGGGGGGTGGGGGGGGGGGGTGGGGGGGGTGGTAAGAACACAAGTTGTAAGCTGCAACTCCTTTCGAAACTACGTACGATTCATAAAAAATGATGAACACAATTTATGCCCTGAATTTACAGACGGTTAGTACAGGGATCGATTCCGACCACCACGTTTTCTGAAGTAATCGGAAATGTGAACAAAAACCAAGTAATCTGCATGCGAAATCCACATCTAAAAGACAACGCGATACGACTTTACGTAACATGAATAATATCGCAGCATCCACTAGTAGGAAGCAGCTGTACGTGATTTGCTGCAGTCTCACCATTACTCTGAATCTTGATGGCGGAATGCATCCATATTAACGCGAGACAACTGTCTGAAATACTGCTTGCTACAAGGACCTCGCCAGGGCAAACGATAAGACGAGAGTGCTTTTGTACATCAAAGTATGATGGGACCCAAACTAATCCTGCTGCCTAGAGTTCCTATTAGATGGATCCACCCAAACTTTTTGTCCTTTGATGAAACGTACGACAGTCTGGAACCGCGCGACCACTAAGGTCGCCGGTTCGAACCCTGCCTCGGGCATGGATGTGTGTGTTGTCCTTAGGTTAGTTAGGTTTAAGTAGTTCTAAGTTCTAGGGGACTGATGACCTCAGATGTTAAGTCCCATAGTGCTCAGAGCAATTGAAACGTACTAGCACTTATTTGTCTCCTAGCGAAGATGAACTCCTCTCGCGACCACAGGTAGCCGAGCGATTCGGTGAACAACGTCATAGAATTTTTGGGCTGTCTATCTTCACTTCCTTTTTGATCTGCTCAGTCAAGGGTTTACATTATTAGTCTATTATAGCACCAACTCCACGGATAGCTGTGCGTGTTAACGAGCCGCTTCCGGGACGGATCGAATCCTCGAATCCTCCAGCGCATTAATGACAAGGGTCGCTGTACCTGCCGGCCAACCTGGATGTGGTTTTCAGGCGTTTTCCCACACCGCACATCCCACCGCTACACAAGTCTCGCCTCAGTTACACGTTTCACAAACATTTAGGAAACTGTCGCTCACTGTCACCTAACCACCACTACACGCAAACTGGGATGCCCGTATTCCGTCCCGGAGGGGTTACGTTTGGCCATAGGAAGGGCATCCGGCCACCCCTGAAACTAAACACGCCGAAACCCTTAATAACCACGCCGACCCTACACCGATGCGGAACGTAGGCACGAGATAAAGAAGAATATTAATATGTATCATCGGATTTCAAATGATCAATTGTTCCTTCAGTCCTCAAAGAGCGCTTTTCATTCTCGCAGAAAGCTATCTATTTTTATAAATTTGTATCGGAATTTAGCGACAGTATTTAATTTATACTACTCAGGTAGTGACTTTTTACTTGCGTCGTTCTGTACTCACACATTCCCTGCTTTCGCAATTGGTGGCTCTGAGCACTATGGGACTTAACTTCTGTGGTCATCAGTCCCCTAGAACTTAGAACTACTTAAACCTAACTAACCTAAGGACATCACACACATCCATGCCCGAGGAAGGATTCGAACCTGCCACCGATGCAGTCGAGCGGTTCCAGACTGTAGCGCCTAGAACCGCTCGGCCACTCCGGCCGGCTTTCGCAATTGTCTTCAATCTTGTTTCTGGATAAAGTGGTAGCTGCGGTATCACCACTTCCCCAGACATAAAAATGGCGCCTATAACTTCGTACCCTTGGCCATACTTTGGAAATAAACAAACCACATAATTTTGATTACCAAAATTGAGAGAAAAAATATCAGTCACTCATAAAACAGAACATTTATCCAAGAGAAACCTATTACGTACCGTAACAAATGCTCTGCATGTATAAAAAAAATCCCACAACGCACAGTACGAACTTAAAAATTATTCTTAAACTACACTATGTGAACAAAAGTATTCGGGCACCTGGCTGAAAATTACTTACAAGTTCGTGGCGCTCTCCATCGGTAATGCTAGAATTAAATATGGTGTTGGCCCACCCTTAGCCTTCATGACAGCTTCTACTCTCGCTAGCATACGTTCAATCAGGTGCTGGAAGGCTTCTTGGGGAATGGCAGCCCATTCTTCACGGAGTGCTGCACTGAGGAGAGGTATCGATTTCGGTCGGTGAGGCCTGGTCTCGAAGTCGGCTTACAAAACATCCCAAAGGTGTTCTGTACGATTCAGGTCAGGACTATGTGCAGCCCAGTCCATTATAGGGATGTTATTGTCGTGTAGCCACTCTGCCACAGGCCGTCCATTATGAACAGGTGCTCGATCGTGTTGAAAGATGCAATTTCCATCCCCTAATTGCTGTTAAACAGTGGGACTCAAGAAGGTGCTTAAAACATCAATGTAGGCCTGTGCTGTAATACTGCAACGGAAAACAACAAGGGGTGCAAGTCTCCTCCATGAAAAACAAGACTGCACCATAACGCCACCGCCTCCGAATTTTACTGTTGGCACTACACACGCTGGCAGATGACGTTCACCGGGCACTGGCCATACCCACACTCTGCCATCGGATCGCCACATTGTGTACCGCGATTCGTCACTCCACACAATGTTTGTCCACTGTTCAGTCGTCCAATGTTTATGCTGCTTACACCAAGCGAGGCGTCGTTTGCCATTTACCGACGTGATGTGTGGTTTATGAGCAGCCGCTCGGTCATGAAAAAAGTTTTCTCACCTGAAGCCTAACTGTCATAGTACTTGCAATGGATCCTGATGCCGTTTGGAATTCCTGTTTGATGGTCTGGATAAATGTCTGCCTATTACACATTACGACCGTCTTCAACTGTTGCGGGCTCTGTCAGTCAACGGACGAGGTAGCCCTGTACGCTTTTGTGATGTACGTTTCCGCTTCATTAACACATTGGAAACAGTGGACCTAGGGATGTTTAGGAGTGTGGAAATCACGCGTACAGACGTATCACACAAATGACACCCAATAATCTGACCATTTTCGAAGTCCGGGGAGTTCTGCGGAGCGCCCCATTCTGCTCTCTCATGATGTCTAATGACAATATGAAAAATTTATGTTTTAGGGGTGTCCGGATACTTTTGATCACATAGTGTATTTATCGAAAAGAAAACGGATCTCGTATCGTAAA
This sequence comes from Schistocerca serialis cubense, assembly GCF_023864345.2. Taxonomy (NCBI): domain Eukaryota; kingdom Metazoa; phylum Arthropoda; class Insecta; order Orthoptera; family Acrididae; genus Schistocerca; species Schistocerca serialis. The sequence goes on along the minus strand of NC_064639.1, from coordinate 213,771,928 downwards.
TGAGCTCTACAGCTGTGGAGAAAACGAAACAAAGCATAACTTTAAAAAGAGTAAAAGACTAATTATGGTGAACAAAAATGTTATAAAGCGAACAAATTGAATTGCCATCGAGACAGAAGATTCAATACTGTGTTTCTCACACACAACAGAGATAAAAAAATAAGTTCCCCCCAAACCAATAACAATGTGACAACGAATAACTCTATAACAAAATTAAATTCAAAATAAACGCCAAGAAGTGACCTCACAGAAGCCATTAACATTAAGTCACTGGTCAAAAGTATTGCAGGCTACGACACTCGGAACACAAGATCTTTAACTATTTATCGGAAGCAACAGGAATAGAGCACCGTAAAAATACCAACAGCTGTAACAGACTCTACAGTAAACAGAACATTTTTAAAGCATATTTATCGTAAGGAAAAAAATACTGATAAATCGATTGAATATTATAATTTCCCCCGAAACAGAAGACACAGTGTTTTGTTTCACATACCAGCAGACAGTAAAAATATTTCTCTGGAAGCCAACGGAATACGACAATAGCGCTATAATGTAATGCTATTCAAACTGCGCACAAAAAATTGCTATCACGACAGCCATTGCCATTTCGCCACGGGTTAAAGCCGAACATTAGTATCGCAAATTTCTCTTGATCCTGCACGATATCAGCACAAAGATTAGGTGAAGGCCGAAAGGTATTACAATACATGGGCACTCTCATCTGTTACCTGAAGTCATGAAAAGTGTCTTACCTCACTCCTTGTTTATCGCTGCCAGCTTTCCTTCCGTTTGGGTTAGACGGAAGCGTAGCCACTTCAGCACGTTATCATAGGTGCCAGATACTGGTTGCTCGACACATGGGACACTCGATTTCTGACGTAGGGCAGACACAGAGCTTCTAATAGGCCACCATGTGCAGTCACAGCTAACGCTTCCCGCCTAGTCGTTACCGGGGAAACAACGCTTTGATGGCAGCGTTCGCTGTCTATTGTCGTGGGTTGTAACAGCGGGTAGATGGACCCACAATGAAATCAAAGCACTCATAAACTCATTGTGGGACACCACCCTCAGTTGTAACGTTTCAGTAACGTTTTAAGCACGGATTACCTATAAAAGAAGGCCGAGATGGGCCCTGAATTAAAAAAAAAATTCCTTCTCATATACAATTTTTTAGCCCCATGAAACAAATTAGTAAGCGATGTGACCGCTTAATTTGTGGGATATTACCTAGGCACTGAACACTTACATTGCGCATCGATTTACAGTGGGATGGCAAAAGAAAACAGAATGTATATGATCTTAAATTGTTGTAATAAACATCTCATTTTGCATGAAAACTTGTAAGCAACGTGGCTTTGAGCTTCGTGCGGTGCTATTCGCGGTTGGCCCAGTCAGAAATACAATACCATATAGGGTGTTTCGGTAAGAGTGTGCAAAAATTTAACAGGACATACAGCATACTCCACTGAACAATTTGAGGTAGGGAACCTGGAGTCGGAGAACTAAACTTATCTACCGCTTTGTCTAGCATTACTGTTTTCCAGCTTATTTACAACTAACATGCTACAAGTTTACACGTGATGGGCTGTTTATTTAGATGCACTTTCTTTATTTCCTGCAAAGAAAAACAAGGAGGACGATCCTGATTAATAGGATGTCATGGTAGAGTAGGCCATCTGAATGGCCACCTGTATTTGAGGTTAGTGCAAAGAGTTCTGCCGCAACCATCTCAGTGCTGTATTTCCTGGTTGCTGGATTGGAAAGGGAGGCCTTATTCCATGACCTGCGAGGTCACCTGACCTGAATCACCTTGATTATTTCCGTGGGGATATCTAAAATCATTGGTATATGGAATCCCAGTGGATCCGGAGATGGAATTAGTTGCCAAAATTGTAGCTGCCTGTAATGTGATTCGAAACACACCAGGGATAATTGTCAGAATGCGCCAGATGTCATGCTTGGATTTAGGTTGATGGCTGTCGCCTTCAGAACATTTTGGAAGACACAGTGCAAATGGTACATTCATTGTGTTGAAATGAAATGGCTCTGAGCACTATGGAACTTAAATGCTGAGGTCATCAGTCCCCTAGAACTTAGAACTACTTAAACCTACCTAACCTAAGGACATCACACACATCCTTGCCCGAGGCAGGATTCGAACCTGCGGCCGTAACGGTCGTGCGGTTCCAGACTGTAGCGCCTGGAACCGCTCGGCCACACCGTCCAGCATTCATTGTGGCAATGAACGTATTTACACTTAATGTAACTGATGTAAATAAAAAAGTTCACATTAATGTGTTTTTATTCCTATTATCTCCTTAAGACAACGGTCTTGCCGCAGTGGATACACCGGTTCCCGTCAGTCCACCGAAGTTAAGCAATGGCGGGCGTGATCGGCACTTGGATGGGTGACCATTCGGGCCGCCATGCGCTGTTGCCATTTTTCGGGGTGCTCTCAGCCTCGTGATGCCAATTGACGAGCTACTCGACCGAATAGTAGCGGCTTCGGTCAAGAATACCACCATAACTTCCGGGAGTGCGGTGTGCTGACCACACGCCCCTCCTATCCGCATCCTTCCATTGAGGATGACATAGCGGTCGGATGGTCCCGATGGTCCACTTGTGGCCTGAAGACGGAGTGCTTATTATCTCCTTAAGCTGGATTCTCCGACTCCAGGTTTCCTACCTCAATTTGTTCAGTAGAGCACCCTCTATGCCCTGTTAGATTATTGCACGCTCTTACGGAAACACCCTGTATAATTGCACTTTACATAGGATGAAGGACTGCCAGTCCGTCAGCTGCATCATCTCTAACTATGCGTTTCCTGCTGAAAACTTATACATATAAATACGAAATATTATATTCACATTGAATGACTTTACGTTTGGATATCAACTGCAGTGAGACAGCCATGAAAGATTTTACTAACTGCAGAAGGCAAATAGTATGTTCAGCTATTTAGCTATTTCGTGCTGAAAGCAGCGTGCAAATCAGCACAAACTCAAGTAAGAAATCAATTGTCAAGGGAACTGATTTGAAAGAGCGTGTGAGTATAAATTCACATAGTATCTCCGAAGACAGTAAATCACGAAACCCTTTTGTAACATACTGAGCTATGTACAGTGCTCAAGGGTACGTAAATGATTTCTCTTCCAGCATATGTGGTAAGTATGTCACTGAATGAATTAGGTGAACTGTGTGCTGAGATGTGGTGCCGACTCCCTCCAGTAGCCTACCAAAGCGTCACTGCTACCATGCCACGGCGCGTCGCCGCTCTTACTCGTGACAATGGATGACATACCGGCTATTAGGTAGGTGATCATAATGTTCAGCTCATCAGGTGTAAGCAGCAGAGGCCGTTTTCAGTAAGATTGAGTGCTAAGTATTAGTCATAAACAAGCATCAACTTACCAATGCCTCATTCAGTTGTCAGTAAGACCCAAATGAGCAAGTAACAGCATGAAAGTTTCAGACTATATCAGTGACAAGATTTGCTGATGATACTTTACTCGGTGAAAGTGAGGAACCTGTTTAACGAAATGAATAGTCTCATGCGCATTGAATTTTGACTGAGAGTAAATCGAAGAAAGACGAAACTAATAAAAAGTATCAGAAATTAGATTTTCGATAAGCTTAACGTCAAAATTGAGTTCCACGCATTTGAGAAAGTGAAGGAAGTCTGCATCCTTGGACGAAAAATTGTGGATGATGGGCGAAGCAAGGAGAATATAACAAGCACAATAACACTGACAAAGGCACCTTTTCCCTCAAAAATATGTCTACTAGTGTCACAGATAGGCCTTCATATGAGGAAGAACTTTCTGAGGAATTACGTTTGGAGAAAAGCATTGGGGCTGGCCGCTGTGGCCGAGCGGTTATAGGCGCTTCAGTCTGGAACTGCGCGACTGCTACGGTCGCAGGTTCGAATCCTGCCTCGGGCATGGATACGTGTGATGTCCTTATGTTAATTAGGTTTAAGTAGTTTTAAATTCTAGGGGACTGATGACCCCAGATGTTAAGTCCCATAGTGCTCAGAGCCATTTGAACCATTTGAGCACAGCATTGTATGGAAGGGAATTATGTATTATGGACAAAACGGAAAATTAGAAAATCAAGCACTTGTGCTCTCGTCCTATAGAAAGACATTGAATTTAAATAGATAGTGAGGGTAAGAAATTAGGTGTTCCTCCACAAAATCGGCGAGTAAAGGAATATGTGCAACACACTGAGACGAAGAATAGACAGAATGACAGAACATGTGTTAAAATACCGGGGGATAGCTTCTGTGGTACTGGAGGGAGCTGTAGAAGGCAGAAACTGTACCGAGAACAGAATTTCGAAAATACGTACACTACTAACGGCTAAGACGGGATACGGTCTCATTTGCAGGTTGTCTATTTAACAGCTCCCAGGGGTAGCAAAAATTTGATTTTTAGTACTTCACACAGTTACATAGCAAATTTAAAATTTTAAGATAGTGTCATAATCCACTCATTAAGAGCCATGATCTAAGGTTAAAAGTTTAATACAATAAGTTAGAAACTGTGTCTATGGCCCGCGGCACTGTAAGTCACAGCGCGCAAATTACCCAAACTATATTCATCCAGTATTCGACAATGAGGGCACTTAGTGACTTGCAAAAACCTTTACACATATTTCCAAACATTTTCGAAACCTTTTCTTGCACACACTGCCCACAAAATAATGAAAGGAAAGAAGTTTGTCGCTTACTACTTTTTCGCTGGTGATGGAGTAAAACTTCAGAATCAGGAATGACGTTTTAATTTATTATTTCTGTAAAACTAACTCTATTCGCAGCATAGTTTGCAGACAGTATCAGCATATACCAGTAAATGTACCTGCAAAATTATATCATTATACGACTGATAGTTTTGGAAATACGACGTTCTATGCATGGGAGTTCTATTATTTTAAGGCGAAACGACACGGTGACGGACGAAAATATTGCTCAAATTCAGGATTTTTTTTCTCCGTACCGAAATGTAGTAGACAAATGGGGTTTGCTGCAATAAATAAAGCATACTTTGAAGTTTTTATTGGCATTTTTATTGAAAAATATCATATCTTCCCTGTGTAATTGGGATTTTCCCGAGGCAGCTCAGTTAGGAGTTAGATCGACGGTTGTCGCTGTAACTCAGGTCGTGGTTATCTGAAACATGAAATCACTTATCACCCTCATCCTTACAGATTTAATTTTAGTTCATCTTAGGTATTTGGAACAAATTTTTTTTTTTGGCGAAATGAAAGATATTTGAAAAAATGGCAATTTTTGGATCCCTCTTTTTTGGCCAAAAAGATACCAAATATCAACATAAAAAAATCTCCAACTGTGACCTGAAGAGAATTCAGTTTGCTTCAGGGGAGATCCAAAACCATTAAAATCGGATGAAAACTATAGCACAGGCGACGACAACCATGCCGATAAACATGGTTTTGAGAAAAACGAGTTTAAAGTTTGACGAGTATTTATCACAAAAAAGAGATAAAGCTTGATTTTAAGGGATATTATGGATGCCTGATCCATAATAGCTATCGCCCCCGGCTACTGGATGGTCGCTTTATGCTACTTGGACCTGGTAAGCCCTCATTTTCGTCCTCAAAGCCCTTTTCGTCGCTGAGCACATCGCCTGTGGCGTCTCCATCTTCACAGAAACGGCGCATTTAATCGCCGATTTCGATTTGAGGGGCATTTGCCACGTGTATTAATGCAGTATGGTCTACATTGAATAGACATACGGCCAAATTTGAAGCAATGTTGACAGTTTCGCTTCGGCTGGATGTTATTTATGGAGCGTGTTTCCAAATAAGACTATTGAAATTTTCGTTCACATTTTGAGTAAAATCGCCCAAACAACGCTACAGCAAATCAGGTTTACTCGAATCGGTACAAATATAGGTGATGGCATCGATAAAGGCTTGTGGTAACTGGTTCCCTAACGCCGAGGCGTGCCGTGCACCCTCGCTTTCAAAAGCTCTCGTAATTGTTAGTTTTTGGAGTTCGCGCATAATATTTCAATGTATATACGTCCGAATTCCGTAACTAAAAAAAAAGAGCTTTATCGGCCGCCCCCTGTCGTTCCAGCTTAAGTTTATGGCGTTTTGTGGTTTAACAATTACACTACTGGGCATTAGAATTGCTACACCACGAAGATGACGTGCTACAGACGCGAAATTTAACCGACAGGAAGAAGATGCTGTGATATGCAAATAATTAGCTTTTTAGAGCATTCACACAAGGTTGGCGCCGGTGGCGACACCTACAACGTGCTGACATGAGGAAAGTTTCCAGCCGATTTCTCATACACAAAAAGCAGTTGACCAGCATTGCCTGGTGAAACGTTGTTGTGATACCCCATGTAAGGGGGAGAAATGCGTACCATGACGTTTCCGACTTTGATGAAGGTCGGATTGTAACCTATCGCGATTGCGGTTCATCGTATCGCGACACTGCTGCTCGTGTTGGTCGAGATCCAGTGACTGTTAGCAGAATATGGAATCGGTGGGTTCAGGAGGGTAATACGGAGCGCCATGCTGGATCCCAACAGCTTCGTATCACTAGCAGTCGAGATGGCAGGTATATTACCCGCATGGCTGTAACGGATCGTGCACCCATGTCTTGATCCCCGAGTCAACAGATAGGAACGTTTGCAAGACAACAACCATCTGCACGAACAGTTCGACAACGTTTGCAGCAGCATGGACTATCAGCTCGGAGACCGTGGCTGCGGTTACCCTTGACGCTGCATCACAGACAGGAGCGCCTGCGATGGTGTACTCAACGACGAACCTGGGTGCACGAATGGCAAAACGTCATTTTTTCGAATGAATCCTGGTTCTGTTTACAGCATCATGATGGTCGCATCCGTGTTTGGCGACAACGCGGTGAACGCACATTGGAAGCGTGTATTCGTCATCGCCATACTGGCGTATGACCCGGCGTGATGGTATGGGATGCCATTGGTTAGACGTCTCGGTCACCTCTTGTTCGCATTGACGGCACTTTGAATATTGGACGTTACATTTCAGATGTGTTACGACCCGTGGCTCTACCCTTCATTCGATCCCTGCGAAACCCTACGTCTCAGCGGGATAATGCACGACCGCATGTTGCAGGTCCTGTACGGGCCTTTCTGGATACAGAAAATGTTCGACTGCTGCCCTGGCCAGCACATTCTCCAGATCTCTCACCAATTGAAAACGCCTGGTCAATGGTGGCCGAGCAACTGGTTCGTCACAAGACGCCAGTCACTACTCTTGATGAGCTGTGGTATCGTGTTGAAGCTACATGGGCAGCTGTACCTGTACACGCCATCCAAGCTCTGTTTGACTCAATGCCCAGGAGTATCAAGGCCGTTATTACGGCCAGAGGTGGTTGTTCTGGGTACTGACTTCCCAAATTTCGTGAAAATGTAAGTACAATACCCGTTTATCATCTGCACTTCTTCTTGGTGTAGCAATTTTAATGGCCCGTAGTGTAATTGTGGACAAGAGATGCATGTGCTACTATGAGAGGAAGAAGTTAGTACGGGAGGAGAAGTCGTGGCGGGGCGCATCAAATCAGTCAGAAGACTGATGAATAAAAACTCATATTTTAGACGGGTCGATTTTATTTCATTTTCTACTGGTGTAACAATTTACGCTTGCGCAAGTGTTTGGCAATCCATCAGCATCCTCTACGCAGAGCCTCGCGCGGGGTTGAAGGTGAAGGTCGCACCACGCCCAGCAGCGCTGCAGCCATTGTGTGCAGCACAGCCAACTGCGTATTGTCCCACGTCCCAACATTCGCCGTAGCCATAACCATTACTGCACGCGGATGCACCACGGCGAGCGGCGCACGCTCGCTGTGCCAGACCGGATAGACGCTGCCTCCTGTTTGTGCCGCATTCCCTGACGCAACGGCTTTCTGGAAACGGCACGCTGTCACCGGTGTCTTCTGAAACGTCCATTTCGTAAATCACACTCATGCGGCGAGGTCGCTTTTTCAATCAAATAACACAGCGGCGACTCTCACTGCTGTATAAGCTGTTACCGTCTGTAATCTGGAGAGACACTAGTAGTACTGTTGATGTTTTTAAAAATGCCGGGAATCCGACATATCGATGTTTAAAAAATATCATTATACGCCCTTGTTATATCGAAAAAGTTAACGATATATAAATATGTCGACGGGAAAAATATAGACGTAACGATCAAAAACAAAAATATCCGCAGGACATTGTAAATATACAGCCGGTTTTAGAGCTGCACATTTAAGTATCGATTTATTATTAAATATTCGTACATAAACAAGCTAGCAGCCTGCTTATCCCCCTTAGAGTAAGGACTGAAAAATGGTTCAAATGGCTCTGAGCACTATGGGACTTAACATCTGAGGTCATCAGTCCCCTAGAACTTAGAACTACTTAAACCTAACTAACCTAAGGACATCACACACATCCATGCCCGAGGCAGGATCACAACCTGCGACCGTAGCAGCAGCGCGGTTCCGGACTGAAGGGCCTAGAACCCCTCGGCCACCTCGGCCGGCTCCAAGTAAGTGTCTGATGGGTTATCGGATTCGTCTTGAGCACTTTATGTCAACTTCCCTGTTGTTTTATTTCTGCGAACGCCAGCGACCTAGCAGCTGTAGTGTCAAAATTGCTTGGTGAAGTTAAACGTTGCAGTTTCTCTTGGCAGCACCGAACACCGATTACGTCAGCATTTCCCTTACACGTTTCTTCCCACTGCGAAGACCAATCTTCTCATTTAAATTTTTGTTCATCACTTTCAGCAGGTGTTTTTGAAGAACACTGATTTGAATAAATAGCACACCAGTTGCTTTAAAAAACAATTTTTAAAGCCGGTGGTGTGATATAAACACAGTATTTCAAGCAAGACAAGCACATGTTTCATTATGATATTCCTGTGCCTGTGTTGTTAAGAAGAGCGCTGCAGGATTACTTCGGACATACAAGCATTCATATGATATTGCAGTACTTGAGTATTACGATGCAAAGTTCCTTTCGGCATACATGCATTTCCAAAGAAACAGACACTGTGGTGACTACAGCCGTTATGAAATACATTAAATGTATATGCAGTTGCGAATATGGACAACCATCAGTCGTAGAACGGAATGACGACAGTGAAAATTTGCGCCGGACCGCGACTCGAACCCGGATTTCCCGCTTATCAGGAGTGGTCACCTTACCTTTTTTCTGAACTCATTTTGTTCGTTGCATTTGTTCGGGACGTGCATCCCGTGACACATGTTCAAGTTCATCGTTGATCTGTTCACTCAGTTTCTTATTACAGAGGGCAGCTAACCCTCTGACTGAACACGCTGAGCTACCGTGCCGGTACCATTTGGCTATCCGTGCATGACTCAGAGCCACACCCAAACTTCCATATGTCGTCAACCATGCGTCTCCAACACATACGAAAATTTGGGTGTGGCTGTGAGTCGTGTACGGATAGCCAAATGGTAAGGCGACCGCTCGCGATAAATGGAAAATCCACGTTCGAGTCCTAGTTCGGCACAAATTTTCACTGTCGTCACTCTAGTCTACAGCTGATGGTTGTCCATATACGCAGTCGTGAAGACACTTAATGTGTTGCATACATTCATGTCCAAAGGCACATTGCACCATACTTCTGAACAACACAGGCTGTGCAGTATTATATTTATCCGCCGACACCAGGCAGACGACTTTCAATTAAAATATCTCTCATGCGCGGGAATCTACATTATGGATGTACGAGTGCACAATGAAAATTTGTGTCGTATCGGGATTCGAACCCAGATTTACCTCTTATTGAGAACTGTTGCATTACCTTTTTTTTGTTTCCAGCGGAGCCTTCCCGGCGCCTAAAGGGAGGGGCGGACGCAAAGTTGGCAGCGGTCGCAACCCGAGTCCTCGCCATCGTGTCCCGTTCCCTCCCCCAGGGACCAAGGAAAGCGTAGAAAACGAGGAGCAGAGGTACAAAGCACATAAGTAATTAGACAACGCTTGTTTTTCGTTACAGGACCAAGCGTAGCGGGAAACAGACATAGCGAGGAGGAGGGAGCGGGCAGTACGCCGCCTAGGTGGTTACTATAGAGGCAAAGGTTCTCCGAGATCATTACAATGATAAGAGAATAATCGGTACTAAGAGAGGAGAATGCCCATATCAACTTCTCATTGCAGTAACACCACAACCACCGGGTGGGGTAAGGAAAACACTACAAAGAAAACTAGAAAAAAATTGTCTGTATCTGGGATTGCGCACAACTGTACAATGTTGTTCGTTAAAGAAGTGCCAAAAATCAAGGACATTATTCTCGCCCTCAGCAAACAAGTAGTGAGCTGCGTGTTCACAAATCATAGAGTTTGCCTATGTTTCTAGGAAGTATCCCGAACTGGAAAGAGGAGCAGGTGAAGAGGTATCTGATAAGGACTCGTACTGGTCATGAAGGCCAGCATCGGTCGCACCAGTAACCAATCACCGATCGGCACACCAGGCGATGTTCGTCCATGTCCAGAACATCATAGGCGACACACAGTGGGCTGTCTGCAAGTTGAATCTTGTGAAAGCATGCTTCCAATTGAACGTAAGGTACCCTGAAGATTCGAAATCAGTGGCAAGAGCGCACACCGATCGGCATACGGTAAGCCAGTCTACGTGGAGATTCTTCCCCTCAAACACATTCGATGCTTATGCTGCTGAATATCGCCTGTGTGGACGTCAAGAGCGTTGGCAACAACAAAGTACAGACATAGCTCAGTTCGAGAAAAATGGTGAAAGTGAAAGAAGGGTGGTAGGATGTCTGATTTCGGGACAGACTGAGAAAGAGCGTGATGCAAGAGTCTCCAGCAACAGGCTGGTGAGGTACTTGGGAAAATTGCGCCACAGCACCATTTGAGAGCTGAGGAGAAGGGCTACCGCTCTGTCAGGAGCGTGATACAAGCCTACATGCCCCTGCACGAAGGTTAGCGTCTCGTACCGTATCTTCAACAGCAAGCTGTGCTAAACGTACGAACCCAATGCCGCTAGCATGCGGCGGGCCGTAGATGACAGAATGGGGTGTGTCTGTGTCATGCGAGGGATACTCGAAGTCAAATATACATTAACATATCATGCCCGATGCAGAAGATCGAGGGCACATAAACTAACATCTAGGAGCCCAGCCCGTAATTGGGGCAGTATGCGCAGACAGTTGAGAGCAATTGTGCTGCATATCACTCGTCAAATCGAGTCCTAAACATCAGATAGTAGCAGCTTCACGCAATGGAGCATCGCTGTCTTCAGGAAGCCCCGCATCTACAGCCGTAGCACTCGATTTGCGGATGTTAAGGCAGCTCCCAGAAGCTTCTCTGTAGGTGGTGAACCATGCCAAGGACTCCCTGACCTCGGCACCGCTACGAAGAACTAGGACTAGTTCGCCACCACGTAAGCATGTAACTGCGCAGACTGCGGGCAGTCTTGGTGCTCTGAACCAGATCAAGATGGGAGGAGAGAAACGACCATTATACAGTACACGGACGTGGCTCCACGAAAGAGACATATTACGACGTCGACGGTAGTATCAGGATATCCCATATTGCGGAGCACCCCTTCCAGGTACTCATGATCGACCCGATCTAACGCCTGGCTGAAGCAAAGAGCGGCCAAAAGCCCAAGCACACGATGAGCTTGGGCAAGAGCGATTATGTCTCAATAGCGACAGAGAGCAGTGCGGATGTTATTAGCACTGCCCAAAGAAGTTTGATCAGGGGAAACCATGTGCCAGAGCGTCCGGTTAAACTGTGCAACCAATAGCCAAGTGAAGATCTTCGTGTCATTGTTGAGCAACATCAAAGGGCGATAATCGCATATTCATGCTGTACACCGAGGCATGTGAAAGAGAATGAGGAGAACGTCGAGGAAACCGTCATCGATCAGCAGGACAGGCGACATAAGGTCTCGACAAATTTCCATCCATACCGGCGCCAGTAGGGGACGAAATGTACGAAAAACCCCTAGTGGGAGGGCAGGACGACTTTTTCATACAACCTATGTTGATAGCATCATGGCCTTCATCCGCCATGCCGTCAGAAGGCAGATCCATAGTTGCATCCCCAGGAATCGAACCAAAGGAGAGCCAGGAGATGGCCGTAGTGCTGGTGGAGTGGTGACGTTATGTAGAGTACATCACATTTGATATCTAAATTCCGTCCATAGCCAGTCGTAAGACCATTAGTCAGTCCTCCGACGGTGGCATTAATGAAAGTCCTCTAACAGTGGCACCATTCTGCTATGAAGTGGCACGTAGATGGAATCTAACCTGTAGTGTGTGCGCGCCCTGACCATAGCTCTTTCAAGGTGGTGTCGAGAGATGGTGGTGAACTGTGCCCTGGCACGATTCACCATCGCCTTACGCTGAGGTGCAAATGGAATCGTCGTACATTCCCTGAGAATGAAATCCTGTGTTCATCACTGCCACTCCGCGACTTCCCTTTACTAACCAATTAAGGTCTTGCGGAGGACGGGCTTTTGCACAGAGGACCCACCATGACATGGCAGACTGACGAGCATCGCGAAGTCGACGACAGACTGTTCACGTAATCTCAATGAGCTGCCAGCAGTCAGTTGAAGTAAAATGTGTTCAGTTTTCATGGTCTCCAGTTTCTATGGTGCTCTCTTTGATGGCAGAGATTGACAGCACACATATAGGTGACATGGACAAAGGACACAGTGGACCAGGCTTCAGCATCCTGCCCCATACCGACAATACCGCGGGACATGTAAACACGACTCAGGCGACTGCAATAATGATTAGTGAAATGCGTAAACCTCAGACTATCGCCATGAACATGCCCCCAAGAGTCCACAAGGTTGAGGTGCTGGACAAAGGCCGCTAGCGACGCGCATGGAGAGCGATATGGCACTTGATCTTCGGGCTCGTGGGTGAAGTCACCTTCCATGATCTAGGCGTCCTGCCGACCCAGGAAGAGTCGTGATTATCTCGGAGAAGAAAGTGGAAAGTTCATAGCGGTGGCCCGAACCAGATGACCCATAGATGCTGATGACCATAATGCCACCAAACATGAGTGCCATACCTCTGGCATCCGCGAGATAGGCAACTGTATCAGCGAGGATATAGTCGTGTAAGAGGATTGCCACCCCACTACCAGTAGGGGAAGCATGGGAGACGCGTGCTATAAAGCCATGGAGAGCACAAAAGGTTGCAACATGCACCTCCTGCAGGAGGGTAATGACAATGTTCGCAACAAGTAGCATTTCATGGAGTAAGGCCAGTTTACTGCGCGCGCGAAGTTATTGACATTGACTGTGGCTACGCAATAAGTTTGAAAAGGTGCCATCACCAGGAGGGCGGGCCATGCAGACGTGGAGGAACCGCATGGACCTCCCGATTAGGCCCCCATGGAAAGGCACATCACTGTGACGGGGAGGTAGTCGACCTCACCGAGGTGGTTCCATCCTCAGAATCGACGTCGTACGCCCAGGAGATAAAGACATCGCAATGGGCCATTTCAGTGACAAGGCCGGCCGGAGTGGCCGAGCGGTTCAAGGCGCTTCAGTCTGGAACCGTGCGACCGCTATGGTCGCAGGTTCGAATCCTGCCTCGGGCATGGATGTGTGTGATGTCCTTAGGTTAGTTAGTTTTAAGTAGTTCTAAGTTCTAGGGGACTGATGACCTCAGGTGTTAAGTCCCATAGTGCTCAGAACCATTTGAACCATTTTGACAGGTGCGCCGACTGGTAGCGCCAGACACAGAAAAAGAGGCAAGAGCATCAGACGCAGGCAGGGGAAGGTCGACGTCCGTAGGTGGATGCTGACCAGAGACGATGGCAGCGAGAGACGTTGCGTCGTCCAGTGTCAGGGCGTCAGAGGACAGCGTGTTATCAGTAGGAGGTCATCATTCTGTGCACACATCCAAAGGAGGCAGTCGTCAGAGGGGCTACTGCGCTGCCTCTTCCTTTCCCTCGGCGACCGTTGCTTCCTAACAAGCTGTTCCCCGTCGGATGGGAGTCGGCTGTCTTTCGACATGTAGCCTGTAACAACCCTACCACAACAAAGGTCAAAAATTAATTATGATTCTAGTGTTGCTCACGCTACTAAATATTGCATTTTCGGGCAACAACAAAGTTATATTATGTGGCAGATGTCATTAGAGCACATTTAATGAAGTCATTTCTTGAAATAATGGATAAACTAAGCACTCATCTTTTCGTGTTTCCCACGCTGGTCTCGTTGTGAATTCAATCGTCGAAAATCTAGGTGGTGATTATTCCAAGCTCGGATGGAAAGAGGCCTAGGTGTTATTCTGCGATATTCAAAAGTTTTATAGATGTGTTTCATAAACCATTCTTGAAGATTAAACTTCTGCAAGTTAGCACAATGGTGATGTAAAAAAAGTAATCAGCACTCCGAATTTAAGTTACACTTCTTTTTTATTACTTTTGTTGCAACATCACTTCACAATATAAAACATACTTGAAAATATCTTCCTCGCTGTTAAAGTTCACATTTCATAAACTGACTACAATTTGCGTCTTTTCAACATGACGACCAAGACTTGACTCTCTAATAACAGCTTGCGCGCCCAAATATCAGAGTAACAAGCACGTCAAAGATCATAGTGACAAAAGAAAGAATACACATAAGAATAATATCATTGCAATATAAACATATCGATGTATCAAAGTACCTCTACATTAATGAAATTAGATCTGAATTTTGTCTCAGAAATGTGTTTACTACTTTACAGAAACGCAGTAGAATATTGCTGGTATCGAGAGGTTGAGGTGAGGTGTCGCAGTCCGCAGCTCGTGGTCGTGCGGTAGCGTTCTCGCTTCCCGCGCCCGGGTTCCCCGGTTCGATTCCCGGCGGGGTCAGGGATTTTCTCTGCCTCGTGATGACTGGGTATTGTGTGAAGTCCTTAGGTTAGCTAGGTTTAAGTAGTTCTAAGTTCTAGGGGACTGATGACCATAGATGTTAAGTCCCATAGTGCTCAGAGCCATTTGAACCATTTTGAGGTGTCGCAATGGTTACGTAATTCAAGTACCATTACAAGCCAGACGGCAGGAAAAGCGCAGGTCGGTAGAGTCCCACGATCAACAATCAAGAGGTCGGCAGAAACGTCTTGCGACTGCTAAGAGCCATCACTAGTACTGCCGCCGGTAACAGTGTAGGAGAGACAGGCAAATCGTTCATCGTACAGTCGAGAGGAGTCCCCGCCGGTGCCGACTGATTCAAAATGGGCGCAGCAAACAGTTCCACCACGGACGCGTAAGGTATAGGTAGCACAGAGGGCGCCGCAGGGAGAGCGATGTCTCTTTGATGGGCGATTGAGCCAGTCTGCGTCGGAGACATTCTGAACGGGCTCATACTTCCTGGCCACAACCCGAACAAGCGCGCGGATGGACATCATACATGCCTGCAGCCCTGCAACCAGGAATAACTAAGTAAGAAGCCATGTGTTTCACCAAGTCAGTTTTCGTCTAAAGGACACCACTGACAACACGGTATGTTTCGAACGCCTCCCACGTTTCAGCAATGCGGCTGGTGACATTTCCGCAAGGGTTAAAGGCGGCCACCACAACGTCCGATGGCACCTCAAAATAAAGTTCGAAAACTCTCAATGCTCGGAGGCCAAAACCAGCGTGTACAACCGCTACAGCTCCTACATGGACCTCAGCGGATGGAACTTGAGATCATCAGCATGGCGCCGCACATCGTCGGCGCACATCTCTTCATGCGTCATCTTGATATACATAGTGGTACTAAAGATCGAAAAATGAATCTCGAGAACATCTTTCGGTGAGAGACTCATTTCGTCCAGTAGAAATCGTTCGACTTCATACGCTTTTGGTAGCTCATGATCGAAAGTAAAAGTGAATGTCAGGAATCCGGTTAAACATCAAATCTCCTACGTCGCTGCAGCTGGTGACAGAAGTGCAACCCTTCCGCAAATTGCTGCAAATTTCAGTCCTGGGCCAGCAACAACTGTCAGCGTGCGAACCATTCAACGGAACATCATCGATACGGGCTTTCGGAACCAAAGGCCCAATAGTGTACCCTTGATGACTGCACGACACAGAGCTTTTCGCCTCGCCTGGGCCTGTCAACACCGACGTTGGACTGTTGATGACTGGTCGGACGAGTCTCGTTTCAAATCGTATCGAGCAGATGGACGTGTACGGGTATGGAGACAGCTTCATGAATCGATGGGCACTGCATGTCAGCAGGGGAGTGTTCAAGCTGGTGGAGGCTCTGTAATGATGTGGGGCGTGTGCAGTTGGAGTGATATGGTACGCCTGATACGTCTATATACGACTCTGACAGATGACACGTACGTAAACATCCTGTCTGATCACCTGCATCCATTCACGTCCATTCTCCGTCCAACGGACTAGGGCAATTCCAGCAGGACGATGCGACACCCCACACGTCCAGAACTGCTGCAGAGTGGCTCCAGGAACACTCTTCAGAGTTTAAACACTTCCGCTAGCCACCAAACTCCCCAGATATGAACATTATTGAGCATACCTGGGATGCCTTGCAGCGTGCTGTTCATAAGAGATCTTCATTCCTTTGTACTCTTACTGATCTATGGACAGTCCTGCAGGATTCATGATGTCAGTTCCCTCCGGCACTACTTCAGACATTAGTTGAGTCCATGCCACGTCGTGTTGCGGCACTTCTGCGTGCTCGCGGGGGCCCTACACGATATTAGGCATGTGTACTAGTTTCTTTGGCTCTTCAGTGTAATTCGATGATGCCGCTTGGTATCGTTCGATAAATACGATATTGCAGTGCTTGTGTTGTTAAAAAGAATTATGCAGTTTTCCTTCAGACATGCATGCATATCCAATAAACGCATATCTTCGTACATATTCTTCAAAGGAAGACGGTGTTGAATATAATGGCGTTTGTGGCTTAGATGTAGCTACAATTGCGGAATTCGTTTCTTTCGTGTTTGTAAACAGTTTCAATGCTCTTGACGTTTTCTTATCACGTCTGTGTGCTTTTCTTCTTGGCGTCAATTCCAGTGGCTTGTTTGGTACGTTAAATAACCTAGGTACTGCATTCCCTACCTATTACTTAATTTACACGTTCATCCACTGGTCTAACTGGAAGTGTAGCAAACAAAATTTCACATTATTGTGTAGACGTATGACATCTGCAGCAGGTCATATCTTCTGCTGTTCACTTGGCCATTTTTGTTCTTAAAAGCAAAGAACAGTCTTCAGTAAATAGTTGTAAGTTACACGACAGTCGTAAATAAACTATCTTGCAATGTGTTGTTTCATACCTATCAGTGTTCTTAACAAACTTAAGAAATACAAAAGTTGTGTCGTCTTTTTATTATTAGTGTTATTTATTGCATTACGGATGCTCCCTAATGTACAATCTGTGTTCCAAGTAAATATAAAATAAAAGTCGTCATTGTCACTTATTCTATGTAACAAAGGTGGGCAGAAGTGTCGCGACTGAATATGTTAGGCTGTGGTATTAATAACTACAAATGTTGTTTTTGAAAACATCCTTGAATTACCATAATGGCCGGCCGGTGTGGCCGTGCGGTTCTAGGCGGTACAGTCTGGAGCCGGGCGACCGCTACGGTCACAGGTTCGAAACCTGCCTCGGGCATGGATGTGTGCGATGTTCTTAGGTTAGTTAGGTTTAATTAGTTCTAAGTTCTAGGTGACTGTTCCACAAACACACACAGCTTCACCTTTCCCGATGATACCTCAGTATTCGCCGCATTCGGTAGTGGTGAATAGACATGTTTCCGCTGTTTAAGTTGGCGGGCCTCGTGGTCTATCCGTTCGTCTTACTTCCCCCAGGTGTCATGCAAGGGGGTCCCCTATCTGTGTCATTATTTGTGCTATTTCTGGGACACTTACTGCAGTCCATAGCTGCTTGATTAAGTGGCTGGTCGTTATTGGGTGAAAGGTTTATTGTCCGAGCATTTGTCTATGACGATATGGTACTTCTTCGTAGTCATGACGACATACTGGTGCTGAAGAACATTTTGGATGCATTTTGTCGTCTTACGGGAGCACAGGTTGACAACTAGAGGTATCCGTTACTTAATTTTCGGGGATTTGACGTGGTAGAGATTACATGCGCTGCAGCGGTCGCCCGCCGTCGATCGTTGAGTGTTATTACTGCTGGTTTTCCGATGAACTTGGTTGCGTTGCACTGGAATTCTGTCACAGACAGATTTCAAGGAGTGATCCTTGAACACGAGCGTCGCATCCTCTCGTTACTTCGTAAGGTTCGGACTTTCGAAACTTATGTGTAGAGTAAACCCTATTTCTTTACACAATTTTTTCCCCTTTATGTGATGATGTCTCGAAAGTTACAACGATTATTGGGCAAGTTCATCAGGCGAAAATAAATTTTTCGGGTGTTCTTTGAGGTTATGGCAAGACCTCGGCTGATGGGAGATTTGGGAAAATCTGATGTTCTGGCCAATGCTTCTGCTTCATTTCTTATACAAATTATTTTAACACGTCTCCGAGTCCCCCAATCACTTACAGCAAGCTTAACCTCTCCAATAGAGGTTGTTGGGATAAATAATAAATTAAGACATATTCGTGAATTATTGTTGACGTTCCGGGAAACTCAGGAATACAGAAATACAAGTAGCTGAGGAATAAAACAAATAGGAAGTGTAGGGAAGCAAAGACGAAATGGCTGCAGGAAAAATGTGAGGACATCGAAAAAGAAATGATTGTCAGAAGGACAGACTCAGCATACAGGAAAGTCAAAACAACCTTCGGCGATACTAAAAGCAAGAGTGATAACATTAAGAGTGCAACGGAAATTCCACTGTTAAACGCAGAGGAGAGGGCGTATCGGTGGAAAAAATGAATTGAAAGCCTCTATGAGGGGGAAGATTTGTCTGATGTGATAGAAGAAGAAACAGGAGTCGATTTGGAAGAGACAGAGGATCCAATATTAGAATCAGAATTTGAAAGAGCTTTTGGAGGACTTAAGAATAAATAAGGCAGGAGAGATAGATAACATTCAATCAGAATTTCTAAAATCATTGGGGGAAGTGGCAATAAAACATTCATGTTGGTGTGTATAATGTATGAGTCTGGCGACGTACCATCTGACTTTCGGAAAACCATCATCCACACAATTTCGAAGACGGCAGGAGCTGACAAGTGCGAGAATTATCGCACAATCAGCGTAACAGCTCATGCATCTAAGTTACTTACAAGAATAGTATACAGAAGAATGGAAAAGAAAATTGAGGATGCCCTAGATGACTATAGGTTTGGCTTTAGGAAAGGTAAAGCGACAAGAGAGGCAATTCCGACGTTGCTGTTAATAATGGAAGAAACTATAAAGAAAAATCAAGACGCGTTCATAGGATCTGTCGATCTGGAAAAAGCGTTCGACAATGTAAAATGGTGCAAGATGTTCTAAATTCTGAAAAAAGTAGGGGTAAGCTATAGGGAGAGACGGGTGATATACAATATGTACAACAGCCAAGAGGAAATAATAAGAGTGGACGACCAAGAACGAAGTGCTCGTATTAAAAAGGGTGTAAGGCAAGGATGCAGTCTTTCGCCCCTACTGTTCAGTCTGTACGTCGAAGATGCAATGATGGAAGTAAAAGAAGGATCAGGAGTGGAATTAAATTCAAGGTGAAAGGACATCAATGATACGATTCGCTGATGACATTGCTATCCTGAGTGAAAGTGAAGAAGAATTACATTATGTGCTGAACGGACTAAACATTCTAATGAGTACAGAGTATGGGTTGAGCGTAAATGGAAGAAAGACAAGGTAATGAGAAGTAGTAGAAATGAGAACAGCGAGAAACTTAACATCAGAATTGATGGTCAAGAAGCAGATGAAGTTAAGGAATTCTGCTACCTAGGCAGTAAAATAACCAATGACGGACCGGCCAAGGAGGACATCAAAAGCAGACTAGTAATGACAAAAAGAGCATTCCTAGAAAAGAGAAGTCTACAAATATCAAATATCGGCCTTAATTTGAGGAAGAAATTATTGAGAATGTACGTCTGGAGTACAGCACTGTATGATAGTGAAACATGGACTGTGGGAAAACCGGAACAGAGGAGAATCTAAGCATTTGAGGTGTGGTGCTAGCTACAGTCGAATGTTGAAAATTAGGTGGACTGATAAGGTAAGGAATGAGGAGGTTCTGCGCAGAATCGGGGTGGAAAGGAATATGTGGAAAACACTGATAAGGAGAAGGGACAGGATGACAGGACATCTGTTAAGACATGAGGGAATGACTTCCATGGTACCAGAGGAAGCTGTAGAGGGCAAACACAGTAGAGGAAGACAAAGATTGGAATACATCCAGCAAATCATTGAGGACGTAGGTTGCAAGTGCTACTCTGAGATGATGAGGTTGGCACAGGAGAGGAATTCGTGGCGAGCCGCATCAAACCAGTCAGACGACTGTTTGTTACCTTGTTTTTGGTAAATCTGACAAAAAAACTGAGTCGAAAAAAATTTAGTCAAAAGATGTGGGCTCGCTTCTTGCCACACGCAAGTACTTTTTTCACGTTAGCATTATTAAAAAAATTGAGCGGACAGCTAAAATTGTAAATCGCGGATCAGGAAACCGACAAGTCACGGGATCAAATGCCGGTCAGACCACAAATTTTTCAGTCTGCGTTTGAATCTATCCATCACTTCTCAACGATGTGGGGAGTCGCCAGAAAACTACACGCGGTTCGGATTGCTCTTTAAACTTTAGGTCCCCTTTCCCCGGTTGGATAACTGAGGTTAGTGACATGCAAGCTGCCGAACTGGCGTCCAATTAAAAGACTTGCACTGGGTCATTGAGCCGCACGAAATTATTAATTGTTCATTTATTTTGGTGTCATTGTGATAGAACCAGCCATGGTGACAAGCCGCCTCAAGAAATCATCTGCTTTGGTCTGGCGTGGCTGCAACATTTCCGGTACTGGGTCAGTTCAGCGGGCTGTCTCAACTGAGGTAAGCTGTCGCAGAATCCAGTGGGTGACGAACATTTTCATTCACGAATTATGTTTTATGGGCATTAGGCCATGTTCCATAAAACAAAATAACTAAGGAATGAAATAATGGCATTGAAAGCCTCCATTGTATGACCTTTGTCGTGTTCGAAATGTCGTGAAAGATGAAAGCTAATCCGTAAGTCATTTTCAGTTTGTCTACTGTCTCCTCGATTGTGATACGCTGGTCTTCCTGCGGCAGGACCTCCACTTCCCTTGCAATTCCCGGTTCCTACAGAGAGATGGTCTGCACCTTCGTTCTTCGTCATTCAGTGCGCGCTTACGCTCTATCCAGTGACATATGCGGTTGGATAGAAAGTTTTCTAACAGACAGGGAGTAGTATGTCGTCCTGAACTGGGTAACTTCAACAGAAAGAAGAGTAACTTCAGGTGTGCCCCAGGGCAGCGTAATAGGTCCTTTGCTTTTTACGATTTACATAAACGATCTGGTTGATGGTATTGATAGCGGCCTTAGACTGTTTGCCGATGATGCTGTAGTCTACAGGAAAGTAGTATCACACGAAAGTTGTGAACAAATCAATGAGGATTTGCAGAAAATAATTGCGTGGTTTAATGACTGCCAGTTATCTCTCAATATTAGTAAGTGTAACCTACTGTGTATAACAAGGCGAAAATCCCCATTAATGTATGAGTACAAAATAAATGATCAGTCTTTGAAAGCGGTAACATCAGTCAAGTATCTGGGTGTGACTATTCGAAATGATCTCAAATGGAATGATCAGATTACACAAGTAACGGGTAAGGCGAACTCTAGATTGCGGTTTATTGGTAGAATCCTGAAGCGATGCAGTCCTTCAGCAAAGGAAATAGCTTACAATACGTCAGTTCGTCCAGTCTTGGAGAATTGTTCGTCTGTGTGGGACCCTTACCAGTTGAGTCTGATTCAAGAAATTGAGAAGGTCCAAAGAAGAGCGGCAAGATTCGTGACCGGTACATTTAGCCACCACGAGAGAGTTACAAATCTCATAAAAAGTTTGAAGTTGGACACACTTGCAGATAGACGACGCGCTAAACAGAAGGGGCTGCTCACTAAATTCCGAAATCCAATCTTCACCGAGGATGTAGAGCATGTATTATTACCACCAACTTTCAAATAGCGTAATGATCATTATTCAAAGATAAGGGAAATAAGAGCTCGTACTGAGGCGTTCAGACAGTTGTTTATCCCTCGCGTCCCCTATGCGTCTTGCTCCAACTACCATGCCGCGTAAAATGTCTGTTAATTCCCGTCACGTTAGAAACTTTTTCACATGAATCACCTGAGTACAAATGATAGCTCTACCAATGCACTGCCCTTTTATACCTTGTCTACGCGATACTACCGCCATCTCTATACGTTCGTATTGCTGCCCCATGACTTTGGCACGTCAGTGTGTAGTGCGGCGGCGTCATTGTGTACCATGACTACAAAGACGCACTCGCAAACGAACAAAATATTAATTACATAACTTTTTTCCATGTGAAGATTAAAACTTCACTACCAGCCTTCGTATGTTTCTTGCGGTGTATGTCGATGGCAATGAGTCTAACAGAATAGGCGGTAAAGCTCGATAAATCAACAGGAAAACTCAAATTTTCGTGTTACCCCTTTCTTATACTAACAGTTATTGATGTGTAAAATCTCTAAAGCTATCGAATTTATAGAGCACGTACAGCTGTAGAAACAACATTTTATTTAAAATCAGCAAGAACTGTTAAAAACTGGAACAATAACAGCCGGCCGCGGTGACCGAGCGACCGCTACAGTCTCGGGTTCGAATCCTGCCTCGGGCATGGCTGTGTGAGGTGTCTTTAGGTTAGTTAGGTTTAAGTAGTTGTAAGTCTAGGGGAGTGATGACCTCTGATGTTAAGTCCCATAGTGCTCAGAGCCATTTTTTGGAACAATAACAACAATTTTAAATGTACAGAACACGTTGAAAATTGTCGTTCTGCACCGTGATATGATTTTATGCTTATGAAACCACATTCAAATTCACTTTATGTAGCACCATTGGCATGCGCAAGTGGATGGGGAGCGGGGGTGTGGGGGTGAAAAAATAGACCTTCACCCTCCTTCTCCCCTGGGCAGCAATTTTTTTATTCGTTGTAGAATTGTCATATACTTCTAGAAGTGAGCACTTAATCATCTCGTCTCCGGGAGAAAATGAGATTTGTGTCACCCACGAGGCGTATTCCGAAAGTAAGATCCGATCGGTCGCGGAATGGAAACCACAGTGAAAATCCGATAAAGGTTTGCATAGGTGTGTTGGACAGTGTCTCTAGTATGCCTATTGATCGCGTCCCGTCTGTCTTTTCAGTTCCAAACCCACAGTGAGCACGTAAAATGCCTAGAAAACAGTGGCTCCCGCCAAGTACGAATGCCCGTGAGAGATTTCGCCTGCTTTGATGCAGCCCACACAACTGTCGTGCATTTCCTTCTTCATGGCAGTTCTCGGCCACACTCTGCAGGGGCAATGAGGACACCTGTGCAGCGTTTTCGATGGGAAGTTTTGATCGCTCTCCGTACAGCCCGGACTTTCCTCCCTGTAATTTCCATCTCTGCTGACATGCTATGAAGTCAGCATTTTAGCACAGACAACGAACTATAGATCAGCGTAGAGAATCGGCGAAAAGTGCAGGCGACTGCCTTCTACGACAAGGGTATTGGAAAGTTGGTACAACACTACGACAAATGTCTCAGACTGAGCGGCGGCTATGAAGAAACATTGCTGAAAGGTGTGGATAGCTATTGCAAATAAAACACTTTTGATTTTCACTGTGGTTCCCATTTCGCGACCGATCGGACCTTACTTTCCGAATACGCCTCGTATAAAATGTAGTCCTTGTAGTACGACAAGTCTCGAAAATGATCAGCTCATTAATAACAAAAAAATGTCAATTTTAGAGTCTTACCGCCCCTTCCCCTCGCGGTTCTTGTGCAAGATGCTCTATCTCACCGAGCGAACGAAACGGTGCGCGAGCGAGAGCGTTGCGTTCAGGGTGATGAAAAGTTAAACTGCTAAGTACTAGTTGCAAGGCGGTAAACGCCTGCTGCAAGACATGTCTGCGACGGTGACGAAGCTGCAGCTGCTGCTACGTCTCACAGTTCAAACTGAATTGTCAGGACGTGGTGACGACCAAGGCCTTTATGGCTTCGATGGCGCCACAGTCCTGTGAGCTTCCGGTTTCAAAAAATGCAGCCATTCTCAACTGTGTAGAAGAAGAGGTGCCAAAGCCTACCTGCTAAGACACAGGAGCACACTACGTCTTTTTACTCACAGAGCTTTCCTATTCTGTCTCAGTTCCAAACGCCCTAAAGGCGGTTATCGCTGCAATTCTACACCGCCACGAGGAAGAGGACCGACCATTTAAATCTCGAATATTTTTAAACTGTCGGCGTCAACTTCAGGTAAAGCGTCCTATTATCTCAAAACCAGGGCAGCCATAACCTTTTTCAGATTTTGGGTCGTCAGTACGTTAGCAATCGCTTTTATGAAGATCCTTCTCTCTCGGAAATTTCGATAATGGTTTGAATCGCTCGACTGAATTTTCAGGATTCAAATGGTTCAAATGGCTCTGAGCACTGTAGGACTTAACATCTGAAGTCATCAGTCCCCTAGAACTTAGAATTACTTAAACCTAACTAACCTAAGGACATCACACACATTCATGCCCGAGGCAGGATTCGAACCTGCGACCGTAGCGGTCGCGCTCTTCCAGACTGAAGCGTCTAGAACCGGCCGAATTTTCAGGAAATCGAAATAAAATTGACAGGGTAATTGTAAATACGCCAGTGGGTGGATGTTCATTACCTGGATTTGTCATCTGTCTGATTGTCGATTAATTCCTACTGAACTCTTTCGTTGTTTTTGGCCATGTGTGGTCGCCCATGCGTGCATCTCGTCACTTGGCAATCCTGCGAAGGTTCGCTGTGTTACAGTATGTATGGAATGATGGAATGGGACAGTTAGGTGACAAAGAGGAATTTGGAAGTGGGAGACGATGTAGGGGGTTGGTGAATGAAACATGTAAGATTTAGTGTGGGATAATGGAGTGGGATCCGGGTCTGTGCTTATTTTACAGACTGAGTCCAATGGTTTAAGAGACATTGCGCGTTGTAGGGTGGAAGCTAGATCAGCTAAGGTTATCTTGACGGAGGAAGTAAAACACGGGTTGTGCTGGGAGACGGTGGTAACGGCTTTCATATAATAAACGTCACGGGTCGGCCAGTGTGGGCTGTCGAAGGATCTGACGACACTCAGGGTGGTGGAAATTGTGGAGGAGAGTCTTGACAAGACAGATTATATCTTTGATAATAGAGGCGGGACGTAGCTAGTTTATTTTGGACGGAATGGTACGTCGATGGGGTGGATGGAGAAAGTTGTCTCAGGATTTACTGGAGGGGGTTTTACTGCAGGAAGTTTTACCTTACAACTGTAGTGAATCTCTCATGGGAAAGCTTGTATCGAGTTGCGGGTTGCTAGCTGCTACATTATGTTATGATACGCTAAGTTAATCTAAAGGACTTCTAAGTCTCGCATTCCGTCCTTTAAATGTTACACACAGTAATTTTACAGGACTGTCCTGCAGATATTATTGAACTTGAATAACACTGGTCTTCAAACTTAGGCATTTAATGAGATTATTTCCAGGATACTTCGGCGCAACGTAAAACATATGGTAGAGGAACGAGACTAACGTTGAGATACAGCAAAGAAATTCAGAAGCTGCTGATTGGAACTGACGATCTGGTAGGTTCAAATGTAATTGGTGTTGTTATTTTAAGAAACAATAGTTCTAAAAACAGAAATAATTACAAAGCTATGTAGTGGAAAGGAAAATAACAAGCTGTCAAAGGTCAAATTTAGCAAGATACAGTAGAAAAATTCAAATGGTTCAAATGGCTCCAAGCACTATGGGACTTAACATCTGAGGTAATCAGTCCCCTAGAACTTAGAACTACTTAAACCTAACTAACCTAAGGACATCACACACATTCATGCCCGAGGCAGGATTCGAACCTGCGACCGTAGCAGCAGCGCGATTCCGGACTGAAGCGCCAAGAGTCGCTCGGCCACCGCGGCCGGCTACAGTAGAGGAACTCAAAGATGATTAAGTTAACTTCACGATTTTTTATTCAAGGTGGACTTTTTCCCACATTTGATGCAAGTAATACACTCCTGGAAATTGAAATAAGAACACCGTGAATTCATTGTCCCAGGAAGGGGAAACTTTATTGAGACATTCCTGGGGTCAGATACATCACATGATCACACTGACAGAACCACAGGCACATAGACACAGGCAACAGAGCATGCACAATGTCGGAACTAGTACAGTGTATATCCACCTTTCGCAGCAATGCAGGCTGCTACTCTCCCATGGAGACGATCGTAGAGATGCTGGATGTAGTCCTGTGGAACGGCTTGCCATGCCATTTCCACCTGGCGCCTCAGTTGGACCAGCGTTCGTGCTGGACGTGCAGACCGCGTGAGACGACGCTTCATCCAGTCCCAAACATGCTCAATGGGGGACAGATCCGGAGATCTTGCTGGCCAGGGTAGTTGACTTACACCTTCTAGAGCACGTTGGGTGGCACGGGATACATGCGGACGTGCATTGTCCTGTTGGAACAGCAAGTTCCCTTACCGGTCTAGGAATGGTAGAACGATGGGTTCGATGACGGTTTGGATGTACCGTGCACTATTCAGTGTCCCCTCGACGATCACCAGTGGTGTACGGCCAGTGTAGGAGATCGCTCCCCACACCATGATGCCGGGTGTTGGCCCTGTGTGCCTCGGTCGTATGCAGTCCTGATTGTGGCGCTCACCTGCACGGCGCCAAACACGCATACGACCATCATTGGCACCAAGGCAGAAGCGACTCTCATCGCTGAAGACGACACGTCTCCATTCGTCCCTCCATTCACGCCTGTCGCGACACCACTGGAGGCGGGCTGCACGATGTTGGGGCGTGAGCGGAAGACGGCCTAACGGTGTGCGGGACCGTAGCCCAGCTTCATGGAGACGGTTGCGAATGGTCCTCGCCGATACCCCAGGAGCAACAGTGTCCCTAATTTGCTGGGAAGTGGCGGTGCGGTCCCCTACGGCACTGCGTAGGATCCTACGGTCTTGGCGTGCATCCGTGCGTCGCTGCGGTCCGGTCCCAGGTCGTCGGGCACGTGTACCTTCCGCCGACCACTGGCGACAACATCGATGTACTGTGGAGACCTCACGCCCCACGTGTTGAGCAATTCGGCGGTACGTCCACCCGGCCTCCCGCATGCCCACTATACGCCCTCGCTCAAAGTCCGTCAACTGCACATACGGTTCACGTCCACGCTGTCGCGGCATGCTACCAGTGTTAAAGACTGCGATGGAGCTCCGTATGCCACGGCAAACTGGCTGACACTGACGGCGGCGGTGCACAAATGCTGCGCAGCTAGCGCCATTCGACGGCCAACACCGCGGTTCCTGGTGTGTTCGCTGTGCCGTGCGTGTGATCATTGCTTGTACAGCCCTCTCGCAGTGTCCGGAGCAAGTATGGTGGGTCTGACACGCCGGTGTCAATGTGTTCTTTTTTCCATTTCCAGGAGTGTATGATAGATAAAATTGAGTTACACAAGACTGCCGAATCAAAAGACGCATCATAAGCAGAATGATGCAGCTGCAGGAAACCGTCATCGATAAAACTTGTTTCCACTGTAAGTGTTTCTGCGTTGTGTAAAATTATTTCTGAAGCTGTTCACTAGAATATTGCATTTTAGTCCACCATTTTAGAGTGGAAATGTGTTTGTCTACCATGCAGCGGACCTGGGTTCGATTCCCTGCCTGGTTGGAGATTTTCTCCGCTCCTGGACTAGGTGTTGCGCTGTCCTCATCATCACCGACGGGCAAGTCGCCCAATGCGGCGCCACCTGAAATAAGACTTGCACCTGGCGTCCGAACTACCCTGGATGGAGCCTCCCGCCATCAATGCCGCACGATTATTTCATTTTTTTCACTGCATTTTACCCATGTTAATACCGTAGCGTGAAAAACCGGACGAAACTAGAATCATTTGAAATGTGGACTGCAGAGATGAAGTACATCTACATACACATTCCGCATAGTCCCGTATGGTGAATGGCGGGGGGTGTTATGTACTACTACTAGTCATTTGTTTGCTGTTCCATTTGTAAATGGCTGTAATTTCTCTTTTTTTGTCTTCTCGACACTTACGCAAAATCTACGAGGGCAGTTCAATAAGTAATGCAACACATTTTTTTTCTCGGCCAATTTTGGTTGAAAAAACAGGAAATTTCTTGTGGAATATTTTCAAACATTCCCGCTTCGTCTCGTATAGTTTCATTGACTTCCGACAGGAGGCAGCGCTGTACGGAGCTGTTAAAATGGCGTCTGTAACGGATGTGCGTTGCAAACAACGGGCAGTGATCGAGTTTCTTTTGGCGGAAAATCAGGGCATCTCAGATATTCATAGGCACTTGCAGAATGTCTACGGTGATCTGGCAGTGGACAAAAGCACGGTGAGTCGTTGGGCAAAGCGTGTGTCATCATCGCCGCAAGGTCAAGCAAGACTGTCTGATCTCCCGCGTGCGGGCCGGCCGTGCACAGCTGTGACTCCTGCGATGGCGGAGCGTCCGAACACACTCGTTCGAGATGATCGACGGATCACCATCAAACAACTCAGTGCTCAACTTGACATCTCTGTTGGTAGTGCTGTCACAATTGTTCACCAGTTGGGATATTCAAAGGTTTGTTCCCGCTGGGTCCCTCGTTGTCTAACCGAACACCATAAAGAGCAAAGGAGAACCATCTGTGCGGAATTGCTTGCTCGTCATGTGGCTGAGGGTGACAATTTCTTGTCAAAGATTGTTACAGGCGATGAAACATGGGTTCATCACTTCGAACCTGAAACAAAACGGCAATCAATGGAGTGGCGCCACACCCACTCCCCTACCAAGAAAAAGTTTAAAGCCATACCCTCAGCCGGTAAAGTCATGGTTACAGTCTTCTGGGACGCTGAAGTGGTTATTCTGTTCGATGTCCTTCCCCATGGTCAAACGATCAACTCTGAAGTGTATTGTGCTACTCTTCAGAAATTGAAGAAACGACTTCAGCGTGTTCGTAGGCACAAAAATCTGAACGAACTTCTCCTTCTTCATGACAACGCAAGACCTCACACAAGTCTTCGCACCCGAGAGGAGCTCACAAAACTTCAGTGGACTGTTCTTCCTCATGCACCCTACAGCCCCGATCTCGCACCGTCGGATTTCCATATGTTTGGCCCAATGAAGGACGCAATCCGTGGGAGGCACTACGCGGATGATGAAGAAGTTATTGATGCAGTACGACGTTGGCTCCGACATCGACCAGTGGAATGGTACCGTGCAGGCATACAGGCTCTCATTTCAAGGTGGCGTAAGGCCGTAGCATTGAATGGAGACTACGTTGAAAAATAGTGTTGTCTAGCTAAAAGATTGGGGAATAACCTGGAGTATTTCAATGCTGAATAAAACAACCCCTGTTTCAGAAAAAAAATGCGTTGCATTACTTATTGAACTGCCCTCGTATGTTTGCCGCAGTAGAATCATGCAAATGGTTCAAATGGCTTTAAGCACTTAACATCTCAGGTGATCAGTCCCCTAGACTTAGAACTGCTTAAACCTAACTAACCTAAGGACATCACACACAACCATGCCTGAGGCAGGATTCGAACATGTGACCGTAGCAGTAGCGCGGTTCCGGACTGAAGTGCCTAGAATCGCTCTGCCACAGCGGCCGGCTAGAATCATTCTGCAGTCAGCTGCTAAGGCCTGTTCTCTAAATTTATCACTTTAGAAGGAGAAAAAAAATCTTTAGCATTGTGATGAACAGGTTGATCAGATATACACGGAGCCACGTAGGAAAGTGGAGAAGAAGAATAAAGTTGTAGATGCAAACAGATTTTAAAACTGATAAAACAATATATCGACAATGATGCATACTGTATGTATGAAGATGTGCAAGGATTAGCATCATTACAAAACTGACGATTCCTTCGCGCCTCAAGATGCGTCCTATCAATCGATGCCTTCTTTCGCTCAAGTTGTGCCACAAATTTCTTTTTTCCCTTGTTTTATTCAGTACCTCCTCTTTAGTTATTGGATCTACCCAACTAATCTTCAGTATTCATCTATAGAACCACATTTCGAAACCTTCTTTTCTCCTCCTGTTTCAACTGCGTTAATCCATCTTTCACTTCCACATAAGGCTACGCTCCAGGTAAATATCTTCAGAAAGGAATTCCTAACATTAAAAAAATTTTTTTTTCAAATTTCTCTTTTTCAGAAAAGCGTTTTTTACTACTTGCAGTTGTAAGCATTTATCGAGTAGCACTGATATCGATTATGATGACAGCGCTATGGTCACTTATTTTTTTTTTTTTCGCGCCAGAACAAACGAGGGGGTCACGTGAAGAGGCTTAACGGTGTGCTTGGTGTGAAGATGTTAAGGAATCAGGCTAAGAGAACAAGTAAGTTTTGTGATTATAAATGTGTTCGATGTTGTGTAATCATTCGTGTACCTCACGAGACGTAATCCGCAGTACGTCAAGTCAAAAATCACGAGAACAATCGCGAGAAGATGATTAGATGCCCGCGAGCATCTCATCCGCGCCGATAAATGAAACTTTGATTACTTATATTGCTACGAACGCAGCATCTGAATTACAGTGTGGTATGATGTATCGTGGTGTAGTGTTATTGTATGTATCAGTGTATCAACATATTTGTTACTTTGTGAAGCGTGTAACAGTGCAGCTTTGATTACTTGTATTGCCACGAACGCAGCATCTGAATTACAGTGTAGTATGATGTATCGTGGTGTAGTGTTACTGTATGTATCAGTGTATCAACATATTTGTTACTTTGTGAAGCGTGTAACAGTGCAGCCCTGTGTAGTGCAAGGGTTAAAAAATACAGCAATGGATTATACTAGGCTGAAACTTAAATTTCGGTAATTGGCACTCCTTTATTCCCCTTGTTAGTTATCATTTATTACAGCAATACTCGAGCCGCTGCTCCTAGACTGCAAGGGAAGAAGCGAATGACGATTGGATTTACGAGGTGAGTGGGTAAGAATAGCAAACACAGACGTAAAACAACAACCCCACCTTCCCTCATTCGCTTACACAGTCTCCATTTTATATTCTCCCTGTTCGTACACTTATTCTGCTGCCCATGTAGCAAAACTCATTAACTACTTTTAGTTTCTCCTTTATGGAGGCACTGTCACATTCAACCGAGATGAATTGCAGAAGCAGTAGGAAATTATGGCCAACATTAGCGGTACGTTATCTGTTGGAGACGTTCCTCCATTGAAAAAAAGGATTACATGCTAAACGGTGGTCTGCCTACGTAAAGTGTGGTACGTCGTCGTCCTGGAGCCTTGTAACAACTCATGCCTTCGCAACAAACACCAACGCAACGCCCGTCAAGCCGCACCCATCACGCCTCCGTAGCGCCTCTGCAAGACATCAGTTTTCGGCGATCGCGGCGTGGGCTGAGCAGGGGCCTCGATGACATCTGGCCGGCCGTGGCCTGTGCCCTCAGACACAGCACTTCACACTTTGATCCTAAATGACAAAGCCGAACGAAACAAGAGGGAAACTATTCCCAGAATAACCGAACATTTACCTAAAGGAATAGCCAAATACTAAATGACACAAAAGATGACGGAACCATTCAAGTATTATGTATTTATTTATTATTGTTTATAATCTTATTAACAGAATCTTCCGTCGGTTCTTGGTAGAACAACATTATAATAAATGAAAAGCACCAGTTTGCTTTTGTTCTACAATATTGTGGAACAAAAGCAAACTGGTGCTTTTCATTTATTGTTTATAATCGCATCATTCATGATCAACAATTTAATTCGGGTCATATTTCCATATAGTTGCAGGAAGATGAGTTTTCAAATCAGTGATTACCAGAATTGTAAAACTGCCCTACTAGAGCAACATGCAATACAAAAAGAAAATTACAGCACCACAGTACGTAGCAGAGGAAAACAGTAGATATAATGATATAGTGCTCAGAAAGTACAACCAACGAACAAAATCTGAAAAACAAACCATACATAATGAGAGGCACCCACATGCCTTGCTCATACTGTGGCATCAAGCAGTCAGGCCTGCAAGATGAGTGGTCTGCCAAGCGAGTGGACTCATTCTTATTTATCGAGTAACATGAACTCTAGTACTCACAATTAAGTTACAAGTTATTCTCCTGTTTGAATATTACGCAACAGAAACGGAAAACTACATCTGACTATCAGTAATTTACACAACTCTGACTGTTCACTAGGCACTGGCAATACCACATTTTCTTTATTATTTAACGGCTTTGGTCAACACGTGGCCATCGCATTGAATATGAATGGCGCACACATTATAAATCCTGGGTATCATGACAACATACTATTCGAAGGAAAAGGCCACCAATCGTTTTCTTTTCACTGTCTTATTTATTCCGATAAATTCTATAACCTAAACACACAAATTCTATAGCCTACAACAATAACACATGAGAAATTCCGCCCAGTGGGCATGACTTTACATTGGTGATTCTCTATCTTATGGTCTCGTAATTATTTAACGCTACAGTGCACTTTCTGGATAGGATGGTGGATCTTTTGCTATATCTCACACTTCGACTCTCATACCCATCATCACGAAAATTTCCTCCAGACCGAGTGGTACAAAAAGGAACATGCATAACCCACTGCCTCTGAAACTATCTTGTTACTCTCCCATGCCAACCACACATACTTAAATTTCATGAAATACATCACACTGGCCACATACAATACAAAGAATAGTCACAACGTTATAATCACATCACTTTCAGCTTTCCCACTTCAATTAGTATTCATCCCAGTTTCACACGACACTGCCCCACTTCGTAACTTTTCTTTCCTACTATGAACTCTGGAGGATATATGCACGTCTTCCTGTGCAATGCAAGCCAAGTGGCGTTGCTGGATAGACGGCTGACTCACCTTGCTTCTCTCTCAGAGTATTATAGTTTGAATCAAGCGTCACACGGAAACATAACACGCAAAGTAATATTTAGAACGTATTCATCACACTCGCGAGTCCTCAACTGATACCATGGACGAGTACTTCTCTTTATCCTTTGTCTCATACACAGATTGAGACTCACACAGTACTCACCACGTGGAAGTACTCGTCTCTAATTTCAAGTCCTGCACACGCCATTTCTTAAATATTTCCAACTTATGGTACACACGCTAGTAATTCTGCTTAACTTAAGCACTCCGAAGTATTTCAACTTATTGCTACACGTGGTTTCATTGTGACCGTTGGTCACTTCCGAAGATTACTACGATCCCCTTAATATTACCTGCCTGACATTAAGTCTTTCACATGCATACCATTCTATCCATTCTTTTGTCTTTACGGAGCACACCTAAGACAGGTCTTACCAACACAAGATCCAGCGCCAGAGTGCTGAAACATGGCCGTTCTTCAGGTCATCTCGCACCTCCGTCGAGGTGGGGGAAGACCATGCTACCCGTTGGTCAGCCACATTTCAGGCGCTCAAAGCTCAGGTAAATTTCATCTCTTTGGTTCCACCAAAGGTGGCCAAACGACCGTCTCAAAGATGATCATATACTGAACAGTCACTATCTGCAGTTAGCAGACGACCATACATTCATTCATTTCGCAGATCTCACCAAATTGGATGTAGGGATTTATTTTGTGGGAGTGCACATGTGATCAATTAAATAAATAAATTGTCATTATTTCCTACATTGGTATCCGGCTTCGGTGTATTAAGTGAAATTGAGTTATTATTACAAAAAATATGTTGTTATGACAAGAATAACGAAGAATGTTGTACCTATTTTGAATGTCTGTACCCTTTCAATAAGTTTAAAACACTGAAAGAGGAACCTACAACTAAAACAAAAATAGCGTATGAGCAAACAAATTACCTGAGTCACATAACCAATAAAATGAATGAAGCTTTACAAAAGACAAATTTAAAATTAGCATTTCTCACGATCACGACCACGAATTCGATCAGGCGAAGCCATGATCTCAAAATTTTCAAACCCAGGAGTCTTCAAAATTTCCTGTGAAACTGTACGAAATTCTACATCGTCAAACGGGAAGAAAGATTAACATTAGATTCAAAAAACATAGGAGAGCATGTGAAAGTAATCGGTCAGCCTTCTATCTAAATCTTAAAAGTGAAAACATCAAAACGGAAACACTGGAAACACTTTACAAATTTTACACAGAATATCTAAACGCCGTACTATGAATATTTTGGAAGAATTAGAGAAATACAAACATAGAAAAGTTTGCCGAACGACTTACTCCCTGAACACACTGACCTGAAACATAATCCCTCTTCGAAAACCTATCCATATTATACTCCTCATAGTTACATGGGCCCAATTATTAGCGTGATATTTTGGGATGCCATTAGACTCAGAAGACGAATATCTCAGCTTCACATAGTCAATAATTAAGATAGCAGGCGCTACATTTTTGGCGTGTGTTAAGGCCGCTGGCTTTCACCTGTCTTTGAAGTCTCTGTGAAGTTTTCGTTCAACAAGACAACGAAAGGCATCATATCGCCCGTACTGTTCTGAAGTATCTCGATACAGAGGTTGTCCGACTGCTGCCCTGGCCCGAATCACTTGCTCACTGAAATCACCTGGCCGTACAGACCAGCACACTAGAAGTCTCCAGCCGCTAACCCTGAAGCGATCTGGAAATGAGATGGAGTAGCGTGGAACAACGTACCCTTATCCCTTCAAGCAGCATCAACTCGGTCTACAAACAGCTTTAAACCATTGTTCCTTCTAGAGATGATTCCTCTATGTATTACATTATGCACTCAAAAAATGGCTCTGAGCACTATGGGACTAAACATCTATGGTCATCAGTCCCCTAGAACTTAGAACTACTTAAACCTAACTAACCTATGGACATCACACAACACCCAGCCATCACGAGGCAGAGAAAATCCCTGACCCCGCCGGGAATCGAACCCGGGAACCCGAGCGTGGGAAGCGAGAACGCTACCGCACGACCACGAGATGCGGGCCATTATGCACTCTGTATATCCCAAATTCACTTAGAAATTTAGGCTTGTATTCTTCTTCCTATACCTGTGACTCCCAACCTTGGGAAATTATCCCCTGATGGGTAAAACTAAATTTTCTAGAGGGGAGGGGGTAGAAACAAAATGGTCGATTGTGTTTCGGTTAAGAAACTAAATTATTTTTAAAAGATCATTTCAGTATTTTGTAAGACCGTTATGCTCATTATATAAATCACTAATAATATTTTCTTTTCAAATACTAGTATTAACGCGTGACATAGGAAGTGATGATTACAGCTTGTGAAAAGAATGTATGAGCAACATCTTGCTCACATGGCCCACCCACTACATAGTTGATACTTTGTAGGATGCTTCTGTGACAGTACATCTGAGACATACACTGATCAGCCAGAACATTATGACCACCTACATAATAGCCGGTATGTCCACCATTTCCACGGATAACATGGGCGAATCTTAGTGGTGTGGAAGAAATATGGCCTTGGTACGTCGCTGGCACCACATCTGCACACACAAAGCACCTAATTCCCATCAATTTCCTGGAGGGGAGCCATGAGCTCTGACGCCATGTTCAAACACATCCCAGATGAGAAAGTTTCTGCCAGACTAAAACCGTGTGCCGTACCGAAACTCGAACCCGCGACCTTTGCCTTCCGCGGGCAAATGCTCTACCATCTCAGCTACAGAAGCACGACTTACGACCCGTCCTCACAGCTTCAATTCTGCTAGTACCTCATCTCCTACCTTCCAAACTAAACAGAAGCTCTTCTGCGAACCTTGCAGAACTAGTACTCCTGGAAGAAAGGATACTAGGGAATGGCTTAGCCACAGCCTGGGGGACATTTCCAGAATGAGATTTTCACCCTGCAGCGTGCTTGTGTAGCTCAGATGGTAGAGCACTTGCCCGCGAAAGGCAAAGGTCCCGAGTTCGACTCTTGGTCCGGCGCACAGTTTTAATCTGCTCCGCTGCAGAGTGAAAATCTCATTCTGGAAACATCCCCCAGGCTGTGGCTAACAAGGGAACCTCCCCATCGCACCCCCTTCAGATTTGGTTATAAGTTGGCACAGTGGATAGGCCTTGAAAAACTGAACACAGATCAAACGAGAAAACAGGAAGAAGTTGTGTGTAACTATGAAAAAAATAAGCAAAATATACAAACTGAGTAGACCATGTGGAAGATACGTAACAACACAAGATATAGCAAGTCCAGGAGCGCCGTGGTCCCGTGGTTAGAGTGAACAACTGCGTACCGAGAGGTCCTTGGTTGAAGTCTTCCCTCGGGTGAAAATTTTAATTTTTTATTTTCAGACAATAATCAAAGTTCAGGCACTCACACATAATCAACTTCGCTCTCCAAAATTCCAGGACATGTTCAGATTTGCTCGGACATATGCAGGATTTCACGGTCTACGCACGGAAAAATTTGAAAACTTTAAAAACATATGTTTTGACAGAACACAGGGAAAACTGTGCGACTGTGAAACTGATGCATTCATTTGTTGCAGATTATGTGACAAACTCTTATGTTGTCATCACTTTTTTGGGAGTGGTTATCACATACACAAGAAAACCTAAATCGGGCAAGGTAGAAGAATCTTTTTACCCATTCGCCAAGTGAACAAGTTAGGTAGGTCGACAACATATTCCTGTCATGCCGTCACCAGTGTCGTATAGAATATATCAGACGTGTTTTCGGTTGACCTATGACCTTGCGATCAAATGTTTTCGGTTCCCATTGGAGAGGAACGTCCTTTCGTCTACTAATCGCACGGTTTTGCGGTGCGGTCGCAAACCACAGACACTAAACTTATTACAGTGAACAGAGACGTCAATGAACGAAAGGACAGATTATAACTTTGCGAAAATAAACAAAGAAAAAATTTTTAGTCAAGGTAAGAATTAAACCAAGGACCTCTCATACCGCAGTTGCTCACGCTATCCACGCGACCACGGCGCTTCTGCGGTCACAGTTTCCTGTGATATTGTATATGTTGTTCATGGGCTACTCAGTTTGTATATTTTGCTTATTTTTTTCATAGTTCTACACAACTTCTTCCTGTTTTCTCAATTGATCTGTGTTCAGTTTTTCAAGGCCTATCCACTGTGCCAACTTATAACTAAATCTGAAGGGGGTGCGATGGGGAGGTTCCCTTGTAAGCCACGTCTCCGCAATATCCTTTCTTCAAGGAGTGCTAGTTCTGCAAGGTTTGCAGAAGAGCTTCTGTGAAGTTTGGAAGGTAGGAGACAAGGTACTGGCAGAATTGAAGGTGTGAGGACGGGTCGCGTGTCGTGCTTGGATACCTCAGATGGTAGAGCACTTGCTCGCAGAAAGGCAAGGATCACGAGTTCGAGTCTCGGTCCGGCACACAGTTTTAATCTGCCAGGAAGTTTTATCCGGTGCAAGGTGAAAATCTCATCCTGTAAATATCATCCAGGCTGCGGCTAAGCCATGTCTCTGCAATCCCCTTTCTTCCAGGAGTGCTAGTTCTGCAAGGTTCGCAGAAGAGCTTCTGTGAAGTTTGGAAGGTAGGAGACGAGGTACCGGCAGATTTGAAGCTTTGAGGACGGGTCATGAGTCGTGCTTGGGTAGCTCAGATGGTAGAGCACTTTCCCGCGAAAGGCAAAGGTCTCGAGTTCGACTCTTGGTCCGGCACACAGTTTTAATCTGCCAGGAAGTTTCATATCAGCGCACACTCCGCTGCAGGGTGAAAAATCTCATTCTGGAAACATCCCAGATGTGTTTGACTCGTTTCAGATATGGCGAGTTGGGGGGCCTGAACATCAACTGGAACTCACCACTATGTTCCTCGAACCACTCCATCACACTCCTGGCCCTTTGACATGGAACATTATCTCGATGAAAAATGACACTGCCGTCGGAAAACGTGATCATCATGAAAGGGTATACGTGGTCTGCAACCAGCATATGATACTCCTTGGCCGTCATGGTGCCTTTCACAAACTCCAATGGACCCATAGACGCCCACGTGAATGTTCCGCAGAGCATAATGGAGCCGCCGTCACCCTGTCTCCGTCCTGCTCTACAGATGTCAAGGCGCTGTTCCCCTGAAAGACGACGGATTTGCGCCCTCTCGTCGGCATGATGAAGAAGGTATCAGGATTCATTAGACCCTGCAACGGTCTGCCACTGCGCCAACGTCCAGTGCCGATGGTCACGTGCCCGTTTCAGCCGTAGTTAACGATTTCATGGTTTTGGCATTAGCACATGCACGTGTCGTCGGCTGCGGAGACTCTTCGTCAGGAATGTTCGGAGCATTGTGTGTTCAGAACACACTTATACTCTGCCCAGCATTAAAGTCTGTTGATAGCTCCGCCACAGTTCGCCGCCTGTCTTGTTTTACCAGGCTGCCCTGCCTGCAACGTCCGCCAACTGTAATGAGGGATGGTCGCGTATCCCCACGACGTTTGGACACAGTTTCACCTTGGTTTCCTGACGTGTTGAACACACTCGCCACAGCACTACCTGAACATCCGACAAGTCGTGCAGTCACCGAAATCCCCGTGCCGAGCCTCCAGGTCATCACCATCTGCTATCGCCCGGACGGGTTTACATCGATAGTACGTCGACGGTAATTATGTTCTGGTGGCTCAGTGTATAAGTTACAAATAAATCAACGTCCCATGAAAATTACCTTCTCGAAATGAACTCCAAACTGCTCCATTCTTCAGTTCACAAAAGATAAACGAACTAATTGACGGCACAACACAACAATAATTCTGTAACAGCTGCTAAACTGCTGTAGGACCTACATAGTATTTGTATCATTATCTTTAGTATTACTATTATTGGCAGTGACACAAACCATGGCAGCTTGAAGTCTTCCTATTTCTGCCAATTCAGATGTAAGGAGTCCAGCAATCAATTGATTTACAGACAATAACTGTAGTGCCACTTTTAACCTGGTTGATTTTAAATGTGTGTGAAGCGTGTGGATGAAGTAAGTGTCAGTAGGCACAGGAGTGGTGAAGTGGAAACATGTGTCTAACGTCACTGTGGATAGTTACCTTTGTTCTCGAAGAAGGAGTTATAAGTAGCACTCACAATGCATTGACAATTATTTTATCATTCTATAAATAAAGTTTATGGGGAATAAGCAGTACCAATCGTCTCGCTGACTCATTAGTTCGTGCTTTATTAAAACACCTACAATTAAAAGTAAATGATAATTAATTGAAAACCTCAGATGCCGTCAGGATTTTTTGATATACCTCGATGGGGACAGGTGAAAATGTGTGCCCCGACCGGGACTCGAACGCGGGATCTCCTGCTTACATGGCAGACGCTCTGTCCATCTTTTTTTTTTTCGATATACT
The DNA here is from genome assembly GCF_023864345.2 of Schistocerca serialis cubense. Taxonomy (NCBI): domain Eukaryota; kingdom Metazoa; phylum Arthropoda; class Insecta; order Orthoptera; family Acrididae; genus Schistocerca; species Schistocerca serialis. The sequence goes on along the minus strand of NC_064639.1, from coordinate 213,732,425 downwards.
TTGTTGCGTTTGGTCTCGGCGGACGTCACAAGACATCCTTTCAAGTTTATCGTTGATTCCTTGACTCAGTTTTTTTATTACAAAGAGCATGCAGCCTCTGACCGAACGTACCTAATAGATATTTGCCAGTCCACTCATTACTCGCGCCAACTAAGGTGACGATTCCCGTGAGAGTTCGGGCAACCTGTGCGCATTCGTACAGACGAAGGTCAACAGCTGGGTAGCCTTTAACTATATATGAAGATAATAAGTGTTTTCGAAAGAACAGATACCATTGATGACCGACACCTGTCGGCAGCTGAGGGTTTCAATTAATTGTCATTTATTCTACAGAAACTACACGGTCATCAATGGTATCTCTTCTTTCTAGAACAGTTACTATCTTCATATACAGGGTGTCACAAAAAGGTGCGGCCAAACTTTCAGGAAACATCCCTCACACACAAATAAAGAAAGGATGTTATGAGGACATGTGTCCGGAAACGCTTAATTTCCATGTTAGAGCTCATTTTAGTTACGTCAGTATGTACTGTACTTCCTCGATTCACCGCCAGTAGGCCCAATTGAAGGAAGGTAATGTTGACTTCGGTGCTTGTGTTGACATACGACTCATTGCTCTACAGTACTAGCATCAAGCACATCAGTACGTAGCATCAACAGGTTAGTGTTCATCACGAACGTGGTTTTGCAGTCAGTGCAATGTTTACAGATGCAGAGCTGGCAGATGCCCATTTGATATATGGATTAGCACGGGACAATAGCCGTGGCGCGGTACGTTTGTATCGAGACAGATTTCCAGAACAAAGGTGTCCCAACAGGAAGACGTTCGAAGCAATTGGTCGGCGTCTTAGGGAGCACGGAACATTCCAGCCTATGACTCGCGACTGGGGAAGACCTAGAACGACGAGGACACCTGCAATGTACGAGGCAATTCTTAGTGCAGTTGACGATAACCTTAATGTCAGCGTCAGAGAAGTTGCTGCTGCACAAGGTAAACATTGACCACGTCACTGTATGGAGAGTGCTACGGGAGAACCAGTTGTTTCCGTACCATGTACAGCGTGTGCTGGCACTATCAGCAGCTGATTGGCCCTCACGGGTACACTTCTGCGAATGGTTCATCCAACAATGTGTCAATCCTCATTTCAGTGCAAATGTTCTCTTTACGGATGAGGCTTCATTCCAACGTGATCAAATTGTAAATTTTCACAATCAACATGTGTGGGCTGACGAGAATCCGCACGCAATTGTGTAGTCACGTCATCAACACAGATTTTCTGTGAACGTTTGGGCAGGCACTGTTGGTAATGTCTTGATTGGGCCGGCCCCATGTTCTTCCACCTACGCTCAATGGAGCACGTTATCATGACTTCATACGGGATACTCTACCTGTGCTGCTACAACATGTGCCTTTACAAGTACGACACAACATGTGGTTCATGCACTATGGAGCTCCTGCACATTTCAGTCGAAGTGTTCGTACGCTTCTCAACAACAGATTCGGTGACCGATGGATTGGTAGAGGCGGACCAATTCCATGGCCTCCACGCTCTCCTGACCTCAACCCTCTTGACTTTCATTTATGGGGGCATTTGAAAGCTCTTGTCTACGCAACCCCGGTACCAAATGTAGAGACTCTTCGTGCTCGTATTGTGGACGGCTGTGATACAATACGCCATTCTCCAGGGCTGCATCAGCGCATCAGGGATTCCATGCGACGGAGGGTGGATGCATGTATCCTCGCTAACAGAGAACATTTTGAACATTTCCTGTAACAAAGTGTTTGAAGTCACGCTGGTACGTTCTGTTGCTGTGTGTTTCCATTCCATGATTAATGTGATTTGAAGAGAAGTAATAAAATGAGCTCTAACATGGAAAGTAAGCGTTTCCGGACACATGTCCACATAACATATTTTCTTTCTTTGTGTGTGAGGAATGTTTCCTGAAAATTTGGCCGTACCTTTTTGTAACATCCTGTAGAATTACAAGTGTTTGAAGAAAATACATTTTCGTTCTGAAATCGGTCAGCATTCAGGAGTAACGGTGTCAGAAGGGTTGGGAACCACTGTACTATACTGTATACACTCAATAAGCGAAATTTCATTTAGCTTTAAGTTTAAGTTTCTGTATCACTCTCGCCTTGTCGAGCTTTGTTGTCCTCTACCCCTAACAGATTGTAGTAGTTAGAGAGATGTTACAGATTGGTCTTTTTCACATACGAGTGATCAAAACTCTCTTTTTTTAGCGCGAAATTGCATCTCCAGTAACTATACTGATGAGTCAAAACATTGTGAACACCATCCACCGCGAGACTGAGTTCTGCACGACGGCGTTGTCGGCACGTCACGCGCTAAGGGGAAGAATGTAAGCGGAGCAGAGACGAATGGGAAACCATTCTAGCGACGATACGGATCGCAAATGGGGAAATCCACTTGGGGAAGCGACATTGGCGAAGGACAGGTTGTTATGGCCCGGCACCTGGGAACGAGCATCCCGGAAACGACGAAGCTGGTCGGCTGTTGGCTTGCTACTGGCGTGAGCATACATGACAGGTAGTTGAATGATTGTGAAACCACGAGTAGGCGACAAAGTGTTGGAGGAGCATAGCTCATCACAGAGCGTCGAGGTTTGAGGCTTGCCCGCTATGTAAATCAGGACAGGTGGCAATCTGGGGCAGATCTGAAGACAGAGTTCAATGCTGGTACAGCCACAAGTTTTTCGCAGGAAGCCGTGCAGTCCACTCTTTTGAACATTGAGCTCCACAGTAGATGATATCCCATGTGTTCCTACGTTGATCCAGCATCATCGTCAATTGCAGAGAGGACGGGATGATGGATCACTGGAAACGTGTCCCCTGGTCGAATCACTCACCTGTCTTGTTGCACCAGGTCGATGGTCGTGTACGTGTATGCCGTCACCAGGTGAACGGCTCCTCGGTTCAGCCCTATGTGGGTCGTATTATGCTGGGCCTCCATGGGACCTGTGGTAGTAATCGTAAATGTGAAATGATTTGGGTGAAGGTCACGGTTAAAGCAGGCTCAGACATGGTAACTGTATGTCTCTATGGGCCACCTGGATCAGCAGCTGTTGTGGCTGAGCACCCGAAGCATAATTTGGAAAATATTTCGAGTAGATTTCCCCACCATGTTATAGTTCTGGGTGGAGATTTTAATTTGCCGGATATAGACTGGGAGACTCAAACGTTCATAACGGGTGGCAGGGACAAAGAATCCAGTGAAATTTTTTTAAGTGCTTTATCTGAAAACTACCTTGAGCAGTTAAACAGAGAACCGACTCGTGGCGATAACATATTAGACCTTCTGGTGACAAACAGACCCGAACTATTTGAAACAGTTAACGCAGAACAGGGAATCAGCGATCATAAAGCGGTTACGGCATCGATGATTTCAGCCGTAAATACACTCCTGGAAATGGAAAAAAGAACACATTGACACCGGTGTGTCAGACCCACCATACTTGCTCCGGACACTGCGAGAGGGCTGTACAAGCAATGATCACACGCACGGCACAGCGGACACACCAGGAACCGCGGTGTTGGCCGTCGAATGGCGCTAGCTGCGCAGCATTTGTGCACCGCCGCCGTCAGTGTCAGCCAGTTTGCCGTGGCATACGGAGCTCCATCGCAGTCTTTAACACTGGTAGCATGCCGCGACAGCGTGGACGTGAACCGTATGTGCAGTTCACGGACTTTGAGCGAGGGCGTATAGTGGGCATACGGGAGGCCGGGTGGACGTACCGCCGAATTGCTCAACACGTGGGGCGTGAGGTCTCCACAGTACATCGATGTTGTCGCCAGTGGTCGGCAGAAGGTGCACGTGCCCGTCGATCTGGGACCGGACCGCAGCGACACACGGATGCACGCCAAGACCGTAGGATCCTACGCAGTGCCGTAGGGGACCGCACCGCCACTTCCCAGCAAATTAGGGACACTGTTGCTCCTGGGGTATCGGCGAGGACCATTCGCAACCGTCCCCATGAAGCTGGGCTACGGTCCCGCACACCGTTAGGCCGTCTTCCGCTCACGCCCCAACATCGTGCAGCCCGCCTCCAGTGGTGTCGCGACAGGCGTGAATGGAGGGACGAATGGAGACGTGTCGTCTTCAGCGATGAAAGTCGCTTCTGCCTTGGTGCCAATGATGGTCATATGCGTGTTTGGCGCCGTGCAGGTGAGCGCCACAATCAGGACTGCATACGACCGAGGCACACAGGGCCAACACCCGGCATCATGGTGTGGGGAGCGATCTCCTACACTGGCCGTACACCACTGGTGATCGTCGAGGGGACACTGAATAGTGCACGGTACATCCAAACCATCATCGAACCCATCGTTCTACCATTCCTAGACCGGCAAGGGAACTTGCTGTTCCAACAGGACAATGCACGTGCCACCCAACGTGCTCTAGAAGGTGTAAGTCAACTACCCTGGCCAGCAAGATCTCCGGATCTGTCCCCCATTGAGCATGTTTGGGACTGGATGAAGCGTCGTCTCACGCGGTCCGCACGTCCATCACGAACGCTGGTCCAACTGAGGCGCCAGGTGGAAATGGCATGGCAAGCCGTTCCACAGGACTACATCCAGCATCTCTACGATCGTCTCCATGGGAGAATAGCAGCCTGCATTGCTGCGAAAGGTGGATATACACTGTACTAGTGCCGACATTGTGCATGCTCTGTTGCCTGTGTCTATGTGCCTGTGGTTCTGTCAGTGTGATCATGTGATGTATCTGACCCCAGGAATGTGTCAATAAAGTTTCCCCTTCCTGGGACAATGAATTCACGGTGTTCTTATTTCAATTTCCAGGAGTGTAGAAATATTAAAAAAGGTAGGAAGATTTTTCTGTTTAGAAAAGGTGACAAAAAGCAGATTACAGAGTGCCTGACGGTTCATCACAAAAGTTTTGTCTCAAGTACAGATAGTGTTGAGGATCAGTGGACAAAGTTCAAAACCATCGTACAATATGCCTTAGATGAGTATGTGCCAAGCAAGAGAGTAAGAGATGGAAAAGAGCCACCGTGGTACAACAACCGAGTTAGAAAACTGCTGCGGAAGCAAAGGGAACTTCACAGCAAACATAAACATAGCCAAAGCCTTGCAGAGAAACAAAAATTACGCGAAGCGAAATGTAGTGTGAGGAGGGCTCTGCGAGTGGCGTTCAATGAATTCGGAAGTAAAGTTCTGTGTACTGACTTGGCAGAAAATCCTAAGAAATTTTGGTCTTATGTCAAAGCGGTAGGTGGATCAAAACAAAATGTCCAGACACTCTGTGACCAAAATGGTACTGCAACAGAAGATAACAGACTAAAGGCCGAAATACTAAATGTCTTTTTCCAAAGCTGTTTCACAGAGGAAGACTGCACTGTAGTTCCTTCTCTAGATTGTCGTACAGATGACAAAATGGTAGATATCGAAATAGACGACAGAGGGATAGAGAAACAATTAAAATCGCTCAAAAGAGGAAAGGCCGCTGGACCTGATGGGATACCAGTTCGATTTTACACAGAGTACGCGAAGGAACTTGCCCCCCTTCTTGCAGCGGTGTACAGTAGGTCTCTAGAAGAGCGTAGCGTTCCAAAGGATTGGAAAAGGGCACAGGTCATCCCCGTTTTCAAGAAGGGACGTCGAACAGATGTGCAGAACTATAGACCTATATCTCTAACGTCGATCAGATGTAGAATTTCGGAACACGTATTATGTTCGAGTATAATGACTTTTCTGGAGTCTAGAAATCTACTCTGTTGGAATCAGCATGGGTTTCGAAAACGACGGTCGCGTGAAACCCAGCTCGCGCTATTCGTCCACGAGACTCAGAGGGCCATAGACACCGGTTCCCAGGTAGATGCCGTGTTTCTTGACCTCCGCAAGGCGTTTGATACAGTTCCCTACAGTCGTTTAATGAACAAAGTAAGAGCATATGGACTATCAGACCAATTGTGTGATTGGATTGAAGAGTTCGTAGATAACAGAACGCAGGATGTCATTCTCAATGGAGAGAAGTCTTCCGAAGTAAGAGTGATTTCAGGTGTGCCGCAGGGGAATGTCGTAGGACCGTTGCTATTCACATTATACATAAATGACCTTGTGGATGACATCGGAAGTTCACTGAGGCTTTTGCGGATGATGCTGTGGTGTATAGAGAGGTTGTAACAATGGAAAATTGTACTGAAATGCAGGAGGATCTGCAGCGAATTGACGCTTGGTGCAGGGAATGGCAATTGAATCTCAATGTAGACAAGTGTAATGTGCTGCGAATACATAGAAAGATAGATCCCTTATCATTTAGCTACAAAATAGCAGGTCAGCAACTGGAAGCAGTTAATTCCATAAATTATCTGGGAGTACGCATTAGGGGTGATTTAAAATGGAATGATCATATAAAGTTGATCGTCGGTAAAGCAGATGCCAGACTGAGATTCATTGGAAGAATCCTAAGGAAATGCAATCCGAAAACAAAGGAAGTAGGTTACAGTACGCTTGTTCGCCCACAGCTTGAATACTGCTCACCAGTGTGGGATCCGTACCAGATAGGGTTGATAGAAGACATAGAGAAGATCTAACGGAGAGCAGCGCGCGCTTCGTTAGTAATCGCGAAAACGTTACGGAGATGATAGATAAACTCCAGTGGAAGACTCTGCAGGAGAGACGCTCAGTAGCTCGGTACGGGCTTTTGTTAAAGTTTCGAGAACATACCTTCACCGAGGAGTCAAGCAGTATATTGCTCCCTCCTACGCACATCTCGCGAAGGGACCATGAGGATAAAATCAGAGAGATTAGAGCCCACACAGAAGCATACCGACAATCCTTCTTTCCACGAACAATACGAGACTGGAATAGAAGGGAGAACCGATAGAGATACTCAAGATACCCTCCGCCACACACCATCAGGTGGCTTGCGGAGTATGGATGTAGATGTAGATGTAGAACAGCTGTGGACTACGTGAAATTTATTGCAGACCACCAGTACCCCTTCATATCTGATGTATTCCCTGAGAGGCGTGCTATCTTGCTGCAGGATAACTGTCCGTATCGTAAGGCAGGAGTCGCCCTAAATTGGTGTGAGAAGCATGTTGATATCTTGGCCACCATGTTCACCTGATCTAAACCCACTGGAACACATATGGGACGTTGTCCACAAACCACCAGCCCGTAATTTACGGGAATTAGGCGACCTTTATGTAGTCACCTGTTGCCACATATCTCTGGAAACCTACCAAGGATTTGTTGAATCCATGCCATGTAGAATAGCTGCTGTATTGCATTCCAAAGGTGGATACGCTGTTATGCAGATGGTCATAATGTTTTGGTTCGTCAGTGTATTAATTCTACGAACGCGCCAGTAGTCTACTTTTCACACGGCGAACGGCGCTGAGAGGGGATACAATTTTGGTGCGCAGCAGTGAGCAGCGGATGTGGGCGCAACCTGGACGCCACAGACTGTCAAGGACGGAACTGCGAAGTGGAGGCTGGCTGGTCAGCAATTTCGCGTATCCGTGCCAGACATGCGAGCAATACGGCGCCTGTCTTCTCCATGCACTCTCAACACTTAATCTACCGTCCTTGTAACAGACTGTGCTATTAGCCGCACAAATCTCCGCGTTGCCTACGGCACAAGCAGCCAAACACGGAAAGTTAGAGGGCTCCTTGTTGGAGAGCAGTAAAAGACAACTGCCGTGACAGCATCCGTGGGAAACAAAACAGGCATCGGTCTTGCCTTCTATGTACTAGAGACCTTATACAGTTCAAAGAGGACTAGATAGTTGAGGAACTTTATAAATGATTTCAAAGTAAAAAGTTGCCCTCACTGAGTTAAATCCATCTCAGAACTGGTAAGACAGCGAAACTGCTCCTGTTTCACGAGGCTTGTATTGAAAGCATCCAAATTCTCACATTCTGATGTGAACTATAAAAGTCCTAGAGTTAAAAGGTCGGTTTCAAATAGTGCAGTACATGACCTCAGTTCATGGCTTGTAGAAAATAAACTAACGTCAAATCACAGTAACACTCAGTTTTTACACTTTTTTACACACAATTCAAAAAACTCTGACGGGTATATGATTAGTGAAACTGAACAGTTCAAATTTCTAGGTGTTCAGATAGATAGTACGCTGTCGTGGAAAGCCCGCGTTCAGGATCTTATTCAAAGACTTAATACTGCCATTTTTACTATTCGAACGGTATCTGAAATGAGTGATCGTTCGACACGAAAATGAATCTACTTTGCTTATTTTCATTCGCTTATGTCGCATCGTATTATATTTTGGGGTAACTCTTCCCATTCTACAAGGATATTTTTGGCTCACAAAGGGGCGCTTCGGACAATAAGTGGTGTGAGTTCACGAACCTCTTATCGACCTCTGTTCAAGAGTCTGGGTATTTTGACATTCGCCTCTCGATATGTATATTCCTTATTGTCGTTTCTTGTTGCCAATATTAGTTTATTCCCAAGAATAAGCAGCTTTCACTCGGTTAATACTCGGCAGAAATCAAAGCTGCATTTGGATCGGACTTCCTTAACTCTTGTGCAAAAAGGTGTGCAGTATACTGCTGCATCCATTTTCAATCAGCTGCCACTCGAATTCAAAAATCTTAGCAATAATCCACGCGCTCTCAAATCGAAACTGAAGAGTTTCCTCATGGGTCACTCCTTCTACTCTGTCGAGGAGTTCCTTGAAAAATTAAGCTGATTCTTATTGTGTTTCTGATAGCGTTTACTTTAACTTATGGACTGACTTTTTTCAGGTTGATGAACGTTTATTTTAATCTCTTTTTACTTTTATGTTGTAATTTCATGTACTGACACGTTCCATGACCTTGGAGATTTGCTCCTCAATTTGGTCCTACGGAACTTGACGTGTAAATAAAAAAATAAAATGAACGCTTCTGGAAATATGATCCCTACGAGTGATTAATATATTAGTCTCAAACATTCATGGCCTTCAGTTGCGGAAAAGACATACATGGTGACAATTATTGAACTATATGGAAAAAACGTAAATTAGTTACAAACTACGGTGTGCACACACTTTATTCAACATGTAAACGTCACCAAAGATATTCGGATTTAGATTATGACACGTTCGATTGCCTGTCGTCATTGGCAGACGAATAGCGAAATTCTGCATGACCCGCTGAAGTGTTGGAACATCGATGCTGTCGATGATAACCTGAATGGCTGTTTTTTAGCTCGACAATGGTTTTGGGGTTATTGCTGTACACATTTTCTTTTATACAGCTCCACAAAAAGAAGTCGCATGTTTACAAATCCGGAGAATATGGCAGCCAATCGACGCCCAGGCCCAGGACCATGCGATCCCCAAAGTGCTCCTCCAGGGCATCAAACACTCTTCTGCTTCGATGGGGTTGAGCTCCGTCTTGCATAAACCACAATCTTGGCGAAATAAAGGTCACTTTGGATAATGGGAAAGAAATCATCTTCCAAAACCTTCACGTACCGTTCGGTAGTTACCGTACCATCAAGGAATATCGCACCGGTTATTCCGTGACTGGACACTGCACACCACACGGTCACCCGTTGGGGGTGAAGAGACTTCTCGATAGCGAAATGCGGATTCTCAGTCCCCCAAATGTACCAATTTCGCTAACTGACGAATCCATCCAAATGAAAGTGGGCTTCGTCGCTAAACCAAATCATACAGCGCATATTAATTCCCATCATGCCCCGTGGGCAACCGTGCATTTGAACGTCCTAACGCAAACCGTTCAGAAGTTATGGCGATTTTATTTCATATAGTTCAATAATTATCACTCTTACCATAACACACTACACACTCCACTACACACGCTGCTACTAGTCGGTGCATACTACGGACAGAACGCCTGGCACGGCGGGGACCGCAGACGGAGCGCCTAGCATGACATAGGCAAAAATACCGCGTTTCACACTGGAATCAGTATGAGACAGGACCTGAAAAATGCGAGTCACGCAGCTGAAACTCCGCGCAAGAAAGATGCGAATAATCGGCAGAAGCCCGACTGTTCAACATGAGAAGATACAGTTTGTTTGAGCTCGAGGAATGAGGTTTCCATCAAAGATTGTAAATATCAAACAAATTCCGATCAGTGTTGTGCACGTCGAGGGTTTTGAGGTTTTTCTTCGATCACGTGCTATAATTTACAATTGATCGACCCAATTTAAATGACGAAAGCAAAGTTGTTATAAATAAAATGAACAATGACATGAAATCACATGGAGTAACCTTGGATCTGACCACTAACTGCTACTTTGAAGTGCAACTTGTGCAGTTATCGGAAACAGAACATTTGTCATGTAACAACACTTTTTTAACTATTTATTAAGCACTGGCCATCTACATATTGAAGATCTCACTATGAAACTATATGACATGGTTTAGTTCGCATAATTATACGGTACCGTAAGACTTGTCTAAATAAGTTTATTATATTCAATCGAGTTATTTCGTTAGTAGTTTATGGATGCCAATCGTCATTAGAGTATAAATAGTAAATAGTTGCTGGGGCTACAGTATAACATTCATTACTGGGAACTCAAAAGATTTTGAAAGGTATGTGCTGAGATTCGATCAGGATAGAGCCAGTGAAAAATGTCGATAGTTCCCAACCGCAAGGTCGGACGAGTAGTACATCTTCGAGTAGTAAGATCTTTGACAGCTAACAGAGCTAGGTGCACACGGTAAAAGTTTGAGTTGTGGTGAGGAGATGCGCAGAGACAGCAGAAGTGTTCGAGTCGGAGCTAGATGCCTGCAGGAGGCAGCCGGGTCGTGACAGCATCAAAGTAAGAATTGGCGCTACGCACATAATAAGCTATATATTGAGCGAAACTCGGCACATACCTGGGGAAACTAGAGAGAATAATTAATAAAATAGGTTTTCCGTGGTTAAATAATGTCTAAAAGCTAGATAGAAATCCCATTGTTGATGCAATAAGCGTTTTGTGAAACTTTCTCGTAAATCCATGCTATAGAAGATTTTTTTTTTTTTAGTTTTTCACATGTGCCTTAAAAGTTTGAACAAAAAATATTTTTTAAATAAAATTAGAGCTTCATCTCACACCTTATGTCGTTCTCCGCATCCTGTGCTTGCATTGAACCAAAAGGTACATTAAAGTAAAGTTCTCATGAGTAAAGCTAATAATTTCATTTATCAGAGTAAAATAATCTATATGCCATTGCACAGTTGGCAAATTATTCAGATCAGGACAGAATTTTTATTAAGTAACTAACAGGGCCAAAATGAGTAAAGTTATCTAGAATGACAATTTTATGCCATTGCACTACGGCACTACGGCTGAGTTGAATATATGTTTTATTATCGGCTAAACGGGAAGGAGTGCACGAGCTAAGTCCACAGACGCAGTCAGATGCAGGTTCGTGACTTTCATTTATTTTTACCACTAAACTTTCAATTTTCCAACAATATTTTCATGCAGTCAGATAAAGTTCAGTTCAGTTAAATACGCAGTCAGATGCAAGTTTTATTAAAGACTAATGCAGTCACATGCAATTCAGTCTAGTTTAAATAGATAATTTTTATTAACAACACTTTCAATTTAATTGGATGCAGACGCCTATAAAATCATTTGTGGTTGAAAGTCAGTCGTTGATGATGTAATACAACGTCCATTTCGCTTCAGTGAAATATTTAACGGGTTTGGGCCATATGTGCCTGTAGATTTGCGTAACTTCTGCGTTCTGTAGTTTTTTATACATTCCACGTGTTTTCCCATTCTTGCAACGCTCGTTTTTCCTGATACTGCTCGACTCAGCTGGTGATAGTTTGAACAGACACTTTTGTCATTGTTCATTTCCACTTACTCTTGTCTGCCCACAAGTGCATTATGTCTTGTTGCTTATCACATAAATTATACTACTAGTATAGGTGGGCTAAATAAAAGTGGCCTAGAAAAATTTACAAAAGTCCCGTGTATTTGGCCCTTGTTAATGAACAGGAGAAGTGTCTATCATAGGAAGTTCTGGAAACTGTATTTCGTTCAACCAGTGGGTTGCTATCACATGTCTACGAACTTGCGTCTCCCGTAGTGTGTGAGTGCTTCGATGTGTCATTACATTTCAGAGAATGAGACCACTTGAATGAAATACAAAATAGTGCTCACGATAAAACATCACGTGTTCATTGTCGAGTCTTTTACGAAGCACAATTAGTGAAAAACGCGTGAGGGACTGTTTGCGCAAGAGTTTAAGACTAGAAATGCTTCTTTGAAATCTCCAGAAAAGTGTACGTTGCAAAATTTAGTGGCAAAGATTACGAACACTAGAACACTGGAACAAATTCCGACGAGATCTCAAGGCAGTTTATCTGTGCAAGTGCATTTCTTGAGATGAGGCATGGTTCAGCTTGCTAGGGCATGCGAACTCACAGAAGATTCGCCATTACGCATCAGAAAGTCCCATACAGTACTCTGAAGAGCCGTTGCATGATCGCAAGGTTTTCGAGTGTGGCGCAGAGACGCCTCCATCAATGTATCACGCATCTTACAGACGACGCTGAACCGAGAGTATTTTCACCGCAACATTTATATAATCTATTATAAGTATAACAATGAACTTTATAAATAAATAAATGTTAACTTACCTGTACAGTACTAGAAAATCCTTGAAACCCTAAGGGAAGGCTATACAGTCCACAATCCAAAATCCAACAAAAAAAATTGACAAAATTCTCTAGTAAATGTAAACCATTCGATATGTGTAAATCAATAACTGGTATATTTGAATAACATTTTGAACAATCATAACGAATGATCTCGTGTCACAGAACGGTAAAACACTCACTCTACTCGTATAACCTGAGAATTTTATCGAACTAGTCAGCTTATCACAACTACGGAAGAAAAAAAATTTGTGTGAATTCCTAAGGGACCAAACTGCTTAGGTCATTGGTCCCTAGACTTACACACTACTTAAACTAACTTATGCTAAGAACAACACACACACCCATGCCCGAGGGAGGACTCCAACCTCAGCATGACTCATCAAAACGCACGGCCACGCCGCGCGGCTACGGAAGAAAAACCCTACTCGTGTCTATAACCAAATGAGTTGTCTTTGCTTGGCAAGAGGGGGTTCGATGTTGGTACCGAGTTACTAACCATTATGACGTGCCCCGGTATGCAGCGGCTCGATATGCATCCAACCGATTGCTTGCGCAAGACTCTTCGTTCATCACAACCTAAACTTCCATACAATAAATGCTTGTTCTGATCTAATGTAACAGACACTCCCGCCTAGAAAATAAAATGGCTTGAAATGATCTCTCTCTCTCTCTCTCTCCCCCTCTCTTTTTTTTTTCATGCCAATCTTTTTGCATTTAATGAGCAGTCAAATGAATATATAGACATAATGGAAAAAAGTATCTAAACTGCTTATTATTTGAAAAGTAATCGCCATAACTATTAGTATATTCATGCCACTGTCAAACAAGATGGTCATTGCTTCATGGAGAAATGTTTGTAGTTGCCTAGGGAACCATGATTGTACCCAGGCGTGCACCTCTTCATCCGGAGCTAATAGACGGCCACGAATCTCTTTCTCCAGCGCTCCAAAATTGTGAAATTGCATGGAGAGAGATCGGGACTTTATGAAGTATGTGTAAGGGCTTCCCAGCGAAACGTGTGTGGTATACTCGAGATAACCTAGACTGCATGTAGGAGAAGGGGGCTTCATCTTGCAACAGAATGATGTTGTCCGTCAACATTTCTGGGCACTTGGATTTGATGGTGAGCTTCATTTTTTCCAGTGTATAAAGGTACTAATCGTGATGCAGTGTTCCAGAAATTCAATATGCAGCGGGCCCTTGAAGTCAAAAAAAAAGATTATCGTGACCTTCCCGAAGCTGGCGTGCCCATTGTTTCCACTAAGCTGCAGAAGTCTCGCTGGGAAGTCCTTACACATTCTCTATATAGTCCCAGTCTCACCCCATGCGATTGTCATATTTTTGGAGCCCAAGACATTCCTAGCGTTCCGTTACCTCGGGTGCAGAGGTGCAAGCCTGGGTACAACCATGGTTCCGTAGGCAACTGCAAACATTTTACCATGAAAGGATTGATAGTCTTATCTGACAGCGGGATATTTACATTTATTACATTTATGGCAAATACTTTCGAAATAATAAATAGTTTACTTACTTTTTTCCAGCTGTCTCATTTTAACTTCACTGCTCTATATATTAACTCTGTCATATCTCACTGCTTGATTCCAGTTTTGGCTTTTCATTCCCTTCTTAAAATTTTAAAAATTTTAAAAATTCTACCCAACATTACAAACATTACTTGAAAGCAGAACCACCAGTTATTCGTAGAATCATAGTAGTTTTTGTCGGGGACACTTTCTGTGAACTAATCCCATTAGGCCTGACATGAGATCACTGATCAATAACTCTTTAAAAAGCATTTTGAAGCACGGGTATCTCAATCAAAATACCTCGACTCCTATAACTAGTTTCATCTAAACATGACGATTATTATACAGTAAATTAATACTAATTAAATAAAACATCGATAAAAATACATCCATAATTTTTAAAAAACATCGACTTGAAGAACTCGTATTTGTGCTCCCTTAATTAAACGCAATCATTTGATAAACGTAACAATTTTTATTTTGGCATTTTTGTAGTGATTTTCATTTTTGTATGTTTTTGTATCTTCCACCCACATAGCAAAAGGTTCAATCAACACACATTATACACAAGATTTGCATGTGATCAGAACCGGCCTTCCATGAGAGTCTCCGATTTTTATTTTGATGCTCTGAATCTTCCATAAAATTTGCCTTCAGCGAAATTTGAAATTACAGGATAGCTAATTTGATTTGAAAGACTATTGTAATTATGGCACATTCTTTGGTGACACCTAACGACGACGTTATAGGTCAGCATTGGAAAAGATGCTGCCTTAGTTGAGAGTAGGCAATTGCAGGTAGAGTGTCAGAATTCCTGCAATAACAAGAGTGTGTCATTTCACATAGCACTTTTCGTTCGTTACTGATACCTCAGTATCACCTCAGATTACAGAGACTTGGAAGTAAGGTTGCCAAGTCTAAAAATAGAAAAGGCGCACTCGGCGTTATAGTTAGCCGACATTCTGCCCTACTAGCCAGATTACCAATTTTAAGTAGAAATAGAGTTAGTTGGATATTGTCAGTGGCTGATTATAAAGACCAACGATGGAAAAACTTTTTTGCTGAAAATGCCTTATTCTTATGTTTTTTAGGGTGGAAAATCCAAATATGATACTTAAAAACTGTATCACCCACCATTTCTTCACATATTTCAGTTAAATTTATTAAATTAAGCGGTATTTAAAGAATTTAACAGCTTTTATATAATTAAAATAATTTAAAAATGAGGTATAATGAATCTAGATTACGCTGGTAGCATTGCTGAAAAACATTTGCTGGCAAAAAAAGATCGATTCTGTTTTTGTGTTAACAGATGGTGTTTTGTTTAATGTCATCCTAACCTCACTTTCCCGTTTCCTGTACATGTGCTCAGTACATTGTCTAATCGTGATTGTAAAAACTCTGCTGACAGTTTTTGTTATATTTGTGGTGAATTTGTAATTAAAAACACCAAAGAGACATTACAGACTTTGTGAAAAAGGCTTATCTATCATACTTTGGGTCCAAACATGGTGATCAAGATAAATCTTGGGCGACACGTAAGGTATGTTACGTGTGTATTCAGGATCTGAGAAAATGGTCCAAAAAGGAGAAAAAAGCCTTTAGAATTGCTGTTCCTATGATATGGAGGGAGCCAAGAAATCATTCCGATGACTGCTACTTTTGCACTGTTGATATTACTGGTCATAATTCGAAAAACAAGAAGGTAATAAGCTACCCTAACCTTCCGTCCGGCATCTGACCAGCAGAGCACGGTGTAGATTTGCCAGTTTCTGAACGACCAGATGATTTAAATTCTATTCCAAGGAAAGTATTTTCTGGTGTACGATCTGATTTAAATGAACCAGATGATGATGAATTCCATTGTAATACAGAAAGTCTAGAGGCCAAATTGTTTACCAAGACCGAGCTTAACGATTTGGTTAGGGATCTGGGCTTAACGAAAGAAAAAAAAATGGATTACTTGGCTCTAGATTAAAAGAAAAGAACTTATTGGCAGTTGGAACCAGCATATACATGTATAAAAAGAGAGATCTGCAATTCTCCAAAGTTTTTTCAACAAGAAGATGATTTAGTGTACTCCTCAGACATTCCCGGTCTAATGAATGAGTTTGGTATTGAATACAAAAAGGAAGACTGGAGGCTGTTTATTGATCCACCAAAAACTAATTTAAAAGCTGTTTTATTACACAATGGTAACATGTATGCATCTACACCTGTTTGACATTCTGTACATATGAAAGAAAGCTATGAAAACCTAGAAATAGTGCTAAATAAAATAGGCTATTCTGCTCACGGTTGGATGATATGTGGCGATCTAAAAGTAACATTCATGCTCCTTGGTCTTCGAGGTGGCTTTACCAAATTTCCATGTTTCTTGTGTGAATGGGACAGTAGGGCTAGGGCTCAACAGATCAACACTGGTGCAGAAAGAACTGGCCTGTGAGGGAGTCGTTAAAACCTAGTGAGAAGAACATTCTACGCAAAAACCTTGTAGATCCAAAAAACGTACTCCCACCACCCTCTTACCACCTCTACATATAAAATTAGGTCTAATGAAACAGTTTGTAAAAGCTTTGCCTAAAGATGGACCATGTTTTAAGTACCTTTGCCAAAAGTTTCCACACCTTTCAGAAGCTAAACTAAAAGAAGGCATCATTGTCGGACCTGACATTAGAAAATTGATGTTTGATGTTAACTCTGAATGCGCAGTGACCTTAAATGAGAAAGAAGCATGGTTATCATTCAAGCAAGTCGTTAAAAAGTTCTTAGGACTTGAAAAAGACCCAGAATATGTTTTTATTATAGTTACAATGTTAAAGAAGTTTCAAACTTTAGGATGTTTAATGAGCCTGAAACTTCACTTTTTGAACAGTCACCTTGATTACTTCCCGGACAATACGGGAGATCTGAGTGAGGAGCAAGGAGATCGTTTTCATCAGGACATTAAAGTGATGGGAAAACGCTACCAAGGCCGCTGGAACGCCAACATGATGGGGGTACTGTTGGTCACTTCACCGAGAAGTTCAGCAAGCGGCTCATCGTAGAAAAAGCTACACAAGAAGCTTCAAAGAAAAAAGAGAAAGAAATTACAAACCAATTCCAGCTGACAAGTGAAACCTCTACTAACACACATCATTGTTTTAAGTAGCTTACTGTAAATACAAACCATGCTTATGTTGTAACAAAGCGTTTCATTAATTTCCCCGTTTACCGTCTAGCATAGGATTTTTATATTATATAGTAAAAAGCATATTGCTCGAAATCTATGCATGATACAAAAAACCAAGCCTAGATTTGGACTCAGCTCATAAAAATCTATGAAGATCAGCCATCAATGTAAAAAAAAGTTTTCAAAAAAAAATTTTCGTTGGCCTGTGTTATTAATCAGCTACAGCCAGTTTTTTTCTAGATCAACCTTCAAAGTTCTTGAACTAAAAAAAAAAAAAGACAACAATCAGTAAGCGGTCTTATTGAGATGGCCTGTGGTCGATGGCGACGATAATTTCCTCACGCGCGAGGTTTGCCTCGCCGTTAGGGGGCGGGGTGGGGCCGCAGAGGTTTGAGCTGGAAGCTGGACTTGTTGATGTTTTTGGTCGGCCAGACCTTTCCTTATACACATCCTGAACAGTACCGTCGGCTTCAAATTTATGCTGAATACAACAGATTGTTGTACGTATCGGTGGCTGTATTCCGAACACATTACACCATTGCCGTTGTACTTCCATCATGTTTTCGTTCGTCCAGTACCACTTCAGTACAGTCTTGAGTCGCCCAAACGACAATCTTACTTCGTCCATTGCTGCACTGTTATCTGCTGGAAATCGTGCGCCAGGTTCTGTTGAGAAAACAGTGGGCTACGCTTCCGCGCAAAACTGCAACGATACGTCATTTTGTTCGAAAGCTATTAATTATCAAAGAGTATATACATTTTTCTGGGCCCCTCTGTTTTCATCAGAGGCAATCAAACACTCCTACGATCTTCTCGTGTTGTATCCCTCCCGAAAAGACCTGTGCAAGCTCTTCCTGATATACTACTGTCCTGATTCCACCTCGTCATTACACTGCAGCCAACTGTGTGAGAGATCTGTCACGCCAATCATTGGACTGAAGTCCGAAATATGGTGTTAAGTTGCGCTTGTACGTTCTCTGGGCATACTCTGTTACAATTTATAACTGAAAAGTTGTAGTATTCGTTAGAAATATCTAATAGCCATCACGATTAACACCATTCTTCATCTGTAGAGACGGCTCTTTTCGGTACTTAGAAAACAAGCTTGCACACAGATGAAAAAAATGGTTCACATGGCTCTGAGCACTATGGGACTTAACATCTGAGGTCATCAGTCCCCTAGAACCTAACTAACCTAAGGACATCACACACATCCATGCCCGAGGCAGGATTCGAACCTGCGACCGTAGCGGTCCACACAGATGAAATTTTAATCCACAGATATCTAACTGCTGGAGTAACAGTTTGGTATCATTGCGTAGAGGTGTTCACGGTGTAACACTTTCCGATTTCTATCAGCATAAATGACCCGACAGGGTTTCGAAGCTGGTCCTCCTGATAACAATTTTATGTCCCAAACAAAATTCCATCGTGGTCGATCTACACAGCGTTCACATTAATTATACGCATGCAGGCAATTGGGTGCCGCAGATGTGTCGCCGCGGCCTAATATTTCCACCAATAGCTCATTCCAGCTCAAGCTTCTGCACCGCTGGATGAAATCAAAAGTATCTACATCTAGATATACACTCTCGAAACCGCGTACGCTGCATGGCGGATTGTACCTTGTACCATTACCAGTCATTTCCTTTCCTGCTCCAGTCGCTAACAGAGTGAGGGTTATACGACTGTCTACATGCCTCGGTATGAACCTTAGTTTCTCTTATCTTCGTGATCCTTACGCGAAATGCACGTTGATGGTGGGGAATCGTTCTGCATTCAGCTTCAAATGGCAGTTCTCTAAATTTTCTCAATAGTTTTCATCGAACTGAACGTCACCCTTCCTCCAGGGATTACCATTTGAGCTCTCCAAACATCTCCGTAAAAGTTGCATGTTGATCGATCCAACCGATAACAAATCCAGCAGTTCGTCTGTAAATTATTTCGATGTCTTCCCTCAATCCGAGCTGATGGCGATCCTAAACCCGCGAGTAGTGCTCAAAAATAGGTACCACTAGAATTCTATACGCGGTCCACACTTTCCTAACATTCTCTCAATAAACCAAAGTCGACCACTCACCTTCCCTACTTCCGTGTTTACGCGTTTGTTTTATTTCATATCGCTTTGCAACGTGACGTCCTTTAAATGTACTTTTTTAATCGACCTAACTGTTTCAAACTGCACGCTACTAATGTCGTTTTCGTATATTGCAGGATTGTTTTTCCTACTCTCTGCATTAATTTACATGTTTCTACGTTTAGAGCTAGCTTCCATTCATCACTCCAACTAGAAATTTCGTGTAAGTCATATTGTATCCTCCTACAGGCAGCAGCGATAGTACCTTCCGGTACACTAAACCATCATCGGGAAACAGCTACAGATTGCTGCTAACCCTGTCCGTCCGGTCATTTATGTATGGCGGGTGCAACGGGTATAAGTACGCGTATTTCTGATGGTGGCTGAGAACGGTGAACTGAAAAACATTACATTAGTATTTACGTCGTTTGCAGACTAACAATTATGACTATTACAAGATGTATGGTTTTAGGTTGGGTAATACTTCCAGGAAGTCATTAATGCAGACTTTCCTCTGGCAACAGAGAAGGTTCTGAAGTATGAACACAAAACGGTTACTCTATACTGACAGAAGTAGTCCACTAAGTGGTTCAGTTATGGGCGTGCAGAAAAAGTCAGGTAGTAAAGAAGTGACGTGTTTGTGGGAAGACTGTTCGACGCAGGGAAAAAAAACCAATACACTGATGTATGATACCACATACACTGTGTGATCAAAAGAATCCGAACCCCCCCCCTCCCTCCCCCCCAAAAAAACATACGTTTTCCCTATTAGGTGGATTGTGCTCCAACCTACTGCCAGGTACTCCATATCAGCGACCTCAGTAGTCGTTAGACATCGTGAGAGAGCAGAATGGGGCGCTCCGCGGAACTCAACGGACTTCGAACGCGGTCAGGTGATTGCGTGTCACTTGTGTCATACGTCTGTACGCGAGATTTCCACTCTCCTAAACATCCCTAGGCCCACTGTTTCCGATGTGATAGTCAAGTGGAAACGTAAAGGGACGCGTACAGCACAAAAGCATACTGGCCGACCTTGTCTGTTGACTGACAGAGACGGCCTATAGTTGAAGAGGGTCATAATGTGTAATAGGCAGACATCTATCCAGGCCATCACACATAAATTCCAAACTGCATCAGGATCCACTGCAAGTACTATGACAGTTAGGTGGGAGATGAGAAAACTTGGATTTCATGGTCGAGCGGCTGCTCATGAGCCACACATCACGCTGGTAAATGCCAAACGACGCCTCGCTTGGTGTAAGCAGCATAAACATTGGATGACTGAACAGTGGAAAACCGTTGTGTGGAGTGACGAGTCACAGTACACAATGTGGCCATCCGATGGTAGGGTGTGCGCATGGCGAATGCCCGATGAACGTCATCTCCCAGCTTGTGTAGTGCCCACAGTAAAATTCTGAGGCGGTGGAGTCATCGTGTGGTTGTGTTTTTCAGGGAGGGGGCCTGCAACCCTTGTTGTTTTGCGTGGCACTATCACAGCACAGACCTACATTGATGTTTTAAGCATCTTCTTGCTTCCCACTGTCGAAGAGCAATTCGGGGATGGTGATTGCATCCTTCAATACGATCGAGCACTTGTCCATAATGCACGGCCTGTGGAGGAGTGGTTACACAGCAATAACATCCCTGTAATGGACTGGCCTGCACAGAGTCCTAATGTGAATCCTATAGCACACCTTTGGAATGTTTTGGAACGCCGACTTCGTGCCAGGCCTCACCGACCGACATCGATACCTCTTCTCAATGCAGCACACCGTGAAGAATGGGCTGCCATTCCCCAAGAAACCTTCCAGCACCTGACTGAGTGGAAGCTGTCATGAAGGCTAAGGATGGGCCAACACCATGCTGAATTCCAGCATTAGTGATGGAGCGCGCCGCGAACTTGTAAGTCATTTGCAACCAGGTGTCCGGATACTTTTGATCACATAGTGTAAATGTCTACACTTATACAAGTTACACCCTGTATAGAGAAGTCTTCCCTGCGGCATTCCTTACGATACCCTTGTCTCAGATGAATACTCGACGTTAGTTAGTTACATGTTACGTATATCATTTGAATGATTCTTTTATCGAAATGATGTGGAACGAGTCAGTTTACAGGTATACGTGATTCCTGTTAACGTTAATGAATACATTATCATTTTGTTCCTAGTCATGCAACTACGCTTAAAAATAAATCTTTTCTTACTGGCTCCCAGTTTTTAAATAGAAATCCGTCAATCGAATACAGGAAGTTTTCCAGGAGAAATGATTTTAAAGTAGATTTAAAGCTTGCTTTGCTACCTGTCAGACATTTTCCCTTATTGGACAAATGATCAAAGCTTTTTATTGCTGACAAAAAATTTTACTTTGACAAACGTACTGGCTTGTGTTACTTAAGAAGCCCTAGAGACAATCACATATCTGGGAGCCTTTACCGTATGCTAATACCTTAGTCAACATTGGGGCACCGAGTCAAACGCTTTTCTGAAATCTAGGAATATGGAAGGTGACTGTTGTCCTTCGTTCATGGTTCGCAAGATGTTATGTGAGAAAAACGCAAGTTGAGTTTCCTATAACAATGCTGGCTTATGAATGGCAGCTTTTCCGTGTCATGGAAATTTATTATATTAGAACAGAGAATGTGTTCCAGAATACTGCAGTAAACCGACGTTAAGGATATTGGTCTGTAATTATGCTGTCCGTTCTTTTGCTCTTCTTATACACCAGAGTCACTTGCACCTTTTTGCAGTCGTTTGGAATTTTGCACTAGGCGAAAATTATACGGGAAACGCAAGGTAAATGCACTGGTGTTCAAAATTAAAGCAACAAACGGATGTTTTGCAAGGTTGCGGTTTTTTTGCCACAAAAAGTACAAACAGGTGATACTAAAGTAGAAACAATGTAAAGAATACGGAACGTAATCAGCTACAACATGCGCAACGGTAGACAAAAATGGTGTTCTTTTTTTTTTTTCAACTTAACGGATAGCTGGTTAATGTGTCCAGTATGGGGTGTGACCAACTCTAGCACCAATACAGGCCTGACAGCGACGGGACATGTTGTTAATGATGTCATCATGTTGAGGCAATAACGTCCATTCTTCCTGCAGAGTTGCTCATAATTCTTGGTGAGTGGTTGGTGGAATCTGAACCATCTCCCTAATGCATCCCATACATGCTCTATGGGATTAAAATCGGGAGAGCGAGCAGCGCATGCCATGTGTGCAATATCTTCCATTTCCAAACAAACATCAACCACCCATGCTCTATGAGGTCGAGCATTATCGTCCATCAACACGAAATCTGGGTTCACAGCACCTCACAACAAGGGCGCATGAGATTACAGTCTCTCTTCACGGTCCCTGACAGCAGTTAAATCTTGCTGATTCAACTTAATAATTGCATGAAGAGGTGTTAGAGAGGTCGACATAATCTCTGCCCACACCATTTGGGATCCTCCCTGATATCGCTGTCTGTCCACAATGTTTGGATCCCGAAATCGTGTTCCACTTGCCCTGCAGATGCGAATCTGTCGAGAATCACTCTCTTGACCAAATCGGGACTCATCAGTGAAAAGAAAATTGGCCCACGCTTCGACCGTCCAGGTGGTATGTTGAAGGCTCCACGCTACACGTTCTCTTCTGTGAAGACACGCCACAGGTAAACAGGCAGCAGAGCTCCAGTAATAAAGGCTACTCTGCTGAAGCCTTCTGTTCGCCGCTTGCATCGATACAACACGTCCAGGGTGTGCTGCGAGGTCAGACGCAAATTGCAGTGCAGTACTGAGGCGGTAATGTCGCGCGCCGGCAGCCAAATAAGGGTATACTCTTTCTGACGTCACACATGGTCGGCCATTCCTGGTCTCCGGAATACAGTTTCGGTCTCTATAAATTGTCACCTCTTCCGAGAGAAAAAAAGAAAAAAAAAAAGGATTCACATTGAGCCAACGGACCACATCAGTTTGCGACTCTCTATTGCCCTACACAGCAGATAATGTGTAGGTGTCTTCTCTGTACCTTAATG
The DNA here is from genome assembly GCF_023864345.2 of Schistocerca serialis cubense. Classification (NCBI taxonomy): domain Eukaryota; kingdom Metazoa; phylum Arthropoda; class Insecta; order Orthoptera; family Acrididae; genus Schistocerca; species Schistocerca serialis. The sequence goes on along the minus strand of NC_064639.1, from coordinate 213,708,997 downwards.
CACCATCTGTGACTGTATACACAGCGATTGCGAATGTAGGATTACCCTGCAAACTCTACCTCGCTTGACAGTTTGTCCTGCCGTCATTGCTGCCGTGGTTGTCCGCTGATCGGAACGCCATCTTCGGTGCGGAACACTATTGTACGGGCATCTGTTGACAGTTTGTATGATTATACAGGGTGGTCTGATCGTTACCGGGCCAAATATCTCACGAAATAAGCGTCAAACAAAAAATCTACAAAGAACGAAACTTGTCTAGCTTGAACGGGGAAACCAGATGACGCTATGGTTGGCCCGCTAGATGGCGCTGCCATAGGTCAAACGGATATCAACTGCCTTTTTTTAAAATATGAACCCCCATTTTTATTACATATTCGTGTAGCACGTAAAGAAATATGAATGTTTTAGTTGGACCACTTTTTCGCTTTGTGGTAGATGGCGCTATAATAGTCACAAATATATGGATCATAATTTCAGGCGAACAGTTGGTAACAGGAAGGTTTTTTAAAATAAAATACAGAACGTAGGCACGTTTGAACATTTTATTTCGGTTGTACCAATGTGATTCATGTACCTTTGTGAACTTATCATTTCTGAGAACGCATGCTGTTACAGCGTGATTACCTGTAAATACCACATTAATGCAATAAAAGCTCAAAATGTGTCCGTCAACCTCAATGCATTTGGCAATACGTGTAACGATATTCCTCTCAACAGCGAATAGTTCGCCTTCCGTAATGTTCGCACATGCGTTGACAATGCGCTGACGCAAGTTGTCAGGCGTTGTCGGCGGATCACGATAGCAAATATCCTTCAACTTTCCCCACAGAAAGAAATCCGAGGACGTCAGATCCGGTGAACGTGCGGGCCGTGGTATGGTGCTTCGACGACCAATCCACCCGTCATGAAATATGCTATTCAGTACCGCTTCACCCGCAAGCGAGCTATGTACTATCATGTTGGAAGTACATCGCCATTCTGTCATGCAGTGAAACATCTTGTAGTAACATCGGTAGAACATTACGTAGGAAATCAGCATACATTGTAACATTTAGATTGTCAATAAAATGGGTAAACGGTAAATTGGTAAACGGTCCATTTTAACACGGGTAATGTATCACGAAGCAAATACCGTCCACACTGGCGGGATGTTACGTAATAGCACGTACTTATACGTTTGGGACTATTACAGCGCCATCCATCACAAAGCGAAAAAAGCAGTCCAACTCAAACATTCATATTTCTTTAATTACTACACGAATTTGTAATAAAAATGGGGGTCCTATTTTAAAAGAAACGCAGTTGATATCCGTTTGAGCTATGGCATCGCCATCTAGCGGGCCAACCATACCACCATCTGGTTTCCCCCTTCGAGCTAGAGGAGTTTCGTTCTATGTAGTTTTTTCATTTGATGCTTATTTCCTGAGATATTTGGCCCCGTCACTATCAATGGACCACCCTGTATTGTGAATTAGACACGGGACGAGGAAATAGCAATTTGTTTCTTCAATTTTGGACACCAGTGTAAGTGCCCTATGCTACAGAATACTTTTTGTAAAACCGAATTCGGTATCGTAAGAATGTCGATAACTTCAGGAGTAGAAAGTGTCTCGTGTTCCATTGCGTAGGTAAGCCTTTCACAAGGTTATGACAGAAGAGAAGCAGTGTGCCCGCGAGTGGCTAACGTTCCATTTCAGCCGAGTTGGGCCGGCGGTTGCGCAGCACAACACGGAGCCGCCACGCCCTGACCCCTGACCCCGGGCTGTTCCCACGGTACGCCGCCGAGGCACGCCCGGGGCTGCCTCCTGTCACCTCCGTAATTCACCTCTGGCCGCCGCCAGTCACTCTTGCAGAGCGTTGCACGTAACTCGCAAGGCCGGGAAGGTTGGTTCTTGTGGAACGTTGCACGTACCATAACTCGCAAGGCCGTGAATGTTGGTTGTAGCCACTGAGTTTTAACACCTTTAGCAACACTGCTAATGTGTTACCAGTAGATGGCGCAAGTGACCGTAACACCAGGGCTTCCTTGTTCATAAGCGTTCACACAGGAGAAAAAAAAAGCTAGTCGATCTGTCAACGAATGAGATGAACCGTCTGTTGGTGCGACCGTGTGTGGTCAGTTAGGATCAGAGTCTGTCACTGGGCGGTCAGACACACAATATTCATTGCACAATTAACTGTCCCTGACCACGTGTTGCTGTGGCTGTCTGCTTAGATGGAAAAAACCCAAGAAAACAGAAAGTACACGTTTCTAATGTGTATGGGAATTGGATATACGTTCCCACCTGCTTCTCCCATCTGTCTCCGTTCATCTTCTCCTCCCACTTTCTTTGTTCAACTCCTCCTCCTCTCCGCTCTCCATCCACCTTCTCCTTTCCTCCTCTCTTTATCTCCTCCTGCGCCGTCCCTCTCCCCTCTCTCTGTCCATAACTTCTTCCCTCATTTCTCTGTCCACCTCCTCCCCTCTCCATCCCCATCTCCTCCTACCACCCCTCCTCTCTCTCCCCTTCACTTCTTGTGTCACCTCCTCCCCCTTTCTATGCCCATCTTCTCCTCCACTGTTTCCACTCCTCCTGCCCCGTCTCTCTGTCTGTCAGCTCCTTTCCGCATTCTTTACCCCTTTCCTCCCACCCCTCTGCCCACCTCTTCTTCCCCCTCTCTCTCACCTTGAACCTTGTTTATTGTTATTGCAAATTCAGATTCTGTAGTAGTATTGTGATCATATGTCGATAAGCCATAAATACAACTTTCCTGTTTTATCAATTGTTCATTCTGATGAAGACTTAATCTTATCTTGAAACTAGCATACGGTTGCTGAATAACAGCCATGTTCCAATATATATATATCTGTGTGTGTGTGTGTGTGTGTGTGTGTGTGTGTATGCGCGCGCGTGCGTGTCCTCCAAACGTGTAAAATTTTGAAGTATATCGGTTGAGTACTTTTTGAGATTCTTGGTAAAAGCGTTTCCTCTTTATACATCACATAACTTACATACTGCATACATTAAAATAAGTACATAAAGCACGGGCGTATTGGAATGCAACGTCGCTTCAAAATTTCGGAGCGATCGGTGAAGACCTTCCGGAGAGTTAAGATTTTTAACAGACGAGCATTATATTTTTATATAGATTTCTCCTATAATTATCATATATATATATATATATATATATATATATATATATATATATATATATTTGTCTATTACATGTGGAGCTCCAGTAGGTATAGAAAAACACGCGCATATTCCAGTGGAACGTTGTGTCAAAATTTGAAAGCAGTCGATGAAGAAATTACAATTTTGATCAAATGAACACTCACATTTTTCTTTGTGCAGATAAAGAATACTGTGCATTTAAAATTGACCATATGAGACTGGTCTTGAACGTTATCGCAATATACCGAAGGACGGCAGAGCGTTGAAAATACTGACTCTCGTTCAACATACAAAGTATCCCAGGAGGAAACAGTAAGTCTAGCAAATATCAGCTCTCAAATACAGGAGCACTTCATCTTCGATACTGTGAAACAAATTTTTTCTACTGCACGCTCTTTGTTTCCCATATTCTGAGAGGTGGTAGTATGGGCTAAAATAATCAAGTACACATGGACTCTAAGTGCATACATTAGGAGCTTTAAGCACTAGTTCATGTGAAACACATCTCTTATACTGCTCTTAAGCAATACACCTTAAAGCCCATGTTTACTAGACCATTTTGCTTTTTTTTTATCCATGCTATCATCTCTCAAAATATGCAAAGCAAAGAGCTTGCAGTAAAAGAGATTTGTTTCACAGTATCGAAGATGAAGGAGTGTTCATAGTTCTTATGATATGCATTTTAGAGCCATGTTTTCTAGACTTTTCTTTGTTTGCTTCGTATGATGGTTCTTCTCATATCTCTGAATATTGGCCACTCCTCCTGGGACACCCTGTATTGTATGTAAGGGATAGTATTGCGCAATACACTTCAGTTCCTGCCAAGACCGAGAGAAATTCAGTTTGGTCCGAACAAATTGAAGTAAACAACTGAAAAAGAAGCGGGATGGAAGATGTATATGAAAGCACCATGTGGTACTTAAAAAAAATGGCTCTGAGCACTATGGGACTTAACCTCTGAGGTCATCAGTCCCCTAGAACTCAGAACTACTTAAACCTAACTAACCTAAGGACATCACACACATCCATGCCCGAGTCAGGATTCGAACCTGCGACCGCAGCGGTCGCGCGGTTCCAGACTGAAGCGCCTAGAACCGCTCGGTCACCCGGGGCCGGCGGTACTTTCTTTATTGTTCAGGAAAGCACAGATACCTCATTGTTCACATAGCAGAGATAACTGCAGATCACGGTGTCATGACAGTAATAAAAACTTGTTTATTTTGCTTGCAACATTTTTCAGAACAGACAAGCAGATCACTCAAGTGTCCATTGAGAATACTGGAACATGTTTTTTTCTTGCAAAAGTTTTCAAGCACTCACATAACATCCTGTAAACTATCAGTCAGCCTAATTGTTTTGTTTCGATTCCAGCAGTGGTTACGGTAGAGAAATTTAGAGAAAACATCACATGTACTTGATATTTTATGAAATTCATTTGTTTAACTTGTAATTAGTTGTTGTGGTTTACGGATCTATGCTGCCATGAAAGGCCCATCATGTAGCGAAATACTCAAAGCAAGTTTCGCAGATTTACTTCGCCTGTTCTGCGTTACTCCTGCTTGTGTATTGGAGCATAAAACGTGATTCGATTCAGCTGAAAGGGTCGCCTACCCCAATCAGTGTGTGAGGTTCGCCTGCTTTAATTCTTCGTTGATGATCCTCGGTGTCGACGTACTGCGTTGTGATACTCGCTGAAAAAATGGGAGGTGGAAGTGCCGTACTGACTACTGTAAATGATGTTGCGGCCGGTGCTCAGTTGTGTTTCACAATTCTTTACTTTCACTGTTCACAATCCCTCCCCCCCCCCCCCCCCCCCCCCCCCCCCCCCCCCCCCCCCAATAATACACAGTTATATGGCCAGTGCTCTATTGTTTAATTTTCGATAAGCCTCATTAATAGGTTGCAGGCAAGCATCCACATACTGCTACAATAGTTTACTGTTGAACATCTACGAGCAGTAAAAACCTAACCACACATTTCACAGTCTTTCAAATAAATTGAACAGACACTGTCATTGCTTTAATACACGGCCTATTGGTGTAACACTTATTTCACGGTTAAGTTGATGCATTGTTGTTATTCTAACCAACACAGGTTTCTTGTCTGAAACATGGCCGTGGACTGACTGTCCAGAGACCAAAAATCGGGCCTTTATATATCCGCACATTTATAGGTACTGAAACTACACATTCTTCTATGTATAAGTTACATAAATTACAATTAAAACATCACCCATTAAATTAATTGAATACATCGAAAAATTCGTTCTTTTTAATAGTTTCTTCTACTACAAGGGTTAGGCTGAATTCCTTGTTTAAATACTGAAATTAACAGATATAGTTACACAAACAATACTTTTGACAAAACTGTTAATAACTTTGGAATTAATTAAGGTCTGGCTTTGCTAACATGTTTTCGAATAGAGCCAAGTAGATCATTTAAGAATACTATTAGTTGTTCCTCCGAATGTTTATAATTAGAACAGAATTTATATTTGTTTATAAGTCAACAATACAATTTAAGTGACGAAACAATTACTGATTTCACCCTATAACACAAGATGCTAACTAGGAATAGTCGAAATAAATTAGAAAATCAGTTACATACCTAAAATTAAGTACAAAATGATATCTTGTGTAATATTCTTTAAAACTGAGGCCAACCTCTCTCTTTTATGAACATGCAGATTATACACATGTACGTTAATAGTAATTAGTCAAAAATGAAAAAATGAATTTTAAGGAGGCAGATGGCAAAACAAGAGAGGAAGTAAAAATATCCCAGCTTTCTTCGTCACAAGTAGATGTCCAGCTGCGCTACTGGCGTGCAAATTCCAGCCTTCCAGGCCGAAGAACAGCAGTTAGCGTGAGTGCATGAACCAAGCGCCTGCTGAGGAAGTCGATACGCTGCAACGTTCGCTGAACGGTTGTTGAGGAGACACAGTTGGTAGACCCTTGGTTCATCTGGGCGGTCAGCTCCTCAACAGTTGCACGTCTAATGGCCCGTACATACCTCCGCAGCTGCCGTTCACCCTAGCCATCTATGGCCTCTGCTGCACCACATTTGTCTTGGTGCCGGATTTGGATAGCCCTATCTTGCCATGTACAGCACGATATATTTTAACCACGGAGATACGCGAACACTTAAAAAAATTAGCCGTTTCGGAAATGCTTCCACCCAAAAGACAATGACCACGCTATTTTAGACGTCAGATAAATCGCTCTGTTTCCGTATTACGACAACGAATGCACTATTTTCCACGTCCTCCTCGACAAGCTTTATTGACCCTCCTCTGCTAGTGCTGCCACCTGTCGTGTGTGAGTCGTCTTTGCACGTGAACGTCGAATACAGGCGGTGGTCACATTCATGTGACTGGAACGTGTAGAAAACATTGTTATTCTGCCTCGCATCCGGTGCTGATGGCAGTTCAACGTCATTGATAAATCACAACATTTCTTACAAATTACACAAAAGTCAGCATAACTAAAATATTGATCGTGTCTCTTTGCCCGACATTGCATATACTAACGTTTTATGCCCAACCATTTAAAGTTGCTCATCTCGATTACTATTTGCGAGCGACGCGGACGTGTGTACCGACTGAGACCTGAAGGACAACTCCGTTATCAGACATAAGCCATCATTCAATTGACTCCAAGATCAATACTGGTACTGCTACTTTGAATTAACCTTCGTACCCGTGTGTGTACATTCGTGGGTGATCGAGTTACAATCCATCCCTCGTCTTGGTATGAAACTGTATTTGATATGGTTTTTATAGTACTGTGGTGTTTTTACTAACATTCCGTCTTTCCCCGAATCCTTCAGTATGAGTATATTTATATAAGTTTCCGTTCGGAGGCTGCGGCGAGTGCTCCATTATGTACGGCGCTCGCTTCGCAGGATGTTTTTTCTCACAACGACCGTCTGTCGCTAAGTGGTCGAACTGCTGTGCTCGTCTCCTAATTAGCGGTCAACTTTGTTGGCAGCCCTGTCCTATTCTCCGCTTTCTTTAAATAACACATTCGGTTTCGATGGAGATCACTTCTCCCAGAGCAAAAAGCTGTAGTAATACGACCGGAGAGCAAAGCGGGGTACTGAAGGAAACCTCACATTATCCACCATGATTGAAATCAGTGTTCTGTACGAGTCCGAATTCACTTAACTTCGGGGAAATTCTGCTGAAGTCCTCGCATAATCAGGTGGAGCAGCTGTCCGCTGTGCTGGATAGCTGTTAATAGTCCTTTTTTGGCGTTATCAATCAGTCCCGAGGCTCCAAATGCACTCAGAGCACAGCACCAATAGAGACTATACACTGGAGAAGCTACGTTAGTTACTGTCCATTGCAGTGGAAAACTGCATTGCGGGGTTAACTCTACACGTGTGAGTAATATAACGAGTCACCTCGAGCCCCTTGAAAAATAATAAAGTTGTGGCATTCTGTAGCTGATAATGCTAAAATTCTCACAATGGTTCCACACGCTGAAATAATATCTTCCAAATAACGGCGGAATTCTTCAAGTTCCTGCGTAATTTTACCAATTATGCCGCCTTCATGCCCACCGGAATTCTAACAATTATTCCAAGAATGTTCGCGCGGACACAGTCGCTCAAACGTACAGTGTGTTAATTGTAAGACGGAGGAGTTGTGAGGGGAGTGCGGGGGGAGGAAGAAGCAAGCATTGGCTGGCGTGGGGAGTGGAGCCGGGGGGGGGGGGGGGGGGGGGGACAAGACACACCTACCAGTTGCAGTGCTGGCACTACAAATTGCACGTCATACTTACACGAAAGCAGACGAAAGGCTTGGAAGTTGTTGGCGACTCCCGAGATGGGCCAGCAACTACTCATTTTGATAATGTTTATCACAACTGCACAATAAAAATACGCAGAACAGTACAGCGCAAAACAATAACGAAGCAGACGACAATGGCTACCTTGTACAACACAGTCAGCTACGTAATGTTGGCAGCAGTCGAAACTGCGTACCTACCGAAGCCTCCCGACGTTTACCGACTTCTACCGACTCAGCACTAGGGAGAGGTCTGCCATCTAAAAGTTTACACACTGTAAAACGTTGCGCGCTGCTTAGCATGCGCAATTGTACTACTATATGGTGAAACGGTCCTATAGTCCCCTTTCTTATCATTTTATTTGCTTTCCAGTGCACTTTGCAACCTACAGAACAATTCGGATGTTTTTGTTGCTAAATTTCGTATCAGAGAAGACTGAGCAATGATTCAACCTAGCCGTAGCCTACTCCCTTCTACGATTTGCAAGCATTATATGGCTGTTATGTTGGTTCTTTTCAGACTTGCAAACGCGTCTATAACGCCATTATAAGTCATCCATGTTTTTATGTGACACCCAACTCACGACTATGATTCCACAATATGTTTATCCCTTGTTCTCCTATTCCAAAACTCTTTGGCATGTGTGAGTGAATGAATGTGGGTGCGTTTAATTTTGCTGTACGGTGGTCTGCAGAGAATCAGCGGTAGTCTTACAGAATGGCCAACCCTTGTAGTTTTCACGTAGGCAAAGAGGTCTGTTCCCTTTGTATGAAAGTTGTCGGTGTTAGGTTTTTCTGCCCACAGGTGTGTGTGGGAGAGATCTGGAAACAACTACAGATTCGGCCGTTTCATGAGCTCAGGAACGACCGCGATGCCTTCATCGAGCACTGCAGTTCGACAGATTGCTGTGTGGAATTTTCGGCTATTGGTGGCTCAGGGTTAAGAGAAGACGAAAGCACTAAGCAAAAGAACATCGGGAAATCGATGAAACGACTCATAACGAAAAGATTGCAGAATGCACTGCAAAAGCAAAACTTCGAGAAGACGAACTCTGAAGACGTCGGTGCCTTAAGAATTATTCCACACTACAATCTGTCGACCTGCAGAGCTCGATGAAGGCATCGGAAGTAAGTGATGTCAATTCCTTTTCATTGTCTTGTCGATGATACCTTAGGGCATTTAGATTGGTTTTCTCAGTGGTAAGTAGGTTATCGAAGATTTTGGATGTAATAGGTACGAAAGATTTACCATTAATAGAAAAATAATGACTAGGACCCATATTACTTATTATCCTAATACGAATCAGCTCCGTAAACGCAGTGCAAGTATTGCGTTCTTTGAATATCTTGTTGAAGGGCAAAATTTGGGAATGTGAGTTAAAGAATACATCAGTAAGTATAGCCTGCTATCGTAAACTACTTCCTGAATAATACGAATGCTTTTTGTTTTAGACGCAATCATAGAATATGGTTACACTCATCACAAGTTTCGATTATTCATTGGCTCTCGTTCCTACCTGCACGTCGTAGGCGGCATCCAGTGGACTAAGCGTCCACGACATGCGTGATCATATTCTGCGAATTGTCTGGAATAAAAAGACGTTTATAAACTGCTTCTGCGCTCTGCATAAACAGGTGACAAATTGTGTTGTTGCGGGAGCAATAAGTTCGATAACGCCATGCGTTTTGCGTTGTCCGCGATTGAGCAGATCGTTTAGCGTAAAATACTAGCAAGGTCGTGAACTGGTGCCACCACCCCAGGGACACAACCAGAGTTCTTAAGAGAAGAGAAAAGAAGAAAAAGAAGGAGAAAGAGGAAAACTAAAAGTTTGTATAGCGATCATAGTCGCTGCCTGGCGAGGTGCGGGTCATCGGTTCGATATCTGCCTTTGTCAGTTATTTGTGATTTGATGTTCCTGATTTTTGTAAGGTTCTGGGACTTATTACTGTAATTTACTAGAACATTCTACTTTTGCAGGCAGGCAGTTCAGCTGCACCTGTACTTCGATACTTCATGTGAGCTCACAATCAGTACAAGTGACTTCAGTGTGACGTGTTACTTCTTACTGCCGACCCTGCTTTCATAACGTGTACATCACTCCAGTCCCTAAGCGCCAATTAACTTTTATGAATTTATGGACTAAACTGCAGTAAAGTACTTCACGCCTTGCATCAAAAAGCCACTACTTGCAAAATAGCTGCTTTTTCTCCTGCGAAAGCTATTCTCTAACCACCATTTACTGCAGTTGATGGACTCTTACGTAGAGTGTAAATTATGTACTAAAATTTCAAAACCTATGTTTTCTACTTCTAAAATTCTTCCATTAAGTTCTTTAATGACGGGAATGATCATTTGAACGTTAAAAAGAAACAGGAAATAAGTTCCTCTTCGGTCATTTCACTTTATAAATACAAATATCAGCTTGTACATTCTAACACACAGCCACATCGGTTACGTTATTTGCGTTAATAATCTCTAACGAGCCTGTCTTATTATTAGTTTGAATTTTGAACCAGAATACAGCGAGCCCAGCCTAGAGGTACTCAAAACATTTTTTTATATTTCAGTACCTATTATGATTTATAACTTTATTCGTCCATCATTGTACACAGGAGCTCAAACGTCTTTGTACATGTTGATACAGTTCAGTGTGGGCATCGTAAACGCTCGACGGATATCGAAACGGTACTCCCCTTCTCGCCACTCGTTCATATGTATGACAGGTGTTATGGCCTCCACTGTAGCGTAGTTCCATTTTCTCAAATCTACCAGGTCTCGAACCTTCGTTCTGTAAACAATGTCCTTGATAAACCGCCAGGCACTGAAATCCAGTAGAGTCAGATCGGGAGACTGAGGGGGACAGGAAGTGAGCCCCCCCCCCCGCCCCCTTTGTGATAAAAGGTTTTAGGAACCGCCTCATCGACAAATGTGGTAACGTCGCCATGATAGGGGAGTGGGACACCATCCTCATGAAAAATGACGTCGGAAGGCATCTGTGGAAATACATAGTTCGTCAACATGTAGAGATAGGCATGGCTTGTCACTATAGACTCCACACACACACACACACACACACACACACACACACACACACACACACACACACAAACAAACAAAAAAGAAAATGGACTAGTCAAACCATCTTTACTTAATCCTAAGCACACATTAACTTTTGGTGTGTCCCATTCATATTCTATCGCTTCTCCTGGAGTCTCGTTTCCCCGGTTATGGCGGTTAACTTAGCTGCAGACGTGGAAGGTAGATTCATCATTGAACAACACTGCATTGAGCTAGTTATTTTCGTCTACACGATGCAACATTTCAACAGCGAAAATCACATCGTCCGCGACGATCCTCAGTCATAACGTGATGCAAAGGTTGGAGTCTGTATGCACGCAACCGGAGACGTTTGTGCACAGTGTCGTGCACCGTCGAACGTGGGACGGATAATTACTTACTCGCTTGTCTAATGGATTTACGTGGGCTCTTTGTGAATGCTTCGTGCATATGTTCCACGGTCTCTTCTTTCACAAGCGTTTTCGGACGTTTTCCAGCATTAGAAATCAAACTTCCTGTTTCTCGAAGAGTTCTGTCCCTCTGATAAATGGATTTACGTGTGGGAGGAACCACGTCCCATTCCCTTCTTGAACGCCGCTCAACACGTTTTACAGATTATAACTCTGCTAACCATAGCACACACTTCATCTTTCGTTGTGACGTCAACATGTTGACTGTCTGGAGTACGTCTCCCTGGTGCCTAATAAACATTCGTGCGCTGTTCATGAAATGGAGGATAGCATCTTGGAGTGACTCTATCGATGGCATTTTCAGCCAACAACATAAATTTTAGAGTTCTTTCGTTACAAGCATTTGATGGGTATACCTTTTGCCCGGATACAATTTTCCCAGGTTTTCGAGAGAGATACTTGAAATACTGAAATAGGCTCCCTCTTCCTTCCTGAGCATAATGATTAATGCGACTGTCCGTGTTTTGTAGCTAAAGGAAGGAAGGGGGTGGGGATGGGGGGGGGGAGATTAGGGTTTAGCGTACAGTCGACGACAAGATCATTAAGACAGGGAGAATATTGTAATTCTCCTGGCTTCAACGTTCTCGATTACAGGCTTTAACGTTAATTGCAATTCACTCAAAAAAAAAAAAAAACGAGTTTGTTACATTATTCAACGGTATGAAACGAAACATAAATTTTACTTACCTTTTCGGATGGATGCTCTAGACAAATTTTGATTGCAGCACTTCCAAAGGTGCCTAGATTTTCAGGATTTTGCATACAACTTGTGGAACTGATGATTTTTTAAATTAATTAGAACTTCTTGGTCAAATAATTTCGGTAACTGTATAATTACGGTCTGGCACATCCTTGCACACAGATGGTCGCAAATAGAACAGTGGTCCAGAAAGTGTAGAATAGATTTCTTTATTTCCGTCTATGATCAGAAACTTGTTAGACCCTCAGACTACCGGTTTCGGTTAGCAATTATCATCTTCAGATTTGCAGCAAAACATGGGAAAAACACAAGTATTACTAATGGATTGTCTACAGCTCAAAAGAACAAAATAGACCATAATGAAAAGTATTACTAACATACATGCGTAAACTTTGCGCATTATGTATGACGAGGCATACCTGCTTTAAAAACATGTCCTAATACAAAGGAGCCGTAGTGACATCGTCAAAAGATAAACACAAAATCAGCTTAGCATCCCCGCACATATATAAAAATATGGTAAATACTAGCGTCATCTTGTTTACAGCACTAGTGTTCGTAACAAACGATACCCACAAAACCCCGTTAGATGTCGCTACCGTAGGCGTTTACTTGTCCTTCCTCTGTTTATGTAATATACTTCATTAACTAGATAATCTTGTTAATTGACTGGTACGGTGTTTCATCATTCTTTCCTTGGAACGGCGTGTCGCTGGGTACGAGGGGCCCTCTGGCGTTTAAGTTCCTCTGACCACTTCTCGCCTCTACGGCATTTTTTTACTCTATTTTTTTTCTTTCTTTTGTTCGTCGCGTTTGGTCTGGGCGGACGTTACAAGACATACGTTCGAGTTGATCGTTGATTTCTTTACTCAGTTTTTTTTTTTATTACAGAGGGCCACCGCCTCTCTGAACGAACACATTGAGCTACCTTGCCGGCGCGGCGATTTTTGTTCCTTTTTTGTTCGTTGCATCTGCTCTGGGCGGACGTCGTAAGACATCCGTTTCAGTTCGTTGTTGATCGATTAACTCAGTTTTTTTTATTTTCTTTTTTTTTTATTACAGAGGGCAGCTAACCCTCTGACCAAACACTCTAAGCTACCGTGCCGTCATATTCTGGCGGTCACGCCGACGGCTCTGATTACTTACTAACGTCTGTTTTTATTCATTTGGTGTCTGTCCCTATTTATTTTATTGTTTTTATATTGTTCTGTGAAATACATAATTTTGTTCTTATGTATGTCATTATATTTTTATCTAAAATTCGCGACAAGAGCGCATCAGAATTATTGTCGTCTAACTACTTCCTTTTTAAAAATCTAATTTTGGTCGTGCTTTTTAATTTGTTGCATTTTATTACTGTAATGACCTGTACACTTGGTAAGCCCACTACGGACTATGCCGATTGTGTTCTTTTTTTAATTCCATATCTTACAGTTACACTCCTGGAAATGGAAAAAAGAACACATTGACACCGGTGTGTCAGACCCACCATACTTGCTCCGGACACTGCGAGAGGGCTGTACAAGCAATGATCACACGCACGGCACAGCGGACACACCAGGAACCGCGGTGTTGGCCGTCGAATGGCGCTAGCTGCGCAGCATTTGTGCACCGCCGCCGTCAGTGTCAGCCAGTTTGCCGTGGCATACGGAGCTCCATCGCAGTCTTTAACACTGGTAGCATGCCGCGACAGCGTGGACGTGAACCGTATGTGCAGTTGACGGACTTTGAGCGAGGGCGTATAATGGGCATGCGGGAGGCCGGGTGGACGTACCGCCGAATTGCTCAACACGTGGGGCGTGAGGTCTCCACAGTACATCGATGTTGTCGCCAGTGGTCGGCGGAAGGTGCACGTGCCCGTCGACCTGGGACCGGACCGCAGCGACGCACGGATGCACGCCAAGACCGTAGGATCCTACGCAGTGCCGTAGGGGACCGCACCGCCACTTCCCAGCAAATTAGGGACACTGTTGCTCCTGGGGTATCGGCGAGGACCATTCGCAACCGTCTCCATGAAGCTGGGCTACGGTCCCGCACACCGTTAGGCCGTCTTCCGCTCACGCCCCAACATCGTGCAGCCCGCCTCCAGTGGTGTCGCGACAGGCGTGAATGGAGGGACGAATGGAGACGTGTCGTCTTCAGCGATGAGAGTCGCTTCTGCCTTGGTGCCAATGATGGTCGTATGCATGTTTGGCGCCATGCAGGTGAGCGCCACAATCAGGACTGCATACGACCGAGGCACACAGGGCCAACACCCGGCATCATGGTGTGGGGAGCGATCTCCTACACTGGCCGTACACCACTGGTGATCGTCGAGGGGACACTGAATAGTGCACGGTACATCCAAATCGTCATCGAACCCATCGTTCTACCATTCCTAGACCGGCAAGGGAACTTGCTGTTCCAACAGGACAATGCACGTCCGCATGTATCCCGTGCCACCCAACGTGCTCTAGAAGGTGTAAGTCAACTACCCTGGCCAGCAAGATCTCCGGATCTGTCCCCCATTGAGCATGTTTGGGACTGGATGAAGCGTCGTCTCACGCGGTCTGCACGTCCAGCACGAACGCTGGTCCTACTGAGGCGCCAGGTGGAAATGGCATGGCAAGCCGTTCCACAGGACTACATCCAGCATCTCTACGATCGTCTCCATGGGAGAATAGCAGCCTGCATTGCTGCGAAAGGTGGATATACACTGTACTAGTGCCGACATTGTGCATGCTCTGTTGCCTGTGCCTATGTGCCTGTGGTTCTGTCAGTGTGATCATGCGATGTATCTGACCCCAGGAATGTGTCAATAAAGTTTCCCCTTCCTGGGGCAATGAATTCACGGTGTTCTTATTTCAATTTCCAGGAGTGTATATGACAAGAATGTGTGAACCGTGGTCGCCTACAGTAGCAACGTCTAATGACCTTGCGACGAAACATTTTGTGGCTAGTATGTAACAGTTTGTTACGAACAGTAGCGCTGTTAACAAAATGACTCTAGTATTTACCATATTTTTATATATATGCGACGACGCTAAGCTGAATTTGTATTTATCTTTTGACGATACCACTATTATATTAGGACATTTTCTTAAAACAGGTATGCCTCGTATTTAGAGCTCATACTTTTCATATGTTTGCTAGTAATACTGTTCATTGTGGTTTATTTTATTCTTTTGAGCTGTACACAATCCACGAATTGTACTTGCGTTTTTCCCATGTTTTACTGCAAATATAAAGATAGACACTGCTGACTCTAACCGATAGTCTAAGGACCTAACAAGTTTGTGATCATAGACGGAAACAAAAAAATTTATTCTAAACCCTTGTACTCTGTTTGCTCAACCGCAACTTTACGGACCACTTGCCGCGATACAACTGTGATACGTCCCTACCGCCAGAACTCTCGCTACAAAGCAAATCGAACATTTAACTTACATGCAAAAGCAGCGGAATACTATTTTTATGAGCTGAAAACTATAGTAATTTTCCTTTTTAAGTCTTCTTTTTATATACTTATTCCATTTAACTTGGCTCTACAGAAATTATTATTGTACAATGACATAATTATTTTGAAACATTTTAATTGAAAATAAGGTTATTAACAAATGGTTTTGGATGCTGAAGGACCACACGCACACAAACTTTACTTCAAAATCGATACCCATACGTATTATAAAAATGTATGTATGTACGTTCCACATCTCCTCCTATACTACTGGATCTATTCCAAGTATACGAGGTACACATAACATTTACTGTCTGGAAAGAAGCGCTCTGGGATAAGAATCACCTACCTATTAAAGGGGTGGAGTGGGGGTCAAAAAGAAGTGTAGCCCACGACGTGCAGATACCAACCAGTTCATCCAGTACTTGGGAAGAAGAATACTTAGTGACTTCCAAAAAATTTACATACAGTTTCTAACTTTTACCCAACTTTGCTCTCCGACTCCCCCTACAAAATGATGAAAGGGAAAAAGATTATCGGTTACTATACATTTTCGCTGTTCATGCAGTAAAACTGTCGCATCAGGCACGAAGTTTTAATTTATTACTTTCCTACCACCAGCTGAATTCACGACACATTTCGCA
Organism: Schistocerca serialis cubense; assembly: GCF_023864345.2. Classification (NCBI taxonomy): domain Eukaryota; kingdom Metazoa; phylum Arthropoda; class Insecta; order Orthoptera; family Acrididae; genus Schistocerca; species Schistocerca serialis. The sequence goes on along the minus strand of NC_064639.1, from coordinate 213,692,745 downwards.
GACAGTATTCACGTATACCACTGAATGTACTTGCAATATTATATCATTGTAAGACACATGGGTTAGGGTATATTACGTTACAAACACTGAGATGCGTTACAACGAAACTGCAGGGCGAAATTCGCTAGAGACACAGGTGAAATATGTATACGAATGTGTGTGAAATATGTTCAATACGTATACGTGAAATATGCGTGACACGAGCGCTCACGGGTGAAGTCGCGGGTAGAAAGTCTCTCCTAAATTCCTCTGTCGATTTTAACCATACTTGGTATACATATTACGTATTATCAGGAAAGAAATACTTCGGGGGTAAGAACCTCCAGCCTCCTGTTGGGGTGGAAGTGATGGAGGTAGATTGGAGGAAAGGAGAGATGGAGAAACCGAGAGTGGAAAGGAGGAGATGACTAGAGAGATGGGGAGGAGGAGATGTACAGAGAGAGGAGAAAGAGGTGATGGACAAAGAAAGGGGAAGGAAGTGATGGACAAAGAGGGGGAAGGGGAGACAGACAGAGAGGTGGAGGAGGGGATGGACAGCCAAAGGGGGGAGAATATGGACAGAGGAGGAGGAGATGGACAGAGAGAGAAAGTTTTTGGGGGGGGGGGGGGGAGAGATGAACTAACTACTGGAATGAATACATATTGAAGTGTTCTTCCTTTTCCCTCCAAACACTGACATACTGAGATATTTCAATAAAAAGATTTCTCAGTAAATCACAAAGAAATTCTGCGTAACTTGAATAGCGCGGCGGGGAAGAGAAAGCCTCCATGACGATGAATACAATTGTCTCCTGAGTAACTGTGTGTCATCATAAACTTACGAAATAATTCATCGTCAAAAGTAAACCGTGAGGCAGGGTACATCGTACCATTGAGGCGAAACTGAAGACAGCACTGTTCTGTGATAAATGACCGATGACTTTAACAAAATTCTTACGTAAAAGTTTACGCGAGAATAAGGAAACGATCGACAAATAAAATGGTTCAAATGGCTCTAAGGACTATGGGACTTAACATCTGAGGTCATCAGCCCCCTAGACTTAGAACTACTTAAACCTAACTAACCTAAGGACATCACACACATCCATGCCCGAGGCAGGATTCGAACCTGCGACCGTGGCAGTAGCGTGGTTCCGGACTGAAGTGCCTAGAACCACTTGACCACAGCGGCCGGCATCGACAAATAGATCTCACGGTTTGCTTACATGGCCACTTTCGGCAACAACTGTTAAAATCTTTTACTATAGGTTATCCGTCTTTTTAATTAAACTGCAGTCAGCTCAAGACGAATAACCTATAGTAATAAATCTCAGCGTGTTTGGGCATTGTAATAAAGAATAAATAACGCGTCAAATGTCCGGTCGTTGTACCACTGAACAATCAGCCATTAGTCCTTTCGATGCGGCCGCTGAAACATTAGAAAAATACATATAAAATTATATTCATTACACTGGAATCGAGGAAGGTAAGATGTTTCTAAGGAAATTCAATTTTCATCAATATTACAATAATATAATCCATTTCGACCCAGTACAGGACAGTGCCACTTACGTTTTCACAATCCATCAGATAAAGAAAAAGCGCAGATATGCGGAATAAGAAATTGAAGATAGCTATTTTTATATTTCAGAAAAATTATAGTACAACTTCTAGATACTTCTAATGGTGTGGTTCGTTAATTACGGTCCCTGGCCACTATAATACAGTTGTCACTCTATCAGTTCATATTATTTCACAGAATAAAAAAAAGAAAAAATACAATATATCGAAATAAATGTATAGTCACTTGTACTTGTTCAAGCGCTTGACGCTTATATATATCCTGTTTCCACATTTGAAACATTTAAATACATACTCTGGATACTCATATAGTTAAATCTATGACTTATATGGATCTGTGGGTAAAAATGACAAACTGGAAATACTGATGTTGCGTTGCAGCACAAAATCAAGAGATCAATACCGCTGAAACGAACTCCCGTATCTTAAATCAATTACAGTCCGCTAGAGTTGAGAAAGGATTTGGAAGAGAATCAGCCGTATCCATTTAAAAAGAACCATCCCGGCTTTTGCTTAAGTGATTTCGAAATACGACGGAAAATGTAAATCTGGATGGCTGTGTCATATCATTGCGCCACGTCTCTCCATTCTTGTGGCGGTCTATGGCGAGAGTTTAAGTAGTGTAGTGGTGTACTGAAATGGAAAAAGAAAGAGAGTGATCCCCGATGGCAAAACATCCTCTGTTAATTTCAGATTCCGTTAATGAGACCTTTGAGCTTAGCGTCATCATTCGAAGAAAGGATTACAATCAAAAGTATCTCTTGCTCACACAAGAGACAGTGCACAGAGATTGGCGAATAACATTATCACACAGTTGATGATCTGGGATTTTACGTCACCACTTCATCTTCCCGCACATGAGCCATACCTTACTTATCGCATCATAATTGGTATAGTGGCAATGACCAGGTGTAGGTGTATAGCGAAATGAGCGCACCAGATTGCGTTATAACACAGCAAAAACGCCTAAGTAATAATTAGGTAAAAGGATCATTTTGATACTCTACATTTTCTTGTCGAAGCAACAAAAAAAAAAAAAAAATGCCAAGCGTAATATAGTCGACAGTCTCCATAGCAAAGACGACAATGGCCATAGACGAGCCAACGGAACAAGAACGGGGACTATTAACTCTACGACAAACGTCTCCGGTAACGGTAGAGTGGAAGCAATGGGCACATAATAGGATTTAAAAAATCAATGGCGCTCTATGAAAAGCAATGTGATCAGATCCCTCACCGTAGACAATAACATAGTACTGGGCACGTCAGCGTCAACGATTTGAAACAGGACGTTAGCTGAAACTACAGTCCGAGCCAGGTACGGTGCGGTTCCCGCGGGTCGAGACACGGACGAGGATTGCATTGTTGCCGGTTGCAAGCGATAATTGCGGCACGCGCATACACGTGTTTTGCTCCTGATAAAAGCTTGTATCCCGCAAATTACTTGTCTCTCTTGCTTGTGTAGAATTTGTCGCTCACTACAACTAGCGGCCGTGACAGCTTGCAACAAATGGAATAAAATTCACTACATATCTCTCCACGATCGCTATAGTGCTCGCACTGCATACAACAGTCACAGCAGAACGTTACTGTGCGCTCATTGGCTAGCGGAGAACGCTTGCCTAAACTCGAGCGTCATGTTTCGTGACTCCTAGCAATCCTATACGTTGTATGTGCATTTCTTATTGTCAATAAAAATGCGTGTAATGAGGGAAATATGTACTCCTCTGAACTGTACAATCAGGATCGAAATTAATATGAAAAGCAAAGCAAATACTAATAAGTCGAAAATAGTTGCAATAGGAGTATAATACTACAGGGTGGCGCACTAAAAACCGGTCCCTAGTTCAGACTACCCGCCAATTATGTACTAATTGTTGGCGCGCCAGGAGCAGATTCAACAAACAGATAATCTTGTAATAATTAGATATAAAGAAATAACAATTAAGCTAATGTAAAGGTCTATGTTTACTTAACTGAGCTAGTCTTTTACATTATATTAAATTAGGAGCTGAAAATGAACTCCTTGTGCTTCAATGCGGTTTTGCCCGCGCCCTAAGACGTTAATGTAACTGCGCAACACTACCGCACCAGTTCTCAAAATTTCATTACGAATATTGTTCTTCAAGTTTTCTAACGATACTGGGCTATTTGCACACCTTTCCCTGAGTCTCCCCCAAAGATAAAAGTCACAAGTGGTTAGATCCGGCGAACGCGGAGGCCATAATCGTGTACTGACGGTTCTTTGTTCTGTGAATTCGTGACACTGACCTGCGTGAAGTGTGAGGTCGCCCAATTCTGCTCAAAAACAGTATATGTACCTTCATGAGGGGTCAACTGTGCTTAAAATTCCTCAAATATTCACATATACACAAGAGTGTTTACTGTTGTTTCAAAAAATATAGGACCCACAACCCGAATTAGTGACACGGCACATCACACCCGATTTTTTAACCGTGAAGAAGTTACTCATTAAGCGTATAGGGACTGTTTGTTGACCAGCATCTGGAGTTCTGGAAGTTTATATGTCCTGTCAGATGGAACCAGGCTTTATCACTCATGAAACAATATTCCACTCTTAATTATTTGATACATCCACATACAGTAATTCACACATTTTGTCTTACCTTCTTCCTTCAGTTCTTGGACATGTTACATTATCTAGGGCTCTATCCCTCTGTGGTGTAAAACACGTGGACAAGACCTACGTGGAGCGCTCACTTGTGACAATTAACGTGTTGACTTCTTTGGACTGGATCATTCGTGCTCGATTATTTGCGATCACAGGAGGTCAGCTGTTTCGAGCCAAGGATCCGGCTGCACTGGTATGCATCTGCTCCATAAAGAAAAGAAGTCGATTGTTGTTTGTAACACGTCAGCACCTAACCAGCCAAGGTATTACTGGAGACGATACACTCTTTCCTACCTACAGGCTGCGAACCAGCTCTTGTAGTTAATCACATGGGGAAAAAGAACAAAAATAGAACACAAGGGGAATCAGCTTTTACTTCTATATTTCTGAAAATTTTGCCTGAACTACGACCGAGTAAATGCCCAGATATTGATGAAATACCAGCTGAACATCAGGCTTAAGGGAGAAGCGGGACCTGTGCAAGTTCGTGAATGAAATTTATGTAACTTTGGAAATTGCAACAGATTTTAAGTTCACAGACTTCAGGAAAAACAATTGCTGATAGATGTGAAAATTCACCACAAATAATCTAGCGCTGTATGTGAAAAAAATTCCCACAAGCATACTTTATCTGAGAATGGAGGGAAAACTGAGAGCAAGTTGGAAGACCAAATTGGTTTTAACAGAAGTGTGAACATGTAAGCAGTAATATTAGCATTACAATTAACAACAGAAGGCAAATTTAGGGGAAAAAATTCAAGGAAACGTTCACTACAGTAAAAGATATGGAGGAGACTTGAAAATACGGAACAGAATAAATTTTTTTTTCATTCTTAGACAGCGTGGCATCAGCCACAGGAACAGAAAGCTTATCCATTCCTTAATCCATACTCGCTATGCTTAATCTATAACTACCCACATACTCCGCAAGTCACCATACGGTACATGGTGCAGGCAACCTTGTACCACTGCTAGTCATTCCCTTTATGGCTCCACTCGCAACTGGAGCGAGAGAAAAACGATAGTCTGTGTCCCTCCGCACAAGCCCTAATGTCTCTTATTTTATCATCACAGTCTTTACGCCAGCTGCACGTTGGTGGCTGTAGAATCGTCCTGCAGTCCGTGGCAGATATCACGGAATTTCACACAATCGAGCAGTGCTCAAGAATGAGTCGCTTAAGTGTTTCATGAGCAGTCTCCTTCGTATCAGCGACACTTCCCTAGAATTCTCCCAAAAAACCGGAGTCGACCATTCGACTTCCGTGCAACCGGCCTTAGGAGCTCGTTCCATTCATGCTGTTTTGCTACGTGACGCCTAGCTATTTAATAGACATGACTGTGTGAAGCAGGACGCCACGACATTGCAGGATTGTTTTTTCTACTCATCTGCATTAACTTACATTTTTCCACGTTTAGAGCAAGCTGCTATTCATTACACCAAATAGAAATTCTGTCCACGTCATCCTGCATGCTCCTACAGTCACTCAAAGACGACACTTCACCGTACGCTACGGCGTCATCAGCAAACAGTTGCGGATTGCTGCTCAAACTATTCGTCAGACTGCTCATGTGAGAAGGCCAGTCAAAAACTAATGCTTCCTATCTTTTTCTTCTCAAATAAAGTTTCTCAAGTGAAAAATTTTAATTTGGCACTATTCCGCAAAACTTGTTCTCCAATTAACTGTAGTAGTAACTTTCTGGGTCAACAGATGCCAGTACTGCAGTCGCTTGTAAAACGCCCGATATCGATATTCATATTAGACAGCGCTCTGTAACAGAATTCTTGAATGCAGGAGGTCAAACGCCCATTCGCGTTCATGAAATATTGGAAAACGTCTACGGCGATGCAACAATGGTTACCAGCACTGTTAAACGATGGATTCGACGTTACATCGCAGCTGAAGGGCAAAAACACCGTTGGTTGACAAAAGGCGGAACGGCAGACCGGTTACTGCAGTGACTCCACTCTTAAGTTCAGCGAGCCGGTGACATCATTCGTGGTGACGGCGGTTAAATGTAGATGGTTTGTGTCGCGTAACCTCGCTCAGTAAAGGCAGTCTGATGAAGATTATTAAATAACTGGGATATTCAAAGGTTTGTGCAACTTAAGTACCAAGAACGTTAACCGACCAGAATAAAGAGAGACAACAAAAACAAGTGCCTCCCAACTCCTGCAGTGCTTGGACGGAGACGAGTTTCCGGAATGGAAAAATTTGTGACCAGAGACGAACATGGGTTCATTTCCTTAAACCAGAATCAAAGAGGCACTCAGTGGAATGGCATCACACAAACTCACCGAAGAAGAAAAAGTTCAAAACTGTGCGATCAGCAGGGAAGTAATGGCTACAGTATTCTTCGATGCACAGACTGAGATGATGGTTGACTTTTTGGAGCTGTCATGCACGGTAAATTCTGTTCAGTACCTGATAACCCTCAAACAGCTTAAAGCTCTTCTTCAGCGAGTTCGCCCACCAAAAGCTACGGCGGATGTTCTTCTTCTGCATGACAACGCAAGAACACACACCAGTCATCACACTACCGAAAAAAATGTGAAAATTGAATGGGGAGTCTTGCCTCATCCGTCATACAGCCCTGACCTGGTACCATCAGACGTCTATCTGTTGAAGCAGCCCATTGTTGAAACTTTGTAGATGAGGAGGCCGTGAAAACGTCCGTCGCCAATAGCTTAAGAAGCATGGCCGTGCGTTTTACCACACTACATTACGTGGCCTTATATGCCCTTGTTAAAAGATTGACAAAAACTATGGAAATGGACACAGGTTACGTTGAAAAGTAATCGTCAATGCTGTGGTTAAAACATACGTAGTTGCATTTGAATTCTTGTCAAATAAAAAAGAAAAAATAGGAGGCATTTTTTGGTTGAGTATGTAGACAACAAGAGCAGTCTCATCACATTTCCCTGGGGCACTCCAGATGATACCCTTTTCTTGATGAACCATCGTCGTCCAGCACAAGTTACTGGGTTGCATTATTAAAGTTTCGCGCAACTCATACACCGAGAACCCATTCCGTATACTCGGACATTGCTGAATGAGCAACAGACTGGAGTAGTCACCACGAAAGGAGTGGTACAAGGCGCCAAAATCAGAAAATGTGTTGGGATGGGTTGCTTAGCTTCAGCACTGATGTTTAATTTTATGCAGGAGAGCCAATGCGGGAGGTAAAAGGCCATTTTCATCTCAGAGTTGTTTGTCATGGACAGAAAATCGGCAGGGTATGGCTCGCTTATGACGTAACAAATGTTCAAATGTGTGTGAAGTCTTAAGGGACCAAACTGCTGAGGTCTTCAGTCCCTAAGCCTACACACGACTTAAATAACTTAAACTAACATACGCTAAGGACAACACACACACCCATGCCCGAGAGCGGACTCGAACCTCCGGCGGATGCAGCCGCCCAGACCGTGGCAAGACGCCCTTAGACCGCACGGCTACCCCGCGCGACTATAACAGTGGTCAACAAAAGTGAACAGGAGCTGATTTTAAAATTGAATTAAGGGCAACCTAAACGCAATAAAATATTTATTGGCAATGGTAACCCGTTTCACATTTTGACTGAAACAGGTTACCATTGCCAATAAATATTTTATTGCAATTAAGACTGTCCTTAATTCAGTTTTAAAATATTTCATCGTGGTCGTTGATATTCTCCACGAGAACTGTTCTCAAAATAAAATAAAATACTGTACAGGAACTGACTTGAGTGCTTAATGAAATGGGGCATGTGCTAGCTAACTGCTAAAATGCGGACACAAACAAAAGGAAACCAAAGGTAACGTTGCGTGTAGCAAATGGGCACGCTGTGTGGCTAAATGTTAAACATATACAAGAGAAATATTTTGAGTAGGCAGTGCTGGAAGGTTTGCTTCAGTGTCAGTAAGCGCGTCATGCAGTACACAGTTGAAATATTTTTATTTTTACACGCTTCTGCGGCCGCGTTCTGACTACCCTCGGACCATAGAAACGTATTTAACTGTCTCTTCCACATTTGCAGCAGCTGATCAAAATCTTGAAAGGCTCCGTTTTTAGTGCAACTTGTGGCATTGCAATCATGTTCTTCCGTCATCTGAGGCACTAGTGTTGTTCCAAGTGTGTTAATAACTTCAGTTGGATTGATAATTACTGCCATTGGAAGACGGAAGTACCTGATTATGAAGTCAGGTTTTATACTGGAATTTAGCAGTTTGAAATGTATCTGCGAGGGGAGGGGGAGGGGTTGATAAATTTCCATTACTGTGGTAGACCATACAAATGTTTGCAAAAGCTCTGTATACTAATTTGAACTATGCAATACATGTAGTGACATGTAAGTCATTATTTCATTCAGCATGTGTTGCAACTAATAAAAGCATTCAACTACATCACGTATGTTTAAAATTCAGGGTGAATATTAGTAAAACAAACAAACTACAGGGATGGATTCCTAACTGGGAATGGAGGGGAAAAGGTCCTATGAACATTTGTCCGAAATACATCATTGTCACGGTAGTAGGCGCTGCCGAATGAAAGTTCCTCTGATCATGTTCCATGTGTACCTTGTGTGCTTCAAGCCGTGCGATTGACGCAGCACACTGTAAGCAACAGAATGGTACAGTGTTCATGTAGGGAAATAGTCGAGATGGTGTTTCTGCACGTCCAAGCAGATGGAAACGGTCGAGAGTCAGTATGGCTACACCAAAACAAGTATCTTCATCGACACCAACGACTTCACACAATATTCCGAGCCCTTCTTGGGCCTTTGTGTGATCATTGGTGTTTTCAAAGAGACGAACGTGCAGGGAGGTGGCGGACTGTGAGTACACCAGATTTGGAGGACCGGATTCCAATTTTCGATCGTTTCCACCTGCTTGGCCGTACACAAACACCATCTCGGTTTGTTCCCGACGTAGATATCGGACCATTCTGCTGCTTACAGCACGCTGCGTCAATCACACAGCTCGTAGCATACGAGGAACACACGGCGCGTGGTCAGAGTAACTTTCATTCGTCTGTGTCATCTACCGTGGCAACGATGAATTTCCGGACACTTGTTCATAGGGCCTTTTTTCCTCCATTTCCAGTCAGTAATCGATCCCTGCAGTTTGTCGGGTTTATTAATGTTCACCTTGCACAGTAATAAAGGTTCGTCATCACACAATTTATTTTAAAATAAAAGCAATAATTAAAAACAAAAGGGGAAACTAATGATCCAGACACACTTTATGTTTTTATACTATCTATTAAACACGTAACGCGTGATCAGTATGTTCCATAAGTTGCCGAAATTTTATTTAAGTAGTTTCAGATTTAATTTTGTTATTCAGTATTAGTTATCGGCCTCCCGACTGTAAAAGTGTTGTTAGTCCTCTTAAAAACATTTTATTTAAAGAAATGTAATGAAAGTTGAGGCATCTACAAGGAATACCAGGTGATCAAAAAGCCAGTATAAATTTGAAAACTTAATAAACCACGGACTAATGTAAATAGAGAGGCAAAAATTGACACATATGCTTGGAATGACATGGGGTTTTATTAGAACGACCCCACATTGCTAGACGCGTGAAAGATCTCTTGCGCGCGTCGTTTGGTGATGATCATGTGTACAGCCGCCACTTTCGTCATTCTTGGCCTCCCAGGTCCCCAGACCTCATTCTGTGCGATTATTGGCTTTGGGGTTACCTGAAGTCGCAAGTGTATCGTGATCGACCGACATCTCTAGGGATGCTGAAAGACAACACCCGACGCCAATGCCTCACCATAACTCCGGACATGCTTTACAGTGCTGTTCACAACATTATTCCTCGACTACAGCTATTGTTGAGGAATGATGGTGGACATATTGAGCCTTTCCTGTGAAGAACATCATCTTTGCTTTGTCTTACTTTGTTATGCCAATTATTGCTATTCTGATCAGATGAAGCGCCATCTATCGGACATCTTTTGACCTTTTGTAGTTTTTTGGTTCTAATAAAACCCCATGTCATTTCAAGCATGTGCGCCAATTTGTACCTCTCTATCTACATTATTCCGTGATTTATTCAGTTTTCAAATTTATACTGAGTTTCTGATCACCCGGTATATTGCCTAAGAGTTTTACACAAGTCAAAGTTATTTCTATTAGCCTTTACACATGTGGATTGATACCTCTTTTTCTTCATTTCTGAAAGAACAACATCCATTTTAAAAAATAATTTGTTTGAAAAGTTACTGATGGTAAAAAGTTTCCATTCTAGAAAATTCCTGTGTAAAATTGAAAAAGATCTGAATAACCAAACCTATATTCTTGTAACCCTGATTCTTAGGTATCTAAAAATGCATACTTTTGTCAAAATTAATGTGCTTATTATGAAGTTTCTGCAGTTAAAAAATTTCCGTTTCGTGAAAATTCTCAAGGTAAATGCGAGGTTATAAATATGGGCCTTGCGCGCCGACTCCGTCTATCAGTGTTTAGCTTTCGACTTGCAAAGACACTACAGCAGCCCGTCTATTATTAACTTACTGCTTAAAAGATACTATGGCACTCGCCTGTATATGTTTGTCATTTGTCTCACTTATCTCTAGAAGGCGTGTCGTAAACAGCTGATCTGATGTCAATAAATGACAAAAAAGATGAAGAAGTGTGTTTCAGTCATCACGTAACAAAACAGACCTTAGACAACGAAGAGAGTAGTTATTTCTTCCAAGTGATAATTAAGTAGCGAAAGAATGGTGATTATTTACACTGAAAATGCACTTACTTTGTTTTATCATTAACTTTGTTGCCAACTGGTTGGGAAGGAATAATACAAGTTCAAGAATTTGAGTAGCTATTGCCATTGTGGAATGCTCAGGTATGTACGTCTTTTACGGCGCGAGGATGATCGAAGTGTCACCGAAATCCACTGTTAAAGTAAAAATAAGTACAGCAATATATTTAACAATGCAGTTCCTAGCCTTGTAAAAGAGATTCTTGAAGAGTTGGAGAAATTTTTCTACCTCAGAAGTAGAACAGATAAAGAAAGAAGAAGCAGGAAAGATGCAGAAGCAAGGACTGAGCAAAGCAAAAGTGGTTTTTATAAAAAAGAAGTAGATGTAACACTCAGGAGCATAAACCAGGGGATCAGAAAAAAAAATTAATTCAGAGCTATGTTTGGAGCACAGCATTGTATGTGTACGAAACGTGGACAACTGAGAAGACAAATAAAAACTTTAGAATTCTTTGAAATGTGATTTTAGAAGGGACTGTTGTACGAGGGTTATTCGGAAACTTAGGAACGATCGGTCGCGAAATGGAAACCACAGTGAAAATCAAAACTGTTTTATTTGCAACAGTTAGCTACAACTTCCAGCTACTTATCTCCAGCGTCGCCGATCCGACTTAGGCGTTTGTCGTAGCGTTGTACCAACTTTCCAATACTCTCGTTATAGAAGGCAGCCGCCAGTGCTTTCCGCCAATTCTCTACGCTGGCATACAGCCCGTTGTCTATGCCAAAATGTTGTTTTCATAGCTAGCGATTCATGTGAGCAGAGATGAAACTCAGAGAGAGACACGCGCGGTATTGTGGGTAATCAAATATTTCCAATTGAAAACGATGCAGGAGCATCTTCATTGCCCCTGGTGAATGCGGCTGAGAATTGGCTTGAAGAAGAAAACGCACGACAGTTACGTAATGTTGGCTGCATAGCTTCAGACGAAATTTCTCACCAGGCCCTCGTACTTGGCGGGAGACACTGTCTCTCTAGGTATCTTTATGTGCTCCCTGTGTCCTCAGAACTAAAAAGAACGATGTTATGCGATCGACGGGCACACTAGAGACTCTGCCCAACACACCCGTGCAAAACTTCATCGGATTTTCACTGTGGTTTCCATTTCGCGACCGATCGTTCCTTACTTTCCGAAGAACCCTCGTATATTGGTCGAGTGAAGCACGAAGACGTTCTTCGACGAGCCAACGGGAAAATATTTCTAATAAAGAACATAATGTGATAGAATGGTTGGGCGCACACGGTACCTGATGAGAAGTGTCTAGATATCCCTATGTAATACGCAATTGACCGCTAGACGTCACGAAAGGCCACCAGTCTAAAAGAAGATCAGAGAGAGATAGTAACAACAGAATGCACTGGTCAGAGGAGCAGAGTGACATCGTATGTGGATTATTCGTTGCATGTCACCTGGGTAACAAATCTGTCAGGAATATTTGAACCATTCTAAAGCTGCCAAAGTCCACTGTTCATGATGTAACAGTGAAATGGAAACGCAAAAGCCAACCATGGCTAAATCAAGACCATGTAGACCTTACGTACGAGGGGACAGGGACCGTCGAACATTGCGAAGGATGGTTGTAAAAAATTAATGAAATCAGCAGAAGGAATCACTCGTGAGATCCGTAGTGCTATCAGCAGTCCAAGTAGAACAATGACTGTATGTAGGGACAAGAACGGAGTGTAATGATCGACGAGCTCCTCATAATCCACACGTCTCTGCAGTCAGTGCTAAATTGTGATTGATGTGGTGTGAAGATCGACTGTGTTGGACAGTGGATGACCGGAAACGATTGATTGGGACTGATGGATCACACCAATGGAAGGGTTTGGTTTCGGTGAATTGTATGGGGGTGTCTTTCGTGGTTAGGTTGTGGAGCCCTTATTGCGTTTAAGAAAACGCAAAATGCGAAAGGATATGAACACATTTTACAGTATAGTGTACTGCGACAGTGGAGTAACAGTCCAGAGACGATAACGGTACCAGCAACTCAATGCAGCCTGTCATAAGGCAGCATCTGTGAGGCAATGGTTTGTGGACAATGCCATTCCTGCAATGGACTTTCCTTCCAAGACTCCCGATCTGAACGCAATGGAATACCTGTGGGATGAGCTAGAACGTCGACTTAGCTCTACACCCCTGCATCTACTACCTTCTCTGGTTTCGGCTCATGAGGAAGATGGGCTGCCATTCCCTCATACATGCTCGGGCATCTCACTGAAGTGTCGCCAGCAGAGCCAAAGCCGTCATAAAAGAGAAGGGCGGACACATCTCATGTTAATATCCACTAATGGGTGTCCATACACTTTTTATCAGATAGTGTTTTACGACACGAGTCGTGTCTGAAAGTGTTGTGGTTGGCAGGAGAGCCAACACAGTTTTACTAGAGGAAGCCGAAAGGCACGCGTTTTAGCTCACGCAGGCTGGCGTGAGATCTGGAACAGGACAAGGAAATTAGAATTTAGAAAAACGGACGTAGATGGTGGAATACTTAACTTTAATCCGTTAATGAAGAACGTCGGTCTTGACGGTACATTATTACAGTATCAATAGTAACTGGTAATGGCGCCTTGCTAGGTCGTAGCAAATGACGTAGCTGAAGGCTATGTTAAACTATCGTCTCGGCAAATGAGAGCGTATTTTGTCAGTGAACGATCGCTAGCAAAGTCGGTTGTACAACTGGGGCGAGTGCTAGGAAGTCTCTCTAGACCTGCCGTGTGGCGGCGCTCGGTCTGCAATCACTGATAGTGGCGACATGCGGGTCCGACGTATACTAACGGACCGCGGCCGATTTAAAGGCTACCACCTAGCAAGTGTGGTGTCTGGCGGTGACACCACATTGCTCCCCCGCAAGACAGCGTACGGTTGTGGCATAAGGCTTCCGCCCGCCGTGGGGAGGACCCCATGTTGACGTATGCGACGAGGTGGGGAGCCTAACAACAGGCGAGGTCGTGCCACCCGCACCCTGCCATTCGGTCCGAGGGGAGCTAGGAAACGCCTGAAAACCTACTCCAGGGTGCACGCCAACATGCGGTGTATGCGCCCGTATAGACACAGGAGGGGCCGAAGGGTCGACCTCCATCGGGGCGGGGCACCCGACGGGCGAAGACGACATATGGTCCGGAGCGGGCAAGAGGTCGATGTCGGAGGACAACTGGTCACGGGAAGCGATCGGCGGCGCGTGACCCAGGGAGGCGCCCGGCGGTTGCAGCGACGCGTCCACTGCGGGCGTCGCCGGCGGGAGAACAGGCGGCGGCGGCGGCGGCGGCGGCGGCGCGTCGTCATGGGGCAAAATGGAAGGCAGCGTCGGTAACACCTGGGGCTGAGGCGAGCCAGTAGATGGGTCCCCAGGGCGTTGACCGGACGGCACCGTCGCTGAAAGCAGACGGCGAGCGGCAGATCCTGTGCGACGACAGAGGCGCAGCTGGTTGAGATGCCGGCGCACCTCACCAGAGGCCCCCAAAACCAGATACATAGCGCGTCCGAGGCAGCGAAGAATGCGCCCTTCGAGACAACGCCGTGGTAGTGGGGGTGGTGGTTAGTGTTTAACGTCCCGTCGACAACGAGGTCATTAGAGACGGAGCGCAAGCTCGGGTTAGGGAAGGATTGGGAAGGAAATCGGCCGTGCCCTTTCAAAGGAACCATCCCGGCATTTGCCTGAAACGATTTAGGTAAATCACGGAAAACCTAAATCAGGATGGCCGGAGACGGGATTGAACCGTCGTCCTCCCGAATGCGAGTGCAGTGTGCTAACCACTGCGCCACCTCGCTCGGTACGACAACGCCGTGAACCTCGGTAGTGACGATAGTAGACAACGTCGCCTGGAGCAAAAGCAGGTGTCTGCCGCTGCACAGGAACCTGATGCGGCGGATGTAGCAAAGACATCAAGTTTCGATGATGACGACCGTGGAGCAACTCAGCCGGCGAGCGACCATCTCGAGGCTGAGAGCGATACGAGGACAAAAAGAGCAATAACGCGTCCTCCCGAGAGTGCGACTCTTTTAACTTCAACATCTGTGACTTGAAAGTCCTGACCAATCGTTCAGCGGCACCATTTGACTGTGGCGAAAACGGCGCGGACGTCAGATGTTGAATACCATTGGCCTTGCAGAATGACTGAAATTCTGCGGACATGAATTGTGGGCCATTGTCGGAAACAATAGTCTGTGGAAGACCTTCAATGCAAAAGATAGCGGATAACGATTGGATGGTGGCAGATGGCGTCGTGGAAGACATCCGGACAACAAAAGGAAAATTACTGAAGGCATCTACCAGAACCAACCAGCGAGCATTCCAGAATGGACCAGCAAAATCGATGTGTAAGCGTTGCCAAGGGGAAGTGGCTTTTGGCCATGAAAAGAATTTCCGCGGTGGTGCTGATTGTTGTTCGGCACACACCATGCAAGAAGAGCACATATTCGTAATCGCGGCATCGATTCCGAACCAAGTACAGTGCTGACGAGCAAGTTGTTTCGTTCTCACTATACCCCAATGTCCTTGGTGGAGAAGCTGTAAGACAGAGGACTGTAACGAACGTGGGACCACGACCCTGGACTGATCATTATCAGAACGCAACAGCAAAACACCACGTCGAACAAAAAGTCTCTCCTTGTGAGCAAAAAAATCGGCGAACCAACGGATCCCCGATCCGTGACTATGACAAGGGCCATTACGTAGCAACAAAACGCAGAACGGTAGCAAGGACAGGGTCAGCAGCTGTGGCTGTAGCTACACGACGAAAATCAATCGGTTTCCGTATCAATGAACATGCAAGCAAGTTCGGAGGAATCGAATGCTCTATCCTCAGCAACAGGCAAACGGGACAACGCATCGGCGTTTCCGTGCTTAGCAGGGGACCGATACAAGATATCGTAGCGGTACTGCGAGAGGAAAATAGACCAGCGGATGAATTTCTGCGCTGTACGTGGAGGTACAGGCTTGTTCGGATGAAAAAGCGATGTCAAAGGTTTGTGGTCTGTGATGATGGTAAAGTGACGGCCATACAAGAAATCATGAAACTTTGTAACACCAAATACGAGAGAGAATGCTTCTTTCTCGATCTGTGAATAATTTCTTTGCGCAGACGAGAGCAATTTGGACGCAAAGGCAATAGGGCGATCGTGCGATCCATCTTTGTGCGCAAGCACAGCACCGATCCCGAAATCCGATGCATCCACCATCAACAAAAGGGGCTTCCGGGGATCGAATGGCGTAAGGCAAGTATTGGAAAGCAACGCCGATTTCAACTGGCGAAAGGCGCGTTCGCATTCCGTCGTCCAGACGAACGGAACACCTTTACGGCGTAAGCGATGAAGCGGAGCTGAAATGGAAGAGGCATGCGGGATATATTTATGATAATAGTTGATTTTTCCCAGCACACTCTGTAGCTGCTTCAAATTCTGCGGCGAAGGCAAGTCTTGCATGGCACGGAGGTGCTCGGGACTGGAACGTATGCCTTGGGCATTGAGTACATGTCCCAGGTAGGGCAAGTCCAGAGCAAAAAACACACATTTGTCCTTCCGCAAGCGAAGACCATTGTGTCGCAAGACCTGAAATAATGTTCTGAGAGTGGCTAAATGTTCTTCTTCCGTCTTTCCGGAGATCACAATATCGTCCAGATAGTTTGCTGCAGTAGGGACCGACGCACAAACAGTTTGGAGACATTGCTGAAACAATGCAGGGGCGGATGCACACCCGAATGGCAGTCGTTTCAATCGATACAAACCAAGATGCGTACTAACCACCAAAACGCGCTGGGAGTCTTCGTCCACCGGTATTTGCAAGTACGCATCTGCTAGGTCCAACTTCGAAAAATATTTACCCGGGTACAGTTTGTCAAAAAGATCTTCCGGGCGGGGTAAAGGAAAAGTTGCAATCACTAGTTGTGGATTCACTGTTGCCTTGAAGTCCACACAAAGTCTCAATTTACCGGAAGGTTTTGGCAAATTTACTAAGGGTGATGCCCAGAGAGAAGCCTGCACATGTTCAATTACACCTTGTGATTCCAAATCGTGTAATGTTTTTGCGACCTCATCACGCAATGCATGGGGAACATTGCGCGCTCTGAAAAATTTCGGTTGCGCGTTTACTTTCAGTTCCAAATGTGCTTTATAGTTCGTAGCGCAACCAGGGCCCGGTGCAAAAATGTCTGCAAATTCTTCACATTGACGAAAAACACTGTCTGAAGACACAGTCTGGTTCACTGATAGGACCTGATTTACTATAGACAAGTTAAACAACTGAAATAAATCGAAAGCAAACAAGTTCACTGCAGAAGAAGAACAAAGGACGTAAAATGACACGAGTTTTCTTTGTCCTTTGTATGTTGCAAGAAGGCTGCACTGTCCTAATACAAGGATATCTTGACCTGAATAACTAGTTAACTTAACATTTGCAGCACGCAACGGAGGTGTGCCTAACTGTTTGTATGTGTCTTGATTGATCAGTGAAACTGCAGCTCCGGTATTGAGCTGGAATGGTATCACTTTGCCGTTAATGTCCAAGTCTACAAAAAGTTTATTGTCCTGCTGACGACAAGAGCGACTGTCTCGTGCAACGTGAACTGACAATGGCACATAATCACTTGGGACTTGACGGGATTTCCGGCGATGTTGGTGCACACTATTTGTGGGACGAACACAGTCACTGTTAGAGAGAGTGGCACTGAGCGGAGTGGAATGAACTACATGAATTTCCATGGGCGAAGTTTCACGAGCCTGAGTATCCTGGGTTCGAATTCGGCGCGAAGCAAAGGGCCTGGAATGGTTGTTAGTGTCCGATCTGAGCTTTTTCTGGCAAACACTCTGAACATGTCCTTTTTTATTACAGAAAAAGCAGATAGCCTGGCGTGACGGGCAATTCTCATGCGAATGTCTAGTAGCACACCGCGGGCATGATTTTAGCACTGCATTTGCTTGCCGGCGCGGTACACGTGGCTGAGAGCCTGGCGGCAGCGGCGCGGCCATGCAGCTTGCCCGGTGGGCCGGTTAACATGACACACGGCTGGTGAAGTTTCAAATGATTCCTGAGCAAAGTCAAGTGTGTCCTGCTGATCCAATATGTCCATCACTTGTTGAAGGGAGGGATTGACTAGTTTCAAAATCTGTTCCCTTATATGAACATCAGAAACGTTCTGTGCAATTGCATCACGTACCATAGTATCTGAATAAGGGAGTCCACATTGACACTCAAAAGCACAATCCCAACCTCGTCGCCAGTGTTGTGGTTGGCAGGAGAACCAACACCGTTTTACTAGAGGAAGCCAAAAGGCACGCGTTTTAGCTCAAGCAGGCTGGCGTGAGGTCTGGAACAGGACAAGGAAATTAGAATTTAGAAAAACGGACGTAGATGGTGAAATACTTAGCTTTAATCCGTTAATGAAGAACGTCGGTCTTGATGCTACATTATTAAAGTATCAATAGTAACTGGTAATGGCGCCTTGCTAGGTCATAGCAAATGACGTAGATGAAGGCTATGTTAAACTATCGTCTTGGCAAATGAGAGCGTATTTTGTCAGTGAACGATCGCTAGCAAAGTCGGTTGTACAACTGGGGCGAGTGCTAGGAAGTCTCTCTAGACCTGCCGTGTGGCGGCGCTCGGTCTGCAATCACTGATAGTGGCGACACGCGGGTCCGACGTATACTAACGGACCGCGGCTGATTTAAAGGCTACCACCTAGCAAGTGTGGTGTCTGGCGGTGACACCACAGAAAGCAGTAGTTCTAGCAACGGTGGAAGGAAAGTATCACAGGGACAGGCTTGCATATGAGCGTATGAGACAGATATCCGATTATGTAGAATGCGACAGTCTCGTTGGATTGAAGAAGATAGATGGCAAGGAAAAGGAATGAGGAGCTGCATCTAACCAGCCTCATGGACCGTGAGCAAAACGTTAACTACAGTTTAGCATGGAGCCCAAACTTTATTATTGACACAGGAAAGTGTTGTTACACATGAGACTCACCTCCAGTCACGAAGAAATTGGCACCACCAAGAAAGATATTCCAGTCCTTGTTGTTGTTGTTGATTACAATTTAGCCATGGAATCCAAACATAGGATTGACACAAAAAATATTACTACGGATGAAACTCAACAGCCACAAAGAAATATCCTTGGCATCACCAAGAAAGACATTCAATTTTTGTTGTTGTTGCATTCTTCAGTCCAAGGATTGCTCTGATGCACTCTCCATGCTAGTCTCTCCTGCCCAAGCCTCTTCAACTGTGGATAACTACAGAAACTTACATCCATCTGAACCTGCATACTGTATTTAAGCCTTGGTCTCCCACTATAATTTTTAATCTCCACATTTCCCTCCTTCATCAAACTGACAACTCGTTTTCATTTTCTCCCAGTCTCATTCACCACCTCCAGATTAATTATTCGAGCTACCCAACTTACCTTCAAAGTTTCAGAAATTTCTATGGTTTCTTGTCTGAACTGTTTATCGTTCACATTACATTTATGTACAAAGCTAGACTCCAGGCAAAACCTTCAGAAAAACTTCCTAAGGTTTAACTTATACTCAATGTTAACAGATTTTTCTTTTTCGGAAGTGGTTTCTCGCTGTTGCCAGTCTGCACATCATATTCTCTCTACCTTTGCCTTTTATCACTTCCTTTGCCGACCAAATAGCAAAACGCATCTTCTAGTTTTAGTGCATCTTTTGATAATGTAATTCCCTCGTCACAGTCCGCTTTAATTCGATTACATTCAATTACCCTAGTTTCACTTTTGTTTAAGTTTATCTCACAACCACTTTTCAAGACAGTATCCGTATAGTTACTTTTTTGTTGTGGTCTTCAGTCCGGAGTCTGTTTTAATGCAGCTCTTCGTACTAGTTTAACCTGTGCAAGCTCCTTCATATCTGTCTAACTACTGGCACTTAAATCCGTCTGAACTTGTTTACTGTATTCAAGTCTTGGCCTCCCTCAGCACTTTTTACCTCCCACTCTTCCCTCTACTACCAGTTTACGATTTCTTGATGCCTCAAGACGTGTCCTATCAACTGATCCCTCCGTTTACTCAATGTTGTTGTTGTTGTAGTCTTCAGTCCTGAGATTGGTTTGATGCAGCTCTCCATGCTACCCTATCCTGTGCAAGCTTCTTCATCTCCCTGTACCTCCTGCAACCTACATCCTTCTGAATCTGCTTAGTGTATTCATCTCTTGGTCTCCCTCTACGATTTTTACCCTCCACGCTGCCCTCCAATGCTAAATTTGTGATCTCTTGATGCCTCAGAACATGTCCTACCAACCGGTCCCTTATTCTTGTCAAGTTCTGCCACAAACTCCTCTTCTCCCCAATTCTATTCAGTACCTCCACATTTGTTATGTGAACTACCCATCGAATCTTCAGCATTCTTCTGTAGCACCACATTTTGAAAGCTTCTATTCTCTTCTTGTCCAAACTATTTATCGTCCATGTTTCACTTCCATACATGGCTAGACTCCATACAAATACTTTCAGAAACGACTTCCTGACACTTAAATCTATACTCGATGTTAACAAATTTCTCATCTTCAGAAACGCTTTCCTTGCCATTGCCAGTCTATATTTTATATCCTCTCTACTTCGACCATCATCAGTTATTTTGCTCCCCAAATAGCAAAACTCCTTTACTACTTTAAGTGTCTCATTTCCTAATCTAATTCCCTCAGCATCACCAGATTTAATTCGACTACATTCCATTATGCTCGTTTTGCTTTTGTTGATGTTCATTTTATACCCTCCTTTCAAGACACTGTCCATTCCGTTCAACTGCTCTTCCAAGTCCTTTGCTGTCTCTGACAGACTTACGATGTCATCGGCGAACCTCAAAGTTTTTATTTCTTTTCCATGGATTTTAATACCTACTCCGAGTTTTTCTTTTGTTCCCTTTACTGCTTGCTCAATATATAGATTGAATAACATCGGGGAGAGGCTACAACCCTGTCTCACTCCCTTCCCAACCACTGCATCCCTTTCATGTCCCTCGACTCTTATAATTGCCACCTGATTTCTGTACAAATTGTAAATAGCATTTCGCTCCCTGTATTTTACCCCTGCCACTTTTAGGATTTGAAAGAGAGTATTCCAGTCAACTTTGTCAAAGGCTTTCTCTAAGTCTACAAATGCTAGAAACGTAGGTTTGCCTTTCCTTAATCTTTCTTCTAAGATAAGTCGTAAGGTGAGTATTGCCTCACATGTTCCGACATTTCTACGGAATCCAAACTGATCTTCCCCGAGGTCGGCTTCTACCAGTTTTTCCATTCGTCTGTAAAGAATTCGCGTTAGTATTTTGCAGCTGTGACTTATTAAACTGATAGTTCGGTAATTTTCACATCTGTCAACAACTGCTTTCTTTGGGATTGGAATTATTATATTCTTCTTGAAGTCTGAAGGTATTTCCCCTGTCTCATACATCTTGCTCACCATATGGTACAGTTTAGTCTTGACTGGCTCTCCCAAGGCCGTCAGTAGTTCTAATGGAATGTTGTCTACTCCCGGGGCCTTGTTTCGACTCAGGTCTTTCAGTGTTCTGTCAAACTCTTCATGCAGTATCATATCTCCCATTTCATCTTCATCTACATCCTCTTCCATTTCCATAATATTGTCCTCAAGTACATTGCCCTTGCATAGACTCTCTATATACTCTTTCCACCTTTCTGCTTTCCCTTCTTTGCTTAGAACTCAATATGTCTCACAAATTTCGTTCCTCTCCGATTCGATTTAGTACTTTCTCAGCAGTCATCCTATCCACCCAGACAATCTTCAGCGTTCTTCTGCAGCATCATATTTCTAAAGCTTCAGTTTTCTTACTGTTCGAACTGTTTGTCGATCACATTTCTTTTCCTCACTAGATTCCAGACAATTATCCTGAGAAAAGGCTTCCTAACTCTTTAAGTGCACATTAGATGTTAACAAATTCCTCCTTTTCTGAAGAGTTTTTCTTGCTACTGTCAGTCTACATTTTATGATCTCTCTACTTCAGACTTTGCTATTTATTTTGCTGCCCAAATAACAAAATTTATTGATTGCTTCCGTTGTCTCGTTTCCTCCAGTCCTAAAGTTACTGATCTGAAACCTGGGAGCTCCTGAGCTTCATAGCGGTTGGGTAACATGCAACAAGCTAGAAGAAACCCGACACTTCGAGGTGGTAAGACAGCTACATTTCGTAGTGACCTTCCGTAAATGTGAGTAATCTTGGAGTCGGCAGTGCTCTCTAATGCTCTCGTGAGGCCCAGCTGCCTGAGGGCCACAGACAGCGAGAGGAAAGCGACAGGATGCAAGTGCCGGATTTGCAGACGTCTTCCGCAGCGCTCATTTCCTGCGCTGCACTTTGCATGGCCTCTGCATACAGCGGACGCAGCCCTGTACCATTCATCACCTTCTGCGCTCTCTTCTCAAGCGGGAATGATCTCAGCAGGTCAAGGACTGCCAAATCCCACACCGTCTCTGCAGTAGCAGTTGAGAGGACATCCGCCGCACACAATCTGGGAAGACGTAGATCAACTTCGTTATTACTGCGATAACTTAAAAATTGTTTCTTTTACGGTTATCGTTGCGGGAGAAATGAGGGTCCCAATAAATTTACCAGAAGGGGGGGGGGGGGGGGGGGGGAGGCGAGGGGAGGTAAGATTTTCAATCTGCTATTTATTACATAACTGATTCTGAGTTTGAGATGTGTCGCGTCATGATGACTAGATAGTTACCCATTCAGTAGTTTTCCAAATCGTTCAAATGTCTCTGAGCACTAACTAACCTAAGGACATCACACACATCCACGACCGAGGCAGTATTCGAACCTGCGACCGTGGCAGTCGCGAGGTTCCGGACTGAAGCGCCTAGAACCGCTCGACCACAAGGACCGACAGCAGTTTTTGGAGGTATGTTTCATATATGAAGCGTTGATATATTTCATTAAAGTCTGCAAAGTACATCTTTTTACATTATTAATATGTCTACGGATGCCACTTTTTTAGTTAATTATCTGAAACTACGTAAGAACCTCGTTTATCCGAACTAGATGGAGCCGGATGTAAAGCGGATTACCGAGAATTCGGAAATATTCTACTAAATGTAAAAACTCTAACAGGTACTACAATATAAAAACCTTTTATTTTGCCGCTAACAAGAAACACCTTTTTGCCACTTAAACTCTACAGTTACTGCAGACTACTCACTTTATTTACTAAAATAGTGGTAAAGTTTCTTTTGTTTCAAACTTGTGTGGCGTTTGAGAGCAGGGTGATCGCGTACGCGTTTCAGTAACATCAATTCAGCTGTAGTTGTTCCCGACTGACGTTCTAGGTAAACCATTAGTTTTTCCATCTGCGGCATTATCTCCGTATGCGGCATTATTAAAACGAAATGGAAACAAAAAATAAATCCCGATAAACCTGAAATCCAGATTAATGACAGCCGGATAAACGACGTTCTTGTGTACCTCCTCGCGTGAGTGCATGCAACGAGTTAGAAAATAAAGCAACAAAAAATTCATAAAATATATTTTTGTTCATGTGTGTTTAATGTTACGCTGCCGCTAGAGATTAAAACTCGGACATAGAAGAAAAAAACAGAACGGCTGAGAAGCACCCTATTGGAAAACTACGACAATAACCAGCAAAAAGATGCTACATACTCAGACTATAAAAAAATATTAAAACAGCGTGTTCCAGTTCTTTTTTTATTACAAAGCTTAACATGTTATCATATTAATGAATGTATTCCATTATCTTCGTGTCCTCTATTTTTTAATGTTCTGTGGTATAATTAAAGTCGAATAAGTACGTTATGAAAGCAAAAGCTGTTCGCTGTTTGAATAAAGTGTAGTAACTCATGACCACCATTCGACCAGATGGGTCTTGGGGTCCTCCGAAAAGTACAGTCATGCTGACCGGTAGAACCAACTCTTCAGTACCCTCGGACTGAACCAAAACTGTCCTCATCTCTCCTGTTTGACACCTTACTCTGCAGTCATGTCAACTGATTCACAGATTTTGTAACCCTGTTACTGCCTGTTGCTCTGTGTGCACCACGTAAAGATGGAGGAGGTGCTAATTTCTGCACAAGACAACTTTTCGACCGTGAAGTACTACATGTTTTTTCACTCTCTCCTATCGCAGAAAGTGATATTTTCTCTTTGTGGCTGATGAAGCATAGATAAAACCAGCTGCAGTACAAGATGGCCATTCTAACAAAAGATACTAGATCGGATGGATCGGGTAGGTTTTTAGGAATATGTGGAAGGTTCACGATCTGTGTGCTACAGCTCGGACTTGTAGTACGATTTAGCTTTCATTCAGTTACAATTAATGCAGGCAAAGTACAAAAAATATAAAAAAATTTACATAAATAGGTGCAATATTGTAACGAAAGGTTAGCCAGAAACATAACTATTTTCATTATTTGCTGTGGTGACAGTGATGTAATCTGTTTAGTAATTTCAAATCATTTAACTAAAATTTTTGTTATTATTGTACTGATGTTGAGTACATACACCACCTGACCAAAAGAGAGAAGCACTCAGGAGACATGGCCAAATGTCAATGTAACTTCATACATACACTGATAAGTCAAAACATTAGGATCACGGCCCACCCTGACGTTATATGCCGCCTGGTGGCACTCTGTGCACGTGACATGGTAATGAAAGTATGTTAGCGGAGCAGACACGGACGGAGGATCACCCAAGCCAAGATATGGGCTGCAACTGCGAAAATCCATTGAGATATGCAACTTCCACAAAAGGCAGATTATTATTACGCAGAGCCTGTGAACGAGTATCTCGAAAACGGCGAAGATGGTTGAATGTTCACATGCTACTATCCTGAGCTTCTTCGGAAAGAGCTAGGACAGTGAAATTATCACTAGGCGCTAAGTGGTTGGACGTCCACGACTCTTCACAGAACGTGGGGTTCGGAGGCTTGTCTGTTCTGTAAAGTAGGATAGATAGTGAACTGTGGCATTTCTGCCGAAAGAGCACAATGCTGGTACATGGACAAGTGTTGCGGAGCACGCAGTTTGTAAGTAGGCTGTTTAGGTTTTTATGTTGGTAACGCCATGTAGCGCTCTATATGAAAATCACTGACTGTGTTGTGTGTAGTCTGTGGCTGGTTTGTATTGTTGGAATTTGCTATTGTAGTGTTGAGCAGTTGGCTGTTAACAGCGTGTAGCGTTGCGCAGTTGGAGGTGAGCCGCCAGTAGTGGTGGATGTGGGAAGAGATATGGCAGAATTTTGAGAGCGGACGATCTGGATGTGTGTCCATCAGAAAGAGTTAATTTGTAATACTGGCTATAATGAACTGATATATATAATGACTTGTGAACACTATTGAGGTAAATACATTGTTTGTTCTCTATCAAAATCTTTCGTTTGCTAACTATGCCCATCAGTAGTTGGTGCCTTCAGTAGTTTTATTTAGCTGGCAGCATTGGCGCTCGCTGTATTGCAGTAGTTCGAGTAACGAAGATTTTTGTGAGGTAAGTGATTCATGAAAGGAATAGGTTATTGTTAGTCAGGGCCATTCCTTTGTAGGGATTTGTGAAAGTCAGATTGCGTTGCGCTAAAAATAAGTAAAGAGAGAAATGTCCGAGTACGTTCAGTTTTGCTCAGCAGTTTGAAAATCAAATAACGTAGAGGTTTATCAGCACAGTAAGTTTCTCAAGTCCACTGTACACTGTTGAACGTGGCGCTCCGCAGCAGACCACTCTTACTTGTCACATTTTGACCCTACGACATCGTCAATTACGATTGCCCTGGGTATGGAATCATGCGGATTCTACCGTCGCCCAAAGGAATCGTGTCGGCCCCTAGGGTGAATCACATTTTTGCTACACTAGGTCGATGGTCGTCTCCACAAACGCCGTATTGAGATGAACGGTGGCTCGAAAAGTGCGCCGCGCCGCGGATGCAGGCTGGTGGGAGCCGTATTATGCTTTGAGAGAGATTGTCCTGCGCTTGAATTGGACCTGTGCTAGTACTGACACATTGGCTGTTGTGAACCACCTGAATCCCTTCATGCTGGATGTTTACCCCGATAGTGATTCATGTTTCAGCAGTTTAATTGTCCGTATCGTTGTCAGAACCGTTGTACAGTGGTTTGAGTAGCATTACCGTGAACTCAAGTTGATGTCTCGTCGACTAATTTCGCCTGATGTAAATCCTATGGAACTTATCTAGGTCGCTATCGGCCGTCATCATCGCGTACGCAAATCAGAGGCCCGTTATTTATGTGAATTACATGATCAGTGTGTAGACATCTAATGCCACATACTTCCACAAACTTACCAACAACCTGTCGGATTCCTAGTATGCAGACTCAGTGATGCATCTTGTTCCAAAGACAGACAAAGAAGCAATTTAGCATGTGGTCATAATGTTTTGGCTCGTGAGTATATACTCACCATCAGACTTCCCAGAGTTGCAGTTCTCTTTGTCAGATAGAACATGCACCAAAGTGCATTAATGTTGTTCGCGTTCAGTGTTGACAATGGGTTTGGAAGGGTTATATAAAGGTTGTGAACAGTGCCAGACATTGATGGATCACAATGAAGTACATGGAGATGTCGCATAATGTGAGAGACACCCCTTTAAGCACCTGACAGAGTTTGGAAGGGGCCTATTGTGGGTCTCCATTTGGCCCGTTGGTCGAATAATGCAATGTTCAAATTTGTAAAAAATTTGGATGTGACATAGCCCGATCTTGGACTGCCGTTGACAAATTAAGAACATATCCCTAAAATCTTAGGAAACAAGCTGGTCATGTCAGAAAACCTTAAAACTCTAACCACATTCATTTTAATGTCACTTAAAGCAGAGGGCAGATCTGTCAGCGAATCTGCTGATGCCCTCTGGTCTGAAAATAAAACACAGCCTAGTGAAATGTGGCGATCAGTGATCTGTACAGCACAAGAACCACACACAGGAGGGTCCTCTCACTGGAGGGAGCAGCCATGGGTTATAGGGTTGTGGCCTATCTTAAAATGAGGGAGGAGGAGCTCATCCTGCCTGTATGTCTGGAAGGTAGTGCACTATGATCGTGTTGTGAACCTTACCACACGCAGCATATTGTCTATCACTTCCAGTCAGTCTTCTTCCCATCAACTTACGACTCTGTACCTCAACAGTCAGGTGACAGCATATAGGGGGATGGCACACTTAACTAACTGAGGATCACGACACGCCTCCTTGGCTCCTACATCTGCCCTTTCATTCCTCTTGATACCCAGCGGAAAGACAACACCTTCCCCAAGCTTTGTAAATGGTGAAGGGTGTCAGAACACACGAATTTCGGAAGCACGACCCAACTCACCTGCTCCAGCGCCCTCAAGATCGCGGATAATTCGGCATCGAAGACCGTGAGGACTGGAGGCACCTGGATCTTGTGGATACTGTCTGGGAAAACAACGGAGCAATCAACGGAATTCCGGTGTTTAGACCCATTTGTGGACGCAGTTACATAGTTCTGGTGCTCAGTTAAAACTTTGGAAAAAATCATACTAAAAAGATGAGTAGGAGTGCAGTCTCTCCTGTACTGCACTAAATCTATAATTACTCTGGGCCTCTGCAGTAACCTGGGTGGCAATCGGTTAAAACCATGGATTTGAGCCTGTGTATGCCCCACACCGCAGTATTGCAGTTCACGCTTCACACAAATTCCAAATGGTCTCATTGCTCGCAGGAAACTGGAGAAAGGGCGTTCCATAGCTGGACAAACACAGTTTGATAGGCTGGTGAATTTGGAGCAGTGAGAGCCTTATATGCTTGACGCACCATGAGCTGTGGAATCTTGTCCTGTAAGCACCTGTGGACACTCTGATTGCTGCATAGTGTATAGTTTCAAGGGTCTTCGACTAAGAAGGTCTCGCTGAGCTGTATACTGTGTACCCATAGCCCGGTTGAGCCCTGTCCACCCCGCAAAACCTGTGACTTTAGAACATTCAGTGCCATCTGAGCCTTTGGATTTTGGGTCCTTTAAATGTGGTAGCATCAACATTTTGGAATAGAAAATGAGGCCCAGAAACCTCATAGAGTCTAAAAAGTAGAGTTGTGCCCTCCATATGCAAGTCTGGTAAATTAAAAGTAACCCCCCGCCACACACACACACACACACACACACACACACACACACACACACACACACACACACTTATCTGCAGAAAACGTAAAACCCGTCTTTGCAGACCACTCCTCCAACATTTTCACTGTCAGTTGCAGCTGGTGAGTCGCCATTACAGTACTGAAGAAGGAACAGAAAACTGCAAAATAGTTCACAAATAAAGAGCATTGTACAGTACTCATTATTGCAGACGTGATACTAATTACGGCTTTGGCAAAGAGTGTGGCGCTTAAAACACAACACTGCCCTGAAAAACACCATATTCCTGCACAATATGATCCGACAGCATGTCACTAACTCAGGACCTAAAAAAGTGCTTGGATGGGAAGGACCGTATAAAGATGAGTAGACGGTCATGAAAGGCCCACTGGTGGAGTCGCCCTAGAATATTGTGCCTCCCAGTAATGTCATACATCTCACTGATGTCAAAAACTGTACTGATACAGTGATGGATACATACGAAAGCCTGCTGAATAGCTGCCTTTAGCAGGGATAAGACATCGACAGGGGATCAAAATCTCCAGAATCCACATTGAGAGCAGCTAAAGAATCGGTTGGTCTCTAAAACCCAGACCAGATGAAAGTTAACCTTTCGTTCATGGGTCTTCCCAATCAGTTCATTAAGATGATGTTCCAGTAACGACTGACTGGGACACGTTCAGCCCTTTCCTGGTTTGAAGACAGGTATCAAGATGGCCTCTGTCCACGATTGGGGGAAGTGACCTATCTGCCATATCAAATTACACCCTTCAAGGATGATTTCCTCTGACGCTGCCTGTAAATGTCGAAGCATACTGCACTGGATTTGGTAATGACTGAGTGCAGTGTTACGAGCTTCAGACAGTGCCAAATCCATCCCATACATGGAGTAGTTGTAAAACTCAGAATTATTGGATCTGCATTCCAACTGGCCCCTCTCTATGGTAGCAGTGGACTGCTGGATATTGGCTGGCATTGGCAGTAGTAGTTACGAGATACTCTGCCATCGTCTGAATGATGTCTGTAGGACGTTGCTTGGGCACAACCTTGTTTCAGCTCCTCTGCTGTTGGTAAACACCTGTGTTTACTGGAAATCCTTCTGACAGCTTCACATACTTTTTTAGAACAAGTGAAATGGTTGACAGAGTCCACGTACACTTGTCATGACCTTTTCTTGCTCTCCGTAATCATGCATGAAGCTCTTGTAACTCAAAAGGCTGCAAGGTAGTTTGATGTTGGACAGCATTTAAACCATCATAGAGCAGTACACTTGACACAGATTGCTATGCGGCTGTCCACCAAAGTTCAGATTGCCTCCTAAGATGGGTTACAGGGCAGCCATTTCTGGACACTGCCTTGGTGTTCAAACACAGCCAGCTGGCTGAATAGCACCTAGTTAGCTCTGCCAGACATCCATTTCAGTAGCTTCCTGTTTAATAATACCCCATCCTGTAAGCCGATCCACAGAGGAAAGTGGTCACTGGAATGAAGGTCATCAGTTGCTTCCCACTGAGCAGAATCTGCAAGAGCTGCAGAGCAGAAAGATAGTCAGTGGCTGAGGATGATCTGACAGCAGCCGACAAGTGAGTGGGATTTCCCTTGTTGAGGATGCACAGCTTCTGAGACATCATGAGGTCCACCAAAACTTGATGGCTAGGACAAGTTGAGTTCAAGCCCCTTAATACATTATGGGCATTGAAGTCACCCAGTACGAGAAATGAACAGTGGAGTTGTTCTACAAGGTCTGTGAGAGCCTCAGAGTCTATTGCATCCTGTGAAGGTAAATACAGTGAACGGACAGTGATCTTCTGGCCCACATGGACTTCAATGGCTACTGCTTATAGGTCAATAACCAAAGGAAGAGCCCAGGGGTGATGCAAGTAGTTGGCAAACACAGTAATTCCCCCCTTGGCTCTTTCCTCAGTGAGGTCATCCTTGTGGTGGAGGATATAGCCCCGCAGCACAGAGGCATCAGTGAACTTAAAATGTATTTCCCTTAAACATGAGTACAGGGCGTATGCCTGTGCTAGGAGTTTCAGTTCCTCCGCTTTACTGAACCCATTTGTGTTCCACTGTAGTACAGACGCCATTTATCATTGTTGTTCCACTTTCAGCTTGTCTCTCTGACGGGGTGGGGAGCCTGCAATGGGTGGAGGATAAGTCTTTGGGCGATATGGTTGCACTGGGCAAACTTCACATTTCACTGGCTCTGAAGCAGAAGCAGTAGAACCATCAGATCAAATGATGTCAATATGGTCTGATAGTTTACCTCCTGTTCTCGCCTGCATTTGCTTTTTTGGCCTGGAAAAGCATTGTATGAACTATCACAGCAGTGGTCATGGCAGTGCTAAACTGTTTGATAGACTCTGCGTCTGGAGGTGCTGGGAACTCTGCAATGTCGGCAATGGGGCTTTTTCTGACGTGTTTGGGGGGAGGGGGGTCTATGGGCTCTAAAATAATGCAGCTTTAAATTGCATTACAATCGCAGTATTAATGCTGACACTAACAACCTCCGTTACTGTAGAGGCATCAGCTATCAGAAGAGACTTTTTCGGAGCTGAATCGAAAGATGTAGTGAATGTGGGAGGCTGCATGGCTTTACAGGTTTTTGACTTCACCACAGCTCCTGTGTCTTTCTTTCTTCTAGTAAGATACCACAGTCCCTACTACAGACAGGGTGATCCCCACAGCGGTTGACACATTATGGAGGAGATGAAGAAATAACTTCTTCAGGAGCACCCTTACCACATTTGCCACCTCTGGCTTCACCCTTAAAACTGAGAGAAGCGTACACGAAGCACTGGCATTTAAAACAGCACATTGAGTTGGGGACATAGGGTCATACATTTAAGTGAACGAAATCTGCCTTGATATGTCATGGAAGTTTCATGCTGTTGAAAGTACATATAAATGAGTCTGACTTGACTAGATCACTGTTCACCCTATTCATTACATTTTGCATGTCAACAATGTCATCTTGGACCCACTCAATTTTCAATTCCTCTGTCGGAATATCTCCCAGATCTCTAGATGACACAATACCTATGCTGTAATTCAAGGTGTTGTGTAGCTCAGATTCAATTGCTTATTCCCTGAGGCATTTAGCTTTCTAGAGCTTCTTTACGTGTTGGGAACAAGGAGTTTCTACCAACAGTGTCCCATTTCACAATAGCTTGACAGATTTTAAAGTGCCAGCAATGCTCTCTTAAACTTATTGATTATAGAAAGGTGAAACTTTTCCAGAGTTGTGCTCTTTCCTTATAACTGTTAAAAACACATTCTGGCTAGCTGTATGCACATTGTTACTTAATCGTCTTTGAATTAATTCCCGAGTCAGGAGGATTGGCTACGTATGCCCTCTTTTGACGGAGTATTGATACCTGCCAGCAGTACACCCATTCTGCTGACAGTTGACGAGTTTAATTTCAAAGGTTTCATCTCAGTCCCACTAGCAGCTAGGGGTATATGGGTCCACTCAGACAGAACCCCACGTGCCTTAGAAAGTCTTATACAACTGAGATGTGGCAGTTTCCCCAGAGGTTGCCTGCTAATGACTACTCCATCTCAACATCCATGCATCTCGTCAGTGCACAGCATACCTTGACACCAAGGTTTTTTTAATACAGTTTTCGATCATCCTTGCAATCTAGGCAGTCAAGCCAAGATCCCCGTTGTCTGTGGCCCACTAGGTTCCAATGCCATGCCATAAAATTGTCGCTGAAGCATGTCTCTGTTCAACATCCTATGTCACTTCACATCAATGGCTGGAGACAAGCAGCAGCTGGACTAGGGAATTACCGTTCAAGGCATAGGATGCCATTTGCTCAACAACACAAAGAGCTGTGTATGGAGTGGTGTCATGACTGGGAAGCATGGACTGCTGATGAATGGTGTCACATTGTGTTCAGCAATTAATTGCAGTCCTGTACTATCCTGGATGACCGTCATCAGTGAGCATTGCAGCAACCCATGGAGAGATCCTATTCTTTCAGTGTTTTGGAGATGCACAGTTGTCTTACTCCTGGCGTCATGATGTGGGGGAGCATTGGGTATGACTTCCGGTCACAGCTCATAGTTATTGAGGAAGCTGAGATGGCACAACTGTACATCATAATATCCTGCATACTCATGTGTTATCTGTCATGTAACAGTATCATGGTGCCATATTCCAACAGGACAATGCTCGTTCACACAGGGAACATGTTTCTGTGAACTATCTGTGTAATGTTGAGACTTTTCCCCCTTAGAATATGTGTGCAATCAGCTCAGTTGGTTGATTGGGGGAGGGGACCAGACAGCAAAGTCATTGGTCCCATTGGCTTATGGAAGGATGGGGAAGGAAGTTGGCGGTGCCATATCAAAGGAACCATCCCAGCATTTGCCTGAAGTGATTTAAGGAAATGGAAAACCTAAATTAGGATGTCTGGACATAGGTTTGAACTGTCGTCCTCCTGAAAGTAGGTCCAACGTGCTAACCACAGTAACCCCTCACTCGGTAATCAGCTCACGTTGTACCTCTGTCCCAATTCCAGTGCCCAGAATATGAAGAACTACTTACTAAAGTTGTGCACCAGTTTGGCTCAGGAGAAGACACAATGGATTTATGACACCCTAATCAACTGAGTCATTACACGCATCCAAGCCGGAGGGAGTGCAACATCAAACTGATAAGGGGCGAGGGATCCCACTGACAAGTTTTTTGTAAATTTGGCTCAATTCAATTGTCACTTAAATAACATCACGTACCCACTCAACCCATGAAATTTCACTTCATTGACCCCTCTCCTTCTGAGTGCTTTACTTTTTTTTTTGTCAGGCCATGATGTTAGCCATTACAATTATGGCATTAATCAAAACAAAATCTATAAAAACAAAAACAAAGAAATTTACTGTAACAGAATTGAAAGTAATCTTCTACATGATGGACAAGAGAGCTACAGACTAAAAAATTGTTCATATTCTTCTTGTTTAAATAAAAATGTAATTTAAGCAAATGTAACTACTGTACAACTATGACACCCTGCAAGAACAAACTTCTGTTGAGGAAATGTTGTGTCAGGTTAATTAATATCTTAAGAGTGATCACATATGCCTCCCCTACCTTACTTCAGGGTCTGTTTGCATAGGTTCAAAAATGTAGAGATTTCTTTGTTTGCAGCAGCTAGAATTTTTAATTCCTTTCTTTTTAAGAGTACAACCACTTTCAAAAGAGGCCAACATAATTTCATTTCCAAATGCAGTGCATTGTATCTTTACCATACCCTGATGTGTATGTTGCTCACTCAGTCTTTTTGTGTAGCTTTTACAGTATTTTTTTAAGAAAAAAACAAATAGAGTGCTATACTTAAAAACAGTTCAGTCCAGGCTGAATTGCTATCTCATTCTATGATTGTGAAGTGCTTTAAACTCACAGGGTCCATTTCCAAATTAAATACCTATCACTAAGCATATGTACTTTTTAGCTACCTCAATATTCCTCATAGGAATATTATCTCTCAATGTTGTTTGTTATTCAGTGATCACGACTGATTGTCATGATTTCCAGTGGAGAAAATGGCCTCTTCTAATATAAATAAGATGCTGTGTTACTCCAGTTGATGATACTTTCATACATAGGTTTGCATTCACAGTTTATTTTTCTCCTAACACCCTCTAAAATCTCCAATGTTTTTTGGTATACAGGAGAAAATTAATGCAGATGGAACTCTGTGTTCCAAACCATCGTCCATCAAGCCAACAGGACATCGCATTCATAGATGACATGGCCTGTCTACGTAGCAGCTAGCTCCATCTGCTTCACTGGCAATTGTAGCAATCAGTCACAATCACTGAACAGCAAACAACAATGCCATCATTCTGCCTACAGCCCATCAGGATACAAAGTCATGTTTGCTGCCACAGGGGTGGCCTAGTGGCAGGCAACAATGCCTGTTGCTTCAACACTCCATAGCATTTTTGGATGATGTTTCCGGACATGGATTCCTATCCTTGATTTGTTCCTTGAGACACTCTCTACAACCCCTTGAAGTTTGTCACAGCATTTCTGGGACACCTTGTGAACTGTTCATCAGTTCAGTTAACAATTACACATCCTCCATGTTGCTGCCTCATAAGGTAATAATCTTATTTGATTTTCTGATTGCATGTTCATGTTCCCAAATTCTAATAAATCTTTATTTCTATTTTTCCTTTACAGATCTGCTGATGGTTGCAAAGCTGAAAAAAGTTATCTGTAGTCTGTACTGATATAGCAATATGTGACCAGGACTGTGAATTATACAGTGTAGAATAGACTTTCCCACAGAAAAATATATTTATTAAAAATACATTTTATTAATCATGATTTTGAAAGAACATCCCAAGACAATACAGTAAGTGTCATCTAAGAACACAGGATATTGTATTACCAGACTAGTTTGTGACTGAAGTACCTCTGTAGCATCTCACTCTTGTAGTTCCTTGCTGAAAAGTGTTTGGATTTGCGACTAAATTGAACGATAACAGAGGTGACATCATTGATTTTAAGTTGACTTATTTCCACATTTATTGTTGTCCACACACACATATACTGGCAATGATCAGCTTCTTCTAGCAATTTAGTTCATTTATTACAAAGACCAGGCTAGTACACACACACTTCATAATTGTTGGCAGTTGCAATTTGTTCAGAACACTCTTATATAATGAAGTAACTCATGTCTCTGTGACATAAATCTTCACCAAATATAAGTTGAAAGAAGATGTACAATTCCAAACATTTCTTAGTAATGGTTAAGAGGCTTCAGTCATCTCACAGTGCAAAAATTTATGCAGACTACTGCAGCCAGGCTACTCCAAATAGGTCCATGACATAATTGCACAAAATAATTAAGATTGTGTGAATAACTAAGACCCACATTTACATTCAGAACATTACATGTTTGCGAAATGTGAACTTTTCCATTAAGAGTAACATTGGACTGTTGACTTATTGTCTGGGAGGGGTATATAAAGACCAATGCATTAATAATTTCTGAAATCAGTAACTATATTATATTTATACATGGGTCAAATTTAATAATGGTGTCATTCTACTAAATAAAATAATTTTGTTTAACTGTAGATTAGATAAATGCAAATGTAATAGACAGGTTAGCTATTTGGTAGATATTATATGCATATACACAGTGGTTTACTCAGTTTTTGTGTAGCAGTGTATTTCTCAGGTTCATAATTTTCTTAATTATTAACTTCTTAATTAGTACATTATTCAGATAGTCAATTGTATTACCTGGTTCAGAAAAATTAGAGCAACAAAAGTATAATGTGAGATCTGGAATATAAAATATATTAAGATTTCAAATGACAAAATATTTTCTGGTGAGTTAAAACTTTAATTATGGATCATATTTCAGGCAATGACTTTTCAGATAAAGAAGTCCAATTACTATACAAGGTGAAATAAGGGCTTTTGAATGAGCTAGGTTTCTTTGGAAATAGACAGTTATTACTCACTTGATCATATGCCAAAGGAACACAGTCAGTTTTTAACAAAGCTGATCCATCTATGCAAGTGACGAGCACTTTTAACTCTTTATGAATTATCCAGAATTGTATAATCTAACTGGATAGATAAAAAATCTGCTCACCAAGTGGTGGAAGGACACACACATAAAAGAAGTTATGATTAGGGAAGCTTTTGCAGCCAGTGGCTCCTTCTTCAGGCAGAGAGGTTGAAGGTGATGGAAGAGGTGTGAAGGAAAAGGACTGGGGAGGTCTAGGAAAAGTGGTAGAGCTTGGAAAAGTGATCCAGACCTGCAGATCAGGGGAGACTTATCGGACGGGTTGAGAAGGAAAGACCTCTTGTTAACCAGTGTCTATTCTGACGATTTTCATACAAATTTTTCTGTTTTTTTCCAAATTTTTTCTTTTCTTTTCTTCTGTTTTTCTATCTTTTTATCGACCCTCTGGTTATCTCTTTTGCCACCCACACGCTTTCTAACACTCCAAACTGTCCTCCCATTATACATTACATCCGTTCTTGAGTCTTTCCTTCCCAACCCATCCTATAAGTCCCCCCTGACCCATGGTTTTGGGTGACTTTTCCAAAATCTACCCCTTTTCCTAGACATCTCTAGTCCTTTTCCTTCACCCTTCTTCCTTTCGCGTCAACTTTTCTGTGTGTGTTTTGTCACCGCTTGGTGAGTAGATTTTTTACCTATCCATTTACACTATACTGACAAAAATTGACTGTTTCCAAAATTATTTGGGCCACACTAACCGTTTCTGCTGACATACACATTTTAAAAAATACATAAAAGTGTTAAATAACAAATAAACATGCCAATAATAATTCTCATAGCATAGTGCAGAAGAGGAAAGGAAGAGGAAGTAAATGAAGATGAAAAGAGAGATATGATATTGTGAGAAGGATCTGACAGAGCATTGGAAGACCTAGGTGGAAACAAGGCCCCGGATTTGATTACACTCCTTCAGAATGACTAAGATTCTTGGAAGAGACAGCCATGTGTGAGGCAGGCAGAATGTCCTCATACCAAAAAGAATGAAATAATTCCATTCCAGTTCCAAAGAAGTAACATCCTTACAGGTGTGAATACTACCAAACCATTAGTTTAACATGACAAAGTTGCAAAATACTGACATGAATTACTTACAGATGAATGGAAACAGTGATAGAAGCTGACTACATGGAAGATCATATTACCTTCTGGAGAAATGGAGCAACACTTTGGGCAGTACTGCCCCTGCAAGTTACCTTAGAAGATACTACTTGACAAGTGGATTACCACTAGAAGCACAACAGCACACGAAAGGCAGGGCCCAGAATCCAGGGAACCAGCTAGCAAGAAGACACCACCCACACCTCAAAACAAGGAGGATTTTTTACAGCTAACAATACTAGATGTAAAAAAGAGGTAAGTGGTCAAGCAAGACACCATATAGTCACTACTTCATACTTTAAATTGTTCCATCAGAATGTTCAGTCTCTTTCCAATAAACTGAATGAAATACAAATCTTGTTAAATGATATGAGTGATATTTCTGTTTTATGCTTTACTGAGCACTGGCTAAATAAAGACATGATAGAACTAGCACACCTACCTCAGTTTAAATTAGCCTCAGTTTAAATTGTAGAGAAGTGCTAAGGTATGGTGGTAGCTGCATATATGTTCGAGAAGATATAGACTTCACTAACATAACCAAATTTGATAGCTTACCTAAAGAAAGAGACATAGAACTCTCAATAGTAGAACTGCCAACTAGAAATTCAGTTATCATCTGTGAATATAGGTCACCAGATGGTGATAAAAAAGTTTTTTATAATCATATGGAAGAGCTGTTAGAGGATTTCAACACCCTCAAAAAATATTATCATATGTGGAGATTTCAATGTTTATTTCTCCAAATCCAGTAAATTTAAAAATGAAATCAAAGACTTACTGAAGTTCTTTAACCTAAAACCAACTATAACTAACCCAACTCGTATAGCCACTACTTGTGGAACAACCATAGATCAGGTGTTTGTAAATACAGATAAATATATCTGCAACACACAGACTGCAAACACTGGTTTTAGTGATCACAATGCCCAAATACTAACACTTGCTGTTCCAGGAAACACACAAGTCCATAAAACTAGAGCTATTGTCAGGAAGTTTAATAATGAAAACACAGATTACTTTTGTTCTCTCTTGAGAAGAGAAATCTGGACTGATGTTTACATTTCAAACAACACAGATGACAAGTTTGATAAATTTATGGCCACGTACAAACATTTTTTTGAAATAGGCTTTCCTAAACATACATCACTTGTAAATTCTGTACACAAACCAAATAAATGGATCACAACAGGAATAAAAATAACATGCCAGAATAAAAGGATCTTATATGAACACTCAAAGCAAACCACAAATCCTGTATTTATCAACTACTTTAAACAATATAAACAAATACTTATGCAAGTTATAACAAAAGCAAAGAAAATGTAAAATGACAAACAAATAAAAAATTCCAGGAATAAGACTAAAGCAACCTGGAATATCATAAAAAGAGAAACAGGTACTACATCATTAGCCCACAAAAATGTAGAACTTCATGAAAACAACAATAAAATAATCAACCCCACAGTAGTGGCTAATAAATTTAACAACTACTTTTCTAATGTAGCACATCACCTGATTACAAAACTTTACAACTCACAACCAGACAGCAATAAACTCCAGTCAGATATAAAAATTCTTACAAGAACCCTGTTCATGTCTCCTACAAGACCTGAGGAATTAGCTGCCATTATAAAAAGGTTACCCAATAAGTATTCAGCAGGTACTGATGAAATACCAGATATTATTATCAAAGCAAGTGTAAAATCTATCGTACAACCGTTAACGGATATTTTCAATTTACCATTCATGAGTGGTATATTCCCGAAAAATCTGAAAATGGCAAAAGTGATACAACTGTACAAGAAAGGGGACAAACATGAAGCTGCAAACTGTAGATCAGTATTGTCAGGCTTTGGCAAAATTCTTGAAAAACTATTTCTTAGAAGGCTAACAGCCTTTCTAAATAAAGTAAACATAATAAGTGATGCACAACACGGATTCAGAACTGGCAGATCAACACAGTCAGCATCGAATTATTGGGACTCTGTGATCCAGGAAGCAGTCGAAATTAGACTTAGCGATAATAACTTTAACAGAGACAGTGGCTATGCACTTAGCAACACTTGGAAGAGTGCACTGGATAAAGAAAAATCGCAGAGAAAAATTTCCCGCACTTTACTTCCTAATTCAAGGGATGACGCTGCGAGCAACGCAGGATAGAAACTACATCTATGGAAGTAGAGGGCACCACTTCAGTATGCGCCATATTGCTGTTGCTATGATGTATTCCAGCCAATCAGAAGCCGTCCTTGGCATATAAAAGTGGGAACCTCGCTAGTTCACGACAGTCACTTTTAGCCCTGACGACGACCATGGAGGTAGTGGTCGAAAGCTTGGAGTTTTATCCTGTATTGACGCGGCATGTACACCGAGAGATTTTTATTCAACACAGTCCGCTATTTATACCTTCTTAAATGAAATTCTAACTGCAGTAGATAATAAGCAACATGTGTCTGGCATATTTCTTGACCTTAGTAAAGCCTTCAATGTAACTGATCATAATACTCTGTTGCAGAAGCTAGGTAATTATGGAATACGAGGCCTGCCAAACAAGTGGATACATTCCTACCTTCATGACCATCAACAGATCACTCAAATAAAATACAAAGACATAAAAACACAACAAATTTGTAATTTTTACAGTAATGCACAAAACATTACATATGGAGTTCCTCAAGGGTCAGTCCTTAGGCCAATTCCTTTCAGTCTTTATGTTAATGATTAGTCAGAAAAAATTACTAAAGGGACAACAGTACATTTTGCAGATGACACAAATATCCTAATCAAATCATGTGATGAGGAAAGCCTACAAAAAAACAGCTACAGGTAAAATACAAAATTTAACACAATGGTTCAGAACAAACAAGCTAATAATAAATAATGAAAAAACAGTGACAGTCAATTTCCACAATTCACAGAAACTACATCCTGCAAGACAGATTTTTAAAATTGATGGAAAAACTGCCTCATCTGTGAGTGACACAAAATTTTTAGTTATACATATTCAGCAAAAACTAAAATGGGAGACACATCTTAATCATGTACATAAAAAGTTAAACACACTTATGTATGCAGTAAGAATCCTCTCACAAAATACTAGCCATGCGTCAGTGATCACAATGTACCATGGCAGTATTCAGTCACTGCTGATGTATGGCATTATCTTTTGGGGGAACTCTGTAGGTACAAACAAAACAATTAGGCTACAGAAAAATATTGTTAGAATAATGAACCATGCTAAGTAAAGAGACTCCTGTAGGCCAATATTTAAAAATCTCAATATACTACCTCTTTCTTGTGTATATAAGTATGAAATACTAAATTTCACAAAAGGAAGTATTTTAAAAGATGGAAATATCTTCAAGTATAACTGTGATTACCACCCTCATGATACTAGGCAGAAGAATTGTTTGCATGTCAATACAGTAAGTACAAACATTTGTAAGAGAGGAGTGTATCATACTGGCATAATGCTGTACAATCACATGCCATCCTATTTCAAACAGATGCAAATTTTACAAAAGTTTAAAGTGAAACTGAAAGAGTACTTGCTTGACCAGTGCTTCTATTCTGTTTCCGAGTTTTTAGAGTACCAGAAAAGTATAGTGTAACTGCTCAAATATTCTTAACCAATCCATCATTTTATTTCATTATATTAATTTTGTCATCAATATTCAACATGTATTGAATAATTTTTAATTATTTATCTTTTCAAAATAACAATGTGTATGATGTATATACTGTACCAACCTGACTTGTCCTACATCGTTTGTGCAAAATATGTACCTAAACATGATTTACAGGACCAATAAATAAATACAAATACAAATGCTGAAGAAAGGCAAACCTACATTATACCATTTGTAGATTCACACAAAGTGTTTGACAATATGGTCTGTGCTACATTATTTGGCATTTTTGAAGGTGTCAGGAATAAAATACAGTGATAGAAGCTGATCATGTGGAAGATGATATTACCTTCTGGAGAAATTGAGGAACACTTTGGGCAGTACTGCCCCTGTTAGTTACTTTAGAAGATACACTGAAGACAGGCAAACCTACATTTATAGCATTTGTAGATTCACACAAAGTGTTTGACAATGTGGTCTGTGCTATATTACTTGACATTTTTGAAGGTGTCAGGGATAAAATACAAGGAGTGAAAGATTATTTACAACTTGTACGGAAATCAGACTGTGGCTATAACAGTTGAAGCACAGGAAAGGGAAGCAGTGGTTAGCAAGGGAATGAGAAACTATTGGAGCCTATCCTCAATATTATTCAGTCTGTGAATTGAGCAAGCAGTAAAGAAACCAAAGAGAAATTTGAAAAGGGAATTAAAGTTCAGGGAGAAGAAATAAAGACATTGTAGTTTGATATTGACATTTTAATTCTTTCAGAGGTGGCAAAGGACTTGGAAGAGCAGCTGAATGGAATGGATTGTGTCTTGAAAAGTAATTACAGGATGAACACCAACAAAAGTAAAATAAGGGTAATGGTACGTAATCAAATTAGATAAGGCAGCGCTGAGGAAATTGGATTAGGAAATTATATGCTAAAAGTACTAGATGAGTTTTGCTGTGTGGGCAGCAAAATAACTAATAAGGCTGAAGTAAAGTGGATATAAAATGAAAACTATGAATAGCAAGAAAATAATTTCTGAAAAAGGTAGATTTATTAACAGCTAATATCAATTTAAGTGTTACGAAGTCTTTTCTGAAGGTCTTTCTCTGGAATGTAGCCACATACAGAAGCAAAATGTGGACAACAAATAGTTCGGACAAGAAGTGAATAGAAGATTTTTAAATGTGATGCTACAGAACAATGATGAAGATTAGATGGGTGAATTGTACAACTAATGAGGAAGTACTGAATCAAACTGGAGAATAAAGAAATTTATGGCATAACTTGACTAAAAGAAAGGTTCGGTTGGTAGGAGACATTCTGAGACATCAAAGAATAGTCAATTTAGAAGTGCAGGAAAGTGGGGGAAGTAAAAATAGTAGATTGAGACCTATGCATGAATACAGTAAGCACATCAAAACATATATAAGTTGGAGTAGTTATTTAGTGATGAAGCAGTTTGCTTGGGGTAGATCAGTGTGGAATACTGCATCAAACCAGTCTTTAGAATGAAGACCACAACACAAAACAACATCAGTACAGCTACATTATCTGTGACCCACAAATACATCCAACTGCTCTAAATCTATACTGTAACATAGTGAGAATACTCTGACACAAAGTGAACAGGTCAGCAGAACACATGCACATGAGATGTCAAAGTTTGCATCATTTACCTGAAGACCAATGGTGAATCATAACAAATGTTCTGATTGGTCAGAGGCTGTGACCTCAGTAGTGTACTCTATATCTGTTCACTTCAAATTTTAAAATATTGCTTCAATCAAAGTTTCAACTTCAAAATTTCTGTAATTGCACCAAAAAGTTATTAAAGAAGAGGTGTACTGCCAGAAAATTATAGACAGAGGTATCATATATGTACAACTATCTGCACCCCATGCTGTGTGTTACTTACCATTTGTGTACTGAATTTGGCTGAAATTGTTCCAGGGGTTTAGGATGAGGTTTTCACCTGTGACTTTACCCACACACACACACACACACACACACACACACACACACACACACACACACACACACACACAATATATATTTCAGATGTATTTAAGTATTTTGTACATATTTGTACACATATTTCACCCGTATCTCTCAGGAACTTAACTTTGGAGTGTCATTTTCACACTGCTCAATGTTTATGATGTCATTATCTTCTGACGTCAATTTTGCAGGTACATCCATTGGTATGTATGTGGCTACTGTCTGTAAAATGTATTGAAAGGAAGACTGGGTTTAATGTCTCATCGACATCAAGGTAATTTTGGACAGAGCACAAGCTCGGTTTATGTCAATGATGGGGAGGGAAACTGGCCATGTTCTTTCAAAGGAACCATCCTAGCATTTGTCTGGAACAATTTACGGAAATCATGGAAAAAAACAAATCTGGATGACCGAACACTGATTTGAACCATCGTCCTCCTGAAAGTTAGTGAAGTGTGCTAACCACTGCACCACCACATTCAGTATGTGCAATTTTAGTAACAGAAAATTATTTCTTGCAACTTTAAGATGTAATTACTAATAAAATTATACTGCTTGCAGTTAATCATTTGAAATTATGAATCAAGAAACATAAATTAACCTAAAGTGAACAAAAGTTACAGTAGTTCATTGCTATTAGCACATCATGGAGAGAACGCTGTTCAAATTTAGTGAGCAGAAGAGCCTATGTTTCTCTAAAAAGTCTGTCCTGTGTGGCACTGGTAAACTGGCTTCTTTTTACCTTGCGGCCATATTCCATCTTGTGCACACTAGCACATTATAAGCCAGTAGAAGTGCAGTAACATACAATAGCGGTAATTATTCCAGTTTATTTGCCTGATCCCTTCAGACAAATTAACAAATGAATGTCCTCTCCTTGCAGCACACATATTTTTACATCACCAGCATGTATAATTAGCTATTTGTAGGTTTAACACGTACATTACAGTCATTGCACATTACAAAGAAAACAATCTGAATTGATACACTGCAGCAAACTCCCTATTTTATGTCGTTTTATTTCTCTTACTATCTTTTAGAAAAATCCCATCAAAAAACCTACTGTCTGCTATGTTCAAAACCTATGAAGAATTTTGCCAATGTGCACGTAGAAGATCCAAAATTTTACAGCAATTATATAAATACTACTTGAAATGTAGTGCATTAGTTTTTCCAACTAATTGTGTTTTTCCTATTATTAGTATAAGTCCAATTTTTGAGAGTGACATCTAGCCAATTGTGTAAATTCATGTAATGGGAAAGTGATGAATTTGCAAGTGAGCTAATGAAGAGGATAATGTATTTTCTTGAATGTATTTGATATTTCTCGTATAGACGAATATCAATTTAATTTTTTTGTAAATTTTTTTATGAGTGTTCCATTTTGTATGATTCTCTAGATGAAATTTAAAATGTGACCTGGATACTATAGTAAACTTTGAGTGTTGAATAATTAATCTTATGTCTCTACTAAAGTAAGGACAGGATTGTTTTGTAGTTCATTTAAGTAATAGTGACTTGCCCCAGCTTCAAGTAGGTAGCACTGCATGTCATTGGCTGGAACTTGTCTGGCATAGGGGTAATTTTGTTTAAGACTCACTGTGTAGAGTTATAATTAAAATTTGGAGAAAAATACTAGGTAACTAAATACCATCACTTTCATGTAACTTAAACTGCAAGCTACTGAGCCAACAAGCCCACTTGACTGCAATAAGTTTCATACAAGCTACAGCCACTTCCTGACTATCTGACCCCAGTGCCAGTCTGAAGTGAGCTCCGTTTTCTATATGGCTTTTTCCTACCTTTCCCAACATAACATTGCTACAAAGTACCCTCTCCCATGTAACATAGGAATGAACCATCCTCTGACATGCAACACTGGCATGAAGAATCTTGAGACAGGAAGGGGCTTTAATTCATCAGAGTTCAGCCAGTTTGCATGAGATAATTGTAAACCTTCTGATAAGTTAATCTACTTATTAGTGAGAACAACATCCTACAGTAGTTCCTGAGATTAGCGCAACATACAAACAGAACTGAGCTGAGAGACTTCAGTATATACACAATCCACTCACATTAATGGGATCAGTGTCTACGTTCGAAGTCAGTATGCAGAAACCACACACAGATGACAGGTGGCTGCACTAGCAGTGGAAGGTGTATAAAGGTTTTCGGGGGACATGAAAAATAGTGCAGTCATTATCATAATGCAGAAACAGAGCAATTGATTTGACATCCACAAGGTCACTGTCATTGGCTTTTGGGCCAAGGGTTGAAGCATTTTGGAAATGGCTAAGTTTGTAAACAGTTCATGTGCCACCATGGTTAAAGTATACCATGCACAGCAAAACTGCACCGAGGTAACTGTGGCCATAGATGACAAGGATGACCAACACCAGCAGAAATGTGTATGGGTGAATACACATGCAATTGAGTCTCCAGATAAACCACAGAGCTACAAACAGTGTCTCCTCAACAACCATTTCACAAGTGCTGTTGCGTATGAGCCTCCACAGCAGGCATCTCGTTCATGCACTCATGCTGAATGCTACTCATTGGTGATGAAATTTGAAATTTTCAAGCCAGCACCACAACTAGACGACAACTGAGTGGCAACAGGTAGTGTTTTCTGGTGAAACACATTTTATGATCCATTATCATATGTCC
This sequence comes from Schistocerca serialis cubense, assembly GCF_023864345.2. Lineage (NCBI taxonomy): Eukaryota > Metazoa > Arthropoda > Insecta > Orthoptera > Acrididae > Schistocerca > Schistocerca serialis. The sequence goes on along the minus strand of NC_064639.1, from coordinate 213,647,775 downwards.
ATTGGTGTGTACAATGTGAAATGTCTGAAAGTAAACACCCTACAACGATCATCAGAAGGGTCCAGGCTGGAAGGAGAATTATGGTCTGGGGAATGTTGCTGTTACATTCCCCTGGGTGGTCTCATCTTTCTGGATGGCACAATGGATCAGCGCAAGTATGCATCTATCCTTGGGGACCATGTCTACCCCCACATGCAATTAAATTTTCCTCAGCACAATGACATCTACCAGCAGGGCAATGCATTGTGTCACAAAGGTTGCAGTATCCTTGCATGGTTCAAAGAAAAGCAGGATAAGTTTACCATATTCCCCTGGCCATACATACCTCCATCAGGTTATTCATGTCATGGACCCTCAAACGACATACCTAATGCAACTTGCCACAGCGGTGGAGTTGGCATGGCTTCACATCCCTGGCGGTACTTTCTAGAACATCAATGACACTCTTTATGTATGTCTTGTAGTGGTCCATGCTGCAAAAAGTGGTTTTTCAGGCTTTTCACTAGTGATCACATTAATGTGTCTTGACAGTGTATATGTATAGGTAGAAGAAGTTTTTTTAGTTAAGTGTCTTTGAGAAGAGGTAATTATGAATATTTTTGTATGTGGCTGTATATTATTATGATTAAGCTTTATTGGTGGAAAACCTAGCAAATATTTTTTTGTGCCTATGGTCAATAAGGTAAGGTAAGATAGGGTAAAGATCTGTGTTTTGGTCCAGACAGACCAATGGAGAGCAACTGACCACCGTGTCTTCCTATGCCAAAGGTGTCATTCAGATTTGGTATGGAGGTGCATGATGTCACCACAGTGCTCTCCCAGCCGTTGTTGACTTTTTTGACCAATGGTCAGTAGTTTTAAGATAATGTGAAACTAATTACAAAGGAATCGTGTTGTGTAAGTTGATGTATAGCAGAAACGTTTAGATACCTGGGGAAGGTATTTATATAGAGACGAATGTAAATTTTTTGTTGATATTTCATCTTTACTTACCTTTAGTGTAACTGAGATGCTGCTATTCTTAAGTTATGTATGAAGTTAAGGATTTTTTGAGTGACTTTATTTGTGGGCAAATTTTGCCTGGATGTGATACTTTGCACATTGTATAAGTTGTTTCCTTGAAGTGTCAGGGTAAAATTCAGAACAGACTACTGGAGAAGTGTAAATAGAGAACGCCATTGATTGAGTATTTCCCAGAATGATACAGAGTGTGATCCTTGAGAAAATAAAGGGGCAGGTGAGATGAAATAAGGCATTTGTTTGTTGAGTGAAAAACTCCCACAATTTCCACTTGAGGACAGCATTTGACTACATACCAAAAATGAGTGGCCCGTTAGTATCGAGAAGGTGATAGGTAGACTGGACTATCAAGAGAGAAAGAGAACGAGAAAGAACAGTGAGTTGTTGGTTGGACATTGGAAAGAAGACACATATTTATAACCAAATGTATTTCCTTGACACTACTGATAACATGGAATTAATAAATTCGATTTTGAAGTTCATGAGCAGCAGCTTCTTGTGTGCAACAAACCTACTTAATATTCTCATCCTTTTGCAAAGGAACTAATAGTTCAATATAATACAGACATGCAGGAACTTAAGTGGTTTTGTGGGAGTTGGTGATGTGTGTTGGTTATTGTTTTGTGTGTGTGTGTGTGTGTGTGTGTGTGTGTGTGTGTGTATTTTGATCTGGTGTATTTTGTACATTTTGCTATGCTTTTATTATAAACTGACTATAAATTTTTTTTTCAAATTTTTGTACTGATGGAAGTAGGTTTACAGGTTTGGGTATAACATAAATCAACTGAATTACTTTATTGTCAACGACTGAACTCCCGAGTAGTCTGTCACAATACAGACTTTAAAAAAATTAATACATAAAAATAAAATATGACCTAATTAAAACTTTGTAAGTGATGGGCATGACAAAACATTACTAAATGCTGTCTCTGAAAACTACTGTAGAACAGAGAGTTTGTAAGCCCACTCATGTGGGAAGTACAGAGTCCGCCAGAAAAATGTACACACACTTTAAGGAACAAAAAGTATTACTTATGTGTTTATTTTACATTTAAGATTTGATCACATATGTTGCATAACCTTCAGTTTAGCACAATGTTACTTTAAATGTTCAAAATGTTCACCGTTGGCAGCTATACACACAACAGGATGACAAGTGGTTGCCGTAACTATGTCAGTCAATGTGACAATGGAGATCACTGCACATGTTGCTGTAATGTCCTGGCTAAGTTCCTCCAGCATGCATGGCTTATGTTGACAGAAATTATCTTTCACAGTTCTCCACGAGTAAAAGTCCATATGTATTAGATCTGGTGACCGTGGAGGGAACTCAATGGGCCCTCTTTGTCCAATCCATTACCCCAGAAAATTGTCATTCAGGAAAGCTTGTATGGCTAGGTGGTAGTGTGGTGGCACCCTGTCCTGTTGGTAGAAGACCTCTTCAACAGCTCCGTAAAGTGCACGTATACCTGGCAAAATTGATGTGTGTAACATTTCCAAGTACACTTTGCCAGTGACAGTAGCATCAAAGAAAAAGGGTCCTACTAAGTCCCTAGATGATAGTCCACACCACACGTGAACCCCTGGTAGATTGACCACTTTATCCACATAGACATGCAGATTTTCTGGTGCCCTGTATGAACTGTTATGCCGATTCACAGTTCCATTAAGTTTAAATTGTGCCTTGTCACTCCACACTACCTTCATCACAAATCATCAGTTACCATTTGCTGATACCATTTGCAAAATTGCATTCAGCAATCAGGATCATATCATCACCATTAGTCATGTGCAGTAATCATAGAATGTAAACTTTTTACTCTGCGGCTTCCAGAGTTCTTCGTACACTTGTACAGCTAACCCCCACATCACGTGCACATTGTGTAGCAGAGTTTTGTGGAGAATTAACAAACGTTTCCAACATGAGATCCAGTGAATCATGACTTGCAGCAGTACTCTGTCTTCCTGATCCTCTTCTGTGAATATCACAAATCTTTCCATGCAATTCAAACTTGCCAATGGTGCATTTAATTGTTGGGCGGGTTGATGGTTCTGTTTCAAACTCCCGCCTCCACTGACTTTGCACTTCATTGGCATTATCAAACTCGAAAAGCCACTTCACAAAACATTTTTGTTGCTCGAATGTCAAGTGTGCTCCAGCCATCTTGTTTTCTCAATACGAGATGACATTATCAACATATGTTGAGCCAAAGATCATACTACAACAGACTTGGAACTCACATGACAATATCGATATCTCGATAGAGCCTGACAAAGAGTGTATACATTTTTCTGGTGGACTCTGCGTATTGGATCTAATGGTAACAAAATTAAATCTGACCTCTTTGAGGATGTCCACACTGAAACTAAGATCAGTGACCATGCGTTAGTCATAGCACAAATAGCTTAGCAAAATACAGAAGATGACTGAAACAAATGGAATAGTTCATATGTTCAACAAACTACATAAAGTGGAAGTAGTGTCATTTCTCAATGAGGAATCTGAAGCTTTTATCTGTGGACAGTAGAATGTTGAAGAAATTTGGGTCAAGTTTAAAGGATAGATTATCATGCACTTCACAGACACATGCCTAGCAGAACAGTTCATAATGGGAGGGACTCTTCTCAGTACACAGTCACTATAAAGAAACTTCTACAGAAAATGGAATTACTGTGTAATATATGTAAAACAAAACACATGGATATAGATCTAGAAATGTTGAATGACACAGACTTGGCTTTTAAAAGGGCCCTCAGTGACAACCATAGTAGAATATTATTGAAAGATTTCTTGTCTATCACAAAGAAATTCTAGTCATACGTAAAGGCCATTAGTGTCATAAAAGTTAGTATCCAGACACTTAGAGGCTAGATAGGAACTGAAACTGAGGGTAGCTAAGAAATTCCCATGCCCATTGGTTTGAAGAAATCACAGGTCATACTCGGTGACAAGTAGGGTAGCAGAAGTGATGCACAAAACTACCTTTCACTATCTTGACATATATTTGCTGTACAATCTTTGAACATGATCTGAGTTCAAATGTAATGAAGTGCCTTGAACAGAATGATCTCCTACATACCAACCAGTATGGATTCTGAAAACACCAATCACATTAACCTAGCTCATACTTCTGTCACATGACACCCTGAAGGCCATTGATTTTTGAAAAGCATTTGACTTGGCACCACACCTACGAATTTTATCAGTATGGTCATCTGGGTATCAAGAGAAATTTCTGAGTGGAGTGAGGATTTTATGGTCCAGAGGGCACAGCATGTTACCTTGGATTGAGAATCATCAAAAGATGTAGAAGTGACTTCAGACATTCCTGGGAGATGTGAGTTGGGGTCCTTGCTGGTCATGCTGTCTATTGATGATGTTATAGAAAATATTAATAGTAACCTCAAAATATCTGTAGATGTAATGAAATGTTGTCTGAAAAAGGCTGCACAAATATTCAGTCAGATCTTGAAAAGAGTTCAGAGTGGTGCATAGATTGGCATCTTGCTCTAAATATTGAGAAATGTATAATTTTGCGCTTCACAGAAAGAAAAATAATTGTGTCCTATTACTACAATATCAATGAGTCATGACTGGAATTGGCCAACTTGTACAAGCCCTTGACTGTAATTATTCACAGAGGTATGAAATAGAATGAGCACATAGGCATAAAACAGGTGGCAGGCTTTGGTTCATTGATAGAATAGTAGGGAAGTGTAGTCAGTCTACAAAGGTGATTGTTTACAAAACATTCATGTGACCTATCCTAGAGTACTGTTCGAGTGTGTGGGACCCATTCAGAATGGGACTAACGGAGGATATTGAATGTATATGAAGAATAGTAGCATTAATGGTTAAGGTTTGTTTGACCTATAGGAGAGACCCACAATGGTGCTGAAAAACCTGCAATGGAAGACTCTGAAGATACACCAAACTATCCTGTGAAAGCACTGACAAAGTGTCAGGAACCAACTTTAAGTGATGAACCCAGGAATATACTATAGCCTCTTACATTTACTTCCATTCATTTCATCAAGACAAATAGACTAATTAACACTGCAATACATAGGTGTTTAAGCAATTATTCTTCCCACATTTCATGTATGAATATAACAAAAAGAAGCTCTAATAACTGGTAAAATGGAAACACCCTCTTCCACGTACTTCACAGTGGTTTGCAGAGCATAGATGTAAATATATACGTAGATGTAGGTGGCACTGGCAAATGGATGATTCAACCAGAAAGCTGAGTTCTGTCCACACTACATTCACTACATTCAAAAATTTCTCTCACTGTGTTGACCTGCATTGCTAGCATACTTTCATTCAGTTCTACCTATGGTATAACTTTCAGGGGGACTGTGGGTAAGGTGAAAAATTATTTATTCTACAGAAACATCCAATAACAATATTGTGAAAATTTGACAGCCAAGCATTTTGCAGGAGCCTCTCCAGTGGCTCAAGGATTCTTACAAATACATGCCAGTACAATTTTTAGTTAATAATAACTGTGTATTCAGGATGATCTCAACAGTTCATAGTAATAATATTAGCCTAAAAACAATTTCCATAATGACTATAAATTTACTCTGTAGGAATCATAATGGTGTTTCATATTCCAGTGGAATGGACGTTACACACACACACACACACACACACACACACACACACACACACAAAATCCTCACATATTTAAAAATAAAGTAAAATGACACATCCTTAGCCACTCTCACGATTTATAAGAACACAGGATTCAAGAAAGCAAGTTCACTGTAGTTCTAACATATTTTTTGATAGATCCTTGATTTGTCAGTATATAAAGATTTACTTTTACAGGTCAGCTCCAAAGTCCACTTTGTAAAATGAAGAAAGTGCACAACTGTTACTTAATCCAAAATCTTTTATTGTGTATGCAAGCTTTTATGGTATCTATGTAATTAATTCTAAGCAACATGTGATTTCTCTCTTCCCCTCTCCCCCCCCCCCCCCCCTCCCCCTACCCTCAATATTCCATTTTAATTGTTTCATTATTTTGGCGACTTTTGATGTCGAGTCGTGATACCTGTTTTTTTTCAGATTTTTCTACTTATCTTATACCCTGTTTACCTCATGACCTTGTATTGGTAAGTGATATTATTTGTAACATCCTGTTCTTTCTTTTAACTTATTTTAATTCATTTTAGAAATTTTAGCCACATAGTTCCTTATATGATATTTCACACTTGAAGACTCTGTTGCATTGTTGTGTTACACAATATTTTCATCATTACAGTTTACACCACATGATGGAACTTTCAGTGCTCCAAAATCAGTGGTGTACACAATAAAAGAGTGTAGATCAAGCAACCGCTGTGCGGATTCTTCATTTTAAAAAATGTCAGTATATGATAACAACAGCTGAGTAGTAAAGGAAAATGAGCAGTACCTTTTTTTCACAGTAGCTGTTTTTCTCCTCACACATAAAGTTATCTGGAAGTAACTGCAGTAATTATTTTTTGAGAATATTGGTGCTAAACATAATTTGTTGTTAGTATACTTGACAGAAGTAGCAAGCAGTGGTTGCTTCTGCCTGTTAATGTGTAATTGGACTATTTTCACATGCCTGAAGGCACTCCTTCATGATGTGTGATCATGATATGTGAATGAATAAATGAGCTCAGCAGTTAGAATTAGACACCAGAATAAACTATCATATAAATCATGACTGTTATAGTACATAATTTTTATTGCTAAATTATAGTTTGTTCTTTGCCTAAATGGTAAGTGCTTTTATTGTATCTATAAACAACTGAACTTTCAGTTTCGTTATTTAGAGTTTACCTAGTTAAACTATAGCAATGTTCAGGCATGTGTGTGGGATGTGATATTGCAAGCAGGCATTATTGTTTTTGTAAATCACATCACAAGTGGGAAAAATAGATGTGAACAAGTCAAAATATGTTATCTACAATGAATTGATCCTGCTCATTGCTTTAAAAGTTGACTATCATTACAGATAAGCAGTTAATGCTGAGTATTAAAGGTATTTGTAGCTTTCTGTTTGGGCTTGAAAGACTACATTCTTGGCAGAAAATTCAGTAATTTTGTAAAAGTCTCATTTCCTATTGTTTATTCATCTACAGCTCATCTGCTACAACATACTTAACAATTATGTGAGTATAATGATTGCTGCTGAAGAACAGCATTTGTTACAGACTGTAAGATGGATGCTTATTTACAAGTAACCTTGTTTCCTGATGTTCTAATGAGCATTTGGAGGCTCAGCATTCTTACAGCTCACTGAAGAAGTGTGTCTTATTTCTGTGAAAAATTTGTCAAAACTTTGGCAGTGAAATTTAGGGGGTCAGTGCAACAGGGGTCTAACTCACTTTTTTAGATTGGAGAAAAAGCTAGTTAAAAGTTACATTACTGCGATTTTTCTTAAAACTTGAAAAATCCAATTCTGTTGGTTGTCGTGGGTATGTTGTATGATGTTTAGTCAATTTAACTATAATCATACATGAATTTTCATGGATTAGTTTTAGATATACTTCAGTTAATGATTGTGCTACAGCACTTTTTCTTAGCTAGATCACAACTATACTGGAATTCTTTATATGTAGGAGGGGAAAAGAAATTTTTTTAATGGAAAGTTGCGCTTTTACATGAAATGAAACAATGTTTACTGCTAACGCTTTCATATAATTTTTGAAAAGAGATTTTCACAAAGAAAAGTTCATTAATGTAGAGCCCAGTGGCAGAGGAAGTTATCCCAAACACATGAAAATGATAATTTTTTACATATAAACAACTCACTCCCTGTTCTTTACGTGATTAAAAAAACTTCTACTAAAAAGGGGCATACAAACTGCCTTGTATGTCCAAAGTGCTTACAAACTCCTATGTATCTGGTTTTGTACTTGGTGGAACCTTTGGTAACAGATGTATTATATTCCTTCATTGTTATTACTCTGTTTATTAGCTTACACATAATCAGTTAGATCAGAAAGAACATCTTCATCCCTAGCACCTCCTGTCTCAGCTACCTGGCTGACTTTGGATTTATAGGCATTGGTTTGCAATATTTTTGTGGAAGGTCAACATATTGTAGATCTAGTGTGTTTCTCTCTTCTCCTTAGTCCTTTTAGAATATTTACACAACTACGTGATCTGTCTCTAAATGTTTATTTATTTATTTTCTGTCCTGATAACAAAAAGTTTTTGGACATTGTCAGGAAAATTTAGATTACATTACACATATACAGTAAAGTATTTACATTCTTTCATAACAACATATGGATCAGACACATGTCTGTGCACATTATTTTTCAAAAGGGCACTACAAGTAGATTCCTCTATAGTGTAACACAATTTAGCTTATATTTATAATAGTGCAGTACACATAATACAGTGTATAATTACATTCTTTCATACCACTGATAGATCGGAGACACTGTCTATATACACTGTTTTCCAAGATGGCACTACAACTTAAAAGTCCTCTATAGAGTAACAACACTTCTCTATTAATAATTGCTTCTGTCTACTCTTTAGCATATTTAGATTTACTTTCTTGAGTTCACAGGGTAGTGCATTGTAGAAAATTGCTCCCATTCTGTGTGGGCTGTGGTCCGTTGCCTTTTTATTGGTCACAATTCTATGAAAATTTTCCCTTCCCCGTGTATCATAGTTGTGTACGTTACTGTTTCTCATATTAAATTCAGGATTCTGTTTCACGAACATGACTGTCTGCAGTATATACATGGAGTACACCATAATAATTTTATATTTTCTAAATATCTCTCTACAAGGTTCTCTCTTCTTTACCTTGGCTACCATTCTTACTGCATTTTTTTTTTTTGTAATATAAAAGGTCTATCTATATGAACTGCTGATGCCCCACCCCATATCTCAATACCATACTGAAGGTGCGGATGAATTAACCCAAAATATATTTGCCTTAAAGTATCATGGTCCAAGAAGGCTGAAACCCGTTTCAGTAGATACATGTTTCTACTGATTTTCTTGCAAATATTATCTACATGGTCTTTCCATAATAAGTGTTCATCAACAACGATGCCCAAAAATTTATGTGAATTTGGAAATGCAAGACCCAATGGGGATGTAAATACAGTATCAGTTATGGCAGCATTATAACTGTGGATGAACTTCATTATTACCATTTTGTCTTTATTTACAAGAAGCTCGTTTGCTGTAAGGTATGCGGACAGAGTATTGAAACTGATCTCGGTACTGTTAGCTGCAGACTGCATATCACTGCTACAGCTGATGAAGGATATGTCATTGGCATAGCTTACAACCATGCAATTTTGGGGTTCAAATAAGTTATTTACATATACAAGGAACAGAAAAGGCCCTAGTATACTTCCTTGAGGCACGCCACATTGAAGTGTCCTGAAGTTTGATTTGGTTGTTAGGAGCTGCTCATTATTTTGATAAGTTAGCTTTACACACTGTTTCCTGTCTTTTAAATAGGAGGTAAGTAGTTTCAAGGCTAGTCCCCTCAACCCGTACTTTTCTAGCTTACACAGAAGAATGGTATGATTCACAGTATCAAAGGCTTTACTCATATCTAGGAAAGTGCCTATTACCTTTTCACTTTTGTCCAGCTTATTTAATATTTCATGTATAGAAGATGCTACTGCTGTTGTAGTAGATCTCCCTTTTCTAAATCCATGTTGTAGGTTGTTTAACAGTTTGTGTTTGGTGAAATATGATTCAACTTGATTTAGTATTACTCTCTCTAACAATTTGCCTAGTTCTGAGGTTAATGATATTGGCCTGTAGTTTTTAGTGTCAGTTTTTAATCCCTTTTTATGCACTGGTATAATTTCAGTAATTTTCAAAAGGTCAGGGAATACTCCATTTCTGAGGGAGGTATTTATCAAGTGAGTCAGGGGTTTCACTAATTCATCCCTGCATTCCTTTAGCAGTTTAGGTGAAATGTCATCCCAGCCACAAGACATTTTTGGTCGAAGTGCTGATATGATTGCTCGGATGTCCCTCTCAGTGATGCCGTGGATGTAAAAGGACTGGCTGGTTTTTCCAAGACTAAAATGTTGTGGCTTGGCATAAACTTCATTTGTACCAACTGTACTGAACTTTTGTATAAATTTCTCACACACATCTTTTGGGTCATTTATTTCTTCACCATTTTCATTTAATGTTATGTTGCTGTGTTCATAAGAATTTTGTTTCCCACTTTCTTTATGCATTATTTTCCAGGCAGTTTTACTGATACAGCTAGAGTTTCTTATTTCAGAGGTATATTTATGTGCTTTTAGGTTAGTCAAGGACTCTCTGTATGTTTTTCTGAGCAGTTTATATTTTGTTGAGAAATATTGTAGTTTAGTATCTCTAAAAAGTATATAGCAATCTTTCATTTTCTCCCTCAGTTCAATAATTTCAGAAGGGAGATTCTCAGCTTTATGGTTTATAGCTTTATTTACTTTTTTAACTAAAGGGCAGGTTTCATTTAAGGTGTTACTGAATAACTTACAGAAACATTCCCATTTTTCATCACTACAGTTGCATTGTACACTGGTTCCCATTTTTCATTCCCTAGTGCCATCTTATGTTTAGAGTAATTAAATTTTCTTTTATATATAACTGTATCACTTTCAGTTACATCTATGTTCCCTACATCATTTTCCATAGTAAGGGCTCTGTGACCACAAATGTTGTTTTCTAAGGTGTTTACATTTACTTTCTCTTTTCCTACATTTGTGAGAACATGGTCAATACATGTCTTCATATTTGCAGTGACTCTTGTAGGTTCTGAGTTCATTTGTTTAAAGTTATAACAGTATAATACATCCATATAGTGCAAATAGTTAACACTATAATTTAATGAGTCTATGTTGATGTCTCCAACAAGCAACAAGTGTTTTTATACATTGCTGTCCCCTCCAGCAAGTCTTCTAGGCAATTTAGAAACTCTTCTGTGTTACTTCCAGGTGACCTATACAGTGCTGCTATAATAAGGCTGTTGTTTCCATACTTCAGGTTTACTGCTGCAACCTCAAATACCATTTCAGTACTCAGATCATCTATCCATTTAACTTTTTCACATTTTACATCATTTCTACTATAAATGCCTACCCCACCACTTTTGTGTGTCTTTCTTCAGTACAAGTTTATAAGTTTGTAATTTTTTAGCCTGTAACCATATGCTTCCTCTTCCTTGCATCCCAATTCACTCACTAGGAAGAGGTGTGGCTTAGTTTCATTTAGGTAAACACTCAGCTGCTCTGTTCTATTAGTTACATACTGGACATTCTGATATGCAAGGGTTAATTTATTATGCTTTCCTCTAAAAAAAATAAAATAAAAAAAAAATTAAAAAAACCATCATTGTCTACTTTGTGACTGAGAATTCTGTTTAAATCGTCTTTTTCTTTGATAATTTCCCATATTTTGTCACACAAGAATTTTTTGCCTTCAAAATTTAGGTTCATACCATGTCTTTTCAGTTTGCCTATATCTAATATTTTACATTTGCCAAAATGAGCACACATTTATTTCATTTTAATGTTTGTTTTTCGAATCAACTTATTTACACATGAATTTTACATGAGATCATACCTGCGAGGCAGCATTGTAATAATGGTGTTTCGTAATTTGTGAATACTTCAAGCAGTATTTTGATGGGTAATCAACAGATAGCTTGAAGAGAATGTTGCAACTGAAAGCAGCTGCATTTTTGTGCTCAGCTGATTTGCAACTAGTTATTTTATCTGTTAAAAGCTTTGTGCTTACAAATATCAGTGTGTTGCATCTCAACAACATTAATTTTTTTACCTGTCCTAGTAACTTTAATAATCTGTGACCACTTAGTAGGTGTACAAACATATTTTTGCTCCCTCTTTTTCTCCTCTATTAGCCCAAATTCCCTCTGACATGGTACATAACTATGGCCTGGAACTAGATATTTCTTTGACAATCAGGATACACAATTCATCTATCAATATCTTGTAGATGTTTAGAGGAATAATTAGCTAAAGACAATATTTTTTCATCAGCATCACACTCAGCAATATTTTCTGGCCATAGAAACATATTTACATTGTCTATGTAATGGAAGGAAACATTCCACGTGGGAAAAATTATATATAAAAACAAAGATGAGGTGACTTACCGAACAAAAGCGCTGGCAGGTCGATAGACACACAAACAAACACAAACATACACACAAAATTCAAGCTTTTGCAACAAACTGTTGCCTCATCAGGAAAGAGGGAAGGAGAGGGGAAGACGAAAGGAAGTGGGTTTTAAGGGAGAGGGTAAGGAGTCATTCCAATCCCGGGAGCGGAAAGACTTACCTTAGGGGGAAAAAAGGACAGGTATACACTCGCACACACGCACATATCCATCCACACATACAGACACAAGCAGACAAATATGTCTGCTTGTGTCTGTATGTGTGGATGGATATGTGCGTGTGTGCGAGTGTATACCTGTCCTTTTTTCCCCCTAAGGTAAGTCTTTCCGCTCCCGGGATTGGAATGACTCCTTACCCTCTCCCTTAAAACCCACTTCCTTTCGTCTTCCCCTCTCCTTCCCTCTTTCCTGATGAGGCAACAGTTTGTTGCGAAAGCTTGAATTTTGTGTGTATGTTTGTGTTTGTTTGTGTGTCTATCGACCTGCCAGCGCTTTTGTTCGGTAAGTCACCTCATCTTTGTTTTTATTTACATTGTCTGTAGTACAATGAACACAAAACTTATAAGTCCCGAGCAGTCTTTCATACAAAAAAGGAGAGAGAGAGAAAATTCAGACCGAAGTATTCTTCTATCAGCATCATTCTCTGCAGCTGAAACTTTTATATATATGGAGAGGATCACAAGCCTTGCAAGTGTCAGTAGATGGGGTGGAAAAGAAGAAATTGAATTTGGTGTTACAAATCACCTTCTAAATATACTTTCTAACAATATTACAGGAATCATGTTCCTGTTTCATACAGCTAATGAAGTTTATACATAATAGAAACATTTAGGCTTTCAGGCAAGTATTTTTTGTTTGGAGCAGAAACTCTACAATAGTGAGAGTCACAAGTGGAAAAATATGTATATGATTTAGACTTATGATTAAATTGTATTTATTGTCAAATACTTTTGCCACAGCCCTGAACTAAAATGTGGCACTTCTTGTGTGTGTTCTGTTCCTGCTTTCATTTCCATTAGCATCATACCTTTTCTTAATATCTTTTATTTTCACACATCCACTTAAGAAGGCATTTTGTATACTAAACTCACCAATATTGCAGAACTGCTTGAACACTGCTTCATGTCCTTCCTTACAAATACATTTGTAACACTAGAGATTGAAAATACCACTTCAGTTGTAAATTTTCTTTATTATCACGACCGGTTTCAGGCTCTCGTAAGTCCATCCTCACGTGTCGCAGCTGTGCTGTGGCCCCCAAGCACCGTGGTAGATGTGTACTAGGTGCAGTGTGCTACCTATGAGCACAGAACATTTGTAACACCTATGTTCACAACCACATGGCAGACCTTGCTTACCTTCCTTGACTTTCTTGCCAGTTCTACCTATGTACTCTTCTCCTGCACTCCTTTTCTGCTTTTTAATATTTCCTGCTCATGAATTTACATTCCTTGTTCGTTTTCTTGCATGATTCCCAGAATTTTTTGTGTTATTTCAATAATTTTCAATGCTTGAGGAGTCATTTGCCATCCTGAATGTCAGCCATCTTTTTTTGTTGTTACTCATGATTTGGTTCTCCTTCTTCAATTGTCTTTGTGAGGTTAGACGAGTGTTGCATTCACAGAGGAATGAAATATTTTTAAGGCACAGATTAAAAGCTTCATAACAAGAGACATATTGTGAATTAGGCTAACCCGCTTGGTAGGAATATAGTTCATCCCAATGGCAACAATAGAGCCAGTATTTCAATTTTCACATACGCAAGGGTTAAGGAGGGATGTAATGCAAAATGTAAACATTTATTTAAAAAATCATGAGAGCATTATTTATTAATGTATAAATTTAAAATTCTGCATGTGTAAAGCAAAAGAGCTTTGTTTTAACGGAAAAATATAATAAAATATGCAGGATTAATATTTTGCCAGAAATTTGAATTTTTAATTTTTTTTATTTTCTTTTTTATAAAAAGCCAAACTCAAATTCCAATCATGCATTTAATCTGAAAATTTTATTGCACTGTCCTGAGAAGGTTATAAGACCATTGAATTACAGTTATTAATTTATGGTACAAATTGTATAATTAACAGAGTTTTTAATTTTGCACATCCAAAATGAACTTTTTTTTTCTACATACAAACATCTAAAAATCATAATGTAATTGTGGGATCTCATATTTTTTTAGTTCCAGGGAGACAGCAACACGTTGTGAACAGTTCCTGAAAATTTCATAGCATTAGCACATATACTTTTTGAGAAGCAGCTTCTAATAACATAAAAAATGTAAAACAGAGAAAATGAGGTTCAATAGTTTTCTTCTCATACTTTTACATGTAATAAGCTTACCTCAATTTTAAAATCTTCCATACTGATACTCCTCACCCTCCAAGTTTCTCTTCTCTCCTCTTTGAATCTGCCTTGACTGTATTTGCAGGTAAGACACTGATCTGTTAGCTTTCTTGACCCTGCTCTCGTTGATGGTATAAAATGCTTTTGTCGTACACACAGCAGGATATCTACCAACTCTCTTCAGCACTTCAACTCTGTCATTATTTCCATTATTGCAACATAAAACTGCATCACAGACACCTATTTTGAGTACTTCAAGTCCACAGGATGTCCTTTTTGAGCATCTAACCCAAATTAAATTACTGAGGATTTCAATGTCTATTTTGTGTCTTTCTGTGAAGACACTTCCTTAATAAGTCAGGGTTTGCAAGAAACCTGAATGTGGGCTTAATTGCATTCATAACAGGTTCTGGTAATGAGTATTTATGTGAATACTTCTCATTTCTGTTGTTGAACTTTCACCAATCATCTTTCGAACACAGATTGTGTATTGGTGTTTGGTCAGTGGATAGTTCATGGAAAAAAATTGCCCACACAACACGCCTCATTGCCTCTAAATTATGTGTGTTTTTCCTGGTAGCTCTCCCATAAAATAACTGAAGAGAATCAATTTCTTTCAGAGTAAGCCTGCTTTTTCCTCCTAGTGGTTTTCCATTCTCAAGTACTTCACCTTTCTTCTCTTTCAGCAATTGACGAAGACTACCACCAAGCCTCTTTTGGATGTGGCCAGCACTTTTCAACTTTTCTATTGTTATATTGTACGGATTTTTATCTCTTACAGGTGTCCCCATCACCAAAGTATTTAGTATATCTAACAACATACTGGTCCTCAGATCTGGAGAACATCCTCACAACTGCAGCACCCCCCATGCCTCCACTTGAGCCACTATAATTTTTAGAGCATGCTACTGCTAGCTTTTCTTGCCACAGTTTCTCATTGTCTTCATTGTTGGACTTTTTCTTGTTGCACACTGGTGGCAATATTTAGACATAATTTCTACATCTAAAACTTTATCTGAGTCAATACCAATGACATATGCAACTCCATACAGAGATTTGTGGCCCCTTTTCATCCAGGTCCCATCGACACACACACACACAGGTCAGTAACATTTGTATGAGATTCACTGTCATGTATATCTACCCCAGGATCTATTTCTTTTTGGTTCCTCCACTGCTATCTTCATAGAAACTTTAATGGTATAGCATACATTATCAGACATTTCTTTATTTATTTTCTTCAACCCTTGCACAAGGTGGAGGCATGTTCAGAATACCACACAATAAATTACCTACTTCCCTGCCCTGTCCAAGGCATCTCAGAGCATGTGCTAATCTAAAATTGCTTTCCCAGGTACCAGTGTCAGTTTTCTTGGAGGAGGAAAATGAAAATTCAAATTACAAATTAATTTTAAATTGCTCTTCTTTATTCAACAACAATCTTGCATTCAGTGTTTTGCGGCTAACACATGAACAAGAAAACTTTATAGCCTGGCAGAGAAGCTCTAAATCAATAAGTCTGAACCCATATCAACATCATTCACACACCTGTACAATTCTCCTGTCCCAAGTTTCGATGCTGAAGCTGAGAGCTTATGTTCTTCATTTTGAGCTTTCCTATTTTTTTGTTGGTAAACCGATTTCCATGAAGCCTACATTTTCTAAACACAGTTTTTCCACCACCGATTATGCATAAATTTTGACTTCCAAGTAAAGGTTTGTGAATTCAACATTCCACCTACTAATATGTATTAGTATTGTCAAAATGTAAATAAACCAGATGCAAGAAAGTTTTCAGGCAAAGATATAGATGTCAGCCAAAGATGTCGAAAAATATAACCTTCACACTGAGAAAAATTCCGCTGAAGCATGCAGTTTCCCAAATATCAGAAAAGGTGGGGGTGGCTGCCAGAGCAGAGTTAATCAGTTTAACAATTTAAAGTCATTTCTAAAGCTGCTATCACAATAAAATTCACACACAACACAGATTAAACTGTTTAGATCAAGAAAATAATATTTTTGAAAAATCGATTTTTTGGACCAAAATCCATTACACCCCCTCCTTCCCCCTTAAACTTCTGTTGTGCTGACCCCAACTTTTGTACCTGTTATTACAGTTATGTTTGTTGTAGCCCATTTCAAACCAGTATTAACCGCTTGTTACAACCATATAACATAAAGTACTAAATATTCTGGAATGTGTGTGGTAAGAGTTCTGTTCTACTGAAAGAAGACTGTGGAAGAGATCCGAATGCCAACTGACATAATTTTGTTATTAATTGTTTTTACAGGATAAATGTTCGCTGTCTATAGCTACATTGCCCCAGTAAAATTATCGCAGCAAATATTAAGGAATGAAAATATGGAAAACATTCTAATCATTTTTCTGGACTCACTGTAACGTGTTTCTATGTACAAATGGCATTTAAATGGATTTTTGAGCGGAGAATGGGATCATTAGATAATAATACAGTAGATTACAATGAAATCTTAAAACATAATTTCACTGTTAGGTATATCAAAGAAGTCCTTAATGCTGTATAACTGATTGACTGATAGAAATCATTGGCATGAACTAAAAAATTCCCTCTCTCTCTGTGTTTGGGGGGGGGGGGGGGGGGTAGTTTGTCTTGAGAGAAGTCCCTTTTCTTGATACCTGCACTTCAAACTTCAACTCTAGTATTACATAAGTGAAGTCCTCTCTAATGTCAGGTATACTGTTTTTAATATCAAGTAACTAAAAACAAATTTATGAATTTATTGCTCTAGTGCACCAAGTGACTAGTCCTATAAATTGCATGAACAATACTTTTCTGCATTGTTTAAAAAAATGTTAATGGTAAAACATTACAACCCACACTCAATATCTCTTTTTTCCAGACATTGTTGACATTTTCTTCCTACAGGAATTTTGGACTCAATATGTGTACCTAAAATATTGACAGATTTAGTTCTATAATCTCTGATTTTTTTACCAGTAATTAATAGTTCTTTCTTTTATAAGCTTGAGCTATAGCGTCATCACTATCAGGAGTTCATCTTTGTCTTCTCCTCTTCTGCCTCCTCCTCCTCCTCATATTTATGATGTGGTCTTTACTTTCAGCATGTCACCAAAGCTTTCCATGTAGTTCGCATATTTTGTGATTTTCCAGTGTTTGTTTTCAAATATGATACATAGTCTTACAAAGTAGCTGCTCAGTGGTGTGTTACGCCTATATCTACATAGATACTCCACAATTTGCCATATGACTCATGGCGTCATTTCCTTTCCAGTTACACTCACAAATAGAGTGAGGAAAAAACGAATGTTTATATGCCTTTGTATGAGCCCTACGTGCTCCTTATATGCAATGTACATTGCAGGCAGCAGAATCATTCTGCAGTCTGCTTCAAATACTGGTTCTCTACATTTTCTCAATAGTGTTCCTCAAAAAGAATGTCACCTCCCCTCCATGGATTCCCATTTGAGTTCCTGAAGCACATCCATAACACTTGCATGTTGTTTGAACCTACCTCTAACAAATCTAGCTGCCTGCCTCTGAGTTGCTTTGATATCTTCCTTTAATCTGGCCTGATAAGATCCCAAAAAACTTGAGTAGTACTCAAGAATAGGTTGCACTAGTGTCCCATACATGACATCCTTTACAAATGAACCATGCTTTCCGAGAATTCTCCAAATAAACCGAAGCTGACCATTCACCTTCCCTATCACAATCCTCACATGCTCGTTCCATTTCATATCGTTTTGCAATGTTACACCCAGATAGTTAAATGATATGACTGTGTCAAGCACAGCACTACTAATGCTGTATCCAAACATCACAAGTTTTTTTTCCCTACTCATCCACATTAACTTATGTTTTTATACACTTAGAGCTATCTGCCATTCATCACATGAACTAAAACTTTGTCTAAGTCATCTTGTATCCTCCTATTGTTACACAACTTCAACATCTTATTGTACATCACAGCATCATCAGACTGCTGCCAACCCTGTCTGCCAAAACATTTATGTATGTAGAGAATAATAGTGAACCCATCACACTTTCGTGGGACACTCCTGATGATACCCATGTCTCTGATGAACACTCACTGTGAAGGATGACTTTCTGGGTTCTATAACTTAAGACGTCTTCGAGCCACTCACATATTTGTGAACCAATTCCATAAGCTCATACCTTCTTTAACAGCCTGCAATGGGGCACTGTATCAAACACTTTCCAGAAATCTAGAAATATGGAATCCGCCTGTTCCCCTTCATCCATTGTTCGCAGCATATCAATTGAGAAAAGTGCAAGCTGGGTTTCACAGGAGCAATGCTTTCTAAAATCATGCTGATTCATAGACATAAGATTCTCAGTCTCAAGAAAATTTATAATATTTGAACTGAAGAGTGTGTTCAAGGATTCTGCAGCAAACCAATGTTAGGTATATTTGTCTGTAATGTTGTGGGTCAGGTCCTTTTGCCTTCCTTTCTCATATACAGGAAGTCAACTGCGCTTTTTTGTAGTCAATTGGGACTCTGCACTGGGCGAAAGACTTGCAATAAATGAAAGCTAGGTAAGGAGCCAATGCTGTAGAATACTCTTTGAAAAACCGAATTTGTATTCCATCCAGCCCTGCTGACTTATTTGTTTTCAACTCTTTTGGCTGTTTCTCTCTGTCAGGGATGCTCATTACTATGTTGTCCATATGGGAGTCTGTTCAGTGGTCAAACAATGGTATGTCTGTATGATTCTCCTGTGTGAAAGATTTCTTAAACATGAAATTTAAAATTTTGGCTTCATTTTGCTATCTTCAGCTGCTACACAGACTGGTCAACAAGTGACTGGATGGAAGCCTTAGACCACTGAGCGATTTTACATAGGACCGTAATTTTCTCAGGTTCTCTACCAGATATTTTGCTAAGGTTTGATGATGGTAGTTGTATGCTTCATGCACAGATCATTTCACAGATGCACAAACCTCTACTTACCTTTGATTTTTGTCATTTGTGCACTCTCTTTTGAACCGAGACTGCCACAGCCTCTGCTTCTCAGTATTTTCCTAATCTTGCTATTAAACCATGTTGGGTCTTTTCCATCCTTAATCCACTTACAAGGCACGTAATTCTTCAGACCATGATTTACAATCTGCCAAAACTTTGCCCATAATTCCTCTATGTCCATCTTATTGGAACTAAATGATGTCAATTCACTGTCTAAGTGAGAAGCTAACAACTGTTTATCTGCTGCTGCTAGCAGAAACACTCTCCTACGCTTCTTAACTGCTTTATTAACTTCTGTTACTATAGTTGCTATAATGACATCATGATCACTAATCCCCATTTCTACACTGACATTGTCAACAAGATCCAGCCTATTTGTAGCTACTATGTCTCAGATACTTCCATTGTGTGTAGTGCAGCAACTTGACATGACGTGGACTCAATAAGTCATTGGAAGACCCCTGCAGGAATATTGAGCAATGCTACCTCTATAGCCATCCATAATTGCGAAAGTGCTGCCGGTGCAGGAGTTTGTACACAGACTGACCTCTCGACCACATTCCATAAATGTTCAATGGGATTCATATCAGGCGATCTGGGTGACCAAATTATTAAAATTGTCCAGAATATTCTTCAAACCAATCACAAACAACTGTGGCCCTGTGACACAGTGCATTGTCATCCATAAAAATTCCACCACTGTTTGGGAACATGAAGTCCATGAATTCCTGCAAATGGTTTCCAAGTAGTCAAACATAACTGTTTCCAGTCAATGATCAGTTCAGTTGGACCAGAGGACCCCGTCCATTCTGTGTAAACATATCCCACACCATTATGGAACTACCACCACCTTCCTTGTTGACAATTTTAGACCATGGCTTTGAGGGTTTATGCCCCACTCAGACCTAACCATCAGTTCTTAACAACTGAAATAAGAACTCATCTGACCAGATCATGGTCTTCCAGTTGTATAGGTCCAACTGAAATGGTTATGACACCAGGAAAGGCACTGCAGGTGATGTCATGCTGTTAGCAAAGGCACTCACATCGCTCATCTGCTGCCATAGCCCACTAAAGCCAAATTTTCCCACACTGTACTACCGATAAGTTTGTCGTTTGTCCCTCATTAATTTATATAGTTATTTAATCCAGTATTGCTTGTCTGCTTGCACTGAAAACTCTGGGATAATGCCACTGCTCTCAGTCATTAAGTGAAGGATGTTGGCTGTTGTGTTGTCTATGGTGAGAGGCAATCTTGAAAGCTGGTATTCTCAGCACTCTCTTGACACTGTGGATCTCAGAATATTGAATTCCCAAATGATTTCCAAAATAGAATGTTGCTTGCACCTAGCTCCAACTATCACTCCACATTCAGACTCTGTTAATTTCCATTGTGTGGCCATAATCACGTATGTAACCTCTTCACACATACCACACCTCGGTACAACTGACAGCTCCACCAACACACTCCCCTTTTGTACCTTGTGTATGCGATACTACTGCTATCTCTACATGCGCATATCACTTTTGTCATCTCAGTGTAGATTTCGTGGCCAGCATGAGGTGAACATTGTGTACATTTCACATTTCTCCAGATGATGTTGCTTTCTGAGCAAGGATCTTTTTCTTCAATTCAATTACAGTGGGCTACTGATGTCAGGCTATTCTAAATGTTCTCTTACAGTAAGTAATTCTGGTTTGTCCATTTTACAGTTTATCTAACTACATTCATTTGCATGATGTGCTGATATAAAATGTTAGTTTCAGTTAGGCGGATCAGTGGCATGGTACTTTCCACATTATGATTGAATACTAGATTTCAGATTAGGCTTTGATTCTGCTTCCATACTTCTTTCCTTGTATGATTAATTAGAAGTTTTTACAGTGCCAGCAGGAGGTATTAATGTTAGTTCTGTATTACATACAAGGTAACTGGATGAACCTGTTCAGTGCTTTTTTTAGCTGTGACTGGTACAAGTGAGTTTTATTTGTATATTTCTGTTATCAATATATGTTGTAACTCTCAAAGCTTTTGTGATGACTGTAATAGACTTGAATGTAGGTCATGAACAAGAACTGTTGAAGTACTAATTCCTGTGAGGTGTATTTGAGTTTCCTCTCATTCCAGTTCTACTCCTGTGGTGCTGCCTGTTGGTGTAATCAGAAGTTCCTTGTTACAGAGAGAAGTTTCAAATAATACAAGTGATGTACATTTGATGGCATAATATGTTAAATTCTTAGAGTAGTTTCATGAAATAGGTGATCAAATATCTTGGCAATGTCACAATAAAATGCCAATAGAACAGTTTCCCTGCTAAACTCTACCAGAAGTTCATTATCAAGGTAAAAAATAACTTTCCCCGTAGAGAAGCCATTACAGTGGCAAACTGAGAGATGGTTTACAAATTATTGTCATAAAACTGGATGTATATTAAATAATAACGTACTTTCTTAACAACAAAACTGTGTGATTTCTATACTCATCTTTTATAACTGGATGATAGTGTTTCACACTTAAGCCCTTCAAAAAACACCATTTGAGTAACTGATTTAAAGATAGCTCATGAATAATCCAATCAAATTACTCATGGAGTCTGTATGTTGCTAGCCTCATAAATATTGACAGCAGATTATTGAAATGCTCTGCTATTTTGTAAGGAATCATCATGAGCTCTAATCCATGCCCACCAACTTTCCTCATGACATTCTGATGCCATGGAACAAGGTACTCAAGTAAATACAGTGTTTCTTTATTTATTAAGAAACATGACTGCCACAATGTCTCAAGAATCACGATCTCTTGTATTAGAGTAAATAAACAAACACCATCTGGATCACAACGTTTTATTACCGACTACTTATATAAATCTGCACTGTGGATCATCTTCAGGTCTATGTTGTGACAGGAAAAAGGATAATAAAGACTAAAATTACAGAAGAGTGATACTACAAACGCTATGCTCAAAGGTTGTACAAATGACAACAAAATATTAATTCACACATATGTGGCACTTCAAAGTGCAGTTTGTCAACAGTGGTGCAAAACTAATGTAAATTCATGGATATGACGGGGAAAAAATGTTTGAATAGTCAAATGACATGTGCAGTAGTCACAGATTAGTACATTAAAACAGAGTAAAAGGGATTCCCGCAGCATAAAATAAGATAATTGATAAAAATTAAGAATTAAGAGACACATTAATATAATACATTTCAGCATGTGTGATGCATTACACAGTAAAAGTAAATAAAACAAATGCAATACACAACCTCACAGTGCACTGTGCATTGTCTATTTTTATTCTTGTTCATATATTCCAAAAGTCAGTGCCAACTTAACAAATATATCTAATTTGCATTGCTTGGATCCTCTGTTTGCTAAAATAAAACTTTAATTCTAGCTCAAAAGAGGATTCATGTGAAAGCTAGCAAAGTTTTCATTCTTTTTTTGTCTGCCTGTCAACAACTCAATGCTTCTATTATCAGTTTTAAAGTGGTGCAAAGATTGGTAACTTGCTTTAAACTTTCACAAATGTAAACTTCTGCACTTCACAAAATGCATAAATGTTGTATGTGACAATGATATCAGGGGGTCACAACTAACCTATGACCACAAGTGAGGGGTATCTGTGGAGCAGCCAGACTAACCTGTGGTTCTTGAAGAGAGGCAGCATCCTTTTCAACAGTTTCAGGGGCAACCATCTGAATGATTCCCTGATCTGGCCATTTAACAGTAGCCAACATGGCCTTGCATGTTGATATTGCAAACAGTTGGAAGCAAAGGGAAACTATGGCTGTTATTTTTCCTAACAACATACAGCTTAACTGTGTGCCTTAATGATGGTGGCAACATTCACCTGGGTAAAATGTTCTGGAGGAAAGTAGTAGGAATACGGGTTTGCCACTGTGAACTGCGTGGTGAACACATTATAGTATCCAAGATAAAATAAAATGCCAACAACCACCACAAAAGTACAAGTTTATAAGTCTAATAGCTCTGCAGATGACAAAGTGATTGGAAGAATGCATGATAAGATTAAAGAAATTATTCAGATAGTTATGGGAGACTAACATTTAATAGTGATGGAGGACTGGAATTTGGTAGTATGAAAAGGAAGAGAAGAAAAAATAGTGTGGTAGAGAAATAAAGGTGGAAGCTGCTTGGTAGGCCTTTGCTTTAAATTCATGTTGATTCTTAAAGTGGAGATTTTTAGTGTCAAATAAGATCATAATACACTGAACATAAAACATAGTCCATAATTTGATAATAAATTGTTGTCAGTGATATCAGTCTATAATTATACACATGTTTTATGACTACGAAAATATGAATTAGGGTTTTTTCCAATGGCTTGGAATACTTCCAGCAACCTAAACTAAACTGATGCTATACAAGGAGAAAGTTGCTTTGCATAATCTACTGAAAATTATACAGGTATCTCAGCAGGCTCAGTTGCCACCTCTGTTGAATGATTTTAGTTGATTTTCTATAATGTCATCAATAACCTTAATATCAGACTTTGATTTTCATCCAGTGATTGAAAGGATACATCACAAAGCATGATTCCTCAACTTTTTAAAAATTTGGAAAACAGAATTCCATATTTCAGCTGTCTCTTTGTCAACCTCCCATTTCGGTGTAAATGTGATCACTGAGAAACTGTACAGATGAGTTACGTGTATTTACTGACTTTATGTAAGATCAGAACATCTTAATATTTTTCCACAAGATTAATAAGAAAATATTTTTAACACACTGAATGCTTTTTGCTGATCTTCTGATGCTCATTTTGGCTTCATTAGGCTTTTTTAAAGTAATGCTTTGCCTTCATTTAAATCTGTGATGAGGTTCTCTTTGCTTTCACAGACGGTTTTTGACATAGCTCTTGAAATAAGTCAGGTCATTCCCATCCCTCACAACCTTGAATAATCATACTGTACAGTCATTTTATTCATTAATCCACACACACATTCTAAATTGTAAATCTTATCATGAAGGAAAGCCTTTAGGGCTGTGGAACAAATCAATTTCTACTATTAACTGGCAGAACCATCCACTGCTTGTAAAGTGTAACAATAACCAATTACAACTTTATGTTTCCAGAATAAATTTTCACTTTGCAATGGGTGTGTTATAGATCTTGGTATTATGAACAGTAACAGAAAAATAAATATTTAGAAATAAAATCACTGATATTCCTCTTACACTGTATAGCTGCTGTTTCCACTTAGTACTAAATATTAAGTATTTACATAATTTTACTTTCTTCAAAGAACGCTTTTGGCTGTCCATAAGATGTAAAAATTAAAAACCTGTTTAATACAAACATGTGTTAACTGGAATTTGCATCCCATGTTCAAATATTATGATAAATTATAGAAAGTACTGTTTTTCTTTAGTTTAAAAGTTTGGAGATTTCCAATATCTAGCCTCATCTTTACTGGCAACCTGCTAAAAATATTTGCACCAGTATATAGAACTTCATTGTGAGCTACAGACAGAACCACACAATCTATATGGAAATTATTTGTAACCATCATGCAGTTGCTAATTTCACAATTCATTTTACATTTTCTTGTATTGTTAACAACACATAACTACCATCAGAAGTAAATGTATTGATATGTGACTTTAAGAATCACATGATCCCTAAGGCAGTTTCTGAAAAAGGTTTGATTATCAATTTTCAAAGAATGGAAAATCCAGGATAGAATAATGACTATTATGAAAAGGATAGATTGCTACTCGCCACACACAGGTGATGTTGAGTCACAGAGAGGCAGAACAAAAGGACAGCTACAGATGCGAGCTTTTGGTCAAAAAAGGCCTTCTTCTAACATAAAAAACACTATCACATTCACACAAGCACAACTCACAAACACATGATCACTGTCTCTCACCATGAAGAGTGGAGTTGGTGGCCAGAGACAGTGGTCATTTGTGTGCGAGTTGTGCTTGTGTTAATGCATGTGTGTTTCCCACAATAGAAAAAGGCATTTTGGCCGAAAGCTCTCATTTATAGCAGTCCTTTTGTTGTGCATGTCTGTGATTCAACATCTCATCTACATATATGGTGAACTGAGATTACCAATTTTGCACAACATTCTCATGGTATGCATCTGTAGAACAAATCTTTTTTACCTTTTGCCCCAGAAAATTATGCTACAGGACAGCATTGAGAGAAAGTATGCAAAATCTGTGCCAGCAATCCTGTCTGCACGTGAAAACAATAAGAGAGATTTCTAAGTGCAAATCAGGTAGAACTGAGCTTGCTGATGAACTTATTCTTAAGCTGGTACCAACGCAATTTGTTGTCCGTTCAGAAACATAGGATTTGCTCACAGTTTCATTTAGGCCATTCCCCATTAATTGTTACTTCTAGTACACGAACACCTTCTTCGTTTGTTTGTTCTGTAAGGCTACAAATTAAACTCTTTCATGCGACATAAATTTAATTCTATTGCTCTGATATGTTGGCTGTATCTGGTATGTGTGTTTCTGGGGCCTTTTATTAGTATACAGTAGTTGCATTTGAAGCATAAATCATAGTTTTTAAAATTCCTGCAATGTCTTTGGTAAACCATTTACTTAGTTCAATAACAAGACTGGGCTGAGGCATGAATCTCACAAGACACAATATTTAATGTTTCCTCACTCTGAATATACTTTCAGCCCTACCTTATTTGTTATTATAATTCTTTATTCTCTGTTATAAAGATAATACGTCATAAGTTCAGGGGAGATGCCTTCAACATTACACTGGTGCCTCTATCATCCACTGGTGACAGTTGATTGTAGAAGTATCAGGGATCAAATTTTATCCTGTGTAAACAGACATTTGCATATAAATACCTCCACCATCATTCACACATTGTGCTATGTCAGTCCCATCATGAAGGACAGCCTTCAGGGATGTGGAACGAGTCAAGTTATACATTAACAAACAGAAGCAACCACTGCTGGCTACTTCTGTAAAGTATAGCAACAACAAATTATGACTAGTGCTGGTGGTATGGCTGCTCACAATCTTTGGTCATTCAGCATTGAACTGGTAAGTGATTTGCTATACTGCAGCTGGTCTACCCAATACTGTGTCTCACAAAATTTGATGGCAACCACTGTTATCAACACATTGTTCCCAATGGCACAGACTGTAATCACAGCAGTTTCCATGAAATTGAAATATCTGTGATGTACACTTGACACGATAGCACTTGGAAAGCCCAATACGAGCATGACTTGGGAGATTGGGTGACTCGTGTCAGGCACACACAATCTGAGTATAATCAAAGGCACTGGTACTGCTGATAACATACCAGTCATGTGAAATGGTGAATGTTTCATCCACTGTGTGGGTATTCTATCGACACTGGCGAGCTTCTGGATAGAAATAACCAACAGTTACAATTAAAGCTCTTTATTCGTGCACAACAAGCAGCAAAACAACACATGTTGAGCGAATACAAACACAATCCACAACAAGATTCAGAGCTCACTAAATCCTAAGATAGAGCACTCCTTATTCTACTGTTATTGGTGATCTATAGTTGCCACAAAGCTACACCCCCCTCCCCTTTCAGCCCCTAGCAGTGTGGAGCACTGGGGAAAGTAAGTGGATGTGGGTGTTGTCAAATACAAGGATGTTGAGGGCCACTAAACAGGTGTTGGCTGATCATGCAAAGAAGCATAATCAACCATGCCATGGCTGGTTCGAATGGGAGGCATGGGTGGACCATTTCTTGTGGAGTTGGGGAGGTGCATGCAGGATGGGCTAGAGAAGGTATAGTCCACCATCCAGAAAGGAGGGCAGACTGGTCACCGTGCATGCATGAACTGTACTGGCATGGGAGGTGACAGTGTTGGAGTTGCGGCGAAAAGGGGGAGGCGTATCTTGAGCATCACTGTTATTCCAGCGGCATCCACCTCATCTGGAATGGGAACTGAGCAGAGGATGGTTATATGTGAAATGGGTGTGGCCTTGGGTGAAGTGCCCCTTGTACGAAGGATGAAGAGTGATCCATCTTGGAACTGTGGTGTAAGGGAAGTTCATCACTCGGGCACCCAGAAGTACTGATGAAAAATCAAATCTTGTTGATGGCAGTCATAGGTGGCACTGAAGGAGAAAAGGGGGGGGGGGGGATATTGTAGCTCAGGAGAAGCACTAGAGCACATTGAGGGCACCATTTGTGATGATGCAATGTCACACACAATGTGTTTTTGAACATCAGGCAATGGATCATCACACACTGAGTCCATGTGAGCCAAGGGAGGGAAATCATAAATGCAACCACTGAGCGACTGACAGGCATAGGCTCAACACATGCACAATCAGGTTGATTCACAGGTTGAGGGGTAGTATGTACTGGTTCAGGGTCATCATGCGATGGTGTGGAACTCAACTCAAGAGGTTGTCGTGGGCTGATTCCTCGATTATCCAAGCTGGTTTAACCCACTGAAATGAAACTGTCTCACACTGGCCGTTGATGAGGATGTCCACAGTATTAGCCATGTATGCCAATACCCAATGCCGACCAGAGTAAGGCGACAGTAGTGCTGATTTGACAGTGTCATCCCATAACATAATAAATTCGCATGACTCCAAGGCCGAGTGCAAGAAAACGGGGGGTAGGAGGGGGGGGGGGGGGGTAGGTATACATTGTAGGGGTGGTGTACGGATCACAGCTATGTGCAACTGGACACGGTTGACAAGAGTGGGGAGACCAGCTAGATCAACAGTTGCAGCATCATTGACAAACTCAGTTGGGAGGACTAATCTCTCACCACACAGGACATCTGCAAGTGACACCTGGAAGTCTGCCTTATAAGCCTTGTGGATTTGCAATATGACCCAGGGGAGATCATAGAACCATTCACTGCAGTGGCACATGAGGGCCACTTTCTGAGCCCTGTGCCAACACTCAACGAACCTGTTACTCTCAGAGTCATATGCCGTACTGCAAAATTTATTCACGCCACAGAGTAGGCAGAGTTGTTAAATAACAGTGACTCAAACTGTCTATCTTGATCAGTTGTGATGGAAGTATGGCGCCTGAATCTAGCTATCCAGCAAGATAAAAATCTTGAGCTAGAGAATACATGGAGGAAAAATAAAAACTTTAAGGTTCGCCGATGACATTGTAATTCTGTCAGAGGCAGCAAAGGACTTGGAAGATCAGTTGAACGGGATGGACAGTGTCTTGAAGAGAGGACATAAAATGAACATCAACAAAAGCAAAACAAGGATAATGGAATGTAGTCGAACTAAGTTGGGTGATGCTGAGGGAATTAGATTAGGAAATGACACACTTAAAGTAGTAAAGGAGTTTTGCTATTTGGGGAGCAAAATAACTGATGATGGTCGAAGCAGAGAGGATATAAAATGTAGACTGGCAATGGGAAGGAAAGCGTTTCTGAAGAAGAGAAATTTGTTAACATCGAGCATAGATTTAAGTGTCAGGAAGTCATTTCTGAAAGTTTTTGTATGGAGTGTAGCCATGTATGGAAGTGAAACATGGACAATAAATAGTTTGGACAAGAAGAGAACAGAAGCTTTTGAAATGTGGTGCTACAGAAGAATGCTGAAGATTAGATGGGTAGATCACATAACTAATGAGGAGGTATTGAATAGGATTGGGGAGAAGAGGAGTTTGTGGCACAACTTGACTAGAAGAATGGATCGGTTGGTAGGACATGTTCTGAGGCATCAAGGGATCACCAATTTAGTATTGGAGGGAAGCATGGAGGGTAAAAATCATAGAGGGAGACCAAGAGATGAATACACTAAGCAGATTCAGAAGGATGTAGGCTGCGGTACGTACTGGGAGATGAAGAAGTTTACACAGGATAGAGCAGCATGGAGAGCTGCATCAAACCAGTCTCAGGACTGAAGACCACAACAACAACATGTGGCAGATAATAAGCTATCACATTTTAAAAGCCATGAATATGTCAGATGTTCTTTGTGTATAGCCAGATGAAATCCAACAGCGAAAACTTGCATGTGTAAGTGTCAATGGCAAGTTTGCAAATGGCATCCATGAGGGGATGATGATCGGCGAAAATTGTTACATTCTCCCTTCGACGTTTGTGTGGAAATGTTTAACGGCCTCATACACTGCAAAAAGTTCTCTGTCGAAAGCTGACCACTTACGTTGAGCCGCAAATACGTATTCTTTAAAAAAAAAAAAAAAAATGAAAAAAAATGGCTTGGCTGATTTGTGTCACCAACATGTTGTTGAAGAACAGCATCTATCACAAAATCACTTGCATCTGCCACAACAGAGATTTGAGCATGTGGCAAGGGGTGGCCACATTCTAGAGCTGTCTTGAGACCATCAAATGCTTTTATCATACTGTCAGACCACTATATCCAGTGATTATCATAAGTTTGTTTGCCAGCTAATGCGACCTTAAGGGTGGCTAGGATAGCTGCCACCATCAGTAAGTTACATCTGTAAAAACTGATCATCCCCAAAGACCAGTGCAATTCACGAATAGTTGCAGGGAGTGGCAGGCTGCGAATGCAGTTGACCCGGTCTTGTGAAGGGCATATACCGTCACAGGAGACTGTGTACCCCAGAAAGATAACAGAGGTACGTCGAAGCTGTGATTTATTGTGATTAATCTTAACTCCGTTACTTGCCAGCAAGTCCTGTATCATGGCCAAAAGATGTGGCTTATGTTCCCCATCAGAGGAGGGGAAAATGAGAATATTGTCTAGGTGTGTGTAGAAGTAATAACAGTTACAGAGAAGTGAGTTGATGAAAAATTGCCAAGTTTCAGCCACATTTTTGAGGCCATATGGCATGTAACAAAATTTATGATGGTTGAAGGGGGTGATCAAGGTTGTTTTGGGTATGTCACTCTATTCCATCGGTATTTGTAAATATGCCTTGCGGCAGTCTGAAACACTGAAAATGCGTGCTCCACTTAATAGTTGGGCGAAGTCCTAAATATGTGGGATAGAATAATTGTCTATTACGGTATGCACATTAAGGCAATGATATTCACTACAGATGCACAATGTGTCATCCTTCTTGGAGACTAAGTACATGGGGAAAGACCAGTTACTGTCCAACAATCGAACAATGCCTACCCGCAGAAGTTCAGTCACTGCAACTTTAGCCACACCTATTTTGTGTGGAGGGAGGCGATGTGCTTTATGACGCACTGGTGCACCATCTGTCTTGACAGTTTTATGCTGGCCACATGGAAAGCCCAAGCGAACAGTGCACCAGGGATGAGTTTAATAGGTAACACAACCATGCCATCGACACAAAGTGTCAATTTATTGTCCGCTTCAAGGAAAAGTTTGGATGGTGTTACATCCGCTACAGTGAATGAGAGTGGAACAATGCTAACATCAGCTCCCACGTTGACAAGGAAATGATGACGCGAGCATAAATACAAGGCATATGGACGGCCTTGTGCAGTAGAAGGTTGAACAGGGTGCATTGTTGGTAGGCACCCTTCCTCATTGTCATGATCTGTGGCCCATGTGAAAAGTTTGGGAATGCACAGGGCAGTTGGCAGTTCAAGTAGCGTCTCCAAAAGTTGTGTGGAGCCAGCTCAGTGGATATACTGGGTGTGGGGCTGAGCATGAGTCAGCTGGGACTTCTACTCATCCTGTGGCAGTAGCTGAGGGTAGCGGATGGGGGACATGCTCTGGCTCGGCTGCAGTCGGTGAGAAACAGCTGGTGGTTCATGTTGCTGACTACTATGTACCTGCAGTTCATTACATTGCTCAAGCTGAGCCTGCACCTGACCTCTACCAACTAACAGAGGAAATATAGGCACTGGCATCCAACCGCAGTACGAGGGGTTTTTAAAAAGTCTGTGCAAAGTCCTAGAGACGGCACCACTGGTACGTATCCAGGTCATGTTTAGTTAGTAGCATCTTTGGAAAGAATGCACACAAAGTTTCAGCCATATTGATCTATTTCTTTGTGTTTGGCATTCATGTGATTCAAGGAAATCAAGTGATTGTCAAAAAATGGATGAAAAAGAATTTCGTATGGTCATTAAACATTACTTTATGAAAGGAAAAAAACGCCTCAGGAGACTAAAGAGAATCTTGATAAACATTACGGTGATTCTACACCTTCGATTAGAACAGTTTATAAGTGGTTTTAAAATTTTCGGAGAGGCCATATGGGCACAAGTGATGCTGAACTTTTTGGACGCCCTGTGGAGGTTACAGCTCCAGAAATCATTGATAAAATCCATGATATGGTGATGGAAGACAGAAGAGTTAAGACAGACCATAAGTGAGCACTTTTTGGAGCAAGCGACAGTGCGGAACTGAGTCGAACACCTTTCGAAAGTTGAGAAATGTGGCATCAACCTGGGAGCCAGTATCTACAGCCTGTTGTATATCATGCACAAAGAGGGCCAGCTGTTTCTCGCATGACCGCTGTTTCCAAAAACCGTGCTGGTTTCTGCAGATGGGCTTCTCAGAGTCTAGAAAAGTCATTATGTCTGAACACAAATCGATGTCAGTGAAATTGGCCGGTAATTATGTGCATCTGATTTTCTATCCTTTTTATAGATTGCTATGACCTGGGCCTTCTTCCAGTCCATGGAACTTTCCGCTGTTACGACGATCTCTGATAGATGATGCATAAGAATGGTGCTATATTTGTAGCATAGTCAACATAAAATGCTTCCTGGTGTCTAAGGATCTTAACTGTTTTACAATCCCAGATACACTAAACACTATGTCAACCATCCTTGCATTTGATCGATAATTGAAAGGGGGAATGGTGCTGCAGTCCTCTACCGTAAACGAGTTTTTGAAAGCTAGATTTAGAATTTCAGCCTTCTGTTTATCATTAGTTACATTACCCATACTGTCAGCAAGAGAAGGTATTGAATTATTTGCAGTGTTCATAGATTTTATGTACAACCAAAATTTTTGGGGTTATTTTTAGAATCTGCAGATAAAATATTGCTTTCAAATTCGTTAAAAGATTCTCTCATTGTCCTTCTGAAGCTGCTTTCATTTTGCATAATTTCTGTTTGTCAGCAGAGCAGTGACTATGTTTAAAATGACTGTGCAAAATTCTCTGCTTCCTCAGCAACTTCCTAATATATTTGTTGTACCTAGGTGGATCCTTTCGCTCCCCTATATTTTTGCTAGGCACATACTTCTCTAGCACATGGTGGACAATGCCTTTAAATTCTGACCAAAGATGCCCAATATCTTTGTGTCCAATGAAGAATTCTTGGAGCTGACTATGAAGATATTCATTAATGACACTTTTATTTGCTTTCCCAAACAAGAAAACTCTATGCTGTTTCTTTGTTTTTTTTTTTTTTTTTTTGCAAATTCCACTGACATAGAAGCCACAATGACATTATGGTCACTAATACCTTCTTTCAGATTAACTTCCTCAAAAAGATCAGGTCTGTTTGTCACCAATATATCTAATATGTTCCCATCTCAAGTTGGTTTTCTAACCAATTGCTCCTAGAATAACTTCACATGAATCTTTGTTTCTGCCCCCTGTGATAAACATGTAATTTTATGGATGCCAGATTAAAGTCTCCACCAATAACTAATGGATAATTTGGATATTTACTTCCTATGTACTCAAGACTTTCCTTGAAATGTTCTGCGATGTTTGTTGCGGATGCTGATGGTCTATAAAAACATCCTAATACAATGGTCAATCCTTGTCTGATTGACAGCTTTATCCAGACTATTTCACAGTCCGACCCAGTATCAATCTCAACTGCATTTAAACAGCTTTTAACTGTAATGAACACACCACCTCCCACAGCATCAGTCCTATCCTTCCTAAGGCCGGTATTACACTATCAAATTTCTTTGTCCAATATCTTTGTCAAAGATATTTGATGGTGTAATAGGGACTTTGTCAAATGTCGTCCAAAATTTGATCAAATCTAGGGCCTCGCTGTAGATTTGATCAAAGAAATCGCTTGTCTTCTGTTCACTGCAATGTGACATGTTACCACATGGAGCGCTAGCATCATTGTAGCGTTCTGTCGTCTGTATTGTTTTTATAAACATTGCCGGTAAATACAATTGGTGTGTGCCGACAACTACAAAATTAATAGAGATGTATGAATCTGATGAGGCGCTTTACAATGTGAGGAACCCTGAATACAAAAACAGATTAAGAAGATTGGAGACCTGACCTGACCTGACCTGACCTAACATAACCCTCTCTTGTAGCAAGGAATCGGAGTGTTACAGTGAGCCTGTCTTCTGAAGATGTAGCAGTTCTTAAGCGAATATTGTGCTTTGTGATATGAGGATACACTTCACTGAGCACATACGGAAATGTATGCTCATCCTTTCTTACGTATGTGATGTACGACCTGACGTCTTTCACTGTAAGCTCACGTAACAAGTTTTGTTGAATGCTTTTATCGTGTCGTCGTAAAACCCACGGCTTCACCCAGATTAGATTAGTTTTTCATTCCATAGATCCGTGGTGAGGAGATCCTCGCGGATGTGGAACATGTCAATTTTTTTAAGCTGAAATAACAATACTAATAGTATGAATAAATACAATACATCATTTGTTTCTATTAAAAATTTTGTCAGTGGAGTAGAAGGAGTTGGCCACTAGTAAGTCTTTCAGGCTCCTTTTAAACTGATCTTTATTTGCAATTAAATTTTTTATGTTTGCTGGCAAATTATTGAAGATGAGTGTTCCTGAGTAGTGGACCCCTTTTTGAACTAAAGTAAGTGCTTTTAAGTCCTTGTGCAGATCATTTTTGTTCCTGGTATTGTATGTATGAACTGAGTTGTTTGTTGGAAAAAGAGATATATTATTTAGGACAAATTTCATTAAGGAGTAAATATACTGAGAGGCAGTAGTTAGTATACCCAGTTCTTTGAAGAGGTTTCTGCAGGACGTCCGTGAATTTACTCCACAAATAATACGTATTACATGCTTTTGGACTTTGAAAACTTTTGTTTGACTTGAAGATTTACCCCAAAATATTATCCCATATGACATTATGGAATGAAAGTAGGCAAACTATGCAAGCTTTTTCATTTTTATGTTGCCTATGTCTGCTAACACTCGAATTGCAAATGCAGATTTGTTAAGGCATTTCTGCGGTTCTGTGGTGTGCTCCTCCCAACTGAATTTATTATCAAGTTGTAATCACAGGAATTTAAGACTGTCAACCTCGTATGTATGGTTCCTTTTTTTCCCCCACTTCTTTTCCGCATGTGCACACAATGCAATTGCGGTACGTGCAACTGCTGCGGTTAATATCAAGTTGTTGTCAGCCATCTTGAACTTTGATGAAAAATTTGATGACAGTGTAATACCCCTTCTAGCGCTACGTCAAAGATCTTTGTCAAATATATTTGACGGAATATTTGATCACACCTTTGATCAAATCTTTGACAAAGAAATTTGATAGTGTAATACCGGCCTAAGCATTGTCCAATCCGAGTTCAAAATTTCACTGCTTTTTATGTCTTGTTTGAACCAGCTTTCGGTACCTAATACAATATTGGCATTGCTGCTGTTTATTTTGGAGAGTAACTCAGGGATCTTGCTGCAGACACTTCGACAACTTACTAACATGAATTAAACATACTTAAATCCTTTGGAATGACCTGTTTTGGCGAACTAACAATTTTTAGTTGGCACACCCACATCAGTGACATGAACTGGTAATTTTTCAGGCCAACAGATTGTTTCCTGCGGGGAGGAACCTAATTGTGATGGGAGACTGGAAATGGAAGAGAAGGAAAAATAATAAAACAACATGGACTGAGGTAAGGAATAACAGAGTAAGGAGTCTGGTGGAATTTTGGTGCAGATAATAATTTAGTAGTCAGAATATTTGGTTTAAAAATCATAGGAGGAGGTTATATAGATGGAAGAGACTGAGAGAAGTAAGAAGATTTCAAACAGATTTCATAAAGGTAAGATAGAGATTTGAAAACCAGATTTGAAACTGCAAAACAATTCTGGGGTCAGATATATACAATGATCACAATTTATCACAACTGAAGGAAAGGCAGGAAATTAAGGATATGGGATCTGGATAATCTGGAAGAACTAGAGGTGGTTGAGAATTTCAAAGTGGGTTCTAGACAACCATTGGCAAAGAGGGGAAAGGAAAGCTATAGAATGTTAATGAGTAATCTTGTGAGGTGAAATAGTGTAGGCAGTAGTGGATCAAATAGGCAGAAAAGATAAATCCTAGTAGAAATATATTGACAATATACAAAATATTGAATCTAACTGACGAAAGGAGAAAATATAAAAAATGTCACTAATGTATCAGGCAAAAGGGAATACAGACATCTACAATACGAGACTGACGGGATGTGCAAAATGGTAAAGATGGAATGGCTAAATAAAAAATGCAAACACATAGAAGCATGCATAATTATGGGGAAGACAGAGCCACCTATGGGCAAATTTGAATGGCCTTTGGAGAAAAGAGATGCAGCAGTATGAATATCAAGTGCTCAGATGGCAAGCCCTTACTAAGCAAAGACTGGAAAGCTGAAAGGTAGAAGGAATATTGGGTGTCCAAAGGTATCCAAAATGAACAAACTATAACCTGCAAACTATTTATTATATATATTTATGGCTTACTATGGCCTACAATGTTGCAAAAGGACACTGTTGAAGTTTTTTCCTGAATATCACACCCTCAGTAGATTTCAATATAGAACCCCATGGTGGCACGACAAATATCCAGGCGATATTCCACCTCATCCCATGTAGCCTGGAGCATGATTAGCATAACTGCTGCCATAGCATCCCTTATGTGGTCTTTCAAGTGCTGAACACTGTTGATTTTAAACAGGTAATTACATTTTTCATATAAACCCATAAGAAACAAAATTTAATGTTGTGAAGCACACAGGTCAAGCAGGCCAAACAGTTGGCTCACCTCTGCCAATCCACTTTCCAGGCATTTCTCTATTCAGACATTCCATAAGAAAGAGGTTGAAATGTGGTGGAGCTCCATCTTGCTGGTAAAACGTTGTCAGTGATAGTTTTGGGAATTCGTACTGTACCAGTATATCCAGGTACAAAATTCCAGTCACTGTCAGTGAAGAATGATCCACTCACCATGTTAAGCATTAAGCCAGCCAACACATAGACTTTATAGGGATGCACCTCTCCTATTCACATGCAAAAAGTGGGTTTTCACTTCCTCATATTCTACAGCTGTGTGTGTTTACAGCTACACTAACAGGAAATGTCATTTCATAAGAGAAACACACATGTTGAAGGCAGATGGGTGACTCAGCATTCCTTTTAGCAGTTCTAATGCGGATTTCATTAATCTTGTTTGTTCTTAGATGGAATGTTTTGTGCACTGTTTAATGTGGAATCTGTAACTGCAAACTAGAAGGATGAACAGATATATGAAGGCTTCATTGAATTGCATCTCTAACAAGATCCTGACATTTTCTTTGGAGATCTGTGGCTTTTCAGCAGAATTTACATGTAACAGACTACCTGTGCTTCTGAGTTTATTGTTCCAGAATTGAATGCTTTTCCCTCATAGGCAGTTTTCATCCCTGTTGGGTTCTGAAATAGCTTTTACTGATCTAACAGGTTGTACCCTGCCAACATTAAAACATACTGAACCTGCTCCTGCATTGTTGCCATTTTAACTGTGCTTAACAAAAACAAATTATTTGCACAACCTTGCCAACTATGCAGAACAAAACTTCCACAGATTCTATTTGTACCCATCTAGCTAGGGAGGTATAATAAGGAGAGCTATCATGGTGTCAAAAACTTGGAGCCAATGTCCAATTTGTTAGTTGTCCTTAACATTAGCTTCTGGTGGAAACATCTTCACAAAGGAAGACACCATGGTAATAGTGGGTGGGGTGGGCAACAGCATAGATAGGAAACTAATTATTCAATTGAGAGTGACCTGGTAAAGATAGCTTCAGCAACGAGATATACTGGTGTTGGGCTTGTCTCTCTTCTGAGGCACCATGACCGGCCTCATTTAAATTCTTCTGTTAAGAGAGTTAATTTAGAGGTGGGACGGCTGCTTGGATCATATATGGGGTTTCATATCAATGTGGTTTCCATTGACTCTATCAACAGGTGGGACTATACTAAGCATGGCCTTCACCTCAACAAGAAAGGGAAGGGGAAAACTGTCTGGGCTAATAGCAAATAACTTAGGGGGGGACAGATCAGCAGTTTTTTAAGGCAGGGAGGGCAGAAACAAAAGACATTCAGAGACAGGCTGTAAATGACATTCACATTGATAAAACAGGGAGCCAGAAAGCAAATTATAATGTACACAATTCATGCAGACAGCCTCTGACTGAAACCAGAGATACTCAAAAATTGGCAGGAAAATTAGGTTCATCCAGTTGTAATTCAGCCACTGCAAAAAATCAGTTATCGTTATTGCATCAGAATATCTGAGGACTAAGGGGTAAGCTTAATGAGTTGCTTATTTGTCTTAAAGAATTAGAGTTGAGCTAACCAGTTGATATAATCTGCCTCTCTGAACATCATGTGATCACTGGTACAGATCTGTTAAACGTTACAGGATTCAAGTCAGCTTCTTATTTCTGTAGAGAAAATATGGAGAAACGAGATGTTGCCATATTTGTCAGAAACTGTTTTGATTTCAAGACTAATCATATTAATAAATTTTGCTCAGAGCAGCACTTAGAAGCTTGTGCAACAGAAGTAGTATTTCATAATGAGCCCTTTATAATAGTAGGTATATACAGATCACCTTCAGGAAATTTTAACATCTTCATAAAAAATATGGAAGCTCTGCTATCCCATCTCATGGTAGAAAAATGAAGAAATAGTGGTTGCTGGTGATTTTAACGATTTATTGAAAAGCTCTGTCAACGAAAAATTATTGCAGTCAGTAACACTATCATTCAATTTAGATCCTACTGTGAACTTTGATACCAGGATATGTAAATGCTCTGAGACTGCTACTGATAATATCTTTGCAGACAAATCTAGGGGAAAAAAGTCATATCACAAAACCAATAGTAAATGGGCTATCTGATAATGACATGCAGCATCCTGTGTTAAATGTTGAAACTTGTCAGGATAAAAAATCTATTAAATCTGAGTCCAGGAGGATAATAAATAAGTCAAAACTTGAGAAATTCAGGAAATTGCTCAAAGACATGAACTGGATAGGTGTTTACAATATTTCTGACTCAAATGGAAACTACAAAACATTCATTAATAAAGTTACCTCCACTTCTGAAAACTGTTTTCCCCTAAAGATAACTCAAATCACACACAAGTCAAAAAATAAACTTTGGATTACACAAGAAATAAAGATATCATGTGGGACAAAAAGGAGACTGTATCTACTACCTAGGAACAGCGCTTGTGTTAGAATTGTAATGTATTACAAAGAATACAACAAACTATTGAAGCAAGTAATACAGAAATCAAAGCAACTTTATTGTGAGAAAATGATAATTACATCAGGCAACAAAATAAAAACTGTATGGGATATAGTGAAGACAGAGACAGGTGGGATCAAAAACAAAGAGGAACAGATAGCTCTAAAAATAAATGAGACTTTGGTAACAAGTACATGTAGTGTTGCAAACCTCTTAAACAGGTACTTCATTTCTGTTACTGACAGCTTGGGGTTATCAGGTTCGGTGAACAGTGCAATGGGGCATCTGAGACCAGTCTTTAAAAATAACTTCCGTAAAATTGGAATGACACTCACGTCTCCCAAAGAAGTAGCCATCCGTCATAAAATCCTTAAAATCTAAGTATTCCAGTGGGTATGATAACATACCAACAAAGTTAATCAAAGAGTGCACATGTGAGTTGAGTTATATCTTAAGTTATTTGTGTAATCAATCTCTTATCAGCGGAACATATCCAGACTGGCTAAAATATGCTGAAGTTAAGTCTCTTTACAAGAAGGGGGATAAAGAGATACCCTCAAACTATCGACCAATTTCATATTGCCAACTTTCTCAAAAATATTTGAAAATGTTGTGTTCAAACATCTCCTTAAGCATCTGACTGCAAACAATATATTATCCAGTTCACAGTTTGGATTTCTTAAGGGTTTTGATATAGAGAAAGCTATTTACACTTACAGTGAGAATGTACTTAATTCATTAGATAATAAATTAGAGGCTACTGGCATTTTCTGTGACCTGTCAAAAGCCTTTGATTGCATGAACCACAGCATTCTCTTAAATTAGAATATTATGGTGTCACCGGCAATGCTGCGAAATGGTTTGAGTCTTATCTATCTAAAAGGAAACAAAGGGTGTCATTGCAAAATACCTGTGCAGTAAGCAGTCAGTCTTCATCTGACTGGGAATCACTTACATGTGGTGTTCCTCAAGGTTGCATCTCGGTCCACTGTTTTTTCTTGTGTACATTAATGACCTCTCATCTGTTATGTTGCGAGATGCTAAGTTTGTCTTGTTTGCAGATGATACAAACATTGCAATAAGTAGCAAGTCAAGTACAGAATTAGAAATAGCTGCTAATCAAATTTTCACTGACATTAATAAGTGGTTTAAAGCTAATTCACTGCCATTAAACTTTGAGAAGACCCACTATATGCAGTTCAGAACTTGTAAGAGATTTCCTTCCAGCATGTATATAACATATGAAGACATGCATATTGAAGAGGTGGACAGTGTTAAATTTCTGGGATTACAACTCGATAACAAATTCAGTTGGGAAGGGCATACCACAGAATTACTTAAGCGCCTAAACAAGTCTGCATTTGCCATGAGAATGATGTCAGCTGTAGGAGATACAAATATAAAAAAAACTTGCACACTTGCACACTTTGCTTACTTTCATTCTGTTACATCATATGGGATCATATTCTGGAGCAACTCATCACAACGAGCAAAAGTTTTTAGGGTACAAAAGTATGTGATAAGAACCATTTGTTGTGTAAATTCAAGAACGTATTGTAGAAACCTGTTCAAGGAACTTTGTATTCTAACCACTGCTTCTCAATATATTTATTACTTAATGAAATTTGTTGCAAGTAATACATCTCTATTTCCAACCAATAGCTCAATACATAGTATCAATACTAGAAATAAGAACAATCTACATATAGACCTAAAATCCCTTACCTTGGTCCAAAAATAAATTGTCAGCAACTATTAAAAACTTGGTTTCAGATAAAGTATGGTTTAAACAGAGTTTGAAAAACTTTTTGATAGAAAATCTCATATAAAGATGTGAAACAAATACTAACAAAGAGATAAGAGGGGCTGGCCAGTACTTAGCTCAGTACAGCCGATAGATGCACATAAAACAGAACCGAAAATTTACGTTCCTAGCTTTCGGAACAAATGTTCCTTCATCGGGGAGGAGAGAGGGGAAAGAAAGGGAAGAAGGGAAAGGAGATTCAGTTACTCACAACCCAGGTTACCTACGTTAAACAACCTCACTCCCATTTACTCTTCAGTCTTATCCTCTTTCCCTTTCCTCTTTAGCCATTCATGCATCTTTTCATCCTACATAGTTGTGTTTATCTCTATACTATATACCTCTTTACTTCTGTATGCATCCTCTTTGGTTTGAAGCTGGCACAGTACTTACAGTAGAATATATGTGGCTTCCCTCTGACAACCATGCCTCCATCCTTGCTGCCCTCCCTATTTTCCTTTCCCTGTTGCTTCATAACCTGGGTTGTGAGTAACTGAATCTCCTTTCCCTTCTTCCCTTTCTTTCCCCTCTCTCCTCCCCGATGAAGGAACATTTGTTCCGAAAGCTAGGAACGTAAATTTTCGGTTCTGTTTTATGTGCATCTATCGGCTGTACTGAGGTGAGGTAAGTACTGGCCAGCCCCTCTATCTCTTTGTTAGTATTTGTTTCAAAACTTTTTTATAGGCAACTCCTTCTACTACATGGAGACCGTTACGCCAGATTAAGTAACATATCTGCTAGATTTCAGTTTTGACAGCACTTGGTCACAACAGTCAAGATTAGGTATTTTGTGTATGATAAATTTATTAACAATGCATAACAGTGTTTCATTCTGACAGCATGTTAATTCTGTAAATATTTGCTGTTCCAGCTTACCGTATTGTATTCACCTATTTCGACAATCTCCTGACAAACGATCAGCGTAGTAAGTATAATACTCAAATGTTTTATGTTACACTTCCTGACACGTTCCACACCCACGAGAATCATCTCAATTTTTGGGGCTAAGGCACAAAAACTGAATCTAATCTAATCTAATCAAAAATGCC
Source organism: Schistocerca serialis cubense (assembly GCF_023864345.2). Taxonomy (NCBI): domain Eukaryota; kingdom Metazoa; phylum Arthropoda; class Insecta; order Orthoptera; family Acrididae; genus Schistocerca; species Schistocerca serialis. The sequence continues at coordinate 213,606,038 of NC_064639.1, read as the reverse complement.
ATCCTGTGTCATTTAAAGGTGTACTAATCATTCTGATTATTGTCTGAAGTGTAGAGAAATCACAGTTCATCTGTAAATGGACTCATTCAAGCAATGTTTTCTTTTATACATATGAAGTTTGGTTGCATTGTTTACCTTTACTGCAGTAGTTTTATTACTGTCATTTGATTTTTGATTCTACATTGGTCCGACTCGAAAAGCTCTCTGGGTAGAAAGGACGAACACTGACCAAAGTAATGTGTTAGGGAATACTAACAAAGGTACACAGCTGTGGACTGTGGGATGGAAGGAAAGCCATTAGGCAAAATCAAACAGTGGAATATCCAGGATGGAATAATAACAATGTGGAAAGGATAGCCTGTTACCCATCACACAGGGGAGGCCTCTGTCACTGGCAGGCACAATAAAAAGGACTGTTAAACATTTAAGCTTTAGCACAATTTTCTATTGTGCCTGTCTGCATCATTTTCATATTATTGTTATTCCATCCTGGACTTTCTTTTGTTTGATTACATTTCTCTTTTTTGTGATTCAGATTCAGATGGAGATTCTTTGTCATTCAGCATTATTACATGTAATAATCTTCATCAGTTCACTTCACCCAGGCCTATTAACTTTGTAAAATATATTTTTACATATTTAAGTTGATATTGGGCATTTTTAAAAATTCTTCTAATGAATAGAATGGGTTAATTAACAAGAAGTTATGTAACTTTTCCTTAAATACTTTGATGGGTATGAGTGAGACATGTTTAAAAAAATTGTTATATATTTTAATTGCCATGTACTTATGACAATTGTTAATTTTTGCCGATCTATTTTGTGGCAAGAGCAGAGGAGTACAGATTCTTGTACGTAGTTGTTCCTTTGATTTGTTACACCTAAATTTGGTTGTTCAGCAAGTATATGGTTAACATTATCAAGAATATACAGATTAATAACTGTTAAAACTCTATGTTTAATGAACAATGTTTACAATGTGTCCTATTACCTACCTTTGCCATTACTCTGATTGCTTTCTTCTGGATCAACAGAATTTCACATAGTCTTTTGCTGTATCCCAGAGTATTAACCCATACGTTAAAAAGTATTCTATCCTTACATATTCAAATGTCGGACAGCACATCAGTCTATTCAGCAGATATATAAATCTTGACAGCCTAATCACTGTGAGTTCAACACGAGAGTTCCATGTTAGTTTATTGTCAAGTATGATACCTAAAAATTTTGTATTTCTAATAGTCTTTGTAGACTGAACCACATATTCTGGGTATTTTTTTATTTAATAGTAGACCATACACATTAAACCACGATATTGCATTTCCTTTTGCCAAATTCATAGAAAGTTTACAGACAGAAAAGTTGTAACATATGCATACATGTATGTCTTTACATCTATGTTTCCAGGTAAGTCATTTATATGTACAAGGAATATAGGTGGTCCTAATTTAGATCCCTGTGGCACTCCACGTTGAACCTCGAGTGTGTTTGAGAGATGATTTCCTGAACTAACCACTTGCTTTCTTTTATTGAGGTATGATTTGATGAGTTTTAAACTTTTGTCACTAATTCCACAGTACTCAAGTTAAGAAAGCAAAACAGAGTGTTCAGCACACTCAAAGCCTTGCTCAGATCACATAAGCTTACCTGTATACAAGCATGGTCCTCCAATGCTGCTAAAATGTCTCTCGCTAGGAGTTCTATGGCATGTATAGTTGACTTTCCTTTTCTGTAACCAAACTGTGATGTACTAGCAATATCACTTAGTTAGTGAACTGTGATTTATTAGTCTCATAATATACTCTTACAAATCATGTGATTATGGTACAGGAGACACATCAAAAATTACAAACTAGAATCTAACATTAATTTTTAAAACTATATTTAGACTGTGTAGCAGTATCTATATTTTCTTATTTTCCAGCTTAGGTACATATCTTTCTTGATAAAGGACAATTTGTTGTTTTTTTTTTTTCCACAATATAATGCTAATTTGCGGTTGGATTCTGCTCAAATTATCAGATCATCTTCCATGAAATCTTCTAATGAGTAATAACATTTGTGTATAAGAATTTGATGTAACCTTTTTTTTTAGTATCCCTAGTTCCATGTTTAGAATGTTTTTGCCTTTAAGTTTGTTGTAGACTTTCATGCCCATATATTATGGGGTCTGGGCATTAATTTCAATATATGGACAGGAAGCATAAAACTATATTTAGTCCTTGTACTGTACGGATGATCAAATCTGTTTTTAATGAACAATTCCGGTTTGTTGTGTAAAAATATCATTAGCTCGTATATGTATATGTACAGTCAAAATTTTTAGTTTCTATAATAATGGACAACATGATTTTCTTTGCTGTGTAGTGGACATATTTCTGATAATTTTCTTATGGAGCTTCAGTACATGAGATATAATACTGGAGCTCCCCCAGAAAATAATGCCATATCTTATCACTGATTCAAAGTAACTTACGTATGCTACTTTGTTAGTGGACATGTTAGTAGCACTTGATAATATATGCATGGCATATGCAAAGCTACCCAGTTTGCTGCACAGGTACTCAATGTGCATGTTCCAGTTTAGATTTTTATCAAGGTGTAGACCTCAAAATTTGTCAGAATGCACTTCTGTTAATTCTTCACTTCTATGATTTATACTTATTTTCTGGTCTTTTGACTGTTTAGTTCTGAATTAAATCAAGTTTGTTTTTGATGTGTTAAACTCCAGACCATTTCACTGGAACCACGACTCTAGCCTGTCTAATGTACCAGTGACTATCAGGAATCATTTCTGTTTCTTCGCTTTCTATCAAGACAGTCGTGTCATCAGCAAACAGGATGGATGATGAATTTATGTTTAATGGTAAGTCATTGACATACAATACAAAGAGAATTGGACCGACGATCAAACCTTGCGAGATACCCTGCGTTATTGTTTTCCAGTCTGAATGGTAGTTTACACCATTTGAAGTGATGATTGTTCTTTGTTTCCTATTAGATAAGTAACGGACCTTGGCGATGGTGGGGAGGCTTGCGTGCCTCATCGATACAGATAGCCGTACCGTAGGTGCAACCACAACGGAGGGGTATCTGTTGAGAGGCCAGACAAACGTGTGGTTCCTCAAGAGGGACAGCAGCCTTTTCAGTAGTTGCAAGGGCAACAGTCTGGATGATTGACAGATCTGGTCTTGTAACAATAACCAAAACGGCCTTGCTGTGCTGGTACTGCGGACGGCTGAAAGCAAGGGGAAACGACGGCCGTAATTTTTCCCGAGGGCATGCAGCTTTACTGTATAATTAAATGATGATGGCATCCTCTTGGGTAAAATATTCCGGAGGTAAAATAGTCCCCCATTCGGATCTCCGGGCGGGGACTACTCAAGAGGATGTCGTTATCAGGAGAAAGAAAACTGGTGTTCTACGGATCGGAGCGTGGAATGTCAGATCCCTTAATTGGGCAGGTAGGTTAGAAAATTTAAAAAGGGAAATGGATAGGTTAAAGTTAGATATAGTGGGAATTAGTGAAGTTCGGTGGCAGGAGGAACAAGACTTTTGGTTAGGTGAATACAGGGTTATAAATACAAAATCAAATAGGGGTAATGCAGGAGTAGGTTTAATAATGAATAAAAAATAGGAGTACGGGTAAGCTACTACAAACAGCATAGTGAACGCATTATTGTGGCCAAGATAGACACAAAGCCCACGCCTACTACAATAGTATAAGTTTATATGCCAGCTAGCTCTGCAGATGACGAAGAAATTGATGAAATGTATGACGAGATAAAAGAAATTATTCAAATAGTGAAGGGAGATGAAAATTTAATACTCATGGGTGACTGCAATTCGTCAGTAGGAAAAGGGAGAGAAGGAAACATAGTAGGTGAATATGGATTGGGGCTAAGAAATGAAAGGGGAAGCCGCCTGGTAGATTTTTGCGCAGAGCATAACTTAATCGTAGCTAACACTTGGTTCAAGAATCATGAAAGAAGGTTGTATACATGGAAGAACCCTGGAGATGCTAAAAGGTATCAGATAGATTATATAATGCTAGTACAGAGATTTAGGAACCAGGTTTTAAATTGTAAGCCATTTCCAGGGGCAAATGTGGACTCTGACCACAATCTATTGGTTATGAACTGTAGATTAAAACTGAAGAGACTGCAAAAAGGTGGGAATTTAAGGAGATGGGACCTGGATAAACTGAAAGAACCAGAGGTTGTACAGAGTTTCAGGGAGAGCATAAGGGAACAACTGACAGGAATGCGGGAAATAAATACAGTAGAAGAAGAATGGGTAACTTTGAGGTATAAAGTAGTGAAGGCAGCAGAGGATCAAATAGGTAAAAAAACGAGGGCTAGTAGAAACCCTTGGGTAACAGAAGAAATATTGAATTTAATTGATGAAAGGAGAAAATATAAAAATGCAGTAAATGAAGCAGGCAAAAAGGAATACAAACGTCTCAAAAATGCGATCGACAGGAAGTGCAAAATGGCTAAGCAGGGATGGCTAGAGGACAAATGTAAGGATGTAGAGGCTTATCTCACTAGGGGTAAGATAGATACTGCCTACAGGAAAATTAAAGAGAATTTTGGAAAAAAGAGAACGACTTGTATGAAAATCAAGAGCTCAGATGGAAACCCAGTTCTAAGCAAAGAAGGGAAAGCAGAAAGGCGGAAGGAGTATATAGAGGGTCTACAAAAGGGCGATGTACTTGAGGACAATATTATGGAAATGGAAGAGGATGTAGATGAAGATGAAATGGGAGATGCGATACTGCGTGAAGAGTTTGACAGAGCACTGAAAGACCTGAGTCGAAACAAGGCCCCCGGAGTAGACAACATTCCATTAGAACTACTGACAACCTTAGGAGAGCCAGTCCTGACAAAACTCTACCATCTGGTGAGCAAGATGTATGAGACAGGTGAAATAACCTCAGACTTCAAGAACAATATAATAATTCCAATCCAAAAGAAAGCAGGTGTTGACAGATGTGAAAATTACCGAACTATCAGTTTAATATGTCACAGCTGCAAAACACTAACGCAAATTCTTTACAGACAAATGGAAAAACTGGTAGAAGCCGACCTCGGGGAAGATCAGTTTGGATTCCGTAGAGATATTGGAACACGTGAGGCAATACTGACCTTACGACTTATCTTAGAAGAAAGATTAAGGAAAGGCAAACCTACGTTTCTAGCATTTGTAGACTTAGAGAAAGCTTTTGACAATGTTGATTGGAATACTATCTTTCAAATTCTGAAGGTGGCAGGGGTAAAATACAGGAAGCGAAAGGCTATTTACAATTGGTACAGAAACCAGATGGCAGTTATAAGAGTCGAGGGGAAGCAGTGGTTTGGAAGGGAGTAAGACAGGGTTGTAGCCTATCCCCGATGTTATTCAATCTGTATATTGAGCGAGCCATAAAGGAAACAAAAGAAAAGTTTGGAGTAGGAATTAAAATCCATGGAGAAGAAATAAAAACTTTGAGTTTCGCCGATGACGTAATTCTGTCAGAGACAGCAAAGGACTTGGAAGAGCAGTTGAACGGAATGGACAGTGTCTTGAAAGGAGGGTATAAGATGAACATCAACAAAACCAAAACTAGGATAATGGAATGTAGTCAAATTAAGTTGGGTGATGCTGAGGGAATTAGATTAGGAAATGAGACACTTAAAGTAGTAAAGGAGTTTTGCTATTTGGGGAGAAAAATAACTGATGATGGTCGAAGTAGAGAGGATATAAAATGTAGACTGGCAATGGCAAGGAAAGCCTTTCTGAAGAAGTGAAATTTGTTTACATCGAGTATAGATTTAAGTGTCAGGAAGTCGTTTCTGAAAGTATTTGTATGGAGTGTAGCCATGTATGGAAGTGAAACGTGGACGATAAATAGTTTAGACAAGAAGAGAATAGAAGCTTTCGAAATGTGGTGCTACAGAAGAATGCTGAAGATTAGATGGGTAGATCACATATCTAATGAGGAGGTATTGAATAGAATTGGGGAGAAGAGAAGCTTGTGGCACAACTTGACTAGAAGAAGGGATCGGTTGGTAGGACATGTTCTGAGACATCGAGGGATCACCAATCTAGTATTGGAGGTCAGCGTGGAGGGTAAAAATCGTAGAGGGAGACCAAGAGATGAATACACTAAGCGGATTCAGAAGGATGTAGGCTGCAGTAGGTACTGGGAGATGAAGAAGCTTGCACAGGATAGAGTAGCATGGAGAGCTGCATCACATCAGTCTCAGGACTGAAGACCACAACAACAACAACAAGTAAGAAGCAAGCCACTGAAGTGCTGCACCCTTAATCCCATATTTTTCTAGTTTGTGGATTAGCAAGGAATGATTTACAGAATCAAAAGCCTTTGTCAGGTCGCAGACAATTCCAGCTACTTTATCGTTTTTGTCTAGAGCTGTGCTAATTTTTTGTATGAAATTATTTATAGCATCTGTTGTATTTTTCCCTTGCTGGAAGCCAAACTGATTGCAAAAAATAATACCCTGTGATACATTAAAGTTTTAGATTTGGATAGCAGCTACTTTCTCGAAAATTTTTGACAGCACTGGAAGGAGGGAGATAGGACGATAATTCCCCTTATCTTCTCTTGACCCTTTCTTAAAAAGTGATTTTATTTCTGTGTGTTTTAGTGATTCTGGAAAACAACCTTCTTCAAATGATTTGTTGATTAATTCAGCTAGTGTCGGACTTACTATTTTGTACACTGATTTAATTACTTTCGCAGGTATCGCAACCCAACCCACCAAATTTTTATTTTTTAGTGATAATATAATGTCTTCTATTTATTTCATTGTAATACTTCTAAATTTCATGGGAGATGTATTTTTCGATCTAGCCCATATGGTCATACATTTTTATTGTAATTTGTAACATTGATGTTTGATTTTGTCACATTGATAAAGAATTCATTGAAGTGTTCCAATATTTGAGCAGGATTTACAATTGTGGTGTTTTCATGCTTTGTTTTACAAATTTCATGGCTGCTGACTTTTAACGTCCAATTCTGATTTAACAACAGACCACACTGCTTTTGATTTATTCTTATGATTTGAGATTAGTTCACTGTTAAACAAGGTACCCCTATATCTGCTGATACATTATGCCTTCAAAGGCTTTGGCTGGTACTGGAATTGGTGAATTGTCCTGAAACTTATTGGCTCAGATTTGCTACACTACTTAAGGACTGGCGTCACTTTGGCTAGTTTGAGAGCATCGGGAAAAGCCCCTTTTATGATACACAAGTTTGCTGCAGTGTAATAGACAATTTTAAGGACTTCATGTTGGCATACCACTTTGCAGTCTTTCAATGAAGGTCTGGCCTGATTATTTGAACATATCTGCTGGTATTGGAACTTTCTTATCAAAATTTCTTATTCCACCTTCAACAGTATGAGTTACTGACCAAGCTGTTTCGCACTAGTTTTTAATGGTATCCATGAGATTAGTGTTGGATCTCTGTTTAGCCACTCATAGCTCTTTGTTATATGGTTTCTTATTTCAAGGTCCTTAATTTCATTAGAATTATTTAATTTCTTGTTTAATGATATTTCTTTGGAACAAGATGAGCTTTTAATGTACTTATTAAGTAGTTGTAGAATGTTTCATTAACTGTTTGTGCATTGGAATCACATGTTTGAAATAGTTTGTCCCAGTTGGTTGTGCTCAGCTGGTGTGTTACTTTTCTGAGATTGTTTTTTTGTTAGTATTAAGGTATTGGATTTTGGTAACTTTTGTGCAGCCATGTTCCCATCCCCTTCTTTATAAAAATGTCTTAACTGTGCTGTTAACACAGAGTGGTCTGAGAAACCAAATTCCTTTACACTGGTGGAGTACATATAACGAGCACAGTTGACAAAAGCATTATCTAAGCATGCTTTTACTCTTGTCAGTTCTGAATTTACATGATTGAAGTTATGCTGCCTTAGCACATTTCGTAACTTATTTACATTGGGTTTGTTACATATTAATCAAAGCTGGAATTACAGACTCCCTCAACTACAGTTACATATTGTAATTTCACAGTGTCTCTCTACACATGCCCAATTAAGATCTGACACTCTAAACTCTACTTCATTAGAAACATAGATAACAGAACCAGCATTACAGTACTAATATCTGCAAAACCTGTTTCCATGTTCTGGTACATAGTATTCTATTTGTCCTGGTTTAAGCCAATGTTGAGAAACATAGGAGAAAATACTTATTGCGTGGCAATGAATCATCCAATATTTCAGCTTTATTGCCAAGATCCTGAATTTTTAAAAATACAATGTTACTGTTACTTGTGAGTGAACTGCAGGTTGATTTTTCACATTTTTATTTTCTTTCTGGCCATAAAAAATTATCACCAAGTGCCACAGATGTTTTTTGGCTTTGGCTGCTCCTTAAGCCGTGCTGTACTGCCGCTCACTTTGTTGTTGGTGCTGTTGTTGCTGCTACTGCTTATGATGCTGGTGGTGGTGGTGACGACGACGCTGTTTCACTTTATTTCTTGCATTCTCTCTTCCACAACTACTGTGCTCTTCTGTGAGCTGCTTGCACTTGGAATGTTCATTTGCATTAACAATATCTCACTTTTATCTTGGAGGCATGTAGCTCCACTGACAGCAGGTTTCACATTTAAGTCTCCAGCTAACACACATTTCTCGTCAATGAGAGGTGTGGCTCCTATATAATCACACTGCACAATGGAGATTTTATTTACTACATCTAAAATTATTGTTACTATACTGTCCTTTCCAAGTTTATTTAGATGACAACCATGTGTTGTATGGAATCTTTTTCCAACTTGCTGATGTTCACAAATTTTACATTTTCAAACTGCCTGCAAATATTTTGAATCTCTGTATTTGCATTTTCAATGTCTTTGTTTGCACAGGATCATTCTCTCAAGTCTTAATGATGTGGCACTGAGAAAACAATAACGTTTTTTCCTCTCAGCTCACACCATTTTTAACAAGATTAAGAGATCCTTTTTTCATTCCTTGCAACATCCTTTGACCCTGCTAGTTAAATGGAGAGTACTTTTTGCTCAGTGAGGAAATTTTTTCCCAGCTCATTGGCGTAACAGCACTGAACTTCACTCCTAGCTTTATTATGAAATTAAAGTTCTGACTGCTTGTCCAGCAAAATTCAGTGGCTATACTTCCCCCTTGGCGATCTGCATACAATTCAGTTTTACATGTACTTGCTGTTCAGAGCTTACTGATTTTCTGCCATCCTTTGATGTGCACAATATCTTGTTTGGCACTATTTATTTTGTTAACAGAAGTTGATAATGTCTCAGGCATACAGCTTATTGGTTGTATATTTTCTGAGAGCACTTTCACATATAATCTTTCACTTACCTGCAGCTGAAATATTCCATGTTCTATCTTATTCACAAAGTCATTTTGTTCTCCACGTGGTACACTCAAACTGTCAACAACACTACTCACAGTCCATAGTAGAAAAAGCTTGAAAGTGATTTTCATGCACTACATTTATTCAAAACGCATAACAAAAAGAAAGTTACATCAATGAGGCAAAATGGCTCATATTACTTGATCAAAAATACACAAGACTAGAAAAATGTCTGAAATTGACTTCCTCATACTGTGTTGTTCATGAAAGCACCATAACATTTTCTATGTAAACAACTGTTCTGTGGATACAACATAAATTAAGACCAAGAAGCAATTATTAACAGCAGTCTGCTAATGTTTTGGCACATCTAACATGGCAGTAACAGCCTCAAAGCAATCTGCAACGTAAGTTTGTAGTGTCATCTGCCTTATTATTCCTCCATTAATGTAACCTGGCTGCATGTATATAAATTGGTTTCTAAGATCTTAAATTTTTATTTTTGATATGTTTCAAGTGGACACCCAGTATAAAACAGCTGTACAAAGGAAATAAACTTCAAAGAAATATTATAACAGGCAAGAGGAAGTAAATGAAGTACACCGACAGAGTTAAGAATAAACAAGCCCCCTGGTGTAGCTGACCGAATTATTCCATCTGGGGTGCACAATATATGAGACAGGAAAAATCCCCCAGAGTTAAAGGAGAATGTAATAATTACAATTCAAAAGTATGCACATGCTGACAGATCTGAATATTACCAAACTATCAGTTTAATAATCTGGAATGCAAAATACTACCGAAAATTATTTACAGAAGAAAGGAAAACCTGGTAGAAGGTGACCTCATATAAGATCAGTTTGAATTTCAGAAAAAATATTAGGAATACACAAGGCAATATTGACTATGACTTATGTTAGAAGACATTTGTAAAATTAGAGAAACCATTCAACAATGTTGACTGGAATATGCACTCTGAAATTCTGAAGATAGGAGGGATACAATACTGGGAGTGAAACGTTATTTACAGCTTGTTCAGACACCATGCTGCAGTTATAATAGTTGAAGGACATGAAAGGGAAACAGTTGTTGAGACAATAACGAGATAGGGTCCCCAATGATATTCAATCTGTACAGTGAACAAGCAGTAAAGAAACCAAGTAGAAATCTGGTTAGGGAATTAAGTTCAGCAGGAAGAAATAAAGACTTTGAAGTTTGCTGATCATGTAGTTACTATTTCAGAGACAGCAAAGGAAATGGAAAAGGTTGATTGGGATTAATAGTGTCTTGAAAAGAGGTTTTAAGAATAACATCAACAGAAGTAAAACAAAAGTTGTGAAGTCAATTTTGGTGATGACAAAGGAACTGCATACCAAAATGAGATACTAACAGTAGTAGATGAGTTTTTCTATTTGAGAAGCAAAATAACATGGTCACTGAAGCAGAGAGGATGTAAAATGCAGACTGACAGTAGCAAGAAAAGTTTTTCTGAAAGAGAATAATTGGTCAACATCTAACACAAATTTGTGTGCTAAGAAGTCTTTTCTGAAGGTGTGTGTCTGGAGTGCAGCCATGTACGTAGACTGCAGTAACTATTTGGAGATGAAGATGCTTGTGAAGCATAGACAAGCATGGAGAGCTGCATCAAACAGTCTTCGGATCGAAGACTACAACGAAAGTCTGCACTTCTCATTAATCGTTTTGGTCTCAAGTTTAGCAGCTGGTTCTTTTTACAAAAGTCATTAGCCGTGAGTGATTTCTGCTTCTATATCTTTCTTGCATCTTCCTCCATCTATTCTACTCCCAAAATAGAATAATTAGTCCACCTCTTCCCGAGTCTCTTGTCCCAGTCTATCTTTAGCCTTCCAGTTGTCCATCTGCTGTGCACACTGTTACATTAGTTATTTTTTTTATTTACAGATCTACGGCAGCTAGCATAGGTTCCCATTTACTTTCGGCTACTACTGCCATATCATCGTCAAACTATATCACGCTGTTTTCTGTCTGTATCCAAATTGAGACAATCCTTTACATCCTTCATTGCCCCTTGAATAAGCACACCAAACATCAGTGGTGTAAAGAGAAGCTGTGCCTTATACTTTTCTTGATTTTACCCTTTTGCATCATTCCCCATTAGTTATAGGTGTCCACAGAGTGGGGAATCCCTCCTTGTACTCTTTTTCACTTGACCTGATTCCTCCATGGCAACTCCCCAAGTACTGATTTCATCTTATCACATTACTTTCTGCTTCCACTGACCACGTATCTTTTTCATCTCAAATAATGGTACTCATTTTGTGCTCTCTAAAGTAGCCTATGTGAAACATTTAGGTTATCCATTTTCAATTTTGTATCCATTCCACAACATTTTTCCTTCACTCATTCTTCTTCACTTTTCTTTCTAAATTTCCAGATAATGTAATTTCTGTGTGAAGAGTATGTTACAGCCATGTTTCAGTGTCCCAGTACGAATAAATTCTCATCCCCTTTACATACGAGTTCATTAATATTACTGTACCTTCAATATCTCTACCATCTTAATCTGTGAATAGCTATTCAATTTGACCACCAATGATCTTTCTGTTTGCTCCGGATAAACTTTTGTTCTGTTACTAGTTACCTTATTCATTATTATACTTACTCCAACTCTACCATTGCCTGGCCCAGTATGAATAATCCTATGACCCCTACTCCTGGCTACCACATCACACTTACTCCTAAAATATCTATCTGCCTCCTTTCCTTACATTTTAGATTTTTTTATTTGCCACACTGCTTTAGCATAGTATCATTCCACATGCATGATCTAATTATTATTGTCTTTTTGTCTAGTTCCTCACAAGTATTTCCTGTCTAGGGATCCAAACAGAGGACTGTTTTATCCAGGAGGAAGCATTATGACTTATTCAGAGAACTGCACATACTACGATAACAGAATGTGATGGTTTCCCATTGCATGCCAGATTGCAGCACTGCAGGTAACATAACAACTGCTGAGTGCTGTGGCTTTCAGCTTAAGTCTACAAACAGGGGCCCTTACAAGGTACTATCAGCTGGGTAAGTTGAACTATGTTTTTAAAGACCTGTTGCTCCTAAATTGTCACAGGCAGCCTATAGCCTCAGAGAGGGGTCAGGCATATGGGTTTCCATACAACTGGAAAGTAATGAGAAGTTACCATAAAATGTTGGAATATCTGAATTTTGTGATAATGGATGTGGATTAGTCATCACCTTGTAACAAGTCAAGGAAAGACAATCTCTGATACAAGTTTTAAGAAATTTTAAACAAAAACAATATCATTCAATGTGCAAAAGTCTCTCTCTCAGACATACAACCACATAATGTAGGTTCACAGGGGAGGTGTGTGTGTGTGTGTGTGTGTGTGTGTGTGTGTGTAAACTGTAGTGTAACTCTCAAACCATGCAATCACTTAATGCTTTGTAGTAATTGAATCAGTCATTTTAGAAACAGCATAACACCATACATGCATATTTTTCAGAAACATAAAAAACTATTTTTAAAAAAGTTCAACAGATATCAAAAGTTGCTTCATCCTTTCTAAATAGTAGAGTTAGGTGAGTTATTTAACATACAATATAATCTCCAGCTCCTAGTATATCCAGCCAAAACAATGATCAATGTGATTGGATTTGTATTGTTTTTCTCCTAATATTAACTCAAGTGCTAGCGAAAATTTACCACTAAAACATGCTACTGTAATCAATTTAATAATAATTTTACTTAAGAAGCTATGAAACACATAAAAACTGATTTATACAGCAGACTTACACAAATGTATGTCATTATTAATATTAACACTAATTTGAGGATATAACTTTTTTTTAAAAAATTATGCAACAAAAATAATCTTATAATGCTGTTATTTGCCAACACAAATGCAAGACTGAAAACAATTACTTCAAATTAGCAATGATTGTCCAAAATTTCAGGGTAAAATTTCTGATATTCTTCAGGAATATACTACAAGGTGATCGTCATATCAACATGTTTAGCTTCAGTGACTAGTTTGCAGTAAACACACATTTTGTTCCCAGTACCCCACGAGATATGCTGTGTTGATGAATGGTGATGCAACTATCAGCCATGGATGCTGAGATGAGTACCTGAAATGCCTTAACATGGAATGCAGTATGATTGTCTCTTGGAAGATGTTCACTTTCCAGTTAATTTACTATCTTCCTCTATAGAGGCAGCCACCAATCCTTAAAGTTAGTTAAATCTTCAACACCAACCGTAGTAACCACGAACTTCCCACGGAGTCTTGACTTTACTATTATCTCACATAGTTCCTTTGGAAGACAAATTTGGCCATGCTTTGACAAAAGCCTCTCCACAACACCAAAATTACAGCAATTATGGAGAAAAGAATGTCCTCTCTGGGGAAAGAAGTGCTAGATTTCATCAAAACAATCTGTCTCTACAACTACATTAAAAACCTTACTATGGTGTGGTTTCTGTTTTGACCACAACAGCTGAATTCAGACCTCATAACTTTCATCACAGAGTATGATTAAGTATTTAAAAAACTTTTTTTACACTTAACAGATGACATAGTTTTAGATAGACAAGGTATTTGTACATTGTTACAGGTGTTGAGATCTTATAAGTATACAGTTATCCTGTTCATCTTTGCTCTTGAAATTATTAAATTTATCTAACAAAGATGTCCGATAAAATATATCACCATTAACAAAACATGCATTTTCACATGTTTATCTTTCTGGAATTGCTGTTCCTGCGTCGTTTGTGCATTCACTTCCTTCAAAATATGCTCTTTTTATCACCCTCCACACTGTAATCACATAAGATAACCAAGACCAACAATGGGTTCTGTTCTGTCTAAAAGACAACCAACTCTTCAGCAATGACAAATCTTTTACTACAATAAACAGACTGCGCAGCACTGGCAACAGAATCAACAATGCTGCCATGTTAAAATTAGAAACACCAGCACTCTAGAAGTTACATTATTTATAAAACTAAAACAAACTTATCAGACACACAAAACATACAAAGGTAGATGGGAATTACACCATTTCTATACAGAATGCTCTTGCTACCCTTAAAGAAGGCCTGGACATAAATAAGTCATTCTGCATAAAATGTGGACTTAAATTACCACCGATTCAACTGTGCTCTTACCCAAAAGGAATATCTGTACTGCCGGGAACAATATTATATCCAAAGAAAGCATATATATAATTTTTCCACGTGGAATGTTTCCTTCCATTATATATATATATAAAATTGAGGGAAACATTCCACGTGGGAAAAATTATGAGGCAACAGTTTGTTGCGAAAGCTTGAATTTTGTGTGTATGTTTGTGTGTCTATCGACCTGCCAGCGCTTTTGTTCGGTAAGTCACCTCATCTTTGTTTTTTTATATATATATATATATATATATATATATATATATATATATATATATATATATATATATGTGTGTGTGTGTGGTTTTTTTTTCTGCACCTATTGGTTTGTGGTGCATTGGTATTGTACCTACCCCATTACATAGTTTACACTACAAGATATTTCTGGATTGACTGAATTTGAATTTGTAGTTCTGCAGCACCGTAAAGGAGATTCACATCCTGTACATTTTTCCTTGAGCCTAATCAGACTGGGTTAAAGCTTCAATCCAGTACGAGTGCCAATTCAACATTTCCAGAATGTCTCTATTGGCACTTGCAGCAGTGCTGCACCTCTGGTCTACAAAACTACATGACATAGTTTCAAACTCGAAAAAGTTTCATTGAATATGGCTTTGGCCACAAAATATTACTTTCACACAGTACTAATAATGTTTCCATTCTGTCAGTCTCTTTCATAACCCTGTAAGAAGCTGTATTATGTTCTCCTGCATCCACAACAGCAATGTGAGTAGTAAATAAATTGGAGCAAGACATCTTACAGCTATCAATCAGAGCTGCCTGAAACAAAATTTACATACATCCCTTTAAAGCGTACCTCTTAAATTACTTACTTAGGCTATATGAATTGATACAGGAGTATGTTAAACTGTCGGCATGCTGGCATCTTGCACAATAAAAACTACAGCAACTACTATTTTTTCATGTTTTCTATAGCCCTCTCAAAGAGGCCAGCATTTATAGTCCAATCACAAAAGGAAAATGGTGGGATTGGAGGGGGGCAGGTCACTGTCTTACATTTTTCTTGATTATCTTGAGAACTGCAGATTCTAGTGAAAATACTTCCCAGTACAAAATCAAACTACATTAAATTCCCCACAAACAAGGTCCTATTCACATTTTCCCTAGGACTAATAATTTTAATGTTGCAGGGGCTGAATAATCGCAGATTATTAAAAGTTGTGTTGTGATAGTGTAAAGTTGATGTTTATTGTTGAGTGAAGTGGGTAATGAACGAATATTAAATATGTGTACCACATCTATGTGCAATACAACCATATTGGGGTATAAATTGTATTCTGGGGTTGGAGCAAGGTGGAAAGGGGAGGGGGGTAGAGGTTACAAGTGTGAGGGAAGGAACGTTACTGGATTGTGGTCATGCACTTCCCTCCATCATAAGTCCGCAAAATGAAGAGTAAGCAGGCAATTCCCCATTCCCTGTATCACCCTATATTTCAAAATGCACCTACTTTCATTCATCTTATGAATTTCTGGCTATACAATATGTAGGCAGGCCCTAAGGTGTTTATTTTCCACAAAGTACATTATCATTAGATGGGAAACATATGGATTACTGATAATACTAACACAAGAAATGCATACTGACAAAATTTACATAAAACAATGCAAGAGGGAAATTAATTCTTTGTCATCCAGTACAGCAGCTGTATCGTTCTTGTGGGAGGGGCAACTTCCACTATCGCACATTCTCCTCACTTTTCGGTTTATAAACAAACTGTGCCTCCCCAATGTTTCCTGTCCAGTTCTCTTATGTGAGTAGGAAAACTTAACTTCTCTGAGCTGATGTTTATATACTGGAGTTATTTTCAGTTTAGTGAGTGAGTATTTACTGCAGTTGTTAAAACAGCTGTCATGTAAAAAAGCTTGACAGCTGGAACTGTCAAATATCTACCACACTACAGAGCCTGTCACAAGTGGATCATGCCATCAATACATATTTGACAATGTCAATTGCTTTCACTATCAATGGTTCAAATACTTTTCGCAGCTTGAGGGTATCAAAGGTATAACCCCAGTCCCTGCTCATCAATCTGCTGAAGAGGCCCAGAGGCTTACATTGGCTCTCTGTAACAGCAGTCGCCCAGGTTTATAGAACTTCACATACTTCAACACTAATCAAGAAATGCATTACAGCAATTTCTGTTCAAAATTTAAACATGACCAGTCCTATTCCATCTCACCCCATAAGATATGCTGTGTATATGTAGTAAACGATCCACTCAGTGCAGTGCACTTAGTAAATGGCAGCAGCTCCTGAATGGAAGAAATTTACAGTCGGGAGTGCTCCAGGTCAGTGTGATAGGACAACTATTATTTATTATATAGAATAATCCTGTAGGAGGATACAAGATAGCTTAGACAAAATTTATGGTCCAAGTGATGATGGTGGCTAGCTCTAAATGTAGAATAATGTAAGTTAATGTGGATGAGTAGGAAAAACAAGTCCGTAATGTAGGGATACAACATTAGTAGTGTCCTAGCCTACATGACACAGTCACATTGTCTGAATACCTGGGCATAATGTTGCAAAGCAGTACGGAATGGAATGACCAAGTGGGGATTGTCGTAGGGAAGGCGAATGATCAACTTCGATTTATTGGTGTAATTTTGAGAAAAGTGCGGTTCATCTGTAAAGGAGACAACGTATAGCACACTAGTGCAATATATTCTTGAGTAAATTGGGATTTGTACCAGGTTGGATTAAAGGAAGATATCAAAGCAATTCATAGGCAAGCTGCTAGATTTGTTACTGGTAGGTTCAAACAACACGCAAGTACTATGGAGGCACTTCAGGAACACAAATGGGAACCCCTGGATGGAAGGCAAAATTCTTTTCGAGAAACACTATTGAGAAAATTTAGAGAACCAGCATTTGAAGCTGACTGCATAACATTTCTGCCGCTGACATACATTTCGCATAAAATAATGGTGGTCACCACCATGTGACTACAACACAGATACACGACTTTACAGTATGCTATCAATGACAGACAGCGGAAAGATGACACATTTACCAAACCCTTTACCACCAGCACAAGATAAATCACTGCCAACATCATACAAACAAATTCAGCCCTTTTCATGAACTGCTTATAGTAATGTATTTTACATGGAATATCACTCAACAATTAAAAATAAGTGTTTGCTTAACTGAAAATAACTTCACTACAGGCCTATAAACATGAGATCAGTGGAGTTATTTTGTCTACTTACATCGGATAAATGGACCAGAAATGCTGGGTAGATATAATCTGTCTGTAATCTGAAAAGCAACCAGCACTTGTGGTGGAGGAAGGTAGGATTTTCCTGGAAGAATGCTACAACTGCTGCACAGGATGACTTAGAACCTATTTCCCCTGTAGCAGGGCAGAACAGTGTGCAGAGTTTTTTCACAGAATCTGTCCACATGCTTTCCTTGCATCTGTTTCATTAGCAACTCATTTCTGTGTTCAATGTAGTGTAAGCACAATTTGTAGAAAATGATTGGGGGATAAATAAAAGTATAGAGGAAATACAACTTCTGTTTATGAGAAACAATGATATTCTATATTTCTGTTACATAAAGTCAACTGTTCTCAAGGTACAGAGTAAATCTTTAACAGCATTACAATACCAAGCAAAACCTGTCATGTTTTCATGATAATGGTACTATCTAAAGCAGTTACCCATATACATGCATATAGGTTTTTGTAACAGTTGCATGGCAATGTCTGTCAAAACATGTTACAGATTTTTCCGAATTTGAAATGAGACGTTCATTTTAATTAACACTTCATACTGTAGACAGACCACACTGCTATCAAAAGTGACTCACTCTGAAGAAAGAGCCAGTTACTAGTACTGGCAATGTTCCGGAAATGGTAAGTTTTCTATTTGCATACTATAACATCTGATAGTTTATAGATTTGGAGACAGACAGGCGACGCACGTAAAACGAGAAAAAGACAACTTTAAGTTAACTACACAATACATTTAAGGTGCTGCCATTGTAGTCTTCAGTTCGAACACGCATTTGATGCAGCTCTCCATGCTACTCTGTCCTGTGCAATCCTCTTCATCTGCAAATAACTACTGCAAGCTACAGTCTTCCAAATTTCCTTAATGTGTTCAGCTCTTGGTCACAGTCTACGATTTTTACCCCAGACACTTTCCTCCAGTGATCCCTTGATGTCTCAGAACATGTCATATCAACTGATCTCTTCTTTTAGACAACGTGCCACATATTTCTTGTCTCCCCAGTTCTATTCAGTATCTCCTCATTAGTTACTTGATCCACCTGTCTAATCTTCAGCATATGTCTGTAGCACCAAATTTTGAAAGCTTCTTTTCTCTTCTTGTATAAATGGTTCATTTTCCATGTTTCACTTCCATACAAACACTTTTTTAAAAGATTTCCTAACACTCAAATCTATATTTGGTATCAACAAAGTTCTCTTCTTCACAAATGCTGTTCTCGCAAATTGCAAATGCCATTGCCAATGCCAGTCTACATTTTATATCTTGTGCAGTTCGACCATCATCAGTTACTTTTCTGCCCAATTAGTTGAACTCATCTCATAAGAACTCATTTCTTAATCCAGTTCCCTCAGTGTCAACTGATTTAATTCATCCGCATTCCATTATCCTTGTTTTGCTTTTGTTGGTACTCATACATATCATAAATTGGTCTTCTTTGATTAGAGAAACTACAATATGTCTAATCAAATAAAGACACAGTAATACCATTCAACTTGAAAATGTTGCAGGTTGTAGAGTATAATAAAACTGTCAACTGTTCATAAAAGTTACATATTGGACCCCCTTGCATTTTTAAGTGTGGTGCAGATGTAACCAGTAGGCTTCATTACTGGCCAGTTTGTTACCACAACCATGTTTTCCACTTCCACGTTCATTGGCTTCGCCAACTCAAAACCAAATTGCCACCATCCAACCTAACCTAGACCTCGAGCTATGCTATAGATCAGTCTGTCACCACAACCAAGAGTGAGTGTGTGTGTGTGTGTGTGTGTGTGTGTGTGTGAGTGAGTGAGTGTGTGTGTGTGTGTGTGTGTGTGTGTGTGTGTAACAAAACTGTTTGCCATTACATATTTCATAAGAAAGGTGAATACAACGAAACCTTTCCTCATTGGAAGTTCTTTCTACAAGTCAAAGAGTTTCCCTTTAATGCAACAAATTGGAAACAAAATGTTAGTCATAAAATATGTTGCAGCAGGTAGCATAAGATAAAGAAAAATGTTCTTATGAACCGCGTTACTGTATTTAATGATGTTGGTGAAATGATGAACTATCGAATGATAAAGTATCTTGTGTTCAACATCAGAAATCTTGCAAAACTGAGACGGCAAATATCCTGAAGCTGTTCCATATTACACATGCTTCGTGTTAGGCAGTTACATATATTTATATGCATAATACCACTTCCTATAACTGGTGAAAGCAATAACACCACGATTATTGTAATTTTTGGCTGACACTATTACCATCCAATTAGAGTTAGCTTGTTTTTGGTATAATCCTATTTAACGTTACTGTTATTTACTGTCGACACGTCATTAGACCAACAACGTCCACTACATACATGGTACTTTGTGTTTCAACTAAACGTATTTCGTGTTGTTAATGGCCCAATGAATTATTTTACGAAAGAATTGTCGACTATATACTACGCACAAGAGTTTTTAAGTGTCAAAACTGCCAATGGACACATTTCACTAGAGCAACAAAGTAGGCGTTGACATGACGTCTAATTAGGGCAGCACAAAGTGCTTAATACATTTTTCACATGACAAGGCTTCTCTACTCAACGGAAAACTTGCCGAGTTTTCTGCTGTTTCTAGCAATCTAGTGTTCCACTAAACTTGTGCAAAACACTGACACTAAAATATAGTGAGAAACCAGAGGCGTCGTATCGAGTATCGGTAATTTAAATCGGGTAGCGTAAACAGTAGAACGTAACCTTCATTTCTTGTAACAAACGTTCACGCACACACTGCGGATAACGACTACGACATTTAAATTAAAATCTCTCTTGTCTTCTTTCATATAAATCACGATTCTTTCTGTACCTTCTGTATCCACAATTCCACATCCAATTTATCGAAGGAAACGATTGTCATTTGTTTACTTGTTTTTCGTGTCTGGAGTGAAACTTCGGAGTCCCCATCTAGCTGCAAATCCAAAAACTAATAAAATCACGAAGCACTCAATAGAATTACCAAATAAAGCTTTTCTCCCTAGAGGCAGGGATAGTTTCCGTTCTTAGCATTGTTTTTAGTATGAAATCGACAACTTAACTGATATCAGTTACTTAAAAAAAACCGAGTAACAAACAGGAATTAATGTGAATACTTATTCAAAGACTAAAGAAAAATACATCAAAAAATAAAAAAAGGTATAAAAATTTACATTAAATTATGCAGTTTGGTGGTAAAAGCAAATAAGGTCAACTCACTATACAAACTGTATCTATGAAACAAACATTTACAGAGTAAGAAACGCCAAACAATTTATGTGCTCATACATACTTTGATACCATACTTGCGACTTATATACAATGTAGTTCCCACTTTAATTTCGTGTTGTATGAAAGGAGAGACGGTTAGCACTCCCCTAGACAAGGATGGAACACATATAAGGTTGAGGCACCGCTGAGTTATCAGCGCTTGACCCATTTTTTTTAATATTATATTAGCGCAATTAAATAAATGTCAATTTAAGCTTGAATATTACACAGCTCATATAGTATGGGTACATCATTTAGTTCACATTACAGGCACATTACATGATTTCCTACACATTACAGTAGGCCTTTCTTTCAAGCCAAGATTCCATTAACATTTTAAATTTATTGTGTGACATTTTCTTTACACTTTGTGGTACTTTGTCCAGTAACACCTTCCCAATACGTGCAAAACCTTTTTCCTTTCCTCTCTGCTCTTGGTTTTATAAGCATGGACACTACAGCTAATTTTACAGATATGGCCATTCTGTTTGGCATAGAGACGAACTTGGGAGTAATACATGACGGAAACAGTTCGTATTCTGTATTCAGTCGTATATTGTTTGCAGGAAGTTGTGGTTGGTAGACCAACAATGCATCTTATTACATTCTTCTGCCAGAGGAAGACATTCTTAGCCTCGAGTTTCCATGAATAATAGCCCATATTCAAATTTGTATAGAAAAATGCGTAATAGGCCACAAGGAGGAAGTCTTGACTGACAAAGCTTTTTAATTTTCATGTAAGTTACACTACTCTCAATATTTTATCACGAGCTTTTTCTGTCTGGGTATTCTAATGTAACTTCCTGTCAAGACAAATGCCTAACAATTTGACTGAATTATGGTTTATTAGCCTCATAATATGCATAATCTAAATCATATGATTCAGGCACCAAGCGAAGTGGTGCAGTGGTTACCACACTGGACTCGCATTCGGGAGGATGATGGTTCAATCCTGCGTCCGGCTATCCTGATTTACGGTTTCCGTGGTTTCCTAAATCACTTCAGACATACGCTGGGATGGTTCCTTTGAAAGGGCATAAAAGACACGTCAATATTGCGGTAAAATTTCACCAAAACATAGAACAGCTGATGTTAATAAACAGCATCATCATAATAATAGTACAATGTTGTTATGTATACATACAATAAAAAAATCTAACAGTGAGTAACACTTTGCTCAAACTAACATTTCATCTTCTATGAATTCTTCTACTGAATAGCAGGATTTCTTTCGCAGAATCTGCTGTAGCCTTATGTTTAGAATCTCTGGCTTCATATTTCCTATGGGTTGGGTTGGATTGTTTGGGGAAAGAGACCAAACAGAGA
Source organism: Schistocerca serialis cubense (assembly GCF_023864345.2). Classification (NCBI taxonomy): domain Eukaryota; kingdom Metazoa; phylum Arthropoda; class Insecta; order Orthoptera; family Acrididae; genus Schistocerca; species Schistocerca serialis. The sequence continues at coordinate 213,583,653 of NC_064639.1, read as the reverse complement.
GGTCATCGGTCTCATCGGATTAGGGAAGGATGGGAAAGGAAGTCGGATGTGCCCTTTCAAAGGAACGATCCCGGAATTTGCCTGGAGCGATTTAGGGAAATCACGGAAAACCTTAATCAGGATGGCCGGACATGGGATTGAACCGTCGTCCTCCCGAATACGAGTCCAGTGTGGTAACCACTGCGCCACTTCGCTTGGTACATATACCGGGTGATCAAAAAGTCAGTGTAAATTTGAAAACTTAATAAACTATGGAATAATGTAGATAGAGAGATAAAAATTGACACACATGCTTGGAATGACATGGGGTTTTATAAGAACCACCCCATATTGCTAGACACAAGAAAGATCTCTTACGCGCGTCGTTTGGTGATGATCGTGTGCTCAGCCGCCACTTTCGTCATGCTTGGCCTCCCAGGTCCCCAGACCTCAGTCCGTGCGATTATTGGCTTTGGGGTTACCTAAAGTCGCAAATGTATCATGATCGACCGACATCTCTAGGGATGCTGAAAGACAACATCCGACGCCAATGCCTCACCATAACTCCAGACATGCTTTACAGTGCTGTTCACAACATTATTCCTTGACTACAGCTATTGTTGAGGAATGATGGTGGACATATTGAGCATTTCCTGTAAAGAACATCATCTTTGCTTTGTCTTACTTTGTTATGCTAATTATTGCTATTCTGATCAGATGAAGCGCCATCTGTCGGACATTTTTTGAACTTTTGTATTTTTTTGGTTCTAATAAAACCCCATGTCATTCCAAGCATGTGTGCCAATTTGTACCTCTCTATCTACATTATTCCGTGATTTATTCAGTTTTCAAATTTATACTGACTTTTTGATCACCCTGTATTACCTATGTTTTTGCCTATTAACTTGTTATGTAGTGTCATCCTCATAACTCATGTTCACCAACATGAAATGTGATGAAAGTGTTGTCATATTCATATACCACTGTTTTACATGGTACAAGGCTTGTCAAGTCATTTACATGTACATAACAAACAGAAATGTTCCCAGCACACAACCTTGTGGCACTCCATATCGTAACATTCAAAAAATCATATTTTTGTTTTGATTTATAAACATATTATTCTGTTTTCTATTAGCTAACATATGATTTCAGAAGTGCTAGTTTATTGCCTTTCATTCCATAATCCTGTAGTTTGTTTATTAAGATATTATTGTAGCAATGTCGAAGGCCTTGCTAAGATCCACTAGAGTGGCTTGAGTGTGTTGTCTATTTACAAAGACATGTAAGGCAAATAATACACCATCCTGAACTGTCTTAAAACCAGACAGTCTGTTTCAAAACCCCTACCAGGCTTGCTTAAGAGATTTTTACTTAAAAAATCATTTAGTTGGTTATTTTTACTACGGTTACAATAATTTTTGGTACTACTGACACTGTTGAAATAGCCCCATAGTTTTCAAGTGAGTTTAAGCCTTCTTATTATACAAAGAGTCTGTTAAATCCATCTTTCCATGAAATAAGTAACCTTGCCACATTTCCATTATTACCATGTATGGTATGGTACATTGAGATGATAAAAGTGCTGGGATACCTTCTAAAATCATGTCACACCTATGTCTGCCCAGCGTAGTACAGCAGCTTGATGTGGCATGGACTCAACAAGTCATTGGAAGCCCCCTGCACAAATATTGAGCCATACTGTCTCCATAGCCATCCATAATTTTGCACAAACTGACCTCTCGATTATGTCCCATAAATGTTCAATAGGATTCATGTTCGAAAATGTGGGTGGCCAAATCATTCACTCAAATTGTCCTGAATGTTTTTCAAACCAATTGTGAACAGTTGTGGCCCCGTGGAATGACGCATTGTCATCCATAAAAATTCCATCGTTGTTTGAGAACATGATGTCCATTAATGACTGCAAACGATCTCCAAGTTGCCAAACATGACCACCTTCAGTTAATGATATGTTCAGTTGGACAAGAAGACCCATGTAAACACATCCTACACCATCATGGAGAAACCATGGTACCTTGATGAGCACTGGGGTCCTTGGCTTTGTGAGATCTTTGCCACACTCGAACCCTGTCATCAGCTCTTACCAACTAAAATCACGATTCATCCGACCAGCTTGTCTGTTACCACTGACAACTCCACACAAATGCTGCTGCTCATAGGCATTGAGTGAAGGCCGCTGGCCACTGTGCCGTCTGTGGTGAGAGGTAATGCCTGAAATTTGGTATTCTGATGACACATTTGACACTGTGGATCTCAGAGTATTGAATTCTCTAATGATTTCCAACCTCCCCCCATGAACCATGGACCTTGCCGTTGGTGGGGAGGCTTGCGTGCCTCAACGATACAGATAGCCGTACCGTAGGTGCAACCACAACGGAGGGGTATCTGTTGAGAGGCCAGAAAAACATGTGGTTCCTAAAGAGGGGCAGCAGCCTTTTCAGTAGTTGCAGGGGCAACAGTCTGGATGATTGACTGATCTGGCCTTGTAACACTAGCCAAAATGGTCTTGCTGTTCTGGTACTGCGAATGGCTGAAAGCAAGGGGAAACTACAGCCGTAATTTTTCCCGAGGACATGCAGCTTTACTGTATGATTAAATGATGATGGCGTCCTCTTGGGTAAAATATTCCGGAGGTAAAATAGTCCCCCATTCGGATCGCCGGGCGGGTACTACTCAAGAGGACGTCGTTATCAGAAGAAAGAAAAATGACGTTCTACGGATTGGAGCGTGGAATGTCAGCCCGATTAAGGGTAATCGGGCAGGTAGGTTAGAAAACTTAAAAAGGGAAATGGATAGGTTAAAGTTAGATATAGTGGGAATTAGTGAAGTTTGGTGGCAGCAGGAACAAGACTTTTGGTTAGGTGAATACAGGGTTATAAATACAAAATCAAATAGGGGTAATGCAGGAGTAGCTTTAATAATGAATAAAAAAAATAGCAGTGTGGGTAAGCTACTACAAACAGCATAGTGAACGCATTATTGTGGCCAAGATAGGCACAAAGCCCATGCCTACTACAGTAGTACAAGTTTATATGCCAACTAGCTCTGCAGATGACGAAGAAATTGATGAAATGTATGAGGAGATAAAAGAAATTATTCAAATAGTGAAGGGAGACGAAAATTTAATAGTCATGGGTGACTGCAATTCGTCAGTAGGAAAAGGGAGAGAAGGAAACATAGTAGGTGAATATGGATTGGGGCTAAGAAATGAAAGAGGAAGCCGTCTGGTAGAATTTTGCGCAGAGCATAACTTAATCATAGCTAACACTTGGTTCAAGAGTCATGAAAGAAGGTTGTATACATGGAAGAACCCTGGAGATACTAAAAGGTATCAGATAGACTATATAATGGTAAGACAGAGATTTAGGAACCAGGTTTTAAATTGTAAGACACTTCCAGGGGCAAATGTGGACTCTGACCACAATCTATTGGTTATGAACTGTAGATTAAAACTGAAGAAACTGCAAAAAGGTGGGAATTTAAGGAGATGGGACCTGGATAAACTGAAAGAACCAGAGGTTGTACAGAGTTTCAGGGAGAGCATTAGGGAACAATTGACAGGAATGGGGGAAAGAAATACAGTAGAAGAAGAATGGGTAGCTTTGAGGGATGAAATAGTGAAGGCAGCAGAGGATGAAATAGGTAAAAAGACGAGGGCTAGTAGAAACCCTTGGGTAACAGAAGAAATATTGAATTTAATTGATGAAAGGAGAAAATATAAAAATGCAGTAAATGAAGCAGGCAAAAAGGAATACAAACGTCACAAAAATGAGATCGACAGGAAGTGCAAAATGGCTAAGCAGGGATGGCTAGAGTACAAATGTAAGGATGTAGAGGCTTATCTCACTAGGGGTAAAATAGATACTGCTTACAGGAAAAATTAAAGAGACCTTTGGAGAAAGGAGAACCACTTGTATGAACATCAAGAGCTCAGATGGAAACCCAGTTCTAAGCAAAGAAGGGAAAGCAGAAAGGTGGAAGGAGTATATAGAGGGTCTATACAAGGGCGACGTTCTTGAGGACAATATTATGGAAATGGAAGAGGATATATATGAAAATGAAATGGGAGATGCTTTACTGCGTGAAGAGTTTGACAGAGCACTGAAAGACCTGAGTCGAAACAAGGCCCCCGGAGTAGACAACATTCCATTAGAACTACTGACAGCCTTGGGAGAGCCAGTCCTAACAAAATTCTACCATCTGGTGAGCAAGATGTATGAGACAGGTGAAATACCCTCAGACTTCAAGAAGAATATAATAATTCCAATCCCAAAGAAAGCAGGTGTTGACAGATGTGAAAAATACCAAACTATCAGTTTAGTAAGTCACAGCTGCAAAATACTAACGCGAATTCTTTACAGATGAATGGAAAAACTAGTAGAAGCCGACCTCGGGGAAGATCAGTGTGGATTCCGTAGAAATGTTGAAACGTGATGCAATACTGACCCTACGACTTATCTTAGAAGAAAGATTAAGGAACGGCAAACCCTACGTTTCCAGCATTTGTAGACTTAGAGAAAGCTTTTGACAATGTTGATTGGAATACTATCTTTCAAATTCTGAAGGTGGCAGGGGTAAAATACAGGCAGCGAAAGGATATTTACAATTCGTACAGAAAGCAGATGGCAGTTATAAGAGTCGAGGGGCATGAAAGGGAAGCAGTGGTTGGGAAGGGAGTGAGACAGGGTTGTAGCCTATCCCCGATGTTGTTCAATCTGTATATTGAGCAAGCCATAAAGGAAACAAAAGAAAAGTTCGGAGTAGGTATTAAAATCCATGGAGAAGAAATAAAAACTTTGAGGTTCGCCGATGACATTGTAATTCTGTCGGAGACAGCAAAGGACTTGGAAGAGCAGCTGAACGGAATGGACAGTGTCTTGAAAGGAGGGTATAATATGAACATCAACAAAAGCAAAACGAGGATAACGGAATGTAGTCGAATTAAGTCGGGTGATGCTGAGGGAATTACATTAAGAAGTGAGACACTTAAAGTAGTAATGGAGTTTTGCTATTTGGGGAGCAAAATAACTGACGATGGTCGAAGTAGAGAGGATATAAAATGTAGACTGGTGATGGCAAGGAAAGCGTTTCTGAAGAAGAAAAATTTGTTAACACCGAGTATAGATTTAAATGTCAGGAAGTTGTTTCTGAAAGTATTTGTATGGAGTGTAGCCATTTATGGAAGTGAAACGTGGACAATAAATAGTTTAGACAAGAAGAGAATAGAAGCCCTAGAAATGTGGTGCTACAGAAGAATGCTGAAGATTAGGTGGGTAGATCACATAACTAATGAGGAGGTATTGAATAGAATTGGGGAGAAGAGGAGCTTGCGGCACAACTTGACTAGAAGAAGCGATAGGTTGGTAGGACATGTTCTGAGACATTGAGGGATCACCAATTTAGTATTGGAGGGCAGCGTGGAGGGTAAAAATCGTAGAGGGAGACCAAGAGATGAATACACTAAGCAGATTCAGAAGGATGTAGGCTGCAGTAGGGACTGGGAGATGAAGAAGCTTGCACAGGATAGAGTAGCATGGAGAGCTGCATCAAACCAGTCTCCGGACTGAAGACTGCAACAACAACAACAACGATTTCCAAAATGGACTGTCCCATGACTGTAGCTCCAACTACCATTCCATGTTCAAAGTCTGTTAATTTTTGTTGTGCAGCCATAATCACATTAGGAACATTTTCACATGAATCACATGAGTGCAAATGACAGCAGTGCCAGTGCAGTGCCCTTTCATAGCTTGTGTACACAATACTACTGCCATCTATACACGTGCATATAGCTATCTGATCACTGTAAAATAAGATGAATCTCGTCAGGTGGTGTGAATTTAATCATTTACCTACTTTCCAACCTTTGGCTATCTGAGCGTACTTCCTAACAAGAACATCACAGCTGCCCATTGTTGTGAATTGTTGACTGATTTGTCTGTAATAGTGGCATCTAGGAGCATGCAGTACTAACAAATAATTCATGTGCTGCATTCATGAAGTGAATACATAGTAAGAAAACTTCTGCTGCACCATGTACTTCCGGTGTGTAATTTGTAATCTGCATTAGTTTTTACTTGCATGTGCACATCTCAAGTGCTAATGTTTTATCTTTTGTTCATTATTTATACATTTAGATTCTGTGTATGCCCAATTACAAAAGTGTCTTTTTGTGGGTAAATCCGATTATGCTAGTCTACAAGAAGTTTCTAGGAGCAACCCAGAAATCCACAGAAATATGCATGACTACGGGAAATATGTATGAAAATGGGGGGCTTTTGGAGAAAAGAGAAGCAGCTGCATGATTATCAAGAGGTCATATGGTAAGCCACTGCTAATCAAAGAAGGGAAAACAGAAATGTGAAAGGGAATATGTAGATGGTCTATACAAGAAAACAAACTTGTGGGCAATGTTTTGGAAAGAGAAGTGGAAGTAGGTGAAAATGGAATTGGAAAAATTTTACTTTGAGACGAATATGACAGAGCAGTGAGCCAGCCGTGACAAATATTTTGCCTGGTGTGTAAGATATGCGAGATGGTGGAAATACTCTCACACTCCAAGAAGAATGTAATAATATCAGTTCAAAAGAAGGCAAGTGGTGACAGGTGTACACAACACCAAATCATCAGTTTAATGAGTCCTGGTTGCAATTTGTTGACACAAGTTACTTTCAGACGAATGGAAAAACTGGTAGAAGCTGACTTCAGTTTGGATTCCGGAAAAATGTAGGAACACATGAGGCAATACTATCCCTATATCATATTTTAGAAGACAAATTGAACAAAGGTAAACTTTTATAACATTTGCACACTTAGAGAAAGCTTTTACAATGTTGACTGGAATCCTCTTTTCGAAATTGTGAAGGTAGCAAGAGAGCGAAAGGCTATTTACAGCTTGTACACAAACCAGACTGCATTTATATGAGCCAAAGAACAGGAAAGGGAAACAGTGGCTGCCAAGTGATTGAGAGAGGGTTGTAACCTATTCCCAATGTTATCCAATCTGTACACTGAGCCAGCAGTAACTGAAACGAAAGATAAATTTGAAAAAGGAATTAAAGTTCAATGGAAAAAAAATCTTGGAGGTTTGCTGATGATGTTGTCAGCCCATCAGAGGTGGCAAAGGGCTTGGAATAGCAGTAAAATGGAGTGGATAATGTGTTGAAAGGATACTATAATATTAGTGCCAACAAAAGCAAAACAAGGGTAACGGAATGCAGTTGAATTAAATCAGCCAGAGCTCAGGGAACTGGATTATGAAGAGACACTAAAAGTACAGCAGTAGATCAGTTTTGCTATTTTGGCAGTAAAATAACTGATGAAGGCAGAAGTGGAGAGGATTTGAAATGCAGAGTGACTGCAACAAACAAAAAACAAAACAAAAAATCACTTCTGAAAAGGGGACTTTGTTAACAACTTACATAAATTTAAGTGATAGAAAGTCTTTTCTAAAGTATTTGTCTGGACTATAGCCTTGTACGGAAAGGAAACATGAGCACTAAACAGTTCAGCTAAGAAAAGAATAAAAGCTTTTGAAATGTGGTCCTATAGAAGCACGTTATAGATTAGATGAGTAGATTGAATAACTAACAAGAAAGTATTAAACCAAACTGGGGAATAAAGGAAATTTATGGCATCACATGATTAAAAGTTAGTTTGATAATAGGGGAAAGTGGGGGGGGGGGAGGGGGTTTGTAGAGGAAGACCTAGACATTTTTAGAAGTTATTTAGAGTTGAAGAGGCTCGCACAGAACAGATTAACCTGGGAAGCTGCATCAAAGTAGTCTTCACACTGAAGACCATAACAACAACTATAATGTCTTGCCAAATGAATAAATTCATTTAATGGGAACATGATGAATTTGCAGATGAGTTAATGTAGATGAAAAAGTATTCTTCTGAATTTCTTTGATATTTATTATAAAGCCAAATATCAGTTCAACGATGAAATGTATAATGCGACAAGTACACTAATGTAAATGCAGAGTGCTGAATAATTAATCTTATGTTATTATGCGCTGTAATTGTGGAGAAGAATATCTTAAAGTTTACTCAACAATGTAGGAAAGGATATATTGTTACTTACTGTGAAAGTGACACTTTAAGTTGCAGATTGGCACAATTAAAAGCTACTTACACATAAGCTTTCAGCCATAACCTTTGTCAGGAAAAGACGAACACACAGTCATTCACACAAGCAAGCACACCTCAGGCACACATGAGTGTGAACACTGGCAGCTCGGGTCAGAATGCCATTAGCAAAAGATTAATACTTCTTATAGCCTGCATCTTACAATAAGAGTGAGATCTCATCTGCATATTTTACTGGAAGTAAGTTGAGGGTTTATGCAATCTCATTAATACGAAGTGTGTCCTTGGACTTCCTTGTAAGCCCCTTTTCTATAAAGTGGTGCACTCAAATTCTGAGTCTGCAAAATGAGACTTCATACAAAATGCTCATGCAACTCATTCTAGAATATTGCTGAAGTGCGTGGGACTCATATCAAATAGGATGCACAAGAGACATTGAACATATACAAAGAAGGGCAGCACAGATGGTCACAGGTTTATTTGACCCAAGGAAGAGCTTCACTGAGATGCTGAAAAACCTGAACTTCGACATATGACTACTCACAAAGTAAGTGAAGAATCTAGGAACATACTACAACCCCTATCTATGACTTCTAAAGGAACTGCAAAAGCAAGATTAGATTAACTACAGTGCACACAGAGACATTTAAGCAGTCATTCTTCCCACTTCCATATGAGAATGGAACAGGAAGAAACTTTAATATATGGCACAATGGGAAGAAAACTCTGCCATGCACTTCACAATGATTGCATAATATAGAGTCAATGTTGATGCAGGCAAGCAAGTACACTGTTACTGTAGGAATTATGTTCATCATCAAGAGCTATCATGGTCTAACATCAATATCGCTGAATAATACTTATCGTTATCCTCAGGCTGAAGGTACATGGTCTTCCTTTGCCTTCCTTTGAACTTTAACTGTTGAAATAACCATCCTGGCTGAACAGTGGTAAAAGTAAGAGGTAGAAATTTAGGAGGATGAGGAATGTCTTTAAAAATATTTTTTAATGTTTTGGCAAGGATAGATATGGTTTGGAAATAATTAAAGGGGTTAATTAATTAATTAGGATTTTTGCCAGTTGCTCATTCACCACAGATAATTTTACAATGATATGAGATATGTGGGTTTAATGCAGCAATAAAAGATAATTGAAAATTTAGAAAGATGCAGGCACATATCCTGACAGAAGAAAGTTACAGAAATGGAATAAAAAAGTGTACAGTTTCCTTGATGCAGATATTAATAGGAATCAAGATCTACTTATCATAGAAACACAGATAAAATTTCAGAAAGCCACCAACTATCAAATTGGACCTAGAAAAAAGAAGATTAAAAGGAAAGATATTTCAAAGAGTCACTGAAATAACTAATACACTAGGAGAAACAGAAACTTCTGGAAATATTCATGATTATTTTAATAGATCTATGGATACTACAATAACAAATAAAGAAGAATCAGTGGGATTTACTAAAGGAAATGTAGGAATATCTGACAGTTTACAGGCCATTAATAACAAATATCTTCATAAAGTAGCTAGTTAAAGGTTTAGTTAGATTATACAGAGTTCACTGGAGGTTCTTCGTTTCTAGAAAGTTTAGCGTCAATTTTCTGTCAGGCACTGATAGTTGTTGACATACAGCTTTGGATTATTTCCCACAGTAAAATTTCTGAAACAGCTGGCAGACAGTGCATCAGCCACTGATTTAAATATAAGAACATTACTCAATGGTTAATCTAACCATGATGGTCAAATTAAAACAAAGTAAACTGAACAGTTTTGTTCACATAAACCAAAGTATATTTATTTCAATTACAGCTAAAATTTGGTGCTCTTATTAGAGCAATTATATTATTTTTCCCATTTTCCACACCACTGTAGAAAAAGAAGATTTAAAGTGAACCACATTCTTGAAGCTGCTTGTTGCCAAATGGCACTGGAGGCCTGTAATTTTTTCACTATAAGGCCTAGAAATTCATTTCAAAGAAAGTCTTCTCCTGGTCCATAGCACCACAGCCTACAAAATGCTGAAAGCTGACTGCCATATACTTGAACTGACTATTTTGAGATAATGCATACTACACTTTTACTGCATGGCGGGGTTGTCGTGAAGCCCTCATAAGCCCGGTACTGACTACATCAGCTAACAATATGTTCGGATCCGCAGGATCACTTAGTTCAGACTTCTGACTTTTAAGGTCATCTTTGGCAGAGCATCAAACATCTTTTGGTGCTCTTCCTCAATAAATATTACAAGAACATTTAATCCATCTGGACGTCCGGCAGCTTCATTGAAGCTTCTGTATTTTCTCATGTTCCACTAAACAGTATGCAACTTGCCTGCATACCAGTGGCTGTCGACAGTCTGATCAGAGCAGCCCCAGTGGCAATGGAACTGCTGAAGCACATATATATCTGTCATCAGCTGAGCTCAGAGCCACAGTAGTCAAGATCAATGTGCCAACCATGACCCATGTTGATGAGAACAAAAGCAAAGGATGGGTAAGGCCAGATGAGCCACTGTGGATTCTGTGGCACATCGATTGGGGTCCTGCTGGTGCAGGTGTAGACAGGTGACTGGCATGTGCCCACTGCCAACAGAAATTTCTCTGGCCTTGTTTCTGGTCCATTCCTCTGTGTATATACCCAAAGATTCATAAGGCAGGCGGTATAGATGTTCTTAAACATTTTCCTACATCACTTTGAGACTCGTCGCCTAAGACATGCAAGAGTAAAACTGGACAGAAGCAAAGATATGGAATAGAAACTCCTGGGATTAGAAAAGTCTTGTGCTAGGAAGAAAGAGCAACAAGATGTAACACTAGTGATATGTACACATGGACAATTGCATAGTATAATTATTTCTGATCAATAGTAAGATATGGCACTGTTTTTTGGATCAGCTTTAGTGATGTATCCTGCCTATTGAAACTCCAGAAAAAAATCAATCAGAATTATGTGCTGCACATCTGTGCAAGAGCTGATATGTTGTTGTTGTTGTGGTCTTCAGTCCTGAGACTGGTTTGATGCAGCTCTCCATGCTACTCTATCCTGTGCAAGCCTCTTCATCTCCCAGTACCTACTGCAACCTACATCCTTCTGAATCTGCTTAGTGTATTCATCTCTTGGTCTCCCTCTACGATTTTTACCCTCCATGCTGCCCTCCAGTACTAAATTGGTGATCCCTTGATGCCTCAGAACATGTCCTACCAACCTATCGCTTCTTCTAGTCAAGTTGTGCCACAAACTCCTCTTCTCCCCAGTTCTATTCAGTACCTCCTCATTAGTTATGTGATCTACCCATCTAATCTTCAGCATTCTTCTGTAGCACCACATTTCGAAAACTTCTGTTCTCTTCTTGTCCAAACTATTTACCGTCCATGTTTCACTTTCATACAAGGCTACACTCCATACAAATACTTTCAGAAACGACTTCCTGACACTTAAATCAATACTCGGTGTTAACAAATTTCTCGTCTTTAGAAACGCTTTCCTTGCCATTGCCAATCTACATTTTATATCCTCTCTACTACGACCATCATCAGTTATTTTGCTCCCCAAATAGCAAAACTTATTTACTACTTTAAGTGCCTCACTTCCTAACCTAATTCCCTCAGCATCACCCGACTTAATTCGACTACATACCATTATCCTTGTTTTGCTTTTGTTGATGTTCATCTTATATCCTCCTTTCAAGACACTGTCGATTATGTTCAACTGCTCTTCCAAGTCCTTTGCTGTCTCTGACAGAATTACAATGTCATCGGCGAACCTCAAAGTTTTTATTTCTTCTCCATGGATTTTAATACCTACTCCGAACTTTTCTTTTGTTTCCTTTATTGCTTGCTCAATATACAAATTGAATAGCATCGGGGAGAGGCTACAACCCTGTCTCACCCCCTTCCCAGCCACTGCTTCCCTTTCATGTCCCCCGACTCTTTTAACTGCTATCTGGTTTCTGTACAAATTGTAAATAGCCTTTCACTCCCTGTATTTTACCCCTGTCACCTTCAGAATTTGAAAGTAAGTATTCCAGTCAACATTGTCAAAAGCTTTCTCTAAGTCTACAAATGCTGGAAACGTAGGTTTGCCTTTCCATAATCGTTCTTCTAAGATAAGTCATAGGATCAGTATTGCCTCACATGTTCCAGCATTTCTATAGAATCCAAATTGAGCTTCTACCAGTTTTTCCATTCGTCTGTAAAGAATTACGTTAGTATTTTGCAGCTGTGACTTATTACACTGAGAGTTTGGTAATTTTCACATCTGTTAACACCTGCTTTCTTTGGGATTGGAAATATTATATTGTTCTTGAAGTCTGAGGGAATTCGCCTGTCTCATACATCTTGCTCACCAGATGGTAGAGTTTTGTCAGGACTGGCTCTCCCAAGACTGTCAGTAGTTCTAATGGAATGTTGTCTACTCCCAGGGCCTTGTTTCGAATTAGGTCTTTCAATGCTCTGTCAAACTCTTCACGCAGTATCATATCTCCCATTTCATCTTCATCTACCTCCTCTTCCATTTCCATAATATTGTCATCAAATACACTGCCACTGTATAGGCCCTCTATATACTCCTTCCACCTTTCTGCTTTCCCTTCTTTGCTTAGATCTGGGCTTCCATCTGAGCTCTTGATATTCATAGAAGTGGTTCTCTTTTCTCCGAAGGTCTCTTTAATTTTCTTGTAGGCAGTATCTATCTTACCCCTAGTGAGATAAGCCTCTATGTCCTTACATTTGTCCTCTAGCTATCCCTGCTTAGTCATTTTGCACTTCCTGTCGATCTCATTTTTGTGACGTTTGTATTCCTTTTTGCCTGCTTCTCTTGCTGCATTTTTATATTTTGTCCTTTCATCAATTAACTTCAATATTTTTTTCTGCTACCCAAGGATTTCTACTAGCTCTCATCTTTTTACCTACTGGATCGTCTGCTGCCATCACTATTTCATTCCTCAAAGCTACCCATTCTTCTTCTACTGTATTTCTTTCCCCTATTCCTGTCAATTGTTCCCTAATGCTCTCCCTGAAACTCTGTACAACCTCTGGTTCTTTCAGTTTATCCAGGTCCCATCTCCTTAAATTCCCACCTTTTTGCAGTTTCTTCAGTTTTAATCTACAGTTCATAACCAATAGGTTGTGGTCAGAGTTCACATCTGCCCCTGGAAATGTCTTACAATTTAAAACCTGGTTCCTAAATCTCTGTCTTATCATTATATAATCTATCTGAAACCTTTTAGTATCTCCAGGGTTCTTCCATGTATAGAACCTTCTTTCATGACTCTTGAACCAAGTGTTATTATGATTAAGTTATGCTCTGTGCAAAATTCTACCAGGCGGTTTCCTCTTTCATTTCTTAGCCCCAATCCATATTCACCTACTACATTTCCTTCTCTTCCTTTTCCTACTGTTGAATTCCAGTCGCCCATGAGTATTAAATTTTCATCTCCCTTCACTACCTGAATAATTTCTTTCATCTCATCATACATTTCATCAATTTCTTCATCATCTGCAGAGCTAGTTGGCATATAAATTTGTACTACTGTAGTAGGTGTGGGCTCCGTGTCTATCTTGGCCACAATAATGCGTTCACTATGCTGTTTGTAGTAGCTTACCCACACTGCTATTTTTTTTATTCATTATTAAAGCTACTCCTGCATTACCCCTATTTGATTTTGTATTTATAACCCTGTATTCACCTAACCAAAAGTCTTGTTCCTGCTGCCACCAAACTTCACTAATTCCCACTATATCTAACTTTAACCTATCCATTTCCCTTTTTAAGTTTTCTAACCTACCTGCCCGATTACCCTTAATCGGGCTGACATTCCACGCTCCAATCCGTAGAACGTCATTTTTCTTTCTTCTGATAACGATGTCCTCTTGAGTAGTCCCCGCCCAGAGATCCAAATGGGGGACTATTTTACCTCTGCAATATTTTACCCAAGAGGACGCCATCATCATTTAATCATACAGTAAAGCTGCATGTCCTCGGGAAAAATTACGGCTGTAGTTTCCCCTTGCTTTCAGCTGTTCGCAGTACCAAAACAGCAAGGCCGTTTTGGTTAGTGTTACAGGGCCAGATCAGTCAATCATCCAGACTGTTGCCCCTGCAACTACTGAAAAGGCTGCTGCCCCTCTTCAGGAACCACACATTTGTCTGGCCTCTCAACAGATACCCCTCCGTTGTGGTTGCACCTACGGTACGGCTATCTGTATCGTTGAGGTGCGCAAGCCTCCCCACCAACGGCAAGGTCCATGCTTTATGGGTGGGCAAGAGCTGATAGTACTGCAAAATCCTCTGTCAGTTACTAAGCAAGCAAAACACATGCACTCTGATCAAAAAATGGAACACTCCAATTATAACTCAGAAAATACATGGATTACTATCAAACAAGGAACAAACAAAAACAACAGTCCAAATAAAACTGATCTCTGGCAAAACAGTAAGACTTTCAGAGCACTGGACACTGAATTCACTGATTTGTCACAGTTATTGTAAACTTAGTACCCAATTAAAAAGATGCACTAGATTTACTTTTGCAGACACTGTATACACCACCAATAAAACTTTCAAAGACATTTCAATAATTGTAAATATGGATCAAAAACTGCAATATTATGTGATTTCAAACATGCTAAAATGGCGCCTTGGCACCAGATAGAGACTTCAATGGTCATACACTAAATGCAATACTGTGTGTAAAATTTCTTGATGTCCAGCTGGATACAAATTAAAAATGAGTCAACACAGACAAATAGACTTAATCACTAAGCTCAGTTCAGAGTCTTATGCCCTTAGAAGCAGCTTCAGCTGTGTTGACCTGAAGCCAGTCAAACTAAAACGAATAAAATGTTTATTCGATAAGAATTTTGCACAAAGTAGATACCTACATATCTTGTAGAACCCTTTTTAGGGATCTTGGAATTCTTACACTCACTCCCCAATACATATTTACTCTTTAATGGTTTTTGTTGCTGATAATAAAAACAGAGTCAACTGAACTGTGACTTATACAGTCACACTACAAGACACAAAAATTATTTTCACGTGTACTTTACTTCCTTGTCTACACTATGTGATCAAAAGTATCCGGTCACCCCCAAAAGCATACGTTTATCATATTAGGTGCATTGTGCTGCCACCTACTGCCAGGTACTCCGTATCAGCAACCTCAGTAGTTATGAGACATCGTGAGAAAGCAGAATGGGATGCTCCACAGAACTCATGAACTTTGAACTTGGTCAGGTGATTGGGTGTCACTTGTGTCATACGTCTGTATGCGAGATTTCCACACTCCTAATCATCCCTAGGTCCACTGTTTATGATGTGATAGTGAAGTGGAAACATGAAGGGACACGTACAGCACAAAAGCATACAGGCCGACCTTGACTGTTGACTGACAGAGACCGCCGACAATTGAAGAGGATCGTAATGTGTAATAGACACACGTCTCTCCAGACCATTACACAACAATTCCAAACTGCATCAGCATCCACTGCAAGTACTATGACAGTTAGGCAGTAGGTGAGGAAACTTGGATTTGATGGTCGAGCGGCTGCTCATAAGCCACACGTCATGCCACTAAATGTCAAACGACGCCTCAACTGGTATAAGAAGTGTAAACATTGGATGACTGAACAGTGCAAAATGTTGTGTGGAGTGACGAATCACGGTACAAAATGTGGCGATCTGATGGCAGGGTGTGGGTATCGCGAATGCTCGTTAAACGTCGTCTGCCAGGGTGTGTAGTGCCAACAGTAAAATTTGGAGGTGGTGGTGTTATGGTGTGGTCGTGTTTTTCATGGAGGGGGCTTGCACCCCTTGTTGTTTTGCATGGCACTATCACTGCACAGGCCTACATTGATATTTTAAGCACCTTCTTGCAGGGATGACGATTGCCTCTTTCAGCGTAATCGAGCACCTGTTCCTAATGCACGACCTGTGGCAGAGTGGTTAAACGACAATAACATTACTGTAATGGACTGACCTGCACAGAGTGCTGACCTGAATACTATAGAACACCTTTGGGATGTTTTGGAATGCTGACTTCGTGCCAGGCCTCACCGACCGACATCGGTACCTCTCCTCAGTGCAGCATTCCATGAAGAATGGGCTGGGCTGCGATTCCCCAAGAAATCTTCCAGTACCTGATTGAACGTCTGCCTGCGAGAGAGAACCTGTCATCAAGGCTAAGGATGTGCCAACACCATAATGAATTACAGCATTATGGATGGAGGGTGCCACAAACTTCTAAGTAATTTCCAGCCAGGTGTCCAGATACTTTTGATCACATAGTGTAGATATGAAAATGGAGTAACATTCTCTCTCGACAAGTTCCCATCTAACACAAACTTGGGAAACCCCTCCATTTCAAAAGAAAATTAAAAATGTACCTCATTTGCCACTCTGTTAATAAATTATTTGAATACCTAGATTCAGGAATTGAAAAGTTCTGTTAACTGCATGGAAACTAGCAATGTATGTTATAAATCTGTGTGACAAGTATTGGTGTACTGTAAATAGGACACAGTACTTACAAACACAAGAAAGCATTTTATTTGCGAAATACCACTGCAGTCAAGTAAATATTTATCTGCTAACAGCAGACAAACAGCAACTACATACCAGTAGAAAAACTAAGGAGGTAGCACTTTTGTTTATAGTAGTAGCTTTCCCTGCTATTAACTTGACTAAATTCAGATAGCACCTGTGTGAACAGCATTAAGCAGTTATAAGCAGTGTATCGATTAAGTTTCTATGATGTCCTTGTTTTGTTTCAGATACCTTGGAGGTTTTTTTTCTTGATGGGACCCATGGAGCATTATTATGAATGAATGAATGATTGAAAAAAAAAAACAAAAAAAAAAAAAACAGTAGTCAGCTGATAATAACTGGAAACAATGAGAACAGTAAATTTGTTAGTACACTTATTAAACAGGTTCAAAAAGTGATATCTCAGATGATAGGAGAAATGCTAAAAATATAAGTTTTACAGTTGTTGCATGAGAATTTGAACAAGGGGAAGCTATATATCTTGTGCTCTGATGCGAGAGTAAATGGAGGATGAGCTGAGCCTTGCCAAAACTTATTACCTATAACAGAACATGGTGAGAAATTTTTAGACAGAATTATTACTAGTGAGAAGACTGGGTGTCTTGCCTGTGATCCTGAAACAAAGCATCAAAGTGCTAAACAGTTTGTCAAAACAAATTCAACACCAAATCCAACTGCACTTTCAAATGGGTGAAGACTATGTTGATCGTGTCTTTCAATAGAAGTAACAGTATTTGCAAATAATATGTGCATTCAATACAGAATTCTATCATATTACAATGCTCAGAAGCAATGAGTTTAGCCAAAACATATTCAACTCTTCTTTTTTCTGCTACATGACAAGATCCCCAGCTCATTCAGTGAACAGAGCTGCCAGTTCCTTGGTGAAACATAAATTTTACCAATGCACCACTCGCCATATTCAAGACATTAATGAAATGAAAAAAATCAACAGCAGCAAGACTCAACTAGAGTTACGAGATCCCAAAGCCTGTGATCAGTAAACTCCATAAATATACTTCCAAGAAGCCTTGTGCAGAGAAATAAACTGTATGTAATAGAATCAAATTCAGTAAATAAAATATCAAAACTCATACATTTCTGATTTTGAATTAAATATTGTTTTCATCCACAAACTTGTGGATGACAGTGTGTACAACAGTAACACCACTAATATTGCATAATATCTGAGTTTCCCTAACGAAATTGAATGATCAACTATCTGGATTGATGCAACATAAGATTCCTGTTGGCACAGGCGGATACTACAGAGTTAAGGATACAGGACACCTCTTATCAGCTATTAAAACTTGCAGCCTATATTCTTGGCAATGCAACATTAATATCCAGCCCACAGCTTACTTGATATACACCAAAAGAATAGGATATAATTGATCTGGTCTTCTTAATATTTGCTCAGCAAGGGTGACAGGATACAAATTTCAGAATATCTCAGCAGTCAGCATCAAATATTTGGTGATGAGGACGAAGATGTGGAGAACGAATGGAAAAAATTTAAAGGCATCGTTCGATATGCCCTAGACAAGTATGATCCGAGTAAGGTTTTAAGGGGTGGGAAAGATCCACCATGGTCTAATAGCCATGTTAGAAAAGTGATACATAAACAAAGAGCACTTCATCTCAGATCCAAGGGGTTCAATGATTCTGAAAGTAAGACATTGTCAACCGACCTGAGTAAATCTCTTAGATTGTGGTCATATGTAAAAATCAGTAAGTGGGTAAAAATCATCTATTCATTCTCTCAGTGACCACACTGGCACCGAAACAGAAGATAACAGAGAGAGGGATGAAATACTGAATACGGTCTTCCAAAGTTGTTTCACCACATAAGATCATAACACTGTCCCTCCTTTCAATCATCATGCGAATGTCGAAATGGCAGATATTGAGCTAACTGATCGCAGAAGTGAAAAGCAGCTACAATCGCTTAGTAGTGGAATGGCTTCATAACCAATTGAAATACCTGTAAGATTCTATAAAGATTATGTGAAAGAACTTGCTCCCCTTCTAGAAGTAATTTATCATTGATCGCTTGAGCAACAAAAGGTACCTAACAACTGGAAAAAAGCGCAGGTCATTCTCATTTTTAAGACAGGGCGCAAGACAGATCCACACAATTACAGATCTATATCATTGACATTAATCTATTGTAGAATTATGGAACATGTTTTATGCTCAAGAATTATGACATTCTTGAAAAATGAACATCTCCTCTACAAAAATCAACATGGATTCCGCAAACAGAGATCCTGCGAAACTCAGCTCGCTCTATTCCTCCATGAGATCCACAGCGCACTGGACAACAGGGCTCAGGTTGATGCCATGTTCCTTGTTTTCAGTAAGGCATTTGACACTGTCCTGCATTGCTGTTTAATGAAAAAAATATGAGCTTACAGAGTATCAGAGCAGACCTGTGATTAGATTCAAGACTTTCTTGCAGACAGAACTCAACATGTGATTCTTGAGTTTCTCCCGGCATATTTGATAATCAAAATATCCACGGGTGTACCGCCGGTCTACAGTGTCCAACGGGCACAATATTTCGGCGATCATACATGTCGCCATCATCAGGTGAACTGATGGACTGAGCTCCTGTGAACGTGCCGGTACGGAGATCCGTACGCTGTGACTGCTCAGGGGGTACTGGCTTCGTTCACAGGAGCTCAGTCCGTCAGTTCACCTGATGATGGCGACATGTATGATCGCTGAAATATTGTGCCCATTGGACATTGTAGACTGGCAGTACACCCGTGGATATTTTGATTATCAAATACGCCGGGAGAAACTCAAGAATCACATCATACACCGTTACGGGGAGGAGATGTACTGCAGCATGAAGAAATTTGAAAAGTTGCGCCACCGTAGATGTCATTTGCTAAGTGCTCTTGCCTTTCTAAAGAGATGTCATTCCGAGAATGTTGTTCCAAATTTTGCTAAGGTTATGCATCACATCGATTCTGCAGCAGCTAAGAGAATCAAGAAATGAGCCAGCCTCGCATTGGTGCGCGAGAGAGTGCAATTCATCCGCCAGAGCCTTGAGTTTATCTCACAGGAATTACTCAAACTACATTTGCAACTAGCTAGAAATTTCACTTCTTTTTCATGGGATTGGATTGATAGTGTCACCTGGGTTGCAGCTGATTCCGCCCATAAGAAGGCAACGGGACGTCAAACAGCTAGGTTCTCACGTCTCCTTGACAAACCATCTCTGCAGGTTCCATGCAAGACTGTCATCAATTTGAGTGGCATGGTGTTGAGTGATGATGCGGTCTCAGTTTTGCAGAAAGGTCTCAACTTCGCTCCAACCCCCAAGTTCACTCCGGTCGCAGAAATTGTTAGTGCTGTTGAACAGGTTGCAGCTCGACTTCCGCCTGAATCGGCTGAGGAAATACTTCATGAAACTTGTTGTGCGTTGACGAAATCCAAGTTGATGAAGTCAAATATCACCAGTAAAGAGAGGGCGGCCATTCGTGATCTGAGGGAGCACTCTGAAATTGTTGTCTTACCGGCTGACAAAAGCAATGCTACAGTTGTTGTCTCCCATAAGGACTACACTGATAAGATGCAGAGCCTGCTAAATGACGATTCCTACCGGAAGATCAGCGTTGACCCTACAAAGAAGGTGGAGAACAAGACGAGGGCGCTTCTCAAGGACGCAGATTTACCGGAGAGTGACGCTAAGAAATTGTTACCGCAAGGTCCGGTACTGCCTACACTATATGGGCTCCCGAAGGCTCAGAAAGAGGGGGTACCATTATGCCCCATTGTCAGCAACATCAGGGCACCTACATATTTGTTGGCCAAATACGTGACGGGAATATTAAGTCCTTATGTGGGTAAATGCCCTCATCACATCTGTAATTCCGTGGATTTTGTTAAATGCCTTGATAGCTTCAGGTTGGATGAGTCAGATATCGTGGTGAGTTTTGACATTGTTTCCTTATTTACGAGGGTTCCCCTGCGAGAGTCACTAGAACTGATTAGTCAGAAGTTTGACGAGAAGACCACTGAACTTTTTAGGCAAGTCTTGACCTCCACATATTTTCTTTTTAATCGAGAATACTACGAACAAACGGAGGGAGTCGCCATGGGTAGCCCACTCTCACTGATGGTAGCGAATTTGTACATGGAGAACTTCGAGGAGGAAGCCCTGTCGTCATCCCAATGGAAACCTACTTGCTTTTTCCATTACGTGGACGACACGTTCGTCACCTGGCCACATGGTATGAATAAACTCCTTGACTTCCTTACACATCTAAACTCCATACACCCCAACATCAAATTCACTATGGAGACTGAAACGGATGGCTGACGGCACCCTACGTCATGGGGTGTATCGGAAGACAACGCACACTGATCTGTATTTGCACGCAGATAGCTGCCACCACCCTTCACAGAGGAATGGGGTACTTAAAACTCTAGTATATAGGGCGCGCACTATTTCTGACACAGAGTGTCTACCCCAGGAATTGGAACATCTGAGAACTGTATTTCGAAAAAATGGGTACTCAGAGTGGCAGATTCAACGTGCTCTCCGCCCAACCACTACAGCACAACCTGTGGAGATGGATGAAATCACGAGGGAGGAGGTAGGCACTGCGTTTATTCCATATACAGGCACACTCTCAGGGAAAATTGCCCGCATTTTGAAGAAACACCGGGTCGGAACTGTGTTTTGTCCTCCGAATAAAACTCGTGCACTGGTGGAGAGCGCCAAGGATGACCTCGGTCTGAGGGAGGCCAGCGTGTACCAGATTCCGTGTCAATGTGGCAAGTTGTATATTGGTCAGACGATGCGTACCGTCGAGGATCGATGCCGTGAACACCAGAGGCACACTCGACTGATGTATCCGAGCAAGTGGGCGGTCGCTGAACACTGTTTGTCGGAAAATCACACTATGGAGTATGAATGCACGAGGATTCTGGTACAGACGTCGAGATACTGGGACAGTGTTGTTAGAGAGGCCATCGAAATTCGCACCAATGACGACCTGATAAACCGTGACTGTGGCTATAATCTTAGCAAGGCTTGGGAACCAGCGATTGGGTTAATCAAGAATAAATTGAGCAAACGTATAGTTGTGACGACCACGGCAGACAGAGCCATCACACCGATGTCATCTCAGACACCATCGCAATCTGTTTCACCGCGTGACCGTGGCGCGGGGCGCGGACAGCGGAGGGAGTGAGCCGCGGGCAGAGGGTATTTAAATCAGCCGCCGCCGCGACTGAAGCCAGTTCCTGCTGAGCAGCCATAGCGTACGGATCTCCGTACTGGCACATTCACAGGAGCTCAGTCTGTCAGTTCACCTGATGATGGCGACATGTATGATCGCCGAAATATTGTGCCCGTTGGACACTGTAGACCGGCAGCAGACCCGTGGATATTTTGATTAGAACTCAACACGTCACTCTTAACGGAACTAAGTCAACAGATGTAAAGGTAATATCTGGAGTACCACAGGGAAGTGTGATAGGACCGCTGCTGTTCACAATATATATAAATGATGTAGTTGTATGTATCGGATGCTCTTTAAGGCTATTCGCGGATGATACAGTTGTTTATACCAAAGTAGCAACACCAGAAGATAGTAATAATTTCCAGAACGACTAGCAGAGAGTTGATGAATGGTGCAGACTCTGGCAGTTGACCCTAACATAAATAAATGTAACATACTGTGCATAGATAAGAACAGAAATCCACTACTATACAGCTACACTATTGATGACAAACAGCTGGAGACAGTGTCTGCTATAAAATATCTAGGTACAACTATCCAGAGTGACCTTAAGTGGAATGACCATATAAAACAGGTAGTGGAAAAAGCAGACATCAGACTCAGGTTCATCAGAATCATTGGAAGAATCTTAAGGAAATGTAACTCATCCATGAAAGAAGTGGCTTATAAGGCACTTGTTCACCTAATTCTTGAGTATTGTTCATCTATTAGAGCCAATACAGATGCTTACCAACAATCATTCTTTCCATGCACTATTCATGAGTGGAACGGGGTTGGAGGGATCAGATAGTGATACCGAAAGTACCCTCCTCCACACATCATTAGGTGGCTTACAGAGTATGATGTAGATGTAGATGTTAACCACATCTATAATGGCAGACTGCATTGTGTCTTTTTGAGTGATCTGGATGTGTTTGTACAGTTAACTGAAGGATTTTTTTGTATTTAAGTTAGAGATACATAACTGCAATGTCTCCATAGTAGAGATAAACAAAGTGTAGAATCAACCACAACAGAGGGGAATTTGTGGAGAGGCCAGACAAGCTTGTGGTTATTGAAGAAGGGCAGCAGCCTTTCCAGTAGCTGAAGGGGCAACAGTTTGGGTGATTGACTGGTCTAGCCTTGTAATGTGTCATTAAGTTTTATTTCACAGCTTTACTGCATTACCATTTACGCTGTCCTGTCTCATTATTATCACTGTTGTGTGTAGTTTCTAATTAATTCTGTTCTTTACATGTTACAAATTGTGCTTACTATTGTTAATGAATTTGTTTTCTCTTTTGCATAGTAGTGTTACATATATATGAAGAAAGAGTAATCACTGCAATGTGGTAATAAATAAAATAAGCACATCTCAATATGTTCTCATAATCTGCTAAATACGTGTAGATCTACCCGCCCCCCCCCCCCCCAATGAACCATGGACTTTGCCGTTGGTGGGGAGGCTTGCGTGCCTCAGCGATACAGATAGCCGTACCGTAGGTACAACCACAACGGAGGGGTATCTGTTGAGAGGCCAGACAAACGTGTGGCTCCTGAAGAGGGGCAGCAGCCTTTTCAGTAGTTGCAAGGGCAACAGTCTGGATGATTGACTGATCTGGCCCTGTAACACTAACCAAAACGGCCTTGCTGTTTTGGTACTGCGAACGGCTGAAAGCAAGGGGAAACTACAGCCGTAATTTTTCCCAAGGCCATGCTGCTTTACTGTATGATCAAATGATGATGGCGTCCTCTTGGGTAAAATATTCCAGAGGTAAAATAGTCCCCCATTTGGATCTCCGGGCGGGGACTACTCAAGAGGATGTCGTTATCAGGAGAAAGAAAACTGGCGTTCTACGGATCGGAGCGTGGAATGTCAGATCCCTTAATGGGGCAGGTAGGTTAGAAAATTTAAAAAGGGAAATGGATAGGTTAAAGTTAGATATAGCTGGAATTAGTGAAGTTCGGTGGCAGGAGGAACAAGACTTCTGGTCAGGTGACTACAGGGTTATAAACACAAAATCAAATAGGGGTAATGCAGGAGTAGGTTTAATAATGAATAGGAAAATAGGAATGCGGGTAAGCTACTACAAACAGCATAGTGAACGCATTATTGTGGCCAAGATAGATACGAAGCCCACACCTACTACAGTAGTACAAGTTTATATGCCAACTAGCTCTGCAGATGACGAAAAAATTGAAGAAATGTATGATGAAATAAAAGAAATTATTCAGATAGTGAAGGGAGACGAAAATTTAATACTCATGGGTGACTGGAATTCGAGTGTAGGAAAAGGGAGAGAAGAAAAAGTAGTAGGTGAATATGGATTGGGGCTAAGAAATGAAAGAGGAAGCCGCCTGGTAGAATTTTGCACAGAGCACAACTTAATCATAATAACACTTGGTTTAAAAATCATGAAAGAAGGTTGTATACATGGAAGAACCCTGGAGATACTAAAAGGTATCAGATAGATTATATAATGGTAAGACAGAGACTTAGGAACCAGGTTTTAAATTATGAGACATTTCCAGGGGAAGATGTGGACTCTGACCACGACCTATTGGTTATGAACTGTAGATTAAAACTGAAGAAACTGCAAAAAGGTGGGAATTTAACGAGATGGGACCTGGATAAACTGAAAGAACCAGAGGTTGTACAGAGTTTCAGGGAGAGCATAAGGGAACAATTGACAGGAATAGGGGAAAGAAATACAGTAGAAGAAGAATGGGTAGCTTTGAGGGATGAAATAGTGAAGGCAGCAGAGGATCAAGTAGGTAAAAAGAAGAGGGCTAGTAGAAATCCTTGGGTAACAGAAGAAACATTGAATTTAATTGATGAAAGGAGAAAATATAAAAGAGCAGTAAATGAAGTAGGCAAAAAGGAATACATACGCCTCAAAAATGAGATTGACAGGAAGTGCAAAATGGCTAAGCAGGGATGGCTAGAGGACAAATGTAAGGATGTAGAGGCTTATCTCACTAGGGGTAAGATAGATACTGCCTACACGAAAATTAAAGAGACCTTTGGAGATAAGAGAACCACTTGTATGAACATCAAGAGCTCAGATGGAAACCCAATTCTAAGCAAAGAAGGGAAAGCAGAAAGGTGGAAGGAGTATATAGAGGGTCTATAAAAGGGCGATGTACTTGAGGACAATATTATGGAAATGGAAGAGGATGTAGATGAAGATGAAATGGGAGATGCGATACTGCGTGAAGAGTTTGACAGCGCACTGAAAGACCTGAGTCGAAACAAGGCCCCCGGAGTAGACAACATTCCATTAGAACTACTGACAGCCTTGGGAGAGCCAGTCCTGACAAAACTCTACCATCTGGTGAGCAAGATGTATGAGACAGGCGAAATTCCCTCAGACTTCAAGAAGAATGTAACAATTCCAATCCCAAAGAAAGCAGGTGTTGACAGATGTGAAAATTACCGAACTATCAGTTTAATATGTCACAGCTGCAAAACACTAACGCAAATTCTTTACAGACGAATGGAAAAACTGGTAGAAGCCGACCTCGGGGAAGATCAGTTTGGATTCCGTAGAGATACTGGAACACATGAGGCAATACTGACCTTACAACTTATCTTAGAAGAAAGATTAAGGAAAGGCAAACCTACGTTTCCAGCATTTGTAGACTTAGAGAAAGCTTTTGACAATGTTGACTGGAATGCTCTCTTTCAAATTCTAAAAGTGGCAGGGGTAAAATACAGGGAGCGAAAGGCTATTTACAATTTGTACAGAAACCAGATGGCAGTTATAAGAGTCGAGCGACATGAAAGGGAAGCAGTGGTTGGGAAGGGAGTAAGACAGGGTTGTAGCCTATCCCCGATGTTATTCAATCTGTATATTGAGCAAGCATTAAAGGAAACAAAAGAAAAATTCGGAGTAGGTATTAAAATCCATGGAGAAGAAATAAAAACTTTGAGGTTCGCCAATGACATTGTAATTCTGTCAGAGACAGCAAAGGACTTGGAAGAGCAGTTGAACGGAATCGACAGTGTCTTGAAAGGAGGATATAAGATGAACATCAACAAAAGCAAAACGAGGATAATGGAATGTAGTGAATTAAGTCAGGTGATGCTGAGGGAATTAGATTAGGAAATGAGACACTTAAAGTAGTAAATAAGTTTTGCTATTTGGGGAGCAAAATAACTGATGATGGTCGAAGTAGAGAGGATATAAAATGTAGACTGGCAATGGCAAGGAAAGCGTTTCTGAAGAAGAGAAGTTTGTTAACATCAAGTATAGATTTAAGTGTCAGGAAGTCATTTCTGAAAGTATTTGTATGGAGTGTAGCCATGTATGGAAGTGAAACATGGACGATAAATAGTTTGGACAAGAAGAGAATAGAAGCTTTTGAAATGTGGTGCTACAGAAGAATGCTGAAGATTAGATGGGTAGATCACATAACTAATGAGGAAGTATTGAATAGGATTGGGGAGAAGAGAAGTTTGTGGCACAACTTGACCAGAAGAAGGGATCGGTTGGTAGGACATGTTCTGAGGCATCAAGGGGTCACCAATTTAGTATTGGAGGGCAGCGTGGAGGGTAAAAATCGTAGAGGGAGTCCAAGAGATGAATACACTAAGCAGATTCAGAAGGATGTAGGTTGCAGTAGGTACTGGGAGACGAAGAAGCTTGCACAGGATAGAGTAGCATGGAGAGCTGCATCCAACCAGTGTCAGGACTGAAGACCACAACAATAACAACAACATGTAGATCTAAGTATCTGATCTCTTCCATTACTAAAGTTAAAAAGTTGATGTCTTTGTAAAGATTGCATTTATATATGGAACTGAGTTGGTGCTTTGTAATATTTTTGGAAAAAAATATTAATAACAGAAAAGAATATTAATGAATAAAACAGTAGTCAAAATAGCAAGCTGTTGAAAGAGTTATAAGAAGGAAATTCTACAACAGGGAGTTTGGTTTGGTTTGGTCTGGGGGATAAGACCAAACAGCAAGGTCATCAGTCCTATAAGATTAAGGAAAGATGGGAGAGGAAGTCATCCGTGCCCTTTCAAAGAAACCATTCTGGCATTTGTCTGAAGTGATTTAGGGAAATCATGGAAAACCTAAATCAAGATGGCAGGACGTGGGTTTGAACCATTGTCCTCCCGAATACGAGTCCAGTGTGCTAACCACTGCGCCACCTCACTCAGTCAAATGAAAGAAGTTCTTGTAACAGCGCTCTCTGCACTGACATGTCATTTTTCTCTATGTCTTGTAGTTTTCATGCAGGTTACTTCAGATGTACAAGAGTGTGCTTAAAAGTATTGCCTGTCTACATATTTTTGTCTCACCGTAGCCATCCCTGCGATGAACACATTTCTCCCAATGAGAGACACCCATAAATATATATATATATAGCAAAGACAATATAAAATTCATATCTAAGACATGTGCAGAATTTTCTTTCCTCAGTCAAATTCACCTGATAAATTAAACAATGGAAAATCCAGGATGGAATAACGACTATACGATGAAGAGGATAGATTGCTATCCACCAAACAGACGAGACGTTGAGTTGCAGACAGGCACAACAAAAAGACTGCTAAACATGTGAACTTTCAGCTAAAAGGCCTTCTTCTAAAGGAGACAACACACATGCTACATTCACAACTCACACGACCACTACCTCTGGAGACAGTGGCCTCAGCGGCCAGAAATAGTGGTCATGTATGTTAGAGTTGTGCTTGCATGAATGTGTGTGTGTTGTCTACTTTATGAATAAGGGGTTTTGGCTGACAGTTCAAATGTTTAGCAGTCTTTTTGTTATGCCTGCGTGCAACTCAACACCTCTATTCTGATAAACTGTTAGAGGTGTAGCTAAAGAGTTATTATTTTACTTTCGTTTTGAATATTTGCCTGCTTTCAATTTATTATCTGTTATCCACCAGTGACATGTAATAGTCTTTTGTATTAGAATATGAAATTTCATTCTGAGCCATCGAAAGGGATGCATTGTCTTTATGAAAATTACTTTTACTTCTAGACGAATGGTTGTGAATCGGTAAGTTCATTCTAAATTCACTGTTGTTATTAACCACAAATATGTATATGTAGTATACGTATTGACACATAAGTGTAAACATTCCTACTCCCCTGAACAGACTCTTGTAAGATGTTCAGTTACAAACTTCACCGAATATTCTTATTATATGCTTCCACAGAATAAACACTGTTTTCACCATAGATGCATTTCCCCAGAGGGTTATACCATCAGACAGTACTGTTGGGAAATATGCCAAGTAGGCTATGCTAGGCATTTTGCCTGCAGGTCAATCAATGAGAGATATTTCTAGAAGGAAATCAGATTGCACTGAGCTTTTTGGTTAACTTGTTTATATGTTTGTGCCACCTCTGTTTATTATTCATCTGGATGCCAGGAAAACTGACGTTGATCCCCAATCCCGTGCATGCCCATAGATCTCTACTTACAGTAGGTCAACCTGCAAGTCATCTTTATTAGTTTATAATTGCCTAACATGAGATTTTGTAAGATGTGTGAACCAGTTTTAAACCTGTACCATTACTCTCTTGGGTGTGCCTGCTAAGGATCTATTTGGACCCTTCATGAATATAGTTGTGTAATAAGAGTTGTGTAATAAGAGTCTTTCAATGTCCTGGATAAATAATTTATGTAGAACAATAACAGGAGCAGGCCAATCACAGTATCAGTATCAGTACCATATTTAAGGTTTCCCCCACTCAGAATTTAATTTTATTTTTGTCATGTCATTTTCTTATGTGATCCTCTGTTTTCTATCATTAAGATAAGAATCTATCAATGCAAAGGTAAGTTCTTTAATGCTGCGTCATTTTCTGATCTACACAATTAAAGGCCCCATAGCCTTAAAATCTGATGCTGGCCTTGTAAGTTGAAAACTGTTTAATGAAATAAATTAATACTATAAGCATCCATAACTTTGTGCTTTTCTTTTACAACAGTCAAAGGCCTTGGCAGGACCACAGAAAATGCCAATCAGGCAGTTTTTTGTGTAGTTCTACCAGAATTGAGTTCATGAGATCAAATGTGGCTTTTTCAGTACAGAAGCCTTTATGGAAGTCAAACTGAACTCTTGTTAAAAGGTTATTTGATCAGCATGACGATTCAATATTCTGTTGTAAGCTACGTCTCAAAAAGTGTTGGAAACACAGGAAGGAGAGAGATGAATCTATAATTAAAGGTCAGTTGTTTGTCTCCACTTTTTACAAATTGGTGTTACTACTACATACTTCAGCCATTCAGATAATACATCTCGACTAATTGATTGTTTAGAGAGATAAAGGAAATTAAGGAGATGGGTCCTGGATAAACTGTAGGAACCAGATGTTGTAAAGAGTTTCAAAGGGAGCATTAGGGAATGACTGACATGAACAGGAGAAAGGAATACAGTAGGGAAAGAATGGGTAGCTATGAGAGATGAAATAGTGAAGGCAGCAGAGGACCAAGTAGGTAAAAAGACAAGGGCTCGTAGAAATCCTTGGGTAACACAAGAGGTTCTGAATTTAATCAATGAAAGGAGAAAATATAAAAATGCAATAAATGACGCAGGCAAAAGGGAATACAAACGTCTAAAATGTGAGATCAACAGGAAGCGCAAAATGGCTAAGTAGGGATGGCCACAGGAAAAATGTAAGGATGTAGAAGCATATATCACTAGTGGTAAGATAGATGCTCCATTCAGGAAAATTAGAGAGACCTTTGGAGAAAAGAGAACCACCCATATGAATATCAAGAGTGCAGATGGAAAACCACTCCTAAATAAAGAAGGGAAAGCAGAATGGTGGAAGGAGTATATAGAGGGTCTATACAGGGGAGATGTCATTCGGCAACAATATGAAAATGGAAGAGGATTAGATGAAGATGAGAAGGGAGATACAATACTGTGTGAAGAACTTGACAAAGCACTGACAGGCTTAAGTCGAAACAAGGCCTCGGGAGTAGACAACATTCTGTTAGAGCTACTAAGAGGCTTGGGGGAGCCAGCCACGATAAAACTCTTCCATCTGGTGAGCAAGATGTATGAGACAGGTAAAATACCAGCAGACTTCAAGAAGATTATAGTAATTCCAAATCCAAAGAAAGCATTTGCTGACAGGTGTGAAAATTACCGAACTATCAGTTTTATAACCCACAGTTACAAAATACTAACATGAATCCTTTACAGAAGAATGGAAAAGCTGAGCGGTTCTAGGCGCTACAGTCTGGCACCGCGTGACCAATACGGTCGCAGGTTCGAATCCTACCTCGGACATGGATGTATGTGATGTTCTTAGGTTAGTTAGGTTTAAGTAGTTCTAAGTTCAAGGGGACTGATGACCTCAGCAGTTAAGTCCCATAGTGCTCAGAGCCATTTGAACCATTTTTTTGGAAAAGCTGGTAGAAGCCAACCTCGGGATGATCAGTTTGGATTCTGGACAAATGTAGGTACAGGTGAGGAAATATTGACCCTACAACTTCTCATAGAAGACAGGTTAAGGAAAGATAAACCTACGTTTATAGCATTGTAGACTTAAAGAAAGCTTTTGACAAGGTTGACTGGAATAATCTCTTTCAAATTCTAAAGGTGGTAGGGGTGAACTACAGGGACTGAAAGACTATTTACAATTTGTACAGAAACCAGATGGCAATTATAAGAATCAAGGGACACAAAACGGAAGCAGTGGTCAAGAAGGGTGTGAGGCACAGTTGGGCCTATCCCCGATGTTATTCAATCTGTATATTGAGCAAGCAGTAAAGGAAACAAAAGAAAAATTTGGAGTAGGGATTAAAGTTCAGGGAGCAGAAATAATAACTTTGACTTTTCTTGATGACATAGTAATTCTGTCAGGCACAGCAAAGGACTTGGAAGAGCAGTTGAATGGAATGGACAATGTCTTGGGGGGGAGGGGGGGGGGGGGGTAAAAAAAAAAAGCAAGGATGCTGAAATGTAGTCTAATTAAATCACACTTAAAGCAGTAGATGAGTTTTGCTATTACAGAAGCAAAATAACTGATGATGGTTGAAGTAGAGAGGATATAGAATGTAGACTGGCAACAGCAAGAAAAATGTTTACGAAGAAAAGAAATTTGTTAACACTGAGCATAGATTTAAATGTCAGTAACTCCTTTCTGAAAGTATTTGTAAGGAGCGTAGCAATATATGGAAATGAACAATGGATGATAAACAATTTAGACAAAAAGAAAATAGAATCTTTTGAGGTGTGGTGCTACAAAAGAATACTAAAGGATAGATGGGCAGATCATCTAACTAATGAGGGGGTACTGAGTAGGATTGAGGAGAAGAGAAATTTGTGGTACAACCTGACTAAAAGAAGGGATCAGCTGGTAGGACACATTCTGAGACATCAGGGGATTTCCAATTTAGTACTGGAGGGAAGTATGGGAGGTAAAAGTCATAGAGGGAGACAAAGAGATGATTACAGAAAGCAGATTCAGAAAGATGTAGGTTGCAGTAGTTACTTGAAGTTGAAGAGGCTTGCACAGTATAGAATTGCATGGAGAGCTGCATCAAACCAGTCTTTGGACTGAAGACCACAACAACAACAGAGATAAATCAGGTTAACAGACAATTTTAGAACTTTGGCTGAGATATCATCATAAGCCAGAAGAGTTACTCCTTCCCTGTGTAACAATAAAGGTTTTTTGATCTCTCTGATGATTCGACAAAACAGATGTCTTGTCATGGGGTATGTAATACCTGTCTAATTGTAAGTAAACCTAAAAGATACACTTTTTTTGCCCCCATGTTTTCAGCTACTGTAGGAAGAATTCACTGAATTTTGTGGCCAATCATCTGAACTTCATGTCATTCACCTCACTACTTGTCTTCTGAGAGCTGAACATCAATTGTGTTATGAAGTTTATTTGTTTTGTCCCCAATAATACTGCTAATTGTCCTTCCCTTGTTCCTGCAATTTTGATTTTTCTGTGCAAAGTACACGGTTTTTGCCTTTTTGAAGACACGCTAATGAGTTTTGCAATACTGCTTTGGTAACATTTTTAGGTCTTGATTAGAACTAGTCCTTTGCATTAAATAAAGCTCTCCCTTCCTACTGTAAAATATTTTGATCCAAGATGTTAGCTAACCTTTTTTCAGCTTCCACTGTAAATGTCCCTGACCTGCTGTAAATGAAAACTGGATTCACAATGCTATAATAATATTTGTAGGAAATAATTTATTGTGTACTGTGTGTCCTTGGTGAACTCAATCAGTTTTTTTTATTTGTAAATTCTCACTGAACTGTGTAACTGAATCAAATTTACAATTATGTGAAATTTTCCTTTTTTAGTTAATCCTGATTGATGGGTTTACTTTACTGCTGCCATTTGACCATCATAACCAGATAAACCACTTATAATGGGACTTACATCTATTTCTTGAAATATAGTTGGATTTAGAAATATATTACCCATTGCTATTGCACTATGTCCTTCTGTTCTTGATGGCAACATTACTGTGGCTGTTAAACAAGTGCTGGGCATCAGTAAGTCAAGGTTCCCTGATCAGAACTATTCCAAGATGATATCTATATCAAAATGTCCACATACAATTGCTTCTCAATTATTTCTAATAAGTTTTATAAGTATTCTCTTTAAATGTTTAAAACCACTTCCTGTTAGGGGCCTACAAACTGTCGGAACTGCTATCTTGTACACAGGGACTTCAAAAAGCAAGTCACACATGCCATTCCACGTTAAGACCAGTGCTCAACAAGAGTGGTGTATTGCCGGAAGAGAGTGCATGTTCCCAGTCTCCTGCAAACACAGTTCTGCAATGGTATGGATAATAGGTGCATCATAGTGTGCAATTGAAAAGAAATGGCAACTGGAAACATATTTCAAAGTTGAAGTAAGCAGGACAGTACAATTTTTGTTAGCAAACATCTAAATCATGCACAATTTCACCACGAAATTCTGGTATTATATGGAAAAAATGCAATGCTGCATTCAACTGTAATGTAACAATGCCAACAAATTGACCAATGCAGCACAGACACGGATGATACTGATTGGGAAGTCCATACCTTCCACCACATGATTTCCAACTTTTTGACAAAAAGAAGGAACATCTGGGGGAAAGAAATTTTCCAGTGAAGAGGATGTACACATAGTAGTTCTTGAATGGCTTCTTGGCTGAGAAGTGGATTTCAATCAATGATGAACTGAATGACTGGTAGAATATTCTAATTATTATTTACAGAGACTTTGTGACTATGTTAAAACACAAAAAGCAGTGTCCAGTATCTGTGTCACTTTGATGTATAGTGCAGCATTCAATAAAAGTTCCTTGACATAACATAATAATGTGTATTGGTATTCCAGGAACTTACTTTAAGAAGTCATCTCATATGTTTCCAAATCTGTTACTGGAATATATCTGTAAAATTCAGTATTTACTGAGGTCTATGAACTGAGACTTTATTTCACTTTTGTATATATAGGTACTACCTGTTTGTTCATATTACACCTACAGTAATATGATACTAGCTTGTATTTATCTAAGTGCATCTCTTCAGTTTCTGTGACTCCGAGTGATGATCTGTTATGTAATGCACATCTGTAGAAATACCTTCAAATTTTTCAGTGTGACCTGTATTGATGTGAGAAGCTCATCTTTCTTAACTTACTGAACAGGCTTCTTCTAGTTTGATCGTCAAGTCCAAATGTATTATGACTGCCTTCCTTTGATTGGCCATCCTGCCATTTATTTATCCTCCATTGACTATTGCAACTGCAGCTATAGTTATTCTGTGGAAACAAAAACTTAAAAAGCATGTTAATTTTGTAAATCACAGGGAATGGGTAGACAAGGCACTGAGTACTTCTGGAAATTTGTTGAGCAAGTAACTTCTTACCAGACACATTCATATGCTGACCACATTGTGTGTCTTGCAACAGTGTGTGTGGGTGACACAACAGTCACACTTCTGTATGATTGCTCCATTCTGCTGAGAGACTCTTGAAGCTCTGCATTTACATATTCAAAAATCGCTCAGAGATTAACATAATTTTCATATTTCTATGAGAAGCATTCCCAGTGATTTACCTGATGTGAGCCTCAATTGTGCAGTTGTAGTTATGGTCCAAACTCCTTTTGGCACTCCCAATAATCATTACATAATTTTTTATTAAAATCACTCCTGAGGCAGCCTAAATCGTACCTGACATCACTGAGCCCTGTATTTAGCTTAAAATATGAGTTACTAGTCAGGGAGTTCTGTACTTTTTGAGAAATCCCCTTCCCATGACTACTCCCTATCAGATGAACATTTTTGGTCTTTTTAAACCTCTGACTACTATTACCAGTAATATTAGATAGCCCTTTCTTCCCTCTCTTTATCAGTGTGTTCCTGGACTTCTTGTCTGCATACTCTTCTCACCACAGGTTACAGAACAATGATCCCGTTGGAGACATGTGGGCCCTTGTATAATCTGGCAGCATCAACCACAGTCATCTATTTGGTACCCTCTTCCTGACTTTACTGCTACCAACTACTCTAATTCTGCTTGTGATGCTGCCAGACTAGCTTTGAGATTTACGATGGGCAGTATAATTGTGGAGTGATAAGCACAACTATCACAATGCCAAATGGGTATCCAAGCTGACTGATTCACAGCATCCAATATGAAAAAAGTGTCGGCAGTCTTCACAATGTCAACTATTTCTCAGTACTCTTGGCAGTGTCCATCGTTGACTACTGTCATGATAGTTCTTTTGGACTGGACAGATTTTACATCTGTGGCAACCATCAACCGCCAGTAACTGCCACCTGCAAAGTAAACGGTCTTTGGGACTCGTTGTTCTTTGGAGTGGTCTTGGGGATGATGTTAAAGTTGTGATTTACTGTATTGTTTTCCTTGTGTCTTGTGTAATTATACGAGTTTTAATAAAAGTGCCTGATCATAATAAGTTGGATTTTTCTGTGCGCAGTCAGTTACTATAGCTATAAAACCCATACAGTAATAACTGTTCAATAGCTGCAGTTCTATGAAATCAAAAAGACTCACTTATGATACCCATATGTAATTTATGGTAGAAATACATGTATTTGTAGGGTTACCATATTTTAATGATCAAAAACTGGGGAAATTCAGACAATGTGATTTATTTCACATATTTTTCATTTCCTTGAACCCGTTTTAGGAAATATATTTTTGAGATAATTCTGTTGTAGCACTTAACACGTTACATTTTTCACGTTGTACAGTACAATCAACTGTTTGACATTTTCAACAGTACGCTTATTCTGCTCATCCGTCTACTCAACATTTATCAGAGAAAATATTCTCTCAACAGCTGCATTATGTGCAGGTATAGCAAAATAGCACTATACCACTTTCAACAATCCAGTCTTGTAATAAACTTTAAATTTGCACTTACAGTTATCTTTCGGCAATGTGATTCCTATAACAATACACTGTATGTCTTATAATACCATAGTTGTTCCACACTCTTAGAATATGTAGGTCCACTAAAAACATTACTGTGAGGATTCTCTTGTTTACTATATCTTCACAATGTGAAAGGAAAACAAAGAGTAGAGAGATGTAGTGTTGTAAACTTTAAGCAGAGTTAAGCAAAGACACACTAGAGAGCAAACAAATCATAACAAAATACATCTACAAAACAATTGCTAATGAATGGCTGTTGCCAGGGCCAGGATTCAAAATAAACTGCCGTGATAAATAAGTAATATATGTTCATTGTATGCTACAAAACGGGTGGTTTTCCAAAAAGATTCCAAAACTGTGTGGGGGATCGGGTAAGTCAACAAAAACAGGTGGCCCCTGGTGAATATGAGATATACGATAATCTTATGTATATGACACATAAACGTCACTGAATCATCGCAATGTTAGGTTACTAAATATGTTTCTTGAGTGCGATTTAACTGTCAGCAGAGATTGTAATCAGATTACGTTACGCTCCCTACACAATTATAAATTGAACAAACTTTTTAGTAAAATATAGCAATGCAATTTGTTATTTTTATCATCTGAATTGGTGCTTGGCTCATAACTGTTCTACATAAACAGAGCTTTAGAAAATATTGACGGTATTGTTTGCAACAAGTCATACTACGAGGGCGTGCTGAAAAGTAATGTCCCCAATTTTCGATATGAAAACTCTCAAAGATTTATACACACAACAGACTTTATTAACATTTTACACCTTTATTCTTCATGTCTACATTCATCTTTCTCAATACACGTCACCCTATCGACGAACACATTTCTCCCAGCGGGAGACCAATTTTGATGCTGTCACTGTAGAATGATCGACTTTCTTGGTGGAGCGAAACCTCATCTCTGCTTACACCGCGTCATCAGTATCATATTCAAGTCCTAGAAGGCGTCCTTAAATTTCGGAAACATGAAAATCGGTTGAGGCCATGTCGAGAATGTATAGAGCATGATCGATGACAGGAAACCCAAAGCCCCACGCTGTTGGAGATACCGCAGCGCCCCTATGTGGTCTGTTATTGCCATGCTGAAGGAGAGAAGGCTTCATGTGTGGAAAAACTGTTCAAATTCGTAATACGATCATATCACACTGTTTGTCATGCACAGACTCAGTTACGTTACACACCGCCATGTTACACTTTAAAACTCGGCCCTTCCAGCAGCAGTCGGCTGCAAATACGTAGACATGAAGAACAAAGATGTAGAATGACAACAAAATGTTTTATTTAAAAAGATTTAAGCGTTTTCACATAAAAAAGTTCGTAGGCATTGATTGCTTCTCAGTACGCTCTCGTATTATCACTGTTCCACAGTTAGTTATTGTAAATACATGGATGCTAACACTTCTGCTGCTGCACTAAAACTAAACTTCTAATTAACTATTATCAACAATTCTTAATCAATACAACGTATAATTTAGCAGCACTTGCAACTTTTCGCAGTGTTCTTAGCGTCAGTGACACCAACGAACTCCAATGACCCGTCAACGAAGACAGAGATTCTTGTATTCAGAGCCAAGAAACGGTTGGTATGGTATCCAGTCGAAAATCTTGTTTCATTTGAAATGGGGTACCAAAGTGCTGAACATTTTAACGAAAATGACCAGCGTTGTCAATAGAGGCAATCTAAACATACGATGGTGAGCGCGATTAACAGGATCCTGCAATCGTCAGAAAAATAAGAGCGACCAGGTTTGTGAGTCGCACGATTGGCAAAAGTGATATAGGAGCAGCATCAATTTTCTTGAGATGCAATGACTAGGAGAAGAACTGCCACCAGTGTTGCCAACTCGAAGTTGAAGAAATAGGCAAGTTCATCGATCAAAATAAGCTAAATAGAAACTGAAAAAAGCTAGAAAGAAAGGCAACAATTTACCTATTATTGTTTAGTATGCCCTAAAACAAAACATAAATTGGTGTCAACCATTAACTACCTCTAGTACATTTACCTCTGTGTTGGTAACAAATGGTATCACTACGGTTACCTGATTTAGATGCAGAGCTGCTTTCTTCTGGCTCATTGGTGTCGACTTTTTGGTCTTCAGGGAATAGAAGTGAAGAAATTCCATGTTTCACTGGTATTTGCGATGACGTATGTTACGAAGTGCTTGGCCTGTTGTCATTAGATCCCTCACAGGCCTTGCTATATGCAGCCAGTGTCCCTACCTCAGTCCACACTTTTGGGGGAGGGGGCAACTGATTATTTTTGCAACACTTCCCCATCCGACGAAGTCCTGACCTTCTCGCTGTAACAGCATTTAACATCTGTATTCCCATTCTAGTAATTAGTTTGGTTTTTATGATATCTATCATTCTACGAACTCTCTCGACCTCAGTATGAAACCATGGTAGAACTAGCAAACAAACTGCAACCTCAGCTAACTCTTGAAAGGGATTAACATCTGATGCATATTTATAATTTCCCAATTCACGAAAGAAGCGCAATGTTTCTGAAGTTTCTTTCCAATTTATAGATGTTAAATTCTGCCGCTGATACTCTGTTATTTCTCAGCAGGATCTTCAAATGTGCAATTATTGGATTTAGAGACTCCTTCATCACCCCCAAGGAATTTTCGACTGACAAGATCGATACTTTCCGTAGAATTATGACGTTATCTGGAAGCCTTGCCTTAAGTTCACAATGCCGTTTCAACAGGAAACAAAACAGATGTTCCAATTTCTGGTTTGATCAGCACAATGGCTATTTCTCTTCACTTGAACATAAGAAGTAGTCAGTTTCATGCTCATTCTAATATTTCTGCTTCTCCTTCCCCGCTCAATAACTCATCCAGTCCATATTAGTTGAATATTTTGAAAACAAGACGTAGCCCGACAATCCAGGCACGGTTCAAAAACGGTTGTGCGCTTACACGGGAGCGAAAATCGATTGTGGAAGTGGAAAACCTACAGCTAGAAACGGATCTCCAGAATCGATTTTGGAGTGTTTACATGACCACCCAGCAACGGTATTGTGGAAGTCGTTTACGAAATCCGTTTTTGGGAGCTCCACGTAAATATAGCATATGTTCTACACGTTCTGCCGCCAGATGGGAACTGCGTTAGACCTCCTTTGTTCGTGGTAGATGACATTACACTCGCTTAACGTGTACATGCATGACAGACAAAGAGAAAGTTTGTTGATGAACAAGTTTAATGCAACTTACCTTAGCGATACTTAATTTGGAAACGAAACATTAACTGCAATTACTATTTAAGAAATACTTTCACTGCAGTCCTCGATATTGCAGTAAAATAGCGCAAATGAAGTTTATACCACTAAATAACTCACTAATGAACAACAAAAGTACTTCTCTGTTCCTAACGTTGTTTATAACTTGTGAGTTATATGTCATTCGACTAACGCTACCAGTCGAACCACTTTGAGGTCGCTTCGGGAGTAGGAGTCACTCCAGCGGTCTAGTACTCGCCGATGTTGTGCGAGAGTGGCGAGGTGAGTGTGGGCGGCGGAGGCGTTAGCGCGTGCGCTGCCCCTCGGACTCTGCGGTGTCGCTGTAGTCGTCGTCGCTGGTGGTGCTGGTGGTGGTGGTGGTGGCAGTGGTGGTGATGGCGGCGCGGCCCGTGCTGCTGCGCAGCGAGGAGCCCGTTCGCGTGGGCGGCGGAGCGTGCGACAGCGAGACTGTGACGCTGGTGGGCGGCTGACGCGCCAGCGACAGCGGGCTTGAGCGGAAGCGCGCCACCGTCGTGGGCTCAACGTCCGGCAGAGTGGCCAGCGGCGGCACCTGCCACACCCACACTCTCTCTCCTGGTGTCACACATTCCTGACACGGCTCCGCTGTACGAGACTATCCTACAGCCGTCGGTACATGGACCATACGCTCGAACGTTTAGCGTTGAACGTGCCGAGTTTCTGACGTCATAGTGTGGAAAAAGCAAGTTGTACAGTCCTTCCGAACGTGTACAGAAGTTAGACAATCTGAATGTGCGTTTGAAAATACGGCATATACCTTACATCACACTCTCTTTATTCTGAACAGAGTCGCGGGGCGTCATATTGCCTTTCAGTTGAAGCCCATTTGTATATAGTTACATTGACGGAAAAAAATCGCAGCAACAAAATACAGGGTGGTCCATTGATCTTGACCGGACCAAATATCTCATGAAATAAGCATCATACGAAAAAACGACAAAGAACGAAACTCGTCTAGCTTGAAGGGGGAAACCAGATGGAACTATGGTTGGCCCGCTAGATGGCGCTGCCATAGCTCAAACGGATATCAACTGCGTTTTTTAAAATAGGAACCTCCATTTTTTATAACATATTCGTGTAGTACGTAAAGAAATATGAGTGTTTTAGTTGGACCGCTTTTTTCGCTTTGTGATACATGCCGCTGTAATGGTCCCAAACGTATAAGTACGTGGTATCACGTAACATTCCGCCATTGCGGACGGTATTTGCTTCGTGATACATTACCCGTGTTAAAATGGACCGTTTACCAATTGCGGAAAAGGTCGATATTGTGTTGATGTATGGCTATTGTGATCAAAATGCCCAACTGGCGTGTGTTATGTATGCTGCTCGGTATCCTGGACGACATCATCCAAGTGTCCGGACTGTTCGCCGGATAGTTACGTTATTTAAGGAAACAGGAAGTGTTCAGCCGGATGTGGAACGTCAACCACGACCTGCAACAAATGATGATGCCCAAGTAGGTGTTTTAGCTGCTGTCGCGGCTAATCCGCACATTAGTAGCAGACAAATTGCGCGGGAATCGGGAATCTAAAAAACGGCGGTGTTCAGAATGCTACATCAACATCGATTACACCCGTACCATATTTCTATGCACCAGGAATTGAATGGCGACGACTTTGAACGTCGTGTACAGTTGTGCCACTGGGCACAAGAGAAATTACGGGACGATGACAGATTTTTTGCACGCTTTCTATTTAGCGACGAAGCTTCATTCACCAGCAGCGGTAACGTAAACCGGCATAATATGCACTATTGGCCAACGGAAAATCCACGATGGCTGCGACAAGTGGAGCATCAGCGACCTTGGCGTGTTAATGTATGGTGCGGCATTATGGGAGGAAGGATAATTTTATCGATGGCAATCTAAATGGTGCAATGTATGCTGATTTCCTACGTAATGTTCTACCGATGTTACTAAAAGATTTTTCACTGCATCACAGAATGGCGTTGTACTTCCAACATGATGGATGTCCGGCACATAGCTCGCGTGCGGTTGAAGCGGTATTGAATACCATATTTCATGACAGGTGGATTTGTCGTCGAAGCACCATACCATGGCCCGCACGTTCACTGGATCAGACGTCCCCGGATTTCTTTCTGTGGGGAAAGTTGAAGGATATTTGCTATCGTGATCCACCGACAACACCTGACAACATGCGTTGGCGCATTGTCAATGCATGTGCGAACATTACGGAAGGCGAACTACTCGCTGTTGATAGGAATGTCGTTACGCGTATTGCCAAATGCGTTGAGGTTGACGGACATCATTTTGAGCATTTATTGCATTAATGTAGTATTTACAGGTAATCACGCTGTAACAGCATGCGTTCTCAGAAATGATAAGTTCACAAAGGTACATGTATCACATTGGAACAACCGAAACAAAATGTTCAAACGTACCTACGTTCTGTATTTTAATTTAAAAAACCTACCTGTTAACAACTGTTCGTCTAAAATTGTGAGTCATATGTTTGTGACTATTACAGCGCCATCTATCACAAAGCGAAAACAGTGGTCCAACTAAAACATTCATATTTCTTTACGTACTACACGAATATGTAATAAAAAATGGGGGTTCCTATTTTAAAAAACGCAGTTGATATCCGTTTGTCCTATGGCAGCGCCATCTAGCGGGCCAACCGTAGCGCCATCTGGTTTCCCCTTCAAGCTAGACGAGTTTCGTTCTTTGTAGTTTTTTCGTTTGACGCTTATTTCGTGAGATATTTGGCCCGGTCACGATCAATGGACCACCCTGCATAATTAATGCAGAGAAATGAAAATGCAAGACTACATTTGTCTGGGTAACCTTGCAAGATCACAGGTTAATGTAAGTGCAAATGTGAAATGCTGATACATTAGTAACCTGTGTACCCGCCGAAACATGCAAACGTGCACGGAGCGCACCGAGCGGGGTGGCGCAGTGGTTAGACACTGGACTCGCATTCGGGAGGACGACGGTTCAATCCCGCGTCCG
Organism: Schistocerca serialis cubense; assembly: GCF_023864345.2. Lineage (NCBI taxonomy): Eukaryota > Metazoa > Arthropoda > Insecta > Orthoptera > Acrididae > Schistocerca > Schistocerca serialis. The sequence continues at coordinate 213,542,100 of NC_064639.1, read as the reverse complement.
GCCATCCTGATTTAGGTTTTCCGTGATTTCCCTAAATCACTCCAGGCAAATGCCGGGATGGTTCCTCTGAAAGGGCACGGCCGACTTCCTTCCCAATCCTTCCCTAATCTGATGAGACCGATGACCACGCTGTCTGGTCTCCTTCCCCGAACCAACCAACCAACCCGCGCACGGAGCGTGTTTTACAGGAGCTGGATGTCTACTTGAGGGATGGAATTCTATGCCTGTTGAACTTGGTCAGTCAATACAAGGACAGTTAATGCTGTTTGTGGATTAAACCCGACCTGTCGTCCGATGATGTCCCACATGTGCTCGACTGGAGACAGATCTGGTGATGACGCACGCCAAGGCAACATGTCGACACTCTGCGCAGGATATTGTGTTACAACAGCGGTGTGTGGGCGACCGTTACCTGTTAGAAAACACCGCGTCGATTTCCGACCATGAACGGCAGCACATTAGATCGCATCATTAGATTTACAAACAAATTTGCGGTTGGGGTGCATGGGATGACCACGAGAGTGCTCTTGCTGCATACGAAATCGCACCCCAGACAATAACTCCATGGGTAGGGCCAACGTATCTAGCAAGCAGCCAGGTTGGTTGCAGGCCCTCAACTGACCTCCTAACCAACGGACGGCTATCTCTGGCACCGACGCACAACCTGCTTTCATGTGAAAACACAATACTTTCACCACACCCTCCAATGAGCTCTCGCTTGACGACATCGAAGTCTCAGATAGCAGTGGTCTAGTGGAATGCACGCCACAGGACGTCTGGCTCGGAGCTGTCCTTAAAGTAACTAATTTCTAACACTGAATTTTTTCGTTTTGAGAAGACAGAAGGAGCGATCTGTTTTACTTGCTAAAAACTTTCTGGGGTCAAGATCGTGGTTTCGACATACTTTACTGTCATCTTCAGGTCTCAAAAAATCTTTTTGTTCACAGCAAAAAGATTTTTAAGGCCTGACGATGACAGCAAAATGTCTGTCGAAACAGGTCGTTTTAAATAAAGAAATATTCATGTGACCTTGGCTTTAGAAGGTTTTTAGCGATTTGTGATAGTTCGTTGTGTCACTGTGGTGCCAGCTGCTGCTCAGATTGCTGCTGCAGATGCAGTACGATGCGCCAGAGCCATACGCCGAACACGATGGTATCCCTTCTCGGCAATGTCACGTGGCCGTTCGGAGCCCGAGGAAGTCGTTTCTGAAAGTATTTGTACGGAGTGTAGCCATGTATGGAAGTGAAACGTGGACTATAAATAGTTTAGACAAGAAGAGAATAGAAGCTTTCGAAATGTGGTGCTACAGAAGAATGCTGAAGATTAGATGGGTAGATCACATAACTAATGAGGAGGTACTGAACAGAATTGGAGAGAAGAGAAATTTGTGGCACAACTTGACTAGAAGAAGGCATCGGTTGGTAGGGCGTATTCTGAGGCATCAAGGGATCACCAATTTAGCATTGGAGGGCAGCGTGGAGGGTAAAAATCGTAGAGGGAGACCAAGAGATGAATACACTAAGCAGATTCAGAAGGATGTAGGTTGCAGTAGGTACTGGGAGATGAAGAAGCTTGCACAGGATAGAGTAACAGGGAGAGCTGCATCAAACCAGTCTCAGGACTGAAGACCACAACAACAACGTTCTTGTGACCACCGCTACCAGAAATAATGTGCAGTGGCGACATTCCTGCCAAGTCTTACTGCAGTATCGCGAAAGGAGCATCGAACTTCTCGTAGCCCTTTTACACGATCTCGTTCAAACTCAGTGAGGTGTTTATAATGGCGTCTTTCTTGCCTTAAAAACATTCGTGGATAACGCCAACTCACCAAATCCAGTATCAAAGGTAACTAACGCTCACGACCTTTACAGTGTGTATTTAAATCAAGAATGCTGAGTAAACCTGATTTGCGTTCTCATAGTGACGATACTAGGGCCACCCAGATGCGGCTGCCGTGAAACTTTAATAGATAGATGTAGAAACGTGCCTACCAAATTTGGTTGATGTCACACAACTCCTTCTTGGTGCTGCGATTTTTTTCAGTTAGAGCACGTGCCGTTTCTAAGCACCAGCAAATTGACGATCTCTTGAAAACCAGTCTTTAATAAATATTTGTTCTAATAAAATGACGGGTGACGGGGAACGTCATATTTGTGATTAAAAAATTGTTGTAACTTGCATGTTACGAAAGTATGCCGTTTCAAGGCAATGCCACATTCAGTATCCATCAAAAACGCATTGTTCTCGGTACGTTTTGTTATAATTGAGTGCCAGTCAGTAACACATCTACGATTAAAGCTTTCAGGAGGCGATAAGATGGAAAGAAAAGTCGAAAATCATTCATGACTGATGCAGCGTGGTAAACAGAGATGAAGAATTGTATACTAAAAGGTGATTAGTTGATGGTTTGCTTCTCACTGGATTCCAAACTTTTTTTTACTAACCTACACATTTTCTAACAGGTTCTCGTAGTTTCTTATTAGTCTAAGAGAAAAACATTCTATAATATTCCATGTCATGTAAATACAAGTGCGCTCTTTCTGTACAGTGAACTTGGTCTGTTGGCTTTATCTACAAGAAAGTTTGCACTACTGCCAGTGAAAAATTTTGCACTCCCTTGTGTATTTCACAGTTTGTAAAGATTCTGCTTCTGAATAGGAACTGTGATCAAATATGAATGAGCTTAGGGTTTTACTAAAAAGTGTGAATGATGAAATAATTTTTATCTTACGGGGAGAACGACAGTAAATTTGTACTACACAATTTGCAAAGGAACTTTAATACGCCGATGACATCGAATGGACACTGTTCTTCCTTTTTGCCTTATAACATGCTGATAGATATTGAAGTTTTTGTTTATGAGTACTACAGACAGAACAACATGAACAGCTTATGGATAAGAGAGGAAATCAGCGTCTTTATAGAGGTAATGTAGGAATTTTACGTCCGTCTGTTTCGTACACAGTACGATTTGCAAGCCAGATATAGCTGTCAACTCCCGCTGGAGAGCGCTGCGATCAAGTATACCACATTGGCGCGTATGTTTTGTTTGCACCAGCTTCATCAGTTCTGAGCATTCAGCACCACGTTTAATTCGGCACGCTCAATGTTGAGGTTCGAAAGCACGGTCCGGGTACCGACGGCTTAATACTCGAGGAGGATGATCAGACCGACATCTACGTCAAAATGGACTTGTACAGTTATATGGGGTCATATCTTTGCACCTCCGGGACTTCGGAAGACAGCTGCGCGTACAGATGAATGACACGTATCAGTGGATACAGCATCTCTCCTTGTCTTAAACCCTCATTCCAAGTGCTCATTGTGAGCATAGCGTGTGACGTAGCGCAAGAAAAGCAGCCCAATTCGAAAATCTGTTTATTGCGTTGGTTATTTGGAGGTGCGAACTAATTCGATGTGATAAAATAAGAATCGTATGAATTGTCTACATGTTCTGACACACCTATCCCCTAGTGGTGAACTCTGTGTTGAAGTATTACGAATCGAAACATTCAGAGATGCACTATCCACTGAAGTGTGTCATTTTGTTGTTTGTATTGTACGTTTTGCACGTTCGTCTCACGAAACCCCAGAGATACTTCTGAATAACCCTGTGTTCACTGACGAGCCAAAACATTGTGATCACCTGCTTAATAATATGTCAGTCCACCTTTGGAATGCAGTGAAGCAGCGGTTCTGCATGACATGGATTGGACAAGTCCTTGGTAGATTTTTGGAGGTATGCGACCCAGATGTAGATGCATAGGTCCTGCAGTTCCCATGTTGCCCAATTGCAGTAGCCAAAACCTTCCCCTGCGACCACGGCTACCCGCATTACAGACGTGATCGGCAAGTTGCCTGTGCTTATGCACTACAGGGGACACTACCTTGGCAGGCCTGCATGTCAACAGTACTGCAAGCACTACGTATCGACCGCAACAAGCTGGATTGTGTTCGAAATACGCCAGTCTGTTTTGAAGCTGAACTCCGGTACAATGTAAACAATCGACATTCGCCTCTTCACGAGGGGCGCGACGCTACCCTGATAACAGTGCCACACTCGGGAGCACTGTTTCGCATCCGCAAATCACGTGCTATCCAAGCATCAAGCAGGTCTTACTACGCTGGTCATGTACTTAGGACGGCACCTGGATGCACATTGCCAGTTCAGTTCAAGCAGTTCTGACGCAGAGCGACCACCACCTCGTGGTTCCAAATCTGGAATAAACCTCAATGCATCTGCTGTGAGCAACCATGTGTAGGCCAGGGAACTTCGCCTCCTGTGGGAACAGTGTTCCGAAGCTGGTAGTCTTGTGTGGAACTGTGCCTTCATTACATAATCGAACAGACTTTGACTTCTCATCGATAAGAGCGAGTTGTAAATGAACTCAAGATTTACCACACGAATCGTAAACGAGTTCAGTGACTCCTATCATCGTGATTCCTTCTGCATTTGTACATGGGTGGAGACCAAATAAGTTTATCGTTTATCAATAATTAACTCGTGCTAAATTTTGTCTTCACTTGAGTGACACAGTTAGTCAAGAAGGACGATTTAGTTCTATCTTGTGTTTTCGGAGTGGAACGAAAATAAATGTTAGTCGCATACAACCTGCGACTGTCGTTTGTTGAACGTGTGCTACCACGTGGGACGCATCACCAACAGCATCCCAGACGTGTTCCATCAAGTTAAGATAAGGTGAATTTGGTGGGAAAGATGTCAATATGAGTTCACTATCACATGGCACGGTTCTGCCCTTATGACAGAAATTTATCCTGCTGAAAGAAGCAATCGCCCTTGCGGATGAAACCAAGCATGAAAGGATGCAGGTGGTAAGCAATAAAGTTCCCACAGTCCGCAGTAGCCACCCTACCTTCGGTTACCACCACACGCCCCATGTACACTACTGGCCATTAAAATTGCTACACCACGAAGATGACGTGCTACAGACGCGAAATTTAACCGACAGGAAGAAGATGCTGTGATATGCAAATGATTAGCTTTTCAGAACATTCACGTAAGGCCGGCGTCGGTAGCGACACCTACAACGTGCCGACTTGAGGAAAGTTTCCAGCCGATTTCTCATACACAAACAGCAGTTGACCGGCGTTGCCTGGTGAAACGTTGTTGTGATGCCTCGTGTAAGGAGCAGAAATGCTTACCATCACGTTTCCGACTTTGTTAAAGGTCGGATTGTAGCCTATCGCGATTGCGGTTTATCGTATCACCCGGCGTGATGGTATGGGGTGCCACGTCTCGGTCACCTGTTGTTCGCATTGACGGCACTTTTACATTTCAAATGTGTTACGACCCGTGGCTCTACCCTTCATTCGATCCCTGCGAAACCCTACATTTCAGCAGGATAATGCACGACCACATGTTGCAGGTCCTGTACGGACCTTTCTGGATACAGAAAATGTTCGACTGCTGCCCTGGCCAGCACACTCTCCACATCTCTCAATAATTGAAAACGTCTGGTCAATGGTGGCCGAGCAACTGGCTCGTCACAATACGCCACACTTGATGAGCTGTGGTATCGTGTTGAAGCTGCGTGGGCAGCTGCACCTGTACACGCTGTCCAAGCTCTGTATGACTCAATGCCCAGGCGTATCAAGGCCGTTGTTACGGCCAGAGGTGGTTTTTCTGGGTACTGATTTCTCAGGATCTATGCACCCAAATTGCGTGAAAATGTAATCACATGTCAGTTCTAGTATAATATATTTGTCCAATGAATACCCGTTTATCATCTGCATTTCGAATTGGTGTAGCAATTTTAATGGACAGTAGTGCAATCTCTTGTGAATGTACACCACAGAATAACAGCGCTGCCAATTGTCTGTGCTCGTTTTGACCTGAAGTTTGCCTGGATGACGATGCCTGCAGACACGACTGTCAACATGGTGTAACAAGAACATGATTCATCCAAACAGGTGACACGTTTCCACTGATCAACACATTTATCCGCAGACCAATATCAATGATCCTGCGACCAACAGAGTCGTAATCGATGATGTCGTTGCGTCAACACGGGAACTTGTAGGGGTCATGTGCGGCGGTGGCTTATGTTGAACAATGTGTACTGAACGGTGTGCCTCGAATCACTTGTGCTTGCAACAGCATTCTACACAGTCATCATATCTGCCACAAATTACCAGCTATCCTGCTTTACACAGTGGGCGAGCATCCAACCTCCAGGTTCTGTGCTGAGGCGACACTTTGTCGACTACTCACTGATACACCATTCTTTGTTTCCATAGAAACTCATGACAGTAGCATGCAAACATCCGACCAACTTCGTCTCCGAGATGCTCGTCCCCAAATACTGGGTCATAATGACCTGCCTTTCGGCAAAGTCGCTTTTGTCAGTGTATTTTCCCACATGAGACCTGTCTCAGCGCTACAACGATTGTCCATTCCTCTGTGCTTCACTTACATACTTTCCTTACCGCGTCATATGCACACATCTCCACCAGGCAGCATTCGATCTTGTGGTGGGCAGTGATTATAATGTTTTGGCTCATCAGTCTATGTACTGGGTGGTTATAATTAAAGTTCAGCTGCCCAAGGCGGTCCAGTGTAGGCTTTAATTATCTTATGACAGCCAAACTTTGTAGATACGGTAATGTGTTAATGCAGAACCTATTTATGATGGAAAAAAATAGGTTACAGTTTTGAGCACCAGGTGCAAATCTTGCTCTGTTGATCACGTCGTTTTACAGATGCAGCATCTCGTCGACCTCTCCGGTGCTCACATTGAACAAATTGTGTAAGCGGCAGTTAATAATAAAATCAACACTGTGCCTTTCTCACTTGCTTGACCCTATCTGCCCACATCCCGTTCCTAACCCATTGCATACGGAAACATTTCTGTGCGTCTTCCTTGCATTCACAGCTCCATATTTGCACCTGTCGGCCATAAATGAAACTAATTTTTTCCATTCGGCTCACCATTAACACATTAAAATATCTATCAACTTTCGCTGGAATAAGATAATTACAGCCCACACTGGACCTCTGTGAATAGCAGCACTTTAATTACAACCACACGGTATTTATACAGAAAGCATCAGGTTACTGCAGAGACGAGACTCTATGAATAACCAGAGACGTGGATAATCCAAAATATGCAGGTTTTACCGAAGACTGCTGTTTACCGGGAAATCACGCTGCATTAAATTTCCGCAACTCGGCGAAAACTGACGACTGATTTACAAAATTACAGTCAAAAGAAACTGCTTCTGTTTCTTCTCATTTTCTGGAGAGTCAAAACATCGTTATAGTCAAACTGCAATGAAACTTGAGTGTACTCCGAATGAAAATATTGGGTCTAATTATATCATGATATTTTAGGCGTAGTTGTTGATATTTTCAGAAATCATCAAACAATGCATGGATAATTCGCAAACTGGATAATCTGGATTCGGATATTAACGGCAGTCATCATATCAACGAGAACTTTGCTTTTCCACCTACTAACACGAGTTGTATTGAGTTCCGTGAACAGTGGGATTACAACAGAATTAAAACTTTTTGGGCGGGATGTGGGTCGCACCTGCTAGCTCAATTGGTAAGAGCAGTTCCTGAGAAAGACATAATTTCTGGGTACTGTGTACACACCAGAGCGAGGTGGTGCAGAGATCAGCACACTCGACTCACATTCAAGAGGATGATGGTTTAAATCTCTGACCATCCAGATTTATGTTTTCCGTGATTTCTCTAAGTCGCTTAAGGGAAGTGTGGAAACGATTCCTTTGAGAATCCGACTTCGTACTCCGTCTCTAATGATCTCCTTGTGGACGGGACGTTAAAAACTCATTTTCCTTCCTTCCTGTAGCGCACATAGTTTTAGCATGTCAGGATACTTCAATTCACAGCTTTCCCGACTGGGAAAGTAGTGCACATAAGTTCACATTCCACATGGAAGCTTCCATGTCCATTGCAGACGGCTCACAAATTCCTGTTGCTACGCCTTTCTAGAATTTTCTGATGGATGGGCAGACTAAAACAGGCCTTGAAAATATTCCATTTGCCTTAAAATAGGCAGCTCAACTTACATGATCTGTACTTGTTATGGATGATGTAACTTGGATTACCTTTCTCAAGCTGCGTTTTTCGGGGCCTGGGGTGACAAAAGTCAAGGATACTTCATAATGTCGCCTCTTTTCGACATGCGTGATGGACCAGCTCCACGTGGCTCGGACTCAGCAAGTCGTTGGACTTCCCACACAGAAATATTGAGCCATGTAGGCTCCATAGCAACCCATAATTTCCAAAGTGATATCGGTGCAGGATTTTGTGCACGAACTCACCTTTCGATTATGTCCCATAAATGTTGGATAGGATTCATGTTGGGCGATCTGGGTGGCCAAACCATTCGCTCGAAATGTCCAGAATGTTCTTCAAATCAACTACGAGCAACAGTGGCCCAGTGACAAAGCGCATTGTCATTCATAAAAATTCCATCGATGTTTGGGAACATGACATCCATGATTGGTTACAAATGGTTTCCAATTAGCCGAACATAATCATCTCCACTAAGTTATCGGTTCAGTTTGACCATACGACCCAGTCCGTTCCATGTAAAACAGCCCACCAGCTTGCACATTGAGTGGTTGATAACTTGGGTCCATGGGTTCGTGGGGTCTCTGCCACACTCGAATCCTACCATCAGCTCTTACCAACTGAAAACAGGACTCATCTGACCAGGTCAAGTGTTCCCAGTCGTCTAGGGTCCAACCGACATGGTCACAAAGCCAGGAGAGGCGCTGCAGAAATGTCGTCCTGTTAGCAAAGGCACTCGCATCGGTCGTCTGCTCCCACAGCCCATTAACGCCCGGTTTCGTCTCACTTTCCTAACGGATACATTCATCGTACATCCGAAATTGTTTTCTGCGGTTTTTTCATGCAGTGTTTTTTGTCTATTAGCACTGACAACTCAACGCAAACACCGCTGCTCTCGGTCGTTAAGTGAAGGCCATCGGCTGTTGTGTTGTCCGTTGTGAATGGTAATGCCTGAAAATTGACATTATCGGCACACTCTAGACACTGTGGATTTCGGAATATTGAATTCCCTAACGATTTCCGAAATGGGATATCTAGCTCCACCTACCATTCCGCGTTCAAAGTCTGTTGATTCTCGTCGGAAACCTTTTCACATGAATCACCTGAGTACAAATGACAGCTCCGCCAATGCACTGCCCTTTTAAATGTTGTGTACGCGATATTACCGCCGTCTGTATATGTGCATAGCGCCATGCCAAAGTCAGTGTATTTCGTCCAATGCTCAGAACAGTGATCGGCAACCTGCGGGCCGCAGAACCATGACAGGGAACAAAACCATCGTCGTTATCAAACAGAAAATATGTTTCTGAACAGCCAGTAAGAACAGGAGGAGACAGTTCCAATGCAGACAGTGTGTTTCACAAGGGACTTCACATACTGGCCTGGCCATCTTCGGTTTTCTTCAGAATTATATATGTTGAAAGTCAGTGCGCGGACATAAAATTCTTAAAGCAGTACAGCGCGAAACTAACAAAAAACGTCATCTTTGAAGATTAGAAGACTACCGAGAGTATTAATTACAAAACATGTCTAGCTTATGAAAGTATTCATCGGTAGCTAAGTGAGCCAGCACGCTAACTTAGCGTCTTCGAAAAAATGGTTCAAATGGCTCTGAGCACTATGGGACTCAACTGCTGAGGTCATTAGTCCCCTAGAACTTAGAACTAGTTAAACCTAACTAACCTAAGGACATCACAAACATCCATGCCCGAGGCAGGATTCGAACCTGCGACCGTAGCGGTCTTGCGGTTCCAGACTGCAGCGCCTTTAACCGCACGGCCACTTCGGCCGGCTTAGCGTCTTCGGTCAGGCGATTGGTCACAATCTGTAATTAAAAAAAAAAGAAGTATTCGTCAGTGGAATTTGAGAAATGTCAAACGACTCCTGCACAGAACTGCTGAAGAAAGACGAAAAAAATGCGTAGCACAATCGGCTTAGAATCGTTAAGTTGCTGGTTCGAACCTTGCTAGTAAATTTTTTTTACTTTTATTTAAACTCTCTATTTTTCAACAAACATAAATTTTAATTTACAAATATTGAATCTTTTTCTCGTTTTAGTTACTGATTGTACTAAAATACAATTTATATTGCCTTCTTGGTAAATTAAAAATTATATAGATCAATAATACTATTCTATCTCTAGAAATGAAAAAGTATATTATATTGTTTGAGATTTCACATTTTTGTACCAAAATTTAGTTTACTGTGAATTCTTGCATTTTGATTTGGACAATAGTAATAATAATAAGCCTTGCCGCTCTGGCCACAGACGGGCAAATCGGAACCGCCGTCCGCCGTGTCACCCCTGCAGATGACGTCATTTGGACGAGGTATGGAGGCTTGCGGATCAGCACACCGTACTCCCGGCCGCTGTCAGTTTCCGTGACCTGGAGCCGCTATTACGCGGTTAAATAGTTCATCAAGTGGCATCACGAGGCTGAGTACACCCCGATCCAGCACTCTCACGAAGGAAAAATCGCTGGCAGTACTAGAAATCGAATCCTGGTCTCCCAAATTGCAGTTAGCCACGCTGACAACTCGGCTATGTGAGTTGGCATGTGAATGACAATTAAAAATAAAGGGATGTTGTTTCTATTAAAAATTATGATTCAATATTTCTTAAGTCATGTTTCCATTTATTCTCGCTATGTTTGCTGTAATGAATTCTCATCTGAACACACTGCGGCCTATTAGTAACAGATTTTTAATACCTAATGAATACGTATTCTGAGAGAAGTGTAGACTCAGTATTTGAGAACAACCTACTGCAACCTTTCTTTTATACACCACTGGCCATTAAAATTGCTACACCGCGGAGATGACGTTGAAAGGTGGCTACACTGAGCCACAGCGCCAGAGATTGCGCCAAAGAGTATTATTCAGCCGCCTCCACTGGCAGTGCTTGGGGAGAACTCGTAGTAGTCAGTGCTTGTTCAGAACTCGTAGTAGTCAGTGCTTGTTGAGATGTGATAGTGAAAAGTGCTTGTTGAGAACTCGTGGTAGTAAGTGCTTGCTGAGATGTCGTAGTGGCGAGTCGGTGTGGAGAGATTGTAATGTTTAGAGTGCTTTTCATCAATATAAACGAAGGTAAAAAAAAAAAATTTCTTTTCTCTCTCATTATTTCAGCGTCCTGAATAATGCGTCATTACAGGTTCAGTCAACAAAGCATCTGGCGTGTGTTCTTGTATTAGAGTGTAATTCTGGGTTTCTTGCGCAATTATAGTATTTCCAATTTTTTTCTATCATGTCAGTATAAATGGTATTTGAAATTTCTTGTCTTGTTGAAGAAGAACCGTGCCAGATGAGTACGTTGAGTCACACTCCCACACACAGAACAATTACACTTGTGCTTTGGTTTCGTAGGTTTTATAGTTGCTGGGGACTTAATTAATTAATTGTGTTAACAGGAAATTTTCATTTCATTCTTTGTTGTTGTTCTATGCAGTCAGATTGCGTACTAAAACTAGTCAGGGCCAACCGTTTACGAGACACAGCGTAATCAGACATACAGCGACGAAAAATAAAAAAATGATTTTCAAATTTAATAATAATTAAGCCCCCATACACGTGGCGACCCTGCCAGGATCGTCCCTTGGAATTCTTCTGATTGTGAAAATAGTAGACAGTAGTATTGTTGTAGTAATTTGTAGTTTAGTAATTGTAGTCTATTTTGCATGTGTAGATTTGGTAATTGTCATTCTTCTAATGGTATTTTTTTCTCAGAATTTGATTTGTTGTCTTGTATACGCGTTTGACAATTTAGTGCAATTATTTCAATTGTTCGTTAATTGTGTTTGAGGGAAACATTTCGTGTGAATGGTATTGTTGGAGATAAAGTGTCATTGTGTGCAATTTTCATATAGTGACGAGTTTTGTATATTTTGTAAATGATTACGCGATCAATGAAAAAGGCAAAAATGATGAATAGTGAGAATGACGAAATTGTTAACATGGCGAACTCGCCAACACAGGAGAACAGTGTGATGGATAATGAAGTGGAAAACAATTTAATAAGTCGGGAAAATAGTCCGGAACCATTTCAAAATTTCTCTCAATCAGAAAATTCACAGAATACGAGATTAACAATAGAAGATTCTGAAATAGTATCGAACACAGATAGCCTTACAGCTATGACGAAGGAAGCTGGTTTTGTGGGAAATGTTAGGGGCGAAAGGAATTTTGAACTAGTTCATACGGAGCAGTTGATGAGTGCAATATTAAATTTGGGAACACAGTTAGACTCACTGGGATCACAAATAGGAACAATTAAAACTGAGATGGGAACAATTAAAACTGATATAGGAACAATGGAAACACAGTTAGGATCTGAATTTAAAACATAGATCGGAACAATTAAAACAGAGATGGGAACTTTGGAAACACGGTTAGACTCACGAATAGGGACATGTTTCAAAAATATGAAAGATGAATTAAAGAAAGAAATCAGAGAAGAAGTACAACCGATTTTGAATTCTCACAATAATAGATTAATTGCAGTAGAGATTAGACAAAGGGAACAGGATAGAGAACAGGAAGAAAGAGATCACGTGATAGTACAGAAATTTTCAGAGTTAAATTTACAACGTGCAAAAGATAAGGAAGAAATATTTGAGAGAATCGAGGAATCCGTACCAAATGTCAGATTAAAAAACCTAACACAACAGTATGAACAGTTAACTACTAAATGTGTTAATACTGAAACCCGAGTCGCGACACTTACGGAAGACGTAAATAAACAGAAAGAACAAATAGGTGATTTATCGGAAAGAGTTGAGGAGATTTCAGACAAATTGACAAATCTTAGTTTAAATGGGGACAGAGATTCAGATGATACAGCTCCATCACCATTTGCAGAAACCGAAGAGTACCAGAACATAAATAAGCATGTTGAAAATCAAGGAAAATTTAATGAACGCGAGAAAAGGGAATTTGAGGCATTAAAAAAGCAAGTCGAACAAATTGAAGGCGAAATCGTAGGAAAAGACGGCAAAAGAAATTTAGAATCGCAGATACCAGAGGGGTTTGAAGAAAATAATTTGTTTCATTTACGGGATGCAACAAGAGAGCGCCAGGCGCGTGAATTTAACAATAATCGACATTGTGACTGGGACAGACGCGGTAGGTGTTTGTCGCCACGAGGCGAAAACTTTGACTATAAACATTTTTTGACTGTTCGGAAATTTAAGATCTTCCGCAATTCTAAGAATGACATACATCCATGTTCATGGTTAGATCAATTTATGTACGCACTCCCACCAAATTTGCCACTAAGTCACAAACTGGAAATTATGTGCGGCTATTAAAGTCCTCAGGGGATTCACTACTCTAAGTGAATATGTGCCGTAGCGTGCATAAGGCCCCGAGCTGTAGTGGTGCTATTTCCCTTTTAGTTTTCTGCACCGTTGCCTACTCTTTTACTATTCTTTGCATCTGTCAAAACAACTCTTCGACTATCAATCTATTTAGAGAGTAAGTAAACAATAACCGGATATGACGATTTTACCCAAAAGAGATTTCGGAAATTACCGTTTGGCCTTACTGTATCTTCAGCAGCATTCATTCGTAGCTTAAATGAAATTTTACCTGTTTATCTTCGTGACAATATTACTTCATATGTTGACGACATTCTTATTGCTAAACGTTCTTGGAGTGAGCACAACAAAATTTTGGATTCATTATTACGTATCCTTGCAAGAGTTGGCATTACAGTGAACTTAGAAAAATCTGAATTTGGTCGTTCTCAGGTGAAATTTCTCGGTCACATTCTTTCTACAGAAGGTATTCTTCCTGATCCAGAGAAACTAGATGCTATTCAGTTCGCAATGACATTCTTTTTAAACGAAAATCGGTCGACAACTCTGTTTGGTTAGTTTGTATTCCTGATGAGTGGGTCAATAAATTGATTTGGTACACACATTTCAATTATGCACACTTTGGTCCCAGAAAATGCTTTCATAAATTACAGGAAAATTGCTACTTCAGTAATATGGAAAAACGTATTCGATCTGTTCTGGCCAAATGCAAATTATGTCAAAAGGCTAAGCCGCCAACAATTTCTCACAGAGCACCGTTGTTTCCTATCATTCCAGCGAAATTAAAGGAGATGGCTGCAGTTGATTTGTTCGGTCCAGTGGTTCGTTCTACTAGTGGTTTTGCGTACATTTTCGTAGCAGTGGAGTTGACATTAAAATATGTGTGTTTTACACCTTTACGCAAAGCAACAGCTCGTTCAGTATCTAACGCTTTCATCAAACATTTTCTTAAAGAAGTTGGTCATGTTGATAAGGTTAGATCAGATAATGGATCACAGTTTCGTTCTAAAATTTGGCTTCGTACTCTACGGCGTCGTAAAATTAAACCAATTTTCATTTCACTTTTTCACCCTCAATCTAACGCTTCAGAGAGATGGATGAAGGAAATCAATAAATTGTGTCATCTTTATTGTCATCAGAATCACAGAACGTGGGATCAGTATCTTCATATTTTTCAAAACATTCTGAATGAACTTTCTAATGACTCAACTTCTTTACCGCCAATACTGATATTAAAAACCAAAGCACCGACAAATCGCATATCTGAAATCGTTCCTTTTCCGCCTACACGGAAACTGCGGCATTCTGAAGTTGTCAACCTGGCTCTACAAAATATTGCATCTGCGGCTGCTAGAAGAGAGAAATCATCTAAACGTCCTGGTCGTTTAAAAACCTTGTCAGTTGGTCAAAAAGTGTTAAGTCTCATCGTTTGTCTCACAAAGGAAAAGGCTTGTGTCGCAAATTTTTTCTGCTTTATAACGGTCCATATAGAATTCGCAAAATTATTCATGATAACACTGTTGAAGTAGAAACTCTTAAATCTCAACGCTCTAAGGGAATACATCATACATCTAACGTTAAAATTTTTGTGGAATGATATACTTTTGAAAAATTTTTGTGGAATGACATACTTGTGAGAAACTAACAGCTACATGTAAACACGCAGAGAGTACAAGGATACCGCCCTGTGTTTTGGCGGCGGCATATACTCAAAGCAACAGTGAAGTCTGCGCGCCGCACAAGGCAGTCGTTGACCGCACACAATTACTTCATACGTCACGCGCCTACAGCTGATCGAGCGCTCAGTGCGAAGGCACTGACAGTCGTAAACAAATACACAGTCTAATTTCTCCGATTAAATTCAGTATAAAGCTATAGTGACTTGATGAATTATGTTATTAACATTCAGTATTTTTCAGGATACGGTTCTATAAAATATTTAAGAACTTCAGGTAAATTCTGTGTGTCTCCGACGTTAAGAGGACTTGCTATCGAGAAAATTTCAGAAAGAATGTAATTTCGAAGAAAAAAGTAATAAACTAAAAAAGATAACTATTAATTGAGTTCATTTTTCAGGTAACATATTTCCACTTAAGTACGTACTTTAGACGTAATTTGCTGCTCGCGATTACGTGATTCAGACTTTGTGCTAAATTTCATGTTCTATGAATTTACTTGTGAAGCGACGTACTTGCGTACATTTGCTGAATTTGACAATGTTTCATTAATGAACAGGGTTGTTATTTGTATATATTATGCATCGCTTGGCTGCAATGCTTTTTCACTGATGTCATATTTTTTTTATTATGTGCCTGCAGTGCTTATTTATTTAAATTATAATTGTCACCTGATTAATTGTGCTGACTGTGATTATGTATGTAAGTTATACTTTGTGATTTATCTGCTTGCGCCTTCATGTTTACTTATTAAGATTACATATGAACATTTATTTGCTTATGCTGATATGATGCTAATGACCTGTTTATTATGTTGGATAACATATTTGCTGCCTTGCTTATGGATTGCATATTTACACATTTCTGTTTGTTGTCATAACTACTCTTTAATTTGGTATGTAGAAATGCTGATATACTGTGTATGAACATAGAGTTTAGGTCACATTATTGTATTAATTATAGATTGTTCGCTTGGCAGAGCCTCGTTGTAAAAATTGTGCTGCATCCACTTGTTGACATTCTGTTCTCTACTGGTATATTTACTCGCTATTGCATGTTTTGCTTACGCTCAGTGCCTTATATTTTTAAGATAAGAAAATGAACTGCTATAATTCGACGAACGACATTAGTACAAGAAACTTCATAGAAGTCACATGAGCTGAGGTTTTATGGAAGCTGTATAAATTTATGCTAATAGGAAGGAAGCTAACGACATGACATACCAAAACTAGGTTTAGACCATTGACAGTTATTACACTGCATTTTTCGTGAGCAATTGAAATAGGAAGTGACACTTGACACAAAAAATACTCCACATGTTTGCTTCTGCCATAATTCTTGAAGTGGTGTACACATGGTGAAATATTATGATCATTCACACTCTGTAATCGTACTTAATTACTGAGAGTTATTCGAACTAAGTCTGTTAGAGGCCATGTATGCATTTCTTTTGTTTATAATTCATAATGAGTAGAAGATTTGGCTCAGATGGATTACACAGAGGTTGTGTGTTGACAGTGTGTCTTCGGATTGTATGGGATGATGAGGTTTGCATTAGGATTTTATCTGTACTTGTTCGAGGAGACTGACTAGAGGAAAGAGTTGTTATGGAAGTGAAATGATATTGGTAATAAGGTTTATATGTATCGACGTATTGAAGAGGTATTATTGAGGTATTATTGAGATTATGTGAAGTTGATGATTATTGGAGTTTTGGTGGACAAGAGGTAAGGTAAATGCTGTTAATGATAAGATTTATATGTATCGACGTAAGAGGTATTATTGAAGTATTGAGATAATGTGATGATTATTGGAGTTTTGGTGTATAAGAGGTAAAGTAAGTGAGGTATATATTTTTTTGTTGGTCTATATGGAACAAGGAGGATGAAGATAGCAGACTAGAACACTCAAGTAGAAGGAAGATTGTCTACACACACTTGTTAAATCAATAAGCGGTATATATTTTTTTTTTGGAGAGAGGAAGTATTTGCATATCTTGGCTCACTGACAGTTGTTAAGCAACCGTACATTTTGATTTGGCTTGGCAAACATTGGTCTTGACATGATGACTATGAAGTTGACTAACTATTATTGACTGTTATACATTGCTGCCACTACTACTTGATACACATGATGAACATGAAATTTGACAGAATTGCATTTACACAGTTAACACTATTCAATTACACAGTAGTGCTTAATGTGGATGAAAGATGAGTGAGTGTGTTTTGTGTGTTTTCCTTTCCTAATCCTACCCACCTATCTCCTAAATATTATTTTATTTGTTTGTAGTGGCTTGCACTGACACCCATAAATATTATAGGTTTACTGATATTTGTGTATTTGTAATAGTTAATATGACAATTATCTGACATCATTTGTGTGTTTGTTATGATTTGTGTGTTTAGTGTAAAAGCATTTGTATGTGGATTCAAACTATTGTTCATGCCTGAACTGTCTGATTAGTGATGGTGAATATTATGAACTGTTACCTGCACTTGTTCAACATTGATGTGTGACACTTAGAAATGTTTAATTTCTGCTGATGAACTGTGTGATCAGTGATAGTAAATATTATGGACTGTTACTTGTACTTTTTCTACATGATTGGTGCCACTAGGACATGTTTAATTTCTGCTTATAAACTCTGATGAACAGTGTGATCAGTGATAGGGAATATTATGGACTGCTCTCTGGACCTGCTCATCTTTGCTGGGTGCCACTGATGAACTGCTTCTACTGAAATAATGTGACTTGTTGCTGTGTGTACCTGTTCAACATTGCTGGGTGCAACTGATGGAACTGCTTTTATTGAAATAATGTCACTTGTTGGTGTCTGCACCTGCTCAACATTGCTGGGTGCCACTAATGGAACTGCTTCTGCTGAGAAATGTGACTTGTTGCTGTGTGTACCTGTTCAACATTACTGGGTGCCACTGATGAACTGGTTCTACTGAAATAATATCACTTGTTGCTGTCTGCACCTGCTCAACATTACTGGGTGCCACTGATGGACTGCTTCTACTGAAATGATGTCACTTGTTGCTGTCTGCACCTGCTCAACATTGCTGGGTGCCACTGATGGACTGCTTGTACTGAAATAATGTCACTTGTTGGTTTCTTCACCTGTTCAACATTGCTGGGTGCCACTGATGGAATTGCTTCAACTGAGAAGATGTCACTTGTTGGTGTCTGCACCTGTTGACCATTGCTGGGTGCTACTGCTGGAACTAATCATTGAAAGCATTTTATGTGAACATTTGTATAAACTGATTTTTTGTGTATTGTGTGAACTATTATGTAAAGTCACATGTATGAAAGAATTTGTATTGCTTACTGTATTTTATATATTAGGTTATTGAAAGGTCAGTGCAAAGCCAAAATTTTAACTAATTATGTGATATTTGGGTATTAATATTATCTTTTATTTTTGTCTTTATTTTTGTGGACGAATTTGGTGGTATTTTCACCACCAATGCTGGCAAAAATACCATCAAATTCTGGCCCGTGGAGGAGGGGCATATGAAAGGTGGCTACACTGAGCCACAGCGCCAGAGATTGCGCCAAAGAGTATTATTCAGCCGCCTCCACTGGCAGTGCTTGGGGAGAACTCGTAGTAGTCAGTGCTTGTTCAGAACTCGTAGTAGTCAGTGCTTGTTGAGATGTGCTAGTGAAAAGTGCTTGTTGAGAACTCGTGGTAGTAAGTGCTTGCTGAGATGTCGTAGTGGCGAGTCGGTGTGGAGAGATTGTAACGTTTAGAGTGCTTTTCATCAATATAAACGAAGGTAAAAAAAAAAAAAAAAAATTTCTTTTCTCTCTCATTATTTCAGCGTCCTGAATAATGCGTCATTACAGGTTCAGTCAACAAAGCATCTGGCGTGTGTTCTTGTATTAGAGTGTAATTCTGGGTTTCTTGCGCAATTATAGTATTTCCAATTTTTTTCTATCACGTCAGTATAAATGGTATTTGAAATTTCTTGTCTTGTTGAAGAAGAACCGTGCCAGATGTGTACGTTGAGTCACACTCCCACACACAGAACAATTACACTTGTGCTTTGGTTTCGTAGGTTTTATAGCTGCTGGGGACTTAATTAATCAATTGTGTTAACAGGAAATTTTCATTTCATTCTTTGTTGTTGTTCTATGCAGTCAGATAGCGTACTAAAACTAGTCAGGGCCAACCGTTTACGAGACACAGCGTAATCGGACATACAGCGACGAAAAATAAAAAAAATGATTTTCAAATTTAATAATAATTAAGCCCCCATGCAACGTGCTACAGACGCGAAATTTAACCGAGAGGACGAAGATGCTGTGATATGCAAATGATTAGCTTTTCAGAGCATTCACACAAGGTCGGCGCCGGTGGCGACACCTACAACGTGCTGACATGAGGAAAGTTTCCAACCAATTTCTCATACACAAACAGCAGTTGACCGGCGTTGCCTGGTGCAACGTTGTTGTGTGACTCGTGTAAGGAGGAGAAATGCGTACCATCACGTTTCCGACTTTGTTAAAGGTCGGATTGTAGCCTATAGCGATTGCGGTTTATCGTATTGCGACATTGCTGCTCCGTTGGTCGAGATCCAATGACTGTTAGCAGCATATGGAATCGCTGGGTTCAGGAGAGTAATACGGAACGCCGTGCTGGATCCCAACGCCCTCGTATCACTAGCAGTCGAGATGACAGGCATATTATCCGCATGGCTGTAACGGATCGTGCAGCCACGTCTCGATTCCTGAGTCAACAGATAGGGACGTTTGCAAGACAACAACATCTGCACGTGCATCCGACGTGTGCAGCAGCATGGACTATCAGCTCGGAGACCATGGCTGCGGTTACCCTTGACACTGCATCACAGACAGGAGCGCCTGCGATGGTGTACACAATGACGAACCTGGGTGCACAAATGGCAAAACGTCATTTTTTTCGGATGAATCCAGGTTCTGTTTACAGCATCATGATGGTCGCATCCGTGTTTGGCGACATCGCGGTGAACGCACATTGGAAGCGTATGTTCGTCATCGCCATACTGGCGTATCACCTGGCGTGATGTTATGGGGTGCCATTGGTTACACGTCTCATTCACCTCTTGTTCGCATTGACGGCACTTTGAACAGTGGACCTTACATTTCAGATGTGTTACGACCCGTGGCTCTACCCTTCATTCGATCCCTGCGAAACCCTACATTTCAGCAGGATAATGCACGACCGCATGTTGCAGATCCTGTACGGGCCTTTCTGGATACATAAAATGTTCGACTGCTGGTCTATGGTGGCCGAGCAACTGGCTCGTCACCATATGCCAGTCACTACTCTTGATAAACTGTGGTATCGTGTGGAAGCTGCATGGGTAGCTGTACCTGTACACGCTATTCAAGCTCTGTTTGACTCAATGCCCAGGCGTATCAAGGCCGTTATTACGGCTAGAGGTGGTTGTTCTGGCTACTGATTTCTCAGGATCTATGCATCCAAATTGCGTGCAAAAGTAATCACATGTCAGTTCTAGTATAATATATTTGTCCAATGAATGTCCGTTTATCATCTGCATTTCTTCTTGGTGTAGCAATTTTAATGGCCAGTAGTGTACATCTTCACCTTGATCCAGACATGTAAAATTATTTAAGGTCATCATATCTAAATACAGTATAATTGCTTCATTTTTAATACTCCATCCACACCTAACTGCTTATGGCATGTGCGAAAATAGAAAGTGAAGCTGATGTTGCATCAAAGTTTTGGATTATAAATTAGAATTTATTTGCTCTGTATTCTAAAAAACTACAACGCAACTACAACTACAACGCAAAACGAGACGAATATTGACTTGCTAAAGGAAGAATAATTGTGGAATGATAAAACGAGATGCCATAGTGATCAGTGAAAAAGCTTTAAGTGAAAGAAAAGAAGAACGTCTGAGCCGCGGTTCACCTGCTGATTCCGTCTCGGCAGATGAGGAATTTGGTCTTTCACGCAATGATCCACTTGCCATTGATGATTCTGTTTCATTATCCGTGTCTTTTGGTCCTGAGAATAAATTTTCTTGCTTTGTGTGTCATTTTGAACTTGTCACGCATACCTATTCAAGGAAACAGGTCATATGTGTGTAGTCGTAAAATAATGCATTCATTAAAGTTTTTGGAGGACACAATGAGGAAATTACATCAGTAGAAGATTCGCAACAGTATTCAAAAGTTTTTTTCATAGGTCAAAGAAGTCATTTAAGATGACAAAGGTAGCTTAAAAATGTCAGGACTGGACTAAAGATGTAAAACGAAATTGGGAACGCAGCAATACATATCTATATATTACAAAGTGAACAATAAGTCGATAACAGTTCAATGATCTACACATCAGTGTGATAGTGAGATGAGACCCAGTCTATCGCCTCTCAGTAACTGACATTTCAACATAGGTATAACTTAAATGTTCACAGATACTCGTTTTAAGTAACTGTTTTTAAAAGATGCAGAGTGAAAGAACACTATTTAGACGCGTTTACGGCATCGATTTGGAGTAGATGTACGTCTGGGTACTAAAATACATAGTCATAGTAGATCACTGAGGTAAATATCCGCGTTGTATTGCCAACGATATGACAAATAAGTTATGTGAATCGCGCAAAGCAGTCAATAAACCTCTCCGCAATCTATAATCAGATTAAACATAGTGAAAGAATGTGGCACTGGGAACATGAAGACGCAATCAGAAACGAGTAGTGTGTAAAAATTTTTCGTGGGTTTTTTTTTTTCTTCGAAAAATAAGCGAGAATCTATGAAACTGTTCAACATAACGATTTATTTCTTACACCAATTTTACAGCATCAAGAATCTGACACTGATTACAGTAACTGTGAAATTCACAGATGAATTAACATCAACATTTCAGCACGAACGAGTGATGTTTCATCAAGTGTTGTTTATCAAGCCATTTTAGGAAATTTGTGAAAGCTATTAAAGAAATGGAACAGTTATGAAAGCAGTAAAGAGCTGTGGAACAGATTGGAACAGTATTAACAAGAGGGCAAATGAAAATAGGGATAGCAAGAAAGAAGGTGTACAAGAGAACATAATATCCGTACTTTACGTGCTGTTGATTGATTTTATGTTCTTATGAAGGCAACGGGCTAAGGGACTGGCTGAGTTTAGGTGATATGTTGTATTACTATGAATTATTTCTGGAGTAGTTGAACGATGCCTGACACTACAATCAGTATAATTTAAAGGTATGTCTTATGGTGAAAAGAAGATAACATACTTTAAATTTTACATCAAAGCAGTGGAAAGATTTGGATGGGAACTTACAAGAGTGAGGAATAGCGTTGCAACAAATGACAAGAGTGATAAGAAGAGGGAAACGATTATGAAAGTCATATGGAGGCAATTCCGCAAGGGCAAACATGACTAGCGCTTCACCTGCTGTCGATGTAATATGAAGCCGATGAACTGAGACACTGATTGCGTGTAGGCGATTCATAGCAGTGTTACAAACTATTTATGGTATAGCTTCGCACAGTATAGTCAGTCATCTGGGAAATACGTATGCTCAAAATAAATGTAATAGAGAAACAGACTGCAAATAAACCACTTATAAGTTGGTAAAACAAAACTGATTTGTTCATAAATTCTTCTTTTGCTCTTTCTTAATTCTTGTCCCCTTGTAGTGGATAATACAAATAGTATTTTAAAAAACTGACAAAATATACACTGCAGGGTTTCATAGTACACTGGGAATGGAATCCGACTTTTTTTTTGGATGAATGGGAGATAACATCGTAGAGGTCTCAAGTCTCACAAAAGACTTGTTTCGCGTACAGCTTTATAGAAATATTCAAGGCACTCGACAGGAAAGAGGCAGATGCAGGAGAAGTGAAGATCTACTGAAAGGATTACAGCATTAATAAGGAGAAGGCGAACGCAAATCGGAAGAATGAGAAGAAAGCTATGCGGCAGAACAGTCAAGCACTGTTTCACCTGCTGCATTTAATGAGTAGGAGGCAATAAGGTGATAGCTTGTCCATTTTAGACGCAGTAAGTAGGAAATCTACTATCATCACAATTATAGGACGCGAACATCCGCTGCAAGTAGGCAAAGAAGTCCGAACTGCTCATTCAAGGCGTAATAAAAGTATAATAATCTTCGTTGCGCGTGAATTAATTTTATATGCACGGCAACCTGCTCGAAAGAGCATATCCCTCTACCCCGCTCATGCTAGTATCAACCAACGGGCTCCTCAACCACGACTTACTGCAACCTAAGGTAGGAAGTGAAGAGACTGTGCAATCTAAAAGTTCTTTGGTACGCTAGTTTCACGACATCATCACTCTGACACTGGGCAGCTGTTGATTTTTTTATTAATGGTGTCTGCAGATTACAGAAGAAGGAAAATATAGTGAAAATTACTCACATCATATGGTGGCTTATTACTTGTATATCTATGGAGACTGTTGAACGCAGTGGAAAGAAAAGAGACAGCTGCGAGAGAGGTATCTACTATCAGCACAATTATAGGATCATCCGCTGCAAGTAGGCAAAGAATTCCGAACTGCTCGTTCAAGGCGTAACAAAAGTATAATAATCTTCGTTGCGCGTGAATTAATTTTATATGCACGGCAACCTGCTCGAAAGAGCATATCCCTCTACCCCGCTCATGCTAGTACCAACCAATACCCTCCTCAACGGCAACTTACTGCAACCTAAGCTAGGAAGTGAAGAGACTGTGCAATCTTAAAGTTCTTTGGTACACTAGTTTGACATCATTACTCTGTCACTGGGCAGATGTTTCTTTTTTTATTAATGGTCTCTGCAGATTACAAAAGAAGGAAAATATAGTGAAAATTACTCACGTCATATGATGTCTTATTACTTGTACGTCTATGGAGACTGTTGAACGCAGTGGCAAGAAAAGAGACAGCTACGAGATAGGTACCTACTATCAGCACAATTAAAGAGCATATCCCTCTACCCCGCTCATGCTAGTACCAACCAATACCCTCCTCAACCGCAACTTACTGCAACCTAAGGTAGGAAGTGAAGAGATTGTGTAATCTTAAAGTTCTTTGGTACACTAGTTTGACATCATTACTCTGACACTGGGCAGCTGTTTCTTTTTTTATTAATGGTCTCCCAGATTACAGAAGAAGGAAAATATAGTGAAAATTACGTCATATGATGGCTTATTACTTGTATATCTATGGAGACTGTTGAACGCAGTGGAAAGAAAAGAGACAGCTACGAGAGAGGTGAAGGACTATCGAGCGGATTACAACAGTGACGAGGAGAGGGCAAAGGAAGATGGGAATAGTGAGAAGGAAGCTGTGCAGTAGGTCGTAGGAATGGCGCTTCACCTGCTGGTGACTGGGTTCCGGCCTGATCTCTGCCGAGGGCGTGGGGCTGAGCGTGTTCTTGAGCGTGTAGTAGATGCTGACGAAGACGTTGTAGAAGAAGCCGGCGCGCGGGTCTGCGTGGCGGCGGCAGCAGCTACTGCAGCACCAGCAGCACAGCAGGCAGAGCGTGGCCAGCAGCCACAGCAGGCTGGCCGTGGCCACGGACAGCAGCACCACGTCCTGCGCCAGCGGCGGCGGCGGCACGGCGGCGGGCGCGCCGCGCATCACGTCGAACTGCCCGACCACCACCCCGCTGGCGTTCTCGTCCACCGCGGCCTCCTCGACCTGCGGCCGGTAGTAGTCGATGTCGAACGCCCCGGGCCGCGACAGCACGGACAGGTGCGCCGGCAGCACGTAGGCGCCGTCCCGCTTCTCGCCCACGCCCGCCTGCACCAGCGTCTCGAGCACGCGCATCACGGCGCCGAACGCCGCGTACAGCTTCTCGTCCGACAGGTGCGGCACCACCTCGTTCACCAGCCGCGCGTACACGTGCTCGTTGAAGGCCTTCACCTCCTCCTCGGGCGCCTTGTTGGACTGCAGGCACTTGATGGCCGCCACGTAGTACTTGGCGATCACCGCCGTCGAGTAGGGCGCCTCCAGCTTGTACAGCGAGACCGGCCGCAGCGGCAGCGCGATAGACGCCGGTTCGTATCTGAAAACGTAGACTAGGATGAGATCGCAAACGGGCAGATGGGACTTTAGGGCACAAGGTATATAGGAAAGACACACACACCGATCGTTACCAACATAAGGATTCGAATCAGCATCCTAGGCAGAAGAGAGGAGTCATAAAAACTTTAGTGGACAGGGCTAATAATATCTGTGAGCCAATTTATTTGCAAGATCAATTACGCCATTTGCGAACGAATTTCAAGAGAAATGCGTACACTGACAATGAGACCGTGTTCATCAGAGGTGAGGGTATCATCTGGAGTGCCCCAGGGAAGTCTGGTAGGTGCGCTGTTGTTTTCTATCTACATAAATGATCTTTTGGATAGGGTGGATGGCAATGTGCGGCTGTTTGCTGATGATGCTGTGGTGTACGGGAAGATGTCGTCGTTGACTGACTAGAGGAGGATACAAGATGACTTGGACAGGATTTGTGATCTGTGTAAAGAATGGCAGCTAACTCTAAATATAGATAAATGTAAATTAATGCAGATGAATAGGAAAAATAATCCCGAAATGTTTGAATACTCCATTAGTAGTGTTGCTCTTGACACAGTCACTTCGATTAAATATTTGGGCGTAGCATTGCAGGGCGATATGAAGTGGGACAAGCATGTAATGGCAGTTGTGGGGAAGGCGGATAGTCGTCTTCGGTTCATTGGTAGAATTTTGGGAAGATGTGGTTCATCTGTAAAGGAGAGCGCTTATAAAACACTAATACGACCTATTCTTGAGTACTGCTCGAGCGTTTGGGATGCCTATCAGGTCGGATTGAGGGAGGACATAGAAGCAATTCAGAGGCGGGCTGCTAGATTTGTTACTGGTAGGTTTGATCATCACACGAGTGTTACGGAAATGCTTCAGGAACTCGGGTGGGAGTCTCTGGAGGAAAGGAGGCGTTCTTTTCGTGAATCGCTACTGAGAAAATTTAGAGAAACAGCATTTGAGACTGACTGCAGTACAATTTTACTGCCGCTAACTTATATTTCGCTGAAAGACCACAAAGATAAGATAAGAGAGATTAGGGCTCGTACAGAGGCATATAGGCAGTCATTTTTCCCTCGTTCTGTTTGGGAGTCGAACAGGGAGAGAAGATGCTAGTTGTGGTACGAGGTACCCTCCGCCACGCACCGTATGGTGGATTGTGGAGAGTGTATGTAGATGCAGATGTAGATAGATCGAGAACTCCACCCTAGAAGAAAAGTGTCCGAAAATACACGACAATAACAACCGTCGGCTGGAAAAGTTTTTCTTCCATTTATTCATAACATCACGGACCGTATTGGGAAAGTTTTGGCCAAGTTTCAAGTGGAGACAATCTTTCGACCTACCAAGAAAATTAGTGAAAGTTTAAGATCGATGAAAGACGCACGACACCCCTTAGCTATCCCAGGTGTGTATAAAATTCCGTGAAGCTGTGGTATGGTTTATATTGGAACAACTAAAAGGAGTGTTAATACCCGCCTAACGGAACACAAAAGGAACTGTAGATTGGGACAAATTGACAAATCAGCTGTAGCGGAACACGAAATAAAATTTAGTGGGACAAACGTGATAGGTAGGGCCTCACATTATTACACCCGCATGTATAGAGAAGCTATAGAGATCTACAAGCACGAAAATAATTTTCATAAAACAGAAGAAGGATTAAAACTAGACAAGATATGGCGGTCGATTTTGTACCATCGAAGTGACAATCGATTACCTGTAATCGAGAGAGATGGCACTAGCCAGAGATAGTTATAAAGTCGCAAGCACGTGATGAGTGGTGGCCCCATCTAAGCGCTCTATATAAGCGGGACCTCCAGCGCCTAGCAGCCAGTCGCCGACTCACCTCGGCAGGATTCGAACCTGCGACCGTAGCGGTCACGCGGTTCCAGACTGAAGCGCCTTTAACCGCACGGCCACACCGGCCGGCGTCGTCTAACCGATTCACGATTGATTCGTAACTCACTAGCATGACGGCTAGCTGACTGTCCTGGGCTTCTGACTGACGCTTGCCTTACCCTTTCAACATTTTCTGGTGTCGTTACTCTGCGTCTCGGGCCAGGATGCTTCTTATCCAGTATGTTTCCAGTTAATCTGAAGTTTTCCACCCGTCTGAGGATTGTGTTACGGCTCGGAAAAGCTCCATGTCGACCGACATTAAACTGTGCAATAAACAATCGCTGCGTAGCAATAGTAGACCCACCACTTTTCACGAAACTGTCATAGACAAACACTCGACGTTGCAAGTCCCACTGAGTAAATGAAATGGCTTCTTGTTTGGATCAGAACTATCCCCACCATAACCACCGCTCACCACCACGCCCTCAGTACTATGCAGTTCAAAACCGCCCGTCTCCCGTGTGTCACCCTGTAATTCGCGACTGTTCACAACCACTCGCTTCGATCCGTTAAGAAGCACTTTGAAAGTGCGGAACAACCCGCGCAGTAAGTTAGAACTCCTCTTCAATAAGAATACCTCGCAGTTTGTGTAGCAGACATGCGTTGACACACACCATCTACGTCGACAGTACAAAGACCTTCACGCCACCAACACAGGGTTGTCGGAACTATGGACCTCATTGACCATATCGCAAGGGACTCATCGTTTCATCGCCAATACCAGAAAAATTTGGAAGGTCTACATCTACATCTGCATCTACATCTGAATGACTACTCTGGAATTCACACTTAAGTACGTGGCAGAGGGTTCTTCGAATCATTTTGAGACTACTTCTCTACCTTCCCACTCTCAACAGCAACTGGGAAAAACGAACACATTAGTCTTTCTGCAAGAGCTCTGATTTCTCTTATTTTATTATGATGATCATTTCTCCCTACGCAGGTTGGCGGCAGAAAATTACTTTCACATTCAGAAGAGAAAGTTCGTGACTGAAGTTTCGTGAATGATCTCGCCGCAACGAAAAACGGATTTGTTTTAGTGATTGCCATCCCAACCTGCTTATCATCTCAGAGACAATCTCTCTCCTGTTTCTCGATAACGAAATCGAGATGCTCTTCTTTCAAGTTTTTCGATGGCCACCGTCAATCGTATCCGATAAGGATCCCATCAAAGATTTTTTTCCTGTTGGGGACTGGGTGTTGTGTTGTCGTTACGTTCGTGCCAGCATAACTGACATTCCACACGTGAGACGGCAGTATGGGGCCGTACCTGAAACCAATATATTTCAAAAAAGTATCCCACGCAGTACAGCAATACTCGAGAAGTGGGCGAACACGTGGAGTGCAGGCATTCTCGTTAGTAGACATGTGCCATCTTCTACGTGTTCTGCCAATAAAACGCAGTCTTTGGTTTGTCTTCCCCACAACACTACCTATGTGATCGTTCCAAGTTAAACTGTTCGTAATTTTAATTCCTAGGTATTTAGTCGAATTGACAGCCTTTAAATTTGTGTGTTTTATCATGTAACTGAAATGTAACATATTTGTTTTAGTGCTCATATGGATGACTTCACACTTTTCATT
Organism: Schistocerca serialis cubense; assembly: GCF_023864345.2. Classification (NCBI taxonomy): domain Eukaryota; kingdom Metazoa; phylum Arthropoda; class Insecta; order Orthoptera; family Acrididae; genus Schistocerca; species Schistocerca serialis. The sequence continues at coordinate 213,513,523 of NC_064639.1, read as the reverse complement.
ATTCAGAGTCAAAAAATGGTTCAAATGGCTCTAAGCACTATGGAACTTAACATCTGAGGTCATCAGTCCTCTAGACTTAGAACTACTTAAACCTAACTAACCTAAGGACATCACACACGTCCATGCCCGAGGCAGGATTCGAACCTGCGACCTTAGCAGCAGCGCAGTTCCGGACTGACGCGCCTAGAACCGCTCGGTCACAGCGGCCGGCTATTTAGAGTCAATTGACACTCTTGTCACCATACAGATATCTTGTCTAAATCATTTTGCAATTGGTTTTGATCATCTAATGACTTGACTAGACGATAAATAACAGCACCATCTGCAAACTAACTAATAGAGCTGCTCAGGTAGTCTTCTAAATCGTTTAAGAAGATTAGGAACAGCAGAGGTCCTATAACACTTCCTTGGTGAAAGCCGGATATCGCTTCTGTTTCACTCGATAATTTTCGTCGATTTCATTGCACCACGGCCGTCATGGTTGATAGGGATAGGAGAGAATGGTGGAGACCGTTAAGCGATGCTTATGAAAAATGTTGGGGGATCAAGATTAACTGCAGAACAACTCTACACCATGAAACTTCCTGGCAGATTAAAACTCGAGTCTCGGTCCGGCACACAGTTTTAATCTTCCAGGAAGTTTCATATCAGCGCACACTCTGCTGCAGAGTGAAAATCTCATTCTGCAACTCTACACCACCTTGGTCACTGTCGAAGCTGCAGTAAAGTCGAGGCCTCTGTATCCAGGAGATAACGCAAAATCTCTGACACCGGCACAGTTTCTGGTCGAAAAAGGACTACTGAGTGTCATCACTAGACCCGAACCTACAATCGCACATAATGCGAACAAATGATTTAAATTACGTCAAAAATTAGCCATCGACTTATGGAAAAGATGGACGAAAGAATGTTTCATAGCCCTTAGGAGGTTTCACGAAGTTAGAGGCACGTCTCCAACATGTGTTTATTTCCGACCTGATGACTTGGCTTTTATTCATGCGGATTGTCACCCAGGTCATGTCTGGAGGAAATGTAAAATAAAAAGACGTGTACAGGGAAGAGGCAATAAACTAAGGACGATAACACTGCGCACGTCATCACGACAGCAGATAAGATGTCCGGTTCAGCTAACCCCCCCCCCCCCCCCCCCCGGAGGTTTCCTCGCTTATTCTTCATCATTAGTCGATTAACGAAATTTTGGACAGTATCAGGGATGAGGACCTCGTTCTGTGTAAGATACTGGTCTGGAAGGGGATATTCCGTTGCACTGTAAACCTGCGATCTAATGTCTCTTTCTTCAAAGGTTAAGCTTTCACAGTCTTGACATTAAGATGGTAGACAAATGAACATACGCGGAACCTTGCAGCATGTCTAGCTATGGAGATACGCAGTGACAAAGACGTACTTCTTATCGTAAATATAGAAATATTATAATTTACATTGTATTAACTCCACATAAGCTGAGCAACGGCTCAAAAGAAAACATTTCAACGTCGAACACTAATACAATATCAAAAACTGCCAGTTCATGTTGATTTGGATGTTATTTGGAGTTCTTTATTTTTTGTACGTAATATTAGTAAAAAAATATCGTAAACGTAAATTGCAAATAAGAATGCCACTGCAAACTGAGGAAGTAAATTTTATGAAAATTCAAAGGAGGTGCCACAACCTACGGGGCAACTCAATCTGACTCGAAAAATCAGCATTGAGTAATATCAGAAACGTGATCACAGCTGCGATCGCCCCAAAGGTAGCACCCGTTCGCGGTAAATTCAGTAAGGGATTACTGGTCCCCAGGGGCTCGTTACAGACTATCTGCATTTCACTTGATGTCTTATCCCCATTTGTCTTTGCATCTCTGTTTTACTGAAAATATTGTATGTGCACAATAGTGGAAATGTTGATAGTATGTCTTGTTTGCAAAAACCCTTGTTCCATTCATTCGCGGTGCTTGCTGTTGACAACATTAATGCCTACTTTACTCTTCACTCTGAAGTCTGCGTTCGGTTGTGCTAGGTTTGACTCAGGTTTCTTCCTCTGGCAGCATAAGTTGTACGTTAACAAAGATATACGGAAATATCGATATACAGGGGTTGAGCAGAAATATGGAAATACAACAAATACTGCATATTACTATGCCTAATATGGTGTAGGAGAGCCGCTGGCGTTCAAATACAGGTCCAGTATTTCCAGAATGAAATTTTCACTCTGCAGCGGAGTGTGCGCTTGTATGAAACTTCCTGGCAGATAAAAACTGTGTACTCGGTCCCTTTGCCTTTCGCGGGCAAGTGCTCTACCGATTTTTTTGAAAATCTTTGTGCATCTGCACTAGAGATTGCTATCGAGGCGAATCAATTATACGAATGTGTGGTGATCATGTCCGAAAGAACAGACACCTCGCATTCATATAACTGATTCGCCTCACTAGGCAGTGAATCCACAACCTTCAGTGCAGATGCGCAATGACGTTCGACCTCCAGTAGGTTTGTCCGCAGCTCGTGGTCTCGCGGTCGCATTCTCGCTTCCCGAGCAAGGGGTCCCGGGTTCGATTCCCGGCGGGGTCAGGGAATTTCACCTGTCTCGAGATGACTGGGTGTTTGTGTTGTCTTCATCATTTCATCTTCATTCATGCAAGTAGCGAGTTTGGACTGAGAAAAGGTTGCGGATTTCTACGGGCGCTGATAACCGCGCAGTTGAGCCCCCACAAACCAAACATCATCATCATCATCCAGAAGGTTTGTAAAATTAGTGGACATGGAGAGAGACTGCGGACAAGTGGCGATCGGTGGGAGTGTGGGTCGGCCAGGGAGCGTACCAAGACAGTCTGCGCATTTGCGATAACCAGTGTGCGGGTGGCACAGTGGTTAATGTAGTAGTTAACACAACTGCATAGTAAGTGGAACGTTGTGGATTCGCGTCCCAGTCCTGTACACATTTTCCACTCGTCCCAAAGTACCTGATATCATTAGTCCCTTCCGTTTCCTTTCCTTCTTCCCCCTCTACCTCCAATTGTAAATCACAACTGACAAACGTTATCATTAGATAGCGCTACAGGTACACTATTGGCCATTAAAACTGTTACACCAAGAAGAATTGCAGCTGATAAACGGGTATTCATTGGACAGATATATTATACTAGAACTGACATGTGATTACATTTTCACGCAATTTGCGTGCATAGACCCCGAGAAATCAGTACCCACAACAACCACCTCTGGCCATAATAACTGCCTTGATACGCCTGGGCATTGAGTCAAACAGAGCTTGGAAGGCGTGTACAGGTACAGATGCCCATGCAGCTCCAACACGATACCGCAGTTCATCAAGAGTAGTGACTGGCGTATTGTGACGAGCCATTGCTCGGCCATCATTACCCAGACGTTTTGAATTGGTGAGAGATCTGGAGAATGTGCTGGCCAGGGCAGCAGTCGAACATTTTCTGTATCCAGAAAGGGCCGTACATGACCTGCAACATGCGGTCGTGCATTATCCTGCTGAAATGTAGGGTTTCGCAGGGATCGAATGAAGGGTAGAGCCACGGGTCGTAACAAATCCAAAATGTAACGTGCACTGTTCAAAGTGCCGTCAATGCGAACAAGAGGTGACCGAGACGTGTAACAAATAACACCCCATACTATCACGCCGGGTGATACACCAGTATGGCGATGACGAATACACGCTTCCAATGTGCGTTCACCGCGATGTCGCCATACACGGATGCGACCATCATGATGCTGTGAACAGAACCTGGATTCATCCGAAAAAATGACGTTTTGCCATTCGTGCACCCAGTATCGTCGTTGAGTACACCATTGCAGGCGCTCCTGTCTGTGATGTAGCGTCAAGGGTAACGGCAGCCATGGTCTCCGAGCTGGTAGTCCATGCTGCTGCAAACGTCGTCGAACTGTTCGTGCAGGTGGTTGTTGTCTTGCAAACGTCCCCATCTGTTGACTCAGAGATCGAGACGTGGCTGCTCGATCCGCTACAGCCATGCGGATAAGATGCCTGTTATCTCGACTGCTAGTGGTACGAGGCCGTTGGGATCCAGCATGGCGTTCCGTATTACCCTCCTGAACCCACAGATTCCATATTCTGCTGACAGTCATTGGACCTCGACCAGCGCGAGCAGCAATGTCACGATGCGATAAACCGCAATCGCGATAGACCACAATCCGAGCTTTATCAAAGTAGGAAACGTGATGGTATGCATTTCTCCTCCTTACACGCGGCACCATAACAACGTTTCACCAGGAGGAGGAGGAAATTAGTGTTTAACGTCCCGTCGACAACGAGGTCAATAGAGACGGAGCACAAGCTCCTATTAGGGAAGGATGGGGAAGGAAATCTGCCGTGCCCTTTCAAAGGAACCATCCCGGCATTTGCCTGACGTGATATAGGGAAATCACGGAAAACCTAAATCAGGATTGCCGGACGTGCTTTTCACCAGGTAACGCCGGTCAACTGCTGTTTGTGTATGAGAAATCGGTTGGAATCTTTCCTCATGTCAGCACGTTGTAGGTGTCGCCACCGGCGCCAACCTGGTGTGAATGCTCTGAAAAGCTACTCATTTGCATATCACAGCATCTTCTTCCTGTTGCTTAAATTTCGCTTCTGCAGCACGTTATTTTCGTGGTGTAGCAATTTTAATGGCCAGTAGTGTATTCTGATAGGGTCAGATGGTCGGGCGGTCGGGGAATGTGAACACTTGTTAAGGACCTGACAAGAGATATGGAAAGCGGCACAACTGCACACGCTCTGACGATGCTTCTGACCAGGACAAATCGGCCATATCGCCTGACCAAAACTGTAGCCAGTTTGAGTGTGAGAGATGGGCAAACACGCCTACCTGTCGTCCAGGAAGGGCATGGGGATGACGAAGGAGCCGCGGGCGCCGCCAGTGGTCCTGGGGTAGGTCACGAGGCCGGGACACGCGTGCCAGGCGCAGGGCTGCCGCCGGCGGCGCAACGACCCGGGCGTAGGAGTGTGCGCAGGGGCGGAAGTGCTCGTGGTTGGGCCGAGCTGCAAAGTCTGCGGCGTGTCCTCCGCGGCCGACGTCGCTTCCGGAGGCCGCCAGTGGCTGCCGTCCGTGTGGAGCAGCCGCCGCAGCGTCTTCTCCAGCTCGTGCAGCGCCGACACGTCACTGCACACCCACAGGTCCACTCGCACAGTATCTTAAAAAACTCATCCCCGTGACTTCTACAATAGTTCGGATGTTACCTCCCAGAAATGCCCATCACAATTTAACCCTGTCAGGATTGGTGTGACCGAGCGGTTCTAGGCGCTTCAGTCTGGAACCGCGCGACCGCTACGGTCGCAGGTTCGAATCCTGCCTCGGGCATGGATGTGTGCGATGTCCTTAGGTTAGTTAGGTTTAAGTAGTTCTAAGTTCTAGGGGACTGATGACCTCAGAAGTTAAGTCCCATAGTGCTCAGAGCCATTTGAACTTTGAGAGAAGAGGTGTTATCTTGTACTGTATCAAGTGCTACGTTGGTGTTCAGTGACAGTAACAAATACACGTAACATTCCTGTGACAATGTGTTGTTTCAAAGTTAAATATTTCACTTTGTTCAAGTTGTAATAAAGTTATCTAACATTTTGTGCTTGTTTCAGTATCCACTTGGCCTACTCCAGAAGTAAATGTGAGGACCTACCACGCCGCCGACGAGTGTTATTCGTCCTGCACAACACAAACAACAATAATAGCAGGTAAAATAATAATATCGCAACTGTAAGAAACGAAAACAAACAAGATTCCAGGGCACATTGAACAATCCTTCATACAACAAGCCGCATGAGGCTACAGTATACATTATCTGATCAAAAGTATCAGGACACCCTTATCCAATGCTGAACTGACCAATACATATCACGAGAGTCGAACCCGCAGGTATAAAAGGAGATGAGGAGTTCTGTGTGTCAGTAGGGAAGCAGTAATAGCAGAATGCTTGCACAAGATCCCAGCAGAGATGTCGAACCATAGGTCGTTTAGAGGAAATATGACGATGCCTAACAACCCAGCCCAGAGCAGAATGGTTTGGTCATGAAAGCTCAGAGACTTCGAACGTGAGATAGTCATTGGATGTCAGCTGAGCAACAAATCCGTCAGGGACATTTTAACGGTTCTAAAGTTGCCCAAGCTGACCGGTGGTGCTGCGACTGTGGAACAAAAACACGAAGGAACAAATAGAGCTAAACCAAAACCAGGCAGACCTCGTGTACTGAATGACATGAACCGTCGAGCATTGCAGACGGTAGTTGTAACAAGTCGCATGAAATCAGCAGAAGGAATCATTCGTGAGTTCCAGTTAGGAGAAAGACTGTGCGTAGGGAGTTAAAAGGAAGGGCGTACAGTTGTCCAACAGCTTCTCACGCTCCACACATTTCTATAGTTCCTGCTAGGCGACAGTTGAGGTGGTCTAAAAAGCGACGTCGCTAGACGTAACGAGTGACAGACCACGATATACCCCGTGACAATCCGGTGGAAGGATTTGGGTTTGGCGAATACCGGGAGAACGTTAGATACCACCATGTATAGTGCCGACAGTGAAGTACACCGACGAGTTGGTACGGTATGGGGAGGTTCTTTGTGGTTAGGGTGTGGTCCCCTTATTGTACTTACAGGGTGTTTCAAAAATGACCGGTATATTTGAAACGGCAATAAAAACTAAACGAGCAGCGATAGAAATACACCGTTTGTTGCAATATGCTTGAGACAACAGTACATTTTCAGGCAGACAAACTTTCGAAATTACAGTAGTTACAATTTTCAACAACAGATGGCGCTGCGGTCTGGGAAACTCTATAGTACGATATTTTCCACATATCCACCATGCGTAGCAATAATATGGCGTAGTCTCTGAATGAAATTACCCGAAACCTTTGACAACGTGTCTGGCGGAATGGCTTCACATGCAGATGAGATGTACTGCTTCAGCTGTTCAATTGTTTCTGGATTCTGGCGGTACACCTGGTCTTTCAAGTGTCCCCACAGAAAGAAGTCACAGGGGTTCATGTCTGGCGAATAGGGAGGCCAATCCACGCCGCCTCCTGTATGTTTCGGATAGCCCAAAGCAATCACACGATCATCGAAATATTCATTCAGGAAATTAAAGACGTCGGCCGTGCGATGTGGCCGGGCACCATCTTGCATAAACCACGAGGTGTTCGCAGTGTCGTCTAAGGCAGTTTGTACCGCCACAAATTCACGAAGAATGTCCAGATAGCGTGATGCAGTAATCGTTTCGGATCTGAAAAATGGGCCAATGATTCCTTTGGAAGAAATGGCGGCCCAGACCAGTACTTTTTGAGGATGCAGGGACGATGGGACTGCAACATGGGGCTTTTCGGTTCCCCATATGCACCAGTTCTGTTTATTGACGAAGCCGTCCAGCTAAAAATAAGCTTCGTCAGTAAACCAAATGCTGCCCACATGCATATCGCCGTCATCAATGGTTCAAATGGCTCTGAGCACTATGGGACTCAACTGCTGAGGTCATTAGTCCCCTAGAACTTAGAACTAGTTAAACCTAACTAACCTAAGAACATCACAAACATCCATGCCCGAGGCAGGATTCGAACCTGCGACCGTAGCGGTCTTGCGGTTCCAGACTGCAGCGCCTTTAACCGCACGGCCACTTCGGCCGGCTCGCCGTCATCAATCCTGTGCACTATATCGTTAGCGAATGTCTCTCGTGCAGCAATGGTAGCGGCGCTGAGGGGTTGCCGCATTTGAATTTTGTATGGATAGAGGTGTAAACTCTGGTGCATGAGACGATACGTGGACGTTGGCGTTATTTGGACCGCAGCTGCAACACGGCGAACGGAAACCCGAGGCCGCTGTTGGATCACCTGCTGCACTAGCTGCGCGTTGCCCTCTGTGGTTGCCGTACGCGGTCGCCCTACCTTTCCAGCACGTTCATCCGTCACGTTCCCAGTCTGCTGAAATTTTTCAAACAGATCCTTTATTGTATCGCTTTTCGGTACTTTGGTGACATTAAACTCCGTTGAAAACTTCGTCTTGTTGCAACAACACTGTGTTCTAGGCGGTGGAATTCCAACACCAGAAAAATCCTCTGTCCTAAGGAATAAACCATGTTGTCTACCACACTGGACTCGCGTTCGGGAGGACGACGGTTCAATCCCGTCTCCGGCCATCCTGATTTAGGTTTTCCGTGATTTCCCTAAATCGTTTCAGCCGAATGCCGAGATGGTTCCTTTGAAAGGGCACGGCCGATTTCCTTCCCAATCCTTCCCTAACCCGAGCTTGCGCTCCGTCTCTAATGACCTCGTTGTCGACGGGACGTTAAACACTAACCACCACCACCATGTTGTCTACAGCACACTTGTACGTTGTGAACAGCACACGCTTACAGCAGAAAGACGACGTACAGAATGGCGCACCCACAGACTGCGTTGTCTTCTATATCTTTCACATCACTTGCAGCGCCATCTGTTGTTGAAAATTGTAACTACTGTAATTTCGAAAGTTTGTCCGCCTGAAAATGTACTGTTGTCCCAAGCATATTGCAACAAACGGTGTATTTCTATCGCTGCTCGTTTAGTTTTTATTGCCGTTTCAAATATACCGGTCATTTTTGAAACACCCTGTAAGAAAGCACTGTGTAGCTAACAGAATACTGGCACCTGTACGCCTTTGAAAGAAGTCGGCACGGATAGCAGACGCGTTTCATTTTACAATTTTACTGTCAACGGAAAGCCAATTCAAGAAGGTAAAAAATATGTTTGTAACGATCTGATGTCGGTGGGATGAGCATATTCTCGACTGTCACGGTGAGCATAGTAATGGCGGCTTCTATTAACTGTGGATATGGACTGTGACGTGGGAAGTATTGGAATATGGAAATAAGCGTACGGGATTGTGGGCCGGGAATACCCCATTCGGGGAAGTTCGGCCGCCAGGAGCAAGTACTTATTGCATACGCCACATTGGGCGACTTAAGCGTCAGAAATGGGGATGAAATGATGATGAGGACAACATAACACTCAGTCCCTGAGCGGAGAAAAGCTCCTGCCCCAACAGGGAAACGAACCCGGGCCCCTTAGCGTGCCATTCCGCCGCACTGACCACTCAGCTAACGGGGGTGGACGGAAGTTCGAATGGAGCTAAGGACTATGGGACTTAACATCTGAGGTCATCAGTCCCCTACACTAGAGAACTACTTAACCCTAACTAACTTCTGAACACCACACACATCCAAGCCCGAGGCATGATTCGAACCTGCGACTTTAGAAACAGCGCGGTTCCGCACTGAAGCGCCTAGAACTGCTCGGCCACCGCGGCCATCGTCCTGCAGTCATCAAGGGTACACGAGTGGGTCTTCGGCTCCGAAAGCCCATATCGATGATATTTCGTTGAATGGTTCGCATGCTGACACTTGTTGATGGCCCAGCAATGAAATCTGAGTCAATTTGCGGAAGGGTTGCATTTCTGTCACGTTGAAAGATTCTCTCCAGTCGTCGTTGGTCCCGTTCTTGCAAGATATTTTTCCGGCCGCAGCGATGTCGGAGATATGACGTTTTACTGGATTCCTGATATTCACGATACATTCGTGGAATGGTCGTATGAGAAAATCCCCACTTCATCGCTACCTCGGAGATGCTGTGTCGATCGCTCGTGCCCCAACTGTAACACCACGTCCAAACTCACTTCAGTCTTGATAACCTGTCATTGTAGCAGCAGTAACTGATGTAACAACTACACCAGACACTTGTATTATTTAGGTGTTGCCGACCGCAGCGCCGTATTCGGCCGGTATGCATATGTCTGTACTTGAATACACGTGTCTATACTAGTTTCTTTGGCGCTCCAGTGTAAATGATCTGTGGACAACCTCACACTGATGTCCACCATTAGGTGTCTATATACCTTTTATCAGACAGTGTAGTTACAGTGGTAGAGGTGAAGGTGTGGCCATCGCAGGTGTTTGCTGCAGTTTCAGCTCTCGTGAAACTGGCTGAACGCGAGATGTGCTTTCCTGACGACACCCCCCCCCCCCCCCCTGCTCCCTACGAAGCTGTCAGTCCTAATGTAGACTACTGGCCATTAAAATTGCTACACCAAGAACAAATGCAGATGATAAACGGGAATTCATTGGACAGATATATTATACTACAACTGACATGTGATTACATTTTCACGCAATTTCGGTGCATAGATCCTGAGAAATCAGTACCCAGAATAACCACCTCTGGCCGTAATAACGGCCATGATACGCCAGGGCATTGAGTCAAACAGAGCTTGGATGGCGTGTACAGGTACAGCTGCCCATGCAGCTTCAACACGGTACCGCAGTTCATCAAGAGTAGTGACTGGAGTATTGTGACGAGCCAGTTGCTCGGCCACCATTGACCAGACTTTTTCAATTGGTGAGAGATCTGGAGAATATGCTGGCCAGGGCAGCGGTCGAACATTTTCTGTATGCAGAAAGGCCCGTACAGGACCTGTAACATGCGGTCGTGCATTATCCTGCTGAAGAGTAGTGACGAGTATTGTGACGAGCCAGTTGCTCGGCCACCATTGACCAGACGTTTTCAATTGGTGAGAGATCTGGAGAATATGCTGGCCAGGGCAGCGGTCGAACATTTTCTGTATCCAGAAAGGCCCGTACAGGACCTGCAACAAGCGGTCGTGCATTATCCTGCTGAAATGTAGGGTTTCGCAGGGATCGAATGAAGGGTAGAGCCACGGGTCGTAACACATCTGAAATGTAACGTCCACTGTTCAAAGTGCCGTCAGTGCGAACAAGAGGTGACCCAGACGTGTAACCAATAGCACCCCATACCATCACGACGGGTGATACGCCAGTATGGCGATGACGAAAACACGCTTCCAATGTGCGTTCACCGCGATGTCGCCATACACGGATGCGACCATCATGATGCTGTAAACAGAACCTGGATTCATCCGAAAAAACGACGTTTGCCATTCGTGCACGCAGGTTCGTCGTTGAGTACCCCATCGCAGGCGCTCCTGTCTGTGATGCCGCGTCAAGCGTAACCACAGCCATGGTATACGAGCTGATAGTCCACGCTGCTGCAAACGTCGTCGAACTGTTCGTGCAGATGGTTGTTGTCTTGCAAACGTCCCCATTTGTTGACTCAGGCATCGAGACGCGGCTGCACAATCCGTTACAGCCATGCGGATAAGATGCCTGTCATCTCGACTGCTAGTGATACGAGGCCGTTGGGCTCCAGCACGGCGTTCCGTATTACCCTTCTGAAACCACCGATTCCATATTCTGCTAACAGTCATTGGATCTCGACCAACGCGAGCAGCAATGTCGCGATATGATAAACCGCAATCGCGATAGGCTACAATCCGATCTTTATCAAAGTGGGAAACGTGATGGTACGCATTTCTCCTCCTTACACGAGGCATCACAACAACGTTTCACCAGACACCGCCGGTCAACTGCTGTTTGTGTATGAGAAATCTGTTGGAAACTTTCCTCAAGTCAGCACGTTGTAGGTGTTGCCACCGGCGCCAACCTTGTGTGAATGGTCTGAAAAGCTGATCATTTGCATATGACAGCATCTTCTTACTCAAGTTTAAATTTCGCGTCTGTAGTACGTCATCTTGGTGGTGTAGCAATTTTAATGGCCAGTAGTGTAATTTTGAAGAGAGTGTATAGCTGTGGCAGCGACTCGGCACGGACCTGTAGCCGATGCAGCCGGCGTAGAAGGCGCGCCTGGCCCGGGGCAGCAGCCGCGAGTGCAGGAAGCCTCCCAGCGCGTCCGCCGCCGCCATGGTGAGCAGCAGCTTCCTCGGGTAGCCGCCGCCACCGCCGCCGTTTCCGCCGCTCGCGTCCCCCACGGAGGCCGCCTCGTCCAGGCACGCGTGCACGTACTCAATGAACGCTGTCACGTACTCGACCGTCACTTTCGACGGGTCCACCGGTACCAGGTCCTGCACACTCGAGAGCGGGTGTTCCCTCGCTGCACAGCATCGTAACCAGAACAGGTTTCCTCATCTACAGGGTGGCCACAATTAAACTTCCAGTTTCAAAACGCTGTAGAAAGAGGACCACCACTCAGAATGACGGCAAATCTGAACAGTGTACTATTGACGCAGGGCGAAACGCCATGGAAAAAAAAAATGAGACTTTGAACATAGCTGCTAAGGTTCAGTGACCGTGTCAGAATTATATTAGAACAAATAAGCCCTCGTTCACAAATATTAAATCAAAATTGACGAGGTTTCGACGCTACTACGAGCGTCGTCTTCAGAATTAAACTAACTGTTTTAAAACATAATACGTATATAAGTCATTAATAAACTAAACTGTGTACTGAGTGGAAAGAGATGCAGTACTTACAAGTCACAGTCTAAAAAAATCTAAGCCGGAAAGGCGAGGTCATGAAATGTTGTAAATAAGATAAGATGGCGAGCCGCTAAGGGCTGTTCGTACCTGAGTGAACACAGGTTGAAACAAAACTGAGGTGCCCACGTTAGATAGTGTGGGCAAGTAAACATGGTGTTGACAAACTGCGTATTGGCTTCTGTCTCGGGTTCTTCGGCCGACGTTCATCTAATGATTTTTCTGACGTTTCGCCAGCACGAGTGGCTGGCATTGTCAAAGCTTCACCGTCCATTGCCGGTGGTGAACTGGAGCCGAGCTCGCGGCCGCAGACTATATGTACCTGGCGCGCCAACGTCCGAGGGCTTCTCCGCGGTCATTTCCGGTGCGGTTCTCCTCTTGCTACCTGCGACGGTCGTTCGCTGCAGTACGGGAAGCCAGGATCCGTTTACCTTAAGGCTTTCCTCTTTCTTGTTCAAACTGTTCGCGTGTTTTTGTATTTCTACAGCTTCTCTGAACTAGCGCGTGTGATAGTGCTTCTCTACAGCCAGAACTTCCGTGTCGGCGAATTTTATTACGTGGTCGGTCTCATTCAGTGCGTGCTCTGCCACAGCCGATTTCTCCACCTGCCACAACCTGCAATGTCGCTTATGCTCTTTGATCCTGGTGTTAATGGATCGTCCAGTCATTCCGACATAAACTTTTCCGCATGTGCATGGTATACGGTATATTCCCGACATTGCAAGTAGGTCTCTTTTCTCCTTCGCCGATCTAAGACGCTCTTTGATCTTCCTTTTCGGTTTGAAAATCGTCTTTACGCCGTGTTTGCGCAATATACGGCGGTTTCTGTCCGTCACTCTGGGAATGTATGGCAGAAAGGCCGTACCCGACATTTCTTTTTCTGGTTCCTTACTTCGCCGAGTTTTTGGCTCTGTTACACTTCTAATATGATTTGTGGAGAATCCATTGGTCCTCATGACAGTTTCCAGGTGTTGTATTTCTCGTTTGAAGTGTTGCGAATCACATATTCGTCCTGCTCTCGTTACGAGCGTACTAATCATGCCTCTTTTCTGGCTCGGGTGGTGGATTGACAGTTTGTGCAGGTATCGGTCCGTGTGTGTCGGTTTTCGATACACGCTGTGTCCCGGGTTTTCGCCGTCCCTTGTGACCAGCACATCTAGAAATGGCGGTTTCTAGTCCTTTTCTACTTCCATGGTAAATGTTATGTTGGCATGGAGGCTGTTCAAGTGTCTTAGGAAGTCAGCACGGCTCCACACAACGAAAGTATCATCGACGTACCTGTACCACACCTTTGGTTTGCAAGTCGCCGAGTCCAGTGCCTGTGCTTGGAATTGTTCCATGAAGAAGTTGGCCACCACTGGACTGAGAGGACTACCCATGGCGACGCCCTCCAGCTGTTCGTAGAAATCGCCATTCCACGTGAAATAGCTCGTGGTGAGACATGCAGTCCAGTGGTGGCCAACTTCTTCATGGAACAATTCGAAGCACAGGCACTGGACTCGGCGACTTGCAAACCAAAGGTGTGGTACAGGTACGTCGATGATACTTTCGTGGTGTGGAGCTATGGTGAAGAACAGCTCGGTGACTTCCTAAGACACTTGAACAGCCTCCATGCCAACATAACATTTATCATGGAAGTAGTTTTTTAATTCCTTTCGTAGGACCCATTTCCTATCAGATTCAGAGCATGCTTCGCAACAAATACAACTGCAATGTTGTCTTCTCTACTAATAACAATCTGAAGAGAAACTTCATTCATAATTTGAAATCCATTCGCTCCCCTACAGAAAGTTCTGGCGTTTATAAGATCATCTGTGATACCTGCTCCTCCTATTATTTAGGGCAAACTGGACGTGCTTTCACCATCAGATATAAAGAACATCTTTTGAGAAAAAACGGCACCAGTCCCCTAAATTCATCCTTGGCCGATAATCTCTTAATTACTGGACACGTGTCTAAAGCCATTGGCGATAGCAATATTCTGCATACCGAAAAGAAGGGACGTAGGTTAGATGTTTTAGAGGAATTGGAGATTTTCAAACATCTATCTCGTCATGATGGCCTCATTCTCAACGAACAGCTGGAGCTGCGAAATAAAAAACTTTTTCGACTGTATAAAGCAGTTGCTTGATCTTTGATTCAGATTTCCTCATGCAGTTTGCCGAAATGTTATTTTCCTCTTACGTCTTTGCTGTTTTCTTGTATGTCATAACTGACGTTTTTTTACGTTACAAAATGTATTTCTGCTTAAAGCAGATAAATATGTAACTTCATCTAATTATTATTAGTGCTTACGTTATGGCTGAATCAGCTTCATTACAATTTCATGTGTCTAATTTTGAATGTACAGTAGCCTAGTTGTTTCTGCGGCTACTAGATGGCGCTCGTAGTAACACCATGTTTACTTACCAACACTTTCTAACGTGGGCACCTCAGTTTTGTTTCAACCCGTGTTCACTCAGGTACGAGCAGCCCTTAGCGGCTCACCATCTTATCTTATTTACAACTTTTCATGACGTCGCCTTTCCGGCTTAGATTTTTTAGAATGTGACTTGTAAGTACTGCATCTCTTTCCATTCAGTACACACTTTAGTTTATTAATGACTTATATACCTATTATGTTTTAGAACAGTTAGTTTAATTCTGAAGACGACGCTCATAGTAGCGTCAAAACCTGGTCAATTTTGACTTAATATTTGTGACCGAGGCTTATTTGTTCCAATATAAAAAAATCAATTAAAATTTTACCAATAGATGGGGTGTAAGTGTTAAAACATTCACAGAAATAGACGCGCAGCACGCGGCAGTTCCTTTGTTTTCGAGACGCCCAACCTGAATATCTCCATGAAGGATCGCGCGCTGCCGGTAAATCCCTTTTACAAAAAGAGTGACTGTGCGCCAGGAGCTATTCAGAACTTCCAGACAATCAAAGGTGTGAAAAAAAGTCACTGGTCCGATGTCTGCTAAAGGTCTGGAGAAAATGATAAAAAAATTCGAAAATGCACCTTCTTCTGGAGTGCCATGTGGCGGAGGCAGGAGAGCATTTGATCCGTCGTCTGTCGAAGGTGTGACCATAGCATTACAGGAGGGGTCGAGCGGTGGTGTGCAAACTTGCAGTGCACAGGGTATTGTCCCAAAGTTGGACATGCCTGCCAGCACGGTGCATAAAATCCTACGAAACATCCTGCATTGCTATCCATACAAAATCACCCATGTTCAGGTTTTACATCCTAATGACCTGCCAGCAAGACAAAGGTTCGTTCTGCAATTTCTTGCTCGCGCGGAAGTGGAAAATGAATGGCCATGGGCCATTCTGTGGACAGACCAGCTACGTTTACTACTGCAAGGACACGGCAATACGCAGAATTGCAACGGAAATCCGCATGCACACTGACCAGTACCATTTCATTCTCCGAAGGTGACCGTGTGGTGTCGGTTGACGGCATCGTTAATAGTAGGGCCGTATTTTTCCAAGGAGATGAGTCCTGCGGTTCGTGTTACCTGTAGCGTCATTGGCAAACGCTATGAGAGTCTTTAGCGCACCGACATCGTTCGAACCCATTAACAGCGTGGATATGTGGGTAGGATCATTTTTATGCAACACCGGGGCTCCTCTGCACATTGCACAGCCAATGAAGCAATGCTAGAATTATCAGCTCGTCATTTCCTTACAGCCTACTCTTCCAGATCACCCGATCACAATCCGTCTGACTTCCGGCTTTGTAGTTATTTGAAAGATGTGTTCACTGCTCCAATTACGAACATAGCTGAATTGAAGGCACTCATTCCGCAACACATTCTGAACGTGACAGCCGAGACACTCCGATCTGTTGTCGAACACGCTACTTATCGAGTTAAACACGTGGAAGAAAACGGTGGACAGCTTACCGAACAATCTCACGACAGTTAGAAACCGATGTCATTTTGCATTTTATGCAGTTTTTGCCACGAGGACAATTGAAAACTGACGTCATTTTTCTCTTTGTGCAGGTTTTGGTACGGGACAATTAAAAAACGCCAGTTTGCTTTGTATGTGATTTTTCGGGACAGTTAAAACCTGTTTTTTTCCATCGAATGTGCTAGGACCTTGCGGTGGTGGATGAGCTCACCTAACTGAGAGATCCACAACTGTTGACTGCCGAACTTGGGTAGTTGCACACATTGAACAGTATGGATGGTATAATGTGTAACACAAACCATAGACGTCGTATTGCGATTCATCTGTCATTTGCAGCCGACCATTTTCACTGCCTTTTTTTTTTTGTCCATGATGTTTCTTACCGTGTTACTTATGCGTCGTTCTGAGCGTAGTTCTCTTTCTAAGGTGTTTTGAGACTGGAACTTTAATTATGGACACCTTGTATATTAACGAACGTATAAAACGGCCAGCAGGACCCAAGTGCAACTTGCCAGTCTAACGGGTTCCAGGGCCAACAAGAAACTAAATTTCAGTGTCGATACGTACTATAAAAGTGAGTGATGTATCGAAACCTCCCCTTAGAAAAATTAATAAATTACTGTGCTGATAAACCCCTTACGTTATTTGATTTTCAAACAGCTGAGCAAAACTGAACGTACTCAGACATTTCTCTCTTTACTTATTCTGATCATCACTAAACTGACACACAATATTTTTAGCGCAACGCAATCTGACTTTCAATAATCCCTACAAAAGAATGGCCCTAACTAACAATAACCTATACCTTTCATGAATCACTTACCTCACAAAAATCTTCGTTAATCGAACTACTGCAATACAGCGAGCGCCAATACTGCCAGCTCAATAAAGGATTCTAACTACTGAAGGCACTAACTACTGGTGGGCGTAGTTAGCAAATGAAAGATTTTGATAGAGAACAAACAATGTATTTACCTTAATAGTGTTCAAAAGTCGTAATATATATATATATATATATCAGTTCATGACATCCAGTCTTACAAATTTCGTTTTTCTGACGGACACACGTCCAGATCGTCCGCTCTCAAAACTCTGCCATCTCTCTTCCCACATCCACCACTGCTGACGGCTCACCTCCAACTGCGCAACGCTATGCGCTGTTCACATCCAACTGCCCAACACTACAATAGCGAATATTCCAACAATGCGAACCAGCCACAGACTGCACACAGCACAGTCAGCGCTATGTGACGTTACCAACATAAAAACCTAAACAGCCTACTTACAGAATGTTTCCCACTTCTTCCTAAACCAGTGGATCGATTCCAGCTAAATTAGTACACATATCAGTTACTTTCTGGAGAGAATCATTGTGGGGTAAGGACCACCTTCCTCTCAAAGGGGTGGGCATGAGGATAAAGAAGTATAGTAGCTAACAACGTGCCAATAGCCAGACTATATTCATCCAATATTTGAGTATGAGAGTACTTAGTGAGTTCCAACAAACTTTACGCACAAGTTCAGACCTCTACGAGACTTATCCGACACTTCTTCTTGCTGGCATCCAGCACAAAATGATGAAAGGAGAAGAGTATAGCGCTTATTAAGTTTTCGCTGTTCGTGTAATAATACCGCCACATAAGGCATCACGCTTTAATTTACACTACTGGCCATTAAAATTGCTACACCACGAAGATGACGTGCTACAGATGAGAAATTTAACCGACAGGAAGAAGATGCTGTGATATGTAAATGATTAGCTTTTCAGAACATTCACACAAGGTTGGCGCCCGTGGCAACACCTACAACGTGCTGACATGAGGAATGTTTACAACCGATTTCTCATACACAAACAGCAGTTGACCGGTGCTGCCTGGTGAAACGTTGTTGTGATGCCTCGTGTAAGGAAGAGAAATGCGTACCATCACGTTTCCGACTTTGATAAAGATCGGATTGTAGCCTGTCGCGATTGCGGTTATCGTCATCGCGACATTGCTGCTCGCGTCGGTCGAGATCCAATGACTGTTAGCAGAATATGGAATGGGTGGGTTCAGGAGGGTAATACGGAATGCCGTGCTGGATCCCAACGGCCTCGTATCACTAGCAGTCGATATGACACACATCTTATCCGCATGGCTGTAACGGATCGTGTAGCCACGTCTTGATCCCTGAGTCAACAGATGGGGACCTTTGCAAGACAACAACCATCTGTACGAACAGTTCGACGACGTTTGCAGTAGCATGGACTATCAGCTCGGAGACCATGGCTGCGGTTACCCTTGACGCTGCATCGCAGACAGGACCGCCTGCGATGGTGTACTCAATGACGAACCTGGGTGCACGAATGGCAAGATGTCATTTTTTCGGATGAATCCAGGTTCTGTTTACAGCATCATGATGGTCGTATCCGTGTTTGGCGACATCGCGGTGAACGCACATTGGAAGCGTGTATTCGTCATCGCCATACTGGCGTATCACCCGGCGTGATAGTAAGGGGTGCCATTGATTACACGTCTCGGTCACCTCTTGTTCGCATTGACGGCACTTTGAACAGTGGACGTTCCACTTCAGATGTGTTACGACCCGTGGCTCTACCCTTCATTCGATCCCTGCGAAACCCTACATTTCAGCAGGATAATGCACGACCGCATGTTGCAGGTCATGTACGGGCCTTCCTGGATACAGAAAATGTTCGACTGCTGCCCTGGCCAGCACATTCTCTAGATCTCTCACCAAGTGAAACCGTCTGGTCAACGGTGGCCGAGCAACTGGCTCGTCACAATACGCCAGTCACTACTCTTGATGAACTGTGGTATCGTGTTGAAGCTGCATGGGCAGCTGTACCTGTACACGCCATCCAAGCTCTGTTTGACTCAATGCCCAGGCCATCAAGGCCGTTATTACGGCCAGAGGTGGTTGGTTCAAATGGCTCTGAGCACTATGGGACTTAACATCTATGGTCATCAGTCCCCTAGAACTTAGAACTACTTAAACCTAACTAACCTAAGGACAGCACACAACACCCAGCCATCACGAGGCAGAGAAAATCCCTGACCCCGCCGGGAATCGAACCCGGGAACCCGGGCGTGGGAAGCGAGAACGCTACCACACGACCACGAGATGCGGGCAGAGGTGGTTGTTCTGGGTACTGATTTCTCAGGATCTATGCACCGAAATTTCGTGAAAATGTAATCACATGTCAGTTCTAGTATAATATATTTGTCCAATGAATACCCGTTTATCATCTGCTTTTGTTCTTGGTGTAGGAATTTTAATGGCCAGTAGTGTACTTCTTCCTTACCAATAACTGTTCATAAAAAGGGCTCTGAGCACTATGGGACTTAACAGCTGAGGTCACCAGTCCCCTAGAACTTAGAACTACTTAAATCTAACTAACCTAAGGATATCACAAACATCCATGCCCGAGGCAGGATTCGAACTTGCGACCGTAGCGGTGGCGCGGTTCCAGACTGAAGCGCCTAGAACCGCTCGGCCACCCATTAACTGTATTCGCAATACATTTTGCAGACAGTATTCACATATACCAGTAAATGTGCCTGCAGAAATTTGTGATTGTACGACACATAGTTCAGGAGGTACTATGTCATTAGCGTTGAGCGGCGTGAAATCTGAACTGCAGGGCGAAATTCGCTAGAGATACAGGTAAAATACGTGTACAAATATGAGTGAAATATGTTAAATATAGAATTTCGTGTTTTCATACAGTTTTTCCCGCCGCTAGATAGTACCTGGAAGGCGCGCCGGTATTTGAGCAGGTCCAGCTGGTCGGCGGACCAGCACTTCCTGTCCAGGTCCTGGACCCGGAACAGGGTCGTCCCCACGTGCGGAGGAGACGACTCCTTGCCGCACCCCGCCAGCGCCGGGCCGATCGCGGCTGCTATCAGCAAAGTCGGCAGCCACACGGTCATCTGCAACGACATCGATACACAGTCGCCTCAGTGCGATACCTGACTGCTCCAACTGACTGTCTACCTGAGAATTAAAACACTACAGTTCCAACAATGAAAGGAGGAGCTGCGTGGCGTTGTTGTCTCGCAAACCCTCAGGATAGCTCCTGCCTCCTGACATGAAAGGGATTTCTGCCTCCACACTCCATGGCCCCTTTCCTCCTGGTGTATAAGAGTTCTGCCTTGAGTGTGAAAGTTGGACGCTGTAAGAGGTCCATGATTAAGGAATTTGTTGCTTGCGCACTCGAGCAGATGTAATTTCGATGGATTGCTCATGCGCTGCCTGCGATATGTACGGTATAAGAGAATCTCAGACCAGAGAGCAGTGTTGTATACAGTAGGAACTGTGTAGCAGTTGGAGTAAGTAGTTGCTAGTGAGCAGTCGTGTGTGTGGAGTTGGCTGGGCCGGTTGTGGGAGCGATGGCGGTGCCTGAGCGGTATAATATAAGGTAAAAGCAGCCTCGCGCATATGTAGTATTGTTATATCAAGTCCCATGTAAATGTGTCTAAAGAATCTCTTAATAATAATCTTTCTCATAAAAAGTAACTTTTGACAGTCATTCATTTCAATTTAAAGATTTTACTAATTTCTCCAATCCTTGGTCATCCTGATTATTGTAAAGAAAAATCAGTTGTTTCTTTTTATACATGACAAATCTATTGGCCAGCACTGCACTGAGCTGTGCCAGAAAAATTTCTTATAGGAACAGATATATACGCGTTATCCGGCGACCTAATTGAGGTAAGATTTTTCAATTTATTCAGAATGAATTTTCAGGGCCATGACGCAGCACTGCTGACGTCCAAAATTTACCAGTTTAAATTCACAGTCAATTATTGAAAGGTTATTTAAGTGAGTCGCAATTTAATTGAGAGGTTAGTCACATTGTATTATTGGTAGGTTACGGAAGGTATCTGTTGGGCAATTACACTGACTGAAATAAATAATTATATTGTTTTTACTGTTGGGAGGTTACGGAAACTATTTTGTGGAGGTTACACTAAATGTGAATATTATTAATATTATTTTATTGTGGAGAGGTTACAACGATTTTTTTCATTTCAGAAAGTTGAATACTGATTCTACTGAAACTTCCTGGCAGATTAAAACTGTATGTCAGACCGACACTCGAACTCGGGACCTTTGCCTTTAGCGGGCAAGTGCCCTACCGGTAGAGGACTTGCCCGCGAAAGACAAAGGTCGCGAGTTCGAGTCTCGGTGTGGTACACAGTTTTAATCTGCCAGGAAGTTTCATGTCAGCGCACACTCCGCTGCAGAGTGAAAATCTCATTCTCACTGATTCTACTGTTTGCGTGCATACACAATCCCTGAGACTGAGATATTATCGTGAGTGGTAGCGAGCGAACAGTTGTTGCTAGTAGTCGGACGCCGAGTGGCACTGAGAGAAGCCGTATCGGGAGAGGTCGCAACCTGTCCTGACCGTGGTAGTACCGCCAGAGGAGATTTTGGTATTAATCGAGGATTCCTGGTTATTTGCTTTTTCTGGATTCAACTGTCGCTTGCTTGCACACAGGAGCTATTTTGTTAGATGCATACACTGAAAGTAATATTCAGATCTTTCTTGTGGCCAGATGCGTGATTGTTGATAACAGACGTTGTGGAATAATTAAAGTTTTTGCTAATCAAATTGTCCAAGGAAAAGAAAGGTCTGAGTTAAGTTCGTCAGTGTATGAATCTTCAATTTTCAGAATATAGTAAATTACAAGTGTTTATCGATTCCTTTTATTTTTTACATCACTTACGGCTTACTGACTAAACCCCTCATGATCATGTAATTTATAAATAAGTGAAACAAAGAAATAGCTTCACCAGTAGTTATGACCACGCACTGCACTCTGCATTGATTGTAGTATTTCTTTTGAATCATTTCAGCACGTTCCTGGATACAATATATGTATGCAGTTGCAGCGGCAAGACGAGGTAAGTTGTCTGTTTCGTGCAGGACATTGCATTATAATTGTTAGGAGACGTTGCAGAATATTTTTAAAAATCGCAGTCAGATATTAGAGAATTGAGTTTTCATCATTTATAGGAAGAGTACTTATTTTCTGTTTTTGTTCTCTATCAGGATACGGACGCGTCTGATAGTGGGAGGTTCCAAAAAATATTTGAATACTGACATGTCGGAATAAGCGTTTTCATAATACAAGTTTTACGGCTACATATCGGATTTTATGATAACGGCAATAAAGTTTCACTAGACTGCCTTGCATTTTTTGTAGAAAAAGTATAGGTAACGATAATATTGTCAGAGGCAGAGCTTTATAAACTTCCGCACGTCTTTCACCTGGCCAGTAACAATTACAGTTTGTGATAGAAAAACTATCACCTCACAACTCTTGACAGCAAAACTATCAAGCGTATGTGCTGAATGTAACGGAACATATGACGCAGAACGACTAGATAAGAAGAGAGAGAAAAATACTGAGAATAATACTAACCCATAAAAGAAGTGGTGAGAGATGGATGTAGAGATCCAAGGAAGATCTCTGCCAGAGCAACCGGACAATATTAAGAGAAATGAAACTGAAAAGGGTAAAGATTGCCGGGTATATGATGAATATGGCTAGGAAGACGGAAAGAGTATGGGAAACAACAGAGAGGACAAGAGGAGAGACAGGAACCAAGTGTATTATTTAACTACGGAAGGACTGGTCGGAATTTGCGATCAACGTGGACGGAAAGGAAAATTGGAGAAGCAAGTACACGCTGACCAATATGCCATAAGTCGACGACAGAGAAGGATACAGGAAAACGTTAGAGAGTCACCAGTGCAGCAGACATGCGGAGAGGGTACTAAAGGTCTCGGAAGAAGAACGGGAGAGAAGAAAAGAAAGGATGAAGAAGTTCTAGGAAGAGAAGAGGAAAATGCAATGAAAGGGCTACCGTGGCGCTATATAGGCCGTAACGCAAGTAGAAGAAGGAGAAGAATGGATATGTAGATGATAATGATGATGATGGCGTGGTGGTGAGGGCACACGACAGCATGGTGTTTAGCGCCCCTACTAAAACCTAGTGAGATGAGTGTGAATGCGGTTGTACAATTATTAAAATGGGAACTGAAAATAAAAACATAAAGAACATCCTAAAAACTTCCGTACACCCGGACATTGGCACAAAGACTAGTGATCAGGAACTTTAGTCTACCACCTCGCCTCCTCTTGCTAACTACTAGTGGTGAAATGATGAAATTTTCTCGGACTCACAGCCGTTTCCAGGGTATTGAAATCCACGAACTTCCACCCGAGTTCTCCTCGCCCATTGTCAAGTGGTGACTGTCGAATGAATGCTGCTGCCGTCCTTATATGGCTGCGCTGTCTTCAGTGATGACACTGGTGCTCGCGTCAGTGCCATATATGGTAAAGTTTTCATTGCGCACTTGTCGTGCCCGTTTCAACTTTCCCATGGCCGAAGTCCAAACTGTGCTTAGCTGCAGCCCGCCGTCTTTATTGAGGGTGTTGTCAGAAACACTGTCCCAAAAACTTGTAGTCCACGTAATAACAAATGTCTCGGCAAATGCAATACGGTGTCCGTTTTCTAAAGCATGTTCCAGCACCACTGGTTTCTCAGGATACCGTAAGAGAAAACATCTCTCGTGTTCCACATGGCACTATTCAATAGTACGTAATGCTGACAGACATGAACTGGCTTGAAGACAGACGTAAACTATCTCTCTATAGTCCACTTACAAATTTTCATTAACCAGTATTAAGCGCGTAAGTATATACTACATCCTTGTAGGAACTGGAAGACAAAATTAGACTAACTATAGTGAGCACATAGGCATTTAAGCGTTTCTCCTGAGCTACATGCGCGAATGAAATGGGAAGTGACCCATATACGTAGTACAAAGCGAAGTAACATCCTCGAAGCACTTTCCGGTAGTTTTCAGAGTGTACATGTAGATGCAGACAAGTATTGTTCAAAAAAGTCTGCTAACGCGTCGCAACATTGTTTTTAACTTTTGGACAAAACCTAAATGCGTACACCGTTGCCAATTCTAAATTATGGATGGCAAGAGCTACAGATGAAGTGAACGCACGGTGCATCTAGCGCGAGAAATTACAGGTTTTACTTAGCGCTGATGTCTAAAGAAAAAAACTTCGTGGACGATGTCGGTAGATCGTGTAACGTACAAGCGCTCGATCCAGAAACAACTGGTTCAAAAATCTGCGGTGAAATAATTTGTCTCCTGGAAATGTGGAAGGCTTTAGAAAGTGATGTAATAGCGTACAGTTCCTAACCAACGGACGAAGCGTAGTTGTTCTTGGTTAAATTCCTAAGCTCCTGAAAATATGGAAGGCTTTAGAAACTGAGGTTGTGGCGTACAGTTCCTAACCAACAGACGAAACACAGTTGTCCTTGGTTGAATTCCAGATCTCATTACATTAGTGTACAAAATAAAGTCACACGACACCGATGAAGTGGACTAAGATGACTACGTTAGTTGTATCAGTTAGTTCAGACAAGTAGCCTACACAAAGGACTAACTAACTAGACACGACCATAACTGTCATTTACATTCAGCAATTACAGCTAGAGACAAATCTGAAGAAAAGTTCAAATGGATGTGGCTTAACGAGTTCTTTGCAATTTGAGCTGCTCTGCTCTTAATGGTCTCAGTCAACAGTGATATGAGGCTTCATTCTATTTTTCCATATCGATTACTTTCGCTGACAACGGATTCTGTTGCCTACATTACACGCGTAAATGCTGAATTTCCCTCTCATGTTCATTATGGTACATTGTCCGTATTACTTAATTCTACTTCTTGATCATCTCCTGCTCCAGCACTTACTGCGAAAACTGGGAAAGGGCAGGCTCATTGTCTGACTACTGTCACCTTTCTGATAATAGAAGCTAGGATTTTTAAGCAGAAAAGCTCATAAGTACTAGTGCTGTGAATACTCACTAGTAAGACGCTTTCTTTAGCTTAATACGAATAATACGTTGTCAACTTTCCAGGCGCCGTTGACAACATTATTTTTAACTTTTGGCTTCTGTTGGTATCAATTACGCGTTGTCTTCATATGTTGAAGCTCGTGACTGGCATCTGGAACAAAGACATTATATAATCAGCTTCAATGTTACAATTAAAAACTAAGTTTTGTACCTCGCTGTGGAATACCCGGCGAATTTTAACATCACCTTTGTGACTCCACTGCAAGCAGTGAACGAAAAATACTGTAATAAATAGCAACATATTGTCAAAAGTCAAAAGGAAGTTCTGTTGAAATTTTTGTAATAAGAAACGCATTTTAGGTCCATTTCATGAACTGCCATGGCAATGCGTCATTGCCTGCATGAAACTGTTAGTCTATTTTGGTGTGTCCTATATTCCTTCAAGCTCTTCTTACGCATGTAAATAAAACCAGAGGCAAGCAATATTATACCGTTTTTACCACAAGACAAAGATAGCAGTAGCCGCCAAAGATATTATTACAATTCTCCTGTGAAAGTCGAGTACTTCACCATCACTAAGTTTACATGTCACACTCCTTCAGAAAGACGAAATCCGAATTTCGTAAACCTGTTTTTGCTGTCTTTTTAGATATAGTCTAGTGTCCGATTCCACTCATCGGCTTTGAATTATGACGTCATACCGAAGGCAAAGTTGCTACGTACAGGCAATCTGTGAAAGCAACGGAACATATTCCCATACCAACAAATGTAGCATACGATAAAATTGCAATCACATCCACGCAGTTATTTACTTAGTCATGAATTATATCGAGACGAACTGAAGGTAACTAAAATAATGAAAAACAATAATTAAAAACAAACTTTCATGTTTGGTAAGAAGTATTCTGTAATTTATGCGACTAGAATACACAGAGAACCTTTAAATTCTAATGCAGTAAAGCTCATCGTGAGGTCATAGTGTTATAAAATAGCGTTAATTTTATATTAATTATTGGATCTAATGGAAGAAGCCCAGGAAAGTGGGGGTTTTGGGTGGGTAAAAACTGAAATGTATCAGAAAAACTAAAAATAAAATGAATGACAACAAATACGAAAGAGTAGAATAACATACTAAATTCTAAAAGAAAAGCCAGTAATGACAAACGAATACCTACAAAAAATAAAGAATATTGGAATCAATAACTAGAATTAACCTATGTAGGTAAATTCCAGTGACAGATTCCAGCCGCTTTTGCAGTTATATGCACTGAAATGTAATACCATTTCTACATTTGTAATTTCTCTCTAAAATTACTGCAGCATATAACAAAAACTGGAATAGATAACTAGAACCGACATTCTATGCAGGTCAATTCTAGTCACCGATTCCAATTTTAGTAACTTTTTTGCAGTAGTTCAGAGAGCAATTACAAATGCAGAAATTATATTAGCCTACATTTTAGCACACGCACGTGCTGAAAAAACGATCTAATTAATGAATCATCGAATGGCTGTAATCAGTCACAGGAATTGACCTATATACGAGGTCAATACTAGTCACCGATTCCAACTTTTCGATGGTTCATAATTTTGGACTTTTTGCACTAAATCTGTGGACTATGTTTTTGTAGCATTTCTAGATTTCTTGATGATCTCAGAGCTACTATAAAAATTAATAAATATCGTAGGCACAGCTGCCTAATTTTTCTCTTTTTCATAGTAATGAAGATAGTAATACCATATGTAGAAATTGTGTAAAACTTTAGTGCACACTTGTTGTTAACACGATCTAAATAACGAACCGTGGAATGGTTGCAATGGGTAACTAGAATAACCTATGTAAGTCAGTACCAGTTACCGATTTCAATATTTGTTAGACCCTACTTTTTATCAGTTTTCGTTACTTGTCCCGTTAGATTTAACAATTAGTATTTAAAGTTAACGCTGATTTATAATATTACGACTTCGTCATGCGCTGTAATGTACTGGATTTAAAGGTTCTCTGTGCTTTTCTTACTCGCATAAATTACGATAATAATTTATTTCAGACATATATACTGTTCTTTTGCTATTCTTATTTATTTCCGTTACCTTTAATTCTTGTCGGTAGAATTTGTGGCTAAGTAATAAATCACGTGAACTGTGTTTGTAATTTTATCGTACGCTACATTCGTTTGTTTACGACTCCGACCAGTCGCTTTCAAAGATTGCCTCCATGTAGCTTCTCTACCTCCGGTACGACGACATTGCTCAAAGCCGACGTGTGGAATCGGACGCTAGAATTGACCCGTCTTTTTTATATGTTAATGTCTGAAGCGGATGTGCCAGCCCTCGTTAAATATGGCGTCTAGGTAACGGATGTTACGGTTTCTGAATTAGTCAACACAATCGTTATTTCTCTTCACCTGAATGTTAGTGGTAGACAGTTTCGTGCTCAGTCTAATATTTCTACCTTTCTTTCACTGGGCATTTAGTCTGTGTTAGTCGCATATTTTGAAAACAAGACCTAACCTGACAATGCAAGCACGTTTCAAAAACGGTTCTGCGTTTAAATGGGAGCGAAAATCGTTCGTGGAAGTGGAAAACCGGGGACTAAAAAAAAAATATTTCTAGAATCGAATTTGGAGTGCTTACATGACTAAACAGAAACGATATTGTGGAATCGGCATACGAAATCTGGTTTTGAGAGCCTCATGTAAACAGCGTGAGTCTAACACATATAGTCACAAAACTCCTAATTTTTGTTATACACTGCGACAGCAGCTCTCCAAGCGAACGGAATGTTACACTCCTGAATATGATATCGGATAAATAGTACCGTTTACAATTAAAATCGCTCAAAAGAGTAAAGGCCGCTGGACCTGATGGGATATCAGTTCAATTTTACACAGAGTACGCGAAGGAACTTGCCTCTCTCTTGCAGCGGTGTACCGTAGGTCTCTAGAAGAGCGTAGCGTTCCAAAAGATTGGAAAAGGGCACAGGTCATCCCCGTTTTCAAGAAGGAACGTAGAACAGATGTGCAGAACTATAGACCTATATCTCTAACGTCGATCAGTTGTAGAGTTTTGGAACACGTATTGTGTTCGAGTATAATGACTTTTCTGGAGACTAGAAATCTGCTCTGTGGGAATGAGCATGGGTTTCGAAAAAGACGATCGTGTGAAATCCAGCTCGCGCTATTCGTCCACGAGACTCAGAGGGCCATAGCCACGGGTTCTCAGGTAGATGCCGTGTTTCTTGACGTCCGCAAGGCGTATGATACAGTTCCCCACATTCGTTTAATGAACAAAGTAAGAGCATAGGGACTATCGGACCAATTGTGTGATTGGATTGAAGAGTTCCTAGATAACAGAAGTAAGAGTGATTTCAGGTGTGCCGCAGGGGAGTGTCGTAGGACCGTTGCTATTCACAATATATATAAATGAGCTTGTGGATAACATTGGAAGTTCATTGAGGCTGTTGTGTATCGAGAGGTTGTAACAATGGAAAATTGTACTGAAATGCAAGAGGATCTGCAACGAATTGACGCGTGGTGCAGGGAATGACATTTGAATCTCAATGTAGACAAGTGTAATGTGCTGCGAATACATAGAAAGAAATATCCTTTATCATTTAGCTACAATATTGCAGGTCAGCAACTGGAAGCAATTAATTCCATAAATTATCCGGGAATAGGCATTAGGAGTGATTTAAAATGGAATGAGCAATAAAATTAATCGTCGGTAAAGCAGATGCCAGACTGATATTCATTGGAAGAATCCTAAGGAAATGCAGTCCGAAAACAAAGGAAGTAGGTAACAGTACACTTGTTCGCCCACTGCTTGAATACTGCTCACCGGTGTGGGATCCGTACCAGATAGGGTTGATAGAAAAGACAGAGAAAATCCAACGGGGAGCAGCGCGCTTCTTTACAGGATCATTTAGTAATCGCGAAAGCGTTACAGAGATGATAGATTAACTCCAGTGGAAGACTCTGCAAGAGAGACGCTCAGTAGCTCAGTACGGGCTTTTGTTGAAGTTTCGAGAACACACCTTCACCGAGGAGTCAAGCAGTATATTGGTCCCTCCTACGTATATCTCGCGAAGAGACCATGAGGATAAAATCAGAGAGATTAGAGCCCACACAGAGGCATACCGACAACCTTGCCTTCCACGAACAATACGAGACTGGAATAGAAGGGAGAACCGATAGAGGTACTCGGTACTCTAGGTACCCTCCGCCACACACCGCCAGATGGCTTGCGGAGTATGGATGTAGATGTAGATTTGTAATATAGTTCTACAAAAGAGAGCACATGTAGTTCCGTAAAAAGAGGCAATAAGTAAAAAAGATTGGCCAAGTGCGTGTGGGACTCTGGCACTGAGGGTTCCATACAACCATAGAGTTCATTCAAGCTCGGAATCGAGAATCTCAACCATTTTTGCCTGTTAGCGATATCGATACTGGCAAGGTATCGTTCCCTGGAATACCAAAACGGTATCAAAATCTCTACAGTGGTTCCTCAGGCTGGCCCGGACATCCAAAGAGAAGCGAGCAGGGGACTTCACTTTATCTGTGCAGAGAAAGAAGATTTAATAAAACTTTTCTTAACTTACTTACTAAAACATGACTCCAATTTGCATATTATGTTCGCATGCAGTAATTTTTTGCTGTTATACTTCTGACGGGTGACGAACGCAAAAGATTTTTTTATGTTAAATATTTACAGTCTAACAGTTTTCGAATTTTTTCCTTCGCTTATACTGTGAACATTACTTTTTGCCAATTTTCATGATTCTAGGTCAACGGAAAGTACCCTACAGGTTTTGATGAGTGAGTTTGAAAGTATAAAAATATGCGACATAAATCTTACAATTGCATTGACTTAGAAGCTTGAATTTTTTACGCCGCCAACGAACCATAGACGTTAGTATGTGAGATAAATTTGAACTTGTTACACTTAACTGTTCCAGAGAAAAAAGTCTTAAAAAGACGTACAGACAGATAAATTGATAAAAAATATATATTTTTGTGTGATATAACTACAAATTAGCAATTTTCGGATTTTTTCTTTGCTTGTACTGTGGAACCTTACCTATTCCCAAATTTCATGATTCTAAGTCAACGGAAAACACTTAATAAGTTTTGATGAGTGAGTTTGCGAGTATCCAGATACGTTACATAAATGGTCTTATATTGAAGTGACTTAGAAGCTTAAAATATATACAGGTCCAAGGAACTATGGACCTTAATGTATTACAAAAATTTGGACTTGATACGTCTAACCATTCCTGAGAAAAACCGTTCTTAACAGTCGGAGAGAGAGACAGACAGACGAAAGGAAAACAAGACGATGCCATAAGGGTTCCGTTTTTACAGACTGAGCCACGAAACCGTAAAATTGTACCACTACTGTCTTTCTTTAGTTTCCTAAGGACTCTGGAAGATATGAAACAGTACGTTACAGGATACTTTTTATGATTCTTTTGTAACCAACTGAAGAATGTCGTTTGCTTCTAAGTACAACTAAACGACTAGTAAACAGCAGAAGGCATCACCTTTTGCAGACAGACTTGGCTTATCTACTCAACAATGTGAAGAATTTATTCATTACACTTCCAGCCAAATCAGTGAATCTGAAACGTAAGAAATTTGTACGGAATGTAGTACGTACATTATTTAACGTACCAAATTACCCACCACGACAGTAGCTGAAAGAAGAAATCACACAGATGTGATAATACAATGTCAAAAGCTATGAAACCGTTTCCTAACACAGAAGAAACCAATACCTTCATCTGAGCCACAGACGGAAAGAACCTTCAATAGAATCGGTCTTGAATGAAAAGTAATTAATTACATTTACAAATATATTTGTGTATTAGAAAGTCGAGTGAAGTGTAAGAATCTGCAAACCATTAGACTAAATACAAAATTTTTACGTTCATAAGAAGAACAAACAAAAATAGGAATTTAAGCTTCTCACGCCTGATTTTTTTTTAACATTTTCTTGTTTTCATAGGAGCAAACTGCAGTTATACACATAATCGAAAATGTTTCTTCATGAATAAGATGGAGCTAATTTCACCGAATCAATGAGATTCCGCTGTTTTTACATTTACTTTACGGTCATACATGTTCTGGTTTATTCACTAATGCATGAAACGCAAAACTACAATAATCATTACGTCAAGTACGCAGAAACATAATTACAAACAAATATTAATCTTACGGATAGCTTTCTCGCCGCGAGAAAAAAAAGTTCAAATGTGTGCGAAATCTTATGGGACTTAACTGCTAAAGTCATCAGTCCCTAAGCTTACACACTACTTAACCTAAAATATCCTAAGGACAAATACACACACCCATGCCCGAGGGAGGACTTGAACCTCCGCCTGGATCAGCCGCACAGCCCGTGACTGCAGCGCCTAAGACCACTCGGCTAATCCCGCGCCGCTCGCCGCGAGAGGTGCTATTGTTTGAACTGTCAAATTGTAACAACTCTCATGCAGTGGCTAGCTGTGTATGTTAGACTGTAATTACTTGCAGTCAGTGAATTTATAGAATTCATATGGATTAAATCTTATTCCGGTTTTAAATACAATGACAAAGCAGATCAACTAACGAGAGACGCAGTTAGCCGCGGAAGACAGATGAACATAAAATTTCCGTTCACAGATTACCTCCTAAAAATAAAACAACAATCGTTTGTCTCGTGGCGTGAAAATGAAAAAAAAAAGAAACATGACATAAAGCCGCGCGGGGATGCCGCGCGATCTCAGACGTATTGTTACTGCATGTGCGGCTCGCCCCGTGGGAGGTTAAGAGTCCTTCCTGGGGCTTGGGTGTGTGTGTTGTCCATAGCGTAAGTTAGCTTAAGTTAGATTAAATAGTGTGTAAGCTTAGGGACCGATGACCTACGCAGTTTGGTCCCATAAGATCTTACACAAATTTACAATTTACATGAAATAAAAGCTATGTACGGATACAGTCATTCATATCACGACAGCCACTGTTTATAACGTTCAGAAAATGTAGAAAAGTAATAGCGCCTATTATGGGAACGCGTCTCAGTCATGGATCTTTCTGCGACCACTTATCTAAAATGGGCATGTTAATGTCACTGGGATCACATAACATCTGATGATGAATATCACATCGCATTCCAGTGCAAGCGCTATGAGAAAAACAGAAATCAATTTTTCGAAGCAGCTCTCGAGATTTTGTCATTTCCTGCCGCTTCGGACTACCTCAGTTCTTGGAGATACAACCAGAAGTGCATATGACGACAATGCCAGATTTATAGTACAAGGAGATATACAAAATACATAAGAAGATTTACAAGAAGATATAAAAAATATATAAAAAGTAAAAAGCGATGGATGCTGATATTAACTAAAGAAGTGAGTTGATTATTTTAATACAAATGAGTGGTTAGCCAGAGACGGTGTCGCCAAACGTGTTTTCTAAAACAGAACAAGAACTCGGTAGAAAAACTGGACATAGGACGGTAATAAGGATCAAATCTGAGCCTAGGCTCGTGCGCTATCATCGACGCTATGAGAACAACTGATATTAGTTTTATCTGGGGAGCCGCTTGAATTTGTGCGCGCAATGGCCTGTTTGGCTAACTTCAATGCTAATTAACTCAGAAACGGTGCAAAGTATAGAATTTATTTCTCAGCACATCCTACCCTGCAACACTCACAAGTTTTTCAGGCTGTTTCTATTCTGTATGCAAAAATTTCAGTCTGCAGGCAAATTTAAGATTATGTGGCCAAAAAAGGACGTATGAAGTTGGTCAGATATTTGCGTCGTGGTCTACTTGTAACTCACTTAATTGTTATGGCTATAAAGTACATATTTTAGAAGTCAAAGATAAATTAATATAAAACATACATTCAGTAATCTCTGGTTGCGTTATACACTCAGCGAAAGACATTTAGAGGAGGAAAGTTAATCTTTGTTTAAGGATAGCTTCCAGAGTAACTATGCACCTAGGATAGACGATAACATATGTAATGCGTACAAAACTTCATTCTGATTCGTTATTGCACAGTGCACATAGACGGGCCCCTAAGAGCATAAATTATTTTCAATGAATCTAGCAGCTTGTGTTAGTTCACTAGTGTAACCGTTTTTGCTTTCATGCCAGTAAGTAAGCTGTGTTTTAGTTTCTCAGACCTGTGTTCCATTATTTACTCACGAGTCTCTTCCGCAGCAAACTCAGACTGAGGCGAGCGTCTCCTCTGTTACCCGGGATACCCAGTTACCTAAGACTTCCGATCGTAGGCCAGCAACCTGAGTAGGAAAAGCTACATTTCCAGAGCAGAATATGTTATAGTTGAATTGCTCTCTATATTGTCACTTGATAAGACGCAAGGCTCCGGGAGTAGACAACATTCCATTAGAATTACTGATAGCCTTGGCAGAGCCAGTCCTGACAAAACTCTACCATCTGGTGAGCAAGATGTATGAGACAGGCGAAATAGCCTCAGACTTCAATAAGAATATAATAATCCCAATCCCAAATAAAGCAGGTGTTGACAAATGTGAAAATTACCGAACTATCAGTTTAATAAGCCACGGCTGCAAAATACTAACACGAATTCTTTACAGACGAATGGAAAAACTGGTAGAAGCCGACCTCGGGGAAGATCAGTTTGGATTCCGTAGAAATGTTGGAACACTTGAGGCAATACTGATCCTATGACTTATCTTAGAAGAAAGATTAAGGAAAGGAAAACCTACGTTTCTAGCATTTGTAGACTTAGAGAAAGTTTTTGACAATGTTGACTGGAATACTCTCTTTCAAATTCTGAAGGTGGCAGGGGTAAAATACAGGGAGCGAAAGGCTATTTACAATTTGTACAGAAACCAGATGGCGGTTATAGGAGTCGAGGGGCATTAAAGGGAAGCAGTGGTTGGGAAGGGAGTGAGACAGGGTTGTAGCCTATCCCAGATGTTATTCAATCTGTATATTCAGCAAGCAGTAAAGGAAACAAAAGAAAAATTTGGACGAGGAATGAAAATCCATGGAGAAGAAATAAAAACTTTGAAGTTCGCTGATGACATTACAATTCTGTCAGAGACAGCAAAGGACCTGAAAGAGCAGCTGAACGGAATGGACAGTGTCTTGAAAGGACATCAACAAAAGCAAAACGAGGATAATGGAATGTAGTCAAATTAAATCGGGTGATGCTGAGGGTATTAGATTAGGAAATGAGACGCTTAAAGTAGTAAATACGTTTTGCTATTTGGGGAACAAAATAACTGATGATGGTCGAAGTAGAGAGGATATAAAATGTAGATTGGCAATGGCAAGGAAAGCATTTCTGAAGAAGAGAAATTTGTTAACATCGAGTATAGATTTAAGTGTCGGGAAGACGTTTCTGAACGTGTATGTATGGAGTGTAGCCATGTATGGAAGTGAAACATGGTCGATAAATAGTTTAGACAAGATGAGAATAGAAACTTTCGAAATGTGGTGCTGCAGAAGAATGCTGAAGATTAGATGGGTAGATCACATAACTAATGAGGAGGTATTGAATAGAATTGGGGAGAGGAGGAGTTTGTGGCACAACTTGACTAGAAGAAGGGATCAGTTAGTAGGACATGTTCTGAGGCATCAAGGGATCACCAATTTAGTACTGGAGGGCAGTGTGTAGGGTAAAAATCGTAGAGGGAGACCGAGAGATGAATACACTAAGCAGATTCGGAAGGATGTAGGTTGCAGTAGTTCCTGGGAGATGAAGAAGCCTACACAGAATAGAGTAGCATGGAGAGCTGCATCAAACCAATCTCTGGACTGAAGACCACAACAACAACAACAAGACTCAGTTGCATGAAGTCGTGGTTATGAATAAGGACGTTTACTCAACGGAACAGGTGGAGAATGTTGTCCTGTGACCTGAAGTCGAATTTCGCAGCACGCATTTCCTCCCGCTGGCCTCGCCGATCGTGTCTGTGTGGGTCTGACCCTCAACCCCTACCAGTGTCGGGTGAGGCAGCGCATGGGCAGACACAGCGCCACTCCGAACATACCTGCCACGGCGCGAGTCAGTGGAAGAAATCTACGCTGTGGAGGGGGCGCTACAACATTATCTTGAAGCCAGCGCCTGGCTGTTTTGGAAACAGCTGACAATCCTGCGGCGTGTCGCTCGGAGACAGACATCAGCGCGACGGCCTGGGTTGCCCGTATTGGGTGTTTGTGTAGGATGTTTCTGAGGCAGAAGAAGATTTTACATTACCTAGTCAAGGCGACATCGATTTGTGGCAGCCGTGGTGGTCGCTGTGGAAGCGGCTGACAAGATATGGCCTGTCCCTGGGGAGTCTCGTATGGTTCGTTGGACGCGCTTATGTTCTAGTAAACGTAAGTCTCTCTTTCAGTTATGGAGTGTGGGACTGCGGCAGGTAGATGAATTTTTAAAAAAATGATATTCCAACAGTCGTTATTTTTATAGCTTTTCATTTAGGCTAACAGTTTCGACTCCTCAATATGGTCATATCCAGACCCTACACAGTAAAAATTGCAAAGAATCAAACAAATACGTGATGAAATGTCGCACAGTATTGTATAAACGAAACAAAGGATATATATTAACATCCATAAGTAAAAGAAAACCAGTAATGAAGTACTACGTTCAGGGTGCCATCAAGGATGTACTGTGAACATAGCATGACATGGTTTGCACACACAGCAGAAGACACCAGTTACCTACCAGAAATAACTTAGAAAAACAGCAGTGCTATTGAAATACAAACGTTCATCCTATACGTTCATTGTTGAAAAATATAAGCGACAAGGATCGAAGCTTTTTTTTGGAATGAAATAAAATGGAGAACAACATCAGATAACTAACGTAAAATTGTAAGAAACAATGAAGGGCTCAAGCGACCAAGGATCTAATTTTTTTAATGAAATAACATGGAGAACAGCAGCAGATAACTAACATAAAATTTTAAGGAACGATGAAAGTGTAAAAAACAACGTAAAATAATAAAGAGTCGTAGTGGCGAAATAACCTTGATAATAATCCGACGAATGTCGTGAGGCAAAGGTGTCAGTAGCATATAATACGAATTATTCAATAAAATAGACATTTTTGTTATTTACCACTATTATAATGGTTAAAACATTCAATAAAATAGGTATTAGTACTATTCTGGTGGTTAATAACAGTGATGCCTATTTTATTTAATTATTTATGATATGTGCTACTGGCAGTTCTGCCTCAAGACTTCAGTAGGATAATCATCATGGTTATTTACACTTTTATCATTTCTTACAATTTTACGTTAGTTACCCCTACATTTCATTCCGTTAAAAAGGGTCTATGTCTCTTATACCCTTACATATTTTTGAACAGCGAAGTATAGGATTACCATTTGCATTGCAATAACACTGCTGTTTTTATAAGTTATTTCTGATAGGTGACTTGTGTCTGCACGCTATGTTATGTATTGATAGTATATACCTGATTGTACCCTGAATGTATTACTTAAGTACTGGTTTCCTTTTACTTACATGCATCAATAGGTTTCCTTTGTTTAGTTTATATAAATATTTGTGGTAAGGTCTTATGGGACCAAACTGCTGAGGTTATCGGGTCCTAATCTTACACACTATTTAATCTGACTTAAACTAACTTACGCTAAGGACGACACACACACACACACACACACACACACACACACACACACACACACACGAACCTCCGAGGGGGGGAGCCGCGCGGACCATGACAAGACGCCCTAGACCGAGCGGCTACAACCCGCGGCGTTTATATAATACAAAGCACGTCAGCTTACTATGTATTTGTCTGACGTCTTGAAATTTTTACTGTATATGGTCTGGAACTTTGTTGAGGAGTCGAAACTGGTAGCCTAAATAAAAAGCTACAAAAATAACAGTTGTTGGAGTAATATTTTACAACACTTGAGTTTTATCAGCCTGGATGACCAAGGAGTAACCATAGGACGCAGACCGCAATAAAGTGTGAAGAGGCCAAGTTCCTCTTGTGCCAGCTCTGGAGGCCAGAGGACCAGTCTTGGTTTGGCCTCGGGTCCTTTATAAAATCAACCGCAAGCCTCACAGACTTTACAGTAATTTCAGCCAAGCACTCTACAAAGACATTTTCCATGGTCAGAGCTCCAGAGAATCAAACTGAATTAACTCTAATAGAATTTAGCTTTTTACACATTTCTGAGCGATCTTGTCTGTCTGTCTGTCTTCTGTCTTCCTCTGAGCTGGATCTGTTTTAAGATATCGGGCCGTAGGGCAAGATTTCCGCCATTATAAGCAGACTATTTAATATTACATATACAGAGTATTTAAAACCCGCCAGGATAGCGGAGAGCGCTAACGCGCTGCTTCCTGGACTCGGCTAGGCGCGCCGGCCCCGGATCGAATCCGCCCGCCGGATTAACGACGAGGGCCGGTGTGCCGGCCAGCCTGGATGTGGTTTTTAAGCGGTTTTGCACATCCCTCTAGGTGAATACCGGGCTGGTCCCCACGTCCCACCTCAGTTATACGACTCATAGACATATGAAACACATCCGCACTTTTCCATGATTTCCACTGGACGCAGACAGATGGGGTAGTCTGATTCCGTCCTAGGGGGTACGGGGTGGCGGCAGGAAGGGCATCCGGCCACCCCTTCTACTTAACATGCCAAATCCGATTTAACCACGCCAACCCCGCGCAAAATGCGGGACAAAGGCGCAAGCGATAGATAAATAGATACAGAGTATTCAAAAATTCAGTGCCCAAACTAACAGGGACGATGACAGAGCTATAAACGAATGTATTTCGTAAAGCAACCATATATAGGAAACGCATATTGCTGTAATACTGAAT